>NC_053140.1:28443835-30977585 GCF_016808335.1 Panicum virgatum | reverse complement strand
GCCCTTGCCACGGGCCCCTGTACCCTCCACAACATATGTCACGGCTCTGCATCCATCTAGTGAATCTTGTTTTAGCCTAAAATTTGTAGTATTCTTAAAGCCTCTTCACTTGTTTTTCCTTTTGTTGAACGTGAGAGTGTGCCCATTTCATTGATTAAGAAGAAATTCACTTGTTTTTCTTTGATTCCATAAATAATTGTTCAAACTGATACTTTTTGTGATCTAAATACTGAAATAAGATCAAAATCAATAATAGGCATGCATCAAAGCTTTATTGAGCAGCTAGCAAGCAAGTGTATCTGAGCAGACCCTGGCAATTACAGCTAGAATGTCATGCGGGCCACCACATGTTGCAAATGTTATTGTGGCCAATGTGGGTTTGGCGCGGACCGCCGCAACCCGCTCCCACTTGCATCCACATTGCTAACATTTTAATTCCCCTTGCATAGGCTATTCTCATTTCCGCAATGTTTATTCGATTGTTGTTGGTGCTTCCCTTGGTTTTAAAGTACATATATTCATGCCAGAATTTCAGTTATATTAATTCTCTCAAGATGTTTCTCCCTCTCCGCTGGGCCTGCTACTGTTTTCCTGAGACATGTATATTATTCCATCATGACCATTTGCATGTTTGTCTACGCCATTATGTCTCCTTTGTTTCTCTCTAATTATATACTGCCTTGATAATTTTCACACAGGTGCTTATGATAAATTATGGTTCCTTTTCTTTATGTGTTTATCAACTTTCGAAGTTTACAACTTGGTCCATATGTGTATCTGCTACTTGATCTTTTATACATTAATATAGTTATTTTCTTATTACTATTTTTAATGTCTTTTAATATATCATTTTTAAAGAAAATACTAGAAGAAAGTGTTTTATAATTGTTTCGAGCTTTTCTTTTCTTTGTCTACATACCATTTGCTGCATTTGGGCACTGGTCATAAGCCTATTTGTTTTTACTAGATATCATCGGTCTCCTTGACATATTGTGCATGGGTTATGGGGCCATGGTTGGAATGTTTATGACTATTTACCATTATGTAACACTAAAGCTGATGGATGTTAATCGGACTCCCAATAACATACATATGACTGGAGGGAAAAAATAAATACCATTGTAATTTTCTTCTGATATTTACGTATCTACTACTTTTCATCTTCGGGAAATATAAATTTTAATTTGATTTTTTTGGGTATTTGATTTCTCTATAGGTGATCATAATGATAATGGTGTACATAGTAATCTCTTGTGCTATTGCAGCATGGTTAGCGTATGAATGGTACATCCCCAAGTACACCTACGCCCACGAATGTGTATAGAACTTTGTAAGAAGTGTTATTGCAGTTCTTACAACATCTATCTCTCATGTGAGGTAGTATCAATTATTTACATATGGTAAGTGAATAAAGATCACAGTAACTTGCTATTTCTCATTGAAATATTACAGTTCTAATAACTTACAATATTATTTTATAGGTTTTTTATTGTGGGTAAGGTGATGATAGGCTAATATTTTGAATCAAGATGGCATGTGCAGTGTCAACTTTGTTGTCGGAGCCTAAGGTCAAGATATCCCGAAAGGAGGGAAACATTTTCACTCGATTATTTGTGCTAAATTTCTAATTCCTAGCTATGCATGTATGTGAATTATTAGGGGACACATATATATGTCTATATATCTCTCAATTAAGAAGAGGATCGATATAGTTTGTCTGAATTCACAGATAATCTTACAATTCTCTTGGTGGCTACTTCTACCAAACTTATTAGTCATATTTAAGACTCAATTTAAGACACAATATCAACATTGCGGTGCTAACTCACCTATGCCTCATATAGCACTCTATTTGTCTTCTACTTGGTATGTCAAGAGAGAGATGGACACTTCTATTTATATGTGTTCATGGTCATTCTGGTTTTGCTATGTGGTAACCTTCTACTCTTCTCCAATTCTAGTACTTTCCTTGTGTTTATCCTCGCACTAGATATTTTCTATGAAGCTAAAATATGTAGTTTCTACACTCCTCCTCCTACTTCCTTGGGCCTAATTCCTCTCACATAATGCTGATGAATGAAATAGAAGGTTGTGTGCAGCTCTTAGGCTTCAATTACCTTATTAGTGATGTCAGGTATTGTAATTGCAGTGCTTTATGAGGCCACTTGTCCACTTATGCTAATTACTTGTGCAAATTGTGGATAAATAGAGTTCTCCATAGCAGCAGGCCGTCCAAACCGACGCCTTAGTACTTATATATGGTTCATAAGTTTCTTTCCTATGGAATGTCAGATAATATATTAATAATATTATCACCAAGTGGTATATAGAAGGAATATTTAATAAAAACAGAAAAAAAGAAGAAACCAAGGAAGGGTGAGTAATAAGGAAAGAAGTAGAAAGTAAGACCCGAATACTCTGCAAATCCCATCGCGTCCCCGGCTTATAATCTTCTATTTATACCGCAAGCCCCGAGCGGCGGTGGGAGCGTCTAGTGCATAGCTACATGACGCATGGCCCTTGCTGGGTCCCACTGACAAGGCCAGGTGGAGTGGACTTATTAGCTTGTGTGTGGGCCTGGATTTCGCGTCCGACGAGGAAAGAGGGAAATGGGAAGAAGGGAGGCGGCGGGGCTCAGGCGACCGAGGGGGGGTACATGGGAAGGGGAGGTGATGGTGTCGTCCTTCTTGCCAGCCCTCAGATCCTCTAGATCCCTACCTCCGGTGACTAGATTCGACCTTCGTCGTCCAAGGTGGTGCTCGTTGTTGGCTCCCTACCTCAAGCACCCATGGGCCTGCACTGGTTCCATCATTGTCAGAGCTGTGTAGTAGGAGGCGAAGGAGGCACCCGAGTGCCGAGGTGGAGGCGGGGGCGTGGCACGACCCCACATGGGAGGGAGCATAGCACGCGGGAGGGATGGCCGCGGCAGCGCCTGGGCAAGGAGACAAGGCATAGTGGAGGGGCGGTTGCAGTGGCAAGGCGTGGGGAGAGGGGAAGAGGGGTTAAGTAGCGATGAAGGTAGTGGCTTCAGGGTGCGAAGGCCGCGCACCAGGGGAGGAGCGATGGCGGCACTTAGGCATGGAGGCGGAGGCATGTGCGCCGCAAAAGGGAGAGGGAGGTGGCGGGCGGGGCGTGGGGAGGGGGAGGGTGGGGCATGATGAGGGTAAATTAGGTTAGGTTGTTGCTGGGCTTGTGGGTCTATTGGGCCACGAATATAAATCATATCTTTTTTCTTTTATTTTCTCCATTTTTATTTTTCTATACTTCTATAGTTTGATATACATCTTATTCTCAGGGGAAAGTATAGCACTTGTATTATTTTAGAAATAGTTTGTTGGTGTTTATAACACACCCAAAAGTACCATAAATAAACTGAAGTACAATTAGATATATAATTTCTTCTTTTCCTTTTCTCTAACATTTTATCCATCTTACTTTAAAGAAAAAACATATTGACAAGTTTTAGTTTCAAAACATTTTGTGGTCAACAAACAAAGGCTCAACATGTTATCCATCCTATCGTAAAGAGAAAAAAATTATACCGACAGCTTATTACTTTCAAAACATTTTCTGGTCAACAAACACAGGCACAATTAGAAAAATATTTTTTTATTTTCTTTCTTATTTTTTTCCTTTCCAGGTGCAATCTCTATGCCGATCTGCTGGGTGCGGCAGGGTGTGCAATAAGCCAGTGGCCTTAGCCTATTCGCCTGGGTTAGCTAGTGGCCTGGCTGGTACTGAGATGCTGTACTATTGTGGCGGCTGGTTAGGGCATGTTTGGCAGGGCTCCAGCTCCGTCTCCACCGGCGGCTCCTGCTGGAGCTCTACCAAACACACTAAAAGTGAAGCGGCTCCATACTGTAGCAGGTGAGAAGGTGGAGCAGCAGCTTTTCCTGCGAGAAGGTGGAGCCGGTGGAGCCACAAAAACCAGCTCCACCAGCTCCAGCTCCGGCTCCACCCATTTTACAAGGAGCCGGAGCCCTCCAAAACAGGCCCTTAATGTAGAAGTTAAGTTTTGATAATTTGATAATATATGCCATTACTTAACGACATGGGTACTGTAGTGGCTGGCTGGCTGGAAGCAACCAAACGGTCCTGTCCTTGCCGCCGATCCTAAGCAGCTCAAACCCCCACAGTCGTCCAACCGCTGTCGGCTGCCGCAGCAATTGCCTGGTCAACAACCACTCACTCCAGCGAGATGATGGCGGGAAGAACAACACCAAGTCTTCCACCAGCATCAGCGTCGACACTACCGACGAGTGGTGGCTATTACTACAGAACAGGCATTTCCCACCCCCTCTTTCCCTATCGGATTACACACACCCACTAGGGATATATACATCCCTACCAATTCGGTAGGGTGCCCCCAAGACATTGAAAACAGGCGTCAAGACTTTCAAACCGGTAGGGATGCCACCTTATCTCTACCGGTCGATAGTAAAAACCGGTAGGGATACCTTCCCTACCGGTTCTTAACAATACCCGGTAGGGAAGTGCAAGCCAGGGTGGCCGCCGCCGCTGACCGGCCGGCCGTGGCTGGCCACAGCCAGCCAAGGCCGGCCATGGCTCACAAGGGTGGCTGCTGGCGGCTGGCCGGCCGCGGTTGGGCACTGCTGGCCATGGCTCCGGTGGCGGGCCACAGCCAGTCAAGGATGGCTGCGGCTGGCCACGGCTGGTCATGGCTCGCTAGGTGGCCACGGCTCCGGCGGCGGGCCACAGCTGGCCACGGCTCCGGCCGCGGCAGGCTGGCAGGGTGGCTGCAGACGGTCAAGGCCGGCCGACCGACTGGCTGCGGCTTGCCACGGTAGGCCAAGGTCAAGGCAGGCCACGAGATTTTTTTCTCCCCCAGGACCGAGACACCCACTTCCCTACCGGCTCCAAAGGGCACCCGGTACCGGGGAAGAATTTCCTATAAGTCTTGTATCCACCCCTTCGAGGGCATTTCGGAACCCTAGCCCAACTCCTCCTCGTCGCCACTGCCGCCGTCATCGTCGCCCCTGCCCGCGACGCCGCCGCCACCCCTTCCTCATCACTGCCGCCGCCTCCTCGTCACTGCCGTCGTCTCATCGTCATTGCTGCTGTCGTTGTCGCCCACGCCCGCGCCCCTACCCGCGATGCCGTCGTCGCCGCCTCCTCGTCAACGCTGCCGCCTCCTCGTGACTGCTGCCACCTCCTCGTCGTCGCCGCCGTGCCTGTGCGGCATCGACGTCGTCTCATCGCTGTTGTCGCCGCCCTGTGACCGCCACCGAGGTACGCCTCCCTCATCCGGTGTGATGAAATTAGTGATGAAATTAGATGGATGAATATCGATGAAATTAGTGATGAATATTGATGAAAATTTAAACTTTGATGAAATTATGTTCAAGGGGATCCATTTACTTGAGAAACCAGGAAATTTTTTTGACGCGCGGGTACGATCACTGCAAAAAACCAAGTACAGAACCTATCTTTGGATTTTTGCTGGATCGTGTTCTTGCTCAATACCCTTGCTCGGGGTCTTGACTGTATTCTCAAGTAAATGTCTCGCCGTGAATATAATTTCATCTAAGTTTAAAATTTTCAACGATGTTTTTGTGCTTGGGCAGCTTCGTGGCCTCCTCTCCAGCATCGACACTGAGCTACTCAAACATGAAGACACTGAGCTACTCAAACATCGAGACTGCAAGTGGTCTATGACTATGCATTGTTTAAGAGATGATAGTCTCTTGAAGAAATTGTAGGTATGGAATGATTGCAACCTCATGAGTTTGATGAGGAAGTTGAATTCATGCAGAGAGGCTCGGTGACAGAGATGGAGAGGAGTCCACGAAGCTGCCTTGTTCAATCGGATTTTGGCCAATGATGATGATGATGATGAGCCTGTAGCTTTGCTATTTCTTTGATGTTCTTTCAATTGACTAAACAATGTTACTTTAATTAATTGAATGAACATCAGGAAAATAGCAAAGCTGGAAATATAACTTACTTTCTGAGACTCTAATTTGCCAGTTATGCAGGCTTTGAGGATCTTTGTTGCCATGACTTATAAATGACTATTTAACTTGTATATGTCTCCATAATTATATATGCATCCAGACTCTCTTTTATTAGATGATTGTGCCTTTTATGCCTCGTTTCCTCCTGGCTACTTCAATCTCGATACTCCTGGGTCGGGTCAAAAAAATCTCGATACTCCGGCCATGAGACCTGGAGGGCTGCCTGAGCCAATTGTAAGTATAAGAAATGATAAATAATTATTTAATGGTGCCACTGAATCGTCATTGACTTATAAGATGTGCAATATAGGAGATTCCTGCTATGTCGTGGTTGCTTCATATGCTAGGTGAGACTAAGGAAAATAGTCCCACTAGAATTGACGGTGGAAGGAAATAGTGATATAACCATTATTGTTGGTACCACCGAATGCACAAGGTCACACTAGACGGTACCGTATTCGCTTTATGGCGAAACATGCGCCAATTCCTCAAGTGGCGCGAGGCCGCAGTTGTGTGGATGATGAATGGTTAATCTAGGGGACCAGTCCCCCATGTCCTGATTTCAAGGTCACTATTGAGAAGGCAATGCAAGCGGCTCTACATGACCTGCGGCAGTTAAGTTACAAGATACCTGATTGAAGCACGATCAAAATTAAAACACTGCAGCGGTATGTTTAGGATGTGCGGACAATGGGTGTCCGCTTTCGTAGGAATACCCATATGATGAGGTTAGTTCATGACGGTCTCAATTTTCATATCGTATCAATAACTATGGGCTCAATTCTCATCTCTCATCATTTTTTCAGATAAATATCGGCTTGGGCGCTCTTTTGCGTTCAGCGGCAGACCTGCTCGGGTGAGATGTTCATGGACCGTTGCTGCATAGAGTTATTGAACAAGAAGACCTTGTGCAATGCTTCACTTTCTTCGAAATCACCGATACCAGGTCATTCTCAGTTTATGGACAAGCTGTCGCTTCGATTGCTGCTGCCAAGGCTAGCGCGTATTTGTATGTACTACGGGAGGTCGAGCTTATGGGATATGAGCTCATAGATCTTCTCCATGCAGAGTACGTGGCTCGACTAGGGCAGTAGCTAGCTAGAAAAGACATTAGAATCTCCTTAGTACTTATTATGTAATAGGTGTAGAATTACGACTTTATCTTGTAATATAACTCGTTGTTGTATGACGTGTAACTTCTGTTTTTACTAATAGATCGAGTTAGTACTTCGAGTTACCATGAATAACGTTTATACAATAAATAAATGTGTCACTAATACATAAAAATAATTAATAAAAACAAAAATTAAAGTGGCCTAGAAATAGGCTTCCCTACCGGCTAGAGGATGACAAACCGGTAGAGAAGGCCAGTCTTTGATACCGGTTTTTGTGTTTAACTGGTAGGGAACTGCCTCTTCCCTACCGGTTCTGGAACCGGTAGCGAAGGGACCTTTCACTACCGAAATCTTACTATCAACACCAAATCCGGTAGGCCCTTGTCTGTGCTGAATTATGACCCAAATTCAATTGCACATCAAAAGGCCGACTTCTGAAGGAGCGAGCCGAGGCCTGTTAGGCGTTTCCTCCTTGATGATCAATCTTGTAAGCCGTCGTTAGCCATTGTGAACACACACCCGATATAGTGAAGTTGTGCTGGCTGGCGCCCGCGATTTTTTCCCTACCAGATTGGAAGGGTTTTCCACGTTAAATCTCGTCTTCTCCGTGGTTTGATCCGTTCTTGTTCATCGTTCCGCCATCGATTATAACAGTACATAGTAGTGGGCCCCAAGGGGCCGACCGATGACGTGGCTCTATAGCTGCGGCCTGCCCAGCGCAGCCAACTTGCCGCAGAATGGCGCTGGCGTCGCTGCTCTTCGCCGCGCCTGCTGCCGCGGCTCTGGACCCCGACGGCCCGACGTGCCGCTGACGCTGCCGCAGTCGGTCGCCTTCCTGTGTCCGGCCTCGCTGCTCGCCTGTGCCTTCTCGCCGCGCACCACGGGCGGCGCCAACGCCGCGCCTCGCGGAGCACCGGCCGCATGCATGCGCGCCGGCGCTGAGCGGGCCGCCGACGAGGCCGCCGCGCGCGACCTGTCCGCGCCGGCCCGGAGCGAGGCGGAGGCACTGACCGTCGTCGACTGCGTCGTTCACGTTGGCCTGATCACGCTGATCCTGGCCGCGCGCGTAGCGTGTGGCTGGTCTTCCTGCCCAGCTACTACGGCGAGGAGGAGAACGGGCATCTACTTGACTACTTCCACCTGTTCGAGCTCTCGCTGCTCGTCTGGCTGATCCTCTACTTCGAGGCCGTGCCCGTCGTTGGGCTCTCGCTGCACCAAGCTCTCGTCTCGCTGGAGTTCTTGGTCCCGGCTCTCTTCTGCTACAACATGGCGTCCTTGTTTCTCAGCTTAGTGTTTGCCCTTGTGGACCCTTAGCTTGCTTGGCTCCGGGTCTATTAATTTTGCTTTGACTGGGACAGGGACAAACCAATCCTGAAAGATCTGGAGCTAGGTGACGTCGATCAATAGACAGCCTCAGCCTCAACCGCCGAAAATGCTTGACCAAATAGCTGCTGTACTGTTTCACAACCCTATAGAAGTTACTGTGTGGGAGTACTTGAGTTTCGAAGGACACCATAGATAGCTCAACAAACCACAACCTATGTCCGCAGAGTTGTGATCATAACTAGCTAGTGATTATGTGCCTTTCAATAGCTGATTGTTTGTCCAAAGTACGGCTACGACCTCGCTGCAATCGGTATCACTGGCCTATTCACAATACAAATAGTATATAATTGAATTAATAGAGAAATATATTTTCATAATATACTATTACGTATTCTAAATATTAATACTTTTCTTCATAAATTTTATCAAATTTTAAAAAGTTTGACTTAGGACAAAGCTAGAACGAACTCATTTTTGGGATGGAGGGAGTACATTATTTTCTGTCTGAGAAGACACATTTTTTATGAACATGCATATTTTTTTTGAAACGGTTACCCCTTTCCATTTCATTATGAAACGGAAAACATCGTTCACATACAGCAGGGAGATACAAGAAGAAAAGTCAGATGAAACAAATTCAGACTAGGAGGCACCCTCACTGCAGACCACCCAACCACACTCTCCCCATAGTACAAGTTCATGGGAATAAGTTTCAACCAGCACAAAACACACCAAAGGACGACCTTCCACCCCTATTCTGCGTCTCCCTCGGAGTCTTCTGATGAATCATCAACATCTTGGACAGCTTGAGGAACTCCAGAGCCACTCCCTTGTTGACCGAGAAGACGCATCGCAGTCTTCAGCAGCGCGTCAGCACCCGTGAGAATCAGCTCCTTCATGACATCAGGGTATGAAAGCGATTGGGTGCTCTAACCTAAGAGGGAGAGGGGTGAATTAAGCACTCTTAAAACCTTTAACCTATGGCTCCAACTAGTTTGCACAAAACTTAAACTGAAACAAACTATCTAGATGTACAACTACGGTTCACCTTAGTGTGAAACCCTCATCCAAAAGAGTTTTGTAACCTATAGCCAATTCTAGTAAGATACTACACTAAGAAAGTAAAGGCACACAAGTTGCAATATGAAATGCGAAAACTTAAAGAGAGGGATGAGAGGAAGCGAACTCTCGACACGAGGATTTATCCCGTGGTTCGGATTGCCACAAAGGCGCCCCTACGTCCACGTTGTTGAAGCACTCACGAAGAGTATCGCTTCCCGGCAATTAAGTCTCTTCCGTGAACACAATCACGGTCACCTTGATCCCGATCTTCACTAAGGGAGATTGCCCACGAAGGAGGGGTCTCCATCCCCCGCACAAAGTTGTCGACGCCGCTCCACACCAAGCTAGAGGGTCGTTGACGTGCTGGCGAGCCACCAATGCTCCAAGGAGGCCGGCGCACCGAAATACAAGTTTGGTTCACTCTAGAACCAGCCACAAGGATCTCAACCTTGCTTGTTCACTCACTCAAGAGCTAATCTAGCACTTACACTTACAAAGCTAGTGCTAAAACCTAAGGATATGATCTCTATGCTTTTGGATGGCTTGGAGGTGTTCTTGGATGTGTGTGTGATGTCTTATGACTCCGGCAAGCTTCAAATGGCCGGAGTGAGGCGTATATATAGGCCACCAAGTCTTGGAGCTGTTGCTCCAACGGTCAGCAGAAAACAGAAACCACCGGTTGAACCGGTGCCTCTGCATGGGGTAGCGTCGGTTTAACCGGTCACTCTCAGACCTGAAGTAGCCGTTGGGCTTCTGACGCATAGTCTGCTGCTGACACAGTACCCATCGGTTAGATCGGTGACAAGGCATCGGTTAAACCGGTCACGCTGGACCGTCACATAGCCGTTGCTCTTGCTGACTACATTGCTCCGATGCTTTGCTCCGGTGGGTACCGGTTCTTCCGGTGCTGAAGACTTGGCTCCTGGGCATTTGACATCGTCTCTGCAATATAGTACGTTGAATGCACCGATGCCTCTTTTTACACCGTCGGTTCATCCGGTGCCTAAGGGCTGACTTGGCTTGATTCCATTCGGCGCACAGACTTGCACTGATGTCAAGGCGTCGGATCTTCTGACAACCATCGGATGCACCGATGCTTGGGCATCGGTTCTTCCGGTGCTACTGATTTCAGTAGAACTCGTCCAATTCATCATTTGTTTGAGTTCTTTCTTCGTGTTTTACTTTGTATGGCCTTTTTACTTCATCCCTGGGATCTAGAAATGTTCACTCAACAAAACCATTAGTCCCATTGATTGCGTTGTCATACGATCACCAAAATTACTCGAAATGGCATAAATGGTGCCTGTTCGTTACAGGGTAGAGACCTGTCCAATAACGCATAAACGCACAAGCCGAGCAAATAATTTCACAAGGGTGTCTCAACACTTTATGATAAAAAATGATACTGTTCCTAGTTGTCCAAATAGCCTAACATATCGCAGCTAGACCCAAAGTAAAGAACTGGCTGCCACCAGGTAAGGCCACTTCAATCCACCGCCAAAATTTTTTATAAGAAGTAGGAATGGTAGAGACTCCAAAACTGGTAGCTACCACACCCCAAGTAACCCGGGCTACACAACATTCAAACATCAAATGGTCAGAAGTCTCTAAGCAAGCACAGAAAACACATGTAGAATCTCCTTGCCATTTGCGCTTAACCATGTTTTCTCTAGTCAAAATGGAATCATGATGCAAAAACCACATAAAGAATTTGATTTTTTGAGGAATTTTGGCTTTCCAAATATAGAGCAAATTGACTGAGGATTCATTACCAGATATACTATCATATAATGATTTAACAGAAAAGACATGAGAACTAGATTTCAACCAAAAAGGTTTGTCCTGTTCAGAGGAGAGCCGAATAGAATTTAATCTAACTGCTAAAGCGTACCTCTGTTGTCTTAAAAACTCGGGCAAGCTAACCTTAAAATGCACCCTCCAACCATCTGCAGCACATTGTGCCACAGTCAAGTTTTTGTCACACCAAAGATCAAATAACGTTGGGTACTCCACACACAAGGCCCCTGCCCCCAACCATTTGTCTTGCCAGAAACGAGTACCGCAACCATTTCCAACAAGGAGTTTCCTACTACTGATATAAAAACATCTGACCTTCAAAAGATCAGACCAAATAGGTGAGTCAGAGTGCTTTGCTTTAACTAGACCAATAGGTTGACCAAAAAGGTACTTAGCCCTAACAATCCTTTGCCATATGCCATCCTCATTTTGCAACCTCCACCACCATTTACACAGCAAACTGATATTAAAACGCCTCAAATCTTTAATGCCAAGACCCCCTCTCTTTTTTTACTTGCAAATCTTTTCCCACTTAACTAGGTGATATTTCTTTCTACTATGACCTCCCTGCCAAAAGAACTTCCTTCTAATACTATCTAGGCGATTAATCACTGTTTTAGGCAACAGGAACATAGACATATGATAAGTTGGGGAGTTATTCAAGCTAGAATCAATTAAAGTTGCTCTGCCAGTCATGGTTAAAGATCCTCCCTGCCACACATCAACCTTTTTATGATATTTCCCTTCTAGAAAGACCCAGTCTCTCATGTAAATCCACCCAGGAGAAACAGGGACACCAAGATATTTCAGAGAAAACACACCAATTTGACAGTTAAACAACTCAGCATAACAACTAGCCTTTTCATCATCCCCCCTTATCACAAAGACCTCACTCTCAAGTGTCGGCTCAAGGTTTCCTCTCAAGCAACCACCAGGGTTCCCATGTGGCGGCATGGCGTCGGCTCAAGGCTTCCTCTCAAGATGGAGCCTGGAGCCGATGGCCATGGCTCGGGGGAAGTTGACGATCGCCTTCAACCCCGTCGGGCTCGGGCCTCTCTCGGTGCTGCTGCAGGCAGGCCTCGACCTCCGCCGCGAGGCGTGGGGGCCCTGTGCTGTCACCGAGGAGGAGCCGGCGAACGACCGCTCTTCTCCACGCTCCATGCTCGTCCAAACGAGCACCCGTCCTTCCGCTGCGACAGAGCAGCAAGCCAGCTTCAGCACACCGAGAACGGCCATCGGGCTGGCTACCCTCGGCAGCTGGCAACGGCAGGGCCATTCCCATTCAAAGCCAAAGAATTTGTTCCCATGCTATCTGAGCGTGGGACAGTTCTTGTGCTGGGAAGAGCCATGCAAGCTCCCGAGGTGATGCTGGATGATGCTGTACAAGCACATCCAGGACGCCTTCACCTCCGACGACCAAGAAGAACCCCCAAGGTGGCAGTTCCACTCCGGCCGGGAAGTGCAGGTTTTACGGATGGTAGCCGTTGGTTACTCCTAGATAGGATTGAGAGAGTTCCTCCTTTGTAATAACATGGTGACTACGTGCGGTCCAGAGTGGTAAAAGTCCGCCCTTGTAAACCCGACCTCTGACTTCATCGTACAAACAGGCGACACCAGCAAGTGCCCAGTGCGGTTGAAGTCCGACCTTGTAGTCCCGACCTCTGAGGTACACCACACATGAATCAAGTGATAAAGGGGATTTGCTTTCTCAGTCTTATCTTTACCTTAACTTAATCGCCCTCATCCGTTTCGGCTTGACTATTTCCTTCTCCCGTACGGAGTTTTCTCTTTTGTTGCTAACGATCCAAATTGAGTTGCTGGCTTGTGGTCAGGTTGGGACACCCCTTCTAGCTGGAAGGCGGTCCGAACTCCTAGGGACCTACTCTGGAGAAGTGGTGCTTCTATCCTGGGGTGGAGGAGTTCTGCGTAGCCGCTTAACCTGGTAATCTACCCTAAGCCTACGCACTTTACTGCCCTATTACGAGTACCCTAGTATCCGAGACTGCCGTGACTAGAGGTCCGGACTCCTTTCTAGTATAAGGCGTGGTTTCATATGCCCCACTGCGAGGTCCGGTAACATATCTCGACGGATCGATGGCGGTCGCTCAAAGTCCATTCCGGTGGCCCGCTCCGGCGGAGACCGCTCGCCACGGTCGCTCAAAGTCCACTCCGGTGGCCCGCTCCTGCGGAGACCGCTCGCCACGGTCGCTCAAAGTCCACTCCGGTGGCCCGCTCCGGCGGAGACCGCTCGCCACGGTCGCTCAAAGTCCACTCCGGTGGCCCGCTCCGGCGGAGACCGCTTGCCACGGTCGCCCAAAGTCCACTCCGGTGGCCCGCTCCGGCGGAGAACGCTCGCCACAGTCGCTCAAGTCCACTCCGGTGGCCCGCTCCGGCGGAGACCGCTCGCCACGGTCGCTCAGAGTCCACTCCGGTGGCCCACTCCGGCGGAGACCGCTCGCCATGGTGGCTCAAAGTCCACTCTGGTGGCCTGCTACGGCGGAGACCGCTCGCCACGGTCGCTCAAAGTCCACTCCGGTGGCCCGCTCCGGCGGAGACCGCTCGCCACAGTCGCTCAAGTCCACTCCGGTGGCCCGCTCCGGCGGAGACCGCTCGCCACGGTCGCTCAAGTCCACTCCAGTAGCCCGCTCCGGCGGAGACCGCTCGCCACGGTCGCTCAAGCCCACTTCGGTGGCCCGCTCCAGCGGAGACCGCTCGTTATGGTCGCCAGGAGCCGGGTCAGGGGAAGTGGTGCTCGCTCCCTGGGCGATCTGAGGTCCGTGTAGCCGCTTAGCTTGGTTCCGTACCCTAAGCCTACACCTTCGCCGCCCTGTGGAGAGTGCCCTAGTACCTGAGCCTGGCAATAGTTGCTCTGGCCTCCAGTGGGTTCGTACCTCCCCCGAGGTGGGCCCGGGGGCCACTGTCGGTACCTCTGGACTAGGGTACCCCCTCTTGCTGTGTCGAGACTCGCGTAGTTATCCGTAACTACGCCCTAAGGAGCTGAGCAGCCGGACCCCTGGGGTCCGACTCCATCACACTGGACCAATGGTCCCGGACCCGCTTCCCGCTCGGGGACGGGTCCGGTGTCACCACGTGTCCCGGAGAAGGGAGCGCTCAGCCAAACAGCCGGGGGCCCCGGACCTCCCACGGGTTCCCGGACCCCCATATACTATCCGGACCCCTCAGCGGGGAGGGAACAGACACCCCGCCTGGGGGGGTCCGGTGCCGCCACGTGTCCACAGGCGTAGGAACGTGCGCAACCGCGAAGCTTCTCTGGAAGACTCGCCCACCTACCGCATTCAATGCGGGAGACGTAAGTGCGCTCTGCTACAGCAGAGCCCGAGGTGACTTTTGCCAGGCTGTACTGTTGATCGCACGTTACCAAGGCGCACAGTGCAGCCGTTGGCGCCACCCACGCCACGCGTGTCAGTCTGCTACGCCAGTTAGACACGACAGCTCGGCTTTGCCCATCATAACGCCTACGCCGTAGGCCCAACAGTCTACGCCGCAACCTACACTGCCCCAACGGGCGCCTCGCCGATGGGACAAGTGAAGACCCCCCTCGGTCAGAGAGACTACAGGGCGATGAAGCGTATCCGGGGAGAGATTCTCGACCACTGTAGCACCATTAATGTCTTTTTCATGGTATACTATACACCCTCGTAGGGCCCACCTGTCAGGGTCCAACGCTTGTGTACGCGTCTTCCTTGCGCTATAAAAGGGAGACGCCTGTTAGAGAAGAACTCAAGTCAAAAAGAGACTGGGAGGTAGAGGATAGACTCATCCACAGACACAAGAGCAATACAACTCTCAGTGGACGTAGGATATTACGCTCCGGCGGCCCGAACCACTCTAAATCTTCGAGTGTGCTGGTGTTCTTGCTTCATGAGTAGATTTGGCGAATCGCTTGCGCTTCTCCGAGTAACCACCCTCTGGTATTAGGCGGGTGCACTACGTCACCCGGCTGTGGCCCTCCTTCCTCCGCCACGACATAAAATAAAGTAAAACCTTTTTACTTTTAAATACAATACCAACCAGCACTCCCCTTGTTCCCATAAAAAAATGTCTTCTTGTGTGCAATACTATTTCTTCATTATCTAACGCTCTCTTCTGATCTGCTTTTACTGTGATAGATCGTGCGCTTGTAAACGAAAAATGGATTGTAGTCTGGGAAATAAATGTTTCTATTAGGATTCAATTGTTGTGGACGCAAGCCCAGAGATCACCCAAGTTCAAGTCCAGTTCTTTCTTAATTGAAAACCTATGAGCTAATATTTCATTTACAGATAAGGAAACATGCCTAACATATGGGCAAGAGTAAGAATTGTGCCCAGAACTTTCCTCCATGCATCTCATATGATAAGCTGCCCATTTGAACTAAATAGCTAGAACTAGACCGCCTAGTGTGTGTGTGTGTGTGTGTGTGTATTGCATCAGATGATCGAAGGCCTGGCAGTGGAAAAGGCAGAGTGCTGTACAAAGAAATAAACAGAAAAAATGTTATTCTTTGCAATCCCAACACATGTTACACCCTCCATGAAACAAAAATCCTCACCATAATTTAGCACCCAAATAATGCATTGGAGGAAACCAAGATTGACATTTCGCATCCCCACCATGCACCCTCTTCTTTCTGAAATTTACAAACAGATGCTTTACCGGTTCATGCGGTATAGATTGGCATTCATTGTGTGACTTGGATACCAAAGAGCAGAACAAAACATGAAGAGGTGCTCTTGTAAGTGAAGTATGATGCAAAAGGATTGTCCATCATCAATTATAAGGAATAAGTCAATTTTAGACTCTATATGTAGTGGTGATGAAATATCCGAACAGAGGATGACTGATTCTTTATACCCTTATTTGTTGATATGGACTTCCATTTTTGCCATTCGTCACCTAGCCTATGTGAAATCCTCTAGTAAGCTTTACATGCATCACACACATGATGTATGGGTTGTCACTTGATTGTTATAAACTTGCTAATGAAAAATTTTCAATTGCAAATTTACTATTCTACTTTATGTGCTAGAGGTCAAATCAACTATGAAATATGTTGGGCGCAATTATTTCATGACACAACTCTTTTGTGAATCGGATTGTTTGCATTAGAAGTGCATGCAAATGGCAAGATGAGCAGTAACTAATGAACATAAATGTGATGGTCTCAATTTCACAGCATACATGTGACAATAATGCTTGTGGACTTCACTAAATATTGACACATATATTGACAAATATTGCATGCTTTGTAAGTTTACCAGGATATTCTTAAGTCATATATCACCTGGTAATGTTTTTTTTTTCAAATTGTCCCTTTTTTGTTTTTTTACAAATAGACCCCTCAGACAAACTATTTCTAAGAATGGACCCAAAGCTCGGTGTGCGCGGAGGTGACACCGAGTTAACTAAGCATTAAAAATCCAATAGAATGTTGCAATCCGAAGGGACCATATAGAAGAATAGCAAGAAAATCAGTCACAACTGTGTAGCGGTCAGGCTATAGTAAAAAAAAGGATTATGCTACACACTTAACAAAATAAGGTAAAACCTAGTGATAAAATACCATTCATATAGAAGAATAGCAAGAAAATCAGTCATAACTGTGTAGCGGTCAAGCTATAGTAAAAAAAAAGATTATGCTACACACTTAACAAAATAAGGTAAAACCTAGTGGTAAAAATAGCATTCCCCTATAAAATTTTGCATTTGCATCCTCTCTCATGGCACACAGAAAGAAATATAGTTCGTGATGGATGGCCACAAGGCAAGTGCTGCAAATTGTTAAGGAAGACATATATATTAGACACATATATTCTTAGTTTGAGAAACAAAATTTTCTCCATTGCTATGTAATCTATCTGATTGACTCTCTCAATCTTGCCACCACATGTAGCCCTTCTCCTCATCCCACGAGAGCACATACGGATCACAGAGATGAATTAGCTTAGCTAGGTAAGTGATGGCTGCTTCGTTTTCCTTTTGATGTGGCCGGCGGTGGTTTTTGGGTTTGCCCTTGTTGTGGTGTTGTGCTTTTCAATTGGGAGGCCAGCGGCTCCGCGTGCGGCTGGTGCGCAGCTCGGCGGCTTGCACAGCGGACGCGGCCATCAGCAGCACCGGCCGGGCGCCCTATGCGAGTAGCCAAGCAGGCGGCTGATTTCCTCCAGGGGCGCAGCAGCTGGCGAGCAGCAGGGCGACTGCTACGGTGCTGTGCAGATCAAGCAGACCGGCTTGTGCTTTTCTTTGGCTTGGTTCTGTTTGTAGTGCAGGACGACGGCGCACATCTGTCTGGGGTCAACGCACAGGCAGGCGAGGCCGTCTATTGCAAAGCAGCGCAGCTTGGTCAGGCCGCCTTCGCTAGCGCTCGCTGCAGCAGACTGCGTGTGTAAGACGACGGCAAGCCGGCATAACATAGTTATTAGGACCAGACCGGACTGGAGATCAAACCGGCGAGACCGTCGGTTCACTGGTTCACTGGTCCAACCATTTAGAACCGGTTGAACCGCCGGTTCAATTGTGCTGGACCGAAAAATCGGACCGGTTGTAAATATATTGAACCAATGTATATATATATTAATTAATAATAATAGTTTTATTAAATACTCTACGTATGGAATAAGCAATTCCATACCCGAGCCAGCGATCACCCCCGGGCCGGGCCGGCGCCCGGCTTCGGGTTCCCCCCGCGCCGCACCGGTTCCTTTTTTCTTTCGCGTCCCCCTGTGCCCCCGAAGCGGTTTCCCCCACCCCCAGCTCTCGATGCCTTCCCCGTTCTTCCTATCGCCCCCAGCTCCCGATCCGTTTCCCGACGCCGCTCCTCTCATCACCAGGAACTGGCACCGCCCGATGCCAGCTGCTCCTCCTCCCGACGCCGCTCCTCCCGTCGCCGATCCGGGGACTGAAGCCTGCCGTAGCCGCCGATCCGTTCCCGACGCCTTACCTCCGCCCGTCGCCGCTCCCCTCCTTCGACGGCGCTCCCTCCTCCCGACGGCATTCCGTGAGACCGTCCTCCCGTCGTCGTCATCCCCAGGAGATCCTACTATGGCCCACCGACGAGATCCTCCCCTGGCCTGCCTTCAGGTCATGGATGAATCGATGGCACAGCGTGGATGAATCGCCTGCGTATCCCCGCATTCAAGGTGATGCCCTCCCATTCCCGATGCTGCTCACTCCTCCCGTCGCTGTCGATCCTCCTCCGGCCTGCCCTCCGATCAGGTGATTCCCCCTCATCTTTTGTTGTTCCTACGGTTAATTCCGTGCAAGCTCTAGATTTGTCTGTCAGTGCTCATTCTTTGATGAATCGTCGCTGGATCTAGTTCCCTTGTAAGTGCAAGGTGCTCCTCTATCCTCACTCCATTCTATTCCCTTTGATTTTGGTCAAATTTGTTCGTTCGTACCAGTGATTCATCCAGGTTTAGTTCAAATTAGGTCATAATTTGTTGCAATCGGTAGATGCGTCATCCTTTTCCCTATTTCCTTGTTTCATCATTCTTCAGTTTTCCCTTCTGTGTTCATGTCAATGGGTATTGCACCTGACACTGTCGATTTGCCGGATGGATTCTCGGCAGAGATTGTCCCACAGATGCATATCAACCCAAGCAGGGTGGTGTTCGAGCAGCTTCTGATTTGGTCGTCAATCGTGTGCCCTGGTTCCGATCGGCTCGGCCCTGTGGATTGGAGACGACGGCCACCAGGGATCCAATCTCCTCCGCTGTAGCTTGGGGTTCCTTCCCTGGAGCGGCAGATTTGTTTGGATGAGTATTCATTGATGCCTACGGTGAGTCTGATGCCCCTCTTTTCTCACATTAATTCGATTCACCTGTTGTTGCTTGATTATCCCTGTTGGTGGCGACAATTATTTGTGATAATGATGATTAGGTTCAAGAATTAAATTGAGTACCTGCTGCATTTGACGCAAGGAATCTTTTGCATTTGACGCAAGGAATCTTTTGCTTCCGTTTGACCACTGCAGTGTGTAAATCGAATCAAAGTTCTCCTCTGTCCTCTCACAGTTCGATGTCCATGCACACTGGAGGTGCCCTAATTCATGCTTTGTATGTTTTATATGGAGAAAGAAATGCAGAAATGAAGCACCTCCTTTTGTGCTGATCATAGCTAAAACTTAGTATATTCATAGCTAAAACTTAGTATATTCAGTCCTTTCCTTTGACCTTTGCTATTAAATTACGAAATCTCTGGTGCATGTATACTTTTGGACCTTGTTTGACCTAAATATTTACATGTTCAGTGCAACTGATTAATACTCTATTGTTCATGGATCCTATTTACAGGGTTTCATTGTTGTTGTTGTTTGACCTTCTTTCGGGTTTCATCTCTAGCCTATCCCAACTTGCTTGGGAAAAAGGCTACGTTGTTGTTGTTGTTGTTGTTGTTCATGGATCCTATTTACAGGATGATGTTAAAGTTTTAAGGTTGCCGACTGTTACTTTGCTTAGGACACATTGTAGGTTAGATGACATCTAGTAATCTCTGTTGCTTTGTTTTAGTTTTTTTTATGGCACTACTGTTAATATTGAGTCCCTCTATACAGGCTAAACTGAAATGGCTAACATAATAAATTAAACAAAAGATCTAGAAAACTTAAACCATAAGACTGGATTGGAGAAATCTTTTTTCTTAAAAATACACAGGTGCATTGCTGCTGCGATTTAGATGAAGGTTATGGTTGAACAATCATGGAAAAGCAGGTTGTTGAACTTAGAAATTGCTGGAAGCACACGAGCATAAGATCCAGCATCACAATCTGAACTGCAGCGCTTTTTAGGTGTCAAGTTCCCCTTGACATCAGATGGCGCGGCCTACCTCCTCTGGATAAGTAACTAAACTGCTAGAACAAGTTGAAATTGAGCTTGCTACACCCAATCTATGGAATGTCTTTCTCTGATTCAGCTAATGATTTAATTCCTTCTCCTAATTACCATTGTGTATGCGAGTCAGTGGCTCTCTGCTTGTAATTGGGCTCTGTCACTCAATCTGTAATACATTCATTCAAATGGGTTTTTTCAGAAAGTCAATCTATAAAATGATAATGACGCTAGTATATTAAAATGATATTTTTTGCAGGTGCGGTGGACGCCACGATCTCCATTGATAGTGTCATCTTTCAGCAGTACCCATCATCACCATTAGGTGTTTAGGGACAGTTCCCCTTGTTCATCACTTGATTGTACCCATCATCACCATTAGGTGTTTAGGGACAGTTCCCCTTGTTCATCACTTGATGGATTTTGTGCAGAAAGCATCTGTTTTCCAGTATATAGATTCTGAGTTTCATGTAAGAATGGTATGTTTAGAACCTATGTGTATAGATTCTTATAAAAATATAAGTTTGGAGTGGCAGGTGATAGAAATAATGATGCCATTACGACTCCATCGGTGTTTATGATATTTATGAGCTGGCACAGAAAAAATGCGTGGTGTTTGTAAGATAATGAGATTTTAGCATCAACATGTTTTTGGTATATGAGACTAGGAAATTAACATTACTGTCTGACTATGTCGCGCAACTACAAAACATTTTATTTCTTTGGAGCACAAAATCTTTTGTTTTCCGCTGCTCTGGACATACGAATCAATTTTCTATCATAGCGCTTGTTTGGTCTCGCCAACCTTCTTTTCCCTTCCCTAGAAATTTGTTTTGTGGCTTCTTGTATGCATAACGTTGCCATGCATGCAGCTCGGAGAGAACAAACGGGCGATTCCCTGGCTTCTACTTTTTTCCGTAGGCCGGAGACTGGACGCTTGGTCAAACTGGAAAAAAATGGGCGGGAGAAGCGAGCGCATGTGGTGGGCGTCTCCTGCGCGCGGTTAGTTGCGTCAGGGGTGGTGCGCATTCAGGACCGGTTAGGCGGATGGGCGGGACGTGGTTTGTGGAAGAAAAACCAGACGCAGACGGCGGAAGGGAAGACAGGCGCGGACGGGTGTCGAGCTCAGAGGTTGGCTCGGGTATAGAATAACTATTCGTTATTCTGTACCCAGGGTACGAAATAGTGGTGTCCAATTAATAATTGATATATAGTAAATAGAATAATTCAGTCATACAACAATAAGATTCAACCATATGCAGATATAGATATATAATGACATGTTTTTAAATTCAAACATCAAGTGCGTAAAAAATTCGTTGTTATAATTCAAATCAGAATGACTAGAGAATAATAATGAAATATTCACTATTGCAAAACAATCTCGAATGTCAAAATAGAGTGCATCCTTGCAAAGAGCTCGCTGTGGTAATCAAAATTATTTATCTAATTTGGAGCTTATTTGAAAAAGTTATTAAAATTTGACATTTAAAAGATTAATGCCACATCAGCTGACGCCACTACCAAAAATCAACAGAGCAACGCATGCAAACTTGTACTGTAGCAGCCAGGCGCGCGCCAATCGATGGCAGCTGCATGCACCTACGGGCCTACCCTACCAGCTACCGTACCAAGCACGTAGACCACGCTGCCCAGACTGAAGCAGGCCGGCCGGCGGACTCCATCGTTCGTGCAGCAGAACGCCAACGGCAACAACCTCCACAAGCTCGATCTTCATCAACCAGAAGATATATTTTTGTGAGCTGTGTTGGTGGCCTTCGAGTCCCACTTCTTTTTGTGCAGGGCAGCAACAGTGAAGTGCGTGAGTTGGAAATCCAGGGCCAGCTCGAGCTCAACTCTGTGAAGCAGCTCCCACGCCCACCAAGTGTTCGACAAAATGCTTCTGTAGGTAAAAGCTTGCGTTTTTAATTCCTATGCTTTCTGTTTTGATTCTGATAAGAGCAACTCCAACAGCCCTGCTATCCTAAAGAGTTGGCTAAAAAAAATAGAAAAACCTGCAAAACTTGCATCCAACAGGCTTGCTATCTTACCCTGCTGGCTATCTGGCTAGCTATTTCTCCCACTTCCTTGGCCAAATATAGCACCCCTGTTCCCTTGGCTATCCTAAAGAGTCTATCTATGACACGTGGGGTCCACTCACCAGACAAGTCTTTTTGGAATGGAGGAGGGGGTGGATAGACAAGCTGTTGGTTCCCCCACCCATACACTAGCCAAATGAATGACTAAATGGAAGGCTATATGAGATTTGGCTAGTGGGATTTGGTCAAGCTCTTGGAGATGCTCTAACCTTGTGTTAGTTAGCTCTCAGCTTTGTTAGTGCTGCTAGTTAATATTCTTGTCAGGTTTAGTTAGTTTTGTTAAGGCTAATTAATTTGCTTTTCTTGCCTAAGTCAAAAAGGAAAATGAGAATAAAAATGGTAGCTTTAGCTCATTAGCTTTTTATCTAGTCTTTATTCTTGTCAAGATAGCTATGTACTTGTGCCTGAACGTTTGATAGTGCCTCTAGTGTGTTTTCACCTTATTTGAGATGTGTTGGGTGTAATATGGATTTAGGCCGATCGATTTGTTAAAATTGATTTTCGGCTCCCATTCACCCCCTCCCCCTCTGGTGACACTGCTGGTGCTTAAAGAGGAAGCATGAAGACCTCTCGCCTCCCCTCTCCTCTCCCGGCGCTCCTCGCCCCACCAGCCCCACGCCGGCGCCCACTCCGGGTCCGGCGGCCACCTCAATCCTTTCCCCCTCCCCGGCGCTGGGAGCCTCCTCCACCACCCCCAATCGCTCCTCTCTCGGTTCTCCCTGCGCCACCGTCGGTCGCTCCAAGGCCCAGCGGTGGAATGACGCCTCACCTTCCTCCAGCCAATCTGGGGATGCGAGGCCGTCCTTCAGGTATGTCCTGCTCGCCGGAGCCAGCCGGGCTGGGCGTGGGACGACATCTTCTGGCTGCCGTGGCGTCTTCCCGGCGGTGGTTGCGCCGGTCCCTGTCGCGTCCTCTGCCTCTGGTGAGGCTCGTCATCCCGTCGCCAACCTGGTCGCTCATGGGATGGTGGCCTCGCAGGCTTCTGTCTCGACCGTCCCATCGGCGTCGCTTCTACCCGTGGTCCCGGGCGGCGCCCGGCCGATGTCTCGTCCCTCGGCCAGGCCGCGTGGTGCTTTTTCGGGGCTCTGGCATCGCTCCGGTGGGAAGATTTTCCCACCGCCGGCGGCGGGGCGGCTGAGATTCATCAAGCAATGCTGGGCCTCCAAACCTGACTTTGAAGACTGGCGCAAGTGCCATTTCAGCAGAGGCCTTGGGCGCCGTCAGCAACCTGCTCGTCCACGCCGGCGAGTACCTACGGACCTCCACGGCAAATGTTTCAATTGTTTCTCCACCGCCCACTTGGTTGTCCAGTTCCGGCAGCGTCCAAGGTGTTTTCGCTGTCGGGCACTTGGTCATCGCTCGTACTCTTGCCCAGGGCCTAATTTGATTCCCCAGCGCCGGTTGGTTTGGAGGCCGACCGCTCCATCTACGACTACTGGCTGCACCGCCCCCTCGCAACGGTCTGCTCCGGCGAGCGCGGGGCAGGTTGCGGCCAGCACCGCCCCCTCGCAATGGTCTACTCCGGCGAGCGCGGGGCGGGTTGCGGCCAGCACTGCTCCTTCGCAACGGCCTTCTCCGGCGATCTTGGAGCTGGGCGTGCTGTGTTCTCCGACGACCGACCACGTCGTAGCGATGACGTCGGATCGGTCGGCGGTGCCGGAGGCAAACCAGGGCGGCGGCCGCGGTTCAAACGTCGTGCCGATGCTGGGCAGTCAGAGTCCACTGCGCCACCTGATGCTCCCCCTTTGGGCAGACCCTGGAGGATCTTGCGGCCCCAACCCTGGATGAGCAGACGGATAAGCCCTGCATCATCAACTGGAGTAGCCGCATTGCTCGTGCGGAAGAGGATTTGGTGCATGCTGTGATCGTAATAGTCATTGGTGCCTCGCCTTTGGCAGGAACCTGCTCATGCGGTTGCTGACATTCTGGCGGCCAAGTTGAACGTCGAGGCAAGCTCGCTGGTTCTACGACGTGCTTCTCCCTCCAGCTATTTGCTCATGCTCCCCGATGTGAGCTTGGTGAATCGTCTGGTCAGCCAGCAGCAGCCACTACGCTCGCCAGAATTCAGCCTTCTGTGCAAAAAATGGAGCCGGCTAACCGGAGCCACTGGGAAGGCCCTGCCTTGTAAGTTGGACATCGAGATCAGCGGCATTCCCGCTCATGTTTGGGAGACCTCACAGTAGAGCAACTGTTAAACCCTCACGGTTGGATTGATCATGTGCATGGGATCAAGTCTGAGTTAAGCGACTTGTCTTTTTTTCGGTGCTCTGCTTGGTGCTTGGACTCAAGCAAAATTCCTCCGTCCAAGGAACTCTGGGTTGCTGAACCCCCAAATGCCATTGTTGAAGACCCCCCGGTGAAAAGGTTCCTGGCTTATCCTATCAACTTCATGACTTCCATAATTTCTCCCTCTGGAGGTGCTGCTTCAAGGCCACCGCCTTCTTCTTCCCACGATGATGACAGTGGGGATGATAGTGATGAAGGTCCCTCCACTCGGCAGCGCCGTCGATTCATGGCCTCTGCGCCGCCGCGGTTTGGTCGGCAGAGGGCCGTTGGCGGCGGGTGTCATCCCTCCGGTGGCAGGGACGGTTCAGCTGGCCCAACGCATGGAGAGCAGCATGATATCTTCCACTGTTTGAGATTCGTGCAGACTAAAATAAATGGACATGATGAAACATGGTGGGAGGAATTGTATGCACACACACAACTTGTCGTGGGGGAGCTGGACAGCTGTCCAAGCACAGCTGGCTAAGGTGGAAAGAGAAGTTCCATAGATTCCTTTTGGATCGTACACTTTGCTTTCAATTTTCTTTTGAACCATAAATGTTTTCATGATTCTGTTTGGACCATGGTGTTACTTACAATTTATGCAACAAAATAAAATACAATATTAATATATTTTTATTGTTTTAAAAAAATCAACATTCCTAATGTATCGTTTCAACAATTTGAATATATATGTTCAATAATTTATATGTGCTGATTCAACATGTCCTCATAAATGTTGAATCAGTTTATTAGAATTGTTGTATTGAGTTTTTAAAATGTTGACTGAAGTAGTTTAAAATGTTGACTAGTTTGGCACTTTTGGATGTATCATCTTGAATGTTGACTGAAGTAGTTTAAAATGTTGACTAGTTTGGCACTTTTGGATGTATCATCTTGAAGTATATTCTTTAGCAGAGAAAACAATTTAATATGTTAGATTAAAAGAAAAAAGAAAGTGCACCTATGACCTGTGTTATGTGTCCACGTGCAGTTCGTGGTGGTTGCATGTTGGTTTTATTTTTTGGACGGCGGTTACATGCTGCATGGGCTGTACGTGGGCCATGCCATAGATAGCTATGCATCTTTCGGAATACGGAATATAGATAGGATGCCCCGCAACGACCGCGACAGGAACTCCCCCTCGCACTCCGCCGGTGACTGTGCTACCGCCGCAGCCACCCCGCCTTCATTCCACCCCGACGCGGTTCTACTCCAGGCGCCGGCTTCGTCAGGCTCGTCACCAGGAGGAGACTCTCGTCGAGGATGGAGAGGTTCCTGCCATGGCGACCTGCTGGCCTGCCCCTGCCCCTCCCGTCGACCAGCCAGATACGACCGGGGTGGGCAGGGATGCGGCTGGGGCAAGCCAGGATGTGGATGCCGCTGGAGCTGCTCCATTCCAGGACCTGTCTTTCCCTCGCACCCCACCAGCAGCAGCTCGGGTCGCCTTCCTCGACAAACTCTGTCGCCGTGCTGATGGCCTGTTGCCGGTGCCTGCCATTCCAAAGCGCCGACGCAAGTCGCATTGGGCTGGAGAGACTCCACGCCGCAGCCGCCGTCTCGCTGGTGCCGCTGTGGAATTCCAACTGGGTGAACTAGAGACAAGAGCTAGAAAAAAGGTCATGAGGGCCCTGGACATCATTGGCGAGAATGAAGGTATTACTCAGCAAGCTCAAGATGAATATGCTAGACTTTTTGGCCACGCCCATCTGCTTCGCATATACAGGCCATGACAGCCTTGTTTAATTGGTCTTTGCCGGAGGACTTGGGGCTTAGCGCAGAAGGGGATTTGCTAGCTTAATGGGTGCCTCCTTCGGTCGTTTCTCAACATTGTCTTATGGATCCTGAAAAAATTCTGATCTGGAATGTGAGGGGGCTTAATTCTGCAGCTAGACAGGATTCGTTGCGTACCATAGTTGATGCCTCACGGGCAGACATTTTGTGTATCCAAGAAACCAAAATCTCGGCAATGTCAAATAGAGTTTTGCTCTCTGCTCTTGGCTCATATTTCTCTGAATTCTCTGCTGTTCCTGCTGTTGGTGCTAGTGGGGGGATCCTTGTGGCCTGGAGGAGACACATCAGAGTCTCCGACAATCCAAGAATTGATAATCACAGTATAACCATCCAGGTCTCTCAGTCTAATGGACAAAATTGGTGGCTAACTTGTGTTTATGGCCCTCAAGGTAATGATGCTAAGATCCAATTTTTGCAAGAGCTACGTGATATTCGTGCGGCTTGCCCAGGTCCTTGGATGATCGCTGGTGATTTTAACCTTATCTATAAGGATGAAGACAAGAACAACGCTAATCTGAATAGAGCAATGATGGGGCGCTTTCGGAAATTAATTAATGATCTCGCACTGAAAGAGTTACCGTTACATGGCCATAAGTTCACATGGTCAAATCAGCAGGAATCTCCTACACTTGTGCGTTTGGACAGAGTGCTGTGTTCAGTGGATTGGGAAGATATTTTTCCCAACTGTCTGCTACAAAGTGCAGCCTCAGACGATTCTGATCACTGCCCCTTGCTGCTCGGATTTCATGACAATCAGCGAGGTCGACGTCGATTCCATTTCGAGTCCTTCTGGCCGAAACTTGAAGGCTTCCAAGAAGCTGTTGCCTCTGCCTGGACATCTGTCCCCGTTGGTGCGTGCCCCTTCATCACTCTCGAGAAGAAGTTTAATGCAGTTACCAAGAGCCTGCAAAGCTGGAGCAGCAAAACTGTAGGTCAATTATCTATGCAGCTTGCGCTTGCTAGAGAAATTCTACATCAGTTTGAGATTGCTCAGGACAGCCGCCAACTCTCTGAGGAGGAGATCTGGTTCAAAAACAAGCTGAAAAAGCACAGTCTAGCTCTTGCTTCCCTCAAGCGCACTATGGCATGGCTGCGGTCACGATTCAGTTGGCTTAAAGATGGCGATGCTAACACACAACTTTTTCATCTTCATGCCCGGCATAGAAAAAGAAAGAATTTTATTGCAAAGCTGATTTCTGGAGATCAAATTTGTACTAGCCAACAAGAGAAAGCCGCAATTATTGATGAGTTTTATGCTAACCTGTTGGGAAGTTGCGCAGCTAGAGAACATTCTATCAATTTGGATGAATTGGGAATTCCCGTACATGAACTTTCTGATCTTGATCTTCCTTTTACTGGAGAGGAAGCTGTGGTCGATGTCAGGGGCTCGAGGAATTTCATTCTTAATAGCCCCTACATCCGTAGATTAGAAAGAAAGTTTTTAGGTCATCCTTTCCTGTCACGGGCGAGTCTGTTTCTTTGGAATCCTGGGGTTTAGTGGGTGTGTGTGTGAGTGAGTGGGTGCTAAGTTGCGTGTGGTGGTGTGTGTCTGGTTGAGCTGAGTGTGTTTCTCTTGTATTTTTTTTGGGGAATTTTTCCCTCTCTTCTTCTTAATATAATGAAGCGCAGTTCTCCTGCGTCTTTCGAGGAAAAAAAACACTGCTAGTGCTTTCCCAGCGATCTTCCGTAGCATCCAATCAGCATTTGTACTCGAGGGCACATCTGAAGTGAGAAATTCTTTCATCAGCCTGGTAGTAATCACTTGGACTTGGACGTGCCCAATCGCTTGCCTTGTGTCTGCATCAACGGCAAGGTTTCTGAGGATTCCTGCCACCAACTTTCTTGATTCTTGGCTGGTCACGCTATCTTTCATGATCTCCGCGAGGTTTCTCAGTAGGAAGGGATGCTTTGATACCTTGTGCCGTAGTATCACACCTATTTCCCCAGCAATGCTCGTTAGCCTGTATAGCATCTTCAGTGAGGACATCATAAGGACCTTCCATTGAATGTCGGTATAAGTCTTGTTACTTCTGTCGTAGGTTGTGAATCCTACAATCTTCGGTATGAGGCTAGTTGCTCTGCTGATCTCCTCACAGTTGTCCTGATCACAACAAGCAAGGCTGTCAAGAATTGACATGCCCAGTGCAGGGAGGAGATCATCCTTGTCTGTTTCTGTTGGTGACTTCTTCTCATTGGAATTTGATATCCATTGCCAGCATCTGGCAATGTTGTTTTCTTGTGGAGTATCATGTTGTTGGATTGAGCGGTTTTGGGTTTCCAGCATGTTACAGTGTCTGGAACTGAACCCTTCTCTTCCTCATGGTTGTTGGAGCCATCCAGAATTTGATCATGTGCTATTGCCTCTTGTTCATCATCAGTGACCATAAGTGGGTTTCCAGTTTTCCTTTGTTTGTTAGTGTAATCAAGAAGTGTAGAGACAGACTGAATTGTCCCAGGGATAGTGGCAGCTAGGAGGCTCTTTGCCAACTCAGCGGCAACCTTCGTGGCCAATAATCTGGTAGCAGTGTAGCAGTGTCTATTGGGCTAGTCCAGTTCAGCATGTTGATCAATGTAGCTTTTGTCTTCCTAGAAGTGTTTACCTGTAACCCATGGTCGGCTCTCTCTGCAAAAGGTTGTGCATTACCTGTACCCCACGGTACTGCACCTTGGGTAAGTGAAATCCATGTCAAACCTGCTTAGACCGATATTCTTTGGAGCAAGCACATCCCTTTCCATGCATTTCCCCAACACAAACCCATGGTACAAATTGATAGATTCCAATCCCCACTTGCCTTGGAATCCAGCATGGCGGGCAAGGGCTTTCTTTTTTCTCGAATACGCGCGCAGCGTATCATTGTATTAAGACGAAGAAGAAATTGGTACAGTGTTCGGTTACAACCCAAATGGAACGGATTCTAGATGGACACAAGCTGGCAAACCAGCTGAACACAACCCGAAAGATAAACTCCCACATGAACTACTCACATCCCGCACAACCTAAACGACTGGCTTTCTGAGGGATGAACGAGAAGATGTCGAGCATGCAGGCCACAAGGTAGAGTACTCCTTGGCGGAGCACCATCCCATAGAAGATATTCAGAAATGGCGCGAGGTTTTTCTTGTCCCCGAGGTTTTCCTTGTCCGGGTACACAATTAATAGTTGTTAATAAGCCACAGTTTTGATATACCAAACAAATATTAATAGTTGGATATCCTAGTGCTTTAAAGTTTAAATGCTTCAAGCTCTGAATGATTACACAATTTTTAGAAGGCATGAAGCATGTGCTTTTTCTTTTAGGTTTACTGTTGATGGAGACAAAATTTCAAGTTTTTTCATCATCTCCTATCGATTTCAGGTTATAATGGAAGCTGTTAATAAGCCACGCAATATCCAGTATAAAGGTGTTGCAGACCTGGTGACATAGTAAGAATGCTTCTCGCTGATATTGACGTTGTGCACCAGTTCTTAGTTTTATTTGCTATAAGATAGCAGGAATGATATATTAGTGCCTCTTTTTCATGCAGTAAAGTGAAACAACATAGTGTTTCAATCTGTTGCTCTATACTTTGTTCAGCACAGACAAGTTGAGTGAATCAGCCATTTTTGAAGTTGTCATTAAGAACTTCAAAGACCACCTCATACTTGGGGAGGAAGGCGGCCTTATTGGAGATTTCCAGTTGGAGTACCTCTGGTGCATTGACCCTTTAGGTTTGGTTCCTCACTATCCTACTTCTCATTTGATGAATATCTATTTAACATTGTAAATGATTAAGCAGCAATAACCAAAAGGTAGCATTGAAAATTTTCAATTCATTGCTTGTTCGCAGGAAATATAAAATATATGCCCTGTTATTCCAGCATACTGTTTTCTTCTCCATTTCTCACACAACTGTCACAAAATGAGCAGATCAAAGAATTTGAAAGATACACTTGGGCCCATAGTGAGGAGTAAGTACTTCACTATTACATGCCTGACAAGATAGAAGCCCATAATGTTGCCAAGTTAAAGAAATATACATTCAAAGAAAGTCTCAAGTGCCGGGTAACAATACAACACACGTTCATACATATGTTATTGTGACATTACTTTTTCCCGTTGCAACGCATGGGCATTGACCTAGTACTTATTTTGAAATACCATACTAACTGGGGCCGATGTATTAGCACTTTATTGATTACAAACACTATAGGAGAAATATCATAGGCATAAACGGAAATTGGATTGTGTGCTACAACTTTTGCTTCAGAAATAACATTGAACCTCCTTTGCAACCTTCTGTAGCACGTTGTTGACGTAGTGATAGAGTGCATACCTCCATGTTCTGTTGCAAATAAGACACCAGGAGAGCCAAAATCCAAAGATAAATCCAGCAACCACAAAGCAATATAACCACAGCTCCTCTCTGTCATCATCCTGGCTTTTTTCATTACTGCGCGTAGCAGCATTTGCACATTCTTTCAAAGGAAAACCACATAGCCCCAGGTTGTTGCCGTAGATTGATGGATCAACTAGTGTCTGCAGCTGACTACCTGCCGGTATCCTTCCTGACAGACCATTGTTTGAAAGGTTCAGAGTGCTTAGAGCTTTCAAATCTGCAAAGCCTGGAGGAATCTCCCCTTCCAGCTGATTCCATGACAAGTCCAGCGATTCTAGCAGCGCCAAGTTTCCAATGTCTTTGGGGATATCACCTGAAAGGTGATTTCTTGACAAGTTTAAGTACCTGAGTCCACGGAGGTTTGTGAGCCCTTCAGGAATCGTTTGCGAAAGCAAATTACACAACAAGTCAATACCCATAATGAATGTTATCGTCTTGCTGTACACATAATTCTCATTCTTCCAGACTAGCTGAAGTTGCTCGGAGTACGCAAAGAAATATACGATCTCCCCATGTTCCTGTTGTCGTGTCATGCTAGTAAAATTTGCAAAGTCAGCAGGTATGGGACCAATGAGCTTGTTGTGTGACAAGTCTAATAGTTGAAGTTGGGTAAACTGAAAAATCTGCTGGGGTATATTTCCACTGAACATGTTTGATGACAAGCGAAGAAATCTGAGTTGTGGCATGCTTTCGGCCATCCAACCAGGTATTTCGCCCGTGAAATTGTTGCCTCCAAGATCCAGGGTTATGAGCTTGTAACAATTTTTAATGATAGAGGGAACATTACCTTCGAAATGGTTGTTGGCTAGGTGTAGAGATTGAAGCGTGGTGCTAGATGACCTGGAGGACGTAGCTACACTGCTGAAAGAATTGCTGGACAGATCCATGAATAGTAAAGACGGCAAGTCCCACAAACAATTTGGGAGATCTCCATGTAAGGCATTATTTGACAGGTCCAGGATCTTTAGGAAGTTAGCATTACAAAGTAATGTCGGCATGGCGCTGGTAATGTCGTTAGAGGAAAGGGCAAGGATCTCAATTTCGGGGAACGAAAAAGTGGACTGGTTAGTAGTAAGAAAGTCATATGTTTGTCCAGTTAGGCTACAATTTGACAAGTCAAGTGAGAAAAGTTTGGAAAGGTTCCTTAAAGTTAGAGGCAATGGACCTGACAAATGATTGAAACTCAAATTTAGCTGAAGAATTTGATACAGTGACCCAAGTTCTGGAGGGATCGCACCTGAGAGTATATTATGCCCCAGGTTGAGATTCGTCAAGCTAGTCATATTTCCAAGAACCTGAGGTATCTGACCAGAAATTCTGTTTTCAGCTAGTCCGAGAGCTGAGAGTTTCCCAAACTCGCCCAACTGTAGTGGAAGTGTCCCGTACAGTTGATTTTGGGCAAAATATATATGTTCAAGACTTTTAGGGAGCGTACCAAGCCACTCCTCAGTGCCTGCGAGAATACCGTTTGCTGCCAAATCAATGTACCTCAAGGACGTGCAGTTCTGAAAGTTGAGATCACGTAGGTTCGAAAGCCGATTGCTGTTGGCCAAGAAATGTAGCAGTGTTCCTCCTGTGCAGATGGCCTGCGCAGATATCTTGGAGAAATCGTTGCCGGCAATGTCGACCTCAATCAGGCTGCTCCTGTTGCTGAGACATGGGGTGATGTCGCCTCCTAGTTGATTGTTTGCCACGAGCAACGCTGACAGTTTCCGAAGCTGAGCGAGATAGCCTCCCAGCTCGCCTTCCAAACGGTTGCCCGCCAAGTTCATGATCCGCAGCTCCGTGATGTTGCCGATCTCTGCTGGGACGGTCCCTGCCAAACTGTTCAAATTCAGATAAAGCGAGGTGAGCCTCTGGAGCTTCCCAACTGCAGGTGGGATTGAGCCCGTCAGAGTGTTGCCGTCGAGGTACACTTCTTTCAAGCCTGTCAGGTTACCAATCTCGCTGGGGATGGCACCATCGAGCCCCAGAGTCTGCAGCTTCAGCGAGGCGAGCTGCTTCAGCTGTCCTATGCTGCGTGGAATCGGCCCTTTGAGACCCTGGTTGTGCTGGATCACCAATGAAACCAAGCTCGTCAGGTTGCCGATCGCCTCCGGAATGGTACCATACAGGTCATTCTGCACCAGGGTAAGGGTCTCCAGACGCGTGAAAGCCGACAAGTCCAGGCCGGCGAGGCTCCCGTTGAGACTCACGCCGCTAATGCGGAGCTCCGTCACGTCGCCGGCGGAGTTGCAGGCGATGAACTCCCAGTTGCATGGGCTGGTGGCGTCGGACGCCGAGGACCACGAGCTAAGGTACCGGTCGGCACCGGCGGCCAAGGTCGCTTTCCATTTCAGCAGCGCTCCCGCCTCGCGCTGTCCGCCACCGCCAGCAGCAACCGCCGGGACCGCGGCACAGAGTAGGAGAGAGATGCAGATGCAGGAGAGTAGCAGGGGGCTGTGGAGTTGGACGTGATTCACCATAGCTTGGAGGAGTTCGGAGGGCGGCGAGGGGTGGGGGGACGGATTTTTTCCACCAGAAGCTGAGAAAAAAGCAAGGGCGAGGCGAGAGGCTGTGAAGTCTTGACTGTTGGGAAGTGGAACCGACTTCGTCAGGTCAGGTCCGATCAATTTATGAGCGCTGGAATGGTCATGGTCCGAGCGCAAGCTTGGACCATATGTAGTTCGCAACAACCGTTTAAGTCCAGCTACCCACACTACACGTCGGTTGACTGACTTGGAAACTGAGGTCCCACCCCAAATCCTCTCTTACAGAACTTCAAAATGTCTTGATCAGCAAATTGAACCCCCCCCCCCCCCCCCCCGGGCCACCGGGAAGAAAGCATTCCGATCCCATGCGAATTTGTATAGATATATAAGTTATGGCCACTTGCGGGACTGACGTCGAAGTTAGGTGACATATCACATATGACCCACACGTCAGTGATTGATGTCACCTCACTTCGAGGTCAGAGGATACCGTCTCCACTTGCGGAGCTACGTCTCGGCCAACGTGAGCATTGCCCCGCCCTGGGGCTCATTTCTATTGGTCTGCCAGCTAGTACAATGCTACACGCTTCTCTGAATCTTGTCGTCTTGGGCTTTAGATTGTGGAACAACTGCAGCAGGCCAAGCAGTGGATATCGCGTCGTTGTCGCTCGGCACAAGCACATGCTTACATGACTGCGTGTTGTGGCCAGCACCATTGTTTATTTGTTTCCATATTTCTGACTAAAAAAACGAATCAAGCAGGAGATTGTCGATTATATTAAAAATAAGATGCAGCCCAGACTGGGAAAAATAAACACATATAACTCCGGCCGGTCGGAATGGGACATCGACACGAGCCATGCAAGACCCAAAAAAAAAACCGAACTCAACTCAAAACACCTCCACCAAACCACCACCAACGGGTCACTACATTCAGGGGCAGAGCTAGCTACGAAATCAGGGGTGGGGGGGGGGGGGCTCATCTCTTTTTCTCCTCTCTTTCATGGTGCTCAAGAACCAAAGGGGGGCTCCAATGGATTCCGGGGGATAGGGGGCTTGAGCCCCCTGCACCCCCTTAGATCCGCCCCTGACTACATTGCACCGCCAACCCCCTAGACGAAAGACATAAGGACGAAAGCACCGTTGTCACCACTAGCTCCATCATTGCCGACGATGTCCCACACCAAGGAAGCCCACTGCCAAGTGAGCCAACTCGCCGTAGTCCGCCACAAGTCATGTAGCTCTCTCACAATTAGATCCGCTTGCGCTGCCTAAAAGGCGTTGTCCCACATCAGACTAGCCGCTGCCAATCAGGGCTAGCCGCCGAAGTCCGCTGCAAGCTATCAAACCAAAAGCGAGAGCAGCTGCCTCTGGCACTAACCCAACCGACCCTGTCCAACGGGACCCAAGTGAGCACAACGTAGGAACCAACAACCAAGGTGCCTCAACCAAGTAGAAGTGCCACCCACGTCCTCCATCGGCCAGTCAGAAAGCGTCCTTGCGCTGGAACAACCCAACTAAGCGGGACCACTCGTTGTCAACCCACATAGGTCACCTCGACAATGCGAAACTGCTGGCCACCACCTCCCACACCGGCCTCGATGCCAACTTCGTGAGCGCAACTAGCGCACGGTCCTCCCAAAACTGCTGCCGTCCACTACCACGCAGAAGCAAAGCCCTCCAATCACCGCATCAACACTCTCTTCTTGGCCACCTTACGACGCTGCAGACACCAACCCTGAATCCACAATTAGATCTCCACCTAGCTAGCAACCGCCAAAGATTGACATGGCACGAGCTTCCAAAACTGATGCCTCCGACGAGGGGAGTGATCACTATGGGACTGTACCTATTTGCCGTATGCCAAGGGCACACGGCAAAGGCAGCTTTATACTCGGCAAAGTGTTTGCCGAGTGTAAAGCTGACTTTGCTGTGTGCCAAGTAACACATGGCAAACAGCTCACGGCAAACAACGGCCGGCAAAGAGCCAGTTTGCCATGTGCTATATCTCGGGCACACGGCAAATACTTTGCCGTGTGTAATATTAGGCTGACGGCAAAATAAAGTGCAGTGTCCAACGCCATGTGGCACAACATGTTTGCCGTGTGCCGTAACGGCTTGGCACACGACAAACAATTCCACCTTTGTCGTGTGCCCTGACCAGGCACACGACAAATAATTCCACCTTTGCCGTGTGCCACGTGGATAGGCACACGGCAAAGAATGACAGATTTGCCATGTGTCTTACCGTGGCACACGACAAAATTAATTTTCAGATTCATTTTTATTTGTTTAATCACAAATATTTCAGATTCCAATCAAATTAACATCACAGGCAATTCATATATATTGCATCAAATGTCACGATCATTTCATATATCACAATTTGCATCACATTCAATCCATAGAAGTTCAAATGCAAATATCGCAATGCATACAAACCCAAATGTAGTCGATACAAGTCCATCAAGCACTGGTAGTTCATACATGTCCATACAAGCACAAGTTCAAACAATAGTCTATACAGTGCATGTCCATACAACCACAACTCACGACTACGGCGGCGGCGGCGGCGGGTGCTGGAACTGCTGCATGTATGTCACCCAATGAGGAGGCGGCCACACATTCTGAGGCATCGGCGAAGGGGACATTTCTGTTGGCCCATCATTTGATGCCGCCGATTGAGGCTGCAAATTCAAAGTCATTAATTTGAAGTCTTTGTTTCTAAAGCATTGTTTCTAAGTCATGATAGAGTTGTCTATTAGTCAAATAACGATAAATGAAATTAGAAGGTTGTGAAATCGCTCACAGGAGTAGGGGTAGCTGCACGCGCAGGGATATTAGTCTGAGTGAATTGCGGTGGCGAAAGACCCATTTGCGAGCCCAGAGTCTGCATGAACTGAAAAGCTAGGGCCAGCTGCATCTGATTCTGCTGGGAGGCTTCCTGTGTCTGCCGAAGGTCTTGCTGCATCCTCTCCCGCTCGGCCGCCCACGCCTGCTGCTGTGCTGCCCACGCCTGCTGCTGTGCTAGGAGCTGTGCTTCAAAGTCCCGTTGCATCTGGGCCTACAAAATTAGATTGCATGGTTAGAGTACCAAGAAACATATGTCAAAATTAATAAACATTTGTTGTAACAGAAATAACCTTCAGTGCCTCCATCTGAATCTCCGTAGTGCTCTGACGTGGGCGTATGGCCGGGCTAGAGCTGGTGCTCCTGGCTCGAATCTGCGCGAGAGTAGGAGTACTGGCGGTGTCAATCAAGCTGTCTCCAATCCAGTACTGGCCATGCTTCTTCCCTCCTCCCACCCTCATCACGACTTCTCCATCAATGGGCTCCGTGCTCGGATCAAAGTCCGGCCCATGCACCTCCGTTGCCATTGAGTTGTACTCACTGAGGCAACTGTGGACAGTCGCGTGGCTGTACCCTTCTGGGGGGTCCGCCGGGTTGTAGTTGACATCCGATGTCGCCTTCCCTTTGTGGATCAAAGCCCATGCCTTGATCGGGGGGCAAGGCTCGCCTCCATGTGAGGCCGACTGTAAAAAAAGAAAGATGATTACAAATTGTGTACGGTTGAGCGTTAAAATGAAGAAATGAATTCACTTACCCATCTGGCCGCGTACTGTCATAGGTGACTATTGCCCTGATGGTGCGGTGCACCTGGCATCATCAAACGCCGCTGCCGGCAAGACTCGTGCATCTCCACCCAACCTTCCGCATACCACCTGTCGATTATCATGTCCCAGCACTGTTCATTCCCGGCTAACCACCAAGGAATCACCTGCAGGTCATACATGACATATAAGAAGATCAACTGTGGCGTACTTCATTTTAGTAAAAGTCAATATTAATAATATTGTATATTTACCCTCATGTATTGTTCCCGAGTTAGCTTGAGGTTTCGCACAGCCCCTTTGTTGGTCTTCATGTTTTCGATGCGATGTTTGTAATCACAGTTGGCCTGGATGCGCGCCTCGTAGAGCATATCCGCCACCAGCTTGTGACAGGCCATGTTTGCCACCTCACGTGCCACGGTCATCATTCCCTCCTCGCACCTGTAGAAATCCTGCACATGATGATGAACGAAGCCATTATATCAAGAAAGTCCAATTAATGAGATGTATTGACAATTATAGCGCATACACGACATACCCACAGTTCCTGCAACACCCGCTCTGCTTTGCTCGCAAAGCACCTGCCTTCCCGATCCGGTCTATCGATGGCTTGGATGTAGTGCTCCCAAGCCGACGTCGGCTGAAGACGGCCATCAATCTCGATGCATCCAGGGTAGTGGTCCTTGCAAAGCAGGCCCAGAATGCCATTGGGGATGCGTTTGTGAACACCTGGAACGACGATTACAAAATTCCTGCCAAAAATATTTGTATAAAATTGGAATTGAAATATATAAGTACGAAACATAATGAAATAGGCTAAAGTTACTTACCTTTTACCGTCCGGCTGAATAATCGGCCGTTGCTCGAGCGGTATAGGTCGGTTCGGGAGACGAGCGGGGCCTCGCATCCAGACGGCAGGTATGTCTCCTGCCACCCCTCCCTGGTTGTCGTCCTCCTCACTAGAGGCCTCCTCCTCCTCCTGGTCCTGCTCCTGCTGCTGCTGGTCCTCCTCCTGGTCCTGCTCCTGGTCTTCCTCCTCCTGGTCCTCCTCGTCCTCAGGGGAGGGTGACCTCGCGCGAGGCCCCCTCGTCCTCCTGCTACTCCTGCCGCTCCTCGTCATCTGTGACGTGCCGGCGTCCTCATCTAGTGGAGGCACTGACGAACTTGCCTCACCCTCCTCCTCCTCGTCCTCCCTCCAGCCATCTAGGAGGACTCACCTCTCCCAGCAACTTTGCGCAGCACAGCCTCCAACGATTGCATCATACCTCTGCCGCGCCCCACCATCTTTGATCTATCACCTAAAATTAAAAGGGGCAAACCAATCAGAACAATATTTAGAAATTAATTAATGCAAGTAGTACAAAATAAACATAATCCGAACATGTATTACAAATTAATTGTTGCAAGTAGTAAAGAACAAATATAATTAGAACAAGTGAAAAATTGATATAATTGTTGCAAATATGGATCTTACATGTATTAGAAATACTCTTCAAGATCGGGATTAGCTGGATCGTAAGTCTCATCATCGCTATCACGTCCGTCGATATCATCAACGGCGTGCTCCAAAGGAGGAACGCTTTCATCATCACTGTCATTGGCTAAACGTAATCGCTCAAGTAATTCCAAGTCCTTCGCATTATGAACCTCATCCCCGGCATCCTCGTGAACAAAACTTTCATTGTCTACTTCCATTCTGATTGCTTCGGTTAAATCTATTTGGAAACTCCCTTGTAGCCCATCTTCTTGAAAGAACTCTCCTGTATATGTGTTTGGGTCTATATTGTAATCTTCATTGTTCGGGACAGATAGTTTACCGTGAGGGGACACCTTATACACAACATCCCAACCCTTGAGACGATTGTCGGTTTGGCACGGGTATGACAGATAATAAACTTGTGTCACCTGTTGAGCTACAACATACACATCGTCTCCTGGGTACACGGATGACCGCTGAATTTCGACTAGCCCAATATTCGGGGTACGTCTCACAGCTTGAGGATCAAACCAATGACATTTGAATATGATAGGTTTTAGAGGTACGGACCCATGAAACGGCAGTTCGTATATTTCTTCAAGTGTTCCGTAGTACTCGAGCCCATCATCTCCTGGCGTGAAAACTCCGGTATTTGTTGTTCTTCGATTGGGCCGAATCTGCTCGTGCTTTGTTGTATGAAATCGATATCCATTCACGTCATAAGCTCCAAATGACTTGACCCTATAGGCACAACCATTGGCAACCTGCCGCAACTCGACACTCATCGACGCATCATTTTGTGCCTGCAAGTTCGTCATATTATTCGCACGTACGAACAACTTGTAATGTCATATACTACAAACGAGCATAATTGGACATTACCTTTTGTTTGAACCAAGAAATGAAATCAGGACTTCCATTTCCCGCGCCCTGTCTAAGTAGGGTCTCAGTTTCATGGAGGCTAGGCGCCCTTGATCGACGCCAGAATTGCATATGAAATTCTCTAATCAAAAGACGAATGATAGGGTTGGATGCAGAAAAGGGAAATGACTTGAGAACTAAATGAATGCTGAGAACTTACTCTACGTAGGGCAAAACTTCGAAAAGATTGGTCAACACATATAGCATGATAGCACGCCACTCTTGAATATCCAAGGTCTTGATGGTTGCAGCACTTGCACTTCGAACGGGTGACGCCTAACTCGGTTACTCCTATACGAACATGAAACGGAATGAAGTGTTGTTTGCATCGTCCTCACCTAGGGCTCGACGGTGGCCTAGGAGATGTCGCGCGTGTCGGTGCGGACGGCTCGAGGACGGTGTGCACAATAGCCTCTCCTGCCAAAACAGATACTGAATGGTGTCAATTGAAAATTCTAGTACCACCTCTCCCCTCGAAATTGAAGTTTTCTAACCATGCAAAAAAAACATCAATGCACTGGCTCACCTATGGGATGTTGAGCCACAGTGGGAAAACAAAGCGTCGGTGGAGCGGTGGAGCGTCGCGGCGGGGCGCCAGGGCGGGGCAAATCTGAACAAACACAGCACATTAACCTTTAGCGAACAACGCCGAATTGATCCGCTCCTTGTTTCAAACTCCTCCCAGGCTATCCATTCCACTATTATTGGCAATTATTTAAATTGTGGTAGCTAAGATCAGCGGAGATGCATTCATAAAAGATGCTATCTTCTAAATCATTTGCTCTAGTTAACCACACAATGTCGCGACTAATTGTTTCAAATGCTTCAAGTAAAGTAAGCAATGACCTCACTGCAGCGTGGACGCGGCGCGGATAGTCGTGGTCATGGCGCGCCGGCGTGGACGAGGTGGGGCCGGGTGACGGAGCTGCGAACGCCGGCGTGGTGGAGCCGGACGGCGGAGCCTGGCAACTGGCGGTGCGGCGAGCGTGCCTCACGACGGGGCACAGACCGCCGGGGGGCCGGGCTGGCGCCCCTCCCCGAAGAACGCCCACGGGTGGGGCGGGGCGCCGTGCCTCCGGGCCGCTGGGTGGTGGCAGGGCTGCGGCGCCGGCATGGTGGAGGCGTGACCGCGGCACGCCGACTTGGTGGAGCGGAGGGCGGGGCCGTGTGGCTGCGAGCGGCGGCGCGGCGGACGTGCGGGCGGGTGGCGGTGCGGCGGGCGAGCGGCGGCCGTGCGGGCGACGGCGCGGTGGGCGTGCGGGCGGGCGGCGGGCGGCGGCCGTGCGGGCGGGCGGCGCGGCAGGAGGGAGGCAGCGCGGCGAGCGGGTGGCGGCGCGCCTAGCGGGCGTGGGGCTATGGGGCGAGCGTGCGCGTGTGTGTGTGTGGAGGGCCGGCCGGTTTGGCTAAGTGTGGGTGCGGCCTATTTGCCGTGCGCCACGATCCAGGGCACACAACAAAGGCAATGTTTGCCGTGTGCCCAGATCCAAGGCACACGGCAAATAGTGCCTTTGCCGTGTGTCCTGGGCCCAGGCACACGGCAAACCTTCTTCTGCAAATTTTTTTACTGTGTGGGTGCCGCCTGTTTGCCGTGCGCCACGATCCAGGGCACACGGCAAACAGTGCCTTTGCCGTGTGTCCTGGGCCCAGGCACACGGCAAACCTTCTTCTGCAAATTTTTTTACTGAGCTAATTGCATTTAAAAAATTGTTTCATGACATTTTATTGAATGAGCATTGAAAACCCATTGCCCAATACACTGAACCATGTTTTACGATTCTAAACAAAAAATTCTATTATTTCATGGGTTTCAAATTGTATAAACCAAATCGTTTCCAATGTGTGTGTTTAACCAAAACTGATTTAACAAACTTTATTGTCTTTTTTGGTACAATTGCATAAATATTACATGTTTGATGATTATTTTCAAAAAAACATTGTTTCATGTGGTCATAGCTTAATTTTAATGTACTATACGTTGATATGGTTTAACTGCAAAAGAATTTAAAATTTAGAAATGAATCCAAAAAATGACCAAATTTTGGCATTAAGGAATCTAAGTACGATATTGCATATAGAAAATTTTTTAATGTGAAAACCCATCTCAACCATCAGTTTGACTTGAAATATGAACGATCATGTTTAAACCACTATGGATCTCCACACATGCTTCGCGTTAGTAAGGAGTGTGCATCAAACATGCGAGAAATCTACTAAATTTTTTACCATAGCCTAAGCACTGGAAATTATTCTATCATGAAATTTTTTATGATTTCCGGACTTCATATTCTATTTATAAAATTTTAAAATGATTCGGCCTCATGTTACCGATCAAGGTTCGGGACAAGGGTAGTCGATATTGCCTATGATTTCATGGATACGGCCTCAGATTGGACTCAACAACAAGAATATGATTTTTCGATGAATTTTTCTACATTGCTGAAGTCACTAGCAGTACAAATAAGACTTAAATCTAAGAAAAGTGGTTAATGAATTTAAATGATTAAATATAGCAAAGAGAATTGGAAAAATACCAGATGTTAACATCAAGGTCCATGCACAATAAGTGTATTTCTGAAAAATTTGGGAGTGCTAATTTCACATTTTTATCAATACTTTGCCGTGTGCTACGTCCAAGGAACACGGCAAACAAATAAAACACACGGCAAATGTGTTTGTTTGCCGAGTGCCCAGGGACGGCACACGGCAAAAAAAATTTCCGTTATGTGTTTCAAATGTTTGCCGAGTGTTTAGGGTTTGCCATGGGTTTAATCTGTAAGCACACGGCAAATATGGGACAGGTGTAACGGGATTCAAAATGTTGCCGAGTGTTTGAAGTTTGCCGTGTGTCTTTTTTATCGACACACGGCAAAAGTGTTGTTCGCCGTGTGCCCATTATTTGCTGTGTTCCGTGTGCCCGACATTGGACACACGGCAAATTTTCTGGCGCACGGCATATGTGCTGTTTCCCGTAGTGGATGCCACTAGCATCCCGTTGCCTGAGTAGAAGGTCAAGAGATTTCACCCTGGAAGAAAGCACCACGCAAGGGAGGAGCAGAATGATGGACGCTTCTAAGGAATTAAATGGCGCTCGAAGGCGTTACCATCATTGGCCTGAGAGCAAGACTTTCACCAAAGCTCCCATTCCCTGTATGGACCTCATCGTTGCCGATGTCAAGCATGGCCTCGCCGCCACATCTGCCACCACAGGAACATAAAGTTGCACACGGGCCAAAATCGCATGTAGGACCCAGGTCGCTAGCCGTCGCTGACGCTGTTCACCATTGCCAGGTGCCATCGCCAACTCCACTTCTGGGCGCCACAGGCCAAGCGCCTCCACCGCGGTTGGGGTGCCTTGAGCCTGCCAACCCGACAAGCGCAGACACCCTGTACCCACCACGCCACAAGACATGGCCTCGTCACTGCCACCGTCGCATTGCAGCCGCGAAGCCGGAGCTGAATATCCGTCAGGTCGTCGCCTAAGATCCACCGAGACGCCACTAGCGAGGCCCTCACGACCCTTGCGGGCACAATCCAGCCCAAGGAGAACTAGATCTGGCCACCGGAGGGCATAAATCAAGGCATATCCAACTTCTATGATAAGAAGAGATAAAATGACACCGAAGAGGAAAAACCGCTAAACTCCTACACGGGGATATGAATACAAAATATTTCCAACTAATTGCCAACGGAAGGCATAGGAAAACAAGAATTCTCCAGCTAGAAGATGGTGATAAAATCATTTGTGGTGATGAAGAACTTCAGAAATATATCACAGATTATTACCGTGGTCTTTTTGTTCCCTCGGAACCTGGTCTTTTACCTATGGATGAAAATAGAACGGACGATATACCAGTACCACAAGTAATAGAATCTGAATGTGAAAGCTTAACTGCTATATTCTCCCGAGAGGAAGTCCGGATGGCTATCTTCCAAATGGAACATAACAAAGCCCCAGGGCCATATGGTTTTCCTACTGAGTTCTACCAAGTTTTTTGGGGCACAATCGCAGATGATTTAATGGCCCTGTTCCTGGATTTCCATAAAGGACTATTACCTCTCTATAGTCTCAATTTTGGAATCATAACTCTTTTTCCAAAGAAAAATGAGGCAGTACAAATCCAACAATACAGACCAATCTGTCCATTAAATGTGAGTTTCAAAATTTTCACAAAGGTAGCTGTCAACAGATTGACCAACGTGGCGGATAAAGTAATTCGTCCAACTCAATCTGCATTCATGCCGAGAAGACACATTCTGGAAGGAGTAGTGGTGTTGCATGAAACATTACATGAGCTCAATAGAAAAAAAACTCAATGGAGTCATTCTTAAACTTGATTTTGAAAAAGCGTACGATAAAGTCAAGTGGGATTTTCTCTAGCAAACTTTAAGAATGAACGGTTTCCCTGAAAAAAGGTGTTCTTGGATCGAATCTTTCATAACAAAAGGTAGTGTGGCCATTAAGGTCAATGATGATATTGGCAAATTCTTCCAAACAGAAAAAGTCTTGAGACAAGGAGATCAATTATGATAGCAAGAGCGAAACAGGATAGACAGATCTCAGGTCTTATCCCGCATTTAATAGATGATGGTATATGAATACTAAAATATGTAGATGATAAGATCATTTTTATGGACCATAACTTTGAGGAGGTCATGATCATGAAGCTTTTGCTAACCGTTTTTTAGCAAATGTCAAGCCTTAAGATCAACTACCATAAAAGTGAATTATTCTGCTTTGGAGAAGCAAAAGAGGCTGGACAAGAAAACATGAACATCTTTGGATGTAATGTTGGGGAGAAGGCCCGTTTTAGCTATCTGAGTATACCTTTACACCATAAGCGAATTACTAAAAAGGATTGTAAAGTCACCGAGGATAGATTCGAAAGGAAATTGAGCACTTGGAAACGTAAACCCCGCCATCATGTTTTTTCCAATTGCGAACGCGTGCGCCTGGTCTGCGGGATCCTATAGCGACGGATTACTTTTTGCTGACGGATCGTCGGTCCCCTATTCTACATTTAGCGATGGATGATTAGTTGGTGTATACTGTATAATTACCGACCGATGGCATGTCCCTATAAACAGATATAGCAACTGATGTTTGGTTATTATTATTTCCCGATTGATCATTTGTCGCTATTTTCATATTTTTAGCGACTGATGTCCGTCGCTGTTTTGTGGTTGTGGTATAATGCTTTCAGGCTACATGCTTTCTTTCTTTGAGATTTCAAAGAAAGTTCTTAAGAAATTAAATTACCTTCGTTCAAGGTTCTTCTGGCAAGGGGATGGACATCAAAGGAAATATAGATTAAGGAAATGGAAAATCATGTGTAGGCCAAAAGACCAGGGTGCCATAGGAATTATGGATTTAGGGTTGCAAAATAAATGTCTTCTAAGTAAATGGCCTTTTAGGCTTACTAATGAAGATGCTATTTGGCAGCAACTAATCTGAAACAAATATCTACGATCTAAAATGATCACCCAAGTGGAGAAAAAACCCGGAGACTCCCAGTTCTAGTCGGGATTGATGAAGGTCAAGCCGGACTTCTTAGACTGTGTCACCTTCGAAGTCAATAATAGCGAACAAGTAAGATTTTGGGAGGACACATGGCTAGGGCAGGTCTCCTCTAGGAAGCGCTATCCTCGCACATATAATATTGTTTGTCGAAAACATGACACAGGAAAAAAATGTTATGAGCAGAATCCCACTCATTGTTTCATTCTGAAGGACTTTGAATGGGCCTAACCTAAGAGATTAGTATGACTTAGTGTCTCGAGTATCTCATGTACAACTGCAGCAAGGCTCGGATGTATGCATCTGGTCTTTTAATAAAAGCAAACAATTTTCTGCGCATTTTATGAACTCGGAACTCCAAGATGCAAAAGTTCTACCAATAAATAAACCATTATGGAAATTAAATATTCTTCTCAATGTAAAGATTTTTATTTGGCTGCTCCATCATGGAGTCATTCTTACAAAAGATAACTTGGCTAAATGCAATTGGCATGGAAGTAAGCATTGTTGTTTTGGTCCCATCAATGAAACAACTGCTCATCTCTTCTTTAATTGTCATATAGCTAGGTTACTTTGGAGAATAATTTGCATTACCTTTGACATCCACAAACCTGATAGTATGGTGCATATATTTGGGTTATGGCTGCAGGGGATGTAGTGGAGAAATAAATATTTAATTTCTGGGTGTCAGTGCCTTATGTTGGGCCATTTGGCTTTGCAGAAATGACATTGTTTTCCATAATGTTAAAAGACAAACTTGTTTATAGATTCTTTTCAGGGCTACGTACTTGATCATGTCATGGGCGACTTCACAAGGAGGAAGACCAGGACACATATCAATGGCGTGCCAAGTTGTAACATCCCAAAAATTCACCAAAACAAATCACTCGCTAAAAATAATTTTCAAAACTTTTTCGTCGCTGAGCTCGAATCGTTTCAGAATCTTTTCCGTCCGAGCCCCTCATCTCCCAAAATCCTTCCCGGTGTTTCACCGCCCGACACCGAAATCGATCGCCATCCCTTTTCTTTCTTTTCCTCGTCCCGCGTGTTGCGCTGCGTGTCGCCCGACCGCCGCGCGTGGTCGATCGTCGCCGCGAATCCCGCCGACCGCCGCTCTCTCTCTTTTTTTCCCTCCCTCTCTTCTTTTCCTTTTCTTCTCCTTTTTCCCTTTTTCTTTTTCTTCTTTTCTTTTTCTCCCTCCTTCTCCTTCCTTCTTTCTTCTCTTTCCTTCTCCTGCTCCCTGTCCACGCGCGCGCCCCTGCTCTTGGCCGCCCCCACGTGCTCCATGTGCCGGGATGCTCGCCGCGCCGCTCGCCGCTGCCCGACCCATCCATCGCTCTGTGCTCGCCGCGCCGCCCGTCGACCAGCACAGCACCGCCGCCTCGCCGTCCGAGCCCGCACTGCTCGCGAGCAAGGCTCGACGCCGAGCACAGCGGCCGGCCCCCGTCACCCTCCTCCACCAGCGCCACCCGCCCCTGCGCGCCGACGCCCTCGATGCTCGCGCCGCTCCGTGACGCTCGCAAACGGCCAAGCTGGCCCCAACGCCATTAAAGGCGTTCGCCGAGCTCGACGGCCGGCCACCACCGCAGCCCCCTCTCCACCGCCTTACCCCGCCTATAAATAGGCCCTTCCCCGCGCCCTCGAGCTCCACAACCTCGGCCACAACCGCGTGCCCCCTCCCTGGCCCTGCAGCGCCGCCGCCCCAAGCTTCCCCACCCACCGCCGCTGGCCTCCGTGGCGTCGCCGCCGCGCCCTGGCCCAAATCGAGGTGGGGGATGGATTCCCCTTGTGACCCTCCCCCTTTTCCCCTCCTCCCCGGTCGCCGCCGGCCCCCAGGGCCGCTGGAATCACCGGCGCCCAGGGCACCGTGCGTCCCCCTCCCCTTGCTCTGTTTTGGTCACGGGAGAGAGGAGGAAGAAGGGCATTTTGCCCAAAACCCCCTCCCCTCTCTCCTTTTCATTTAAGAGCCCTTCCCCTTTATACCCTTTTTCCAAATAAACCCCCCTTCACCTTTAATTATTCCAAATCAACCCTCCACCATACAAAAATATTTATAGATAGATCCTTGCCATTTTCTAGAGTAACCCTCATATTTTCAAAAAATACTAAACAAGCCCCTGCCATTCCAAAACTATTTACAAAGAGGCCCCTAAACCCCTGTTTAGGCCCTAAACACCTCGTTAACTTATTATTTCATGCGCCAAAAAATCCTCCAAATATTCCGAAACTCAACCACGCTATTTCTAATATATTTCCAGCCGTGCCATTAGAAAATCTCCCAAAAATATTATTCCTACCTCCATATCTTAATTTCTTCTGATTCGAGCTCAACGATAAAACATTTATTTCTTTTATTTATTATGTGTTTGTTTGTGTGCGCCATAGACACCGGTGTGAACAAAGGAGAACCCGTCGAGGAGTTCACCGAGCAGTACCACGAGCTGGAGCCCGAAGAACCGTACTGCGAGCAGGAACTCCCGGAAGGCTTTGAGGACGGCAAGTTCAATCTCATCCTTTGATTGCATATTTAACCCAGTTTTATAAACACAACCTATCGGCCTGTTTTACAAAATTGCATATGTTTTGACTGCTGAAAATATGGTTGGATAGCCACCCCTTGATTTGTTATAACCATTCCTTGACCACCTAGATTAATGTCTAAATACGAGTTAATCTATTTGGTTGTTAATCGCTGCTAGAATGCCACTTAGGATCTTGTGCTCATTTCAATTACACTAAAAAATGGTTACAATATATTTTATAAAAGGGAAAATACGTGAGTTTTGTGAAAAGGGAAGTGGGTTATAAAAGAATAGAATTATTAAGATGGGATGGATGGATGACATTTCTGTGTGAATTGTTATTTTGGAGGCTCGTACCTTTGTGGTAGAGCAGGAAGGTTGGGAGATATCCATCCTGTCGCAATTAAGGACCGAGTTGATGTGTCATCTTGCCTAACTCAACTATCGTTGAAACCACTCGACCGTTGTGTGTGGCAACGGCTTGGCATAAACCCCCACTATTTAGTCTGATAGCCATCAGGAGAGCTGAGAGCAATGGGTGATCAAGGAGAAGGGATAAGATCGTGGTGACTTATGCCCCGGCTAAACCTTAGTGATAGGTCCATGGCCCCTTGGTGGAGTCCGTGCTGGCTATTCAGGTCTAGCTAAGGTGGGTAAGGGTTTTGTTGGGATCTGCACCGACACTAAGGTGATCGTGCTGTGGTACCCTTCTTGTGGGTAAAATTGCACACCTTTGCAGAGTGTAAAACCTATTCGAATAGCCGTGCCCACGGTATTGGGCGAGTTACAGTTTGGTCACACAACTAGGCTTTTGGGAGGGATGTTTTTATGGTGTGAGTTGTTTTTGGAAGGTGTCCGACAGTTGTGCCGTGAGCTATGGCGGATGAGGAGTCCGGTAGCATTAAAACTTGGATCCTTTGTGTAGGATCAACCCCACTCATTATTCGGTTAAGTAAGAACTGCTTTAAGAAGACTCTTTTCAAAAATGGACCCCTGCATGTGTAAAATCTAGCTTTACTACAAATAAACCTCAGCCTTATCCTTGATTTATCTTGTGCATATCTGTGTTATCCCCCTCCATGGATGGGGTTGGACTTGTTGAGTACTTTCGTACTCACCCGATATATATTTGTGGTTTTTCTCAGAAGAAGATCCGGACTTCACTGTTGAAAACGTTGAGTAGAGGTTGCGTCCGCGCCCAACCTTGCCTGTGGTGTTGGTCCCCTGCAAGATGCTTTTGCTAGCGCATTACCCTGAGCCCGAGCTGGAAACCGTTTGGGTCGTGCTTTGGGGTATCACCGTAGCTGTTTGATTACTTATTATCGTTTGTATCGAGTGTCCGCCTCCTTGGAGGTTTGAACGGTGACTGAACCATCTATTGAATAAATGTGTTATCAGCCTCATGGGACTGATATTTGTATCACATTTAGTCTCTATTTGTGTGGGGACGCTTCAGGTGGTATCAGAGCCGTAGGTTGGCCATAGGACATGACCCTTAGGACCGAGTACCTTTTCTAAGCCATTTCCCACTAGATCTTTCCCTGCTTAGCCCATCTTTCCACACAGCACTTATCTTTGGCCTTTGCCTGGTTCCAGATGGCTGACGATGAATGGAGTTGCAGAATCTGCCCCGCAGAGCCTGGCCTCCCTAAGTTGTTGCTACTCAGCCTAGAACGCGTCGGAGTTGTGGACCCACCGGAGTACGTCTACCGGGAGTATGACTCCAGGGGCACCCTTCGGTGCGACATGATGATCTTCGTGGGAAAAAGCACCCGCTATCCTGACGTGGAACCCTGGTTCATCTCCACCACTGGCTTTTGCTTCCCAAACACCTACCGAAAGGCCGCCCGAAAAGCCCTGCGACGTCTGCGTGTGGTTTACAAGCATCATCTTCAGCAGACTCTTATGGGATTTTTCCAGCCTACTGGAGGAAGAGGACGCTCATGGATTGCCTGGATGAGAGGACTGGGAAGGGAAGAAGAATAATTAGAAGATACAGTCTCCCACCTATCCATCTACCTCACCTGCTTGGACCAACTCTACCAGGAACAGGCAGCACAACTGAAGCACCAAATCCGCAGGGTGGAAAAGGCAATCCAAGATATGGAAGTACAACGGAAAAGAGCCATACAAGCCGAGAACTCCCTAGCCGCTCTCCAAGCCCAATGGCAAAACCATGAGGCGCACAGGACAGAAGCTGGGATGTTAGAAGAAGAACCTGAAGAAACCCATTGGGATAAGGTTACTCAGACCGAAGATGAAGAGCACTGTCTTCCACCAAAGAAGCACCGCACTTGGTTCGAGGAAGAGTCCCCATGATAGGAGAATAGCACACCTAAGCTAGGGCCTCTATCCTAATAACCTTGTATCCATGAAAAATGTACCCCATCCTGTTGTAATAATAAAGACCGTCTATCCCCTTTTGTACCCAAGTATTTGTGCAAAGCTTGTTCACCCTATTTTTGTTTTCAGATGGCTGAGGAAGGATGGACCTAGGGCATTTGCCAAGCTGCACCTAGCTTCCCCAGCCTTTTGATCAATGTCCTGGAGAGTCTTGGTGTCACGGAATGCCCAAGGTACTACAGCAGGGAGTACGAGCACCATGGTACCCTTCGCTGCAGGGTAATCCTGGTCATCGCCAAAAGTGACCGCTACCCCGACATCCAGCCATGGCGAGTGACCGCTACGGGGTTTAGGTACCAAGACATCTATCCCTTGGTCGTCAGGAAGGTGCTCCGTTATCTGTGCCGGATTTTTGAGGGACACCTCGCCCCTACACCAATGAGGTTCTTTCCTTCGGTCATCAGAACCCCAGTTTGGGAGGCTCACATGAGAAGCCTGGAACGGCGCCGCCATGAAGAGGACCCCCTATACCAAGTGACTACTTACCTAGCCTCCTTGGATCAGCTCTTTGATGAGCAAGACAGCATCCTAAGGGAGTAGACCCACCGGGCCGAGCAAGCAGAGCTCGCGGTAAGGATGCATCAGATCCGGGTGGCTCAAGCCGAGGCAAGAGCCGTAGCCGCGGTCAGTAGCGAAGCAGTTGCCCAGGAAAGCCTCAGGCAGGCCCGGGACCGACGTATGCAAGAATGGACTAGAAGTGGAACACCAGTCCCGGCAATTGGGGAAAACCATGTCCTACTTGGGACGCCCATCATAGGATGGGGACCACTCTTGGGAACCCCACAAGTCCCACCCGAGAACCCTGAAGGGCCCACTGCCGCCGTCGAAGGAGAAGCTGCTGAGCAACCCCGGGAGAAAGGAAACCTAGAGAACGGCGGGCAATGCTCATTCCCCTGGAAGCACACTCCGTCTCGGAAGAAGGCTCGCCCCACGAGTAGCATGCCCCGAAGCAACTCTAGAAAAAGCCCTCCCAGCCCTTTAGCTTAAGTTGTACCCTTAATTGTAGCCCTTTGTACCCGAACGTGTAGTATGCGTTTTGGCCGTACCCCATTGTTGTACCCCCCTTGTTGTAATGAAGTTGTTTGTGCTTGTTGTTTGCTAGTCTATGTGTTTGTTGTTAGTCTGTGTGCTTTTCGGCAGGAGGTAGATTCTGCCTTTTTAAAAATACGAACTAAATAACCTAGACATCACTTAATCCCAATCTCACAAAGACTCTACCCAATCAATAGATGTCTTCCCGACGCGGTTCAAGAGTTTCCAACAGTCGGACCCCTGCAGCCCCTGGCGTAGGAGGACCGCAAGATGAGCACAGACAAGACCCAAATCAGAAGGAGCAGGAGGTAGACCAGCAAGGAAAAGGAAGCCAAGGGGAAGTGCCACTGCCACCACCACCACCACGTATCAGGGACCTGGCACAAATTATACACAATCAGACCCTCATATTTGAAACCCTGGCAAATGCCCTCATCAATAAGCGGCCAAGGGAGCAGACCATGAATGACAAGCTGACAGCTTTCCTAAGAACCAAGCCATCCACCTTTGCCGGATCCAGTAACCCCTTGGAAGTAGATGATTGGCTATGTGTGATCCAGAGGAAGCTCGAGCCGTTCGAGTGCCAAGATCGAGACAAGGTCCTCCTGGCAGCTCACTAACTCACTGGAACTGCCTTAGCTTGGTGGGAGAATTACTGTGCCGGTGCCGAAGATGCCTCCACCATCACTTGGAAGGAATTTGTGAAGGAGTTCCGCCGCTATCATATCCCCTCGGCCACCATGAAGCGCAAGGCGGATGAGTTCCGCGAACTGCAGCAAGGAAGCATGTCAGTAGAAGAGTACACCTACCAGTTCATGGAGTTGGTGTAACAGCCCATGTGTTAATCACCTGTAGTTAAGGTTAATCATGTGTTTGATATCATCGTTAACACTAACCTTGCATGCATAAAATCATTTAACTACATTTTTTGCTAGTTGTTAACACATGAAATGATGACTAGTTTTCAAATCCAATGAAAAATGCTTTAAAAATAACTTTTAAATTCTTGCTCAAATAAACTTTTGCCTAAAATCAAAGTTGTAGAGTTTTGCAAGTTAAACAACTTTCATGTTCAAGGATTTTCAAGTTGCCACGTAAAAACTTGAGAAAGATTTGAGTTATGAAAAGGGCCATATTTCGAAGTTTCAAGAGTTAAAAATTAACTTTTAAAGTAGGCTTCAAATGAAAATGTGTCTGAAATGGAAGTTGTAGATCTCAAAATTTTAAACAAGTTTGGTATTCCCAAGTTTTTCATTTGAGGCCAAGAAGTAGGAGAAAAACTGAATTTTTCAAACTGTATTTTGAACTTCAGTTTAATTACCAAATTGCCATCACCACCATCTCCCTTCTCCTCTGTTTCACGCTCATGGCGTCGCCGTCTTGCCGCCGGCGTCGACACCCAGCCGCCCCATGCGTCGCGCCCCCGACCAAACCGTCCTCACGCTCCCACGGGTTTGCCAAAACACCTCCCCTCTGGTAGCTCCCATGCGTGACACGCACCCCCACCGCTGCTCTGCTCGACACGCCGCGGACGCCGTCGCTTCGCTATCGCCGTCTCGGCGTCTGTGCCCACGTGTCGTGCGCCGACGACCACCACCGCCGCTTAACCCCGTCATTGCCGTGGTGTTCGCCAAGTTCGTTTTCGCCTTTTCCCCTCTCGCCCTCACCCCGAGCCGAGCTCCTCGGCCCCTGCTCGCGCGCCCAGAGGCGCCGCCGGCCTCCATGAGCGCCGCCGCCCTCACCTCACCGCGGAGCGCCACCCTCCGACCTCCATCTGCCCAACCGACCCCAGGAACAGGATCCCCGCCTTCCAGCGAAGCTCCTGAGCCCCGATGCCGCCATCCAGGGCCATCGGCCTGCCACCGCTGCCGCCGCCCTGCTCCTGTGGAGGCCCCTCCTCCAGCCTTCCCCGAGCCAAATCGAGCCGCTCACGAGCATCCCCTGCCCCTTGTGAAGCTCACCGGCCAAGCCCCACCACCTTTCCCTCGCCGGAGCGGCGCCGCCGCGACGCAGGGCCGCCGCCGGCCGCCGCGGACAGGCCACCTCCGGGCACCTCCTCGCGCTCCAAACCCACCTACAGGTTTGCACTGACCTCCTCTTTCTTTTCCCCCACGGGGCCATCGCCGCCGACGACCGAGCTCGCCGGAATTCGGCCGACCAGCGCCGCCGTGCGCCCTCCTCTATTCTATATCCGGCCAGGGGTGCTTTGGTAATAAAACAAATGTTCTAGGGACCTTTATGTAAATTCTAGGGACCCCATTGTAAAGCTTTAGTTTAAGTTTTCAAATCTAATCAGTGAACTTCTAAATTCAATTAAAAATCATAGAAAAATCAAAAAAATGCAAACTAAAATTTGTTGGATTCCTTGTTCTAAGATCTACAACTTTACTTACAGGTTGATCTTCAGTTTCTAAATAGTTTTTGCTCTAGTTTAAATATTTGTTTAAGTGGTTGCAAGCTTTGAAAATGCTTAGTAAATAGTAGAAAAATGGTAGAAATGTAAAACTAGTTGGGTTAGCTTTGTTTTGGCATTTAGAACTTAGGAAAAATATTTAACCTACTGTTTGTTTAATTTTTTTATGATGTATTGATTAATCATGGTTAATGTTTGTTTTATCTGGTTTAATTAATATCTGCAATTCTGGAAGTCAAAAAATTATAAAATTTATCCAGTATCTTACTCTTTACATGCTTGGTTCACTATAAAAATTTTAGAACCAGAAGCTAACTAACTGACTATGTGTCAAACCCAGGCAAGCCCCGGAGCATAATCCTTAATTTTAAGTATTCAATGTTTATTTAAGTATTGTGTATTTACGTTGCTAGGAGTTGTATGAAACCCTAGTATTCATGTTTCTCCCTAGGTACCTATGAGTCTCTACTAGTATGCAGGTGTTGTTAGAAATGCTCTGCTAAGTAGGATCTCGGTAGAAGTCGAGTGATTCATGTCACTCGCGAGATTTAAGATCTTGTTACTTGTGGCAATGTGGTTTTGAGAATGAATCAATGAGGAAAGAGAAATGAAGACCGGGCATAGATGAATTGGTTCTGGATATGAAATGGATGGAAAGTAAGCCTCCGCCTGTGTCGATTGAGGACCGTACCGTTGTTGGCATTGCTGACCGAGTTTGAATAGTACTAACCACATGCCGGAAGTAGGAGGTAGTCGAAACCGGTAAGCTAAATACCTGATTTGCAATGATACTTTGAATCACGACCTGCTACTCTGGGAGTGGAATGATGGCGGGTGTTGGATTGGATGTCGCCTCTGGGTTCTCCGGGAGTTCACCGTGAGGGGCCCTTCACCCGGGTTTTGGCAGGCGTGGTTCAGACATCGGGGTGATGATGGGAACAATTGACTTGTGTGGTCCAGCGTGGCTGCACATGTCGTGTGAGTTAGGTCCACCTTGCAAGGTTAAATCGGATCGATTCGCCGTCTCTCTCGGTTAAGAGAACCTTGGTCACTGTGTCACATCATAGTAAAGAAGTGAAAATGAGAAGAGAAGTATGATGAGATATGTTTGTGGTACTCTGTAAAGATTAATGTGATCAACCATGCTTGCTTTCGATGTTCAGGCAAATCTAGTTGGTACTTGATAAAATTAAATTGAGCTAAAATATTGAAAGTAAGGATCCAGTATTAGTAGCTTTTCAGCAAAACAAACTCCAGAGCCAAAAAGCTTTGCATGTCTAGATAGTGGGCTAAGTATATCCGTGTCGGGTAAGTCTTGCTGAGTATTAGTATACTCAGGGTTTGTTGTCACCCTATTTTCAGGTAACTGCTGCTGGTTGGAGCTAACCCGGATTCACATCGATGGGCTCGATGTGACGTCCTCACGTCATCGTAGTTAGCGTTGTTTTTCTAAACTAAACTTCTATTTAACTTCCGCTGCATTTTGAACTCTGATATATTACATAAACTCATTTTGTTAAGCTCTGTTTTGTAATTTAAATTTGAGAAACTTCTGTTTGCCGGTAATCATCTGTGCTCGCCTTCGGGTGAGACTTCTTTTGTTTTCGATTCTTAACCCAACCGGCTGCCAGATTACACCGTTTTAAGTGCGTAGTTACTTGATTAACACTTAAGATGATAGTTAGCGTACTTAATCCGATTTAATTTAGGCGGTTCTGTCACAGCTGGTATCAGAGCCGAAATGCACTGGGGATGATTACTTTCATGCTTAATTAAGTTTGAAACTATTTTTTTTAGTTTGCAAAATTGTTGGTTTTGAAAATTTGACGCTAGGTGCGCTAAGGAATAAGATAGATAGATCGTTTGTCCTATCTAGGTTTTATTAGTCATGGTGGCATCTATGTATCTATTTTTTTCAGCACTCCCATCACTTTACTTTCTGTTAAACTTACTTTGTGGCACCACCAATATTTAATATCTGTAACGACGCACCTACGCTCAGGTAAGCAAGGTAAGCATTCTTGGTAGTCCTTTAGAATAGCCCACATGTTTCATAAGTGCGCGGGTCCCGTATGGTGAGCATACGAGGAGGTGATAAGGCTCAATTCAAACGAGCCTGTCGCTATCTGCTGCCTGATATGGAGTGCGGATTTCCTACCGGGTGATTGTAACCACGGTCATCTCGTAAGGCAATGTTACGAGATGTATACCTGTCATGCGGTTGGCCATGACCGTGACCCTTGAGACACGTCTACCCTTGGATGTCCCATAAGGCTAGTGTACGGGAAGTGAATACGTTATTATGATGTATGCAGCGCTGCCATTCAGCGTCGAACGTTTGGGTGCCATCTCTATAGTTGATGGTAATGTATGTGTGAATATGTGGGAAACTGCATATACGTTACCTGTGTGGAGTAGGACACATGGGGCCGTTCGTGTGTGCTGGCACGAATGGTCCAGAAGTAATTATATATTCTATGTTTTTCTGTAGGTTCCCTAACCACGTTACGTAAGTTATGAACATAAGAACGACTAGTATATATAGGGAGAGTACGTATGGTGCCACTGATTGTCCTCGTATGCCAAGTTATTGGTAATTGTTGGGTGAGGAACGAATAGAATGTGCATGCATCATGTCATCTTGGGTTGGCTTGATTACCTTGCTTGATACGTTGTTTTGCTAAATGTATTGCTTTTACCTGGGTGTCCGCCTAGGTCTTATGTTGTTCGTAGTAGACCAGCGTAACCTGCTAGGCTAACTTGGGTTGAGAAGATCTTCTTTAGTGGTTTGGATCCTGTGAGAACCCTACCCTTAATCTTAGCTTTTCATTCAAACCAAACCCTTGATCAATGCCTTGAACCTCATCCAGCAAAACCATTGTTCCTTTCCTTCCGTGGCTAAGCCTCAATTTTTGTCAACAAAGTCCTTCGATTCATCGTTCAATGACCGGTCTATCCTATCTGATGTTGTAATCTATATTGCTGGCTATTTTGATTCCAATATCTAAAATCCTATACCATCATTCTTGCTCAGCTAATTTTGAATATATTGAAAAGATTTATGACAATAATAACTTTTGAAATACAGTCCTTGTTGCAACAGTCATACATCACGTCATTTCATGTCATTGGTCAATGCATGGTGTTGCATCATCATCGAGAATCTATAGACTGACTAACGAGTAGGTGTTCGAGTATGACATCGTGGGTTGTTTTCGGTTTCCGTAATCTATCTTGTCGCTGCTTGCACTACTAGGTTGCTACTCTTGATTTCTCGTGTGGTGTTGTTTTAGTCACATAACCCTGATGCCGCGACGGAACCTATGGCCTCATGTGCGCTGCAGCCACATGATTGATCCACTAGGAGCGCGCTGGTGTCTAGGTATGTGTGACGTAACTCACTGCAATCCCCTTCTATGAAACCTTACTAGTGTCTTAATTTCTGATCCCTATCAAGGGTATAGGGTTAACGAGAGGTTAGTCTCGAGCGAGAGAACGGTCATAAGACGCGTGTTGCATTGTGCGCATCGCAAACTCATGGGAGTATGCATCATATTTTATGCATCGCATATATGCATAAAACATGAGCATCATCATCTTTGCACCATGGTGTATGCATCATTGGGCCAGCATCATGACTAATGCATCGAGTCATATGCACCATTCCATTGTGCATGGAACATTCTATCATCGTGGTGCACCAGCATTGCAATCATTCATTCCAAGAGTGCATAATTATCCGGGCCATCAGGCATTTGCATAATGAGTGAAACATTTTATCTTTATTCCTTGGCATGGTGGCATTGTATTGGCATAAAGAAGCATGTTTTGTGCAATTCATCAGATAATATAATCCTGAGCAAGGATATTCCGAAAACACCTCCTAAACCATCCTTTCGTATTACCCTCACTTGTTATTCATGATATTTGTGATGAATCTCAATGACATTTGCTTTCCTCGTGTTGCGATCTCAGCGCTGAGAGGACATGATTACCTTGTCTCAACATCATTCCTTGCTTTGTTGACATTTTCTTCTTGAACGGAAAACCTTACATGACTTAATTATTCGTCCTGGTTTAAGAGCCGTGTCAGAATCTAGTTTGGGTGCCTCCTTAAAAGCATCGTCGTCGTCAAAAGGTGGTAGACAAGCGACCCTGTTAAATCTGATGAGAGGATCAAAACTACCTAGGCCATTGTTGTTGGAACGAGAGGGCATACAACACTTGAAGTCGGACAAGTTACTAATTGAATAAAATCATGGGAGATATCGTGATTTTGATACCTTGCTTCTTAAACTTTGTCTAAATTCTCACTCTTTATCTGCAAAGGATCATATCGTCAATATCAACCTTCTCTAATGTGACTTTGTCCTGTTGGCTTTGATGGTTAATCTGCTCCTCTTTCCTTGAGAGTCTTTCGTTCTGAATCTCAGGACGAGATTCTTTTAAGGGGGTGAGGCTGTAACACCCCAGGTGTTAATCACCTGTAGTTAAGATTAATCATGTGTTTGATATCGTCGTTAACACTAACCTTGCATGCATAAAATCATTTAACTACATTTTTTTGCTAGTTGTTAACACATGAAATGATGACTAGTTTTCAAATCCAATGAAAAATGCTTTAAAAATAACTTTTAAATTCTTGCTCAAATAAACTTTTACCTAAAATCAAAGTTGTAGAGTTTTGCAAGTTAAACAACTTTCATGTTCAAGGATTTTCAAGTTGCCACGTAAAAACTTGAGAAAGATTTGAGTTATGAAAAGGGCCATATTTCGAAGTTTCAAGAGTTAAAAATTAACTTTTAAAGTAGGCTTCAAATGAAAATGTGCCTAAAACGGAAGTTGTAGATCTCAAAATTTTAAGCAAGTTTGGTATTCACAAGTTTTTCATTTGAGGCCAAGAAGTAGGAGAAAAAATGAATTTTTTAAACTATATTTTAAACTTCAGTTTAATTACCAAATTGCCATCACCACCATCTCCCTTCTCCTCTGTTTCACGCTCACGGCGTCGCCGTCTTGCCGCTGGCGTCGACACCCAGCCGCCCCATGCGTCGCGCCCCCGACCAAACTAGCCTCGCGCGCCCACGGGTTTGCCAAAACCCCTCCCCTCTGGCAGCTCCCGTGCGTGACACGCACCCCCGCCGCTGCTTTGCTCGACACGCCGTGGACGCCGCCGCTTCGCCGTTGCCGTCTCGGCATCTGTGCCCACGTGTCGCGCGCCGACGACCACCACCACCGCTTAACCCCGTCGTTGTAGTGGCGGTCGCCAAGTTTGTTTTCACCTCTTCCCTCTCACCCTCACCCTGAGCTGAGCTCCTTGGCCCCTGCTCGCGCGCCCAGAGGTGCCGCCGCCCTCACCTCACCGCGGAGCGCCACCCTCCGACCTCCATCTGCCCAACTGACCCCGGGAACGGGATCCCCGCCTTCCAGCGAAGCTCCAGAGCCCCGACGCCGCCACCCAGGGCCATCTGCCTGCCACCACCGCCACACCCCATTGCCACCGCCACCCTGCTCCCGAGGAGGCCCCTCCTCCAGCCCTCCCTGAGCCAAATCGAGCCACCCACGAGCATCCCCTGCCGGCCGCAACGCAGGGCCGCCGTGGACAGGCCACCTCTGGGCACCTCCTCGCACTCCAAACCCACCTACAGGTTCGCGCCGACCTCCTCTTTCTTTTCCCCCACGGGGCCCTCGCCGTCGGCGACCGAGCTCGCCGGAATTCGGCCGGCCAGCGCCGCCGTGCGCCCTCCTCTGTTCTAAATCTGGCCAGGGGTGCTTTGGTAATAAAACAAATGTTCCAGGGACATTTATGTAAATTCCAGGGACCCTGTTGTAAAGCTTTAGTTTAAGTTTTCAAATCTAATCAGTGAACTTCTAAATTCAATTTAAAATCATAGAAAAATCAGAAAAATGCAAACTAAAATTTGTTGGATTCCTTATTCTAAGATCTACAACTTTCCTTACAGGTTGATCTTCAGTTTCTGAACAGTTTTTGCTCTAGTTTAAATATTAGTTTAAGTGGTTGCAAGCTTTGAAAAAATGCTTAGTAAATAGTAGAAAAATGGTAGAAATGTAAAATTAGTTGTGTTAGCTTTGTTTTGGCATGTATAACTTAGGAAAAATATTTACCCTGCTGTTTGTTTAATGTTTTTATGATGTATTGATTAATCATGGTTAATGTTTGTTTTATCTGGTTTAATTAATATCTGCAGTTCTGGAAGTCGAAAAATTATGAAATTTATACAGTAGCTTACTCTTTGCATGTTTAGTTCACTGTAAAAATTTTAGAAGCAGAAGCTATGTGCATGTTTGTAAATCTATTTTTTGTTCAGTTTGTCTTGTTGAGGCTAAAATAAATGCTTTCTGTTGTCAATAAATATTGATAAATTTTTGTTGCACTCTTTACCATATCTTATCGTGCCGGTTAATTTTTGTTACTAAATTATGGCTACATATTAAGTTTTTACTTTTGTTTAGTTCCTAGCTATAGTTTACCTTATTTGCTATTGCTAATAAACGCTTTCGGGCATAGTCAAACCAGTATTAAGTTTTTGTTCATGTATCAATCATGTTGAATCTGATAGACCAGAATGTGATTTGATTTATTTACCTTATTTATGCTTGCTTGCTAGTTAAATCAAATTCTAGTTTAGTCCTTATTGCCTTATAGTTTTGCTGGGGTTTTTTTCTGAAGAAGTTAGTAATGCTTTTTAGTAGGAAACACTTCAGGATAAAATACTTGAATGAACTCTCGTATGGTATCACCAAACCGTTTTTGCCTTTTGAGCTTGTTTGCGGTACTTACTCAATAAATGATTGCCCAGTCATGTCTTTCCTTTAATTGCATTGCATTTGCATCGTTGCATATCATCTAGATACGCTAAAATGTGCGACACGTGGAACCGGAGGGCAATGTTAAAGCCGAGCCAGAAGATGGTGCACAGGTGGACCAATCCAGAAGACGGAAGGACCGACTGGAGTGCATGCTTGGACTGGGATGATATCAAGCCGGTGCAAGACTACGAGCTAACTAACTGACTATGTGTCAAACCCAGGCAAGCCCCGGAGCATAATCCTTAATTTTAAGTATTTAATGTTTATTTAAGTATTGTGTATTTACGTTGCTAGGAGTTGTATGAAACCCTAGTATGCATGTTTCTCCCTATGTACCTATGAGTCTCTACTAGTATGCAGGTGTCGTTAGAAATGCTCTGCTAAGTAGGATCTCGGTAGAAGTCGAGTGATTCCTGTTACTCGCGAGATTTAAGATCTTGTTACTTGTGGCAATGTGGTTTGAGAATGAATCAATGAGGAAAAAGAATTGAAGACAGGGCATAGATGAATTGGTTCTGGATATGAAATGGATGGAAAGTAAGCCTCCGCCTGTGTCGATTGAGGACCATACCGTTGTTGGCATTGCTGACCGAGTTTGAACAGTACTAACCACATGCCAGAAGTAGGAGGTAGTCGAAACTGGTAAGCTAAATACCTGATTTGCAACGATACTTTGAATCGCGACCTGCTACTCTGGGAGTGGAATGATGGCAGGTGTTGGATTGGATGTCGCCTCCGGGTTCTCCGGGAGTTCACCGTGAGGGGCCCTTCACTTCACCCGGGTTTTGGCAGGCGTGGTTTAGACATCGGGGTGATGAGGGGAACAGTTGACGTGTGTGGTCCGGCATGGCTGCATATGTCGTGTGAGTTAGGTCCACCTTGCTAGGTTAAATCGGATCGATTCGCCGTCTCTCTCGGTTAAGAGAATCTTGGTCACTGTGTCACATCATAGTAAAGAAGTGAAAATGAGAAGAGAAGTATGATGAGGTATGTTTGTGGTACTCTGTAAAGATTAATGTGATCAACCATGCTTGCTTTCGATGCTCAGGCAAATCTAGTTGGTACTTGATAAACTTAAATTGAGCTAAAATATTGAAAGTAAGGATCCAATATTAATAGCTTTTTAGCAAAACAAACTCCAGAGCCAAAAAGCTTTGCATGTCTAGATAGTGGGCTAAGTATACCCGTGTCGGGTAAGTCTTGCTGAGTATTAGTATACTTAGGGTTTGTTGTCACCCTATTTTCAGGTAACTGCTGCTGGTTGGAGCTAACCAGGATTCACATCGGTGGGCTCAATGTGACGTCCTCACGTCATCGTAGTTAGCATTGTTTTTCTAAACTAAACTTCTATTTAACTTCTGCTGCATTTTGAACTCTGATATATTACATAAACTCATTTTGTTAAGCTCTGTTTTGTAATTTAAATTTGAGAAACTTCTGTCTGCTGGTAATCATCTGCGCTCGCCTTCGGGTGAGACTTCCAGTGTTTTCAATCCTTAACCCAACAGGCTGCTAGATTACACCATTTTATGTGTGCGGTTACTTGATTAATGCTTAATATGATAGTCAGCGTACTTAAGCCAGTTTAATTTAGGCGGTTCTGTCACAGGTAGCCCGCTATGCACCCGAGGAAGTGGATAAGGATGAAAAGAAGCAGGACATGTTCAAGAAAGGGTTGAGCCCAGAACTCCAGACCTTGCTTACCCCTCAGATATACCCGGACTTCAATACTCTGATGAACATGGCCATTCTCGCAGAAAGGGCCAAAACTGAGGAAAGGAAGGAAAACAAGCGCAAGTTCCTGGAAAGTAAGGCCCGCCAGCAGGACCGCTTCCAGAACCAAGAAGCTCCAGCTACACTGCACCTAGATCTCAGGCCCTAATGCAGTATAAGACCCAGTCCCAAGTGACGGGCCCCTGACTCCTAACACATAGTTCAAGAGCCAGAACACCATGAAGGTGTGGCAGAACCGCCCGAATTAATCCGGCTCAAGTGTGCTAACCCTTTCCATAAAGGCAATACGGGTTAACACGCACTTCAAATGGAGTAATCCGGCAGCGCTGTCGGGTAAAATCCCGAATAATCCACGTACGCATCGATCGAACCCAAAGCTTGCAGAACACTCGCACGAAGGCGAGTCCAGAGATTACAACATTTCATCATTTCTTACATCACAGAGTACATCATAAATTTATTACAAACTGAGTTTAAAATCAGAAAAATGCTTTTGCATCATAAAAGAGATCATCTGAGTTCATTATTGCAGCGGAAAAACAAATGATAGTCTATCGACGAAACATGACGTCACGATGAAGCCCGTACATGACATCAATCCAAACCCCAAGTGTACACCTGAAAACAAAGCCACAAGCAAGACTGAGTATACTAATACTCAACAAGACTTACCCGTCATCGGATATACCTTAGTCCGTTAACTAGACATGCAAAGCTTTTTGGCTGGAGGGGTTTGTTTTGCCAAAAAAGCGACTAAGAGTAGGTTCTTAATTTCAGATTTTAGCTTTTCTATATTCTAGTTCAATTAACCATTCTAGATAAGCATTTATTTCTAAACAATCATGGTGGTAAAAACATTAATCATCCATCAGTATTCATCATCATCATGTTCCACTTGTTACTCTATGTAGCAGAAGTGTTAAGCAGTCTCATTGTCTGTGAGCGGCGGAACGATTCGAATCGAGTTTATTAACCTTGCAAGGCAAACCTAACACACACGCCCAGAGCACCGATGGGTCACCCTAAGCAACCTTTCCCTTTTCTTTCTGGGTCGTGGATCAGGGCCACCACCCAAAGTACATGGCCCCACAGACTACGTGTGGCAGAACCACCTGAATTATCCCGGCTCAAGTGCGCAGGCCATCACCATAAAGGCAACACCGGCTCAAACGCACTTCAAACGGAACAATTCTTGGTCTGTCGGGTAACGTCCCTATACAACCACCGGTTCTCGGATCAAACAAGCATACCCCGCACGAAGGGAGTCCAGAGATATTACAACCACATGTTTTACAACACAAGCTCAGTAGTGATTACAACCAGTTCAAGACATTATTACAAAACCAAACTTATTAAAACAGTTGTACAAACCATAACTGTAAGTTCAGAGTTTGAAAAGCAGCAGAAATAGAACACGACGGCTACAACACGTCGCAAAAGTATACCAAGCTAGCCCAAGCAAGGTATCACTCATCAGGGTCATTGCCAGCCGAAGACGGATCCCACTCTACGGACCAGCCAGGAGACAAGGAGCAGGGCCAAGATAAACTAGCGATCTGATCCTCAAGACTCATACCTGAAAAAGGGTTTCAACAGCAAGGCTGAGTATTCTAATACTCAGCAAGACTTAACCGTCAACGGGTATACGTAGCCCACCTAACTAGACTATGCAGGGTTTCTGAGGCTCTGGTTTTCTTGTGCTGAAAAGCAATAAAGAGTAGGTCCTTACTTTCAAATTTTAGCTTCCAAGATTCTAGTTGATTAACCATTCTATGTAAGCAACTACTACTCAACCATGGTAGATCTTTAAGCAAAACTCAAGATTGATCATAATACTGTTGCTCTTATTACTCTGTGTGGCAAAGATATCAAGCAGTCCCAAACCGTGAGAAGCGGACGATTCGAATCGAATTTGTTAACCTGGCCAGGCAGACCTAACACACATGTTTGGAACACCGTCGGGTCGTTCCCAAACAACTGTTTACCTTTCTTTCCGGCTTGTGGATAGGGTCACTCTCCCCGACTACAGGGCTCCAAGGTCCAACCTTGTCCTTCGTAGCCGCAGTGTTGCGCAACATAAAAATAAAACCTATCCCTAAGAGAGAGTGAAAGGTATATACACTCCCCGGTCCAATCGGCTACTAGGCTTACCGCGTACCATATTTACGGCATGTGGCTAGTACGTTCAAACACTTAACCAGCACTATAATACACCGCGACCTTAGCAAGTTCATCAACACAGACGGGGTCTCACATAAGGTCATGATATCGAACATAACCCCGTCCGTCGTCCTTATATTGATAACAGAAAGTAAACAAGCAGTTTCTATAGAGCTCGCGAGTGACAGGCAATCACTCGACTTTTACCGGTCCTATAAGCTTAGCAATTATTCGAACTCAGGTCTAGTGTTCAGTACATAGGTTTCTAAGATCATGCATCTAGGGTTTCAATTCAAATCCTAAGAACTGTAAATGCACAAATAAGTAATAACAATAATTGGTAATAATTTGAAATATAGGTTATGTCCGGCGCGTGCCTTCTCGGTAGTCACTAACTATTTCAGCCCTGGGCTCTTCCGAACTTTGGTCCGGGGCTTCAGTTAGTACAGCAGTGTTTACCTAGGCTTCGGGATCACCTCCGTCAGACTCCGGGATCAGCTCGTACGTCCCGTCAGTTAACACCGAAGTATCTATATGCGATGCAAGAACAGTATTATAAACACACTCATATCACGATAAAGTTGTAGTCTAACAAATAGCAAACAATCGTATTACCTGGGCAATCATTTATAGAGTAGATAACTAACGTATCTAACTACACAAGGCATCATGATCAACGCCACAAAAGAAGCTTACTAACTTCATAAACAACTGGTAGTTATTTCCTATAACAAGTAAATCATGGTTTGCTAATAAATAAACAACTCAGCACACATACAGTAGTAAATTCAGCAAAAATTACATCAAACAGAAGGTAAACAGAACGAGAAATCCTGCAAATTTCATCCCAAAACTTGTAGCCATTTATTCAGGACAAATCATTTATTCAGATAACTCCTAGAACAAGATTGAATTATACAGGTTAGACCAGAGCAACCTAGAAGCTATAAATTTAACAGGAGGTCGACACGGAGCTAACTTAGCTACTGTAAATTTTTCAATATTTATTCTACACAGAATTTATTCTGAGAAAATAAACAAAACTGACAGCAAACTAACAAGATTCATTTGTAGCTTCTATTCTATTCATGTACAGGTGCTCGAATTTTTACAGACAGTAACATAAGACTAAAATAAGGCAGTACAAAAATTACTAGGATTTTCTAATCAAGGAAACAAATTATCATTTTAAAGCTTACTTAACAAGAATTAAATCAAATAAATAGTTAAACAGATCAAAAATTTCCCAACCTTGGGCAACAGTACTGTTTTAGCAACATGTGATCATGGAAAAAGTTTCACACACAGAACTTTAGTATTTCAACCAGCACAAATAAATTAGCAACACTAGTATATAAAAGAAACTTGAAATTTTGACATAGCTAATGATGTCAAAAAGGTTTCAACTTTTTACCATAGGCTAATAACATTGCAAGATACAAGCTGGCCAAAAATCACATACAGGTAATGAGTAGAACTCATGGAACAAAAAAAGCCTATTATTTCTATTCTATTTCTTGGATTAAAATTCAGACCAGAACTGAAAATATGCATGTAACAAACTTTGTAGATATTTTAACAAGGATTCCAAAACATTAGGATTTGGATTTTTCTGAATTTTCTAAAAATTTCTAGACGTTTTCAAAGTTCACAGCAAGAAATAAAGAAAACTTAAAGAAGCTTTACAGAATAGTCCCTAGATTTAGCACAAAACACCCTAGAACTTTTGTTTCTTTTCAAACGAGGCCCCTGGCCGCAGTCAGAGAGGGGGAGCGGGGGTTGACTGGCCAAATCCGGTGATCCTGGTCGCCGGTGGCGAGGGTGGAGGGGCGTGGGAGGTTCAGGGCTTCACGCACTACCTTCTGGAGGGTTTGGGTCAAGGAGGAAGCAGCCGGAGCTAGGGCGTCGACGGCGAGCAGCGGTGGCGGAGCTCGGGCTATTGCGGCGGGGTGGCTCCGGTGGAGATTGGGCGAGGATGAGGGGTCGGTGAGCTGCGCGGGCCCACGGTTGAGCTTGATAGGGGGTCAGCCCGGGCGGAGGAGGGCTGCAGTGGCGGTTCCGCGGCGGCGTCGAGCTCTTGCGGGGTTGCGGGTGGGCGGCGGCGGCGTTCTGGGGTCTGGGGGCTAGGAGATGGCAAAAGAGCGAAGGGAACGGCTTGCTGGGGTACTTGTAGTGCTCATTCGCGTGCGAGTTGGGGTCCTGGGGTGTTGCAGCGAGCCAGCCACTACGGCGGCGAGGTGGCGGCCGGCGGGCGGTTCTGGGTGCGTGGCAAGACAGGGGGAGCTCCAGCGCGAGGGGTGGAAGCGGTGGAGAGGTGCGACGTGACGCGTGGAGCGGTTCTGCAAGCAGGAGGTGGCCGGGCTGGCCCTCCACGGCGGCGTCGGCGCTGAACAGCGGCGGCGTGGAGCAGAGCAAGCAGGTAGGCTGGAGGTGGAAGAAAAAGGACCAGTTTGTAATTTCCGAAATTTCAGGGACCTAACTGTAAACCAGCAATAACTTTTACACTAAAGCTCAAATGAAAAAGTGCCCAACATAAAAGTTGTTTAACTTTTCAAGATCTACAACTTTGATGTTGTGCAAAAATTTATTTGATCAAAGGTTAAAGAGTTATTTTTGAAAACATAAGGAAAACATAAGGACTTTTGTCTTTTTCAATGCAAAATCACTTTAAATCTAGGCTGAATGGAAAGATTTCCTGCCAAGCAATGATTACATTACGTTTTGCCAATAAACTCTCCACAAAAGCTATAATCACACATCCTATTCAAATAAAACTATATAGTTGACCTTAGAACAATTCATAATTACACAAAGGTCCTTAAAATTTAAAAATAGGCCCTTGCTCAAACAATTTCACACATGAAGCATATGAAATAAATGTAGTTTTATTGTGCAAACACCTAGGATGTCACACTACGGACTGCGCCGGGTCGAGCCAGCACGTGTACTCACCATTAAATGGGACCGAAGTTAGAAGGGTGGGAGAAGTCCACTTGCCGGTCCAATCAGGTACCAAGCTTACCGATTACCATATTCTCGGCATGTGGCTAATACGTTCAAACGCTTAACAACCTGTACCACACACTGCGACCTTATCCATTTTTCTCTCTACGACGGGGTCCCATGATCCCGTCCATAAACCTTATATTTGCAGTATGTGAGACAACAATCAGATCCTATAATCTCGCGAGTAGCAGGAAACTACTCGACTTTTACCGGTCCTAATTAGCAGAGCATCTAGTCGAGCTTAACCTCTAGTATTCAAAACATGGGTACCTAGGATCATGCATCTATGGTTTCAACCAACGCCTGAACGTAAATGCACAATAAATAATAGCACAATAAATGCATAGATTAAAAGTATAGGCATTAGATGCACCGAGGCTTGCCTTCCTAGGCAAAAATTAGCCTTGGGCTCTTCTGAACATTGGTCCGGGTCTCCAGCAATTTTAGTTAGATTAGCATGAGCTTCATGTCGTTCGTTCTCGGACTTGGCACCATCTCGTTCGTTCCGTTGATGAGAGTAGTCGCGTCTATATGAATGCAAAGCGTTCATGTTACAAAACTAACAACAAATTACATTTCTTTCCTTCACTTTAAAGTTGTAGCATAAGTTTTATTATGAAAACTCTTAATTATATTTTCTTGGGCAATCATTTATAGAGTAGTTCTTAAATTTACTTTACTTCCTAAAATGAGCTAGGTTGTAGTTTTTAATTTCTAGACTAGAAACATGAGATTATTTACAAAATACACAACAGAAGCTGTAGACATAATCTGGTTCTGAAAATTTTATATCTAAAAGATCATATGCTCAAGAATATACAGTAAAATTTTCAGAAAATAACAAGAAAATATCTAAGCATGAAAATTCACTAACTCAGATTATACTAGGAATTTCACAATTTTGTACAGACTACTATGCATGGATTCTGGAAGTCAAAATTTAACAGAAACAACGAGACACTATATTCCCAGGACTGCAATTTTTCCAGAATTAATCTAGGCATATAACATGAGATATAAAATTGATAAGTTTAACAAGTAGATAGGAACTTTTATTTCTCCAGGGAGTTTTACAAGGATTATAGATGTCAATTTTTTACCAGTAACTAGTTTTTACCTAAGAATTCTTTAGTAAAAATATGAAGCATTTTCATCACCAATAAGTATATCAGGGAATAAAGAAATATATATTCATGCATTATTATTTGAACTATAAACTATGTATTAAAGCATGTCAAAAATTTTATATAGTATCTAGACACACTGATTAGTCATGGACGAAAATATCATGTGCATTCAAGCATGATTGTTACCATAACAAAACTAACAAATCTAGTCATAGCATAACATGCACATTTTGTATCTACAGTTCTATTCATCAAATGGATCTCAACTTTTGCATACATTCATATAAGACCAAGATAGAGTTCCACAAATATTCGTAGATTTTTCTAAACAAAGTAACTATTTATCACAATTAAGGCATACTTAACAAGCATTAAATCAAATATACAGTTAATCAGCTCTAAAATTTCTCAATCTTGTGAAATAGTAAGTTTTTAGTGACATGCATGCAAGGAAAAAGTTTCATGTACAGAACTAGTAGATCTAGGAAACTTGGAGTTTTGACCTAGCTATTGATGTCAAAATGTGTTCTAAATTTTACCAGATACTAGTAACATTTCAATACATAATCTAACCAAAAACCAGCTATAGCTACTAAGCACAACTTCTAGAACATTTAGAGCCTATTTATTTTATTCTTTTTCTTGGATTAAAATTCAGACCAAAACTGAAGATGTGGATGTAACGAAACTTGTAGATCTTGTTGCAAGGATTCCAAAACATTTTAGTTTGCATTTTTATTATTTTTCTAAGAATTTCTACGCATTTTCAAAGTTCACTGTTTTGAAGTTTATGAACATTTTGCAATCTAACCCTTGAAATTTTCCTTTCTTTTAACTGTAGGTCCCTGGACAGAGAACAGAGTGGGGGCGGTGGGTTTTGGCCGGATTTCGAAGATCTCCCTTGCCGGAGGCGAGGGAAAAGTAGGGGAAACGCTAGAGGGGGTCGAGACGCACCTGTAGGTGCCCTTGGTTGGGGTTGGGGTGGTCCGAATCGGTCTGTCCATGCGAGCCATGCCGCGGCGGCCATGGTTGCTGTCGCCGCCGGTGCTCCGGCGGGGCTGAGGATGGGGAGGCCGGCTTGGGAGGTTCAGGGGAACGAGGGGGTTCCATTCTGGGGGTTGATGGAGGCTGGGACGGGGCGGAGAGGCGGGTTGGCGTGGAGGCAGGAGGGGGCGGCAGTAATGGTGGCCGATGGGTGGTTCTGGGCGCAGGGGAGGCCGGGGCTCGGCTCTCTGGTGCGCGGAGTAGAGAAGGGAGAAGGAGAAGCTTCACTGCGAAGGAAATGAGTAGGAGCAGAGCCGGTCAGGGGAGGGGCACCGGCGTGGCAGTGGCCGACCGGCCATGGCATCGTGGCGAGCAGCAGAGCTGGCGGGGGCGCGTGGCAGTTTGTGGTGCCGCCAGGAGGGAAGGTTTTGGAGCAGAAACCTGGGGCGCAGGGTGGTTTTGGGTCTGGGCACGGCGCGTGGCCATCCAGGTGGCGCCGGCGGCGTCCGGCTCCGCCGTTACGGCGTGAGAGAAAAACAGAGTGAGGAGAGAGATATACAGTCAATGGCATTTTCGTAATTAGACCAAAGTGCAATATTCAGTTCTGTAAACTCCATTTTTCTCCTTTTTCTTGGCCTCAAATGAAATTTTTTTAATACCATTCTTGTTCAGTTTTTCGAGATCTACAACTTTTGTTTAAGGCACATTTTTATTTGATTAACGGTTTGAAAGTTATTTAATTACTCTAAAATTAATTAATGATTAAGCAACCTATCATTTCCTGTGATTTTTACTTTTAGTGTTCAATTAGACCTTTGTTAGTCTTTTTTTATGCCGAATATGCCTATAAAATTTCATGGACACATGTGACTTGGTTTGAAAGTTATTTTAAATTGCTTACGTCTAGGATTTAAATTCTAGTTATATAAAGTGTTTAAATTTTGAATTTTGCAAAAAGTCTTTTAATTAAAACTAGGTGTCACAAAAATATAAGTGTGTTTTTATACTACATCTTTCATGACAAGTTGGGCATAAAAATTTATCCTGTTAATTATTTAGGAAAAACAAAATTCTATACATATGTCTATACTCTAGTTGCCTACACACATACATACACATGTTTTCAAAATTTGCATAATTTGAATTGTTCTTGTTTGTTTAAGCTTGATTTTGTGTTCATTAAGCATTATATCGTATTTAATATTTCTTGCTTAGCTTTTTAAAATTTTGGGATGTCACGTAAGGCCCCGCAAAACAATGCAAGCCAAGTCACCACCAACAACAACAATACTAGGGCCTGTTTCAACTGCTGTGAGACAGGGCATTACATTGCCAACTGCCCATACGCCAAAAACAAGGCTGCTGCATCAACCTTCTCCAACTCGATGAATGGGCCTAGGCCACCTGTATCCGGAGCCAACCGTGTTCCCATCGGCAGCAACAACAAGGGCAACAACAACAACAACAGCCAGCAGCCTTATGGACGAGCCCGCGTCAACCACATCAACGCACAGGTGGCTCAGGGTGCACAAGGAGTGGTACTTGGTGAGTTCCTAGTCAGCTCAACTCTGGCAACAATATTATTTGATTCTGGAGCATCACACTCATTCATATCGTCAAGCTCTGTGGATAAGCATAAAATACCTACGGTACTACTAAAAACACTCCTAATAACTCGAACGCTTGGAGGTGACATCAAGTGTCAACTGGGTTGTTCTCGGGTAAGGATCAACTTAAATGGGGTAGAATTTCTAACCGATCTAGTAGTACTTAAGTCTAAAGGAATAGATGTGATCCTCGGAATGGACTGGTTAGGCCTACACAATGGTCTCATAGGTTGTGCTGACAAGGTACTACACCTAACCAACTCAGATGGGATACAAGTGACCTGTCATGCTCGGGGAAGTGGACCAGACCTAATGGTTTTCAGTATAGACGTGAGATCCTTAGAAGGGGTTCCAGTTGTGAATGAATACCCCAATGTTTTCCTCGACAAACTCCCTGGAATGCCACCGGACCGGACATAGAATTCTCCATTGACCATGTCCCAGGGACCTCTCCCATAGCCAAGAGACCCTATAGGATGGCAGCCCCAGAACTAGCAGAGCTGAAGAAACAACTAGAAGAGTTACAACAAAGTGGTTTTATCAGACCTAGTTCATCCCCATGGGGAGCCCCAGTACTATTTGTCAAGAAGAACGACGGGAGTATGAGGATGTGTGTAGATTATCGTGCACTGAATGAGGTTACCATAAAAAATAAGTACCCTCTCCCCAGAATTGATGATCTCTTCGATCAGCTAAAATGAGCCAAGTACTTCTCCAAAATTGATCTGAGATCAGGATATCACCAGCTCAAGATTAAGGAAAGTGACATCCCAAAGACAGCTTTTGTCACCCATTATGGGCAGTTTGAGTTTACCGTGATGTCTTTTGGACTCACGAATGCACCTGCTTATTTCATGAATCTCATGAACAAGGTGTTTATGGATGAGTTAGATAAGTTTGTCGTAGTCTTTATCAATGACATACTTATTTACTCCAAGAGTGTCCAGGAACACGAGCAATATCTGCGGGTAGTTTTGGAAAAGTTGAGAGCGCACAAACTCTACGCTAAATTCAGCAAATGTGAATTTTGGTTAGAGAAAGTGGCTTTCCTTGGTCATATTTTAATCACAGAAGGAGTAGTAGTCGACCCTGAGAAAGGTCGAAGCAGTTTCCAATTGGAGGCAACCAACCAATGTAAGTGAGATTAGAAATTTTCTGGGCTTAGCTGGATATTATCAGAGATTTATTGAAGGGTTCTCCAAGATAGCCCGGCTGATGACAGAGCTACTTAAGAAGGAAAAGAAGTTTGTTTGGATAGAGTCCTGCGAAATAAGTTTCCAGGAATTGAAGAAAAGATTGACAATCACTCCAGTACTAACCCTACCAGATATCCACCGGGACTTTGTCATCTATTGTGACGCATCCCACCAAGGGTTAGGATATCTCCTCATGCAAGACGGGAAGGTAGTAGCTTATGCCTCCCGACAGCTCAAGCCTCATGAGCAGAATTACCCAACACATGATCTAGAATTTGCGGCCGTAGTGCATGCCCTTAAAATTTGGAGACATTACTTGATTGGAAATAAATGTGAGATTTACACCGATCATAAGAGTTTGAAGTATATCTTCACCCAGCCGGATTTGAACATAAGGCAAAGAAGATGTTTGGAATTGGTTAAGGACTATAATGTGCAAATTCACTACCACGCTGGCAAAGCTAACGTGGTAGCCGATGCCTTAAGCTGGAAATCTTATTAAGCTGGAAATCTTATGAACCCAAGGATACTCATCTGCGAGACGAAATGTCACGATTGAATGTGCACATTGTCCCTCAAGGCTCCAGCCACACGCTGAGCGTCCAACCTACACTAGAAGACAGAATCAGGAAGGCCCAAGGTTCAGACAAGGATTTAATGAAAATCCGCAAACACACCGAAGAGAACAAAGCACCGGATTTTCGAGTGGATGATAAGGAAACCTTTTGGTATAAAGATATAATTTGTGTACCCAAAGAAGGGGACTTCCGGCAAATGATCATGGATGAGGCTCATAACTCGGCATATTCCATTCACCCGGGATCCACCAAAATATATTTGGATTTAAAACAAAAGTATTGGTGGAATGGAATTAAGTCAGACATTGCCCGGTTCATTGCCCATTGCGATACTTGCCAAAGGATCAAGGCTAAGCACTAAAAGCCAGCAGGATTACTACAACCTTTGCCTATCCCAGTTTGGAAATGGGATGAGATAGGAATGGATTTTGTGGTAGGACTGCCCAAGACCCAGAAAGGTTATGATTCCATTTGGGTAATAGTGAACCGGCTCACCAAGGTCGCTCACTTCCTACCCATACGGACCAACTATGGAGGAGAAAAACTAGCCCAGCTCTATATGGATAATATAGTAAAGCTACATGGTGTACCTAGTAGAATCATTTCAGATCGAGGAACCCAGTTCACCTCCAAGTTTTGGAGAAGTCTGCATAAGGCTATGGGGACCAAATTGGATTTTAGTTCGGCCTATCACCCGCAGACTGATGGACAGACCGAGAGGGTAAACCAAATTATGGAGGATATGTTAAGGGCATGTGTCCTTACCTATGGTAAAGATTGGGAACAGAGTTTGCCCTATGCAGAGTTCTCATACAACAACAGTTATCAGGCAAGCTTAGGCATGTCGCCATTTGAAGCCCTCTATGGGAGAAAGTGCAGGACCCCTCTGATGTGGTCAGAAGTAGGAGAGCGTTCATTAGTTGGACCAGCCCTCATAAAGGAAGCAGAAGAAAGAGTAGCAGAAATCTGTGAGAAATTGAAAGCAGCCCAGTCCAGACAGAAGAGCTACGCGGACAAGAAGAGACGAGAAATCAGTTTCAATCCAGGAGACTTTGTCTATCTCAAGGTTTCACCTATTCGAGGAACCCGAAGGTTTCAAGTAAATGGAAAGTTAGCCCCTCGGCACATTGGACCGTACCAAGTACTGAAGAAAGTCGGAAAAGTGGCCTACCGACTTCAATTACCTGAAGGAATGTTAGACATACACCCAGTGTTCCATGTCTCACAACTAAGAAAGTGTTTGAGGGTACCCGAGGCAGAACACGTGCCAGTAGAGACAATAGATTTGCAGCCAGACCTGCGATACCAGGAAGTACCGGTCAAAATTCTGGACACGGTCACAAAAAGAACAAGGAACTCAGAAGTACGGATTTGCAGAGTGCAATGGAGCAGATACAGAGTAGAAGAAGCTACGTGGGAATGTGAAGATGCCCTGAAAAAGGAGTTTCCCCACCTCTTTAGGAACCAGTCGAATCTCGAGGACGAGATTCATTTTAAGTGGAGTAGGTTTGTAACATCCCAAAAATTCACCAAAACAAATCACTCGCTAAAAATAATTTTCAAAACTTTTTCGTCCCTGAGCTCGAATCGTTTCAGAATCTTTTCTGTCCGAGCCCCTCATCTCCCAAAATCCTTCCCGGCGTTTCGCCGCCCGACACCGAAATCGATCGCCATCCCTCCTCTTTCTTTTCCTCGTCCCGCGTGTTGCGCTGTGTGTCGCCCGACCGCCGCACGTGGTCGATCGTCGCCACAAATCCCGCCGACCACCGCTCTCTCTCTCTCTCTTTTTCCCTCCCTCTCTTCATTTCCTTTTCTTCTCCTTTTCCCCTTTTTCTTTTTCTTCTTTTCTTTTTCTCCCTCCTTCTCATTCCTTCTTTCTTCTCTTTCCTTCTCCTGCTCCCTGTCCATGCGCGCGCGCCCCTGCTCCCGGCTGCCCCCATGTGCTCCATGTGCCGGGATGCTTGCCGCGACACTCGCTGTTGCCCGACCCATCCCATCGCTCTGTGCTCGCCGCGCCGCCCGTCAACCAGCACAGCACCGCCGCCTCGCCATCCGAGCCCGCACTGCTCGAGAGTAGGGCTCGACGCCGAGCACAGCGGCCGCCCCCCCTCACCCTCCTCCACCCGCGCCACCCGCCCCTGAGCGCCGATGCCCTCGATGCTCGTGCCGCTCCGCGACGCTCGCAAACGGCCAAGCTGGCCCCAATGCCATTAAAGGCGCCCGCCGAGCTCGACGGCCGGCCACCACCGCAGCCCCCTCTCCACCGCCTTACCCCGCCTATAAATAGGCCCTTCCCCGCACCCTCAAGCTCCACAACCTCGGCCACCACCGCGCGCCCCCTCCTTGGCCCTGTAGCACCGCCGCCCCGAACTTCCCCACCCGCTGCCGCTAGCCTCCGTGGCGCAGCCGCCTCGCCGCGCCCCGGCCCAAATTGAGGTGGGGGATGGATTCCCCTTGCGCCCCTCCCCCTTTTCCCCTTCTTCCCAGTCGTCGCCGGCCCCCAGGGCCGCTGGAATCACTAGCGCCCAGGGCGCGGTGCGCCCCCCTCCCCCTGCTCTGTTTTGGTTACGGGAGAAAGGAGGAAGAAGGGCATTTTGCCCAAAACCCCCTCCCCTCTCTCCTTTTCATTTAAGAGCCCTTCCAATTTATAACCTTTTTCCAAATAAACCCCCCTTCACCTTTAATTATTCCAAATCAACCCTCCACCATACAAAAATATTTATAGATAGATCCTTGCCATTTTCTAGAGTAACCCTCATATTTCCAAAAATACTAAAAAAGCCCCTGCCATTCCAAAACTATTTACAAAGAGGCCCCTAAACCCCTGTTTAGGCCCTAAACACCTCGTTAACTTATCATTTCATGCACAAAAAATCCTCCAAATATTCCGAAACTTGACGACGCTATTTCTAATATATTTCCAGCCGTGCCATTAGAAAATCTCCCAAAAATATTATTCGTACCTCCATATCTTATTTTCTTCTGATTTGAGCTCAACGATAAAACCTTTATTTCTTTTATTTATTGTGTGTTTGTTTGTGTGCGCCATAGACATCGGTGTGAATGAAGGAGAACCTGTCGAGGAGTTCGCCAAGCAGTACCGCGAGCCGGAGCCCGAAGAACCATACCACGAGCAGGAACTCCCGGAAGACTTTGAGGACGGCAAGTTCAATCTCTTCCTTTGATTGCATATTTAACCCAGTTTTATAAACACAACCTATCGGCCTGTTTTACAAAATTGCATATGTTTTGACTGCTGAAAACATGATTGGATAGCCACCCCTTGATTTGTTATAACCATTCCTTGACCACCTAGATTAATGTCTAAATACGAGTTAATCTATTTGGATGTTAATCGCTGCTAGAATGCCGCTTAGGATCTTGTGCTCATTTCAATTACACTCAAAAATAGTTACAACATGTTTTATAAAAAGGGAAAATGCGTGAGGTTTGTGAAAAGGGAAGTGGGTTATAAAAGAATAGAATTGTTAAGATGGGATGGATGGATGGTATTTCTGTGTGAATTGTCATATTGGAGGCTCCTACATTTATGGTAGAGCAGGAAGGTTGGGAGATATCCATCCTGTCGCAATTAAGGACCAAGTTGATGTGTCATCTTGCCTAACTCAACTATCGTGCAAACCACTCGACCGCTGTGTGTGGCAACGGCTTGGCATAAACCTCACTAGTTAGTTTGATAGCCATCAAGAGAGCTGAGAGCAACGGGTGATCAAGGAGAAGGGATAAGATCGTGGTGACTTATGCCCCGGCTAAACCTCAGTGATAGGTCCATGGCCCCTTGGTGGAGTCCGTGCTGGCTATTCAAGTCTAGCTAAGGTGGGTAAGGGCTTTGTTGGCATCTGCACCGATACTAAAGTGATCGTGCTACGGTACCCCTCTTGTGGGTAAAATTGCACACCTCTGCAGAGTGTAAAACCTATTCGAATAGCCGTGCCCACGGTATTGGGCGAGTTACGGTTTGGTCACATAACTAGGCTTTTGGGAGGGAAGTTTTCATGGTGAGTTGTTTTTAGAAGGTGTCCGGCAGTTGTGCCGTGAGCTACGGCGGATGAGGAGTCCAGTAGCATTAAAACTTGCATTGGATCCTTTGTGTAGGATCAACCCCACTCATTATTCGGTTAAGTAAGAACTGCTTTAAGAAGACTCTTTTAAAAAATGGACCCCTGCATGTGTAAAATCTAGCTTTACTACAAATAAACCTCAGGCTTATCCTTGATTTATCCTGTGCATATCTGTGTTATCCCCCTCCATGGATGGGGTTGGACTTGTTGAGTACTTTCGTACTCACCCGATATATATTTGTGGTTTTTCTCAGAAGAAGATCCGGACTTCGCTATTGAAAACATTGAGTAGAGGTTGCGTCCGCGCCCAACCTTGCCTATGATGTTGGTCCCCTGCAAGATGCTTCTGCTAGTGCATTACCTTGAGCCCGAGTTGGAAACCATCAGGGTCGTGCTTTGGTGTATCACCGCAGCTGTTTTATTACTTATTATCGTTTGTATCGAGTGTCCGCCTCCTCGGAGGTTTGTACGGTGACTGAACCATCTATTGAATAAATGTGTTATCAGCCTCCTGGGACTGATATTTGTATCACATTTAGTCTCTACTTATGTGGGGACGCTTCACAAGTCTTGGAATTAATTTCTACGGAGATCTTTGTGACAAATATGTAGCAGTTTAGTCATAGGCTTTGCTTGTAAACTGCTTCTGTGTATCGCTTGGGAAATTTGTTCTGTGCATTTGTAATAAGGCTATCAAAAACGAAACTAAAATAAAGAATTGCAGGGCATGTTTGAATCCATTAGCACTAAAAATTAGTAGCTAAGATTAGTACTAGTGGATTGAAATAGACCTGCTAATAAACCCGCTAATTATTAATTAGCAGCTAGGGGCTGCTGACTATTAGTTCCATTAGCTGGTTTGGATTGCTAATAGCTGCTGGGCAACGGATTATGTGCAAACCAACCTCTCCGTGCAAACTGTACAAACTCTAATATGGGCCACAGGATGTTGATCCAATGAGCCGTATAATGTTGCAAATCACCCCTCCCACTCCCTCCCCTAATCATTTTTGCAAATCCCCCCTCTCACTCCCTCTTTGCACGGCCCATTGAATCAACATCATATAGCCTAGATTAGAGTTTGTTCATGGATTGCACGGAGAGATTGGTTTGCACCTGGTCCGTTGCCTGCTAGATGCTAATACTTCATATGCAACTTGAACTCCATATCCAACCACCTATTATAGCACTTAGCAGGTGGACCGAACCAGCCTCTAGAAAGTACCATGCATATTTCTTTGTTCTTTCGCGTAGCGGGCTGTGTCCTCCTGCCGTGCCGCGACGAACATCCGCTCGTTGAACAATTAGCACGCAGAAAGTAATTAACACGGCAATGTTCAAGCCCTTCAAACGGGCCAGGAAGCCGCGTGCCGCGAGGTCAGGTCAGCAGTCAGCAGCCACTGGAATTCCACGAGCCCAGCCCAATCAGCAGGCAGTCAGCAGTCAGCAGTCTGGTCAGCAACACTGACGTGCATGCTTGGAACCTCCTTACAGACGTTGACGGACGGACGCCTCCGTCAATCGTATGCAAAGCGTGTAGCCGTATCAGCCACGGCTTATAACGAACGGTAGGGCATAAAATATGTTCCCAGAAGAAGAAGAAAAAACCGTGAAAACTAGCTAGTATCTAGTTTCCGCTTATAAATAGTTGCAACAAAATCTCGTCCTTTGGGACACACTACTGCTCAATGTGCTGCGGGATTCAGTCTGTGATGAGCAATCTGGCTTCCTAGCTAGCGGCTACCGAAGATGGCAAAGCAAGCTGTCGTTCCCGTGGTTGCACTGGCATTGCTTCTCGGAGCACTTGCAACCATTCCTGCAGGTCCGTATGTACCTCGATGTCTGTTACAATATAATCCACCGTCGTATTATGCATTGAGCTGAATATGTAAGTAGTACCACGTACGCCCAGTACAGGCGTACGGTCCATCGGCGTGTGCTACGGCATGAACGGCGACGACCTGCCGTCGGCGAGCGACGTGGTCCAGCTGTACAAGGACAACGGCATCGACTCCATGCGCATCTACTCGCCGGACACCGACGTGCTCCAGGCGCTGAGCGGCTCGGACATCGCCGTCACCGTGGGCGTCCCGAACGCGGACGTGGGCGCCATCGCGTCCCACCCCTCGGCCGCCGCCGCCTGGGTCCAGACCTACGTCCTGGCCTTCCCCGCCGTCCAGTTCCGCTACATCGCCGTCGGGAACGAGGTGGTCGGCGCGGGAACGGAGAGCGTCCTGCCCGCCATGCGCAACCTCGACCGCGCACTCTCCGCGGCCGGCCTCGCCGACGACATCAAGGTGTCCACGGCGGTGACCCTGGACGTGGTCGGCACAAGCTTCCCGCCCTCCGCGGGCAGCTTCCTTGAGGAGGGCTACATGACGCACGTCGCGCAGTACCTGCAGAGCACCGGCGCGCCGCTCCTGGCCAACGTGTACCCCTACTACTCCTACGTCAGCAACCCCGGCCAGATCGATATCAACTACGCGCTCTTCAACTGGCGTAGTAGCAACGTGCTTGACGGCAACAACACCTACCTGAACTTGTTCGATGCGATGGTCGACTGCTTCTACTCGGCGCTGGAGAACGCCGGAGCCGGGAACGTCACCGTCGTCGTGTCGGAGAGCGGGTGGCCGTCGGCCGGGAGCAAGGCGGCCAACGCGAGCAACTCGCGGACCTACAGCCAGAACCTGATCAACCACGTCGCGCAGGGCACGCCGAAGCGCCCCGGGGTCATCGAGGCCTACATATACGCCACGTTCAACGAGGACCACAAGCTTGCAGACGATGAGACGCGGCGGCACTTCGGCTTGTTCAACAAGGACAGATCCCTCGCGTACCCCATCGATTTCGTCAGTCCAAAACAGGATCGATCTCGTCCCTTCGGTGTTCCATAATTGTTGTGCACTTTTGTGAGAATAATTCCTGCAAAGGGACGAGTTTCCCGCAAGTTAAACTTGCAGTGTTTCTTACAACAGTGGTAATTTTCTCACTTTATGTGGCTACAAGTGTTCGCATAGATATACGTGGAAATTTGTTCACGGCGTAGGACACACAACAAACCTGGGACTAGGAGATCTGCTTAACTCCAGTGCAGGATCTGTCAATTTTGGGATCTAAGCCATGCCAGCCAATTTGACCTGTATTGACAAGAAAAAAGATAATCAGTAATTTAAGGTGGAAGATGTCAGTTTGTATCCAGATAGTTCCATGAGTCCATCTGCTATAAAGCCGATGAAGCAATCTTGGCTGTGAAGCCGATATGCAATGATTTCTCTACTCCTAAAAAAAATACCAAAGGCATCGTCCACCACTACGCTTCATCATCGGTCAGACACTGGGCGCTGTGGCACCCTGTGTCCCAGTGTAACAAGAATGTGAAAATTTTATTGGAATAAAGTGTCTTTGGAATGAAGTTTCAAATTTTATTCACATGAAATAACAGCTTGGTTTAAAGTTTTATGTGAATAAAGGTTTGGGAGTAAAAGAGGGCAAGTTATTAATTCTTTTTCAAGGAATTAATTCTTAAATCTTGGAGTTATAGGGAATAAGTGGAGATAGCTAATTAGCTAAAAGCTAATTATGTTATTAAGTGAAAAATTCCCAAAATTGAAGTCAGGCTCAAATGAGTTAGATGAAGGTCAAAATGGAAATTATTGGAGTTAAGGATGCTATAGTTCAAATTTGGACCAAATCCGAATTTGTTTGATCCCTCAAATTTGAAATTCAACTCCTTGGAATTTAGTCTCTATGACAAGTGGGCCCCCCTGGACAGCAACATCTATTTCTCTTTCTTTCCTGCGGTCCAACCCAGCAAGCCGCAGACCCAGCTCGGTTTCTTCCTCTCTCTGGAGCTGAGCCACAAGCCAAGCCGAGCTCCTCTCTTTCTTTTTCTCTTGTTTTAGCTGAGCAGAGCCGCGAGCCAACCAAGCCGAGCCTTTCTTTTCTCTGTCTGATCGAGCCGGGCCGTCTTATCTGTCTCTGGAGCCGATCTGAGTCGATCTTCAAAACGAGTCAAGCTGAGTTACGAGCCGAGCCGGTTTCCTTCCTTCTCCTCTGTCCTGGCTGCCGTTCAGCGCGGAGCCGCCAGAGTCGCTCGGCGCCGTACACTGCCGGCGCCGGTTTCCTTCGCATCGAAGGACGCGCATGGGCCCCACTGGACACGTAGCATCCCCACGCGTCGCTACGCATGTGCGGGGCCCCGTAAAAAGGGCACGCGCCCCAGGCAGATGTCGCCGCCTGGCGCTGCTCGTCGGTGACTCAGCCCCGCCGCCGGCCGGCTATAAAAGGAAGGGAAGGGAGGAGAGAATAGGCGCGGCGAGCTCTCCGCTTGGTCTCAGCCAAGCCAGTCCTGGAGGGAGGTCCGTGGTGGTTCGCGAGGGAAGAGGGACGAAGAAGAGCGCCGATGAGCTCTGTTCTTGGATCAGCTCCGCCTTCCTCTGAAATTCATCCAACTCTGATCATTGGAGTTCGATTACTCGCTCCAGGAGTTATCTCGGAGGTATAACAAGCCGTCCAGAGTCTCGCGCAGCTGTCTGGAGCGCCAGCGCGCTGCTGCGAGTCGCGCCGCCCGCCGCCGTCGTCGTTTCCGGCCAGGTCGCACGGTGAGAGCCTACTTCCGGTTCGTTTTTCCATAGATCCATGTGTGTTCTAGCATCTCTGGATCACCACGATGCACATGGTGGCGTTCGTTTTGTCAGTCATTGCTTGGTTGGACGGGAACGTGGGTTCGCCGCCGAAGTGACCGCCATTGTCCAGATCTGAGTTCGTCGGTCGTTCTGGTTGCTGTAGAGCTCCGTTGGTCGCGACGGTGTTCTGGACTCAGAATCTCTTCTCGAACAGAAACGGTATGATAAGTTGCTCCCATAGATCTCTCGTTTAGCGGGAACGCGATCATGAACTGTCGGCCTTGAGTTTGGAAAGTGAACTGGAGTTCATATTCGTGGTTTGATTCTTGTCCCATGGGTTCAGAGGGTAATGCTGAGTTGAGCAGTGGGTATTTTGGATGCTTTGGACGCCATCTAGAAGAAAGAGGCAAAGTTTTAGTTGTTCACTAATTAAAGTTTTTGAAATGGACCTTTTCTCTTGGTTAATCTTCTAAAAATCATAGCAAATCACTGGGGGTCATAAAATTTAGAAACTTGTTTTGTTCTACTCTCTGCAGTGCCTAGTATTAGAGTTTTCATCTGTTCTTGCTTAGTTGCTTGTTGTTTTTATGGTATTTAAGCATGTTAGTTTCTAGATCTTAGGCAATGCTGCTCTATATCTTCCTTTTTCATGCATGTTTAGTATTTTTGTATGAAAGTGAATGTGTTTATATGTCTCTGGTGAATGTTTGAGCATTTATTGTCGAACAGATTATTTTTAATGGTTTTTCTTGCCATTCCAGCAAGTTAAATACATTAAAAATATTTCTGTTGGTAGAAAATTCTCATAAATTCACAGTAAATATGTTTTTATGTTTAGAACATGAATATAAATTTTTTTTGCAAGTTTAGTTGCTTAGACTTGCTCGAATGTTATTTCCTAGTTTTCTTGTTGTAAAATAAATGCTTAAAATATGTTTTTGCATGCTGTTAATAATTTTCTTAGCTTGCTGATGTTCTCTAGTACAAGTTCTGTGTAGGTTCTGTATAGGGTTTATATATAAGTTATGCCTCTATAAAATATTGTTTTTGTTGAGATAATGGAACTAATCTTCCTTTTGGAAGATCTGTTTCATCATCTTCCTGTTATACTCTTTCCTCTTTCAAAGCTATGTTCTTATGAAACTCTTCATCTAAGTTTCTCAGTCAATGACTACACTGTGATAAAATCTTAAATAATAAATCCCATCCATGCATTGCATATAGAATCACGTGAGCCAGAGGAGCCTGCAGTTGCTAAGGAGGAGTTATAAGAGGACTTCGATCAAGAAGAGTTGGGTGCTGGGGTTTTCTCTGAAGAAGGGGATTCTGAGTGGGCTGACTTTGTTGACCAGCTAGGTCACACTTCCTGAGGCAAGCAGCTATATACACAGCCCTATTTTCATAAATGCACTTTATTATCTTGTTATCTGAATGTTACGTTTAGGAGTTGTTTGAAACCCCTACCATAATCACTACCTTTCCCAGAGTCCTTACTAGGCACGTAGGCCGTTAGACTTGATATGCTTATTAATGCTCGGTTGCCAGTAGAAGACGAGTGATGAAACATCGCTCGCGAGATCTAGGTTCTGTGAAATAGTTCCCATGATAACGATGGGGATGTTGTATTTCTTAATAACTTGATGGGGTATTTCCCGTCTGGGCGGGGGCTTCATGGTTCCTGTTATGGTAGACCCGCCTTGGCTGAAGGGTTAGTGGGATGGCCCCTGTAACAAGTTCAAGTTGTGTACTGATCACTTGTGGGCACCATAAGCTGATGTAGCTGATTCCACTTTGTTTGGACTACATCGCAGCCACCTTGCGAGAAGGGATGCCAATAGACCGGAGGGCCTGTGGGCGGATGCCTGGTTGAGGCTAGAGTTGATCGAGGGTGGGTGCTCGGTCCACGCATTGCAGCGATGACGCGAAAGGTTGTTGCGTACAGTCGAACGGTGCGTACAACGTCGTCGATCCTAGTAATCCCTCACGTCGACAAGTGTGCGGCTTAGTAGGGGCGTACGTAGCTGGTGATCAGGTTGTTCCCCTGCAGGGATATGGATCGGTCCGGACTGCCGTGATGTCCTTCGGTTATAAGGACTACTTGTTACTTGCGTCATAGACTAACCGGGGTTAGTTGTTGGGTTAATTGATTTGAGTAAAGCTGGGTTCTGCTTTACTTTGATAAAATGTTGCTGATTTGATAACATTGTTGTCACACCCGGTTTTAAGGACAAAACCAGATGACCATCATATGAGCGCCAAGATCAAGTTTACACACATATGAGCTGACTTCATCAGTGATAATCAAAAGACAGTGCAAAAACTTAAAGAGAAATAAGGAACTTTATAACACTCACGAGTAGACACACTGTCTTTAACGAAGCGGAATAACGTTAACTATGCAGCGGAAATCTTCAAAAGCCTCCACAGGCAGTTGACTGATGGAACACCCGCCCAGAAAACTCCAAAGTCTTCATAGCATACTTCACACTCCTCTTCGACTGAACAATAAATCCCGCAAGGGTGAGTACACTTATGGTTGGTACTCAGCAAGTGTAGAGCAAAGCAGATGACATGCAAGGCTTTATGTGGAGCTGGCATCTACTAAGCTTTTATGCACTTGTTGGTTAAATTTTATTAGCAGCACCTATACTACAAAGTATAAGTTTATACCAACCCAATTAAACATAACTCATAAACATGAGTAAGATAAACAACAACATAAACATAAACACGGATCAATTTAATTCATCTTCAAGTTTAATTATCATGCGAGGGTCCAGGCCGCTCGTAACCGTGAGTACGGCTGATATATCAATTTTACACTCTGCAGAGGTGGCACATCTTTACCCACAAGTCACGTTCCCCGTCTATGCCCGTGGTAGCTAGCCACTTCACACTACCGAGGTGTGCGACATGGTTTCGCTACGAGATCTTTCGCTAGATTCTCTAGAATTATGTAGCACGCTAAGGTTTCCTCACCAGGGCAGAGTACAACCCTCCTTCCCTCCATACTCTTAGCCAAGACATATGACCGAGAGGACCGAGTCATACCCCACGCTCCAAGCCCCTCTTGCCCTTTCGGTAAAGCTACAAAACTCTAGAGTCACTAGGTACTTCATCAAGGCTAATCCATACTCACTCTTGTGGTTGCACTGTTGTCCTGGGTGGTCACTCCATGTTCCGATTAACAGATAAAAGTATTATTGTTTAACAACGCACATAAAGGAACATGATATAAAAGATCACAAGTTATTATCTTCACTTTATGTGAACCAAACCCAAGTTAAAGCAACTAAGCATGATCTATCCATCTCAAAGATAAACTTCCCAATTTATCAAGGTAAAGGGTAACAAACTAGGGAATTCCTACCATAGGACCCATCAAATTAATTAGCATGCAAGCGTAGCATTCTACGGTGATAAACTTTGCACACACACGGTTATTAGGACATGGGATGATCAAGGATACACTTGCCTTTGTCGAGATATTGTTGTTCAATCAATCCACAAGCTTGACCTTCGAATTCCACAAATGGCGCACCTTCTAACATATCACACAAATACATACAAGAAAGCAATACAACAAAATAAGAAACAGTACACCAAACATTGAACCAGATAAAAAAAACAGCATAGATATATTGTACTCGTCGAGACGAACACGCGGATATAAAGTTTATCGAAAACGGATTTGAAACGGCGAAGATATGGCCAAAACGGGCTTCTAGGGACCTAATGGCAAAGGTTTAGATCTAACAGGGATGGAGTTGCAAAAGTAGCTCCACTAAGGTTCTCAAAAGGTAGCAATCGTCGCAACGATCGTTTTGATATAAAATTCATTGAAAACGAATTTAAAACGAGGAAGATATGGCTTTCGAAAGAAAACAGGGATCTAAACGTTATTATCTAGAAACTTTGAGGGCTAAAACAGAAGTTTGGCTAGACTCAGTAAATAGTTACACTAAATACAGAGAAGCAGAGGGTCTAAAGAGCAAAAGCTCAGAGCTTGGGACTGCGGGTTCTATACTAAAGAAAGCTAGGGGCTAAACTGATAAACGAAGGCTTGGATGTAATGATTTTCTAAAGGACTAGGACTGAGGGTTTATTTGCAAATACATCAGGGACCAATCCGCAAAAGAGACATTATCCACTGGTTTTCTTAAAGAAAAACAAATCTAAGGAATTACTGTGTCATTCTGACATCATAGAACAAATTGATTTTTGAAAACAAAATCGGTTTATTAAAAACCTTAATCCTAGATCTAATTCTGGACCCTTGGATTGGGATCCAACGGTCAACGGCCTTTGGGGTTCAATCCCGCTGGCATCGGTGCTCTACAGGGCTGCGGCGGCGGCGCACTCGACGTCAGATATATGTTATTGTGTCAGATTATATGTAAACTGCTAAGCCAGACTTGGTTGCCAGTATTTCTCCAGTTAATGATAAATTGGTCCCTTCTTTCATCCACGAGCTGAGATGGTCGTAGGGCCCACTTGTCATATCTGATGTGGCGTCAAAACAGCCGAAACCAGGGAAAAAACCAGGGAGGGATAACATTTGATCCGGTTTGGATAGTTCGAGGAGCAAGAGTATCCGGTTTCGTAGTTGAGGGAGGAAAACCAGACTTTCGCGATAGTTGGAGGAGGTAAAACAGACTTTTTCCAGAAAGAAAAGAAAAGGAGAGGGCAGCCGGTTGGGCCGAAAGAAAAGAGATAGGGAGATGGGCTCAGCCTTGGCAAAAAGAAACTTCTTTTTCAAACAAATTTGCAAAGAGATTTCAAATTCATTTTGAGTTTAAAACAAGACACCCAAAATGCAACAATACAAAGTAAAATAAGGCAGTATGATTGCAACAAACATGGTTCTTATCCTATGTTTATTTTAATTTCTTTTATTTTTAGAAAATAGCATTTTCTCCTGCATAAATGGAATTAAATCTACATAAATTCAAATAAACTCGAATGAATTCAAATAAATTCGAGTAAATTCGAATAAATCCTAATACATTCAAATTTCAAAAATCAGGGTGTCACAATTGTTTGATGATGTATTGTGATTGCTCTAGAGTTAGGTGCAAACCAGAGTCGGTTAAACAACTACCTGCTGCTAAAACTTGAGATAGGTTCAACTTGTAGTAATTGCTTTTCTGCAAAAACACTCACCTACCACAGCCATAAAGCCTCACGGATTTTCCTTGAGAGTCGGTCATTAGACCAAGCATAAGTCTTCTGAGTACCTTCGTACTCAGGTCGTTTGACCATTTGTGCTGCTATCCTCAGAATTGTGTGGAGAGATACCTCATGCGGGTAATGTGGCTATCTCTCATGGAGTTTGTGATGTTCCTTATCTACGTTAGACTTTTGGCGATGTACTTCGCCGCCTTTGCCAGGCTTATGGTCCTTTTGCTTTCTTTGTTGGACCGCTACTTTCGAGCTATCTAAGTCTTTCGCTGTTTACCTTCCTTTATCCTTGAACTCTATATGGTGTAATAATGTAACCCTCTCTCTATGTGGTGTACTCATGACTTATGTATGAGATGTTGTATGTTGTCTTATCCTCGACTTTGCGAGATGTGGTGTATATGACCCATGGTTGTTGGTTGAATTGAGTGTTGTTGAGTGTTCGATGGACTAGGAGAGGTTGAAGTGTGTTGGATGCCAGAGGTGGCTGACGCACTTGAGCCTATTTAAGTTGGGCAGTTCTGCCACAGGCGCCATGAAACCAACTATCAGAGAGAAATCCGGGACTCCTAAGAAACCAGCTAGCGGAGAGAAACCCGGGACCCTGTAGATTGTGTTTAGTTTATTCTAATTTCATAGATTGTGGTTGGTTGTTTCCAATTTCGTTTGCAGATACTATATACACCCCATGCAAGTATAATTAGGTGATTTCCCCGCACGTTGTTGTGGGATTTGATGGAGCTTTTCGATTCATTGTGACTAAATAATGGAAAAGTTTTGTTAGTAAAGAGTATGGAGAGTATCGACATTATAATATAGTACTTAGATCAAGTTTACTGAAAATATGAACAAATAAAGGAAACTTGTCATTGAGCTAATGAACACAAATATAAAATTAATAAAATAGAGCTGATATTCATATACAAAATAGATAAATGTTACTTAACACATGGTGGTAATTTTGGTTTAGAGATGTAGTCTTAATGGTAGCCAGCATACATCCATGAACATTTAACCTATTCTTTAGTTACCTAGTAATTATGAGAAGAAAAAAAATCAAGAAGACATACATCTAATGGACAGAAGACGTGCACGGAGTTGATCAGATGAATATGTTAATTTCGATGATGCGGCAGCTTGAGAGAAGATAGAAATAGCATTTATGATACTTCTTCTTTTTAGTTCGATATGAATTTGATTTGCATGTTATTTTTTTATTAGATTTGGTAAAAAATCAATAAGCTAATAGAAGAAAAACCAATAGAATATTTGGTCACATTGTAGAAGAATAGGTGATGAAAAAATAGTTATGTATATAACTTTATGTTAATAGATTATAGATTAAAAGTGCTGCATATAGTAAAGATGACATGGACATTTTTTAATCTATAAGGGAACATTAATAGATTACATGAAAGTATTGCATGATGTGGACACCTTGCATGAAGAGCAAGTTAGTGGGAAGTGGGATACTTAGTGGGGAATGATGTTGACACCTTGCATGAAGAGAGAAATACTTAGTGGGGAGCACTTATATAAGATACTAGGTGATTTCCCCAAATGTTGTTGTGGGATTTAATGGAGCTTTTTGATTAACTGTGACTAAATGATGCAAAACTTTTTTTTAGTAAAAGAGTATAGAGAGTATGCAACATTACAATATAGTACTTATATCAAGTTTGCTGAAAATATGATGAATAAAGGAAACTTGTCATTGAGCTAATGAACACACATATGGAATTAATAAAATATTCACATACAAAATAGATAAATGTTACTTAACACATGGTGGTAATTTTGGTTTAGAGATGTAATCGTAATGGTAGCCGGTGTACATGCATGAATATGTTAATTCCAATGATGTAGTAGCTTGAGAGAGAAAAAAATAGCATTTCTTATACTTCTAGTTTTTCGTTCTATGGTAATGATATGAATTCAACTTGCATATAAGTTTTTTATCATATCTGTTAAAAATCAGTAAGCTAAAAGAAGAAAAACCAATAGAATATTTGATCACATTATAGAAGAATCGGTGATGAAAAAATAGCGTATGTACATGACTTTATGTTAATAGATTATAGATTAAAAGTACTGCACATAGTAGAGATGACATGAACATTTTTGTAATCTATAAGGGAACATGGATAGATTGCACTGTCCAGCTAAATCTTCCACCATACCGGAGTGGCCGACTTGGACCATACCTTTAATGGCGAGCCCCTTTCCACGCCCTTCCACTTGGCCAGGTCGACATGCTGATCATAGTGCTCCCTTCGGTTTTTTGTGTTCGCAGACGAGTTGATGTTGTACGCAAGGTCGCCGCCGAAGACCACAAGGTCGCCGCCCTGCATATTGTAGGCGTCGTGTTTTTGCCCATCGCCGGTGAGCTCTGGTAACTGTTAGCTGTGACAAACGCGTCACTGACACCGCCTCTACTCGCTAAACACACCAATATGTCACATGATCTACGGCCATAGCTTCGTTAGGGGATTCTACCATGTACCCACCCCATCACCATCCCCGTCCATGTCCGCGCCCCATGCTGGCACTTCGCTGATCTCCATTCCCCTCCTAGACTTGGCCCTCTCCCTCCATCTCAATCTCAATGCAATCCAAGCAATGGGGATTTGGAATGGCAGGCAGCAAGCTTTGCCGAGCAGTGCACACCGGCGGTGGGTGACGGCATGGAGGGGCAGTGGCAGAGCGCTGTGGCACTGGGCGGTGCCACGACGGTGGGGTTGCTCAAGGGTTCAGTGGCGTGACTACGAAGCGTAAGGCGAGGGGTTTAAATTAGGTGGACACTAGGTCTATACTATCACCTGTGCAACCCCATGGTGGATTGTTGATGATGGCCAAGGGGGTCAGGCGCGTGGGGAGCTTCATGGACCACAAGCAAGCCACACCGCCATGCCACGACCCACACATCTCCGCACCCGCGGCCCAATAGAAAAATAACACTTCGTTCTTGGTTTTTGTCTTCCTTGCCGTGTCAGTCCATCACCACCGGCGTTGGGGATTGGGGATCTCACTGGAGTTGGGGGGGAGGGGGTTGGGGTTCCGCTCAGCTAGCTGGGGCATATGCCCCATCCTGCGTTGTATGGGGAGTTCCGCCTCTGATAGCAACATATATAGATGATCTAGGATTCCTGCTGCCCTCATTATATTATGTATGTGCTGTCCTTGGCGTTCACAAATTTAGGTCCTCATTATATCCACCTCCAGTAGCCAAGGGTATTTTATTCCTCGAAAGTGTCAAAACCGAAGATATGCACTGAATCACTGTGCACCTTATCCATATGCATCTCATCTACAAATGAAGGCTATATATAATACATGCGGTGCAGAACTCGTAGCCGCTTGTGAATGATGTGACTATAAGATCCATGATGACCCAATCAGTAGTTCTTATTTCGACCGCACATCTTGATGTCCCAGTGATGCAGAGATTATAGCACTTAACTTAGAGACGTATCTCTCAGGTATCACAGGTTTAATAATCTACTCCACAACATAGGTGGCCATAACGCCAGGTTCCTTCCTTCCATGAATGATCGGTCCTTCTAGCATCGTGTCACAGTTTCTTTGAGGTAATTAGATACTAGATTAGGCTGAGAAATGTGGTAAGCGCCTTCCACTTGACTCGCTACCTTGTTTATTTCTCTTCGCATAAGCATAGAATCCTCTTAATTGAAACACCCCACCCTGGACCACAGACAAGGAGTACAACACAATGAGTATTGGCTTAAGGTTTGCACCACCATCCACATTGCCATAGTCATTATTCTCCAATAGATGCACATAGAAGTCGCAGCTAGAGATGGTAATGGGGACCCAATCTCTGGTTCACCGTAGGGAATTACCCTAGGACAGTAAGGGGGCATTTGCCCCCCCCCCCTCTTGCCTACACAGGGATGCAAACGGAGAATTTTCAATTCCCTTAGGTTAAACATGGATAGGGGAGTACTCCCCGTCCCTGTTTTCCCTGTGGGGATTGGGTAAACCATTGATACTATATTTTTCATATGATGATCAATGAAATTGATAAATAGTGACCTAATTGTGTAATGATGTTATGTATGTGCATGTGTATAAAATCATATGATGTATATATAATGATATTTAGTCTATAATGATGCTTATATGACAAGTAAATTATACAAAACATATGTGTATTAGTTATCAATTATGTGGGATGGGGACCCTGACAGGGATTTTTCTTCGCGGGGAACATGATTGGGGAGTAATTTGTCCTCGTGAGACTTCGCGATGACATAGACGGGGACAGGGAATGGTTCGCGGGGACGGGAATGGAGATCCATTCCTTGGTGCCATCCCTGCAGTAGAGATATACAACCCCGAATATATAGAGAACTACTACTACAATTGGACTCCATATAATGGCAATAATTGGCAAGGAAATAATAATCGGTACAACCAGTACTACTATTAGAATCCACTAAAAGATTTCATCAAAGTATCCAAGTCTTACATTTCATCACAACCAGTACAACTATTGCAACCAGTATCCAAGTCTTCCATTTCATCACACCAATCTTGGTCAAATTTCTCCATTAGCCTTTGCCATCTCTGCACAAAATATATCTCCCTAAAAATGTCACATGGATTCTGAAAGAAGTTGCCATCCGTCCTCTTTTTTTTTGCGCGCGTTGTCCAAAGGACCCTCATCAATATTGCAAAAAGAGTATTGCATCATAATGATATTTTTTCAAACATTTCAAATGTCTTTCTTTAACATTTCATGCGTTCTAGAATCTATAAGCTTGGATAGTCTAGGAGCCATGCATGTCCCATCAAATACTACTCTTAAGAGAGACTATGCCAAAATGTAAAATGAATGCTAAATTGTAGTAATGTCCAAAAATCATGGAACAATTTTTGTCAACATCATCACCAACAGGACTATCCTCTCTCTCTCTCTCTCTGATTGAGGTCCTTCACTGCACGAGTCGCGGTTCCCGATCTGCTGGAGTCGGATGTAGTCGGTGAGGGTTGCCGAGACACGGCCTAGCGTCTTGTCGGTGGAGTCGCTATGCTCGACTCAAACAGTCGTCTTGTCTGAGTCGGACACGGCTCTGCCTTCAAGATGAGCTTCACAGTGGAGTCGAGCAGACATTAGGCCGTGTTTAGTTCTTGGCGAGTGTAAACGCAAAATTTTTTTGCAAAGGAATCTTGCCAATTTGAAGTACTAAATGAAGTCTATTTACAAAACTTTTTGTACAGATGAGTTGTAAATCGTGAGACGAATCTAATGATGCTAATTAATCCATGATTAAGCAATAATTAGCGGATGGTTACTGTAGCATCACTGTTGCAAATCATGGCTTACGTAGGTTCATTAGATTCGTCTCGTGATTTACAGCCCATCCATGCAACAAGTTTTGTAAATAGACTTCATTTAGTACTTCAAATTAGTAAGATTCCTTCGCAAAATTTTGCGTTTTTGCGTTTACGAGGTGGGAACTAAACAGACCCTTAATTGGATTTCATACGCATCATGACATCCATGCATGACTAACCAGTTATATTTACAATAACTTTGTTTTTCATTGTCTATTTACTCCTCCTCCACCACCCCTAAGTCTAGGTACCCTACAATAGAATCAGCAATGGGATCTAACTCGGGTAGCACTAGCTGCAACTTTTCCTCTGTCAACCCGGGAGCACTTTCTCCAGCTATCCGAGCAATCTCCAAGTCGTGCCAGTATGACTTGACAAAAGCAAATACCATACGGCGATTGTTGAAGCAGCTTGTGTACACTACAACACATGTGATCTTCAGTGATGAAAATCTCGTGACCATAAATTGAAATGTCACAAAAGCATTTCTGTTTATGACGTTTTGTGAGGGTAGGTTATTAGGTATGAGTTAGTGACGAAAAATCAGATGTTTGTCACTAAGACTAACTCAAAATCGTCACAATTATCAAGACCCTATATTGTGACAACTATGCTTATGTTTTTATGACAATTATCAAGTGTCACAATTTTACGACAATACGGAAACATCATAAGTTTTTGTAGTTACTAAAATTTGATTATCTCTAAATCCTCTAACAAAGTAAATTTTGCAAACCTAATAATCCTTGTTCTATTTCAAAAGTATCATATTTTTTTCTCCTAAACCAGCATGAGATCACGGATGTTTTAAACTTGGAAAATAAGGGAAAAAGAACAAAAAGATAAACTATAAAAATAGATATTATTAATAATTATTATACAATCATTTACTGATAGATGTCTGAGTTATCCCTAGAAGACAATTGAATTTTCATCTGTATGTAGTACATGGGATATAATGGATCATATGGAGCCTAAATCTATTTTTTACACAAAAATTTGAATTTTTTTTGAGGTACACTAGTTCAACTTGAAATTATTTTCAATTAGCACATAGAAATTCATTTAAATGAAATAAAATACCAAATTGGTTCAAACATTCTTGAAACTCCTACATGGCAAATCTAGATGTTGCATATTACATATAAAAAGTGTATTTTGTGTATCTAAGATAATTTATTTTGCAGGTTCCTTCATACACTACTAGAGAACAGGACTTTTGTCCCGGTCTACAACTGCTTTTTATCCCGGTTCCTTAACCGGGATTGGCCGTCCGGGATAAATATGTGCATCCCTTTTGTCCCGGAAGCTACCGAACCGGGACAAATGCTAATTTTTGCGAACAAAAAAAATTAGGTCGCTAGCGCCCGCGTACAGGAGCCAGCTTCTCCAAATTCAAAATCAATTACAATCACAAATCAATCATTCACAAAATCAATTATCACAACTACAAACGAATTTTTCACAAATTAATCCATTCACATATACATATTTGACAAAAAAAACAAGAATAGCAGCGCCGCTCGCATGGATCTGGCGGCGCCATCCCCGCCGGCGCGACCGAGCAGAGCTGCTGCCACCGCGAGGGCCTGGCCGGGGCGCGGATCCAAGCCGACCCCGCCGGGGCCTGGACGCGCCGGCTACCGCCCCCGCCGGGCCGAGCTTGTGCCCGCCGCCGGGGCCTGGCCGCGGCGCGGACCCGCGCTGGCGACCGCCCCCGCCGAGCCGAGCAGCCCCCGCCGGGCCGAGTTGTTGCCGCTGCCGGGGCCTGGCCGCGGCGCGGACCCGCGCCGGCGACGCCACCGGGTTGGAGGCGCTCCAACGGGCCCGAGCCACCCTGGCCGGTTGTGATACCCTAGGTGTCTGCACAGTAGAATTGTATTTATTTCATGCATCATGTGCTTAATTTGCTTGAATAAGGATCTTATTGTAAAAATAAAAGGTTATTTATGTAAATATGATTTAATGCAAGGTCCTTTCTATAACTTAATTTGAATAGGGAGAGCAAATATTGCTTTTGTAGAGGGTTTATTTGTAAAATTCAGTGTAATCATTACATGACAGAAAATTTTACTTTTTAGTCTGAATTTGAGGTGAATTTGCAATGGAAAAGATAAAAGTACATTAAATTCAAAATCCTTCCTATGTTTTCAAATCAATTTTTGCACAACATCAAAGTTGTAGATCTTGAAAAGTTGAACAACTTTCATGTTAGTCACTTTTTCAATTGAGCCCTAGTTTAAAAGTTATTGTTGATTTATAGTAGGGTCCCTGGAATTTTCTAAATTTGCAAATAGATCCACCCTTCTTCTTCCTCCTCCCTCCCTCTCTGCTTCTCTGCCGCCGTCGCAGTTCAGCGCCGCCCGCTGCCGAGGAGGGCCGTAGGCCAGCTCCTGCTTCCCCACCGCCCCACGCGGCGCCCCAGCGACATCCTGGACCCACTCCCCCTTGCGCTGGACCCTCCTCCCCTCGCCACACCACCCGACCGAGCTCTGCGGCCGCCACCTCGCCGTCGCCGTGGCCAGCTCACTGCAGTGCCCCGGACACCAATCTCTCGCGTGCTCAGCACCACTGGAAGCCCCGCAACCCAATCCCTTCACTCTCTCGCCAGTTCCCTTCCCAAAAACCCCAGAACACCGCCGCCGCCCGCCCGAACGCCGGCGAGCTCGAAGCTCACCGTCGCCCCGCACCTCCGCAACCGCTCCGCCCGCGCTGACCCCGCCTTTAGTACTGCCCGAGTCTCGCGCAGCTCCCAGACTCCTCTGCACCCCCAATCCACCACCGCAACACAGTCGCCGTCGAGCTCCGCCGTTCTTCTCCGCCGCCGTCGCCCTGCTCGCAGTGGACCACCTCGCTCCGACCATCCCGGATCCATCCAAGCACACCATTAGGTGCGCCTTGACTTCCTCTTGCTCTCCATTCTCTTTCCCCTCGCCGCCGGCGACGAGCCTCGCCGAGATTCGGCCAGTCAAACCCTCCCCCTCGCTCTGACTCCGACCAAGGGCATGTTTGCTAGGATTTGAAAACTTCTAAGGACCTCTCTGCAAGTTCTCAGATCTTTTCCTTTTGTTTTTAGGCTGAACTTTGAAAATACCTAGAAATTTGTAGAAAAATTAAACAAATGCAAATCCAAATGTTTTGGAATACTTTCTACAAGAACTACAAGTTTTGTTATATGCACATCTTCAGTTTTGGTCTATATTTTAATCCAAGAAAAAGAATTGAATAATTAGGTTTTAATTGTTCTAGGTGTTCTACTTAGTAATTTCATGTGAGCTTTGGCTAGCTTTTGTCTTACAGTGTTGCTAGTACCTGGTAAAAATTTGAAACTTTTTTGACATCATTAACTAGGTCAAAGTTTCAAGATTCCTAAATCTACTAGGTTTGCTAATTTATTTTTTCTGGTAGAAATCTTAAAGTTCTGAGTGTGAAACGTTTTCCATGCTTACAAGTCACTACAACCTTGCTGTTACCAAAGTTTGGGAAATTTTAGAGCTGTCTAACTATATCTTTGATTTAATGCTTGTTAAGTAGGCTTTAATTATGGTAAATAGTTTCCTTGCTTTGAAAAATCTGAGAAAATTTATGAAACTCTATTTTGGTCATATATTAATTCCTATAAAAGCTTAGAACCAGAAACATTATATAACTCTTTGTACTAATTTGTTTTACCATATGTGGTTTAATTTTACCAAAATTATTACTTCTGTTTTATGCCTAAATAAATTCTGAAAAATTTATAGGATGTTCATAAGCATATGGATCCTGTTCTAAAAAAATTTGAGCTTCATAAGTGTTGTAGTGTGTTATGTGGAAATTCATATTTGTTTAAACATAATCTGTTTTGAGTATTTTTCATGTAATCATGCCTTACTGTTTTTAGCTAACCTTTTTACTGCAAGTTGCTGATTAGATGTACTACCTTGTAAAATTTTTTGTAGCTGTAGAATCTGTTCTTAGCTTATGATTTAAAATAGTCAAAGTATTTCATGCATTTCATTTCGATTTTATAAACTGCCACCCATGTTCTTTTTATGAAGTAAAGACTAGATTAGAACTACTCTATAAACGATTGCCCATATGCTAAGTATGATTGCTGTTTGTTAGACTACAACTTTATCGTGAAATATGTGTGTGGTTGTAATTTCATCTCTTGCATCACATATAGATACGACTGTTCTAGCGGACGGGACGTACGAGTTGATCCCAGAGTCCGAAGAAGGTAATCCAGAAGCCCAGGTGAACGCCACTGTACTGACTAAAGACCCGGACCAAAGTCCTGAAGAGCCCAATGCTGTTTTAGCTAGCGACTACCGCGAAGGCAAGCCCCGAACATAACCCAGTATTTCAACTTATTACAATTTATCGTTATTACTTACTTGTGCATTTACAGTTCTTAGGATTTGAATTAAAACCCTAGATGCATGATCCTAGGAACCTATGTACTGAACACACTAGACCTGAGTTCGAATAATTGCTAAGCTTATAGGACCGGTAAAAGTCGAGTGATTGCCTGTCACTCGCGAGCTCTATAGGAATTGCTTGTTTACTTTCTGCTATCAATATAAGGACGATGGACGGGGTCATGTTCGATATCATGACCTTGGGTTAGACCCCGTCTGAGTTGATGAATTCTGCTAAGGTCGCGGTGTGTGGTAGCGGTGGTTAAGTTTTTGAACGTACTAGCCACGTGCCGTAAATATGGTACGCGGTAAGCCTAATAGCCGATCGGATCGGGGAGTGGATATACATTTAAGTCTCTCTTAGAGATAGATTTTATTTATGTTTATGTTGCACAACACCACGGGTGCAGGGAGGAAGTTGGTGCCCTGTAGTCGGGGAGAGTGACCCTATCCACAAGCCGGAATGTAAGGTCAACGGTTGTTTGGGAACGACCCGACGGTGTTCCAAACGTGTGTGTTAGGTCTGCCTGGTCAGGTCAACAAATTCGATTTGAATCGTCCGCTTCTCACGGTTTGGGACTGCTTGATCCCTTTGCCACACAGAGTAATAAGAGTAACGTCATTTGATCAATCTTGATGTTTGACTAAAGTTCTACCATGGTCGAGTAGAGTTAGTTGCTTACATAGAATGGATAATCAACTAGAATATTGAAAGCTAAAATGTGAAATTAAGGACCTACTATTTATTGCTTTTTAGTAAAAGAAAAACTAGAGCCTACAAAACCCTGCATAGTCTAGCTAGGTGGACTAAGTATATCCGTTGACGGTTAAGTCTTGCTGAGTATTAGAATACTCAGCCTTGCTGTTGAAACCTTTTTCAGGTATGGGTTTTGAGGACCAGATTGCTAGTCTGACTTGGCCCTGCTCTTTGCCTCCTGGCTGGTCCGTAGAATGTGATCCGTCTTCGGCTGGCAATGACCCCGATGAGTGATACCTTGCTTGGGCTAGCTTGGTGTCCTTTTGCGACGTGTTGTAGCCGTCGTGTTTTCTTTCCGCTGCTTTTAAACTCTGAACTTAAACTTATGTCTTGTATAATGATTTACTAAGTTTGGATCTGTAATAATATTTTAAACTTATTGTAATAACTGTTATGCCTGTGTTGTAAAATTATGGTTGTAATATCTCTGGACTCGACATCGTGCGGGGTATGCTTGTTCGATCCGAGAATCGGTGGTTGTATCGAGACGTTACCCGACAGACCAAGAATTGTTCCGTTTGAAGTGCGTTTGAGCCGGTGTTGCCTTTAGGGTGATGGCCAGTGCAATTGAGCCGGGATAATTCAAGTGGTTCTGCCACACCGGTGCCCGCGCCTTGGCCGCGCCCTGGCTGCGGCTCGCCGGCCCCGCCCGCACCGGGGAGGGAGCTGAGGGCCAGAGGGAGGGAGGAGAGAAGGCAGCTGAGGAAGGGGAGCGGGACTACGGGAGGAAGAAGATAAGGCAGAGGGAGAGGAGAGTGAGAGAAATGAGAGGGAGACGTTGGTCGCTTTTTTGTCCCGGGTGATGGCTCCACCCTGGACAAAAAGGCTCCCTTTTGTTCCGGCTGCTGGCTCCACTCGGGACAAAAGGGCCACGGAGCCTTTTGTCCCGGTTGGAGCCACCACCCGGGACAAAAGGCCCATTTTTTTCTCTCGGTTGGTGTCTCCAACCGGAATAAAAGGCCCCTGTCCCCCGCTGGCCCGGCTAGCCATTGGACCCGGGACAAAAGCCACATATTGTCCCGGGTCCAAAGACAGTCGGGACAAATGGTCTGGAACAAAGGCCTATTCTGTAGTAGTGATAAGGATGCTTTAATTAGTTATTAAAAATAGAAAAACTATTTTTTGCAAATAAAAAAGATAATAAAAGAGTAAAAGGAAGGAAATGACAATTTACAAAATATTTGGAGAAGTTTTAGCGTGCATTTGAAACGACGGATTGGTTCCGATCCAGGAGTGAATCAGCAAGAGCGAAGCCAAACAGTTTAGCAACTAGGTGATTCAGCAACGGATCGAATCAGAACGAATTGGCAAGGCCTATGAAGGTGAAGCGAGATGACGTTTCATCGGATTCTATTCTATCATTATTTTATAATAAACTTGCAAGTAGAAGTTTAAATTATCCATAGTAAATATTTGAAATTTTCATCCATTTCTGAGATATGAGCTATATTCGAACAAACATACTTGAACTACTTTTTTTACTAAATATATATGATTGCAAATTGTATTCTTTACTAAAACTTTTTATAATTATTTTCTAAAATATACTTGTATTGTTCAATGAAGAAGAATGCAAAATTTTACGCCTAAATCACACTAAAAACGAAAGTCGAAGGCAGGGCCGCTGGTTGGCCATACATGTCCGCACCACCGGCCGCAGCACAGCTGCACACTGGCCGCGCCCCCGGGTGCACGGCTGCACACCGTCTACATCCCGGCCGCACTCAGCCTCCACTTCCCTAGGCAAATTTCCTTCCCCGCTCGCACAGTTCAAAATTGCCCGCACCTCAGCTGCTTGTCTCCCACCTCCGCATCGACCTTATCCTCTCGTCCTCAGGCTCACCAACTTCGCCTCGTCTCTCTCTTGCTGGGCCAGGGTTCACCAAACTGGTGGGAACCGGTCCGGTTTGACCGGTTACTGGTCAAACCGGTCCGGACCGGTTTCGGTTTCGGTCGGTACCAACCGGCCAAAATTCAAAATTTAAATTTAAATTCAAAAAAATGAAAAAATTTTAAAAAAATTCTAAAAATACTTCAAGTTGCGATGAATCTAATGGTATCAAAATTTTTTCAAAAATTCGTTCATTTAGTATAGTTTGCGGGGATTTAAAGTTAAATTAAAAAAGAAAAAAATGAGTCGGCCCATTAAGGCCCACCAGTCAAACCGGCCGGTAAACCGTTTGCACGGGAGCTTTTGAATTTGGATTTGAATTCAAACCGGTCAAACCGACCGGTAAACCAGTCCAACCGGTCCGGTAAACCGGAACCGGTGGGCGGCGGTTTGGGTTAACCGGTCGGGAAAAAAAAACCCTGGTCAGGGCCAGCGAGGGGACTTGGCCAGGGCCCGGTGTCTGTATTCATTTATGTCATCAAATCCAAAGAAAAATTTAACTTAATAGAAGGATCTTATCATTAAAGTTTACTCTCCTATATTGGTAATTATAGTAGTAAAATACCATGAGAGGATCACAAGGGACAAGATGACTGTAGTGAGTTGTTATTTATTATTTTGTTTTTTATTTTGCCAGTAATAAGATTGTATTGTTCCAAACAAGCTTCAAGGACAGTGTGCGATCTTATAGTTTCTATGAAGTATAATCTCCTTTTGTCCACTAAACTGCATTACATTATCTCTTATATTATTATATCAACCATGCCCACTAAAATTGTTGCTCATCGGGATGATCGAGTTAGATATGCCTTCAGGATAAATCAGAAGAAGCAAGGGAGAGGCAGCTAGAAGAGATTGCAAATTTGAAGAAGCTACTAGAAGAGGCCAAGAATGGTGCAAAAGAGACTAAGAAGCAAGCATCAGAGGATAATGCCCTTCAATGTCGTGTTTTACGCCGCCTCAACAGATTGAGTAGGCCCTTCTTTACTGTTGGTGCTAATTTACAGATTCAGGATAGTCTTTTATTTTGGGACCTGGATGTGTCAATCTTTGTTAGTTTATTTTGCTACTTGAGCCTTGACTTGGCTCGGACCTCTGACTCATACTTTGCTGGAAATTGTAACAGGATGAATGTGACCTTATTTTTGAAGTTGTTTTGTATGTCATGACTATGTAATTCAAAGCTCTTTCTATGAATATTTGTGATTTGAGAATGGGCTGTGTGATGCTGAGCCCATAATATTGCATGGGCTTTGTTGGGTTAACACAAATTTTATGACAAATCAAATTGTCACAATGGATTTCGCCACGTCATTTGGTTACCAAATTTTGTGACGTTTTATTTTTATCCCATATGGCACGTGCTATATTATCCAGGCTAATGGTTTTGTGACATTCTTAAGTTTGATAGTGACAAAAATCAAGCGTCATAAATTAGTGACAAGAGAAGAATCTTTATAGATTTTGTGAAAAAAAGTATTCTTTTTTTGTCACATAACATCTTTTAAAATGGGTGGTAGGCGATGAATGAGTTTTCATCACCAGAATGTCACAGATTACGGATTGTGACATATTTCCTAGTTTTTTGTGACAAATGAAATGTGACCTAAGGTGAGCTATGTTGTAGTGGTAGTAGATTCATATTCCATAATGTTTATGGTTTGCTCAAGTATCACCCTCCTGATCCGTGGGCAATCAGCACTGGGTTCCATGTGTCCATCACATCAATGAGCCGCTTTATGAATCTTTTCTTAATCTGAACGTGCTCTTGTTCCCAGATAAAGTCTTCAGGAATGACTTTGCAAAACTGCGAGCTAAGGCCAATGAAGATTTCTAGTTGTGCACTTGTGCTCCCTCTGCATCCCTCACTCTTTTCCAGCACCTGCAATGAAAGTATCAACTTCTTGTAGTTTGACAACTATAGCTATACCTATTCAGTTCAATAGTCCATGCTAATATAAAGTGTCCCTTCCATTTACTCAGTTGTGCACTATTCCATAAACATTAAATACCCTTAACACACTAGCTAGCTCTTTGCTTAAATTATAGCAAACAAGGTAAAAATAAAATATATTTATAGAGCATAGGACAATTACAAGTTGTATTGTGCACATAAACGTTGAACTGGTAGCTTGCATTTTATTAGTACTTCTCTCACCTCACGCTAGGCATAACATAGGTCCTTCAAGTCCGAGTCTTTCAGCTCGTGTCGAGCATGAAGACACATTCTCCGCAACAGACTTGCTGCCACACACCCGTACCTGTCAACAAATCATACCTGTGAGTTCCCTAATGAATTCATATCGTGTTTGTCTCAACATAACCAAGCAGTTATTGACACTATCCAATGCCAACACTGCTAATGCTTTCCCAGCGATCTTCCGTAGCATCGGATCAGCAGTTGTACTTGAGGGCACATCTGAAGTGAGAAATTCTTTCATCAGCCTGGTAATAATCACTTGTGTTGTCTGGACGAGATTTTTTCTTCTGAAACTTCCACACACCTTTCCTTTCCTCTTCTTAGTATATACAATGTACATATTATAAGTTAGTCCTCCTACAAGTCTGCTATTTACATCAAGGACCAACAACACTCCCCCTCAAGATGGGGCAAATATATCTAAAAGCCCCATCTTGTTACAGATTTTCACAAGAGACAACACATTAACACCTTTGGTTAAAACATCAGCCAATTGATCTCCAGATCTAATATAGCTGATCTGGAGCATCCCCTCATTTAGTTTCTCCTTGATGAAATGCCTATCTATCTCAACATGCTTAGTTCGATCATGATGGACAGGGTTATTCACCATATTAATTGTAGTTTGATTATCACAATAAAGTTGGAGAGGTGAACCACAGTATAAGTTGAGTTCAGTCAATAGTATCCGAAGCCACATAAGCTCACACAACCCCGACGTCATAGCTCTGAATTCGGCTTCAGCAGTAGATCTAGCAACCACACTTTGTTTCTTGCTCCTCCAGCTAACAAGGTTACCCCCAACGAGTGCGCAATATCCAGATGTTGATTTTCTATCATCCAAGCACCCAGCCCAATCAGCATCCATATATCCCTCTACTTTTAGATGCCCATGATTGGAAAACAAGATACCTTTCCCTGGACAGCTCTTGAGATATCTCAAGATTCTGTGTACTGCATTGAAGTGGCTAGATCTGGGACCATGCATATATCTGCTTACAATACTAACAGCATATGCAATATCTGGTCTTGTATGCGATAAGTAAATGATATTGATGTTTGTCCACTGGGTCACTTGAGCCAGCTAGAATATGATGATTCTGTTCGATTGGTGTTGTCACTGGTTTACAATTCAGCATGCCAGTTTTTGTGAGTAAATCAATTACATATTTCCTATGTGAAAGATAGATGCCTTGGGCCCCATATGCCACTTCTATTCCAAGAAAATAATAAAGATAACCCAGGTCTGTGACTTCAAAAGATCTTGCTAAAGCCCTCTTCAAGCACAATATTTCCTTATCATCATCACCTATAATCACAATATCATCAACATACACCACAAGAATAGTGATCTTGTCATAGTTACGCTTAAAGAACAATGTATGATCTGCATTACTCTGTCGATACCCCATAGAGCAAATTTCATTTCTAAACCTCCCAAACCCAGCTCTAGGAGATTGTTTAAGCCCATACAATGATTTCTTCAATTTACATATTTTACCCTCAGTTTCTCTACTATTGAACCCTGGTGGAATCTCCATATACACCTCTTCTTCCAAGTCTCCATGAAGAAATGCATTTTTAACATCCATTTGAAATAATTTCCAACTCTGATTAACTGCTCTCGAAATAATTGTTCTAATGGTGTTCATCTTTGCTACCGGTGCAAAGGTTTCATCATAATCCACTCCATACGTCTGACTATACCCTTTTGCCACTAATCTAGCCTTATATCTATCCACCTTGCCATCGGGTGTTTGCTTCACAGTGAACACCCATTTACAACCAACAACTCTCTTATTTGCAGGGAGAGTTGTAACTACCCAAGTGTTATTTTTATCAAGAGCAGCCATTTCCTCCAACATTGCTTGCCTCCACCGTGGATCTTGTTTTGCCTCCTGCCAATCATGTGGTACATAGATTGCAAGGCTCCTATAAATGACTTATATTGCGAGCCAATAGATATATATGAGACATGATTAGAGATATCATATGAGGATAGTTTAGAAGGCAACTTTCCAGCAGTAGTACGAGACTCCTTTCTATGGGCAATAGGAATATCTAAGACATCATGTGGAAGAGAAGGCGTACCATCAGTTGTAGGACTCGAGTCTGAACTATGTGTGCCTGACTCAACTTGAGTTTCATGATTTCTTTCTAATGAACTGGATTCCTCCCCCTGCACTCGTTCCTGTTCAGCATGGTGTCTTCGTCTTCGTGTATATACTCGAAGATTTCGTTCCTCATTTTGTCTTGGCCATTGTAACACCTCATTTGGTGTAATTTGCTGCTCGCCTTGTGGTTCTTCTTCTTCTATAGGATCCACATCTCTATCAACATCATTGTCTTCCATTGGAATGACTCCCACCACTATTTTCCTTGATGCACTAGAATCGTTCTCTTCACCATTCTCCCCCCTGCCTCATTGCCCAAATCTGAAACATCACTAGCAAATGGGTCAGGAAAGACATCTGTTAAATCTACAGGTTCACGATAAAAAGATTCGTGTTCCCTAAATATTACATCCATGCTCACAAACATTCGCTTTTCTGATGGGCACCAACATTTATAGCCTTTTTGTTTCCCTGAGTACCCAACAAATATACATTTTACTGCTCTGGGATCTAACTTCCCAACTGATGGTCTATAATCCTTCACAAAATATACACAACCAAATACCTTTGATGGCACAACGTAAGTAGTCTTACCAATTAGACACTCAATTGGTGTCTTATTGTGGAGCACTCGAGATGGCATTCTATTCATCAAGTAAGCAGCTGTCATGACAGCTTCACTCCACAAATATTTAGAAACATTCATAGCCATCATTATACACCTTGCAATTTCCAAAAGATGTCTATTCTTTCTCTCTGCTAGACCATTTTGTTCTGAAGTCCCAGGGCAGGTCGTTTGATGAATAATCCCACAGTTTGACAGATACTCATCAAATTCATTATTCACATATTCTGTACCAGTGTCAATGCGAAATATTTTCACACATGCATTATATTGAGTCATAATTAGATTATGGAAATCTTTAAAGCATTCAAATACATCACCTTTGCTTCTCAGTACATAAACCCAAGTGGTCCTAGTGCAACAGTCAATAAAGGTAACAAAATACCGATAGCCATTAATGGACGATACTCCACTAGGACCCCATACATCTGAGTGAATGGTCTGAAGTGGCACATTACTTCTATTATCTGAAGATACGTAAGAACTTCTAGTTTGTTTCCCATACTGGCATGCATCACATACTAGACTATCCTTGCTAATTTTATTATAAAGGGTAGGATAGAGCTGACCCAGAGTAATAAAGGACATATATCCTAGCCTGCGATGATGGAGAAGAAATTCTTCCAATGGTGTATGGGACAAAATAGCCGCAACCTTGTGTGACATATTATCATCTAGATAATATAGACCATCACGCATGTTCCCCGTCCCAAAGCCTTCTTCCAGTCCCAAGTTCCTGAAATAAGCACCATGATGGGAAGAATATTATGGCACAATTAAGTTCTTTTGTAATGCAGCTAATGGATAACAAATTAATTGGGAACGAGGGAACATGTAACACAGATGAAAGAGACATATTGGATCCACACATGACTGTTCCTGACCCCAATACAGTTTGAGCTGAGCCATCAGCCAATTTTATGCTTTGCCCCTTCAAATCAGAAGCATATTCAACAAAATTTTGAAATGACCCAGCCATATGTCTAGAGGTCCCAGAGTCTATTAGCCATGGTATCAACTGTTTTGTAACTCGAAGTGTGAAAAGAATTACCACCAAAGTTTGTAGATGCAGCAGATGTGGATGCATTGGAGGACTCAATAGGTTGCTTGTCCTCTAGACGCATTCCCTTAAATTGGCGCCACTTTTCCCAATCATCAATTGACATGTCTACTCTCATAATTTGACATGCCTCTTCATTAACTGATGTGGTATTTGCCCTGCCTCCAAGTCGCATACCACGACCTCGACTGCCACAACGCCCATCAAAACCACGTCCACGTCCTCTACCACGCCACTCCTGTCCTCTCCCACGAGCTCCTCCAATTAATTCAGGACAGGAGATTCGCAAATGCCCTGGCTGTCCACACTCAAAACATTTCCTCTCATATATATTTGTTGCTGATTTCTGGAAATTTGCCCCTTCTGTAGAAACAAAGGCTGAGCGCCTCTGTGTAACACCCTGCATAGTTGCCCCGATGGCTTCCAACTTTAGACGTGTTTCCTCATTAATAATTGCAGAGATTGCCTGTTCCAAGTTGGGTAGATTCCCACTACCATATAAGGCTGCCCTTCTATTCTCAAAATTTGGATTAAGTCCATTCAAGAAATTCCTCACACGCCTCTTCTCAGTCCACTTGCTAAACTTCTCAATGCACGTGCCACACTCCAACTCAATTGGATCATAGTAGTCTAAATCACTCCACAATCTCTTTAGCTCAGACACATACTCAACTACAGTTTTATCACCTTGGCATAGCCCTTGCAACTCTTTCTGAATTTTACATGCCAACATCTCATTTCCGACACCTGAATAGGTACCCTTAAGCAATCTCCATATTTCTGCAGCTTCTTTAATTCTCTCAACTTGTTTGGCTATTTGAGGTGACAATGAACTCAGAAGCCATGCTCTTACTAGCGCATTGGTCATCTTCCATTTCTGGCCTTCTCTTGAGTTCTCCTCTTCCGATTTCTTAGCTGTGCCAAGAATGTAGCCTTACAGTTTCCTTGAGACCAAAATGGTCTCAGCATGCTCAGCCCAACTTGCATAACTCTCGGGTCCATCTAGCTTCACATTAGGCATTTGTAATAGATGAATCTCTTCCTTGGTTTCAACTTCTGCTCTTAGACTTCCTCCCTGTCTACTGAGTGCATCAAACAATGATCTATATTTCTCATCCATTGCTTGCAGTACGGCAGCAAGCTCTCCTGCTGTAACCCCTGCTGAAGCCTCTGGTTTATCACCCATCTCTGCACTCCACATAAATCCCCTGCTCTACAATCACAGCAGCGTAGCTGCAGTTATCGCTGCCCTCGAACCAGCACACAAGTACCAGCAGAATCAATCGCCCCCACTCTAGCTCTCCAATTGTTGCTGTTGCTCACCTCCTCCACACGAACAGGACAGCAGCACCTCCAAAAACAGGCACCAGCAAACGAAGCAACCAAATCACCAAATCGCCACCCAAATCACCAACGACACAGCACCCAAATCACAAATGACGCAGCTCGTAGGCTTCTGAATCCCAGCACAGAATCCCAGATCGGCCACCACACAGCGTGGTCCACCTCCTCCCACACCAGGCCCGTCCATGGCCCCGGGCGAACCGGGCGACAGCACAGGGCCCCAAAACGGAGGGCCCCCAAGTACTTACTGTTATTATTATTGCATACAAAATTTTGTTAACCATTTTTGTTACTGTTGCATCTTCGAAAAGGTGTTTTTCTAAACTCTGAGTTATTGAAATCCTATTTGCGTTCTATTATGATGCAAGAAAGACTCAGTGGGTTGGTAACAATAGCAATTGAAAATGATATCCTGGAGATCAACTACGAAGATATAATTGAAGATTTTATTTTTAAAAATACGAGAAGGATTCTGCTCTTTAGTAGAACATGAGGTTAGTTGTATTTTTATAGTTTTACCATTTTTGTTTGATGTATTTCAAACTAATGTTTGAAATAATACATACTAAAGTTATATAATTGTATTAAAAATATATTAATTATATTTGATATATTATTTTTATATATTTTAGGGCCTCATATTACATTTTGTCCTGGGGCCTCAAATTCACGGCCCTGTCCCACACCTATGCTCCTCGCTGCCGTACCTGCACGTTGTGCCGCCGGTCGCCACAGCCGCTAGCAGCACCGCCTCAGCTGCCGGTCCCCGCTTGCAGCCCTGCTCGTGCCTGCGCGGAGCCGCGCCGCCGCTCGCACCCAGAGCTGCGCGCTGCCTCTGCTGCCAGTCCGCCGCCGGCGCCGGTCACCACCCACGCCCTCGAACTCGAACGCCGCCGCTGGCTCTGTATACCGTGTTGTCTAGACGATATTTTTTCTTCTGAAACTTCCACACACCTTTCCTTTCCTCTTCTTAGTATATACAATGTACATATTATAAGTTAGTCATCCTGCAAGTCTGCTATTTACATCAAGGACCAACAACAACTTGGACGAGCCCAATCGCTTGCCTTGTGTCTGCATCAAGGGCAAGGTTTCTGAGGATTCCTGCCACCAACTTTCTTGATTCTTGGCTGGTCATGCTGTCTTTCATGATCTCCGTGAGGTTTATCAGTAGGAAGGGATTCTTTGATACCTTGTGCCGTAGTGTCACACCTATTTCCCCAGCAATGCTTGTTAGCCTATATAGCAGCTTCAGTGAGGACCAGGGTTTAAGTTACCGACCGGTCCGACCAAACCGGCGGGGTCCGGTACCGGTATACCGGACCGGTTTGGCCGGAAACCGGTCCAAACCGGTCGAAGTCAAATTTGAATTTAAAATCCTCTGTGCAAATGGTTCGTATCGGTATACCGGTCGGTTTGACCGGTTTACCGGTCGGTTTGACTGGTAACCCGCCAAATTCAATTTTTTTCTTTTTTGGTTTAAATTCAAATGCCCGCAAAGTATACTAAATGAATGTTTGTATAACATGTTTTAGCCTAAATGAACCCTCTAACCCTCTTTTGTACTACTTTTACATTGTATTTGTATACTTTTGTATGCATGCTTTTTTTGTTTAACTTTAAATCCCCACAAACTATACTAAATGAACGAATTTTTGAGAAAATTTGACACCATTAGATTCGTCGCACCTTGAAGTATTTTTAGGAATTTTTTGGGAATTTTTCATTTTTTTGAATTCAAATTTGAATTTTGAATTTTGGCTAGTTTGATGTCGACCTAAACCGGAACCGGCCCGGACCGGTTTGCCAACGGTTTTGTGAACCCTGGTGAGGACATCATAAGGACCTTCCATTGAATGTCGGTATAAGTCATGTTACTTCTGTCGTAGGTTGCGAATCCTACAATCTTCGGTATGAGGCTGGTTGCTCTGCTGATCTCCTCACAGTTGTCCTGATCACAACAAGCAAGGCTGTCAAGAATTGACATGCCCAGTGCAGGGAGGAGATCATCCTTGTCTATTTCTGTTGGTGACTTCTTCTCATTGGAATTTGATATCCATTGCCAGCATCTGGCTATAGTGTTTTGTCGTGGAGTATCATGTTGTTGGATTGAGCGGTTTTGTGTTTCCGGCATGTCAGCAGTGTCTGGAATCTCTTCCTCATGGTTGTTGGAGCCATCCAGAATTTGATCATGTGCTATTGCCTCTTGTTCATCATCAGTGACCATCGTTGGAAATAAATTTCAGTTAAGATATTTGTGATCTTCACTATTAAGGAAGCGTTTAAACCATCTAAACGCGATTAAGGAAACCTAATGATAAAACCCTAATGGGCTGTGATCAGCAGGCCCATTAGGCCTGTTTCCAGAGGCTGGCCCCCAGCCCCACAGTGCCTATAAATATAAGGTCGTGGTTAGCACCTTAATAACCCATTCATCTCAATCTAAAACCCTAGCCACCGCTAGTCTGATCGCTAAGGGCACTGGAGGGGTTTGGAAGGCCAAGCACTCCCGTTGGCGCCCGAAGGATGCCGATTCGCTGTTGCATCTCCTACACCGACAAGAATGCCTACTTCCTCTACGGATCAGGCGTAAATGGCTGCTGCTACTACTAACGCTGGTATAATGATTACCATTTATTCCGCATTAGATTGATTTGTCATGAACTAGGTTATGTTAAGATTCTGGGTAACGTGCCACAAATATTAAGTTTTGGCAATTCTAACAATCGGTATCATGAGCCATCTTAACCTAGTCATGCACGGTCAACTTTAAGCAATGTTTATGCCTCTGGTTTTCGTCGGTTTAAGATGCATATGAACTGTGCAGATTAGATCTTATTGCACAGTTAAGGTTTGAATCATGTTTAGATGCAATTAGCTTCTGCAGAATGGCTTTTATGTGTTAATCATGCTTGATTAGATCTAAATCATGGTTAATTAAGTTTCTGATCACGAGATTAGATCTAATCTAATTCGGTTTAGGTCAAGTTTAAGATTAATCTTGATCTATTAATGCTATGTGTCTCGGATTAGATGCAAATCTTTAATGTTTATGCTAATTCATGGTTAGATCGAGACAATTTCATGATTAAGTTGAGTAATTAATGTTAGGGTTTAAGATTGCTTACTGTTTTTCCCCAATTTATGCCTCTGTTAAGTTAAATTCCGCAAAATTGAAGTTAGATCCATGAGTTTTCTTGCATCAGTAAGCATGTAGAAGAAGGGGAAAAGCAAATTTTCATATCCCATCAAGAAATCCCCAAATCCATCATGAACCCTAACCCTAAGATTGAGGAGCATCTTACCTGAGCGACGCAGCGGGCATGAGGTTGGCCTGTTTGCGGTGCAAATTGCACCCGGACGCCATGAGCAGCACCTAAGTGGAGCCCCCCGACGGAACCGCGCGCGACTCACTCGCACGCGGCGCCGGCGGGAGGGCCCACAGAGGAGCGTAAGCGGTGGCGCGGGTGAGACAAGGTGAGGTGGCGGCCGGCCGGGCCAAAGCAGGCGCCGCGCATGCTGGTCCTCCCCACGCAGGTGCGCAGGACCCGCGCACGTGGACCAAGGCGGTGCCCTGCAGGGCCCGCATGAGGAGGCGGTCGGTCGGCGGCCGGGCCTGCCAGTCGCACGGCGCAGGCAAGGCGGCCGGATTCGGCCGGCTCCCACGCAGGCGCGCACGGCGCACTGCTCCCGTGCGTCGAGCCAGGTGGCGCTCCTGCGGGACCGCGCGTATGAGGCTGCGGCGGCTGGGGCCAGAGCGCTGCTGCCGGCCAGGGCCCCCGCGCGGATGACACTGGCGCGCGGCGCTGGACTTGAGGCGAGCGGTGGCTGCTGTCTGAGGAGAAAGTGGAGACTGGAGCGAGGAAACTAGGGTTCAGACCACACCTCCACTATTTTATACTGCACCACATCAGTTCGTGGCCCTTGGATCATGACGGACGATCCAGATTCGCCCGCAGTTAGGGTTTTCGCTGGATGGGCCAAATGGACTGAGTGTGTAGTTTGGGCCTCGAGCAAAGGGGATGTTTTGGGCTGTTTTTCATGAACTTTTAGCTCAGTTTTCAATCTTAAAGCCTTTATCTTTACTAATTCTTATGTTTTAAGCTTAATTTAATTGCTGTTATGTTTAAAGGCTTTAATTATTTCTGTTGCACTTATTATTCCCAGCATTATGTTAATTAATTTCCATGAGTTTTGTAAATGCTTTTAATCATGTTTTAATTGCATTTATTCACTGAAAATTATGTTCATCCACCATAAGCAATTAAGATGCACTCTATTTAAATGGAACCATCGGTGAGTTTATTTAGAGAACCTGTAATTAATTCTGACCATTGTTGATTTAATTATGAGTTTTAATGATAAATTTTGTTTGTTTTCCCCATCGGTGATGCAAATTAAAATTTATGTATGATTTTAATCAGACCATCGTAGGGTTAATTTCATACTTCTTATGCGCATCTTAATTGTGAGTTTAATGAAGTTATTGTTCTCATGATTTTCAGTGAACACTGTGACGGGCTACCTGAAATCCATTGAGCCCCTGAATGGCACCAACTATCCAAGCTGGTATAAAGATGTTAATGTTGCCATTGCTGTGTGCGAGTATGATCTCGCCTTACGTCAAGACAAGCCAGCAGAGCCCGCTGATCCCAATGGTGATTGTACTGCCATTGAGAAGTGGGAGAGATCTGACAGGATGGCCAACATGATCATTAAGAACACGATCACTCCGGCCATCTGTGGTGCTATTCCTGATAAGGACAAGGATGGTAATGATCTGAGCGCCAAGGCATACCTTGCCAAGGTGGAGGAGAACTTTAAGAGTTCTTCCAAGACTTATGCTAGCACCCTGATCATGAAGATGCTATTTCATAGTATGATGGGCAAAGTGGAATCAGGGAGCACATTATGAGCATGTGTGACATGGCAAATAAGCTGAAGACACTAGATATGGCTATCTCTGATGGTTTTCTGGTGCACTTCATCATGACTTCTCTACCAGTATAGTACAATCCCTTCAAAATAAGCTACAACACTCAGAAGGCGACTTGGAGCATGGCTGAGCTCATTAGCTACTGTGTTGAGGAAGAAGAAAGGCAGAAAGCTGAAAGGATGAAGGATGCTGTCAACATGGTCAACGAGCGCTTTGGGCGTGTTAGCATGAGCAATACACCTAAGCATCAGGCTGAGTCTGGCAGCAGCAGGCAGCATAAGAGAAAGTTTAAGGGCCATAAGAGCAAGGCCGTGTCACATAAGAAGACCTCTAATGAGAGGCTGTGCAAGTTCTGCAAGTCACCTAAACATGAGCAGAAGGATTGCCATGGATTTAAGGAGTGGCTTAAGAACAAAGGTACAATTACTGATTATGTATCTTTTATTGATGAATCATTCTTAGTGAATTTTTCTCCTAATACTTGGTAGATTGACTCAGGTGCCACTGTGCACATTTCCAATTCATTGCAGGTATTCAGTTCAATCCGAACTATAAGAGAAGGGGAGCGAAGCCTAAGAGTGGCTGATGGCAATGAAGTGAAGGTTGAAGGCATTGGGAGCTTCGATTTGGAGTTACCAGGTGGCTTCAACCTTAGTTTGCATGATGTTCTTTATGTTCCTAGTTTGAAGAGAAACCTTATTTCTGTTTCGCATTTAGATATGTCGGGACATATTTGTGAGTTTGGCAACTCTGTGTGCAACATTAAATTTCATAATTTAAGTGTGGGCCTTGGTCATTTGCAAGGCGATCTTTATTTGCTCTCTCTTGATAATGTTTATTCTGCAATGAATGTGGATGATGTATCGCATAAATGTAAGTGTGATGATGAGACTTCTTCGAAATTGTGGCATTGTCGTTTGGGCCACATTTCAAGGGGGAGAATTGAGCGTCTCATAAGAGAAGAGATACTCCATTCATTAGATCTCTCAGAATTAGATCAACAATGTGTTGATTGTATTAAGGGGAAATTTGCTAAGACAATTAAGAAAGGAGCTACTCGGAGTTCGGGCCTATTAGAAATAATTCATACTGATATTTGTGGCCCGTTCCCAGTAAAATCTGTTGATGGTTTTGACTCGTTCATTACTTTCACAGATGACTTCTCTCGTTATGGTTATATTTACCCCATTCATGATCGATCCGAGTCATTAGATAAATTCAAAATATTCAAGGCTGAAGTGGAAAATCAGCATAATGTCACTATTAAATTAGTGAGATCGGATCGAGGTGGTGAATATTATGGGAGACATGCTCCATTCGGCCAAGTAGCTGGACCATTCGCTAAGTATCTTGAAGAGAATGGTATAAAGGCCCAGTACAGTATGCCGGGCGAACCACAGCAAAACGGAGTTGCTGAGCGTCGTAATCGTACACTAATGGACATGGTACGTAGCATGCTTAGTTATTCTACTTTGTCTGTGGAGCTGTGGATGGAAGCATTAAAAACAGCTGCACACATACTTAATCGTGTTCCTTCCAAATCCATGCCAAAAACACCTTATGAGTTGTGGTTTGGGAAGAAACCATCACTTAATTATTTGCGTGTGTGGGGCTTTCCAGCCGAAGCTAAGTTATTTAATCCATAGCAAAAGAAATTAGATGATAAGACGGTGAGCTGCTATTTCATCGGATACCCTGATAAGTCTAAGGGATACCGATTCTACTGTCCTGATCGTTTCACTAAGTTCGTTGAAACCAGGCAGGCTGTATTCCTAGAGGATGCAGGAATCAGTGGGAGCTTTCCGAGGAGGGAAATTAATCTTGAAGAAATACAGGCTGAGCTTCCCATCCCGGTGATTCAAGAAACAGTAACACCTCAGTTAGTGCCGCTGTTTGTTCCTTCCGTTCAGAGTACAACATCTGTTCAGATTACACCTCCTGTTCATAGTACTAGCACTGCTCCGCCTGTTAATGTAGCTCCTGAGCCTGCGAGCGAACAACAAGCTGAGCAAATGGCGCCTAATGCTGAAGTTGAGAACCCTGTCGAGATGCCTCAGACTGCACCTCAGCCTGTTGAACCATTAAGAAGATCACAGCGGGCTAGGAAACATACAGTTTTCCCTGATTATGAGACATACTTAAGTGAAGACATGTATGATATTGGGAAAGCTGATGATCCTAACTCGTTTAGAGAGGCAGTATCATGTGAGAACTCTGCCAAATGGGTTGAGGCCATGGAAGAAGAGCTTAAGTCCATGAGTTCCAAGGATGTTTGGGATCTGGTAGATATTCCTAATGGAGTCAAACCAGTAGGCTGTAAGTGGGTCTACAAGACTAAACGTGATTCTAAAGGGAATGTCGAACGATTCAAAGCAAGGCTTGTAGCCAAAGGTTTTACACAAAAGGAAGGGGTTGATTATAATGAAACTTTCTCCCTTGTGTCTAAGAAAGATTCATTCAGAATCATTATGGTGCTAGTAGCTCATTATGACTTAGAGCTACATCAGATGGATGTCAAAACTGCGTTCCTTAATGGTGACTTGTATGAGACCATCTTCATGGCACAACCGGTAGGTTTTATTGTGAAGGGCAAGGAACATTTAGGATGCAGACTTAAGAAATCTATTTACGGGCTTAAGCAAGCGTCAAGACAGTGAAACCTTAAATTCGATCAAGTGATTAAGAAATTCGGATTTAAGGAGAATGATGTGGATAATTGTATCTACACTAAGATAAAAGGGTGGTAAATTTATAATTCTAGTGCTTTATGTGGATGATATCCTATTAGCGAGCAGCGATAAGCGTATGATGCATGAGACAAAGGGATTTCTTTCATCCAATTTTGATATGAAAGATCTTGGTGAAGCCTCTTATGTTCTGGGCATTGAGATACACCGAGATAGGACCAAAGGAGTACTAGGATTGTCTCAAAAAGCATATATTGAGAAAATGCTTAAAAGATTTAATATGGATAAGAGTAAGGCCACACCTGTTCCATTAGCGAAGGGCGATAAGTTTAGTGAAGCCCAATGTCCTAAGAACCAATTGGAATCAGATGAGATGAAGGACATACCTTATGCTTTAGCTGTCGGAAGCCTAATGTATGCACAAGTCTGTACACGTCCTGACTTGGCATTTGCTACCGGAATGTTTGGAAGATATCAGAAAAATCCCGGAAAGGTCCACTGGGTTGGTGTCAAGAAGGCATTACGTTACTGCCAAGGCACTAAAGACTTCATGCTCACATACAGAAGATCAGATAACCTTGAAGTTGTGGGTTATACTGATGTTGACTTTGCTGGATGTGTGGATAGTAGGAAATCTACATCAGGATATATCTACACGTTAGCTGGTGGAGCTATATCATGGAAAAGCTCTAAGCAAAGTTTAGTTGCAGCGTCGACGATACAAGCTGAGTTTGTGGTATGCTATGAAGCAACTGGACAGGCTGTTTGGCTTAAGAATTTTATTCCGGGCCTCAAGGTAATTGACAGCATTACGAAACCTATAACGTTATACTGCGATAATCAGTCTGCAGTATTCTTTTCGAGTAACAACAAGTCAAGTGGTGCTTCCAAACACATTGACCTTAAGTATTGTGTTGTGAAATAAAGATGCCAGGATCGAACCATTAAGATTGAGCACATAAGAACTAATTCTATGTTAGCAGATCCGCTCACTAAAGGCTTACCACCAAATGTGTTTAAGCAGCATGTTACTAATATGGGTTTGGTGGATAGTCTTTAGATCCTGGTTTAGGGCCATTATGACTCCTAACTAACGAATAAGCGTTCTACCGAGGTGTTTCAGTGAGACTGTGGGTAATGGGGTCCCAGTAGTGCATCAAGCTACTGACGACGTATTGGTCTGGTACTTTCTGTTACTACTAAGGGTGAACATTATTATGATACGAACATTAGCCTTAACCGTTCGATCAAGTGGGAGAATGTTGGAAATAAATTTCAGATAAGATATTTGTGATCTTCACTATTAAGGAAGCGTTTAAACCATCTAAATGCGATTAAGGAAACCTAATGATAAAATCCTAATGGGCTGTGATCAGCAGGCCCATTAGGCCTGTTTCCAGATGCTGGCCCCCAGCCCCACAGTGCCTATAAATATAAGGTCGTGGTTAGCACCTTAATAACCCATTCATCTCAATCTAAAACCCTAGCCACCGCTAGTCTGATCGCTAAGGGCACTGGAGGGGTTTGGAAGGCCAAGCACTCCCGTTGGCGCCCGAAGAACGCCCATTCGATGCTGCATCTCCTACACCGACAAGAACGCCTACTTCCTCTACGGATTAGGCGTAAATGGCTGCTGCTACTACTAACGCTGGTATAATGATTACTATTTATTCCGCATTAGATTGATTTGTCATGAACTAGGTTATGTTAAGATTCTGGGTAACGTGCCACTAATATTAAGTTTTGGCAATTCTAACAACCATAAGTGGGTTTCCAGTTTTCCTTTGTTTGTTAGTGTAATCAAGAAGTGTAGATACAGACTGAACTGTCCCAGGGATAGTGGCAGCTAAGAGGCCCTTTGCCAGCTCAGCGGGATCTTCGCGGCCAATAATCTGGTAGCAGCGTCTCTTGGGCTAGTCCAGTTCAGCATGTTGATCAATGTAGCTATTGTTTTCCTGGAAGTGTTTAGGTCTGCGAGGAGTCGTGTCCTGGTTGGCTCTCTCTGCAAAAGACTGTGCATTACCTGTACCCCATGGTACTGCATCTTGGGTGAGTCCGAGTTCAAGAAATCCATGGCAAAGCTGCTCAGAGTGATGTTCTTTGGAGCAAGCACTGTTAGGATAATCATGACTTGGAGTGTGTTTTCAAGTCAGTTGGTTAGTTAGCGTGTGCATGCATGATGCCTGCTATGACGTTAGACACGGAAGCACTGGGCATGGCTCCCGGCAAGCTCGGCAACGACTGATTCATGCGCGTGAGGGAGTGGCTCACGTCTAGGCATGCCGCGTCGCGAGGGGCTCGTGCAGATCGTGTGCAAGGGCTGTAGGAGGTAGTTGCTAGGTGCTGCCGGCTATAAAATGTCTTGTGCTCGATGTGTTTGAGTTGAGCCCAGTAGAGCTAAGGGAATAAACAGGTCAAGATATAGGCGTTCGTCGCCGGAAATCCTTGTGTGTTCCTCGTGTTCGTGTGATCGTCAGTCGATCCTCGGTTCCAACAATTGGTATCAGAGCTGGGTCCGCAATCTCCTGTGACCGTGCACACTCGGGTGGTGTAGGCCCGAAGCCCAGTGGACCCGTGGGTGTGAGGCCCGTGTGTGCTCGTGTGTCGAGCCGATCAGTGGTGGACATGCGGGTGTGAGGCCCGTGTGTCGGGCTGGTCACTGATGGACTGTGTGGGTGTGGGATCCCGGTCAGTGTTGAGGGTGGCACCAATGTGTGACGGGGAAGATTATTGGGATTAGTCCCACATTGGTTGTGGGGGGAGAGTTGAACCAACTTAAAAGTGGAAGGAGTCACTCACCTCTTGGGCTAGGTTTTGGGGTGTAGCAAGACTTCCTCCGGGTGTGCGCCCCGTTGGGCCGAATCTCCTGGTTTTGGGCTGACAATATAATGTTGGAACCGAGGATCGACGGACGATCACACGAACACGAGGAACACACAAGGATTTTCGGCGACGAACGCCTGTATCTTGGCATGTTTATTCCCTTAGCTCTACTCGGCTCAACTCAAACACATCGAGCACAAGACATTTTATAGCCGGCAGCACCTAGCAACTACCTCCTACAGCCCTCGCACACGATCTGCACAAGCCCCTCGCGACGCGACATGCCTAGACGTGACCATAAGCTCCATCGCGCGGACCGACACACGGCCCGGCGGCCGTGCCCATACAGACCACCGTGAGCACTTCTTCGGGCCTCGCATCACCGCCGTCTTCCTGAGCCGAGCCACCGCTGCCTTACCGCCGCGCACGCCGCTGGTCGACACGCATGCCGCACCTGCGCCGAGCATCACGCGCGCCATGCCACAGCCCTCCCAGCTGCCTTGCGCCGCCGCTGTGCCTGTGCCCATGCGCCGCCATCGACGACCACGCAGCACGTTGCGCCCAGCCATGGAGCCAAGCCTCCGCCTCCACCTCACCACTGCGTACCTCCATAGGAGCAGATCTCCTAACGACCTAACCTTGCTCTGATACCAATTGTCAGCCCAAAATCAGGAGAGTCGGCCCAACGGGGCGCACACCCGGAGGAAGTCTTGCTAAACTCCAAAAGCTAGCCCAAGAGGTGAGTGGCTCCCTCCACTTTTAAGGTGGTTCAACTCTCCTCCCACAACCAATGTGGGACTAATCCCAACAAGCACATCCCTTTCCATGCATTTCTCCAACACAAACCCATGGTACGAATCGATATATTACAATCCCAACTTGCCTTGGAATCCAGCATGGCGGGCAAGGATTTTCCGAGGGATGAACGAGAAGATGTCGAGTATGCAGGCCACAAGGTAGAGTACTCCTTGCCCAAGCACCATCCCATAGAAGATATTCAGAGATGGCGAGAGTTTTGTCTTGTCCCCAAGGTTTTCCTTGTCAGGGTGCACATCATCGCCGTAGTAGTTTTGTGGTATGAGACGCATCAGTGCGAGCACGACACGTAAGACTGCAGCTGGAATCTGTAAGTTGCCAAATGACACAACCACTACAGCATACATATCGTATGATATCATCAAAGTTGTATACAAATGATCATCCTGCATTAACACCACCATCACTAGAGCAGCAAGCATGCAGAAGTTCATAATAAGTCGATGCCAGACAACTTGTTTTCTGCCCAGAGCTCTATCTACTAATCTGGTGATTCTTCTGAAATGAAGACGGCTGATTGTAACTAGAAACACTGCCAGAAATAGCAGAAGGAATACGCATTTGGCCATCGTACTTCCAAGAGTGAGATCGGCCGTTGAGTCATGTCTGTAACGATACCATATTGAGGGGCTACACAGCGATGTGACACGGCGTAGAGGTTTGTTGGTTAGTAGTTTCAGAGACCCTGGTGACATGAACCGGCTAAGTGCAGTGGTCAATATTAGCATGCTAATCACTGATGCTGATTTGCGAACTCTCATTTGATGAATATCTTAACGACCTTGGATGAGCATGGGAAAATTTCTTCGAGTTGATGATGGCTAGATAGTTCAGAACAATAGAAAGGCATACAATGGGGATCAACCCATTCCATCCAAGAGGTCTGACTGCTCCTCTTGTATGGAAGAACAACTGGTAATCCAGTCTATTGTTGCGGCTGAACATCCTGAAGTAAATTAGGTGAAGTTCAAAAAATGGCATCATGCAATCCGCAAACTGAATATGGCAAGCAACCAAGCATGTATATACTAACGCAGTTTCTAGAGCTACTCTCTCCATCCCAAATTAAACGTCACTATGGTATTCGTGCTGCTCAAACTTTCTCAAATTTGTTATATAAAATATTAGCAACATTTGTATTTTCAAATAAGTGTATTATGAAAATAGACTCAGCAATCTATCTAAGACAATAATATTAATGTTTTTTGTATATATTTAGTCAAAATTAAAATTGTTTCACTCATAGAGAAGTGAGAATGACACTCATTTTTGGACAGAGGGAGTATTACTGAAGCCCTCAACGGCTGAACCCTTGAACCATGCATGGCACCATAGACATCGTCACAATGTTTGTGGATAAATTTTAAACAATAGAGCACACTATATTTGTAAACGGTGGGAGTAATAGTATACGACTCTTGGTCGTAGCATAGAGTTGTTTTTCCTAAGTCAGGCTTGTTTCAATAATTTGACTATCAAAATATCTACAATTTTATATAGACTTTCATAAATATTGCTGGCCAGTATCATATTGGAGACAATGTTGGTGTCCAAATGGACTTTGCATTTGTGATAGGAGGAAGTATTGTATTAGTATGTGACTTCAATTTATATTTGGAACAAATGGGTTCACCATAACTCTTTCTAATTATGTACCAAAAAATTAGTAAAATCTAATGTCACATATATTAAAAAAATTCTCAACTTATTATCTAATACACAAGTGGGTGCGTGTGTAACATCAAAACATCTCCCATGATAAAACATCGATATTTGCTGATGTTTGTAAGAAGAGAATGACTATTAATAACAAATAGTAGTATTTTTGAAGTTCATAAGGGTAGTATTGAGCACATGTTGCAGGGGAGACAAGACGGAGTCGGAGAGTTTGTAGCATGGTAGTGCTAGCGCCACGTACCTTGCAGCCTCAAGGAAGATCACTATGGTTGTTGCAACTGTTGAATAATTCTTGTGCACGTTTAGCATTTAGTTAGCTGATTTTCCGCTTCAGTTAGCTGGTGCATGGCCGTGCGCCGTGCGCCGTTGGTGAGCTCTGACGCGCGCTTCGTCCGCGCGGGAGCGCGTCGTGCGGCATGGTCTAGTTGGTTGGGATGGCAGCCGGTGTTGAGGAGCATGACGTGCATGTCGGGGATCATGGGCCTGATGGTGTGTAGTCGTTTTGCTTTATAAGCTAATACAATCCACGGAAAATGCTGCATCGTTGAGCAGCACCAAAACGAGACCGAGTCTCTGTGTTCATCCAGTTCCAGTTTCCCGTGAGTTTTTGAGTGTGTGTGCGACTGTGCGTTCGTGAGCTCACCGGCAATTCTAACTGAGTTGCTACTCCGGCGATCTCTGACAAAGTCTCTATCCGGCCGGAGCAGCGCCGGATATCCACCGAGCAGGACGACGCTCGCCCACTTGAACGCCAGCGTGCCGAGCGCGTTGCCCACCCTCTCCACCAGCGCCACGAAGTGGACGAACCCGTTCAGCTGCTTCTCCGGCGACGCGGCCGCCATCGTGGCTCCCTTGCCCTGTCCTGCGCCGCCATGATGAGCCGGCATTCCGGCAACACGTATCACGCGGTGCTCCTGGGCGCCGGTGGGGGTGCTCTGCGGCTGCACCATGGCGCGCGCCCAGCAGTATATAAAAAGAGGCTATGAATGGTGACAACTTCTGGAGGCTTGTCAATTTTAGGATGGCCATGCATTTATTTGCAAGAAGGGGAGGCGGTCTTCCATTGGCGCGTGTCACTTACCTACGTATGGTCTCACTGCTAGAAAATCTCTCATTAGTACCGGTCGGGAACCCCCGGTTTGTACCGGTTTCCCGACCGGTACCGCTCCTCCGGTACTAAGTGCACGCGCATTTAGTACCGGTCAGCTGGCCCGGTACTAAACGACTCATTTAGTACCGGTTGGTAACACCAACCGGTACCAACCTGGTCTGTTTAGTACCGGTTGGTGTTACCAACCGGTACTAAACTACTGGCCACGCCAGCAACTAGGACGAGCAGTTTAGTACCGGTTGGTAATACCAACCGGTACTAAATGATTTTTTTTCTTTTTAATGCTTTATATTTGTTCTCTTTTCCTTTCAATTTCAATTAATTAGTATTAGTAGTCGTACTCGCAGCGGTTTGTGTATTCGTACTCGTACTCGTATCTAGAATTCATATTTGTATATGGAGGAAAGCAAATAAAAAAAATTATATACATATACATACATGGATAAAAAAAATGTTAGAAATTATATACATACATGGATAAAAGACAATAATATTTACAAGTATGAATTCTCATAAGTTTTTTCCGACAAATTCTTCAATAATTCTAATCATCTGCATCGTCATCGGCACCGGCATCCTTCTTGCGGCGTTTGTTGAGTTTATCAGCTCGAGCCACACTTATCATTGGATCGGAATAAAATTCACCATTTGGATTTATCACCTCATCCAACAGGAATCCACAAAGTGCTTCTTGAATTGCCCTGATTCTTTCTGGTTCGATGAGGTTCTCTTTCAGTCTCCAAATATGTCAACAACAAATAAACACCAATAGTTTAATTTAGTACCTGTATGGAATTAGATACAAGAAATTGTTACTAATGTTATACGTACTTCGAAGTTTTCTTGTGTCACCCTCTTGGTTTCTCTGCAAAAAAAAGTGCATGTGCTCACATACGTAGTATCCGCCGAGGTTGGTTCCTTGTTGCTGTCTCAAACACTATATACATATATACATGTTATGAAATATTCATGCTGTTTGAATAAATGAAAGTAGATGTGCGATATTCGTACCGGCTTGTTATAGTTGAATTCAAGCTCAGTCGGTGTTGACGCGACTCCTAATTGTGTTTTGAGGAACCGAGACCATGCCCTTTGCATGATGTCTATGAGATTTTGATATAATTCTGGTGGCTTATTCAAGGAGTCCCACACAGTAACTCGGGACCGATCGATTTCGATCACAAGTAGGATCCAGTGGAAACTGTTGATACATACATATGGATACAAGAAATGTTAGATATATACACTTATTGGCTAGTTGAAGTGACTCAAAAAGTGAAAGGACTCACTTGAAGTTGTACGACAACAGAATGAATGTGCGATCGTGCTGCCCTTCCAAGGACATGACTAAATTATTCTCGGTCCGATTAGGATATTTGCGTACACACTCCTCATGTACAACATTCAGATCTATGAAGCCAACGTTGTAAATCCCGCTCTTCCGGCATTCTTGCATTTTCATCCTGCATGATTACAAATAAAAGGAGGGAATGAGAAATCTAAACGACTTAGTAGAGCTAGAGTATACAATTGACAGAAAACACTTACATAGACGACTTGTCTAGGGCGTCTTGATGGAATAGAAACCAAAAATGGTCAAAATCAATCCAAATGTCATCCATTCCCCGATAGAAATGGGTATGTTTAATTCGAGCAGCTAGCATTATATACCCCTCTACACATACTTTCAAGTACCACTGATGTAACTCACGCATTCTTGTTGGTAGGGTGTCAATCAACTCTTGCCACATCAGAGGTTCCCCCAGTACAAATGGCTTTCTTCCTGCCCCTTGGTGAACCGGGATTTTTTCCTGACCTAGGAGCTGAGCTTTTGTGAGGTTCGTTTCCTTGACAAACTCAGCAGTAGCTTCATCCTCTTTTGAAAGCACTACTAGAGGGGGTACGCTTTGTTTGGGTTGTTCGCCGAGCTGGGGGACTTGGTTGTACCTCCGATTACTCTTCTTCTCCCATGATTTTGTAATCGAGCGGTCGTAGTCCGACATCAGTGGAGGCTTTGGTTGGCACATCATGGATAGATAGAATTTCTTCGCCGCCGGATCCACTGGTTCTTTTGGTGGAGGCTTCTTTGGCTTCAACTGCTTGCACACGTCTTCTTGCACCCAAGCATCCAATTCCTCTGGAGTCATTTCGTAACATGACTTCTCTGGCGCGGGCTTCTCTTTCTTCTTTCATTCTCGGGTCTTCTTATATCTTGGAGGTGGCGGTGGCGGCACCCAAGCTGATTTCTTCTTCTTTGCGGGGCGAGGAGATGGCGGAGGCGGACTAACACTAGGCTCCCTGGAAGCGGCCGGTGACGGCGATGGACTAACGCTGGGGTCTCGGGCTGTGGGCGGTGACGGTGGATCCACACTGGGCCTCGGAGACCCTTGAGCAGCTGGCGGTGACCTCGGAGACGGGCTAGGATCCCTTCCTGCAATTCTTATGTACTGTTTTTTTCCAACAGATCCAAGTGTGGAGGGCCTGTCCTAGTTCCTCTTCTCCATCGCCTCCAAGGATCTCGAGGTCGAGGTCTTCCCATCCATTCTCGACACGGTCAACCATGACTCCAGCATATCCTTCTGGAATCGTCATGCCATGGATTGTCCCGCCTTGAACAGGGACTTCAGCAACCCCGTGAGCGACTACTTTCAGTTTTTTCCTTAGCGGAAATAGAAGCTCACAGGGGGTCCTCACGGCGATGTCGTCCACAGGGTAATGTTCCGCAACCGTTTCCTCTCGATCTGCGGCTGGGTGTTCCATTGAAGCAACGCTGCTACGACGCTGCGAGCCGACGGGGCTAGTCTCCAGCTGAGCCGTTAATCTGGCTTCTGGTGGCTGCTGTTGGCTAGCTGTAAGTGCACCTTCGATCGAAGCAACCCGTTCTTCTAGGGCACGCACCTTCTCTGCTACTTCAGCCTTTCTTCTCTGTCGGCTTCGATACGTCTCTATGTCGCCACTGAAGCCATGCTTACATGGAACTACGCCCATGCCTCGCACACGTCCTGTGTGTTCCGGTGTGCCAAGAGTGTATGTCAGCTCGTCTTTCTCTCTGTCTGACTTGAAGCTGCCTTCGGACATGGCCTTTAGTGCCACATCGAGCCTGTCGGCCGCTTCCCTTATGGCATCGCTAGTGACGAACGACCCATCTTCCATATTCAATGAGCCTCCATGAGCGTAGAAGTAATGTTTTGCTCGCAACGGCCAGTTGAAAGTCGTCGGTACAATTCCTCTGGCAACGAGATCATCTTCTATCTTCTGCCATTTCGGAATCGCCGACGCATATCCTCCTTGCCCAAGATGATGGAAGTGCTTCTTTTTGCTCGCATTCTCCTTGGCTTGGGCTGTCTTCTTCTCGCTATCCTCGGACGACTTGTACTGCACGAATGCCTCCCAATAAGGACGTTGATTCTTGAAGTTTTTCTCAAAGTCCGGCGTGAGTCCCTTTTTAACATAATCTTTGTTCAAATTTTTCTTGAATGTCTGAAAAGCAATAGCCATCTTCTTCATGACCCAATCCTTAAACAGTTGTTCTTTGTCCTCCGGAAAGGTGAAGTGCCGTTTGAGATCTGCCCATAACATTTCTTTCTCTGTCTCAGGAACGACGTCAGCATCGATATCTGTGGCTCTACTTTTCTTCCATAGCTTGAAGCTAATGGGAATGTGGTCCCTGACATAACATCCACATTGATTCACCACCGCCCTTCGGAGACTTTGGTTCACCGTCAGGATGCAATGAAGTGATAATAGTGTGCCCCTCCATGATTTTCTTCGACCCTCGTTTCCGTTTTGGTTTCCTAGTCGATCCGGATGCCTAAAAAATATGTATTTAGTACGCATTGTACTTACATACAGAATTAATGCGTATGTTTATATATATAAGCACGAATTGTATATACCTCTGCGCTATCATCTTGCACAGTCGTTTGTTCTGTCTGGTTAGCATCGCCATCGCCAGTATCGTTAAGGTATTGGCTGCCATCGTCCTCGGCAGCATCCTCTTCGTTATGGTGCGTGCCCGTACCAATTATGTCCGCAAGAAAGGCCTCGTTGTCATCACGGCGAAAGGGTTCCATTTCGTTTCCTATGTGAATCAACATATGTTTCCTATGTGAGTTAACAATGTATAAAAAATTACAAGTGTACCTTCAATAAAGCCGTGCAACACTGACATGGACAAAATTTCTAAAATTTACATCATATACATCTTATATACAATGTGCCCTAACATTTCCAAGATTTTCTACTATTTTTCTATTATTTTGTACTATTTTCACCAATTTCAAAGATTTTCTACTATTTTCTACTAATTTCACCTGTTTATAGTATAGCAAACTAAAATTAGACATAATTCTTAACATTAGGCCACTATTTACTTTATTTGTACAAATATCTACAATTTAGACATAATTTCTACAAATTTTCTACAATTTTCTACAAATTTTCCTACTATTTTCATCAATTTCTAGAAGTGTTCACAAATATCATCAATTTCTATAAAATATTGATATTGATACAAAAATAAGTACATGAAAAATATTGTAACATTTCCACCTATTTAATGGAAAATAAGTACATGAAAATATTTCCTCCTATTTAATGGAAAATAAGTACATGAAAAATATTGTAACATTTCGTACTATTTTCTATAAATTTTAACTAATGTTCACAAATGTTCAAATTAACTATCTAACATTTTTCTAATCAAATATCTAATTAACTACCATTTTCTAACATTTTTTAATTGACTATCTAATTAAAAAACAACTATAACTATCCAATTAAAAAAATGCTGACGTCAGCACAATTGGCCGGCCCGGCCCGGTGGTCGGCGCAGCGGGTGGGTGCCGGGAGGAGCGCCGCCGGGCGTGTGCCCGCGGCTTACCGGGCGGCGGAGTAGAGCGGCGGTGCGGAGGAGGGGGCAACGGAGGGGGCGGCGGCGCGGAGGAGGCACGAGAGGCGGCGGCGTGGAGGAGGCACGAGAGGCGGCGGCGTCGACCGGTGGGCGTGAAGGCGGCGGCTCGGAGGCGACGGCGCGGCGCGGAGACGTCTCGGAGGCGATGGCGCGGCGCGGAGGGGACGGGCCGGGTGTAGCGCGGAGGGGCCGGCGCGGGCGAGGACGACAGCGGCGGCGGCGATGGACGTCGACGTGCGCGAGAGGAAGAAAGGGGTGATGGAAACGCCAAGTCCCGGATCCCCCTATATGCAACACAGTTTAGTACCGGGTTGTGGCTGCGCCCGGTACTAAATTGGCGTCAGGCACGTTTAGTACCGGCTCATAACACGGCCCGGTACTAAACAGCGACGTTTTGTACCGGGCAGAAACCTGGCCTGGTACTAAACTGTCCCATCTGGCGGGAAATTTTTTGGGGACAGTTTAGTACCGGGCCATATACTAAGCCGGTACTAAACTTCAAAACTATGGCAATTTTATATTCTGTTTTATAGTTGTTTTATAATTGTGGTAAATGGGTCTTTTGTGTAATAAAATTAAAAAAAGATTTAAAAATGTATATGTTTACTATTTTTACAATGCAAAATTTCTTTACATACTTTAATTTTATGATATATTGGTTTCTGCACTAATGTCGAAGTATTGAGACTACAATTCTTTTAAATGTGTTTTATGTGTAATAAATTAAATAAAAGGATTAAAAATGGATAAATCTACTATTTTGAGCATGCAAAATTACTTTATTACTCTAATATTTGTTTGTACTCAAAATTCAAAGTAATTAGACTAAATTAGAGATAAAAAATTCATTTTGTGTTTAAATAAAGTAAATAAAGAGATAAAAAATATATACATTTACTATTTTTAGCATGAAAAATTATGGCATTACAGTTTCTGCACTAAATGTGTTTCGTGTGTAATAAAATCATGCAATTTTATATAGAATGTCTCATTATTTAAAATGTCTTTATATGAAATAACATTTCTTTATATAAAATGTCACATGCAATTTTATATTGCCAAATCAAAAGTGTTTCAAATATATTACATACATCACTTCATCACATTGATATTCAATAGTACAACATATAATGATTACACATCATTGTTTAATGGAACATTGACAACCTTTCTTTTTACGAATGTCCCTTGATCGTGATCGCGGCGTAGATAAGGAGCGTCCTCTTTGGATAACATGATGCTGGTGTCGACATCGACAGAGAATGGAGGACGGTCATCAAGTTGATCAAAATCTTCTGACTTGTCCGAAATGTCTTCAACTCCAATGATTTTTTGTTTTCCTGGAAGAACAATGTGATGTTTTGGCTCGTCGTCGGACTTGCCTTGATTTTTCTTAGGTTTGCTTGCCATGTCCTTCACATAGAAAACCTGTGTCACATCCTTGGCGAGGACGAATGGTTCGTCTTTATATCCAATCTTTTTGAAGTCCACTATTGTCATTCCATACCGGTCTATCGTTACGCCGCCACCTGCTCGGTTCACCCATTGGCATCGAAACAAAGGAATTTTCAAGGGGCCATAGTCAAGCTCCCATATTTCCTCTATGACACCAAAGTAGCTGTCATTATTTCCATCATGGCCTATTGCATCAATACGCACACCACTATTTTGGTTCGTGCTCTTTTCATCTTGGGCTCTTGTGTAAAACGTATATCCATTGATCTCGTATCCTTGGTATTGCATGATTGTGGCCGATGGTCCCCTAGCAAGCCATTGTAGTTGTACATCAATCGTGCTGTCACCTATGAGTTTTCTTCTCAGCCAAACCGCAAAACTATCTATGTGATGACGTGTAATCCATGCCTCAGACTTCCCTATGTTTTCATATCGGACAATATTGATGTGCTCATCCATATTTGGGGCCACGAGGGATGAATTCTGTAGAACGGTGAAATTTACTTTGCGGATTTCACTTTCAGGGATGTGCATATTAGATTTCTTACCTAGTGTGCCCTTTCCTTCCAATCGCCCATCATAGCGTGATATGGGGACCCCAATCGAACTAAGTTCATCAATGAAATCAACACAAAACTCAATGACCTCCTCTGTTCCATAGCCCTTGGCGATACATCCTTCTGGCCGAGAACGATTCCGAACGTACTTCTTTAAGACTGCCATGTATCTCTCGAAAGGGAACATATTGTGTAGGAATACAGGGCCTAAAATGTTTATCTCTTTCACAATATGAACCAGGAGGTGGGTCATAATATTAAAGAACGAAGGTGGAAAGACCATCTCAAAACTGACAAGACATTGGACCACATCATTCTGTAGCCTTGTGAGCTTATTTGGATCGATTGCCTTCTGTGAAATTTCATTAAGAAAGGTACATAGCTTCACCACTGCTAATCTTACATTTTCTGGTAGAATACCCCTCAACGCGACTGGAAGCAATTGGGTCATCAAAACGTGGTAATCATGAGACTTTAGGTTTGTGAACTTTTTCTCTTTCATATTAATTCTTCCCTGCATATTCGAGGAGTAACCGGATGGTACCTTCATACTGTTCAAGCAATCAAACATGCTTTCCTTCTCCTCTTTGCTGAGAGTGTAGCTAGCAGGACGTAAATAGTGCTGTCCATTTTCTCTCTTCTCAGGACGTAGGTCTTCTCGTTGTTTTGTTTCTTTCAAATCACGTCTTGCTTCTAGTGTATCTTTTGACTTCCCATACGTACCAAGGAATCCTAGCAGGTTCACGCAAAGATTCTTCGTCAAGTGCATCACATCGATTGTGTTGCGGACCTCCAGGACATCCCAATATGGGAGCTGGGTAGTATGGACTTCTTCTTCCACATTGGGGCATGGCCGTTTTCATCATTCGGAACTTGTTTGCTTCCACGGCCCTTTCCAAACACGACATGGACATCCTTCACCATCGAGAAAACACGCTTCCCGTTTCGGAATATAGGCTTAGCACGAGTTTCTGGTTCCCCTTTGAAATGTTTTCCTTTTCTTCTTAAGGGGTGGTTGAGGGGAAGGAATCGACGATGACCCATGTATACGACCTTCCTACAATTTTTTAGATACAAGCTGTCGGTTTCTTTTAGACAATGAGTACATGTCTGGTATCCCTTATTCGACTGTCCGGACAGATTGCTAAGTGCAGGCCAATCGTTGATGGTAACAAAAAGCAATGCTCGAAGGTCAAAATTCTCATGTTTGTACTCGTCCCAAACACGTACACCTTCTTCCTTCCACAGCAGCAAAAGTTCATCAACCAACGGTCTTAGGTACACGTCAATATCATTGCCCGGTTGTTTTGGGCCTTGGATAAGCACCGGCATCATCATGTACTTCCGCTTCATGCATAGCCAAGAAGGAAGATTGAACATACAGAGGGTCACAGGCCATGTACTGTGACTGCTGCCCCACTCGCCGAATGGATTCATTCCGTCCGTACTTAAACCGAACCTTATGTTCCTTGGGTCGTTATCAAAATCTGGGAAATCTCTATCCACGTTTCTCCACTGGGACCCATCCGCAGGGTGTCTCAGCATCTGATCTTGCTTACGCTCTTCTTTGTGCCACCACATCAATTTAGCATTGGATTTATTTCTGAAAAAGCGCTTCAAACGTGGTATTACTGGGAAATACCACATCACTTTAGCGGGAACTTTTTTCTTGACGGGCTCCCCGTCGACCTCACCAGGATCATTTTGCCTGATCTTGTACCGTTTTGCATCACATACAAGACAAGCATCCAGTCTCTCATATTCTTCGCCTCGATAGAGAATACAATCGTTAGGATATGCGTGAATTTTCTGTACCTCCAATCCAAGAGGGCAAACAACCTTCTTTGCTTCGTATGTTGTAGAGGGCAGTTCATTTCCCTCTGGAAGCATGTTCTTTATGATTCCAAGTTGCTCCTCAAATCCCTTATCGGTAACACCATTAGCTGCCTTCCACTGCAGCATTTCAAGTGTGGTACCCAACTTTTTAAGCCCCTGCTTGCAATCTGGATACAATAATTTTTTGTGATCCTCCAACATCTTCTCAAACTTCTTTGACTCCTTTAAAGTTTCACAGTCTCTGTGAATCCACTAGAACCTGACCTAATTCATCAGGTGGTTGGTCTTCTGCTGCATTTTCTCCAGCCTCGTCCATTTCTTCAGCATCGTCCATGGGTTCATCTTCAAAGGCTCCCGCTTCATATAGATGAGCCCAGTCTGCAATATTATGATCATCATCTTCTTCACCATCTTGCATCACAACCCCAGGTTCACCGTGCTTGGTCCAAAGAGTATAGTTATCCATGAAACCCTTTTCATAAATGTGGGCATGTAGAGTGCTCCTCTTAGAGTATTCCTTTTTATTTTGGCAAACGCGGCACGGACAACACATAAAACCTTTCAATGACTTGTGGGCCTCCGCCACATCGAGAAAAGACTTTAGACCATTAATCCACGCCATGGTGCACCGGTCGCCGTACATCCATTGTCGGTCCATCGATCTACATTTTTGAATTAAGTAACAACATTATTTTACTTGTTTTCATATCATTTAAATTGGCACATAACATAATGAAATACAAAATTAATCGAAGTCCAAATTAACAGATACATTACACTACATGCTTAAATTATAGAACATGATAAATAGAAGTCCAAATTAATATATACATTACACTACATGCTAGCTACCTAATACAAACTACTCATCATGAGATCTTTGGACCAATGCCTCGTGAACTGCCTCGCGAAGTCTTGACACGGAATGGTCATATTCCGCTAGCCCTGACTCTTCACGTCTTGCATTATACAGAGCCATCAACTAACGATCATCATCAGTACCATGCAACTCGACATTAAATTCACGACAAAATTTACGACTTTCTTTGCCAAGGGAGAATATATAAAAAGCTTTCTTAATTAAACGACGAATACGACCGCTAACAAGACCAACACGCTCTGCAGGGTGGAACTCAAGCTTTCTTAAAATGAAAACATAAATTATAAACTATAATTATTTTGACACTCTTCAGTTCAACGCGAACACGTCGTTCCACGCCATAAGGGATGCGCAATCAATGTTCGCGGCTTCGTTTCAGGCTCACTTTCTCTAAAACCATCGAGAAGAAAAAATATTTGTTTCGAAACATGTCTATGTCGTCAACCTTGGCCCTGCAGTGATAACACTGACATTCGGGGCTACTATTGACATCCACGACACAGTGCGGTACAATAGGACCAGATGAAGGAGTAAGGCCTTGGTCCAGATAATTTCATTCTTAACTGGCTCAAAAGGTGTGGATTTCATAATTGAGACCAAGACCGTACTCCTTCATTGCATCCTCATATATACCGCACCGTATCGTGCATATCGATGCTAGCCCCGAATAGCAGTGTTTTCACTGCAGGATCAAGGTTAACGACATATTCATGATCCGAAACATATATTTTTTAAACTTCTCGATGGTTTCCATATAAGCCCGAATAAATACATCATTAGAGTGCCAAAATAATGCAACTAAATACATAACAAATACCAAACTAATTAACCATGCCACTTGAATAATGCAAAATCACATTAATTCTCAATCAAAAAAACCTAAATAAATTAATTGAGAGAAATCTCTAATTAATTGAAATAAATCTGTATAACTCCTAATTATTTTGACACCCTTCAGTTCGAGGAGAACACTCTTTTCAATATCCAGAAACCATCTAGAAGAAAAAAAAACTTTATTTCGGAAAATGTATATGTCGGTAACCTCGACCCTGCGGTGATGACAATGCCTTTCGGGGGGACACGTTGCGGTACAAGGATGTCACCAATCGGTCAGTCACAGCACCAACATTTTCGGTTAATAGGAACACAGCACTAGGCACAGGCAGCGTGCTCGTTGATATGCTCGCAGTGCAACAACGGCCACGCTGACTGCGTCAAATGCTGTATTCGTATCAATCGAAAGTGCTGGTGATGCGACCAACCGATTCGCGACGTCCATATAGCGCATAGTGTTTCCCCGAAAGGTAGTGTCATCACTATTGGATGGAGATTAACGACGTATACTTGTTTTGAAATAAAGATTTTTTAAGCTTATACATAGTTTCAATGTGAGCCTGAATAAATACATCACTAGAGTGTCAAAATAATCAATTCATAATAAAAAAATCTATTATAATTCTTTCATTAGTTCATTATTAAAAAAATTAACTATCCACATTATGGTTATATCTACTACAATCACATGTTTTGTCTACACTCATTCTAAAAATTTCTACTATCCACATGCTCATCTGAATCTAAAAATAAAAAATGTGCTACGGTCATTTGTAATATATAGAAAATGATTGAAAAATATGTCTATAAATTTTTCATATTCAACCTAGCCAATAAACCTACTCCCACATTCAAGTCATCGGTTCTATATATCTCAAATCATTGCATAAATCAAAGAAATCATACTCGTCCTCACTGTTTCTAAAAGTCACAAATTTCTCTAACTATAGAGCATAAAACGAAGAATAAAGACTATCAATGAAGAGAGGATGAAGTTGCAAACCTTTGGTGCACTTGAATGAGTCCAAATCACAAAAAAATGGATCAAATAATGGCGGCACAACTCTAATATGAGAGAAGAAACCGAGCTCGAGCTACCTCTCTGGTGAAATGGGCGCTAGCTCGGCTCGGGGAGGAAGAAGCCCCAATTTATAGTGGGAGCATTAGTACCGGCTGGTGGCTACAGCCGGTACTAAAGCTCCCTATTTAGTACCAGCTGGAGCCACCAGCCGGTACTAAGTTTCCTGGCGCCAATTTAGTACCGGCTGGTGGCTCTAGCCGGTACTAAATTGTCACGGCGGTTGTCGGTGGCGCACTTTAGTGCTGGCTGGAGCCACCAGCCGGTACTAAACGGCTCCCATGGGCACTGTTTCTTTGACCCGGTACTAAATTTGCACGTTAGTACTGGCCGAAACCGTGACCGGTACTAACGGCCGCGGACAAATGTGCGTTTTTCTGGCAGTGTCGGTTCATTCATCTCGGGTCAGCCTGCTAGTGGGTTGGGTTTAAATGGATTTATGTGGATGGGTGAAAATGGGTTTTTAGGAGCTAGTGGATTGGAGTGGGTTGAGTTTACCATAATATGGGTTGGAGTGTGTTGGGGTGGGTTGAAATGGGTTCTAGCTTTACACATGGGATCTCTATCAAGAGCCGGACTTTAAAATTAAAACCTCGCGTTCACACTATGAATTTTCATTGAAATCAGTTGAAATTTTTAGATATCACTCAGTATGACGATCAGCTACTTTGTGCAAATTAGTACAGTCATATCTATACGTGGGACCCACGTATAGAGCCGGACCCTAAAATTAAAACCTCACGTTCACACTATAAAGTTTCATCGAAATCAGTTGAAATTTTTACATGTGACCCGGTATGACGATCAGCTATTTTGTGCAAATTAGTACAGTCATATATCTATACATAGAACCCACGTCGAGAGCCTGATCCTAAAATTAAAACCTCGTGTTCACACTATAAATTTTCATCGAAATCAGTTGAAATTTTTACATGTGACTCAGTACGACGATCGGCTACTTTGTGCAAATTAGTACGGTCATATCTATACATAGGACCCACGTCAAGAGTCGGACCCTAAAATTAAAACTTCGCATTCACACTATAATTTTTAATCGAAATATGTTGAAATTTTTACAGGTGACTCAGTTTGACGATCAGCTACTTTGTGCAAATCAGAATGGTCATATCTATATGTGGAACCCACGTCAAGAGCCGGACTGTAAAATCTAGCATATGTGCACCCATTTATGAACTCATATTAATCCATGGCAAACCCATGGGTTTAACCCATTCTATGGGTTGAGTGGGTGCAATAGTATGATAGGGCGGTGAAGCGTCCCCTCATAAGAGAAGACTTAATGTGATACAAACATTAGTCCCAGGAGGCTGATGACACATTTATTACATCAGATGGTTCATTACCGTACAACTCTACGCGGTAGTGAGCAGAGAAACGCCACTATCGCGAGGATTACAACACATATCAATAGGACGATATTAACTATAAAAATAGGGTCATCAGAGTCTTGCGCCATGCGGAATCTCCTGCAGGTGACCCTACTCCACAGGCAAGGCTGGGTGCAGGACGGTACCCTACTCGACGTCTTCTGGAACAAAGTCTGGGTCTTCCTCTGTAAAAATTAAGAAATGGGGTGAGTACAAACGTACTCAGCAAATCCAACCACACCCACGGAGGGGGTATAAACAGAATATAATGCACCGGGTAATTCAAGGATAAGGCTAGGGTTTCTTTTGCGGAAAGCAATATTTTATGTAGGGGTTCATTTGAAAGAAAGCATTTTCCAAAACCAGTTTTCCTGTACCAAGTAACACGAGGGGTTGATCCACACAGGATCCAAGTTTTAAACTGCTACCGGACTCCTCATCCGCCGTAGCACACGGCACAACTGCCGGACACATTTCCAAAACAACTCACGCCAACCGATCCCAAAATAAACACTAGTTATGTGACCACACCGTAACTCGCCCAGTACCGTGGGCACGGCTATTCGAATAGATTCTTAACTCTGTAGAGGTGTGCAACTATACCCACAAGCGGGGTACCGCAACTCGATCACCTTAGTGTCGGTGCAGATCCCAACAAAGCCATTACCCACCTTAGCTAGACCTGACTAGCCATCACGGGATGCACCAAGGGGTCATTGACCTATCACACAGAGGTTTAACCGGGGCATATGTCACACAGAGCTAATCCCTTCTCCTTGATCACCCGTTGCTCTCAGCTCTCCTGATGGCTATCAGACTAACTAGTGGGGTTTATGCTAAGCCGTTGCCCATACAACGGTCGAGTGGTTTGCACGATAGTGGAGTTAGGTGAGATGACACACCAACTCGGTCCTTAGGGGTGACAAGATGGATATCTCCCTTCCTTGCTCTGCCACACAGGCACAAGCACACGAAACGGCAAATCACACAGAAATGCCATCCATCCCGTCTAGACTTATCTTTTCGAAAATTCAACTTTTATCCCGTCCCACACACACACCTTTTCTTTATAAAACAATGTGTATTGTGTATAAGATCCTAAGTGTTCTAGCAGCGATTAACATCCAAACAAAATCAGACATTAATCTAGGTGGTCAAGGAATGGTTATAACAAATCAAGGGGTGGCTATCCAACCATGTTTTCAGCAGGCAAAACATATGCAATTTTGTAAAATAGGCCAATAGGTGGTGTTTATAAAAACTGGGACAAAAGCATGCATCAAAGGGTGGGATTGAACTTGCCGTCTTCGAAGCCTTCGGGGAGGTCCTGGTCGAAGCACTGTCCTTCGGGCTCGGGGTCGCGGAACTGGTCCTCGTTCATTGGCTCGCAGTACTGCTCGTCAACGGGCTCTCCTTCGTCACACCGTGGTCTACGACGCATACAAACAAACAAACACACAATCAAGAAAAAGAAATAAAAGTTTTATCGTTGAGCTCGAATCGGAAATAATTAAGATATGGAGTTCGGAGTAATATTTTCGGGCGGTTTCCTAATGGCATGGACAAAACTATGTCGTGAGAGGCATGGTAAAGTTTTAGGTAGATCCGAGGTCGTTTGGCGCATGAAATGATAGGTTATATAGAGTTTTAGGGGTTAAATAAGGGTTCAGGGACTTTTTTGTAATTATATTTGAGAAGGCAGGGGCTTGATTTGTATTTTAGAAACTATTTGGGTCATCCTAAAAAGGGTCAGGGGTTTATTTATAAATATGTTGCATAGTGGAAGGGTTTGTTTGTGAATATCATAAAAGGCAGGGATGCTTTAGCATAAAAGCCAAAGGGTGGAAGGTCTCTTTAATAAATAAAAGAGAGGGGGGTTTTCGGCTAATATGCCCCCCTCTTCTTCCTCCCGACCGCAGAACAGGGGAGGGGGCCGTGCGGCGCCGGCGACGGCCGATTCCGGCGGCCTGGGCTTCGGGGCGGTCGGGGTGTGAGGGGAAAGAGGCAAGGAGGTGTGGGGGCCTGATCCATGGCCGCAGCTCGGTCAGGGGTGGCCTGGAATGGCCTGTCCGCGGCGGCCTGCGGTAGCGGCCGGCGGGTGGCGCTGGCCCGGCGCTGCAGTGCTCGTCGGCGGCCAGGGAGTGGGGAAGGAGTACCAGGGGGCTCGGGGCTCGATTTCCCTCGCTCACCTCGGACTGGAGTGGAGCAGAGAGGCGGGTCGACGGAAGGCAGGTGCGGCGGCGGAGCTGATTTGCGGCGGCAGCGCTGCAGCTTGGGAGGAGGTGCGGCTCGTGGTGATGGCTGTTGCGGAGTTCGGAGGCGGGCAGGGGTCATTTTATAGCCGCGGGAAGGCGGTGGGGGGGGGTCGAGTCGCGACGGTGGTGGGTTGGTGCCGTCCGGCGAGCAGCGCGGCGGGCCTTAATGGCGCTCGGCCGTGTTCACGCATCGCGGAGCGGCGTGCGCGCCGAGAGCAGCGTCCAGGGGCGGGGTGCGCACGTAGGTGGCTGCTGTGGCCGACGTCGTTCTCGTCTCGCGCCCCCGCGTCGAGGCGGCACAGGCGGCAGCGCTGTTCGCGCACAGCGCGCTTGGCGGGCGGCGCGGCGGGGCAGGCGACGTGACGCGTCACGCAGTGACGAGCGGCGCGGCGGCGTTCTGGGCACGCGGTTCGCTTGGTTGCGCGCGCGTGGACCGGCACGGCGGGGCGCGCAGCGACGCCACAGCGGGCGGTGCGGCCGTCCCGGCCCGGCGCGACGAGCATCGTGTGCACACGTGCACGCGTGCACGTGGGCGCGTGGGTGCAAGCGCGCGCGCTGCAGGGTGCAGAGGTTCGGGTGCGTGCGGCGGGGGAGGGAGCCGCGCGTGGGAGGGCTGCGGGGAGAGGCCAGGAGTGGGGCGCGCGCGCAAGGGCGGCGCGGCTCAGCGGCGCTCGGGGCAAGCGACACGGGAGAGGAGGAGGGAGTGCGGGCCAGGCACGCGCGACAGGGGAGAAGGGAGAGAGAGAGGAGGGAGAGAGGAAAAGAAAAGAAGAAAAGAAAACAGAAAATGGGAAAAAGAAAAAGAAAAAGGAAAAGAAAAGGAGGGGAGAGAGAGGAAAAGGGAGAGGTAGATGGAGAGATTCCCGCCGCGATCGCAGCGCCCGGTCGGCCACGCGCGGCATCGGGCACTCGTGCGCGGTCGGGCGCGACGCGCGGGTCGAGGGCGAACAGGGTGGTGGATTCAGATGTCGGGGTCGGGTCTGGGAAAATGGTTTGAGCTCAACGACGAAAAACTTTTGAAACCATTTTAGCACGTGATTTATTTCGGTGGATTTTGGGATGTTACAAACCTACCCCACTTAAAATGAATCTCATCCTCGAGATTCGGCTGCTCCACTGTACTCTGGAGATCCGTACTTCAGAATTTCTGGTCCTCCTGGTTACAGTGTCCAGAATCTTGACTGGTACTTCCTGTTATCGTAGGTATGGCTATAGATCTATCGTTTCTACTGGCACGTGTTCTGCCTCGGGTACCCTCAAACGCCTTCTTAATTGCGAGACATGAAACACTGGGTGTATATCCGACATCTCCTCTGGTAGCTCCAGACAGTATGCTACTGCTCCGACTTTCTTCAGGACTCAGTATGATCCAATGTATCGAGGGGCCAATTTTTCTTGTACCTGAAATCTTCGGGTTCATCGAATGGGTGACACCTTGAGATAAACAAAATCTCCTGGGTTGAAGCTCATCTCCTGTCTTTTCTTATCTGCGTAGCTCTTTTGCCTTGACTGGGCTGCTTTTAGTTTTTCTCTAATCTCAGCAACTCTTTCTTCCGCTTCCTTTATAAGTGCGGGCCCGACTAGGGCACGTTCCCCAACTTCTGACCACATCAGAGGAGTTCTGCATTTCCTTCCGTAGAGGGCTTCGAACGGTGACATGCCCAAGCTTGCTTGGTAGCTATTGTTGTATGAAAACTCGGCATAGGGTAAACTCTGCTCCCAATCTTTGCCATAGGTAAGGACACATGCTCTCAACATATCTTCCATGATCTAATTCACCCTTTCTGTCTAGCCATTCGTTTGCGGGTGATAAGCGGAGCTGAAATCCAACTTGGTGCCCATGACTTTATGCAGACCTTTCCAGAATCTAGAGGTGAATTGGGTTCCGCTATCGGAAACAATTCTGCTAGGCACACCATGCAACTTTACTATGTTTTCCACATAAAGCTTTGCTAACTTTTCTCCACCGTAATTTGTTCGTACGGGTATGAAATGGGATGATTTAGTAAGTCGATCCACTATTACCCATATGGAGTCGTGTCCTTTCTGTGTTCTGGGCAAACCCACTACGAAATCCATTCCTATTTCATCCCATTTCCAAACCGGAATGGGTAGGGGTTGCAGCAATCCTACTGGCTTCTGATGTTCGGCCTTGATCCTTTGACAAGTGTCACAACGGGCGACAAACCGCCTTCATTCCATTCCACCAATATTTTTTGTCTTAAGTCCATATACATCTTGGTGGATCCTGGGTGAATGGAATATGCCGAGTTATGAGCCTCGTCCATGATTATTTGCCTGAAGTTTCCTTTCTGGGGCACACAAATTCTATCTTTATACCATAAGGTTCCCCTATTATCCACCCTAAAATCTGGTGCCTTATTTTCTCCAGTCTGCCTCCGGATTTCCATCAGCCCCTTGTCCGAACCTTGTGCCTTTCTGATGTTGTCCTCTAGTGTGGATTGGACGTTCAGCACTTGGCTGGAATCTCGAGGAACAATGTGCACATTCAATCGTGCCATCTCCTCTAGCAGATGATCCTCCTTGGGTCCATAGGATTTCCGGCTTAGGGCATCAGCTACCACGTTTGCTTTTCCGGGGTGGTAATGGATTTCCAAATTATAATCCTTAACCAATTCCAGCCATCTTCTTTGCCTTAAGTTCAAATCCGGCTGGGTGAAGATATACTTCATGCTCTTATGGTCAGTATAAATCTCGCACTTATTTCCAATCAAATAATGCCTCCAAATTTTAAGTGCGTGCACTACAGCTGCAAGTTCCAGATCATGGGTTGGATAATTCTGCTCATGAGGCCTGAGCTGGCGGGAAGCATATGCAATGACTTTCCCGTCTTGCATGAGTACACAACCCAATCCTTGTCGGGATGCATCACAATAGATGACAAAATCTCGATGAATGTCCGGTAGGGTCAGCACTGGGGCGGTCGTCAACCTATTCTTCAATTCTTGAAAACTCCTCTCACATGACTCTGTCCAGGTGAATTTCTTCTCCTTATTGAGCAGCTCTGTCATGGATCGGGTTATCTTGGAAAACCCTTCAATGAATCTTCGATAATACCCAGCTAATCCGAGAAAACTTCTGATCTCACTGACGTTGGTCGGTTGCTTCCAGTTGGAGACTGCTTCGACCTTCTCGGGGTCCACTGCTACTCCTTCCGCGGTCAGAATATGACCAAGGAAAGCTACTTTCTCCAGCCAGAATTCACATTTGCTGAATTTGGCATATAGCCTGTGTACTCTTAATTTTTCCAGAACTACTCTCAGATGTTGCTCGTGCTCTTGGACACTCTTTGAGTAAATAAGTATGTCGTCGATGAAGACTACGACAAACTTATCTAACTCATCCATAAATATCTTGTTCATGAGGTTCATGAAATAGGCAGGAGTATTTGTGAGTCCAAAGGACATTACAGTGAACTCGAACTGTCCGTAGCGGGTGACAAAAGCTGTCATTGGAATATCACTTTCTCTGATCTTAAGTTGAAAATATCCTGGCCTCAGATCGATCTTGGAGAAGTACTTGGCCCCTTTTAACTGATCAAAAAGGTCATCAATCCTGGGGAGGGGATACTTATTCTTGATGGTTACTTCGTTCAGTGCCTGATAATCTACACACAACCTCATACTCCCATCTTTCTTCTTGACAAACAGGACTGGGGCTCCCCAAGGCGACGAGCTTAGTCTGATGAAGCCAATTCGTTGTAATTCTTCTAACTGCTTCTTTAGTTCTGCCAATTCGGAGGCTGCCATCCTATAGGGTCTCTTGGCTATAGGGGCAGTTCCAGGGACAAGATCAATAACAAACTCTATGTCCCTATCTGGTGGCATTCCAGGGAGTTCCTCCGGAAAAACATCTGGGTACTCATTTACCACTGGGACTTCTTCTAGGGACTTGGCTTCCATGCTAAACACCATCGGGTCTGGTCCACTTACCCGGGTATGGCAGGTCACTCGTACTCCTTCCGGGTTTGTCAGGTGTACTACCTTGTCTGTACAACCTATGAGGCCATTGTGTCGGCTTAACCAGTCCATTCCAAGGATCACGTCTATCCCCTTAGACTTAAGTACTACTAAGTCTGCTAAGAATTCTACCCCACTTAAATTGATCCTTACCCGTAGACAACCTAGTTGACACTTGATGTCACCTCCAGGCGTCCGGGTTATTAGGGGCGTTTTTAGTAGTACTGTAGGTATATTGTGCTTTTCCACAAAACTCGAGGATATGAATGAATGTGATGCTCCAGAATCAAATAATACCGTTGCAAGAGCTGAGCTGACTAGGTACTCACCGAGCACTACGCCCTGAGCTCCTTGAGCCTCCTGTGCGTTGATGTGGTTGACGCGGGCTCGTCCAAATGACTGCTGGGGCTGCCTCATCTGCTGATTGTTGTTGTTAGTGTTGTTGTTGCGAATGGGCACTCGGTTGGCACCTGACAGAACTGGCCTTGGTCCATTCACTGTATTAGAGAAGGCTGATGTAGCCGGCTTGTTCTTGGCATATGGGCAGTTGGCAATGAAATGCCCTGTCTCACGGCAGTTGAAACAGACCCTAGCATTGCTGTTGTTAGTGGTGACCTGGCTTGCATTGCTCTGCGGGACCCTCATGGTGTTCTGGCTCCTGAATTGCGTGTTAGAGGCTTGTGGGCCTGTCACCTGAGATTGAGTCCTATACTGCATAGGGGCCTGGGATCTTGGTGCAGTGTAGCTAAAGTTTCTGGGTTTCTGAAAGCGATCCTACTGGCGGGACTTGCTTTCATCAATTTTATCCCTTTCGGTAAGAATCGCCTTGTTCATCAGGGTGTTGAAGTCTAGATAGATCTGAGGGGTAAGCAAGGTCCAGAGTTCTGGGTTCAGTCCCTTCTTGAACATATCCTGCTTCTTCTCATCGTCGTTCACTTCCTCCGGTGCATATCGGGCCAGCTCCATAAACTGGTGGGTGTACTCTTCCACCGACATGCTTCCTTGCTGTAGTGCGCGGAACTCATCCGCCTTGCGCTTCATGGTGGCTGAGGGAATATGGTAGCGGCGGAATTCCTTCACAAACTCTTTCCATGTGATGGTGGTGGCATCTTCGGCAGCGGCACAATAATTTTCCCACCAGGCTAAGGTAGTTCCGGTGAGTTGGTGTGCTGGCAGAAGAACTTTGTCCCGATCTTGGCATTCAAACGGCTCGAGCTTCCTCTGAATCACCCGAAGCCAGTCGTCTGCATCCAAGGGTTTGTTGGATCCGGCAAAGGTGGGCGGCTTGGTCCTCAGAAAAGCCGTCAACTTGTCATTCATTGTTTGCCCTCGTGGCTGCTTGTTGACAAGGGCATTGGCCAGTGTCTCTAGGATGAGGGTCTGATTGTGGATTATCTGTGCCAGGTCTCCGAGGGGTGGTGGTGGTGGCAGAGGCACTTCTCCTTGATTTTCTCCTCAGTTCTGGCTCACTTCCTGTTCATCCTGGGGATGGTTCTGTCCATTAGGCTGCACTCCCGTTCCAGCGACTGCAGGGTTCCGAATGCGGGAGGCCCTCGTAACGCTTCGGGAAGCCATCTGTAAACTAGGTAGAGTTTTTTGTGAAATTGGGATTAAGTGATATTTAAGTTGTTTAATTCGTATTTTTGAAAAGGCAGAATCTACTTTCTGCCGATAAGCACACAACTAACAAGCACACAAACATGGCAAACAACATGTACACAACTTTATTATCGCAAGGGAGGGTACAACTTAAGCCAGTGGGGCTGGAAAGTACAACACTAGGGTGGCGTTGGGCATTCTACTCGCGGGGCGAGCCTTCTTCTGGGGCGGAGTGTGCGAGTAGTCCTTGCTCGCCGTCCTCTAGGTTTCCATTTGCCAAGGGTTGCGTAGCAGCTTCTCCTTCATCGGTGGCAGTAGACCTTCCAGGGTTCTCGGGTGGGGCTTGTGGAGTTATCACGAGTGGTCCCCATCCTATGACGGGAGTCCCGAGTAGAACTTGGTCTTCTCCAATTGCCGGGACTGGGGTTCCACTTCTAGTCCATTCTTGCATACACCGGTCTCGGGCTTGCCTGAGGCTCTCCTGAGCAACTGCTTCACTACTGACTGCAGCTGCGGCTCTTGCCTCGGCTAGGGCTGCTCGTATCTGTTGTAGTCTCACCGCGAGCTCTGCTTGCTCGGCTCGATGGGTCTGCTCCCTCAGAATGTTGGCTTGCTCATCAAAGAGCTGATCCAAAGCGGCTAGGTAAGTAGCCACTTGGTACAAAGGATCTTCTTCATGGCGGCGCCGTTCCAGACTTCTCATGCATGCTTCCCAAACTGGGGTTCTGATGGCCGGCGGGAAGAACCTCATTGGTGTGGAAGCGAGGTGTCTTTCAAAAATCCGGCACAGGTAACGGAGTGCCTTTCTGATGGCCAAGGAATAGGTGTCTTGGTGCCTAAATCCCGTAGCGGTCACTCGCCATGGCTGGATGTCGGGGTAGCGATCACTCCTGGCGATGACCAGGATCACCCTGCAGCGGAGGGTACCATGGTGCTCGTACTCTCTGCTGTAGTACCTTGGGCGTTCCGTGACGCCAAGGCTTTCCAGGGCGTTGATCAACAGGCTGGGGAAGCTTGGTGTAGCTTGGCAATTGCCCTGGGTCCATCCTTTCTCAGCCATCTGAAAACAAAGATAGGGTGAATAATCTTGCACAATTATTTGGGGTACACAAAGGGAGTAGATGATATTTATTATTGCAACATGGTGGGATACAGACTTCATGGATACACGATTATTAGGGCAAAGGTTTTAGCTTGGGGTGCTACTCCTATCATGGGGATTCTTCCTCGATCCTAAGAGGGCACTTCTTCAGTGGAAGATACTGATCCATCACATCATCTTCGGTCTGAGTACCTTTATCCCAATGGGTTTCTTTGGGTTCTTCTTCTTCGGTCTGAGTGCCTACATCCCATTGGGCTTCTTCGGGTTCTTATTCTTCCTCTATCCATCCACCTATTCCTCTGCGAGTCTCGTACTCTTGCATTCGAGCTTGGAGAGCGGCTAGGGAATTCTCGGCGCGTGTGGCTCTTGTCTGTTGTTCTTCCCGTTCTACCTCACACTCTTGCATTTGGGCTTGGAGAGCGGCTAGGGAATACTCGGCGCGTGCGGCTCTTGTCCGTTGTTCATCCAGCTCTTCGGTTGCCTTTTCTGCTATGTGGACTTGTTGCTTCAGTTGTGCCGCTTGTTCGCGGTAGAACTCGTCCAGGCCGGTGAGATAGATGGATAGGTGGGAGATCGTATCCTCCAGGTCTTCTTCTTCTCTTCCAAGTCCTCTCATTCGGGCAATCCATGTGCGTCCTCTTCCTTCAGTCGGCGGGAAAAATCCCATAAGAGTCCGTTGAAATTGATGCCTGTAGATCACGCGTAGACGTCGCAGGGCTTTACGGGCGGCTTTTCGATAGGTGTCCGGGAAGCGAAAACCAGTGGTCGAGATGAACCAAGGGTCCACATCTGGGTAGCGGGTGCTTTTTCCCACGAAGATCATCAGGTCGCACCGAAGAGTGCCCTTGGAGTCTTACTCCCGGTAGACAAACTCTGGTGGGTCCACAACTCCGATGCGTTCCAGGTTGAGTATCAACAACTTAGGAAGGCCGGGCTCTACGTGACAGATTCCGCCAATCCATCCATTGTCAGCCATCTGAAACAGGGCAAGAACCAGTGGTGAGTGTTTGTGTGAAAAAAGGGTTAATGAAGAAAAGTCCTAAAGTGAAAGGGCCCGAAAAAGGGTTTCGCTCCTAGGGTCGCGTCCTACGGCCAACCTACAGCTCTGATACCACCTGAAATGTCCCCTCATAAGAGAATACTTAAATGTGATACAAACATCAGTCCCAGGAGGTTGATGACACATTTATTACATCAGATGGTTCATTATTGTACAACTCTACGCGGTAGTGAGCAGAGAAACGCCACTATCACGAGAATTACAACCCATATCAATTTGACGATATTAACTATAAAAAGAGGGTCATCAGAGTCTAGCGCCATGCGGAATCTCCTGCGGGTGACCCTACTCCACAGGCAAGGTTGGATGCAGGACGGTACCCTACTCGACGTCTTCTGGAACAAAGTCTGGGTCTTCCTCTGTAAAAATTAAGAAAATGGGTCAGTACAAACGTCCTCAGCAAGTCCAACCACACCCACGGAGGGGGTATAAATAGAATATAATGCACCGGGTAATTCAAGGATAAGGCTAGGGTTTGTTTTGCGGAAAGCAATATTTTATGCAGAGGTTCATTTGAAAGAAAGCATTTTCCAAAACCAGTTTTCTTGTACCAAGTAACACGAGGGGTTGATCCACACAGGATCTAGTTTTAAACTGCTACCGGACTCCTCATCCGCCGTAGCACACGACACAACTACCGGACACATTTCCAAAACAACTCACGTCAACCCATCCCAAAATAAACACTAGTTATGTGACCACACCGTAACTCGCCCAGTACCGTGGGCACGGCTATTCGAATAGATTCTTAACTCTGCAGAGGTGTGCAACTTTACCCACAAGCGGGGTACCGCAACTCGATCACCGTAGTGTCGGTGCAGATCCCAACAAAGCCATTACCCACCTTGGCTAGACCTGACTAGCCATCACGGGATGCACCAAGGGGTCATTGACCTATCACACAGAGGTTTAACCGGGGCATAAGTCACGCAGAGCTAATCCTTTCTCCTTGATCACTCGTTGCTCTCAGGTCTCCTGATGGCTATCAGACTAACTAGTGGGGTTTATGCTAAGCCGTTGCCCATACAACGGTCGAGTGGTTTGCACGATAGTGGAGTTAGGTGAGATGACACACCAACTCGGTCATTAGGGGTGACAAGATGGATATCTCCCTTCCTTGCTCTGCCACACAGGCACAAGCACACGAAACGGCAAATCACACAGAAATGCCATCCATCCCGTCTAGACTTATCTTTTCGAGAATTCCACTTTTATCACGTCCCACACACACACACTTTTTCTTTATAAAACAATTTGTATTGTGTATAAGATCCTAAGCGTTCTAGCAGCGATTAACGTCCAAACAAAATCAGATATTAATCTAGGTGGTCAAGGAATGGTTATAACAAATCAAGGGGTGGCTATCCAACCATGTTTTCAGCAGGCAAAACATATGCAATTTTGTAAAATAGGCCAATAGGTGGTGTTTATAAAAACTGGGACAAAAGCATGCATCAAAGAGTGGGTCCTGGTCGAAGCACTGTCCTCCGGGCTCGGGGTCGCGGAACTGGTCCTCGTTCGTTGGCTCGCAGTACTGCTCGTCAACGGGCTCTCCTTCGTTCACACCGTGGTCTACGACGCATACAAACAAACAAACACACAATCAAGAAAAAGAAATAAAAGTTTTATCGTTGAGCTCGAATCGGAAATAATTAAGATATGGAGTTCGGAGTACTATTTTCGAGCGGTTTCCTAATGGCATGGACGAAACTATGTCATGAGAGGCGTGGCAAAGTTTTAGGTAGATCCGAGGTCGTTTGGCGCATGAAATGATAGGTTATATAGAGTTTTAGGGGTTAAATAAGGGTTCAAGGACTTGTTTGTAATTATATTTGAGAATGCAGGGGCTTGGTTTGTATTTTAGAAACTATTTGGGTCATCCTAAAAAGGGTCAGGGGTTTATTTAGAAATATGTTGCATAGTGGAAGGGTTTGTTTGTGAATATCATAAAAGGCAGGGATGCTTTTGCATAAAAGCCAAAGGGTGGAAGGTCTCTTTAATAAATAAAAGAAAGGGGAGGGGGTTTTGGGCTAATATGCCCCCCTCTTCTTCCTCCCGACCGCAGAACAGGGGAGGGGGCCGTGCGGCGCCGGCGACGGCCGATTCCGGCGGACTGGGCTTCGGGGCGGTCGGGGTGTGAGGGGAAAGAAGCAAGGAGGTGTGGGAGCCTGATCTGTGGCCGCAGCTCGGCCAGAGGTGGCCTGGAATGGCCTGGCCGCGGCGGCCTGCGGCAGCGGCCGGCGGGTGGCGCTGGGCCGACGCTGCAGTGCTCGTCGGCGGCCAGGGAGTGGGGAAGGAGTACCAGGGGGCTCGGGGCTCGATTTCCCTCGCTCACCTCGGACTGGAGTGGAGCAGAGAGGCGGGTCGACGGGAGGCAGGTGCGGCAGCGGAGCTGATTTGCGGCGGTGGCGCTGGAACTTGGGAGGAGGTGCGGCTCGTGGTGATGGCTGTCGCGGAGCGGCGTGCGCGCCGAGAGCGGCGTCCAGGGGCGGGGTGCGCACGTGGGTGGCTGCTGCGGCCAACGTCGGCCTCGGCTCGCACCCCCGCGTCGAGGCGGCACAGGCGGCGGCGCTGTTCGCGCACAGCGCGCTCAGCTGGCGGCGCGGCGGGGCAGGCGACGTGCCGCGTCGCGCAGCGACGAGCGGCGCGGCGGCGTTCTGGGCACGCGGTTCGCGTGGTTGCGCGCGCGTGGACCGGCACGGCGGGGCGCGCAGCGACGCCACGGCGGGCGGTGCGGCCGTCCCGGCCCGGCGCGGCGAGAGTCGCGTGCACGCGTGCACGTGGCCGCATGGGTGCGAGCGCGCGCTGCAAGGTGCAGAGGTTCGGGTGCGTGCGGCGGGGGAGGGAGGCGCGTGCGGGAGGGCTGCGGGGAGAGGCCGGGAGTGGGGCGCGCGCGCAAGGACGGCGCGGCTAAGCGGCGCTCGGGGCAGGCGGCACGGGAGAGGAGGGAGTGCGGGCCGGGCGCGCGCGACAGGGGAGAAGGGAGAGAGAGGAGGAAGGAGAGAGGAAAAGAAAAGAATAAAAGAAAACGGAAAATGTGAAAAAGAAAAAGGAAAAGAAAAGGAGGGGAGAGAGGAAAAGGGAGAGATAGATGGAGAGATTCGCGCAGCGATCGCGGCGCCCGGTCCGCCACGCGCGGCGTCGGGCACTCGTGCGCGGCGTCGGGCGCGATGCGCGCGTCGAGGGCGAACAGGGTGGTGGATTCAGATGTCGGGGTCGGGTCTCGGAAAATGGTTTGAGCTCAACGACGAAAAACTTTTGAAACCATTTTAGCGCGTGATTTATTTCAATGGATTTTGGGATGTTACAAACCTATCCCACTTAAAATGAATCTCGTCCTCGAGATTCGGCTGGTTCCCAAAGAGATGGGGAAATTCCTTCTTCAGAGCGTCTTCGCGTTCCCACGTAGCTTCTTCCACTCCGTGTCTGCTCCACGTACTCTGCAGATCCGTACTTCAGAATTTCTGGTCCTCCTGGTTAGAGTGTCCAGAATCTTGACTGGTACTTCCTGGTATCGCAGGTCTGACTATAGATCTATCGTTTCTACTGGCACGTGTTCTGCCTCGGGTACCCTCAAACGCCTTCTTAATTGCGAGACATGAAACACTGGGTGTATATGCGACATCTCCTCTAGTAGCTCTAGACAGTATGCTACTGCTCCGACTTTCTTCAGGACTCGGTATGATCCAATGTATCGAGGGGCCAATTTTTCTTGTACCTGAAATCTTCGAGTTCATCGAATGGGTGACACCTTGAGATAAAGAAAATCTCCTGGGTTGAAGCTCATCTCCCGTCTTTTCTTATCTGCGTAGCTCTTTTGCCTTGACTGGGCTGCTTTTAGTTTTTCTCTAATCTCGGCAACTCTTTCTTCCGCTTCCTTTATAAGTGCATCACATTCTAGAAGGTTTAGAGGAGGTCTAGATTACAATATTAATTACAAAATCAGCAAGCCATCAGCCTAGTTCACATACATCCTATGCCATCAGTCATCAGCACAACCAAAATAAACTTGCCATCATTCATCAGCACAACCAAAATAAAGTTGCCATATCCACAGATATCTCCTAAGCCATCAGCCATCACCATAACCAAAATAAGCACCCAACCAAGTTCTTGGGCACACAACAAAATATAAACAGCCACCCTCACAAGCTGCCTTCACAGGTTAATGCCTTCTTTGTCACATAAGAACTTGAACACCCAGGCATGCAAAGTATCAGCACTAGCATTACACAACCAACCACGCTTACCTTTGTTCTCCTTGGTAGACAAATGTTCACCAACAAGAACCCTCTGATCTGGTGTCATTGGGATTGCCTCTAGTCTCTGCCGTAATGCTTTATGAGGATCAGTAAGCTGTGGCATTTGGGGACGGGCAGTGGCAGCAAGTGTTTCCTGAAGTGATTTCATTGTACCAGTTATTTCATCAGTGGAATCTGCAAAATGGCTCTTGCTTTTTGCCCTCTTAGTTGGTGAGTGCTTGCCTCTTGGACGCTTCCTACTAGCTTGACTAGTGCCGGAAGATGTGTTATCAATTGTTGCTTCCTACTACCTTCTAAATCTTCAGGATGTGTGTAGCAATTGAGGTCAAACAGCTCTCTTGATTCATCACTATCAGAGCCATCACCACCATATGTGCATGTGTTCTGGTCCATAGCCAAAGATCCATCAGCATTGCATCCCATGAATAATTCTCGAATCTCATTGAAGTGCTTGATGGGCTTAGCAAGCAGGTTCACTGTCCTCTTCTGCATTCATGTGAAAAGAGAAATAAATTTCATATTTATAACAAGTGAATTAATTTCAGATTCATGACAACAAGTGAATTAATTTCAGATTCATGACAACAAGTGAATTAATTTCAGATTCTACAATAGAATATAAAAAAATGTGATTTAGTGGAAACAACTTACTAGGGATGAAAGCGGTGTGGATAATTCCCGCATCCGATCCGAATCCGAATTACGAGGATATGGATTAAACTTTTAGGTATCCGTGAGGATATGGATAATCCGCATCCAATTGTGTGCGGATGTGGAGGAGGATATGGTATTGGCAATATCCGGTGGATATGGATTATCCGACAATTTAAAGAGGATTATCTGAACCTCATAAGAGGATATCCGATTATTTTACATAGCCCAAAACAATATAAGCTCAGCCTAGCTAGCCCACACAAGCCATACAAAATATTATAGTCTGGTCAGTTAAGTATTGTGATGAAATCAATGTTTGTGTTCTTTTTAATTTTTCTTGCAACTTTACTTTATGAATTATTATTCATCATAAAGAGCTGAGTAGAAGTGTGTATTATCCGACTATATAAATCCGCATCCGATCCGCTTCCGCTCCGAATCCGTTCCATATCCGATATCCTAAACAATCTACATCCACACCCGTATCCGTCCAATATCCGCTCCGCTCCGAATCCGCAAAAATAAAATGGATCAGGATATGGGAAAGACATTATCCGCACCGCACCGCACCGCACCGCACCGTTTTCATCCCTACAACTTACAGATAAAGTTGCCTTTTCAGATTCTGAAATATTGACCATGCATCTGACTTCATCAAATGTATTGCCACTATTGTTCATTGCTCTTTCAATTATCTTCCAATTTTCTTTGTGGTACCTATAGTGACGGTCCACTTGATCGACAGTCACCCCCATACCGAACTTGTTTAAAGCATCGGCACAAAACATGAGGTGTGCCTTATTGAACTTAAATCCTGTATGTTCTTTTTTCATATAGTCCAAGCACCAATCTAGCATTCTAGCATGTACTTCGTCTGATCCTCATGCCAGTTCAGCGACCTCACACGAGAGGATGCAAGAGCATCAACCTTAGCCTTTCCCTTGGACATGGCTGATTTCCATACAGCACACAATTAATTAAAATCAAAGCAATGAAGACATTACAACATGCAGGAAAATATAGTATAGCAGTGAAGACAATAGTAGACAGTAGCAAGAATCACTCTTATATAAATATATAGGTCAAGTTCCACACATGAAAGTACACATTACAAGAAAAAACATGCAAGTCAACAGCACATTGGTTACATAATTAGTTCAACCTAATTGAGAGCTGCTCCTACTTTATCTTCCCACATCCTTTGAGCCATCCCATCTCTTTTTCTAGCCCATGCTACATTTTCTTGATGTGTATCACTACGATTTCTTATACTTCGAGGCAGGGTTGAGTACCAAGTAGCATCATCATAAACATACTCATCAGGACCGTCCATTAAGATCCAATTATGAAGCGCACAACAAGCCATCACAATTTTGACTTGTGTTTTCAAAGGGAAGAATGGCTGACTTGCAAAGATTTTGAAACGATTCTTGAGGGTACCAAATGCTCGTTCAACAGTAGTTCTAAGTGAGGAATGGAGATGATTAAATAATTCCTTGGGGCTCTCCGGCTCCCTGGTCCCCTTAAACTCTTTTAGGTGATATCGGGTACCACGGTATGGGGGGAGTACACCAGGCCTTGCTGCATATCCAGCATCAGCTAGGAAATATTTGCCTACATCATTGTTTTTTAGAAACAAATTAGCTAAGAGTATAGGTGAAGTTTTATATTGAAATTGTTAGGATATAATGGGGCATTCCTACCTTCTGGTATTTTAAGCCCATTAGGACGTGATAGAGCATCTTGTAGCACATAAGAATCATGGGCTGATCCTTCCCATCCAGCAAGAACATATATGAATCTTAGGTCAAAATCAACTGCTGCTAGCACATTTTGGCTGGTCATATTTTTTCTACCCCTGAACCGATTTTGCATATGGAAAGGTACACATGCTGGTATATGTGTACCATCCAAAGCTCCTATGCATCCCTACGAAAATAATTTTTGAAGGAAAATTAGATTACCATGACACCTAAATTAAACTCGAAACATTGATTAGCAATTTTGATGTACCTCAAAGTAAGGTTGAAATCTGCCTGAGGCACTGGTAATCTTTGAATGTGTCTCTACAGATCTGATACGTATGAGGTCTCGAGCAAGGGTACAAAGAGCATCTAAAACATGATGGAAATACCTACTAACAGTTTCACTTGACCTCATGAAATCAAAACCAATTGACCTGTTTGACCAACGTTGCCCAACACAATGGATAAACATGGCAGCTTGTTCCTCTATAGTCACATGAAAAGTTCATCACATAGTTTATGGAAGACAACTTTCCTCATACGCAACTCATTTAAGCAATGGGCCTCGATACCATGATATAACCGATTAAGACGTGACAATCTTTCAACATCTCTATCTATCATCGGAGCATAAGTTATGACCTTTCTTCTTTTTCTTGATTTATTAATCCTATACAAATGCAAGGCCAGACATACAAGAATACCAGCAATTAATCTTCTCCTCCACATATAGTGGCAGTACTCCAAGTAATACTACAAGTACAATTTTCTTTGACCCATCTAAAACATATGTTCAAAAAAAGATGAAATCAGTAATAAAGAATCATCTACCAGCACATGCATATATTATCTAATAGAATAACTCATCTTGCAAGACTACAGGCAAAAAGGAAGAGCCTTGAGTTCACCGGATCTCAACATTATTTTCTCCATCACAAAAAAATCAATAGCGGGGGGGGGGGGGGGGGGGGGGGGATGGATTTATACCTTCTTTGGCTGCAGGAGGTTGTCGTGCCAGAACCTTCTTTAGCCGCAGGGACTGATTGCCGCGCCTCACTCAACACCAAGAGATGATGGACCTTCACCTTTGCCTTGTTGCAGATCTACACACAGGGAAGAAAACCAAAGATTAATAGACATGGCAATGGGAGCCATGCGAGTAGGGTGGACATGACCTGCCTGGAACTCCGGCCGACCTTGGCCTTGGCACCCGGCGGCGCTGGCCCTGGTCTCGGCGGCGCGGACCCCCGGGCGCGGCGGCGTGCGGCCCACCGGCGCGGCGTCGCGCGGCCCCCGGGCGCGGCGGTTGCGCGGGGACCCCTCGGCGCGGGCTCGCCCTGGCGGCGCGGCGGCACGTGGCTCCCGGGAGGCGGCGACGCGGGCTTGCCCTGGCGGCGCGACGGGGATGGACGGGGCAGAGGGGTTGGGTTCGTGAGGGTCGCGAGGAAGAAGAGAGACAAGGAAGGTCTGGAACTCTGGATGGATAAGGAAGCGCGAAGCTGTGGGGATTTGTTTATCGATGGAGGGAACTTTTTTTTTAACCTGGAAAGCAAGTTTCTATCATATACCAGCTCCGGGGAGGTCCACACTGGTGACAAATGAGGGGACTTGCTCAGGAAAACCGTGGAGCCAGAGCCAACCATGCTCGCCCCATGCGTTCAAGGCGATCAGCCACCTTGTTGCAACCCCTCGGACAATGCCGAATCTCACAATGATCAAAGTAGTTGCTGATAATCTCCCTGATTTGTATGAAGAGGCCCCCATCCACACTCATATCCAGATCCTCTGATGTTAGTCCCTTCACAAAATCTATAGCATCAGTCTCTAAAATGATTCTTGCCATTTCCAATTGATATACTCTTTCCAGACTGTGTAATGCAGCCAGCGCTTCAGCTTGCAAGGGACCAGCCACTCTAATAAGATTGCCACATCCTCCTTCTAGGAATTGTCCTCTGCTGTCTCTCGCCACAAAACCCCAACCAGCTTTTCCTTTATCTTTATTAAAAGAACCATCAATGTTAATCTTATACATGTTAATCGGAGGAGGCTCCCATCTATCTTGCTTGCAGAATTGGCCTGGAACTTTTGTATTCTCCTTTCTCCCCAGTTTTGTAATATAGTACGTCACTGATGAACACACTTAAGTGGCTGTGGGCCTTTTCTCCCCTGCATTCACCTTATTTCGCACAGACCACCACCTCCAAAGAAGAACAACAATCTGTAATTGAACTGGCCTTGTCAATGACCAAATCTTTAGCATCATATCTTTGCCCGATTGGCAAGCGGCAAGAACTCGACGACATTCTTCCAAATTCAGCAATCTCCAGCATTCCTTAACTTTCTTGCATTTGAAAAACAGATGTCCACAGTCCTCATCCAATATGAGAACTTTTCGTGGCCGCCATAGCCCTCACGGCGGCAAAATCGCCCGCCACCGATTTGCGGCGAAAATCTGAGGCGGGAGGTGTCGGTGGCGATGGCGTGCTGTAAATGAATCACAAACCAAACACCTACCAAAATCACGTGGCACACATATGGCCCCGTTTGGGAGGGCTCCGGCGGCTCCGGCACTGTAGCATCACTGTAGCACAGAGCCGGCGGAGCCACCCAAACCTGGCTTCGGGGGCTTCAGTGAACAGTACGCGTGTCAGTGAGAGAAGGGGAGAGGAGGTAGGCGGAGCCGCTTCGGTGCACAGTAGTGCTACAGTAGATTTGGCAGTGGAGCCGGAGCCGGCCGGAGCGCTTCCAAACAAGGCCATAAACTTAGGCATGGCAACTGATGGCCAGCAACCAAACAGCCTCTAAAGTCAACCTCTCGCCCCGGAAGGAAGAAAGAAGAAGCCAGTGGCTGTGTTTAGTTCCTCCAAAGTTTCTAAACTTTCCGTCACATCGAAATCACATCGAAACATTAAATATAGCAAATAATACATGCATAGAACACTAAATGTGGGTAAACAAAACAACTTATTGCACAGTTTGGATGTACGTTGCGAGATGAATCTTTTGAGCCTAGTTAGCCCATGGTAGGATAATATTTACCACATACAAATGAAATGTGCTACAGTACTTTCAGCTTTACTTTTTATAAACTTTTCGCATCTAAACACAGCCAGTGTCAGGAAGGATTGCAGAGGTAAAGAGGCTACGTCTAGGAGAAGACCGAGGAACCAGCAGACTCGAATCCGACAAGAGGGACAGGGGAAGGACATCCCTTGGGCCCATCCTCCCTTATGTAGACGTCATTCTGCACGACCCCCGTTACAGTACAAGGGAGACGAGAGGGAAGGAGGAGAAAGACCAAAGTACCCCTGAGCGCCATACGTAAGTACGGAAAAAATCCCATAAAGGATAGATGGGATAGAGAGAGGGGCAAAAGTGTAATCTTCGGCCAACAGTGGGGTCTGCCTACCGTGTATAAATAGATCCCTGGACCCATGTTGTAAGGTAGAACACATATGAGTAGTTAAGAGCATTCCGTACTGTGTCCCCGTAGCCCCTCGGAACCCCTTCGGTTCCGGTGCCCCTTCTCTTAGGGTGCGTTTGGTTCAGGAGTCTACTGGGATGGAGCCGCTCCATGTCATGTTTGGATGAAGAGCGTAGGAACGGAGCGGTTCCGAGGAGCGAATATTCGCTCAAGATTCGGGACGGCTCGATCCCACAAAATCGACCCAACCGAGCCGTCCCACTTCGACGCCGTCCCGCTCCGTGAGGAGGGAGCGCATCTCGGGCGCGGTGGGGGCGACGGCCTGCACGCCGACGAAGCTCGATAGGCGGACCGGGGGGCGGAGGTGCTCCGCGGCAGCGGCGCGTCGGAACTGAGACGGAGGGGCTCAGCGGGGCCAGCGTGGGGGACCGAGGGCGGAGGTGCTTCGCGGCGCACCGGAGGCGGTGGGGCTCGGCGGCGGTGGCGCCGGGGACGGAGGGCGGAGGTGCTTCGCGGCGGACCGGAGGCGGAGGCAGAGCTCAGGCCGGCATGGAGCAGGGCGCGGAGGCCGTGCTCCGGTCGGGGCGGAGCTCGGGCCGAGGCAGAGCATGGCACGGAGGCGGAGCTCGGGCCGGCGCGGAGCACGACTCGGAGGCAGAGCGCGGGCCTGGGCGGATCTCGGCGCGGAGGCGGAGCACCGGTGTCGCAGGGGCAGAGCTCGGCGCGGATGCAGAACTCGGGCTGGGCTGGTACTCGGCGCGGGGATGGAGCTCCAGCGGGAGCAGAGCGCGGGCGGCGCGTGGATGTGAGACTGGGAGGCGCGGGAGCGGAGCGCGGGCGGCACGTGGAGGCGAGACCGGGAGGGATGGAGGCCGGCGGAGCAGAGGAAGGAGGAGCCATGGCTGCAGAGGGAAATAGGAGGGAGGAAGAAGATGATCGAGTCACCGACAAGCGGGACCCACGTAACGGTGCTTGATGGTGTAAGGACAGCTCCATCCTCGCGCCTCCAACCAAACAAGAAATGGAGCCGTTCCATCCCTCTAACCAAACACGTAGCATAGAATCATCCCATCCCTAAAATCTGAAATGGAGCTGTTCCATCCTACCTCGCTCTCCAACCAAACGCACCCTTACTATTTGGACTTTGTATTCTGTGGTTTGAAATTATTTTGAGCGTCAGAATAAGAAGTAGAACTAAGGAATCCTGATCCTTTGCTGGGTGGCGTGCCATGCTCGAAACTGGAGCAGATGGATGTAATAGTGGATCGGATAACAGATTCTAAGATGGCAATGCATTAACTTTCTCGTGGGAAAGGATGGAGGTACTATACCAAAAAAACAAATGATGCAGAAATAGAATCTGCACCCAATACTGTTTCCATCTGATGGATTCATGATTCATCAAGCATAAACTAGCGGCTACTCATGTGAATTTTTATGTGCAATTGCAGTAGAGCCAGCCGTAATCACAGACCTAGACAGGTCAATTTGAAAGGGAGGCACCACAAAGGAAATTTTGGAGTGGAAATGGCTCTATCATACGACTAGAAGTAGAGGCTAAACAAATGAACCGTAAGAAAACACTAGGTGGGTCAAATATCTTAACAGAATTTAGTAACTATACTGTCTGCTCGTTCAATTATATACTTGCCACAGCCTCAACTACTGCTAATGCAATCAAGCAAGCTCAAGCAAGCAGTACAAACACACAGCAGCAAAACTGTGGTTTTGCATACAAAGATTTTTCCATCACAGCCGGCTGGTATTGACAAAGAACCACAAATGAGAATCAGTCAAAATTTCATCTCTTTGTTAAACTTATTCTGAATCCATCAAAGCTGCCTACCATTACAACCAATTAACCTGATCACTAAATATAACTTAAAAAAAAAACATGAACTCTAGCTGCACCGGCACATCAATCAATCAGACATAATGCTTCAAATGGAAGCTAGGTCTCTACACGGTCTCAGTTTGTGACATCAGGCTTTTGATACACAGCTTCCAGACATTCTTTGGCACGATGAACCTTTGACTGAATATAGAAGCTCCCATTCTTGGCATTCCTCTCAAACATCGTGTCATACTTCTGCACAGTATTATTAGAGAGAGAAATTTGAAGTTAGATCTTGCTCAGGCCATAGTTGTACACATGATTCTAACTGTATGAATCTAATTCATATGAAATCAATACAAAATAGAACAGCTACATAAATAAATTTTGTACATCATGATATATTATCACAGACCTGAACGATCTCTTCCCAAGACGATTTTTCACTGATACCAAGTATCTGCCGGGCTTCTTGCTCGGTCATGACCTTGCTAGACCGTCTAATACCGTTTATAGCTTCTTGAGCAGCTCCTGTTTTGTTTGCATCTAAAAGAAAAAATTAGAAACGATCAGTTCTATTTTGAAAGTATATGGCTCATGGATAATGTAGCCATGAAGATGTTTTCTGAATGAAAACCAATTCCTCATAGACAAATGATGTTCGAGGATTAAGTAGGTCAGCAAAGGTATTTAATTTCAATTATTGTCATATACAGAACCTAATCAATTCAGTCAAAATCAGGGTACACAAAATGTCCCAAACACAGAGCCTAAAACTACTCAAGACACTTGCAGGCAAACCAAAGCTATGTATCAGAGTTTGATTTAATAAAAAGCGATGTCAGGTTTTGACTTCATAAGTATGAAATTAGATTTTGTACACATGTGCGTTTATTAGTCAGGTGCTTGATACACCCTTCAATACTAAAATGAGTCATTAATATATCCTACTGACAGAGACAGCCATATTATGGAACTCACCACACACTTGTTGGTTTACTGATGCAGAATTGTTTAAAGGAACTAACAGTTTTTTTTTTTGCATTTTAACAACAGAGCACACAAAGCAATATCTCGGTGCCCCTAAATCCAAGTACCTGGTAGGCTGGTACCACAATGGATGGATAGTGGCTACACAGTTACAATCATAGAAACACAACCAAAAATATGACAAATCGAACAAACCCTAAAAATGTGCCTTTTGGGAACATTATAAGCTGCAGAATACATATGAAAACAAGTGGCGGACCGAGAGAGAGGGAGGGAGGGAGCAGTTTTTTTTAATCTCTGATTTGCATTTTAACTAGCACCGTTGCTACAAATAATAACCCAAATCTTAGGAACAAGGAAGGGGACGTCTGATTACTCAGGCACCCGTACATCAGAAGTTCAGCACCACCCAAATTGGCACAGCCTAGGCAACCAGGCAAGAGGACTAAAAATTATACAACAACCAAAAAGAGCTGCCTACAACTATAGTCACTGGCAATTACTATATCCATCAGTCACTGATCCAGAGAAACGCACACCGTTTTGGGCATTGTGTAAACAACCGAGTAGCCCGAAAGTTGGATTTTTGGGCAATGCAAGAGGTGGAGCACTCACTGACAATGGCTTGGCGATAAGCCTGGAGCATGGCCCTACCCACCACGGTTCCGCCCATGACGATCAGATTGGCGAGGAGCCTGCCCGCCTGTAAAATCAGAGGCGTCACAGCGTCAGGCGCGGGATTAACGTCAAAAGGACCCGGAGCCGGAGCGCACGAACAAATCGCTGGCATAAAATCGAATCGTGAAAGGAATAAGCAAACCAGCGTACCATGGCGGTGTATGCCCTCCTGCTGCGGCGACGGCGGCGGCGGCGGCGGCGGGGGAGCCCTAGGGGCTAGGTGCGACCTCGAGGTGGGCGCTCGCGGGGGCCGTCGGTGAATCGCTAGGAGGGGGGGTCACCCCTGCGGGACGGCTACGGCCTACGGGCTTCGATTTGCTGAGGAAATTGACGGCTCCGACCTCCGCGGACCGCGGCTTTCCTCTTGCTCCCCGTGGGGATGAGCGCGGCGGATGGCCGGATGGAAGGCGGAGGCGGGCAGGCAGCGGCCGGCGAATGGGGAAGGGCCGAAGGGGCGGACAGGCGGCGGCGGCCGGCGAATGGGGAAGGGCCGAAGGGGCGGACAGGCGGCGGCGGCGGCGAATGGCGAGGCGGGCGGCAAGCCCGCGAATGGCGAGGCGGGCCGCGGGCAGAGCGGACGCGGACCGTGCACGGGAATCGGCGGCTTGCGGATCTCGGCCTCTCGGTCTGTCCTGTGAGGATTGGATGTGGGCGGAGGGCCGGTGCTGTGTATGATGGGCATGGGCCGTCACATTGGGCCCCTTTCACATAATCTGGTGATTTTTTGAAAAACGGATGCTTGTGAAGCAACTTCAGTTTTCTCCATAACACCTATACTGAAGATAGATATATTTAAATTCCTCCCATCAAGGTATGAATTTAAGAGATTTTTTCCAGATTTATTGAGGTCATCTTAAAAGCAAACAGCTTAACCGAAGTCTAAAACATAGCATTCTTTGAGGAATTTTTATTTCAAATATACAATAGATTTCTTGTCAAATCTAAATAAAATGAGTTGTTTGTGGTTCAATCTATACCATGATTTTTAGATTCATCTAAGTATTTTTTATCAGATTTATGAATATAGGTTGAAAGAATTACACCTATTACCCCTCCAACGGGCGACATGCTCCTCTAGGGGCGACACCTTCATGTCGCCCACCCAACGGGTGACTTCAATTTTTTTTTATTTTTGCTAATAAAATATTAAAAAATATATAAAAAAATCCGCAGTCGGCAGGATGATCGCCAGCAGGAATCATCACCCTAATAAAGAGTCATGTCCTGGTCTGGGAGCCTCAGCTACGTGTGGCTGCTGCAGGGCCCTGCTGCTGCGGCGGCGCTTAGAATGAAGAAAGGATACTGGGAAGTGGCTTGGAACAGAGTGCGTGTCTAATTTTCCCTAGAGCGATTGAAGAAGCACTACTCCAAGAAAACACATTGGCAGATTATACTTATTCTGGTACCCACGCATACATATATGATGATAGGGTTTCCATGAACCAGCGGTCACCCATTCCTTGCAATGTGGATATAACATCAGTCAGTTGGATTCATCAATCCTGAATGACTGTGGAAACACTGTTGGTGTAGCTGTCCTCCTATATATACCACAGACTAGCTGAATGTGCCTTTTGTAGGCATTACTATATATCAGCTAATTGCATGGAAGATATATAAACTATGCAACCTTTTTTTTCCGAACATTATAAACTATGCAACCTTACACATACTTTGTGTTTGCTTCTTGTTTTCAGAAGCAATATCCGGTGTAGAATATTGGAGGAAAGCAAATTCCAATGACATGGTGCCTTAGATTGGAGGATAGAAAAAACCATGTGCATTTCTTTAGAAGTTTGTTCAAGAACCAACATTAAAACTGGGAAATAGCTAGCATCCTTCTACTCTATTATAAAGAATCCAGCCTAAGTATTCTAATAATGGGACCACCCATTCTTGCTTGTTTCTTGATGTTGTTTCCTGGTATTTCAGCTGAAGAACCAAGTGGGGTTTATACCCTTGTGATTTTGGTGATTAATGCCAACATAGTAATTGGGACTAACCAAGTGTGCTAGTGTGCAAGGTTTAGTCTCAGGGATGCTTAGGAAAAGGAAGCCATCAAAGCCCGGATCAAAGAAAGCTTGAATTGGAGAAGATCCTGTCGAGAAGAATGCACCGGATGGTGCACCGGGCGCACCGGTGGTAGCACCGGACAACGTCACCGGTCGGCAGGGCCAAGTCAAGACAGTGGAGGGCTTCTTCGTGAAGGCCCGGTGCTGTGCGCACCGGATGGACCGGTGTAAGGATCACCGGGGTGTCCGACCCTAGAGGGAGAGGGGGTGAATAGGGTCGCTATTTTTTTTAACCTAGGGCTCAAACTACTTGCATAAGATAAACCTAACACGTCCTATACATGCTAGTTATGACTAAGGTTTATCTTTCCAATTCTCTACTTACCCCAAAATACTTGCAACCTATAGCCAATCCTAAACAAACTAACTAGGAAAGTAAAGGCACGCAAGATAAAGTAAATGCGGAAACGTAATATGGTAAGTAAAGAGGTAAGTGCAAGAGGAATGCAAACTCCCGAGTAGACACGGTCATGTAACGTGGTTCGACACAAACGCCTACGTCCACGGGACACCGAGGCTCTTCCGATCACCGTCTTGCACTACGCCACCAAGGCGATGCCGGCAAGCAAAGGCAAGTGCCCACAAGACAACGAGTCTCGTGCACCGCCACCGTCTCTCTCGGTCACCCAGCCGAAATCCACTACGGAGCTTCTCCACCAAGGAGGGGGTCTCCTCTTCCCCCCGCACAAAGTGTCGTTGCCACTCCTGTTGTCGGTCGAAACCCACCGGCGAGCAGCGACAGGCAACACGAAGAGCCGGGAGGTCGCCGGGGCACTAGCAGGCACTGCTCCCTCGTCGACGGCCCGCAATTCCAGCAACGCGCCGCGGCTTGTGAAGACGCAGGGCGTGCCACCTGACCTATACCCGATCAGGAAGGTGCGGACGTGCTTGCGATGATTGACCTGCATACACAAACACGTGGAAACGTAAGTCCGAGCCGTAGTCGGCTCCCCGGGACGACTCTTGCATCGGCTTTAAAGAGCCGATCGAGTCCCGGTGTCAGATGGGATCTGTTGCATCCGGATATTGATAGATAAAGCAAATAACTATAAAACTGCTTCAGTTAAATCTAATCGATCTAATCCACAACGGTAAAAGCTTCACTGCTAGATCGGAACGTCCTACACGTAACTGGGCCTAATGAACGTAACAGATATCTAAACCATAACAAAAAACAGAGGCCTAAGAACTAGCAAGAGCCGATTCCCGGATCAATTCCCTGTTAAAGCTAAGATAAAGCATCTAAAACACCACCGGATCATCCAATCCGTTTGCAAGGCCTAACCTAGCAGATATTACGCCAACTCTCAAGAATAAGAGCAAACCGTGACAGATCAGATCTACTAAACATAAAAGAAGCAGGGTATCGTCTCTGTGCAACTAATCCTATATGACAAGAACTAGCATAAGATTAAAATGTGACTGCACAGAGACAACATGATATTCGTAGATGATAAACAACAAGGCACGATAAATCTACTAGAAGCCATGCTACGAACATCAAGATAACAAGCATTACTCGCCATCAAAAACGCTTCAGTACGAGTAATACCAAGGTAAAAGCAAGAACAACGCTGCCCTGATCGCGAGGAGCGATCAGGGCAGCATGGCGCTTACTTGGATGAAACCCTAGGGTCAAGGGTGGCGATGCGCCGAGTTTGTTGTTTGCGAGACGTGATGACGTTCTTCTTTCATGAATAACATAGGGTACATATTTATAGTCCGGAGACTTGGGAAACAACCTAAACTAATCTTGTCCCGATTAGACTCTATCTCTAATCTAAATCTAAGGATACATGGCCCACGTGGCCCAGATGCTCACGCAGGAGCCGATTTACAAGCCTTCTTATTCTTCCGCTTTAAGCCCATCCTGCTTTCGGCCCATAAATTAATCATGTTAATTTACGGCGATAACAACTCCACACCAAGTCGGAGGGTCACACGACGGATCACAAGGATTGCTTGCTGCAGCAAGACTTCTCTCAAGGGAGCTCTCGCAAGAACTAATCCCTATTACAAGCACTAAGCACTCTCATAAGTGTGCTTAAGCGTATATGATGTACAATGAAGCTCTATGGTGGTTGGAGGTGTTCTTCAAGTGTAGTATGCTTCCTTAGTCTCCAGCAAGCTCAAATGAGCCGTGGGGTGGCATATATATTGCCCACACACCTCAAACTAGCCGTTGGAAAAAGGCTGACAAAAAACGCTATGATCGGTTAAACCGATGCTCCCGTTTTTGTCATCACCGGTTTAACTGGTGAGTGCATTTTCCAACTAGCCGTTATACTTCAACGGCTACCTCAATCGACCGACGTAATCAACCGATGCAGCGTCGGTTTAACCGGTGAGTGTAGTTGCTGAAAAACTAACTCTCTGGACAACTGCACCGACGTTCACCAATATCTAGCGTCGGTTCATTCGGTGTATAGATTTTGCCTCAGCTGCTGAGTTTATTGCACTGACGTATTAAACTTTCCTGGCATCGGTTCAACCGGTGTTACCAAAATTCCCAGACGTGCTCCAAGTCAATGCACCGATGTATGTAATTTTCTTAGCGTCAGTTCAACCGGTGATACTAAAATATCTCTGTCTTGATTGTTTTGATTTGGTTTCTTCACGGTCTCTTCAATCTTCGAATCCTTTGGACCGAAGAGGCGGCCCTTCGGGCATAGCTAAGCCTATCTTCTCTTTGTCATCACTTGAACCTAAAAGCCTGAGAATGGTCATCTTAACAATCATATTAGTCCAAGTGTTGTGTTGTCTATATCAATCACCAAAATATTATATTGAAATATGGTATGAGAGGCCATTTTTGCTACAACCGGTGATTGCACCAGACACCATCACCGGTCGGCGAGGAAGGACTCGGCCAAGTCCCCAAAGGAACTGTGAAAATCGAGCACCGGATGAACCGATGGGTTCACTGGACGGCGCACTGGTTGGTCAACAGTGAAGACCCCAACGGCTAGTTTGGGGTGATGGTGCGAAGACACTCACCGGTGTGACCGGTGAGTGCACCGGATGACCGCACCGGTCGGTCCGGTGAGTTGGCAGGGGGCCAACGACTAGTTTTTCAGAGGTGCCAAAAGGCACTCACCGGATGGACCGGTGCCTCTGAAAAGCACCCACCGGTCCGTCCGGTGAGTGTCGTGACTGGGCAGTTTCCAGCCAACGGCTAGTTTCTTCTTGGGGCTATATATACCCCTACCCCCCCTCCCGGCCTTCTCATTGTTGTTGGAGTGTGCTGAAGTTGCTAGGTGTTCTAGTGCACCTCTTGAGAGCCTCCACCACCAAAAGTGCTTAAGTGAAGATTAGGTGATTAGCATAGTGCTTTGCGAAGTGCTTAGGCTAGTTAGACCCGCTCATAGCGCTTGCTCTAGGCTTAGGCTTATTGTTTAGTGAGATTAGACAATCTCTCACACCATAGGTGCCTGCGCGCACCGGTCTTGTACATTGGAGGGGCTTGTAGTCTTGCGAGATCACACCAACCGCGTTTGTGGTGTGGCCGCCATCATGTACTAGGGGAACGAGGCCCTCGGCGGTTTGGCCGGAAGCTCGATAGTGAAGACGGCGGGGAGCATCCGGGAGAGGCCCACTCGGAGACCCATTTGCGAGTGGGGAATGACCAGGGCTATCCACGGAGTGACCCGACCGGGAGCTTGACCCTTGCGAGGGGCTCCAACGAGGACTAGGGGGAAGCGTGAGCTTCTCGATACCTCGGGAAAACATCGCCGTGCCGGGAGTGCTTCTTGACTCATCTCTTTACATTCCACACTTAATTATTGCATTTAAGCTTCCGCATTTACTTTACTAGAATTGCCTTGTGTAGGTTCTAGTTTAGCCCTTTTGAGTGCATAATCTTGTGCGTTAGAGATAGTCACACTAGGAAAACCGTAGTGCACATCTAGGTAGAATTGTGTAGGTTTTAATTTCTGCTAAAATCCTATTAGTTTTAGAAATCCCTAGTTCACCCCCCTCCTAGGGCGTCTCGGTCCTAACATCAGCATTAATGAGCAGCTGTTAACCAGAAGGGCACAACAATTTATACTTCAATTTTCAAATTAGCATTAGGCTTGAAAGATGACTTGCAATCACCTCGTGCCAACTTGCTCTCTAGTCAGAGTGTCTCACATTGAGCTTCTGATCCATTTCTCCTGTACTTTCTTCAGCAAAGAAAATTAACTAAGAACAGATGAACAGAATGAGTGGGATGACACAACGATGCACTATATGTACCCTTAAGTATAGTTTGCTTTTGAAGCAACATCAATGTAGAATATATTTGACTTCACATCCAATCTTTTTAATCAAACAGTGTATGCACGAGCGGATGGGAGCAAAAGGAATTAACCTTTCAGTTTACTGGGGCAGGCATTTGAGGCAAGTTTTACTTGTCTTCCCTAGAATTTGGTAGAAAGCTAGTTTATAATGGAAAAGGTCCATTTCCCTCTTTCAGCTAGAGTTCGAGTATCTACAATACCAGACATTGGTTCCTCTCGAACAATTGAAACAGTCCGATTTTCCACCCTGCATAGCTTCGGTATTTTAGCCTACGACCTGGCACCAGGACATCCCACCATATATGAGGCGCCATGCCAACTGCAGGGTGGTAAAATCAAATCATGTCACTAGTTTAGGGAGGTAAAATGGAATTCACGAACTGAGCTTAGCACAACTGGCATGGTTCTTTGTGGTGGAATCTGTCCACTCGGGTTCAAACCTGGGTGCTCACATTTTCCTGGATTTATTCCAGGATTTACCGGTGGTAGGCGACGTACCCCTCGACAGCGAGGCGTCTGCGATGACTTCGTCAATCTCGAGATCCAGCCGGCCCCTCCTCTCGAAGGCATTCATAGGAATGGGGTTTGCGAGCTTGTTTTTGTAGGGGCGAGTATGTGTGCGTTGTGAGCGTGAGTCTGTACTAGTGTTTCGAAAAAAGGTAAAATGGAATTTTTTTTTCTGAAAATAGCCATCCAAATATTATTTTGTAAAAAATATCTAAATATTTTTCTGATACTATTTTATTAAAAAATGGAAAACAAATGACAGCAAGACAGCCACCATCATATCTCCACGGCCTCTTAAAGCTGGCTCTACCTAGCGGCCCATGCGCCACCATGACGTTTCTTTCCCTGTCGCCTCACTGGAAGCCACCTGAACGCCACTAGTTTACATCGAACACCTTGCGGATGACCTCGCATATCATTCCAATGCTCGTGCTTGCCTCATCGGTGAACATTTTTTTTTCTGACAGTAGTTGTTGGAGGTAAAAACGATTACTAGTGGCACATAGGCGGCTCAAAATAGCACCATGATGGCGGATTGGCCGCTAAGATGGGGCAATGCAACGAAGGTGGAGGGTGTCCCATCAGCTGTGTGCCACTTAGAGTGAAGATGAAGAAAGGATGGGGCGACGTTGCTTTGGAACAGAACATGTGTCTACTTTTTCTTATAGCGATTGAAGTAGCAGAGCTCCAAGAAAACACATGACAGATTATATTCATGCTACACAGGCATACATATATGATGTTAGAGTTTTCATCATGAATCTGCAGTCACCCCATCCCTTGTGAGAGCCCTTTTTTTAAGTAATTCCTTGCGAGAGTTTTTGCAGTGCCTTTTGATATTACATGGCTCGGAGTATCATCCACTACTACAAAACAGGCCTTTGTTCCTGGCCATTTGTCCCGGGCCCGTCCCGGCAGCCTTTGGGCCCGGGACAATAGGTGGCTTTTGTCCCGGGTCCAACGGCTAGCCGGGCCAGCGGGGGGGACGGGGGCCTTTTGTCCCGGTTGGAGACACCAACCGGGACAAAATGGGAGCCTTTTGTCCCGGTTGGTGGTTCCAACCGGGACAAAAGGCCCGCGTAGCCTTTTGTCCCGGTTGGAACCACCAACCGGGACAAAAGTCCCCCTTTTGTCCCGGTTCGTGCCTCCAACCGGGACAAAAGGCCTTGCGCCCCTTATCCCCTTCCCTCTCCCCCCGCCCGAGCCATTCAGCTCACTTGTTTTCTCTGTTCTTGGCTCGGGATAGAGGAGTTTTGCTCATTTCTTCACCACATTTGTGAAGATCTTTGATTCTCCGTCCATCCATCTGCTCTAAAGGTTTGGGGCTTGTTTTTCTCTTCTTCCTTGGCTTGTATAGCTCATTTCATACTTTAGAAATAGAGAAAATGTGTAGCTAGCTCATTTCTTGGACATTATTTTGCTAGCTAGATTGCATATGTAGGCGTAATTTTCTTTTAGATTTAGATGAGTATATGGATAGTAGAAATTTTTAGAATGAGTGTAGATACTTCATGTGATGTACTTGTATATATGACCATATTGTGGATAGTTGATTTTTTTATTCGTGAATGAATTAATGAAATGAGTATATTATAGAATTTTTTGTATTATGAATGGATTATTTTGACACTCTAGTGATGTATTTAATCAGGCTCACATTGAAACCATCTAGAAGCTAAAAAAATCTTTATTTCGAAACAAGTATACGTCGTTAATCTCCATCCAACGGTGATGGCACTACCTTTCAGGGATACACGATGCGCTATAAGGACGTCGCAAATCGGTTGGTCGCATCACCAGCACTTCCGATTGATAAGAAGACAGCATTTGACGCAGTCAGCATGCCGTTGTTGTACTGAGAGCATATGAACGAGCATGCTGCCTGTGCCAAGTGCTATGCCTATTAATCGTAAATGTTGGTGCTGCGACTAGCCGATTGGTGACATCCTTGTACCGCACCGTGTCCCCCCGAAAGGCAGTGTCATCACCGCAGGGTTGAGGTTACTGACATATACATTTTCAGAAATAAAGGTTTATTTTTCTTCTAGAGGGTTTCTGGATATTGAAAAGAGTGTACTCTTGGAACTGAAGGGTGTCAAAGTAATTAGAAGTTATAGAGATTTCTTTCAATTAATTAGAGATTTCTTGAGGATTAATGATACATTTCGTCTTTTTTTATATAATTTCATTGTTATTTGCAAGAGTTATTAATCTGATCATTGTAATTGTAATAGTAAATAATTTTTGCTTTGTAATGGTAAGAATTTATAATTTTGTGGAAAATAAAGGTATTTTTCAGTAAAATATGGCTTCAACAGCTGGAGGGAGTGGCGCCGGTGGGGGTGATCGTTGTCCTTCTGGAGAGAAGGGCACAACTCGAGTAGGTCGTCGGTCCAAAAAACCTAGTGCTTTTCATAGGGCAGCGCTCCGTTATTTGGAAAAAGAATATAGAGAATGCATGGCAAGGGGCGAGGAACCTCCGTTTGATCTTGAGGATTTATTGCGGCGTTACGGTTCGTCACCACCAAACTCGGAGGTTTCAGCTCCGCCATCTTATTCTGCGCCAGCAAGAAATCCGTTAGAACATTCTGCGTTCCAACGCAAGGACGGTTGAAAACCTATGTGTTGTTGACCGAATTTTTAAATTTCATGTATAGTACTCCTTTGTTAAGTTCTGTAATGGATTAAGTACCCCTTTTAATTAATCAAGATGTATGATAGATATTGCATATCTTTTAATTATTCATGTTATGTTACATTTAGTTTAATTTAGGTTTGATATATTTTATTTATTCGATACGTGTAAAGAATTCAAATCGATTTATTTAAAATGCAGATGGACCGGCAATGGATGTACAATGCTGACCGACGTTCGAAAGAATTCATTGATGGCCTGCATTATTTTTTGTCTGTGGCTGAGGCAAACAAGCAGAATGGTTTTATGTGCTGCCCGTGTGTTCATTGCAACAATAACAAGGATTACTCATCTTCAAGAATCCTACACAGCCACATTTTCGCAAATGGTTTCATGAAAAAGTATGTTTGTTGGACGAAGCACGGAGAACAGGGGGTTACCATGGAAGACAATGAAGAAGAAGATTTTGACGACCACTTTCCCGGGAATGCTGGAATCGGTGCATTCGATGACGATATTCCCATGGAAGAGCCCGAAGTAGATGTAGCAGAAAATGATCCCAGCGACGATCTGGGGCAAGCATTGCACAATGTGCAGGCAGACTGTGAGAGTGAAACGGAGAGGCTGAAGTTCCAGAAGTTGTTAGAGGACCACCATAAGTTGTTGTACCCAGATTGTCAAAATGGATTTAAGAAACTTGGCACCACCTTGGAGTTGCTGCAATGGAAGGCGACAAATGGTGTATCCGACAAGGGATTTGGTGAATTACTCAAACTTGTTAAAAAAATGCTTCCTAAGGACAATGAATTGCCTGCCACAACGTATGAAGCCAAACAACTTGTTTGCCCTTTGGGACTGGAAGTGCAAAAGATACATGCATGCCCCAACGACTGCATCCTCTACCGAGGCGAGTACGAGAATTTGGATGCATGTCCCGTATGCAGTGCATTGCGTTACAAGATTAGAAAAGATGATCCTGGAGATGTCGAGGGAGAGCCTCCCCGGAAGAGAGTTCCTGCGAAGGTCATGTGGTATTTGCCTATAATACCACGTTTGAAGCGTCTGTTTAGAAATAAAGATAATGCTAAGTTGATGCGATGGCACAAAGAGGAACGCAAGAAAGACTCGATGTTGAGACACCCCGCTGATGGGTCGCAGTGGAGAAAAATAGATAGAACGTACCCTAAATTTGATTTGGATGCGAGAAACATAAGGTTCGGTTTGAGTACGGATGGCATGAATCCTTTTGGTGAGATGAGCAGTGGTCATAGCACTTGGCCTGTGACTCTTTGTCTGTACAATCTTCCACCATGGCTCTGCATGAAACGAAAGTTCATCATGATGCCAGTGCTTATCCCGGGTCCAAAGCAGCCCGGAAATGACATTGATGTGTACCTAAGACCATTGGTCGAAGAACTCTTATTGCTCTGGGGCGATGAAGGTGTACGGATGTGGGATGAATACAAACAGGAAAACTTCAACCTACGAGCATTGCTGTTCGTAACGATCAATGACTGGCCTGCTCTTAGTAACTTGTCAGGACATTCGAACAAGGGATACAAAGCATGCACACACTGTTTAGATGATACCGATAATATATGGTTGACTCACTGTAAGAAGGTTGTATACATGGGTCATCGTCGGTTTCTTCCCATCAGGCATGCGGTACGAAAGAAGGGCAAGCATTTCAAAGGCCAAGCGGACCACCGAACAAAACCGATGCACCGTAGTGGTAAAGACGTCTTCAACATGGTAAAAGATCTAGAAGTTGTTTTTGGAAAGGGATCTGGTAGCCAACCTGTTCCGAACGAAAATGGAATGGCGCCCATGTGGAAGAAGAAATCTATATTTTGGGAGCTACCATATTGGGAAGTCTTAGATGTTCGTCATGCAATTGATGTGATGCACCTCACGAAGAATTTTTGCGTCAACCTGATAGCATTCTTGGGAGTGTACGGAAAGACAAAAGATACAGTAGAAGCACGTCAAGAATTGCAACGTATGGAAGAACGAGATGCCTTACATCCACAACAGCGAGATAATGGACGACAATACTTAAGTCCTGCCAGCTATACTCTTAGCAAGGAAGAGAAAGAAACCATGTTTGACTGCTTGAGCAGTATAAAGGTTCCATCTGGATACTCATCCAATATAAAAGGAATCTTAAATTTGGCAGAGAAGAAATTTACAAATCTCAAGTCCCATGACTGCCATGTGCTTATGACCGAACTTCTTCCGGTTGTGCTGCGGGGGATTCTGCCTGATAACGTCCGGTTAACCATCGTGAAGATATGTGCCTTCCTCAACGCAGTTTCTCAGAAGATAATTGACCCGGAGAATTTGATAAAGCTGCAAAACGATGTGGTGCAATGTCTTGTTGGCTTTGAGCTGATATTTCCACCATCTTTCTTCAACATCATGACACATCTTCTAGTGCACCTTGTCAAAGAGATTGATATTCTCGGACCAGTATTTCTACACAACATGTTCCCATTCGAAAGGTTCATGGGGGTACTCAAGAAATGTGTTCGTAATAGAGCTCGTCCAGAAGGAAGCATCGCCAGTGCCTACGGAACTGAGGAGGTCATTGACTTTTGTGTTGACTTTATTGATGACCTTAAACTGATTGGAGTCCCTGAATCGCGATATGAGGGGAGACTATCTGGAAAGGGTACATTAGGAAAGAAATCTTATGTCTGCACAGATGATTTCTCATTCAAGAAAGCGCATTATACGGTTCTTCAACAATCATCCTTGGTTGACCCATATATCGAGGAACACAAGAAAATTCTGCTCTCCAATTTCCCGGAAAAGTCTGAGGCATGGATTACACGTGAGCACATGAACACTTTCTGTAGCTGGTTGCGGAAGCATCTAATGCATAACATGGATATAAGTGAACAACTGTTCTTATTGGCTAGGGGACCATCTTGGAATATCTTAACATACCAAGGGTACGAGATAAATGGAAACACATTTTATACGATAGCCCAAGATAAAAAGAGTACCAACCAAAACAGCGGTGTTCGTATGGATGCCACGGACAATAATGGAAAAAAAGACACATATTACGGCTACATTGAAGAGATATGGGAGCTGGATTACGGTCCCAATTTCAAGGTGCCTCTATTTCGTTGCCAATGGGTTAAGCTATCTGGAGGAGGGGTAACAAAAGATGAGTATGGGATGACAATAGTTGATCTCAACAATCTTGGGTATAGAGACGAGCCATTTGTCCTAGCCCAGGATGTCGCTCAGGTTTTCTACATTAAGGACATGTCCAGCAAGCCAAAGAAGGGGATCAACAAGCAAAAGGATGAGCCTAAGCGACACATAGTTCTATCAGGAAAGAGAAACATCGTTGGAGTGGAGGACAAGACAGACTTTTCAGAAGAATATAATAATTTTGTTGCCATTCCACCTTTCGAAGTAAATGCTGATCCATGCATCCTGCTAGCCAATGATGATGCTCCATACTTGCGCCGTGATCATAATCAAGGGACATTTGTGAAGAGAAAGTCTGTTACCGCTAATCCTTCATGTACTTGAATCATTTTATTTATTTCATGAAATTACATTCACATTAACACACTATACTCTTTCACTAACACACACAATCTCACTAACACACACTATCTCTCAAACTCACACACTACTCATTAATATCATGAAATTGCTTAATTTTATCTAAAATTCACTTTTTAAACGTTAATATCGTGATAGAATCCACTTTCTATCGAAAAGCAACAGTTTGAAAAAAAATTTCACCTAATATATTTTTGCATGGTCAAAATAACAAATATGATTTCAAAAAAGTTAGATATTTCATTGACCCAATCACTTGAATGAAAATTAATTATTTTTGTTGCGTGTATCAAATTTATATAGAGATAAGAAATTTTGTTCCATAATTTTTGGAATCATAATTTTATTAACTGAAATAACAAATGAAAGCCAATTTTAAAAGAGAAGTTAAAAGAAACAAAAACAAACATAACATTAGGCGGGAACGAGGGAAAACGGGCCCCTTTTGTCCCGGGTGGTAGATCCACCCGGGACTAAAGGTGGGCCGCGGGCTGGGAATTTTCCCGGCCCGCCCAAAAACCCCTTTTGTCCCGGGTGAAGCCACCACCCGGGACAAAAGGTTCTTTTGTCCCGGGTGGTGGTTTCACCCGGGACAAAAGGGGGGGCCTTTTGTCCCGGGTGAAGCCACCACCCGGGACAAAAGGACCTTTTGTCCCGGGTGGTGGCTTCACCCGGGACAAAAGGCCCCCCCCCCCATATATTTCCTAGCTTCCTCCCTCCTTCGCCCTTCCTCCCTCCCGCGCCGTCCGTTCCCCTGCTCCCCCCACCGCTCGAGCTCCCCGAGCACCGCCGCCGTCGACGTTGCCGCCCAGAGCCCCGCCGCGCGAGCCCACGTCACCGAGCGCCGTCGTCCCTGCGAGCGCCGCCCCCGGCCTCCACTCCGCGCGCACGCCCTCGTCGGCGGCCTCCACTGCACGCCGCCGCGCCGCCGCCCTGTTGTGTGGGTATTCTTCGATCTCTGTTCTTCTTCACACTGTAAAGCCTACTGGAAAAGAGACAGGAAACAAAAAATAATTGCTCAGAAAATGTCCTTCTTCACACCTAATGCTGCAGTAATTCTAAGCTTATTTTACTTCAGCTTATTTTCCATTTTACCTGTCAGTTGAAGCTTCATTTCCCCTTTGGCACTGGATGGGTTTTGGAACCATATTTCATTGAGAGAACCCACTGGCAAAAAGGAAATTCAATGTTTCAAGGAATTAAGAATAAAAACTGGTGGTAGAAAGGAAAGCTTTTGCCTTTTTCTGTATCGTACAGGTAAATGATTGTATTGACTTTTACTTTAAAAGATGCACAGCAATTATGAGAGATGTAATTTAATGATAAATATTTTTTTCTAGCATGCTACCTGTTTGTTCTTGACCAATGAGTCCCAGATTGAATTCAGGTTTTGATGTATCCCTTTGAGTCCACTGAACAAGCCTCCTAAACCAATGCCTCCTTTTTGGCAAAACTTGAGCATTCCATCCTACAAATAACTGATTTAATAATGATACATCGATGCTAGCAATAGTAAGAGAACCAAAACTAAGCGTGAAATATTCAATTTTAGTTGTCAAAAGAAATAGTACATACAAATGAAAGCTGGATAGTTAAGAAAAGAATATTAGTTATATGAGTTTAATTTTTAGATCTATCATGATCAGTAGAATCGTGAAAGGAAATACCATAATGTTTCTGTTCTTCTACTGCAAATGGCTTGGTTACTGTTTGAACCTCTAGTGATTCAATCCAATTGTCATCAGATCGATAGTGACACTTATATCTAGATGTGATCTTCCAGAAAGAAAATCAAACAAAAAAATCATATAGGAAAAAAACTATACTTATTTTGACATGGAGAGAGTATAATTAGTATTGCTTTAATTAGATGAATCTCATTACAAGCTAAAACTACATTCTTTGTGGGACAAAATTTGGATGCAAAAAACTATACTTATTTTGACATGGAGAGAGTATCATATATGGACCCAATTCAATAAAGCCTAGCAAGGAAGCCCCCAATGCAAAAGAATCATTCTCTCCGTCTCTGCTCATAGCTCGCCCTGAGCCCACGTCCCCCCCCGGCTCCGCGTTCGCCCCAGTGCGCCTCCGGCCCTTGGCTTTGAGCCCTTCGCCTTCGGCCCTCGGCCCTCCGCCTATCCCTAGCCGCAAATTTCTGGAGTGGATTATTTAGATAATTTTTAAGGGTTTTATTTGTATTCATATTTTAGTTACGATGGACCCGCGACACACAGACGCGGAAGACGAACAGTTCCTGTTGAATATGATTGGCGAAGGTCAAGGAGATGTCGCTGAACAAGCTGATGATGGCAGCAATACCGACATATATTTGAATATGTCCGGTGATGGAATTGAGGCACCATCTATTCAGGATGACGCTGCTGCTGAACAAAGTGCTAATGTACATATCAAAACTATACTTATTTGTAGTGACAATCATATTTTCATCTGAATCTATATGAATACTATGAATGTTTTTTTTATAGCCGTCTGGATCATCGTCGCAGCAGAAAAAGACGAAGCGAGGCCCAACAAAAAAACTGGAAGGGCGGTTCATTATAACGGAAGTTGGTCCAGATGGCGAACCGATCGCTCCAGAAGCTGCCGCCAAAAAATTCATAAGACAATCCGGATGTATTGTCAGGGACCACATCCCGATCAGCTTTAGGCTCTGGAAAGCTTCCAATCCAAGCGAGGAACGGGATGCGGTACCCGAAAGAGAAAAAGAATGGTGCTGGCGGGAGCTTAAGAAAAACTTCACGGTTCCAGCTGAATCCGAAGAGATATGCAAGCGCTGGACCCTGAGTAAGATGGCCGAACAACTGCGATCATTCAAGAAAATTTTGACGAAGAAATATATCAAGACCGGGACCACACCCGTATTTACCGGCGAGCTCGAAAAGCTCAGGGGTCACTGGGATGAATTTGTGGAATACAAGTCTTCAGAGCTTGGGCTTCAGAAGGTGCAGAAGGCCAAAGACAACGCCTCGAAGAAAGTGTACCATCACACTCTAGGCCAAGGAGGCTACAAGCTTGCAGTACCCAAATGGGAGAAGATGGAGCAGGATCTGCTTGACAGAGGCATCCGACCTGCGACCATGAACTGGCCTGAAAGGTCAAGGACCTGGTTTTATGGTCACGGGGGAAGCTTGGACCCATTGACTGGTGACTGCATCTATGGGCCAAACATCCAGCGAGCAGCCCAGAGACTACAGGAGGCCATACAAGCAGCGGCCGAGGGAACATTCCAGCCGGATAGAGAGAGGGACGAGCTGACTTACGCCCTTGGGAATCCAGAGCATCCGGGCCGCACAAGAGGCAAAGGCGTGGTTCCGTGGAAGTATGGGTTCAGGGAATACATTGATTCATATAGAAGCCGGCAAAGAAGAAAGAATGATGAGCGGGAGCACCTACGAAGGCTAGAGGAACGGCTCATGTCACACGATCAAAGACTGGAGGAAGAGGTTCAACGCCAAGTGGCCGTAGCAATGAGCCAGCAACAGCAAGCGCAAACGTTGCCTCCAGAGCCTAGTGTCGCAGCAGATCACCTGTCTCAGCGGAAAAGCAGCTGCGCTTCCACAGACGTCGCCGCTGCCGAGCCCACGGGGATCCAGGCCGCAGTTGAAGCGTCGGCCCCGCAGCGATTTCCAGTGGATGAGATCACCCACCGGACACCTTGTGACCTGCAGACTGCCGTTAAGAACTTAATGTTCACTGTTGCGTACGGTACCGCCATGCCAACCGAACCAGGCGACGTGTACCACGGGCAGCAAATTCCGCCTAGATACACAAGAGTTGGCGTGGAGCAGGTGTGCCAGGGTTGGGAGACGCTCGAGCTTGATATTCCTGGAGGCGATGGGGAGAGGACACTAGCAGAAGCCATTCATGGCTACATCCTATGGGATAAGCGCTACATTGTCCTAAAGTCGGATGATCAAACACCAAGACCGGCATCTCAGCATGCCTCTCCAAGACCGGCATCTCCGCAAAACTCCCCAAGGGCAGCACTGTCTCGGCAAGGTTCACCGGCACATTCTCCATCACCATCATCTCATGCGCCGATGAACACTCAAGCGTCACCGTCGCCTCCATGGTCACCCCCTCCGCCGCCGGCAAAGAAGCAGAAACGGCCGCCGGCAAAGAAGGTAGCTGCACCGGCTAGGGAGCCTCCAAAGAAGAAGGAAAAGAAGAAGAAAACCAAGGAGGCTCCTATTAAACCCTGGGACATGAGCCTTGAAGAATGCGATCGGATAACTCAAGAAAGAGTTAAAGAGCACTTCAAGCCGAAGCCGAAGCCGGAGTCCGAGAAAGTGATAAATCCGATAGATTTGAAATTTTTTAAGGGAATGTGCGAAGCAAATAAGAGAAAATTCATTCCGAGAGACCCCCCTTCAGACTACGAACGCACAATTATCAAAACTACTGAGAAAAAGAAGAGACAATCAAAGTCGTCGTCGTCCGACGTTCCACAGCTCGGAGCCCAAAAGAAACAATCAATAGAGCCTCTCGTAGTGGGACAGACGACGCAAGAACAAGACTTTGTTACATTTTTGAAAGAATCAAACCTGACGGCCGCTCAGATTGCAGGGGGAGAAGATATTCCAAAGGCCGATGTGGTCGTCAAATGGACGTTTGAGATCGGCAAAACTCTTGTACCCCCCGAAGTAGTGTCTGTGCTTCCAACGCAAATGTATAAGCTGCACCAGCACTACATGCGTGCGATGGCCGATTGCATCTTCATGCAGGGCGCAAAGATTAAAGATGACGATTTCTTACGGGGGGAGGCCATTCTATGGATAAACTGGGAAGAAATTTACCAACTATTCCATCAGGAGGCCCTCGACATCTCTATGGTCGCCTTGTGGGTTCTGTAAGTATTTTACTCTCCTTACGTATTGTTTTGCATGATCTCAACATACTGATCTCTTGATTTATTCGGTATCATGTAGAATGGAGATACATACTTGCAGAAGAAAGGGATACTCTCACCTCGGCTTCATCGACCCAATTACTTGTAATTGGAGGCTTCTACGCGACAATACCGATGAGATATTCCAAATGTTGTTCAAGTACATAAGCGTTTATCACAACAAGCAAATGATATTGTTTCCTTACAACTTTGCGTGAGTGATTCCTTCCGTCTAACTCTTTCTATTCTGTAATCGAATTGTTTAAACCTTAACTACCAAGAACTGCCTCCGTATAATCTTGCAGTGAACACTGGATCCTAATTGTCATAATTCCCGAGAAGAGCCTACTCGTGGTTATGGACTCATTGAGGAGACCTCCAGAACAATACGAAAATCTTCTTAACATGATGAAAAAGTAATTCTACCACTACTCCGTCCATGACCGATAATTTGAATCACTTTGTTACTTGACTATAATTGTTCTAATCATGCACAGGGTTTGGAAAGAATTCGCTAAAAATCATCCAGGCAAATTTGACAAGGAATTGAAGATCAAGACAGATTTTCCGGTACGCGCTTGGATGATTCGTTGCACGATTCATTAGTTTTATTATATATTCATGTAAATACCTGATAATTTCTTCTCTCTTAAAGTGTATGAGGCAGAAACCAGGCACTGTATTGTGCGCATACTATGTATGCGAGAACATCCATGGTCTGGTAGGTCCTCCAAAGGGCTGGACAGATTGGGAGGAGGAAGTAAGTAAAAAAACTTGTTAATATTTGAACTCGTATTTTAATTAGTCGAAATTAATTATCCCTTTTTTCCATAGGTCGGGGAGATGCGCGATAAACTCATACCGGAGGAAAAGGTTATGGCGATTCAAGAACAATTCTCCGGATTTATTGTTGAGCAAGTCCTCGATCCAAAAGGCGAATTCTACTATGATGGAATATCTAATATTGACAATCACAGTAAATATGACAATATACGCGTATATATGTAATTAAGAACGAATATAACTATGTAAATATATATGTGTGTCTATGTATTAAATTTCTATTTATGAGTATGTATGTATGTATTAAATTTCCAAAAGGCAAATTCTACTATGTAATTAAGAACGAATATACCTATGCAAATATGATGGAGTATGTATGTATTATATATATAAGCACTCCAATAATATATATGTGTATATATATATATATTTATATAATATTGGTCCTAGACATTTTCATATGTAAAGGAATTCACATGTATAGATATGTGTATACATATATATATAAGTGAATTAATTTATATATGAAAACTATCTAGGACAAATATTATATAAGTAACTATATATATATGTATATATTAGTGGAGATCATACATACTGAATTCCAATACATAAGTTTTATTGAAATGCAAAAGTATAATTGAAATAGAAAAAGAATTGAGAAAAGAAAAACATGAAAAAAAAAGAGACCTTTTGTCCCGGTTGGTAACACCAACCGGGACAAAAGGGTGCGCCAGCCACGTGGGCGCTGGCTGCACCTTTTGTCCCGGTTGGTGTTACCAACTGGGACAAAAGGTCCTCTTTTGTCCCGGTTGCCACAACCGGGACAAAAGGGCACCCCCTTTTGTCCCAGACAGGCGTTCCCGGTTGGGAAACCGGGACAACAGCGGTTTCCCAACCGGGACAAATCAACGTTTTTGTAGTAGTGATCATTAGTTAAATCCCATTATTAATTAATAAAGGTTGTTTTGTAATTGACCTAATTTTCATCAAATTACTCTAGAACATAATTAAATAAAAATTATTTTTGACCTCACAATCATACATAATTACTAGTATATATCGTATTCCATCAATACCCCTATGATACTATGATACTAGTGGGCACAAGTAGTATCATAAAATTCCATCACTTGTTCTCTTTTCACTCTCTCACCTTAAAATTCGATCTTGTCCTATATTTTCTTCGCCATATATAAGTAACCATAGAACTTTGATTTTTTTTATTTTTGACATTTTTTAATATTATTTTAATTTCAACCCGTATTGGTTTTTATTTGCAGGAAGTAGCCCGTTTGGTCGCGCCACTTGCCCCAGCGCGACAGATAGCATCTGTCGCGCCAGTGCATGTGGCGCGACAGGGTGGCCACGCTGGCGGCCCAAGCCAGCGCTGCGCCGCGTCGGCGATGACGTGGACCTCCCTGTCGCGCCACATGCACTTGCGCGACAATCTTGTCGCGCCATGCGGGTTGGCGCGACAAAGACAATGTCCTGGGCCCGCACCGGCCCCTTCTCCCCCACCCTCCCTTTCTTTCCCTCCTCCTCCCCGACCAGAACTGCAGCCAGGGCGACGCCGCCGGCCGCCCCCCCAAGACCCCCCCCCCAAAATCGGATTTTTTGAGGGGAAAAAGTGCGGGGAATCGTTCCCCATCGTTGTCCGAAGGTATTGCCCCTAATATCTCATCATTTAACCGTGTGCATTAGTAGTTATTGGTGGTTTTTTGATTAGGGTTAGGTTCTTGATATGAGAAATGGTGGTGTTGTTGATAGTTTTCTCATGATTAGGATTTTAGATGATACGCAGATGGTACTCTGCTCTCGATTTGGACGTGAGGTAGTACGTGCATGCATCGATTAATATGATTTCTAGGATTGAGTGGTGGGGATGTTAATACGAGTTACATGTAACTTTATTCCATAGTTTTAGGAATGTACATATTATATTTTGAGCGCTGGTATATTGTGCTTAATTAGTATATACTTTGTTTCCATAATTATTTTGTTTTTGTTTGCATAAGTATTTTTTTATTTCACATGGCAATTGAATTTATGTATCTACAGTGCACATGGCAATGAGCGATGCCCGGTACAAGCTGCTTGGTGGTGGACAGTACCCATCCGAGTGTGATGAGGATGCCCCAGTCCCTCCTGCCCTTCCAGTTCCATTCTGTCGTTGTGAACCGGACAATCAGCTGGCAGAGGTGAAGCAATCGAGGCATCCCAAGACGGCCGGTAGAGCATTCTACATATGCAAGTGGAATGATTCATTGAATCCTTGCCACTGCTTTTTCTTTCAGTGGATCGATGGTCCGAATAAGTTCGATCCTAGAATTTGGCTGTTCCCTTATTATCGGTCAGAGTCGTGGGCGTACAATGAGTTTAGACGATGGGTCCCTCCCCCACCAAATCCACCACCTATGACAGAGGAAGAGAAGCAAGAAGCTGCTATATATCATGTGAACAATCCTCCCAAATGTCATTGCGGTGTTCGTGCCAAACTTCAAAGGCCTAATATTGGTGTCCCTCCAAAGTTCACTCCCTTTTTTAGATGCTCGCTAAAGACTAGAGTAAGTGTCATGTACCATAGCATTGATTCTTTAATTTTGCTGTAATTATGTGGCTAATGTTATGTGTCATGCAGGATGCATGGCCGGCATGTGACTTCAATGAGTATATTTATGGTCCTAAATCTCATTGGCCGACAGAAGAGGAAGTGCGAGAATTTGAGAGTGGGAAGAAGCCATGGCCATGTACAACTACTCCTAGTCTTCGATGCAAGTGTGGTATTCTGCCCACAAAAGGCGTAGTTCCTTCTGAGCTTGGCTACGGATATTACTGTGGCAATAGCTACGGAGAGTATTGGGTTCGTATATTAACCACAAAGTTGAAACTCCTTATGATTCTGTTATTGTGCTAGTATTTGGTATATTAACATTTCTGAATGTTTGGCTCTCAATAATTTTTCAGGAGGGAAGGACATGTGATTGGGAGTGGTTCAAAGGCCGGTATGAGCTAATGTTGCAATTGGGCAGAACAAAAGAGCCTTGGAAATCTCGAGACACTTTAAATAGAAAACTGAAGATAAGGAAGGATTACCAAGTTACTTTGCCCCTTGAGTCATTTTTGTCAGGGCCTGTACTCCAAGACCTACGGCGTGAGTATGGAAAGAAGGCAGCAGAAAAGGCAACTCTTGAGGATTGCATTGTTTATTGGAGGAGGAACCGAAGCAAGTACCCACAGCCCCTCACAGATCAGGAGGCTCAGATGGAGGCAATGCAGGCCCTAGTTGCCGATCTGCCACACAAGGTGCCCAACGTTGAGAAGGATGTGTCATCTGCGAGCACGGAGGTTTTGGGTGTTAGAGCTACTCAAATGGAGGCAATAAAGGCACTTGTAGGAGACTTACCTGCCCGGGATCACCCGTCTGACTGGAAAGGAAAAGCAATGGACACACCTGTAGTCGATAACCAAGGGAATAGTGCAGTGCAGGACAAAGGAAAGAGTGCTTCTGAGCATGACCACATTCCTGATGATGGAGATGATGACGAGTGGTGGTCAATGAATGCAGATGAAGTAGAGGTCATAGTGTCCCAAATTGAGGTAAGAAAGGGGAAAGCTGTAGTCCAAGATGATGGAGATGATGATGATGGTTGGGGAGAGCTTTTGATTGAAGGCGACTCTGATTAGCTTGTTTTATTTATAATTGTATGGACTCTATGTATGATTGGACTATGTGTGTGATGGACTTTTTTATTGCTGGACTATTTATGTGCTTTACCTATTTATGTGGTTGTCGTATGTGTATGAGACTTTATTTGTAGTTTCGAACATTGTATGGTTATGAAATTAGGAATTTATTTAGTTTGTATCGTGTGCAATTTAATGATGGGTCATCTCCATTATTGAACAACTATTTTAGATTACAATCGCAACTGCAGATGCATAAATTGTTGTGGTATGACCCGCGTGTAAACTTAACAATTGCGCACTGTTTTCCATCGCCACTTGGCGCATGCTTTTCGATCGTGTGCACCGCGGCGGTCCCGGCCCACTTGCGACAGGTAGGGCCTACCCGTGTGCAGTGCATCGCCTTTTCTTTTATTTTTCTTTTTGAGCAAAGCGTGCTGTGCGTGTAGGCAAGTTCGTCAAATTATTGTCGAAAATTTTCTCCCATTATATTAGATAAAAATAGGTAGCATCAAGTCTTAGAGAAAAGTATCCGAGCTGATGACAAATTTTATTGACTAACAACTCAAGAAACCGCTTTTTCTTGTTTTGGGGTTATATTAGAAAAGGCCGCAGCGTTGCCGCGGGTGGCCGGTGCATGTACCTGTGGTACATTTTTTATTTCTTATGTGTAATCTTATAAATATTTTTTTTGAAAATGAATGCCAAATCACGTTGAATTTGAAAGTGGAAATATTTTAGATCTTTTGAATATTGAGTACTCTTTTAAGTATATCTTCTGTTCAAATGTGAAAAATTATGCAAGAGAATTAGAAAATAGCATTGAGTTGTGTTAGCTGTGTATGAAACTTATAGATTTCAGAATTTGGAGCAACATTTGTATTGGAAAGTTTTTAATTTAAATGCGTTTTGGTGCTCAGATGTTAGGTTTGATGGAGGAATTGGAAAAGATATTTGGATTTTTCAAGGCTGCTCTATTGCGAATTTGTTGGTTTTGAAGTTTTGAGCGACGTCCATGCTCAATGTTTTTTAATTCGAATATGTTTCGGTGTCCGAATCATAGGTGCAACAGATGTCGATAAGCATTTATGTGAACAAATTACAAAAATACTTTGAATTTGAAATCTTGTTGTAAATAGCATGCAGCGAGAGGGAGCAGCAAGGCAGAGCAGCAAGGTAGTTAGGTGGCCGAATTCTGTGCTTGTCGCGCCACTCCGGGTGGCGCTACAAAGCTACTCTGCCGCGCCATTGGGAGTGGCGCGACCAAAGGGAACTACCACGCCACCAAGTGAAAAATGCAGTTCTTACTGGGCTTGAGCACACAATGGCGCGACAGAGTAGGCTTGTCGCGCCAGTGGTGTTGGCGCGACAGATCCCCTCTGCCGCGCCATTGTGTGCCCAAGCCCAGTAAGGACTGCATTTTTCATTTGGTGGCGTGGCAGGTCCTTTTGGTCGCGCCACTCCCAGTGGCGCGATAGATTAGCTTTGTAGCGCCACCCGGAGTGGCGCGACAAGCACAGAATTCGCCAGCTAGCTACCTTGCTGCTCTGCCTTGCTTCTGCTGCTGGTGCTTGCTTCTGCTGCTCTCTCGCTGCTGCTTGCTTCTGCTGCTGGTGCTCAAGTTGCTAATGGTTCAATAACTGAACCAAAACTGCCCCACCCCATAAAAATAAAACTTGTTGCATCGAACCACCCCACCCCACAAAATAGTTTCCCATAACCCAACCAAGTCAAACCATATATGTCTATTAACCCTAAACCAAACCAAACTTGTTGTGCGTCGATAGGTTCCAGTCCAAACCAACTTCGTGCATGAGCAGCAAGAGAGGCTTGTACTAACATAAATTCAAACCAACCAATAAAGAGATATAGAGCCGTCAGCACACAAGCACATAGTCCATTAGAAGCTACAGTAGTCCATTACAAGGATCTTGTCCATCTCAACCTAAAGTGATCCATGACAAGCACAAATACTTCATGACAAGCACAAATAGTTCATGACAAGCACAAAAAGGTTCTAGGTAGCATTTTTACAATACATCTAGGAACAAAGTGTCGGTGCTCCTTCATCTACGGCGCCGTCCACGCTCGGCACGGCTGAAAAGGGTCGGTGGGCCGCCGTTGCCTTCCTGGAACTATTGCAATGTAACACCCGGTTTATAAAAGAACATAAACCGAGCAATCATATACGTGCCAGGATCAAGTCACACGTATATACAACAGAATGAACAGTATATCATAGCACATATCACGTAAAAAGACATAATAAAGCGAATACGAATGTTATTTATTACAATAATGACAAAATGTCTGATACAGCGGAAGCGAAGTACAAAATACGATAAAGCTCTCCGAAGATGAAGCAGGGCGCCACAGGGACGTCGACTGGGAGACGAACGCCTAAAAGTCCTCGTAGTCCTGGTAGCGCTGGACGAACTCCCTCGTGTCGGCAGGAACTGAGCAGCAGTAGCGTAGCCAAGAGGAAAAAGTAGAGAAGAGGCAAGAGTGAGTACACAACTTGTACTCAACAAGTATAACACAAACTATGAGGCTCTAGGCTGGCTGACTCAACTGCATTAGCTTTTAAGTGTTGGCAAAATTTTATTAAAACTATTTACTACGAGTTGATGAATTACCATTAACCCAGTTACATAGTAATTAATCAGGATTAATTAAGAAACTACTGGGAACCAAACCGAAACCAAGCCACCAAGGTAACCCCGAGAAGCACCTCCCTCGTCGGAAGGAGATAACTTCACTAATCAAAAGGAGGATCTGGGCCGCTCATAACCGTGAGCACGGCTAGTATACCAGTTTTACACTCTGCAGAGGTTGCACATCTTTACCCACAAGTCGTGAGCTATGCCAGTTGTTCATCACACTTCCTTAGGTGAGATGGCCAGCGACTCACTACGAGGCCTTTACAAAGAATCTCGTTGGTAAGGCGTAACCGCGAGAGTTAGGTCGGCGACGATGGGGCCCACCTCCGGGGGTACAAGCACAAGAGCGCAATCCAAGCACAGACCAAGCCGGAGGAGCAGGGACCATTGAAGCTTACTACTCTTGCCCCGCAGGTAAGTTACTCCAAACCAAAAAGATCTAATTATTACGCCAAGTCTATCCCATTCTAGCCTTGTGGTAGCGCTGTTGTCCCAGGTTGTCGCTCTATGAACCGGTCCTTATGGAGAGTGGCCAACCAGGCAGTAAGCACCATGCTGGCCCCCTAAACCATGTTTCTACAAAAACCATCTTTTAACGAGACGTGAGCCACTCAAGCCACACAGAGTGCCACTCTCAGAATTAAGTTCAAGTAAACCATTAATCAATTTAATTAAAAAGGACCAAAGTGTGTTATAGCACAGCAACCTAGCACAACTAACCAAAATGCAACCCAAAGGTATACTTAAAGGATATAAACTGGCTAGGAAATCCTTAAAGGCATACAGTATTAAAATGCAGTATGAAATTGTAATTAAAGTGATAGGTTGTTCATGTTATACTTGTCTTCCTCGTACTGCTCCTGCTGCTGCTCAAAGTGGTCAGAAGACGGGTGCTCCGGGTACTGGTACTGGGGCTCCTCAACTGGATCAGCGTCTACTCACGAACACATGGCCGAAACAATGCACAACAATAAGCATACAAGCAAACTCTAACAAAAAGCTAAAGAACAGTACATCAATACATAAAAACAGCAAGAAAAAACTAAGCTAAAACTATTCTACTCGTTACAACGATCGCGTGGATATAAAGAACGCTAAAAACGGAGCTAAAACGCGTTTTCTAGGCTAAAAACAAGTTCTAGGGGCTTATTTGTAAGAAAAACTAAGTTCCAGGGACTTTTCTGCTAAAACCGAGGGCCTAAACGTAATTAAACTAAAGCTTCAGGGTCTAGCTCGCAAATCTACCAGAGCAGGATGGCGGGTTCTATTTTAAAGAAGCTCAGGGTCTAAATCATAAAAGGAAGGGCAGATTTGGAATTATTTTTCAACTGAGGTGGACTGCGGGTTAAATAAAGAAAAACTGAGGGCCTCTTTAACAAAAGTAACGCGCGAAGGGGTATGCTTGAATCTGGGCGCTTGGATCTGGATCGGATGGCTAAGAACAGATTGGATCTGGCTCTAATCGTGGCCGTCCATCCGAGATCGGGCGGCCAGGGGGGTTTCGGGCGCGTGGGGGCGGCGGCGTGCCACCGCCGGCGACCCTGTTTGCGGCGGCGGGGCGCTAGGCTCGCCGGAGCACGCGAATCCGGCGTTCCCGGGCTCCAATTGGCACGCGGTCTGGCCTAGGATGGACTACGCGCCATGCGTAGTCCACCTGGGGTCTTCTTGGATCTCGGGAAGCCCCGGAGTGGGGAAGGCAAGGGCGACGGTGGCCCTGCGCACGGCGGCGCTGCGCCGTTCGGCGTTCTGGGCTCGGAAAGGACCGAAGGGTCTCGACAACCAGCGCAAAAGGAGGAGAAGAGGGCACTGATGCTCACCTAGGGGGTCTGGGCGAGCAGGGAGGCCGTGAAGGGCGTCGGCATTGCGGACCGGCGGCGAGGTCCGGGCGGCGCTCGGGGTGGTCGTTGCAGTGGAGTCCCGGGCATCAGGTCCCCGCGGATCGATTCGTTGTGGTTCTGCAGAGGTGGAAGGAGGTCAGGGGGACTAGAGCTGGGCCGGAGGCGAGGAATTTCAGTGAGGAGCAACTCACCGGCGGTGGACTTTGGGTCAAAATCCGGCGAGGGCGTGACTTGGACCGGGGCGAGCGAGCTCGAGAAAGCTCCCTGGGTGCACGGCGGTGCTCCTGCGAGGGTCTGCCGGGTTGGAGAGGTAGCGGGGTGGCGTGAGCGCGGCGGAGCAGAGCCTCCGCGCGGCGGAGCAAAGGGAGGCGGCGGCTAGGGTTTGGGGCGACTCTGGTGGCGGCGGATGGGAGGAAAGATGGAGGCTCAGGTCTCTTTTGTAGGGCGGCGGCTACCTTGGCGTGCGTGCCCGGTTTGGAAGGCCGGCGAGATCTCAGGCGAGGATCGCGGGCGGGCGTTGCGGGAGGAGGGAGACGGACCTGGCGAGCGGGCCCGGGCTGGCAGCGAGCGGGTGGAGCTGGCGTGTGGGGCCGGGCTGCAGCGGGGCGGGGAGGCGTCGCGCGATGCGGGCGACGCGCTGGCGTGCGGGCCCAGGGGAGCAGGCCGGCGCGAGCGCGTGCTGGGCCGCGCGTGAGGGAGAGAGGGCGCGCGCGACTGGGCTTGGGAAAGAGTGTGGGCGCGGGCTGGCTGAGGCGCTGGCTTGGGCTCGGGCCGGACTGGGCCGCGGGAAAGGAAATGGGCCGAGTTCTGGGGTTTTAGCTGGGTTTTGGGTTTTCTTTTCTATTTCTATTTTAAACAAAGTTTGAATTCAAAACAAAGTTTGAATTCAAACCACACTCAAATAATTAAAATTATGCACCAGCATGAATGCAACACCAAAGTTTTTAACCTTAGACAAAATTTTAATTACTTAAGGAACAAAATTGAATTAAATGCCATACTAAACACAATAAACCTTAGAAATTTAAATAAAGCCAATTAAATTTATTAATAAATGCTGAAATTTAAATTAGGGTGTTACATACCCTACCCCCTTAAAGAAATCTCATCCTCGAGATTTAGCTGGGCTGGCTAGCAAAGAGATCTGGATATGTCTTCTTCAGCTCATCTTCTCACTCCCAAGTAGCCTCAGCTTCACTGTGATGACTCCACTGAACTCTGCACATCCTGATGCGCTTGTTCCGAGTAACCCTCCCTGACGTCTCCAGAATCTTCACCGGATGCTCAGTATAAGTCAGATCCTCCTGGACATCTACTCCATCCAGGGGTGCCTGCTCCTCGGGTACTCGCAGACACCTCTTCAGCTGAGATATATGGAAGACATCATGAACTCCCGAGAGGCTGAGAGGTAACTCCAGGCGATAAGCAACTTCGCCTTTCCGCTCTAGCACCTTGAATGGCCCCACATAACGAGGTGCTAACTTCCCTTTGACATTGAATCTGCGGATTCCTCTCATCGGAGACACCTTCAGATACACATAATCACCGACACTGAAAGTCAGGTCTCTCCGTTTGCCATCAGCATAGCTCTTCTGCCTGCTCTGTGCAATCCTCAGATTTTCTCGCACAGACTGAACCATCTGCTCTGCATCATCTATGATCTCAGGGCCAAAGAGCTGCTTCTCACCAATCTGATCCCTATAGAGAGGAGTCCTGCACTTTCTGCCATACAATGCCTCGAAGGGAGACTTCTTCAGACTGGCCTGATAGCTGTTGTTATATGAGAACTCAGCATATGACAGGCACTTATCCCAACTAGTACCGTACTGAATAGCACAAGCTCTCAGCATATCCTCCAACACTTGGTTGGTTCTCTCTGTCTGCCCATCTGTCTGAGGGTGATAAGCCGTACTGAAGCACAGCTTCGTATCTAATGAGTCATGGAGCTGCTCCCAGAACCGAGAAGTGAACTAAGACCCTCTGTCAGATATGATCTTCTTGGGCACACCATGCAAGCAGACAATCCGAGAAATGTACAACTCTGCAAGTCTAGCACCGGAGTAAGTAGTGTTCACCGGAATGAAGTGAGCAACCTTCGTCAATCGGTCCACTACTACCCAAATGGAGTTGTACCCTTTCTGAGTACGAGGCAATCCAACAATGAAGTCCATAGTGATTTCCTCCCATTTCCACTCTGGAATCTTCAAAGGCTGTAACAGACCTGCTGGCCTCTGATGCTCAGCCTTGACACGCTGACAGGTGTCACAAATAGCCACGTACTCTGCCACTGAACGCTTCATCCCATACCACCAGAAACGTTCCTTCAGATCATAGTACATCTTCGTGCTGCCCGGATGAATAGAGTATGCTGTATCATGGGCCTCACTCAGAATCAACTTCCGGAGATCATGCACATCAGGCACGCAGATCCGGTTCTTGTACCACAAAGTACCCTGATCATCCTCTCTGAAATGAGGAGCCTTGCCCTTCTTGAGCAACTCACGAATCTCCTGCAGCTTCTCATCATCTTTCTGATGCTGCCTGATCTCTGACTCTAGAGTCGGTACTGCCTCAAATGCTGCACTGGAGGTATGATGCAAGAAGCCCAGACTCAACTGCTCGAACTCCTCGCATAACTCTGGAGGCATCTGGAAAGCCACGGCCATGTTGACATAACTTCTTCTGCTCAGAGCATCCGCTACAACATTGGCCTTGCCCGGATGATAGTGAATCTCCAGATCATAATCCTTGACCAACTCTAGCCATCTTCTCTGCCGCATGTTTAGCTCATTCTGCGTGAAAATGTACTTGAGGCTCTTGTGATCAGTGTAGATATCACACCGCTGCCCGTACAAGTAATGCCTCCAAATCTTCAGAGCATGCACAACTGCGGCTAACTCAAGATCATGAGTGGGATAATTCAGCTCATGCCGACATAACTGCCGTGAAGCATAAGCAATCACTCTGCCCTCCTGCATCAGAACACACCCAAGACCATCCTTCGAAGCATCACAATATACCATGAACCTCTTCGTCTGGTCTGGCAGAGTCAGGACTGGCGCCGTAGTCAACCTCTTCTTCAGCTCATCAAAGGCCTTCTGACGCTCATCAGTCCATACAAAAGCCACATTCTTCTCCAGCAAAGAAGTCAAAGGCTTCGCGATCTTGGAGAAATTCTCAATGAACCTCCGATAATATCCTGCTAAGCCCAAGAAAGACCTGACTTCCTTTACTGTCTGCGGTGTCTCCCACTCTAGCACATCCTTCACCTTACTCGGATCAACAGCAATGCCTCCCTGAGAGATAACATGACCGAGGAATGGAACCTCGTCAATCCAGAACTCGCACTTGCTGAACTTGGCATACAACTGATGCTCTCTCAATCTCTGCAATACGAGTCTCAGATGCTCCTCATGCTCTTCTTCTGTCTTGGAGAAGATCAGAATATCATCAATGAAAATCACCACGAAGACATCCAGATAGTCCATGAAGACCATGTTCATCAGATGCATGAAGAAAGCCGGGGCATTAGTCAGGCCGAAGGACATGACTGTATACTCATATAGCCCGTACTTGCAGGTGAATGCCGTCTTCGGAATATCCCCAGGACGGATCCTCAGCTGAAAATATCCCGAACGAAGATCAATCTTCGAGAATATACGAGCACCTCGAAGCAGATCGAAGAGATCCTCAATACGGGGCAGTGGATGCTTGTTCTTGATAGTGACTGCATTCAGCTCACGATAATCCACACACATCCTCTTCGAGCCATCCTTCTTATCTACCAGCAACAATGGAAAAGCCCAAGGAGAGAAACTGCGACGGATATAGCCCTTGGCTAGCAACTCATCAATAGTCTTCTTAACTTCTTCATGCTCTATAGGTACCATACGGTAGGGCCGCTTTGCAATAGGAGCTGTGCCAGGCAAGAGATCAATACAAAACTCAATGGCGCGTTCAGGCGGCATACCTGGCAGATCATCCGGAAAGACATCCGGGAATTCGGACACCACGCAAATACCATCCGTGGGTCTAGCCTCCATCTGATGAAGAAATCCCGAAGGCTCTACTGCACTGATAACAACCTCTTGGCCACTGGAAGCTGATAGCAAGACTGTCCTCTGAGCACAATCTATCCGAACTCCCCACTTGGCCAGAGTCTCCATTCCCAGAATGACATCAATGCCCTTGGTGTCTAGCACCATCAGATCAGTACAGAACTCTACTCCCCTCAAGGAAATACTGACTCTCGGGCAGTAAGTGTGAGACCTCAACTGTCCTCCCGGTGAAGATACTAACAGGCACCTCTTTAATGTGCTAGTATGAATACCATGATGCTCGACAAAAGACTGAGTAATGAAGGAATGCGTAGCACCAGTATCAAAAAGCACTGTAGCTGGATATGAATTAACCATGAACGTACCAATAACCACGTTGGGAGCCTCGGCCGCTGACTCGGCCGTCACGTGGTTCACTCTGCCCTGAAGTGGCGCCCTGGGCTGAGCTGGGCGCCCCTGCTGTCCCGCCTGCGCCTTCCGGGGGCAAGCGTTGGCGTAGTGCCCCGGCTGGCCGCAGTGAAAGCAGGTGCGAGGAGGTCCCTGAGCCTGCTGTCCGGTAGGAGCTCCCGGACGTGGAGCCTGCGGTGCTGGCGGAGCTGGTGGAGCAGCACGAGCCGGAGTTGCCGGTAACCTCGGGCCCTGACCTGCCTGCTGCTGTCGAGGCGGGTACTGCTGCGGTGGCCTCTGCTGGTACTGCTGAGGAGGCCGGTACTGCTGCTGGTACGGCTGAGGCTGCTGGAGTCGTGGACGAGTGTTGCTGCCGGAAGCAACGGGGACAACCTTCCTCTTCTTGTCCTCCATCTCCAGGTGCTTACGCTCAGTGTTGAGCGCGCTGTCAACCAGATGGTTGAAGTCGTCGAAGCGGAGGTTGAGCAGCGCGTACTGGAGGTAGTCCTCAAGACCCTCCATGAAGTGCTCCTGCTTCTTGCGGTCATCCGCAACCTCGGCAGGGGCGTAGCGAGCCAGCTGAAGAAAGCGATCACGATACTCCGTGACCGACATAGTCCCCTGAATTCACAAAGACAGATAGATATCGGAAGATTAACTCAAGATTCATAAGGATAGAACAAGGGGCATTAGCTCAAAAGAAACCGCTGAATGATTATATTTAAGATTACCTGCTTCAGTGCAAGGAACTGCTTCTGTTTCATCTTCATAACGCCCACGGGGACGTTGTGGCTGCGGAAACGCTCCCTGAACTGGAGCCAAGTGAGAGACTCGCGGTCATGGACTGGGTGGGACTCCCACCAGTCCAAAGCTGCCCCTCGCAGCTGTCCTGCTGCGTACAAGACGCGTTCACGATCATCGCACTGGGCGATGTCCAGCTGACGCTCCACTGCACGGAGCCAGTCGTCGGCCTGAAGAGGGTCGGACGTGTGAGAGAACGTCGGCGGGTGACCCCTCAGGAACTCAGCACGCCTGTCGCGAGGCTGCGGCGGTGGAGGAGGCGGAGGCTGAGTGTGAGCCTGCTGAAGAGCCTGAACCGTGTTGTTCAGGGTAGCCATCATCTGCATCTGGAGCTGGAAGTACTGCTCCGGAGTCAAAGGTGGAGGCATCGGGATCCCGGTACCCTGGTTGTTCTGACCCTGCTGCTGGCCAGAACCGGAACCGGTGCTCCTGGTGTTCACCATCTGATTTGAACAAAAGATTTCACGAGTAAGGATATTGCAGGAATAAATTCAAATGGATATGATAACTCTTTGCGGAAAAAGACTCAGCCATGATAAAGTAGACAGGATAGAGTTGATTGTTTTACCCCCAACGATCTAACTCATTTTATTAATTAGTTAACTTTACATCTGAGTGATTTTCTTTTCACAAAATTAAACTACTAAGCTATGCAATCATTCAAAAATCCAAATCAACCATGTAGCATAATAACAAGCAGACAATTTTCACGACTTAGCCGAGTTTAACAAAAGACTCGACTAACACAACGCGTCGCAGAACGTGCTATCGTGTTATTATAAAAAGGTCACCTAGCTAACTCATGGTGGTCAGATGACTGATTCAGGCCAAATCTACGAAAACCATTCTTCAGAGAGAGAAATCAAGGCAAGAAGGGTAAAAGTCATAGAAGTCAAGGGGTATAATAGTAAAATAGTTTCAGCAGTCAAGGATTGGCGAGAAGAAGTCCTAAAACTCGACCAGTTCTATCTAGGCTTCGTCCTACAGTCGATACGGCTCTGATACCACTCTGTAACACCCGGTTTATAAAAGAACATAAACCGAGCAATCATATACGTGCCAGGATCAAGTCACACGTATATACAACAGAATGAATAGTATATCATAGCACATATCACGTAAAAAGACATAATAAAGCGAATACGAATGTTATTTATTACAATAATGACAAAATGTCTGATACAGCGGAAGCGAAGTACAAAATACGATAAAGCTCTCCGAAGATGAAGCAGGGCGCCACAGGGACGTCGACTGGGAGACGAACGCCTAAAAGTCCTCGTAGTCCTGGTAGCGCTGGACAAACTCCCTCGTGTCGGCAGGAACTGAGCAGCAGTAGCGTAGCCAAGAGGAAAAAGTAGAGAAGAGGCAAGAGTGAGTACACAACTTGTACTCAACAAGTATAACACAAACTATGAGGCTCTAGGCTGGCTGACTCAACTGCATTAGCTTTTAAGTGTTGGCAAAATTTTATTAAAACTATTTACTACGAGTTGATGAATTACCATTAACCCAGTTACATAGTAATTAATCAGGATTAATTAAGAAACTACTGGGAACCAAACCGAAACCAAGCCACCAAGGTAACCCCGAGAAGCACCTCCCTCGTCGGAAGGAGATAACTTCACTAATCAAAAGGAGGATCTGGGCCGCTCATAACCGTGAGCACGGCTAGTATACCAGTTTTACACTCTGCAGAGGTTGCACATCTTTACCCACAAGTCGTGAGCTATGCCAGTTGTTCATCACACTTCCTTAGGTGAGATGGCCAGCGACTCACTACGAGGCCTTTACAAAGAATCTCGTTGGTAAGGCGTAACCGCGAGAGTTAGGTCGGCGACGATGGGGCCCACCTCCGGGGGTACAAGCACAAGAGCGCAATCCAAGCACAGACCAAGCCGGAGGAGCAGGGACCATTGAAGCTTACTACTCTTGCCCCGCAGGTAAGTTACTCCAAACCAAAAAGATCTAATTATTACGCCAAGTCTATCCCATTCTAGCCTTGTGGTAGCGCTGTTGTCCCAGGTTGTCGCTCTATGAACCGGTCCTTATGGAGAGTGGCCAACCAGGCAGTAAGCACCATGCTGGCCCCCTAAACCATGTTTCTACAAAAACCATCTTTTAACGAGACGTGAGCCACTCAAGCCACACAGAGTGCCACTCTCAGAATTAAGTTCAAGTAAACCATTAATCAATTTAATTAAAAAGGACCAAAGTGTGTTATAGCACAGCAACCTAGCACAACTAACCAAAATGCAACCCAAAGGTATACTTAAAGGATATAAACTGGCTAGGAAATCCTTAAAGGCATACAGTATTAAAATGCAGTATGAAATTGTAATTAAAGTGATAGGTTGTTCATGTTATACTTGTCTTCCTCGTACTGCTCCTGCTGCTGCTCAAAGTGGTCAGAAGACGGGTGCTCCGGGTACTGGTACTGGGGCTCCTCAACTGGATCAGCGTCTACTCACGAACACATGGCCGAAACAATGCACAACAATAAGCATACAAGCAAACTCTAACAAAAAGCTAAAGAACAGTACATCAATACATAAAAACAGCAAGAAAAAACTAAGCTAAAACTATTCTACTCGTTACAACGATCGCGTGGATATAAAGAACGCTAAAAACGGAGCTAAAACGCGTTTTCTAGGCTAAAAACAAGTTCTAGGGGCTTATTTGTAAGAAAAACTAAGTTCCAGGGACTTTTCTGCTAAAACCGAGGGCCTAAACGTAATTAAACTAAAGCTTCAGGGTCTAGCTCGCAAATCTACCAGAGCAGGATGGCGGGTTCTATTTTAAAGAAGCTCAGGGTCTAAATCATAAAAGGAAGGGCAGATTTGGAATTATTTTTCAACTGAGGTGGACTGCGGGTTAAATAAAGAAAAACTGAGGGCCTCTTTAACAAAAGTAACGCGCGAAGGGGTATGCTTGAATCTGGGCGCTTGGATCTGGATCGGATGGCTAAGAACAGATTGGATCTGGCTCTAATCGTGGCCGTCCATCCGAGATCGGGCGGCCAGGGGGGTTTCGGGCGCGTGGGGGCGGCGGCGTGCCACCGCCGGCGACCCTGTTTGCGGCAGCGGGGCGCTAGGCTCGCCGGAGCACGCGAATCCGGCGTTCCCGGGCTCCAATTGGCACGCGGTCTGGCCTAGGATGGACTACGCGCCATGCGTAGTCCACCTGGGGTCTTCTTGGATCTCGGGAAGCCCCGGAGTGGGGAAGGCAAGGGCGACGGTGGCCCTGCGCACGGCGGCGCTGCGCCGTTCGGCGTTCTGGGCTCGGAAAGGACCGAAGGGTCTCGACAACCAGCGCAAAAGGAGGAGAAGAGGGCACTGATGCTCACCTAGGGGGTCTGGGCGAGCAGGGAGGCCGTGAAGGGCGTCGGCATTGCGGACCGGCGGCGAGGTCCGGGCGGCGCTCGGGGTGGTCGTTGCAGTGGAGTCCCGGGCATCAGGTCCCCGCGGATCGATTCGTTGTGGTTCTGCAGAGGTGGAAGGAGGTCAGGGGGACTAGAGCTGGGCCGGAGGCGAGGAATTTCAGTGAGGAGCAACTCACCGGCGGTGGACTTTGGGTCAAAATCCGGCGAGGGCGTGACTTGGACCGGGGCGAGCGAGCTCGAGAAAGCTCCCTGGGTGCACGGCGGTGCTCCTGCGAGGGTCTGCCGGGTTGGAGAGGTAGCGGGGTGGCGTGAGCGCGGCGGAGCAGAGCCTCCGCGCGGCGGAGCAAAGGGAGGCGGCGGCTAGGGTTTGGGGCGACTCTGGTGGCGGCGGATGGGAGGAAAGATGGAGGCTCAGGTCTCTTTTGTAGGGCGGCGGCTACCTTGGCGTGCGTGCCCGGTTTGGAAGGCCGGCGAGATCTCAGGCGAGGATCGCGGGCGGGCGTTGCGGGAGGAGGGAGACGGACCTGGCGAGCGGGCCCGGGCTGGCAGCGAGCGGGTGGAGCTGGCGTGTGGGGCCGGGCTGCAGCGGGGCGGGGAGGCGTCGCGCGATGCGGGCGACGCGCTGGCGTGCGGGCCCAGGGGAGCAGGCCGGCGCGAGCGCGTGCTGGGCCGCGCGTGAGGGAGAGAGGGCGCGCGCGACTGGGCTTGGGAAAGAGTGTGGGCGCGGGCTGGCTGAGGCGCTGGCTTGGGCTCGGGCCGGACTGGGCCGCGGGAAAGGAAATGGGCCGAGTTCTGGGGTTTTAGCTGGGTTTTGGGTTTTCTTTTCTATTTCTATTTTAAACAAAGTTTGAATTCAAAACAAAGTTTGAATTCAAACCACACTCAAATAATTAAAATTATGCACCAGCATGAATGCAACACCAAAGTTTTTAACCTTAGACAAAATTTTAATTACTTAAGGAACAAAATTGAATTAAATGCCATACTAAACACAATAAACCTTAGAAATTTAAATAAAGCCAATTAAATTTATTAATAAATGCTGAAATTTAAATTAGGGTGTTACATGCAAGCACGTTCGCGCTACCAATGTCGGTGTGGTCACGAGAACGCCTTTGTCGGCGACGCAGAGGGGAAGCGGCCCCGGAGTCTGGAGGAGCATCCTGAGGTGCCTGCACAAAAATATATAATATGGAGGAGTGTTGAAGACCGAAAATGTGTACAAAATCACGTTTTCTTTATAATGATGCAGTATCACCTCTAAGTTAAAACATTTCAATTAGACATGGTTACCTGGCTTGATTTGCCCTGAGTCTGCGTTCCTAGGGGAACATCAAATAACTGAGACATCCTGAGTACCTGAAAGGTTGGGTCTTCATCTTCTGAGTTGTCCTGGCGGTCGGACTCTCCACTAATTTCTGGTGACTGGATAGCTTTCCCCCTAGACATGGCACGTGATGCCGTCCTCGAAGTGGACCGCGAACGACTTCTGGAACCGGAGGGCAAAGGAGTTGTAGCGGTCACAGCACCGTAGTGAATTGGTGTACGGTTGCTTGAGGTGGGGCCACGTGCACTAGAAGCTCCCGCACCAGGGGCCAGTGGACCAAAGTCCTCATCAGGGCGAGCCATGCAATTAAGCTTCGCGGCCATCCGCCTGTAACTCCTGCGTACCCTCTGTGTGCAGCCATAAAATGTTAGGCAAATACCGTAAGGAAGCATTACAAAGATGGTGACAGTATAACTAAAAATAAATATGGTTACCTCGACAAATACCCTAAAGTGGCCCCCTCCATTATCTCCTTCGCTTGCATGGGCCATTGCCTCGCCTGCCTCGTTAGCGAGACGGCCGAGTTGTTGTGCCTGATAAGATTGAGTTAGTCCTAACATAATTGAATTTGTGAGTTTATTTCTAAGGACACAACATTCAGAAAGCGTTGATTACCATGTAGTTCTGTAAAGGGCCCCTCTCGGGTTGCACTCCTCCGCGTGCGATGTGATCGTACTCGTCGACGATGTCATCATCATCATCCGTGTCTGGATGGTCTTTTATAGGCTCAGTTGACCGTGGCGGCTTGATTGAAACTCTAGTGACTGAATGGAACCAATGAAGGTATTCCTTGTAATGGTTGTGCCTATGTGCTGGTCCAAGTTCCGGATCCATCCTTTGCCTCTGGTCCCACTGCGCTAGAGGCACTGCGTGTTTGACACGCCAATCATTCTCAGTGTAGCGTTTCTTCCTGTCAATTCTGACATATGAGCGTTATGTTAGTGACATTATATTCGCTAGGACTAATAAAATTCAAATTAAATACAACGTACCGATGCAATGCCTGGGAAGTAGAAATAGCCTCCGGAGGGAAGTCTTGCAGTCTTGAGAACTGTCTCTTAACACGGTGCGGTAAGTGGAGCTCGACTACGAAGTAGAAAATCAAAGGAACACACGTCCTCCACAGTTCTGCATCTCTTCTACAAATCTGACTAAGTCCCAACTCCTCCAGCTTGTCTCGACTATACGGTGTCCAGAAAATCTATGTAACGCGCAAGCATTAGTTATTGTGAGGACAGAAACATTTATTTAAAAACCCCGGATGCATATATTACCTGATTTTGTGTGAGGCAGTCTAAGTCGTCCATGTAACGCATGTACCGGCGCAAAGGATCCCCTCTAACAGCTCCAATGTTCTTCCAGCAGTAAGCAACGGTGGGCCTCGACTCAGGATCATGGTGCGGCCACGCCTGCAAAGGGAGGCATATTAGGGTTAACAACAACAAATAATGTGCACTAAACTCAAAATTTAATTATAAGCCAAGAATTACCTCAGTTCACCATGGTATGGCCGGCCGATTGGAAACCGCTCCCAAATCCAGATTTGCAAGAGGTATGCACAACCTCCTAGGTTCGAGTCATTGCCAGCACGCCTACATGCGTCACAAAGCTGCCGGTAAAGCCAACCTAGTGCTGCCGACCCCCAGCTATACTGAGCGATGTTCTCCCACTGCTGCCAAGAATTGGAAGGACCACCCATGAGATGGTGTTTCCAGAACCATCGGGAAACAGGAAGCCCCCTAACATGTGCCACAACCACACGCGAGCATACCGCTCTACAGCCTCCTGAGGTGCTCCCTGAGGACAATGGTTGAAATTCTGCTTCCACCAAGCCGAGCTAACCCCTGAGGTCTTCCTGTTGTTGACTCCCTCAGGTGGTTCTTGAGGTCGAATCCCAATGTGTGCCTCCACCATATCCCTCCATCCATCAGTCTGAATCATGCCGATCACTGCATTGCCCTCTAAAGGTAGCCCGAGAATCATCGCCACATCTTGCATATTGATGCTGACCTCCCCGCAAGGTAAATGGAATGAATGTGTTTCCGGCCTCCATCGGTCCACAAAAGCAGTCAAAAGAGGTGCATCCATAACTGGGAGCCCCGCACAGACAACACGCGCCAGAGGAAGCATCCCGGCCCGCGCGAAGGTACGGCACGTACCACTCATCCCACCGAAGTGGGGAGTGGGTACGTGGGCGGAGGGGCTGAAGCGCATGATATCATAGCAAACGAGTCGTTACAGGTCAGGAAAATTTTTTATAAATGAAGGTGTGCTCGGTAAAACAAATACAAACCTTGCCACGGTCAACTAGGATGTGTGCTCGGTGGTTGGAGTTGTAGAACGTCTCCAGTAGGGGGAACCTGGGGTGTGCCATCCTGCAGTGACAAATCAAAACATGATCAGTTAGAACCAACAGAAAAATGAACCAAAAAAGTATTTACAATGATCATGGTAATTAAAACAATAAGTATAGATGATCAATAATTAATATTGCAACAACGATTGCTGAGTAATAATGAACTCTATATAAACTTGTATTGCTAATTATTATTCATACTAAGCACAAACCTGTGTGCTATGTCTTTTTCTCTTTCTCGGGTTAGGTTGGGCCATTCTTTTTCGTTTAGATTTCTTTTTCTTCTTATATTTGCACTGAGAACAAAATCTATGGCACTTGGAACAACGGTTTTGGCTCTTGTCCTCATCAAAGTCACCGGTTCCATAGTCTGCACTAGCCCGACCTTGCGCCTCATCAATATCACCTTTGAGCCTTTTCTTTCGCCTCCTTCCTTTCTTAGGTTTCAACAGTGACGCATCCGGCACGTACTCTACTCCCTCGTACTCCGGCCATTGAGATGGATTCAGGTAAGGTTCAAAACTAGCCTCCCATATTTTAATCGTGTTTGACCGAGCGTAGTACGGACTCAAGTAAGTGGGGCTTTTGAAACAAAAACCGCGGGCCCTACATGCCGTTATTAGGTGCGAGCATGGAAGGTGTAACAATTGTGGAGTCATGCAAGTACAGTTTCCAGATTTGAGGTCCACTTTGTAATGGCATCCTCCATGACTCTCACCTCCTATATTTGTACCACCTGCTCCTCTAACACCATAAATCATTCTTTCAGGCCCGTAAGTAGGGCTGGAAAAAAAGCTCGTTAAGCTGGCTCGGTGGCTCGTTTCAAAATTGCTCCGATTACGTTCGTTCTTTTTTTTAAAATAAAGATTAGTCGATTTGGAACAAAAGTCAATTTTGGCAGGCTCGGCTCGGCTCGGCTCGTTATGCTCGATTTGAAGTTGCATATCAAACAACGCGGGAGACTATAATAAATATGAATATATTGATTTCGAAGAAAGCTCGAAAAAAGTCGAGGCTCGGCTCGATTCCACCCCTACCCGTAAGGCGCTGCAAGTTGGTTCACCGATCTATTCTCGGCATCCCCAAGGTGTTCATGCGCTATTACTCCCCACTGTTGACACTTGTCCAACAAACTCCGAGCTTTCCCCCATCTATCGACGAAGTACTCGTTCAACTTTTCGAAAGAGAACTCTACAATGCCAGCAACAGGTCTTGATCGAATACCTTTGAATATATTGTTCACTAACTCAGCGTTGTTTGTGGTCATGATACCGTACCGCCACCCCCCGTCATCATAAGCAAGAGCCCATTTGTCCTTGTTCACCATTTCACCTTTCAACCACTCCTTGGCCCTCTCATTCATGTCCTTTTCTAAATCAGCAAGTTTTTCTTCAAAAGCTTTCTCTGTGCGCACTGAACACAACAACTTTAGTTTCCCAATTAGTTCTTTCTTTTTCTGACGCCTCCACATATTTGCTGCAAAGTGTCGCATGCACCACCTATGCACAAGAGGTGGAAATCCATCCATGTGCTCTTTAACACAGTTTAGGAGACCATGGTGCCGGTCAGATATCATACAAACTTGCCTCAAGGGACCCAACACATACAGCCGCACCAGCTTCATAAACCAAGACCAGCTGTCATTGTTTTCTCCTTCGGTCAAAGCAAATGCTAGAGGGACTAGTTGCCTATCAAGGTCCACGGCAACGCCCATCATTAGTGCCCCCTTATATTTAACCGTCAGGAATGTGGCATCCACGAGAATCACAGGTCGGCAATGCTGGAATGCTTCAGCACATTGGGGAAAACACCAGAACACCCTTTGTAAAACATGCTTGTACACTCCGTTATGAGGGAGCATCATGTTTCCCGTGTACGTGAACCATCTTATGCTTGGATTGAAGAGAGACATGCCCGTCAACACCTTGGGCACCCTGGCATATGACTCTAACCGATCTCCCCACAACAGAGCTATAGCATGTTGCTTTGCACACCACGCTTGGAGTACTTCACCCGGTAAGAACTTAAAGCGAAAATAGACTCCATAAGCGATGGAACTGAGGTATCGTTGTCCTTCTGAACAATACCAAGGATCCGATGAGCAAGGTAACGTGCGGTGCACTGTGCATGAACTTGCTTCGGCTTCGACGATGCACATGTGTGAGGCTATTTTACATTGGTGATCTTCCACTGACCAGTGCCACTAACGATACATGCCCAAACACCCCAAAGGCATCCCTGCTTGCATAGCACATCGTAGCGTACCCTCTTGTCTGAATGAACCACATAAAATGGTCGGTGGTGACGCACTGCATAATCAGCCAAGAAAAACTGCAACTCTGGAAGGGAATTGAACTTCATGCCCTTTCGAATCTCCGGACAGTCACTATCAATTACACACTCACTTTCAAAAATAGTTGAGTCACAAATGGCTCTATCGATCCTGCTAAGGTCCTTAGCATTTGATACCGCAGGGACTTCAACATGGGCTAACTTCAACATGCGCAACTCCTTGGCGGTATAAATAAATCGTTGATCATCATCAATTGCATTGGCTCCATCGCCGGCATCATTTTCCTGCTCTACTTGGGCCTCTACACCGTTACCCTCCCATTCTTCTACCCCGGTGTCTTCACCATCGTCGTCCTCATCACTACTATCGTATTCACTGTCCTCCGAACCTAAAGAAATATCGTCATCATCTGCAGCATCCATGTCATCTTGTGCCTCGAAGCTATCTGGCCCCAAATGATCGGAAGCGACTGCCATATCGTAATCCGAAGCACAAGTGGGATTTGGGACATCTTCTACAAAGGTTGACTCTTGAGTCATATTCTCAATAGGAAATGGAATTTCATCTACTCTCCTAACTGGTTCTTCTAATCTTGTTCTACGGGTTAATTCAACAACCACCTCCAAACAAATCACATTTGCACGAGCTACTATATCCTTGTACTTTCTCCAATGCATCTCAGATTCCAATATCATCAAAACATAATGTGCTCTAGCTTTACCGTAATCAAATATACCCCTCAGAGATATTTCATCAATTCCACATGAATGTTTTGAAACCACCCGGTCTACCAAATCCTTTAACAATGGAGGACTATCGAACAGTTCGATATTCTCTACCATATTCTCAAACTCTCCATTTTCCTTAACCATACCACCATGAAAAACCCGAACTAATTTGTCCATCTACAACAAAAAAGAAATCGGAGTACCTTCATCACTTATACAAAGAAATCAACTACAAAAACAATTCTTCACGGTGCCTAGTATCCATGAGTGAAACCCATATTAACATCCCCACTACTCAATCCTAGAAATAATATTAATCGATGCATGCACATACTACCTCACGTCCAAATCGAGAGCAGAGTACCATCTACGCATCATCTAAAGCACTAATCATGACAAAACTATCAACTACGACATTATTTTTCAAATTAAGAACCAAACCCTAATCACCAAGAATCGCTAATATCTACAAATGTGCATGGTTAAAGGAGGAAAAAATGGGAGCAATACCTTCGGGGAAGGGTGGGGAACGTTTCCCCCCACTTTCCCCCCCTCAAAACGCCGGATTTGGGGGGATCTGGGGAGGGGGGGGGGGCGGCGACCCTGGACACGCTGTGGTCGGGGTGGAGTGAGGGAAGGAAAGGGAGGGTGGGGGAGAAGGGGCTGGCGCGGGCCCAGGACATTGGCCTTGTCACGCCAGCCCCGCCTGGCGCGACAAGATTGTCGCGCCAGTGCATGTGGCGCGACAAGGTGGCCACGCTGGCGTCGGCGATGACGTGGCCCTCCCTGTCGCGCCACATGCACTGGCGCGACAGAGGCTATCTGTCGCGCCGGGGCAAGTGGCGCGACCAAACGGGCTACTCCCTGCAAATAAAACCCAATACGGGTTGAAATTAAAATAATATTAAAAAAAGGTTAAAAAAAATTCTAGAACTTTAGACACCCTACTTATAGTAGCGGGTCAATTTGGAACTGAATTGTACTGTGCACTCCAAATTTGTATTTTGCTCTCATTTGTTTGTAAGTACTCTTGTGATGGATATGTGTAATTCAGATGTATAAAACGCTTGATTACAGTTCAACTATTCAACTTTATGTGTAGTGTGGTCTACTATAAAGTGAATATGAGACCTCTCAGGAATTACTACACCTGGTGGCAAAATTTATCTACAATTTTCCAGTCACCTCACATTCCATGACCTTATTGACATAAAAACATGCCATTGGTTTATAGGGGTCACTATGCATTCTGTACGCGCACATATTATCACTTATTTGCAAATGTGTGTTATTCTAGTCTCAGCACTACGAATTATGACAGGACGGTTGGTACAAATTGCATTTCAAAATTTTCCCAATGTCATGCAACTCAGTAAAAAAAACACACGGCAGGTAGTTTCAGATATGCATGCATGCTAGTCAGGCATGCACGATGCCTGATTTCTACTCAGGGCGACCTATACGCCTTAGATGTGGTTGCATTGAAACGGCTAGATAGACTAGGGGTGGCCAGCGAGCCGGCTCGGCTCGGCTTGGATCCCAGCTCGAGCTGGCTCGTTGAGACGATGGCCGACAATGGCTACCTGGCCAGCGACGACAAGCACAGGCGGTCTTGCCTCTCCCTGCGTGGATCCACTAAGCAACAGCATTGGTGGCGGTGGCGGCGCGCGACCGAGGTGGGAAGTGGCGCAGCCGAAGCGGGTGGTGGCGACGAAGGTCCCGACAGAGGCCGATGCGGTGGTGGCAGTGGCCGTTCAGGGTGAGGATGGTGCATGCAGCCGCGGTCCGAGTAGAGGACGCTGGGTGGTCGGTGGTAGCGGCGGTCCAAGGGGAGGCCGATGGCGAGCGACCGTCCAGGCTTCGACTTGTGTGGGCGGCAACGGCAGGGGCTGAGCAAGGTGTCGGAGTCGGGGAGCGGGGCCACGGTCACCAGCAGCGGTCGATGCTTGCTTGGTGGCCTTGCGGCTAGTAGCTAGCCGGATTCGTTTGAGCACTGCGAGACATACACACACGTACCGTACAGCCAGGCGTCAAATTTGCAAGTCCTCTACTAGGCGTGCAAGGCTGCAACTGCAAGCTATGTTAGATTCTGAAATTCTGAGATCGACTAGGCATACAAGACCAGAGGGGATCGGTTCTTTAATTGAGAGTAAAACATGTGTTCATCCTTGGGTACATCAACTAGAGGGAGAGGAGAGGTAGAAATCCAGACCATCAAAGTTGGAGAAGGAAGAGCCGTCTGTGGCGAGGTCGGGTTGGTGACGACGTGGATCCGGCGGTGGAGTATGGGCGGCGGCGGCCAAGGGCTCCGACGCGGCGGAGCAGGTGCAGAGGGCGGTGGAGTACCGAGCGACGTAGTCGTAGACGGGCGGCAGTGGTGAGCTTCCCGTCGGCCAAGCGCACCCCTCTCAGATCGGGTTAGGGTTGAAGGTAGGGTACTGTAGTGGCGGCGGTAAACCTCGTATCCTGTGCCACGGCCCCCACCTGTTCTTTATAGCACTGGCGACATAGGCCCACCAGCCACTGTTGGGCTGGGCGCCCCCGATCAGGGCGCGGACCATGGCCTGGCCCGGTCGTTGGATTGGGCCAGGGAGAGATCATTCTAACAATCTCCCCCATGATCTCTCCATGTAACTTGTTCTTATATTCTTAATTTTTCTAAAACTTCCATTCCATTACAGATCAGTATATGGAGCGTGCCTCGTCATGACGGTTCGTACTATCAAATTAACAGCCACAATACACCTCTCCGTTCTGGAATTAATTCTCCTTTTGGGCCCTCTTAGTCCAGGAATCATAGGCTTTCCCTTAAACCCATGCCGGCTAAGTGTTCTCTGAACACATTGGGTGGTAGGCCTTTTGTAAGCGGATCCGCTAACATTTTCTTTATACTGATGTGTTCTAAACAAATAGTGTGATCCTGGACTTGCTCTTTAACAACATAGAACTTGATGTCAATGTGTTTGGCAGCACCACTTGACTTGTTGTTATGAGCATAAAATACTGCCGGTTCATTATCGTAGTATAACTTCAGTGGTCTTTCTATGCTGTCGACCACTCTTAATCCGGGTACAAATTTCTTAAGCCATGTAACCTGCCCCGAGGCTTCATAACATGCCACAAACTCAGCATACATCGTGGAGGATGCTGTGAGTGTCTGCTTGGAGCTTTTCCACGATATTGCTCCTTTTGCAAGAGTGAAGATGTATCCTGGCGTGGATTTTCTTTCATCTACATCTCCTGCAAAATCGGAATCTGAATATCCTTCTATTTCTAGAGATTCTGATCTTCTATATGTTAGCATGGGGCCAGTTGTTCCTCTCACATAGCGTAAGGCTTTCTTTATCATTTTCTAGTGCTCTATGCTTGGATTGCTCTGATATCTGCCAAGTACCACAGTAACAAAACTCAAGTTAGGGCGTGTGCACACTTGTGCATACTGTAAGCTTTTGATAGCTGAAGCATAAGGAACCGCTTTCATTTGCTCAAGCTCATACTCATTTCTGGGACACTGAAATTTCCCAAAACTGTCGCCCTTGACTATAGGGGCAGGCGTTGCCTTGCTTTCATGCATACTATACTTCTTTAGTACTTTCTGAAGGTATGTCTTCTGTGATAATCCTAATACCCCTTTTCTTCTATCTCGAAGAATCTCAATTCCTAAGACAAATGAAGCCTTACCGAGATCTTTCATGTCAAACTTTGAGGACAAGAATTTCTTAGTCTCCAGCAGTAGATTGACATAACTGCTTGCTAGCAGAATGTCATCCACATACAGGATGAGGAAAATAAATTTCCCATTCTTAAATTGCATAAATGCAGTTGTCCTCTTCATTTTCTTTAAATCCAAACTTTCTGATGGTTTCATCAAACTTCAAGTACCACTATCTCGAAGCTTGCTTTAAGCCATAAATGGACTTCTTTAGATGGCATCCCAACTTTTCTTTTCCTTCCACAGCAAAACCCTTGGGATGTGCCATGTACACATTTTCATATAGATCCCCATTTAAGAATACCGTCTTTACATCTACTGATGCAATTCTAAATCATAATGCGTCACTAATGCCATTATTATTCTGAAAGAGTCTTTACATGAGACTGGGGAAAAAGTCTCATTGTAATCTATTCCCTCTCTTTGGGTGAATCCTTTCGCCACAAGTCGCGCTTTATATCTGTCAAAATTCTCTTTGGAGTCACATTTCGTCTTGTAGACCCATTTGCAGCCTACTGTTTTGGCTCCATTAGGAATTTCTTCTAAGTCCCAAACTTTATTGGTACTCATGGATTTTAATTCATCTTCCATGGCTTCCAACAACTTGGATGAATTAGCGCTTCTCATGGCTTCTTCATATGATGTGGGATCACCCTCCATCTCAGATTATTCGCTATTGTAGACTACATAGTCTTTTGAAATAGCAGATTTTCTTGCTCTTTGAGATCTTCTGAGTGTCTCAGCTGGTGGCGCAGTTTCTTCTTGGGGCTGCTGTTGCTCTCCCTCATCTGTGACCACAGGTTCTATAGGATCCTGAGGAACATGTTCCTCATTCTCACTTGCTGTCACATTGGGAGGACTAACAGCAGGTGTAGGCACTGCAGTGTCCTACTCTGTTGCGGTATGCTGCTCTATAGGTGCCGCAAACACAGGCAACGAGAAAAATGGCTCCTGAATCATCGGAGTGGGCACGAATACCCGCTTCTCTTCGAGATCAATTTTTCTCGGTGTCGTGCTCCCCCTGATCATTTGATCTTCTAAAAGGATGGCGTGTCTCATTTCTACAAACTTGGTGTGTCTATCTGGACAGTAGAAACAGTGGCCCTTAGATTTTTCTGGATAGCCAATATATTGGCAACTCACTGTCTTGGGATCTAATTTCCCAATGTTTGGATTAAATACTTTAGCCTCAGCTGGACAGCCTCGTACGCAAAAATAATTAAGCGAGGGTTCTCTGCCTGTCCATAGTTCATACGGTGTTTTCGGCACCGACTTGCTTGGCACGCGATTAAGAATATGAATGGCGGTTTCTAAGGCCTCCATCCACAACTTGATCGGTAGCGTGGAGTAGCTCATCATGCTTCTGACCATGTCCATTAAGGTACGGTTTCTTCTTTCAGCCACTCCATTCTGTTGAGGCTCGCCCAGTGTAGAATACTGGGCTACTATACCATTTTCCTATAGAAACCTTGCAAAAGGTCCAGGAACTTGGCCATACAGGGTATACCGACCGTAGTACTCTCCTCCATGATCGGATTTTACTATTTTAATCTTTAAATCATGCTGTTTTTCTACCTGAGCCTTAAATATATTGAATTTATCCAACGCTTCTTATCATTCTTTAATTGGATAAATGTAGCCATAATGCGAATAATCGTCTGTAAATGTTATGAATGAATCATAGCCATCCACAGTAGTAACAGGAAAAGGTCCACATATATCTGTGTGGATTATTTCTAAAATTCCCGCACTTCATTTGGCATCTTTCTTTATTTTCTTAATGTATTTTCCTTTAATGCAATCAATGCATTGTTCAAAGTCTGAAAATTCTAATGGCGGTACAATTGATGCTTTCGTTAAACACTGTATTCTCCCCCTCAAAATATGGCCTAAACGACAATGCCATAATTTCGATGAGATAGCATCAATTCTTTTTCTTTTCTTAGTTACCGTCCCTGAGAAGTCATTCTCATTCTTATTCTTATTGCACACAGCATAAACATTCTCAGAAAATGATAACAAATATAACTTGTCTTGTCGGAAGGCAAGACCAACACACTTTTTCTTAATCTTAATCTGGCACTGGCCATTTCCAAAATGGCAATCAAAGTCATCATCGTCTAATCGAGATGCACTTATTAAGTTTCTTTGCAAAAAGGGTACATAAAGAACATCCTTAAGATGAAGTACAAAGCCATCAATTAATTCTAAATAACAATCTCAATGGCTTCGACATCTGCTTCTACCCTATTTGCAACTTTAATTAGCCTTTCTCCTCTTAGCAGAGTCTGGCTCATACTTGCCTCCTCCTCTAAGAAATCTCTTTAGGAAATCTGGGCAACCTTTTCCTATGATGTCCAGTCTTTCTGCACTCATGAGTGCTTTTCCTGAGGACTTGGAGGAGCCACTCTCCCCCTGATTCTTGCCTGGTGGGAAGGGTCTCTTGTTATTCTGATTGTTGTTCTGAAAAGGCTTCTTTGCTTTCACAGCCTAGTCTTAAGCTTGTTTGCCATATGGTTCATTTCTAAGATGTGATCTCTGACTCCATCTCTAATGTATTTCTTGTTTATGAGCATCTCAATAAGATCAGCATCATTAGCTTTTGAAGAACAAGTGAACTGATTCTTCTCTTTTTCTAAATAGGCACTAGCAGTAGTGCATTCTGGGATAGATCCTCTGATGGATTATGAGATGGAGTTCTTAATGGTCAGCAAGCACTTGCGATTGAAACCAATCCACTTAGCCTTTTCTAAGTCATACTTCATGACAGCCGCAGGATGAACATTTTCTCTTGCAGCCCAAAAATCATCTGATTCATTCTGAGCCCTCACCGGTGGTTGTGGTTCTGTGGGACACGGTGAGGTGGTGGCCCAATCAATATTAGCCATTGCAAGTGCTGGCTCCAGCTTCTCATACCACTTCCCATAGATATTACCTCCAGACATTAAAAAAAATGAGAGAAGTGAGGACATAATCTTAATGACAAATGCATGTTTCAAGTTAACGTTGGTCAAAAATGAAGCATACATTAACTCTTTGTATTAAATCTAAATCACCTTTGTGCAGAAATAGAAATAACACATAAAATTCTCATAAATTACAATGTTGCTATCATCAACTTTGGTCAGAAAATAACAACATGATAAATGATCTTAAACGGAAAAAAATTCTGACTTCTCTAATTAAATTCTCCCGTTGGTTCAAATTTAAATAGAGAAACAATTTTGAAACTTGCAGCGGAAACATGTAAAAACAAACTGTATTCAGAGGCATTTCTGTACACATAGATCTCTAATCAATTTATCTCGTTGGTTCAAAATTGAAAGAGATTCAAATTCTAGTGAAAATTCTTCAAATTATATTGAAAGAAGCCTCTGAAATAAAAGAAAAACTCTAAAATGTTTTTCACCTCTCGCGGCCCAAAAACCAGAATTCAGCCCGCGGCCCTCTCGGCGCTCAGCGCCACCCGCGTCCCAGGCCCCAACCTGGGCCTGGGCTGGGATTCTACTCGCCCGCATGGCCCTAATCTAGCCCGGTCATTGCTGGCCATTAGATCTCATCCGACGGTAGTTCGTCGATACCGGCGGAACCAAAACCAGCGGCGGCCGACCGTTTGATCCGAAACCCTAGCTCATTCTTCCTCCTCCCCTCTTTGTGCAAGCGGCGGCGGCGCCTGCCGATGCGGCCGGGGAAGATGGCGGTGCGGCGGCGTCGCCGCCGGCGACTTCGCCGGCGAGCGCTCTCTCCCGTGCTGTTCTTTTGTTCTTCCTCCCCCTTCCTCCTCTCTGAAAATTGACAAGCGGCGGTCGGCCCTTGGCAACCGGAGGATGAGGATTGTGGCGGCGCCGCCGCCGGTCGCCTCGCTGGCACACGCGCCCACCGGAGGGTGAGTGCGCCGCCGTCGAGTGGTCTAGCGGCGCTGCCCTTGTGTGCGCAAGCGACGCCGGCGTCCCGGCAACACGGCGATTTTGTTCCTCGGCGCACGTGTGCGATCATGCCGGCGTCCCGGCGGCGCACGACGGCGTGGTTCTGCTACCGGCACGGCGTCGACGACAGCCGGCGGCGGCTCTCTCCGGCGGAAAAACCAGGTAATCTCGCTGGATCGAGTTCTGTTCTAGGGTTAGGGTTTCTAATCTATCTGAAAAACTCCGATTCACCTTCTTCTACTTGCTGATCTACACGATCCCCTACCGGATCTATGCACTAGGTAGGCTAAACTGATATCAAAGTTAGATTCTGAAATTCTGAGATCGACTAGGCATACAAGACAAGAGGGGATTGGTTCTTTAATTGAGAGTAAAACATGTGTTCATCCTTGGGTACATCAACTAGAGGGAGAGGAGAGGTAGAAATCCAGACCATCAAAGTTGGAGAAGGAAGAGCCGTCTGTGGCGAGGTCGGGTTGGTGACGATGTGGATCCGGTGGTGGAGTATGGGCGGCGGAGTCCAGGGGCTCCGACGCGGCGGAGCAGGTGCAGAGGGCGGCGGAGTACCGAGCGACGTAGTCATAGACAGGCGGCGGTGGTGAGCTTCCCGTCGGCCAAGCGCACCCCTCTCATATTGGATTAGGGTTGAAGGTGGGGTACTGTAGTGGCAGCGGTGAACCTCGTATCCTGTGCCACGGCCCGCACCTGTTCTTTATAGCGCTGGCGACAGGGGCCCACCAGCCACTGTTGGGCTGGGTGCCCCCGATCAGGGCGCGGACCATGGCCTGGCCCGGTCGTTGGATTGGGCCAGAGAGAGATCATTCTAACAAGCTAATCACCTCGCCGTCCGGCCTCTTGAGTGTAGCTGATGAGTAGCTCGCGCACGCGCGTGGTTATTTGCCACTTGTTGATGATCGAGCCCGCGCGCCTCCGATCCTCCTGGCGACAGTGGCGAGAGAACAAAGCGGCGACGACCATGCCTCTACCGGTGTTAGGACCGAGACACCCGAGGAGGGGGGTGAACTAGGGATTTCTAAATCTATTAGGCTTTTTGCACAAATTAAAACCTACACAATCCTACCTAGATGTGCACTACGGTTTCCCTAGTGTGACTATCTCTAACGCACAAGATTAAGCACTCAAAAGGCCTAAACTAGAACCTACACAAGGCAATTCTAGTAAAGGAAATGCGGAAGCTTAAATGCAATAATTAAGTGCGGAATGTAAAGAGATGAGTCAAGAAGCACTCCTGGCACGGCGATGTTTTCCCGAGGTATCAGAATCTCATGCTTCCCCTAGTCCTCGTTGGAGCCCCTCGCAAGGGTCAAGCTCCCGGTCGAGTCACTCCGTGGATAGCCCCGGTCATTCCCCACTTGCAAATGGGTCTCCGAGTGGGCCTCTCCCGGATGCTCCCCGCTGTCTTCACTATCGAGCTTCCGGCCAAACCGTCGAGGGCCTCGTTCCCCTAGTACATGGTGGCGGCCACACCACAAACGCGGTTGGTGTGATCTCGCAAGACTACAAGCTCCTCCAAGTACAAGCACGGTGCACGCAAGCACCAAGAGTGTGAGAGAGTTCTAATCTCACTAAACACTAAGCCTAAGCCTAGAGCAAGTGCTAAGAGTGGGTCTAACTAGCCTAAGCACTTCGCAAAGCACCTTGCTAATCACCTAATCTTCACTTAAGCACTTTTGGTGGTGGAGGCTCTCAAGTGGTGCACAAGAACACCCTATAGCTTCAGCATACTCCAACAACAATGGCAAGGCCGGGGGTAAGGGGTATATATAGCCCAAGGATCAACTAGCCGTTGGGCTTCAACTGCCCAGTCATGACACTCACCGGACGGACCGGTGGGTGCTTGACATGGGGCACCGGTCCATCCGGTGAATGCCTTTTGGGCACCCCAGTCAAACTAGCCGTTGGCCCTACCAACTCACTGGACCGACCGGTGTGGTCGTCCGGTGTACTCACCGGTCCCTCCGGTGAGTGTCTCCTTGCCATCCTTCGCCGACTAGCTGTTGGACCTTCACTGTTCACCATCAGGTGACTCCGTCCGGTGCAGCACCGGTCCATCTGGTGCTCACTTTTCACAGTTCCTCGCGAACTTGGCTGAGTCCTCTTCGGCCGACCGGTGCTGCCATCCAGTGTGGGCACTGGTCCATCCAGTGCGTGGAACACCGGGCCTTCCCGAAGTCGCCCTCTCCTATGTTGACTTGGACTTGTCGACCGGTGACACTGTCCGGTGCTATCACCGGTGCCTCCGGTGCACCATCCGGTGCATTCTTCTCGACAGGATCTTCTCCAATTCAAGCTTTCTTTGATTCGGGCTTTCATGGCTTCCTTTTCCTAAGCATCCCTGAGACTAAACCTTGCACACTAGCAAACTTGGTTAGTCCCAATGACTATGTTGGTATTAATCACCAAAATCACAAGGGCATAAACCCCCGAGGGTTCTTCAATCTCCCCCTTTTTGGTGATTGATGCCAACACAACCAAAGCAAGAGATAAAATAGAAATTAAGTGAAACTACTTGCTTGGATGCAATGCGAGAGCAAGATTAAGGATGCTAAATGAAATGAACATGAAGGATCATGAAATTATGCATACCTTGCTCTTACCTTGTTATTCCCCTCTTGTGGTCAATATGGATTTGTGGCTCCCACTTAATCCATTGCCACTTTCTCCCTTTCTTTGAGCCAAATCTTGCAAGCATTGCTTCATAGGACCTTCGATCTCCCCCTAGCACTTTGCTTGCTTTGGTCTCCCAAATTCTCCCCCTTTGGAATCAAACACCGAAAAGGAAGACATTAAAAGCACAAGGGAGAGTTCCATAAATCTTGACCCTTTGGATGTGGAAGGCAATTAGCATCACAATTCATGAAACTCACATAACATAGACTAAGCTCCCCCTAAGTGTGTGCATAAATATAGTGGAAGGCAAAACATATGCACAACTGGACAATTAAGTCAAGATTGGGAGTTTAATCTATATTATGCTTGGAGGTAGCTACACAAGAGTATATGATAGACAATTGAGATCAATTGAAATTGAGTTCAAGCATACCTCCGGGGATTTTCTTTTCTTCCACACATGAGACTAAACAAAAATAAGCTTGCAAACTAGTTAGTCTCGAAATCACAAACTATAGGGCACCCTCCACCTAAAGGTGTGCATACAAGTATTTGAATTACTTGTGAGAGCCATGCACTTGTCAATTAAGACAATTTAGGAGAATATCCTATAATTTGGAACTTTGGCACAAAAGATAGGAATTGAAGAAAAGTGTCAAAAAGGAACACAACAATTAAACCATGTAGGTTGCTCATGGGTTAGAGAGAAGCACAAGCAACCTACCATAAGATAAACTACCACTAGGCATTGCAAGAATTTTAAAAAAAGCACATGCAATCCTAGACAAGCAAAGGTACTAGATGCAAAACGAAATGCATGGAATTAAATCCAGTTACCTTGCTTACTTACCTAGGGAGGACTCGGGTATTGGATTGATCAAGAATTTGTAATGAGCTTCAATCTTGATTAAAACTTGGCTTTAGCTTCAAAGCTTCATCTCCACTTGTATGCCAAGCCTCCAAATCCTCCCGAGCCCCGCGGGCTCTATGTCGCCTTAGGAATCCAAACCTTCTTGGAGCCATTCATTGTAGCAATGATTTCCTTGGGCACCCAAATAGGTTTGGTCCAACCCCTTCCTTGCTTGTTGACCTTGTGAGCCACCACCTTGTCATCTTTCTTCTTCTTGAGAATGTAGGGAGTGCTCTTCTTCTTGTCAACCTTCAAGTAGGACTTGGCATTGGAGTTCGTCACCTTCTCTACCTTCTTCTTCTTGGTCTTACACTCATAGGACTTGTGGCCTTCTTGATGACATGAGTAGTAAGTCACGGTTTCTCCTCCCTCAAGCTTCTTCACCATCTTTACCATCTTGGGACGATTATCTTGAGGGAGTTGGCCCTTGCTCTCCGTCTTTTTGCCCTTCAACCTTCTCAAGTCCCTTGTGAGCTTGCCCACTTCTTCCTTGAGCTCAATGTTCTCCTTGGCAATGAGGTCATCGCAAGTTTCTACAATGACATTCTCAACACAACACTCATTGCAACAAGGTGAGCTAGATACATCAATTAAATCTATGCAAGAAGTGGAGGCATCCTTCTTAGGTTCAACATCAAAGAGAGAAATGGATGCCTTAGGCTTATGAGTGACTTTAGGCAATTGCTCAAGTTCTCTAATTTTCCAAGTTAGCTCATCATTCAAGTTCATCATCATGTCAAACTTGCAAGCAAGATCTTTATAATTAGAGAGAGTTTGAGCTATCTTATCTTTTAGAGACTTGTTCTCATTTTTTTAGGTTGCCTAAAGCCAACACATATTCCTCAACAAGACCGGCAAGCTCATCAACAGAAGGAGGCGAGTCATCATCACTTACATCGCTTTTATTTTTACCTCTTGCCATAAGGCATGTGCGGGATGACCGTGATGATGAAGAAGAAGTGCGCCGACGATGATGGGAGTCATCACTTGAGATTGATTCATCAACCCGTCTTCCAATTGAAGTGAGCGCTGTCTTCCTCTCCTTTTCTTCTTTGTTCTTGGGCTTGCTTCTTCTCTTGTCCTCCTTGGGCTTGGGCTTGTAGGGACAATCTTCAATGAAGTGGCCTTTCTCACCACATCCGAAGCACCCTCTCTTTGCTTCCGCCTATCTTCATAGAAGATCAATTCCTCCATCTTGATAGGAATGCCCCTTGCCTTGAGCTTCTTGAGGTTTTTCTTCATCTCTTTGATGAGATATTCGGCTTCTTCATCGGAGATGGTCACCTCATCACTTTCATCATCATCATCATCCTCCTCTTCTTCTTCTTCACTTTCTTGACTTTCCTTATTATCACTTGAGGAAGAGCTTGGTTCTTCTCTTCTCATCTTGTTCTTCTTATTGCTAGCTAGAGCAATATTCTTGCTTGATGATGAGGGAGCATCTTGACCAATCTTCATGGTTAGCTCAAACGCCATGAGCTTTCCAATTCACTTGATCGGGGTCATGTTGCTCAAGTCTGCCGAGTTGTGAAGAACAGTGATGAAGTCTTTGTACTTGTCTCTTGGAAGCACTTGGAGGATCTTCCTTGTCACATCTCCATCTTCCAACTTTGTCAAGCCTAGGCCATTTAGCTCATTGACAATAACATTTAATTGTGAGTACATGTCATTAGCTAATTCATTTGGCAACATAGTAAATGCATCATAAATTTGCTTGACATTGTTAAATTTTTGTTCACGCACATCACTAGTGCCCTCATGGAGCCCTTGAAGTGCGAGCCAAATTTCATGAGCGGTTGCAAGAGAGTAAACCCGATTAAAGACTTCAATGCTAAAGGATTCATACAAGGAATTTTTGGCGATAGCATTGAATTGCAATTCTTTTTCATCGGAATGAGTGGGATTTGTTGGCCTCTTAAGAGGTTTCATGCCAACATTGGTGACTCTCAAAACATCCAACCCCTTGGCCTCTAGATAGCAAGACATACGAACTCGCCAATAGGGGTAGTTAGTGCCGTCGAAGGGTGGAGGCTGTCCTATGTCCATCCTCACAACCTAGAACGTCTTTAGCTCTCTTGACGGTGAAACCAAGGGTCCAAATGAGCCACAAGACTCTGATACTAATTGTTAGGACCGAGACACCCTAGGAGTGGGGGGGTGAACTAGGGATTTCTAAAACTATTAGGCTTTTTGCACAAATTAAAACCTACACAATCCTACCTAGATGTGCACTACGGTTTCCCTAGTGTGACTATCTCTAACACACAAGATTAAGCACTCAAAAGGCCTAAACTAGAACCTACACAAGGCAATTCTAGTAAAGGAAATGCGGAAGCTTAAATGCAACAATTAAGTGTGGAATGTAAAGAGATGAGTCAAGAAGCACTCCCGGCACGGCGATGTTTTCCCGAGGTATCGAGAAGCTCACGTTTCCCCCTAGTCCTCGTTGGAGCCCCTCGCAAGGGTCAAGCTCCCGGTCGAGTCACTCCGTGGATAGCCCCGGTCATTCCCCACTCGCAAATGGGTCTCTGAGTGGGCCTCTCCTGGATGCTCCCCGCCGTCTTCACTATCGAGCTTCCGGCCAAACCGCCGAGGGCCTCGTTCCCCTAGTACGTGGTGGCGGCCACACCACAAACGCAGTTGGTGTGATCTCGCAAGACTACAAGCCCCTCCAAGTACAAGCACGGTGCACGCAAGAGCCAAGAGTGTGAGAGAGTTCTAATCTCACTAAACACTAAGCCTAAGCCTAGAGCAAGCGCTAAGAGCGGGTCTAACTAGCCTAAGCACTTCGCAAAAGCACCTTGCTAATCACCTAATCTTCACTTAAGCACTTTTGGTGGTGGAGGCTCTCAAGAGGTGCACAAAAACACCCTATAGCTTCAGCATACTCCAACAACAATGGCAAGGCCGGGGGTAAGGGGTATATATAGCCCCCAAGGATCAACTAGCCGTTGGGCTTCAACTGCCCAGTCACGACACTCACTGGACGGACCAGTGGGTGCTTGACATGGGGCACCGGTCCATCCGGTGAATGCCTTTTGGGCACCCCAGTCAAACTAGCCGTTGGCCCTGCCAACTCACCGGACCGACCGGTGTGGTCGTCCGGTGCACTCACCGGTCCCTCCGGTGAGTGTCTCCTCGCCATCCTTCGCCAACTAGCCGTTGGACCTTCACTGTTTACCATCAGGTGACTCCGTCCGGTGCGGCACCGGTCCATCCGGTGCTCGCTTTTCACAGTTCCTCGCGAACTTGGCTGAGTCCTCTTCGGCTCATCGACGAGATACTCGACTCCGTGCTCATCGACGTCCATCGTCGTCTCGGCGTACCCCCCAAGCGGCGTACTGCTCGCGGACGCGAGCCAGCTCCGCGTGGAACGCCCTGAGGTTGTCGATGGCCCGGACCTTGCGGCCGCGCATCCTCTCCCGGGCCTCGGGGTCCTCGATCACGTTGTACTTGCTCAGGTTGGACATGACGGGAGGCACCACGGGCGGCCACGGTGTGATCGCCGTGATCCTCCTGCACTGCTCCTCCGACAGCCGCACGACCTTCCTCGTCTTCCTCGCGTTATCCACGTCCTCACCGGCCTCCACCCTCGCCAGCATCTTCAGCACCATGTTCTGCAGGATTGTTTCCTCGACGCTCGCCGCGGCCGCGGCGGCGGCCGTCTCGTCCTTCTGCGGGGACGACGAGGAGTCCATCGACTAGCTAGCTCTTCCGGTCTCGAACTCTGATCCGCGCGCTCCTGATGGAGGAAAAAAAATCTAGATCCAGAAGGATTGCGTGAGAGGGTGGCGGCGGCAGATTGGGTGCAAGGGTTTGGAGACGCGGACCGTATATTTATTGCCCCAAATGTAGCTAGCCCTCCATGTTGATTTCCATGTATACGTACATTCTGCATGTATCCGGAAGGATCTCGTTTACGTCAGCGCCAAGCAAAGAACAGCTAGCTGCCGCGGAAACCTCGCGCCAAGAAAATCCACTGGCGTCCCTCCCGGTCTTGGACTCCAATTGCAACTGGTCGCCAGAATCTCTTCTTCTCTGCTGTTCCAGCCTGCTGGGTGTGGATAACCTATGGCCCCTATACTGTGCCCAGGGCGGGGCGCCACCCACCTCTCTTTTCTGGTGTGATTTTAGAGCTCAATAAAGATGAGTAGCAACAAAGAGAAGCAAGTTTCTATCAACAGTCAAATTTTTGGTCCATTGTGGGCCTCATAGACCCACCTATCAGCCTCACAGGCCCGACGTTCGTCGCCCAGCCCCGTCTCCGATTCCCCTTGATACCAGTGGCGCCCACCATCAATTCCCCTTCTTCCGGATCTGCCTTGTAGGTGCGCGTGGCCACCGTGCCCTTCGTGCTCCGCCTCGGTGACCCAATGATGTGGCTGCAGAGGCGGTCGTGCTTACTCAGACGGTCCGTTCGGTGGTGAGACGAATGGTCAAACTCATGATCAGAAGTCAATGACCATAATTATTTTAGATACGGAGAGAGTAGTATACTTTCATAGATATGAGTAGCCAAAAAATTTGTGTCCCGTGGAGCATGTTGATTTCCTGCTGGACTTGTTGTATTTGGGATCAGAGGAACTATCACGATGTTGTTCTAATAATAGAATTGTCACTTAGTCAATACACACAACACAATTTTTATACCAAATGCAGCAGTCCCAGCAAATCTAACAAATTGCCAAATTGTTCAATTTTTCAGCTCACTATTTCTTCAGCAATCAAAAATCTTATGGAGGAATTGTGCTCTAAAATCAAGGACCAGTTCTTTTGGTTCTCCCGTGTGCATTTGATTAAGTTCCAGAAGTGATTCTAACTAGCCTATTAGTTATCACTACTACAGATATGGCTATCCATACCGACTCATCACTGCCGGTTCACCTAAATCCGATAGTGATATAGGTATCATTGCCGGTTAATAACAAGAACCGCAGTGATAGGCACTGTTCCTATCACCCGGCAGTGAAAATGCCACATCACTGCCGGTTCATGTTAATAACCGGCAGTGATAGGCAGTGATGTTGCCCATATCACTGCCGGTTATTCTTAATAACCGACAGTGATGTGTTTTTGAAATTTTTTGGAACCCATGAATTGAAATTTTAAAATAATCTCAGATGAAAAAATAGTCTATATAGAAGTTGTAGATCTTGACGAGATCTACAACTTTGTAGTTGGCAAGATTTTGATTTAAGGTCGTTTTGGTAATTATATTTGCATGTCATATTTCAGATTTGAAATTTCAAAACTTCGAAATGACCTCCGATGAAAAAAATGAGCTATACAAAAGTTGTAGATCTCAACCAGATCTACAACTTTGTAGTTGAAAAGATTTTAATCTGAGATTGTTATGGCTATGAAATAGGTCATATAAGATATTTGAAAGTTATGTTAAAATGAACCCATCTCACTTCTAGTCACAAGTGAAGCTGTAGCCTGGTGGTGGGGAGGGGACGCGCGAGGCCTCATGTCATGGGTTCGAAATATTTGCGCGAAAATAGCACGACTTGCGACTTTGAGACGCGAGCGCGGTGGGGGGCCTCCCGGATAATTTCAAATCTTTTTTTCCTTTTTATTTCAATTAATATCGTCCTAATTTTTGACCTGACAGTGATGTTCTATCACTGCACTGACCGGCAGTGATGAGACCTCATATCACTGCCTAAAACCCTGTGCCGGGTCAACATCCGGCAATGATATGGGGTTATCACCCGGCAGTGACGAGCTGTTCTGGCGTAGTGTATGTAAATCAACAGCCATCTTTGTTGCTAAGTAGTGCAATATTCTTCCAAAGTTGGTGTTACATACCCTGCGCAGTTGCGCTACATCTAAAATGATAACAAAAAAGTGGTGCACACGTCGATAGATGATGATGATTTAGGCTTATAATATGAAATGTGTAAGCTAAGAACATACAGTAATCCTGCAGTGGTTGCACTACTGTTATGTATTAAGATGGGCTCAAAACCCGTCCCAATGCACATGCATTTTTTTCTAGTTATCTGAAAAATAAGATTTTCTGCACAGGCTAAACAAACTACAATTTTGCAGAGATGATATTACTAGTTGCCGAACTTTTTGTCGTTGTTAGGCCAGTTTGGATGCCTAACATTGCCATGCCAAATTAACTTTGGTCATGCCAAACATTCTGTGGCTTGCGTTTGGATGATTGTTTGGACCTATATATATATGTCATAGACTCGTGCTGATGCCTAAGTTTGCCTAATAACTTGTGGCCAGAAAAGGTGTGGCTTGCCACACTTGCCTAATACTCCGTATTAGTTATCGTATCCCCTTCTTGCATTGTTTCGTTCCTGGTCCCCTTCTCACCTCACGTACATATACCTCCATCCTGGTACGCTGCAGGTCCCAAATCAAGCTTATTAGGTTTGTGAAGATTCACCACTGCTTTTCACTAGCCTACTTCCCTTTCTAACCCTTGTCCCCATTTCACAGATGGATTAAGTGCTCCAATGGAGTTCATTCTCTCTCTAGGTTTGCGGATCTGATAGATGTGTTGATTCATACTCTCGTGTGAGAGATGTTCCGTGGACTAACTTGAGTCAAGTCGAGGACTTGTGCTCAGACATGGTCGTGTGTTTCATGTGCTCAGACATGGTCGTGTGTTTCATGTGCAGGTGTTGCTTGAGGACAAACGTGGCCAGTGATGGACTGGAACTAGGTTCAGGAGGAACTAAGGTTTCGGGACTAAGTTGAGGGAGGAACTGAGGAAGTCTCTGGGTTTGGCGAGGTACTGAGCATGTACTTGCATCCATGGCGCATGTATGCGTATGGCAGCTCCGCATATGTGCAAGCATGCATGCGTGCAGCGTACGTGCTGGCCGGGTAGCATCATGCAGCGGTGGTGGCACATGCATGCATGCGGCTATGCGAGCTTTGTAGCGGGCCGCGCACATGCGCTTGCATGTGTGCACACAGCGGCAGCAGCCGGCCGGAGGCGTCCGGCCCAAGTGCGGCCGGCCGAAATGCCGAGTACGCGTACTGAGGTGGCCACGTATAAAAGGGCGAGACCGAGGCAGCTCGAGGGTTCTCAACCAGCCGAATTCTCCCAGCAGTCTGCCGCGGACAAGAACAGAGAGCAAAAGACGAGCAGTTCTGTTCTCCACTTCTCCTATGGTTTGAAGCTCATCATCTCTTGTTTTTGTATGATGCTTTTGGTAGGGGGCACTACTTGTGACATGACTTGATCTATAAAGCTCACTAATTTCCATACTGTATTGCCTCCATGTTCGAGTTCATCTTTCCTACAGTTTCTAATATACTGGTAGGATTTGAGAACTAGACACTACAGCTAGGGACATCACCGCCGCCACCTTCACCGCCGGTTTACTCCCGGGCGGCGGTGATGCACATTCACCGCCGGCCTGGGAGTAGGTGGCGCCCGGAGCCGTTGGGGCCGGCGGTGAAGGTGGCTATCACCGCCGGCCGGTGGCTTTAAACCGGCGGTGATGCCACCTCCGGACCAAGCCGCCGGTTGGTGGCTTGGGCCGGCGGTGAAGCCCCTCTATCACCGCCGGTTCTTGGCTTGGGCCGGCGGTGATTAGGGGGGTTATATGTATATTTGTTACATATATATTTCTAATTAATTGGAATACTATATTTTGGTAGATGAATGCTATTTAGTTAAGTCATAGGACTTCCACGGTTTTGCTATCATTTGGAGGACCCTATAATTTGGTTAAGTCCTAAATTTTACTATCATTTGGAGAACCCAATACTTTGGTTAAGGCCATGATATTGCTAATATTTGGAACCCCATGTTTTTACTATAAGTTGGAGTCCCAAATTTTGGTTAAGTCCTAGATTTTGCTATGAGATGGAATTACTGTGAGATGGAATTCATAAGTAATATGACTTGGAAGTCCATAATTTTTTGCTATGAGATGGAATTCATAAGTAATATGACTTGGACGTCCATAATTTGGTTAAGTCAAAGGTTTTGCTATAGCATGGAAGATTTCATTTGGATTTTAGTATATTTTGAAACATTATGATTTGGAATCTCATAATTACTATGACAAAATCATATTGATCCTAGATTTTACTATGGTTTGCTATGAGATTTTACTGTGTGTGAATGCTATGAATTGGATGTTACTCTCTTTTGGAACATTATGATTTGGAATGCTATGAATTGGATATCAATAGATTTTTCTATGATTTGGATTCTCAAAAGTGAATATTCAAATATTTTACTATCATTTGGAATTCCCGAAAGTGTGTGCCTTAGTCATTCAAAATCATGAGATTCCAGAGTATGACTTAGCAAAAATATGGAGGAACCAAATCATAGTATATGAAATTCTAAATCATAGTATATGAAATTCTAAATTTATTCAAGTATTCATTGTGCAGCTCTGAAAATAAAAAAGAAAGAAAAACTTCAATATCCCAAGCTGGGCCGCATTCAGCCAAGCCCAGCCGGCCCAAGGAGCGCCGACCGTCCGATCCAGATCGGACGGTCCAGCCGCTCCCTTCGAACCCTAATCTATCTTACGCCACACTCTCCCTCACGCCGCCTCGCCCCTGCTTCCCGCACTCTCTGCCGCCGCCTCGCCCCTGCTCGCCGCCCGGCGCGGCTCCCTGGCTCGCCGCCCCGCGCCCCAGTTCCCCGCTCTCCCGCCCGCCCACCGCCGCACCCCAGTCGTCTCCTTCTCCCTCCGCACGCAACCCTAGCCGTGTCCTTCTCCCTTTCTCCCATTCACAACGGCGGCCGCGAGCGAGAGGTGCGGCACGGCGGCGAGGGGCGCGCGCGTGGTGGAGGTGCCGCGCGGCACTGGCCTGCGCGCGTCTCCGTCGAGCGGCGTCTCGACGGTGCCGTAGGCATGCCCATCCGCCGGCCGTGCCGCCTCCACGGAGCTCGACGGTGCCCTTTCGTCGGCGGGGCGCGGCTCTTGCACGACGCATAGTGGGCTTCAGCACCGCCGCATTGGACGACGGCAGCCGAAAGCCAAGGTAAGTCCGCTGCCCTTCCATTTTCATGCTAGGGTTTGGGTAAATCGGGAAAAATTAGGGAAGATTCAGTCTGAAAGGTTAATTATTTGCCTGTGCATCCTTTACAAGCCCAACTTCAGAAGGAATTCATTGGATGAATGATTGAATGGTAGATGAATGCTATTTAGTTCAATTTCATTGGAAAATACATATGTTGCTGATTAGCTGATTATTACCGTCTTACCTTATACTACACAAAATTTCAGTTGGTGTTGGTATTATTTCAAGGAAGGAACTGGATGTTGCTGATTATTTCTGGAATATCAGTTGGTATTATCCATTTCTTTGGCCTGAGTAACCCGGCTACCCCTTTCCCTGCCCTGTTCTGCAGCCGCCACGAAGCCTTGCGGGTTGCGACTCGTCACCGTAGAGCTCGCCGCCGCCGACGTGACGCTTCTTGGCCCCCTTCCGCCACTTGAGACCTTCCCTCGCTGACATCTAGTCGCCGCCGAACCGCCCGATGGCCCACGACGCCACGTCCGAGCCTGAGGAGGAGTGGTCGGACACTGACCTCGACGACGCCTCGGACACCGAGGTGGGCGACGCCCTGGACTGGCTGGACGCCGTGGAGGGCCCCGATGGCTCGGCGCGGCCCTTCGCGGCGTTCTCTGCCGCCGGTGGCGCGGGCGCGGCGCGCAGGCCCAACGCGCACGGCGGCGTGCTCTCCCGCCCCCTCCAGCCACTCTCCAACCGCACCCAGAAGCTCGCCTCACACATCCGTGCAGCGCCCTTGGAGGTACGCAGCTTCAACTTCTCACTTCATTGGCTCATAGTAGAAGTATACTTATATTTTTCTTCTGCTTGCGCTGTGTATGCAAGAAACGCGCTGTCTCGGTGAAAATTTTTATCTTAGCAGTTATAGAATTCTAAATATTATCTTATAATTAGCTAATAACATTTACACTTGGGAATTAGGAGCTGAACCTTTGAAATACTTCCGTAAATCTCACGTTACTTTGCGAACTACCAATAACTTCATCTGTTCGAATTTGTGATCTCAGTGTGAGCACCTCTAGTGATGCTCACTGCAAACAATAGCAGAGCACTAGTATGGTAGATGGGCATGATATGTACAGTTGGGTGCTGCCGTTACACAGAATTAAATGTTTAATGCAATGTGTTTCGAATGATTCAGGAGTGGGAAGGTAGGATGAACGTGGGGATGTCCAATTCGGTAACTACCGCTATCAGGGATAGCATAAGGGAAACAACAATTGGGAAGATAAGGAACACGGAGAAGGCTGACCGTGCTACAGTGGAACAGGTTTGTAAATGTTGGCTGCATGCCCCCCACCCCCTATTACTTTTCGAATGGAACACTGTATGCTTGCAATTGCATGATCCTGTAGTACCATACTATACAATCCCTTTCAAACTGGCTAGCTTTCCTCTAATTTGGCAGCTGTTTGGATTGAAAATTCCTTGCTGTAGCTCCTTCCCGTATCACTAATGCAATGTATAATGTTTCTTTATAAATGCATTGTATATGTAGTTAGGTTCAAATTGTATTAGCTCATGTCACCCTCTGCTCTGCCTTCCATCACAACGCATCCCAAACTCAATGCATTTCCAGTTATATATTTGAACCAAATGGGACCAAAAGGCAACACAATCTCTTGTCCATTGTAGCCCTGTTGACTACTTAAGCAAAACTTATTGGGCTTGAGTAATCTTTACCAACTCGCTAATTTCTAGGCCATCTTCAGTTCTAAATTTGACTTTTACCATCTACCGGCTGTTGTATACGCATGATTGGGAGGCAGAAGTTTAATCTCTTGCCTAAGTATTGAGTATTGACCATGCTCTGTCATGCTTAGTACAATTTATCATGACTCTTGAAGAACCTTTTTGAGGCATGGCTTTTTTTCTTATACGCAGGCTATTGACCCAAAAACACGCATGGTTTTGTTCAAGATGTTAAATCGTAGTGTTTTTAATAACATAAATGGTTGCATCTCTACAGGGAAAGAGGTAACTATTGAAAGGCTGTGCATTTTCTATCAAAATTGGCATTTTATTACTTCAGTGCAGACCTAAAAATATTATGTGAGTAATAGAATACACAGCTTGGGATATAGGCAAAGACACAGGGTGTTGGTTATAGCCTGCTAGTTACAGTCTTACAGCTCCCAATATTCCTAATTAGAATTTCTGTTAACGCAGCCGGTGTTTTTTTTTTCTCCATGCAGGCAAATGTCTATCATGCAACAAAGGTGGAGGGTCAGGAGTTAGCAATTAAAGTCTACAAAACCTCTGTCCTTGTTTTTAAGTAAGATTTGAATTGCCTGTTTTGTTTCCTGATTGGAGAGACTGTTGAAACCTAAGTGCCGAAGACATAAATGCTGATTATGTCGTATGCTCTTTAGCCTCTTATTACCTGTAAAAAAGTATTTGATCTGAGAAAGTACGAATTTAGGAAACTTATCATTTATTTATTGCAGGGATCGCGACCGGTATGTTCAAGGAGATTATCGTTTTAGGCATGGTTACTGCAAGCATAATCCACGGAAAATGGTTAAGACCTGGGCTGAAAAGGAAATGAGAAACCTTCTACGGTAAGATGTATTTTCGTGGCATTCCTTATTCATCTTTTTACCTAGTAAAATTGGCATGCTGCAGCTGGTGTCTTTGATTTTTTTATCTCTTAAACTTCATGTGTTTCTTATCTCCTGAAACTTGCCTAAAAATGCTTTTTGGCAAACAATAAACCTTGCATATCAAATTGAGCAGCCATTGAAAGTCAAGTGAATTGGTGGTGCAGTGGTTCTAATATTTTAATCCGTCCCTTTCTTACTCGTTACAGAGTGAGAGCAGCTGGAATCAGATGCCCTAAACCGTTGCTATTGAGGCTTCATGTATTGGTGATGGAATTCATAGGTATCGTTCATGTCTATTTATTGGATACTCGGTTGATTCCCCTGGCAACGATGGTGTACTCGTACTAAACATGCTTATGTTGCTTGCATTGGAGTACTTTAATTTGTATTATCTGAATATGTTCTAATTAAAATTAATTTGGTTATTCCATCAGGGAGAGGAGGTTGGGCTGCTCCTCGTCTTAAGGATGCTGCTTTGTCAGATGACAAGTTGCGTGAAAGTTACTTTGAGGTACATGATATGTCAGAAATCCTATTTACAACTTTGTAATTATTGGATCCATTTGTACGGAATGGTTATGTCACCAAAGATAGAAGATATTTTCTGTATGACTAACAAGATACTAATACATATGTGGTAGTCGCTCGTGATTTCAGATTAAAATATTTTACCATGGTCTAAATATATATTTTTTTGGGCTGTCTGTAGTTGGAACTTTGTACTTAATTACAATGGTTATTTTTCTACAAGCTGTGATGCAAAAATATGTTTTGATACTTCTCATATATGAGAACCCATTCAGAGTGTCTAGAGGTGACCATAGGCTCATAGCTATCCTTTATTTCTGTTGCTGATTTTTTTGCATGATATTTTCCTTTTACTGTTAAACATCTTGTAAATATACTGTATTGCCTTGCACTAGATGGGTGAAGAGAATCAATACAGACATAAAACTCTTGTTAGCTTTCAGCTTTTGTGTGTCATTTATATTCAGTTTTTTTTAATATTCTTACTGCACCTTGTTTTCAGATAATTACAACAATGCGGACACTTTACCAAAAGTGCAAGTTGGTCCATGGAGATTTGAGTGAGTACAACATTCTTTATTTCGAGGTAATTGGAATCAAGCCTTTGCCCCCCCTAAACATCGTCATTTCCGTCCAATTGCTGAGTTTTATCTTCATCCCAACATGTCTGTTGTGTAGGGCCACTTGTACATTATTGATGTTTCACAATCTGTTGACCTTGATCACCCTTCAGCATTGGACTTCTTAAAGGAAGATTGCTTGCATGTTTCTGTAAGTGAAAGTAGAACTGCTCACCACATTGGTATTCGTTAAAATGTTAATTAAGGTGTCTAATATGTACAACACTATATGCAGGACTTCTTTAAGAAACGAGGCATTGCAGTCATGACGGTAACAGATTTATTTAATTTTGTTATTGACCAAAACATTGCTGATGAGGATGTTGATGGTTACCTGGATAAGGTATCTAGTGTGCTTGCTTATAATGCATTACCTTTCAATCTTTCGTTGCAGCTATCACTTTATACAAGCACATTCCTGCTGTATGATGCGTGGAAGATCTGATGGTTTAATAATAGAGTAAAATGCACCAGAGGTCCATCAACTTGTACGAGGGTGTCACTTAGGTCCATCAACTTCAAAATTGTATTTTTGGGTCCATAAACTAGTAATTTGTGTCATTTAGGTCCACAAACTTTGAAAGTTCATTTCTAGGTCCATAAACTTGTAATTTGTATCACCTAAGTCCATACCCCTCCACCTAGCCTTCATGCACTGATATCGCACCAACATGAATCTACACGGTTCCCACACATTGCTGGAGTTTCACTAGAATGGTAAAATTTGAGCCCAATTCCAAATCAAGTGCATAGGGAGGGGTGAGGGGGGATGAAAGATTTATTTAGGAGGTTATTGACATGTATTGGGATTCAAAGGAGGCTTCCGGACTGCCATTAGTGAGTTATGGAGCTTACATCCAGATATAACCCCGTAATATGGGTGGAGAGTAGGGGGTGATTGCTTTGGAAAGATGGAGAAGGTTATAGGGGGACTCAACAACATGTATAGCGTGGTAGGGGATATTATATCATCCGTGGCGTGGGTGGCCGGATATGGTGGTGCAAGGTGTTGTGGCGAAAAATCTTGTGATGACGTTAGACTTGGGTCAACCCAGAGTGGTTCTCAGTGAGGGGTTGAAAGATATTCATGGACAGCTATATCGGGGGCGACCTTTATGGGTCTATAGCCACACGATTACTCATGGATGAAATTCAAGAATCTAAAAATGCACTTTCAGAGTTTATGGACCTAAGTGACACAAATTACAAGTTTATGGACCTAAAAATACACTTTTGTAGTTTATGGACCTAAATGACACAAATTACAAGTTGATGGACCTAAAAATGCACTTTTGGAGTTTGTGGACCTAAATGGCACACCCTTACAAGTTGGTGGACCTCTGGTGCATTTTACTCTTAATAATATTTGTGTACATCACAGGTTCAGCAAAAGATCGTGGAAAACGGTGGTACAGATACAAATGATGAAATTTGTCCAACAGTCATGGTGCAAGTAAGATTAATTTTGTCTTGTTTTCTTCTGAGCTTTGCCATAATTGTAGCTTCAGTTAGTAACAGCTTAAGAAATCCTGTGTCAGAACACATGTGCATTTGCTTTATTTTTCTATCCATCAATCCTTAACATTGGAAATAGAAAATGTTCCACACATTTCGGCTGTACTGCATAAGATGTGATCACTCATACCATTTTGCTATTGTGTGTTTTATTTTGCTCCATCTAATGTTTCTACTATTATGTTTAGTACTGACACACTTGATTCCTTTGTGTAGACTTTGGATTATGTGAAGCAATGCGAGGCAGATTTAGTCAACATGTCAATGATGCAACGCTCATCCTTTGGTTACGAGCCACCAGCGGATAAGCTTTATGACCAACCACTATTAGGATTTGTACGGACGAAAAATGCACACGCTGAAAATCAGCAAAAACAATTGCCACAGAATACAATGGAAGAAACCTTGGATCTGCAAAATAAGTGCTCATTGGAGGACAAAGTGGAAGATCAAGAGGACAATAGTGAATCTTGCTCAAGTTTTGATGAAGACAGTTCGTGGGAGGAGGCTCCCAAAATGGGACCTGAGGAAAGGAAGACTGCTCGGAAAGAGAACAAGAAGAAGGTGAAGGAAGAGAAGAGAGAAGCTCGCAAGACAAAGATCCCAAAGGCTGAGAAGAAGAAAAGGAAGAAAATGGCAAAAGCAAAGTGCAAGCGTTAGAGAAAATGATTTCACAAAAGTAGTGCAACCAGTAGAGTATGCGGAATAGACATACATCTGGAAGCTCAGTGCTTCTCCCTATGAGGCAAACAAGGGGCGCTGATTTTCCAATTTAGTTTACCTATCACTTTTCTGGTTCATTTTGAATTTTGAATGTATACGCAAGAAATCACTTTTTGAATAACTTGTATCAGGGTATATTGAACTACAAGAGGCCTTTTAGGAGTGTAATGCTTCTCCTTAAGTCTTTAAAGATTGCTTTCTTGGATTTGCATTTTGCTGTGATCTTTCAGCTCCCAAATTTCCCAGTTATTTTGAAATGTATGCTACTTGCAATGAGCATAACGGCTTTGAAATCTAAACAGCATAAATTCTGCTAGTGTTGTGCTTGTGCAGGAGATCTGTCATTCAGCACAGCAGGGATCTTCTGGTGATACTCCTGCACTTTGTGTATATCTTCTCTACAAAGTTGCAACATGAGCATAGGTCTCCAATATAATTTTGAGTAAATTCTCTTAGTGCCATATAATTTTTGGTGACTTCCCCGGTGCCATAGAAATTTTGGAATTCCCCTCAGTGCCATTGAATCTAAGAATTACGCCCTTTAGTGCCACAACCGTTAGGGAGCATTTAAATGGCTATTTTGCCCCTCTAAAAGAACGGAGTATACCATTCCATGTTCGTTTCATAGTAAAATTAATGACCGTAAACCATATAAAATTGATATACATAGATAAAGAAGACAAGTCATATTCATGTCATATTAATTACGAAATATGAGCCATAAATTTGATATTATATAATTACGGACCAGATTTTTCACTAGCAGCTTGTCATATTCATGAAACATGAGCCATAGCATTCTCATTACAAATGAGTTCATATTTTCCACAGTGGTGTAATCATAACTGCCATTAAGTGTGATGCTTACATGAACATGCAGGCAGTCGGTCTCCAGCTCTCTCTCCACCTCTCGCTCTCTCCTTGACTGCAGACCGCTCCTAGCCCTAGGGTTGGGTAGCTACGGCGCTCCGCAGCTGGCGGCCGGCGCCTAGGCTCGCCTCGATGCCTCGGTTGCTCGACGAGCAGGCGACGGTCGGCGGAGGTGCGGCGAATGGGTGGCAGTCGGTCGAGGTGCTGCGAAGGGGTGGTGGTATGCGGAGGTGCGACGAAGGGGTGTCTATATGTTAAACCTGCTCTATGGATGAAGAGTAAAAAGGGTATTTCACACCCCAAGCTGACTGCGTGGTGATTAGAGGAGCCTCTGTGGCGTGCCACGTCAGATACTCAGATTCAAGGATGAAGTTGGGCTGGTTAGGATAGTGCAGGGACTAAATTTGACGTTTTTATAGTTCATGGACCAAATTGAGTTGAGCTCCATAGTTTAGGGATGAATTTGACTATTTTCCCATACTAGCTCAGTTGGCTATTTGCATATGGTCTGTTCCAATTGTCCAATGTCCATGAGTTAATCTTGTATTTAATTAGGTAAATGGCAGATCTTTGGCTTGTCTATAAAGAACTCAAAAATCAAACTGTCAAAAAGAACGCTGGACACATATTATTCGAGTTCAAGCATTGAACTCCAATTCCAACCACCAATGAGAACATTGGTCAATTGAAAAAAAAACCTTGGGTGGAGTTTAGGCACTCAGATATCATTGATGATCTAGGAGACCGCAAAGCAATTGACGAACATCCCCCGAAATTGGGGATCAGTTAAGGAGGGCATATGCTCTTGGTGGTCCAACCCAACCTAGTAATCATAGTTTTCCTCGTAAATGGCAAAGTGGTGAATGGAGATCATTTCAGAAAACTTGGTTTGATGAATTTGATTGGCTGGAGTACATAAGTATTTCAAAAGATGCGGCTACTGCTTGAAAAATTTGGGAGTAGTAATGTATTTGAAATTTGGGAGTAGTAATGTATTTGCAAAGCAAGGGTATGTTAATTGGAAGAAAGCTAAGGATACTTTTTGAAATCACCGTAGTTGCAAGGCTCATATGGATGCTAGGCTGAAGTGTGATGACTTCGTGAACTAAAAGACTAATGCGGATAGAAAATTCGATAAAATTAACAAAGAGGAAGAAACATGGGCGGATCTACAAGGGGCTGAGGGGGCTCCAGCCCCCCTACAGCCATGAAACTCCATTGGAGCAAGAGGTGGATGGAAGAGGAGAAGGGAGGAGGAGGAAGAAGAGTGGAAAATGAGATGAAGATAGAGGTGGAAGGGGAAGAGCCCCCCTAGCAGCTTGTGCTGCGTCTGCCACTGGGAAGAAAAATGATATAAGATTCGACTGTCATCTTCTGTACATGTTGCAAGATTTCTCATAATGCAAGGTGATGCTTTTCGTGGACATGATGAGTCATCTACTTCTCTCAATAAGGGTACATTTACCGAGTTGGTTGATTGGTACAAAGACAAGGTTGAGGTAGTGAAGGATGCATATGATAAAGGTACTAAAAATTGCTATATGTTATCTCATTATATACAGAAGGACCTTACAAAATCTTGTGCAGAGGTAGTGATGGAAGAGATTATGGATGAGATTCGTGGTAGGAAATTTTCTATGCTCATTGATGAGTCTCGAGATGTATCTATAAATGAGCAAATGGTTGTGATTTTGATGTTAGTAGTTGAGACTTATTTTTTTTGTCTAATTTCATATTATGTGCTAACTTGGAATAAAACTTGATATGCAGATTTATTTGTGAATGGTGAAGGAAAGGTGTTGGAGAAATTCTTGGACTTCAGTGTAAAGAGAGATGTATAGCTGTTGCTTTCAAAAAAGCTTTGCTTGGTACACTTTCTAGCCACAAGTTAAACATCTCTATGCTTCGTGGCAGGGTTATATGACGGTTCTTCCAACATGGGAGGGGAATTTAATGGCGTGCCTAAATTGATTCAAGATGAAAATTTCTAGGCTTTTTATGTCTATTGTTTTGCTGCTGGCGCCTACCAACGCCTCTGCTGATCGCCAGCGATGACGCCCGCAGACGCCAAGGGGTTGGCAGGTATTTCATGAACCACGAATAAATTCGCAAGCGTACGGAATACTGCTGTAGGATTTTACCCGGGAGTATACCAGGGTGTCATTTATATTTCCGAGGAAGGCGGCAGTTGAAAGTGCTAAGGCTAGTTAATGAACTGATCTAGATTGGATATTCAATTGCATAAAATAGGGGTAAGATAAATAGCAGGATAGGAGGTAGTGTGACACACACAAGTTTACACTCAACTCTAAATATTGTATAGGCAGGGAGAAAGGAAAAAGTTAGCAGCTCGAGTCAAAGGTACTAGGCTAGCTATATCTATGCTTTCTTATGGTTAGATCAACAGAAGATTAAACTGATACAATAGGGAGATCGCTACTAGCTTGACGGGAGGAGCCCGAGCAAACCATACGACTCTTTGTGGACCTCCTACCCCCAATCCAAACATGGAGGATTACTGGGCACGGACAGGGATATCACCACCTACCAGTTACCTCTACAAACCATTAGAAAGGGCGACATCCAGCAAACATACTGGAGCAGTTGTTAAAGTTATAAAAAGCTAATATGTCGACCATCACAAGCATATGGCGATAATGCAACCAGATCACTAAACATATATCCGATAACTCAGAATATAAATCATGCAGATATCGGTAACCATAGTTTAAATCTATTACAAACGACCGTGAATTACACAAGAGAACTAGAGATGAACCCATACCAGAACTCCTGAGCAACTCCGGAGACTCGATTACTACTAGACTTCACCTAAACTCCACTAACCCATAGAGCTAAAACAAGAGATTGCATTGAGCTTCACTTGAGGTGTGTGTCTCATTCTTACCCCCCTCTTATATTTATAGGAGGGAGCCACATGGTGAGCTACATTAAATCGATGTTGAGGGCCAATGGGACGCCTGAAACTTTTACCTGTATATCCTTATGTTAAGTGCTCTTAACCTCTATACCCCTATTTTTTTCGATCGCACATGTATGTCCTACCGCCAACTCATCTTTACCCCTATACCCTTTTGGACAGAATGAGCACTAACAGTGCCTAACGGAGATGTGAAAAGATAATTTTGCCCTTATGTGGAGGAGGGTTGCACTGGAAAGTTTTTAACCTGTATGCCCTTATGTTAAGTGCTATTAACCTGTGTACCCTTGGGAGGTTTTAGATGGTTGAGTTCTGTGCTGTCCTGACGGTGCAATTTTTTATTTTTAATTTCAGATCTAATAAAAATAAAAAAATTCTGAAAATAAATAAATAAAAAAGAAAAACCCGTGAGGGAGGGTAATGGGGGGAGGTTGTTCACCCAAATTTTTTTAATTTCAGATATAAAAGCAATAAGAAAAGTAATATAAATAAATAGATTACAACAACAAGAACATGGAGACGCACATCATTTTTCATTCAGCAATTAGACCAACAATTAACAGCAACAAGTACTAAGTTGACTAGTTTTTATCACATAAGTACTAGGTTTGCAAACTACAATTGCCTTAAAGTACATGACCATGGGATGAAATATCACAACCAAAGAAGTAGTTCCATGCACTGCTCGATCTTATCGATGGGCTGGCGCGTGTTCTTCTGGTAGATCTTGTTGAGGCGGTCGCGCATCTTGAGGATCTCCTTGGCCTGGATGGCGATGTCAGTGGCCTGCCCCTGTGTGCCACCCGAGGGCTGGTGGATCATGACCCTGGCGTTGGGCAGGACGGGCCTCTCGCCGGGTACTTCGGCCGCGAGGAGGAGCAAGCCCATGGAGGCGGCCTGGCCGATGCAGAGCGTGGTGACGGGGCCGCGGATGTACTGCATGGTGTCGTAGGTGGCGAGGCCGGCGGTGACGACGCCCCTCGGGGAGTTGATGTAGAGGTGGACGGGCTTGAGCGGGTTCTCGGACTTGAGGAAGAGCAGCTGCGTGACGACGAGCGAGGTGGTGTCGTCGGTGTTGACGGTGCTTAAGTGCCATTTTTAACCGTCGACTATACTCAATAATAAAGGGAAACTACATGTCTTACTCACATATTTGTATCACTAACCTTGCTCCACAGTTGTTTTCGAGTTTTGTATATTTCAGAATATAACTACGCAGAAGATCGCATCCGGCGTCACCCACTTAAAAAGAGGGCCCATCTGGCAGAGCAAACGGGTGCGCCACACATAATGCATACAAGGAAAGATACGAGGGCCCACCTGTCAGCCTGCCAGAGGAGGATAAGGACGAGGGCCTGCCAGGTGGGGTCGGCCGAACCTGGCCTGGCTCCCGTCCAGGTGCATTTTGAGGAGGAGTCACCCCCAAGGCACCTGATCACCTTCCATACGTGCATTGGCAGGAAACCGACCTCTAGAGCTATAAATAGGCCTCTCCTCCACCCCCCTCAACACACACACACACACACACACACACACACACACACACTTCATTCCATTCTCTCCAAGAAGGCTCTCCTCTCTCTTGCTCTCTTAGCTAGGTAGTGGAGCTAGGCTAGTTCTTCTTTAGCGAGCAAGTCATCCTCGGAGTCGTTGAGCAATCCTCGACTCCTGGTATGGCTTTGTATCCGATTTGTCAGACTTCTATTCATAATATAGAGATATGCCATGGTTGCTTTACTATCTTGATAGTTTATCAATCCATGCTTAGTTCGTTCATGAGTTATGCAAAGGTCTTGGTTAGGCCAGATGATCCGGGTACAGATAGAGGTTCGATGTGCTTTCAGGCTTGCTCTAGTGTTTTATTTGTCCATCCGAAGGGTGGGAGACCTGGGGACACTAGAGTAGTGACTTCATACATGAGCGTGGTGCTCGGGTATGCGGGATCCTTCGGATATGACCGTGCTCCACGGTGTGACTGGGATAGACGGCAGGTGGTGACAGCCCTATCCGTCCGGCGTAACAGCGGTGTTGCGTTTAGCGTACTCCCCGACGTTCGGGTTCGGTGTAGGAGTTCATGCAAAGAGGTAACGGGACTGGATGTACTCTGGTGCGGGACCTTCTCCCCGCTATCCCATTTTCCTGGCACCTGTAGTCCTAACCATGTCCTAACATAACCCTAGCTTTGAATAGAAGCACTAGGACACCTAACCTAGCCTAAGCTCCAGCTGACTTAACGTAGAGTAGAGTAGTTCCTTTGTTTTGTTGTTTCTCTCTTTTATTCCTTCCTCTTGGAATGTGGATGTGTGCTGTGTTGCATTACCCTTATTTATTCTTTTCCTGGACTTACCCATGTTAGAGTTTTGCCTATTGCTTGAGGCACAATGTCATGGTTAATGTTAAGTACAATACCTTTGCCGCTGCCGTCCTTTGGGACACAAATAAATGACGATACCCTTACTCTCCAGGTGAAATGCTACAACGGTATATCCGTGCGCTTGCGGATCCATCTATAATCGTATTGATTATACCACGAGAGTGGCATCCCTTGGGTGCAGTTGCTAGGATGGGTTCGACGCCCTCATTTCTAGTGATTGCACTAAGAACCGCCAACAGGCAATTCTGAGGAGGTTACCAAGGTCATCGCAAACCTAGTATCGACTTAAGAAATGCCAACAAGCATTTCTGGCGCTGTTGCCGGGGACGCCATGTGAACAAGGATATTGTACTAATGTTAATCTAGGCTTTGTACTCAGGATATAGTCTTTACTCTTTCAGGCTAATGTCACTTTATGTCTTCTTTTATTTTTGATTTGAATGAAGACAGGGGTAGTGTATGGCTGGTTTCTCCTTGCCGGAAAACTACACAGACAATCCAGAGAGGCTCGTGAGAAGGGCATGACCTCGCGTCGTTCCTCCTCTCGCTATCCTCCCGACACAAGAACCCATTCAGGAAGCACCACTTGTTCTTGAGGCTATGGCTAAAAAGACTCTCTGCGAGTTCTCCGTCCCCTCCACCAACAATGTGGCCACTGGCCCCAACATCAACGTTGGGGATGTGAACTTTGAACACAAATCAAGCCTCATTAACATGGTACAGGCTAGCCCATTCAGCGGCAAGCCGAACGAGGACGCAAATGCTCATTTGCAGAACTTTCTGAAGCTCTGAGACACTGTTGTTATCCGCGGTGTCGCTGCCGACGTTGTCAAGCTTCGTCTGTTTCCCTTTTCCCTCTTGGGGAAGGCAAAATAGTGGTTTTATAAAGAAAAGGACATCGACACCTGGGCCAAATGCTCCAAGGCATTCCATGCAAAATTCTTCCCGCTGGGCAAAACAAATGCCCTGCGCGGGAAAATATCAAGTTTCCAGCAGACGGGGATGGAATCCATCCCAGAAGCTTGGGAAAGGTTGCAGGAATACATCCTGGCCTATCCTCACCACGGCATGGACGAGTGGCTCATCCTCCAAAGCTTCTACAACGGGCTCACAACAATATCTCGAGCCAACATTGATGCTGCTGCTGGAAGAGCCTTCCTCGACCTGACCATAGCCAAAGCCAAAGAATTGGTCGAGAAGATAGTCTCCAACTAGGGGTGGAGTGATGAACGACTCCAACCCCGCACGAAAGGCATGCATACCATCAAGGAGATGGATATGATCATTGCCAAGCTGGACCTCCTACTGAAGCATCTCGGCGAAAGGGCCGAATTCAAGAATCATAGAGAAAACTATGCTCGTGCCATGGAATCACACTTCACGTGCGAAGTCTGTGGCAATGAAGGACATTCGGGGGCACGACTGCCCCGAAACTCGTGAAGACTGTGCCTACCTCAACAACAACAATAGCAACGGGTACCGTCCACCACAAGGAGGCCAGGGGTGGAACCAGCCACGTCCACCTTTTCAGGGAGGTAATAACTACAATCCTTCTTATAATTCGAATTTTAATTCGAACCAACCTCCCTTAAGAGATGTTGTTCTTGACCAAGTTAAAATTAACAAAAATATAAATAAAAAGTTGTTGGCCAATGATAAATCCCTGGAAAGTTTAAATGTTAAGCTTGAAACTTTGTCTTCAACGCTCAAAAATCAGTTAAGTTTCAACAAAATGATCAAAACCCAGCTTGCACAAATTGCTGCTTCGTTACCTGCTGTTGAGAGCGGGAAGATCCCGGGGCAACCCGAGTCTCCCATTGAGAATGTTAGCATGGTGTCTACCGGACGGGGTAACTCGTCCCGGAGGCCACCATGCAATAACCATGCAGGTAGGTACAATCCTCCAAGGAACGATGTCTGGGATGGCATGGTGGCAGCAGTGCAGGAGGATCCAGGGGTCCCCATGATCAGTTGCTTGATCTACATCAAACACTTCGAGCGTTGCCTTTGCGATCTGGGGGCAAGTGTGAATATAATGCCCGAGGTAATATATGAAGCACTTGAATACCCTGCTCTTTCCCCAACAACTATGCTTGTACAGCTTGCAGATTCGACCATTCGATATCCCAAAGGGATAGCCGAACACGTTTTCGTACGAGTACGAGACTCCTTCGTCCTTCCCGACGTTGTGGTAATGGATATGGAGGGCGACCTCGGAGTCGACCTCGTACTTGGGCGACCTTTCCTAAGGTCCGCCAAGGCAAGGATCGAGTCGGAAAGGGAGAAATCCGTTTCCGTGTCGGAAGGGAGGATATGTTTTTCAGGTTCAAAAAGAGGGAAGAGCAGCGCTTCATGATCCAACAAGACAGTGAAGGGCAAGCACTCTGGAGTGCACCAGAACCCCAGCCAGAACCCTGTTGGCGCCTACCAACATCACTTGCGATGACGCCCATAGACGCCAATTTGGGGTGGCAGTATTTCATGAACCACGAATAAATCTGCAAGCGCACGGAATACCGTTGTAGCATTTTACCCGGGAGTATACCGGGGTGTCATTTATATTTCCGCAGGGAAGGCGGTGAGTGAGAAGATATATAGATTAGTTGGTGAACTCTATCTAGATTGGATATTCTCATGCATAAACAGGGGTAAAATAATAATATGGTAGGAGGTAGTGTGACACACACACAAACTACCCTCTTGGATAAATAAATAAAAGAAAGATAAAAGATGCTTTAGGCCGGGAGCAAGGCAGAAGTTGGAGCTCGAGTCAGCTGTGCTAGGCTAGCTATATCTACACTTTCTCATTGGTTAACTCGTCAGAGATTAAACTACACAACAGGGAGATCGCTATCGAAGCAACGGGAGGAGCCCGTATACCCCGGCGACTTTATGTACCTCCTACCCCCCATACCAAACGTGGAGGATTACTCGGGCTCGGACAGGGCTGTCACCACCTGCCGGCTACCTTTACAAACCGTGGGTATAGTTGACATCCAGCAACACTTAGCTAATCTAGACACCATGTCTACACTAGTAAGGGATACTCTAGTGTCCCACGCGGAGCCTCCACCCTTCGGATGGACAGACATCACACTAGTCATACGAATATTGGAGTAGTTGATAGAGTTCTGAGAACAAAAGACTAACCATCTCCAGCACAGGGCGATCATACAATGCAAGCATGGAATGATAACGCAACCATATCAAGAAGCATATATCCGATAACTCAGAACATACTTCAATCAGATATCGGTAACCATAGTCTAATTCTATTACAAACAACCGAATATTACAAGAGAGAGCTAGAGATGAACCCATACCAGAACTCTCGAGCAACTCCGGTGACTCGATGACTCCTAGACTTCTCCTAAACTCCACTAAGCCTAAAGACTATGCAAGGAATGCAAGAGAGGAGAGATGTGAGGTGTGTGGTGTGTGTGTGTGTTCTAATCTCTACCCCCCTTGTATTTATAGCAAGGAGCCACGGGGTGAAGCCATCACAACCGACGTAGGGGACCAATGGGGAGACGCCACGTGCCCTGGTTGAGGCGGTGGGGCCCACGGGCCAGGTCGGCCGACCAGGTAGGTTGGTCGGCCTGCCCGGGCCACCAACCGCCCCCAACTTCTTCTGGCAGGCTGTCTTGGGCCTCCTTGTCTGATCCACATTGGGGTTGGCCTGTCTTGACTTGTTTGAATTGGGTTCTTGCATCACTTTTGGTCCACCTGAGCCTGAATTGGTGCTCTGATAATTTTTGTGATTTTATGTCGGGCCAAAGTGAGCTTGTAACCTGCATATTAGCTTGAAAACACAACTTGCATATTCTAAAAGGTAAAGTGTGGTTTAGGGACTTTATTGGATAAGGATGCGTGTAAGAAATGCAAACTCTCATGATTTTCTGATCAAGTTGATGTCTGGAAATGATCGTTAGTGAGCGTCAACAAACCCCGACCCTTCACACCTAAAAGAAAGAAGAAGGCAAAGAAGGTGTGGCGGAAGGTCGAGAGTTCGGCCTCGTCCAGTTCTCCAGGGCGAGCCGACGAATGGTAAGAACGATGGAGAAAAGTCGTGCACGTCGGACTATAAATGACACACCCTTGCCAAAGGTAAATTGGTATTTATCTCATATTTTCTTTCTCCGTTTTTCAAAATTTTCCTTTTACCTCATTTGTTTTTCCCCACTGCATGTTTGAAATATTCAAATTTGTTTTCTGCATGCTGGAGTTTTTCTAGCACTTTTCTCTTTTCACAAAAATACCAAAAATATTTTTTGAGTTTTAAATCCTTTGGGAAAAATAATTTGGATATCTTTTCGAGCAAACTTTTGGCCGTGCACCATATTTTCAAAGTTTATGACCATTGAGGAATCACCTAGCCAAAGGGGGACACCAGGGGGCCCACCCTGGGGCCGGCCGACCCCACAGGTGGGCCGCCCCAGGGCCAACGGCTCCTAGACCCCACCTTCTCCAATGGCTACTTGACCGTTGTGCCTGGCTTCTCCTCGGGTACACTCGTCCAGATTCTTTTAAATAGAGGCCGAGAGGGGGTTGAGGAGCTCTCATGCTCACTCTCTTCACTCTCACTCCCTCTCACACATTCTTGCTCGTGTTTCCCTTGGATTTTGGCTCAAGTTTGATTGCAAGAAAACTCTCTCTCTCATTTCTTTGCTGCAAGTTTGTCTACACACTTTGCAGAACAACTTTCGGGTAAGAGTTTCATTTTCATTTCACTAATGTAACCCGAATCGAGTTGTTCTCGTTCGTTCTTGTTCATTCTTGTTGCAAGCATGAGGGGTGGAGGACGTAAGATTTCCGGAGCCCTCAAGAAGATGACGGGGTTAGGCTCGTCCCGTTCACGGGGTGAGTCAAGCTCTTGCCATTCTTCCGAACCTGCACCAACACCAACCACGATGGATTATGAGCAAGACGAACAAGAAGAACAGTTCGAGGAGCAAGCTGCAGAGCCGCAAGCCGAGGACATGGAGGTAGATGAAGATGATGCACTGTACCTCGACTTGCGAGACGACCACGAGCGTCAAGCCTACGCTATGATCAAGAATCGAAGCTTTGGTCATACCAGAGCCTTTGATCCGGACCTTCTCTAGAAAACAGGTATGTATGTTGACTTCGCTCGTGTTTGGCATGCGGTTGAATGGGATGGTTTTGTGCCCGTTGAGGAGAATGGTTCTCATCTCCTCACCATCCAGTTTCTTTGCACTCTTTGGGAGGTGGACGATGGTGTTTCTTTCCGAATTTTTGGAGTTGAATGCTATTTTAATTGGAGAAATTTCAGCCACCTCCTTTGTTTTAGCGCGCGCTTGCCAGTTTCCCTTGCAAAAGCTTGCCACGGTTTTGATCGACATGAGTTTTGGGGTTTGATTTTGGGTCAAGTTGTTCATGGCAAGTTTGCACCGCGGTGCAATGACATTCAGAATCCGACTCTTCGTTTGATGCACAAGTGGGTGGCTATCACTCTCTTTCCAAGAGATGATCCATGACAAGTGCGAAACGATGAGTTGATGATATTATACGCCGTGGTCAATAAGATCCGAATCTCCCTCGCACAAGCAATGGTTAAGCAATGGCTCACAAATTTTCGGATGACGGGTCCTATTGAATGCACTTCTTTGGTTACCCGCATCACATCAAACATGGGAATCTTAGACGGGAACCCCGTTCCTTTAATTGAGATGCCCCGTGTTATGATCAATGAGGCGTACTTGGTTCAAGGCCACACACTCAAGAAAGGCCCGAATGACTTCTTAATTTTCTTTTCACTTGGTTATGCAAATAAAATTCCGTTGCCAAACGCGGGATATCACTTGTATAACTGTCGTTCGCTAACCATCCCTCTTGTTCCACAAGAGGAGAGCCGCAGCCATAGTGTTTCTGGTCTTCCTGGCAGGGTTACAAGAAGCAGGGCCAGAAGGGAGGAACTCATGCAGCAACAATCTCAGCCTCAACCACAGCAATATGAGGCTGGAGGTTCCTCATGGCAGAGTGCCAGCTCCATCGAGTGGGCATGGCAGGCCTTAGGGCGCCGGTCCACCAGCTCCAGCTCCAGTGGACCCCTGCGACGTACAGCTTCGTCCAGAGGTTTCGCCACTCTGACTCGGCAGATGGGTGAGCTGAACATGCGTACCACCAACATCGACGAGTCGCTGGGCCAGCACATCGAGTCAACTCAGAACTGGCAGCGATACACAGGCGAGAGAATCCGTAACCTGGAGCAGTAACAGCAGCAGACCCAGGAGGAGTGGAGGGCCTACTACCGTTGGGCTGGGTTTAACCCCAACCAACAGCAGTGAGCCTGAAGCTAGCTTGGGGGAGGACCCCCACGAGAGGTACCTTGTATCAAACTCTATCTTTACTGCTTTCAAAACCTTGTATGAAACCAAACAAAAATTTGCAAAATTCTGAAAAACCATAAAAATTTGCATAACTAAAATCAAATAAAAATTGGCAAAACCTAGAAAAAACCCAAAAATATTTACTTGCTTTCCAGTATGTGTAGTAAGCATGCGTAGTTTTTCCTTGTTGAGATGATGAATAGTTGCTCTGTTAGTTCCTTTCATATGTCTAGTTACAACCTTGTGCTCTTCCTAAGTTTTGAGTTTGGTGGCTAGTTGTTCAAACCTTAAGCTTGAAACTTGTGGGTAGCAAAAAGCAGAATTCGAATCTAGGATGTTGCGGGTTATGATATGGCTGAAAAGAGTTGCTATGATCTTCTCCTATGTGATGCTTGATATCCGGAGTATTTCTTTTCAAAAATACAAAAATAAAATAAAGTTCCTCGGTGATATGCAAGTCCCATCCAAAGTCGTATGAGTTACAAGTTTGAAAAGCCTTTCCACATATGCAACTTGTCTTCTCATTGAGCTTTGTCAAATTGTTGTGACCCTTTGAGAGAATCACTTCATACGCCCATGATCAAGATCACGTACACGTCCACTCACATACTATACTTCTACACTTGGAAGATAGCAAGTACATCCACCATCCATTCACAAATAAAACTCCATGCTGTACTATGTCTATCTCTCTCCAAAGTTATCATCATAGTGTATGGGCTATACAAAAAGAAATAAAAGATGCATACCCAAAGAAGGTATGCCACATGCCCATAAGGCATGTCAAAAAAAAATTCATACCCAAAGAAGGTATGCCACATGCCCACAAGGTGTGTCAAAAAAAAAGAGAGAAAAAGAAAATATAGCCCATACCAAAAATCTTACAAGGGAGAGAGAATTCATATAAAGGAGTTTCCATCTATCATCCACCAAAAATATCCACACACTTGCACATCTTGATCAAGGCTTATGACTTGTTTCTCCTTTGGATCCGATCTTTGACTTAGCAAAATATGAGAAGCAAGTTCGCCATCATACCCTCCATACCTACAGATCCACCAAAAAGAGCCATTAGAAGTAGGATGGAAAAGAAAGGCACATAAAAAGGCCTTGGTAAGGAATGAAACACAATTTGAGCGATCCGAGAGATCACCCGAGGAACTTACAAATTTCTTTTCAAAAACTTTACAAAACCTCCGGATTGACGGTTGAACAAAGGAGTGGTAAGTGGTACTCTACAAGCTGTTCTGACCCTCAACCGCCAAAGATGAGGATGATGCTATAAGCCCCATAGGAGTAAGGTAAAAGGTATGAACAAGGCCAACTTAGTCAGAATAAAGGTAAGAACACTCGGTTGTGCCTTGGGCATAAGTCAGGAATGCGACATTGCAGCAACTCCTAATCAACAACCTATGTCTAAAACTTTGCTCGGGATGAGCAAAGGGCTAGCTTGGGGGAGTTGTTGATAGTGCTTAAGTGCCATTTTCAACCGTCAACTATACTAAATAATAAAGGAAAACTACATGCCTTACTCACATATTTGTATCACTAACCTTGCTCCACAGTTGTTTTCGAGTTTTGTACATTTCAGATGAGCAGGAGCGAAATAAGAAGAAAACACGCAGCAGACACCACATAACTAGGCAGAAGATCGCATCTGGCATCACCCACTTACAAAGAGGGCCCATCTGGCAGAGCAAACGGGCGCGCCACGCATAATGCATACAAGGAAAGATACGAGGGCCCACCTGTCAGCATGCCAGAGGAGGATAACGACGAGGGCCTGCCAGGTGGGGTCGGCCGAACCTGGCCTGGCTCCCGTCCAGGTGCACTTCGAGGAGGAGTCACCCCCAAGGCACCTGATCACCTTCCATACGTGCGTCGGTGGGAAACCGACCTCTAGAGCTATAAATAGGACTCTCCTCCACCCCCTCAACACACACACACACTTCATTCCATTCTCTCCAAGAAGGCTCTCCTCTCTCTTGCTCTCTTAGCTAGGTAGTGGAGCTAGGCTAGTTCTTCTTTAGCGAGCAAGTCGTCCTCGGAGTCATTGAGCAATCCTCGACTCCCGGTATGGCTTTGTATCTGATTTGTCAGACTTCTATTCATAATATAGAGATATGCTATGGTTGCTTTACTATCTTGATAGTTTATCAATTCATGCTTAGTTCGTTCATGAGTTATGCAAAGGTCTTGGTTAAGCCAGATGATCCGGGTATGGATAGAGGTTCGATGTGCTTTTGGGTTTGCTCTAGTGTTTTAATTGTCCATCCGAAGGGTGGGAGACCTGGGGACACTAGAGTAGTGACTTCATACACGAGCGTGGAGCTCGGGTATGCGGGATCCTTTGGATATGACCGTGCTCCACGGTGTGACATTTAGACGGCAGGAGGTGATAGCCCTGTCCGTCCGGCATAACAGCAGTGTTGCGTTTAGCGTACTCCCCGACGTTGGGGTTTGTTGTAGGAGTTCATGCAAAGAGGTAACAGGACTTTATGTACTCCGGTGCGGGACCTTCTCCCCGCTATCCCATTTTCCTGGCACCTGTAGTCCTAACCATGTCCTAACATAACCCCAGCTTTGAATAGAAGCACTAGGACACCTAACCTAGCCTAAGCTCCAGCTGACTTAACGTAGAGTAGAGTAGTTCCTTTGTTTTGTTGTTTCTCTCTTTTATTCCTTCCACTTGGAATGTGGATATGTGCTGTGTCGCATTACCCTTGCTTATTATTTTCCTGGACTTACCCCTGTTAGAGTTTTTCCTATTGCTTGAGGCACAATGTCATGGTTAATGTTAAGTACAATACCTTTGCCGCTGCCGTCCTTTGGGACACAAATAAATAATGATACCCTTACTCTCCGGGTGAAATGCAACAACGGTATATCCATGCACTTGTGGATCCTTCTATAATTGTATTGATTATACCACGAGAGTGGCACCCCTTGGGTGCAGTTGCTAGGATGGGTTCGGCGCCCACATTTCTAGTGATTGCACTAAGGACCGACAATAGGCAATTCTAGGGTTGTTACCATGGTCATCGCAAACCTGGTATCGACTTAAGAAATGCCAACAGTCGGCGATGAGGCCGTGGAAGCAGACAATGCGCTCCTTGAGCAGGCGTGACAAGATGTCATAGGCGCGCTCCCTGCGGGAGGTTGTCTCGATGACCATGGGGACGAGGCCGTACTCGCGGAGCGGGGAGAACCCCTCCGACTGGGGCGGCTGGTAGGGCGACAAGGAGAAGAAGGCCCGCGGGGGCGACGCCGCGACGAGCCGGCACGGCCCGAGCCCGGCGGGGCCGGGGCTAGGCTAAGCGAGGCGGGCCTAGGCAGTGGCCGGAGGCGGGGCGGGCCGGAGGGCGTCGGCCAGCGGCGGGGGCCTTCGGAGGGGGGCGGCCGGCGGGGGGGGGGGGGGAGGGATGGGGGGGAGGCCACGGCCGGTGGCGGCAGGTGGGTTCGTCGGGGGCCTCTCCTGATCCGATCCGATCGGGGAAGGAGGTCTGTTTTTTTACTTGAGAATATGAGTAAAGAGGTACCAGGGGCAATAGGGTCATTTTTATTGTTGAGTCCCACCTGTCAGGGCTTTGCTCCCGTTATCTTCTAGCAGAACATGGACAGAAGGGTATAGGGATAAAGATGAGTTGGCGGTTGGGCATACAGGTGCGACTAAAAAAATAGGGGTCTGGAGGTCAAGAGCACATAACATAAGGATATACATGTAAATGTCTCCTAAAAAGTTCAGTCGCACCTGCATGCCCTTGCACAAACTTTTTTTGACCTGTGTACCCTTTTGGACAGAATGGACACTAACAGAGTCTGACAAAGGTGGAGAAATACAGTGGGGGTCAGTGCAATAGAGCAGAAAGACCGTGCGAGGGTGCGGGCACCTGTGACCAGTCAAACAAAGAGCTGCGGGTCGGCACTATGTCTGCCAAGGAATATCCAGTATCGCTTTATGTCGTACCCAGGGGGGAGTGCACTAACCACACAGACTGTATCCATAGCGGACGGACAGAGCTGTCACCACCTGCCGTCTACCCCACAATACCAGCTGAGCATGAGACAAACAAAGGTAATCTAAGGCCCAGACACCACGCCTATGCCTTCGATTACTACTCTAGAGTTGCGCAGGGTTATCCCGTCTTTATCAGGGGCCCTCTTCTAGAGTATCCTCTACGAGAACAGACGATGAACCCGCGAACGAATGAGAACAAAAGAATAACTTTACTAGAACTCACCGAATAGAAGAACCTGGATATGTACTCCAAATGTACCATATCCGTAGAGGTACAGAGCCGAAGAGATGCCGACCAGTCTGGCTCTTCTCCGCACTCCTTCCTCACACACTCCCTAGGCTAATGATACAAAGAGGTGGAGCCCCTCTACTCTTCTCCTTCACATATGAAATGGTGTGTGTTGTGAGAGGTGGAGGGAGCTCCCTTTTATAGTCTTTAGGGTCGGTTCCCGCCAAAAGCATATATGGAAGGTGATCAAGAGGAGTAGGGGGCACGCCACGTCGAAGTGCACCTAGACGGGAGGCCGGCCAGGTTCGGCCGACCTAGGGGGGTCGGCCGGCCCCACCTGGTCGCCTCTCGTCCTTATCTTCCTCGTGGAGTCTGATCTGTGGGCCCATGTCAAGATCCCGTGGTGCATTTGCCTTGGTTCCCCTGTTTGCTCTGACATGTGGGCCCTCCTTGTAAGTGACACGTTTCAGTGTGGATCTTTTGTGCATTTTCCTCGTGTTCACTTGTGTTTTCCCTCCTTTACAGATGTGGATGCCTGTAGAGGACAATTCACCAAAACTCGCGGAAATGGTTAGTTGTAAGCCCTATATCTACGTTTCGTGATTTTTTTGGTGAAAAGCTGCAAGAGTTGATGGTCGAAAACGACACTTAAGGACCATCAACAACACCCCCACACTTAGTCCTTTGCTCATCCTCGAGTAAAGTTTGAAGGACCAAGGTGGATGCTACTCCTTGAATTCAACCTGTATACAAGTTATTCCAAGCTTCTTCTTATCCTTGTGAATTTTTGTCTGGCTACCATGCAGTCTTGGGTAATTGAGAAATGGAACGACTCAGAATTCAGGCTCTTAGCTCTTCCTGCTTAGCACTTGGAGATTTTTATTTTGAAAACAGAAAGATAGCCTTGCTCCTCAAATTACTCTCTAGATCACTCTTTTTGTTTTATATCCTCACCAAGGCAAAGATGCTGCCGTCCTTTTCCTACCATCTACTCAGGCTTATGTGGGGCTTAGGGTAGGAGTGGAGAGGCATGTTTGCCTTGCTTGTATTGCTGAGTCGAAAACAAGATCCGAGCAGAAACGAGTCATACAACCTGATCAAGATGTGTAAGTGTGTGGACTATTTTGGTGATTCATGGATGAACTCCTTTTGCCTGACTCTTTCTCCCTTTGTTAATTTCAACCGTGAGCTATCAACATTTTTTTGACATGCCTTTGCAAGCATGTGGCATAGCTTCTTTGGGTATGCATCTTTTCTTTTCTCTTTTTTTTTTTTGACATACTCCATGAGCATGTGGTCTACCTTCTTTGGGTAGACATCTTTATTTTCTTTTTGCATAGCCCAAGTCGTTTTGGAGAGCAAGGTCATAGAGTTCTTATTTTTGTGGATGGATGTGGCGACTATCTCCCAGTGTGGAAGTATAGTATGTGTACGTGATCTTGATCAAGAGAGCATGACAAATCTCTAACAGGGGTCGAAGAATTTGACAAAGCTCAAAGCAAAGGTAAACAACATTTGAATGTTGAGCATGAAAACTTGTCTTTGGCTTTGGTAGGAATTCATGATAATTTGAGGAGTCAAGCTATATTTATTTTAACTTTTGAAAAAGAAAACAAGTGCTTTTGCAAGGAAGAGCATGATGCCATCAAACCGAGTCATATCTCATTGATCAATTACTTAGAAAGCATGGGGTCCCTATAGGAGTTTATTCACAAGGTTAAAAAGAAAGCTAAGAATAAAATGCATGCAAGGTTTTATATTTTTTTTTGAAAGCATAAGGAGTTTGTGATTTTTCTGCGAAGAAATTCATTGAATTTAAATGAATGCAGGGAGGTTTAAGGATTTGGAGACGCAAACCAACGATCTGGAGCTGGGTGGAGTCGAGTGGGCTTCACCAGGGGCCGGCCGACCCATGGGTTCGGCCGCCCCTGAGGTGGGCCCTCTCGCCCTCCTCCTTTGCGTGCTGGTCGTGCCAGTTTTGTGTCGCATTTTTGCGAGGTGCATCCCCCACACTTGTTTCTGTGCCTGTACAAAATCTCAAGACAAAATATGGCACAAATAAAAAGGGAACTCTACCGGATTGGAATCCGGGGAGCTCAAACTTTATTATATTGAAATAAAAGGGTGCTTATTACATGATGCAAAGGTAAACTCAAGAACTAAACATGAAAAGTAAATGCACCCTGTCGTGTGGTGGAGGCATACACCTAAGCGATGTCCTTACCCTTCTCCAGGCGTGAGATCCTGGAGCTGAGGCCATGGCAGAGGGTATTGAGGTCGTCTTTGACCAATTTCAGCTCTAAGGACAACTCCGCCAGTTGGTCGCCCTGCTTCTGGTTTTCTTTCTTTAACGCAACTATAGTCTTCAGAAGCTGGACAACCTTAGGCCCCTTTAGGACCTTCTCGTCCTCACTCTCGTACTACCCCCCAGGATGTGTGATGGGAGGAGGAGTTAGGTGCCTTTTCACCCTTTTAGGGGTGGATGCAACGGATTCGGCCTCTCCCTTCTCCTTGGGGGAGAGCGCGGGAAAGAGGCCCTTACCGTACCCCCTCTCCGAGAGTCCAGACTCCTACGACCCTAAAACGTTTTGGAGTGTTGTCACTAACGGGGGTGAGAGAGGTGGTGTAATGGTGGCTAACTACGTCGCCACTTTTGTTCCTCACGGTGTAGGCGTGTTGCATCCCTTCCTCCATGGGCATTGGAGGCGTCGGGTCGGTGAAGAGGCGAACGACGACATCCTTTGGGCGAAGTTCGCCCGTCGTTGGCCTCGGTGTAGTTCCTGGGCGCCCTCCCCTGCCCCTCCGGGTAGTGGACTTCTTGATGGTGAGTCATGCCGAAGGGGAGGCCGAGGGGCCTCCTCCCTGGTTCGGCCGAACCAGGGGGTCGGCCGCCCCCTCCTCGGCGCCCCTCGGCTCCATCTTCCTCCCAGATGGTGGCATGATTGCTAGCGGTGTTGTGGCAATGTGCATTGCCTCTTCTTCTACTGCTGGACTTGCTAGAGCTTGATTGGCTGGAGACGGCTCGCCGTTGAGGCCATACGTGGACTCGGACCCAACGAACGGGATGATGGATTTTCCGGCCATGGTAATGGTGATTTGCAGGTGAAAAGAGGCTGAGGAAGAGTGGAGTGATTGGACTTTGGATGAATGAGAAGAAGGAGAGGAGAGGAGATGAATTTAAAGGGAAGAGAGGATCAAAATGGTGCCAAACCTTCCGAAGTTCAGCGTCTCCACACAAGGAAACATGAAAAGGGATGTTGGAGGGTTTAAATTTCAAAGGTTCAGCACCAACGGCCACGAGATGTGGCCGGCCGACCCCTAGGTTCGGCCGCCCCCCTCTGGGCTCTACTGGGCCCCAGATTCTTCGTGTGGGCTTCTAAGGTCGTGGGCTAGGTGATCAGGTAGTGCATGAGCTTCATTTCTACAGAGAAGATGTGTAGAATCGAAATCTACTAACTTAATTTCATTGAAAACTTCACCGGGTCGGAAAGGTTCATGAAAAAGTTTAAGCCGATGGCCATTTACCTTGAAGTACTCACCGTCATCATCCTGGAGTGTGATTGCCCCGTGAGAAGATGTGTTGACGACGGTGTACGAGCCCTTCCATTTGCTGCGAAGTTTTCCTTCTCCGAAGAGTTTTACCCTGGAATTGAACATTAATACCTTGTCACCTGGCTTGAACTCCTTGGGGTTGATCCTCTTGTCGTGCCATCTTTTGGTATGATCCTTGTATAACTTGGCACTATGGTATACCTTTTCTCTCCATTCCTCTAACTCTGCCAGCTGCATTTGTCTATTCCTCCCAGCAAGCTTGTAGTCCATATTCCATTTCTTAATGGCCCAGTGGGCCTGTGCTCAAGCTCAACTGGGAGATGACACGTCTTCCCGTAGACCAGTTGATATGGTGACATGCTGATGGGGGTCTTATATGATGTTCTGTATGCCCAAAGTGCATCAGGTAGCATATTCTTCCATCCTTTACCCATTTCGTTCATCGTTTTCTGCAGAATACTCTTGATTTGCTTGTTAGAAGTTTCTGCCTGTCCACTGGTCTGAGGGTGGAAGGGTGTAGCAATGTTGTGTCTTGCGCCAAGTTCTTTTAGGAAGCGACGGAAGGTCTCGTCGATGAAATGGGACCCCCCGTCACTTATAACCATCCTTGGTATTCCGAAACGAGGGAAGATGATTTCATGAAACATCTTCCTCGCATGCTTGGCATCTACAGCTCGGCAGTGTAACGCTTCCACCCATTTGGAGACGTAGTCCACAGCAACCACTATGTACTCACAATCATGGGACTTTAGGAATGGTCCCATGAAGTCAATACCCTAGACATCGAATAGTTCAACTTGGAGATTGTATGTGAGGGGCATTGCATTGCTAGCAGTGATGCCTCCCTACAACTGGCATCTTCGGCACCTTCGAATAAATTCTCTGGTGTCTTCATACATTGTGGGCCAGAAGAAACCACTTTGCCAAATTCTTGCTTGTGTTCTGAAAGCTCCAAAGTGGCCTCCATACGCTGCAGTATGGCATTTCTCTATGATCTGTACCCCTTCTGCTGTAGGGACACATCTCCTCAATAATCCATCCGTACACACCCTGTACAGATATGTTGGATCCCAAAGGTGACGTATGCTCTCGAAGATCAGCTTTTTCTTGTTTTCCCCAGGTGGTACATAACCTGTAACCATGAAGTTCACAATGTTTGCGTACCATGGGTTGGAGTCCGTCTCCTTGAACAACATGCCGTCGCGTAGAAGTCATTGATTGGTGGTTCCTGCAACTTTTATTTCAAGGTCAAATTCTTGGAGTAAGAGAATCCACCGAATCAAACGGGGCTTAGCATCTTTCTTGGTGAGCAAATATTTCAAAGCTGCATGGTCAGTATAAACAATAACCTTTGCTCCAACCAAGTAAGATCTAAACTTATTAATAGCAAAAACAACTGCAAGGAGCTCTTTTTCAGTAGTGGCATAATTTAATTGTGCTCCTGTTAGAGTTCTGCTAGCATAGGCAATTGCATGATGCTTCTTATCTTTGGTTTGGCCTAGGACCGCACCAACGGCATAGTCACTAGCATCACACATTATTTCGAACGGGAGGCTCCAATCTAGGGGTTGAATGATTGGAGCTGAGATGAGTACCTTTTTTAGGATTTCAAAGGCGCGAAGGCACTCATCCGTGAATTCGAAGGGCGCATCCTTAGCTAAAAGGTTTGTAAGGGGTCTAGCGATCTGAGAGAAATCTTTAATGAAACGGCGATAGAACCCCGCATGACCCAAGAAGCTACGGATCCCCTTGGCGTTAACTGGATGTGGGAGACGTTCTATAACATCGATTTTTGCTTTGTCCACCTCAATCCCCCTCTCGGACACAAGGTGTCCAAGGATGATGCCTTCGCGGACCATGAAATGACATTTTTCCCAATTCAGCACCATGTCCTTTTCGTGGCATCGCTGCAAGACCCTATCTAAATTTTTGAGACAATGATCAAAAGTTTTTCCATAGACGGAGAAATCGTCCATGAAAACTTCCATGATTTCCTCGATCATGTCTGAAAAGATAGACATCATGCACCGCTGAAACGATGCGGGAGCATTACAAAGCCCGAAAGACATCCTCCGATAAGCATAGGTTCCGTATGGGCAAGTAAATGTGGTCTTGCTTTGATCATCAGGGTGGAAGGGAATTTGGTGATAACCGGAATACCCATCAAGGAAACAAAAGAAAGAATGCTTGGCCAACTGCTCTAACATTTCGTCAATGAAGGGCAGCGGAAAGTGGTCTTTCTTTGTGGCCGAGTTAAGTTTCTGATAGTCTATGCACATCCTCCACCCCGTGACAGGTCTTTGAGGTATGAGTTTGTTCTTGCTGTTCTGAAAGATCGTCATACCTCCCTTCTTTGGTACAACTTGTACCGGGCTCACCCACTCGCTATGTGGCACAGGATAAATGATCCCGGCGTGCAAGAGTTTAAGGACCTCTTTCTTAATGACATCTCTCATCGTGTTGTTTAGCCTACGCTGAGGCTCCCTAGAAGGTGTGCAGGTAGAGTCAATAGGGATACGATGAGTGCAGAGGGTAGGACTGATCCCTTTTAGGTCCTGGAGTGAATAGCCAAAGACGGATCTATGCTTTTTCTAATACGGCTAAGAGTTTAGCTGTCTCCTCATCGGAAAGGTGACTACTAATGATAACAAGAGTTTGTGTGTCACTATTGAGGAAAGCATAGCGAAGACCGTCGGGAAGGACTTTTAGTTCTATTGGAGGTTGTGTCGGCTTCTCGTGAATGGGCAGTTCGAGTTTTTCCTCTAATTCGTCCTCTTCTTGGATGAAGAGTTCAGCATCTTTTTCTAAAGAGGGTTTAGAGTCATCATCTGGCATGACAGCCAGCACCTCCTCAATTGGTCCTTCTTGGAGAACAGATTCGGCCATGGAGTTTTTTGCTTGGCCTATAGGCAAAGTGAATGGTTTTCCCCCAAGAGACACCTGAAGTTCTCCTAGATTAAGAACATCTACGAAGAGCTTTTCTACGGGATGCCCTATCAAGAAGTCGAAGTCCTGGACTTCGAAGACATGGAAGTCTAGAGCAATCTTCGTTTCCCTGTGCCAAACTGGCACTTCGTGCATAATCCCAATCCCCTTAATGTGGAACGTGGCCCAGTTCTAAGGATTTTGTAGTTGGAGTAACACGTCTTTCGCCTAAGCGATCAGAAGCGAACAAAACAGAACTAATGTTTACTCCAACCGTGGGATTGTAAAGAGCCATGACTGCAGTCCCTTCTCTAGAACATGGAATAGTTAAGGAGGGGGCATGAAATTGGATTATTTCGGAAGATGTTTCCCCTTCCTGTACCCATTCATTGCTCATGATAGCGGTCACCCTTTTTACGGTCTCTCTAAGGGAAGCCTAATCGAGACCGCCCGATGGGTCTAAAGGGACTGGAGGCCTTTTTTGGAGGGGATATAATGTGGTATTGCCAAAGTCATAGAATATATCCTCCTCAATGTTAAACGGGAATTCCGGAGGCAGAATTTCTTCCTCCTCCGGGTCTTCTGGTTCAGGGGAAGGTCTGGCCGATAATTCGTCATGGGTTACTAAAGAGTGAATGGGCTTAGCTATCGAAACTTCCTCCTGGCTTGAAGGTTGTACTACTGGGAGGGGTTCTGTGAAGGAGGTGTTCTCCAGAATACGATCCAGGAGTGCCACCCCTTCGAAAGTGGTTTTATAGGCGAAAGATCCTCCAGCGGTGATATCAAGCTGTTGGGATGTGTCATTGTTCAGCCCCAACTAGAAGTGCTGAAGCAGCACATGGTCGGGAATGGCCTGACGAAAGTCGAGGATTTCTTTATGCAGGGAAGCGATATGAGAAATAGGGAAGAATGTGAGACAGAACCTGTTCCGCAATTCCTCCCATTCTCCGTTTACCTTTTCTACATTATGGGTGTACCATTGTTTCGCTTTCTCAGCAAGGGAGAAAGGAAATAACTTCCACCGAAATGTTTCTTGTGCCATGCCTGCAATGGACAAGCAAGAACACATTTGCTCGAACTCTCGTAGGTGATGGTAGGGATTTTCTAGCTCCTATCCTGAGAAGGGTTGTTCCCGGACCATGGCTATAAAGCCAGGGCGGAGTTCAAAGGCTGAAGCTGTGATTGGCTTGGATGACTGTGGTGGCTCTAAGAACTCGCCCAAGGGAGCAGAGAGTTGGTGGATAGAAAAGGTATCCATGGAATAAGTATAAAAAGTGAAGAAAGAATAAAAGAAAGGATACACGAGCAACTAGGTTCGAAGACAGCTACGGCAACCGTTCCCCGGCAACGGTGCCAGAAATGCTTGTTGGTATTTATTAACTCTTACAGAGGAATCCGCAAGCGCACGGAAATACCGTTGTAGTACTTCACCCGGGATTATTCAGGGTATCGTATTTTCCACGAGGAACGGGTGCGTAACTGTCTTCTATCTAGATTACCCCGAAGAAGATAAGAGATAAAGAGACCTTAGGGTAGTGTGATTCTGATCTATGGATAGGTTCAAGCGAAGATACACTAATGTTTCCACTCGAACACTTCAGGCACCGGTTTGACCCTGGTCTGCCAAGGAATATACGGTATCGCTCTATGTCGTACCCAGGCGGGGGGGGGGGGGGGGAGTGCACTAATGTTGACGCTCCTTAGAGCGCCAATTTACGTACCGCAAGCGCACAGATCGTGTAGCTTTTCCCTTAGAGTATTCCCCCAAGGTTTATCAATCCACGGAACAAGTGTATTACTATGCTTAACTAAGCACTAATGATGTTGGTAAAAAGGTCTATATTGAATGATTGAGTGTGAAATAGATCTAATCTAACCAATCTAATCTAATCTAGACTAGTGAGCAATGGTAGGTGTGTGCACAAGATATGAAGAGTATTTGTCCATAGGGTCTAGGATCACTAGAGATGTAATCGCCAAGCAACGAAGAATGGATCTAATCTACCAAAGGTGTGTTCCAAGATCAAAATCTTTCCCTCCCGCATACTGTCACTACACGAGGATAATCGGTAACGAATCAACAAAAATACGATAGTTGATGTAATCTAAGTAAACCATGCAAGAGCAAAGCAAACCCAAAGCCAAGTCGCGAACTATTAGGCATCAAAGCATCATCAACAAGAATCGTGATAGATCAATCTCATAAAGGATTTGGCAATTACAACTCAAGATCTCCTTACAACCCCATGAACAAACGAGGACTTTACCCCATGAAGCTAGGCGAAGCGTAGTCGATCATGGTGACGAAATCTCCGGCAAGGGATGGATCCCTTGCTATCCTCCAACTTGCAGCGGCGCCGAGGGACGATGAGGCCTCCGGTGTCGCCTTTCTCTTGTGTCTAACTCGAATGGATCTCTGAAACTCGTCTCTGGATGCTTCCTCTCTCTGCGATCCTCTAGATGCCCCCTCTTTGACGGCGGCTTCGGGGTATTTATAGGGTTGACGCATACTTCGTGCTGAAGAAAACTGAGACCGATTGGGCTCCGAAATGGGCTAGGCCGGCCGGCCCAAGGGCTCCAGGCCGGCCGGCCTGGGCCCTTTCTGGCCCCTTTCAGTCCCATCTTTCACGTGTGGCCTCTTCCTCTTATTCCTCATCTTAGCCCAGTTGTAACCATGCGTCAAAATATCTCCGAAAATGTCCAATTTCCTGTCAAAATGCAACATGCTCCAAAATCCAGGACAAAATCGAAAAAGGTCAAGTTCGGGTGCCAAGTGGCGGGTTAGTACATGAATCATCCCGAAGAATTTACCAAAACAACTCCTAATCATATAGTAAAATGGGTACTTAAGGAGCGCCAACATTCCCCCCATGCTTAGCTTTTGCTCGTCCTCGAGCAAATCAAATCATCAAATCCTTCCAAGGGTTGCTCAAGAGTTCTCGAACTACAAAATTTACTTATGCAAACAAGTCTAACAATATTTCTTCAAACAAAGGTCAGAGGAGCAGCGAGGATAATCATATCATGGGTGTTTAAAAACTCATCCAATATTACTCCACGACTCTTACCTTTAACCGGCAACTCGAATATCGACAACACTTGCTTTTCTTGCCATCCTTGGAGGGTTTTTCTTTTTTTTAGAAGCAAAATACCCTGCAACAAAGGTTAGACCAAAAATTATTGCACAAGTCCTTTCATGTCTCTCGATATAAGTGGCTATCCTATTATTATTTACAAACTCTCATCTCCCAAAAGTCTCTCAAGTATAAAGTGGGGCTATAGGTGAGGCTAGCAAAGTATATACATATATTGTCAAATTAAGAAAACCTTCTAATGATTGCTTACCTTCCGAGCCAATGATCATGAGAGTTTCTCCATAATGTAAAGGGTTCAAGGGTAAGAAGATTTAGAATGGTGGACATGTGCAAAGGCATACAAAAAGATTGACTTCAAGGCACAAGCATCGTCCTCGTTATCGGATTGCACATGGTTGGAATTGAGGATATTGTTCTCAAACAACAAGGTGACATCTCTTTGCACTTCTCTAACCATAGAATCCCTTCATTTATTCTTTTCTTCTCATACATTTTTTCTTTCTTTCTTTCTCCTGAATTTTCTTTCTCTTTTCCGAACCTTTTCATAGGACACTTTCTATAAAACATAGATAGGCAAATCTCCGAAGTGGCTCCCTGAATTTTTGGAGCCCGAGCCGAGGCCAGAGGGGCCTAGGCCGGCCGGCTCAAGGGGTGTAGGCCGGCCGGCCTGGGGCTTTCCCAGCTCGGCTTCGGTCCATTTTTCTAGTACTCCTTCCTTTCTTCATCCCAAAATTATGTTTTATACAAATCATGCACAGAAACAGAACGTATCCTCACAATTGGGTTGTGGTCAAGAAAGAGGATAATAAACAAGATAATCTCAGGTTCGGGTTTTGGAATCCGGTAGATTTCATGAGTTGTTCCAATGAGGAATTCTCGTTACCGAATATTGACGTGGCTAGCAATTCAGAGATGAAAAATATGGACATGATCATTACTCGAAATTAAAACTCCCAAGAGAAAGAAATCCTAACTCAACTCAATGCACATCCAATACTTATGGTGGAACGAATATAGCGTTTGGATGATAGGATTTTTACTCTCAACTTGACAAGAACTTGATCAACCTTATGCTTGTAGGGGTTTTATTATTTTTATGAAATTAAAGTCCTCCAAATCATGCCTTACTCGCAAGCGTAATCAAAACCAAGCGCAAGATCAAAGCTCAAGTGTGGGTATTAACATGGACGAATAATATACTAAGCTCCACAAATACGAATTAATTTTCATGACAACTCTCGTGAACAATTGCTTTAAAGAAAATAAAGTAAAACTGAATGCATAAATAAAATTGCACGATCCAACAAAAAAACAAAGACTTTTTTTATTTTGTTTTCATGACTCAACACTAATTTAAGACTCACTCTCACACAAGCGAAAAATAAAGCACACAACGCTAAACTATGACTCTCACACATGCAGAATTAAAGACACGCACACGACGAACTTTCGACTAAACAAAGACTAACAAAATTCAATCTACGACGTCACACATTTCCCCCCCATGCTTAGATTATGCGGAGTCCTCGTCGCAATGATATAAAATATGGGTGTGACGCTTGTCGGTGTTCTCAACGGCACCTAGGGCAATTGCACCTAGGGCGCCCTCTTTCTTTTAACTCCGAGGAGGCGCAAGGAACACCTAGGCACGGGTGGCTTTTTGTCTTGTCGCTTCTCGTCTTCGTCTTCGTCGCTGCTGATGATGACGACCACCCTTTGGGCTAGAGCTAGCTTCTCGTTGCACCATTGAAGGCCCTTCCCTCCGACGCTCATCCTTGCTTGAGTATTGAATTTCTTCGGAGGGGCCTTCGCTTCGCATCGCTTTGCTTCGACAAGGAGGGACTGCGCACCGGTTGCCGAGATGGAGCTAGGCGTCCTTGGCGTGGGGGTGTCGGGCGTCATGCCCCTCTCATTGATCTCCATCGCTTCAATCATAGCTCTTGCGCTCGCTGGTCCGGTCATTGTCGACGTCTCTCACGAGGTGGTGGTGTAGATTGAAAAGTATGAGAGAATAGATCTAACCCGCGCCTCTATTTAAGTCCCGAAAAGACTTGGAGGAGAAGTCCAATATCTCTTCGGTTTCGGCATGCGAAATTTATAAGGCATAGGTTTGAAATTTCCTTATCTCGTACCTACCAAAAATCGAGACCGAATCGCTCACGAGGAGCCTCAGGCCGGCCGCCCTAGGGGTGTTGGGCCGGCCGGCCCAGGGGGTTTTTCAGCCCCCTGGACTCCAACTTTTTACGAGGTGCTCACCAATAAATTAGAAGCCTATGTTTTACTCAAAGTTCATCCAAAAAAAAATTAAACTATGAAAATAAAATCTAAAAGAGAATATTTACAAACTTACCTTGCTTAACGTTGTTAGGCTTGACGTTCCGGTTCCTCCTCCATGGTGTATATGTCGATGTATTGAAGGGGCACGACGTCGGGCTCCAAGAATACCTTTAGTCGTTGTCCGTTCACCACATATTGGTCGTCTTTCACATCCATGATTGTCACCGCTCCCGTGGGTGAAACCGAGTGTACGACGTACGGTCCATCCCATTTGCTTTGCAATTTTCCTTTGCCAAAAAGTTTGAATCTTGAATTGTAGAGTAGGACCTTGTCTCCCTCTTTGAATTCCTTGTTTTGTAATCGCTTGTCGTACCATCTCTTCATCCTTTCTTTGTAAATTGATGCACTATTGTACGCTTTCAATCTTAACTCCTCCAATTCGCTTATTTGGATTCTCCTTTTAATTCCAGCGGCATCCGCATCAAAGTTCATCTCCTTCATCGCCCAATACGCCTTATGTTCTAGCTCAACCGGCAAGTGGCATGTTTTTCCATAAACAAATTGATAAGGAGTCATACCAATCGGGGTTTTGTGTGCCGTACGATATGCCCATTGTGCATCATCTAGTCTCTTCAGCCAATCTTTTCCTCCTTTTACCACGGTCTTCTTTAAGATATCCTTCAATTTCTTGTTCGAAGTTTCCGCATGTCCGTTTGTTTGGGGGTGATAAGCCGTGGACACTCTATGTTCAATTCCCAATTTCTTCAGGCATTTACCAAAGTCCTTGCCCATGAAGTGTGTTCCTCCATCACTTATCAAGATTCTCGGGACGCCATATCGAGGGAAGATTACTGATTTAATCATGTTTATGGACTCTTCCGTTGATGCCTTCCGACATGGCATAGCTTCAACCCACTTTAAAACATAGTCCACCATCACCAATATATGCTCAAATCCATGTGAGTTCACAAATGGTCCCATGAAATCAACTCCCCAGACATCAAATAGATCTATTTGCAAGTTGTAGTTCAATGGCATGGCATTCCTTTGTGAGATATTCCCCGTCCTTTGGCATTCCGGACAAGTCGAAACAAATCTTTTCGCGTCTTCATGCATCTCGGGCCAATAGAATCCACTAGCCCATACCTTAGCTTTAGTTCTAAAGTGCCCATAATGTCCTCCATATCCCGACGAGTGACACTTCCTTAGAACTTCTTCACGTTCCTCCCTCAGTATGCATCTTCTTAGGACTCCATCTTCTCCATATCTATATAAGTATGGTGGATCCCAATAATATTTTCTTCTTTCCGCGATCACTCTTTTCCTTGCATTCTTGTCCAAGTGATCCAAGGGCATCCCTTTTATTGCCCTTATTATTTCATTCATCCAACTATCTTTGTCGAGAATTCTATATAGGTGATCATCTCTCAATTGATCCTCGATCGGTTCTTTTCCATCATCTCCATGGTTCATCCTTGATAGGTGGTCGGCCACAACATTTTCTGCTCCTTTCTTGTCCCTTATCTCCACATCGAATTCTTGTAGCAATAGGATCCATCGAATCAAGCGTGGTTTAGCATCTTTCTTGGACAAGAGATACTTGATTGCCGCAAGGTCAGTATAAACTATCACCTTTGAATTTACTATGTATGATCTGAATTTTTCGAAGGCGAATACCACGGCAAGCAATTCTTTCTCCGTTGTTGCATAATTAAATTGGGCTTCATCAAGAATCTGGCTTGCGTAGTAGATAGCATTTACCTTCCCCTCTTTTCTTTGTCCAAGAACGGCTCCTACGGCGTAGTCGCTTGCATCACACATGATTTCAAAAGGTAGATTCCAATCCGGAGGTTGCATGATAGGAGCACTTATGAGGGATTGCTTGAGTGTTCGAAATGCATGAAGACAATCACTATCAAAAATGTACTCCACATCTTTTTGGAGAAGTTGTGTCAATGGCTTGGTGATTTTTGAAAAATCCTTTATGAACCTCCTATAGAATCCGGCATGACCGAGGAAGCTCCTCAAAGATTTGATGTCCGTAGGTGGTGGCAATTTCTCCACGGTTTCTATTTTTGCTCTGTCCACCTCTATCCCTCTATCGGAGATAACATGACCGAGAACAATTCCTTCTTTCACCATGAAATGACACTTCTCCCAATTAAGCACAAGATCAACCTCTCCACATCTTTTAAGAACTTTCTCCAAATTTCCCAAGCAATTATCAAAGCTAGTACCATGCACCGAGAAATCATCCATGAATACCTCCATAATCTCTTCTATGAAATCTGAAAATATAGCCATCATGCACCTTTGAAAAGAAGTGGGCGCATTGCACAATCCAAAAGGTATCCTCCGATATGCAAAAGTTCCATAAAGGCAAGTAAACGTGGTCTTATGTTGATCATCTGGATGAATAGGTATTTGGAAGAATCCTGAGTATCCATCAAGGTAACAAAAGTGTGAATGCTTTGCCAACCTTTCTAGCATCTCGTCGATGAATGGTAGTGGAAAATGACCATTCCTTGTTGCCTTATTCAATTTTCTATAATCGATGCACATCCTCCATCCCGTGATGGTTCTTTGCGGTATCAATTGCTCCTTCTCATTTTTCACAACCGTGAGTCCTCCTTTCTTTGGAATGCAATTAACAGGGCTTACCCATTCACTATGTGGCACGGGGTATATTATTCCGGCATTCAACAATTTGATAACCTCCTTCTTCACCACATCACGCATAGCATGGCTCAACCTTCTTTGATGCTCTACGACCGGCTTGTATTGCTACTCGAGTTGTATACGATGTGTGCAAAAAGCGGGGCTAATACCTTTCAAGTCGTTAATCGAGTAGCCGATCACCTTTTTGTGCTTCTTCAATAAATTCAGCAACTTCTCCATCTCTTTCGGGCTCAATTCGTCGCTAATAATCACCGGAAAAGTCTTGCCATCTCCCAAAAATTCATATTTCAATCCCTTGGGGAGTGGCTTCATCTCAACATCGGGCGCACCATCGTCTTCTTGATCTAACTCTCCAATGACTTCAAATTTTTCTTCCTCCAAATTCCCGTGTTGCGGCTTCAACTCTTCCATTGTTTCCACTAGTTCTCCGTCTTGATCGTCTTGAGCGTCTCCATTCTCCAAAGCGCGTTGGAGAGGATCCCTGAAAGAATCAATGGAACGAATGCTCTCTACCTCTTCGTTATCAAGAGGTAGAGGTGAAGCAAAAGACGGTTTTGAATGAAATTTGAATGAGTGCTTCTCTCCACCTAGATCAAAAGTGACAATCCCTTTTCCAACATCTAGAACAGCATTTACTAATTTGAGAAAGGGTTTTCCAAGGATTATGCCTTCATGCTCATCATCACTAGCATTAATCACAAAAAAGTCGGTAGGAATTTTTTTACCCGCTATAGCAACATTTAGATTTCTAAGCACTCCTAGCGGTTTGATTAATCTACCATCTCCCATGATCAATTTAATAATTGTAGCATCTAGGTTTGGTGTTTCGTTAAAAAGCTCAACATAGACCTTGGAACTCATCACACTAACATGGGCGCCAACGTCACATAGAACATTGTAACATTTTGTTCCGTCTATCATGCAATCAACACGAGGTGTGGGTGATGGATTACCTTCGTCTTGATCGCTTCCAATCGCATATACTTGGGCTATGTGCACGTAGGGTGATGATTCTGATCTCACTCTCATGATCTTTTTGACCTCCATCACTTCGCCCAAGTCAATCTCTTCCTCTTTTTCTTCAAAAAGTTTCCGAATAATATCACCGGCCGATTCATTGCCAAATGTATATCCTGTGTGATTATCCGGTGGAAAATCTTCCGTTATCACCTTCGCCATTCCTCGCTGATTTGGATGCGGTCTTGCTTTGTCGAATAATCTTCCAAAGTCAATTGGTATCCAATCCATTTGCTCGAATTCCCTTAGCGATTTGGCGGTGCCCATGGTTCTTCCTTTCTTTTTCGGGTCGTCTCTCGTTGCACTCCGGATCGATGCTCCTTCATCGTGGTTTGTCTCTATGACTTTCCCATGCTTCGGTTGTTCTTCCCTCACTTCCGATGTCTCTTTTCTGAAAATTCCAGCAAGCACCCGCACTTGAGATTCTTCCTCGGAGCTCGCCGAACATCGTTTTTCCCAATCTCTTTGTATGGCCGCACCCTTGCTGATTTTTTGTAGGAGTTGGGCGGCTTCCGTGAGTGTTTTCTCCATGAGATCTCCTCCTGCACACATTTGAACAAACTGCATGCACTCAGGGGTTAGGGAAAAGTAAAAGGTATGCAAGGGTACTTCACCGGAAAATCCGAGCTTCGGTCCTTGTTCAATCAATCCATTGAATCTATCCCATGCTTGATCTATCCCTTCTTCTTCTCCTTGCGCGAAGTTGATCACTTGCTTCCGAATATGTTGAACCTTGCTTAACGGAAAGAACCGCTCGCAAAATTTCTTCATCAAGTCATCCCAATTTCCTTTTACCTCGAAGGATGCAAGTGCAAACCATCTTCTCGCTTCTTCCGCAAGTGAGTATGGGAAAAGATTCCATCTAAACCAAGCTAACGGAACTCCGTCTTGTTGTACTGTGTCGCATAGCATTGTGAACCACTTGATATGTCTATATGGGTTGTCTGTCTCATCTCCTCTAAAGGGGTTTGCTGCCGCCATCTTGATGATTTGAGGCTTGATCTCATACTCGGTGGCTCGCAACACCGAATCTTATTTTTGCATGTCGAAGTCCTCCGATCGCGGGCTTGCATAATCCCTTAGTGATTTTTCTCCTTCCTCCACGTGTTGAATGAGATGGGCTATCTAGACAATCAAAACAAAAACAAGAAAACAAAAATTTTCTAGGGAAAAGGTTAGGTGTTAGTAACCAACAAAATTAATACAAAGTTAAACGTAGCAAAATCGCTTGTTCCCCGGCAACGGCGCCAGAAAAGCTTGTTGACGCTCCTTAGAGCGCCAATTTATGTACCGCAAGTGCACGTATCGTGTAGCTTTTCCCTTAGAGTATTCCCCCAAGGTTTATCAATCCACGGAACAAGTGTATTACTATGCTTAACTAAGCACTAATGATGTTGGTAAAAGATCTATATTGAATGATTGAGTGTGAAATAGATCTAATCTAACCAATCTAATCTAATCTAGACTAGTGAGCAATGGTAGGTGTGTGCACAAGATATGAAGAGCATTTGTCCATAGGGTCTAGGATCACTAGAGATGTAATCGCCAAGCAACGAAGAATGGATCTAATCTACCAAAGGTGTGTTCCAAGATCAAAACCTTTCCCTCCCACATACTGTCACTACAAGAGGATAATCGGTAATGAATCAACAAAAACACGATAGTTGATGTAATCTAAGTAAACCATGCAAGAGCAAAGCAAACCCAAAGCCAAGTCGCGAACTATTAGGCATCAAAGCATCATCAACAAGAATCGTGATAGATCAATCTCATAAAGGATTTGGCAATTACAACTCAAGATCTCCTTACAACCCCATGAACAAACGAGGACTTTACCCCATGAAGCTAGGCGAAGCGTAGTCGATCATGGTGACGAAATCTCCGGCAAGGGATGGATCCCTTGCTGTCCTCCAACTTGCAGTGGCGCCAAGGGAGGATGAGGCCTCCGGTGTCGCCTTTCTCTTGTGTATAACTCGAATGGATCTCTGAAACTCGTCTCTGGATGCTTCATCTCTCTGCGATCCTCTAGATGCCCCCTCTTTGACGGCGGCTTCGGGGTATTTATAGGCAGATATGGTCGGTGGTTTTGGTAAAACATAGATTAGGGTTGACGCATACTTCGTGCTGAAGAAAACTGAGACCGATTGGGCTCCGAAATGGGCTAGGCCGGCCGGCCCAAGGGCTCCAGGCCGGCCGGCCTGGGCCCTTTCTGGCCCCTTTCAGCCCCATCTTTCGCGTGTGGCCTCTTCATCTTATTCCTCATCTTAGCCCAGTTGTAACCATGCGTCAAAACATCTCCGAAAATGTCCAATTTCCTATCAAAATGTAACATGCTCCAAAATCCAGGACAAAATAAAAAACGATCAAGTTCGGGTGCTAAGCGGCGGGTTAGTACATGAATCATCCCGAAGAATTTACCAAAACAACTCCTAATCATATAATAAAATGGGTACTTAAGGAGCGCCAACAACTAACCACGCAAACTATATCCGTAGCGGACGGAAAGGGCTATCACCACCTGCCGTCTACCCCACAATACCAGCTGAGCACGAGACAAACAAAGGTAATCTAATGCCCAGACACCACGCTTATGCCTTCGACTACTACTCTAGAGTTGCACAGGGTTATCCCGTCTTTATCAGGGGCCCTCTTCTAGAGTATCCGCTACGAGAACGGACGATGAACCCGCAAATGAATGAGAACAGAAGAATAACTTTACTAGAACTCACCGAATAGAAGAACTCGGATATGTACTCTAAATGTACCGTATCCGTAGAGGTACAAAGCCGAAGAGATGCTGACAAGTCCGGCTCTTCTCCACACTCCTTCCTCACACACTCCCTAGGCTAATGATACAAAGAGGTGGAGCCTCTCTACTCTTCTTTTTCACATATGAAATGGTGTGTGTTGTGAGAGGTGGAGGGAGCCCCCTTTTATAGTCTTTAGGGTCGGTTCCCGCCAAAAGCATATATGGAAGGTGATCAGGAGTAGTAGGGGCACGCCACGTCGAAGTGCACCTGGACGGGAGGCCGGCCAGGTTCGGCCGACCCAGGGGGTTGGCCGGCCCCATCTGGTCGCCTCTCGTCCTTATCTTCCTCGAGGAGTCTGATCTGTGGGCCCATGTCAAGATCCCGTGGTGCATTTGCCTTGGTTCTCCTGTTTGCTCTGACATGTGGGCCCTTCTTGTAAGTGACACGTTTCAGTGTGGATCTTTTGTGCATTTTTCCTCGTGTTCACTTGTGTTTTCCCTCTTTTACAGATGTGAGTGCCTGCAGATGACAATTCACCAAAACTCGCGGAAATGGTTAGTTGTAATCCCTATATCTATGTTTGGTGATTTTTTTTGGTGAAAAGCTGCTAGAGTTGACGGTCGAAAACGACACTCAAGGACCATCAACAATGGCGGCAGCAGCAGGGCGCGTGCGGCATCCGTGTCCTCGCACAAGGCAGTGCGAAGCTTATTCTGCTTCACTCGCTAGGCGGTGGCGTAGACGACGCCGCGCTTCCAGGGAGGCGACCTGCAGCCTGCAGGAGGTGGGGCCGAGCAGCCTACAAGGGCCTCTTGTAGGGGCAGCACTCCTGCAAGGGGCGGCAACCTCTAGCCTGCCTGTAGGAGGCGGGGCCGAGCGAAACAGAGGCACAATAAAGCAGATAAGGCTAAGCACCTTCCTATCCTCGGTGACATCCAAATTGGCTCCCAAATTCAAATATATCCACGCGGCGTTCTTGGGGAGATCCAACAGCAAACTAGCAGGCATGACATGGGGAGCCAAAGGTGGTTGTTGGGTATTTTAGCGTCACGAATAAATCCGCAAGTGCACGGATACCATTGTAGCTTTTACCTCAGAGTATTCCAAGGGTTATCGAATCCACAGGGAACGTGTGTGCACTCTTTTCTATTCTAATCGGTCCAAGGACACACCAAGATAGGTAGAAGGGTAGAGAGGATTCCTAAGATAGCGCTACTGCTGAGTTAAAGGTTGATCTCTTGGGCACAATACTCGCTTCAGGCACTGGCTTACAACTGGTCTGCCAGTCAACTCCGGCCAACAGCTCTACGCTATATCCCAACGTGGAGGATTATGAAGGACCAATAGGGCTGTCACCACCTATGGCTTACCTCTAACAAACCGTGGGATATAAGGCAAACGAAGGATAATCCTGTGGCAGAACCACCTGAATTATCCCGGCTCAAGTGCGCTGGCCATCACCATAAAGGCAACACCGACTCAAACGCACTTCAAATGGAACAATTCTTGGAATGTCGGGTAACGTCCCGATACAACCACCGGATCTCGGATCGAACAAGCATACCCCGCACGAAGGCGAGTCCAGAGATATTACAACCACAAATTTTACAACACAGGCATAACAGTTATTACAATAGGTTCAAAGTACTGTTCCATGTCCAAACTCATTAAAAAGGTTATACAAGCCATAAGTTTAAAGTTCAGAGTTTAAACAGCGGAAAGAAAACACGACACTACAACACGTCGCAAAAGGGACACCAAGCTAGCCCAAGCAAGGTATCACTCATCGGGGTCATTGCCGGCTGAAGACGGATCCCATTCTATAGACCAGCCAGGAGGCAGAGAGCAGGGCCAAGTCAAACTAGCGATCTGGTCCTCAAAACTCATTCCTGAAAAAGGATTCAACAGCAAGGCTGAGTATACTAATACTCAGCAAGACTTAACCGTCTACGGATATACTTAGTCCACTTAGCTAGTATGCAGGGTTTTGTGAGGCTCTGGTTTTTCTTTTGCTGAAAAGCAATAAAGAGTAGGTCCTTAATTTCACATTTTAGCTTTCAATATTCTAATTGATTAACCATTCTATGTAAGCAACTAATCCTATTCAACCATGGTAGAACTATAGTCAAACATCAAGTTTGATCATAAATAAGTTTCTCTCATTACTCTGTGTGGCAAAGGGATCAAGCAGTCTCAATATCCGTGAGAGACGGACGATTCGAATCGGATTTCCAACCTTGCAAGGTAAACCTAACACACATGTTTGGAACACCATCGAGTCGTTCCAAACAACCGTTAACTTTTCATTCCGGCTCGTGGATAGGGTCACTCTCCCCGACTACAGGGCACCAACTTCCTCCCTGCACCCGTGGTGTTGCGCAACATAACACAAATAAAAACCTATCTCTAAGAGAGAGTGAAAGGTATATCCACTCACCGGTCCGATCAGCTAATAGGCTTACCGCGTACCATATTTACGGCATGTGGCTAGTACTTTCAAACGCTTAACCACCGCTACCACACACCGCGACCTTAGCAGATTTCATCAACATAGATGGGGTCTCACCCAAGGTCATGATATCGAACACGACCCTGTCCGACGTCCTTATAGTTATTGCAAAAAGTAAACAAGCAACTCCTATAAAGCTCGCGAGTGATAGGCAATCACTCGACTTTTACCGGTCCTATTAGCATAGCAATTACTCGAACTCAAGTCTAGTGTTCAGTACATAGGTTCCAAGGATCATGCATCTAGGGTTTCAATTCAAATCATAAGAACTGTAAATGCACAAGTAAATAGTAATGATAAGTTGCATAATTTGAAATACTGGGTTATGTCCGAGGCTTGCCTTCTCGGTAGTCACTAGCTAAAACATCCTTGGGCTCTTCCGAACTTTGGTCCGGGGCTTCAGTTAGTACAGCAGCATTCACCTGGACTTCTGGATCACCTCCTTCAGACTCCAGGATTAACTCGTACGTCCCGTCAGCTAGATCAGTTGTATCTATATGTGATGCAAGAACAGTATTATAAACATACACACGAGGCGAAGAAACTGCAGTCTAACAATTAGCAAACAAACTTAACACATGGGCAGTCATTTATGGAGTAGTTAATTAACATCTCTTACTCCACAAAACAACATGATCAACTTCACAAAAGAACTACACTATCTTCATAAAGCAAGTGGTAGTTGTTTCCTATAGCAAATAAAACATGGTTTGCTAATAAATCAACAACTCAGTACTCAAACAGCAAGAAATTCAGAAAAAAATTACTCTAAATAGAAGGTATACAGAGTAATTAATCCTGAAAATTTCATATCAATTCATGTAGCTAATTATTCAGAACAAAACATTTATTCAGATAGCACATAAAGCAAGATTAAATTCTTCAGAACAAACAACAACACTTATGAAGCTCAAAAATTTTCAGAACAGTCTTCATATTCTTATGAACATTCCATTAAGTTTTCAGAATTTATCTAGGCACAGAACAGGAGTAATAATTTTGAAAAAATTAAACCACATTTAGTAAAACCAATTAGAACAGGAAATTCTATAGTGTTTCTGGATCCTAAATTTTACAGACATGATTACACGACCAAAATAGAGTTCTACAAAAATTCTCGAAATTTTTTAAGCAATGAAACTATTTATCACAATTAAAGCCTTCTTAACAAGCATTAAATCAAAGATATACTTAACCAGATCGAAAATTTTTAAAACTTTGGAAACAGCAAGGTTTTAGTAACATGTAATCATGGAATAATTTTCACACTCAGAACTTGATTATTTCTACTAGCACAAATAAATTAGCAAAACTAGAAGATTTAGAAATCTTGAAACTTTGACCTAGCTAAAGATGTCAAAAAGGTTTCAAATTTTTACCAGATGCTAATAACACTGCAACACACAAGCTAGCCAAAAACCACATACAGTTACTGAGTAGAACTCAAAGAACAAATAAAACCTATTTATTCTATTCTTTTTCTTGGATTAAAATACAGACCAGAAATGAAAATTTTCATGTAACAAAACTTGTAGTCCTTGTAACAAGGATTTCAAAACATTTGGATTTGCATTTTTCTGATTTTCTACGAATTTCTAGACATTTTCGAAGTTCAGCCTAAAAACAAAAGGAAAAGAACTGAAGACTTGCAGATGGACCCTTAAAACTTTTTGAATCCTAGCAGATATGCCCCTGGCTCGTTGGAGAAGAAGAAAGGGAGGGGAATCGGCCGATGTTCCGGCCAGGAGACTCACCGACAGCGAGCTAGAGGTGGCTAGGGAGCACGAGGAGGTCAAGGCACGTCGATTGATGGCTTCGGTGAGGGTTGGGTGGTTGATTGAGGTATTCCCCACGGCGAGGTGCGGCGGCGGCTCTGGCAGCTCGCCGGCGACCGTGCTGCGGCGACGGATTGGGGGTGTGGAGGGGCCTGGGAGCTGCGCGAGGCTAGGGCGGAGCTCAAGGCGGGGTCGGAGCGGGCGGAGGAGGTCTAGAGGGGCGGTCCCGCGGTGGTGTCAACCTCGCCGGAGTTGCGGAGGAGGGGAGGTGGTGCTCTGGTGCCTGGAGCGCGAAACCGGGGAGTGTGAGAGACGGAATAGAATGAGGAGGATGAGGCAGTGCTCGTGCGCACGCCAGAGAAAGGAACCGGGCTTTCCCCCGAGCTTGCCACGGCGGCGACGAGGTGGCGGCCGCGGAGCTCGGCTGGGGCGGCGTGGCGAGGGGAGGGGGCTCCAGCGCGAGGGGAGGTGGGTCCAGGGGTTCGCGGAGGTGCCGCGTGGAGCGGTGGGCGAAGCAAGAGGTGGCCTTCGGCCTCCCACGGCGGCGGGCAGCACTGTTCAGCGCCGGCGGTGGTGAAGCAGAGAGGGAGAGAGGTGGAAGAAGACTGCTGGGTCTTTTTGCAAATTCCAAAAAGTTCAGGGGTTCCACTATAAAACTAAAATAACTTCTAAACTAGGGATCAAATAAAAAAGTGCCCAACATGAAAGTTGTTCAACTTTTCAAGATCTACAACTTTGATGTTGTGCAAAAATTGATTTGACCAAAGGTTAAAGACTTATTTAGAAAACATAGGAAGGATTTTGAATTTAATGGACTTTTGTCTTTTCCATTGCAAATTCAGTTTAATTTCAAACTAAAAGCAAAATTTTCTGCCATGTAATGATTACACTGAATTTTACAAATAAACCCTCCACAAAAGCAGTATTTGCTCTCCCTATTCAAATTAAACTATAGAAAGGACCTTGCATAAATTCATATTTACACAAATAACCTTATATTTTTAAAATAAGACCCTTTTGCAAGCAATTTAAGCACATGATGCACAAAATAAATACAGTTCTACTGTGCAGACCCCTAGTCTAGACACCACGTCTACGCTATTGATTACTACTGCAGTCTAACTACGTATGAGCTCCCATAGTAAACTACAGCACTCCGTATAAATACGGAGCGACGAACCCGCGAGTAAGAGAACTGATCTCACTCAACTACAAGCACTACTAGCATCTACTAAACAAAGTAAAATACTGAGATAGGAACCACGAATACTTACTAAACTCGAAGAATGTAGCAGCATCCGTAGAGGTACAAGCTGGGAGCAGAGAGCCGACACCCCGGCACTTCTCCTGAACTACTCTCTCACTCTCGTAGAGGTACAAAATGGAGAAGAGCGCCGAAGACCGGCGCCCCTCCTGAGTACCTCTACCCTCTCCCTAAGCTAACGTAACTCTAAACACAAGAGGAGGCTTGAAGTTGAGCACTTGGTGGATTTGAACTCCAACTTGGTGGTGTGTCTTCATTTGAGCCCCCTCCCCTCATATATATAGGGGGGAACCACCAGCCTTTTGCCCGAGAATTGAGCCAAACCGCCATGGAGCACCAACCACACACTGCCACGTGTCATGTGAGAGTCGGTGGGGCCTTGCTGCAAGCACCAGGTCGGCCGACCTTGCTGGTCGGCCGACCGTGGGCTGGGCCCGTTTGGCCCGGTTCTTGGTCGGAAGGCTATTAGGTGGACCCCCATGTCATATATGTGGGTAAGGGCCTGTTTTAAGTTGGTTTGGTAGCTCTGGTGGGCCTGTGAGTCCTCGTGAACGTGCTTGATTCGTCGAGATAGTTTTGCCTTGGTCTGTGGAGTGTGTTTCCCTGCTCTTGAAGTGTGTTTTCACCCTTATTTCACCTGCATACAAATATTTACCAATACTCGTGGAAATAGTTAGTAATAAACCCCTACCACTATGTTGATGTTTACATTTTATGTATTTATGCAGGAGTTGATGGCCTAGATTTGGTACTTAAGAGCTGTCAACAGTGGTTTAGAATGAGATAAATTAATCCCAAGCTCATCCAAATTGACTTCCTCCCGCCATTCTTCCTCTTTGCCTAAGCTGTCTTCTCCGGTGAAATTCGTCGCCATCGCTTAACCTCCGACCAATTCCTTGCATACACGGACTCCCCACACCACCTGCGGTCCAATTGAGCTGGTCCCGGGCTATAACCTTCGCCGGAGCTGCCTTATCACAGCCGCCTTCTTCTTTAGCCCACCGCCTCATAGAAAGAACAGGGAAGGGGAGAAAATGGGAAGGGGAGAAGGGGCGCAGGGAGGTGGGGGAGCTTGGGAGGCAGGCGTGGGTTGCTAGAGAGGTCCACCGCTGGTGAGCTAGGGGCGCCGCCCCTCCTGTGCCTCGGCTTGGCTGGTGTCCGGGCGTCTATTTCGTGGCCTGTGCGAGAGGATGGGCAAGATTGACATTTTCTTTGATGGGTCCCACCTGTCAAGGCTGCTTAACTGTTACAAACTAACAACAGGTGGATGGAAGGGCACACGGGTAAAGAAAAGTTCACGTGAGGGCATATAGGTGCGGCTGAACTTTTTAAGGGTATAGAGATAACCATCAATCCTACGGAAAGGGGCGGCGGCCGGCGGTCTGGACAGTGGCGGCCGGCAGTCTGGAGAGGTGCAAGGGCGACGGCGAAGCGGTTTAGCTTCAGGAGGATATCGTGCAGGTCGTGGGGTGCCGATTTGGAGCAATGTGGGGCAGAGGCGGTTGGTCCGCGGCGAGCTCGAGCTCGCAATGGCGGGCAGGACGGGTAGGCTCGCGCGTGCAGGGGTGTTGGCCCTTTTATAGGCGAGCGAGGAGGGGGAGGAGGACCTGGGGGTGCCAATTGACACCTGGGGGAGGTCGATTTGGCGCCTAGGCGCTCGACGGCGAGGTGGCGGCCCGGCGGGCGGCACTGTAGGGCGAGCGATGGTGTTGCAGGCGGCCAAAAGGTCCTGGGCGCGTGGCAAGCTTCGACGAGGCCAGCTGGGGGTGGCCAGGGGCAAACTGTGGTAGAACCACCTGAATTATCCCGGCTCAAGTGCACTGGCCATCACCATAAAGTTAACACCGACACAAACGCACTTCAAACAGAACAATTCTTGGTCTGTCGGGTAACGTCCCGATACAACCACCGGTTCTCGGATTGAACAAGCATACCCCGCACGAAGGCGAGTCCTGAGATATTACAACCACATATTTTACAACACAAGCATAGTAATTATTACAAACCAGTTCAAAGCCATATTATAGGTCCAAAATTAGTAAAACAGTTAAACAAGACATAAGTTTCACGTTTAGAGTTTAAAAGTAGTGGAAAGAAAACACGACGGCTACAACACGTCGCAAAATGGTACCAAGCTAGCCCAAGCAAGGTATCACTCGTCAGGGTCATTGCCGGCCGAAGACGGATCCCATTCTACGGACCAGCCAGGAGGCAAAGAGCAGGGCCAAGGCAGACTAGCGATCTGTTCCTCAAAACTCATACCTGAAAAATGTTTCAACAGCAAGGCTGAGTATTCTAATACTCAGCAAGACTTAACCGTCAACATGTATACTTAGCCCACCTAACTAGACTATGCAGGGTTCTGTGAGGCTCTGGTTTTCCTTTTACTGAAAAGCAATAAAGAGTAGGTCCTTACTTTCAAATTTTAGCTTCCAAGATTCTAGTTGATTAACCATTCTATGTAAGCAACTACTATTCAACCATGGTAGAACTTTAAGCAAACATCAAGATTGATCATAATAATGTTGCTCTTATTACTCTGTGTGGCAAAGAGATCAAGTAGTCCCAAACCGTAAGAAGCGGACGATTCGAATCGAATTTGTTAACCTGGCCAGGCAGACCTAACACACACGTTTGGAACACTATCGGGTCGTTCCCAAACAACCGTTTACCTTTCATTCCGACCTGTGGATAGTGCCACTCTCCACGACTACAGGGCACCAACCTCGTCCCTGTAGCTGCGGTGTTGCGCAACATAAACATAAATAAAAACCTATCTCTAAGAGAGAGTGGAAGATATATCCACTCACCGGTCCGATCGGCTACTAGGCTTACCGCGTAACATATTTACGGCATGTGGCTAGTACGTTCAAAAACTTAACGAACACTACCACACACCGCGACCTTAGCAAGTTCATCAACACAGACGGGGTCTCACACAAGGTCATGATATCAAACACAACCCCGTCCATCGTCCTTATATTGATAGCAGAAAGTAAACAAGAAATTCCTATAGAGCTCGCGAGTGACAGGCAATCACTCGACTTAGCAATTATTCGAACTCAGGTCTAGTGCTTAGTACATTAGTTCCTAGGATCATGCATCTAGGGTTTCAATTCAAATCCTAAGAACTGTAAATGCACAAGTAAGTAATAACGATAAATTGTAATAATTTGAAATATAGGTTATGTCCGGGGCTTGCCTTCTTGGTAGTCGCTAGCTAGGTTAGTATTGGGCTCTTCCGGACTTTGGTCCGGGGCTTCAGTCAATATAGCGGCGTTCACCTGGGCTTCGGGATCACCTTCTTCGGGCTCCGGGATCAGCTCAGACGTCCCGTCAGCTAACACCGTAGTATCTATATGTGATGCAAGAACAGTATTATAAACATACACACGATGTGGTGAAGCTGCAGTTAACACTAAGCAAACAAAATTAACACACATGGGCAGTCATTTATGGAGTAGATACTAACATTTCTAACTACACAAGGCATCATGATCAACAGCACAAAAGAATCTCACTACTTCATAAAACAAGTTGTAGTGGTTCCTATAGCATGCAAGTCATGGTTTGCTAATAATTAAACAACTCAGCACAAATTCGGTAGTAAAATCAGAAAAAAAAATTACATAAAACATAAGGTAAATAGAGTAATCTATCCTGCAAATTTCGTACCAAAACATGCAGCTATTTATTCAGAACAATTCATTTATTCAGACAACACCTAGAACAAGATTGAATTATACAGGTTACACCAGAGCAAAATAGAACCTAGAAATTTAACAAGAGGTCGACACGGAGCTAACTTAGCAACTGTAAATTTTCATGATTTATTGTGCACAGAATTAATTCTAAGAAAATAAACAAAACTGACATCAATCTAATAAGATTCAGTTTTAGCTTCTGTTCTAGTCATGAACTGGTGCTCAATTTTTACAGACTGTAAAATATGACTAAAAAAAGGATCTAAAAATTTTATTAGGATTTTCTAAGCAAGGAAACTATTTATCACAATTAAAGTTCACTTAATAAGGATTAAATCATAGCTATAGATACACATGAGAACTGACCACGAAATTTTTATAGTAACCCTGGAATCACATAATTACTCTACCATAAAAATTTCATAGCATAACATTGCTTCAAACATCAGTTATGGAAAAGATAAAAACAACTAGCATTTAAGCACTAGTAACACAAATTTATTTTTACAGCAAAAACTATCAACTAACACCCAACATATTATGATTCTAATGCATAGAGCTACTCTCAAGGATTCTAAAACATCTAGATTTGACTTTTTCTGATTTTTCTACGAATTTCTATGGAATTTCAAAGTTTATAGCCAAAATAACAAAAAGATCCTTGCTGCCACTATTCACATGAGTCACGGGCTATGCAGATAACCCCCTAGGGTTCTTTGAATTCTAACAACTAAGTCCTTGGTCGCAGGGGAGAATAGAGGAAGGATGGCCGGCCTTTACCGGCGGCTAGGCTTGCCGGCGGCGAAGAAGATCTTGGGGGAAATGGAGAGGTCACCGAGCCGCACCCGTAGAGGTACTCGGTGCAACTGGAAACGGTCGGAGGAGGCGGGTCGGCGGAGGAGGAAGTTTGGCGACGGAGGGGATCGACGGCGGGGGTGCTCCGGTGGGATTTGGTCGACGAGAAATTGCCCGTGAGCTGTGCGGGAGTGAGGCGGAGTGAGTGGAGGGTTCGGCACAGGCGGAGCGGTTGTGGTGACGCGGGGCGACGGTGAGCTTGAGGCTCGCCGGCGTTCGGTGGGCGGTGATGGCGTTCCGAGGCGTCGGAGTGGGGAAAAAGCGAAAGAGCGAGAGGATCAGCTTGCTGGAGTACTAGTAGTGCTCATGCGCGCGCGAGAACGAGGGCCGGGGCTCTGATTTGGGCTTGCCACGGCGACGGTGAGGTGGCGGCCGGCGGTGGTCTTCTGGGCGCGTGGTGGGGCGAGGAGACTCCAGCGCAAGGGTAGAGGGCGGTGGAGGAGGGTCGGGCACGACACGTAGGCAACCAGCGCAAGCAGGAGGTGGCCGGGCTGGCCCTGAGCAGCGACGGCAGCGCTGCTTTGCCAACGGTCAGAAGAAGCAGGGGAGCAGGCTGGAGGAAGGAGAAGTTTGGGCTGTTTTGCAATTTCTGAGAATTCCAGGGATCCTACTGTAAAACTAAAATAACTTCTAAACTAGGACTCAAATGAAAAAGAGCTCAACATGAAAGATCTACAATTTTTCAAGATCTACAACTTTGTGCAAAAATTGATTTTGAAAACATAAGAAGGATTTTGAATTCAAAGGACTTTTGTCTTTTCCAAGGTAAATTCACCTTATATCAAGACCTAAAAGTAAAATTTGCTGCCATGTAATGATTATTCTAAATTTTGCAAATAAACCCTCCACAAAAGCAATATTTGCTCTCCCTTTTCAAATTAAACTATAGAAAAGACCTTACATTAAATCATAATTACACATTTGACCTTATAATTTTGCAATAAGGTCCTTGATCAAGTAAAATAAGCACATGATGCATAAAATAAATGCAATTCTATTGCGCAGACACCTAGGGTGTCACACAAACCGAGGGCGGAATTGGCCAAAACCGGAGTGGTTTCGCCGTCCCTAGGCGCCGGCATACGGGCGCCGTGAGAGGGAGATGAGAGAGATGCTGTCAGGGGCAGTTTTGTAATTAGATCAAATTTCGATGTTCAGATTGTAAACTCAATTTTTTCCTTCAACCTGTCCTCAAATGGAAAACTTTTGAATACCATTTTTGTTCAATTTTTCGAGATCTACAACATTTGTTTCAGGAACTTTTTCATTTGAACAATGGTTTGTGAGTTATTTTAAAAGATTCAAAAACTCCATAAAAGGATCAATTGAATTTGTTTAATTGGGCTGAAATTTGGGCCCACTTCCAATTAGGCACATGTCACTAATTGTATCAAATTTTTGTGTACAATATTTTGGTGAGGTGATTTGTATATAAAATATAGTTGAAGTATACTTTCTTTTCCAAAACAATTGAAGTCCAACATTTGAATTTGTATTTAATTTTCCTTTTGTTGCCTTTAACAATTGTTAGCCCTCTCATTAGTTCCACTATTTGCTCCCTTTTTATTTTGATTGACTTTAAACACCTTGAGTGTCACACGGCCGGCGCCATAAACTCTCTTGGCATCATAAAAACCATGTTAACGGGAGCAGCCGATGAGCCAGGATCATGTCTATCATCAGCTCTAGGTTTGACGCGCAAAACCTGTGACCTGACTCCTCTCCAGTTAAGAGTCTGTTTCTATTCGTCTTCTAATATATACGATTGGCGTAACCTCTAAACATGCCTTTTCTGCGACTTATTCAAACCTACCAGACACCATTGAGGTTGACCGGCACGACGCGCAAACTGTTCTCTTTCAAGATCCTTGCGCATCGACTGATCATCAGGCATCCTGTCGTCGGTCATTTGCTCCAGCCGATCGTGCGCAGGAATTTGTCCTCCGGACGGGTCAGGCAACATAACCCTGCCCCCAGCTGATCATGCACAAAAGGTCTTCCACCTAACCGATCGCATACAAGAGTACGTTCATGCCTGTCCACCTTGATCGGCCTACGCAGCCCATAGTCAAAATGTGGTTTCTCATATGACTGGCCACCACGATACAAATTGTTACACTCGGGGCAATCATCGACCGTCGACAGAGTCAAACCTTCTTCCCAACAATGTATGAAGAAAGGACACCTCCAATGCTCTTCGTTACGGTGTGTCACCTATTCCCTTTGCTGCCACCTCTCTTGATCGCGCTGAAACTTGTTCAACAACATCTGAGATGTAACACGCCTCCGAGGCACTACAGAACGTTGGGCGATTATGACGTCAAAACTTTGGTTTGAGGTGGATTTTTCTCCTTGCTAATATCGACCATGTTTGTAGCGAACGGGTGCTAATCAATCTTCATCCTCTTCTTAGGCACCTCAAATTTGAGCCTTCCCTACTCAAAGGACAATTGTATTTGTTGCCGGAAAACTTTGGACTCATTAGTATCATGAGAGGTCGCGTTGTGCCACTTGCAATATTTCATATTCTTGAGTTCCTCCTCTGACAGGATCTTGTGATATGTTTTTTAGTTTGATCTGGCCCTCTGACAGCGGCAGGTCGAAGATTTTGTCCACTTTTGTGACGTCAAACCCAAACTTTTCCTGCTCCTTTTTTTTCCAAATGGACACAAGACAGGTTTCTTGTTGCCTTGAATCCATTCTGCAGATGCGACCACTTCTTGTTCTTCATCAGAGTCGAGACCACCAGAGTATTCAGCATAATTAACCTTCTTTTGGAATTTATTCCTTCTCTATTCATAAGGTCGAACCTCCCCATCATCTAGTGTGCCATTTGGCTGATGCTTTCGAACTCTTGTGAGGCATACTTCTCCTTAATGTGCGGCAAGTGTCCCTAAAAAGCGACATCGGCAAGTTGCTAGTCTGACAACACTAAGCTGTAGCATCTGTTTTTAATATCTCTGAACCTTTGTATAAAAGCAGACATTGACTCATCGTTCCTCTGCCTCAAACTGGTCAAATCTGTTAGCTTCAATTCAGAAATACCATAATAGAAGAACTGATGAAATTGTTTCTCCAGATCAGGCTAATATAAGATGGAGTTAGCTAGGAGCGTGGTGAACCATGCATACGCCGATCCTGATAGAGACATGGAGAATAATCGGACCCTGAGCGCATCCTGATTTGCTGCTTCTCCACACTGCATTATGAACCTGTTGACATGTTCTACCGTGGAAACCTCCCCTTGTCTCGAGAACTTGGTGAAATCAGACTCTTTATATTTATGCGGGAGCGGAAGTTGATCATAAGCAGGCGGGTATGGGGTCCTGTACATGATAGATAGTTGATTCGGCCTAAGACCAAACTGTTCCCTTATTACTTCAGCTATCTTGGTGGTCCAGTCTACTTGTTGATTGGGAACTTGCATCGGTTCGGGTGACGCCGGAGCCATCGGCTATGCGGCTGATGGTGTCTGTATCGGAGGTGGAGTCATCGGCTGATTAGCTAATGCCATCTGCGGCATGTGCTGAGGGATCTGATTGGGCGGCTACTGGTAAAGCACAATCCTAGATGTAGTGGTCGGTTGTGACACCGATTGGTTGACTTACTGCTGGGCCATAGGATCCATGTATGGTACATTAACTTGTCGCACTGACCCAACTGCAGGATCATGAAACACCCAATTCACTCCATTTTGATGAGGCAACCGTGAGACCAGGACTTCTGTTGGGGTGATAGGGTGTATTATCGCAGCAGTCCGCTGCTGAGGCGTCGGCTGCAAAGCCGATGCTGTATTCTGTCCCGCCGGCTGGGTCGCTGACGTATTCTGCACCATCGGCTGTGAAAACCGATATATGTTCTGCTGATGAGCTGTCGGTATGGAAGCCGGTGAAGTACTTTGCCCCGTAGTTGATGGAGTAAAGAATCCTGGGGGTATGCCAAATCCAGTCACTAGGTCCCACCCGATCGGGAATCCTGATGCAGATCCCCCTTGCACTGATGTGGTGATTGGCAGAGAATTTGTGAAGATAGGATCCGTATGTGGTGGTAGTGTTGTCCTAGGAGGCTGTGAGAACGTGGGGCCACTTCTTCCTTCCGGTCGGCTGAACGAAGCCGATGGAGCTGTTGTTGCGGTTGATCCCATAGGAGTAAAACTCATCTGACCGGGTTGCATGTAACACGGTCCTGAATAGCCTTGGAACATGCCTTCTCCCAATGTTTTGATTACCGCATTATGCACCGTGTGAGTCATCACCGGTGCATGGATGACGAATGCATGGCCCATAGCTTGATGTACTATATCCAACATCTTGTTCTCATGTTGGGTTTCCATTAATGACTAAAGGGTAGGGAAATCAAACTTCTTAACAACTTCACCACCCCTTGTAGCGCTGAAGGACTTGAGGCATTCCCGCTTGTAAGCCTCCAAAGCTTTATCCCACTCAACTTTTTCCTTGAGCTTGTCTTCCTCAACTGGGATGTAATTTTCCTCATTAACGCCGGAACTGTCCTTGGGTTTGGTCATGTTGAAGTTTCTCGGGGTTCCACCAGGCGTGCAAAAAAATGTGTTGACTCAAAATCTACACACCAAGCCTGAGATCATCGTTCTTCAGACTACAATTTCTTTCGAACCAAGCGTGCCAGTCAATTTGACCTGTAAATTGACAAGGAATCGGCAAACATTAAATCTGAGAGTCTATCGGCTGGTTTTCCGAACAACTCTCACACAGCGTATCGGCAGGCTTTGCCGATGCAGAAAACGATAAAAAGCGATTATGGCGTTCGGTGTAAGCAAAAGATATCATAAAGGACTGTACAGGTGTATCGACAGATCTAGCCAACACAAAAAATGACAAATCGGCCCGGATAGCCGATTACACGCATGTAACAGTTTAAAAGCTACGAATGTGTAACTTAAATAAAGCTACTCGATAACACTTGAAACAGATCTAAATCGGCTTTGTAATATTTTGACAATAATGTAAGGTTTCACTTCCGTTTACACGTGTTTCAAGGCAAATAGATCTGATAAAAGCTAAAAAGATAGGAAAAAACCTATAAATTTGGCAAATATCGATAAATCGTGAACTAATCTAGATGAGACAACTGCGATACGCCCGGAAGTCAAAACCTAGATATAATTCGATAATTTTTGAACAAATCTAAACGAAGCAACATGGATGCGCCAGTTGACTAAACTTATATTTACTCGGTAAACGAAGACTTACTTGCAGATCAAGTCACTCGAACGTGAGACGTCCTCAATCGACTTGAAAGAACTCGCAGAAAAAGAAAATAGCGAAGTCGCCGACAAAGAAAGTAAATTGCGAGAGAATTGTAAAGTTTTGTTTATTGGAGTGTATCAACCTTTTCAGGGCCCGTACAACTTCTATTTATAGCCTAAACCAACAAGTCCTAGCCTATCACGGCAAATACATATCTTGACAAAAAAAAGTAAAAGATTTCCTAAACAAAACAAACGAAATCCAAGCCGTGTCTGCAGAACCAAATTTGGAATATTCCCTAGCCCATCGGCAACAGCATTATCGGCCAATCTCCACGCCGCACGCGCAGGCGTTCTCCAAATCGGCAACCTTCCTTCTTTTAATGTTTGTCTTGACACGTGTCAAAAAAATAGTGTCAACAACCGTCCCTACGCTCATAGGCTTCGACCACATCTTCGCCGACCTCCTCACCGGCTGCTCTGCTGCCTCGGCGTGCACGGTGGCGCCTTCCGAAGCCGCCTCGCTCGTGAGCAAGCTTGTCTATCTCGGCGCTGCCACCGCCGCGCTCTAGGCCGAGCTTGAGGCGCTCACCGAGCTCGAGCAGTCGGCATGGAAGCTCCCCACTGATGAGGCCCGTCGCGCACTCGAGCAGCGCATGCACTGGCGACACCACGATGTGCGCTGCCTTAGTTACTCCTCGCTCGTGTGCACTGTCTGCACCATCTACAACCTCGTCAGCCTTGTGTTCGCGCGATCCAATGCTATATTCCACATCGTGGAGGAGCAGTCGGGGAGGAGGGAGGAACAGTGGGGGAGTTGAGCGTGCGAGAAAGAGAAGTTAAGCACCGAAAGATGAGACCAGAGGTAAAATTGTCTTTTCAAACCACACTTAACAACACTCAGATGGTAAGAACAAAGTTAATAATACAGTCGGCTTCTGGTTGCAACGATTCTTGTAGCCTACTTCTCAACCTATTCATATAGTAGTTAACTCTTCACAATTCATGTAAGGCTCATTTGCCTCTCTCACAAAGTTTTTTTGTTCTTGCCGGCTGCAAACTGACAGCCCATTTCTCCTCTATCTCTTTCCTCTTCTTGCTCTTTCACCTTAGCATTTAGCCTACTTAGTCTGCTATAATACTTACTCTAATAGAAATAGAATGGCTCCGGTTGGTTAGTATAGAATTCTAAGATTTTGACCGCTACTTAGTGGTGTGAAATAAAGGCAGTTTACAAAACCAACTCCAGAACTCTTGCGCTAAAAACACTGACGAATCTAATGAGATCCTTAATCACATGTTTAGAGTATAGTTACTGTAGCATTATTGTAACCAATCATCGATTAATTACTATCATTAGATTGGTGGCGAAAAGTTACACTTATATGTGAAGAAATTTTGCAAATATACTTCATTTAACACTTTATGCATATAAAATTCACTCCCAAAACTTGAGAAGAGAAATTACAAACAGGACCAATGACACTAAAAAGGATAAATCAAAACTTCAATGGCACCGAACACAATTCCAAAATTTCTACGGTAAAACCTCAAATTTCTATAGACAAGGAGATCCCGTCGGCCCCGAGGTCCCCCTACGCAAGTCCATCCACCTCACCCACAGCAGCGAGCCCCGCACCTCCAGATCCCGGGCATCCCCGACCGAGATCTCGCCGATTTGCACCGCCGCCGCGGCCATGGCGGTGCCGTCGCCCTCTCCCACCCCGCGCTCCCCGCGCCGCCCGGAGGTCATCGTGGCCCTGGAGCCCTCAATCGTTGACGCGCAGCCGCCCCTCGACTTCGGCGACCCGGCCTGCCTCGCCGCGCTCCGTGCGCTGACCGACGCTGGCGCCGCCACCCGCCTCCTGCACGAGTGCGTCGCCTACCAGCGCGCCCTTGACGCCCGCCTCGATTCTCTCCTCGCCTGCCGGGCCGACATCGACCGCGCTGCCGCCTCACTCCTCCGCTCGGCCCCGCCGCTGCTCTCGCTCGCGGCCTCCGACGCCGCCGCGCTTAAGGAGTCCTCCTCTTCCACAGCGGCGCTCGCCGACGCGCTCTCCTCCCGTGTCCGCCACCTCGACGCGGCGCATTCCAGGGCGGATGCCGCGCTGGCGCGCGCCGAGGCTGCGCTTGATCGGTCCCGCGCGCTCGAAGCAGCACGGCGGGCCTTGGCCGCTGACGATCTCGTCGCGGCCGCCACAGCCGCGCACGAATTCCTCACCATCGACGCACGGTTCCCCACCGACGACAACCTCCGCCGTGACCTGCTAGACATCAAGCGCCGCCTCGAGGGGCTCGCGCGACGGAGGCTCGCTGCTGCGGTTGACGCACAGGACCACCCTGCTGTGCTCCGACTCGTTAGCCTATTCCCACTCCTGGCGCTCGCTGATGAGGGACTCCAGGTCTATGTCGCTTACCTGAAGAAGGTGGTCACACTTCGTGCCCGTGCAGACTTTGAGCACCTCGCCGATCTCACGTCTGCAACCCAGCCAACCTCTGAGCGGCCAGATTTTGTCGGCTGCCTCACTCGTCTCTTCAAGGACATTGTGCTCGCTGTTGAGGAGAATGATGCTGTGCTTCGCGAGCTCAAGGGTGAAGATGGTGTTGCTTATGCCATCATTGAGCTGCAAGAGGAGTGTGATTCGCGGGGCTCCCAGATCCTACGCCGGTATGCTGATTACAGGAAGCTCGCACGTCTTGCATCGGATATTAACTCCTATACAAAGAACCTCCTTTCAGTTGTGGGTTCCATGGCCAGTGCTGCTGGAGGTAACGAAGGGCCTGATCCCAGGGAAATTGAGCTTTATCTTGAGGAGATTCTTGCATTAACACAGCTTGGAGAAGACTACACTGAATTTATGGTGAATAAGATCCGTGCATTGAGAGATGTCAAGCCCGAACTTGGGCCGCAGGCGATGAAGGCCTTTCGTAATGGTAGCTTTAATAAAATGGAGCAGGATCTGACTGGGTTCTATGTGATCTTTGAGGAGTTTTTCATGGTGGAGAATGTAAGGAAAGCCATACGGATTGATGAGCATGTACCAGATGGTCTCACAACCTCAATGGTGGACGACGTATTCTATGTACTGCAGAGTTGCTGCCGTCGGGCTGCATCCACTGCAAGTATTAACTCGGTTCTTGCTGTGCTTGGTGGGGCAACGAGCCTTCTGAGCAATGAGTATCAGGAGGCACTACAGTGGAGGATGCGGGAGCCAAATTTGGGTGCTAAACTGTTCCTTGGTGGTGTTGGAGTCCAGAAAACTGGTGAGGAGATTGCGACTGCACTAAACAACATGGATATCAGCTCTGAATATGTTCTCAAGCTCCGTCATGAGATTGAGGAGCTCTGTGCGGAGGTAAGTGCACCATTTTTTTTCCCATTCTATCCATCTTTTAAGCTGAAAGTGGGATATGTTTAACAAACAGGAATTATATGCATTCCATCATATTCTATCGATTGGAAATGTTCAGTTCTTAAGTTATTAATAACTTGAATTAAATGAAAGGAGCCCACAATGCTTGTGTGTTCTCTGTAGTTGATTGTAATAGTATTACATTACATGTCACATAGACTTTGGACTTGTTAATGTCTCTGTTAGCACCAGTCTATTTATGTTGATGATAACTTATTTTGGCATAACAAATTTGTGTAGTTTAAACTTAAATTTGTCAAAAATCATCCATGTTAGTTGCTAGTGGTATCACCTGTGTGCTCAGTCATTTTATAAGTATCTTGTGTCATAGAGAATCTCATAATTCATAAAGACAACATTTCATTATCTTGGTAAAATTATTTTAGCATTGCTTGATTCTAATTCTAATTCACATCAAAGTTTGGTCTAATTAGCATTGCTTGATTCTAATTCTAATTCGCATCAAAGTTTGGTCTAATGTATTTGTCAGCTGGAAAATATCGAACTGTTATAAATTCTTGAACTAGCAGCTTCCTAAGTAGAACATCATGATGTTGCACACATTGATACCAGCATTCTATATACAACTTTCTAGTTACTTCTGTTTGGGACTGTCTTTTGAGCCTTCCATAGCAAAACCACTCAATTTAGTGCTAGCCAAACAATTATAAAACTAAACGTACTTTGTTGTTGAGACAGTAAGGTCCTGTTTGGTGAGCTCCTGCTTCCGATTCATTGGGTGAAGTGATCCTATGAGAGAAGTGATTCTGTGTCTGAGAGTGATACTCTATGTTCTCTAGGTTAAATTTTAAGTATGAAGTGATTTTGAGCGGGAAATGAATCAGGAGAAGCTACTATTTTTAGCTCTCGACCCTTGAGTTAATTTCAGAGAATTACTTCATGGAATCAGCTTAGAAACATTTCTTTCTAAAAAAACTGTTTGGCTGAGCTTCTTCTGGATTCAGCCAGAAAGCTGCTCTACGAGCTCTGCCAAACAGGCCCTAATGGTAAATGATGTGTAAACTATGGCATGTATAATTGTTCTAACAAGATTGTCCCCTGGAACTTGTGCTCCAAAGAATATAGCACTTTACGTGTTGTCTTGCAAACAGAACAATGTACAAAATTCTCAGGGATGAACGAGATATATGCATCACTTTTAACTTTACCGAGCATTATCTAGAAACAGCGCAGCTAAAATGATGCTTGCTTGCAAGATATATGTTGAATGAAAATAGCGTCTTTAAATGGGACATATGTAGCATAGGCCTGCACTAGCATTTACTATGTAGCACACAGATATCAGACCGGTATATACATAGTCTAGACAGCAAAAGCATGTCGTTCCTGTATGGGACAAAAATTGTAAGACCTTTGGGGGCTACTGCAGTAAGGCTTGAGCATCTTCATTTGCATCTGTAACATGGAGTCTTGAACCCTCTGTTCTGCAATGGGTGCAAATGCTCAGCCAATCCTGTATTTGAAAAACAAAGTTTGACCAAACTTTAATTTGCTCACTTCTTATTTTGATTCCTCGATGATCTAGTATGGTACATACATACTTTTGAAACAACACTGTTGATTTTGGTTTCTCTATATTCCCTCCTATAATATAGAATGGACAAATGGTCTTAGGAAATTTTCAGTTGACTGATAATTTATAGTTACCACAAATGAAAGTTCTGAAGGTTTATAGGTGATTTGTTGTTAGTCATTGCTAACTACTCCCTCCATTCCAAATTATTAGTCGTTTTGGCTTTTCTAGGTGCATAGCTTTTGTTATCCATCTAGATATATATTGTGTCTAGAACTCTAGATGCACAGCAAAATCGATGTATGTAGAGAAACCAAAACGACTAATAATTTGGGATGGAGGGAGTAGTGATTTGATTGCCATATCATCATAGTTGATTAAACTTTGCACTGACTTCTGTGATTGTCCATCAGGTTTTTCATGCTCCAGCTGACCGAGAGAAGATCAAATCCTGTTTATCAGAGCTAGGAGATATCAGTGCTTCCTTCAAGAAGATCCTTCATTCTGGAATGGAGCATTTGGTGGCATCTGTGGCACCGCGCATTCGTCCAGTCCTTGACACTGTTGCTACTGTCAGTTATGAGCTGGATGATGCTGAATATGGGGAAAATGAGGTGAACGACCCATGGGTGCAGAAGCTTATACTTGCAGTTAACACTAATGTTGCTTGGCTCCAGCCAGTGATGACATCAAACAACTACGATTCCTTTGTGCACTTAATCATCGACTTCATAGTCAAGAGGCTCGAGGTGATCATGATGCAGAAGAGGTTCAGCCAGCTTGGTGGGCTTCAGCTAGACAAAGAGGTCCGTTCTTTGATCAACCATTTCTCAGAAATGTCCCAGAGACCGGTCCGAGACAAGTTCTCAAGGCTTTCCCAGATGTCGACCATTCTTAACTTTGAGCGTGTATCGGAGATACTGGATTTCTGGGGTGACAATGCTGGTCATCTGACATGGCTGTTGACACCCGCAGAGGTGCGAAGGGTATTAGGACTTAGGATTGACTTCAGGCCTGAAGCCATTGCTGCTCTGAGGCTCTAAATTGTGTTTTTGTTTGTACTTGTTAATTCTTTATATAAGATATATCAACAAGATATGGGTTTCATACAGTCTAGCACTTTTAGCAACATTGGTTGCAATGACAAACATTTGTTTTGCTGCAGAAATCTGCAATCATACCTCTTGTTATGAACTTGTGTCATGATGATGTTTACATTTGTTTAGGTGATTGTTTTCCTTATCACTTTTACCTTTCCTCTCTGTGACTGGTCATCCACGTGTGCAAAGGAAACCACTATTTTTGAAAAACGCTCAATCAGTTCAAGAATTTATTTTTCAAAAGAAAAGGACATGGAAATAGGAACTAAAAGGGAAGAAAAGACCAAATAATTGAGATAAAATTTTGCTTTTTAGTATTCACTGATTTAGGTAATGATGAACCCGTAAGAAGAATACAGATAAAATTTAATCAAGAAACTTGAATACCATATAAAAATTATGAACACTTACTCAGAGAAAAAAAAGTGAGCCCGACAATTTCCCATACTACCCCTCACTCTCCCTATTTCCAAAGAACTAGTTAGGTAGGACTTCGATTTGGAGTGGAGTTTCAAGTCGCCTTACTCCTTATATGGGGACTCTAAGGTGGTTAGAGGTGTTAGAGTATATTTGGTAGGTTAGGATATGTAATCTCAGACTGCCATATGTATCGGCGAGGTGCCTTACCCCACAAGTCTCTGTATTTTGTATATACCGCCCAAGGAGCTTAATGCAATACATCGACCATATTATACGCATTCTACTTTCTTACATGGTATCCCGAGTTAGGATTTCGACCTAGGCTTCCGCTTCTGCAGCCGCTGCCAGTGCGCCGGCCTCGGGGAGATGGATCTCCACCACGGGCAGCACCCTCGTAGGATGCCCGGCGGATCCCTCTGATTCGTTGTGCCAGTCGTCGTCAAGCACAGCAAGGAGACCTACCTTGCCGCCAGGATCCGTCGTCGTCGCCTCCGCCGCCTCCGTGCGGGCGGGCACCGCTTGCATCCAGGGCCACTCCGCGTGGGGTGCCATCGGGCGCCATGGTGGGGAACTGCTATTGTGTTTTTCTTTTCCCGGTTAGAGATTGGGTTTGCGTCGCCTTGCCGTTCGCCGCCGCATCATCGTTGACGCTCCCGAGAACAAGGTTGCTGTTGCGCGCCCTCACAGGCTACAGCATCGACGCTCGTGGTGAAGCCATCATCGCCGGTGTCGCCGCCTTTTCAGGCGGTGGCGCCATCCGCTGCCGGTCCTCGTAGCTGGTACTTGATCCGAGTCCGCGCCTCTTGCCGTTCTCGGGTGGACACCGCCGCCGATGTTGCTGAAGGAAGACCCCTCGTGCGCTTTTCAGTTGCCTGGTCTACCATCGCCATCCGCCGCTCACCGTCTTGCTGCTGTCCTCGGCCAGAAGCTGCCAATCTTGCGTACTCGGGTGCCTCGACGACGCTTCCGACCCGCGCCCTCCTCCACGGCTTCGACCATGTCCACCTCAACCTCGGCTACTTCGGCACTAAGGGGCTATCATCTACATGAGCTACTCCAGTCGAAGCATTCGCACCGGCGTTTCGACTGCGGGGGGATATCTCCATTGTTCTCCAGTCTGTCCATTCGTGTTGCTACCGCTACGACTGCAGGGGATGTTAGAGTATATTTGATAGGTTAGGATATGTAATCCCGGACTGCCATATGTATCGGGGAGGTGCCTTACCCCCCAAGTCTCTGTACTCTATATATACCGCTCAAGAGGCTCAATGCAATACATCGACCACATTATACGCATCCTACTTTCTTACAAGAGGCATTATCCTCGTGAGAACCAGACCGATATAAGGGAGTTACCAGAGGACAGCATGTGCCTGGCACCGCCTTTTGTCCAGGATGTTGTCTTGTGGGTCCTCAAGCTGGTACAAGGTGGTTCCCATTAAATTGAGTCGGTTTTCCCCATTTCTGGATCCATGGATCAGTGTGCTTTCCTCTTATTGGCCGGAGTTGTGCTTTTTCTCTTATTTGTTTGCATATTTCCTTAATTCAGATTATAAATCACATGCACATAAATATTCACCAACACTTGCGAAAATAGTTAGTAATAAACTCTACCACTATTTTTATTTTTTATATTTTATCCTATATATCAATTATGTAGGTCTACAGAGTGGAATATGGCATTTAAGGAACATCAATACTCCCTTCACCTTGCCGATTGTTTTCTTGGGTAAAGGTAACGTGCGAAGTGGCACACTAGTACTAGGGTTAGGAAGGCGTTCAGCTGACCCTCCCCTTGCCTAGATTTGTCGCCTGTGAGTTTAACTTTACTAGAACATTCAACGCGCCATGCGCGCCGTACCGTTTGAACAATCAAATGTATGTAAACATAAGACAATGAAAAGTAATAGCTAAACTATATATATTATTTTTTATGGCATAATTAAATTATATACATGGTATAAGATAAATTCAATACGAAGGTACCACACCCGGTAGCAAGCACATCATCATCATGTTAATATAGGTGTCTCTGGAATTTGAATCATAAATAGTACAACACATTTGAGCACAAAGCTATCCTAGTCATCACATGTCTTTCTGGCATATAAATCATCAACATGATAGTACATCAATCACCATGGTTACATCCGAGCACCTATCTATTCTATTATCAGGTGTCTGTCCGGCATTTGGAGCATCTATATTACAGCACATCCGCACCATAAATCTACATGCAACAACAACAGAGTGTGCATAGCTACTGAACAGCCTAGCTGATAGTTTTGAATACTAACTAAAACCAAAAGCAAATCACCATGGTACAAACGTTGCAGGCTGAAGTCGATGTAGACTTCAGGTCCCATGCATTGGACTCTTCTTGCTGGAGAAGAGAGGGCACACAGTAGCTGACCGCAATTGGTAGAGACAAAATCAACATGAGCTTCACTGCTCATTATCCACCGCAAAAAGATAACAATTTAATGTCTAGCATGTGTCAAGTAGATGGAACAGCATTCCAAATGATCAGTAACACTCGATTGTTTCTCTATCTTGCATGGTTTCTAAAAATAGGCCGGCAGGTTGCTAATTAAAAAAGGTTAACAAAATAGTAACACCCAATTGTTTCTCTATCTTCTGTGTCTTCTTACTGCATTTTGTTTAAGTTATCTCGCTTAGCCACTATCAGCCGAGTTCATGTGGTTATATGCCTTGTTGATTCATTTTACTTCTCATAAAAATGTCACATTATGCTCAGTTCACGAAAGTATTATTCAGATTATGTTCTGAGGTAGTCATGTAGCTTGAATGATTGTACCCCTCAAATCTCTTCACTGTTCACATATAAGATGAGGTAATAAGGGCGTGTTTAGTTCCCCTTAAAATTCCAAAAAATTCATCGCTACAGTAATTTCGAACGTTTGACCACTAATTAGAAGTCTTAAGTGTGGATAACTAACAAAACCCATTTCATAACCCCCGGATGTAATTTCGAGACAAATCTTTTAAGCCTAATTAGGTCATGATTGGACAACGTCGTGCTACAGTAAATAATCTCTAATGATGAATTAATTAGGCTCATTAGATTCGTCTCGCGATTTAGAACCCATCCGTATAAAAAGTTTTATAAATAGACTTCATTTAGTACTTCTAACTGCCAAGATTCTGTTTCCAAAAATTTTGGAAAACTGAACTAAACAGGGCCTAAATACTCAAAAGCTAGGATGTAGCACTTTGCACTGGTATAAACTGAACTTATTTGAAATTATGAATGCCACAAACATCTCAGTTGCCTCAAATATCTGTGTCACATCTCCCACCACTACATTAACTTGAAAGGTGATATTGTCTGATGCTGAGGTGGCAGCCAAAATACGCTATATTGTGTTACAAAAGTATATCTCTGTAACACAAACAAATCACAAAATGGCCCAATTGACATGTTAAGCTATAGTAGTACTGAACCCTAATAACCATAGCAACACCCAACAAATCTCTACAGGATCTCTACATCGACGCTAATGCTCAGCCACCTAATTGTAAAAGCATCACTATTCTCTGCCATGCTTCATGAATAAACCTATTTGACCTTGCCATGAAGCTGTCATCTAGAAAAAATGTCCAGAACTTAAAATACTTGATACAAACAACATATTCTATTAATAAGAACACCATGAGAAGTCACCCTACATTTATAGTAAGGACTCTATGCTTTTCTTGCTTCAAGCTCGTTTTCCATCTAGTACGATTCCTCTACAAACAGTCCCTCAAGCTTCTCACCTCTTATCTCTCTACACTATTGAGCAGTAGAATCATTTGTTAACTACCTAACTGGTGAGTTATATAGAGGTAAGTACAATACCTGTGCTAAGAGCATCTCCAAGAGTTTGCCATATTTTACTTGGCATATCTTGTGTTTTGCCAACTTCTAAAAAAATATGCCAAGTAAAAAAAGAGCTTATCTCCAACAGTTTGGCATAATTCACTTGCCAAATCCAGATCTAACTTACATCAGGAACCCTGAGAGAGAAACAAAATTATATTTATGCTCTTCCACCTCTTGAAAACTTAAATCAGGAACCCTTCTCTGTTATTTATTTCTTTTTTCACCCTCCCACCTGACTAGAAATCACGATGCCAACCGCGCACCGCGCGCGTATATTTACGCGCTGGAGGCTGGTTTTTACCAAGTTGCCAAAAATTGCCAAGTCTTTTGCCAAACTGTTGGAGGAGTATTTTTAACATTTTTGCCAAAAATCAAAGATGGCAACTCGATTTGCCAAACTGCTGGAGATACTCTAATGCTATGGGACAACAGTTCACCCAAAAATGTAAACTGCGAATGCCAGCATGTGAAGGAATTCTAATAGAGTATTAACATCTAAAATAACCAAATTTCATGCATCTATAATTGTAGCTGACATCTTGAACCGGTTGTTAATCAATAAAAATCTATGACCATATTGAACCAGCTTATTGGGCAGTCTTATTACCATGAACGGGACAGGTAAAATTACTAATTTTGCGGAAGACCCTATATGGATTATGGTGCAGTCTTGAGGAAATGTGGCGATTATGGTGAATTAATGTATACATATAGATTAGAGTTGATGAAAATTCTAGAGACAAAATTTATACTCTAATTTAAATTAAAAAATTGGACAAAAACATTAGATAACTATTTACCGAGGCGGGCATGGAAACCGTCTTGGTTAATTCACATTAACTGTGACGATGCCTCCGAGGCGGTTGGGCCTGCCCGCCTCAGGAAATATTTTTTGACCACCTCGAAAAATAATTTTTATAGTAGTGAAGGGTTATCGGCTAGTCAGCTGATAACGATGGGCACGCACGGATCGGCTATCATACAGCCGATTTCACGGGAAGACAAGCCATGTCCGTGATGTTGCAACCTACAGGTAACACCTAGATTCGATCCCGATCATCTATGGTCAAAGCTTATACGATAGGAGCCGATAGCAAATAAATCTAAGATGGATAAATTGTTATGTAAACTTAAAACAAACTAGATTAAACAAGCTAACCTAGCAAAATCTAAGCACACATCGATAACTTGGTGGTAAAAGCAATAATAAGCTAGACTAATGGATCAAATTAATCCAACAAATTGCTAACTTTTACCGATAACTGGGTGAGCAAGCCAGACACCATAGAATGGATCTGGAGAGCTCGATAACTGGTCAACAGTCAGGCCCCGCCGGACGGATCTAACGTGCTCGATAATTGGTGAACAACTAAACCCTGTAGGACAGATCTAGCATGCTCGATAACTTTGAGCGCCATATACGGAGGAAGAAGCGATGCGCTGTTAACCTAAACCCATCTACGCAACTCAACTCAGAACTTTTCAACAAGGGATGGAACATACCTGCTGAGAAGAACTCGTGAAGAGAAAAATTACTGCATCTAAGGCGAAGCCACCGTGCAGAAAAGTAGATTGCTTTGAATGTAAAGGCTTTGTTTGGATGTGGTTGATCAAAGTTTATAAATGACGGAGGTCAACTATTTATAGCCTAACCCTAATCTCCTTTGCCGATATGGCGAGATTACACCGTGCAAAACAAGAAACAAACTTGCCTAATTAAACAAAACAAAGCCTAAGACATAACTTGCCGACTCAGCCTCGCCAGCTCCTTCCATAGCCCCATCGGTTGTGACGCTTCCTTTGGCCCAAAGGACCAATATGCTCCTTCTTCCTCCTCAGTCCAGCGCCGGCCCATTCTCCATCGCCTACTTGCCCACCAGATTGACACGTGCCAAAAAAACAGTGTCAACACACACAAATCATGAAGTATATGTCTGACACCTCAGGATATAAATCATGCGGATACAAGTAACTATAAGATAAGTCTATTACAAATGATCGAGAATTACAAAGGAGAACTAGAGACAAACTCATACCAGAACTCTTGAGCAACTTCGGGGACCCGATGGCTACTACTTTCAGCCTAAACTCCACTAACCTATAGAACTAATCAAGAGAATGAGCTTGAGCTTCAACTTGGTATGTGTCATGATTCTTGCCTCCCCCTCATATATATAGGCAGGAGCCACGGGCAGCACGGTAGGTTTCAGCAGCAAGGCCTCCAAAGAACCAACTTAAGGAGCCAATGGCAGACTACCACATTGTAAGTTTGAGGTAGTGGGGCCCCTGGGTCGGTCGACCGACCGGGCTGGTCGGCCGACAGCCTGTCATCCCCAACTGACCTCAGCTTTGGCTGAGTGGCTGCCACGTGCCTCCTCATTCCTTGGCACATGGCTTTTCTTCTGGATATGTCGGTTTCCATCTCTGGTGGGCCCTTTGATCCATGTGATGACATGTGTCATGCTTTGAATGGTTGATGATATTTACCTTGGATCAAAAGGTGCTTGCAACCTGCATTTTAGCTCAAAAAACAAGTCTTGCATATTTTCTAAGAGTATATTGGGTTTTGGCCTTTATTTGGAGATAGATGCGTATAAGAAATGCAAACTCTCATGATTTTTTGATCAATTTGACGTTTGAAAACGGTCATTATTGAGCGTGAACAACCAGCAGTCAAAATGTGGAAGTTGGAGATGGGAGGGGCCAGGGGCAATTTGTCCTAACTTGTGGTTCGGCCAACCACTAGCACAACCTGTCTACACCGCCTTTGTCTAGGTGACTACCTTGTGGGACCTTATGACACTTACAGGTGATCCATGCAGACTTAAGACGGTTTACTCCTATTTGTGGGGCACTGGATCATTGTCTTGCTCCTGATTGGCCGGAGGTATTTTTTCTTGAATCTTGCTTGTGTTTCTCTTCATTTCATACATAAATAAACACACCTACATAAGTGTTGGTATTTTATCTTTTATCTTTTTATGCAGATTTTGACCGTCAAAATTGGTACTTCACAATTGTTAACTCACCGAAAATCATGTTGACACGAAATCCGGCGAACACATCGATGCTCGGGCCACAAAAGGATTGTGTAGTTGTAAATTGGCAAAACCAATTTGGATAGGTTTCAAGACCCAGTCAGCCAGTTTAAAGAACCAGTTATGTCAGTTTCCTCAGGCTTCAACAGAATCGATCGCCCGAGGTGGATAATGGCCACGCTTGCATGATAGAGGATGGCTAGGTTTACGATAACTAGCAAAGGGCAACCAAGGCACTTATGTGATGAAGTACAACTAGTTTCTGAGCAAACTAGCAAAGGCCATCAATAATCTTGCCTTGGTGGGACCGCATTAGGGCATGAATGTTGCCAATGTGAACTAGGTGACCGTTATTTCACATTTTAACTATCAACTTCTCGGAATAAATTGAGCTTTACACCATGCTCCATACATATTATGCTTATTTCTAACTAATGCAACAAGTTTTGGGTGAGTTGTGGTTGCAGGAACACGTGATAGAAAATTGAGCCAAAACGGAAAAAAATCCCAGGCCGGCCAGGCCGGCCGGCATATCACTTGTGGAATTTCGTCACAAAACTTTGCTAAAGTGATCCTGAGCACAAATCCAAGCCAATCCAATTTGGTTTTGTCCAAAATTCATAAATAAAGACCGAAAGGCTTGAGTAATGGAAGGTTGGGTCCACATTCAGTGTCCAAACTCAGTTTCAAGACCCAAACTGACTTGAGCAAGAATGTGGAACCATTGATTGATGCGTCAGTGAAATGGAGGGCCGAGATGAGCCAAACCCAGGCTGGCCACAAAAAGTCAGTGGACAAGTGGTGGGATCCCATGGCCGGCCGGCCTAGGGAGGCCAACCAACCCCACTTTTCAGCGTCTGAAGCTCAACTTCGTGTGGAAGTTACATCAACTTCCCTACTTGCTTACACCACACGCGCTGGCCTCATGCCGACCTTGGAGCACTATAAATAGAGAGCAACACCCTCACTCTCAATACACACCAAAGAAGTTCTCTCTTCTCACTTTTACTTTCTACTAGAGTAGGTTAGGTAGCCTAGGAGTTAGAGTCGAGTCGAGCTTGTCTCGGGATTCTGGAGTCATCGTCGGAAGTCGGGTGTAAGCTCTTATATCCTTTTCCTTTGACATTTATCAGTATAAGTTATCTTCCTTATCTTTTCGAGTCAGCTTTACTTTCTGCATTTATTTATCGTCCCGAGTTATCTTGCTTGAGTGCGGAAGTAATACCTCTAGCTTAGGATTTGTTGTATATCTTGTTTATCGGGATCTTACCTTATGGGTTTTCTCGCCCGGACTAGGGGGCTCAAGTCAATTTCCTAGGTTGAGGGGGATTTATCTTGAACACATCAAGAAAAATCCTAACACCGAGTATGGATGTGGTGTCTGAGCTTAGTGTTATCTAGAAAGTGTGTTCCACCCCACGGTAACGCTGTGGTAGGCGGCAGGTGGTGACAGCAGTAGTTGCCGACTGCCGTTGGACTCCCTTCTCACCCCAGTCTAAGTCCTTCCTTGTGGTCGCCGAAGTAAGCTCTAGGTCCCCAATAACTAGTTAGAAGCAATGTTTAGTCTAGAGAGGCTAGCTCGGTAGTTTAGAAGTGTTTTAGGCATCCTTCTCGCTCGTTGTCCTCCCAGCTGCTTACCTCTCTAAGAATTAGAGTCTCCTGTGTCAGACGGTCATCATTTGGCCATTATCTTATCTATCTTATCAGGCTTACCCTCACTAAGTTAGTCGGTTGATATAATTAGTAAAGTTTGTCAATCGATTCTTCCATACTCTTATCAGGCTTCCCTGAGAAAATTTACGATACCCTAGAATACTCCAAGGTGAAGTGCTATAGCGGTGATTCTGTGCGCTTGCAGAATATCTATTCTACTGGGCATAAGAAACGCCAATGCAACACTAGGTCAACCAACAATTCTAGGACACCATCTATTGTCGGGACTTGGCTATGGTTGTGGAGATCAGTAGATGAATAACAAGGGAGGTTGGAAGAGAGATTTAGGGTTTAGGAATAAAAAGGTAAATATGTAATGTTTGGTTCCAGGATGGGTCTCAATCGGCTGTGGCCTTTCATATATAGTGTGGGAAGGTCTTGAACCAATATGAGTCAAAATTGTTACAAATCCTGGGTGAAAATACAACTCCTAACTTGAATTGGGTTGTCTAAACATCCTTGAAAACCTAGATGTAGGTCTTCCTAGATCCATAACGTCCTCATCCAAACTCCAAATTAGACATTTTCTACATATGCATTTCGATCGTATCGATGTGATCTATGCAATGGTGTATCCCAATTAACAATGTTACTCCCTCCGTCCAAAAAAGAATGTAAATCTCGTTTCCCGAGAAGTCAAACAATTTCAAGTTTGATCAAATTTGTACAAAATAATATTAATATTTGTGTTATAACATAAGTATCTTTAGATTAACCATATAATATATTTCTATACTACATCTATTCGGAGACACAAATATTAATAATTTTTAAATAAATTTGGTCAAAATTAAAATTGTTTGACTCCTCGGGAAATGAGATTTACATTCTTTTTAGCATGGAGGGAGTACTAAAACCAGTTTTCCCAAATGGCCCAGCAAACCGGATTTGTGCGAAATTTGGTTGTCAACAAGTATCCACATAAACTACTAGAAAAAACGGAGTGACCTTCTAATAAATGACAACAGCAGCGAAGAGACTAACACAATTAGCACCATCCTTTTTCTCTCGAGCTTGGGAGCTAATGGTTGTAAGGCTACAACTTGGGACCACGAAACCCTCTATCCATGGCTTGTGAGGGACATAGTAAATCAGGCAAAAAAGAATGTATCACATAAAGGTCTAGTATCAATCCTATGGGAGAGCCGCTGGTTCCAATATAGAACCAGCTTGCTAAAGCTACTTTCTCGCATAGTGCCAAAAGGAAAATTTAATGTGTACAACAAATAGGCATAGTAGGCACTATGTTAATGTACTATTTAATTCGGTCGCTCCTCGGAGCCTCGCCAGATCTATCTCAACCCCAATCTCGCCATTACCTCTCCCACACCTCTTACTCCTCTAGATCCATGGCTTTCTTGGGAACTTGGATTTCAAGGGAGATGGGGAAGCAAAAGGAGAAAGTCCCACTGTGTGAGAATCCTTTCCATATGGTAAACCCCTTCTCATCCCATTTGTATGTCTCTCCATGGACAACTATGTCCGCACCAATTTTCCCATTAGGATTGAGCAATTCTCATGGAGGATTAGGTGTGTGTGGAGCCAGCAAGAGGGGTAGGGAGGTGATTGAGATGGAGTTCTTATTTAGCTAGATTCTTACCCCAAGCGATGTTGGTAAGCTGAATCATCTACTGATACCAAGGAAATTTGCGGAGAAGTACTTCCCCCAAATCTCCAAGACCAAGAGTGATAGGAATGACCCTGTCCTCACCTTTGAGGATTCCTCCACAGGATTGATCTGGCACTTCCGCTTTAGTCTATGGTGCAGTAGCACCACCTATGTCCTAACCAAGGGTTGGCCTACCTTTATCAAGGAGAAGAAGCTCAACAATGGTGACATTGTGTTCTTTTACCGCAGTGTTAGTAAGTCTACGGGCACAAATCGCTTCTTCATTCATATCAAGCCCCGTGTCGATATCTACTCTATGCCACAAAACTACACAGTTCTGATGTTCACTCCATCTGGCTTGTTGATTGATGAACGGGTACGTGAAGGCCTTGGCTTTGGTAGTGGCTACAGATTTGAGCCAACATGGAAGCCTCTATCCTTTGGATCTGGAGGGTTGAAATCGTCAATGACTTTGATGCCGCAGCCAAATATGTCTCCAATGTCATTTGGCAATAGCATGGGAAAGTCTAGAAAGCGTTTGCGGTTGTTTGGGGTCAACATCGATATCCCTCCTTCTGCTAATGGTGACGACTTCCGCAACGAGTGGTCCAACGGTGTTGCATGAGCCATCCTGCACTTCAGTTCAATAAACTATGCTGCACATCTTGGCGTTGCTATTTCTTTATTAAGTACTATATTGTAAAACCAAAGTTGCTAGTGACTTTAATTATCTTTTCGTTGTTGAGCTTGTGATGTACTCAAACTTATGTTGTGTTGTCTTTTTATCTATGTTAATCCTATGTATGAAGCTTTACATTCACAAGTTCAATTGATCTAGATGAATATCTGTTTATGGCAACATATATCGAGTAAAATCCTAAATCATCGCCTTGGTGAGTGGTGGGTTCCCCTTCAATTTAGAAGATCTTCATGAGTTCATATTGTTGCATTCTAGTAATAACATAAATGTTCATTTGCATGTTAATTAATAATACAATATATGTTTCTAGTGTGCTATATTTTTATTCTTCCTATTTTCTTCCAGCTTTAGAATGGTTTTTTATCCAACTTTGATCGATACATTTTGAGAAATCTAGTTAGTGGACCAGCAAAAATTGTTTTCTATATATGTCTATTAAATTCTTATATCTAATTTGAGAGAGTTCCTGTGGCCAGCTAGGAGCTATCCTGCTATTGAAATTTATCAACAAATATAAATATAAGCTTTGTGGAACATCATAGCCTAATTATACTTCAACAATCACAGTGAACATTTTAATAATTTTGTTGACAGAAGTGATAAACCTCTAGATATTTATTCAGTTATCAATTAGCACAATGATCTTCATAGAAACTTCTCTATTTCCTATTCACACTTGTTAGAGAAGGGTTAGACTTGTGGCATGCTTGCCATGCAAATTATGCTAGTTGTGCACCATGTTGTGGCGTGTCAAACCCAAAACATTACTTGTACTTTATTGGCAGTAAGTAGGGTTGATGAGACATGGAGATCCTATGGGTATTGGGGTCCTTAGAAATCTTCTGGACCCAATAAGTATACCCCAATTGCAATATAGTTGCATCAAAGAAATAATCAAGAAGCTCACTTTTTGGATCTGTCTGCCTTGTCTAGACATCGATCTTCTTTATGTTGCTTATAGAGTATATTTCATTTTTTTATTTCTTATCAAACAAGTGGTCTTTAACATATTCTAGCTATTCTTAACATGTTATCCCTTCCTATTACTCAAAAATTCATTATCCAAATCAAATAAAAATGATATCTTTATTAGAATGATTTGTTTTTATTTAATAGATAAAATAGTTGAGAGAAATAAGGCCATACACATGGTAGATGATGTAATTGAATGAATTTCCCAAACTTAGAAAGACTAATTCATGCATTACTTGCTAGATCACAAACCTTAAAAAAGGATCTTAAGATGCCTATTCAATTCGAGTCGCTCTAGCAAAAGTAAAGCATGTAGATAATATCATTGTGTCAGTCTTATTAGGACACACCTAATAATGAGATAAGGAATTATAAGCGCCTCCAGTAGCTTCCTACTCAATAGCAGTTTCATACTCTCTTATAACATAAACACACCCTTCACGTGTAGATGATGATATATTGCAAGTTCTCTCTTCTCACTTTGAGTGGCCAACTCTTTGCTACTAGAAGCAAGATTAACACTAGAGCATAACCCATCACTTGAGTTAATGATTGCACCTCGATTTGTATTGGCTCCTTGTGTAAATTTGCTTCCACTTAGAGTACCCTTTGTATTGAATCAGATTCCTCTATTACTCTTCATGTCTTGCTGCAATTGATGCTCGGCTATGCTTGCTTTTTGTACAACTCAAAAAGTTTGCGGTACAGCTGAAATTCAACAAATTGCTGGATATTGTGATGTAAAACATACATGAATTTTTTATTTCTCTTCATATTCAAGTACATTAGTCATCAGTATTGACTTCTCCATCTCTTGTAACACTCATCAATAGAGAGATTTTCTTTCTTCAAATTATGTAGCTTATCATGGCGATAATGTTTAGATACAAATCTTGGTGTCATTTCTCCCTTCATTTGAGCCCATGTTCATATAACACTTTGCCTAGATTCTTCTGCATGATTAAGCATTTCTTCCACTAAATTAGAGAATAATCATGAAACTCAAGTGCAAGCATTACCATATTATTCTATTTGAGTAATTATGCAAGCAAAAAGAATTGTTAACCTTCAACTCCCCATTTAGACAAGCATCAGGACCAAATCCTCAATCATCTTTGACAATGGTTCAGGATGAGATCCTCATTGGGCTGGTTATATGTCTTCTAATGGCCACAGTGACATTGGACACTGTTTTTTGGTTGTTCCACCTCTTCTTCTTCGTACTCATCTTCAAATTTAGAATGATAATTACTCCATGTCCAATACCTCTTCCTCTACCATAACCATAACCATCTCCATTACCTCTATTTCCATGCACTGGACCAACGCGTCTCCTAGCATGGGAAACATCCCATTCTCGAAGTTTTCGCTATTCTCTTCAAATCAGGCAATAATTTCTTCATCAATTTTATCTACTTCATCTTCATGAATGCTTGCATTTTTAGGAACACGAGTAAGATTTTGTAAGTGGACTATAATTACTTGGAATTATTGTGACAACCTATCTTGTTTCTCCTCAATGCTTTGCTTCATCTCATTTAATTGTGCCATGGTAACTCAATCCTCAATATCGGTATTCTTAACATCTTGTTGTATGGTTAATGAGAATAAAAAAGCAAGTATATGTCGAATAGAAATTATACGGATCTCACAATCTCACTTTCTGACAAGTCTAGAACTGCCAAAGACCGGGGAACAACACTATGTATGAAGCTTAACAGAAGCAAGGAGAGGCGACTCCTCGGATAGAGGCACCCATCAAGCGCCCTCATCACCAAATGCAACATCATCACTCGAGCCTTGGTCAGTAGGCGGTGGGGGAAGGATCATCGTTAGTATCGAATGACTCTAGTTGGCCAGCATCTAGCAAGCCAGCGATAGCAGCATCCAATCGCCCTCCTTGATTTGGAACTAGACCTCCTCTTTGTGCAAACCTGCCTAGAAGGTTAAAAAAGCGCAAGAGTGGCAAACAATTTCAAATGGGTGATGTATCAGTTTTGCATTGAAACACGAATTATTCCATGCTTTTCATGTAGTCCAACAAATTGCAACAAGCACATAAGCATGAACCTGGGCACTAGTAGGGATCCAAGCTCGGCACCAATTCCATAACTGGTCTAAGGAATTAGGGGTATTATCAGCACCAATGTAGCTACAAACAATGCTCCATGCCACTTTAGCAGTATGGCAAGTGAAAAATAGATGATTTGTGGATTCCATATCATCACAAAGCTAGAGGAAGGATCCCCAACCCATTTCCTTCTCAACACATTATCCTTGGTCAAGATTGCCCCTTGTTCAATCAACCAGAGGAAAATTTTGCTTTCCAGATTCTAGAGTAAGATTCCCCATTGTCATCACTGATTAACCGGTCATAGGCTTATTTAACAGTGAAAACACCCCTTAGGGACCATTTCCCCTACTTTATCCTGATTTTGGGTAAAGGGAAAATTCAGATCATGCTGTTTCAACATCTGCCAATGTTCCTGCAAAACAGGGAGCCATCTTCTAAAAGAAATAAGACCATTTTTTCCCAGCAAACTCACTAATAGAAATCCGCTTGTGTTCACTCAACCAGAAGAGTATAGGGAATTTGGTACAAAGAGGTTGATCCTCCAGCTAGCAATCTAGCGAAAAGATAGCATTTTTCCCATCTTGCGCCTCCACTTTTTTGCCCACTAGATAGATGTGTTTAAACTTCAATAAATCATTCCTCATAGGTGAGTCATTCAATCTAGGAGGAACAGTGCTGACTAGCCCATTTTTTGTATTTGTTTGTAACCAGGTCTGCCAAATTCCATCCTCAGTTTCTAGCTTCCACCACCATTTGGACAAAAGGCTTATATCCATTTTCCAAATGTATTCTATATCGAGGCCTCCTTTTTTCTTACTTTTGCACAGCACACCCCATCTAATTAGATGATACTTCATTTTTCACTCCACGTCCTTGCCAGAAAAAGGTTCTTCTCTATTTTACAAGATCATCTACCATAGTTTTTGGGAGCAAGTACAAGGACATGTGGTAAATAAAAGAGCTGGATAGAGAAGAATTGATAAGGATAGTTCTTCCAACAATGGAGATTAACTCCCTTTCCAAATATCCAATTTTTTCCCATTTCTCTCTTTTAGTTGGCCCAATCAGCCACATGAAGCTTGCTGGGACTCATAGGCACCCCAAGATATTTAATAGGGAAGTGACCAATTTGACAATTAAAGAGCTCAAAAAACTGCTTTTCCAACATATCATTTTCGTTGATCATCACAAATTCACTTCTAGAGAAGTTTATCTTAACGCCCGACATGATTTCTTAGAGATAGTGCAGAAGCTTCATATTCCTTGTTGCATCTATATTGTTTTCTAGACAAATTATAGTAGCATCAGCGTATTGAAGGACAGCGACCCCTTTATCAATCATATTGCTGGCTAAGCTAGTAATCAAACCATTTCTTTGGGCTTGCTTAATCATTCTAGTTAGGCAATCAATGACAAAGCTAAAGAGCAAGAGTTAAAGAAGATCACCCTACCGCACTCCTTTATGGCTCACGAAATAAGGACTAGTTTTATTGTTTAGTTTAACACTAACTGTCCCTCCCGACATAGCTTGGTGAATCGAGCCACACCATTTAGCATTGAACCCTCTTTTTTGAAAGCTTTCCAGTAAGAATGACCAGTCAACCTTGTCATATGCCTTTTCAAAGTCCAATTTAACAATCACCCAAGTTTTCTTTCTCCTTTTGGTTTCATGGAGGATCTCATGTAAATCCATAACCCCAGACATTATATTCCTTCCTTTCATAAAAGTAGTTTGTTCTTTGCATAAATATTTTTCCAGCAAAAGGAGCGAGTGTGATGGTCAGCACTTTAGTGATCCATTTGTATAGGCAGTTAAGAAGGCAAATAGGGTGAACTTGTTGTATTTTGGAGGCATCAGACACTTTTGGCAGCAAAGTAATTATGCCATAATTGAGCCTACTAACATCCAGCCTTCCTTTATGTAAGTCATCAAACATCTCAATTATATCTTCTTCAATAATCTCCCAGCATGTTTGTAAGAATTTAATTGGAATAGCATTAGTTCCAGCAGCCTTATTGTGCTCCATTTGAAATAGTGCATTCTTAATCTCACTTTCAGAGAAAGGTCTGCATAAGAGTTCATTATCAGCCTCAAAGATTTTTTTCCACACCCTCCCATAAAGATGAGGTCAATGGAAGAGTATTACCAGTAGTAGGACCAAACATAGATTTATAGTAACTTGTTGCATGATCCAACAACTGTTGATCACTATAACTCGGTCACCATCTGACAAGGAAAAGATAGTATTCTTCCTCCTTCTCTCATTTGCTATCCTATGGAAATATTCAGTATTATTATGCCCTTTAGGCAACCGGTTTCATGTGATCTTTTAAACTAGTACAGCTCCTTTTGTTACAGAATGTGCATTAAATCATATTTCAGATCACTTCTCACTTGCTGGCTATAAGATAAGATGGTATTTTCTTCCTCCATTTGTAGAGAGTACAAATCTGCTTGGATTTGTTGTTTTCGTTTCCTCCTCTCAACCTTAGTATGAAAACCCGAACCTTTACAATATTATTTGATTTTTTGAGTTTCAATTGAATTCTGTCAAATGCAGATTCTACATGACAGGGTGCTTGCATAACCATTCAACTTTAAACTTAAAATCCCGATGAAACAACCAGGAGAGCTCAAACTTGAAGGAGAGGTGTTTCAAAGGCATGGCAAAATCAGTGCACAAAAATAAGTGGGTTATGGTCAGACACTTGTTCAGGGAGTCCGTGAATAATCACACCAGGGAAAAAGTCCTCTCAGTCATTACTAACCAGGAACTTATTCAGCCTCTCAAGTGTTGGATTAGGTTGGTTGTTGGACCAAGTGAATTTACCATTCGTCATGTTAATATCAATCAGCTCATAAGTAGAAATGAGGCAATTGAAGCAGTTTGTAAACCTTCCGATAGCCATTGGCTTGTTCTTCTCAGAAGGAAATATGATAATATTGAAATCTCCCCCAATTACCACTAGTTCTTTATTCCTGCTACAAAAGGAGGCAAGTTCACTAGGGAAAGAGTCTTTTATCCTCCTACGCAACTCCATGCATAGTAGTGATCAAGTTCCATTTTATCTTAAGTTGTTTGTCCCAAAGGTTCATTTGAAGCATGAACTCGCCCTCCTGAAAAGCACCCACAACAAAATGTCCAACACTGATTCCAACTAAAACGCCCCCAGGTCTACCTCTAGAAGGGTCCACTTCGATAGATAATTCAGCATGGGTTCAAATTTTCTCAGGATGCTATCATTAATGCCAGCCTACATAGTTTCTTGTAGACCCATAAAGTGGAAGTTATGTTTAGCAATCAAATTTCTTAAGAAGGAGCAGACACCTTTTTTCTTGATACCCCTACAATTCCACATGAGGCCTTTCATTTTTTTTCTTACCTATAGAGATTTTTGGCTTAGCGAAGGGACCATGGATTCCTTGGTCACCTACATTTACACCTTTTTTAGAGCAGGAATTGCCTTGCTCTTACTTCTTTTTTTTTAGGGACAGAAAGAGTACTATGGATTTTGGTTTCCTTTTAGGGGTATTAACAACAATATCTTCGACATCAGAACATTCATTAGCCAAAGGACACCTCCTCAGGAATAGCAGGGGCCTGATTATCAGCCTTATTATTGAGAGCATTTATAGTAATTTTTAAATCTTTAATAAGATTAATGGTGGCAAAATTAGCAGGGTCAATACGAACACCCATCATATTTGATTTATCAACGATATCGGAATCATCTAAAGCAGCAAAGGAGTTTCCACTGTTTAAGTTGGTTCCTTTGAGATTTCTTTTCTTGTTGGTGATGGCAATCTTATCATCTGTAGTTAGCAGAATATCTTTATGCAGCCTGCTGATGAGGACATCACTACATCGGATACGTACACATTGAAGTCTGAATCGTCTTCAAGTAGGACTCCATTTCATTTTCGGATTCCAGAAACAGTCTGCACCAAAAATGATGCCACAGGCACATATGGAGTCCGTTTCAAGAGATCTTTATATGGTTGGAAACATAATTTCATTACCTTTCCAATGCCACAGGATTGAGTCCCATATCTATTTGGAGTCGATAGAAATTGACAAAACAAGATGATGATCAGAATCAATCACGGTGCTACACCACCTGATTTGGGCCGATGGCCCGTGTATCGTGTGGGAGCCCATTAGGGGCGTGTCTAGGGGATTCCATGCCCTAATCCTGATATAATCAACAGCCACCACCACATTAGGGTTTGGGTTTCTTTTTAGTTTACTTTTCCATCGAGAAACTGAATCGTTCATTGTAACTGTGTCAATTAGTCCTTTTACACGTTCGTCGCGATTGTGTCAATTAGTCCTTTCGTGTTCAGAGTTTGAACCTCTTCAGTTCAGATTTTCTTCATATATATTCGCAATTTCAGATTGTATCTTTACCATGTTCTTGCTTGTGTTCTTCAATTCGCTTTGTAGGAATCATCAATCGAGTGCGCTTGGCTGATTATTGTTGGAGCAGTGGTCTAAAGGTTGTGGGTTTGAATCCTTGCTGGTTAGACGCCTTGATCGTGAGTCAAGTGTTGGAAGATCGCTGCGCGCGGCTCTATCAATTGGTATCAAATTTGACTGGGTTTCCCGTGAGGTATATCGCTGTTTTCCCCTCTTTAGATTATTTTTGTTTCAGTACCTAAAGTCCACAAAAAAGCACTAAAAAATTGGTTTCCCTATCCCATAACCTCATTGTGCCACTGCAATTTTTCTTTTGGATTGCTTTTCTGAATTTTAGTCCCTCGAGTGTGTCATTGTGTTTGCTGTGTCTAGGTCTATTAATTCTAGTTTGAGTGAATTACTGATCCTTGTGTTTCATCATAACAGTTTGGTTCTTGTGTTGCGCAATGAAGAATTTTTTTTAAAAAAAAAAGAGATAGACCAAATTGGTTTTTGGTATGTGCGCATGAACTATTGTTTTACTCACATATTTGTTTGCGAATAAATAAATCTAGGACTGCATGTTGCTTGCTATTTTCTTTACGGCAAAAAATTCATTGAGAGTGCCGCAGTTCTAATTTACACAAAAGAAAAAAAAGAAAGGAAAAGGCAAAGAGGTGCTAAAAGATGCATCCAAAAAAAGAAAAAAATAAGGAAAAGAAGAGAAATTTCAGAATTGCATTGCATCCATTGAGTCCATGGTTTAGTCCTATCATCTTTGCTTGCTTGAACTAGGTCTCAAATGAGTTTAAGCCAGCGATATAGACTAGATTGGGACTACTTTTCAGACTTGCAATTTCTGAATTGAATTATTGATAATCCTTACTACATATATTTTAGCCTCCCAAGCTCCACATACATACTTCTCATCAGTATAGGTTTAGCTTGCAATTGTTACACCACAACAACAATAGGTTTCACAAGCTGTCATCGATTGTATTCCTTGCTGCTTTGGTAAGAACACTTGTAAGAGCATGGTAAGATGCTTGAGAGTGTGTGACTTCCACATTTTATAGCTCCTATTAGTTGATAGGGATAATACTCTTGTGTTATTTTTTTGTCTTCTGATCATGATAGGTAAAGGCACTTCTGGTGAGTCACCTAAAGATTTCAGTTAGTGTGTGTCCAAAGGTGAGCTCAAGCAGCTTGTTGATGACCAGCGAACTTACATGGAAGAGAAGTTCAAAGAGTTGATGCACCCGGATTGAACATGTTGAGCAACGATGTCATCGTGATGAAGACGATGAGGAGGAGGATACTGATGCTGAAGCCCAACGTGCTGATAGCAAAGCAACTAGCAGAGATCGGCTTCGATGCAACCGTCAAGGTATGGGCGGTAATGATAATCATGGTAACAATGATCCTTTTGCTAGAGCCAAGTTTCGCCATGATTCCTTTTGCTGGTAATGCTAATCCTGAAGCATATTTAGATTGGGAAATTGTTGTTGATAAAAAATTTAAATCCCACCTAGTTCTTGAAGAGCATAGAATTATACTTGCCACTATTGAGTTTACTGGTTTTGTTTTATTTTGGTGGAGTGATCTTTGTGACAATAATAATGCTACTGCTTTACCACAGACTTGGACTGCTTTGAAACAATGTATGAAATATTGTTTTGTCCCTCCTTATTTTAAGCATGATGATCTATGTTTAAACTGCAACGTTTGAATCATGGTAGTAATAGCGTAGATCAATATTAACCAGAGTTGCTTGTGGGATTCGCTCGTTGTGATATACATTAGGATGATCAAGATTTATCTGCTAGATTTATGGGTGGTTTAAACTGTGATATTTAGGATATTTTTTATTATAAAGAATGGACTAGATTCAATCAATTATATCATCTTGCTTTGAAAGCTAAAAGAGAAGTATAGGGCCGCCAACATTCTTTCAAAGGCAATTCCAGGAAGCCTTTTTTCCCACTGAGTACTTCAGAAAAGGAGAAGACTTCCACATTGGCGCCACAGGTACTCGAGGTGAGTAAACCTATTTTGCAGGCACCGCCAACAAAGAAGACATCACCTTTATCTTCTTTGAGTGGATCAGCGAATATAATTTGTCACCGCTGCAAGGGCATGGGTCATGTGATGAGAGACTGCCCCAGCATGCGTGCCTACGTTGCCACATGTGATGGTGGGTATGAGAGTGCTAGTAATGTTGAAGATGAATATCGAGTTGCTGCTAACCTTTATGCAGAAGAAAAGGCAGCTGAGGAGGATGGTGAAGCCATTGATTTCAATGCGATGACTTCACATTTGAGGCCAATTTTGGTTCAGCGTGCATTGAGTGCACAACCTATACCGTCCGACAAGATTCAACGCCATACTTTGTTCCATATTTTCCTCGTCATCAACAATTGTCGTGTGCTTATTACTATTATTGATAGCGGGAGTTTCAACAATTTGGTCAGTTCAGATTAGGTCAAGATGCTTGGCTTGACCACACATGCTTTGTCACAACCATATGAGATTTAGTGGTTTGAGACAAATGGTAAGGAGAAGGTAACACATTTAGCACGCGTGCATTTCTCTGTTGGTTCTTATCATGATTATGCTGATTTCAAGGTCGTGCCTGTGCAAGCTTGCTGGCTTTTGTTAGGTCGTCCTTGGGAATTTGACTTAGATGCTATACATCATGGTAGAAGTAACAAATATTCTTTCATGTACAATGGGAATAATATTGTTTTACTTCCTTTAACACCTGCTGAAATTGTGAAACTTGAGAAAGAACGTCATGCATCAATATCTAATGATATGGTTGCTGATGTTAAGAAGAAAGGACTTACTTTATGGGCTGTGCACAATGATCTTGTTGTCATTCCTGCTCAGGATGTGCCATGCTATACTTTGTCTTCCTTGGCGCATTTTGTTGTGCCAAGCTATACTTTGTCTTCCTTGGTGCGTTTTGTTGTTCCTAATATTTTGCAGGCAATTGGTGATGGCATGGAGTTGAGGGCGAATTTGATCCAAGGAGGGGAGGATGATGCGAGCATCGCTAGGATGGAGTTGAGGATGACTCCAAATCAAGAAGGGGAGGATGATGAGGACATCACTACATTGGATATATACACGATAAAGTCCGAATGGGGCCCATCTTCGGTCCTCGGCCTCCACGACCCGTGTTGAGCCCAAATCGACCGGACACGGTAGTTCTCGCGAGGAGAAAAGGAGGGTTCTCGTGCCTCTTCCCCAAAAAACTTAAACCCACTCCTTCTCCACCTTGTTTCCATCTACTCCATACCTTCACCCAATTCCAGCAGCTTCCCACCATCCACTAGCCATGGCCAGTAAGGGAACCCCGAAATCCTCGACCACGATGCCAGCCGCTGCTCGTTCCATAGTTCTACCACCATTCGACGCGATGATCCCCACCGCTGACGTGATGGTGGAGGACCAGACGGCCTTTGTGCAACCCCTGGCCAAGGTTCCCTCCTCTGGGAACAATGGAGGGCCAGTGGGCGCCAACCAGGAGGCGTGACACCCACCTCCCCGTTCCGCAGCACGGTCACCATCTCCTCTCAAGATGGTCAAGACTAGGGCTTACGCTTAGAGCCCTTACAGAAGACCATCCATGGAGGTTCTATCTCCATAGAAGCCGATCGCCAAGCAACTCTTCAAGGAGGGCACGGCGACGGGATCTTCTATTCCACCTCAAGATGAAGCCGCTAGCCCTATGCCACATAAGAGCGCGCCGGTGTCTAGGCAAGGGGCAACCCCAACTCAAATCCCAGATGTAAAAGGGAGGGGTGCAGTAGCCAGTCCATCCCCAAGGAAGGTGAGATCCCAGTCGTCGCCGGCAAAGCCAAGGAGCGACACGACTACTGATGGACAGACCATCGCCGATCTCACTGCGATGGTTCAACAGCTGCGCCTAGAGAATAGGCGCCTTGAGGATCATCTTGCAGAGAGGAAGATAGAGGTCGATGAGATTCAGGACTACCTCCGTCTTCTCCGCCGTGGTTTGAGCGATAAGATGAAGCGCTTGTATGAGGTTACGGGCCACAAAGACCTTTATTAGGGCTCACCTCCTAAAAAGGTTGCTATCATTAGTTTAGTTATGGGCGCTAGGTTTAGGTTAATTCGTATAGGTTTAGTTTTGGTTTAGTTTGCGCCCCAGGATTAGTTTGGTTTGAATAAAAACTTTGGCTCGATGGAGCCCCTTCAAGTTTTATGTTTTTGTTTTGTCTATGGTCTATGAGCAGGTCGAAAACAAGTGTGGGGGGACTCCTTTGACGTTGCACATACACGCTACTATCTTCCTCTACGTCACGCGCACTTCTCGCTCCGACTCCTCAAGTGTGCACCATCTCACTTGTTTTCTCCCTATAGCATTTCTAAACATGAGCATAATCTCCTGAATTTATAAAATTGTTTAAAATCTGCTAAAAGGAGTTCTCTCTAACTTGATAAACACTTGCATGAATGCTGTTCCTTGCTGCGCTTAATTCTGTGAACCATATCTTCTAGGGAACCCATGATGCTTAATTGTTGACCAATGTGATATGTTTTGTCTCTGAGTTGCTTATCTTTAAATGTCTATGAGTTTGGGGAATCTTTTCTAAAATGAGAAAAATTAAGTTCATGGTCTTTACCTCTATGTATCCTTTCCTACTAGAGCCATATGATCCTTTCCATACAAAAAACCTTTTGCATGTCTCTTGACTTTGTTTTGAGCTCGATCAAATTTTGCGACAAATCATAGTTATACTTTGTTTACGCTCATGATTAAGGATTACGTGCACAGATGAAAATAAATGCTCCTTAAGTATTGACTGATAATTGTATTCAAGAGAGAAGATGGCATGCCAATGAAGCATGACCCAGAGAGAGAGAGAAGATGGCATGCCAAAAAAGTATGGCCCAATAAATTAAAAAGAAAGTCAGTCAAAGAAAGGAGTACGTAATCATCTGTGCACTAACCTGATCGGATCGTAAATACAAGTATTATACCTATGGATCCAATCTTTGCCCTTGCAACAGATATGAGTCAAGCAGATGCCTTCTTACTCCCTGCTGAGCTCCACATAAGCCATTTACATTAGTAGGATAGAGTAAAGGCAAACCCTGGTAAGAGTATATACATGAGCGACAATGAGAGACCCAAGAAGAGAGTAAGACCATCATGAACAATTTCTTTATAAAAATTCTTCCAAAAACCCCAAAGCTTGCAGCATGGTAAGGATGGCACTTGAGTCAAATTCATTCCGTTCTTCAACAATTACTGACATTGTGGTAGACACATTCAAGTTCACAAATGAAGGCAAAGTATGGAATAGCTTTTGTGTAGGATGTTTTATCAAGGAGATGCCAAGAACCTTAGTCCTAACCTTTACTCAGGACGAGCAAAGGGCTAAGTGTGGGGGATCTTGTTGACGGTCGCTAATGACTCATTTTGACTGTCAACTCCTGCGCAAAAATTAACCATAATGTGGGATAAATGCTAGGATAGGCTTATGTATTAACATATTCCACAGATAGTGGTTTGAGAATGTGTGCAGGTGATTTTGAGCTAAAAATGCAACAAAGTGGTGAGGCATGATCCAGGATATGAAGTTTCAACGAATCAGAGCGCGACACATGTCATTACATGTATTAGAGGGCCCACTAGAGCAAGGAACCGACATAAAAGAAGTCAATCCTCGTGCCAATGACAAGTGGGCCCAGAGGACAGCCCAATGCAACAAAGGGAAGGTCGGTTGGCACCACAAGGGGGTCGGCCGACCACCCTAGTTGGCCGAAGGCCCAGTAGGCCCCACCACCTTCAGGTTTCACGTGGCATCTCCTGGTTGGATCCTAATGTCGGTTTGCGGAGGAATGCTGCAGCTCACCCCCGTGGCTCCCCCTGTATATATGAGAGGGGTGCAAATGGACAACACCCCACACTTCACCTCAACTCTTAATTTCTTCTTCATTTGGAGCTTGAGAGCTCATCCTAGGTGCTCTAGGCAGCCTAGGGATGTAGGAAAATAGGGGGAGAGTGAGGAGGAGTCAGGGGAAGTGCCGAGTTTGTCGGTACTCTTCTCCGCTTGTATCTCGACAGATACTTATTCAGTTCTAAGTATTCGAAACTTTCTTATTTAGAATTAGAGTTTAGTTGCAAATTATTTCTTCTGCCTTTTACTGGATTGATTGTTTGCTTAGAGTAGCAATTGATCCTAGCTTAAGACACCTGATAGAGATGGATAATCTTGGCCAGGGTTAGGATTAGTACGGAATAGCATAGACGTGGTGTTTAGGCTAGACTTTACCACTTAGTTGGTTTGAATGCCCATGGCTTGTGAGGTAGCCGGCAGGTAGTGACAGTCCTGTCCATGCCCTAGCAACCCTCCACGTTCGGTTACATAACAAAGCATAATTGTTGGAGCAACTGGCTTAATTAAGCTAGGGGAAACCAGTAGTGCGAAGTTTAAGGCAAAGTCATTTCTTCCTCTAAGCATAGATTCTAGATCTTAGGAAGTCCTCTCTATCATATTTCTCCCACACAAGTGTATGTGTTCATGGATGAGCCTGAACTTGTAGATAGTGCACTCACGTTCCTCGGTGGATACGATACCCTAGAATACTCCTGGGTGACAGCTATAATGGTATCCGTGCGCTTAAAGATTTTATTCGTGATGTTACCAAATACCAACATTCATCGCCCACAAGAATGATTTTGTGGAGTGTTATCACCCAAAGGAACGATTTTTTGTGAGAGGCAACCGAGCCCCACAAGGACTACAAACTCACAGACAGCTGACTTTGAGTTTTCTAACTCTCACGTCGAGTTTTTGTTGTACTCTTTGTGATTTTGATGTCAGGCATGAGGAACGTCGGGAAGAAGTTCACGAACGTGTTCACAAAGGTGACCGGTTCAAGCTCGAGTCGGTCAAGCTCGCATCGCTCAGCCACTCCCGCACCGAGGTTCACTCACCATGACGAGCAGTCCAAGTCGCAGGCGCCAGAGAAGCAAGCCGAACAATAAGAGGAGAAAGCGCCGGATGACTCCCACATCGAGCTCTGTGGAGATCGAGAGTTTCAGGCCTGCAACATGCTGAAAGACCGAACTTTCGGTCACACTCGGATTTTCGACGAGGACCTGCTGGAGAAGATAGGTATGGACGCCGAATTTGCCAGTGTTTGGAAGGCCGTGGGTTGGTTGGCCTTTGCTGAAATTTCCGAGATGGGCTCCCGGGATTTGACAATTCAGTGTCTTTGCACTCTTGTGGAAATTGAAAATGGAGTTTCATTTCGGTTTTTCGGAAACGAGTTCGTTATGTCCTGGAATGATATGTAGAACTTAAAAAAAATATCAAAACCATATTTCTGCATATATAATGGTTAAGAGTGTGAAACCATATTGTATAACTCACCCACTCTAATATCTCATGCAACTCAAGACCAACTTTATAATTTTCACACTCATAATCACTTTATACACTGAAATATGCTTTTAATATTTTTTTTCTAGGTCTATAGATCACAATAAGCTTATGTTAAAAATTTCACCTTTTTCGATGTGTTTTGCTTTTTTATGAATTATAAATGAATTTTCAGAATAGATTTGAAAATTATTTGTAGGAACAGATGAGAGGGGACCCATTTGTAGGACTCATTTTTAGGGGCGGGTTAGGGGGTGACCCGCCCTAAAAATACATTTTCAAGGGCAGATCGGTAGCAACCCCGCTCCATTTGTAGCCACGGGTCAAATTTCAGCCCGCCCCTACAAAAAAACTAGGGTGTTCCTACAAATCATTTTTGTAGTAGTGCTATCTGCAAAAAGTTAATAATGGCTTTTGAAATTGGTTTGGGCATCTGCACACAGATTGAATGAGGCTTGTATTTGATTGCTTTTATGACAGAGCATTGTAGTTTTACTTGCAAATATTGCCTGCTTATAATATTTTCTGACTGGGCTTTCCTGGTTGAGGACAAGATGCAAGAAGGAGCAAGCAGTTAGAACTTAGAAGAGATTGATTGCAGGATAAGATATTAGGAACAAGCTGAAGCTAGCTAGAAGAGATAATTTATGTGGTATCTTGTGTTGTGTGATTAGTACTAGATTTTGTCATTCTATGTATCTAGTAGCTCAAAAGTGATTTTGCTACCTATTTTTACTTGGGCTGTTAAAATGGACTTGGCCCATATAATGTACAAAATTGGAGTGGCATCTAAATTTATGGGCTACAATGAAAATGAAAATAAAGTTCCTAATATGGGCTGAGCCAATAAATAAATAGGCCTGCAACTAGCTTTCAACATTAGCATCCATGCTGACCTATTGGTGACGTGGCGATTTAATCTGTGAGCTTTCAACATTAGCATCCATGCTGACCTATTGGTGACGTGGCGATTTAATCTGTGACAAATAGATATCGTACGTGGCAACAATTTGTGATGTTTATTTTTGTCATTAATTTTTAGCTTGGGTAGGGCCTGATGATTTGTGACGTTATTTTCGTCACCATTTTTGGGCTTGGGTTGGGCTAGCGGGCCTATGGCCACGTTCTATGACTTTTTTTTGGCTCGTCACAAAATAGATTATACTTTGCTAATGAAAATTTGTTCGTTACCAAAAAATTCAGTTATGTGACGGTTTGACCATTTTGTCACTGGAAACCAAACTCTACGCTCCGTTTTTGACGAATTGAAATTCGTCATAAATTCGTCACAAAAGTTTCTTTATGATGAATTTGGGCTCTACGGTGACGAATCTCGTTCGTCACCGATGTATCGATTTTCACTAGTGCAACCGATACCTTAGGCTCTCTATAGGCTTCCATCCTACCCAAAAGTATCGGTACGAAGAAGAATCGGTAACTAGCATTGGCACCAGGTCTTCTTCGAGCCGGTACTTTTGGAGTGGACCTTTGGCCTCTTTTCTTGTAGTGACCGATAGTAAAGGATGGATCTAGTTTTGGAAGCATGAAATATATGGAAAAGTTTGTTGGTGAACTGACGATAAATTATGAAAAAATTATGCAAACTAAAATATATGAAAGAAGGATGGTCCCGCAAAAAAACAAAAGCAGTGTGAGGATCTATTTGAAAAGAAATTTTGGAACAGCCAAGGAATAGTACGGGTTTAAAGCATTCACAAATTAAGGAGCTAATCAAGAAGGTACTAGCTATTCACATCATGACTCGTCACACTTTTCAGCTTTCACCCATCTTTTTTTTTTGACATGCGAATCACTATCTCGGGCAGATTCAACGAATCTAACAAAAACACCCATTGCCTTTTGTATAGCGAACTTTTTGTTGACTTTGAGGCACCTAGACGGTGCCGCATGCAGATCGATCGATCGATCGAAGCACGGATCAACTACTGCCGCCGGAAGACATGCTCCTCGCCCGTGTTGTGGTTGACGTGCCGGATCCAACGGCCGGTCGCTCTGCGGCCGCCCCGGCCATGCAGACTAGGCCCCTTTCCGACGCCGACGTGCAGGACCTCGACGCCCTTGCCGATGGGCAGGTAGACGGAGCGCACGAGCCTGGTCCCAGCCGCCATGGACGTCGCGGCGGCCAGCGCCGTGGCGCCGCGCCGCCTACCGTGGCCGTGGCGTACCACGACCATGCCCTTCTCTCCGGGTCTGGCCGCCCGCAGCACGGCGGCTTCATCCTGCCGCCGCGCGTCGATCACCAGCAGGTCCACGCCCTCGAGCCGCGCCATCGCCTCTTCCGCGTCGCTGCCCGCGACAACCGTGGGTGACTCCGCTCCGGCGTCCTCATCCTCCTGCGGGCCAACGATGCCGGCGTAGACCGCGGACGCGGAGTCACCCTCCGGGTCCGGGAGCACGCTGGCGTAGCGCCCGCCCGTGCGCCGCGCGGCTGCGGCGAGCGCGAGGCTCGTGGCGGGCGGCAGGGAAGACGCGTTGGACGGCTGCGCCGACACGTCCGGCGCCTCGACGACGAGCTGCGCGTTCCAACCGCCGGCCATGGCGGCGACGAGCTCGGCCACCTCCGCCGACCCGGCCAGGTCATTGAGGCCGGCGAGCGCCCTGACGCCATCGATGTAGGCCTTGGACGCCATCTCCGGACACCACACCAGCTTCATCTTCCCCTGATTTTCTCTCTCAATAGGAAACTTTGCGGCGAAGGAAGGGAAGGCACGGGAGGAAAAGCATATACCGGAGGAGGAGGAGGTTCGAGTGGGGAAGGGGGCAGCCGGTGAAGAATAGAAAAAAAAAATGAAACGAGGGAGCCGCGGTGCGTGTATAAGCGGGCGCGGATATATGCGTAGATCTGTGGCTGCACCTGACCCGGGAGCGTTGACGAGGATCCGCGGGGGTACTGAGTGGTGGTGCCGTGCGGCGGAGGAATAAATGTGGAAAGGCGCCGATCACGTCGCGGGACGGACGGACGGGGGCGGCCGCTCCCCGCGGTGGGTGGGTGGCTGTGTCACGTTACGTATCCGGACCGAATTAAAGGCTATCCTTGTCGGCTCGTGAGGCTCTGCCGGCGTTTCTGGATGGATATGGACTCGCGCGCATCCTCTATATATCGGATGGTGGGTGTTTGTGTTTCCGCTTTCTCGTTCTCGATCAGGCCGACGTGATGAATTTCGCGTGGGGATTCTCTGATTTTTAAAATTTGAAGTTTTATTTTGATCGAGTTCGGAAGAAGTTGGGAAAAGCAAGGCTCAGATGACTTCTCTAGAAAGAAATTTCCAATATGTATTTATATGTTGATGAGTCAGTGCCACCTGTCGGCTTATTAATCCACATCAAAAACCTCCTTGATCAATTTTATGGCAAAGCACTTGAGCAAATTGATCAAGGAGAACAATTGTCCACCCAATCTAATAATATCGGGGAGAAGCACGACAATAATTTGCGGGCCAGGCTGGGCTACGCCTGCCGGTCCAAGTCCCAGCTCTACTCCGTCCAATAAAAATGACTATTCTAGTTTTTTTCCAAACAGATTAATATCATTAGTACTTATCTCAATCCCATTAATTTAGGCATGGAAGATGTTCAATTTCCATAGAGGTAGATACAACATGCAAATAATTAAATTTTAAAAACTACATTTAATCAAACGGATAGGACAAGTAGTTGTTGCTAGGATTGCACTCTTAGTGGGATTTTTTTAAAATTCAGAATTGCACTCTTCCTAAGATGGAAGTATATGCTACTTGGCTCTTTGGTACTAGTTATTAAGCTGATAAGACGAAGGAATCATGACACACGAGGCGTAGGTGGCAACTGGACAACTTAGTGTAAACAGCTCTCCTTGGTCCGCGATTGCAAAATAAATAAATAAAAATGTTCCGTCAACTTTTCGTACGGTCTCTAGCTGGATTTGAATCCAACAAATAAATAATTTTTGCAAGTTGACGATGGCAGGAATTAATAATATCTTTAGTTGAAAGTATATAAACTGTTGGAGCTATGGCGTCTTGCTTGTTGCCTGCTTGGTACTTCAGTCGATCTTGTTTTTGACTTGGGCATCACTAAATACAATCTGTTCAGTAGCACAAGAACAAAGATTTAATGGCAGATTACGTGTGGTCGTTCCACCATTTTATGCATCAAATAAACAAGAGCAACCAATGCACAACTCAAATGTTCGAGGAGTACTATATATTACTCACGTTAAACCGACGGCTCTATAGCTTGTCCAGTAGTACGCTTCCTGGCTTTTAATTATCATTCATCATTACACAACAAGTAATGGAAGCCAAATTTCATCTTGTCAAAATAGTTGACATTATTTTTTGAAAAATAAGCTAAAATACATATTTCATATTATTATTTACGATACAAAGATCATACACATAATGTTTTACGTCAAATGCTTTGGCCATACATTTTTAGTGGCTCTACCATATATTTTATTTGCTGCTTCTACCATGATATATATATAGGCAATACGTTGCAATCTATTCGGCACTAAGGCGAAACTGAGTCAACTATGTATCCAGGTCATGCGCGATTAAGAGAGCTGCATACGGAAATTTTACCATTCAATTGCATCGAGTAGCAACGCTGGATGCATGAACAGTTGACTTTGTGTAGATGATAAACAAGTCCCTAAGACGTTCGTTGGCTCACCTTTATATCTAGCTCTGTATAGATAAGTACGGCATCTTCTATCGTTGGATTGCGTCCGCTCCTTTGTCGTACTACACGTCAGGCCCTGCGTTCTCTTTTGTCCTTCCAGATTTTGGTCCACTTGGTCCACGCACGCACCCAGCTGTGTCACCCTTCGATTAATTTAGAGTTTCCTGCAATGTCAGACTTTGCCTGTCCGGCCAACTTCATTCTGTGGCCATCTATTTTCTCATAGCATAGTAGTGTGGTGCCGAGCGGAGCTAGCTCGCCCTTGGTACAGGGAATCAGATGAAGACTAGAAAAACATCAATTTTGGAAAGCTGAAGTCAATTACGGTCCCAAAAACGAGTTGTTTCTAAAATAAAATATGTTACATAGCAGTGATAAAAACAGCATGTTAGCGAACCGTGAAGTCTATTTGTCGCGTGCTGCTACGCGTTGCACTAGGGCCTAGCCTGCTACGCTTGTTTGGACTTCGTGATTTAGGAGGTCCATTAAGCAAGGGCGACCCACATTAGTTCCTTTTTGTCGGTTCATTCTATCGCTGGTTCTTAGGTTCATTTCTCCTTACCAGAGGGTCATATGGGTGGCCTTTAGGTGCACCTCCATCCTTCTCTAGTTCAAAATTTTGTACTATTTTTTAAGATGAGTTTGTATTACTTTTTCAAAATGGGATCTCATTTTAAAAAATTAATACAAAATTTTGAATTTAAAAGAGTTGGAGGTGCACCTAAGGGTCATCCATTTGCACCCCTACTTCGTACCAACAACTATCGACAAGACTTGCTAAACAAAAGCAACTATCGATGAGGCGGCAGCTTCTCTGACAAGATCATTCGAGTTAGGACTTCTTCATTGTAGTACATTGGCAAATCAATAGACATAGTTTCTCATCAGACTCTCATTTTGATCTACCGATCCTTTCGCATCCCTCCTTGGTTTTATTTTCCTTTTCTCAATACTTGGTCTATTCTTAATGTCGAGACAATTATATCATAAATCTATTATACAATGCTCATTCTTTGCAAAATTATTCTTCTTATTCTTTGATGGCTTCTTGCCTCCTTGCTTGTCTGCTGTTTTTTTATTACTGTCTTCTCCTTCTGAATATTTTTTAATGAATTTTTTCACCGGACCTTACTAAATATGTGATGAGGACATCCCAACCGTACATGCTGCTCCAAGTGTCAAGAATTCACCATCCAACATAAAAAATACAAATCACACCCAAGTCCTTGATGGACCAACCACGCGTAACCGAGCTAAGAAACTATAAAAAGAAGTGAACGCGCTACTTTGTGAAATTTATTTTAATATTAACGAGAATTATATACTGCCTAAGTTGTGCACGTTTCTATTACTCAAGTTCACCAAGAAGGATGACATTAATACAAAAGAAGACTACAGAGAAGGACCATACTCGAACCCGACTAGTCCTGCTGAACGGTCTGAAAGAAGCAGTCATAACTTTTGATTCCCAAAAGCTATAAAGGTCAATGAGGATATTTTGGAAACCTTATGAAGTCTACTTTCCAATGAAATTTATTCTGAGTACTTTGGATTATCCAACAATGAGATCCGAGTACTTTAGTTAAGACTGATCACAAGGTCAACAGTCTGCTAGATGTTCAACTTCCCATACAAAATTGTACCAATCCACAAGGTTTCACAATTCAAGCTATACATGGATGGAAAGATAATTAAGTCTAATTTCCAACGCAATAAATCACATGAAATTTGGACTTCCCAATAAAGAGTTATGACCGATTCAGTGGAGACTGCACAGAAGACCAACAGCCACGCGAGGCTCCTTGGGATTTTAGTTCGTGGTGACTTTTGATTTACCATAACTTCAGAAAATCTAAGGTCCATTCACACCCAGCAAAGAGGATTGTTCCTTATATAAATACCCTATGTATCTCAGAGATTAGGAGACTTTTGATCATTTGATAAACTAAAATCATTTTGCAGCCGAGCTGCTGAGTGTCTTGCACACCCTTGTTCTTCTTGGACTTGTGAAGAGATCCCTTTGGATTCCACTACTTCGTGCTCCACAGTTTATAGTACGGATGTACCGTTTTGTGTGGATTAGTCTCGGTTTGTGGTTCTGCGATCGATTGGAGATTGAGTCGAAGTCCTCAAGGTTTCGGTGTCTCTCGCCATGTCGCTTGGTCACATCCAACCTTGGCAGATATAAAGCTACTTATCTGCTGTTCGCAGCAAAGTTATTCTTGTTCTTGAACCTACTGTCGTGAAGATCGGGCTATCCTTGTGTTGGATTATACTAGCAACTATCAATATTTGCCGCTTGATCCACGTTATCTGCATATGCAATAGTTGGGTCTTTGTACACAACTATAGCAAATTGCTTGTTGGCCATTTGCTCACATTCCATTTTTTTCAAAAACTATTTCAATTTGCATCATAAACTCCTCACTTTTCTTAGTATGCTTGCAAACTTTTGAGCACATATCTGAGAAGGAATTCTTCATCATGACATGTCACAGTACGGCTTCATAGTATGGCTTCATCTCCAGAACCTCCTATTTGTTCCTTTAAGCTTTTGCTTCTTTAATTCTTATTCCAAATAACTTTAATATTTATGTCAAATTCCTTCTCGAACAGAAATGTTTAACTTTAATAACTTTAATAACTTTAATATTTATGTCAAATAACCGAAATGTTTGTGATCGGTTCATACTCATACTCGAACAATTCAGAAAGTTTCAAAAAAATACCACTACATTTGGAAATTTCAATATTCCTTCAAATGTTTATTTTTGGGAACTTTTTAGCCAAAATTTTTCAAACCACTTTAAATTGTTTTCAAACATTTTCAAAATTTTTGAAATATTTTGGCATTCTTTAGTATTTATAAAACTTATAAAAACCCAAAATAACTTTTTAGGAACAATTTGCTCAACATTTTTTAGAAAACTTTGAATTGTTCTAAAAAAATCTAGAATGTTTGAATCATTCTAAAACTTCTTAAGTGTTTGCAAAACATTTTTTGGGAACTTTTTGGTAAGAATTTTTAGAATATTTTTGAATGTTTTCAAAGAAATCTGAAATGTTTCAAACATTAGGAACATTCTGAAGTGTTTACTAACATCCCAAAAGTGTGAGACATTGTTTGAGAACTTTTGGTCAACAATTTTTGGAACAATTTAAAATTTTTCAAACCTTTCCAAATTGTTTGAAATATTCATAACATTCTAAAGTGTTTATAAAACTTTTAGGAAAATCCAAAACAATTTTTAACAATTTACTCAATAACTTTTTGGGAAACTTTGAATTATTTTTTATCACAACTACAATGTTTCAAACATTCTGACATGTTTGGTAATCATTTGGTGGGAACTTTTTGCTAAACATTTTTTGTAACACTTGGAAATGTTTTCAAACAAACATTCGGAAACACTTTGTAGTGTTTACTAACATTTAGAAAAGGGTGTAACATTTTTTGGGAACTTTTTTGGCAACACTTTTTTGGACCAATTTAAATTTCTTTCAAACATTTCCAAATTATTTGAAATATTCATAACTTCATGCAATGTTTTTTTACATTTAGAAAGTGCAAAACAGTTTTAGATTCAACATTTTTCTAGAACAATGTCAATTGTTTTCAAACAGTTCTGAATTGATTGAAACTTTCAAAACAATTTGAAGTGTTCCTACAGAAAATAAGGTTCTATTTGGCATGGCTTCAACTTTTTCTGAAATGGTGTGTTTAGCATCTTCTCTGGTGAAGCTGAAGCTATTTTAAAAAATGTTTGGGGAAACAGCTTATTCCTGTTCTTCGTGAGTGGATAGAAGAGGTTACGATGAAGCAAGTATTTTTGGCTCCTCTTGCATAGATGAAGATGTTGCATTTAGGCCAGTCTCAATGTATAGTTTCATTGCACAGTTACCTAGAACAAAAACTGGATAACCGAGCCAGATGACTTTCATGGGGACGAAACTCCTCTCACATCCTATGAAACTCTGTTTTCTCTTTCCCTATAAATATCTGCCACATCAGCAAAATTAAACGCTCATGAAACTCCATTGAGACTGGCCTTATACCCATTTAGCACAACTTCCAGGGAAGCTCCCCGAGAAGCTATTGAAGATGTTGTACCGAAATGAGGTATAAATAGATGTCCCTACCTTCCATTGGTAGGCCTCCAATTAGCTTTTGGGAAATAGCTTAGCCCACATTTGGTTTTTTAAGTTGTTATCACAAATATTCGGAAGTCAATTCGAATATTTAGATGTCAATTTAATATAAAACTATTTGCATAAGTTGCAATTAGGGCTCTAGACGAATCTATTAAGTATAATTAATGACCAATTAGTGGATGGTTACTGTAGCGATTAGTGGTCAAATTATGGCCTAATAAGAGTTAATAAATTCATCTTATAATTAAGTCACTACTTATGAAATTAGTTTTGTAATAAGTCTATGTTTAATACTCCTTAAGCGAGCATGGACGCCCATACCTCCCCCATCCAATCAGCTGACTACAATCCAAAAGGAGCTAGAATCAGATATATTAAGAACAAACAAAACATTAGAGAAGGAAATTAAAAATTTAACTTTGAGGAAATGTTGGTTCTCACACCACAATTTAAGTTGTGGAAATGTTTAATTTGCATACTGCTAATCCCTGCTAGAATTTTTGAACACCGAAACAAATAAGCACATCATTTCCTAATCAAAAACTTGATAAACACACAACACAAATGGACCAGTACTATAACACTACTGAGGACACAAAGCACTACGCTGTTTGCCTCTCTCCATCTTACGCCAATGGCAACACTACCTTCCCTCACTTAGGCACTGGACACATATTTTGTCGTACACCTAGGAAGCACACCTGTTACTTAGCATGATTGAAGGACAACCACACACAGAAACTCATTGGTAGGAAGGCCTAGGAGCGATAGCTTGTTAACCGTCCCCAACAAACAGCTCAAAACTTCTATGTGCAAGCCACTGGGACATTCAAAACCCGCGGGAGGAACACATAATCTCTTAGCAAGCGCACACAAAGAGATAAGAGAGAGGTGAACATAAGCAAGCAGAGATTTCGGGTCTCCGTTAACAAACATGAGTACGTTCACAGATCACACATACTCACATCACGAGCACGCTCCCCGTGCAAACTAATTTTGCAGACGATTTGAAACCCCAAAATAGATCGAAACCCTAAGAAATTAGACACAGAATAGGAGCAAGGGAAGGAGAATCCCGTTGTCCTAGCGATCTTCACGTCCCCAGCGAAGCCCCCACGAGAAGACCCGCCCTCATCACCAGTCTCTCCGCCCTGACAAGATAGCCCACCGTCGTCGCCGATGTCTCCACCACGACAAGAAGACTTGCCCTCGTCGCCGATCTCTCTGCCTTGTATTCAACCAACAGACAAAAGCAGGGCAGACAAAATGAGGAAGACAACTGAAACGGACAACTGTAGTACCAAACAGGTTTTACTCCAACCTTATAACAAACTAACAAACTAGTAAGTTTGCCTGCGTGGCACGTGCGTGTGGTACTTGATAATCATTAAAATTTCAATATAATAAGCTTAGTCATACGACTCATTTTAATGTACGAAAGAACTGCAAGTAGCTGAAATTGTTCGAGTGCTTGTACTTAGTTGGAAGCATGAATATTTTAAACATGAACTATAATCTTTTTCCAATTTGGAACTAAAATACCACCTTATATAATTGTTGTGGCAACATATATAGGACCCTTGCACAGCTCAAACTCCACCACATTTTTCTCACAGAGGAGCATATAGTTCTTTTTTTATAGTAGCATGTTTAAAACGATGTACTTTCACCATACTATATTGCGAAAAATAGGTCTGTCTTGACCTAGTATGGATATGGATGTACCGATGTTGAGTTCACAAATGAAGAATTTGACAAATTAAAGATTCAGGAAGATATCTCACTCCACCAGCCTACACAATTTCAGAAAACAGTAGTATATGCATTCTAATTTTTAAGTGTTTTGCATCAATAGAGTGTGCGTGCCGCACGTGTTAAAAAAAACTCAAGCACCATCACCATATCACCAATACCATATTCTTATTATATCCGTACACATATATGAAGAGAAATGCGTACAAACCTCTCCGAACACCTTTGACCATTAGGTACAAATCAATTTAACTAATTAGACCAAAAGTTTTTCCGGCTACCACACACATATCAACTTAAATTTATAAGTTTTTTAGCTACCATGCTACCACGCTCCACGCACCTCTGCTAACCTAGTAAGGTACCCGTGCTAACGCCATGGTTAAATTTTAGACATACACAAAATAACATATAATTCGTAGTCCAAAATAATAATAAGACGATTGAACTCATGAGTAGTGTGCAGTGGGAAATGTTTTATTACATCATCCAATAGTCTTAACAACCAGCTGTTTCTTTTAATCTGAGCACCATACACATGACAAATGCTTTTCGTACTATACAAACTGGATTGCCTGCACAACATAAACTGGATTGCCAACCTTGATTATCTTTCCTTTGTAGAATATTATTCTGGTGAACATTAGTTTCACATGCACGTTTGTAGAATTCCACAAAAATAAGAGCAACCATGCTGCAATCGTACACACCAGATTCCCTATTCTTCAATAGATGTCCGGAGCTTTGACCTGAGTCGCAAGTTAGCCCGATCCGACAGTTTGCGGATTAACGGGCGACGTGGACCTATCCATCGATTAGCCCACTTTTGGACCCAGCTTTCGTATTATAGAGATTTAATACTTCTAATCAGTAGCCTAACACTTTTATAATTAGTCTATATTTAATACTTCTGATCAGTAATCTAACACTGCATGTGATATGAACTAAAATTTAGTAAACCAAACACCCCCAAAGGGTCGGGTCTGGATTCCCAATGCTTTATTCACACAGAAAGCAGATCTTTCCACTCGTCTTTCTACCTTAGTTTTCTCGCATATCACACAATTCACAAACGAACGCGTCAGATAAGTCATTTCCATGTTCCAAGTATTCGTGAAGTTACACTGTCTCATTAGGCTCGTGCAGCAGGCACTGGCAGGAGACACGACGCCGCATACAGCACACAGAATCAAAACTCCACATTACCAAGCAAATCTCTAGGTATCTAAATTAACCAAGAAAATAACACCTCATGTAGGGAATATACTTATAAGAATCCAAATACTCATTTCACAACACCATTATGTTACCAAAATAACACAGTAGTTGATGTGATAGTCAAGCATTATGGTGCCCCAAAGCCTCATGTAGGGAATATACTTATAAGAATCTAAATACTCATTTCACAACACCATTATGTTACCAAAATAACACAGCAGTTGATGTGATAGTCAAGCATTATGGTGCCCCAAAGCAGGCACATCACTTCTTCGCAGCAGCCTTAGCCACCTTGGCACCAGTCGGGTACTTCTCAACAGTCTTGATGCCTCCAACAGCAATTTAGAAAATTAATAATAGTGTTACTACCGCACATGCACCTTTGGCCTTCAAGTACACCAGCGCCTCAGTCCTAACAGCACGGGCAAACTGGATCTCCTTGTAGATATTCAAGTATGTCCCCTTATGGAGCTTACTTTCATACATGTGTGCTTGCTCCACCAATATACGTGCCGTATCTTCCGACAACATCTGAAACAAACCATTAATTTCTTACACTGCACATGGTGACAGTTTTTAGTAAATGCACAGCCCTAAGCTTATTTTACATCTGGATAGCATTACTATTTACCTCATTAGAAGTGCCAGTTTCGATCTTGTCATTAGGGTAACATAGTAATTTAAGGGCAGTAGCAAGTTTTTGTGGATCCCAATTCTGACAATCAATACCAGATACCTCCTTAAGATATTCACCACCAAGGTGCAAATACTCAGCAAACTTATTCATGCAGTAGTCAGACTCGTACAAAGCAGTTGCTATAGTGATAAGATTTTCATCGACCTGCACATATGGTGGGATCAAAGTAATGATACAAGGAAACAGAAAGCACCGATCTGAGATATGGGAAAGGAAGAAATGAGCTCACCATCTCTGGCTCCACTTTGAAGTCATACTTATTCAGGATCAATTGCATTCCTTTACTCATGTGGCGGGCGGTCCTCCGTAGTCAGTTCACATGTTTCAGCAGGAACTAAACTCTTCATCATGTTCTTCAGGCCCCACATCAATTCCATCACGGGTTCATCAAACAGGCAGTGTATTTTCTGAAAAATCCACAAGAAACTTATCAGCTGTTAACAAATGGTAAAATTGACAAGTACAATCTATAAAATTTAGCTGTAAAAGCTGCACACTTTTTGACAGAAGCACAGTCTTATATCCACATTCAAAAAATTCCTGTTACTAAAAAATACATCTTCCACAAATATAGGATGCATTTAACTTTGTGTAATTTTTTTTTATTTTCTCTTGTACTGTTCTTTTTTAGCTGAACTTCAGTCAGGCCTCTTCTATACTATTAAAGGCACCTCACCCATGCTTCCACTCAAAACACCCACTGCAGTCCACATGGTCATGCAAGATTACTTCAGAGTTAAACAGGCAACAAAAATTTATCCCCATAGTAGTATGCCTGAGCAGCTCCTTTGCAATGATATTATGTCCATTTGTAGAACCAAAGGTCCGAAAGAAAGTGGTAAACATAGATAAATGGAGTAGAAACTTAGCATTTCATGTTACCAGTAATAGATCTCAACACGTTCAGGAAAGGACCAGTTCAAGATTTTAGGTAAGACATTAATGGATCATGAAATACCTCGCAAAGAACTGCACCAGTTTTTAGATCACCCTAGGCCATGTGTTCCTGACCCTGCCTTGACATTTGATAATCAAGTTCAGTATTAGCAAGCAGGATAATCCTTGCATTGACATTTGATAGGCAATAGATATAACTTCAGGTTGACATTTACCAACAATAGAGGGCAACATAAAGGCAAGAAAGAGAAGATGATTACCCATTTAATTGGTTTGTATATGCATATCTAGCTAAAATGATGAGCATATCTGCAAAAGTGTTGTTACCTATCCAACACTTTTGGCCATCAAAATGCCAACCACCAGGTACCTTCAAAAATAAAAACCAAACATTAGCAAAATTAACGCCTAAAACACACAGAACAGGAATAATTACAAAATCTAAAACAAAATAAGAACACCAGATACAAACAGCCATAAAGTTTTGCCAAAATACTATTAGGCAACACGGCTACATATGTGCCTCTCGCCCATGTCCCCTCGCTGGGACATAAATCCCTATGACTATCTCCTCCGATCTCGTCCTTTTTCAGCCCTGATCCAGTCACACCCATCCAACCAACGGCACGGCTCTCGACTCTGGGGTGCCGAGAGCCCATGTGCGGCACACACATGTTTTAAAATCAAGTGATTTCAAAAAATAACAGAGAAATTTTTGCAAAAAAATAATAGAGAAAACACAACAAACTAATTGAGACAATAAATGAGATGCATACAATTGAGAGTACCCATTGGCATATGAACAAACCTTGATCATCATTTGTCATGCATAGTATGCATCCGCAATAGTAGGAAGCCCAAGAGCCCTCTAGAACCTGAAATTTACAGCAACATTATACGTGAGATGCTGTGTTTGCACTGCTCCCTTTTATGCAACCAGCATTTTTATTTTTTCAGACAAACAGAGTGACTTCACTGTTATTTTGGCAAATCACTGTTACATATATACCTTCATGGTGAGGCGATCCAGGTGACAACAGAAACAACTCTGAGGTATCAGCAGGGAATAACAACGATGACTTAACTGAAACCATTAACATATATTCAGGGAACTTTTATATAACGGCAACATTTCAAAAATAATCAACATAAATTATTTGATGGAGAACCTACAAGCACAAGGTGACATGCCAAGGTGACGTCTGAAGTAGTTAATTTATATTTGTGTATTCCACTGCACCTTATTATCACGGCATCCAAATTATAATATGATTCTCCCAAACCAGTGATTTATGATGCCAATCATCCACTGAATTTAATCATCTCCAAAGGTCTCTGATACGCACACAACAGGAAAATAGAAATTACTAATCAATTCCATATGTCGCTGCCTAAATAGATCGCAAGTCACTAATCTGTCGCTGCCTACACAAACATGCAGAAAATATGAAGGGGCTAGAGATATGGATTGAATCGTTCACCTTTCCTTTTCAAATGTTGTGTTGGTGTCTAGTACCATAGTCTAAATTGCTATTGCCAAACTGAAAGTAAATAAAAAATTGTTTGCAACAGTGGCTCCTTTACAAAAACAATATATATATATATATGCATTTCAAACCATGTTATACAGTCGTCCGACTAATCGCGATTAGTCGCGATTAGTCGACCTTATCGCTCCACTGGCTTCGATAAGTGAAACGACTAGCTTTTGTCGCTCAGATGTCTGATCGTCCGACTAATCGTCGCCTAATCGCGATTAGTCGTCCGACTAGCTACTTGGACGATCAGGCCAAAACCAAAAGATGTCCAGCAGACCAGCACTCCAGCCCGCCGCCTGTACTAGGCTCAATTAGGCCCATTAGCTATTAGGGTTAGGTTAACTATATAACTTCCATTAGCCATTAGCCATTAGCCATTAGGGTTAGGTTAACTATATAACTTGCACCATTAGCCATTAGCCATTAGCCTGTACTGTGTGGGACAAGAATATGGAGTTCTGGACAGTTCAAACATCAAATCTCACAAGTAAGTGTCACCAAACTGATTATCATTGTGGCGTTCCTGCTTGCTATATAGTATATAAGTACATATACATGTACATATATGTCGTGGGATATATAGGACGGCTATAGCGACGACTAGGACCGACTAGGGTCGACTAATCGACCTGATCGACGACTAGTCGCGACTAGTCGCCTTATCGGTGCCATGGCGACTAGGTTCGACTAGACGACTGTATAACATTGATTTCAAATCACAAAAAGAACTACTTATCGTTTTATTTCTGAACTAATGAAGAACTGACAACAAAATGCAATGAATTATCATGTTAACCTCTGTAACACGGATACGCCTTGGATACGTATCCTCAGAGTATCCGATTTTTTATTATTTTCATAAATAGGATACATGGGCCGATACGTATCGTGCTTGACGGATACAGCCCAGCCCACTGGGCACAGCCTTATCTGCCCCGTCCCCTCCCGCACGCCCCGACGTCCCCCGACGCAAGCCTCTCGCGCCGCATCTCCGCCTGGTGACGCCAGCACGCCGCAACCCCGCTCGCCGGCTACGAGCCTCCGTCCTTGCTCGCCGGCCGCCAACAACGCAGATCCAGGCTCCAGCGATGCGGATCCAGGCTCGTTCGAACTCGCCGGCGACAAGCCTCTGTCCCTGCTCGCCGGCTGCCAACGATGAGTTTCCGCCCCTACGATGCGGATCCAGGCTCTAACAAACTCCCGTGAGTGGTTCTGCCTCCGGTGGCTCCGGGCTCGGTTGGCGCGTGGCCCTGCCTCCGGTGGCTCGGGTGGCCACCGCCGCCGCTGGCCTCGGGGGTCGCCGGCGCGTGGCCCTGCCTCCGGTGGCTCGGGTGGCCACCGCCGCCGCTGGCCTCGGGGCAGCCAGCGCTTTCGCATGCGCTGCCCCCTGGCGGGTGCTCTCGGGTTGTGGGGGGCTGCCGCTCCCTCGGCTCGGGCGCCAGCCGCTGGCCTCTGGTCGGCCCCCTCCGCTGGCGTCTGGGCGTTGGGCGGGCGGCACTTCCTTCCACTGCGTGGCCCTGCACCCCTGCCTCCGGTGGCTCGGGGCTCAGGCGGCGGCCGCCGCCGCTCGCCTCGGGGCCGCCAGCGCTCTCGCGTGTGCTACCCGGCGGACGCTCCTTCCTCATGCAATATTGCTGACACCAACAAGAGGAACAAGAGGGGGCCTATTTCTGCATTGGAAAAAGCTTGGGCATTAGAAGACCGTAAGCACTTGGATGCTTTAATTAGTAGAGCAATTAGTAGAGTAATAAATTGATTCATAGTTGGTTTTTGTGTGCAAATTCTGGACTTGGAGAAGGAGAACTCGAGAATGGACAATTGGACATCACAGTTGGAGAATGGAGATGCTTCCGGTCTTTGCTTTGGCTGGTAATTGCTATTGTATCGTAATTTAGTACTTTCACAAATTTAATATGTGCTATTATTTATTTATTTAAAAAAATAGTAAAACATATCCGCGTATCGGGGTTTTTTAGGAAATTGCCGTATCCGCGTATCCGTATCCTTCGGATACCGATATGCGTATCCGTATCCGTGCTGCATAGATGTTAACAAGACAAGCAAACAACCGATTATGGCATCACATGGATTTCATCATGTCGATTAGGGAATCATGCTATGAGTTCATAAAAATAACAATACTGCTATACGGAATAATATTTTGCAGGCTGCTAGTTTTTCTTCGCTTCCTATAATATTTTGATGGAATTAGTAGGGCATTATCAATAACATTTAACTATAATATCATTTCCATTACAGTGAACAAACCTGCAGTCACAAAAACCTTAATTCTGAGTTTATTTGCAATCTTTTTTTACTACAAAACCTTAATAATTTATTTAGAATTTTCTGTATATATAAGACCATATATATATATAATACCTCACAAAGAACTGAGTCTGTTTTTAGATCACCCTGGGCACATCATGTTCCTGGTCACAAGACATGAAAGCATCTAGCCATAAAACATGGTGAATCACAAATTGTATCCACCACGAGTAACCCTTCCAGATGATGGTTTTCTACTTAAAACACTGATAAAAAAGAATAATCATCGTAACACTCGAATGCAGCATTGACATGTACCAGGATATGCTACCCACAACAACCCTGACTTTGACAATGATACTACAGGATCCTGGTGATAATGAAGGGCTATGTCCATTGATGATCCTTATAAAAGCACTATCAATCACAGTGTATGTGTGCAGTTTCCTCACCATGGTTGAGTTCAGGAGTTCAATTAGTAGACTTCATACAAATGGTCATGATCCTGATTGGTTCAGGAGGATACATGTACCAGAAATCTGACGATGATTGACTCTATTGTACTCTTCAAAAGCTTCCTATTTCATAGTTGTACTGACACTCATACTTAACTCAAAACGAGCACACCGGTTTCAACAAATAGATCATAAGAACATCATGAAGGTCCAAGTTAACCTGCTTGTTGTAGATGGCTATTATGATGAACTCATAGTATCGAATACATCCTAATAAATTCCTAATGCATATCTTAAGAATAACATAGCTTAGTATTGAACTCGCCTTTCTGCCTGTCATCACAGCTACCACTGCTGCTCTGTATTTCTCTCATTTCTTTAAACATCTGCACATTAAAGGTATTCAGAATGGTGCAGATGCACATATACAGAAAACCTGGAAAAAAAACAATACGATGCATTAGGAAAGTCGAAAGAGCATGCAAAATGTCTTACCTTCCTATGATTGTGGTCATATGAGCTCAAATGACTCTCAAATTCATGAGCCAGCTAGTAAATTATTGCAGCGGCTGCAAAAGAACACCACACATTCATCTTGACGGGTCTATCCAGGGCTCCATGCATTCTTCAATATATATCAAGACAAATTTCACCGGTCTAATTATAGAAAAATGGAAAACAAATGTAAGTAAACAGAAACTACCGCTACATCTTGAACATTCAGATTTAATAAATGATAAAACAGGGCACCAGTCTTATATAACCTTGGAATGCATATTTGGGTGGACACTGGGTCAGGTGACTTCTATAGTAAAGCCACAACCTGCAGACAAATTATGCACATAATTTGCAACCTTGGTGACACAGGTTGAACATGTAACACACAACCTTCAGTAATCTATCACTTTCGGAACCCCCATAACAAGAACATGGATTAACCCCCATGCGCGGAGTAGGGTTTCATCCCCAGGCGGCAGCCATGTCGGAGCGGCGTGCGCTGCGAACGACCCGTCCCCCCCGGCGGTGCGCGCGGTGGATGACCCTGTGCCCTAGCGCGGCCCCATCCGAGGGCGAGTGAGGCGGCGAGTGAGGCGGCCCCATCCGAGGGCGAGGGCGAGTGTGACGGCGACGAGGGGGCCGACGGAGGGCGCCCCCGCGGCAGCAGGACAGTGGAGAGGGGCGGCGCCGCGACGAGGGCGGAGTGAGGGCAGCAGCGTCGCGAGGGCGCCGCGACCCGACCTAGCACCGCGGGCGGGGTGCAGCGTCGCGAGGGCGCAGCGACCGCGACCCCCGCGCGATCTCGGTGGTGTTTGGGGCGTGATGAGCGGGCGGGTGCGAGGGGAGGGTAGAAAACCATTGGTGAAAAAAAAAACCGGCGCAGGGGCGCGGTATCGCGGCGGGATGCGCGACAATTTCAGTCTGTCATCCTCGTCTGTCAACATTGGGCGCTTCCAGGTGGACCTAAAAGTAGAATTTGTGAGGTGGATATGGGGCTAGTTTTGGTGAAAATTGTTTCAATTATCATGGATTCTTATAGTATAAATAAATAGATCTAAATAGATTTTACGAATCCGTTAACAAAGATGACCGGTCAAAACAAGTGGATAGGTGGGCCCGATATTTCGATTGCATACAAGACAATCTCATCCATCAATTGCCACATTCAACAATCAACGACGGTGATTTTCTTTTAAGTCACGTTAAAAGGAACAAATCTATTTTTTTTCATGGCTGGCACAATGCCGAGGACCTTACGGGAGTACGTGCCATGATCACCCCGTAATGTCACCGAAAGAGGGGTGGCCGAGCGGAGCAACAGAACAAAGCAAAAGCAAACCAGTGCTCCTACCAACCACGACCGAACCGACAGAAGAGTAGGAGGGGCGTCAACAGACAAACTGCGAGGAAGCATGGCGGCCGGCGGCGGCGTGGTGAAACACATCCTGCTGGTGCGCTTCAAGGAGGAGGTGACACCGGAGCGCCTGGACCAGCTCATCCGGGGCTACGCGGCGCTCGTCGACGCCGTCCCCTCCATGAAGGCCTTCCACTGGTAACGCCCGTAGCTACTAGCCTACTTAGCTAGACTTTGATAAGATTCGAATCCACGCCAACTGTTGCCTATGCCTCCTTGCCTGTGCGGGACTGGTAGAGGATCTCGTCTCGATCCGCCCTTGGCTGTGCGGGACTGGTAGCTACCTGATCAGGTGTGGTCTCAGTGCTGTGAGTGAGGCCGGTGACGACGCGCCCCAGATGCTCGACGAATTGGGTGCCTGGGTTTTCGGTTTGGGTTCCCCGTGTCCAATCACTGACCAGGATTGTTAGCCTTGATTTCTCTTAGCTTTCGGATCCAGGATCCACAGTGGATTTAAGAGAACTATGTAACTGCTACCACTATTTCTTTTTTAGGACACAGTACATGATCTTAGAGCATAAGCATGGTAGATGTATTCTAGGGAGACTTTCCCAGCAGCCTTAAATGTATCCGTTCGTCAAATCCTAGAATTTTTAGTGCATCGGCAAGATTATGGGAAACCATCAAAAAATTTCAGTAGTGCCTTTTCTGTCAATCTTTGATGCAAAGTTTCTACTTGTTTCTGAATTTTGGTTTCTTTATCTGCCCATTGATCCGCAGGGGGACTGATGTGAGCATCGAAAACATGCATCAAGGGTTCACCCATGTGTTTGAGTCCACATTTGAAAGCACAGAAGGAGTGAAGGAGTACATCGAGCACCTAGCGCATGTTGAATTCGCAAATGTATTCTTGCCTCTATTAGAAAAGGTCGTCATAATCGACTACAAACCGACTTCTGTCAATTGAATACGAAGAACCCGGGGCACTTTTCCTCAGTTCTCACGGCCAATAATTGTTCCTACTGTTTGTAGGAGAATTTCATTTTCAGTTATATTATGTAAGCTTTGGGCTGAATAAATTCTGATGCTAGGTTTCCTTTTTGAGTTCTCTGTAACTGCAGTTCAAGTAACTCTGCACCTTTTTTGTTGCTATCAGAATTGTGTTCCCAAAGTCTGCTGTTCTGCTTTTCAAAAAAAAAAAAAAGTCTGCTCTCCATACAAGTTCTGTTGCAGGCAGTGAATATGTGTTTTCTTTTTATCCTTTGATCAATAATCATGATTGATATAAAGAGTGGTGGTAATTATAATTTCTGAAATAGACTGTGAATCAAATCCTCCATGATTTTTCTCGTCAGCTTGATCTCAATCACAGTAATTTGTCCTGTACACCGTTTTATTGAAATATGTCTCTGTTTACTTAGTATTTTGCTCCTTGGATAATAAATTATGGCGCTTCCTTTGTTAAGGAAAATTAACTGTTTTGTGAACATAGAGGAAAACACAAAATTGATGATATGTACTGCTGAAACCAATTGCCCTGCTTCCTATTTACCCTTTTTACTTGATCCGCAATATTTAGCACCTACTCCAAGATTTCAAATTTGGTTTGTAGAGGCACATCATACATGTTTCCTACTTCACATCAGGAAACAGGAGTGATGACCTCTAAAGAGTCTTGTAGTCCTTAGAAGCCCTCGACGTTATCATTCTCCAACCACATCCGCTCGCGTCGCTAGGCGCCTGGCGACACGGGCGGACCTCCGCCTCGTGCCGAGCGCCCGAGCCCCCCCCCCCCAGCCTCAGCCACCCCGCTTCTCCTCGCCGGTGGTAACCTGGCGACGCGAGCGGACCTCCGCCTCGTGCCGAGCGCCCGAGCCCCCCCCCCCCCCCCCCCCCGGCTTCTCCTCGCCGGTGGTAACGAGGCGGGGGTTCACCCTCTCCAGTAGATCTACCTCGTTGAGCTGTTTGATTGTTGAATAAGTCAATTTCTGAAGTATATATGTCTGCACAATGATCAGCAACCTCAATTTGTTGACCACCTTTATGATTTGTTTATATCAGAACTTGTGAGGTCTCAAAATAGGAATACTTTCTTGGTACCACCCTCAATCAACAGCAATAGCTCAACAATGCTGCTAAAGTAAACCTACTCATTTCACAGCCAAAAAGAAAGAGGCAAACATCATAATTTGCATCATCGTTTTGTAGCTCATTTTTTTAGTTTTCTTTTGTAGTTCAAACTTATTGTCATAGAATACTTATTTGGCAATGACTATAACATTGTCAAGTAAGTTGGCAAGGACCATACGTCACGATGCCACTAGTGAGACATCAATTTGGGAAACACAAACATGATACATGATTTCAAGATTCATGCAGGCATAACTCATGTGACTCTACTTCAAAAATACCACACTTCAAAAATACCATCCTTCTCCATTTGATTACACTCAAGCTAATTCAATGTAACTTTCGGAAACAGTTGTTCTGTTTCAGTGGAGTGGAGGAACTTGCATCGAGGAAAATGCAAAAGATCTCAAGTTAATCATTCATTCAGCAAAAGTATCGGAGTGACCATTGAGGACCAATATCTTTTTGAAAGTTGGCAGGAGGCAGCTTCTGCCTTCTAGCAGTCATTTATGAAACCTTTACATAAACGAAAAAGAATATTGAAGGTCAGAGACCAGAAAACTACCTGAGAAACTATTTCCTGATCTTTTTGAGACCAAATCACTATCATCACTCAAGTGAATTACGAGAGGTATCATATCTTCTTCCGCATCAAGAACAAGATGCCATTCTTCTGTGTCTCAACCAACAATACAGAATGGAATTCCTACTGAATGCAGTCGTGGCATGAATTCTAGTGTCTAAATAAGTTTCATGTTGGGTAGGGTGAACCAATCAGGGAACAGATATGGCGAATTATATCAGCAGAAGCATTTGGTCGGGCTGCAGTTAGTGCCTTCTGAGACATGTCTGCCATCAATTTCTCATCACCTGTAAAATGGAATTAGATCAGGAATAATGTACAAAAGTGAGACAGATGATAAACAGGATGAGCACATTTAGGCCCTGTTCGGTTTCCTTCAAAACCAGGTGGAATGGGGTGGATTGAATCCTAAACAAGTCATTTTAGGATTCAATCACCCATCCACCCATTCCACCCGGTTTCAAAGAAAACCGAACGGACCCTTATAAGAACAAAAACAAAGGACAGGATTCATATACACTATAAAAAAGGTAACAGCAATCTACTTAGTCATGATCCGATCATGGCATTCCAATATAAATCAATTATTAGCTAGATTCTCAAGTAGTTTTGTTACATAAGCTATCTTTCAATTACATTATTAGCTATAAATTTAAGTAAGGCATATTTTTACTGGCCCAGAATGTAAGGTTTCCACAAATCCACAAGTGAGAAACTATGTTCGCAGCATGATAAGCAAGTATGGTCAATGGCAGACAAACAATATTATGGTAGGAAGTACAAATAAAATGAGAAAATTGAAGCATATGCATATATTCGCACCATCCATCTTATATATTCAATTCTGATCTTGTTGTATCTGGTATAAGTGATTAGTTTGGAATGTCCGCCAATAGCACGAGAAACTGAGTTGAGATAAGACATACCAAAGATTTCATCAACTGCAGATGTGAGACTGCTAGAATCAAGTTCATCTTCGGTGATGACCTTTGCCCCCATGATATCAGCCATGATATATGCATTTCTCGTTTGGTGGTGATCCAGAATTGTTGGCAGGGGTATCTGAAAGACATAAAATGGTGAACAGATTTGCACAACTGAACTCAGCAAAAAGGTCAAAACTTGTACAGAAAGATGACTACTACAATTTGCACATAAAACCACCAAATGGACGTTTAAAAAAAACGACACCGAAGGGCAGCCCACCCACACCACCTTTATTTAAGAAGAACACAGGTCTCGGAACTAGTAAATAGCCATTCCAACAGTCGGCCTTTTTGTTCTTGTAATATGATCGATCAAGATTAAAGTTACAGAATTTTACAAAACCATGGGTTGTGGCCTGAATGGCTGAACCCGTAGTCAATCCTCCTAATGTTGATGGGATGGAAATATAATTGTAGCAGGGAAGCTTCTGACGCAGCAGTAGAGCTGTGGGCATTTTATGGGTTCATGGGAAGATCTTTTTTTAGCCGCCCTGTATGAGGGGACGAGAGGTTGATACACAATTGAATTTTTTGTAAATTTTACCTTTTCAATGCAATATATAGATATCATAAATGTTTGGCTGGTTGCCTTACTAAATGAACTGATCTATAATCCTCTGGTCATCAATGATTTTTTTTAAATCATGGTTCCCTCCAATGGTGTGGTCACGAGAAACTTCTGTTGATGGATTGCATTCTTCAAACCAAGATGTTCAAAAATAGGATTTTAAATGACCTAACTCAAACCAAACACTTCCCTGATCATCTAGATATGATATGCATCATCATTAAGAAATCCATGATGACATGTGACTGCCTCCAAAAATATGTATTATCAGCTCAATATAGCTGTGAATGACAAGTTAGGACATTCTGTTTGCATTTCAGATGATAACCGACCCCTAGAAGAACTAAGCATGAAAAAAAAAGTACATATATAATAAAATGCCAAAGGAATGACAACTATCTCAGACATTACAAAACAATAAGCATAAAACTATTTTCATTTGTATTTCGGCCATCCCTGTCTATCTTGTTATTGCCATGGATATGCCTAAGTGGGTGATCAAGATGATTGATAAAATCAGGAGGGGCTTCTTATGGAAAAGAAGGAAAGAGGTAAATGGTGGCAGTTTTTTAGTGTCTTGGGAGAAGGTTGCTCGGCCAATTGATCTCGGTCGACCTGGTAGCCCTAATTTACAGATGTGGGATGGGCCTTGCAAATGCGTTGTCTCTGGTTACATAAAATTTTATGAAGGACAGTCATGGGCCAGTGATAATCCTATCCACCCTCAAGCTCGGGCTATGTTTGCTATCTCAGTGACAACACAAGATGGAAGCGTCAATAATACATTATATTGGTCAGATTGATGGCTGCATGGTTGCTCCTTGGTGGAATTAGCATCAGCTGTAGCTGTTTGTGCATCCAAAAAATTTCTAAACAACCGAACAGTGGCACAAGGTCTTGAAAACAGAGCATGGGTGAGAGACATGCAAGGTGGACTGCCCATGGAGGGCTGTTGTAGTATTTGCAAATTTGGGATGCCTTAGAAAACATAGTCCTATCAAAATAACCAGACCAGCATTATTGGAAACATGAAGAAAGCGGATCTTTTTCATCTAAATACACTTATAAAGCATTCTTATATTTGGGTACTTTTGATCCATGGAAGCATCTATGGAAAACTTGGGCTCCACACAAATCCAAGGTATTTCTTTGGCTAGCTATCCGGGACTTGGGCTTCACCTAGGAAAAAGGGGAGTCCCTCACCCGGAGCAATGCGTGTTATCTGATCAAGAAGATGAAATAGTGCAACATATTTACATATCCTCACTACTTGTGTTTTCGCCAGCAGTTCTGGTATAATCTGCTAGCCTCCCTAGGATTGGAGCATACCATGATGGTCCAAGACGTAATGAAAGAAGCTTTGTTGAATGGTGGAGAAAAACTAGCAGGATGATGGACAAGACTCGAAGGAAAGGGTTTAATTCTGTTGGGAACCTAGGCGCCTGAACTTAGTGGAATCACAGGAACAGATGTATTTTTTATGGCTCAAGCTATCTTGCTGACTGCCTTAAATTTCTTTAAAGAGGAGGCAAGACTTTGGTGTATGGCTCAAGCTACAACGCTTCAGGACCTGGTTGTGGGTTGTGTAGAGGGTCTGGGTCATGTAGAGGAACTGGTGTGTGGCCTCTACAATTCTACATAGGACATTTTTCGTGCATCATTATAATAGGCGATTTGTCTCTGATGTAAACTTGTGCAACCTCCCACCTACTAGAAGAGGTCCGGGGGTTGCTAACTTGCTTTGTACAGGGCTCTTTACCGCCTTCTTTTCTCTCTATAATATAAAGATGCACAACTCTCTTTTGTGTTCAAGGAAAAAAGAATATTTTTGGAAAAAATTTCATGTCGTGCCTAACTTCCTGTACATTTGTTATTTCGTTTTACACATAAAAATAAAAATTATTTGCTGCGTAACATTTTTTTAGAATCCAGAAAGGACCCGAATGAAAATTTATTTCACAACAATAGCTGATAGATGCTGAACAGCTGAAGTTCACTGTGTGAAGGGGCCTATGATAATAAACTATACCAATGAGATGAAATGTAGAGACAGGGACTGCAAGCATCAAACTTAGTATCAAAGGACTAACAAAAAAAACATTTTTGGTGGGAATTAAAAGAGCAAAGCTCATTATCATAGATTGTAACCATGAAACTTGATCCCCTTGCTCACATTTCTTCCATAAAATTTCATTCTGATATTATGATTATGATTTCTCATAAGATTAATCCCAATTGAAGTCCTTTACTAATTTTGGAACACAATGAAAAGCTTTTAGTTTCAAAACATTCCAGTTATCATAACAAGAACATATAGTTTGCACTCCGGACCATTGCAATGGTTCATAAGACAACCTCCTTTTCCTGATAGGTACACAACCTAACTATGCCATTGAGAACAAGTAGAATTACATCCTCATAAGACCCAATCAATCTTAATCGAGCAAAAAACATCGAATTGGGAAATTGGAACGAATAAAAATAGCTCCATGGGATGAGTCATACCAGAATTGATGGTTTCCCAGTGGCCAATATCTCAGTGCATGTCATTGCACCAGCCCGAGAAATTACAACATCAGAAGCAGCATATGCCATTTCCAGTTCATGCAAGAATCTTCACAATAAGGTACAATTTAAACAGTCAGAATCACTATGGTACACAGAGTATCAAACAGATGCAATGCAGAAGTGCATGTCATTGGGCCATTGACATGCCTCAGAATTGTTTATCACGTTGGAATCATGCACAAAACCTAGAACTTGCAATGTAGATTAGAAGAAATTACATGTGGCAATCCAATCGACTGAATGTTTTGAGAACAGGATGAAATTATCAGAATAAAAAAAAAGCTAGAACTGTTTGAGAACGGGATAAAGTTATCAGAATAAACAAAAACAAGAACTGCTTGATTCATGTCAATGAACAAAGGATGCCATATCTATCTCTTTTCTAATTACCATTCATAAATAACCCTTCAGGTACAACATCCCTAGTAGCTCACTGAATCCTTCTCATGCCTCTACACTAACTTTCAGAGTGCAGCCTTCTTTTAAGAGTATGCTTAAGCTTTGAGTGCCTCCATCATTAACAAAAATAGAGAAACAAGAGTGAACTAACCCTCGTGCAACCAGCTAGCCCTGCTGCTGAGCAAACAGCGAACAAGTGAGGGAAAGAAACTAAGGCCCTGTTTAGTTTCCAGAAAATTTTCTACAATACCCGTCACATCGAAATTTCAGACACATGCATGGAGCATTAAATGCAGTTGAAAAAAATAATTAATTATACATTCTAACTGATTAGCACGATATGAATCTTTTAAGTCTAATTAGTTCATGATCGGACATTATTTGTCACGTAACAACGAAATGTGCTACAGTACTGACGAGTTGAACAATATTAATTGCATTGCTAATATGTCTTTAAAGTTGGCTAGTAGGACAACCGACAGCTGGCCATCCGAAGTTCATGACGATTTCAAGAATCTCTATCCTACTTTGCACTTCCAATCAAAGGGAAGGAGAACCGAATGAAGAGAACTCACGGAGTAAGAAAAAGTCAGCGATGGCCCCTGACGAGACTCTCCATCTCGCAGAAAGTCTCCGTCCCCGTCTGCCATATAATGTACCGATCCTTCCTCTTCCGGAGCATCTCGTAGTAGACATTGAGCACCGCGACATTTTTCATGAATAACATAGGGTACATATTTATAGTCCGGAGACTTGGGAAACAATCTAAACTAATCTTGTCCCGATCGGACTCTATCTCTAATCTTAAACTAAATCTAAGATACATGGCCCATGTGGCCCAGATGCTCACGCAGGAGTCGATTTACAAGCCTTCTTATTCTTATGCTTTAAGCCTATCTTGCTTTCGGTCCATAAATTAATCCTGTTAATTTACGGCGATAACACATGCCCCCTGGTTTTGACAATGATAGTTCCAAAACCAATCCGTCGCTTCATCTTCCCGTTAATGCTCATTAAACACACTGCAACCACCAAGAAAGATGCAACGTCTCTGCAACTGGCTCCTCGTAGAACGTGAAACTGCCGATTCGTCTTCCATCTTTCACTATTTAATCTCACCCCGAATCGGCTCTTCTTCACAGTGAACTCCTTCTTCCTCTCAAAACCAGTAGCGCAGAAAACCCCAATCCTTCACCAGCCATGGCCATCTCTTCTTCCTCTGGCTCTAACTCTTTTGGAGATTCCTCTTCTTCCTCCTCCTCCTCTCCTCCTTCTTCTTTCCTCTCCGCTTCCTCCATCGACTCTATCACAGAGAGCCGAGAGCCGACCCCCGAATGGGACCCGATAGCAGCGTACGAAGCGCTGGCTCCTCTGCATTGGGATGCAGAGGAGTTCGATTTCGGTGCCGTCTCTGAGGATGACGAGCCCGAGACCGAAGGAGAGGAAGACCTCTAATTCCTGTTCCAAGAGGAACTGGAGAGCAGTGAAGACGACATCTTCTCTTGGGAAGGAGCCGACTCCCTCGAAGAGATCGACTCCTCTTCCAACGACGATACGGCGGCAGGAGAAAACCCCCACCAATTCCTCAAAGCCCCCATGGAAGGAAGCGAAGAAGGAAGCAGTGGCAGCGGCGGGCGAAGCAGCAGCAGTGCCGAGGACGACGACAACAGCAGCAGCGACGACGGCGATGACGACGACGACGACGGCGGAGACGTACCATCGCGAAGCCCGAAGCGCCGTAGGCATTCAGATACCTACGACTGGTAGATGTAGGTAGCATCGTAGGGGTAGGATCACAAAGCCGAAGGATTAATTCCTTTGTAAAAATCGGCTTTCCTTGTAATGATCTTTCCTTTTAATGAAATCGAATTTCTTTCAATTCCGTGCATCCATTTACTTACTTCCCAAAAAAGCCGATGGCAACGCATCAGGCTTCTATAAATATCCAAGAGCCGACAGAATTCAAACTAGAAGCAACCCACACAAGAGTAGAGTAACACTTCCACCTTGAACCGAACTCCTGAATCCGAGCACAATTCGAAAACCAAGCTCTACAAATTCGAGCAAGAACTCTTCAATCACCCGGAATTCGAATCAGAACCCACAGCAAACAAACCCTAAGTCAATGGATCTGGACCATGGCAGATTCTGTAGCTCAGTCGACAAGCTCTGCAATCGATGATTCGGCAATCTGCGGCCTGAAGGTAATATTCGGCCTAATCCTTTAGTTTTCTTTAGCTTACTAAGCCTCTGAAACTTTAAATCCTGAAACCTGACGCCATATGCATACTTCTGAATTTCTGAACTCCAGGTGTCAGACATCCTTTTGCCGCATCCTTCCAACCCAAATTCTTTCTGTCTTGGCCCACGAACCTATGAAAATCCCACAGATTTAATCTCTTGTGAAGCAAATAGGATTCCTTTTGTGAGTCAAAACATCGATCTGAACCTCTGGGCCGACTGCTTAAGAGCCGGCCTAATCCCCCTAAGAGCTGGATTACATGGTACAGCAGAGTAGCAAAAACTCATATGCCCCTATGGCAAGATTTGAACATAGTCGATGCACTTAGCTTATCATTATCACCTCTTGACAAAGATGAAAACCTTCTGAAAACCATCGGCTATTTTTGGTCTGATGCCCTGAACTGTTTTCTCTTTGGTCATGGACCCATGACTCCCACTCTGCTAGATATCACCATGATCGCTGGCCTAGATATTGGATCTCCTAATCCAGCTGCCCATAAAATGGCAGAAGTTCCCTTCAAACTTTCATCCAAGGTTAACTGCACAAACTGGGGCACTTACATGAGTCAGCACATGAAAACAAAAGGTCCAGTGATTGAGAAGGAACACACAGCCTTCTTAAATCTTTGGCTAGAACACTTCATCTTCTGTGGTCCTTCTTTAGCTCCAACTAAGAACTATCTTCCCTTGGCCTATCACCTGGCCCATGGCAATCGCACCGGCCTAAGCAAACTTTTCCTTGGAGAAACCTTCAGATATCTCCATTTGATGACATCTAACTTGCTTAACCAAAAGAAACTGAGAACTGGAGGCCCTTGGTGGTTTATTCAGTTGTGGGCACAACTGTACTTTCAGCATCATATCCCAAACTTCCAAGGCCTGACCAAGAACTCTTTTCCTGATGAAAGTGGCAAACCAATCAGATGTACCAGCTATGGCCAAGCTTTATTTAGTCTTCCTGGCAGTAAGCTAAATCCAGCAGATGCAGCAAATTGGTTCAGAATCTTCTACAAAGGACTAGATAATCCACTCTATTTCCCATTTACTGAATCTGAATCTTTTGAGAACCCAACTGCCTTCAGATTAGATAACTTTGCCAATGACGACAACACTCGGCATTTATACTCTTTAATGATTCGACCCGGCTTCCTCCCTGTTGGCATCAGCACCTCTAATAGAATTGTCAAGCCAGGTTATGAATCTTACCAACCAGCCATAGCAGCTCGGCAATTTGGCCTAGGACAGGTCCCTCCCCACTTCCATATTCACCACTTGGTGGAGAGCAAAGCCGATCTGCCTAATGGTCTCACCAGTTCAAGATGCTACAGCATGTTTGATGACCTCCACATCCCAATACCAGCCGATCTGTCCTTCACAACCTCATCAATCGACTTCAGCACATGGTGGGGAATGTGGAAAACACATGTATTCAGGAAAGCTCTGGGTCCTCGACTGTAGCAAATTGATCCTGAATATGTAATCCCCGAGGAAGAGGTATGAATTCATGCATTTTGCTCTTTCTAGATCATCCATTCCTTTACCTGACCAATCTTACTCACCCTGTCTGCAGCAACAAGATGGTCCAAAGCTTATGACCAACAACGGGGAGCCATTCCACTTTCTTCCAACTGCTCCTGATGTGCTCTTCTGCAAAGAATCACCATCAATGAAGAAAGTGATAATGACTATTCAGCCAGACTTACTTCAGTCGGCTTCCAAACGAAGACAAACTTCTGCAAGTGTTGCCCCCCGAGTCTTAACCAAGAAAAGGAAGATGACCACGAGGCGTATTATCAAGAAACCAGCACCAGCTTCCCCGAGTCCATCAGAGTCCAACACCAACCAGGTAATTCATCTTTTCTTAAACTTCTTCTTTATTGCATACACACATACTCTGGTTGACTGTAATTCTATTTTCAGGACATTGCTGAAGACATCTCCAACGCAGAAAGCCCAGTACAACATGAGATGACTGCAAATCCCAATATACTGACAGAGGCAAACGAAGGGCAAACTGACGCAGTCAATGTTCTTGACGATGACACAAGCTCTATTAGGATGATCGCTCTTGAACCGCCCAACGCTTCTTCTTCAGAACAGGTAACATTACAAGAACCAATCCTGAACCAGCCGATATCTTCATAAATGCATCTTGCTCTAACTCTAGATATATCCACAGGGCTTTGACATTTCAAGCTTGCTTTCCTTCGACCCGGTATCAATGGGTCTGACTGCCCCTGGAGCAAAAACACCATCTTTGCAGCAATCGGCTAATTTGGCACGTCAGCTTCATCTCATCAAGGATCTGCTATCTGCTCCACTCACTGCTCTAGTTGACGATTCCAGTGAAATAAAGAACATCTTCGAGCAAATAGAATCCCAACTCTCGGAGCCACTGCAAATCAAGCTTTGGCCAGCTAGCAATCTTCCATTCTTCCGGGTAGAAGTGAACAAAGCACATCAAAGAATAGAAGCACGTCGCTCTCAAGCTTCTCTGAAAGCTGACATTGCTCAAAAGTGCAAGGCCCTCAACCAGAAGGAGGCAACTCTAGATACCAAAGCTGACGTGTCTGCCAACAAGAAACGACTCGACCTCCTGAAGAAAGAACTGGCAGAACTCGAAGAAAAGGTTCGTACCACCAAGAAACTCATCCAGGCTGAGGAAACTTCCATCGCAAACTCCGAACAAGAAACCCAGGCAATAGCCGAGCAGATACAAGCAGAGTTTGTAGAGATAAGCACCTTGAGCCGGCAGATAGTTACAGGCGATGACAAGGATGACGAAACAATCATAGCACGAGCAGATGCCGTCCGCACGGAAGCCATCCACGCCATAGAAGAATTCCTGAACCAGTAGATAGGCTCAAGAATCAATTATTACCGCCTGTTAACCTGAAACTTGTAACTGTTTTAAAAACATCTTAAGTCGATGGTTACACATCGGCTGTTCTCACTTCTCATATATATATTTTTTTACTAGCCAACTCAACGTGTTGGCCTCTCATTTATATTTTTTTTACCGGCCAACTCAATGTGTTGGCCTATCTCTGCTTTTTTTTTACCGGCCAACTCAACGTGTTGGCCTATCTCCCCTTTTTTTTTACCGGCCAACTCAACGTGTTGGCCTATCTCCCTTTTTTTTTACCGGCCAACTCAACGTGTTGGCCTATCTTAGTATAGCCAGATGGATCTCATCGGCTCTTGTCACTCGCTTCCCCACATGCTCGGGAAATAATTCTTGAGGTGTTGGCCATTAACAGCAACAGGAAACTTGATACCGTCCAATTCCTCGAGCATGTACGCATTCCCAGGCAAAACCTGATCGATCTTGTACGGCCCGTGCCAAGTTGGAGACCACTTGCCATATTTTTTATCTTTAGTTCCCAACGGCAATACTGCCTCCCAAACCAAGTCTCCAACCTGAAAATTCTTTGGCTTAACCTTTTTGTTGTATGCGCGAGCAACTTTAACCTTATTTTCCTTGATCTTCTCCAGCGACCAAAGCCTTAGCTCTGTCAGATCCTCCACATTATCGTTTATCAGGGGCGCATACTGTTCAGCAGATAGATCATTATGAAACTCGACACGTCTTGACCCGGCCGTGATTTCCGAAGGTAACACAGCGTCTTGGCCGTAGACTAAATGGTACGGCGATGTCTTGGTGGATCCGTGACATGAAATACGATATGCCCACAAAGCCTCTGACAAAACCTCATGCCAGCGCCTAGGATATTCATCGATCTTTCTCTTTATGAGCTTGATGAGGCTCTGGTTGGATGCTTCAGCTTGTCCATTGGCCTAGGCATAATATGGAGATGATCTGATCAGCTTAATTCCCATGTCATCGGCAAACTTCCTGAATTCCTCTGATATAAAAACCGACCCTCCATCGGTTGTAATGGTCTGAGGGATCCCAAATCTGTGAATGATGTGCTCTTTGACAAAGCTGATCACATCTCTTGATGCTACTGATCTCATGGGCACTGTTTCTACCCACTTTGTGAAATAATCTATAGCAGCTAAAACCCATTGGTGACCCTTGCTAGACGACGGGTTGATCTGACCAATCATGTCCATGGCCCAACCTCTGAATGGCCACGGTTTGATGATAGGATTCATCACTGATGCTGGCACTATCTGAAGTTTGCCAAACCTTTGACATGCCTGACATCCTTTGTAATATTTGAAGCAATCTTCAAGCATAGTGGGCCAGTAATAACCCGATCGCCTAATCAGCCACTTCATCTTATGAGCCGATTGATGAGTACCGCAGGCTCCTTCATGAACCTCATGCAAGAGCCGATTTGACTCTGAAGGTCCCAGACATTTAAGCAGTAGTCCTTCCAAGGTCCTGTAGAACATGTTATCCCCTATCAAAACATACTTCATGGCCTTAAGTCTTATCCTTCTGGGTGCCCCCCGAGTCGAATCCTTCAAGTAATTGAAGATATCGGCTCTCCAGTCTCCAGGTTCCAGAAACTGAACCTCTACGTCGACTCCATCGGCTGTTTCTTTGTAGCCAGAAGCCATCTGAGCCAAATCATTGGCTTCATTGTTCAGAGTTCTGCGTATCCAGTGGAAATTGATGTACCTGAATTGTGACATCAACTCACGGCACTGCATCCATATCAGAAAAAGAGCCTCGCTCTCACATCTATATTCTTCCGTGAGCTGAGAAATCACCAGCTTCGAATCTCCAAAAATTTCCACCGCTTCTGCACCAGCTTCAAGGAGCAGTTCCATCCCTTTGCGAACGGCTTCATATTCCACCAAATTATTGGTGCACGGGGCAGTCATCCTGATGGAAAAGGAGTAAGTCGCCCCTCGAGGCGACACCAACAGAATTCCCACACCGCACCCATCATCACAAGCCGATCCGTCGAAAAACATAGCCCAAGCACGAATAAATAGTGCAGCAATATCCGTGCTGATCCTGTCTGCAACAAGATCCGCCAGTGCCTGTCCTTTAACTGCTTTTGCAGGCTGATACCGAATATCGAACTCTGACAATGCAAACATCCATTTTTCAAGCCGGCCTTTCAGGACAGGAGCCGACAGCATATGTTTTATGACATCCGATTTGCATATGACAATTGTTTCCGCCGAGAGCAAAATATGATGAAGCTTCGTACATGTAAAGAATAAGCAAAGGCAAAGCTTCTCAATTTCAGGGTACCTGGTCTCGGCATCTAACATGCGCCTGCTGAGGTAGAAAACCACCCTCTCCTGGCCGTCGTGCTTCTGGACCAACACCGAAGCAATGGAATCGTCACCCACGGATAGGTACACGTAGAACGGCCTGTCTTGCTGAGGAGGAACCAACACTGGAGGCTTGGACAAATATTCTTTAATTTCATCGAAAGCTTGCTGCTGTTCTGCCCCCCAGCAAAACTCATCATCGGATTTGATCTTTACTAAACCCATGAACGGTTCAATGCGCCCAGACAGATTAGAAATAAATCGTCTGACAAAGTTAATTTTACCGATGAGCTTCTGCAACTCTTTCTTCGTAGTTGGTGGCTTCATCGTCTTCACAGCTTCTTGACTTTTCAGGCCGATCTCGATTCCCCGTTCGTGCACCAAGAATCCCAGAAATTGACTGGCCGATACTCCAAAGGCGCACTTCTTTGGGTTCATTTTAAGCCCAAACCTTCGAGTCCGCTCTAAAACTTGACGCAGATCTTCTAGATGCCCCCCAGCTGATTTGGACTTGACCACGACATCATCAATATAGATCTCTACCAGTTTGCCGATGAGATCATGAAAAATGTAATTCATGGCACGTTGATATGTTGCACCGGCATTTTTCAGTCCAAAGGTCATCACCAAATATTCGACCAAGCCCACCGCGCCTGGTACTCTGAACGCGGTCTTGTTCACGTCTTTTGGGGCCATGAAGATCTAGTTGTAGCCGGCATTACCATCCATAAAACTCATCATCTTGTGGCCGGCAGCTGCGTTGATCAATGTCTCTGCAACAGGCATCGGGTACTCGTCCTTTGGCGTCGCTCTGTTGAGATCTCTAAAATCGACGTAGACATGCCATCGGCCATCCTTCTTTTGCACCGGTACCACGCTAGAGATCCATTCTGCATACCGGCATGGCCTGATGAACCCAGCATCCAACATCTTCTCCACCTCTTTCTTGACTTCTTCTAGGACTTCGGCCTTCATCTGACGTGCTCGTTGCTGAAACGGCCGAAACCCTTTCTTGAGCGGGAGCTGATGCTCGACGATGCTTCTGTCTAGATCGGGCATCTCAGTGTAATCCCACGCGAAACAATCCCGGTACTCTTTGAGTAATGCAATCATCTCCTCACGCAAGACCGGATCCAACTTCTTGCTGATAAATGTCGACCGTGGCTTATCCCCAGGACCGATGTCAACCTCTTCTAAATCATCAGCTGACGTGAACTCGTATCCCAGCTTGCCGTCGTCTGAAAAACCAGCTGCGAACGCAGCCGACTCTTCGTTATCCACAAGGTCAGCGGCAAACACAGGGAGATGACAAGAAAAATTATTTGGCCAACCGCATGGGCTGGCCGCTTCTATACTTCCACTATCATCCAAAACCAAATAAACAGTGAGTGGCCAACTGCTGGAGCAGGCCATCGTATGTACATGATGTAACAATTCCAACCCCGAATAGGATTTTTCTATTTTCGGGGCCGATCGCTGGGACCGGCCTCTCTATTTCTATTACACCCCGTAGCATGCCAGGATGCTTTTACTCTGTGAGGCCAGTGGATAAGACCAGCCTCAGTCCATTTTTTGTCGCTTCGATCCGATCACAATCTTCCAGGGCGATCCCTGAGATCGGCTCTTGTCCTTCTGCGTCCTAGGCATTCATATCTGCAAGCGAGACTTTGCTGGAATTGTCTACAGGGACCACTTCTACTTCATCGCCATCCCATTGGACCAGATACTGATGCATTGTAGAAGGGATACAGCAGTTGGCATGAATCCAGTCCCTCCCAAGCAGCACTGTGTATGTACTCTTGCTGTTGACGATGAAGAACGATGTTGGCACAGTCTTGCGACCCACTGTCAGCTCCACGTTAAGGACCCCCATTGCCTCTGATGGTTGTCCGTTGAAGTCGTTGAGCATCACGTTGGTCTTAATTAGGTCGGCAGAAGAATGTCCCAACTGGCGCAGCACTGAATATGGCATCAGGTTGACTGCGGCGCCGGTGTCGACCAACATCCTGTTGACGGGTTTGCCGTTGATGAAGCCCTTGAGGTACAGCCCTTTCAAATGTTTGTAGCTTTTTTCCTTTGGCTTCTCGAAGATGACCGGCCATGGACCCAGATCCAGCTGTGCAACAGGCAAATCCTCCGGCTGGGGTGCCCGGAATTCTGACGGGAGCACGAACACCATGTTCACATCAGCCGATGGCTTCTCATCGGCTTTCGTCTGCTTGGGGCGCCACTCTTTTCTTGGAGGGCGCCTCTCCTCCCTTTGCGGTCACTTGACCTGTTCCGCGAGATCCGGACGCGCCTTCCTCAGGACGTCGAGGTACTTTGCTTCTGCCTCTTCCAGATTACGCAAGCGCTGCACTCTGCGCTTCTGTGACCAATTAAGCCCGTCAAGACACCACCGTGGGCGATGGTACCTGTCTTCTTCTTCCGGCTCGGAATCACCCCTGGATGACCGCTGGACGTGGTCATCGTGACGCACCTTGGAACCCAAGCGTCGGAACACTGATGTTTCGCCTGGCTGGCGTGTCCGAGGCCTGCACTCCAAGCAATCATCTATGGTAGGCAATCGGCTCATGCTGGAGTTCCAACAGTACCTGAAGAACGGGCAATGCCAGTGGTCGCGTACAGCCTGGCGCCTTCGCAGCGTCCTCCCTGTGCGGCACTCGTACTCCTCTTCTTCCGATTGATATCGGCGACACAACTTGTGCTGATATTCATACTTTTCCAGAAGCCGATCGGAAGCAGGAAGCTCGTTACGGATGTGACGCACTTGCTCTTCAGTAATATGCTGTCGCCCTGGTTCATCTTGACCCTGGGGCCATTTGCCAGAAATGGCCTCTCTCCTTTGCTCGTCACGACGGCGTACGGGCCCCGCCATGTTGATCTGGAATGAAAAATTCTGGCCCGTAGGAGTGAAATCCGACAACTCTACCACGTTGGCTTGTGGGAAGGGCTTCGTGTCGACCTTCATCGTGTGTTGAGCCAAAATTAATCGGCCTTGCTCGATAGCCGATTGGATCTGTCGACGCAGCTCCTTGCATTCACCCGTGGCATGAGTGAACGAGTGGTGCCATTTGTAGTGCAGTCTCCTCTGCAACTCCTGTGCCGTCGGTAGCTTGTGATTCTCTGGGAGCTTCAGCTATTTTTCTTTGAGGAGCAGATCAAATATCTACTCTACTTTGGTCACGTCGAAGTCGAAGCCCTTCACAAGCCCCGGCTGTTTTATCCACTTGCACGGGACGGGGTTTGCCCCCCCCGAGTCCACTCTGCCACGGCCACTTCTTGCTCCTCACCAGAGTCATCAGATTCATCCGCCTGGGCCATGTTCACATGGCGCTTAAACTTATCCTGGTACAGCTCAGGATGATAAAGCTCATATGCCGTAAGCTTCTGCACCAGGTGCGCCAGAGATGTGAACTCCAGCTGGAAAGCCAGATCCTTGATCGGCTTAGCGAGCCCCAGAACAGCCAAGTCGACTGCCTCCTTCTCTGTGATGCGCGATGAGTAGCATCGATTCTTGACCTCTCTGAAGCACTGTATATACTCTGACACAGTCTCTCCTCGCTTTTGCCTGACTTGGGCGAGGTCGGCAATTCCAGCTTCAGCAGCCTCTGAGTGATACTGGGTATGGAATTGATCTTCCAGCTGCCTCCAGGTTCGAATCGAATCTGGAGCCAATGATGCGTACCATCCAAAAGCTGGGCCTGTAAGAGATTGGCCGAAGAACCGGACCCTCAGCGGATCCGATACTGAGATCATCCCAAGCTGCGTTAAGTATCGGCTTACATGCTCGATGGAGCTGGCTCCTTCTGACCCGTTGAACTTGGTGAACTCAGGGAGCCGATACTTGGGTGGCAATGGGATCAAATCGTAGTCACTTGGATACGGCTTGGAATAGCCGATCGCTTTCCTCTTGGGTAGGATGCCAAACTGGTCTCTCAGTATTGCACTGACCTGCACCACACTAAGGACTCCTAGGGCCGATGGCTCAGCACTCGGCCCAGTAGCATACTTTGCCAGCCACGCTTGTTTCTCCGCGTCTGCTCCAGAAGCTCCTGGGTTTGCCATCTGCACCGAGCGTGCTGGACTGACGCTGTCAGGGATTTAGGTGCACGTGTAGCCGTACGGGATCTCCTTGGGTGGCTCGGTGAGGAACTGGCCTTCTCCAGGATCACCGCCGATCTTGTGGACGACGTAGATCGGCGCGCTCTGTGGTTTTGGAGCCGCAAACGAGAACGGCAATTGCGGCCTAGAATGCAGTGCAGCTTCCTCTGTGTGACCCCCCAGGGTTGGTCCCGATGGAGAGTACTGGTTCTTGATTATCTCTTGGATGACATGATGAGCCACGCGCTCGAGCTCATTCACCAGGCTCTGAGAGTGCCAATGAAGTGTATGGGCCACCATGTAGTTCATCTCCTAACGCAGGGCTCTGGTGCGCTCTTCTGATGGCACAGACAGATCTTCGTTGTCGAGAGCACCTTCTGGTGAGAACCCCTTCCACCTGATGCCATGGTTGCGCGTCCTCTCAAAAGAGCCGATGAGATCGGCTTCCAGCAGAGCTTTGATCTCACCGTACTTCTTTTTGTGTTCAGGAGAGAACTCTTCATACGTGACGGGCTTGGGAGCGGGTTCTTGATCTTGAGCTCCTGTCATCTCTGTTGCTGTTGATGAATCTCCCACCGGGCGTGCCAGAATGTGTTGTCGGTCGAAACCCACCGGCGAGCAGCGACAGGCAACACGAAGAGCCAGGAGGTCGCTGGGGCGCTGGCAGGCACTGCTCCCTCATCGACGGCCCACAATTCCAGCAATGCGCCACGGCTTGTGAAGACGCAGGGCGTGCCACCTGACCTATACCCGTTCAGGAAGGTGCGGACGTGCTTACGATGATTGACTTGCATACACAAACACGTGGAAACGTAAGTCCGAGCCGTGGTCGGCTCCCCGGGACGACTCTTGCATCGGCTTTAAAGAGCCGATCGAGTCTCGGTGTCAGATGGGATCTGTTTGCATCCAGATATTGATGATTAAAGCGAATAACTATAAAGCTGCTTCAATCAAATCTAATTGATCTAATCCACAATGGTAAAAGCTTCACTGCTAGATCGGAACATCCTACACGTGACTGGGCCTAATAAACGTACCAGATAACTAAACTATAACCAAAACAGAGGCCTAAGAACTAGCAAGAGCCGATTCCCGGATCAATTCCCTGTTAAGACTAAAGCAGAGCATCTAACACGCTACCGGATCATCCAACCTGTTTGCAAGGCCTAACCTAGCAGATATTATGCCAACTCTCAAGAATAAGAGCAAACCGTAACAGATCAGATCTACTAAACATAAGAGAAGCAGGGTGTTGCCTTTACGCAGCTAACTCTATGCAACAAGAGCTAGAAAAAGATGATGACATGATTGCGTAAAGACAACATGATATTCGTAGACAATAAGCAACGAAGCACGATAGATCTACTAAAAGCCATGCTACGAACATCAGGATAACTAGTACTACTCGCCATAAAAAACGCTTCAGTATGAGTAATACCAAGGTAAAAGCAAGAACAATGCTGCCCTGATCGCAAGAAGCAATCAGGGCAGCATGGCACTTACTTGGAGGAAACCCTAGGATTAGGGATGGCGATGCGCCGAGAGTTGTTGTTTGTGAGACGTGATGACGTTCTTTTTTCATGAATAACATAGGGTACATATTTATAGTCCGGAGACTTGGGAAACAATCTAAACTAATCTTGTCCCGATCGGACTCTATCTCTAATCTTGAACTAAATCTAAGATACATAGCCCATGTGGCCCAGATGCTCATGCAGGAGCCGATTTACAAGCCTTCTTATTCTTCTGCTTTAAGCCCATCTTGCTTTCGGCCCATAAATTAATCCTGTTAATTTACGACGATAACAGGTTGCCACACCACGACATTTGGCGCGCCAGGTAGGGGCAGTAGTTGGTCGCAGTTCATCCCTTCCTTGTCTCCATGGTTCGTGTGGACGACGTGGAGATGACGGAGGGTGTGGCGTCCTCCACGCCACACGCCTCTCACATTCCTGCTCCAGGGGTAACCGTGCCCGTGGAGCAGGCGCCGTCGGCGGCAGCGCGCGCTGCTCGACGACAAGGGTCAGGGCGGCCGTCACGTCCCCCTCGCAGGTTGTGAGCGACGGAGCGCTGGCGGCGGCTAGGGAGTTGCTTCGCAACCCTCCGGCTGCTGCAGCCTCGCCAGATGCCTTGAGGCAGTGGCGAGACGACGTTGACCGTCTCCTCCATCTGGCTCAGGCCTCCCCCAGTTCTGGAAGGACTGGGCAATGACCTCCGCCCGGCAATGCGGTGGTACCTTACCACCAGCGCCAGGGAGGTGCGTCGGCATCCGTGCGCTCCCCCACTGTGAGGGGTGCACGAACAGAAGACCTGCGGGCAGAGCTCAATCGACGGCGTGCGGGAGAGGATGCCCGCATCTCCGTCGAGAGGGCGCGAGAGCACCGTCTCAACATTGAGGGTCGCAACCTCAACGCCGACTTGGACGTGGCAGCACCCAAGCCTCCGGTGAATGCCCGGATACAGGTGTGCGCCTTGGTGGCTGGGGTGGGCTGCGCTGCGCTGGCGGAGCACCTCCGTGCGGTGGCATGGCCGTCCAAGTTCCGTCCGCACCTGCCGGAGAAGTACGACGGTACCACTAACCCGTCGGAATTCCTGCAGGTGTATGTTACCGCCATCACAGCAGCTGGTGGTAACGACGCCGTCATGGCAAGCTACTTTCATGTAGCCTTGTCTGGGGCAGCCCGGAGTTGGCTCATGAACCTCACTCCTGGGACGATTCAGTCCTGGGAGGAGCTCTGTGCGAGGTTCACAGCGAACTTCGCTAGTGCCTACCAGCAGCATGGTGTGGAGGCCCACCTCCACGCCGTGAGGCAGAAACCCAGGGAGACGCTCTGGGCATTCATCTCGCACTTCACCAAGGTACGGGGTACCATTCCTCGAATCTCTGATGCATCTATTATCGCTGCTTTCCGTCAGGGGGTACGTGACGAGAAGATGCTCGAGAAGCTGGCGACGCACGAGGTGGAAAGCGTTACCACGGTTTTCTCCCTGGCAGACAAGTGTGCCAGGGCCGCTGAGGGCCATGCATGGCACTCAGTCCCCCAAGACGGAGACGCCAAAGCTGGTGGCTCCGGTGCTACCGCTCAGGGCGGTGGTAAGAAGAAGAAGAACAAGAACCGGAGTCGCGGGGAGCCATATTCTGGCGGGCCAGTCGTTGCAGCAGCGGCGCCAGCTGCTGCAGTAGTGGTTGGGGGGCCAGAATGCACATGGCAAACGCCCTCGCCCGCAAGGTGGGAGTGGTGGTTCATGCCCAGTGCATCCCACCGCTCGCCACAGCGTCGCTGACTGCCGCGAGATCCAGAAGCTTGCGAAGCGGGTCAGTGGGCGGCATGAGCAGTCCTCCAAGGATGGTTCACCCCCTCCTCGCCAGCGGCTTGGCAAGGAGAAAGCCTCCTACAGCGGAGCCGCTGGTGGGGAAAAGGAGCTAGGGTACCAGTCCACCGCTCGGGAGCTGAAGGGTGTCTACCACGACAACGACTCTGATTCTGACAACAGCGACCGCCGCAAGAAGCTGTACGTAATGTACGGCGGAAGCTGGGAGCTCGTCTCCCGGTGGGACGTGAAGACCCTTCGCCGAGAGGTCCTTTCGGTGAAGCCGGGGGTCCCGAATGCAGCGCCGCACCAAAGGTGGATGAACACCACCATTTCCTTCGGGCCATCCGACTGCCCGGGGAATATGGCAGGGGCTGGTGTACTACCTCTAGTCACCACTCCTGTCATATCCAACGTGAGGCTCTATCACGTGCTGATCGACGGTGGGGCTGGCCTCAACGTCATCAGCTATGCAGCGTTCAAGCAGCTGCAGATTCCGGAGTCCAAGCTAACTCCCTCTCGCCCATTCTCCGGAGTGGGCCCACATCCGGTGTTCCCTCTGGGGAGCATCACACTACCGGTCACGTTCGGGACCGAGGAGAGCTTCCGCACAGAGAGCGTTCTGTTCAATGTTGCGGAGGTGAACCTCCCGTTCAATGCCATTATTGGCCGGCCGGCACTCTATCGCTTCATGGCCATTGCCCATTACGGGTATTTGGTCTTGAAGATGCCTTCCCCTGCTGGCGTCCTCACCGTGCTGGGTGACCGCACCGCTGCCATCGCTGCAGTTGAGAGACTGCATGCTCTGGCGGCAGAAGCTGCCCGTACCGAGGAGGAACCATCCACCTCGCAACCCAGGGCACCTGCAAAGGCCCCCAGGGTCCAGCCGTCTGCTCCGGACGATGTTCCCGTGAAGACGGTGCAGATCGGGGCGGACTCCTCCAGGACCACCCGCATCGCGGGGAACCTGGAGGAGAAATAGGAAGATGCGCTCATCACTTTCCTCCGGGCAAATGTGGACGTGTTTGCATGGGAACCGCCACAGATGCCCGGGATCCCCAGGGAAGTGATCGAGCACAATCTGAGGATCTACCCTGATGCCACGCCGGTGCGCCAGAAGCCTCGGAAGTAGTCCGTGGAGCGGCAGAACTTCATCCGCGAAGAAGTGCACAAGCTGCTGCACGCTGGCTTCATCGAGGAGGTCCACCACCCCGAGTGGTAGGCCAATCCGGTCATCATTCCAAAGGCCAACGGGAAGCTTCGAATGTGCATCGACTACACCAGCCTCAACAAGGCATGCCCTAGAGACCCCTATCCTCTTCCACGTATCGATCAGATCGTGGACTCCACCTCCGGGTGTGACCTTTTGTCTTTCCTAGATGCATACTCTGGTTTCCACCAGATTCAGATGTCTAGAGAGGATAGGAAGCATACTGCTTTAGTAACAGTAGATGGGCTTTATTGCTACATTGTCATGCCGTATGGTCTAAGGAATGCCTTGCCCACGTTTGTACGGGCTATGAACAAAACCTTCTGTAATCTAATTAGAGATATTGTTGAGGTGTACGTTGATGACATTGTGGTCAAGACCAAGGTAGGGTCAACACTAGTGGAGGACATGTCCCTCGTCTTCGACCGGCTCCGCGCCACGCGCACGAAGCTGAATCCCGAGAAGTGCATCTTCGGCGTAACAGTAGGGAAGCTACTGGGTTTCCTGGTCTCACATCGAGGCATCGAGGCAAACCCAGCCAAGATCAAGGCGATCGAAGCGATGAGGCCTCCCGGCCGTATCAAGGACATCCAGAAGCTTACTGGATCTCTCGCCGCTCTTAGCCGCTTCATATTGAGGCTGGCTGAGAGGGCCCTCCCCTTCTTCAAACTATTGAGGAGGTCTGGTCCATTCTCTGAAGAGGCTGAGCAAGCCTTCCAGGAACTGAAGCAGCACCTCACCTCACTGCCAGTATTGGTGGCTCCAGAGCCCAGGGAGCCGTTGTTTCTGTATCTTGCTGCATCTGCAGAGGCGGTCAGCATGGTGCTGGTCGCCGAAAGGACGGAGCAGGCTCGCCGGGGGGACACCAGGGTCTCCCCGGCCAAGGATGGTGAGCCAGACCCCAGACACGGGGGCCCGTCAGCCTCACCTCTGCCTGAAGGTCCAGACCCCACACAAGGGGGTCCGGAGGAGCCTCGTTCCAGTGGGGACCCAAAACCGCTGGGGGCCCGAGGACCTGACGTGGTGGATAAGGGCGAGCCGGATCCGGTAACCAGGGTCCGGACCGTCTAAAAGCCAGTCTACTACGTCAGCGAAGTCCTCCACGAGACGAAGGCCAGGTATCTTGAGACGCATAAGCTTATCTATACCATACATATTGCGTCCAGGAAACTGCGCCACTACTTTCAGGCACACCGAGTTGTTGTAGTGACCTCTTATCCGCTAAGAGCGATCCTGCACAACTCCAACACCACGGGCAATATCGCCAAGTGGGCAGCAGAGTTGGCTGAGTTCCAACTGGACTTCCAGCCTCGCCACACAGTCAGGAGCCAGATCCTGGCTGACTTCATAGCGGAATGGACTCCTTCCCCAAGTAATTCTGGGGGTCCGGACTTCAACGCCGGACCCCCGGAACCGGAAATCAGGACACCAGTCTTCACCGAGCCCCACTGGACACTCTTCTTCGATGGGTCCGCCCGCGAGAAGTGGGCCGGAGCTAGTGTGGTCCTCATCGACCCAAACGGAGATCATCTGAAGTACATGGTGCACCTTGAGTTCAAGGCCACCAACAACATGGCAGAGTACGAAGCTCTGATCTTTGGCCTGATGCAAGCCCTGTCTCTGGGGGTCCGGCAGCTTCTGGTGAAGGGGGACTCACAGCTAATCATCAAGCAGGTCCGAGGGGATTGCAGCAGCAACAATCCCCAGCTCGCGGCATACCTCATCCACGTGAGGAAGCTCGAGAAGGACTTCGACGCCTTGGAACTGCAACACGTTCTCCACGAACTCAACTCAGTAGCGGATGATCTCTCCACGAGAGCATCTACCTGGGCATCCGTGCCCGAGGGCGTCTTCGAAAGATGGTTGCTGAGACCTACCGCCCAGCCTGTTGAACTGGGTGAAGGGGATCAAGCTAGCACCTCGAAGCTAGCTGTCCCAGCGGCATTCCACGTGTGGTGCCCACCCTGGGTTGTGAGCTCTATTGAGGATCCTGGAGACCTCATAGAGCCACTCCCACCTGCTCAGGAAGCTCCCGATGCATGGATCTCCGAGATCCGGGACTACCTGAAAGATAATATCCTCCCTGATGATGATGCGTCCGCTGAGCGCATAGTACGATTGGCTAAACGCTACGCGGTGGTAGAAGGGGATCTCTACCGACGTGGCGCCAATGGGGTCCTCATGTGGTGTATTTCCCAGGGAGAGGGCCGTGAGTTGCTCGCGGAGATCCATGGAGGTGAGTGTGGAAATCATTCCTCATCTCGCACGCTTGTTGGCAAAGCCTTTCGGCATGGCTTCTACTGGCCGACAGCACTCCAGGATGCAGCTGAGCTGGTAAAGTCCTGCAAAGCATGCCTGTTCCATGCAAAGCAAATACACACACCGGCTCAAGCTCTGCAGATGATTCCGCCCTCATGGCCGTTCGCCGTGTGGGGCGTGGATATCCTGGGGCCATTCCCCCGGGCCGTCGGCGGGTACTGGTTCCTCTACGTCGCCATCGACAAGTGCACAAAGTGGCCGGAGGTTACCCCTGTGGTGAACATCACCAAAAGTCAGCAGTCGCATTCCTCAAGTCCATTGTGTGCAGATTTGGCATCCCAAACCGCATCATCGCGGATAACGGGACCCAATTCAAAAGCAGACTCTTCCAAGAGTACTGCGAGGACATCAGCATCCAGCTATGCTTTGCGTCCGTGGCACACCCCCGCAGCTATGGACAGGTTGAGAGAGCGAATGCAGAGATCCTTAGGGGACTCAAGACCTGCACCTACAACTGCTTGAAGAAGCATGGTGCTAAATGGGTTGACGAGCTTCCGTGCGTACTATGGGGCAATCGGACCACACCCAGCCGAGCCACCGGGGAGACTCCATTCTTCCTGGTCTATGGGGCTGAAGCATGCCTTCCCCCAGAAATTCACCTGGGCTCACCACGGGTCCAGGCTTTTGACGAATCCATGTAGGAGCAGCTGCGGCGTGACGACGTGGACTTCGTTGATGAGCGAAGGTGGCGAGCAGCAATCCGAAATGCACCCTACAACCAGGCGCTCCGGCGCTATCATCAACGGTTCGTGCACAGTAGGGAGCTCCGGGCTGGCGACCTCGTCCTCAGACAGATCCTGAACCGAGCAGGGCTCCACAAACTTTCCCCCAGCTGGGAGGGGCCCCTCAAGGTTACAGAGGTATGCCGGCCCGGATGCGTTCGCCTCGCCACAGAAGATGGAGTGCCGCTGCCCAACCCATGGAACATAGAACATCTACGTAAGTTTTACACTTAGGCAGAGCGGCGAAATGAAATTTTCCTTTGTAATAAGATAGAATCAGCGTGCGGCCCAGAGCGGTTGGGGTCCGCCCCCGTAAACCCGACCTCTGGCATCCATCGCAACGTCGGCTAGCATTAACGCGCGGCCCAGAGCGGTAGAGGTCCGCCCTCGTAAACCCGGCCTCTGGCATCCATCGCGCAAGCCATGTATATCAAGTTGCAATGGAAAGATTTTCTCCCAGTTCTTTGTGTCAAAATTTAAATTCGCATTACGATTCTCGAGATTTTACTTTTCTAACCCCCACGAGGACTTCCGCTCTTGTGGCTACAACTAAGATCTGTATTGAGCTGCTGGACTGCCGTACAGGTCCGGACCCTCTTGCTGCTGGGAGAGGGGTCCGGACCCCTAGGGACCTGCTCTGGAGAGGGGGTGCTTGTTTCCTGGGGTGGTCCGGAGCCCTATGTAGCCGCTTAGCCGGTTCCGTACCCAAAGCCTACACACTCCACCACCTTGTAACGAGTGCTCTAGTACCTGGAGCCGGGTAATTAGGGTCCCGTACCTCGTTCTAGCTCAAGGGTTGGCTTCCTAAGTCCTATACGGCATAACCAGCTCCATATCTCAAAGGATCGAGTGCGACAGAGTGACCTCAACCACTACTAGGAAGGGTCTGGAGTGTCGGAGTCAGTTCCGGAAGAGTCGTGTTGTTTCCTGGAGTGGTCCGGAGCCCTGTGTAGCACCTTAGCCTGGTTCCGCACCCTAAGCCTACACACTCCACCACTCTGTAACAGACACTGAACTACCTGGACCTGTGCCTCCGTAGCTCCGAACCTCGTACTAGCTTGGGGGGCGGTCCAGAATAGGTTCCGCGGGCCTGCAACTAAGCTATAACTTTGAAGTGGTACACAGCTTAAGCCTTGGCAGGTGGTACCTAGCCTCAAATCATTGAGCCTACCTACTAGGGGGTCCCGGCATCTGCTTCAAAGGTTTCATACAGATTAAGGTCCAGTCTCAGTGGTAGACAGACTCAAAACAACTGAGTCTATCTCCTAGGGGCCCGAAGCATTCGCTTTGACCCAGACATAGCGGATCGATTCTGCATGCGTCAAATAGCTAAGTTGCAGTATCATTACTACCACATATGCGAGATTCATTTCCCTCTCTGTAGTTCTTTCTGCTACGCAGGGAACAAGATGCTCGCTCGGCTTGCAATCTATGCTACACCTATGACCAAGGACGCTTGCCCAACCTTATGCGGGGGTCCGAAGTGTCTTCTACGGCAACGGTGACCAATAGGTCCAACAATTGAACCTATCAGCCAAGGGGCCAGGGCGCAGGGGTGCTGTGTACCGCAAACCAGAACAATTGATGAACAGCTAAGTTGAAATTTTCTTCTATCAAGTTTCAAACAAGTACAATGTTTTGTAACGTAACTCAAAAAACAAAGCAAAAGTACACTGTTCAGCTCAAGGATCGGCAGGCTCCCGCTTGAAGTAGGCGGCGACGAAGTCGATGACGTCCTGCACGCCCTCTCGTGCAGAAGCCTCCGTCTCTGCCACAGGACCATCGAGCACGGGGGCTAGCGAGATGGCCGGTTCATGGCTCCGAAGGCAGGTCAAGATGTGCTCCACCACCATCCGGATCAGCTCACGGCCCTCGGCCTCAAGCTGGCCAGCCAGGACCTGTTCCAGATGCCGGAGCCTATCTGATGCAGAGCTCAGCGCTGGAAGGGCGTCAGCAATCGAAGCTGGCGTCTCTGCCACTTGGATTGGGCTCATTCCAAATGGCACCAGCACCAAGCTCGCTTCGCCCGCCCAGTCGACGATCCGCTAGGCCCCCACGTGCTGGTCCTCCTGCAGCTTCCAGACCACCTCCTGGACCTGGCTGTCCAGAGCTGCCTTGGCTGCTTCCACCTCGCGGAGCCTCTCCTCGAGCTCTGCCTTCCTCTTCTCCGCCGACTCCTTCCGCTTCTTGAGGGAGTCGCGCAGGCACTCGAGCTGCTTCTCCATACTGGCGGTGAGGGATTCCCGCCTATCAAGGGACTTCCTATCGTCCTCCAGCTCCTGCTCAGCAATAGCCAGCTTGCTGGCCCTCTCCTCCAGCTCCTTCCGCCATCCAACCTGGGTCCCAGAGAGCCCGTCCAGCTCCTGCTTGCGGATCTCGAGACCCTGGCTGTGGGTCTCAAGCTCGGACTGCTGGGCAGCGAGCCAAGTCTCGAGATCGGACCGCTGAGCTGCAAAGCAAACCACCTCCAGGGCAAAAATCTCCTCCCGCTGCGCCAGGGTTTTTTCCCGGTTCGATACTGCGACCTCCCGGTCAAACACCTTCCGAAGGTTGGCCCGGTAGGCCTCTTGGTTGGCCTTGAGTTTGGACCGGACTTCTGCAGCATGGGAGGCTTCAGCCTTCATGTGCGACTCCAGGCGGGTGTGCCAGTCAGAGAGGCGCTGGCGCTCGCTCTCCAGAGCAGCCCACTCCCGCCGGAAGGCCGCCTCGGCGGAGGAGGTTGCCTCCTCTATCGATCGCCAGACCTGGACCAGCACCTGGGGAAGGGGAGTCGCTTCCTCCTCCAGGGGTTGGAGCTGCAGGAGCCGCCTGCCAAAGACCACCTCCAACTCCTCCTCTGCAACAGGACCAGAGCTGGAGGTGGGAGCTTCTGGTGCAGGCATCGGCGCCTCCGCCGCCGCTGCGTCGGGTGCGGCTGTGCCCAGCACCGGCGCCTCCGCTGCGTCGGGTGCGGCTGCGCCCAGCACCGGCGCCTCCACCGCCGCTGCGTTTGGCGCGGCAGCGCCCAGCACCGGTGCCTCCGCCACTGCAGCGTTGGGCGCTACTGAGCCCGGTGATGGCGCGCCCGTCACCGCCGCACCGGGCACCACTGGGCTAGCAGAGGTCGCTGCACCCGAGGATCCCGCACCCGCCGTCGCAGCCGCTGTCGCCGCCGAGGCCGCGGTCGCCTAGGCACCAATCGTCGAGCAGGCGATGGTGGAAGAGATGCTTGGGTGAGGAGCCCTGGCAACAAAGAGTAGGAGCTTTCAGCGTAAAGTGGAGCACCGAGAATAAGGAATGAGGCCCGACGACTGCTTCTGCTGCTGCTGCTGCACCTGTGGCTGCTCCTGCTGCTGCTGCTGATGCTCCCGTGGCTGCAGCTGCTGCTGTTGCTGCCGAGGGGAGGTATCTCTCGGCGGTGATAGTGGCGGCGCGTCCACCCCGGAGGTCCCGCGTTGGCCAGGGGCCCGGGAGCTGCCCTGGCCCGCGTCCTCGGCGGACATCTGGCGTTTCGCGGCGGGCTCCCCATCTAGGGTCCCGTCGCCCCGCTGCAGCCTGCGCCGGCTCGCATCTCCAGACGGCGCGTCGGAGCTGCCCCGGGCCTGGCTGGGACCGCTCGTAGCGGCGCTTCCAGCCACGGCCTGCTTGCCCTTGGGGGTGAGGCCGGACCCCGCGACGTCCGGCATGTCATGATTCCCGAACGCACCAGGGATCCGGATCCCACGGTTCGGGTCGCCTCCGGTCTGGCGTGCGGCCAGCCCGCCATCGTCGAGAGTCGGCAGGGTGGCCAGCACCGCGGTCCTCAGGCGCGAGTCCTCGTAGAGGGGGATGACACCCTGGGGGAGGATCAGGTTCTCCGGGATGAAGACTTCCCCCGTCACCGCCCGCACCAGGACCTCTAGGGCTTCCTAGGTCAGATCACTCCCCTCTCCGCGGTGGGTTCTGCTGCAGTCGTTGAGGCCGGTGAAGTTCCAGGCAGGGCGCGGCCGCTGCCTCAGAGGGGCGATCCGGCGCTTCAAGAAGTCTCCGAGCATGTGCAGCGAGGTGAGGCCGCTCTCCGCCAGCGACCTGATCTTGCCCAGCATGGAGTCGAAATCCGGCTGCAGGGACGGGTTGGCCCTCCAGGATCCACGGTCGGAGGCGGGCCCCTCGGTCGGCAAGGCGAGGCGCTCGTTAGCTTCGGTGGTGGCGATCACCCAATCCCTGCGCCACTCCTCCCACTTCCCGCCAGTAAGGCCGGGAATGTAAGGCGTCGGCAGGTCGCTCCTTGTCTGAAAGTAATACGCCCCCACCTCATCTTTCGCCCTCCCGGACTTCACCAATATGAAGAAGTGGCGGAAGAGGATGACGCAGGGCTGCACTCCCACGAACATCTCGCACAAATGGACGAAGATGGACACCAGGAGGAGGGAGTGGGGTGTAAGGTGTTGAAGTTGGAGGCCGAAGTCTTCCAGCAGCAGCAGCAGCAGGAACGAAGAGATCGGCAGCCCCACACCGGTGGAAATGTGCGAGGTGAATAGCACGGATTCCCCGGTGCGGAGGTTGCCGAGGGGAACCGAGCCTGCTCGGATCCGCCAGCCAGTCTCCTGTGGGCTCCACCCTAGCAAGCGGCGCACCGTGCTCAGCTCCTCCTCGGTCTGGAATCGATGGGGGTGGTTGAGGGACGCCATCACGCTGTGGGGGTGTAGAGCAATCTACGCAGTTGAGTAAGGGAGAAGGCTTGAAGGCAAGGGGCGCAAAGGTTGGAAGGAAGAAGGCGAATGCGGAAAAGTAACCGCAGTACGCGGTTCGTCCCTTTATAAAGCCTGATCCAACCGGCGCGCCCCGGAATCGTCGCTGCAACCCAAGCGACGCACACACCTGGAGTTAACCGCCGAACCATGACAAGGGGGCCCCGGCCCACCAGTCAGGGAGGGCGAGTAACCACAAAGGTGTGAAAGGGCGGAATCTGAACCGTCGTCCGCGCGCGAAGCAAGGCAGAAGCTAAGCTAACGTGCGCGCATTAAGCGCTGGCGTGACCTGCTCCCCGATCTGGGATGGGTCCGGTGACGCCACGTGTCCCAAGAGGAGGGGGAGCTCCGAACCAACGGCTAGGGGCCCGGACCCCCCATAGGGGTGCGGGACCTCCCCGCGCCTGCCCGGACCTCCCATGCGCGTAGAGCTAGCATACCGCCAGGGGGTCCGGAGACTCCACGTGCCCCGCAGGTGCGGGACACGGGCACGAGTCTCCCACTGGAAGACTCACCCACCTACCGCATTTAATGCGGATGGTTGAGGCGTGCTCTGCACCCACTGCGCGTGGGGCAGCCTTTTTCAGGCCTCATTGTGGACCGCGTATTACCAAGGTACACAGTGCAGCTGCATGCGCCGCACCCACGCAGAGCTCGTCTGCCACATTAATTGGATACGACGGCACGACACTTTTCCATCATGCCGCCTACGCCGCAAGCTATACAGCTGTCCAGCTACGTGGCAGGCGACGCCGTTGGCTACGCCCGGCGCCGTTTCGACAAGACAGCACTGGACACGCCGGACGGAGGATTCCAGGAGCAGGCAAGGAAATCCAGGAGGGGGATCTCCTTCCCCTGCGACACTTAATGTATGAACAGTACTTAGTTTATACTACATCGTTGGGCCCACCTGTCGGGGACCAACGACCATGTGCGCGCCTCCCTTGAGATATAAAAGGGAGGCGCCCGCTGTACACGACAGGCTGAACACAAGCTCTCCAGAACATTTGTCCTTCTGCTTGCATGGTACAACGAAAATATTTCCTATACCTAACATCTACTCCCTCCGTTCCAAAATATAGGTCGTTTTGACTTTTTTAGATTCATAGTATTTGCTATGGACCTAGATATAACATATGTCTAGGTACATAGCAAATTATATAAATGTAGAAAAATAAAAACGACCTACTTTTTGGAACGGAGGGAGTACATTTCTTTCACCACTCAAGAGGATAAAATGTTTCTTCTTGTTGCAGGTTGGTAATGTTGGTAATGTTGCTTTCGGAAGGCCGCCTTTATCCATCAGATGCCAGGTGGTACTGGCTGTTTCGTGATGATATATCATCTTGATTTTGGACTCTGGTAGCTTATAATCAGATGGCTTCTTGTGAATCCCCATCTGAAGGGGCTTCTCACAGGGGATTTCGGGATTGTCAGTGTGACAGCCCAAGTTTTTAATTTGGCTAAAATATAGATTAGCAACTAATGTTATGCACAAAGGATCAAGAAAATTTAATAAAAGCACCAAAATTTATTTTTGCAAGCAATTGTATATATGTATATGCATATGTATATGTACACTTACAAGTAAATTAAATAACTTTCAAACTATTGCTCAAATGAAAAGTGTCTGAAACGAAAATTGTAGATCTTGAAATTTTGAACAATAATGGTATTCAAAAGTTTTTCATTTGAGGCCAAGATGAGGGAGAAAAATAAAGTTTATAGAACTGGGATTCGAACTTCAAGGAAATTACGAAACTGCCACTGCCAACATATTTGTTTCTCTCCCCGCATGGCATGTCGTACGCCGGCGACGGCAGAACCACTCCGGGTTCGGACACGCGCCCCCGGTTTCGCGCAATTCCGCTCCTCCCTAGCTTCTCGCCCACGCGACACGCGCCCCAGCCCACTTGGAAAGCTTCCACGCCCTCCCTCGCCATGCACAGAGCTGCCGCCGTGCTGCCACCTCGCCATGAATGCCGTTGGCCTCGCCGTCGAGCCACCCCGACCAAATGGACCTTCCCTGGATGCTCATTGCTTAGCCACGAAGCCTCTTAGCCCCTTAAATAGGCTCCCATTCCTCTCGCGCGCGCAGAATGCCGTCCGCCCCCTCCATTAACGCCGGTGAGCTCGAGCTCACCGGGGCGCCGCCGCTCCGCAACCCCTTTGGCCAAAACGACCTCGCCACGGCCTTCCTCGACACCCACTGAAGCTCCTAGGCTAGGCCCCCCATCCCCAGCGCTGGAAGAACCTCGCCGCCGGCGGTCAGACCCGCCGCCGACCGCCTGCTCCCGCGGAGAGCCTCACTCCGGCCATCTTCCGACGAACCGAGCCCACCCAGAGGTAGCCCTTGAGCCCCTCTCTCTTCTCCCTTGCGGGGCCCCCACCGCCGGCTACTCTCCTCACTGGGAATCGGCGCGCCCTCCCCTGCTCTGTTCCAGAATCCAGCCAGGGACCTTCCCTTAAAAGAAACCAAAGTTTCAGGGGCCTAAGCGAAAAATGTTCATGAACTTCAAAACAGTGAACTTTGAAAATGCGTAGAAATTCGTATAAAATCAGAAAAATGCAAAATAAAATGTTTTGGAATCCTTGCAATAATATCTACAAGTTTTATAACATCCACATCTTCAGTTTTGGTCTGCATTTTAATCCAAGAAAAAGAATAGAATAAATAGGCTCTAAATGTTCTAGAAGTTGTGCTCAGTAACTATAGCTGATTTTTGGCTAGTTTGTGTGTTGCAATGTTAATAGTATTTGGTAAAAATTTGAACACATTTTGACATCAATAACTAGGTCAAAACTCCAAGATTCCTAGATCTACTAGTGTTCTTCATATTTTAAGGCTGGTAAAAATAATAAGATTCTTTGTATGAATTTTTTTTCCTTTGCATGCATATCACTAAAACCTTACTGTTGTGCAAGTTTGAGAAATTTTTCGATCTGATTAGCTATATATTTGAGTTAATGCTTGTTAAGTAGGTTTCATTTGTGATAAATAGTTTTTTTGTTTATAAAAATCTGAAAATATTTGTGGAACACTATTTTGGTCATAGATGCATGTCTACGAAAGTTGAGATCCATTTGATGAACAGAACTGTAGATACAAAATGTGCATGTTATACTATGACTAAATTTGTTATTTTTGTTCTAGTAACAATCATGCTTGAATACTCATGATATTTTCGTCCATTACTAATCAGTGTGTCTAGATACTATATAAAAATATTGACATGCTTTAATACAGATTTTATAGTTCTAATAATAATGCATGAATATACATTGCTTTATTCCGTGATAAACTTATTTGTGATAACAATGCTTCATATTTTTACTAAAGAATTCTTAGGTAGAAAGTAGGCACTGGTAAAAATTTAACATCCATAATCCTTGTAAAACTCCCTGGAGAAATAAAAGTTTCTATCTACTTGTTAAAGTTATCAATTTTATATCTCCTGTTATATGCATAGATTAATTCTTGAAAAATTACAGTCCTGAGAACATCATATCTAGTTGTTTCTATTAAATTTTTAGCTCCAGAATACATGCATAGCAATATGTACAAAATTATGAAATTCCTAGTATAATCTGAGTTAGTGAATTTTCATGCTTAGATATGTTCCTGTTATTTGCTGAAATTTTTACTGTAGATTCTTGAGAGTATGATCTGTTAGATATAAAATTTGCAGCACCAGTTTGTGTCTACAGCTTTTTTGTGTATTTTGTAAATAATCTCATATTTCTAGTCTAGAAATTAAAAACTACAACCCAGCTCATTTTAGGAAGTAAAGTAAATTTATGAACTACTCTATAAACAATTGCCCAAGAAGATGTAATTAAGAAATTTCATAATAAAACTTGTGCTACAACTTTATAGTGAAGAAAAAGAAATGTAAGTTGTTGTCATTTTTGTAACATGAACGTTTTGCATTCATATAGATGCGACGACTCTCATCGACAGAACAAACGAGTTGGTGCCAAGTCCAAGAATGAACTACATGCAGCTCGAGATAATCTAACTAAGTTGCCGAAGACCCGAACCAATGCTCGAAAGAGCCCAAGGCTAATATTTGACTAGGAAGGCAAGCCCTGGTGCATCTAATGCCTATATTTTAAATCTATGCAATCTATGTTGTATCATTATTTATATGTGCATTTAGGTTTTCAGGAGTTGATTGAAACCATAGATGCATGATCCTAGGTACCCAAGTTTTGAACACTAGAGGTTAAGCTAGACTAGATGCTCTGCTAATTAGGACCGGTAAAAGTCGAGTGGTTTCCTGCCTCTCGCGAGATCATAGGTTTGACTGGTTTACCACATACTGCAATCATAAGGTTATGGGCGGGGTCACGGGATGGTACTTGTGGTTGAGACCCCGTCTGTTTAGTGAAAAGATGTTAAGGCCGCAGTGTGTCGTACAAGTTGTTAAGCGTTTGAACGTACTAGCCACATGCCGAAAAATATGGTAATCGGTAAGCAGAGTACCTGATTGGACCCGCGAGTAGACTTTACTTTCACCCTCTTTGAACATTGCACATCGTTCTCATACGGCCAACATGCGGGTGCAGAGTAGCCGTACTCTGTAGTCGAGGTGGGTGACCCTGATCCACGGACGGGAAAGAAAGGGAAAATATTGCGTGGGTGACTTCGTTCCCCATGCGTGTGTGTTAGGTTTGCCTTGCAAAGTTAAGAACTCGATTCGAATCGGTCGCCGCTCACGGTTAATGAGACTGCTTAACACTTCTGCTACATAGAGTAACAAGTGGAAGATGATGGTGATAATATGGTTTTACTTTGAATGCTTATTTCCAACATGCTTGTTTAGATATAGAAGCACATCTAGAATGGTTAATTAAACTAGAATTATGAAAGCTAAAATCGGAAAGCAAGGACCTACTATTAGTTGCTTTTTCGGCAAAACAAACCCCTCCAGCCAAAAAGCCTTGCATGTCTAGTTAAGTGGACTAAGTTATATCCGTTGACGGGTAAGTCTTGCTGAGTATTAGTATACTCAGCCTTACTTGTGGCTTTGTTTTCAGGTGTTATCATCGGGGTTATGGTTGATGTCATGTACGGACTTCATCGTGATGTCATGTTTCGTCGATAGACTATCATTTGTTTTCTGCTGAAATCAAGAACTCTGATGATATCTTTTATGATGCAAAAGCATTTTTTTATTTTAAACTCAGTTTGTAATAAATTTATGATGTACTCTGTGATTTAAGAAATGATGAAATATTGTAATCTCTGGACTTGCCTTCGTGCTAGTGTTCTACAAGCTTTGGGTTCGATCGACGTGTACGTGAATTATTCGGGATTTTACCCGACAGTGCTGCCGGATTACTCCATTTGAAGTGCGTGTTAACCCGTATTGCCTTTATGGAAAGGGTTAGCGCACTTGAGCCGGATTAATTCGGGTGGTTCTACCACAGCTGCTATTAGAGCCGAACAAAGCGACGCACCATAGAAAGCAACAAATTTTGAAATTAGTTTCTTAAAACTTGACCACAAAATTTGTGTTTGCAAAATGCATTGGTTCGTTAAGGATTGTGCCTAGTTCGTAAAGCCCTAGGGAATTATGGGTATATAACTAGGTGGCTATTTAACTTATGGTTAACTTCTAGCATATTAGTTTTGACAATTTTCTGCAGATACACTAACCACACGTACGTAAGTTAAGAACGACTAGTTATTCGTCTAGTTATATATAGGGAGTGCCGTAAAATTGTGCCATGCCACCGGTGCTGACCCTGTAAGTCTAAAGTTATTTGGCAGTTATTTTCTTTTGTGAGGACGAATAGGTCGAGCATACATCATGATCATGTTTTGAAACTAAACACACATAGATGTTTAATATGTACACACTCTCCATTTTAAGTCGTTCGAATTTCGGGGACGAGATTCTTTTTAAGTGGGTAGGCTGTGACAACCCAAATTTTTTATTTGACTAAAATATAGATTAGCAACTAATGTTATGCACAAAGGATCAAGAAAATTTAATAAAAGCACCAAAATTTATTTTTGCAAGCAATTGTATATATGTATATGCATATGTATATGTACATTTACAAGTAAATTAAATAACTTTCAAACTATTGATCAAATGAAAAAGTGCTTGAAACAAAAATTGTAGATCTTGAAATTTTGAACAATAATGATATTCAAAAGTTTTTCATTCGAGGCCAAGATGAGGGAGAAAAATGAAGTTTACAGAACTGGAATTCGAACTTCAAGGAAATTACGAAACTGCCACTGCCAACATATCTGTTTCCCTCCCCTCACGGCGTGTCGTACGCCGGCGACGGCAGAACCACTCCGGGTTCGGACGCACGCCCCCGGTTTCGCGCGATTCCGCTCCTCCCTGGCTTCTCGCCCACGTGACACGCGCCCCAGCCCACTTGGAAAGCCGCCACGCCCTCCCTCGCCGTGCACAGAGCTGCCGCCGAGCTGCCACCTCGCCGTGAATGCCGTTGGCCTCGCCGTCGAGCCACTCCGACCAAATGGACCTTCCCTGGATGCTCATTGCTTATCCACGAAGCCTCTTAGCCCCTTAATTAGGCTCCCAATCCTCTTGCGCGCGCAGAACGCCGTCCGCCCCCTCCATTAACGCCGGTGAGCTCGAGCTCACCGGGGCGCCGCCGCTCCGCAACCCCTTTGGCCAAAACGACCTCGCCACGGCCTTCCTCGACACCCACTGAAGCTCCTAGGCCAGGCCCCCCATCCCCAGCGCCGGCAGAACCTCGCCGCCGGCGGTCAGACCCGCCGCCGACCGCTTGCTCCCGTGGAGAGCCTCACTCCGGCCATCTTCCGACGAACCGAGCCCATCCAGAGGTAGCCCTTGAGGCCCTCTCTCTTCTCCCCTGCGGGGCCCCCACCGCCGGCTACTCTCCTCGCCGGGAATCTGCACGCCCTCCCCTGCTCTATTCCAGAATCCAGCCAGGGACGTTCCCTTAAAAGAAACCAAAGTTTCAGGGGCCTAAGCGAAAAATGTTCATGAACTTCAAAACAGTGATCTTTGAAAATGCGTAGAAATTCGTAGAAAAATCAGAAAAATTCAAACTAAAATGTTTTGGAATCCTTGCAACAATGTCTACAAGTTTTGTTACATCCACATCTTCAGTTTTGGTCTGCATTTTAATCCAAGAAAAAGAATAGAATAAATAGGCTCTAAATGTCTAGAAGTTGTGCTCAATAACTATAGCTAGTTTTTGGCTAGTTTGTGTGTTGCAATGTTACTAGTATTTGGTAAAAATTGGAACACATTTTGACATCAATAACTAGGTCAAAACTCCAAGATTCCTAGATCTACTAGTGTGCTTCATATATTAAGGCTGGTAAAAATAATAAGGTTCTGTGTATGAATTTTTTTTTCTTTGCATGCATATCACTAAAACCTTACTGTTGTGCAAGTTTGAGAAATTTTTTGATCTGATTAGCTATATATTTGAGTTAATGCTTGTTAAGTAGGCTTCATTTGTGATAAATAGTTCCTTTGTTTAGAAAAATCTGAAAATATTTGGGGAACACTATTTTGGTCATAGATGCATGTCTAAAAAAGTTGAGATCCATTTGATGAACAGAACTGTAGATACAAAATGTGCATGTTATGCTATGACTAGATTTGTTATTTTTGTTCTGGTAACAATCATGCTTGAATACTCATGATATTTTCGTCCATGACTAATCAGTGTGTCTAGATACTATAAAATTTTTTACATGCTTTAATACACAGTTTATAGTTCTAATAATAATGCATGAATATACATTGCTTTATTCCCTGATAAACTTATTGGTGATGAAAATGCTTCATATTTTTACTAAAGCATGATTAGGTAGAAATTAGGCACTGGTAAAAATTTGACACCCAGAATCCTTGTAAAACTCCCTGGAGAAATAAAAGTTAGTATCTACTTGTTAAACTTATCAATTTTATATCTCCTGTTATATGCATAGATTAATTATAGAAAAATTACAGTCCTGAGAATATCATGTCTAGTTGTTGCTATTAAATTTTAATCTCCAGAATACATGCATAGCAATCTTTACAAAATTATGAAATTCCTAGTATAATCTGAGTTAGTGAATTTTTATGCTTAGATATGTTCCTATATTTTAAATCTATGCAATCTATGTTGTATCATTATTTATCTGTGCATTTAAGTTTTCTGGAGTTGGTTGAAACCATAGATGCATGATTCTAGGTACCCATGTTTTGAACACTAGATGTTAAGCTCGACCAGATGCTCTGCTAATTAGGACCGGTAAAAGTCGAGTGGTTTCCTGCCTCTCGCGAGATCATAGGTTTGACTGGTTTACCACATACTGCAATCATAAGGTTACGGGCGGGGTCATGGGATGGAACTTGTGGTTGAGACCCCATCTGTTTAGTGAAAAGATGTTAAGGCCGCGGTGTGTGGTACAAGTTGTTAAGCGTTTGAACGTACTAGCCATATGCCGAGAAATATGGTAATCGGTAAGCAGAGTACCTGATTGGACCGCGAGTGGACTTTACTTTCACCCTCTTTGAACATTGCACATCGTTCTCATGTGTTGTGGTGTGCAAACCCACAGCCGGGTGGCGTAGTGCACCCAGCTAAACCCAGAGGGTGAGTACTAGGGGGTTAGCTAGGATTAGCCCAATCTCGGTGGAAGAACGCGATGAACACAGCAGGTTTAGAGTGGTTCGGGCCACCGTAGCTTAATACCCTACGTCCACTGTGTGTTGTATTGCTTGTGCTCTCAAGAGGTTGAGAGCAGGGTTGCTCGGAGTGGAAACCGAGCTTGTGTGTAGAGAGTCTTGGCGTGTCTCCAGCTCAGTCTAGAGAGAGTCTAGAGAGAGTCTGTAGTGTGCAGTGAGCGCCTCCCTTTTATATCTCAAGGGAGGTGCGCACATGGCCGTTGAGTCCCCGACAGGTGGGCCCAACGATGTAGTATAAAATAACATACTGTACAGACATCATGGCATTGCAGGCGACGGAGATCTCATTCTTGGATTTCCTTGCTCGCGGGAATCTTCCGTTCGGCATAGCCATGCCCTGTCTTGTCGAAACGGCGACAGGGGGTAGCTTGCGGCGTTGCCTGCCGCGTAGCTGAACGGGCTGTGTAGCTTGCGGCATAGGTGGTATGATGAAAAGGTGTCATGCCGTCGTATCCATTTAATACGGCAGACGGGCTCTGCGCGGGTGCGGCGCATGCGGCTGCACTGTGTACCTCGGTAATATGCGGTCTACAGTGAGGCCTGACAAAGGCTGCCCCACGTGCCGTGGCGGCAAAGCACGCCTCAACCACCCGCATTGAATGTGGTGGGTGGGCGAGTCTTCCAGCGGAAGACTCGCGCCCGCGCCTGTGCCTGCGGGACACGTGGCGCCCCCGGACCCTGCCCTAGCGGTATGTAGGTTCTACGCACGTTGGAGGTCCGGACGAATGCAAGGAGGTCCCGGTCCCCTATGGGGGGTCCGCGCCCTTAGCTGTTGGCTCGGAGCTTCCCCTCCTCAGGGACACGTGGCGTCACCGGACCCGTCCCAGAGCAGGGAGCGGGTCCGGGGCCGTTGGCCCGGTGAGGTAAGAGCTTGACCCGTGGAGCCCGGCTGCTCTGCCCCTTATGGTGTAGTTACAGATGACTACGCGAGTCCTGCCTTGCTGCAGAAGGAGTGGGTATCCCTGCTAAAGGGTACCGACATCATGCGGCCAACATGCGGGTGCAGAGTAGCCATACTCTGTAGTCGAGGTGGGTGACCCTGATCCACGGATGGGAAAAAAGGGATAATATTCCGTGGGTGACTTTGTACTCCATGCGTGTGTGTTAGGCTTGCCTTGCAAGGTTAAGAACTCGATTCGAATCGGCCGCCGCTCACCGTTAATGAGACTGCTTAACACTTTTGCTACTTAGAGTAACAAGTGGAAGATGATGGTGATAATATGGTTTTACTTTGAATGCTTCTTTCCAACATGCTTGTTTAGATATAGATGCTCATCTAGAATGGTTAATTAAACTAGAATTATGAAAGCCAAAATCGGAAAGCAAGGACCTACTATTAGTTGCTTTTTCGGCAAAACATACCCCCCAGCCAAAAAGCCTTGCATGTCTAGTTAAGTGGACTAAGTTATATCCATTGATGGGTAAGTCTTGCTGAGTATTAGTATACTCAGCCTTGCTTGTGGCTTTGTTTTCAAGTGTTATCATCGGGGTTATGGTTGATGTCATGTACGGGCTTTATCATGACGTCATGTTTCGTCGATAGATTATCGTTTGTTTTCCGCTGAAATCAAGAACTCTGATGATACTTTTATGATGCAAAAGTATTTTCTGAATTTAAACTCAGTTTGTAATAAATTTATGATGTACTCTGTGATGTCAGAAATGATGAAATATTGTAATCTCTGGACTCACCTTCGTGCGAGTGTTCTGCAAGCTTTGAGTTTGATCGACGCGTACGTGGATTATTCGGGATTTTACCCGACAGCGCTGCTGGATTACTCCGTTTGAAGTGCGAGTTAACCCATATTGCCTTTATGGAAAGGGTTAGCGCACTTGAGCTGGATTAATTCGGGCGGTTCTGCCACAGTCAGGTTCCTAAACTACTTGAAAGATCATCTATCACCAATGGCACTGGACATATAAATAGATGAGCGTCCCAGGGAAGCTCCTGAGTCCTTGGAGATGACTCTGGTTTCAGACAGCCTAGAGTAGTTCAGGGTAGCTTGCCCGGTAGGTCTTTGTGGGTATTTGTGCTGTTTATTTCGCACATTTCCATCGGCTTGGGGCTGCCGATCTCTTCATTCTTCCTGCTGCTGCTGGAGGATTTCGGCCTCCAGCTCCAGCATCTCATGCCCCACTCCATCCTCCTGACGTCAATCTTCGTCCACTTATGAGAGATGTTCATGGGGGTGCGGCCCTGCGTCATTCTCTTCCGCCACTTCTTCGTCCTGGTGAAGTCCGGGAAGGGCAAGGATGAAGTGGGGGCGTACTACTTCCAGACGAGGAGCGATTTACGAACGCCCTACATTCCCGGGCTTACTGGCGGGAAGTGGGAGGATTGGCGCAAGGAATGGTTGATCGCCACCAGCGAAGCCAACGAGCACCTCGTCATGCCGACCAGAGGACCCGCCTCCAACCGTCAGTCCTGGAGGGCCAAGCCGTTCCTACCGTCGGAGTTTGACTCCGTGCTGAGCAAGATCAGGGCGCTGGCGGAGAGCGGCCTCACCTCGCTGCACGTGCTCGGGGACTTCCTGAAGCGCCAGATCGCCCCTCTGAAGCAGCGGTCGCATCCTGCCTGGAGCTTCACCGGGCCCCAAGACTGCAACAGGACCCACCGCGGGGAGGACAGCGATCTGATCCAGGAAGCCCTGGAGGTCTTTGAAACACCCAGTTTATAAAAGGACATAAACCGAGCAATCATATACGTGCCAGGATCAAGTCACACGTATATACAACAGAATGAACAGTATATCACAGCACATATCACGAATAAGACATAATAAATCGAAATACGAATGTTATTTATTACATTAATGACAAAAATGTCTGATACAGCGGAAGCGAAGTACAAATACGATAAAAGCTCTCCGAAGCTGAGCAGGGCGCCACAGGGACGTCGACTGGGAGACGAACGCCTAGAAGTCCTCGTAGTCCTGGTAATGCTGAGCGAACTCCCTCGTGTCGGCAGGAACTAAGCAGCAGTAGCGTAGCCAAGAGGAAAAAGTAGAGAAGAGGCAAGAGTGAGTACACAACTTGTACTCAACAAGTATAACACAAACTATGAGGCTCTAAGGTTGGCTGACTCAACTGCATAAGCTTTTAATTCTTGGCAAAGTTTTATTAAAGCTAATTACTACAAGTTGATGAATTACCATTAACCCAGTTACATAGTCATTAATCAGAATTAATTAAGAAACTACTGAGAACCAAACCGAACCAAGCCACCCGGGGAAACCTGCCTCGTCAAAGGAAGATAACCCCACTAATCAAAAGGAGGATCTGGGCCGCTCATGACCGTGAGCACGGCTAGTATACCAGTTTTACACTCTGCAGAGGTTGCACATCTTTACCCACAAGTCGTGAGCTATGCTAGTTGTTCATCACACTTCCTCAGGTGAGATGGCTAGCAAACTCACTACGAGGACTTTACAAAGAATTTCGTTGGTAGGGAGTAACCGCGAGGGTGGATCGGCGACTATGGAGCAGGTCTAGTGGGCATCAAGACACGAAGCACAGACGAGGCCACTCAGCACGAGGGCCATAGAAGCTTACCGCCCCTGCCCCGCAGGTAAGTTACTCCGAACCAAAAAGACCTAATTATTACGCCAAGACCGTCCCATTCCAATCTTGTGGTAGCGCTGTTGTCCCAGGTTGTCGCTCTATGAACCGGTCCTTATGGAGAGTGGCCAACCAAGCACTAAGCACCGTGCGGGCCCCCTAAACCATGTTTCTAACAAAACATATTTTAACGGGACGTGAGCCACCCAAGCACGAAGCACAGAGGGCCACTCCCAGAATTAAGTTGCATATACCATTAATCAAATTAATTAAAGAGGACCATTATGTGTTATAGCGCAGCAACCTAGCACAACTAACCAAAAAAAATGCAACCCAAAGGATATATGTAAAGGATATAAAGTGGCTAGGAAAGTCCTTATAGGCATACAGTATTAAAATGCAGTATGAAAATGTATTTAAAAGTGATAGGTGGTGTTCATGTTATACTTGCCTTCCTCGTACTGCTCCTGCTGCTGCTCAAAGTGCTCGAAAGACGGCTGCTCCGGGTACTGGTACTGGGGCTCCTCCGGTAGCTCAACGTCTACTCACGAACACATGGCCAAAAACAAAGCACAACATAAACATACAAGCAAACACTAACAAAAACTAGGAAATAGTACATCAATACATAAAAACAGCACACTAAGCTAATCTAAAACTATTCTACGCGTTACAACGATCGCGTGGACGTAAAGAACGCTTAAAACGGAGCTAAAACGCATAATCTAGGCTAAAAACAAGTTCTAGGGGCTTATCTGCGAGAAAAACTAAGTTCCAGGGGGTTTTCTGCAAAAACCGAGGACTAAAACATAATTAAACCTTCGTTCTAGGGTCTAACTCGCAAATCTACCAGAGCAGGATGGCGAGTTCTATTTTAAAGAAGGTCAGGGGTTAAAACGTTAAAAACGGGACCTAGACGCAAATACTTTTGAATAAGCCTGGACTGCGGGTTGATTTGGCAAAAGATGAGGGTCTCTTTAGAAAAAGAGCCTGGCCGAAGGGGTGCGCGCGGATCTGATCCGTTGGATCACGATCCCGCGGCTCAGATCTAACCAAACAACGATCTAATCCTGGGCGCTCAACGCCGGCGACCACTTCCCACGGCGGCACGGTTTAGGAGCTCGCCGGAGTTCGCCCATCTGGCGCTCCAGGGCTCGGTTTGGCATGTGGTTTGGCCTGGGAGCATGCCCGTGGCATGAGTAAGCCACTGGGGCACTCGGTGGGGCGCTGCGGGGTACGGTGAGGGGCGCGCGGCGGTGGGGGCGGCTCGGCGTGACAGAGCTCGCCGGCGTGCGGCTCGCTGGGGCCTAGAGAGCGCCACGGCAACTACAACTTAGAGTAAGAGCACGGCGGGGACTAGGAGAGCTCACCGAGCTTGGAAACGGGATGAGATGTGGCGCAGAGGGGGCCGGCGACGAGGCCCGGGCGGCGGCACTCGGACGGGGTCGGAGACGGGTCGAAGCAAGGGGCCTCCGGACGTCTGGGCGGCGCGGGTCGATGCGGGGTGTGCCTGCGAGGTCGGTGGAGGGGTCAATGAGGTTGGAAACCCACCGGCGGTGAGAAATCGAGCGGGCGAGGAAAACTCACCGGAGAGATGTCCGGCGAAAATCTCGGCGCAGCACGGGGCTAGGGCCGAGGCAAAGGTTTCAGGAGGGTTGCTGGCGTTGTGGCGGTGCTCCTGCGCGGGTTGGCCAGGACTCTGGTGCAACGGGGTGGCTGCTAGGGTTTATGGCAGCCGCGGCTGAGCGAGATGGTGGGCACAGAGGGCCACAGGGTGCTATTTGTAGGGCGGCAGGGTGACCTGGGCATGCGCGCCCGTGGTTGGAAGGCCGGCGCGATCGGGGCCGGGGATCTTGGCTTCGGTTGCGCGAGGAAGACGAAGCTGGCGTGTGGGGCCGACGGGTCAGTGAGCGGGAGAGCGACGTGGCTGCGGGGTGAACGGCGCCGACAGGTGGGCCTGGGCGCGGGTGAGAGCTGAGAGGGACGCGGGGCACGCGAGCGTGCTGACCGGCGGGGCCCAGTTAGCAGGGGCGGGGGCGCGAGCTGAAGCCCATGTCGGGCCGCTGCGCGGGATGGGAGGCCGAGCGGAGCCGATGTGGCCTGGGCCAGCGGAGGAGAGGGTGGGAGCGGGCCAAAGGGGAGGAGGTGGGCCGGCCAACGGGCCAAGAAAAGGGAAAAACCGGGCTGGGTTTTTGGAGAGGGTTTTGGGCTGGGTCTGGTTTTCCTTTTCTATTCTATTTCTTTCCTCTTTTCTATTTCTAATTCAAACAAAGCCAAATGAATTCAAATAAATTTGAATTCAAACAAACAAAAGAAAGAGATGCTCCAGCATGAATGCAACAACACAGTTTTAATCTAGGGAAAATTTTAATTAATTAAGGAACAAAAATTAGATTATATGCAAGACTAAGAAAATAAATTCCTTAGAAAAAGTTAAATAAACCAATTAAATTTATTAGTAAATGCTGGAATTTAAATTAGGGTGTTACAGTCTTGGTGCGAGCGGTGACGGGGGAGATCTTCGTCCCGGAGCACCTGATCCTTCCTCAGGGTGTCGTTCCTCTTTGCGAGGACTCACGCCTGAGGACTGCGGTACTGGCTACTCTGCCGACCCTCGACGACGGTGGGCTACCAGCGCGCCAAACTGGGGGCGACCCGGACCGTGGGATCCGGATCCCTGGTGCATCTGGGGAACAAGCCGTGCAGAGCGCCACGGGGTCTAGCCCTACTGCCAAGGGCAAGCAGGCCGTGGCTGGTAGCTCCGCCGCGAGCGGTCCCAGCCAGTCCCGGAGCAGCTCCGGCGCATCGCCGGAGGAAGCGAGCCGGCGCAGGTTGCACCACGGCGACGGGACCCCAATTATGGAGCCCGCCGCAAAGCATCAGAGGACCGCTGAGGACGCAGGCCAGGGTAGCTCCCAGGCCCTCGGCTCTCGCGGGACCCCTGGAGTAGCCACGCCGCCACCACCACCGCCGGGAGGTGCCTCCCCCCGGCAGCAACAGCAGCAGCAGCAGCCACGAGGTGTGCCTCCGTCGCCGCCACGGCAGCCACCACCACCGCCGGGAGGTGCATCTCCCCGGCAGCAGCAGCAAACACCACCACCGCCACCACCAGGGCAGCAGCAGTAGCCACGAGGGGCGCCTCCGCCGCCGCCTCGGCAGCAGCAGCCTCCACCACCACCGCCACCAACAGGGCAGCAGCAGGAGCAGAAGCAGTCACCCAGCCTTCGTGGACGCTGGAGACCTGGCGCTTTAGGGTAAGTGTTCTTCCATTCACTCCCCTCATTCTCGGTGCTTCGCTTTTTGCTGAAGGGCTTCTTCTCTTTGTTTGCCAGGGCTTCTCGCCCAGGCAGCACTTCTACCGCCGCTGGCTCGTCAGCGGGGGTCCAGGCGACCGGCGCCTCGGCAGCAACGGCGGAAGCGACGGCGGATGTGGGGAGCTCGGGTGCGGCGACTTCCGCTAACCCGATGGCGCCCAACATGGCGGATGCGCCAGTGCCAGGCGTAGAAACGCCCGATGAGGTGGCCCCCGAGGCCCCGGCTACGGCAGCAGTCGCGCCGACCCCGGTCTTGGCGATGGCGAGCATAGCGGCAGCGGCGCAGCAACGGCGAGCACCTCGGTACCCGAGGTCCCGACGTCTGTGCCGGATGTCCCCACCCCCATCTCCGAACCTATAGCAGAGGAAGAGCTGGAGGTGGTCTCTGGTAGGCGGCCCTTGTAGGGTCCCCTAGAGGAGGATGCGGTTCCCCTCCCCCAGGTGCTAGTCCGGGTCAGGCGGATGATAGAAGACGCGACCTCTACTGCCGAGGCGGCATTCTGGCAGGAGTGGGCAGCTCTAGAGAGCGAGCGTCAGCGCCTCGGCAACTGGCATATCCGCCTGGAGGAGAGCACAAAGGCCGAAGCCTCCCATGCCGCCGCCGCCCGGTCCGAGCTTGAGGCCGACCTTGAGTCCTACAGGAAGGGGCTCCGAAAGGTGTTCGACCGGGAGTTCGCGACGTCGAGATGGAAAAAGCCCTGGAGTTGCGGGAGGAGGCTATTGCCAAGGAGGAGGCCAACCTCGCGGCCCAACGATCCGAGTTCAAGTCTCGTAGCCAGGGACTCGAGGTCCGCAAGCTGGAGCTCGACAAACTCTCCGAGTCAATGCATCAATGGCGACAGGAGCTGCAGGAGACCGCCAGCCAGCAGGCTGTCACCGAGATAGAGCTCGAGGGGGAGAGAAAGTCCCTTGCCCGGCGGGAATCCCTCACCACCAGCATGGAGCAGGCCCTTGCGTGCCAGCGCGAGAGTCTTAAGACCCTGAAGGAGTCAGCGGCGCGGAAAGAGGCCTCGCTCCAGGAGAAGGCCCGCCAGCTGGAGGCGGCTCAGGTGGCACTGGATGCCCAGGTGCAGGAGGAGGTCCAGGAGGCAGTCCAGAAGCTGCAGGAGGACCAGCGCATGGGGGCCCAGCGAATCATTGACTGGGCGAGCGAAGCAAGCTCAGCTCTGGTGCCACTTGGAATGAGTCCAATCCAAGTGGCGGAGCCACCAGCTTCAATTGCTGACGTCCTCCCAGTGCTGAACTCTGCTTCCGATAGACTCCGGCGCCTGGAGCCGATCCTTGCTGGCCACCTTGAAGCCGAGGGCCGCGAGCTGTGCCAGATGATGGCGGAGTATATTTTGACCTGCCTCCGGTGCCACGACCCTGCTATCTTGCTAGCCCCCGTCGTCGATGGTCCAGTGGCGGAGACGGAGGCCTCCGCTCGGGAGAGCGTGCGGGATGTCGTCGACTTCGTAGCTGCTTATTTCAAGCGGGAGCCTGCATATTCTTGAGCTAGACCATCACAGCAGGCGAACTTTTGTTTTTTGTGTTATGTAAGAACTTTGTACTTGTTGAAATTTTAATAAAAGAAAATTTCAACTTAGCTGTTTGTCAGTTGCTCTGGTTTGCGGTATGCAGCACCCTGGCCCCTTGGTAGATAGGTTCAGTTGTTAGAACCTATCTGCCATCGGAGCTGAAGAAGACGTTCCGGACCCCCGTATGAGGTTGAGCAAGTGTCCTTGGGCATAGGTGTAGCATACATTGCAAGTCGAACGAGCGACTTATTCCCTGTATAGCAGAAAAAACTACAGAGAGGAAAATCAAACTCGCTGGAATGGTAGTAATGATACTGCAACTTAGCTATTTGACGCATGCAGAATCGATCCTAGGTGTCTGGCTCAAAGCAAACGCTCCGGGGCCCTTGGGAGACAGGCTCCGTTGTTTTGAGTCTGTCTACCACTAAGACTGGACCTCGATCTGCATGAAGCCTTAAAGTGGATGCCGGGACCCCCTGGTAGGTAGGCTCAATGGTTTGAGGCTAGCTACCACTAGTCAAGGCCTAACCTGCATACCACTCAAAGTCAAAGCTTAGTAGCAGGCCCGCGGGACTTATTCTGGACCGACCCCCAAGCTAGTACGAGGTCCGGTGCTCCGGATGCGCAGGTCCAGGCAACACGATGCTTGTTACAGAGTGGTGGAGTGTGTAGGCTTAGGGTACGGAACCAGGCTAAGGCGCTACACAGGGCTCCGGACCACTCCAGGAAACAAACACGACTTTATCGGACCTGGCTCCGACATTCCGGACCCCTCCCTAGCAGTGGGTGAGGCCGTTCTGTCGTACTCCATCCTTTGAGACATGGAGCTGGACCTGTCGCGCAGGATGTAGGAAGCCAACTCTTGAGCTAGAACGAGGTCTGGGCCCCTAATTACCAAGGTCCGGGTACTAGAGCACTCGTTACGGGGTGGTGGAGCGTGTAGTCTTTGGGTACGGAACCGGCTAAGCGGCTACACAGGACTCCGGACAACCCCAGGAAACAAGCACCCCCTCTCCAGAGCAGGTCCCTAGGGGTCCAGACCCCTTTCCCAGCAGCAAGGGGGTCCGGACTTGTACGGCAGTCTGGCAACTCAATACAGATCTTAGCTGTAGCGACAAGAGTGAAAGTCCGCACAGGGGTTAGAAAGGCAAAAGCTCGAGAATCGAAATGCAAAATAAGATTTTGACACAAAGACAAAACTGGGGGCAAATCTTTCCTTTGCAACTTGATATACATGGCTTGCGCGATGGATGCCAGAGGCCGGGTTTATGAGGGCGGACCTCTACCGCTCTGGGCCGCGCGTTAATGCTAGCCGATGGTGCGATGGATGCCAGAGGCCGGGTTTACGAAGACGGACCCCCACCGCTCTGGACTGCACGCTAATTCTATCTTATTACAAAGGAAAAATTCATTTTCCTGCTCTGTCTAAGTGTAAAACTTACACAGATGTTCAATGTTCCATGGGTTGGGTAGTGGCACCCCTTCTTCTGTGGCAAGGCGAACGCATCCGGGCTGGCATACTTCTGTAACCTTGAAGGGATCCTCCCAGCTAGGGGAGAGTTTGTGGAGCCCTGCTCGGTTCAGGATCCACCTTAGGATGAGGTCGCCAGCCCGGAGCTCCCTACTGTGCACAAACCGTTGACGATAGCGCCTGAGCGCCTGGTTGTAGCGTGCATTTCGGATTGCTGCTCACCACCTTCGTTCGTCAACGAAGTCCACATCATCGCGCCGCAGTTGTTCCTGTATGGATTCGTCAAAAGCCTGGACCCGTGGTGAGCCCATGTGAATTTCCGGGGGAAGGCATGCTTCAGCCCCGTAGACCAGGAAGAATGGGGTCTCCCCGGTGGCTCGGCTGGGTGTGGTCCGGTTGCCCCATAGTACGCACGGAAGCTCATCAACCCATTTGGCACCATGCTTTTTCAAGTAGTTATAGGTGCGGGTCTTGAGTCCCCTAAGGACCTCTGCATTCGCTCTCTCGACCTGTCCATTGCTGCGGCGATGTGCCACGGACGCAAAGCATAGCTAGATGTCGATGTCCTCACAGTACTCTTGGAAGAGTCTGCTTTTGAATTGGTTCCCGTTGTCCGCGATGATGCGGTTTGGGATGCCAAATCTGCACACAATGGACTTGAGGAATGCGACTGCTGATTTTTTGGTGATGTTCACCACAGGGGTAACCTCAGGCCATTTTGTGAATTTGTCAATGGCTACGTAGAGGAACCGGTACCCGCCGACGGCCCGGGGGAACGGCCCTAGGATATCCATGCCCCATACGGTGAATGGCCATGAGAGTGGGATTATTTGCAGAGCTTGATCCAGTGTGTGTATTTGCTTTGCATGGAACTGGCATGCTTTGCAGGACTTTACCAGCTCAGCCGCATCCTGGAGTGCTGTCGGCCAGTAGAAGCCATGCCGAAAGGCCTTACCAACAAGCATGCGAGGTGAGGAATGACTTCCACACTCGCCTCCATGGATCTCCGGGAGCAACTCGCGGCCCTCTTCCTAGGAAATGCACTGCATGAGGATACCATTGGCGCCACAGCGGTAGAGATCCCCTTCTACCACCGCGTAGCGTTTAGCCAATCGTACTATGCGCTCAGCGGACACATCGTCATCAGGAAGGATATTGTCTTTCAGGTAGTCCCGGATCTCAGAGATCCATGCATCGGGACCTCCCTGAGCAGGTGGGAGTGGCTCTATGAGGTCTCCAGGGTCCTCAACAGAGCACACAACCCAGGACAGGCACCACAGATGGAATGCCGCCGGGACCGCTAGCTTCGAGGTGCTAGCTTGATCCCCTTCACCCAGTTCGGCAGGCTAGGCGGTAGGTCTCAGCAACCGTCTTTCGAAGACGCCCTCGGGCACGGATGCCCAGATAGATGCTCTCGCGGAGAGATCATCTGCTGCTGAGTTGAATTCGCGGGGAACATGTTGCAGTTCCAAGGCGTCGAAGTCCTTCTCGAGCTTCCTCACGTGAATGAGGTATGCCGCGAGCTAGGGATTGTTGCAGCTGCAATCCCCCCGGACCTACTTGATGATTAGCTGAGAATCTCCCTTCACCAGGAGCTGCCGGACCCACAAAGACAGGGCTTGTGTCAGGCCAAAGATCAAAACTTCGTACTCCGCCATGTTGTTGGTGGCCTTGAACTCAAGGTGCACCATGTACTTCAGCTGATCTCCGTTTGGGTCGATGAGGACCACACCAGCTCCAGCCCACTGCTTGCGGACGGACCCGTCGAAGAAGAGTGTCCAGTGGGGCTCAGTGAAGACTGGTGTCCTGACTTCTGGCTCCGGGGGTCCGGCGTTGAGATCCGGACCCCCAGGATTGCTTGGGGAAGGAGTCCATTCTGCTATGAAATCAGACATGATTTGGCTTTTGACTGCATGGTAGGGCTGGAAGTCCAGCTGGAACTCAGCCAACTCTGCTGCCCACTTGGCGATGTTGCCAGTGGCATTGGAGTTGTGTAGGATCGCTCTCAGCGGATAAGAGGTCACTACGACAACTTTGTGTGCCTGAAAATATTGGCGCAGTTTCCTGGACGCAATAAGTATGGAATAGATAAGCTTATGCGTCTCAAGATACTTGGCCTTTGCCTCGTGGAGGACTTCTCTGATATAGTAGACTGGCTTCTGGATTGTCCGGACCCTGGCCACCTGGTCCGACTCGCCCTTGTCCACCACGTCAGGTCCTTGGGCCCCCAGGGGTTCTGGGTTCCCACTGGGTCGAGGCTCCTCCGGACCCCCTTGTCCGGGGTCCAGACCTTTAGACATAGGAGTGGTTGCCGGACCCCCAAGTCCGTGATCCGGCTCACCATCCTTGGCCGGGGAGACCCTGGTGTCCCCCTGGCGAGCTTGCTCCGCCCTCTCGGCGACCAGCACCATGCTGACCGCTTCTGTAGACGCCGCAAGATACAAAAACAACGCCTCACCTAGCTCTGGAGCCACCAATACTGGCAGTGAGGTGAGGTGCTGCTTCAGCTCCTGGAAGGCTTGTTCAGCCTCTTCAGTCCAAGAGAATGGACCGGACCTCCTCAATAGCTTGAAGAAGGGGAGGGCCCTCTCAGCTAGCCTCGAAATGAAGCGGCTAAGAGCGGCCAGAGATCCAGTAAGCTTCTAGACGTCCTTGATGCGGCCAGGAGGCCTCATCGCCTCGATCGCCCTCATCTTGGCTGGGTTTGCCTCGATGCCTCGATGCGAGACCAGGAAACCCAGCAGCTTCCCCGCCGAGATGCCGAAAACACACTTCTCGGGATTCAGCTTCGTGCGCGTGGCGCGCAGTCGGTCGAAGACGAGGGACAAGTCCTCAACTAGTGTTGACCCTACCTTAGTCTTGACTACAATATCATCGACATACACCTCAACTATATCTCTAATTAGATTACAGAAAGTTTTGTTCATAGCTCGCACAAACGTGGGTAAGGCATTCCGCAGACCATATGGCATGACAATATAGCAATAAAGTCCATCCACTGTTACAAAAGCAGTATGTTTCCTATCCTCTCTAGACATCTGAATCTGGTGGAAACTAGAGTATGCATCTAGGAAAGACAAAAGGTCACACCTGGAGGTGGACTCCACAATCTGATCGATACGTGGAAGAGGATAGGGGTCTCTAGGACATGCCGTGTTGAGGCTGGTGTAGTCGATGCACATCCGAAGCTTCCCGTTGGCCTTTGGGACGATGACCGGGTTGGCCAACCACTCGGGGTGCTAGACCTCCTCAATGAAGCCAGCGTCTAGCAGCTTGCAGACTTCTTCACGGATGAAGTTCTGCCGCTCCACGGACTGCTTCCGAGGTTTCTGGCATACCGGCGTGGCGTCGGGGTAGATCCTCAGATGGTGCTCGGTCACTTCCCTGGGGATCCCGGGCATCTGTGACGGTTCCTAGGCGAACATGTCCACATTTGCCCGGAGGAAAGTGATGAGCGCATCTTCCTATTTCTCCTCCGGGTTTCCCGCGATGCGTGTGGTCCTGGAGGAGTCCGCTCCGATCTGCACGGTCTTCATGGGAACATTGTCCGGATCGGATGGCTGAACCTTAGGTGCCTTTGCAGGCGCCCTGGTTTGCGAGATGGATAGGTCCTCCTCGGAACGTGCAGCTTCTGCCGCCAGAGCATGCAGTTTCTCAACTGCAGCGATGGCAGCGGTGCGGTCACCCCGCACGGTGAGGACACCGGCAGGGGAAGGCATCTTCAGGACCAAATACCCATAATGGGCAATGGCCATGAAACGGTAGAGAGCCAGCCTGCCAATGATGGCATTGAACGGGAGGTTCACCTCGGCAACATCGAACTGGACGCTCTCTGTGCGGAAGTTCTCCTCGGTCCCGAACGTGACTGGCAGAGTGATGCTCCCCAGAGGGAACACCGGATGTGGGCCCATTCCAGAGAATGGGCGAGAGGGAGTCAGTTTGGACTCCGGGATCTGCAGCTGTTTGAACGCTGCATAGCTGATGACGTTGAGGCCAGCCCCACCGTCTATCAGCACGTGATAGACCCTGATGTTGGCTATGACAGGGGTGGTGACTAGAGGTAGTACACCAGCCCCGGCCATGTTCTCCGGGTAGTCAGATGGCCCGAAAGAGATGGTGGTGTTCCTCTACCTGTGGTGGGGCGCCACCTTCGGGACCCCCGGCTTTGCCGAAAGGACCTCTCGGCGGAGGGTCTTCACGTCCCGCCGGGAGACAAGCTCCCAGCTTCCGCCGTACATTATGTACAGCTTCTTGCGGCGCTCCTCGTTGTCAGAGTCGGAGTTGTCGTGGCTGTAAACGCCCTTCAGCTCCCGAGCGGGGGATTGGTACCCTAGCTCCTTCTCCCCGGCAGCGGTCTCACTGTCGGAGGCTTTCTCCTTGCCAGACCGCTGGCGAGGAGGGGGTGAGCCGTCCTTGGAGGCCTGCTCACACCGCCCAATGACCCGCTTCGCGAGTTTCTGGATCTCGCGGCAGTCAGCGGCGCTGTGGCGAGCAGTGGGATGAACTGGGCATGAACCTCCGCTGCCACCTTGCAGGCGCGGACGCTTGCCATGTGCATTCTGGCCCCCAGCCGCTGCCGCTGCAGCTGGTGCCGTTGCTATAGCGACTGGACCGCCAGGATGTGGCTCCCCGCGACCCCGATTCTTGTTCTTCTTTTTCTTGCTACCGCCCTGGACGGTAGCGCCAGCGCTACCAGCCTTGGCGTCTCCGTCTTGGGGGGTTGAGTGCCATGCGCGGCCCTCAGCGGACCTGGCACACTTGACAGCCAGGGAGAAAAGCGTGGTAACGCTTTCCACCTCGTGCGTCGCCAGCTTCTCGAGCATCTTCTCATCACGTACCCCCTGACGGAAAGCGGTAATGATAGATGCGTCAGAGATACGAGGAATGGTACCCCCGTACCTTGGTGAAGCGCGAGATGAATGCCCTGAGCGTCTCTCTGGGTTTCTGCCTCACGGCGTGGAGGTGAGCCTCCACACCATGCTGCTGGTACGCACTGGCGAATTTCGCAGTGAACCTCGCACAGAGCTCCTCCCAGGACTGAATCGTCCCAGGAGTGAGGTTCATAAGCCATGTTCGGGCTGGCCCAGTCAAGGCTACATGAAAGTAGCTCGCCATGACAGCGTCGTTACCACCAGCAGCTGTGATGGCGGTAACGTACACCTGTAGGAATTTCGACGGATTAGTGGTACCATCGTACTTCTCCGGCAGGTGCGGACATTACTTGGACGGCCATGCCACTGCGCGGAGGTGATCCGCCAGCACAGCGCAACCCACCCCAGCCACCCGGGTGCCCGCCTGTATCCGGGCATTTACCGGAGGCTTGGGTGCCGATGCATCCAAGTCGGCGTTGAGGTTGCGGCCCTCAATGTTGAGGCGGCGTTCTCGCACCCTTTCCACGGAGATGCGGTCGTCCTCACCCGCGCGCCTGCGGTTGAGCTTCGCCCGCAGGTCTTTTGTTCGTGAACCCCTCACCGTGGGGGAGCGCACGGACGCCGACGCACTGCCCTGGCGCTGGTGGTAGGGTACCACCGCATTGCCAGGCGGAGGTCGTTGCCCAGTCCTTGCAGAACTGGGGGAGGCCTGAGCCAGATGAATGAGACGGTTAACATCGTCCCGCCACTGCCTCAGGGCGTCTGGCGAGGCTGCAGCAGACGGAGGGTTGCGAAGCAACTCCCTAGCTGCCGCCAGCGCTCCGCCGCTCGCAGCTTGTGAGGGGGCCCTTGACGGGCGCCCTGACTCTTGCCGACGTGCAGCGCGCGCTGCTGCCGATGGTGGCTGCTCCACGGGCACTTTTGCCCCTGGCGCAGGAAGGCGGGAGGCGTGTGGCACGGATGACGCCACACCCTCCGTCATCTCCACGTCGTCGTCGTGGTGGGAGTGCTCAGCCACCCGAACCATGGAGATGAGCAACAGATGAACTAAGACCAGCTAAACACCCCTACCTGGCGCGCCAAATGTCGTGGTGTGCAAACCCACAGCCGGGTGGCGTAGTGCACCCGCCTAAACCCAGAGGATGAGTACTCGGGGGTTAGCTAGGATTAGCCCAATCTCGGTGGAAGAACGCGATGAACACAATAGGTTTAGAGTGGTTCGGGCCGCCGGAGCGTAATACCCTACGTCCACTATGTGTTGTATTGCTTGTGCTCTCAAGAGGTTGAGAGCAGGGTTGCTCGGAGTGGAAACCGAGCTTGTGTGTAGAGAGTCTTGGCGTGTCTCCAGCTCAGTCTAGAGAGAGTCTGTAGTGTGCAGCGAGCGCCTCCCTTTAATATCTCAAGAGAGGTGCATACATAGCCGTTGAGTCCCCGACAGGTGGGCCCAACGATGTAGTATAAAATAACATACTATACAGACATCATGGCGTTGCAAGCGACGGAGATTTCATTCTTGGATTTCCTTGCTCGCGGGAATCTTCCGTCCGGCATAGCCATGCCCTGTCTTGTCGAAACGGCGCCAGGGGGTAGCTTGCGGCGTTGCCTGCCGCGTAGCTGAACGGGCCGTGTAGCTTGCGGCGTAGGCGATATGATCAAAAGGTGCCGTGCCGTCGTATCCATTTAATGCGGCAGATGGGCTCTGCGCGGGTGCAGCGCATGCGGCTGCACTGTGTACCTCGGTAATATGCGGTCTATAGTGAGGCCTGACAAAGGCTGCCCCGCATGCCGCGGTGGCAGAGCATGCCTCAACCACCCGCATTGAATGTGGTGGGTGAGCGAGTCTTCCGCTGGAAGACTCGCGCCCGCGCATGCGCCTACGGGACACGTGGCGCCCCCGGACCCCGCCCCGGCGGTATGTTGGTTCTACGCACGTGGGAGGTTCGGACGGACGCGGGGAGGTCTTGGACCCCTATGGAGGGTCCGAGCCCTTGGCTGTTGGCTCGGAGCTTCCCCTCCTCAGGGACACGTGGCGTCACAGGACCCGTCCCAGAGCGGGGAGCGGGTCCGGGGTTGTTGGCCCGGTGAGGTAAGAGACTGACCCGTGGGGCCCAGCTGCTCCGCCCCTTATGGCGTAGTTACGGATGACTACGCGAGTCTTGCCTTGCTGCAGTAGGAGTGGGTATCCCTGCTACAGGGTACCGACATCATGCGGCCAACATGCGAGTGCAGAGTAGCCGTACTCTGTAGTCAAGGTGGGTGACCCTGATCCACGGACGGGAAAAAAAGGGAAAATATTCCGTGGGTGACTTTGATCCCCATGCGTGTATGTTAGGTTTGCCTTGCAAGGTTAAGAACTTGATTCGAATCGGCCGCCGCTCACGGTTAATGAGACTGCTTAACACTTTTGCTACATAGAGTAACAAGTGGAAGATGATGGTGATAATATGGTTTTACTTTGAATGCTTATTTCCAACATGCTTGTTTAGATATAGATGCTCATCTAGAATGGTTAATTAAACTAGAATTATGAAAACTAAAATCAGAAAGCAAGGACCTACTATTAGTTGCTTTTTTGGTAAAACAAACCCCTCCAGCCAAAAAGCCTTGCATGTCTAGTTAAGTGGACTAAGTTATATCCGTTGATGGGTAAGTCTTGCTGAGTATTAGTATTCTCAGCCTTGCTTGTGGCTTTGTTTTCAGGTGTTATCATCGGGGTTATGGTTGATGTCATGTACGGGCTTCATCATGACGTCATGTTTCGTCGATAGACTATCGTTTGTTTTCCGCTGAAATCAAGAACTCTGATGATATCTTTTATGATGCAAAAGCATTTTCTGATTTTAAACTCAGTTTGTAATAAATTTATGATGTACTCTGTGATGTAAGAAATGATGAAATGTTGTAATCTCTAGACTCGCCTTCGTGCGAGTGTTCTGCAAGCTTTGGGTTTGATCGACGCGTACGTGGATTATTCGGGATTTTCCCCGACAGCGCTGCCGGATTACTCCGTTTGAAGTGCGAGTTAACCCGTATTGCCTTTATGGAAAGAGTTAGCGCACTTGAGCCGGATTAATTCGGGCGGTTCTGCCACAGTCAGGTTCCTAAACTACTTGAAAGATCGTCTATCACCAATGACACCGAACATATAAATAGATGAGCGTCCCAGGGAAGCTCCTGAGTCCTTGGAGATGACTCTGGTTTCAGACAGCCTAGAGTAGTTCAGGGTATCTTGCCCGGTAGGTCTTTGTGGGTACTCCTTCTGTTTTTATTTACATGTCTATTAGGTTTATCCTAAGTCAAACTTGCATTTTAACCAAGTCTATGAAAAAATATACTAACAACTATAATATCCAACATATGCATTATCAATATATATACATCATGGTGGATTTTCAACGAAACAAATTTGATATTGTAAATGTTATTATTTTTTCTATAAGTTTGTTCAATGTTTGCCAAGTTTGATTTAGGATAAACCTAATACGACATGTAAATAAAAATCCAGGAGACCATATCAAAATTATCATCCAGACATCATAGAGTAGTTCAGCATAGCTTGCCCGGCAGGTCTTTGAGGGTCTAATGTCAGTCCTACAGACCATAATTTCAATTATCATTCTTAGGGTCATCACTATCATAGTTGTTACGTGGCAGTTAGCTAAAACACATAAAAATCAGGACATAGGTTCTCGCGATAATAGATTTGTTATTATGTGTTAGCCTTGTAAAATTGAAAAAACTCACAGCCTCTTAATCAGTTTTTCCTAGGCTTCCTTCGATAGTTTTTTCTCCACCACTCAGGAAAGGTATGTATGATTATACTAGGACTGATTATGTGGCCTCAGTAACACTCCTCATATACTAAGTTCGACTTTCGGTGGCAGCGAATTTCAGACTGGGATTAAAAAAATCCCCTCGCCTGCCTACATGCCAAAACACATGGAAAATAGGTCCCGGCCCACTCTGACCTGCTCTCACACAGGTTACGGTACGGGCTACGGCGCCCATGTGTAAGGGTGGGGCAGGGGTTCGGGGGTTTTCTTAGCCTGTGTGAGAGGTCTTTTATTAGAAAATGGAAAAAGTTTAATTTACTCCCCTCAACTATAGCCGAAGTCTGGATAACCCCATAAACTATAACTTCGTTCAATTTACCCCTAAACTATGTCATTTAGTTTATTTTATCCCATAACATAATTTATCTTTTTTGTTTCTCCATACACAAGTTGAATCTTAATTTCAAATTTTGCAAGGTGGTACTGTACATCAGCATGCATATTTAGAAATTTTTTTATAATTTTCCCCATTAGTTTCCATATAATTTTGAACTCCAAAGATTAATTTATTATTAAATATTCTAATCTATCAAAATAATGATAAAATATTATGATTTATTTTTCTAACATGTGTTATGGTATGTACTATTATGTTGTAAAATTTTAACTTAAAACTCCAGCTATGGATGGAGAAATGAAAAGGACAAATTACATTAGGGGGTAAAATAAACCAAATAATAGTTTATGGGATTATCCAGACTTTGGCTATAATTGAGGGGAGTAATTTAGACTTTGGCTAGAATGAACCCGCATGTCAAATTTTTTTTATACTAGGACTGATTTTAATACAAAATCGCCATGGATAAACGATAAGCCTATCTTCTATGGCCAACTACTCGATACTGGAATTTGCATAGGAATCAATTCAGTTCCTACTGGATTTCAAGGAAAAACTGTGCAATAGGAGAAACTCAATATTGAAAATCAGGACAACAATGCAATTGTCCCTAAAATTTTATGTGCTAAACTTGGGTAAATGACCTTAGGCCATCTCTGTTGGCCGTGGTGGGTGACTCATGGTTTAATGTGGCATATGAATGCATAATAGAGAAGACGAAATCAAAACATGGTTTTAAATATGGTTCTTTTGAAGGATCTATTTTGTAATTGGTCATTGCACTTTCTGAAAATAGTTTTAAATGGAGAAGTTATATTTTTTGTATTTTTAATTATAAGTTGAGTTTGACAAAGAAGTTGTGCGTAAAGGTTATACTTTGTTCATCCCCAGCTCTAGTAAAATCTAAATTTGCAAACTTTTTATGCAGAGCAAGAATTGAACCAATACCATTGCAACAATTTTCACTTATATTTTACCAATGAAGATTTCACCATGCATAATTCCATTTTCGCTAGTTAGAAAGTTTGCAAGCACTTTACAAAATTACTAGTAGATATTAGGATGGGTATGACAGACACCTCTATCAAATCATGTTACTAACCTCAACATAATTTAAAAGATATCACACAGATAAATTTTATGTTGTACATTACCAACAGATTTTTGAAAACCATCTACAATGATTACATCAGAAACGGATCGGATATTTTAAAAAACCTACAATTACTGGATACATCCCAAATGGTTTAAGATCCAACCACGCATGCATCTAGCCACTCTAAAAGGAGTAATGCTTTTATGCTTAGGAAATTAAAGGACACATTCACTACTACAAAAACGTTGATTTGTCCCGGTTGGGAAACCGCTGTTGTCCCGGTTTCCCAACCGGGAACGCCTGTCCGGGACAAAAGGGGGTGCCCTTTTGTCCCAGGTGTGGCAACCGGGATAAAAGAGGACCTTTTGTCCCGGTAACACCAACCGGGACAAAAGGTGCAGCCAGCGCCCACGTGGCTGGCGCACCCTTTTGTCCCGGTTGGTGTTACTAACCGGGACAAAAGGTCTCTTTTTTTCATATTTTTCTTTTCTCAATTCTTTTTCTATTTCAATTATACTTTTGTATTTCAATTAAACTTATGTATTGGAATTCAGTGTGTATGATCTCCACTAATATATACATATATATATAGTTACTTATATAATATTTGTCCTAGATAGTTTTCATATATAAATTAATTCACTTATATATATATGTATACACATATCTATACATGTGAATTCCTTTACATATGAAAATGTCTAGGACCAATATTATATAAATATATATATACACATATATATTATTGGAGTGCTTATATATATAATACATACATACTCCATCATATTTGCATAGGTATATTCGTTCTTAATTACATAGTAGAATTCGCCTTTTGGAAATTTAATACATACATACATACTCATAAATAGAAATTTAATACATAGACACACATATATATTTACATAGTTATATTCGTTCTTAATTACATATATACGCGTATATTGTCATATTTGCTGTGATTGTCAATATTAGATATTCCATCATAGTAGAATTAACCTTTTGGATCGAGGACTTGCTCAACAATAAATCCGGAGAATTGTTCTTGAATCGCCATAATTTTTTCCTCCGGTATGAGTTTATCGCGCATCTCCCCGACCTATGGAAAAAGGGGATAATTAATTTCGACTAATTAAAATACGAGTTCAAATATTAACAAGTTTTTTTACTTACTTCCTCCTCCCAATCTGTCCAGCCCTTTGGAGGACCTACCAGACCATGGATGTTCTCGCATACATAGTATGCGCACAGTACAGTGCCTGGTTTCTGCCTCATACACTTTAAGAGAGAAGAAATTATCAGGTATTTACATGAATATATAATAAAACTAATGAATCGTGCAACGAATCATCCAAGCGCGTACCGAAAAATCTGTCTTGATCTTCAATTCCTTGTCAAATTTGCCTGGATGATTTTTAGCGAATTCTTTCCAAACCCTGTGCATGATTAGAACAATTATAGTCAAGTAACAAAGTGATTCAAATTATCGGTCATGGACGGAGTAGTGGTAGAATTACTTTTTCATCATGTTAAGAAGATTTTCGTATTGTTCTGGAGGTCTCCTCAATGAGTCCATAACCACGAGTAGGCTCTTCTCGAGAATTATGACAATTAGGACAAAGTGTTCACTGCAAGATTATACGGAGGCAGTTCTTGGTAGTTAAGGTTTAAACAATTCGATTACAGAATAGAAAGAGTTAGACGGAAGGAATCACTCACGCAAAGTTGTAAGGAAACAATATCATTTGCTTGTTGTGATGAACGCTTATGTACTTGAACAAGTTTTGGAATATGTCATCGGAATTGTCACGTAGAAGCCTCCAATTACAAGTAATTGGGTCGATGAAGCCGAGGTGAGAGTATCCCTTTCTTCTGCAAGTATGTATCTCCATTCTACATGATACCGAATAAATCAAGAGATCAGTATGTTGAGATCATGCAAAACAATACGTAAGGAGAGTAAAATACTTACAGAACCCACAAGCCGACCATAGAGATGTCGAGGGCCTCCTGATGGAATAGTTGGTAAATTTCTTCCCAGTTTATCCATATAATGGCCTCCCCCCGTAAGAAATCGTCATCTTTAATCTTTGCACCTTGCATGAAGATGCAATCGGCCATCGCACGCATGTAGTGCTGGTGCAGCTTATACATTTGCGTTGGAAGCACAGACACTACTTCGGGGGGTACAAGAGTTTTGCCGATCTCAAACGTCCATTTGACGACCACATCGGCCTTTGGAATATCTTCTCCCCCTGCAATCTGAGCGGCCGTCAGGTTTGATTCTTTCAGAAATGTAACAAAGTCTTGTTCTTGCGTCGTCTGTCCCACTACGAGAGGCTCTATTGATTGTTTCTTTTGGGCTCCGAGCTGTGGAACGTCGGACGACGACGACTTTGATTGTCTCTTCTTTTTCTCAGTAGTTTTGATAATTGTGCGTTCGTAGTCTGAAGGGGGTCTCTCGGAATGAATTTTCTCTTATTTGCTTCGCACATTCCCTTAAAAAATTTCAAATCTATCGGATTTATCACTTTCTCGGGCTCCGGCTTCGGCTTCGGCTTGAAGTGCTTTTTAACTCTTTCTTGAGTTATCCGATCGCATTCTTCAAGGCTCATGTCCCAGGGTTTAATATGAGCCTCCTTGGTTTTCTTCTCCTTTTCCTTCTTCTTCTTTGGAGGCTCCTTAGCCGGTGCAGCTACCTTCTTTGCCGGCGGCCGTTTCTGCTTCTTTGCCGGCGGCGGAGGGGGTGACCATGGAGGCGATGGTGACGCTTGAGTGTTCATCGGCGCATGAGATGATGGTGATAGAGAATGTGCCGGTGAACCTTGCCGAGACAGTGCTGCCCTTGGGGAGTTTTGCGGAGATGCCGGTCTTGGAGAGGCATGCTGAGATGCCGGTCTTGGTGTTTGATCATCCGACTTTAGGACAATGTAGCGCTTATCCCATAGGATGTAGCCATGAATGGCTTCTGCTAGTGTCCTCTCCCCATCGCCTCCAGGAATATCAAGCTCGAGCGTCTCCCAACCCTGGCACACCTGCTCCACGCCAACTCTTGTGTATCTAGGCGGAATTTGTTGGCCGTGGTACACGTCGCCTGGTTCGGTTGGCATGGCGGTACCATACGCAACAGTGAACATTAAGTTCTTAACGGCAGTCTGCAGGTCACAAGGTGTCCGGTGGGTGATCTCATCCACTGGAAATCGCTGCGGGGCCGACGCTTCAACTGCGGCCTGGATCCCCGTGGGCTCGCCGATGGCGACGTCTGTGGAAGCGCAGCTGCTTTTCCGCTGAGACAGGTGATCGGCTGCGACACTAGGCTCTGGAGGCACCGTTTGCGCTTGCTGTTGCTGGCTCATTGCTACGGCCACTTGGCGTTGAACCTCTTCCTCCAGTCTTTGATCGTGTGACATGAGCCGTTCCTCTAGCCTTCGCAAGTGCTCCCGCTCATCATTCTTTCTTCTTTGCCGGCTTCTATATGAATCAATGTAATCCCTGAACCCATACTTCCACGGAACCACGCCTTTGCCTCTTGTGCGGCCCGGATGCTCTGGATTCCCAAGGGCGTAAGTCAGCTCATCCCTCTCTCTATCCGGCTGGAATGTTCCCTCGGTCGCTGCTTGTATGGCCTCCTGTAGTCTCTGGGCTGCTCGCTGGATGTTTGGCCCATAGATGCAGTCACCAGTCATTGGGTCCAAGCTTCCCCCGTGACCATAAAACCAGGTCCTTGACCTTTCAGGCCAGTTCATGGTCGCAGGTTGGATGCCTCTGTCAAGCAGATCCTGCTCAATCTTCTCCCATTTGGGTACTGCAAGCTTGTAGCCTCCTTGGCCTAGAGTGTGATGGTACACTTTCTTCGAGGCGTTGTCTTTGGCCTTCTGCACCTTCTGAAGCCCAAGCTCTGAAGACTTGTATTCCACAAATGCATCCCAGTGACCCCTGAGCTTTTCGAGCTCGCCGGTAAATACGGGTGTGGTCCCGGTCTTGATATATTTCTTCGTCAAAATTTTCTTGAATGATCGCAGCTGTTCGGCCATCTTACTCAGGGTCCAGCGCTTGCATATCTCTTCGGATTCAGCTGGAACCGTGAAGTTTTTCTTAAGCTCCCGCCAGCACCATTCTTTTTCTCTTTCGGGTACCGCATCCCGTTCCTCGCTTGGATTGGACGCTTTCCAGAGCCTGAAGCTGGTCGGGATGTGGTCCCTGACAATACATCCGGATTGTCTTATGAATTTTTTGGCGGCAGCTTCTGGAGCGATCGGTTCGCCATCTGGACCAACTTCCGTTATAATGAACCGCCCTTCCAGTTTTTTTGTTGGGCCTCGCTTCGTCTTTTTCTGCTGCGACGATGATCCAGACGGCTATAAAAAAACATTCATAGTATTCATATAGATTCAGATGAAAATATGATTGTCACTACAAATAAGTATAGTTGTGATATGTACATTAGCACTTTGTTCAGCAGCAGCGTCATCCTGAATAGATGGTGCCTCAATTCCATCACCGGATATATTCAAATATATGTCGGTATTGCTGCCATCATCAGCTTGTTCAGCGACATCTCCTTGACCTTCGCCAATCATATTCAACAGGAACTGTTCGTCTTCCGCGTCTGTGTGTCACGGGTCCATCGTAACTAAAATATGAATACAAATAAAACCCTTAAAAAATTATCTAAATAATCCACTCCAGAAATTTGCGGCTGGGTATGCCGAATATAGAAAAAAATTTGAAGCTAATACGCAATATAGTTGATGATAAGTTGCATAACAAATCCATAATCGCACCGTTCGGCTGCTGTTACAGCTGCCACCGCCATTTTGCGCTGCCTCAACACGCGGTAGCTACAGCCAAGCGCTGTGGAACGGTGCGAATAATAATCGGTTGCGGCCTCCTTCGCACTGATGCTGGGGTACTGGCACTGGGACGGCGAGGGGCTTGCGGCTTGCCCCTGCCGGAGTTGCCGTTGCCGAGTTGGGGAGGTCATCAGGATGAGAGAGCCGGATGCCGGTTGCCGGAGTACCGCCAAAGCCGATCCAGGGGATAGGCCGAGGGCCGAAGGCGAAGGGCTCAAAGCCGAGGGCCGGAGGCGCACTGGGGCGAACGCGGAGCCGGGGGGGACGGGGGCTCAGGGCGAGCTATGAGCAGAGACGGAGAGAATGATTCTTTTGCATTTGGGGCTTCCTTGCTAGGCTTTATTATATTGGGTCCATAAGTTGTATATGATACTCTCTCCATGTCAAAATAAGTATAGTTTTTTGCATCCAAATTTTGTCCCACAAAGAATGTAGTTTTAGCTTGTAATGAGATTCATCTAATTAAAGCAATACTAATTATACCAAGAAAGCATTGCATAGAAGAACGTATAGAGCGAATCAAATATTCAGTAGATATTATTTTTCTAGTTTCAATGTGTATGCATTCATTAAGGATCTAGAAAACCAAATAAATAATACAATTTTCAATCACAATTGGTAGAAGTAATTATAGGTAACAAAGTTATTTTTTTGAACGAGTAATGTGTTTGAAATTTTCTAAAACTACAATTTTTGTGCAATGGAGTATATACATCTATGCACCGGCGGAGCTACATGTCGGCAAACATGGGTTGTGGCCCCCCCTTGGCCCAAATGAAATCACATAACATCATTTCAAGTTTAATTGGTTCAGTGATTTTCCTTCTTAGTTAGAGTATTCAAAGACCAATCACCGAGCATATTGTCTTCTTTACTTCATTTCCAGTAAGAATATAAAGAGAAGAAGTAGTTTTGATGTCTTCAATCGCAGTACAAGATTTTGGCACACTTGAATGATATATTGTTTCGATTGCTTCTTGTCTCTACCAGTTTCAACAGGGAGCATTGAGTGTGCTTTTTCTACCTTGAAGATCATCAAAATAGGACTGCGCAATACCAATACGATGAAAGACGAATTTTTTTTACAACAGCTTGCTAGTATATATGTTTATAAGTTAAGTAAAATGATATTTTTCTCTAAATTTTGGGTATGCCTAGGCATAAAGGGGCATACCCCTGGCGCCGCCCCTGAGCAGAGAGGGTGGCGGCACGGCGGCGTGCAGTGGAGGCCGCCGACGAGGGCGTGCGCGCGGAGTGGAGGCCGGGGGCGGCGAAGACGAGGGCGTGCGCGCGGAGTGGAGGCCGGGGGCGGCGGACGTCAACGGCGGCGGCACTCGCAGGGACGACGGCGCTCGGTGACGTGGGCTCGCGCGGCGGGGCTCTGGGCGGCGACGTCGACGGCGGCGGTGCTCGGGGAGCTCGAGCGGTGGGGGGAGCAGGGGAACGGACGGCGGGAGGGAGGAAGGGCGAAGGAGGGAGGAAGCTAGGAAATATATGGGGGCCTTTTGTCCCGGGTGGTGGCATCACCCGGGACAAAAGGGGCTTTTGGGCGGGCCGGGAAAATTCCCAGCCCGCGGCCCACCTTTAGTCCCGGGTAGATCTACCACCCGGGACAAAAGGGGCCGTTTTCCCTCGTTCCCGCCTAATGTTATGTTTGTTTTTGTTTCTTTTTACTTCTCTTTTAAAATTGGCTTTCATTTGTTAATTCAGTTAATAAAATTATGATTCCAAAAATTATGGAACAAAATTTCTTATCTCTATATAAACTTGATACACGCAACAAAAATAATTAATTTTCATTCAAGTGATTGGGTCAATGAAATATCTAACTTTTTTGAAATCATATTTGTTATTTTGACCATGCAAAAATATATTAGGTGAAATTTTTTTCAAACTGTTGCTTTTCGACAGAAAGTGGATTCTATCACGATATTAACGTTTAAAAAGTGAATTTTAGATAAAATTAAGCAATTTCATGATATTAATGAGTAGTGTGTGAGTTTGAGAGATAGTGTGTGTTAGTGAGATTGTGTGTGTTAGTGAGAGAGTATAGTGTGTTAATGTGAATGTAATTTCATGAAATAAATAAAATTTGTTGAGTAATCCATTATTGAATGAAAATTATAATTGAGTCTAGTAATTAAGTGAAAAATATATAAAATAATATATATAACACATAAAGTATAATTGTACAGTACATATATAATAAAAGTATTCGAATTGCGATTATGTTTTTATACAATAATATAAAATGATTCAAGTACATGAAGGATTAGCGGTAACAGACTCTCTCTTCACAAATGTCCCTTGATTATGATCACGGCGCAAGTATGGAGCATCATCATTGGCTAGCAGGATGCATGGATCAGCATTTACTTCGAAAGGTGGAATGGCAACAAAATTATTATATTCTTCTGAAAAGTCTGTCTTGTCCTCCACTCCAACCATGTTTCTCTTTCCTGATAGAACTATGTGTCGCTTAGGCTCATCCTTTTGCTTGTTTATCCCCTTCTTTGGCTTGCTGGACATGTCCTTAATGTAGAAAACCTGAGCAACATCCTGGGCTAGGACAAATGGCTCGTCTCTATACCCAAGATTGTTGAGATCAACTATTGTCATCCCATACTCATCTTTTGTTACCCCTCCTCCAGATAGCTTAACCCATTGGCAACGAAATAGAGGCACCTTGAAATTGGGACCGTAATCTAGCTCCCATATCTCTTCAATGTAGCCGTAATATGTGTCCTTTTTTCCATTATTGTCCGTGGCATCCATACGAACACCGCTGTTTTGGTGCTATCATATAAAATGTGTTTCCATTTATCTCGTACCCTTGGTATGTTAAGATATTCCAAGATGGTCCCCTAGCCAATAAGAACAGTTGTTCACTTATATCCATGTTATGCATTAGATGCTTCTGCAACCAGCTGCAGAAAGTGTTCATGTGCTCACGTGTAATCCATGCCTCAGACTTTTCCGGGAAATTGGAGAGCAGAATTTTCTTGTGTTCCTCGATATATGGGTCAACCAAGGATGATTGTTGAAGAACCGTATAATACGCTTTCTTGAATGAGAAATCATCTGTGCAGACATAAGATTTCTTTCCTAATGTACCCTTTCCAGTTAGTCTCCCCTCATATCGCGATTCAGGGACTCCAATCGGTTTAAGGTCATCAATAAAGTGAACACAAAAGTCAATGACCTCCTAAGTTCCGTAGGCACTGGCGATGCTTCCTTCTGGACGAGCTCTATTACGAACACATTTCTTGAGTACCCCCATGAACCTTTCGAATGGGAACATGTTGTGTAGAAATAAAGGTGCACTAGAAGATGTGTCATGATGTTGAAGAAAGATGGTGGAAATATCAGTTCAAAGCCAACAAGACATTGCACCACATCGTTTTGCAGCTTTATCAAATTCTCCGGGTCAATTATCTTCTGAGAAACTGCGTTGAGGAAGGCACATATCTTCACGATGGTTAACCGGACGTTATCAGGCATAATCCCCCGCAGCACAACCGGAAGAAGTTCGGTCATAAGCACATGGCAGTCATGGGACTTGAGATTTGTAAATTTCTTCTCTGCCAAATTTAAGATTCCTTTTATATTGGATGAGTATCCAGATGGAACCTTTATACTGCTCAAGCAGTCAAACATGGTTTCTTTCTCTTCCTTGCTAAGAGTATAGCTGGCAGGACTTAAGTATTGTCGTCCATTATCTCGCTGTTGTGGATGTAAGGCATCTCGTTCTTCCATACGTTGCAATTCTTGACGTGCTTCTACTATATCTTTTGTCTTTCCATACACTCCCAAGAATGCTATCAGTTTGACGCAAAAATTCTTCGTGAGGTGCATCACATCAATTGCATGACGAACATCTAAGACTTCCCAATATGGTAGCTCCCAAAATATAGATTTCTTCTTCCACATAGGCGCCATTCTGTTTTCGTTCGGAACAGGTTGGCTACCAGACCCCTTTCCAAAAATAACTTCTAGATCTTTTACCATGTTGAAGACGTCTTTACCACTACGGTGCATCGGTTTTGTTCGGTGGTCCGCTTGGCCTTTGAAATGCTTGCCCTTCTTTCGTACCGCATGCCTGATGGGAAGAAACCGACGATGACCCATGTATACAACCTTCTTACAGTGAGTCAACCATATATTATAGGTATCATCTAAACAGTGTGTGCATGCTTTGTATCCCTTGTTCGAATGTCCTGACAAGTTACTAAGAGCAGGCCAGTCATTGATCGTTACGAACAGCAATGCTCGTAGGTTGAAGTTTTCCTGTTTGTATTCATCCCACATCCGTACACCTTCATCGCCCCAGAGCAATAAGAGTTCTTCGACCAATGGTCTTAGGTACACATCAATGTCATTTCCGAGCTGCTTTGGACCCGGGATAAGCACTAGCATCATGATGAACTTTCGTTTCATGCAGAGCCATGGTGGAAGATTGTACAGACAAAGAGTCACAGGCCAAGTGCTATGACCACTGCTCATCTCACCAAAAGGATTCATGTCATCCGTACTCAAACCGAACCTTATGTTTCTCGCATCCAAATCAAATTTAGGGTACGTTCTATCTATTTTACTCGACTGCGACCCATCAGCGGGGTGTCTCAACATCGAGTCTTTCTTGCGTTCCTCTTTGTGCCATCGCATCAACTTAGCATTATCTTTATTTCTAAACAGACGCTTCAAACGTGGTATTATAGGCGAATACCACATGACCTTCGCAGGAACTCTCTTCCGGGGAGGCTCCCCCTCGACATCTCCAGGATCATCTTTTCTAATCTTGTAACGCAATGCACTGCATACGGGACATGCATCCAAATTCTTGTACTCGCCTCGGTAGAGGATGCAGTCGTTGGGGCATGCATGTATCTTTTGCACTTCCAGTCCCAAAGGGCAAACAAGTTGTTTGGCTTCATACGTTGTGGCAGGCAATTCATTGTCCTTAGGAAGCATTTTTTTTAACAAGTTTGAGTAATTCACCAAATCCCTTGTCGGATACACCATTTGTCGCCTTCCATTGCAGCAACTCCAAGGTGGTGCCAAGTTTCTTAAATCCATTTTGACAATCTGGGTACAACAACTTATGGTGGTCCTCTAATAACTTCTGGAACTTCAACCTCTCCGTTTCACTCTCACAGTCTACCTGCACATTGTGCAATGCCTGCCCCAGATCGTCGCTGGGATCATTTTCTGCTACATCTACTTCGGGCTCTTCCATGGGAATATCGTCATCGAATGCACCGATTCCAGCATTCCCGGGAAAGTGGTCGTCAAAATCTTCTTCTTCATTGTCTTCCATGGTAACCCCCTGTTCTCCGTGCTTCGTCCAACAAACATACTTCTTCATGAAACCATTTGCGAAAATGTGGCTGTGTAGGATTCTTGAAGATGAGTAATCCTTGTTATTGTTGCAATGAACACACGGGCAGCACATAAAACCATTCTGCTTGTTTGCCTCAGCCACAGACAAAAAATAATGCAGGCCATCAATGAATTCTTTCGAACGTCGGTCAGCATTGTACATCCATTGCCGGTCCATCTGCATTTTAAATAAATTGATTTGAATTCTTTACACGTATCGAATAAATAAAATATATCAAACCTAAATTAAACTAAATGTAACATAACATGAATAATTAAAAGATATGCAATATCCATCATACATCTTGATTAATTAAAAGGAGTACTTAATCCATTACAGAACTTAACAAAGGAGTACTATACATGAAATTTAAAAATTCGGTCAACAACACATAGGTTTTCAACCGTCCTTGCGTTGGAACGCAGAATGTTCTAACGGATTTCTTGCTGGCGCAGAAGAAGATGGCGGAGCTGAAACCTCCAAGTTTGGTGGTGACGAACCGTAACGCCGCAATAAATCCTCAAGATCAAACGGAGGTTCCTCGCCCCTTGCCATGCATTCTCTATATTCTTTTTCCAAATAACGGAGCGCTGCCCTATGAAAAGCACTAGGTTTTTTGGACCGACGACCTACTCGAGTTGTGCCCTTCTCTCCAGAAGGACAACGATCACCCCCACCGGCGCCACTCTCTCCAGCTGCTGAAGCCATATTTTACTGAAAAATACCTTTATTTTCCACATAATTATAAATTCTTACCATTACAATGCAAAAATTATTTACTATTACAATTACAATGATCAGATTAATAACTCTTGCAAATAACAATGAAATCATATAAAAAAGACAAAATGCATCATTAATCCTAAAGAAATCTCTAATTAATTGAAAGAATTCTCTATAACTTCTAATTACTTTGACACCCTTCAGTTCCAGGAGTACACTAGAGTACTGAATAAATACATTCATGAATAATTCATTCATATTACAAAAAATTCTAATATACTCATTTCATTAATTTATTCATGAATACAAAAATCAACTATCCACAATATGGTCATGTATACAAGTACATCACATGAAGTGTCTATACTCATTCTAAAAATTTCTACTATCCACATACTCATCTAAATCTAAAAGAAAATCATACCTACATATGCAATCTAGCTAAATGTCCAAGAAATGAGCTAGCTACACATTTTCTCTATTTCTAAAGCATGAAATGAGCTATACAAGCCAAGGAAGAAGAGAAAAACAAGCCCCAAACCTTTAGCGCCGATGGATGGATGGGGAATCAAAGATCTTCACAAATGTGGTGAAGAAATGAGCAAGAACTCCTCCCTCTCCCGAGCCGAGAACAGCATGAAACAAGTGAGCTGAATGGCTCGGGCGGGGGGAGAGGGAAGGGGATAAGGGGGCCAAGGCCTTTTTTCCCGGTTGGAGACACCAACCGGGACAAAATGGGGGCCTTTTGTCCCGGTTGGTAGTTCCAACCGGAACAAAAGGGTACGCGGGCCTTTTGTCCCGGTTGGAACCACCAACCAGGACAAAAGGCCTTGCCCCCCCCCCCCCCCCCCCCGCTGACCCGGCTAGCCGTTGGACCCGGGACAAAAGCCACCTATTGTCCCGGGCCCAAAGGCTGCCGGGACAAATGGCCTGGAACGAAGGCCTATTCTGTAGTAGTGATTGCTAAGCAGATCCTCCAACCCATGTAGCAAAATAAATGTGGCGATGCTAAAGCTACTTGATCAGGATCTCCACCCATTGTTTTTGAAAGATTTTGATACAGCTGTTCTTCTTTCTTCTAATGACTATGCCAACATTCAAATCATGACATCATTTCCACCCAAAATAATCGAACCAGACGCCCAAATGGCGGTTCAGCTTGCTTCCCACGGGAAGCGATTTTCCTACCAGCGGGAACCACGTACGTGAAGAATCTGGCCAGCCCCTCACTTGGGGAAAAATCCCTCCGATTATTGGCTAAAATAGTTTACAAGATTACCCATGAAGTTGAGTAGAAAATTACCAACTCTCTATCATCATATAAAAGGAAAGATTTAGGGTTCCTCCTCCACCCCACGGCACACGCTCGACTCGGTGCTCTCCTCCGCTCCTCCACGCTAGTTATATGCAATTATTCTGTTAAAGAAAAAATGAAGTACTCTAGCAACCAATAAAGACGGCTCATTTTTCAATATTGGTTTGCAAGCAAGTGTTTACTCCTTGCATAACCATAACAAAGTAAATGAAATGCACATTTATTTTGGAAATAAGTGGTTTGTGTTGGTTTTGTTTTGGTTGACCTTGGTCACCAACAGAACTGAGAGAGAAAAGGGGTAACTCAAACCCGTAAGTCTAGGAATCAGTTCTGCAGAACCAATCCGTGATTGCCTTGATCGGGAGGCAAACCTAAGCCCATTGGGCTCGGCCCTAGGCCTACAGTGCTTATAAATAAGAGGGTTAACCCCAGGGTTAATTAATCTAATCCTTTTCCACCACCACCGATAATTCAAAGCACTGGAAGGCTCAGAAGCGCGAGTTCCACGCCCGGGGCAGTGCCGGTAGCGACCTGAAAGCCGCCGCTACCCCGAGAGGACGCTCAAGGAGCGTTTGCGCTACGTCCCCGACACCGTCCACGCCGTCGACGACGTGACGCCTACACCTACTTCCAGCGGCGCCATGGACACCACTACCGCTGGTATAGGACTGAACACTACCATTCCGCATTAGTTAATGTAATAGATGTGATCTACTTTGGACTGGTGATCTTGGTTAGTCAAGTTTATGCTAAGCTTTGTTAGATTAATACTAACAATTGGTATCAGTCACCTCTGCTAATCCGATCTAGATCCCCTAGACAAAACCCTAAGTTTAGGTTTGGTTCAAAGGTGTAGATCTATCTGTGCATGATCCATTTCATGTTTTACTCTACTCAGTTAAGTTTTGAATCATGCACATATGCTTCTAGTTAGTTTTACTTAAGTCAGTGATGTTAGCATGCCTATAACATTAGATCTGTTAAGTTTTCTAGGTGTTTTTCATGTTTTAGTTTAAGATCTTAGGGTTCCGTTCAAGTCCGTGGCCTAATCCCTCTCGGTTTTGGGTCAAACTCATGCATAAGATTAGCACTCAGTGAGATTAGAAGGAGGGGAAAACTCAGATCCAAATCCAAAAGCAAACCCCCACCAAATCCCTAACCCTAACCCTAGATCAGTTTAAGATAAGATTAAAAAAAAGGGGGCTTACCTCACGGTCGGCGGCCGCGCGTGGCATGAGCTCGCTGCGCGTGGACGCCGACGTGCCTCCGGGAGCAGTAGGCCCTCGCACCGACCGGTTTGGTGCGGCGGTGCTGACTCCTTGGCCACGCTCGCGCCGCGGCTGGCGTATCAGTCGCGCCGACCCGCGGCGACTCAGCACGCGTCTCGCCCGCCATCAGCTCGCGCCTCGCGCGGCGCATCAGCTCACCTCGCCGCCGGCCATGGAGCCCCGACGGAGCCACCAGATCCCGCAGAGAGTGCACACGGGGAGAGGGAGAGAATGAGCTAGGGTTTTCACCCCCTCCTGAAATTTTGGCTATTTAAGCCCCGCCCAAACCGTCGTCAGCCGTTGGACGAGAGCCAATGGCTCAGATCGATCGCGGGGGTTGAGGGGGTTGCGCGCCGCAGCAGGCTGAAACGGCGGCCCGCTCGTCCGCTGCCGGGCCACATGTTAATGGGCCACCTAAGCCGCTGTCGTCGCCCCGCACGCATGAGCTGAGCAGCCGCGCATCCGCTGAGCTGGGCGTGCTCTACTGGGCCGTTTTTCCTTTTCGGGCCAGTTTTTAAAGTTTTTCTTTTATTTCAGTTTTTAGTTCTTTTCAGTATTAAGTTCAGTTTAAATTCCTGCAAGCTATCACGTGAGCAAATTTAAGTAGTTGGTGTTTATTTTATGTTTATAAGTTTATTCCACCATTATACGTTGAGATGCCTCTAAATAAATGGAACCACCGAGAAGTTTATTTAGAGTAAACTTGTGATTATTTCTAACCACCGTTGTTTAATCATGAGTATTAAGATGAAATTTCGTTTGTTTTCCCCACCGGTGATGCAAATTGAAATTTTAATTGCATGATGTTAATCAGACCACTGTAGGATTATTATCATTGTTCGCCTAAACAATCGTTTAGCCAATTTAAACACCATTTAAACGCTACACAGTGGCACACTGTTTCCATTTAATCGGTTGTTTTCACCATTTAAACGGTCGCTTTTCCCGTTTAAACACCCATTTTGTCCGAATAATGGGCTAAACAGTAGGTGACCGACTGTTTACCATTTAGCGTTTAGGATAACACTGATTATTATCATGCTTTTATTTGCATTTCATTGTATATGATTACTAAGATAAGTTTTTTATTTGATTTTCAATGACAAATGTCAATGTTGTGGCCTCCTACCTGAACAACATTGAGCCACTCAATGGAGCGATTTTTTCTGACTGGAAGGGCAAAGTCATGACGTGCTTGGCTTGGAATGATCTTGACTTCACATTAAGGGAGGATAAGCCTGCTGTTGCTGCAGGACAGACTTCAGCTGCTCTGGAAAAGTGGGCAAGATCAGACTGCATGGCGCTTATGGTCATGTCTCAGACCATCAGTGCTGGCATTAAGGGCGCCATCCCCACCAAGGATGCGCAAGAAGCAGATCTGAGTGCTAAGGCCTTTCTGGCAAAGATTGAGGAGAACTTCAAGAGCTCATCCAAGACTTACGCAAGCACTCTCATCATGAAGTTAGTGGCCTCTCAGTATGATGGGAAGACTAGCATCAGGCAGCACATTCTCAATATGTGTGACATGGCCAACAAGCTTAAGGAGATGCAGATGGAGATCTCAGATGGCTTTCTTGTTCACTTCATCATGACCTCACTGCCCTCACAGTACAATGCTTTCAAGATCAACTACAACACCAACAAGGCTATTTGGTCTATCAGTGAGCTGATCAGTTACTGTGTTGAAGAAGAAGAGAGGCTTAAGACTGAGAAGATGAAGGATGTGGTGAACATGGTCCATCACATGAGTATCAGTGACAATCCTCCTAAGAATCAGCATGAGTCAGGTAGTAGCAAGCAAGACCAGAAGAAGTTTAAGAAGAAAGGGAACCAGAACTTTGGTCCAAGGAACAACAAGTTCAAAGGCAAGCAGTCCCAAGGTGGAAAGATGCTGTGTTCATTCTGTGCTTCACTCAAACATCTTCAGAAGGGCTGCCCAGGCTTTAAGGAATGGCTGAAATAGCAAGGTAATATTAAGTTTGATGTTGTTTCTTTCATTGATGAGTTATTCTTAGCACATTTATCCCCTAATACTTGGTTAATTGATTCAGGTGCCACTGTGCACATTTCTAATTCATTACAGGTATTCCGTTTGATCTGAACTATAAGAAGGGGGGAGGAGCGAAGCCTAAGAGTGGCTAATGGGAACATGGTTGAAGTCGAAGGCGTTGGAAGCTTCTCCTTAGAGTTGCCAGGCGGCTTCCAGCATAATTTAGATGATGTCCTTTATGTTCCTAGTTTAAAGAGAAACATTATTTATGTTTCGCATTTAGATAAATCTGGACATGTGTGTGAGTTTGGCAACTCTGTTTGCAACATTAAATTTTATAATATTAGTGTTGGCCTTGGTCATTTTCAAGGCAATCTTTATTTGCTCTCTCTTGATGATAATTATTCTGTAATGAATGTTTGTGATGCGATGCATAAGCGTAAGCGTGATAATGAGACTTCTTCAAAATTGTGGCACTGTCGCCTTGGCCACATTTCGAGGGGGAGAATGGAGCGTCTCATTAAAGATGAGATACTTCAGGAGTTAGACTTTTCAGATTCAGAGCAGTGCATCGACTGTATTAAGGGAAAATATGCTAAGACTATTAAGAAAGGAGCGACTAGGAGTACGGACGTATTAGAAATAACTCACACAGATATCTGTGGCCCTCTCTCTGTAACATCGGTAGATGGATATGATTCCTTTATAACATTTACCGATGATTATTCCCGTTATGGACATATTTACCCCCATCTAAAAGAGTTCAGACGCTTTAGAAATATTTAAGATTTATAAGGCGGAAGTTGAGAAACAGCACAATACTTCCATTAAAATTGTAAGATCAGACCGGGGAGGTGAATATTATAGGAAACACGCTCAATATGGTCAGATTAAAGGACAATTCGCTAAGTACTTAGAAGAAAATGGCATAAGAGCGCAATACTCTATGCCAGGCGAACCACAGCAAAATGGAGTCGCTGAGTGACGCAACCGTACACTGCTTGACATGGTACGGAGCATGCTTAGTTATTCTACTTTGCCTGTGGAGCTGTAGATGGAAGCATTAAAAATAGCTGCTCACATACTTAATCGGGTTCTGTCTAAGTCAGTTCCCAAGACACCTTTTGAGCTGTGGAATGGGAGGAAACAGTCACTCAATTATTTAAAAGTGTGGGCTGTCCTGTTAAAGCTAAATTATTTGATCCATAGCAAAAGAAATTAGATTCTAAGATGGTAAGCTGCCACTTCATTGGATACCCAGAAAAGTCTAAGGGTACATATTCTACTGTCCTGGTCGTCACACTAAGTTCATAGAAACCAGGCAGGCTGTGTTCCTAGAGGACTCAGGAGTTAGTGGGAGTTTTCCAAGGAGGGAAGTGAGTCTCGAAGAACTACGGGTTGAGCTTCCTGATCCAGTAGTCCAAGAGCCCACAGAGGTATATCAGTTTGTACCACCTGTCATTCCTCCTGTTCACGTAAGTTGTGCCATGCCATCTACTGCTGCTCAGCAGGAGAACATGGAGCAAATGGTTAGGAACCAGGCGCAACCTGCACCACAAGATCAAATTCCTCAACCTATTCCTCAACTAGTTGCGATTGAACCAGTAAGAAGGTCGCAACGGGCAAAGAGATCAGCTATTCCTGATTATTATGAGACATACTTAAGTGAGGATGTATATGATATCGGGAATATAAGTGACCCTGCCACATTCAGACAGGCAGTGTCAAGTGAGAATTCCACTAAATGGATTGAAGCCATGGAAGATGAACTAAGGTCTATGAGTACTAATAAAGTATGGGATTTAGTAGAAATTTCTGATGGAGTCAAACTAGTAGGCTATAAATAGGTCTACAAAACCAAACATGATTCCAAAGGGAAGGTCGAACGATTCAAAGCTAGGCTCGTAGCAAAAGGGTTCATACAGAAGGAAGGAATTGATTATAATGAGATATTTTCTCCTGTGTCTACCAAAGATTCATTTAGAGTCGTCATGGCGTTAGTAGCCCATTTTGATATGGAGCTACATCAGATGGATGTTAAGACTGCATTCCTAAATGGAGACTTAAATGAAACAATCTTTATGGCACAGCTAGAAGGTTTTGCCATAAAGGGTAAAGAACATATGGGATGCAAATTAAAGAAATCCATTTATGGACTTAAGCAAGCGTCCAGGCAGTGGAACCTTAAATTCGATGAGGTCATTAAGAAATTCGGATTTAAGGAGAATGATGTGGATAGTTGTATCTACGTCAAAGTTAAGGGTGGAAAATTAATAATTCTAGTACTGTATGTGGATGACATACTATTAGCATGTAACGATAAGAATATGTTGCATGAGACTAAGAATTTTCTTTCATCCAATTTTGATATGAAGGATCTTGGTGATGCCTCATATGTCCTTGGCATTGAGATACACCGAGATAGAGCCCAAGGAGTACTAGGATTATCTCAGAAAGCTTATATTGAGAAAATACTTAAGAGATATAACATGGATAAGTGCAACACTTCACCTGTTCCTATTCAAAAGGGCGATAAGTTTAGTCAAGCGCAATGCCCCAATAATGCCCCAATAATGATATTTCCTGTTTCTTGAATTATGTCCTGTTATATTAAGAATGCTAAATGATAGATGTGCACAAACCTGTATATCAGTTTTTCTAGTTTCAACCATAGTTCAGCATGAAGCTCTTTTCTTTACATTTGGAACCTGAAAAATGCAGGACAGTGAAGCGTATGCTTGTCTATTGAATGTCCTGGCACCTGAGTGCAGTGCAAAACCATCCGCAATGTCAGTAAAAGATCTGCTTCGTAGAGCAAGATTAGTCCTTGAGCATGCAGATAGGATGGGCTGCAAAAGATACCTGACTCCAAAAGACATAGTTGATGGTTTACCAAATCTAAACCTTGCATTTGTGGCTCATATTTTCCAGAAAAGGTATGATTTATTTTATATAAATTATCAAAAATCTCATCATGTTTTTAATTTTGTAAGAATCATCTTTGTATTGATATTTTTCACATAGGGACATTAAATATATGCAATGATGTCTAAAAAGTAAAAACTGTGGTTACTGGTTAGCATGTGATACTTGCTACTACCCTGGCTATCATGTTGTAGTAATCATATGAAAATAATATTTATCAAACCAGTTTTTTTTTCATGGCATTATTTTTCTTTTACCTTCTCATTCACTAATATAACTACTTGGGTATCTCCTAGGAAAATTACCAACTCTAACTTATTTTATTCTGATTTAAAAGCAATGTGATTTTGCATAATTGACTTAAATTGAGTGTAATTCGTGCACAGATATGCCTCAAACTCTTCACACATATATATTATCTATAATTCTCAACAAGAAGTTAAATAGCATTCCTAATTTCATATCTCAGCGACAAGGTATGGTGTCTTGTTGAGAAATCTTTAGGCTGGTAGTTAATATGTAACTGTATAAGAATATGTTGAAAAGATCGTAATGCATCTTTTTCCTGTTGCGTTTCCGTTTGATCGAACTGTGTGTGCATTTGTAGAAAAAAGAAAGTTATGTTTTTTTCATTTACTATATTTAGCAGTGTTTGAATGGTTTGGGGTAGCCTGATTGTAAACAATCCGTTTTCATCTTGAAACAAGTTTGGGGTAGCAGTGACAGTGGAACTGAAATCGGCAGTAAACTACTTTCGTTTTCTAAATGTTTTCTCTCTATTCTCCTTTTATTGCAGAAATGGGTTGTCCAAACAAATGAAACGAGTTTCCTTTGTGGATGGACTCTCTGATGATGCTCAAGTTTCCAGGGAAGAAAGGTCATTCCGGCTGTGGATTAACAGCCTTGGAATTTCCATTTACATCAACAACGTATTTGAAGACCTTAGAAATGGGTAGGGCATATTTTCACCATCTTAATGATCAACCTGATTCTGTCTCTGATACTTCATCCTTGAATTGTAGATGGGTTCTCCTTGAGGTGATTGACAAGATTGCTCCTGGCTCAGTTAACAGGAAGATGGCAAATCGTCCGCCAATAAAACTACCGTTCAAGAAAGTTGAAAACTGCAACCAAGTTTTGAAGATCGGAAAAGAATTGAAGTTTTCCCTGGTGAATATTGCTGGAAATGATATTGTCCAAGGGAACAAGAAACTGATATTAGGTAAGTTACCAGTTACATAGATTATATCTCAGCAATATAGGGGTTCCTATAAAAGAGTGATTATATTGCTTTTGATTTTGCAATTAATTTGTAGGTGAATAAATGATCATAAACTGTGCCTGTACAAGTTTACTGTCAGTTTTCAGTTGCACTCATGAAGATAGAGCATGCCAATAAAACTACAATGTATGGATGTCACATAAGCTGTGCCTGTACAAGTTCACTGTCAGTTTTCAGTTGCACTCATGAAGATAGAGCATGCCAAAATACAGAACTGTTTAATGATGATATTCACATTTGAAATTCTGCAATTCCTATCATTGGGAAGCATGGAATACAATGAATCTTTTTGTTCAGGTTTTATATGGCATGCATCTGATTTAGTTAGTTCCCCATTGAACATATAGCCTTTCTATTGCAACTTTTGATTGACCATATAATGAAATGGTACATTTATCCCAGCTTTTCTATGGCAATTGATGCGGTACAACATTCTTCAACTACTGAAGAATCTTAGATTTCACTCAAATGGAAAAGAGATCGCAGATAATGACATATTGGTATGGGCCAATAAAAAAGTAAAAGATTCTGGAAAGCACCAATCTCGTATGGAAAGTTTCAAGGTACATACCATTCAATATATTTCCTATTGTGCATCACTAATTCTTGATAATTGCATCATTAGTAGTAGTTAAGTTGCTTAATTGTTTATTCTTTGATATGCCATCATATTATAAATTGTAGATAGTGAAATATGCAACTGTATAGCTTGTGCGCTTATCTAAGTGGTCATAAGGTGGATAAACTTCCGGAACTATTTTGAAAAGCTTCAAATAATTGCATCACTAGCAGTTAAGTTACTTAGCTGTTTACTCTTGATATGTAATCATATTATAGGTTAGTAAGTTAGTTGCTGTTAGTTAGTTAGTTAGTTGGTTAGTTACATTGCAATGCTATAATGCTGGCCTTGAAGGGCCAGTATTTATGTAGCTGATGTTACTATCAAGTCCAACAAGGCACAAAAATTGTATGATGGTTTCATGCTGAACGTTTTAACTACAACTGTCTATTGTTATGGTTCATGCATCAAATTACATTTACTAACTACAGGATAGAAGCCTTTCAAGTGGCACCTTTTTCCTTGACTTACTAAGTGGTGTGGAGCCTCGAGTTGTGAATTGGAGCCTTGTGACGAAAGGAGAAAAAGGTTCATCTCTTTCTCTTATGCTTCTGCAATTTTTGGATCTCTATATGTTCTCATTAACCCCATATTTCTGTTCATTTATTATGATATGGAATTAAGAATCTCCATCTCATGCAAAGTTAGCACACCCACATTGCTTAGGTTTCTACTTTTATCTTAATTACTACCTATTTATCGTACTTCTTGCATTCAGCTACTCTACTGGCATAGAAGCTACCTTTCACTGTCATTTTTGCTAGTTTTCCTGACAACAATGTCATGTCAAGTCACCAGATTAAATGAATGCATACCGTACATGTTTGTCAAAGCCTAGTTCGTCAAAATTTTAATTTTCTTTTTCTGTAATAGACGAAGAGAAGCAAATGAATGCTTCATACATCATTTCCGTGGCTAGGAAGCTTGGTTGCTCCATTTTCTTGTTGCCAGAAGATATATTGGAGGTAATAAATTTGATTGAGTAAATTTAATCTGCCATTTTATTTTGTAATTTATAGATTTTTCTGATGAATTATTGTTTGTAGCAGCAATTAGATTGGTGTGTTACTGTAAAACATCCATTCGCATTCACTTTGGTTGGTGTGTCTCTTACTCTAAAATATCCATTTGCTGCATTCACAACTACTCTAATTTTCATTTATCAATTCAGGCTGGTTAGTGCTATTACAATTCAGGCAGACAGTGTTATCCCAAATTCAGTTCATGGTGTTGTCCGTAAACAACTCAATTCTTTAATAAAATATCCTAATTTCTCTTGTGATGTCAAGTTGGTTACGATCTGCAATATTGTTAATGTTTAACTTCTCTCAGGTGAAACAGAAAATGATGCTAACTCTGACAGCAAGCATCATGTACTGGTATTTGAAAAGGCCAACATCACATTCATTAGACTCTAAAAATGGGTGTTCATGTGAGACAAGCTCCACCACAACTTCAGACGATTCTGCATCTGAATCATCATTCGATGACAACGCAGCTAGATAGAAGTGCAAGGATCATGAAGCGAAATGATCCATCTTGTCTTTTTGAAAACTTGAAATACTCCTCGTCCCAGCGGCGGTGTTGACTGTGTTCTTGATTCGTTGCTGTAATTTTAAGAGCAAATGCATTCAAGACGGAGAGAAGGGAAGCTATAAAAAGCTTTGTAGTGTTTATTTGTGAGTTTTGTAGTGTGAAAATTTGATTGGGTGAGAGATTGTGTAACATCCTGTAAATATTGACACAGGTAGCCTACATTTGTAAAATTATAGTGACAGTGGATTGCTAGAAATCCACAGAGTTTGGTTTTCTTGGGCATTTTTGCTTTGAAGGACAAGATACCGCCGGTTCTAGTTTCGGCTAGAACAAGTTGCGCACAATAAATCTGTGTTCTAATTAGGATGTTAAAACATTTAATAACATGCTTATTTAAAGAAAATAAACGTAAGAACATGGAGATGCCGACCCGTTTTGCATTCCAATTTGTGGTCATATACAGATTTGCACATGCTTTGTCCTCCAAATGTATTTCGTTCTAGATTTCAAATCTGTGGTCAAACATTTTATGTATTTGTGCTTTTAAAGTAAATATTTTCAATAAGTTACTGATGGTTAGGGTTTTAATACTTTTGGGGAAAGAACTTTGAGGAAATTATTAGGTACTGTGACCAAAGGAAGTACTGTATGTTCCTACAGCTCTCTGGGGTGTCCACAGTGTGGATTGAAAGTTGTTGTAAGTAATCTTCTTTATCACTTAGTTTGAAGGTATAGATTAAAGCCTGAAACAACTTGAATATCCAAGTTAACTAAAGCATGCTTAATGACACAAGCATCACTCTAGGCCCTTGGGCTTGACATGTGTTTAACAAGTTACAAGTACTTAGTGAAAGTGTCCGATGTTTTAGTTTGTATTAAGTCAAACTTCTCTAAATTTCATCAATAAAATTGTTTCTATATGCTGCAAAGAAATGGCTATTATTATTTATGAGTTGTGTCCATCCCATGATTTTTGGACGGGAAGATTACCGCCTGGTATTGCCTGCTAGCGTCCTGTATAATTCCTCCACATAACCTTTGAAGCAGGGAAGAAGCCATTCCCTGCTCGATTGGAGGAAGAATATTCATTTGCTATTTAACTCATTTGTAATTTGACATGTGCCCCGGTCCAAAGGCGAGATCCTTCCTTGGAATGCAACAACTGCAGCTTTTTTTTTTCAATAACAAGACAATTGCAGCTTGAGCATGCAGTGCTCAGCTTCGTCGGTTAGTCCGCATCTAATGGAAGGATTAGCGAGACGACCTGACCTAACAAGAGCCTAAGTTGGAGTCACTTTTGAGTTAAGTCCGGTCTGGTTTGCCCGCTAAACCGCTCTGGCGCATCTCTTGTTTCACGGTCTCACCTCGACACCTCCAGGCCGCGTGGGCAAATGAGGCTCTTGATTTCCAGGATTATTGAGAGCTAAGCGACAGGGCAAGTGCAGGCCCCTACTCGTACGTGTGAAAGGCTGACAATGGCTACTTCCAAGTACGACGCGCTGGACCCCGTGGTACGCTCGTTGTCGTTGTCGCTGCTCCCACGACCCCCACGGCCCGCCCGCGCCCGCGTGGTGATGGACCTGTCTTTCTTTTTTTTTGTTTATTCCCTCTCACGTAGAATGGTAGAATACCTTGAATTAGATGAAATTAGCCGATTTCTTGACCAGCTGAAATCGTCCAAAGGAGCTCCTGCAATCCGTTCGTTAAACTTCTCACTCACGTGCTGATCGGCGCCTCCTCCCATGACAGAAGATGCCCGCGCGGCCGTGCCACCCACTCTGCCCTTCACGGAGCCTTTTTGCCTGATTGGCTCGTCGCCCCTCGCCCCTAAAACCACGTTTGATCGCTCAACAACTACCACGGACGGGACGTAATCGTCGTTGCGGTACAACACCGTTGGTAACCCACTTACCGATTAACTACGCCGTAGCCGTCGTAGGGCGGGCAACGGGCGATCATTATGGCTAAACTCAACTCAATCGTGCCGTGCCGTGGACCGTGGTGTATGGCTCAATGTACGGCGGGACCGGCCTGCTGGCTTTGACATTCGCTGGCCGCGCACAACGGGCAAACGGGCCCACAGTTTCCCTTCCCCACCAAACTTGCACCACGTCCAAATTGGTTCCCTTGATAAGTTGATATAGTACTGATATTGTACCGTGCATGTTTTCAGCTCACAAAATATATTTCTGATGTATGCATACCAAGCAACCAGCAACAATTTATGCACGACGCTACGCTTAATCCAACTGGTATTTGGCAATTTGTTGTCGGGGATTGCCCTTCTTGCTAGTGCAGGTGAATGTGTGAAATTAAAATCTGCCAATATTTGTAAGTTTTGTTCAAAAAAACATCAGTGACAAGTAAAACCAAGGGTAATCTTCTTTTTTCTTCCCTTTTGTGTATCCTTGTCAATTTTCTGTAGACATAACTGTCGAGTGGACTAAGAAAACATTCTAGTACCTGCACAACAAAGATTTGCAGGGAGTAATCAATCCAAAAATGGCCCCCAAAAATAATTTCCTATGATCATAGAGCGTGACAGCACATCTGAAACGGCGGCCTCCAAGAAGAGTAAATTCCCTCTATGCCATTGTAAAATTGAGGTGATCCCTTATATGCCATTGAAAATTAGCTCATCCCTTCTATGCCATCGTTTATAATTTCTCATCCCCTACATGCCATTGCTGTTAACTCTCCCTAACAGATCCGTTAAAGCTTATGGCGAAAAGACCAAAATACCCCTACATAGGATGAAGCATATTTCTTACCTTCATTCCTTCCATGCCATTAGAAACAAGAATAGTATATATTGACCTAGTTATTTTATTAGGAGATGGAGGGCAAACATAATGACCGAACAACCCATATAAAGAGATATTAAATATATAAAATTCATTGCAAGCTGTCGGTGGTGTTCATACAACTAGTTTTTGATGCCCAAACATGCATCATTACAAGCAACCAGTGTTGCCCATACATGCCAAAAGTAGTACAGGCCTCAAACTAGTAGCAGCAACCTCACAAGGTTAAGCTCCACAAGGTTCCAGCAAAATAACAGTGCATAGACTAGGTTCCACAGAAGAGGAAGCAAAATATATCACATCAACTTGCAGCCCATACACAATGAATTGCATCAACTAGACATTCAGATCTAGTAGGGAAAGCTTTCTTTTGCTTCTAGTATGTGAGGCAGGGCTATCCTTGTGGGGGGTTGTCTTGCTTCTAGTACCCATCGCTGGACTATCATGTGGCACTGGAACTTGATTCTTCTTCTTCTTTTTCTTTGTTGCTGCCTTCCCTTCAGTCTTTGCCTTCTCTTTTGCTTTCTTCTCTTTTGTAGGCTTCAAGATAGCTGCTGGTGGAGTGCTTTCATGTGTAGGTAGCATTGGGTACTCAATGCAAAGTTGCTCTATCTGGTTTGAGCCACTTCCAGACGTGCACATGTGTTTCATGGATGAGGACAGATTATGATTGTGATATGATCTAAATAGTATTGAATAATTAAGTGGTGCACATGTACCTGAGAGAGTGTCCAGAACCTAAGCTAGCTGAGGCACTTTGGCTGTCATACAAATATATAAGATCTCAGGAATTTATGAAAATGTTCAGAAAACTAATGTACAATGTAAGTGTTCAGATTCTTACCTAGGTGGAAATTGCATTGTTTTTTGTGTCAAGCCAATAGGTACAATGCTGCTCTCACTTGATGGAGATGTAGTTTTCTTCTTTTTGTTTGGTGGACCCCTATATACCATGAACAACAATTAAATAATGTTAAGAAAAAGCAATTGTAGATAACATATGATGGAAAGGCTAAATCAATATTGTAATGCGTACTTTTCAGCTAGAAGAGCTGCAATGTCATCAGGATCACCATCCTTGCACTTATACCAGCGATGGCCATATCCCTTGCAAATAGGGCACTTATGTTTACCTTTGGGCCTTGTGCCTTCACTAGTCTCCGTACAGCCTTTGAACCTCTCGTTCTGTCTTCTACCCACTACAGACTTGATAAGTGGTGGATGCATGAAGAAATCATGGTCAGATTGTGCCCATTGTGCCTTGTCAGTCATGGCAGGGATTAGAGCCCCATATGCAGTTTTGAATTTCTCAACCGAATAATATGTGTCAACATATTTCTCCAAAGGTTCTCTAAGAAATGTGATAAATGCAATGGCATGTTTGCAAGGAATGCCTATAACATCCCATTTTCTGCAAGAACAAGTCCTTTCTTGTAGGTTGACAACACATTTATAGCCACTGCCACCTTTCACAGAAACCTCTCCAAGAATGTCCCCACTTCTCTGTACATTCATATCCAAATTCCTACTTTTCTCCCTCAAATCTTTGATGATGTGTGGCAAAATGGCTCCTTCCATCTTATTTGATATGTCCCTTCTAATATCCCACTTGTCCATAATAAGTTGCCTGAAATTGTCCAACAAGTCATCTAAATTCAAGCCCTTGATCTTCTTTATCCAATTGTTAAAACACTCTGCCAAATTATTTGTGACATAGTCAACCTTGCAATGGGTTGAGAATTGACTTCTTGACCATATCTTGGTATGGTTTTGCCTTATATAATCCATTGATTCTGGAACTGCTTCTTCCATTAGTTTCCAATGCTTCTCAAATAAGTATGGGCTCCAAGAATATGCTGCTGGCCAGAGGTTTTCTTCAAATATCTGCCCTGAATATCTTTTCTTGAAGTTCTTAACTAAATGTAACATGCATTCCCTATGCTCTGCAGTTGGAAATACATCCTTAACCCCTGCCATCACTGCTTGCCTAGAATCTGTACATATAGCTAGGCCTTGTGGTGATCCAATTGCTTCTCGAAGCCTCTCCATAAACCAGATCCAGTTCTCATTTGTTTCCTAGTCAAACACTCCAACGACAACTGGATACATCCAATTCTGTCCATCTACAGTGACTGCACATGCTAGCTGCCCCCTAAACCTTCATGTCAAAAATGTGCTATCTATTGCCAAATATGGTCTACATCCATTGAGAAAACCATCAATGCAAGGTTTCATAGCAAAAAATAGTCTATTAAATCTGATTTGCCCTGCTATTATGTGATGATCAATAACTACAAAGCTGCCAGGAGATACCCTTTCAAACTCTGCCTTAAACCTATACAGGTTATTGAAGTTGCTGTCACAACTACCAAACAATATGTTGTGTGCCAATTCCTTCCTAGCATGCACTCTCTTGTAGGGCACCTCAACCTTGTGCTTGTCTTTGATCCTCCGCTGTAATTCTTTAGCTTTCAAACTTGAATCTCCATCAGCCAATTCTTTACCTGATCACAGATCCAAAATTTGGTTGCGTTCTTCACAACCTTGCTTCTTCTTGCACTTGAACAAGTATGCCACCGTGGATTCTTCTTCACCTAGCATGGTACATACAAGAAAAAATGTCAAATGTAGAAAAATACATGTTAAATCTATGTACTAGCAGCAAAAGTCAAAGTTGACAAGAATAACCAATTACCTTTATTGTGACGTCATCTCTATATGTAGAAGCATGCAACCTCCATCTACATCCTTCTGCTTCCTTCTTTGAACAGTAAGCCCTCAATCTCTCTGGATCACTTTTCTCAGTATTATACTCAAATTCATTCTTTATAGCATGTTGAGAAAGAGCCAACCTAAATTGTGAAATATTGGGATATAGGCTGCCTATGCTCATTGGAGGATCATTTGGATCATACGCTACATTGGGCTTAGGTAGCACAGGATCTTTTCCAATCAGTCCATCCTCTTCCTCATACTCCTTATCAGATTCAGATCCAGATTCAGAATCAGACTCACTTTGCGCACCCAAACCACCACCCTCCACATGTGTTTTAGGAACAACATAGTACATACCTTCATCATGAACTCCCACATGTTCTTTGTGTGGTTTACGATTTGGCAAGCAGCCACCATCATCATCAGATTCATCACTAGGTTCTACAAGTTGTTTGTTAGTTGTTGGCTTACTATGTTGGCTGGATACATGCTCGGTTGACTGGCTTGTTGTTGGCTTACAATGTTGACTGCTTAAAGGCTGCGTTGATTGGCTTGCTGCAGCAAGAGATGGAGCAGCAAGAGATGGGGTGCAAGGGATATCAAGTCCCGCTGAAATTTCTGGATGGCAGCACTCAGCGATCGGCACATCTCTAGGTTCAGTGTATGTAATGGTCATGCGCACCTTCTTACTATCAACATGTTTGCTAAATATTGCAAGAAATTCCTGATCTGTTCTCATTTCTGAATATTTTTTGACATCATCATAATAAAAGACATGCACTATTTACTGGGATCCATGAGGGAATTGATCCACAATTTCTCATACAAAGTCCTTGAAATTGCATAGATCAGAGTCCACGACTTTGCTGAATCTATAGCATGGAATATCCTTCCTACATTTTCTAGGATTGGCTTTGAGATGGATATCTAGCAGAAAACTAGTCTTAGGGTCCATCCTGTTAATGAAGGACCATCAAAATTAATCATTTTTTATTTCAATTTAGACAATTAAGGGATGAAATTGGATAACAAAGTAAAGAACTCACCCTTCAGGAAGCCAATCGGAGTGGTTTCCTTGTGTTCCCATCGTGGCTGGTCAGTGCATGCGCCTGCGCGAGGGGGGCGCACGCGCCACTCGCTCCCGTCACCCAGCGCCCGCGAGGCACGCGCCCCAGCGCTGCGCGCCCGCCCAGCTCCCGCAGGCGCCGCCCAGCGCTCGTGCCCGCACGAGGAGGCCCGCGCGATGGGGCAAGCAGGGCCTGCGCGAGGGAGGAATGGCGCGCCCGCCCCGCTCCCGCAGCCGGCCGCTGCAGATGCCGCCCAGCGCTTGCGCCCGCGCGAGGGGGCACGCGGGGCCCGCGCGAGGGAGGGAACTGCGCGCCGCAGGGACCGCGTGAGGGAGGCGCGTCTGCTTCCCCTCCGGCACCGGCGCGCCCTCGCCCAGCAAGAGCTAGGGTTCGGCGGCAGGGGGATCCAAGCGGGATTGGCGTCGGGGATGGGAGGGGGGTGGGCTCTCGGGGGATAAGGTAACGGAGGCGTATTTTGGTCTTTTCGTCATAAGCTTTAACGGATCAAATTTTTCTTCATCTTACTATGTTAGGGAGAGTTAACAGCAATGGCATGGAGGGGATGAGAAATTATAAACGATGACATAGAAGGGATGAGCTAATTTTCAATGGCACATAAGAGATCACCTCAATTTTACAATAACATAGAGGGAATTTACTGCTCCAAGAACTTACCCGTTTGTTCCCATTCCCATCTCCGTCTCCCTCGCAACTCAAGAGTGCCTTCCCGTCAAGCTTAGGGATGAAAATGGTCGGGAAAACCCCTTAACCGTTCCCGCAACTGTATTTTTTGGTCCGGAACGGAAAAATCGGACGGGAAAACGAAATCGGTATTACGGGATATCGGGAACGGAATCAATCGGTCGGAAGCATGCCGATTACGATCGGGAATCGATAACTCAAAACGGGAAAATAAATACAACCACTTCAAACATTTAACTCGATAAAATAATTACAACTATGCATAAATAACATGGAAACAAGACTCGTATAACTAAGAAACACAAGTAAAGTGAATCACGAATTCACAATTCACGTTGTAACACATGCAAACAACAATTCACGTTTCCAACACAGGTAACACAGCCGACTACGACAAATACGGGAATTCCCGCGGGAATTTTCCCGGCTGAAAACGGGACCGTGAAAACTGTCGGGAAAACACCCCAACCGTTTCCGTTCCCGCCCGTTTTCCCGTTTTGTTTTCCCATTTTCCTATTTTTTCCACGTAAACGGTTTACGATCGGTTTAAACAGTAAACGGAGCCGGTCGGGACAGGATTTTCCCGTCCCATTTTCAACCCTAGTCATGCTAACGGAGAATGCCGATAGGGAAACTGCGGTTGCAGTGCCGCACGGCTCTCGAGGTCAGCTCCAAGCCGGACTAGGAATAGAATAGTCACACCTAATTTTGTTAGGAGATTTCCTGCAGCAAAACCAAACCAAGCACGCTAAAAAAATCGTCCCCATTCTAGGCCGTGTTTGATTTGCCCTAAAAAAATTTTTATAATTTTTTTGGTACTTTGATCACTAATTAAAGATATTAAATAAAGTTTAATTACAAAACCACCTCCACAACTATGGTACTGTAGCAGTTACTTAATCTAACGAGGACTTTGACCGTACGATTGCCGGATGATTAGTCGTGTTTACTGCAGCATCACTGTAGCCAATCATGATGTCGAAAAATTACACCTATACATGAAAAAAATTCACAAATAAATTTCACTTAATACTCCATATATATATATATTCATCTTTTGTGAAAAAAATTTCATGGTATAAACCAAACATGCCCTGGCGAGTCGCGAGTCGCGAGTCGCGACCGCACCAGTAGCTCAGTCATCAGTCAAGCCTCCCCCACCAGCAGCGCCTCCGTCCATCGCTCTGCACACTCCTCGCAGAGAGGAGGCCCAGTCCCCCACCCGCTCGCCACCCAACGCGGCGGGCGCGTCGCCATGGCGCTCCGTCTCCTCCTGCTCCCCTGCTCCTCCTCGCCGCCGCCGACGCGCTCACGCCGGACGGCCAGGCGCTGCTGGCGTTCAAGGCGGCCGTCGTCGAGGACCCCACGGGCGCGCTCGCCAACTGGGACGCCACCGCCGCGGACCCCTGCGCCTGGAACGGCGTCGCCTGCTCCTCCTCCCCCGCCGACGCCACCCAGCCCCGCCGCGTCGTCGCGCTCTCGCTTCCCAAGAAGCGCCTCCTTGCGGCGCTCCCGGCGGCGCCGCTCCCTTCCTCGCTGCGCCACCTCAACCTCCGCAGCAACCGCCTCTTCGGCCCCGTCCCGCCCGAGCTCGTCTTCGCCGCGCCCGCGCTCCAGAGCCTCGTCCTCTACGGGAACGCGCTCGACGGCCCGCTCCCCGACGAGCTCGGGGCCCTTCCCTTCCTCCAGATCCTCGACCTCTCCTCCAACGCCCTCAACGGCTCCCTCCCGCCCTCGATCCTCAAATGCCGCCGCCTCCGCGCGCTCGCGCTCGCGCGGAACAACCTCACGGGCCCGCTCCCCGCCGGCTTCGGCGCCCAGCTCTCCGCGCTGGAGCGCCTCGACCTCTCCTTCAACGGCTTCTCCGGCGCCATCCCGGAGGACATGGGGAACCTCTCCAGGCTCCAGGGGACGGTCGACCTCTCGCACAACCACTTCTCCGGCCCAATCCCGCCGAGCCTCGGGAGGCTCCCCGAGAAGGTTTACATCGATCTCACCTACAACAACCTCTCCGGCCCGATCCCGCAGAACGGGGCGCTCGAGAACCGGGGGCCCACGGCGTTCGTCGGCAACCCAGGCCTCTGCGGGCCGCTGCTCAAGAACCCCTGCTCGCCGGACGCCATGCCGTCGTCCAACCCGCCCCTGCCCAACGAAGGGGACTCGTCCGCGGCCGGTGGCGGCAAGGGGAAGGGCAAAGGGCTGGGGAAGATTGCCATTGTGGCCATCGTGCTGAGTGATGTGGTGGGGATTTTGATCATTGCGCTCCTCTTCTTCTACTGCTACCGTGTTCGGCTCCGGCCTCCAGTTCTAGCGCTACAGTATTTCTCTCTCGCACCACTTTAGCTCCAGCCTCCAGCCACTAGCTAGGTAACAATATTTTTCTCTCACACCACTCCAGCCTCCAGCTCCAGCCTGCCGAACACGGTGAATGCGGCTGCCGGTTCTAAGGGGTCCAGGTGTGGAAAGGATTGTGGATGTTTCAGTAGGGATGAGTTCGGGACTCCATCCGAGCACGCCGAGCAGTACGATCTTGTGGCCTTGGACCAGCAAGTGCGGTTTGATCTGGATGAGCTGCTCAAGGCTTCAGCTTTTGTGCTGGGGAAGAGTGGGATTGGGATCGTGTATAAGGTGGTTCTTGAGGATGGGCTCACCATGGCCGTCCGGCAGCTTGGGGAGGTGGGATTGCAGAGGTTTAAGGAATTTCAGACCGAGGTTGAGGCTATTGGCAAGGTCCGGCATCCCAACATTGTTACCTTGAGAGCCTACTACTGGTCTTTTGATGAGAAGCTGCTGATATATGATTACATTCCTAACGGCAGCCTCTCTGCAGCAATTCATGGTATGTATTCTGTTCGGCAACTCACACTGATGATATTTAACAATGACTTGGCAGTGTCCTCTTCCATTGATTCTACTGTTTCAGGAACAAGTAGTTATATATTTTCTTTTTTTTCATAGTTGTGTTTGTCAGGATCCTAGTATTGCCTGATTCCTAATTTAGTGCAATAGCTGCAGTATGATGGAAAATTGGTACGCGCTTGGCCGAATTTTCAATTGTTTTGTTTTTTGTGATGGTAGTATGTCAAGATTCTGGAATTCAGTTCATACCAACTCCTTTATTTCTATAGGCTTGGAAGAGCTATTGTCTTTTTGTATAAGTTTGGTACAGTTTGGAATCTGGTATCTGTCAAAGGTTGACTTTCTGATATAACCTGTATAGATGTTTTCTTTACTCCGAAATTGAAGATCGTGTGTTACTAATTGGAATAAAGATTGCTGGACTATGTTTTGAACTTGTAGTAGGACATGTGTGGTTGTTTTGAGCTAGTGTCGTGGGTGTTTGCTGACTGCCAGCTCTGGCAAATTGCTATGGCTTTCAGCTAAACCTGGGACGATGATATTCACGCCATTGCTATGGGAGGCCCGATTGAACATCATGAAGGGAGTCGCCAAGGGGATGTCTTTCTTGCATGAGTTCAGCCCCAAAAAGTATGTCCATGGGGACTTGAGGCCGAACAACGTTCTCCTTGGAACAAACATGGAGCCATACATCTCAGACTTCGGCCTCGGGCGCCTTGCAAACATCGCTGGAACATCACCTTTCACGCAATCAGATCGAGTCGGTCTAGAAAAGGCCCAGAGCCAACAATCAGATGCCTCAGTGAGCCCTCTCATGAGCAAAGGGTCATGCTACCAAGCGCCCGAAGCACTGAAGACGCTGAAACCATCGCAGAAATGGGACGTCTACTCCTACGGTGTGGTCTTGCTTGAAATGATCACTGGCAGATCGCCTGCGGTTCTCTTGGAGACCATGGAGATGGATCTCGTCCAGTGGGTCCAGTTCTGCATTGAGGACAAGAAACCATCTGCCGACGTGCTCGATCCTTTCCTTGCCCGGGACTCGGAATGGGAGGATGAGATGATCGCAGTGCTGAAAGTCGCCCTCGCTGGCTCGCTTGTGTTCAGACCAATCCTGAGAGGAGGCCATCGATGAGGCATGTAGCGGAGACCTTGGAGCGCCTTAATGGGTCAAGCTAGAAATTGCTATACCAACTGGTGGTGATTTTGGATGGATACGACCATTGTACAGCTCAATTGTGGCACAAAGATTAGGGGAGGAGGGCATGAAGCTGCACTAGCGTACTCCGGTATGTAACATTATCATTTCCATAGTGCCACAGATTGTACTGGCTGTTACATGTTAGGTAGTAGCTAGCTCAGATAACTAGTTTGCTGTATTTGAGATGGGACTTCCTTGTGCTTGCTCAGTAGTCACATTGTGGGGGCGAGTTAGTTTAACTCTTTTTAATCTTTGCTCTCTGTTATGATTGAACAACATCTTGTAGTGGCATATGAATCTTGCTTGACCATTTGGGCCGTGCTTGTTATGTGTTTGAATCTTGCTCAGTAGTCAGGGGGGAATATTGTGGAAAGAGCTAAAGTGATAGTGGATAAACGTGGTATTCCACAGGTGATATGCTTCCTTTTGATCCCCAACAAAAGGTTTTGCATGGGCCTTTTCCCATGGAAAGCCATGTGGCACCGGCTTGCATTTCTAGCATGAAAGGGCTATGCGATCTGGCTGGCCGCTGGCATGCTCTGCTCACTCTTTGGTTGGTACTGCTACTGGTCTTCGGTGTCCCTTTCCTACTGAAGACAGGCCTTGTGCGTTCGCATGGCAGTTACAGTTTCTGTGACCAGACCAGTGATTCTATTATACGTCCAGCATCACCACCCCACCAGTGACTCAGTGAGCAGTGATCACGCGGAGGATAACCATAATCTGATGGTGCTGATGCAGTGTGGAATGGTGGTGGCTGCGGCCGCTGTCGGAGTTTGTTGTGGATGGGGGCCGCGGAACGTGCCATGCATCATGAATGGAAGGCACTGCAGCCTGGTCCTGCTTGTACTCGGTTGGGTGTTGCATTGCATTCACTGATTCCCACCAAAAATCGGTTGGGTGTTGCACAGCTGAGCACAGCCATTGATGCTACCACTGCCATACGGATTGCGGAGTCCGTTGACCTTCATCATATATCAAAAGATTTAGCGCCATTTTTACCAAAAATCAAAAGATTGCCCTAACCATGTCCGTGGTTCAACTTTGTAGTAAGCCCTCGTTTGGCAGTTTGTAGCAAGCCCTGTTTGGCAGGGCTCCTCCTTCGGACTCCTCCATACGAGCTGGGGCTGTTTTGGAGGAGTGGGCTTCTCTATTTTTCGCAGTTTGGGAGGAGTGTGCTTCTTTATTTTTTACTATAAACGGTTCCTTATACAAAATGTTGGGTAGAGCTTCTCGTGAAGCCGGAGCTAGGTAGAAGCCAAACAGGATCTAAATAAGATGGATAATAAGGACACCTAGCATGAGTACATGAGTGCACCGTGGGCATGGTCGGCGGCCAGATCCACGTCGGAGTTGGCCGGATCCGCTCGGATAGCGGTCGGATCTGTGCTCTTCGAGCATTCCTAGTGATGGCTTCTTCTTCGTCAGCGGGGACTTGGCGGCAGCGCTCGCCCCCGGCATAGCGGTGGCATCATCGTCCCTGCGGCTTGACGCCGGTCCTGGCAATAGCTCGTCGGTTGTCGGTCGGCTTCCTCTCCTGCAAGAGGGGTCGCAGGTCCTCCTGCCAAGCGGCTTTTCCTCCGTCGCGTCTTGCGGCATGAGGGTGCTCCAGGCCCGGCTCCAGCGGCCACCGACTGTGAGGTGCGGGTGGCCGGCAAGGTCTTTGCGGAGGTGCTTCGGCGGCATCGTGGTGGCGTGGCCGGCAGTGGCTTGCTCGGGTGCATGTCAACGGCACTGTGGTGGTGTCCTAACTGTAGCCAAGCGTAGGTGGGTTATATTAGCTGCACCATGATGGCTTAGCTGACTGTATTAGCCCCTTCTTCGCAACGCCGGGTCCGTGGGTTGGCTATGCTCTAACCCCTTCATCTTAGATAGGCCGGTTGAAGTTAAGATGAAAGTCTGGATGGTGACGTCTGCGGGTGTCGCTTCCTGGTTGGAGGCATCATCTCTAGTCCTCACCGCACTTTTGAGAATGCGGATGAAAATCCAACTCTTCTTAGGTGCTATCAACAGCGCTTCCAGTCTAGTGCCCTTCTTGAAGGCGACATTGAGCATTCTCTAGCATGGTGGATTCGGCATGCGTCGCTCATCATCTCTAGTCCTCACCGCACTTTTGAGAATGCGGATGAAAATCCAACTCTTCTTAGGTGCTATCAACAGCGCTTCCAGTCTAGTGCCCTTCTTGAAGGCGACATCGAGCATTCTCTAGCATGGTGGATTCGGCATGCGTCGCTCAGCTGTGACAGGGAGTTTTTTTCCCTTCTCTCTTTCCCTTCTTTATCAATAAAGTGAAAATACAAAAAAGAAGGTAACAAGTGGTGGTGGCGAGACCGGCTAGTGTGGTTGTGTCTGAGTAGCGTGGAGTGTTATTATGCAGCTTCAGGCCCGGTACTCAGATTTCTGGGGCCCGGGGCGAAACTAAAGATCGGGGCCATTCTAGGTGTAGATTGTGAAATCGTTAATTATTGATTAATATATATAAATCTTATCATGTAACTTCACCTGCTTGTTTCCTTCTTTTCCTTTTCACACTGCCAGATGCGTACCTTACAATTTTAAAAAATGTAACTGAAAATAGCTATCACAAATCTATCAATTCCCAATTACCGAAAAGTGGGTAGAACTCTCAAATCCTAATATCATCTATCCTTCACCGCAGCATCACTCAGCTATTATTTATCAATTACCTGCTACAATAAACGCGAAATATTGATTTGATTTCAGTCATAAATCAAATATAAAATATCAATCTACAGATGGCGAGGATGCCTGGTGTTGACGTGCTGGTATCTGGTGCTGGCTTCTTGCTCGTCCAGGCCGCCTCTGAGTAGGCCAAGTCGCCGGTAAACGGCCGCAGCAAGATCGCGACGCTCCTCGCTCCTGAGGTCGCGAAGTCAACTGCCTTGTTGAGCCACCAATAATACGGCGTGTCCGGCGGCGTCAGAGACCTTGCGGTCATCATTGTGTATTTATGTCGATCACGGCGTGCCGCGACCAGCCGTCGGCGGTGGCGCCGGCAGGCCGCATCAGCAGCGAAACGGATATCTTGAGCTTGTTCGCGACATGCAAGCTCAGCCTCCCGTCCGGGGACGACGCCAGGGGGAGGGGGGAGATTGGAGACTTTGCGATTCTGGGGCAGGGCGTGCTTCGGGAGCTCGAATGCTCGATCGACCCTTGCCATCGCCGTCCGGACGTCGTAAGTGCTATCTTGTGACTCGCGTAAGGGGAGACAGATCGAGAAACCAACACGAACGGACGGTGATCGCGGAGACGAGGGGCACGCATCGTTTATTCGCTCGGGCTCTACATGTGTATATGCAGCGACATGACAGCGGAGCCCATTGACCCGGGGGCCTACGCGGCCGCCCCGCTCGCCACCAGAGTTTTAAAATCCGACCGGACCGACCTAACCGCCACCCTCCGGTACCGGTTTACCGGACCGGTTAGGCTGGTAACCGGTGGAAACCGGTTGAATTCAAATCCAAATTCAAATAAATTCAAAAACTCCTATGCAACCGGTTCCGACCGGTTTACCGGCCGGTTTTATCGGTTTACCGGCCGATTTTACCGGTTTACCGGTCGGTTTGACCGGTTTGAAATTCAAAAGCTCCCGTGCAACCGGTTTACCGGCCGGTTTGACCGGTTTACCAGCCGGTTTGACCGGTTTGATCGGTGGGCCTTCATGGGCCGGCCCATTTTTTTTCTTTTTCTTTTTTGATTTAACTTTAAATTCCCACAAGATATACTAAATGAATGAATTTTTGAGAAAATTTGACACCATTAGATTCATCACACCTTGAAGTATTTTTAGGAATTTTTTGGGAATTTTTCATTTTTTGAATTCAAATTTAAAATTTGAATTTTGGCCGGTTGGGTACCGGCCGAAACCGGAACCGGACCGGACCAGTTTGACCGGTAACCGGTCAAACCGGTCCGGTTCCCACCGGTTAGGTTAACCTTGCTCGCCACACCCCCCCCCCCTCGGGCCCGGCGTATGCGGCTTGTGTCGATGTCCCAATTCGACCGGCCAGAATTATTGCGAATTGTGTCGATGTCTCAATCTGTCCGAAAGTTGAGTTGAGTTAGCATGTGTTGATGTCCCAATTCAACATACTCGTGTTGTTTTTCTTCCATTTGTTGTATTGTTTAGTCTAGACTTCATCTTCTTTTTTTAATATAATCCGCAGCTCTGGTGTCGGGTTAGTTTTAAAAAAAAGTGAACTGTGGACACGTCGTGCATGGTGTACGACAACAGATGAAGAGCTTTCGTAGGACAAATGATGAGTGTCGCCGGCCGTAGCTTCAAGCCTTGTCGGGGCTCCAACTTTTGCTTGCGGACGCACTGTTTCGACACATGGACTCATGGAGGCATGATTGCAATGGCCACACACATTCATGCCTGGCCGATTGGAAATTGGTACCAAGGCCAAGTGTCGGTGTAGTCCTCGGGCCCCTCGTGTGGCTTGATCTAGACCCATCAGGGCAGTCCTAATTCTCCACCTCAACTGGTATCTATAGAATTAATTGCACCGCCACGTAAGTAAAAGTACGAGATGGCAAGTGAATTAATAAGGAGAGAGAAGAAAATAGAAAGACATGGTTTCTCATGTACGAAAATGGTGTTTTCACGCACATCAATGAATGAGGAAACCCGAGATAAAGCGTCGGGGGCGAGGGTAGTTTCTTCCCTACACGTTTAGTGGACCCCACTAACTGGAAAGGTGGTCTAGCAACTTCCGGCGCAGTTTTTGAGATAGTTTTTTTTTGTGGCGTGGCACCATAGACACTACCTATGGACACTTTGAGTTGGAACTGCCCTCAATGGCGGTCGAGAATCTGCTGCCTACCCATCTCCTCCCTACACGTGTCCAACTATCTAGAGACGATGTTGACTCCCTGCCCCATAAGAGACTTCTGGTGGGAGTGATAGGCGACTGGGAGAGATCCGCTCTCTCTCACAAGACTCGAGGCCGGGTCAGGCGCCGGGGAAGGCCGGCTCACCGGCGGCGGCGCGCTGGTTTCCGCCGCCCCCATGGTGGACGAGGATAGAAATGAGCACCATCATAATCTTATTTTAGAGACACCACCATTTTAGTATGGTAATTTTCTTGGAGCCAAATTAGCTGAGAACAGTCTTGAAATCTAAATTTTGCTACAAACCACTAAAACATTGTCTTTGCAAAATGACATTAGAAATCTATGACAATTTGCTATAGGACCACTGAATTGACTATCTTATCCATTGCCTGCTCCTCTGATCTCTTAAAGGCACCTCTGATCTCTCCTCCAACTTGAATCGCTCTTGGCTCCTAGCGTGAAAGCAAGAAACAAATCAGTGCTGGCACCGAATGTGTCCATTAGGCTGTCCGTACTCATGGTACTCTATATCCATTCTCTAAAAAGAATATTTTATCCTGACCATCAAGATTCTCTCATCTATATCCAGTTCTCCCGCAACCATCCATCCTCTATATCTCTCCACTATACCAACTACAAGCCGCAGGACCCACATGTTAGATTTTTTTATTTTTCTTACCCACGCCCTACCCCCTCCCATTATCTCTCTCCCCACCTCCAGCACGTCGGTCACTGCCGTTCCCAGTGCCTCCCTCCATCGCCGGCACCCCTCATCCTTCCACCTCCCTCGCCGGCGCTCCTCCTCCTTCCTCCCTCCGCTCTCGCCCACGCCGGCTGCCGCTCCCGTGCTTCCCTCCCTCCTCCCTCTGCCCTCAGCCCCTTCTGCCTCCTCTGCTCGTGCACGCGTCGGCCGCGCCGGCGGTGCTCCTGCTCACGCGCCGACCGTGGCTGCGGAGGCCTCCCACCCCCCTCCTTCCTCCTCGGGCATGCCGGCCTCCCCTGGATCCGGCGGTGGAGAGCAGCTGTGGCGGATCTCAGCAGCGGAGCTCCTCTCCTCCCTGCTCGCCGGCGGATCTGCGATGGATCTCGGCGACATAGCTCCTTTCCACCCTGCTCGTCGGTGGATCTGCGGTGGATCTTGGCAGCGGAGCTCCTCTCCTCCCTACTCGCCGGCAGATCTGCAGAGGATCTTGGCGGCGGAGCTCCTCCCCTCCCTGCTCGCCGCTACCGGGCGCCCTCGCGCGGCCTCACTGCCCTTGCGCCGGGCGGTTGGAGGCACGCGGGCGGGCGGGCCCCGCACAGTGGAGGCGCGTAGCAGGCGTCCACTACTCCGCTGAATTTGGCGGAGCACAGGACATAGCTCACCAGCATAGAGTACCTGGTGTAGGACAATTTTACTCTAATGTGTACTGGAGTATCGACATAGAGGTCCCGGTGTAGATAGCTTTATCGGCGATGCGCACCCTACGCTTGCGGGGCCGCAACGCTCGAGGGTGCCAGACTGCCAGTGGTGAGGCCATAGGCGCCCCTGGTGCTGGCTATGCTAGGCGTGGTTTCCATGGTATTTTCGGAACAGAATCATTGTTTCCATGGTATTTTGCGTATCGTCGATCTTTTAATGGTATTTTTTGAAAATGATGATCTTTCAATGATGTGGAACCAATTTTCCGTTGTCTGAGTTATGGGCTGGCTAGTTTGGTCTAGAAATTTTGATGGAGCTTTGACCTGGGGCCTCCTAAAGGAATTTCGAGTATTTCGCGTACCTGAATTATCCGAACTAAATTCGTATTTCTTGATTACTGAGCGATCAGGTTTTTTCTGTCCAGGCCTAGCAAGACCGGCCCCCTCAACAGTTGTCAAAATGCTAGTACGAATGAAGATATTTTATTTGAAACTATCCAGAACGGTACTGTCTCCACCATATGTTTTGAATGCATAGCTAACATGGTGAATAATAAAAGTATGCACATTCTTTAGTAGTACATTTTTAACTTTTTAATGTGAAAAATGTGCATCCTAGTATGTTACACTATTTGTTAATTTATTTCTTGGTATATAAAGAAAATTATGCATCGATTATTGGATTTTTTTGCACACAAATATAGCATCTCATATGTCCAATAATTTAATAATTTTTATTTGCACAAAAATATGTGCATCTCGTCCATTCTATTTTTTTTATAATTTTTACATTACTATTATTCATAGGGCATCAAATCAGATGTGCATCCTGAACTATAAATGATTTTATGATTTTGCTGTGTCAATTGTGCATCATAGTATTTTTTTTATTTTGCTTGTTTGCATTCTGAGCATTTGAAACAAATAAATATGTGCATACAGCTTCAGTGCAGCTTCCAATACATCTATGACAAGACTTCGGTTTCCACATTTCTCTGTTCACGCTCCATTTCGATCTTTACCTTTGTTGGACGAACTGACACCTACTCCAACCTCCTTTACGCACGTCCTAGGTGTTTGGTTTTCTAGAATTTATTTTAAACACTATCACATCAAATATTTTGATACCAATTAGAAAGATTAAATATAATCTAATTATAAAACTTACTATATAAACCTATGACTTGTTCACCAGATGAATGTATTAAGCCTAATTAATTTATAATTAGCACATATTTATTGTATCATCATATGGGTTATTAATCATGGACTAATTAGACTTAATAGATTTGTCTGGAGAAAAAGCATAGGAGTTACGGAAGCATTTTTCTCGTTAGTCAATATTTAGTACTACAAATTAGTATCTAAACATTATATAAACATCATCATATGTGATAAGGCTTAAAACCGATGCTAATTCTGCAGCCGACCATGACTTCTCATGCTTCTAGTCAATTCTCACCGTGCTTTTACTCTCAGCCCCACATGGGTGGGGCCCGCATCTCCTATCTCTCTATGACATTGGGATCTCTCCTCTCTGAACTCAGATTCAGTGGCATTAGGTTGTAATGTTATAATAAAACATTGGTCAGACCTTCGGCCCTCAAAATCCAATCTCATGGCTCCCTAGGTTGAGCCCGCATGCATGGAAAAAATACCCCACATGGGCTAACAATGGGAGACAGGAGGGACACGAAAGGCGGAGACGGAGCGGACGGCGCGCAAATCTCTACCTAACGAAATCAGCTCCATGCGCTTTGGCGTCTCATTCGGCCACGTCGCCCCTTTTCAAGCACCGTCAGCTTTCAATCGAGCGTCCAAAACTGAGTATTGCAGCAGCCATCTCCCGAGCTTTCTGGAGCCTCCCCGTCCTTGCGCTGCCTGCCTCCGTCTTCTCCGGCCAGCTGGGCATTCTGCCCCTCTCCCAACCTAGTGTCGCACACCTTCCTCCGCCTGCCACGCCGCTCGCCGCCGCGCACCCTGCTAGCGGCTCGAGAAACACGTGCCAAGGTCGAGGGCACGTCGCAGGTCGCAGCTCCTGGGGACCAGCTCCCCAACACGCCGCCAGGAAAAAAGGTCGAGCTCCACCGTCAGGAGAGGCGGCAAAGATCGGGCAGCAGCACGACCGCTTCTTCTGAACGGCGCCGTCGGGGTCGGACACACAGGCAATGATGCTGGAACTTAGCTGCAATCTGCCAGTAATTGGCGTATGCAGAGAGGAGAATCCATATCCTGCGACCTATACAGGTTACAGGTATATGCTCATCTCGCTTGCTCTAAAATTTTGCAAGTTTTTAGTATACTAGAACATTCGGCGCGCGATGTGCGCCCTACTATTTGAACAATCAAATGCAAGATCGCGCGCCCTACTATTTGAACAATCAAATGCAAGTAATCATAATAAAACAATAAAAATTATATGCATGCTATAAGATGAATTCAATTTTAAAACACCACATCCAGTAGGAAGCACGTCATCAACATATTAACATAGGTCGTGGCAAAGTACATTATCGACATATTAACTATATGCATTTGTTTAATATTTAAATCCAAATATTGCTGAAAGAAGTTCGTTCAAGTAACAGGCAGAGGGAGCAAGCATCTTGCGATAGCTGCTTGTCCAGAACAGAGGCAAGTTCAGTTCGTAATGCTTGACAAACCCATTGCCCGATGCTCATCTCTCCAACAAACATAGGTTAAAGGACCAAACACATCACACTTGACGATGCCTTTCCGAGAGATCCAACTCTACTCTGCGCAGCCATCATCTTCGTATCCAGTGCCTTCATCAAGGAGCAGCTTCCTGGCGATTTTCTTATTATGTGAGAGAGACCTAGAAAGTTGACTTGTTATGTCGATATGAGGCTAGTTATTTATCATACAATTGAAAAAAAAATAACTCTGTATTAGTGAAACCAACCTCTTAGTTGTGACATTTTTCTGTGTCTTGGTTACAGAATTACCAACCACATCTTTACATGCACCAAAATTAGCATTAGATTGTAACATAGCACAGGAAAAACAAAGTACAACATCATGGTTCCGTTCAGGAAACCAGTAAAGAAACACACCATTACAGATAGTGCAGAGAAAATAATAGTGTTGCCTTTGGAGTTTGAGAATTAAATCCTAGGCTTCTGAGTGCAGATATCTTATAATAAATTTCTTGAATTATTCCTGAACAAGTTACCCAAGAGTGAAGGGGCTACCTGATTCTTTGGTCTCCAGTGCTAGATCCTCCAACCATTGAGAGCCACTTTGCACAATGAATTGTTGCCTCCACGTCCTAAATAGTTGTATGGACAGAAATAAAATATCACTATAAAATAGAAACAACATAAGATCATATTATGAATTCAATGCATTTGGCCATGCTAAAACCATCATAAACCTATCCACGTGATACACGATGGCTGCGACACTACAACAGTTGTATGTTGCTGAGAATATTCTGCTTAAAAAATTATCTTGCCTTCCACCCATCTTCTTCTTTCATTGAATGCTCCAGCATGAGAATCAGGAAATTGTGTGTGGGGTCTTCAATCTCACTCATGCTTACACCATCAGTTTTTTCTTAGCTCCCATCTATATTAAAAATCCAAATTAAAAATATGGAGAAATGACAAAATGCAGTTTATGTGCTGTTTCACCTGAACACGAGTCTCATTAGAAAATAAAATAAAAGGCTTGTGATACTAACCTCATGATTAGAAATCAAAAACCTCCAAAATCCATTCTGGCCACTCTACAATTGAAATAATCGTGGTTCTATTATCTGGATGACTGCAAGCCAAAAACAGAAGATCCTGAAATGACATAGGCAGAATTTCAACGTCATAAGAAAGTAAACAAGATCTAAAAAACTGATAAATCAAAACGATATAAGTCTTAGTCTGTAAATAGGAAAGAGCATATATAAACATACAACTATCAATGGGCGAAGAAGAAACTGATGTTTACTCATGAGTCAAGATACATGGACATCACAGATTGATATGTATGAACCAATGGATCAATAGCTTGATGATTGGAGCTACGGTAATCATTGTGCTGCAAGGAAATTACGTTGGATATTGATCTGAGATATTAGTGTACAACAACTGCTAAATCTAAAAATACTAACTACTCAGTGAGGGACTGAGGATCCTACCTTGCAGGCATTTCCTCGAGCAGGTGCTGGGTGTTATCCATGTCAGCAGCGACTCCAGTTGCTTGAGCTCTGGCCGGCGCACTCTAAGGCGTTGGAGATCACACAGAGGCCACCAAAGATGCCTTGCTTGCAAGGAAGTGCGCATAATATCCATGTGCGGAGGGCCACATCTTGTAGAACGAGTTTATTTGTTCTAGATCACAACTATCCAGATGCTAAGTCCAATGTAAATAGGTAATCCACCAGCGGTAGTGATCAAATTTTCGAATCAGTGGCGTGCAGCCGACACCGGCCTCCGCGTCACTACTACCCGGTGTGCTACTAACCGAATCAGCTGCAGCAAACGGCGGATGCCGGCGGGTGGAAAGGCACGTACCAAAGAGAGCGTCGAGGAGGGCGAGGGCGGCGCCGGCGCGGAGTGCGGCGGCCTTCTCGGCAGGGTCCTGGGGGAAGAAGGTGACACGGAGGTGGTACAGCGCCTTCGCCGCATCCGCCGTCCGCTCCAGAGGTGTTCTGCTCCCTTTCTCCTGGCTAGAGCACGCGCCCGCGCCGGTCGCCGGCTTCTGGGCCGACATGGGATCCAAGCTAGGAGAGCGAGGACGGCGAGGCGAACGGGAAGGCGTCGCTGGACTGCTCTTGCGCCCGTGCGGGATCTGCGCTGCTCCTCCTCCTCCTCGCGTGTGTGGCGCGGCCTCTATCTCCCGCACGTAGCCACTGCCGGCCGCGCGGCGAGCAGGTCCACCGGATCCACGTCGGCCTGTGCCGAGCGGAGGGGGGATGGGTGGGCCGAGAGAGAGAGAGAGAGGGAGAGAGAGAGGAGGCGATAATGGGGAGAGGGGTGGCGTGGATCCCGCGGGAGCGGGCGGCGGCGGGAAGGGTCGACGGAGGCAGGCAGAGAGGGAGAAGGGGAGGGGAGGGGAGGCGGCGGCGCGAGGCAAAGAGGGAGAGAGAGGGTGGCGGGGGGAGCAGGAGTGGCGGGACGGCGGGGAGCAGGAGAGGGGTTAGGGTTCGGGGTGGCGGGAGGGTGTAAAGGCAAATTGACTTGTGGGGGGTTTTTGCAAAAATAACAGAATTCTAGAATTTCTCCTTCTTTGTGCTGAAATAAATATTAGTTTGAGGATCTGAGTGAAAAATACACGAGCGCGGTTACTGTACGGACCAAACAGGATGGGTTCACTTGCGATTTTAATAAAACAGAAGGGTTTTTTTGAAAAACTGCCAGAGCTCACGGCAGCACAGCACGCGTCCTTTTTTTTGGCGTGAAACGCGGAGGGGAGAGCGCAGGCCAGCAGCTGTTAACTATTTTGATTTAGCCACTCGCTCTCACCGACAGGTGATGTTTGGACGACCGGGGGGTCCCTCTCACCGATGACTGATGGACCTTTATTTCGATGGATTTGTCTCTTCGGACTTTCGGAGTACCAGGAATTGCTGATTTCTAAACCCTGAACCTGATGGTATTTATCCTTAGAGAAATATAAAACCGATGAATAGTTTCAGAGCTTACTCCAATGGCATTAGCCTGTAGAACAATTAGGAAAGTGTACGCTAAACATATCCAAATGTGAATTACCTTTTTCCTTTTTGAGTCAATTTACAACCCAAAATGATAGGTCAGTGTAAATAGACAATGGATTTTGACCAATCTATTTCAACACAACTTTAAAATGGATATAATATAGTAAATCTTGCATCTGAGAGAAACCAGATTACAAGTAAGTTGAATTTACATATTTCAATCGGAAGCAAGCAATTTACAGATTTATACCACCGGACTGTTACCACCTTCTGCATTTTTCACCTTTGTATTTAGAAACATGGCACAGTAATGGTGGATGGCCACAGCAATCCAGATTAGAACAAGAGAGTGATGATTGAAGCACCACAGATCATTCAGGTATTGGCCATATTTATTGTGACTCTTCTACAGACAGTATTTGTTTGGCTCTTCAGAATGTATACATGAACTAACATAGTGTCGATCCATCAACTACAAAAACGCTGGCAGTGCTGCATTTACCAGGTGCTACTTTACAGAAAAATGTGCAGTGAAATGTCATCTCAAATTTCCCATAGCCAACGGAATGCCCTCTGAAGTTTCTGAACATTCATGTGGTCATGTAGAATAGAACATTATAACCTAACCGAACAACGGGTGCCCTGGGCCATACAATTCCCTCTTCAATCAATCTTATAGCCTAAAACTTTCGGATTCCTCATAAGAAAACTCCGTAGGGTTTTTCCATTTATTCCCCAGTCACTGTCCAAGTGTCCAGCTTGCTCACTTTCAGCTTTACCTCGCTTTCAAGATCACACACACAAGAACTTCTGGAAATATCTCCAGCAAGCTGGCTAACTGGGCTAGCCTGCTCCATGGAGGGCGCGGCAACCGTCAACAGTCACATTCGTGGTGATCCTGAAGCCCAGCTCACTCTCAGCGAACTAGATGAGGCACTCAATCTTGGAGTCTTCCATGAAGCCATTGCGGTTCCGGTCGGTGCGCCGGATGGCGAACCGCGCTTGCATGCCGGAGAATCACGCGTCGCGGCGGCGGATGGCCTCCCGGACCAACTCGGCGGCCAGGGGCCACATCCCGCAGCAGCGGTCCAGCATCAGCCAGGTGCCACGACCCGGTGGCGTCCTCCTGACATCCCGGCGGGGCCTCCCGCAACACTGGTGCGGCAGTGGCCAAGCGTCGCGGCCTCCCGTAGGGGCGGCGCGGCGGCGGCCATGTGGCCAAGAAGCACCTCCTAGCCGGCACAGGATTGCGTGGTGACACGAGGGGCAGGGTCATCTCGTAGGGGAGGGCAGCCACTGAGTAGGGGGGCCAAAGATCTAGTATGTACTAGGTACTACTAGTACTTAGCTCCACTAGGAGTATAGTAGCAGGCATCTAGAAACGCAGCAAGTTGCGTAGAAATTTCTATTTTCTTTTTAATTACGGTCTTAAATGAAAAATAGTTGGCCTATGATCGTCCATAATGTGAGGCTTGAATGATGCTAAAAAAGGAGAGAGAGGATTGGGGCGTTACTCTATATAATGTGGAAGGTGATGGTTATTTCAAGCGATGCCAAGAAAATGTAGAGCAGGGCAAGAACTTGTGCCAGTGCCAATTCCATTAAAAATTGTTTCATTGTCCTTGTCAACTCTTCTCGTCAACTGCCGCTCACAACTTGTCTCAGATCTGGGAAAAAGAAAAACTAAAAACAATGCTATTTTATTTGATGTGGGTTCCAAGCATATTCGATAGCTTGATGCCCATTCATCTATACGCTGTAGCTTTGGAAGTTTGGTGTCTATTCACTCACTTCATGATTTTTTTCTCTAATCACTACAATATTATTGAGAGCCTAAATCAATACAATAATGTCTGGTCACCCTGGGGCCCTTGAAAACCATGAGCCGGCCCTGGTGAGGGGCGCACCGTCTGCTCCATCTACGCGGGTGAGAATTGGATTTGGGCGCCGTCCGCTCCATCTCCGCCTCTAGTGTCCCTCCAGTCTCCCGCTGTTAGGCTATCCGCACCGCAGCCCTGTATCTGCGCCTGAACTGGAAATACCGCGGTGGAACTGCTACACTGCGCACCTGTATCCGCACCCTAAAAGCTCCGTCGCTACAGTGCACCTCCAATCCTAGCGGCGGCCAGATAGAACGCTATCCCCGCTGCCATATGGGCCGCACCTCGCCACTGCAAGCTGCCGCCCCGCTCGCTATTGATTTGGGGATGCATATACAGGCCAACGGGGGCAGCGTTTCCTTCTTTACCGATCTGTACATCCACCTGACATATGGGCCATGCCCCCTTTATAGGTTGATTTAGCATTGGAGCGGTGCGGATAGCCTTAGCCCAAGTGGAGGATTTTTTCCCTGCATGCGGACCCAACACAGGGAGCCATGCAATTGGATTTGGAGAGCTCAGATCTGCCTAATGTTCCATTGTGACATTGCTACCCAGTGTCACTGAATCTGAGTCCTTCCTCTCCCACTTCATGGCTGGAAGGGACCTCCGCTGGCATTCTCGAGGCTACAACGCATCTAGCCCTTTGTTGGGAAAGGCGCGAAGCAGTGATGCTCGAGCAGCTTGCCACCATCGATGAGGCGCGAAAATGGTGACTACGATTGACCTCTGCTGTATCCGGCGAGCGTCACCTGCAAGCATGGAGGAGCAGCGGCAATGGGGCTTGCCTCCGCCGGAGAGGCCGCCGCGGCCGCACTCTCCTTCCACAGAAACTGATGGGAACGGGCCCGATAGCAGCGGCAAGAAGCCCCCGGCGGCGCGCGGTTCCCTTCAGTGGCTCGGCAAGCAAGTTTTCTTTCTCCTTTTTTAGAGATTTCTAAGTAACATTACTTTCTCTTCAAAAATTTCTGTGACCATTTTTTTGCGCATAACTTTTTTTGAAAATTTTTCCTAAGTTTTCTTAAAAGATTGTGTTTGAATTTTGTTTTTAGTATTGTTTTTTGCAAAAATTCAAAAAACTTTGCTATGAAGATCTTCAATTTTTTCTAATAAACTTTTGTTCATATTTATTTTGCTTCAAAAAAATTCCCCCACCCGAATTTGTTCGGATTTTTTTGAAAAATTGTTTGCTAACGTCAAAATTTTGTATCTAACTTAAGTTTCCTGATTCCTTTTTTTTTCTTAAATTTTGTTCCCAAATGCTATTGTTTCTTATTTGTTCCTGTGTGATTTTACGGTTTTTTTATGGGGACTCTCGTACATGGCCACATTATGGACTAGGTCCGCAATAGAAATCAGAAAGAGCAAGGACTTCCATACGAACAACCGTAAATTAGCATATGCCACAATAAAATAAACCCCTCCTTCCAACAAAAATATAGAGACAGTCGACCATTCCCTGCGTGGCCCGGGCCCAACTCGGCCATTTCCACAGCTCGGCCAGAGCGGACACAGCCACACGGGCCCACGCTCAAGCGCTTGTGAGACCAGGAAGAAGTGACGCCTGAAGAAAACGTGTGGCAGCGCTCGACGGCGAACTCACCGTCGCAACAGAGCACCACGAGAACTAGCACAGACTACACGAACACAGCCTACAAGATCTGAGCCATCCGTTCAGGGTGTTCACAGGCGTCAGGTCCAACGATGTCGGACGGCTGGGTGTTCACAGGCGGGGAAGCGAACAGGACTACGCGCGGGAAAACTTGGAGACATAGCCAGAGGGTTAGGGGCAGAGCCAGGAATTATACATAGAGGCCGGGCAAACACAATCAACATATCGGTTGTCAACACTTACCACTCACTAATTTTTCAGTATTTAATTTTCAGTACTTATGCATACTTTAAATATCAATCATCTATAAATTCATGATTTCACGAAGCAGCAAAGCACATGACCGGGAGAAAAGCTTAGAAAAAATAACTTTTACGTCCCTCCACTTTTGTTAACTTATCACCCATTGACCATAGCACATAAACCAATACTTACATTTGTGTTAAATTGCTACATGCATTCATCTTATTCAGAATTACCATAGCACCTTTTAGATCTAGAAACTTCTCGGTGCTTCAAACAAATGGAACCACAAAGGGCAAACTTGAATAACAAAAGTTTGGTGACAAGTTTTACCAAACAAAAAAGTAGCTATAGGTGTCAACTGTCAAGTATTCGAAAATAGAGCATAGTATCATTTCTTATAAACAGAATTAATTGTCTTCCTTTTAAGCTTCATGATTCCCCTTGATTTCAGAATAATAGTTCAGTTAGCATCTATAGTCGTGAAAGGGCATCTAGCCTAGTGGTAACAAGCCTCGGTAGCACCTCAGGTCCTGGGTTCGACTCCGTGTGGAAGCGAATATTCTAGAATTTAATGGTGATGTGCTTTAGTGATAGACGACATTCCCATCGACAGTGAGACGCCTGTGTGACTTCGCCAACCTCGAGAATTTGCCGGTTCAGTATTCGAAGATGCTCATAAGGGTAGGTTTTTCCTATGTGTGTGTTATAGGGGTGAGTGCCAATGCGATATAAGTGTCTGAGTTGTACTGTATAATCTAAAAAAAGATCTATAGGTTGCAGCAGAATTAACAATAACTTAATAAAGACACAAGGGGCCATGTAATTACCTTAGAATCATGAAGCCAGGAAGGCAAGCGATCGAATAGAGGATCTGGCACAGCTTCGGCTCCTACTCCATCTCCAAAACTGCTCCTAGGAACTGGTAGAGCAATTTTTTTTGCTCACCTACTCTGCAGAGCTGTTTTGAGAGAAGCCAGGAGCAGCTAGAAAAAAAAATCTGCTCCATCGGCTCCTAGGAGTAATTTGGAAGTGGAGCCGAAGTCGGAGCTGTGCCAAACTGGGGTTAACATAGGAAATCTCATCCTCATTGGATCGGCTTATCCCCTGACCTAAATATTAGTATATTTAGGTTCTGCTGGTTCACTGCTCACTGTTGCCGCCGTGTGTGCCTTTGCCGCCCTGTGGCCCTTACCTCATGGCGTGCACCAGCTATGTAGTAGGGTTTTACGAGGAGATCTGAGTCAGCGGCTGCGAGAAAACATACCGTACAAATGAGCTACTATCTGTTCATATGGTATGGAAATGATTTTTAATCTTTGGCATTTGTCTCGGCCATTTGGACTCGAGACTGATATAGACATTTATCTTGGGTCCAATGGCTAGAGGCATGGAGTCCTGGTTGGAACACCAATCGAGACTAAAAATCATCTTTTAATTATGGATGGTGTTACTAATCGGGACTAAATGTAGATCCTTTTCCATGGACTAAAGAATACCAAATACACCTCTAGAGTCGTTTATATTATGTGGATGGATTGGTAAAAAAGCTACATTTATTTTAGGGGCGGTAAGAAAGCTATATTTTTTTTTTGAGAGGGACGGTAAGAAAGCTACATTTTTTTAGGGAAAGACGTACTGCTTATATTAAAGAGCGTTTACAGCAGTACAAACTCCATCTGGTGGAGTGATAAACCACACATGTCTACCAAAACTCTCATGCACCGACCCTTTAGCTAGTCTATGAGCATCTCCATTAGCTTCCCTACCTTCATGAGTAAACCTGACCTCAGTGAAATCCTCCGCACTTGCCTTGATTTCGCGAATAATATGTCCACAGGCTCCCATTGCAGTTCCTTGCAAATTCCGAACCACGTTCAGGCAATCTGACGCCAGCTTGAATTTCTGGAGCACCAGATCGCTAGCCAGCGCCATCCCTTCACGGCATGCCATCGCCTCTGCCATCTCCGGGTCAGTTATACCTTTCATCACCAGTGCTGAGGCTCCCAGGAAATTGCGAGCCTCGTCACGAGCCACAGTCGCCATCATGAACTTGGTTGTGTTCTTCGTGAGAGCCGCATCAACATTGATCTTCCCGAACCCGGGTGGTGGTGGAATCCAACCAGGTTGCTTGGCTTGGGCTGGTTTCCACTCTTTCTGCACCGGTTTGCTCTCAGCCAGATCAGTCAAGAATCTTTCCACAAAACAATGTGTCGATAATGGGCTCTGGTAATTATTCTCATGGATGATCTTCCGCTTAGCATACCAGATCGCCCACATTGTGACCACCATCTTCACTAGAACATCATGGCTCAGTGAATTCATCATTTCATGAAGCCAACCTCTCATGGATGAAATCAACTATCTCTTCACTCTGCAGCACCCATACACACCTCGCCTGATGGCACTCAATTAAGCAGTGCTTCCACGAGTCCAGTCCTCCACACACAACACACCTGCTGTCTGGGGCCATGTGTCGTTGATGTCGAACGTCTCCTGTTGGGATCGACTACCGAGCGAGGTGCCACAGGAATTGGCGCACCTTGGACGGAACTTGAACTTGCCAAATATCTATCCACTCCTTGCGCTCGGCTGAACAGTCTGATCTACCTGGGTTGTGCTCGATCCAGTCCGTTCGCTTCTCCCGGTTGCTCACAAGCATCCGGTAGGCTGATCTGACGGTGAAAACATCTGTCTTCTCGTATTGCCATGCCCAAAAGTCCACTTGTCTTCTGGTACTCAGTGGAATACTAGCAATTGCTTCCCAATCCATTGGCAAAAAAGATTGTTTCAGCCTCTGCATATCCCAGCATCCAGTCGTATTATCAATAAGATCACTCACCATTCGCATATTATTTCCTTGTAACCTGGAAATAGGTCTCATAAGCCCATCTCTTGGGATCCAGTTCATCGCCCAAATGTCAGTTGCTTCACCAGTCCCAATGCGACGAATTAATCCTTGGCACAACACATCTTTGCCATCAACGATCGCCCTCCAAATTCTAGATGGCGATGTACCATTCTGAGCTTCCAAGAAGTCGCCATCAGGGAAGTACATAGCTTTAAGGACCCGTGCATTCAATGATGACGGCTCTTGTAATATTCTCCAGGCTTGCCTCGCGAGTAAAACCAAGTTGAACAGCTCAATGTCACGAAAACCAAGTCCGCCCATGTACTTCGGTTTCGTCATGTCCTCCCAAGCTACCCAGCAGGTTCTTCTCTTTCCTTCCTTGCTACCCCACCAGAAACTTCGGAGGAGCCCGTCAATATGTTTACACAATCCCCTGGGCAGTCGAAAGCATGACATCGAATACGTTGGGATCGCCTAGCCACAGCCTTGATCAAGACCTCCTTACCCCCGGCTGAAAGTGCTTGTTCTAGCCAACCTTGCACCCGTTTCCAGACCCGGTCTTTGAGATATTTGAATGCTCCATTCGAAGATGTGCCAACATCAGTTGGCATGCCGAGATACTTTTCACTAAGAGCCTCGTTATGGACATCCAACAGAACCTTGATCTCCTCCTGTATGCTACCACCAACACCTTTAGCAAAGTGAATTGATGAATTGTCCATATTTACCTGCTGGCCCGAGGCACAACAGTAATTGTTCAACGCCTCCTTTATCGCCTCAGCACTCTCTCTATTTGTCTTGAAGAACAGCAGGCTGTCATCTGTGAAGAGTAAGTGGCTTACAACCGGAGCTAACAAAGCCACTTTAATTCCACTGAGAACTTACGACTGAATCTTTGAATTTAACAGGCACGAAAGGCCCTCTGCTGCTAACAAGAACAAATAGAGTGAGATTGGGTCACCTTGCCAGATCCCCCTTGAAGACATAAAACTCTCTTGCCGGTCACCATTGAACAAGATTGAAAATGAGACCGTAGAAACCAAACGCATGATCTTGTCCACCCAAAGCCGATGAAAACCCAGCTTGAGCATAATAGCTTTCGAGTAACTCCACTCCACAAGATCATACGCCTTCCTCATATCCAGCTTAAGAGCACAAAAATGATTGTCCCGAGCTCTCTTTTGTTTCATAAAGTGCATACACTCATAAGCTGTAATTATATTGTCTGTAATTAGATGTCCTGGCACAAAGGCAGACTGTTCCTCAGATATAATCTCCGGCAAGATGAGTTTAAGTCTGTTGGCCATCAACTTCGACGCAAACATGTAAATCACATTACACAGGCTTATAGGCCTAAACTGGCCAAGCTCCTCTGGACTGTCAACCTTCGGGATCAAAACGATGCATGTGTTGTTAATTATTGCTGGGTCATCCTCTCTCCTTAGAACCCGAAGTACAACTTCTGAAATCTCATCACCGCACAGCTCCCAATTGCGTTGGAAGAAGTGTGCCGGTAGCCTATCCGGACCCGGCGCCTTGGTAGGAGACATCTGGAAAAGAGTTGTCTTTACTTCCTCCTTCTCAAAAGGCTTCATCAGCTGCTCGTTCATGGCTGCTGTGACCTTGGCCGGCACTGTTGACAGCACACTTTCCATGTCCTCTGTCCCTTCAGACGTATAGAGATCCTTATAGAAAGCCGACGCTAGAGCGCCCATCTCCACTTCATTTTCTGTGATCTCGCCGTCGGGCTTCCTGAGTTTCGTAATTTGATTTCTCCTCCTCCTCTGGCTTACACGGAGATGGAAAAACCGTGTGTTCTTGTCACCCTCAGCCAGCCACATAATTCGGGAATGTTGTTTCCACATTATTTCCTCCCGATGATTTAATTCAACTATCCTCTCCTGTACCTTGATTTCTGCATGAGATGGGCCAACACGCATGGGGTCTGCACGTAGCTGCTCTAGTTCTGTGTACAGGTTCTTCAGTTTCTGTCTCACTTTCCAAAAGAATTGACGCTCCACTCACTGAGACTGCCAGCTACCGATGCCAGTTTTTCCTGCAGCTCCTTCACAGTACGGGCTTCCCCCACATCGAGCCAAGTCTTCACAAGCATGGGAAAGAATTGATCATGGGATTCCCACATCATCTCGTACCTGAACATCTTCTTCTTCTTTCTCCCCTTACAACCTAAAACTTGCTGCCATCTTAGCATGATAGGATCATGGTCGGACGCTGCAGTAGTAAGATGGATTACTCTCGCCATCGGAAATCTCGTACACCAGTCAGCTGTTGCCAGGGCACGATCAAGCCGAACCTGACAGTAGGAACCTCCCACAACTTTCTTCTCAAAAGTCCAGTTGCGTCCTTCAAAGCCTAGGTCATAGAGACCACAGACATCCACCATCTCTCTAAAACCAGCAATCTAAGCGTGGCTCCTCTCTTGAACTCCATCATGTTCGGATCTATGCAACACTTCGTTGAAGTCACCCATGCAGACCCATGGTAGTGGCGATGAAGCTTTAGTAAACTTCAACATATCCCATGTTTTGTGGCGTTCAGCAGTTTGAGCTTCGCCATAAACACATGTAAATCTCCATGGCTCACCCTCGTTTTCAGAAATAATTGAATCAATGTGATACTGAGAAAACGGTAAAATTTCTACCTTAGTATTCTTGTTCCAGTACAAGCCAAGCCCTCCACTGCGACCTGAGCTGCTAACAGCAAAAGCATTATCATAGCCTAAGGTACCTTTCAAACCTTCCACTCGTGCCTTATTTACTTGGGTTTCAACGACACATAACACAGTAGAGGCACATGTCTTCGCAATTTCGTGAAGCTCCTTCACTATCGCCGCGTTGCCCAAGCCACGACAGTTCCATGTGATGCAACTCATTGCACCCGGTGGTCCACCTCCGCGGAGTCTGCCAGTTTCTTTTTCTCGTCATCACCCGGTGGTCCACCTCCGCGGAGTCTGCCAGTTTCTTTTTCTCGTCATCGTCAACTTGCTTCTCCTGGTTCTTCCTGTCCCTTAGCGAGTCTTTCTTCTTCCCTAGCGATTTCGACGATTCTGCCGCCATGGTTCCACCCATCCTCGGAAGCGCAACCCTAACTGTCACCCTGCCAAGGCCGGGAAAACCAATCAGATCGGTCCCTTCATCAGCCCGAACATGAGGCAGGAAGGGGATAGCACTCAGAGGCCAACAAGGTGTCATGATCCTCCGCCGGCGATGAATCGCCGTCGGAGTCGCCAGACCCTAGTTTCCTAGGTCTTCCAGCAACGCTAGTTTTGTAAGAAAGCTACATAGGAAATAAGATCTGCACTACCTCGCGGTTTTTCTTATGGGCCGTAGTAGGCAATTTGGGCCCAAAGCCATCTAACCTTTGCGGAAAAGGGAAAGCCCGGCACGGCCCAGGCCCACTTATGCTATGCTACCATTCGGCCGGTGGGCCCTGCACTAGGGGTAAAACCGGAAGAAAAGCTCCAGGGTTTCTCCTACCCGGCTAGGGCTGGGCAAAATTTATCGAGAACCGAACCGAACTTACCGAGAACCGGTACCGAAAGTACCGGAACCGAGGAAGTTCGGTTCTGCTTCGGTTCCCAGTTGAGCAGAACCGAAGTTTATCAGTTAACTCGGTTCTTGGACTCGGTTAACCGAGGAACCGAAATTTAGCCCAATAAGGCCCAATCTAACCAGCCCAAGCCCAAGTAGAAAACCTAATCCTTCTTTCACCCCATCCCCCACCGATTCCCAGTCACCCATCGTCACCACATCCACCCCCGAGCCGCCGCTCCCCACCTGGCGCGAGCGCCCGCCGCCGCCCGCCCCCAAGCGCAGCCCCGCTCGTCGCCCGACGTCACCAACCTGGCGCAAGCGCCCGCCGCCGCCCGTTAGTCCCCGCCCCCAAGCGCAGCCCTGCTCGTCGCCCAGCGTCAAGCCTTCGGCTCCCTGCCGCCCCGCGCCGTTCGAGCCCTGCCCGTCTACCCCGCCAGGCCGGCGGCCGCCACCGCCCACCAAGCGCTCGCGAGGCCATCCCCCGCCGCCAGGCCACCCGCGCCCGCCCAGTTACCTGGCCAGGCCTGCTCCGGCGTGCCTGGTCGCCCAGTGCTCCGGCCAACCTCCCCAGTGCTCCTGGTTTTTTTTCATCTCGGTTCCTTCGATTAGTACCGGTACCGAACCGAACTAACCGAAACCGAAGTTGCTCGGTTCCTGTCTATAGAAAGAACCGATCGGTACCTATTATTTTGGAACCGAAGTTATGTGGGAACCGTTCCTCCCGAATGCCCAGCCCTAACCATTAGAATTTTATATGCTTGCAGCAGATAATATCCAATTGTCTTACATACTCATGATGTTTACCTTGCTGCCAAATTCTAGAGTGCAATCAACTTTTTAGCAAGTTATTGACCAGTTGTTGCTTTCAAGTTATTTAATGTTGTTGGATCATCCAAATGGTAGGAAAATCTAGGGCTTATGATAGGAAATTCTATGACTTAGGCAAAATATGGATCATCCGAATGATAGGAATATCTAGGACTTATATGTATGCATATTTCTCCTTCCTTTGTGCTTGGATCATCCAAATGATAGGAAAATTTGGGACTTAGGCAAAATATAGAGTATCCAAATAGTAGCAAAATGTAGGACTTAGCAAGAATATGGAGTATCCAAATGGTAGCAAAATATCATCCAAATGATAGGGAAATCTAGGACTTAGAAAAAATATAGAGAATCCAAATGATAGAAAATAATAGTTTCATTAAATAATGGAAAATAGCCTGCCTGCTTTTTTCCCCTGGAAAATCACATCACAGCCGGCCCAAGCCACGGGCCGGTTGTGATGCCCCTCTCATCACAACCGGCTCATAGCTTGGGCCGGTTGTGATTGGGGGGCATCACAACCGGCCCCAAGTAAACCGGCGGTGATGTCCCCCCCCCCCACATCACCGCCACTTATTCACCGCCGGCCCCCAAAACCGGCAGTGATGATGGGTTTGGGGCCGTCGGTGATGTGGGGTGGTGTGCTAGTGAGAGTCTAGTTTCTGCATGCAAATTTTCCTCAAGTTTGGTTGCATTGGCCAAATTTGGATTAATTTAGTTTTTAGTGCAGCTGTGTCTGCACACAAGAAGGGATAGAGTCCGGAACGAAGTTATTCGGGAAAGGGTAGGGGTGGCACCAATTGAGGAGAATCTTAACCAACATCGGTTGAGATGGTTTGGACATATCCAACGGAGGCCTCCTAAGGCGCCGGTGCGTAGTGAGGTTCTAAAGCGTGTCGATAAGGTAAAGAGGGGTAGATGTAGACCTAAACTGACTTGGGATGAGTCGGTTAAGAGAGACCTTAAGGATTGGAATATCTATGAAGAGATAGTTTTGGATAGGAGCGCTTGGATACTAGCTATCAGTGTGCCTGAACCGTGACCTTTGTGTTTCTTGGGTTTCATCTCTAGCCTACCTAAACTCGCTTGGGACAAAAGGCTATATTATTGTTATTGTTGTTGTTGTTGTTGTGGTGTCTGCTTTTGTTGTTGTTGTTATTGTTGTGTCTGCTTTTGGTCAGATTAGAGTTCACCATGATTTCCGTCTGCTATCTGTGGTGTTAGTTATTATAAAAAATGGAATCTATGGAAGGTCTAGATCATATCTGTCAAGTTTTACATCAAACGGATTAGACCTTTGCAAGTTCTAAGCTCTTTATTAGATTGGATCAGTTCGGCTGATGTACTGTAGCTCACCTGAAGTTACTGTATCGCGATTCAGTTTCTGATCCTTCTTTCTTCGGTAGCTGATCCATTTCTTCGTACTGTGATAAGTTAGAACATGGTTAGGGTGAGTGATCTTGAGTTTTTAAGTTTCCAATATCTCATTATATTTAGGATTTTATTTGAATCTTCCGCTGCGTAGTCACTTCAATTAGAAAAATCTATATCGGTCATTCACCCCTCTCTGATCGACATCATCTTGTTATAAACGATCCTACACCTTGTATAGTTTTTATCTGCTAATTACATAGTTGGTCAGATGTTGCTATAACTTTCTCTAAACTTGTTTTGATCACGTGGCTAATTACATAGTTGGTCAGATGTTACTACAAGGTATAGGATTGTTTATAACAAGATGACGTCGACCAGAGAGGGGTGAATGATTGATTTAGATTTTTTTAAATTAAAACGACTACGCAGCGGAAGATTCAAATAATATATTATACGCACATACATGCATTCAATCTTCTCAAATAGTCCAACTTATTATTCAGCAGACCATAGCATCCAGTTGCTTTGTAGCGGTTAATAAGCTTAGCATTTTCATACAATGAGGTGATTGTAGCCAAGTTTGGTTGTGAACCAAATAATTGCCACACATATTTGCCAAATTTCTGGCACATCTTACGGCAAGAATCCAAACGGTAGCCACAATTAAATTTGCTATAGCTAGAATTAGGCAAGGCTACTAACCAAACGGCTTTATATATATAGCCACAGTATTAGGCATGCCAAGTTCGTCATACACTTGTGGCAACCTAACATGCCCGTGAAACAATATGCCGGTTCCTCCATACTGCAACCACTGCAGAAATAGCAATTATTTGTCCGGAGTAGTAAAGAGACACAGATCAGAAAGCATAGACGTACATTAATGACCTTGTATCGAAGAGCATAAACAAATGCGCCAGCTGTAATACAGGCGGAGGCAATGTATATTGGGTTATAATAACACTAATTTTGATGTGTTCAATTTTGTATTTAATATATATAGGAAGGAAATGTTGCCTTGCGTGTCGAGGTTTGGTTGCACATTGCTCTTTATCAGACTCTTTATTAAGCTGCATGCACTAGTCAATTGACCCAAAAGCCTAAGCTGATGGGGAAATGCGTACAATTCACTTATACTCCAACACTCCCCCACGTGCAGGCTCCCCCAGGCCTCAAACATGGAATATTGGAGTGAACAACAATTCATTTATTAAATTGTGCCGGTCAGGATTCGAACTCGAGATCTTTAGCCCTGATACCATATAGAAGACTAGGAAATGAGTAACACCTCACACCCCATTGCTTGGGGGCTGACTGAATTATATAGCCCAAGGTGGGCGGACGAGCATCAACGGGTGTTGTTGTCAGGTGACACTCGGCCATACCATCCCGCTGGAGCAGATGTGCCTCTTCACACCCACGGTTAGAAAAAGCTCGACACAGAGCGGAAGCAACAATTAATCAGAACGCCGAAGGCACGACACAATACATCGTGTTGGCTTGTGTCACCTTAACGGTTAGAAGAGAGGTGCGCTGGGTTGAATTTGGGACATAGGTCTTGTTCTCTTGGAGAATTTTTAAACGCTCCCATTCAACCCCCTCTGGTCGCCTGTCCGGTCCTTCACATTGCAGCAAATTCAGTTCAACTCAAGGCTTCCATTTCCATCTCGCCTTCAGAAATGATTTACATATTTGCACTTTGAAAAATAGGTTCCCCCTATTGCGGACTGCATGTCAAGTTGCCACTGGATACCCACTACCCTTACCCAAATCCATACCCGTTGTATTTGGGTAGGGTATGGATTATCCATCTCAACTTGGATATGGGTAGGATATATATGGATAATACCCGTTTTACCCATGTACCTATTAGTTAGTTCTTTTCTATTCTCTTATGTTCCATAGCTTCGCTCTTTGACGTGGGGCCCACGTGTATGTGTAGCTACACTGCTTTGCACAGTTGCTGCCGGTTACACTGAGTCATCTACAATAAATTTCAATCAATTTTGATAAAATTTTATAGTGTGAACACAAGGTTTTATTTTCAGGGTCCGGCTCTTGATGTGGGGCCTACGTGTAGGTCTAGCCACACTGCTTTGCACAGAGTAGCTGTTGATCATACTAAGTCATCTCCAATAAATTTCAGTCAATTTTGATAAAATTTTATTGTGTGAACGCGAGGTTTTATTTTCAGGGTCCGGCTCTTGACGTGGGGCCCACGTGTAGGTCTAGCCACACTGCTTTGCACAGAGTAGCTACCGATTATACTGAGTCATCTCCAACAAATTTCAGTCAATTTTGATAAAATTTTATAGTGTGAACGCGGGGTTTTATTTTTAGGGTCCGGTTCTTGATGTGGGATGCATTTCATACAACTTCACTTGCAGGTCTATTGCCTACCCATTGGGTTATCTATACCCGTTGGGTAATTATCCACTCATTTAAATATGGATTAATTGGGGATGGGTAATATATGGGTATGGGCGTGGATAATCCACCCCCTCCCCAACGGCAACGTGAACTGCATGCACACTTAGTATGTACCTCTATTATCTCTTCGTGCTAAATTAGCACGCAGGGCAGGCAACAATGAGCTAATCGATCTCCAAATAAAATGGTGTACTTACCTGGGCACTATAACTCCGATACACCGTTCTAGAGATCTGCGACTTCAGCGCCTGTGCTAAATGTTTTCTTTATATTGTGATGCAAATCAGGGGATCGAAGTGCCATGCTAAATGTTTCTTTACATATGTAGAAGTGGATCTCGGAGGGGATACGTACTATTGCTTAAATGTTTTCTTTACATTCCTCCACAAAAAGATTGTGTGATTTGGTCGGTTCCTGACTCATGTCTGATGTCTCTGTAACTGTACCAATCTCAATTCAGAACTTCAGATACATAGTATGTAATTTGGTCGGAATTGGGCCCTTTGGCGTTCTCGGCTTATTGGTCAAGTTTTTGGGTTCAATAAATTTTCTTAAAGAATCAGGAGTCAAATTAAAGCTGCACATTGCAGAATCAGGATGCATTTGGAAGCCAAATTAATATGGACTAGCAGTAGAACCATTAACTTCATCGAAAAAAAATATGGAGTAGCAGTGATCCTGCATAGCAAACACATTGTGTGCTAGATGCCTAGACACAAACACATCATCATCTAGCACCTGTTGAATATGGTAGCTAGTCATTTAATTAGATTATTTCGTTTCCCTCTATGACCTTATTAGGGAGCTGTACGGGGTAGCGGTGGATGCAGCTGATCCATGGCCCGTCGGCGTCGGCCGCCGGCTTGATGCACTCCCACGCCGCGCTGCTGCACTCGAACCCCGCGCCGAAGGAGATCATCCACACCCGGTCGCCCTTCTTCATCCGGCCCTTGGCCTCGATGTAGGCCAGCTCGTACAGCACCGAGCTGCTCGACGTGTTGCCGAACCGGTGCAGCGTCATCCGCGACGCCTCCACGTCGTCGTCGGAGAGGCCGAGGCCGCGCTGCACCTCGTCGATCACCGCGCGCCCGCCGGCGTGGATGCAGAAGTGCTCGAACGCCGTGCGGAAGTCCGGGCGGTACAGCCTCACCTTGCCGCTCCCGCGCCGCAGGCTCGTCAGGAGCTTCCGCTTGAGGAGCGAGAGCGCGACGAGGAGCTGCTCCGAGACCGGAAGGACGAGCGGGCCGAAGGCCACGATGTTGCTTTTGAGCGTTTGGCCGGCAGTGGTGACGAGGTCCTTGGAGAGACGGACCCCCATGTTGCCTTCGTCGTCCTCCTCCTGGAACACGCAGCGGTAGCCCGCGTCCAGCGCGGCGGCCACGGTACGGACCGTGCGCACGAGCCGGAACCGGGCGCGTTCTGGGGAGTTGGAGAGGATCATGGCGGCGGCGCCCATGCGGAAGAGGCAGTTGGGCAGCAGCATCTCGCGCTTGCTGCCGACGTAGTACTGCGACGAGAGGATCTCCGTGGACACGACCAGCACGTGCGTGCCCGGCGGCGCCACCTGCAGGAGGTTCTTGGCGAGCTGGAGGGAGATGAGCCCCGCGCTGCACCCCATCCCGGACAGGTTCACGCTCCGCACGTCGGCGCGCAGTTTGTACCTGCTGACGACCATGTCGGCGAACACCGGCGTGGGCGTGAAGATGCTGCAGTTGGCGACGACCACGTCGATGTCCGCGGGCCTCACGGCCGTCCTGGCGAACACGTCGTCGACGGCGGAGAAGATGACCAGCTCGGTCTCGTCCCGGGAGGCCTCGACGCTGCGGTCAGGGGGCACGTAGTGGTAGGCGTACGGCACGCAGGTCTCCTCGCCGATGCCGGACCGCAGGAGCAGGCGCCGTCCCCAGGCGACGTCTTCCTCTTTGGCCAGGTACGGCATGAGGCGCACGTGCTCCAGGCACGTGGCGTACGGCGCCCGGAACCACGGCTTCGGCCGGAAGCAGCCGTACTCGACGAGGTACACGTCCCGTGGCCGGCGCACGCGCCTGAGCTTGACGAGGGCGGCCGCCAGGATCACCGCCGTGAGGACGTGGACTGGCCGCGCCGCTTGCAGCTGGCCGTAAAGGCCATCGAAGCCTGCCGTCCGGAGCACAGTGGCGAGAGAAGCCACCGCGACGACGGCGAGGAAGTTGTTGACGACGAGCTCGTACGACGCCTTGAGGGCCTTGGCCTTGCTAGACGAGGCCAGCGGCGCCATTGTGTACCGTGCTACGCCTACTACTTGTGTGCCAATGAAAACTACTACTTGGGCGGGCGCGTGCGAGAGTGTTGAAGAAATGACGAAGAACAGAACGCTTGTGGGAGTGTCGATTTAAAGGGCGCGAGAGTGATCCACGGCGTTCTCGCTTTGCCGTGTTGTTTGAGAGATGCATGCAATGTGAGGAATGAGCAGTACTCACTCCTGATTTTGATGAGTGAATTGTCAACCGTGCGGTGTGATCATGTGCTTGGTCTTTTTTTGCAGGTACACGGGCGTCGAGTGTCGATGGAAAATTGCCGTGGAGAAGCTCAGGCCGGGCGGCAGCTGTGGCATCCACTCCTGGATCGAGGGCGCAAGCAGCGACGGATGGCGGGTTTCTTGGTTTGCGCCACAAAACCAAGCTGGCGGACGGCGGTTGAAGACGCCAAGTCGTGGAGGCACGGGCGTCGGTCTCGGAACTGGCGGAGGAACAGGCATCGACGGCGTCTAAAGCCTCGCTACGGGCGAGGAGGTGACGGGCGTCGGGCGGCATCTAGGGCCGTCAGAAGGCCAAGGCGGGAACGGCGTGGAGGCAGGAATCTTCCCGCGCGTGGAGTTATGGCGGTTTTCTCAAAACCGGCCACCTACCCGAGTTTCGCGGACCCTCCAACACCGCAGATCGGATCTTCATCGACTTGGCGGCATCGCGGAGAAGACTTCGTTTCGAAGAAAGAACCTCAGCCGTCAGATGAGTTCGTGTACAGGGTTCTGCAGCTCCGACCAGTCTGACCGGTCCCTAGGACCGGTCAGCCCGGTCTGGGCGCGGCTGGGGTGTTTAAGTCCCCTCTCACTTGCCCGTGGGAGTTGAGTCTCTTGAGTCCTTTTGTTTTTTCTCCTTCCCCTTCCTCCTGCTCCAGGTTAGGGCCAAGGTCTCCAACACAAAGGAGGGTTAGGTTATACCTAATCTCTCTAATCAAGAGAGTGGATGATAGGGTTGTAGACTCTAGCCTTGTATAGGTGAATTCCTCTGAGATTCATGAATGAAATCGGTTTAAGATTCACCCTTGTGTGCTGAGTTTTTGTCCTCCCCTTCCTCCCTTGCGTTTTTTGGCTCGAATTCTCCTCTTTTGGTGTGTTTTGTGTTTGAAGGAGACAAGCCCTTGGATTCGTGTTTTGCTGAACTTGTTGTGACGGTTATAATCCATCTAGCCTAGTGCCAAACCCCCTGGAATCGCGTGTTCTCACAAATTGGAGTTTTTCACGTTTTTGAGTAAACCCCAATCCACTTTGATCTTCTCTCGAATTCTCAAGTTTCTTTAATCTTTTTAGAGAGATCTCTTGGGGATATGTTCACAGGACAGTGGTGAAGGTATCCTCCAAGTTTCGTTGGATTTGGACTTTGTTTGCTCAAGATTCAACATTCGAAGCCATGTTCACGGGCTCTCTGGGAGCAACCGGTCGGACCGGTCTCGACCACCGGTATGACCGGTCCGACCGGTTTGACCGGGGTGCTGCACCGGTCTGACCGGTCCCTGGTAGTGAGGTTCGCAGTTTTTTTCGTTCGCTTCCGTGCTTTCTCTCGCTCGTTCCTAGGGTCTATTTGTGTTGGTTTAGCTCTTCCATAGCTATTCCACACTTCACCTAGAACTCTAGGGTTTGGGTGCGCAATTGGTCGATAGGCCGTACTTTTGCTTCGCCGAAAGTTTTAATCGGCTCCCATTCACCCCCCCTCTGGTCGCCTTTTCGGTCCCTCAATTGATATCAGAGCTTGGTTATGGTTTTCATTACCTTAACCGGTTCGAAAACCATTTGGCGACCATGGCGAGTCTTGGTAAGATCCCTGTGTTTACCGGCGAGGACTATGGCTACTGGAAGGTTCACATGCGGGCTTTCTTGCAGAGCTTACGAGCCGAGATTTGGGATATAACCAAGAATCAGGCTTACGAGGAGCTTGCCGTTCGGACCACTCCTCTGCAAGTGACCGAGCACGAGGCTAACGCCAAGGCTGTCAATGCCTTGTTCGCTGGCGTTTCTCGTGCGGAGTTCTCACGCGTCCAGAGTTTTCAGGAAGCCCACAAGGTTTGGACGTGCCTTGAGAACTACCACGAGGGCACACCTCAGGTTAAGGCTAGCCTTTTCGAGACTCACCGGCGTGAATATGAGAACTTCACACAAGGGCCGGGTGAGAGCATTGGCGACATGTTCAGTCGGTTTCAATCGATTGTGAACAAAGTCAGTGCGAACAGATCTGCTGATGCCCTTGACTACACAGAACATGAGAAGGCTCTCAAGTTGCTCTACGCACTTGACCACTCTGTGTGGGATCTCAAGGTGAACACGATCATCGAGTCTGCAGGCTATGAGACTTTGACCGTGAACGAGCTTTTTAGCAAGCTCAAGGCCACTGAGGTGGATAACCAGACACAAGCCAAGCTCAATGGTGCCCCTCCTTCCAAGAGCATCACTCTTGTGACTGGCTCAGGTGGATCGAGCTCTAACGCTAACTCTGCTCTTGGCTCTTCTCTTGCCTCTTTGCCTTCTGTTACAGATGAGCAGTTAGAGACGCTGGGCGATGACGACTTGTGCCTCCTCATCAATAAGTTCCAGCGTGTCTACCACAACAGGCAGAGGACGAAGAACCCCGGGTGCTACCACTGCGGCGATCCGAACCACTTCGTCACCGACTGCCCCAAGAAGTCCGGCGGTGGCCAGAACAACAACTTCGACTACTACCGCCATCGTGACCGCGACGAGGGAGGCTCCAACAAGGAGCGTCGGTGCCACAAGCACCGCAGTCATGACCGGGATAAGAGAGGGCGCTTCGACAAAGAGTCGCTAAAGAAGCGCTTCCAGTACAAGGCCAAGAAGCGGGAGAAGGCTTTCTTGGCGCAGCTCAGCGACCTCGACAAGAGCTCCGACACTGACTGCTCTTCTTCACCTACCTTTAACAACGATGACAAGAAGAAGAAGAAGAAGAAGAAGAAGAAGAAGCGGGACAAGGAAGCCACCGGCTTCATCGGCCTTTGCTTGGCGGCCTGTCGGCGCAAGAGTTTCTGCACCATGGCGGGCGAGGCCAATTGTGCTCGTGCGTCTCCAGGTGGACATGCTACACCGATGCACGACGACTCTTCTCCTAGATCCGAGAGTGATTCAGAGGTAAACTCCACTATCGACCTGCTTGATACTGAGGTTAGGGAGTTGTACGCCGCTCTCGACAATCAGAAAAGACTGCTTAGGGAAGCAGCTAGAGAGCGTAAGAAGCTTAGGACTGAGCTGGCTTGTGCTATAGAGAAATCTGGTGAGGATGAGTGCGCTGGCTGCATATCTCACATGAATGATCTTGTTGCTCTCCATGCCAAGTATGATGAGAACGTTGCGAACTTGGATGTTGCCAAGACTTTGCTTGCTGACGTGTCTCACGAGCTAGCCAAGGCCAAGCATGAGCTTGAATTGGCCAAGGACGCTCCTATTGTTAGTGATGTACTTGAATGTGATGAGTGCTCCATCTTTAAGTCTGATCTAACTTCTTTGCAGTCTAAGATTGCTGCTGTTGTGTGTGAACTAGAAGAGCTTAGGTCTAGGCTTGTTCTGTTTGGTGCTTGTAAGTTTTGTTCCACACTTAGGTCGGAGCTATATGAGAAGAACGCTTTGATTAAGTCTTTGGGGAAGACTAAGGTCGAGGAGTCTAGCCCACCTAATGATTGTCTTGTTTGTCCTGGTCTGATTTGGATGATCTTGTGGTAGAGAAAGCCAACTTGAGAATGAGAACACATATCTCACATGTTGTATGGTAAGATCGGTAAGGCTGCTGGAGTTCCGAGTGCTCTAAACACTGCTAGTACGAGCACGTAGCCTTCGCTTGTTGACCCCGTGGATGGTGTGCTTAAAGAACCATCAAAAGCACCTCCACAGAAGCAGGTTTGGGTTCCAAAGTCCAATGAGCTGAGGAATCCCCTCGATACGCTCCCTGCTGCCGCAGCCCAGGTTGCCCAGAAGAAGGGGGCTGCTCCTCCCCGTCCAAAGGAAAGGCCTCCACCTCCCAAGAAAGAGATGAGGTACCATTGCGAGTACTGTGACAGAGACGGTCACCTGGAGGAGTTTTTCTTCAGGAGGAAGCGGGCTGTGAGGCGTGAGCAGGAGAGACGTAACTCGGACATGTACTCTGTTCGGGTGCATGGTCCTCCTTGGCGTGGTGATAGGCAAGATGCTAGGGCGCACCGTGTAGGTGGAGGACAGAGAGACGGTGGTGCTTACCGTGCTCCAGGGAGTGGTCGCTTTGCCGGTCGTGCTCCTGGTCGTTCTCAGTACGGCTATGGACCACGGGACCGAGGCTTTGGAGGAGGTTACGATGCACCACGCTTTCCTCATGGTGGTGGTCGTCAGCCTCGCGGTAGACGGGACGGGCGATACGTTTTGCCTAATTTTGCTAACCCTTCTGTAGAGCAAATGACTCGACACTGGTTTGCTTCAAACTTTGCTAACCCCAGTGTTGAGACATTTGCTCACCCTTTATTTCACTACTGATGTGCAGGTTGGAGGCTTGGAGAACAGGTGGATCATGGACTCCGGTTGTTCGCGCCATATGACCGGGAATTACAAATGGTTCTCCAGCCTCACCCTGATGCGCTCAAAGGAGTACATTGTGTTCAGGGACAATGGAAAATGAAGGGTATGTGGAATTGGCGCTGTTCGTGTTTCTGATCGCTTTACCCTGAGAGAAGTTGCTTTGGTTTCGAACCTTGGGTTCAATTTGCTCTCTGTTTCGCAACTTCTTGAAGAGGGGTTTGAAGTTCGCTTCAAGGAGGGTTGTTCTCGTGTTTTAGATTCCAGGGGAGATTTGGTTTGCTGGATTTTACTTCGCGATCGGATTTTCTTGGTTGACTTCTCTGCAACTTCTCTTGGTCCACCTTGTTGCTTGTTGGCTGGTCCTTCTTCTGATTTGTGGAAGTGGCATAAGAGACTTGGACATTTGAGCTTTGACTTGTTGTCAAGAGTTAGCTCACTTGGCCTGATCCGAGGATTGCCCAAATTGAAGTTTGAAAAGGATCTTATTTGCCACCCGTGTCGCCACGGGAAGATGGTTGCCACCTCTCGTTCGCCTGTTAATCAGGTGATGACCACTCACCCTGGAGAGTTGCTATATGTGGACACAGTCGGTCCTTCTCGGGTGATGTCGGTTGGTGGGAAGTGGTACGTTCTTGTGATCGTGGATGACTTCTCTAGCTATTCTAGGGTCTTTTTCATGAGAACCAAGGATGAGGCTTTCGAGTTTGTTCGAGACTTGATCTTGAGGTTGAAAAACGAGTTACCCTAGGCCATGAGAGCGATTCGCAGTGACAATGACATAGAATTCAAAAACGCTCGTTTTGACACCTTTTGCAGTGATCAAGGTCTTGAACACCAGTATTCTTCCATCTACACTCCACAGCATAATGGAGTTGTAGAACGGAAGAATCGAACATTGGTTGAGATGGCTAGTACGATGCTCGATGAGCATAGGACTCCTAGAAAGTACTGGGCTGAGGCGGTTAACACCACTTGTTATGTGTCCAATCGTATTTTCTTACGTGCTTTCATGCACAAGACCTCTTATGAGTTGCGATTTGGACGCCAGCCCCGTGTTGACCATCTCAGAGTTTTCGGTTGCCGGTGTTTTGTGTTGAAGGAAGGAAATCTTGATAAGTTTGAGTCTCGCTCGTCTGATAGAATTTTTCTCGGTTATGCTTCTCATTCCAGAGCCTACCGTGTGTTGATTATTGATACTAACATCGTCAGAGAGACTTGTGAAGTTACTTTCAACGAGACTGCACCGTGCAATGCTTCTGTCTTTGAAGTTGCAGGAGATGATGAGCTGCACCCCCATCTTTGAAGATGAGGAGGAAGAAGCTGCGGAGGGTGATGCTGAGGCTACCACGTGTGCTGTGGACCCAACCGCCTCCGCCACGAGCTCGGACGATGATGACGGCCCCGACCCGACTACATCTACTTCCCGGGGGCCGATCGAGCAAGTGACTCAGCCTTCACCAGCTGCACCTGAGGAGACACCAGTTTTGGTTGAGGAGGAGGCGACTTCGACAAGGGAAGCACCGCGACACATTCAGCGTCGTCATCCACCTCAACAGATGCTAGATCAAGCAAACTCCCCAGGGCACGTTCTTCCATCAAGCCAAGTATACCAAGGACTTGCTGCGGAAGTTCGACATGAGTGACTTGTCTCCTCAGCCGACTCCAATCAGCACATTGACGGCGCTTGATGCGGACTTGGATGGCGAGGCGGTGGACCAGAAGGAGTACAGGAGCATGATTGGCTCTCTCCTGTACCTGACGGCGACCCGAATGGACATTCAGTTCGGGGTCGGCCTCTGTGCGCGATATCAGGCTTCGCCGCGCACCTCCCACAAGCAAGTGGTGAAACGCATCTTCAGGTACCTCAAGTTCACTCCTGAATTCGGCCATTGTTATTCTGCGGATTCATCTTTTTTTTGGTTGGTTTTTTGGATGCCGATTTTGGTGGTGTCGTCTGGATCGCAAGTCGACTTCCGGCACCTATAACTTTCTCGGTACATCGTTGGTTTCATGGTCCTCTCGCAAGCAAGCTAGTGTAGCGCTTTCTTCCACAGAAGCCGAATACGTTGCCGCTGCTAGCTGCTGCTCTCAGATTCTTTGGATGAAACAAACCTTGCAGGATTATGGGTTGAGTTTTGGTATGGTTTCCATCTTTGTAGACAACATGTCCGCCATTAGCATTGCAAAGAACCCTGTTCTACACTTCAGAACCAAACACATAGATATCCGGTTCCACTTCCTGCGAGATAACCATGAGAGAGGCCACATAGACATGATCCATGTCTCTTCAGAGAGGCAAACCATAGATATCCTCACCAAACCACTTGAGCAGGACACCTTTGCTCGCTTGCGAGGGGAGCTTGGGGTTTGTTACCCCTTTTGATCGCTGACTTCTCTTTGGTTAGTTTTTTGTAGGTTTTTGTTTTTGTTTCTCTTCGCTCTCTAGCTTATGATAGATGCAATTGCATTGTACATGTTTGCATTTCGTATTGCTTCACTACACTGGCATTCTTGTATACACTGTTATGATCCTCTAGTGCTTGCTAGTGTAGTTTCTTAGACTTGATCATGTATAACTTGCTCTTCAGTATATGTCATATCAACTGAGTTAAGCTATTTTGATTTGAAAATATGAAAACATGATCACCCTGTCTTGGCTACTGGCATGTTAGGTTGTATTGATACGCTTTGCTATTCTATTCATGCTAGTGTGGCTTTTAATCTTTGACATGAACTAAAATTGTTAAAATTATTTAATATATGTCTGAAATGGAATGAAAAGGTCCAGGTGGGATTGCTTGTCGCACTGATCGAGCTTTCGGGACGGCTCACATAGCACTAGTGAGAACCCGGGCAAGGCTGTGCATGCCTGAAGCGAGTGTCTTAAACTTCTGACTGCCCTTGGCATAGGCTTGGTCTCGCTGCTAAGTAAAGCATGACAAGCTTTCAACCCCTGTCAGAATCGCTTGCTTGATATAACCTGATAACTTTTCATTCAAATGCAAGTTTTGAGATGCAGAATTGATTCATGATAAAATATATTGGCTGCTTTAGATCACCCTGTATGAGTTTGGTAAGCACTGCTTTCTTTCTCCTACTTGCTGTTGCTAGATCATGGGTGATGATTTTATTTTTGCTGAACTGAACTTGCTAGCTCTAGACTTGATTGATATATCCTGTTGAGTTAGATTCAGTTCCTGTTTATGAAGCACACATGCCTGTCACTAGATGATCATATCTTTGTATGCCTGAATGTTTCACTTACACCCTCTGCATGACATTCATTGCATAGCATGATTTCAGAGGGAGATTTAGGCATATTTTAAGCTTGATGTGTGCATGTGCCAACAAGGGGGAGAATTTTTGGGAGAAGTGATCGAACAAGGGGGAGACTTGAGACTTGTTTGATTTTTGAAAAACTTGTTGCGCACAGGGCTTTGAGAGTGCATCATTTTGGGAGAGTTACACTTGTGGGAGGGAAAGGCTTTGCATGGGGAGTGTCTGCTTTGTTTTTGGCTCCTGATTTTTCCTCGCTTTCCCTCCGCTTCTTGCATGACTGCGTCGAGCTTTACCTCTATCTTTGAGGAGTCATGTTTTGGCTTTTGATCGATTGCGTCGAGCAATTGCCCTTGTCTTAGGGAATCGATCTTTGCTTGAGTAAGTGACTGTTCTTACCTTTCTGAGCTTTTTGTCACTTTCTTGAGTTCTTCACTTTCTTCTTGCCACTTTTTATTTTTCACTTCTCTGGTTACAGTTGGTGTGTTGACAATGCACTCATCAAGGGGGAGATTGAGGAATGAGCAGTAGTCACTCCTGGCTGTGATGAGTGAATTGTCAACCGTGCGGTGTGATCGTGTGCTTGGTCTTTGGTTGCAGGTACACGGGCGTCGAGTGTCGACGGAGAGTTGACGTGGGGGAGCTCAGGCCGGGCGGCAGCTGTGGCGTCCACTACTGGATCGAGGGCGTAAGCAGCGACAGATGGCGGGTTTCTTGGTTTGCGCCACAAAACCAAGCTTGCGGACGGCGGTTGAAGACGCCAAGTTGTGGAGGCACGGGCGTCGGTCTTGGGACTGGCGGAGGAACGGGCGTCGACGACATCTAGGGCCTCGTTGTGGGCGAGGACGTGACGGGCGTCGGGCGGCGTCTAGGACCGTCAGAAGGCCGAGGCGGGAACGGCGTCTAGGGCAACGGCGTGGAGGCTGGAATCTTCCCGCGCGTGGAGTTTTGGCGGGTTTCTCAAAACCGGCCACCTACCCGGGTTTCGCGGACCCTCTAAAACTGCGGATCGGATCTTCATCGACGTGGCAGCATCGCGGAGAAGACTTCGTTTCGAAGAAAGAACCTCAGCCGTCAGATGAGATCGTGTACAAGGTTCTGCAGCTCCGACCGGTCTGACCGGTCCCTAGGACCGGGCTGACCGGTCTGGGTGCGGCTGGGGTATTTAAGTCCTCTCTCACCTGCCCGTGGGAGTTGAGTCTCTTGATTCTTTTTCTGTTTTCTCCTTCCCCTTCCTCCTGCTCCAGGTTAGGGCCAAGGTCTCTAACGCAAAGGAGGATTAGATTATAGCTAATCTCTCTAATCAAGAGGGTGGATGATAGGGTGGTAGGCTCTAGCCTTGTATAGGTGAATTCCTCTGAGATTCATGAATGAAATCGGTTTAAGATTCACCCTTGTGTGCTGAGTTTTCGTCCTCCCCTTCCTCCCTTGCGTTTTTGGGCTCGAATTCTCCTCTTTTGGTGTGTTTTGTGTTTGAAGGAGACAAGCCCTTGGATTCGTGTTTTGCTGAACTCGTTGTGACAATTCTAATCCATCTAGGCTAGTGTCAAACCCCCTGGAATCGCGAGTTCTCACGAATTGGAGTTTTTCACGTTCTTGAGTAAACCCTAATCCACTTTGATCTTCCCTCGAATTCTCAAGTTCCTTTATTCTTGTGGGAGAGATCTCTTGGGGATATGTTCACGGGACAATTGTGAAGGTATCCTCCAAGTTTCGTTGGATTTGGACTTCGTTTGCTCAAGATTCAACATTTGAAGCCTTGTTCACAGGCTCTCTGGGAGCAACCGGTCTGACCGGGGTGCTGCACCGGTCTGACCGGTCCCTGGCTGTGAGGTTTGCAGATTTTCTCGTTCGCTTCCGTGTTTTCTCGCTCGTTCTTAGGGTTTATTTGTGTTGGTTTAGTTCTTCCATAACTATTCCACACTTCACCTAGAACTCTAGGGGTTGAGTGCGCAATTGGGAGATAGGCCGTACTTTTGCTTCGGCGAAAATTTTAATCGGCTCCCATTCACCTCCATGTGGTCGCCTTTTAGATCCCTCACAATGCAATGCAATGGCGCCGGATGGGGCGACTAAGGCTTGTAGGGCAGCTCAAGCACGGCATCGAATTGAATCGCTAGCAATGCAATGGCCGCCAGGAATACTGTTGCATGGAAGTGGCAACTGACACGCAGTGGCCGGCCGCTCAGCATGGCGACGACTGATGATCGACAAGGGCATTTTACTGTGTTCTCGATGGGCGCAGCATCTACTCCTAACACATCACATTTAACACCGGCCGGAGGGAGCGTATCGTCGTCCGTACATACGTGCCCAGCAGCAACAACATAAGGTCCCGTTTGGTAGGGATAAATCAATTGCGTTGGAGTCTCCGGGGATGGATGCACTTCGAATTAGACAAATGCATTTCCTTCAAGAGTAGACGTGTGTTGTCGTACGTGTGTCGGATAGATAGATCTACCCATTGTGTAGAAAAAAAAGTCCAATTTACTCCCTTCGAGTATAGTCAGTCTGAATAACCCACTAAATTGTAATTTGGTTCAATTTATTCCCCAAATTATCCCATTTAGTTCATATACAATTTGTCTTTTTTATTTCTCCATACACAAGTTGAATTTTAATTTGAAATTTTGCAACGTAGTAGTAGACATCACAATGCATATTTAAAAAAATGATATTATTTTTTCATCATTGTTTTCATATAATTTTGATCTGAAAAGATTAATTTATTATTAAATATCCTAAGCTATCAAAATAATGATAAAAATTATGATGTATTTTTTCTAACATGTGTTATGGCGTGTACTATCATCTTGTAAAATTTCAACTTAAAACTTCACTTATGCATGGAGAAATGAAAAAGATAAATTGTATTAAGGGGTAATTTGAATCAAAGAGCATAGTTTGCGGGGTAAAATGAACCCAACGATAGTTTAGGGGGGTTATCCAAATTTTAGCTATAGTTGGCGGGAGTAATTTAGGCTTTTTCCCATTGTGGACGCAGAATGTAAACTATTCATGCAATCCACGCTAGGGGATTTTCCTAACCTTTGTTTAACATGTAGGCCGTGATATATATCTAGAAGCGAGCTAACGATTGACAAGGTTCTATCCTAAGTTGGGTGGTGAATCAAGGGCGACTTTGCCTGCTAAGGACTCATCGAGTGTCCTTTTGGTGCCTGGTTTAAAGCATGAGTCAATGGTGTTCTTAATTAGCTACTTTTTGTTTGTGACTAAGTTGGAAAGTGCGTACCTATCCAATGGTGTCTTTTTTTTTGCCAACTATGTAGTTATGATCGATGGCAACGCCATTATCTTTCAGATAATTTATCATAATTAATTTAATAAAGTGTCATTTATTTTGTTTTGGTCTCAGATTTTTATGCCGACTCAATGATGCTCCAAAATTATTATTATAACTTGCATCTCTGTATGGGAGATGGAATATCGCCAGATCGGGCGTAAATGCTCAAGTCCGCCAACCCGATCAAACGTGCCATCCGATCCAATCGAATCTCCTGCTGCAATGGGCGCAACGGGACATCGAACTGAATCACGTGCCGTACAGTGACCGAAGCGCCAAAGGAAAACAGTGCAGCATCAAGCATGCACTGTTGCCCGTTCCCTATCACTGCGCTGTGTGGTACACCACCCTACACGGTACCTAGCTCTTTGTGTTCCACGAGCGATGGCTGATTGGCCGGCAAGGGCATTTGTTGCTTTTGTACACTCGCTGGCGGTAGATAGCACCAACTGTGTCCATGCACCATATAATGTGATGTCCCCTACGTCCATGCGCAAGTACGGCCCTGCAGTAGTAATCCTTCTTTAAGGACCGGAGAGACGTTTCTTTTACTTATATTTCTAGGACCACTGTTAATTACATGAGAATCTAACTGAGGTAAACTTAGTTTGCAGTTTGGAGTTTATTGCATTGTATACGTCATGTGAGCTCCTATACGGTGTTCCGTACGTGTTAAAACATCTTAGTTGAATGTAAAGATATTGGACATCAAAATTGCCACATTTAGTTCGGTAAACAAAATAGTCCTATTAGGCTTTTTTTTTTTGAGATTACACAGTACAACTAAGATACTCACAACACACGCACACTCACACTCACACCCCTATGAACACACATACGCAAACTCTACCCCTATGAGCATCTTCGGAGACTAAGCCGGTAAATCCTCGAAATTGACGAAGTCACCACAGGCGCCTCACTGTCGACGGGAACGTCGCCTACCATTGAATGCAAAATGCCGTTAAATCCTAGAATATTTGCTCCCATGGGGAGTCGAACCCAAGACCTCAGATGCTACCTAGGCTAACCACTAGGCTAAAGGCCCTTTCACAGTCCTATTAGGCCATTAATTATCATTTTGATGATTCAGTGATAACATAATTATTTGGATTAGCATGTGTGTGTCAAGAATGAATAGTTGTAGGGATAAAATATTAATGAATTTTTGCAAAGATGCAAATGCAAAGAAAACCACCGGCATAAAATATTAATGAATTGGACTTGTCTCATGAATATTTATATTTGGGTTAACCAAATAGGTTATATTTATGGAGAATTATGTAGGGTATATTTCACAAGCTTTCATGGAGTCCAAGACCATTTCTGAGTGAAAAGTTATGGCCAAAATATGAAGTGCAGAAAGAGATAACCGGATGATCCATGCTAGTATCGGAGTTTAAGCAATAATCTAGTATTCGAAATATGATCAAATGTGATGGACTTCTCGAGAATCTTGTAGAGCATCTGAGAAGATTTCTATAGAGTACAAGATTATCAAAACCGTAGTCCGGAGTAGAGTTAATTATGCCCAAAACAGCAAGTGTGAGAAGCAGATCAGTAGGGTTGACCAGATGATCTGGTTCTAGTAGGGGATGATCCGAAACTAGCAAAGGATAATCTGGTGCATACTAAAATACACACAAATGTTTAACCAGTGAAGACAAAAAATACAGTGGGATTTACCATCAAACGGATATCCAGAGAGCATGTTCTCGTGATGAAATCGAAGCATGGGTACCGAATGATCTGGCACCTACCCTATACAAGTAGAGGATGCTCCGGCGCTACTACACATTTACTTAACCATTGGAGCAAATGACTTTTTTGAGTTGTTGGGATATTTATTCCGTCCTCTACTCGCTTATTTGCTTGAGTCCTAAGGAAGCATATATACACATAAGAAGACATCCAGGGCAACTAAGTTCTCAAGTTGATCATTAATTAGTACAAGCAAAGTGAGAGTCGTGCTCCATTAGACCTAGAGTCAGCGAGAGCAAGGTGCTGCTACCTTGTGCTCAGTGCTTGGAGTCTTGGTGGCTCGCTAACAAGTCATTAACCTCAGCTTGGCATGGAGTAGTGACGACAATTGTGTACGGTGGATTAGGAAACCCCTTCATTGGTGGTGAAGCATCTTTGTAGTGAAGATGACGTCAAGATGAACGGAAGAGATGGAGCGGTGAGCCTTGCCTTCATGGCAAGCTGCTCATCCAGTTTTGGGGAGAGCCTTAGTGGTGATCCGAAGACATGACCGGAAGAAACTTGATGACTAGGAGCATATTCTTGGTGGCGAAGTTAGAGCAAATTGAAGGGGGATGTGCTTTCCTTGTGGGTGCATCGAGTTGAGCTAGTGGGTGTATATATGGTGAAAAAATAGACTTTATCACTATTTTTGCATTTTTCGACCAGCACGCTATAATATAGCTTCACCCCTGATCCTTGGTGGCATTTTGCTGAGTTTGCATCCTCTTTAACTCACTCCTTTACATTTGTGCTTTTCATAGATGTAATTTGTGTGCTATTAGTTCCTTAGAGTAGTTCTTTCTAGGGTTGGCTCTAGGTTGCAAAAGTCTTGTTAGGTGTGGAATCATTAGTTCAATCCTAGTTGCACATCTAGATATCATGATCTAGTTTATATTTTATGCAAGGTAGTGGAAGCTATGCATAGCTTAAGATTTTAAATTTTCCTAATTTACCCCTCCCACTCTTAGGCCATATGAACACTGATTCCTTTATAGTTGGATATCCAAGCAATCTATATTCTAAAATTATGGAATTCATGGATAGGGAGGGGCTGAAAGCATTGAGACCATATAATTAGGGAGCATTCATAGACATGATGAGACTACCTAACTCGTTACTCAAATTGTGTGCCGACGCACGAGAGGGATATAAGGGTGGTAAAGGGACTTCAAATAAGAATTTACTTTAGAATTTTTAAGAGCTGGATTAAAAAAAAGGACATTGGTTTATTGTAAGGATGATAGTGGCCTGAGTTAGATTGTGAAGGGAGTATTAATTAGGGCCACACGAGCACTCCATGCCAACGACTGGGGTCTGGGGTTATGATGAAGTACTTGTTGGTATTGATAAACATAAGCAGTAGCATATATAAACACAGAATCTAATAGCCTAGATCAAACCAATCTACTAATGCGGAATTTGGTGAGTTGAATATCTTATACCAGAGTTATCGTTAATTGAAGAAGCCATGAGAGCCTGTAGATGTAGATGACGTGATGCAGAATGCCGACTCAAGATTAGATGTTCTTAATCGGTAGGAGGTCGTAGCAGCAGGGTACGTAGTGGCGTCATTCAGGACATATATATAGCTCCTCGGGTGAGGAATTGCTTAGAGCATCATTGGGCTGGACTGCTTGGTCGGGCTAGTGCGGTATCACCACTAAGGGAATAATAGTATAAATTAATTTGTTAAACATGCTTTGGGATTCGTGCAGTTTTTAAAAAAGAGGCCCACTTGAGCACTCACTTGGCGAAGGTCATTTTATAAGGGCACGACAGTACACGTGACAACCTCAATAATCGGCTGGGAGGAAACTCTATGTACGGTGTGATCGATGTGTCGCTTTGCACGCGTTCACTTCGTGGACAGGGGCTGCAGCCGCCAACCACAAACCCCCGGTTGCCACAACGACCAGCAGCTACAACTACGACACTTCCACGGTTTTACATAGGATCGATGTGCATTACATCAACTTGACACTGGTGCTTACATTTTAGCCAGCTTTAATTTATTGATTAGGTTACTAGCTGCGGAGATCGAGTGAGCTTAAGAAATGTGCCGTACGTGCATGTCTACCTCTCTTCGCAGTTGCTGTGCACCGTGCACGTGCACACGCGTCGTCCGGCACATCAAGCTCCAGTACAGCTCTCTGATCATCAGATGGCGACGTCTGGGAGCTGCACCGGGTAGCGGTGGATGCAGTCGGCCCACGGCCCGTCCGCGTCGGCCGCCGGCTTGACGCACTCCAAGGCCATGCAGGTGCAGTCGAACCCCGCGCCGAAGGAGATCATCCACACCCGGTCGCCCTTCCTCATCCGGCCCTTGGCCTCGGCGTACGCCAGCTCGTACATCACCAGGCTGCTCGACGTGTTCCCGAACCGGTGCAGCGTCATCCGCGACGCCTCCACGTCCTCGTCGGAGAGGCCGAGGCCGCGCTGCACCTCGTCGATCACCGCGCGCCCGCCGGCGTGGATGCAGAAGTGCTCGAACGCCGTGCGGAAGTCCGGGCGGTACAGCCTCACCTTGCGGCCGCTGCGCTTGAGGAGCTTCCGCTTGAGGAGCGAGAGTGCGACGAGGAGCTGCTCCGAGGCCGGCAAGACGAGCGGGCCGAAGGCCACGATGTTCCTCCTGAGCGCGTTGCCGGCGGTGACGGTGAGGTCCTTGGAGAGGCGCACGCCCCGGAGGCCGCTCTCGTCCTCCTCCTGGAAGATGCAGCGGTAGTCGGCGTCCCGCGCCGCGGTCATGGTGCGGACGATGCGCCCGAGCTTGAACCGCGCGCGCTCGGGGGAGTTGGTCAGGATCGTGGCGGCGGCGCCCATGCGGAAGAGGCAGTTGGGCAGCAGCATGGCGCGCTCGCTGCCGACGTAGTACTGCGCCGAGAGGATCTCCGTGGACACGGTCAGGACGTGCGTGCCCCGCGGCGCCACCTGCAGGAGATTCCTGGCGAGGCCGATGGCCACGAGCCCCGCGCCGCAGCCCATCCCGGACAGGTTCAGGCACTGCACGCCGGCGCGGAGCTTGTACCTGTTCACCACCATGTCCACGAACACGGGCATCGGCGTGAAGATGCTGCAGTTGACGATGATCACGTCGATCTCCGCGGGCGTGACGGCGCTCCTGGCGAACACGTCGTCGATGGCCGAGAAGATGACCAGCTCCGTCTCCTCCCGGGCGGCGTCGAGGCTGCTGTCCGGGGGCAAGTAGTGGTACGAGTAGGGCACGCACGTCTCCTCGCCGAGCCCCGAGCGTTCCAGCAGCCGGATCGCGAAGCCCAGGCTCTCCTTGTCGGCCAGCAGGTAAGGCAGGAGGTGCACGTGCTCCCGGCACGTCGCGAACGGGGTCCTGAAGCACGGCCTGGGACGGAAGCACCCGTACTCCACGAGGTACACGTCCCGCGGCCGCCGGGCGCGCCAGAGCTTCGCCACGGCAGCCGTCAGGATCGCCGCCGTGACGAGGTGTACAGGCCGCTGCGCGTGTAGCCACCCGGCGAGACCGTCGACGCTGAATGGCCATCCTCTCCGGAGCACGGCGGTGGCGAACGCCACCGCGACGATGGCGAGGAAGTTGTTGACGACGAGCTGGTACAAAGTCTTGAGGAGCTTGCTGTTGGCCATTGTGTTTTGTGTGGACTGTGGATGTGAGCTGCTGAGACAGCTGTGGAAGTAGTGGGGGTCGATCTGTTGATTTAAAGGGCGAGCCGAGGGAACATTACATTGCCGGGAGTTGAAATTCAAGAAATGTTTATACTTGTATGTTTAGTATGTAAGAAAACAACATTTATTTATTTAATATCCAAGATGTTTATGGACAAGCGGTTATTAGATACCGGTTACCGAGTATTTTCGTTTCGTTTCTTTAAGTGTACTCCTCTTGGAATGGATGTTACCTCGAGAGAGGAATTTCAAATGCCTATGAGGTAATGGTATGTCAGTGAGTCTCTTGGAGGATCTATTTGATTAGATGTTAGGCTGACGCTGACCTGGAATATCCAAGAAAGATTGTTTTATTTATCGGTGCAAAAGATTAATGCATCTCTCTCAATGAAGCTCCTGCAAGTTCAGTATCTGCCAGATCTATTTCAGCTAGCTGGAAATGTCAAGACAAGCATATAATGAATTCCTCAAACTGTAAAATGATTTGAAATTCTTGAGAAATAACATAGGTTTTTTCTTAGGATTAAGAAAAATTCCGGCCGTGAACATTCGCATGCGAATATATCTACAGACAAACTACATGAGCTCTTAGGCTCTAAACCTTAAAAATAAGGGTTTAAAAGGCACAAGAAAGAAAGCTCTAGAATAAATAAAGAAATCTAGAAGACTACGCTTCAATCTTTTTCTTTGTTCACGTTTCAATCCCGCAATAGCTTTACATAGTACCGATCCAACACATCTCTCGTCTACTTAGAAACTTGATGTTTGAATCTTCGGTTGCTCGCGAAATCCTTCCATGTAGAAACGACATAAATAAACTCCGCTTAGGCAATGACTTTAGGAACATAGAACTCCAGGGTGACGCCTCCAAGGAGAACATGATGTTGAAAATGCCATCGTCACCCATCCAACAAGCCGGAGTTAGGTTTTCACCCGGAACATAGAACATAGGCTTTAATAGTTGGAATTACTGCTTCCCTCCTTTGCCTTCGAAATGGATAACCATGTGCATGCATTCCTAAGGTGAATTTTTTCCATGTTTTCTTCTCGGTGATCGAGTGAACACTGCAAACAAGCTCAGAAGAAAATACTTCAATCGTCCAATCAGTTTATTCCGGAGTCAATTTTTTCATAGTCTAGTCGAAAGATAATCTTGTATGTCGATTGCTTATTTTGCATCAGCCCGGTGTCTTTTAACACCCTCATGCTTTTCCTTCCTAATCTTAAAATAACAGAACTTATGATTGAAGAAACAGTAATGCACTTCTTTTTTGAATGATCTCCAGTTCACCTTAATCCATGGGAATCCTCGGATCAATTTCTTTCATATGAAACAAGGATTCTTCATGGAAATATTGACTATTTCATAGCGGTTTATTTGCAAGCCGGGGAATGCATGGACATTCGAGGGCAGAACTCCAAAAATAGAAAGTTGAAAGGCTGCTTTCAAGCATGATGTCATTCTGCATTTATCCAGGATGAAATCAGATCTTAACTAGCTCTTTCATTTAGGCATGCCTTGATCAGTTGTAATCTGGATGTTTGCATATTCTTTCAGCTCCTTTTCAGTTTCCGCATGTACACAAATGTCTCTTTTAGTTTTTTCTTATTTAATATTGCTGGGCAGATCCCCCCCCCCAAAATAAAAAAACCAGTTCAAAATGATTAGAAAACAAAGGAATATATCCATACATACCCATAATTATAAGCTATGTCGATAATATGCATTCATGATCATGTTGTGCTGAAGCATATGCACTGGTAATGCACCAAACAATGACATTTGTTTCATTATGTGTGCTGCATGTTTTTCTCTTAACAAAAAATGTGTTCAGGTACAGTCGCAAAAAAAAAATCATGTGCTGCGTGTACGTGCCTAATTTTTTCGCCATGAATCTCTTTGAACAAGGGAGCGCCGCCCAACAGCTAGCCATCCATCCACCACGGATTCTGATTCAGCGAGCGTTAATTCATCAGATCGACTTCAACAACCACCCCCCTTCTTCCTGTTCACTTGCGCCAGCCGTGTAGCATGCAGCGGCGAAACAGTGCTCGTCCTTCGCCCAGCTGCCACACTGAATCACCCTGTCCTCTTCGGCTCTTGTACAGTGGTGGCCTTTAGCCCTTGGAACAACTGCATGCACACAGAGATCCCCATACCTTCAGCGACTGTACACCAATTGGTATAGAACATTATTCTTTTAAAAAAACACATTAGTTCTGAAGTAATCCTAGATAACCTAGTAGTCTGGCGATCGTCACGTAGAACATTAATTATTTGATTTATACTATATTCGATAATTATTACATAATAAGCTTCACTCAATTGATGTATGAAATACTCTTATACTATCTTAAGCCCTCGCGGTACATCGAATCTACCGAGCTAATACTAACTAAATTGAAAAGAAAGGATTATGGACGAATTATAGTATATCGTCGCATATCAAACCATGCATGTCTGAGTTCTATCTAAAAGATCATGGAAGCCAAGAGATAAATACATGGGAATGAATGTGCATAGCCATCTAAAAAGAAGGAGAATATGCATAGCCATGGGTATGAAAAATTGAGCACGACGTATAAAGAACTTAAGATAGTTGAAGGGGTACGGTACTTAATGCAATCAAGCAGATGCAGATCTGCCAATAATACGCATGCATGCTCGGCCTGACAATTGACACGCCAGCTTCTTTTTCTTTTTTGGTGAAGAGATTGCAGTGCACGTTACTGGCCTTAAACCGCTGCTCATGCATAAACGGAGAAACCGAGTGGCCCGCTTGCATTGCGTGTAAACAGAAACAGAATGGCACTACTGTGCAGCTAGCTGCTGCTGTGCTGAGTCACCACTCATCACCATGCTTTTCATGAAGACACAGTCGTCATACCCATATCGTACACGGCCGGCCTCCATTATTTTCTTTCACGATGACTGGCCGGCAAGAGCTTAAGTGCCTTTGCACTCCATGCCAGTATAGATCACACCCTTCCGGATGCGCATCATGTGACGTGCTTGCGCGCTTTGTCCGTGCATCATCTCGTCCGGGATGGTCTTCACGTCTTATCCATCTATCTGTCCCCTTAGATTTCACCCTGTTTCCACTTCCACGGTGAAACTCCCATTCTTTTAGGGCCAGTTAGGTTGACAAATAATGGTAAAAAAACTAACAGTCTCACCGTAATTAACAGCGGCAATGACCAATATCATTGCAAATCTGTATAATACTTCAAGGTTCCAATGGTCCGAGATTCAGACTAAACCCACACCAGACTATTTTTATTAAACACGTTGACATAAACCAGTCCAAACTACTCCACAGCATGTGAAAACCAAACCACACTACCCCCATCAAAGGTAGAAAAGAAGGTGGAGTGCGTGGTACTTTTAATTGCTACACACCACTGATGGCTAAGACGACTAGTCAAACAAATAGGAGGACGTTCACAGCAACCACTCGGTGCTATTAGTATCCTAAACCTCTCTTGTGAAATCAAACCAAACCGGATTGATTCCTAGAAAAATCATTTTCAACCAAATTGATGTAGCACCAATGCAAATTCCAAACCGTTGTAACAGGTTTCCACCCAAACCATTAGCAGCTTGAATGATACTCTGTTTGTCTAAATGTAGGCAGTAAAATTAATATTTCTTAAGCACAAATCATGCTGAAGAAAGAAGACCTTTGCTTGAGCATCAATCAAAAGCTGCATAGCTAGAGCCCGGCCCGTCAAAATAGTCAATCATGTAATTTGGTGCAAGTATCCCCAATCAACACAAGGGAAAATAGTGCACAGTTTACCTGTTTCATTTACTTGAATATATTGCATTGCCTCTTATTTGCTCCGTCCTGTAATATAAAATATTCTAGCAATTTTAGAATAGATTAAGGGAGAGAACAAAAGATGCATGTACCCTCCAAGAGCTCTTAGTTTACCAGCTGTAATTAAAGTTGTTCCTAAAATTAAGCAGGGAGGGAAGGAATAAAAAAGTAAGTATATGCAGCTAAGAGCCATGGAGACTTTAATGATTTCCTTTAATATTTATCCAAACTTCTAGAATGTTTTATATTCAAGTACAAATTTTGAAACCTTGGACACCTTACCTCCCAGACAGAGGGAGTACTTTTTATATGTCCGTTTGTGTAGTAATAAGTTGGGTGTTGTTCGTCTAATGTCAATTATTGCAAGGATTCCGTATGTACCATCTGACAGCGAAGATAATTGAGTAAGATATTGAAGAAGCATATGGAATCCTTGTTCTCAAGTAATAAAGAGGCATTTCCAAGCCATGGGGCTCTAAGGGGGCGTGTGGTCCTCAATCATTAGGAAAAACAACGGTTTTCGCCATACAGATCAATCAACATTAAAATGTATCACTGCAACTCTGCAAGAGAATGGCCTATCTATACCGGGTCATAAGATCCGGTACTGAGCAACCAAGACTAAAAGTCTTGATCAACATTAAAATGTATCACTGCAACTCTGCAAGAGGTTGGTCAAAGCATAAGAGACGTCCAAAAAAATAAACAAGCTACACGATTTTTCACGTGAAATATGCGCATGTGAGATGCATAGGATTCGAACTCGGAACCTCTAGCCTCGCGTGTACCAAGCTTAACACTTGCACAACAGATGTAATTGCAAGAGATATGCTTTCCTTTTAAACTAACCATAAAGGACCTTTAGTACCGGATGATTACAGCAACCGGTACTAAAAAAGTTCACATTTGAGGTGGAACCATGATTTATTTTCTAGTGCATGTATGGTGATCTATATGGCGACAACAATCTATGTGCATGGCACTACTACAGAATTCTATTTTGCGAGGCACTTAAAATAGGCGTCGGAGGCGGGTGGTATCCCGGACCGCCTCGGTTAATCGGCGCCGGGCCGCCCGCCGTGCAACCGCCTCAGTTAACAGATTAACCGAGGCGGTCGTGTAACAAAAACCGCCGCGGTTAATGACACTTAACCGAGGCGGTTGTGTTAAGAAAACTGCCTCGGTTAAATTAATAACCAAGGCGTTTGTTTCTAACCTAACCGCCTTGGTTAAGTGTTATTAATCGAGGCGTTTCTGTTACAGTGCCCGCCTCAGTTAAGTCTGTTATATATACCAGCCACCCCTCTTCTTCCTCCCCGCGGCTCCTCCTCCATTTTTGGGTGTTTTGAGGTCAAAACACCCAAACTTGAGCATTCTAGAGGGGGGAGGTTTTGCCCTTATATTTGGTGGGGGAGGACACCACAAAAGGTTGATTTCTAACTTCTCACCCTCTCATCTCCTCTATTTCTACTTGTTTTTGATCTAGATCTAGTTCTAAATGCAGGAGAGAGAAACTCAGATCTGGATCGATCTGACTCTTGATTCTCGCTGTGTGCAGGGTCTCCTCATGGATAGGGCAGAGTGGATGTACAAGATACCGAGGGCTGGCAATGATCTGACTTTCTTGCATCATGTGACAAAATTAGTTGCCATTGCGAAAAAGCGTCGTACAAGTCTGGGTCGGGAGGGCACCATTTGTCTGTGCAATAGATGCAAGAACAATCTTGTCTACGAAGATAGCATGGTGAAATCTCACCTGATCCGGTATGGTTTTGTCGACAATTACACCATCTGGAAGTTTCATGGCGAAGTGGATTCGAGCTCCACCGGTGCATCAGAACGAAAGTCGTCGACGACGACGACGTCTTCGGTACAACAGCCCTCATCATCACCGGCAACAAGAGCGGACAGCGATACTGGGAATCATGATTACGTCAAGATCAACGAACTTCTCCAAGACATGGCAGCCAATGATGGTGGTGGGGATTGTGATGAGCAGAGTGAATTTTTGGGGCCCGAAGATGCAGAGATCTTCGAGAACTTGGCTTAGCGCATGGACCAAGACGATGTTCTATTTGGAAATCCGAAGTGGCTCGAGAATTTTAAGGAGATGAAGCAGGCGGCAATTGATCCGCTGTATAAGGACTGTCCGAAGCAATGGACGGCATTGCATTTTAATCTCCAATTGCTGATGTTGAAGTCTCACCATGGGTGGTCCGACACTAGCTTCAATGACCTGTTACGTATCCTTACTGACACATACACAGAGGGTAACAAGATGCTAGCCAATATGTATCGAGCGAAGAAAATGATCCGGCCAATGTCCATGAAGCTTAAAAAGTTCCAAGCATGCAGTAATCACTGTATCCTATATCGGGGCAAGTATGAGAACTTATAGAGCTATCCGCATTGCGGCGCGAGTCGCTATAAGAGGAATGCCGGTTATCGCGCCGACGTGGATGAAGAGGGACCCAAGAGTAGGCAGAAGAAGAAGAAGACGACCAAGCAGATCCCGGCGGTTCCTGAGGAGGAGGAAGAAGAGGGATATGTGCAGATAAAAAGTCCTGCCCTGTCAGTGTGGTACCTCCCTGTGATCAATCACCTGCGTGCGCTATTTGGGAACCCAGAGGATGCCAAGCTAATGTCGTGGCATGCATCGGCAGAACGCATTAAGGGCGATGGCAAGCTACGACACCCCTCCGATGGCAATCAGTGGAAAAGATTCGATGCAAAGTATGCAAAGGAGTTTGGTGACGAGGCGAGGAATGTCAGGTTCGCACTAAGTACCGATGGGATGAATACATTCGGTGACCTCAGCAGCTCCCACAGCACTTGGGCGGTCATCCTGACCGTCTACAACCTACCTCCCTATCTATGCCTGAAGTGTAATTATCTTTTACTGACCATGCTTATTTCTAACCCGAAGCAGCCAGGCAATGATATAGATGTGTTTCTAGAGCCACTCATGGAGGACATGAAGATGCTATGGGAAGAGGGGGTAAAAATGATGGATGCGTTCGTAAAGAAGGAGTTCACTCTAAAAGCCATCATCTTTGTCACCATCACCGATTACCCTGGACTTTTTGCACTATTGGGGCAGATCAAAGGCAAGCCAGGTTGTGTAGTTTGCATTGACGGTACCTGCTACACTTATCTTAGTGGATCGAACAAATTGGTGTACATGAGGCATAGGCGATTCCTCAGCAGAAAGCACAGGTATCGGAATCCTTCGATGAATTAGTTCTTTGACAAAGAGGACGAGCCTCAAACAGATGAGCCAGAGAAGACGAGTTATGGGCAAAAGGTGTTTGAAATGGTGAAGGGCATAAACGTAGAGTTCGGGAAGAAGAAGAAAGCTAAGGAAGATGGGACCACAAAAAGAAGAAGATGAAGCGGGATATGATGGAGGAGGAACAACCGCCTATCACCCCAGTTCCTTTCAAGAAGCAGTCGTGTTTCTTCAAGTACCTGTCGTATTGGAAGGATCTAGATATGCCCCATGCCGTCCATTGCATGCACCTTTCGAAGAATGTTTTTGAAAGCACTGCCGGGATTCTGCTAGACATGAAGACTAAGACGAAGGATGGTCTGAAGTCACGTCAGGATCTTGTGAACCTGGATATTAGGCCCAAACTTCATCCGACCCCAGCGGCGCAGAGCGGGAAAATGGACCTTCTAGGCACAAGCTACAACCTCATGACAGATGAGAAGAGGGCTGTGTGCCAGTGGCATAGGGCTGTCAAGGTGCCGACCGGTTTCTCTTCGAACATCATGAGCCTGGTCTCGATGAAGGACCTCACACTAACCAGCTTCAATGCACACGACTGCCACGTCATGCTTACGGTGTTCCTCCAAATTGTGATCAGGGCAATTGGTCCTGAGTACGTGAAGATGGTCATCACACGGCTTAGTTACTACTTCAACTGGATCACACAAAAGGTCATCGATGAAGCTGAGCTGCCAGGCATGAAACAATTCATCGCAGAGACGATTTGCCAGCTCGAGATGTGCTTCCCGCCATCTTACTTTGATATTATGCCGCACTTGATGATGCACATGGTTGATCAGATTCAGGACCTCGGGCCTATATACCTACACCGGATGTGGACGTACGAAAGGTTCATGTCGACACTAAATAGATACGTCCATAACCGTGCTTACCCAGAGGGCTCTATGATCGAGGCATACACAACGGAGGAGTCCATTAACTGCTGCACCAAATATATCCGGGATGGAAATGCGATTGGGTTGCCCGTCCATCCGCATGAAGTCGAACCTCAGGGATGGGGTGCACGGGGAGGAAAGATCGCACTGATGTAGAAGAAGAAATGCTGCAAGAAGCTCATCACAACGCCCTTAATCAGTTAGTTGTCATGGATAAGTGGGTTGAGAAGCATGTGGAAGAGCTCCGGAGTGGTCGTGACGGACGCACAGAGGCTTGGGTACAGAGATAGCACAAGATCAATTTCACGACGTGGATCAAAGATCAGGGCATACCTCGCTATGGAGAATCTGATGAGTTGAGGCTTGCGTACGGCCCGTCTTCCCAAATCACCTCGTGGCAAGGGTACGACATCAATGGATATATGTTTCATACGAAAGAGAAGGATAAGAAGAGTGCAGCACAGAACTGCGGGGTTCGATATGAGGGCATCAACGAGGCCACTGGAGACACCAAGGCATACTTTGGGCAGATTTAGCAGATATGGGAACTTGACTACGGCGGTGAACTACAGATACCCATCTTCTAGTGCTAGTGGGTCAAGCCAAAGGCGGTTGTCGTGGACGAGTATGGGCTAACCACCATGGAGCTTGGAAGTGTCGGGTACAAAGATGATCAGTGGGTACTAGCAAATCGCGTCGCTCAGGTAGCCTACTACCTGAAGCCTAGAGATTCAAAGAAACATGTGGTTGTATCAGGAAAGCAGAGGATCGTGGGAGCTGATGGAGTGCAGAGCCCCGAGGAAACAACAACTACGCGGAGTTCTCGCTCTTTACCGATCATCCGCACAAGATCAAGCAAGTCGAGTCCCGCGTCAACAAGACCAAGATGAAGCCATGGTGCCACATGGATGGTGAGAAGAGGACAGTGCTAGCGTCTAAGCCAAAATGATATGCATTCTAGACAACATGTATGTAATAATTAATGTTCCGAGTTATTCAACTAGAGGTTCGGCGGCCGTCGATTTTGTAATAATTTTTTTAACTATATGGGCAATGGAATCGTTTACTCGGAAACGCTTGGCAATATGCACATTTCTTTACTCGGAAACATTTGGCAGGGATTGAACATGTATTGTAACTTACAATTGCAATGTACGTTACTCAGAAAAGTTTGGCCCATCATGTGCAATGGAATCAACATGTAGACTGTGGCGGAACCACCCAAAACTACTGGGCCCGGGTGCACTGATCTTTGTTGCTAAGCAACTCTGACCCAAATTGGAACTCACCGGTAGTTCCTCGAGTGAAGCCTCGATAAAAACCACGCTATTCCAGGATCAGCAGACAACACTCACACGAAGGTGAGCCCAGAGATTACAACACAGAACATTTCATACATCTCAGAGTGATTGCAGCGGAAAGGAAATTTATTACAAACCATGTTCAGAGTAGCAAAGTACTACAGAGTTCCATCTACTCAAATTATTCAAGTCTCATTGTTCAGCGGAAGCATTAAAAGATAACTAGCGAAATAACGTGACGCATCGATAAAGCCCATACGAAAGCGTCACTCAGCGGGAGGGTGGTCAGCACCGGCTGAAGGACCATCCCACTCAACAGACCAGCCCGGAGGCAAAGTACACGGCCAAGTAAGACTTGCAACTAGATCTTCGAAGTTAGTACCTGAAAAACAGTGCCACAAGTAAGGCTGAGTATACTAATACTCAGCAAGACTGACCCGTCACCGGATATAACATAGTCCGATAACTAGACATGCAAGGATTTTTGGTTGGTGGGGTTTGTTGTCCCAAAAATGCAACTAAATGTTTATCCTTATTTTCAGATTTTATTTAGCCATCTTCTAGTTGTATGAACCATTCTAAGTTTGCATCTAACTCTACACAAACATGGTAGAGCAACCATTTAATCAACCAGCAGTGTTTTCATCATCACGTTCCACTTGTTACTCTGTGTGACCGAAAACATTAAGCAGTCTCATGCCGTGAGAGGCGGACGATTCTGAATCGAATTTCAACCTGGCCAGGGGAACCTAGACCACACGTATGGGAACCAAGTCACCCACACAACTTTCCCCCTTTCTTTCCAGTCCGTGGATCCGGGGCACCCTCCCCGACTACAGAGCCCGACGTCTCTGCACCCGTATGTCGCGACAAAAATATAAAACCTACTTCTAACAAGAGGGTGCAAAGGTTGTTCCACTCGCCGGTCCAATCAGGTACTTAAGCTTACCGATTACCATATTTCTCGGCATGTGGCCAGTACTTTCAAACGCTTAACAAAATGAGCCACACACTGCGAACTTAACCATTTTTTACTACACCAGCGGGGTATCACAACTACACAACCCCGCCTGTTGTCCTTATATTTCAGCAGGAATTAAAGTCAGTAAAATTTCCTATTTGCTCGCGAGAGGCAGGAAACCCCTCGACTTCTACCGTACCTAATTAGCATGGCAACTAGTCAATAAAAAGATCCGGGTATCAAACATAGGTACCTAGAGATCATGCACCTAAGGTTTTTGATCAACTCCTAGAAAACGTAAATGCACAATAAAAATATTACATCATATACAAATAGTAAGATGAATATAATGCATAAAATAATAGGATTATGCACCGGGGCTTGCCTTATTGGGCACTGTCAGGCAGAAAAACCTCTAGGGCTTGGCCCAGGCCTTGAGATAAGTTAGCACAATTCAAATTAACCTCCTGCTCAACACGAGAGTCCGCGGGCACCAATTCGTAGTCACCGTCCGCGAGATTAACCGTTTCTATATGCAATGCAAGATTATGAGTTATTCATGAATAACGATTTCTTTCCTTCACGATAAAGTTGTAGTCTAACAAAAGCTAATTCAGTGATGATTTCAACATTTCATTCCATGGGCAGTCATTTATGGAGTAGTGAACACAACTACGTTTCTTCATGAATGAGTGTGGGGTTTGGTTTTCATTTCCAATATTAAAACATAGCATGCTTTCACTATTTCATATCAACAAATCTACTCATGAGCTAGTGAAGAACAATTAAAGTAACACAGATCAGATACTCTAGCATCTATGGCATAAATTTCAGCATCTAATCATAAAGCACTTATCCATAACTAGTCATGTAAGTAGATTACTCTGGTTGCTTCACCTTTTTGCACAGAATGTTTGAAATGGTTTCTAGTGCTACAAATTTTACGAGAGCAACTTTATAGCACCTACTCAGTACTGTAATTTTCCAGATTTTATTCACTTATACAGCAGAGGTGACAAAATGAACAAATTTAGCAAGCCATTAATTAAGATTAAATCTACAGAGAGTTATACTAGGAATATGGTTCTCAGATTTTTACCAGAGCCTAGTAATGAGTTAAACGTACTCCACAAAAATTATCAAGCTTTATATCAACACAATAAATTAGTTATGCAGTTATCTTTACATGAGTTAGCATAAATTTCTCAAAGTACATTTGACTAGAACTGCATGTGAACTTTTTATTATAGAGAGAACATACTCCAAACAAGAACATGTCCAAAAATCATGATCAGATACAGCCTAGTTTACTCAGAACAAAAATGGTAAACCTAACCATGAGATGCTAAGCATGATTTTTAACTAAAGCAAACTCGGTAACTGCAGCTCAAAATTTTTAGACAGGATCATAGAACTAATTTAAGACTTCATAAATAAATATAGATTTTTCTGAGCAAAAAACCTATATATGAAGAATTAAGTTGATTAAACAAGCATAAATCATGGTATATAGCAAATGAACTCTAATAAATATGAAATTTATGGATTAACAAGGTTTAAGTTACACATGCATGCAGTAGAAATTCCAGAGCAATTTTATGTATATGTTTTCCAGTATTAAATCTTGAAAGTCAACAACAGATTAGAGAATCTTGATTGTTCCAACAAGATAACTGTTTTGGTTGGGTGCCATCTTTTTACTGTGAGCTTAATATTCCATCAGTGACAACATATTCAAAAATCAAGGTCGTTTGTTGAGTGGAACTTCCTGAACATGCTTGGGTTGATTTTCTTATTCTTTTTCCTATATTAAATTTGATAGAGTTTCTGCAGATTTGACTATTACAAAACTTGTAGATCTTATTACAAGGATTCTAGATCAGTTGAGTTTGTATTTTTACGAGTTTCCTGTGATTTGTTTAGCATTTTAGAAGTTCACTGACATACACTGGAAATCTTGCAAACACACCCTCGAGCGAAAAAAAGAAATTACAACTGGGTCCTTTGCCGGCCTTCTCCGCCGTTGCATCTTGCTGGTGGTGTTCTGCTAGGCAGGGCTTACCGGGGCTGCAACGGGGAGGCGCGTGAGAGAGAGAAGGTCGAGGAACACCTACCCAGGTCGGCATTCGAGTGCAGGGTGAACGGAATCAAGCTCGTCGGCGTCAATGGCGGAGAAGATGTTCGGGTCGCCGGCGTTGTAGGTGAAGGAGGGCTCGGGGTAGAGGAACGCCGCATGCACGAGCACCACGAGAGCATGAGGAAGCTCCTGGGGTAGCTCTCGTGCACGGTCTCCCTCTGGGCTGGCCGGTCCGCGGTGAGCCCGAGCTCGCCGGCGGCGGCGTGGAAGGGAAACGGCGACGGGAAAGGGTTTGGGTTCGATTCCGCACGCGTGGAGCTTAACTGGAAGGTGGAGAAGCTTCTGGGGTAGATGGATGGAGCAATGCAAGGCTGTGGTGGCCGGTCCGCGCGAGCTAGATCTCGCCGGCCATGGCGGACGACGGAAGGAGGGAGAAGAAAGGGGAGCCGCGCGACGGCGGGCTCTGGGGGTACTTATAGGCCAGAGAGCACCTGGGCAAGGGGAGTGGCGTCTGGGGGAGGCTGGTTTGGTCCGGGGCGACTCGACGGCGAGTGGGCGGAGAGAGCAGCGGCGCTGCGCATGGCGGGGCGGCGTGTCGGCTCGGGAGGGCGCCAGGGACGCGTGTTAGCGTGGGAAGGTGCCAAGGGGCAGGCCAGGTGGCGCTAGAGGGTTTCCCTGGTCCACTTGGCCGCGGACGTGCCGTGGACGAGGTCCACCTGCGGCGTACGGCGGGCGGCGGGCGAAACAGAGCATCCGGGAGGAGAGAGATGGAGGTGAGGGCCTTTTTGTGATTTCTGAAAATTCAGGGACCTCTCGGTAAACTAAAAATATCTCCTACTTAGAGGGCTCAAATGAAAAAGTGATGAATACCAAACTTGCATAACTTTTCAAGATCTACAACTTTTGTGTTATGCAAATTTTCATGTGAAACTCACATTTTGAACTATTTGTAAATTTTCAAACTTGCACAAAAGGACTGAAGTTTTTGGTTGGTTTTATTCAATTTTTGGTTGGTTTTTGGCTGAAGTTCAATTGAGCACATGTCAATTGAAGTACCTCTCATGAGCCAACTAAATTTTTGTGAAAAATTTTGAATTGAAATTTGAGTAGGTTTTCACTCCTTTTTTTCTTTCTCCTTTAATTCCTTTTGTATACTTTGACTTTTATTTGATCTCTCCTCTTTGAATTAATTTCCCATATTTTTATTTTAAGTTTAAATGAGGTACAGTGATCTGCATTTAAATGTACTGACACCTGAGGTGTCATATAGACAACATGAAGAACTAATCCTAACACTATTTGTTCAGACTAAATTTTGAAAATGTAAGAGGCCAAATCAGCAAAAGTCACTGAAAGAAAAACTGTAGACAATTTTCAAACTCAGAACTATGCTTTTTCGACATTTTGCAGTACAGTGGAAATATTTTGAGAAAAAGGCAATACAATGTTGTTGATGGAAAAAAATTAACCGAGGCGGTTACATAATGTTGACCGCCTCGATTAATATTAACCGGGGCGGTTACATAAGAGCTGACCGCCTCGGTTAATATTAACCGAGGCGGTTGCTCTAAACTGCCCGCCTCGGTTAAGCTCCTCTATATATTCCCCACCTCGGCGCTGGCCGGTTTCAAATCTCGCCGCTCCGTCACCCTCACCCTGAAGGGCTGCCGGATTGAAACCCTACCGCCGCCGCCACCATCTCCACTATCTCCGGAGCCTCGCCGCCGCTGCGCTCGAAGCCCGCCGCCCCTAGGAACCGAAGCTCGCCGTCGCCTCCCTCCGCGCCGGCCTCCTCACCGCCGTCGCCTCCCTCCGTGCCGGCCTCCTCCGTTACGCCTCCCTCCTCCGCCGTCTCCCTCACCCCGAAGGCCTCCTCCGGTACGCCTCCCACCTCCGCCGCCATGCGCTCGATTGGAGCGGCCCAGCGGCCGGCCACACGATTGCGGGCCCAGCGCCGCCATGCCGGCCATGGCCACGGCCATGGCGACCATGGGGCTGGCCGTGCCACCCACTGGCCATGGTGGCCATAACGCTGGCAAGACGAGGGGCTGGCGTGGCCTCCCACTGACTGGTGGGGCCTGCCTGTTGGCCCTTGTTTTTTTTGATTTGAAACAAGTCAGTCCTTTTGCCAGTGTAAGTATCAATTATCAATTAGATGAAATTTTTGTTCTAGTCTAGTAATTATGAAGCAAGGAAGTAGAATTATGAAGCATTTTGTTCTAGTCTAGTAACTATCTGGAAAAAATAAAAAAACAATAGCATGCATGGACTACTAGAGAAACAATTTATGCAAACAACATACAAGGGTCGTCCAATGCTGCAAGTCTTATCTTTTTTTTTAACCCCCCTATGTTGATGACACTTTTATATGTGACATAGCTCCAAGAATGAGTGCACTTTTGGGTCTTGAACTGTTCAGTCTTGTTCAGTTTTATAAATTCATTTCTCATTAATTCAGTTTTAGGTCATTTCTCTTATGGCCTTTCTTAAATAATAAAATTTTGAATGACTTGGTGACTGCAGTCGTAGCCCATTTATATTGTGAAATCCATTCTGTTGCTGCATCTATCAACATTATTATTCAATCTCTCATATTAGGTTTTTGATGCTTGCTGCTAGGTTTTGATGCTTGTTTATTTCCTGAATCAGGAACATGTAGTGGCCTTCATGTTAGGTTTTTGATGCTTGCTGCTAGGTCAATGACAAAGCTCTCAAATTTCTAGGATGGGTTCGAAACATGTAGTGGCCTTTTTTTAAAAAATTAGTAGCACAGTTTGATGCTTGCTGCTTCTATCCTCTTTTTTTATTGTTGCCATGCAAGGGTGTTGGAACAGGATCAGCTAATACTTGTCATTGATGTTAGATTCATTCCTCCCTGGTGTTGAATGAGGTCCCAATGTCATTGATGTTATTAATCCAACGGATAAAAATTTGAAACTTATTACCTTACACAAATAAATTACAATAAGCCACTGTTTTCCAATAGATATTCCCAAAGATTAAATGCTTAACAGTGGTATAGATATTTCCAATAGATACATTCCTCCCTGATTGACTTGCTATATATATTTCTCCATCCTGTTACTTTAACAGAAAACATCTTGTGGCCATGCCATGTTGGCTCTGTGCGTTTGTACAACAGCTAGATGCCTTGCCGTGTTGTCTTGTGAAGACTCTTGTCAAGCTATATTTATCAATGTCATTGGCCTGTCATGGCAACCCCATATGAGGACCCAATAGTTTTTTGCTAGTTGTGTTTGTAGTACTAAGCTTTATATAATCAAGTGTTTTTTTGTACAACTATCAGAATTACTATTTGAATTAAAAATTTTATAGAAAACAAAGCAATGGCGGACTTGCCTATTGGAGAATGGCGCGAGCCGAGCCCGGCTCCAAGTGATCATGGAAGCTCATCGTCAGACAAGAGCACCTCGTACGAGGAAGAGGAGCTAACACCCCCTATCGAGAAGAAACATCGTACGGAGGAAGACGAAGATCCCACCTATAGTCCTACGCCGGATCGTCGTCCTTCAACACGAAAATATTGGACCCCGGCACGGGATGAAGCAGATCATGAGGATCACGTGAGTAAATAATGAATATATACAACAGTAGCATAAGATGGCGGCCTCCTCCACAGGTGCCGGTGGTACCTATGCGTTTGGAGTACCCTGAAGAGAGTGAAGAACACTCGGACGAGTGTGGATCCGGTCCCACCCCGAGCACATCAGCCAAAACTGCCGCCAGTGCCAAGAGTAGTGAGAAGAAGAGGGGCCAACACGGGAGCCACAAGATTCACAGCAAGGTGCATGTCATACGCAAGATTGGGCCACATGGAGAGCCCTTGGAGCTATAAGAAGTCATCGGCGTCTTCAGCAACCAGTGCTCCTGTATAGTTAGGCAGCACGTGCCGATCACATATTCGGATTGGAGGAAAGTCCTGGTAGACTTGAAGGGTGTCGTCTGGGGGGAGATGAAGAGGCGGTTTATATACCTAGAGGACCAATTTTATGAAGATCTGTGAAATCGCCATGTTTTGTTTATTGCCGGCAAAGCGCTTCGCAACTTGAGGTCACACCTCAATAGGCAGTACGTGCAGGAAGGGAAGACACCCTACAAAGACTACAACTTCATCACTCATGAGGTTTGGGAAGAGTTTGTTGAAAAGATGAGTACCGATGAAGCAAAGGCCAAGGGCCAGGAGTACTCTGAGCTCGCAAAGAAGAACGTGCTACCCCACCACTTGGGCATGACAGGGTACGCCGCAAAGAGGAAGAAGTGGCGACAGGAGGAAATGGAGACAGATGTGGCCGGGCTGGAGAATCCATTCAAAGAGGTCGATGAGAGGGGACGTGACTACTTCTATGCCCGTCGGCCTAAGAAACTCAAAAAGGGCATGGCCAACTATAATGAGGCAAAGGCCGAGGAAGCGGAGAAGGCATTGATTGCGATCAGTGCTGCCAAGCAACAGGGGAAGTTCAAACCAGTCAGTCAGCACGACTTGCTGACCAAGGTGCTAGGAAACCCCGAGCATCGTGGCCACGTGCGGGGCATATCCTCGAGGCATAGCTGGAAGAATGTGGAGTCATGGCAATCTGACGCCGCCTCGCACCACACAATGCAGAGATACAAGGAAGGACTCATCCAGAAAGGCAGAGATGAGGCAATGGAAGAGATTGCCATGGGGAAGATACAAGAGGCTGTTGACACCAGATTTTGGTAAATCCGATGTAAGTTGAATTACAAAGCAATCGGCTGTTTGTGTTGACTTGAAAGATGACAGCAGTTGCCGATGGAACTGGAAGCCTACTAGTTGGGAATTCTCACATGGCAAGGGGAGCACAAGCTAACAAGAGTTTGGTTGCAACATGTGAAGTTACGTGGTCAAACCCAGAGTCAAAATGACAATCGGCAATAGCAATCGGCAAGGCTTGAATCGGCAAGGTAACTGGCAGAGCAAATCGGCAGGAAGTCACATGAGATATTTTGCATCTATGTGTGTATGTGAAAGCGACAGCTCTTACTAGAATATATTTAAAAAGGAGACGTGCAAGCATTGGGTGCTGGTTGTTGAGGCTTGATATTGATTAAAGAAATAAAGGAAGAGATCGTGATGATCACGTGGAGGTATTTCGGTCTATTGAAAGTAAAATATTTTCTAATCTGAGTATCGTGGCCGAGATAGATCCAAGGAAAAAGGGACTTCGTCAGGAAGGATTCTACACAAGGGAATTTAGAGTCCATGTATCTTAGTATTTCCTTTTATTTAGATATTTCTCCTTTAGCAAGTTTGGTGTGTTTTGACCGGCTAGGTTGTCTAGGCTATAAATATGTACCCTCATTCATTGTACGAGTTTTTATCACACGATCAACAAACAAACTCTACCTTTTACCTGCAATTTACTTTTCGGCGACTTCGCCTTTTCTCTTCTTTTTTCGGCGAGTTCTTTCGAGTTGATCAAGGACACATCACATTCGAGCGACTTGATCTGCTGGTAAGTTTTCATTTACCGAGTAAATCTGAGCTTTAGCTTCCGGGCGCATCACTGTGGCTTCATTCAGATCTATTCAAAAGTTATCGAGTTTATCTAGGCTTTGACTTCCGGGCGTATCACTGTCGTCTTGTCTAGATTTATTCACCAATTATCGATATCGACTAGATTTGTAGGTTTTCCTACGCTTTTTGGCTATTATCACACCTAAAAACATATTAGATCGGCTTTAGATTTTGCAGTAACACTTTTGTTATCTCAAGAGCCGGTTTAGATCAGTTTTTAGTTTACATCATCTGAGTTACACATTCGTAGCTTAGATCTTGTTACACATGCATAATCGGCTACTCAAAGCCGGTTTTGTCGTCTAGTGCATCGGCTGATCCTGCCGACACACTTATTTATTATACGCTTGCATTTCAATATTCTTTTGTCGTGTATTGTATCGGCAAAGCTTGCCGATACACCTATGTGAGGGATAATTGGAACTCCAGCCGATACACCCTCGAATTTAATGTTTACTCTGTCTCCTTGTCAATCAACAGGTCAGATTGACTGGCACGCTTTGTCTACTTTCCGTGCTTGGCGAACACTTGCCCTCGGATGCCAGTGTGTTGATTTTTGCGTCAACAGAGGCATTCACGAGCAACGACCCCAAGATGGTGGAGCTGAGGAAGAAGATGTTCCTCCAGGCTGGCGTGTTGCCACAACAGCCGGCCGGTACCTCACAACCCCAAAGGTACCCAGCCGATGAGATCACAGAGCAAACATTGGCCGTCCTCCAAGTGCCCTTTGGTAGGACAGGGAGGAAGAAGGATGTGGTGCAGGGATTAGTACAGCCGCCTGACTCTGAAGCCAGGTACAATGGGCAGCCTATCCCGCCCGAATACGCCGTGGTGCACATTGCATGGGTGGCCGAAGAACACAAAAAGGTTGAACTTGACTATCCCCTTGAAAGTGGAAACACAACCATCGGCCATGCTTTAGACCTTGTCGATCATGCTATGGAACAAGGCAGATATTGTCTTAATGGACAAGCCGGCGTCGAAACCAGCGCAACCGTCGCCATCTCCCCCGGGTAGCCCAAGTGACGACGACAATGCTGGTGGCTCATGTAGCAGTCCTCGACGTAGCCCGCCCCCCGACAAGAGCAACCCACAAGGAGATATAGGGGGTGCACCGAGCAATGATACACTGCCTCCAAGTGGTCCAAAGGGCACCGAGCAATGTCCTCCTGCGCCGAAGAAGCATACAGTAGAATGAGGACAAACCGGCCTACCTCACTACAGAGCAATGGGCCGCGTACCAAATAGTAGAAGACTTCACCTACACAACAGCGTTTGATAGGTACACAACGACAAATTTGACTATATATGGTTGTTTATAATTGTTGTCTTTGAATTTATTCAAAAATATCTTCTTATAATCGTTGTTAAAATTACAGGGAACCAACACCGCCGGAAGTCTGGCCCCTTTCTCCTGATTGCCCTGATAACTACGAGCATGGCAAGTTTTTGTTACCCTTGGGCCAGCTTGTTCAGGAGGAGTCATGGGAGGTTCGGAGGTTCCATCTATGGTACATACATGCTACGAAGTTAGGCTTGAGAGAATTCATTGTCAGGGCCTCAAAGGAGTACTTCCACTAGGAGGATGATTGTTATTTCACCGTCGACTTCCATGACATGCATAGGCTGCTGTGCCGCAAATACCTCGACGTCGCGCAAGTCACCCTTTATGCCATGTAAGTGATTATACCTGTCCATCGATAAAGGTAGGCTCATTATGATCAAACTAACAATGCCATGACAACGATTTGCATTGTGCTTGCAGGATGCAAGCATATGCTTCCCAGCAACTAGGGGAAGATATTATCTACCTATCTCCTATGCATATTACCCAAAGGGCCATTAGTGGGTACGATATACCGGACACGCACCCAAAGTTAGTGAATTTGACCGGTCTGCAGCGAGTGGAGGTCCAAGTTAAAATGCGAGGTGAGATGTTGTATAGAAAAGGACAATACATCTTAGAAGCCATGAAGAAGGTTCGGGGCAATGGGTGTATCCTTGCCGCGCACCAATTTGGGTAAGTTAAAACGATACTTGCTATGTTTCAATTGTGATTTTTCATGTTTTTCACCGTTTGCGTACCAATATTGTTTCAATTGTGTAGCGGGGGGAACTATGGGCCACTGGGTTGTATTTGTAATCTATCCTCAGGATGGAAAGGTTGTCATATTCGATTCCTTGCGCCATACGCACAAGGACGCGTATAAGGATTTCGAATACTGTCTGCGATAGTAAGTGACGACACAATTCCTTATGCACTCAAAGTATTTATTGAATTTGTTGTTGACACTAGTGTTTCGTATACAGTGCTTACAGGAAATACGTGGAAGACCCCGATTGCTATGATCGGAGATCCGAGAAAAAGAAGCAGAAGAATGGCACAAAATTGCGCCTCAGGCGAGATTTTCCGGTATGTATGAAGAAGATTATGTTCTATTACATTTGCATGCAATCTATGTGTCCTAACGACTATGTCTTACATTAATGCAGTGCGCGAAGCAACCTGCAAACTCAGTATTGTGTGGATACTATGCTTGTGCATACCTCATGACTACCGGATGTTACAACAGAAGCTGGCGACAGCTCAAGAAATCTATAGCATGGTGGCGCAGGTCAAGGGTGGACAAGTATGTCATCAACCAAATAATATCTAACATTTGTAAGTTTGTCACTGATGAATGTTGTCATGTTGGGGGTCTCGCCTTCTATGATGGGAGCGATCTAGCAATGAACGACAAGTTCGTGAGGCTACGCAACTGGAGAACCCAACTTAACATGAAGGACTACAAATTGCCGGAACTCGATTAGATGCCTTTAGCTTTTGTAATCATTTGAACGCTAATGTCGAATTGATGTAATATATATTTGTGAATGGATGTAATATACTTGTTGAACATGTACTATGCAAAATTGGATTGGCACCTAAATGGATGTAATATGTGTTTTCTGATTGGGTTTTCAAATTCGAATTGGTTTTCAAATTCAATTTTAAATTCAAAATCAAATATGCTTTTTTTTAATCTGGAAAATCTTAAGATACAATAACGGCGGCGGTCCTTTTAGAGAAACCGCCTCGGTTAAGATACATTAACCGAGGCGGTTGCTGTAACATGACCGCCTCGATTAATGTTTTTACCGAGGCGGTCGGGAAACCGCCTCGGTAAATGCCTCTATTAACCGTGATGGTATGTCCGAGGCGGTTGGGCTGCCCGCCTCAGAAAAGCCATTTTGACGGCCTTGGAAAAGGAATTCTGTAGTAGTGTGGTTCACCACATCGATTTTGTCCATTATTCTATTTTGTACACTTTTACCGTCAACTACCTCGAGTCAACCATTAACTTGTTTGTTCCTTATACAGCATGCAAAGTGTGCCATGTTCAGCTCGAAAACACGTCCCAGAGTCACATAAACAATGAACGCACACTCACCCTCTAGAAATACACGCACGCAATTCTACCCCTATAAGCACTTATGAGCGACTAAGCCGGCGACATTTAAACCAAATATTTTCAAATTAAACCTGTTAAACCATGATTTACTCTTGAAGGTTACATCGGAAGAGAAAAAGAGGGTGAAAATCTAATAATAGCTAATGGTTCACTAAAGATTAGAGTAAATGTCCCTCAGTATGAGCCTTAATTTTTCTAAATGGTATATGTTTTACTATTTTATTTGTTTTTTGAAAATTAATTTTTCCTGGTAACCAAATAATAGGAATGTCTTATTATCCCTTTAATTATTAGTGGAGAATTGCTTTTGCAATTTTCCAATAATTTCATTCACATCTAACTACTGTATGTATTGGGAGAGTTCTTGTTGAGAGTAGAATTAAGGGAATGAATGATTCTCATTAATGAGATTGATTACATGTATATACAAGCCCAAAGGGCATGGTGTCCTTTGGGGTTGGCCCTTTGGTGTTGGCCCTTTCATAAAAGATAACCACCTAATGACATCATTAATCTAATTAATATTATAAAACATTTATCACTAATTCTAATTTCTTCATAACACTCCCCCTTGATGAATTTTCTTCTTCTTGTGGTCTTATAATCAATCGAAAAACTCTTTGAAAACTCTATAGAAAAAAATTAGGAGATGTATGGATATGTCATAGGAAAAAATCCTTAAACCATTTTGGAAAAATAGGAGAAAATACTGATATGACATATATGCATTGGTATTCCATTGAAACTCCTTTAAAACCTAGTGGGAAAACATATAAGGAGTAAATGATATGGATTATCATTGTTTGCAAACTTTATGTGAGGAAAACCTTGAAAGAAAAACTCAGAAATAAGTTTGAATGTATTACGATCTATAGATCATTTTTGTAACAATTCTCCCCCAAAATCCGATGGGAAAATGTGAGGAGAATCTTTGGAAAACCCAATGGAAAAACAACAAAGTAATACTAGTATACCAGGCAAAACTCCTTAAAAACCAGTGGGAAAAATAAGGAGAAATCCATAATATACAATTACCAATGTTAGTAGACCCTTGAGATAAACCCAAAGTCTTAGTATAACACCTTGACCATATGGTCAATATGCTTCAAATATAATCTTCTAAAAATCCTTGTGGAAAAAATAGATGATATGACATAATCTTGTGTTGATATTACCTCATTAAAAACTTTATATGAGAAACCCCAAAGGAAAAACTCATAGAAACAAAAGAGTGTACTAGTTACTATTCAGAGAGATTCTCCCCCCTGGTACTTGCAAATGTCAAAGTAAATTCATACCAATGCACTCAATCACATAAGAAATGTGAAGTGTGGTAGACTCTATGATTATCTCAGCGAGATTATCATATCATTTAGTTTGCAAATGTTCATATGTCCATATTACCTATGGAACATAACCATCTTAGTACAAAAATATTATACTAAGTATAACTTATCTTCATCTACACAACAGAAGTTGTATTACCTTTATAGGTAATGACTATTGATTCAATAGAATCAACACCACATAACTTCAGTATGTGATATATAATTTTGTTAAGCTATGTACATTCATGTGAAGCTTTATGCAATACAATATATTTTCCCTAGTTCCAAAAAAATATATTTGTCTTTCTCCTATTAGTCTTTGTAATGGTATTTATAAAATTATTGCTAAGTCCCTTGCACTCAAGATTCAACCTCATCTTCCTGCTTGTATTTTAGATTCTCAGTTTTTTTTGTTAAGGGTCCTAGAATTTCAAAAAAATCATTATTACCCATGAGATTATTCATTCTTTCCATCGAAAGAAATGGAATAATGAAGCTTTCATGCTCAAACCAGATCTAGCAAAAGCTTTCGATAGACTAGAATGGAGTTTCATTAAATTTGCCCTGCGTCACTTGGGCTTTAATCATCATTTTATTGAGTTAGTTGCTGCTTGCATTGAATGGTCAATTTTCTCTATCATCATCAATGGACAATCTATTGGAAGATTTCAAAATTCTAGAGGAATTTGCCAAGGCTTCTCTTTATTTTTTTCTCGAATACACAGGAGAGCTGCATATCTTTGTATTACGAAGAACAAAAGATCCAAATACAGAAACCACTCCCCCCTTGGATCAGAGAGGTGAGTAGGGTTACATCACTTCTAGGACTATTACAAGCAAACTAAGATGCAGGACCTAACCATAGACAGAAACCACACCTAACACAGTTAAGATGCTCTCCCTAAGCCCAGGGCAGCAAGGCCCTTAGCCACACAAGCAATCCAGGAATGCGATTCATCTTTGAAGGCTTGTAAAGAAACTTGAACACTTGGTGTCGATCCGTCAAAAATGCAGGAGTTTCTATGCTTCCATATGATCCAAGCTCTAAGAATAACGAGGGAATTAGCCTTTTCTATTCTATTTTGGCACCTTTCTCCTAGATATTCTTCACCATTGTGCAAAGGATTTCACATGTCGATTGTGCACTAAAGAGGACAGATTCAAACATTGAAGAATGCCTGACCAAAATTGCCGAGTGAACACGCACGAGGTGAGAATGTCTTGTGCTATTTTTCCTTCCTGATCACAGAGAGGCTAGTGGGCTGGATGTGGGGGGGGGGGGGGGGGCCTTTTTTGGAGGCGATTAGCTATCCAATAGCGATAGCTAATAGCTAGCCAAACGAAGATCTTGCATTTGTTGGGTGCCCATGATTTCCAAAAGTGTTTCCATGGTTCGAACTAAATGGAACCAATGAAGAAAGCTCTATATGCAGATCTCTAGGAGAAAGCACCTGAGCTTTCAAAGTTCCAGTGATGCTGATCTGCAGTATTGTTTAATTGAAAATTTGTTAGGGCATCCCACAGTTCCAAATACTCCATAAGACCATCCAAACTCAGCGCCCCCTGATGACAAATACCCAAGAATGATCAACCAAAGCTTTAGCACTGTTCTTGATTTTCTTACCCGTCCTGTGACAGCTTGAAAAACAGATGTTGCAAGCTCCTCTAGTCTGGTTCCCAGCAGCCAATGATCAGTCCAAAAAGGAGTGTTTTTTCCATTGCCAAAAGTAGTTACTACTGATATCGTAAGCGGTGCAGTAATATTAGGATGGACTAGTATTTCAAGACCAGCCCAAGGGCAATTTGGATTGGTCTTTTCAAACCGAAGCCAACACATTTGAAGCACTGTTGATAGAAAATTCCCCACCATAGGGGGACTCACGCTCCACGTACGCTAGGCCGAGGAGATCTGCTTCGCTCCGACGTACCGAACCCAAACGACGCGCATACGGTGCGCTAGGCATGCCAGTAAATTTGACCTACAATTAACAAGTAAGATAGACGTTAAATTCTAGGGGGTTATTGGCTGGCTAGCCGATAACGATGGGCGTGCACGGATCAGCCATTGGACAACTTATTCATGGGGTTTCAAGCCACACTCATAGTGGCGCAGCCTGCATGCAATACCTAGATCCCATCACGATCGGCTGTGGTCGAATCTGACACAATGATAGCTGTTGCCGATAGCGAACGGATCTAAGCTAGATAAGCGTGATGTAAACTTAAATAAACTAGATTAAAAACAACCTAGCAAGATCTAAGCATACATCAATAACTTTGTGGTAAAAGCAACAACAAGCTAGACCAACGGATCAAGATTAATCTAACAGATCACCAACTTTTACTGATAACTGGTGAGCAAAGCAGATGGATCCGGAGAGCTTGATAACTGGTGAACAAATCAGACCCCGCTGGATGGATCCAACATGCTCGATAACTTTGAGCTCCATAGATGGAGGAAGAAGCTATGCGCCGTCAACCTGAACCCATCTACGCAGCTCTACTCGGAACTTTTCAACAAGCGATGGAACATACCTGCCGAGAAGAACTTGTAAAAAGAAAAATCTGCTGCAACTAGGGCAAAGCTACCGTGCGGAAAGGTAGATGCATTGAATGTAAGGGTTTGTCTTGGATGTGGTTGATCAAAGGTTACAAATGATGAAGGTGAGCTATTTATGGCCTAACCCTAACCTCCCTTGCCGATACGACGAGATTACAACTTGGAACACACAAAACAAACCTGCCTAATTTAAATAATTATAATATCTAAAAGATAACTTATTGACTTCATCCGTCATCTCCTTCCATAGCTTCATCGGCTGCGATGCATCTCCCTGGCCCAAAGGCCCAATTTGCTGTTTCTTCTTCTCCGATCCAACACCGACCCATTCTCCATCGGCCGCCCGCCCAATAGATTGACACGTGCCGAAAAACGGTGTCAACAAGCACGCACCCCATGACGTCAAGATTGTTACTGCCCAGTCCACCTAGGTCAAGTGGTCTCATAACTTTCTCCCAAGCAACTAAACAGCAACCTCCATTTGCCTCCTTTTGTCCCTTCATCTCCTTATCTTTTTATTATTGCCATCAATGAGCTAGCTTGTAGGCTTTGAGATGCAGTTTCAAAAAATAAAATGACTGGAGTGCGCCTTGCTCCACAGTCACCACCAATTCACTCTTCACATTTTGCAGATGATGTTATCATTTGTGGACATGCAACAATACAGAAAGTTCAAGTAATCAAAGGTATTCTTCAAAATTTTTGTGAAGAGTTTGGAAAAACCATGAAAGGGAACAAGTCTTCAATCCTTTTTAGTGTTAATACTCCCTCTAATATACAAGAAAGAATTATGAATTTTTCTAGGTGGCCTACACGGACCACAGCTCAACTCACCTTGGCCACCCTCTTTTTAATGCCCATATCCCGAAAACCAAAGTTTATGCCTCACTTAAAAGCCAAATTTAAATCCAAATTCAATGAATGGAAAGCGAACTCTATCTCTCATGCTGGTTGCACAACTCTTATCAAATCTGTTTTCGCTTCCATTCCAATTTATTACTTGTCGCACATCCTTTTTTTCTAAAAACTTTAATAGAAAAACTCACTGCTATTATACGACATTTCTGGTGGAAAGGTAACAATGCTGACAACAGTAAGAAACCTCTCTCTCAGCATGGAATAACTTTTGTATTCCTAAAGGTGCTGGAGGATTAGGAATAAGGGATTTAACTTCTTTGAATGAAGCTTTAATAACAAGACTTGCATGGAGAAAGCTGTTGGCGCCTATTCGGGGCCAACACACGATCGCGCACGATCGCGCGACGAGCAGCGATGCTCCTTGCAGTGCCGCGGCACCAACCGGTTAGACCGGTATGGTGGACCGGTCAGACCGGTCTCATCGGGGCAGCCCGACGAGGATCCAATGAACACCCGCCCGAGAGGGCCCCCGTCGGGGCAGGCTCACCTTGGGTTTCCCTAAACTCGGCAGTCCAGTTAGGGTGTCTTCGAACGCCATGGAGATGAAGAAAGAACATATCGAGATTGGAAAAGCTAGGATAAAGGTAAAAGGTAAAGACAATAAAAGATAAATGTATTTGATAAGTTCGATTGGGTTGGATCCCTCAATCGGCCGTGGCCCTTTATATTTATAGGGTGGAGTGGACTTATCCCGCAAGAAATCCTATTACAAGATCCAAACCTATGAAAACTATAAGTTGTACTAGGACTCTGCCTTGACTGGTCAGACTGGTCGGTCATACCAGACCAGCTACAGGAAAAGTCCGACCGATCAGACCGCTTACGGACACCGGTCAGACCGGTCTGTCAATTTTGGTCGTCAACATATGCTAAATGAACCTGAAGCACTGTGGGCCAAAATTTTAAAAGGTAAGTATTTTCCCAACACTTCTTACTGGAGAGCTATTTCTCAAGGATCAAAATCGTGGACACGGGACTCGACTCTTAAGGTAAAACTCATTCTATCAAAAACGGTACAATGGTAGCTTTTTGATGGTAATGTTTCTATTTGGAACCAGTCATGGTGTCCTGAATGGATCAGCATATATGAACACATCAAAGATTAGGCTATAAGCTACAAGCTTCTATAGATGTGGCAGATTTGTAGCTGGCAAATCCAAAAAGATGGAATATCACTTTGCTTTCTTCTATCTTCAATCCAGATTTTGTAGATCATGTCCTGCCATCCCTTTATACCAAACTGGAGGTCAAGATTTCCAAATTAATATGGAAGCCAAACAAAAAAGGGATATGGACAGCGCAAAGTGCATACAAACTCCTTCAACAAGAAACTATTGAATCAACTGTAAGTAAAATGAACCGATCTAATGATACAATGGTTGTCATTAATTTATTTTGGAAAAATAAACAAATCCTTCCTCGAGTTCAAATGTTTATCTGGGGACTCCTCACAAAAAGTATTCCAAATGCTCAACGTGTGCACAGAAGAAGTAAAAATATAGATAGTAATTGTGCATGTTGCAATATGGTTGAAAATGATGAGCATCTGTTCTTTTATTGTAACTTTGCAAGGGCTGTTTTCTTTGCTACTTCTCTAGCGATTAAAACTTATTCATTGCCAGGCTCTTCCTCTGATATTTTGTATAATATTTTCAACCACTTGAGCTTATCTGAAGATATTTATCTGGTATGCTACATCCTATGGTATATTTGGAAAGCCAGGAATTACTTGAGATTCCACAAAAAAGAATGGTCTGTCCACTCGGTCTTTTTTCAGGCTAAGGCTGCGCAAAAGGCTCAGTACCAAGCTTACATGTTAGAACAAATTTCTGGAGATAGCTATGATAATCCATTTAGCAAACATCATTTTGAAATTCTTCCTACTCTTTCTAGTTGTTGTTGCAGATCAGATGCCTGTTTCATCAATGACCAAGAAACTGATCTTGGAATTCATATATCATATCTTGGAGACCAATCCCCATGGACTTTAAGCATCCAAGCAAAAACTTCACAAACTAATTCTCCACTTCATGATTATGCCTTGAGCCTCTTCCTTGGCCTTCATGTTAATATCTCTTTGCAGGTCCATGAATGTGAAATCCTTGCAGATAATTCTGTACTCACCACCTGTATGAAAGAAGAACAGGAACTTATTTCGGACTAGAGAATTAAGTATATCATTAAGGATATGAGAGAGTTATGCAAGAGCATAAGGGGAAATTTCTACTATATTCCGAAGGAAGCAAATTTTATATTTGATGATTTAGCTAAGAATGCAACTTCTGTAAGATTGGATAGCCCCAATTTCAAATGTCCTAATATCTCTCATTGTGGGGGTTTTCCCTTTGAAAGAAAAACTCTGTAACTGGCCTTCTTGGGCTGACATTTGTACTATTTTCTGTATTCAAATAAAATTTTGTTAGCCCGTTAGGGCGTTTTACCATACTAAACCCTTAGAGTGCTTTTGGTATTAAAAACATAGTTATGTTCAATTATTTGAGCCCAACAAACCCTACTGCTTGATATAATATTCCAAATTGACTATAGTTGGCACTTAGAAAAGTAAGAGTACTGAACCCGTTTCCATGTCCAAACGTCAGGAAGCATGCTAGTAGGATAAACTCTTGTACGACATCTCAAATCGACATGCGCGCTCACCAGGAAGTAGAAAAAGCTAAACTTACAACCAAACAAAACCTAAGTGTTTCCTGGTGGATGCTTTTAGTTTATATAAGTGGGAAGGCAGCGAGGAGGGTGCTAAGGTTGAAATCCCAACTTAAAATGGGCCCCTAGTGGGCTGGACGAGATACAAGTTACTCAGCCCATGTCTGGAAGTCCGAACGTCATTTTGCCGATAATTCTTAGTTCCAGATGAATCTGATGATGAGGTTGGATCCATATGAAAGTAGACTTCAAGATTGTTCCAACAAGCACTCATGGGACTCGAGCAACCTCCGGAGTGAAGATTTATGCCCATCTCAATCGGGAACTTCCTGCAGGTCCGAACGCAACCCAGATACTCCGGGAACCTGTCCGGATACTCTAGACTTATGTTCGGACATCCTCTCTGCAACCCAGATGCTCCGGACATATGTTTGGACATCCGATCTGCGTCCCGGATACTCTAGAGTATCGTCCGAATGAAGTCTTGACTGTGTCACAAGTTGGTGTTGTCTTGCAGTCCGAATCCAGCACACGCGAATCCCCTCCCTTCTTATCCCATCCATCATTCGTGACAAAACAAGAGTGCACGCATTTCCATGGTCTAAATATATTGGACAAGAGCTTAAAAATATATGTACCTAATGATTGAGTTGATGGAGATGGACTCCAACTTGGATTTGATTTGGCCTCCACCTTGGTGACTCGAACCAGATAAGTTTTGGCATTGCTAGAAAATTGACCTTTAGTATCGACTGGGAACCCCCAGTTTGTAACGGTTTCCCGACCGGTACCGCCCCATCGGTACTAAACACGGTTGCGTTTAGTACCGGTCGGGCTGACCAGTACAAAAAGGGCAGTTTAGTACCGGTTGGTAACACCAACCGGTACTAAACTGCCTACCACGTCGCAGCCCCTGGCGCGGCAGGTTAGTACCGGTTGGTAAGTGTTTTTTGGTTTGTTTTCTTTTAATTATGTTTCTCCTCTTTTCATTTTAGTTTTAGTTAATTAGTATTCGTATTTCGTAGCCATTTGCGTATTTGCATTCCTATCTAGCATTCATATATATTGTTCACGCAAAACAAAAGCAATTATATATACATATTATATTGATATACACTTCATTAATTACAAGTACTTATAATGATAATTTGGAGTACAAAAATATTTACATGTATCCATGATCATTAGTTTTTTCCGATAAATATCCAAAAAGGAGAATAATACTAGTCGTCGTCGTCATCGTTGTCGCCCCCGCAGTTGTTTCTATCAAGTCGACCCACGCTTATCCTTTGATCCGAATAAAATTCTTTGTTTCAATTTATGATCTCATCTAGCAGGAATCCATAGAGTGATTCTTGAATTGCCCTGATTAGAGTGATTCTTGAATTGCCCTGATTCTTTCCGGTTCGATGAGGTCCTCCTTCATACACCAAATCTGTCAAGTGCAAACACCAAAATTTTCTATTAGTACCTGCATGGAATTAAATGAAAGAAATTGTCATATATTAAAGTAACACATACATCGAATTGTTGTTGAGTCATCCGGTTGGTGGAGGAGCAAAAAGACTGTATGTGCTCACATACATAGTAACCACAAAGGTTGGTTCATTGCTTCTGTCTGAAACACTATATATATATGTGGGTTATGAAATATTCATGATGTTTAATTAATGAAATCACAGTAGATGCGCGATATGTATCCGTACCGGAAAGTCAGTTTTGATATAAAGATCAGAAGGCGGTGTCGCGACTCCTAGGTGATTATGGATAAACCGAGCCCATGCGCTTTGAAGGATGTCTATGAGAGATTGATAGTCTTCTTTTGGTCTCCGCAAGGAGTCGAACACCACAACTCGGGACCGATCGATCTCGATAGAGAGCAAGATCCAGTGGAAGCTGTTGAAATTGAAGTGATGAAAAGAAGTTAAAGGACTCACTTAAATTTGTACGATAAATTGAAGTGATGTAAAAAGTTAAAGGACTCACTTGAAGTTGTACAGCAATAGAATGAATGTGCAAGCGTGCTGCCTATCCATGGCCGTGTATATAATATTCTTGGTGCGATTTGGCCATTTGCGTACTGAATCTTCATTTACGACATGTGGATCAATGAAGCCGATGTTGTAGATCCTCTTTTTTCGGCATTCTTACACCTTCATCCTACACGATTAGAAATACAAGGACGGGATGAGAAACCACAGACTTAGTATAGTTACAGAGAATAGAAATGAGAGAGGAAACACTTACATGCAGAATGTACTGAGGAGGGACTTGTCTAGAGCATCTTGATCGTATAGATCCCACAGATTTTCAAGTTCAATCCATACATCGTCCATCCCCCGATGAAAATGGCTATCTTTAATGCGAACAGCGAACATAATATTTCCCTCTGAAGAATATTTCATGTACCAGTTATGCAACTCACGCATTCTCGTTGGTAGCATGGCAATCAACTCTGGCCACGTAAGAGGTTGTCCCAGTACAAATGGTTTTCTGCCTACTCCTTCATGAACTGTGACATTTTCTTTCCCTTCTAGCTGAGCTTTTGTTAGCCCGGTTTCAGCCACAAACTCTGCAAGTGCTTCATCCTCTTTTGAAAGGGTACCTTTTGTTTGGGTTGTTCGCCGAGCTGGGGGACTTGGTTGTACCTCTGATTACTCTTCTTCTCCCATGATTTTGTAATCGAGCGGTCGTAGTCCGACATCTGTGGAGGCTTTGGTTGGCACATCATGGATAGAAAGAATTTCTTCGCTGCTGGATCCACTGGTTCCTTTGGCGGAGGCTTCTTTGGCTTCAACTTCTTGCGCATGTCTTCTTGCACCCAAGCAGTCAATTCCTCATCAGTCATTTTGTTACCTGACTTCTCTGACAGGGGCTTCTCTTTCTTCTTTCGTTCTTGGGTCTTCTTCGGTGGACTTGGAGGTGGCGGTGGCGACACCCAAGCAGATTGCTTCGTCTTTGCAGGGGGAGTAGGTGGCGGAGGCGGACCAACACTGGGGTCCCCAAAAGCGGCCAGTGATGGCGATGGACTAACGCTGGGGTCCTGGGCTGCGGCCGGTGACGGTGGATCCACACTGGGGTACCCTTGAACAACTGGTGACCTCGGAGACGGGCTAGGATTCCTTCCTGCAATTCTTATGTACTGTTTCTTCCAACAGATCCAAGTGTGGAGGGCCTGTCCTAGCTCCTCTTCTCCATTGCCTCCAGGGATCTCGAGGTCGAGGTCTTCCCATCCTTTCTCGACACGGTCAACCATGACTCTAGCATATCCTTCTGGGATCGTCATGCCATGGATTGTCCCGCCTTGAACACGGACTTCAGCAACCCCGTGAGCGACTACTTTCAATTATTTCCTGAGCTAATATAGAAGCTCACAGGAGGTCCTCATGGCGATGTCGTCCATGGGGTAATGTTCCGCAACTGTTTCCGCTCGATCTGTGGCTGGGTGTTCCGTTGAAGCGATGCTGCTACGACGCTGCGAGCCGACGGGGCTAGTCTCCAACTGAGCCATTGATCTTGCTTCTGGTTGTTGCTGCTGGCTAGCTGCAATTGCACCTTCGATCGAAGCAACCCGTTCTTCTAGGGCACGCATCTTCTCAGCTACTTCAGCTTTTCTTCTCTGTCGGCTTCGATACGTATCTATGTCGGCACTAAAGCCATGCTTCCATGGAACTATGCCCATGCCTCGGACACGTCCTGTGTGTTCGGGTGTCTCGAGAGCGTACATCAGCTCATCTTTCTCTCTATCAGGTTTGAAGCTGCCTTCTGACACAGCCTTGAGTGTGTCATCGAGCTTGTTGGCCGCTTCTCTTATGGCGTCGCTAGTGACAAATGAGCCATCTTCCATTTTCAATGTGCCTCCGTGAGCATAAAAGTAATACTTTGCTCGCAGCGGCCAGTTGAAGGTTACCGGTACGATTCCTCTTGCAATGAGGTCCTCCTCCATCTTCTGCCACTTCGGAATAGCCGCCTTGTAACCTCCCTAGACAAGATGATGGAAGTGTTTTTTCTTGCTCGCATTCTCTTTGGCTTGTGCTGTTCGCTGTTTGCTGTCCTCGGATGATTTGTATTGCACAAATGCATCCCAGTAAGGACATTGATTCTTCAAGTCCTTCTCAAAGTCTGGGGTGAGGCCCTTTTTAACGTAGTCTTTGTTCAAGTTTTTCTTGAACGTCTGAAACGCAATAGCCATCTTCTTCATGACCCAATCCTTAAATAGTTGTTCGTGCTCCTCCGGAACACTGAAGTGTCATTTCACATCTGCCCATAACATTTCCTTTTGTGTCTGGGATGATGTCATTGTCATTGTCGGTGGCTTTGCTTTTCTTCCATAGCTTGAAGCTGATGGGGATATTCTCACGCACATAATACCCGCATTGATTGACGACTGTTGTCTTAGCACCGTTGGGAGACTTTGGTTCACGATCCGGGTACAATGAGGTGATGGTGGTATGGCCCTCCATCCTTTTCTTTGAGCCTCGTTTTTGTTTCGGCTTCCTCGATCCGGATGCCCGGAGAAATTGATATTTCATACACGCTCAACATTTGTAGGAACAGAATTCATCATGAAGTTGAACATATATATGTATGTACGAATTTCAATACTAACTTCGGCTGTATCGTCTTGCGCAGTCAGTTGCTCTGACTAGTCAACATCGCCTTCACCAGTTTCGTTCAAATACTGGCTGCCATCATACTCGGCATCTTCTCCGCTTTGACAAATTATGTCTTCAAGGAATGCGTCATCGTCCTCACGCCGAAAAGGTTCCATTTTGATGTCTACGTGAAATAACATTTGTTCGGTATGCAATTTTATACAAGTTAACATCGTATATAACAAATTATGGGTTAAATAAATGAAGATCTACAACACATATTTTTCATCATATATATTCACATAATACAACATTTATTACAATAAATATCAAGATACATATACATGAAGTTTACAATATCCAATGCGCCATGAAATTCTATACAATGTGCCTCACAATTCTCTACAATTTCATGAAAAAAATATTCTAACATTTCATTAATTTTCTACAAGAATATTCATAGAAAAATACGAAAAGGTTCCATTTCGATGCCTATGTGAAATAATATTTGTTCAGTATGCAATTTTATAAAAATTAACATCGCTTATAACAAAATATGAGTTTAATAAATGAAGTTGTACAACACATAATTTACATCATATATATTCAAATAATACAACATTTATTACAATAAATATCAAGATACATAGACATGAAGTCGTACTATTTCTACAAATTTTCTACAATTTGAATAAATATTATCTACAATTTTCTACATTATTTCTACAAATATCTACAATTTCGTACTATTTCTACAAATTTTCTACAATTTTCTACAATACCATTTATGGTTACTAACTATTTTGTACAAATTAACAAAATTTATAGTTACTAACTATTTTGTACTAAATTAACAAAATTTCTAACAATACCATTTTCGTCGATTTTTCCACCATTTATAGAATTACTAACTATTTCTAAATTTTTCTAAATTTTTGTCAATTTTCAAACAATATTATTTTTCTAACAAATTGTCCATCCTAAATTTTCTACCATTTTTAAGTTTTTCTACCATTTTTCTAATTTTTTCTACCGTTTAATACATATATCTAAAAAATGAAAAAAAAATGGCGTGAGCACTGGTGTGCTGACGTCACCTGAGGACTTACGCGCGCGACGCTCGATGTGGTGGCGGCCGGTGGCGCGCGGATCGAGCGAGCCGGAGGCGGGGGCGCGTGCGGGATGAGGACGGCGCAGTGGCTGGCAGGCGGCGCGGATGTGGAGGCGGAGGCGCACACGGAGGAGGAGGGCGTGGCGGCCGAGGAGGCCAGGGGGCGGCGGCGCCGGTGGGACGAAAGCGGCGCGCGAGGGCTGGCGGGGAGTGGTGGCGGATCCGGGGTGCTGAGGTGCGGCGGACCAATGGCGCCGAGGAGGAGCGGCGCGGAGGCGGAGCGACGGCGATGGCGCGGAGGAGGAACGGCGGCGCAGTGGGATGACGGCAACAAGAACGACGAACTGGAGGTCGAAATCCCCAAGTGTTGGTATATATAGAGTCGTCAGTTTAGTATCGGGCCGTGTCTACGACCGGTACTAAACTGGCATCGGAGCAGTTTAGTACCGGTCGTAGACACGACATTTAGTACCGGGCCGTGTCTACGACCGGTACTAAATTGGCCCATCCGGCGGGAAATTTTCATTGTGGCCATTTAGTACCGGGCGTTGACACGGCCCGGTACTAAAGAGCCAAAAATATTTTCTTTGCAGGTTGTTTTAAGTGCTGTTTATTGGTAATAAATTAATTATAAATACAAATATATGTTGTTTTCACCATGCAAAATTATATTTTTGTAGTTTAGGTCACTACGTTAAATTTTCATGTTTGTTTTTTTTACTAAATTCAAAGTATTGACACTAAATTATAGTTTTCAATTTATTTAACTTTATTTTATGTGCAATAAATTAAATAAAAGGAGAAAAAATAGATATATTTACTGTTTATACACTTAATTTATCATATTGAGTCCAGTATTTCTTCAATATGTGTTTCAATTGTGTTTTGACAGCAAACTATTATATAAATGCATAAAAAATTACATACAAGTTATTTCATTGAAGTTGTTTCAAATATATTATAGAAATATTACATAAATTATTTGGTCACATGAACATTAAAGTACAACATAATGATTACACATCATTGTTTAATGGAACATTGATAACATTTCGTTTTATGAATGTCCCTTGATCGTGATCGCGGCGTAAGTAAGGAGTGTCCTCTTCGGATAACAGGATGCTGGGGTCAACATCGACAGAGAATGGAGGACGGTCACCAAACTGATCAAAGTCTTCTGACTTGTCCGAAATGACTTCAACTCCAATGATTTTTCTTTTTCCTGGGAGAACTATATGACGTTTTGGCTCGTCGTCGGATTTGCCTTGATTTTTCTTAGGTTTACTTGACATATCTTTCACATAGAACACCTGTGCGACATCCTTAGCGAGGACGAATGGTTCGTCTTTATATCCAATCTTTATGAAGTCCACTATTGTCATCCCGTACTGGTCTGTTGTTACACCGCCTCCTGCTCGGTTCACCCATTGGCACCGAAATAAAGAAATCTTCAAAGGCCCATAGTCAAGCTCCCATATCTCCTCAATGACACCAAAGTAGCTGTCTTCATTCCCATCAATTCCTATTGCATCAATACACACACCGCTATTTTGGTTTGTGCTCTTTTCATCTTGGGCTCTTGTGTAAAATGTATATCCATTTATCTCGTACCCTTGGTATTGCATTACTGTGATCGATGGTCCCCTAGCCAGCCATTGAAGTTGTTCATCAATCGTTCTGTCACCCATGAGTTTTCGTCTGAGCCAAACAGCAAAGTTATCTATGTGATGACGTGTAATCTAGGCCTCAGACTTCTGTGGGTTTTCGGATCGTACAATATTCATGTGCTCGTCCATATATGGAGCCACGAGAGTTGAATTCTGTAAAATGGTGAAGTTTGCTTTGCGAATTTCACTTTTGGAGATTTGCATATTAGATTTCTTCCCTAGTGTGCCCTTTCCCTTCAGTCTCCCCTCATGGCGTGACATGGGAACCCCAATTGGACTTAGATCATCAATAAAGTCAACACAAAACTCAATGACCTCCTCTGTTCCATAGCCCTTAGCGATACATCCCTCTGGGCGAGACTGGTTGCTGACGTATTTCTTTAGGACTGCCATGTAACTCTCGAAAGGGAACATATTGTGCAGAAATATAGGGCCTAGAATGTTTATCTCTTTCACAATATGAACCAGGAGATGTGTCATAATATTAAAGAAAGAAGGTGGAAACACCATCTCAAAGCTAACAAGACATTGGACCACGTCATTTTGTAGCTTTGTGAGCTTATTTGGATCGATAGCCTTTTGCGAAATTTCATTGAGTAAGGCACATAGCTTAACAATCGTCAATCTGACATTCTCTGGTAGAATACCCCTTAGCGCAACCGGAAGCAATTGCGTCATTAGGACGTGGCAGTCATGAGACTTTAAGTTTGTGAACTTTTTCTCTTTCATATTTATTCTTCCTTGCATATTCGAGGAGTACCCAGACGGGACCTTTATACTATTCAAGCAATCAAACAAACTTTTCTTCTCCTCTTTGCTGAGAGTGTAACTAGCAGGGCGCAAGTAGTGTTGTCCTTTCGCTCTCTTTTCAGGACGCAAGTCTTCTCGTTGTTTCATTTCTTTTAGATCACGTCTTGCTTCTAAGGTATCTTTTGCCTGCCCATACGTACCCAAGAAACCTAGCAGGTTCACGCAAAGATTCTTTGTCAAGTGCATCACATCAATTGCATTGCGTACCTCCAGGACTTCCCAGTAAGGTAGCTCCCACAATATTGACTTCTTCTTCCACATTGGAGCACGTTCACTTTCATCATTCGGAACTTGTTGGCTGCCACGGCCCTTTCCAAACACTACACGAACATCCTTTATCATCGAAAAAACACATTTTCCGTCACAGAACATAGGCTTAGCACGAGAATCTGGTTACCCTTTGAAATGCTTCCCTTTCTTTCTCAAGGGGTGGTTTAGGGGCAGGAATCGACGATGACCCATATATACGACCTTCCGACAATTTTTCAAATAAAAACTATCAGTTTCATCAAGGCAATGGGTGCACGCCTGGTATTTCTTATTCGACTAACCGGAGAGATTACTAATTGCAGGCCAATCATTGATGGTTACAAAAAGCAATGCTCGGAGGTCAAAATTCTCTTGTTTGTACTAATCCCACACACGTACACCTTCATTCTTCCACACCAGTAAAAGTTCATCAACCAGTGGTCTTAGGTACACGTCAATGTCATTGCCAGGTTGCTTCGGTTTTTAAATAAGCACTAGCATCATCATGTACTTCCGCTTCATGCATAGCCAAGGAAGAAGATTAAACATACATAGGGTCACAGGCCATGTACGATGACTGCTGCCCCACTCGCCGAAAGGATTCATTCCATCCGTACTTAAACCAAACCTTATGTTCCTTGGGTCCATATCAAAATATGGAAATTCTCTATCCGCATTTCTCCACTGGGACCCATCAGCGGGGTGTCTCAGCGTCTGATCTTGCATACGCTCTTCATTGTGCCACCGCATCAACTTAGCATTGTCCTTGTTTCTGAAAAGGCGCTTCAAACGTGGTATTATTGGGAAATACCACATTACCTTTGAGGGAATTTTTTTCTTAACGGGCTCCCCGTCGACATCACCAGGATCATTTTTCCTGATCTTGTACCGTTTCGCGTCATAGACAGGACAAGCATCCAGTTTCTCATATTCATCACGATAGAGAATACAGTCGTTAGGACACGCGTGAATTTTCTGAACCTCCAATCCAAGAGGGCAAACAACTTTCTTTGCTTCGTATGTTGTAGAGGGCTGTTCATTCCCCTCTGGAAGCATGTTCTTTACGATTCCTAATAGCTCCTCAAATTCCTTATCGGTGACACCATTAGCTGTCTTCCACTGCAGCATTTCAAGTGTCATACCCAACTTTTTCAGTCCTTGCTTGCAATCTGGATACAACAATTTTTTGTGATCCTCCAATATCTTCTCAAACTTCTTTGACGCCTTCAAAGTTTCACTGTCTCTTTGTGAATCCACTAGAACCTGACCTAATTCGCCAGGTGGTTGGTCTTCTGCTGCATTTTCTCCAGCCTCGTCCATTTCTTCAGCATCGTCCATGGGTTCATCTTCAAAGGCTCCCGCTTCATATAAGTGAGCCCAGTCTGCAATATTATTATCTTCATCTCCTTCACCATCTTACATCACAACTCCAGGTTCACCATGCTTGGTCCAAAGAGTATAGTTATCCATGAAACCCTTTTCATAAATGTGGGCGTGTAGAGTGCTTGTCTTAGAGTATTCCTTTTTATTTTGGCAAAGGCGGCATGGACAACACATGAAATCTTTCGATGACTTATGGGCCTCCGCCGCATCGAGAAAAGACTTTATACCATTAATCCACGTCATGGTACACCGGTCGCCGTACATCCATTGTCGCTACATCGGTCTACAATTTTGTATTAAGTAATAACATTATTTCACTTGTATTCATATCATTTGGCACATAACATAATGAAATACAATTGCTATTTCCACGAATTTAACATTGAAATACAAAAGGTCCGAATATCCATCACATAACATGCTTAAATTAAACAATATGATAAATAAAAGTCCAAATTAATATAAATATAGATTACACTACATGCTAGCAACCTAATACAAACTACTCATCATGAGATCTTTTAACCGATGCCTCATGAACTGCCTCGCAAAGTTTTGACACTGAACGGTCATATTCCGCCAGCCCCGACTCTTCACGTCTTGCATTATATCGAGCCATCAACTCACGATCATCATCAGTACTATGCAACTCGACGTTAAATTCACGATAAAATTTACAGCTTTCTTTGCCAAGGGAGAATATATGAAAAGCTTTCTTAATCAAATGACGAATATGACCGCTAACAAGACCAACACGCTCTGCAGGGTGGAACTCAAGCGAATGACCGGTGCGCTCCAATTGTAAACCATAATGAAAACAAAGATTTTTTAAACTTCTCGATGGTTTCCAATATGAGCCCGAATAAATACATCATTAGAGTGTCAAAATAATCGACATAAAATTCGCATTAAGAAATAAACATTTGTTTCTAATGTCAGTTCAAATACTAAACTAAATTAATTAATGAATAAAACTAATGTCGTCATTATACATGTAAAAGTACTGAATAAAACTAATTTACAAAACAAAAAGAATTATCTACCTAAAAGGAAACAAACTAACAAACTAACCATGACATTTGAAAATAATTGATAAAAAATCATTAGAAATTAGGCATATTCAAACTATCTAATAAATCTTATCTATGTTCAATTTATCAGTTCTATACTTCTCAAAACAATGTATAAATCAAAAAAATCAAGCTCATACTCACTCTTTCTAAAAATTCTAAATTTCTCTAAATTTGGATCATTAAACAAAGAATAAAGACCATCAAACAAGAGAAGATGAAGTTGCAAACTTTTAACACACTTAGATGAGTGAAATCCCCACAAAAATTGAAAAAATGGGCAGCACCTCCTCTCTCACGCCATGGAAGCACCCCGAGCTCAGTAAAGAAATGGTTGGCTCGGGCTCGGGGAGGAAGAAGGCGAGCTGATTTATATTGGCCAAGTTAGTACCGGCTGGAGATACCAGCCGGTACTAAATTTTCTCGGAGCCATTTAGTACCGGCTCGTGGCTCCAGCCGGTACACCGGCTCTTTAGTACCGGCTGGAGCCACGAGCCGGTACTAATAGCTTCGATTTTTTGACCCGTTACAAGGACGAATGTCCTGTTTTCTAGCAGTGTGGGCCTCCTTTTTCATTTGGACAGCTTTTGTTGATGGCAGCGTATCCTATGGAAACCAGGGTACCCGTACAAACTATGAAAACTCCGATCTAGGCCACAGGATTTGGATCCGATGGATAGGGATGGAGGTGGGTTCCGTTTGCACTTAACACCCCCCTCAACCCATTATAATTGGAATTTTTGCTAAACACCCCCTGCCTGGAACCCCACCCGTCGCAGCCTGGTTTCGTCGCCGCCGCCCCGCCCGTACTGCTCCGCTCGGTTGGCACGGGTGGCCGCCGCCCCTCCCGTGTTGGCCGCCGCCCCTACCGCGATGGAAACCCACCACGCCATGGCCATGAACTCCGGCGGCCGCGACGGCATGGACGACTCCGGCGGCCACGACGCCATGGACTCCGGCGGCCGCGACGGCATGGATGACTCCGGCGGCCGCGACGCCATGGACTCCGGCGGCCGTGACACCATGGAGCCTTCTCTGCATCCAGTTCGGAACCTGCAATCCCAAGCGATTGAATTGATGCAGGAAACGATCGAGCATAGGAAAAGCAGAGCCACATGCTTTGCATTGCACATAGTACTACTCCACTAGGTAATTACAGAGGAGGGTAGAAAACAAAGCAGGCAGAGGCGTTCATGTCATCCCCATTCCAGAGTTCTTCCCAACAGAACTGAACAACACATACCACCTAAACACTGCTTCTTTGTTCCGACCCCCTCAAGAACTGATCGTCATCATCCTATTAGGACTCCCTACATAACACTAAACACATGTTCAACGAGGACCGGCGGCGGCGTCTAGTACGAGGGCAGGTGTGCAGCGACGAAACCCTCAGGGGCCGGCGGCGGCCGCGTCGAGCACCGGCGGCGGCAGCGGCAGGCTTCTCCACGCAAAACAGAATCGAAGGGGTGTCGTAATCGCGGACTCCTTCGTTGCTGCGGGGTTTTTTTTTGCACAAAACGGGAATTATGAAGGCTGCAGGCGGGCGGTTATTTGGAAATTTGCCCCACCTCCACCCCTATCCATCGGATCCAGATTCTGTGGCCTAGATCGGAGTTTTCATAGTTTGCATGGGTACCCTGGTTTTCGTAGGATACGCTGCCTTTGTTGATTTCCACCATCTCCATGCCATTCTCAAGACTGGTCATATGCGTATGTGCCATGTGCGTATCGATAGGGATCATGTCCTCAACATCGGTTAACAGATTTCAGCCCATTAACTCTTTAATTAGGCCCATGAAGCACCGGCTCAATTGGCAAAACCTAGGCTGGCCACCTGCTCCCACTTCCCAGACGCCACCTCCCACTCCACTCTAACACGCCTGAGTCCCTAACCCGACCCTGAGATGAGACCCCTGGCCCCTGCCCTGCCTCCCCGACCCGGAGGCCTGACTAGCGACTGCTGCGCACTGGCCGCTCGCGCGCTCCGCCATCCGCCACTATGGCCGCTTACCTCCGCAATCTGTCCCCCCTGGTGGTCGGCCGGCTAGCCCCCGTCGCAGCCATGCCCCTGGCGCTCGCTGCCTCCCAGCTCCCATTGCCACTAGCGCCCCCGACTTTGGCCTGCCTACGCCCCCGAGGCCTCAACTCCAGCCGGCCAGCGGCCAAGCACCTCCGACTGTGGCCTACTTGCGCCCCCGAGGCCTCGACTCCAGCCATCCAGCGGCCCACCACCTCTAACGCCGGCCAGCGGCGCCTACTCTGGCTGCGGCCAGCGCCCTCGACTCTTGCCAGCCTGCGCTCACAGCTGACCAACGCAAGCGGCCAAGCGCCCACGGCCACTTCACCTTCTTCCGTTCCCCGGCTTGTCCACCGCGGCTACATCAATTTTGATTCTCTCAGCTAGAACTGAAACCGAAATTCATCGATTCCTACATTTGAAAACAACAGATCGATTCCTGTTTCCTTGAAACCGAATTTTTATAAGAACCGAGGAACCGAACCTATCAGTTCGGTTATAACCGAATGCCCGGACCTAATTTCTAGTAGTGTGGGAGGATGCACCTATAAGATTAGACTGAGTTACCAAAGAACATTTTTCCAAGGCTTCATAAGGTTCTCGAATTTATATATTGGCCTGAAGGTGAATTCCTCAATATGTTGAGGTATCATGAGAAAATTATGGGCAGTTGTTCAGTTATTCTACAATTGCACCATCATATGTCGGACATGGTTTTTTATACATGTCCCACCATCCTTCTAATTAGTTCGCATAGAATGAAAACATATATAAAATGGAAGGGATTGCAAGAGTTACAATTACGAACAATACTCCCTCCATCCCATAAAGAGTGCAATTCTAAATTTTTTTAGATAGATTAGTGGTGGTGTGAAAAGACTCTCATACCCTCACTTGTTTACCACGTGCGTATGGTTAGTTTTGACATGCAATTCAAATATGACCACTTAATTAGGTAGGTAATTGAGATCCAATCTCTAGAATTGCACTCTCTGTGGGATTTTTTTCAAACTCAGGATTGCAGTTTTCATGGGACGGAGAGAGTATATCGCAGATAGCAGCCTGCTATAGCCTATCGTAAGACACTAATAGCGGCAATGTCTTATTATGCTGCACATGGTGATCATGAGAAATACCCGGTATCCATAATTCTTTTCCCAAAAATCGTATATGATATAATTCATGTTAGGTGTTTACGAAAAATAGTTTTCAAGAAAAGTTAGTCCAGGAATATTGCATCGTGCCTAGTATGTTAATAAACAAGAATGCATTTTGGAGAAGGCTAGCATTCCTTTTTTCTAAAAGCGTCCATTAAGGATAATTAAACCAAATTTTTTAATAAAAAGTTGTATTGTATACTTGGTTATGATTTGAAATGTGAGGATATTATTAGACTTCTTCCAGTGTTGAATGCTGCATAGAAACTATGAAATTAAATTTGAACTCCAGTGTTGAAAATTCTTGTTTTTCCTAAAAAATACAAGCAATATATTTATATAACTGGTTTTAGCATTTAATTTTAATTGATAATTTTAATAAATTGTACATGTTGCTGAAATTTTAGTGATGCACTCATAGATGGAATAATCTGGAAAAAAATCAGATGGTAAATCTCTGCACAGCCACAGGTATGCAAACCGTGCAAATGACACTATAATAAACTATGAAACACATTTAGGTCAGGCTTATACAAAGTGCTTATTATTCCAATGGTGGAATGTCACAACTGAGGAAGTGTAGGGTCCTTTTGGTGGAAGGGTATCGTGAAGTATTTTAAGACTTATAGAGCGACAGCAGCCTGCACTGTGGGGCATGGTAAATAATCAGAGGTCTATTATTCTGGCATGATGCCTGTGACAACCATTATTATTCCTCAAAAAAAAAGGCTGTTATCTTTAGAAAAGGGACAAAGTAATTTCGCTCTATGGTTTGTGTAATAAGAAAACACTCTTCGGATCCATATATCCTCCTACACCTTACAAACACATCAATCACTGAACACAACGCCCCCCCCCCCCTCTGTCTAATTGTTTTTTGGAAAAACAAAAGTACGATGAAGCTAAAGGTATTTATATGGCTATTAGTCATAGATAGATTGAACGGAGGGAATGTTGTGAAAAGAAAGAAGCACACACCTCAGGTATAAACTTGCTTGTTGAACCCCTCTGTGGAGGAAAACACTTGTCCACTTTACTTTTTGAGTGCCCATCAATCGACAGTGCTGGACTCATGCTGGTATATACCTGGGATTTCAAAACATCATTCTTCGCAATGATACAGCATGCTTAGGTTAAAATACCTATACTTCATGGATATTTTCATTTTGACTACATGACATATCTTGAAAAGCATGTTAATGAGAAAATATTTGAGGCTATGAATGTAGCATCCATACAGCTGAAGGTGACTCTTAGTGCATGCCATTCTCAGAATAATAAGTGGACATTGACAACAGTTCAACAGTTCGATCGATGGAATGATCCAACATTCTGAGAGCGAGATGACTTATTCTCCTTGGTGCAACCTCTCCCTTGCACATATCTTATACTCCCTTAGTAGATTAGTTAGCTCTCAACTAGAATATCTTGTACAGTTTAACTCGATAATCGATATATAACAGTAGTACTAGTGCCTCCCTTAGTGTTTTGCCTTGTAATAAACTATATTTTTAAGGTAAATATAAATTGTTTGACTCATTAAAATCTGATGTCACTTTTTTCAACGCAAACGAGATATAGAATAGCCTCTAGGTTATAGAATCTATGAATATTTCACTGCATACCACAGTATCAGAGACTTAATATCAGTAGAAGTTGAAATCTGTGACAGGGAGATGCAGAAGCTCTAAGTCAAGGATTAAGTGGAATTCCTTAATGAGGTAATAATCATGACGAACAAAACAAGCAGCTTATTCCTTCTACATGCATGGGCACCATCATTCGTACTAGTTGCCCAGTAGGTTGATTTTGTTCCAATCTAATAAGTTCTGCGCAATAGTGATTAATTAAGACACAGAAAGGCAGCATGCATGTATACTATATAGTACTTGTCGTTGTTACATCAGTTAATGTACATTGATCATCGCACATATGTACTATATAAGGTGATCAAAGCATGGTAGGCATATATATGTTTGTTTGCCAATGAGGCTACTTGGTGGATATAGTACTGACAGCACGCCTAAAGTATGCTTAGATCATTTTTTTCTTAATCTACAGTGACAAGCTAAGGCATATGTCTATGAGAACAATGGAGTCATTTTCTTCTGAAGAAACTTTTCTTATGCTCAGTATGTCAATCTTGCTTACATTCTGAACTTCCTACCAAATTCACATGGAAGGTAAGGTAGTTAAATTGGATAACGACTGAACTCACTAGGCCTAAGAGAGAGCACCAAATAATATTAGTATGACTCTGATGATAGAACCCGGGTCTTGCCAAGGCTCAGACCAAAATGGGACATGCACTATGGGCTTCTTAATTACTAGGTAAAGTCCCATGCGATGCTACGGGCTGAGATCCATGGAAATATTACTGGATGGCTCTAAAATGCATCCCATGTCTGCATATGTTTGTGATGTTTGTGTTATTTAGGATCACAAAGTGGCTTCATACTAACAATCAACTTAATGACACTACCTGGTAATTGCACGGGCTTGTTTTCATTGCCCACATTACGGGGCTGTTGCTAGTATGGTTCGTTCCTATGGAACCAATCATTATTTTCATTGAGATCTATATTCTCACTATTCAATGCGGCATTTCCATCAACAGATCATTTTACAACACATAAGAAACAAAGGTAAATGAAAAGGGTAACTACAAAAACTTTAACACATCACCTTTCATTTTCATACGGGCTTCACGATATTTCTTTTTTATTTCCATCCTTTTCTCATCTGACATCGTTTGCATATCGATGTCTTCCTCTTTCCCTCTTACGTTCATTAGCATCTTGGAATTGTGGCTGAAACTTATCACCTGATATATTCCTCAAATATCCCTCACGTTCTGCACCACGTATTGTGGACATATCAATATCATATAAAAACAAACAACGTATGAGGGTAGCTTCAATCAGCAACATATCATATTGCCATTCTAAATTCAACACTATAGTACCTCATATAAAAATGATTGGATGAATCACCTTTCTTTTTTTTTTTGCCGGGATTCATGTCATTTCTTATTTTTTTGCAGTCCTCTAGTCGAGAGACATTGACGCATATTGGGCTTATTTTCTTGTTCGTTTACATTCTTTAGGGTCAATGAGTTGCATCCTTGTATTTGATGTACTCTGGCAACCACTGATCGTATTTGTCCGATCTCCTAATGGAGTGCGATCACAACGCGTTTCAAATGTGTCCATTTGCGATAGTCAAGTTGTTCAGTGGAAAAAGTTATTTACTATGCAACAATCGATTCATCCACTCCACTCCCATTATCTCCCTCATCTGGCGGGGGCTTTGATTATCACTCCACTGTTCCCATTCCTTGACAAGGGGAGCTAGACATGAGCTTTCTCCTTCCATCCCCAAAGAGATCCAGCCCCACCCCCAACCCTAACCCTACCCCTACCCCTACCATGCTGCCCTCGCAAGAACCCCCACCTTCCGCTCGCCCGTGACCGGCCCTCTCCTCCTCCAAAGCCCTGGCGCAGCCCAAGCGCGGTTGTGGCCCTCCGCTCGTCCATGATCTCTGGATCCCGACGTCCCTAGGGGCCTAGGGTCGGTGCATGGCCCACGCTCGTCTACTCGGCCGATGAGGCTCATGAGGGCTAGGCTGGCGGGCAGCGGGTAGGTCGGCAACGACCGGGCGGGCGAGCGAGCGGCGGTGCGGAGCTCCGAGCTCCGACTGGGCGGGGTGCTCGCCCTCGTGGCACCGCTCCTCCAACGAGGCCTACGAAGGCTGGGCCGGTGGGCAGCAAGGAGGCCGGCGATGGTCGGGCGGGTGAGCGAGCGGCGATGCGAAGCTCTGAGCTCCAAGCAGGCAGGGGTTCTCGCCCCTTTGATACCGCTCCTCCGACAACGGCCACAACGAAAGCAAGACAGCCGGAGCTTGATTGGATTTCTGCTCTGATATAGCCTCTGTTCTATTTGTGCTCTGATCTAGCCTTTATTCGATTTGTGCTCTGATTTATTCGGGTTTTTTTTGTGCTCTGATTTCATCGATTTGTGCTAACATGTTTCAAGCACCCCGATTTTGTGCTCTGATTTCATCAATAATTTGTGCTCTCATAGAGCCCCTATTCGATTTGCGATGAGATTAAAATCGAAGGCTCTTACTAGCGATTCCCATGGGGCTGGGCGATGACGACAGCACCCTGTGCACTGGAGGTCCTCCCCGTGGCTGGTCCTTAGTTTTTTTTTTAAAAAAACAAGGTTGGTGAAGAAGTGAAGAACCTAGCTTAGAGTGAAATTATTGAATGATAAATAGGATGGACGCATGGATGGAACTAATAATTACCATACTGAAGGAGATCTGACATAAAGAAAGATGGTAAACAGGTATTGTTTAGGGAAGATAGTATCAACAATATGTGTGGCTGGTCCTGAATTTTTTTAAAAAAACAAGGTTGATGAAGAACATAGCTTAGAGTGAAATTGTTGAATGACAAATAGGATGGACGCATGGATGGAACTAATAATTATCATACTGAAGGAGATCTGACATAAAGAAAGAAGGTAAAGAGCTAACCAGTACCTCATCTGTAAAAATGAACAAATACAATATAGTTGTGCTATATTTCTTTTCTTTTACAAAATAACTTTTATGTTTCTCATTATGAAGCAACTTATCAAACCACCTTTACATTCAAACTAAAGCAAACAGCTTGAGATATGGCAAATAAAAGGAATCATCCAGAACCACCAAGATAAATGAGGAGAAAATGTCGCAGCGTTGTAGTGTGAACATATTGGCCTATGCAAAATGGAAAAGATCGAAGTTATTGCACTGTTCTCTCATATGACTATATTTCTTGGACTATGAAGTGCTCAATGAAGACTTCGTTCACAATAAACTAGACATGAGATCAAATATGCATAGTGGACACAAACTATTCAAACAAAATATTCAGCACATGAAGAAAATGATGCATGCAAATATACATAACAAAGAGATAAATTAAACAGGGCTCCATAACTTTTAAGAAAAAAAGCACAGTTGTATTTCAATCACAGAGAACAAATCTCATACTGTTACATCACATCACAGTATACATATTGTGATTGTACTCAATAATCTTTTATTCAATGTCTCCCAATTCTCAAAACTCTTTATTTATTTTAGCCCGTTTGCAGAAACTCAATGGGCAAACCAGATTGGAGTTGGGCACTTGGAGGCTTGTTGCCAATTGAAGCGGCGGATGCAGCCTTTGATCTCCACCTCAATTGGTTTGTCGCCAACATAGGTCTCCAGTTCCTGCAGATTCTCAAATAGCATGATTTCCATTTTCCCTTCATGTTTCAGGAACGCCACAATGTTTTTTACCCCAAAAAGATTGGAGCACAGATGAGGCCAAGTGAAGCCTGGTTCATCCTTGTAATACACACTCATGTCATTGGGATTGTATTGTTTATCATTTGTTGCTGCCACTGAATCACCAAATGTGATGTCGTCCAAGAAAAAGATGCTCCCCGGCTTGATCTCACTGTTAGCAGCAGGCAACTCAAAGGCCCTGGAACTGCAGCGCGCAAGGACGAGAGCTCGACTATCCAAACTGCCAAGCTCCAGCCATGATTCTAGAGTTTGATTTTGCAGTTCGAACACCCTGAAGAGCATCGTCTGATGCGTGCCATCTCTTTGGGAGTAAGAGTAGTACCTGCGAACCATTAGCAAGCGCCCTCGTGACACCACTAGGTACCGGCTTGTGTAGACGTTGGCCGGCAGGGTAGGCAGCATGTCGTCCGCCGGCCACTGCACCTTGCAGTTGTGCACCATGATCTGTTCATCATCAACAAAGGATGCCACGAAGAGGAAATCCCAGCTGGTGATTAAGTAGAAGCTTGGCCTCATACTACCACCACCCTCCAAGAACACAAGATCTTGGACGCCAGGGGGAATCCACCACGGCACGGCCCAGTGCTGCGTCTCCGCTCCCAGCCAGCACAAGGCGACGCTGGGTTGGTAGACGCCCTGCGTGATAGCGGCCGCGACGCAGTCCGGCGAGTTGGGCGCGTCGGAGAAGGCGATGGCGCGGACGACTACGTCCTTCATCGCCCGCTGCGAGATCCAGGGTTCGGGACCCTCACCCTCCAGCAGCTCGATTGCGCGTCGACGACGGCTCAGCGGGACCAGCTTCTTGTTAGGAAGAGGAACCATCTCGCGGGACAAGATATTGACGGCCACGTTCCCGCCGCCGGGGGCGTGTCCGGCTCCGGTGGCGGCCACCCAGGCGCCGGGGTGGGATCCGCAGAAGCGCGCGCCGACGAGCTCAGTTGGGAGGTAGATCCGGCGACTGGAGGCGGAAAGGATGCTGAACACGGTGGACACGGCGGTTGCCGACGGGAATATGGCCCACGGGAGCTGACCAGGCAGCGGCGGCGCGTCGGAGAGACCCGCAGCACGCCTCCAGAGTGTGCAGACGGAAGCGAAGCTTTCACGGTCGGCGACGCAGGGAAGGCAGGAGAGGACGAGCACAAGGAAATCGAGAAACATCTCGTGGTCCAGGGACAAGGAGCGCCGGGCCGCAGCCGCCGGTGGTGGCACCATTGGGGAATGGGGACGGGAGAGGGGATGAGCAGGTGGCACCATTGGGGAATGGAGCCCTGGATCTGCGTTTATTTCTTTTTTATATTTAAAAAAAATTAAAATTTCAAAAATATAGGTCTGTTTTGGAAAATTTCAAAAATATACCCCGGTCGCCCTATGGGGGCGACAGGGCTCAAATATAATTTTTTTCTTCTTCAAATTTGCAACAAAGTCCCTGGAGAAAAAAAAAGAGGGGGCCTGTCGCCCCCTCAACGGGCGACAGGCCCATGTCGCCCACCCCAGGGGCGACAGGGGTCTGTCGCCCGTTGGGGGGGCGACAGGGGCCTTCCCTCTATTTAAGCTCTAGCCGCCATTCGCCGCCATTCCTTTTGTCATTTGAGCCTAAAAATTCAGGAAAAAAGAGAGGGGTGAGGAGAAGAAAAGCGGCGAAGCTCTGCCGAATTGCGTACTTCCTGATCTACAGGTAACTTCCGTATGAATCCATTGATATTATATAACAATTTAATTTAATTAGTGGATTAGCTGAATTAGATTTGGTGCTTTAGAACACTGGTTTAGGATTACAATTTGAGTACTATTACAGACTTTTTCAAATAAAATAATTATACATTAGAATAGAATTATGACAGTACCTTATTGATATTGCAGCATAAGGCAATGGCTGCCTCAAATTGTGGAGGATTTTCATGGACCGAAGAAAAATCTAGTATAATACTTGATATCATGACCCATCTTGTTATCAGTAAGAAGTTGGATCCGTTAGCGGATGGTACGATAGAGATGGTGTTGTCCAAAGTAGTAGAGTTTAAAGATTTCACATTATTTCGAGGTATTACGACGCAAGATGTAAAGGGACACCTGCTAGAACGTCGGAAGATATACATGAGAGTATGTGAACTAGCAAATCATCCTAATATCATTGGATTCTTACAAAGTTCTTGTAAGATATGGATGCGGCCAGAGGTGTATGAGATGCACATTAAGGTAACTCTCATTCAGTTCTAATCTCGTCCGTCATTTCGAATCCATATTTATGAAACAGTAACATTGTTTTTTAATTATATGCTAGGATTACCCCGAGGACACGGAGTTGATTAACAAAACGATACCAAATTTCTGTAAATTGGTATGTATCTTCGGTGGGCTTATGCCGCAAACTAGACGAAGGAGGCGGATAAGATCTTCGGGTGATAGTACTTGGACTGCGCAAGAACAGATGCCCGGAGGTTCGTCGAGTCATGCTTCAGCACCTCAACCACCAATTTGTGTTAACTGGGATGACGACATGGATGACTTCATGCCCCCCAAACCATGGCCTCCAACACATGATGTTTCTCCCCCTGTACATGAACCTAGAATCAGAAAGGAGACAAAGGGAAAGGCAAGAGGTTCGTCAAGTCATGTTGCACCATCTGCAGCACAAACTTGTGTTAACTGGGATGACGACATGGATGACTTCATGCCCCCAAACCATGGCCTCCAACACATGATGTTCCTCCCCCTGTACATGAACGTAGATCCAGAAAAGAGAGAAAGGGAAAGCCAAGAGTTTCGTCGAGCCATACTACACCACCTGCAGCACCACCATCTGTCAACTGGGATGACGACCTAGATGATTTCATGACATGATCTATAACATATGATGTCCATCGGTTTAAGATGTATTCGCATTTAGTATTGTTAATGTTGTATTATGCTTGTATGTATGTCTCGTACCTAACTTGCATTCACTGGACATGTACATAATGTCGAGTTTGAATCGTACTTAGTCGTAATGGAGCATCGAAGTATAAATATACCATCTATTGTATGTAATGGAAAATACGAGAGTGATCAGTGACGAACGTTGAAGTGTATAAATAAGCGGTCCACAGCTATCTCATTACAAATAAACATCAGAGATACAAACATCAGATATATCTAACCACCCCTATGGCGTCGGAGCTTTTCATGTCACTAGAATACTAAAAAGCAGACATGTAATAAATATAACGATAAGAAATAAGAACTAAGAAATGCATTACGTAATGTGAACCACCAAATTTTACATCATAATACAACGATAATGAAAAACACATCACACATGCAGTGGCATGTCAGAACCCGTTACAAACTACGGTAAACAGATTCCGGACTAACCTAACATGCCTTAGGTAATTTAAAAAAAAACAGAACAAACACAACGATGCAGCATGTCACTAGCACTAGGGTAGTCCTTGTAGCCGTACCCCCACGTAGCAAACTGCGTTGAGCCTTCTCCGCAGTATCCACCCATTGCAGGTGGTGCAGGCGGTGGTGCCGGAAGCGCAGGGCCCTTCTTCTTGTGACAAGGGCAGTTGCAATAAGGAATAGTGCATGGTTCATCCTGTGAATCGGCTGCATTGCTGGTATCATCAACTTCGTCGTCTTTGTTACCCTCGCTCACTTCCTCATAATGGTTCACCTTGCATTCCAGATCAAAGATCTTTATCTGGAGGTACTCGATGAACTCCTGAACAGAATCAATTGGTGCAGGATCTACCCACCTAGTAAAACCACAGTTTTCTGGAGCATCGGAAGACTGCAAAACAAATTTCATGTAAGGTGTCTCCTTGAAGATAAAGAAATGAAACAACCGAGTATTACCCATGCGTGTGGACATTTAAAGAAACGCCGACCGCCATCCATCCCGTCGGTGCACATCTGCACTAAGCAGTCCGCACCATGTCTGTATTTTGGCCACGGTTCTCTACGGTTATCGTATTGTCGAAGAGGAGTTTCATTGGTAAATTCACTCTTGTGCTGTGGCGGAAACTCAAACACTGGTTCCGGAAAGGAATCAGGTCCAAGAGGCCCCTCCCATATTATGGGGTCTCCCTTTCTTCCCCCTTTTTCTTTCCCAAAACCATAGTAATTCTTCCCGCTAGACCCACCTCCAGACATTGGGTATACAATGAGGTTTGGTGTTTGAGTTGTGCTGGGAGTTCACAAACTTGGGAGTATTTATAGGTGCACAAAGGTCTGATACCCGGAGTGTGGAGTGTAAATGCACCTAAAATACCTACATGACAACATAGTGAAGAGGCTAGCTGACCTAACACTGAAAAGGCTAGATTCGATGCTCGAAATGACTACTCGATGCATCTCTGTGCATGCAGACTCACAGCACTGCATTGCTGCCGCTCGGTCGATCGCGCCTAGATGCCGCCTTCCCCACTACACGCCACAGACCTTCGCTGTAGAATGACAGGTCCGTCGTCCTCGCCAGAGAGACTGCTTTGAAGGTGAGCTGGTGTGGTTGCCGTCTTGTCACATCTATTTGAAATGGTGGAAGAGCACTGCTATTGGGTTGTCGTCTTTTGTCACGTATGTCTGGGCAAAGAATGCGACATTTGGGAAACCCGTGATCGCCGTGCTGAGCAGTGGCAACCTGTGATCTCGTACTCGCAGCTAGATACACTATGGTTCCTATTTTGAGCTATTCGAGTGTGTAGTCGTCATCATCGTCGGCGGGTGAGGTCTCCGGATGCTTTTTAGTATTCTAGTGACATGAAAATGTGTGCTTTTTAGCAGCAGACCCCGATGTATTTCTTAGTTCTTAATTCTTATCGTTATATTAATAAAATATGTGTTTTTAGTATTCTAGTGACATGAAAAGCTCCGAAAATATTAAGGACAAGTTCAAAGATTTCATAGACTCCCGGCTACAACTGCAAATTAATGGTAAAGGCTACAACACACAGAGTTAAGCTCTCAACTTAAAACATAAACAACTAATTGCAGTGGCATGTGCACGCGACAAGATAATTTCTTATTGCATCTAAACCTACCATGCCTTATGGAATGTAAAATGCCGGGATTATATGGTACTACTCTACTGAGTGCACCTAGGATATTTGCCTTTCCTAATTGCTTCGGCCCCGGCTTCCTTCGCACGGCGTGCCCTCTCTCGCTTTCTCTCCCTGTCAGCTTCACGTTCGGCCGCCGCCTTACGATCCACCTCCTCCATCCTCTTGCGGATCTCTTCTTGCTCTTTCTTGCGCTTCTCCTCTTGCTGTTCCTCGTGCTTCATTCGGCGCCAACATTCTGCAGCCCACCTTAGCTTTTTGTTCCACAATGTCCTTTGCCTGCTGCGACTGCACGGTGTCGAACCACTGCATAAAATCACAAAGAGGCGGAGGAGACTTTGTCCAACACAAGTTAGAATCATAACTCAATGTTAGGTCACAGAGAAAAATAGCGTATGTTCTCCTGCTACCTTGGCCCGGTCTTTGCTGTATCGCTTAGGTGGATCATATTCGTAGTTCTCACACATAAAGAACCTCATGCCGTAGTCATCTCCTAAAACCTCAGATTGCATGAACTTGCATAACGAACCGCAGAAGCACATTGGCACATCAATTTCTTCGGGTACGGTGGCTTTACACTTGCTCCACGGAATGTAGGTTGATCCTGACGAAGACATTGGCGCTATAGTGTGGTGCGCCAAATAACAAACAATGATTTAAGCAATGCACATATCATATACCAAATCGATGCGTGAAAATATAGGTACTGTCATAATTCTATTGTCTTATACTGCAATATCAATAAGGTACTGTCATAATTCTATTCTAATGTATAATTATTTTATTTGAAAAAGTCTGTAATAGTACTCAAATTGTAATACTAAACCAGTGTTCGAAAGCACCAAATCTAATTCAACTAATCTGCTAATTAAATTAATTTGTTATACAATATCAACGAATTTATACGAAAGTTACCGGTAGATCACAAGTGCGGAATTCGGCAGAGCTTCGCCGCTTCCCTTCTCCTCACCCCTATCTTTTTTCTGGATTTTTGGTGGATTTTTTGAGGTCAAATGAGGAGGGAATGAGGGGGAGGCCTTATATAGGGAGGGCTGACCCGGTTGCCCGGGGGGGGGGGGGGGGGGGACAGGCCCCCTGTCGCCCGCGGGAGGGGCGACCGGCCCCCCTGGCGCCTGTAGGCTGGGCCCACTAGTCGGTCGTCCCTGGGGTGGGCGACAGGGGCCTGTCGCCCGTTGGGGGGGCGACATGCCCCTCTTTTTTTTTCTCTAGGGACTTTGTTGCAAATTTGAAGAAGAAAAAAATTACATTTGAGCCCTGTCGCCCACCATAGGGCGACCGGGGTATATTTTTGAAATTTTCCAAAACGGACATATATTTTTGAAATTTTAATTTTTTTTTAAATATAAAAAAGAAATAACTGCCCTGGATCTGCGGTGATGTTATGTAACCATTGCTTGAATGGGCCTTTGATGCCTGGGCCCAGCCGTCATTTGCTTGGGCTGACAGTGTGGTCTGCTCCACTGCAGAATAGAAAATGACCCCACTTGCCAGTTGGAGACTTGGAGTGAAGCATTCGCGTACTGGTGGAGCAATAAACAGGGTGAGCTAGCGCGTCAGCTTCTTCCTGCGCATGATCGACTCCGACCATGCTGCGCCACCGTCTTCCACAAAATCTCTCGGTCTGGGATGCATCCACACCTCTTTAAGCGATGGAGTTTTATCAGAGTTTTTGAGTCCACCGTTGAGACTGATCCCATTTTAATCGAGTCGGGTGCCATATTTTCATATGTGCGATTCTCAAACTCGATCGAATGAGATTTTGCATATATACATAAAATAGCTTCAAACGACTTATTTTTTTTTTATGTTTGAGCCTAAGCTTTTCTACGCGCCTGTGTGTGTGGGTGGTGGGCACAATCAAATAAAATATATGTAGCCAACTTCTCGTCTGCATGTTTGAGGCCCAAGGGGTCTGCACACATATAACAGGAAGTGTCAAAATGTAGTAGATCAATTGCTTGTATTTCCTCCATGAATTTAAACTTTTTGGTTGAATAAGCCACAATGCGCATGTAGCTTATTAATCATGGAGCATATCTGGCACCTCCAGACGAGCATATCATGGAGCATATTTTGGCGTCGCATCGTCGTCCAGGTCCGCGCTGCCGCGCGCCTCGTCGTTCTCGCGTCCCCCACCGCGCCGGCGCGACCTCGTCGTCGCCGGCGGCCGCCCTCACGCCGCCCTGCCCCCGCCGCCCCGACCTCGTCGTTCTCGCCCGGAACGCGCCGCCACCCCACGACCTCGCCGTCCTCGCCCGCCTCGACCTCGCCCAGAACGCGCCGCCGCCCCGACCCTCGACCTCGCCATTCTCGCCCGCCTCAACCTTGCTGTCCACGCCCGCGCCGCCGTGCGCCTCGTCATTGTCCAGGTCTGCGCTGCCGCGCGCCTCGTCGTCCTCGCGTCCCCCGCCACGGCATGTCCTCATCGTCCCTGGCGGCCGCCCTCACGCCACCCTGCCCCCGCCGCCTTGACCTCATCGTCCTCGCCCGGAACGCGCTGCCGCCCCTCGACCTCGCCGGCCTCGCCCGCCTCGACCTCGCCCGGAACGCGCCGCCGCCCCTCGACCTCGCCGTCCTTGCCGCCTCGACCTCGCCATCCTTGCCCGCGCCGCTGCGCGCCTCGTCGTCGTCCAGGCCCGTGCTGCCGCGCGCCTCATCGTCGACCTCGCCGGTCTGCGCCGCCGTGCCTCGTCGTCCCGTCAACGTCGGCGCAGGTGCTGGGATGCAGACCACCTTCCTTGCCTAGTTTTTCCTGCATATCAAACATCAAATGAAACATGAATAAGCAACAAGCGCCAGTGATCATATGCTCTTAATCAAAATTTAATAGTTAAGCATGCAGACACATTTTTATATACGTGTGTATGATCATCTAAAAGAATGCATCTTGCAGAAAAATGAGAAGAATAGGGTTTGCAAGACAGCAATAAGCAGTTGAGCTTAAGATAAATAGGCCTAGTTGTTTTGGGCAAAATAATACTAGCTTAGTCGAGATCCTATCTCTACTACTGTATTTTTCTTTTTCAATCGCGTGTAGAAGTTAGCTGTATGTTTTTCTTTACTGATCGGAAGATCTTCACATACAGCTGCTACTAGAAGCTACTACTAGTTTATAATCTATATTTCTAGAACATTTGATCTTACTGTTCTTTTGTTAGAACAAAAAAAAAGCTGTTGATGTTTTAATCCTTGGAAGATGCAAAATGAGGAAAAGACCAGATTGGGGAGCAGGAAAAGTGACCAGAGCCACTTTCCCTGAATTCCGAATCTCGAACCGTGATTCTCTAGCACACGAAATTCCATGCAAAATTCACATAAATGACACACCATTCTACTTCCGTTATTTATGCCTGTCATTTGAATATGCCTGTCATTTGAGAGATTTGAACTTCCGTTATGATCAACTCACTAATTTTTTAGCCAACTAAGTACATAGTAGTTGTAGTTATATGCAGTTTGTACAATTCAGAAAAAAAACTCTTTTCTATTGCAGATTCACTTATAGATGCTTTGTAACCTCATAATAATCTGAGAGTATTACCCAGAATACCTTTTCAGTTCGCAGCCATTAGTTCGTTGCACATAATCACCTCATGGAATCAGTCTTAATCACTTACGCTCTTGGGAATGCGGAACACTCTGGACGGACCCGAGACGTGGGCGTAGTTCCATGGAAACATGGCTTTGCCGGAGATCTCGAAACCTACCGAAGCTGATGCAGAAGCAAGGCAATAGTGGCAGAGAAGATCCGTACCCTAGAAGACCGGATAATGTCACTTGAGGCAACAGTTAGGCAACGCTCGGAACAACCTGCTGCCAATGTGGAGATCAGCCCCCCTCTCAGTGTCGTAGAAGTGTTGCTTCCACGGAGCACCCTAGTTTGGGTGCCAAAAACCCGAGGGACCCCATTGACGACATCACCCTTAGGACCCAATGTGAGCTTCTAGTTCTTTATGGGAAAAAGCTCAAAATTTGTGCTGAGGGTTATGCGGAAGTCCAAGAAGAAGGCAGGACAATACATTGGCAGGCGATTCCTAAAGGATACGCCAGAGTCTTTGTTGACCGAATTACTGAAGAATGCTAGGAAGACCTGGGCCTCCCGATCCCTATAGGTCCTGAAGAAACAGAACTACAACATGCCGTACACACATGGATCGCTTGGCCAAAGAACGACATAAGATTGGTGCAAGCAGCCACAGATTCCACTCGGTGCTCAAGGCAAAGATCACCAACGCCAACAGACAGAAATCCTAGTGTTGGTCCACCTTCTCCACCGCCTGCACGGGACCCAGCACGGATCCGCCATCACCAGCCGCACAAAGCGAGCCCAGTCCGGCATCATCACCAGCCGCACAATAGACTCAGAGTAAGTGACAGAGGGCATACACGGTACCTTCGGTCCAGCCATCTCATAAGCAGCAGAGAAAGAAGAAAGCGAAGGCTCCAGAAGATGTAGTGCCAGAAGATTCATTTAAAACCTTCTTGCTGAATCTCAAGCTAAAGAGGGAGGCTGCGAATAAGAAGCCAGAAATAGATCCGGTTGAGAAGGCACACTTCATTAAACACTTCATTAAAGAGACCACCAAACCGAAGGAATCGGATTATGATCGGCAGATCAGAAAGTGCTACAGCAACCCCAAGAATCGGCTGATTAATGCAAAGACCGTTCCCCAGCTCGGAGAGCAGTCTAAACAATCGATCCCTCCGTTGATAGTGCCATGTGAAGAATGTCCCGATGAATCAAGAGATCCGGAGACCATGGCTGGGATGATATTGCAAACTGATCTATCGAGGGCTCAATTGCTTGGGCAGGCCCTACAGAATGCCCGCGGCAAGAAAAAGTTTGTAGTTGGTGAACCTTTGATATGGCCAGAGTTGCTAAGTTTCCTACCAACGAGAATGGCCGAGTTTCACAAATAGTATGCCATGCAATCTAAAGCTAATGGATTAGAGATGTTCCCGGCTCGGATTAAAGATGACCATTTCTGGCGGGGGGGGGGGGGGGCAGATGATGTATATGTCGAGTTTGCGGCACTTTACGATTTATACCATCAAGATGCCCTTCACAAGTGCCTCATGAGTGTATGGTGCATGTAAGTATTTTCTCTCGTTTCATTATTTTAGCCTTGTGTGTTGACTGATCCCCGCTTTTGTTGTGTCATGTAGGTCAGAAATTCAAATTTGCCGAAAGAAGAACTTCCAAAACGTCGGCTTCTTGGACCCCGATGTTATACACGAGGAATCGGTAGCCCGCAAGCCTGAAGATGTAGTTGATGTTATGTACAAGGGGTTGCGTAAGAATAGCATGTGTCCCTTCATTCTCTTGCCATACAATCATCAGTGAGTCGTCCTTCGTTAGCCTCTTTTTCAATCCCTTCATATTAATAATACTAATTAATAACTATTATAATCAACATTAATTGGTTTTGTATATGTATATGCACAGCTTCCATTGGATATTGCTTTGTATTCGGATTGAGGAACACAATGTCTGGGTGGACGACTTGTTAAGGCAAGATAAATCAAAGTACCAAGACCTCATCGAGGTGATAAATATTACATGGAGTCGCTACCTCCGCAAACACATAGGCTTGAAAGGTGAAATCGAGCCTCTTCGTTGGCTGACTGATTTTTCGGTATGAATATATTCTCGCTACTAGTGTCATTCATAATAAATATCAGGAAAATTCTATATTGTAACCCACATTTGCCTATAGTGTTGAAGACATGAGCGAGGAAACAACTTATGTGGATACTACATATGTGAGTGGATCGACAACTATGCAAGTGAAAAAGGGCAAATGACACAGGAGGCATTCAATGTACGTGAGCACAATCATATCTGCTTATTATTTTAATTCATTATTTTTCATTCTCATGTTTTTATCTGAAAATATGACAGTGTTGAGGATGAAAGAAGAACTCATTGAAATGGCTCGGGTCAGGGCGATTCAAGAAGCTATGTGCAGATTCCTGCTCGATGAAGTCATGAATCCTAAGGGCGAATTTCATGGCGATCTCGGAAAAAGCGTCGCCAAAGAAAATCCGACGAGGAAGCCGATACGTTACTATAGTTGATGCTTAATTTATAATATCTCAAGTACTTTTGAACTCTGAAGTGTTCCATATATGAATTCCATATGTATGTATATATAATATAATTATATATATGTAATATTAGTGTGATATGTGGTCCTAATATTAGTGTGCAATGCAAAGAACACGAGTACGTAGTCACATACGGTACAAATACGCATAGCAATATGTATAAAAACAAAAAGAAAAGAAACATAAAAAAGAAAAAAATATTTAGTGCCGGTGAGTGATACTAGCCGGCACTAAACTTGCTGCCTAGCACCGGGCGGGGGCGCGCACATTGGTGCCAACTGGTATTTCGGGCCGGCACTAACCTGAGCACGTTAGTGCCGGCCAGAGGTGCCGACACTAACATGTGTCACATTAGTGCCGGCCACAGGGACCGGCACTAAGCCGTCCTGTGACTGGCACTAAGCCGTCCTGTGACCGGCACTGATAAGGCTTTCTCCAGCAGTGCCTATTGTGTTATGCAAATTATTAAACCCTTTAGAGAAGGTTCACTTAAGATTAAAATGTTCCTGCTAGATTTTCTTGTAATGACTGTAAGCAAGCTATTTTGGAGGTTAGTTACATTCTTGCGTAATTTATATTAGAATTTTGTTTGACGTACTCTGGTATAGTACTGGAGTTTGGTCCAAATTGTATACAGGTAGGGCTGGACCCCGAGCCAGCTCGGCTCGGCTCATTAACAAAACAAGCAAAAATAGCAGCTCGGCTCGGCTCGTTAATAGCTCGAGCTAGCTTGTTAGGCTCGTGAGCTAGATGTAAATTTAGAATTACCACCTTAACCTAGGTGAAATACAAAAGGTAAAGTGATTATAAAGTTTCATACTTCCAAAATTCACCATGCATCAAGGATGCACAAACCGCAACTGATCAAAATTCACCTTAACATTGCTTGTATTTTCTCCATCAATTTAAACTTTTTGGTTGAATAAGCCAGTGCGGATGTAGCTTAATCATGGAGCATATCTGGCACCTCCAGACGAGTCGTGTGACCCTGGCCGGGCCAAAAGGCACATCATATTTCAGTCGTCGGTCAAATTAATGTGAGTAGGAGAATTTAGATACAAATTTTTTTTGCATGTGTTAAACTATAATAAGGAAGTCACTCGTATATGTGCTTGAAACTCTAACTTACAAGCTGATTTTGCAGTTTTCTAAAACAACCAATTGGTGTATGCATGTTTTGCAAAAATAAAAAATAAAAATGGGAGACTAGTGTTGACGCAAAATCTGGTCACACAATTGAATGCGCTAGGATGCGCGTTGATCGTCGATACGATCTTCACCAATGGGCTCCCTGCACGCTGACCGGTCAGATCGGTTAGGGCAACCGGTCAGACCGGTTCTATAGAGAATGCCTCGAAGACCTAAAACCTCGAGCTCTGGAGGGACCCCGTCGCAGCTTGTGGATCTAGGGTTGCTCTGAGGTCGGCAGGCCACTCAGAACGCCATTGAACGCTGTAGAGACGAACGAAGAACAGCAGATGGGGTTGGAAGAGTTAGGGTTTGAGGATAAAAAGTAAGGTACGAGTTGTTGAATCGATTGTGATTAACCTCAATCGGCCGTGGCCCTTCATATATATATAGGGTGGGGAGGTCTGTACCCATTAGGAGTCGAAACCCTAACAAATCCCGGATCGAAACACAACTCCTAACTCAGATTGGGCGTTCCGGACCGGTCTGACCGGTCTCCGGACCGGTCTGACAGCCCTGGACCGGTCTGACCAGTCAGACCGGGGTGCAGGTCTTCCGGGAGGCATAACTTCCTCATCCGAACTCCAAATTGGACGTTCCATATATGCATTTTGATCGTCTCGACGAGATCTACGCAATGGTGCAGTCCAATTGACAATTTGACAAACTTTTCTTGATCGGTCTGACTGGTTTATATAAGAGGTCTGACTAGTCTGCCCAGATTGTCCAGAAAACCTGAATCGTGCCAATTTTGAGTGTCAACATATGCCTCCCTGTTTCTTGGTAAAGCTTGTGTACCAAGAAACATCTCTCAAAACCCAAAACTCCACTGAAACAATGCGAAGCACCTACGCACCAATCATGTCTTTTCAAGGGCGATATTTGTATATCGGCCATGTCATCTTGTGTAAGTGAAACAAGTATGAGTATACATTACCTCGGCTGTAAATCATGCTCTTCAAAAGAACTGCTTCGGTCCATATAGTAAAATAATCTGTAGCAACTAACACGAAGCAATTTGCCTTTGAAGATAGAAGATTAATCTGACCAATGAACTCTAATCCTCAACCTCGGAACGGCTATAGTTTAATAATAGGATGCATCAACACAGCGGGCACCAACTATAAATCACCAAACTGCAGACATTCTTCACATCCTTTGTAATATCTAAAACAATCCGATATCATGGAAGGCCAATAAAAACTAGCTCCTCTAAGCAACCACTTCATCTTGAGAGCCGATGGGTGCGTATCATAGATGCCTTTATGAACTTCGCCCATGATAACTCTGGCTTGATCCGAGTCTAAACACTTGAGAAATAAATATTCGGCGGTTCAAAGATAGAGTTCATCGATGATCAAAACACATTTAAGTGCCATACGCCGAATATTCCTTTCTGTACTGCGACCAGGATCATTAAATAAGAGATTATAGGAACCATCCAAACCTGATCTTCGGCTTTAGTGATTGAATCATCTTTCATAGCCGAATTGGTGTCTCCAGTATTCTAGGCGGTCATACCGGTCAGACCGGTCTGGGCGGTCAGACCGGTTGCGTTGACCGGTCGGACCGGTTTGTCCAGAACCCGCAACTCGGCTTTTGCTTACATCAGCTTTCGAATGTGAAAATATTTCTTCACACTTGCGTAGCTAGATGCTTACTGAGCTAGAGTGTTAGCCTATCCATTCTCTTTCCTTGGTATATGTCTTATAACAAATTCATCAAAGGAAGAAATAATATCGAGGCACTTGTCAAGATATGTATTTAAAGATCCATTGTAATATTAGCATACCTTAGATACTTGCTGCACCATCAGAAGTAAATCACCAAAGGCTTCAACATGTTTCACGCCCATAGATTGCAGAAATTTGAAGCCAAATAAAAGGGCTTCATACTCAACTTGATTATTTGTGCAATCCTCTTTCAATCGGTTTGAGAACTCAAAGATAGCACCACTTGGAGAAATCAAGACAGCACCAAATCCTTGACTATTATTACAAACCGATCCATCGAAATATAACTTCCATGGTGTGCAAGTAATATAGCCGACTTTCAAATCATGCTTTCATTAATCCGATGCTCAACAATGAAATCCGCTACAATTTGACCTCTCATAGATTTTAAGGATTCACAAGCCAAATTGTATTGAACTAAAGCATATGCCCATTTGCCGATTCTACCACTCAAAATCAGGTTTTGCGACATACATTTGATCACATCGGTTTGACACACTACTATGCAAGTACTAGATAGTAAATAATGCCTCAATTTGGTTCAAGCATAATAGAGAGACAAACATAATTTCTCAATAAAAATATACCTTGTCTCTGTATCAATAAGTCGTCGGCTTATATAAGTGATAACATACTCCTTGCCTTCAATTTCTTGAGTCAAAATAGCCCCAATAACTTTGTCTTCCGCTGCCACATAAAGCCTAAAAGGAACCCCTCTCCTAGGCGCCTTGAGAACCGGTGGTGAAGATAAATATTGCTTAATCTTTTCAAATGCTTCTTGCTGTTTTGCCCCCCAAGTAAATTCGGCTTCATTCTTTAATCGAAGAATAGGAGTACGAGCATCAATATGCCTCATTACTAACAGTTTGCCAATTTTCTAGCTCGAATTGAAAAAACTTCTAATTCGACTTTATTTACTGATGTGAAATTTTTCAGTCAGCTCAAGATTTTGAAACAAAGCATAATCAAAATCTTGAGCGCCCTTTGCAAACTGACTTACTGAATAAAAAGTTCATGAGGTAAATTATCACCTGCCAATATTTTGCCCCCCCCCGACACTTAAATGTCGTTGAGCTCCATATTGTTGCATTTTTGGTGTAACCTCATGATCCACTAGCTCCTCATCACCTTGTACCGAGAATGATAGTGGTGTTTCTCCATCGCAAGGAGCCGAAATAGGTATTGCTGATTCGGCTTTCTGCTGAACTGACGGGTCAACCGGTCTGACAGGTTACCTGAGGCATCTCGACCGGTCGTGCTGGCTGGTGTTGTCGACCGAAACCCACCGGCGAGCAACGACGGGCAACACGAAGAGCCGGGAGGTTGCTAGGGCGCTAGAGGCACTGCTCCCTCGTCGACGGCCCGCAATTTCCGTCACGCGCCCGGAGGTTTTGTGGAAAACCGGGCGTGCCACCTGACCTATACCCGATCAGGAGGGTGTAGACGTGCTCCGAACAGTTTCCTGCATACGAAGACACGTGTAAACGTAAGTCCGAGCCGTGGTCGGCTCCCCGGGACGACTCTTGCATCGGCTTTGAGGAGCCGATCGAGTCCCGGTGTCAGACGGGATCTGATTGTATCCGGATATGATAAATAGAGCAAATTACCATAAAACTGCTTCTGTCAAATCTAGTTGATCTAATCCACGATGGTAACAGCTTCACTACTAGATCGGAACATCCTACATGTGACTAGGCCTAGCGAACGTAACAAACAACTAAACCATAACCTAAAACAAAGGCCTAAGAACTAGCAAGAGCCGATTCACGGAACAATCCCTATCAAGGCTAAGATAAAGCATCTACTACGCCACCGGATCATCCAATCCGTTTGCAAGGCCTAACCTAGCAGATATTATGCCAACTCTTAAGATAAGAGCAAGCCATAACAGATCGGATCTACTAAACATGAAAGAAGCAGGGTGTTGTCCCTGTGCGACTAATTCTATGCAATAAGAACTAGCATGAGATCGGAACGTGATTGCACAGAGACAACATGATATTCGTAGATGATAAGCAACAAAGCACAATGGATCTACTAATAGCCATGCTACGAATATCAAGATAACTAGTACTACTCGCCATCAAAAAGCTTCAGTACGAGTAATACCAAGGTAGAAGCAAGAACAATACTGCCCTGATTGCAAGAAGCGATCAGGGCAGCATGGCACTTACTTGGATGAAACCCTAGGATTTAGGGGTGGCGATGCGCCGAGAGTTGTTGTTTGCGAGTCGTGATGACGCTCTCCTTCATGAATAACAAAGGGTACATATTTATAGTCCGGAGACTTGGGAAATAATCTAAACTAATCTTGTCCCGGTTGGACTCTATCTCTAATCGTAAACTAAATCTAAGGATACACGGCCAATGTGGCCCATATGCTCACGCAGGAGCCGATTTACAAGCCTTCCTTAATCTTCTGCTTTAAGCCCATCTTGCTTTCGGCCCATAAATTAACCCTGTTAATTTATGGCGATAACACATGCCCCCCTGGTTTTGGCAATGATAGTTCCAAAACCAATCCGTCGCTTCATCTTCCCGTTAATGTTCATTAACTACATTGCAACCACCAAGGAAGACGCAACGTCTCTGCAACTGGCTCCTCGTAGAATGTGAAACTGCCGATCCGTCTTCTACCTTTTAACTATTTAACCTCCCTCTGCATCGGCTCTTATTCACAGCAAAACTCCATCTTCTTCCCGAAACCAGTAGCGCAGAAAACCAATCCTCCAGCACCAGCAATGGCGATTTCTTCTTCTTCTGGCTCCAACTCTTTTGGAGTTTCTTCCTCTTCCTCCTCTTCTCCTCTTTCTTCTTCCCTCTCGACCTCCTCCATCGACTCTATCCCAGAGAGCCGAGAGCCGACCCCCGAGTGGGACCCGACAGCAGCCTATGAGGCCCTGGCTCCTCTGCACTGGGATGCAGAGGAGTTCGATTTCGGGGTCGCCTCCGAGGAGGACGAGCCCATGACTGAAGGAGAAGACCTCCGGCTCCTGTTCCAAGAGGAGTCGGAGAAGAACGAAGAAGAAGACCCTCTTCGGACGGAGTCGACTCTTCCTCGGAAGAGGAGATCGACTCCCCCTCCGATGACGACGAGCCGATGGGCGGATAGCCCTTCCGGTTCCTCGGGTCCTCCGAGGAGGATAGCGAGGAGGAGAACAGCGGCGACGGCGACGGTTGGAGCGACTCCGGGTCTGAAGGCGGCAGCAGCGCCTTCAGCAGCGACGAGGATGACGACGACGGCAGCGACGACGACGGCAACGGGGATGTGCCAGCCCGAAGCCCCAAGCGTCATAGGTACTAGGTACCTACGAACAGTAGTAGTAGTATCGTAGGAATAGGACCTCAAAGCCGAAGGATTGATTCCTTTGTAAAAATCGGCTTTCCTTGTAATGAACTTTCCTTTTAATGAAATCGAGTTTCCCCAATTTCGTGTCTTCATTTACCTTCCAAAAAGCCGATGGCAACGCATCAGGCTTCCATAAATATCCAAGAGCCGACAAAATTCAAACTAGAAGCAACCCGCAGAAGAATAATACTTCCAGCCTGAACCGAACTCGACGAACCCTCAAATTCGAGTGCAATTCGAAAACCAAGCTCTACAAATCTGAACAAGATCTCCCCAAGCAGCCAGAATTCGAATCAGAGCCCACAACAAGCAAACCCTAAGCCAACAGATCTGTACCATGGCAGATTCTGCAACTCGGACGACAAGCTCTGTAACCGATGATACGGCAACCTGCGGCCTGAAGGTAATATTCGGCCTGAACCTTTTAATTTTCTTCAGCTTACGAAGTTTCTGAAACTGAAACTCTGAAACATGACACCATATGCATATTTCTGAACTTCTGAACTTCAGGTGTTAGACATCCTCTTGCCGCATCCCTCTAATCCAAAATCTTTTTGTCTTGGCCCACAAACTCATGAAAACCCCACAGATTTGATCTCTTGTGAAGCAAATAGGATCCCTTTTGTGAGTCAAAACATTGATTTGAACCTCTGGGCCGACTGCTTAAGAGCCTGGCCTAATCCACCTGAGAGCTGGACTACATGGTACAACAGAGTAGCAAAAGCTCACATGCCCTTATGGCAGGATTTGAACATAGCCGATGCACTTAGCTTATCACTGTCACCCCTTGACAAAGATGAAAATCTTCTGAAAACCATCGGCTATTTCTGGTCTGATGCTCTGAATTGTTTCCTCTTTTGTCATGGACCCATGACCCCTACTCTGCTGGATGTCACCATGATCACTGGACTAGACATTAGCTCTCCCAATCCTGCTGCTCACAAAATGGCAGAAGTCCCCTTTAAACTTTCTTCCAAAGTCAACTGCACAAATTGGGGTACTTACATGAGTCAGCACATGAAAACAAAAGGTCCAGTGACTGAGAAGGAACACACAGCCTTCTTAAATCTTTGGCTAGAACACTTCATCTTCTGTGGCCCTTCCTTAGCTCCAACTAAGAACTATCTCCCCTTGGCCTATCACCTGGCCCACGGTAATCACACCGGCCTAGGCAAACTTTTCCTTGGAGAAACATACAGATATCTCCATCTGATGACATCTAACTTGCTCAACCACAAGAAACTGAGAACTGGAGGCCCTTGGTGGTTTATCCAGTTGTGGGCACAACTGTACTTCCAGCACCATATTCCCAACTTCCAAAACCTAACCAAGAACTCCTTTCCTGATGAAAATGGCAAACCAATCAGATGTACTAGTTATGGCCAAGCTTTATTCAGTCTCCCTGGCAGTAAACTGAATTCGGCAGATGTAGTAAACTGGTTTAGGGTCTTCTACAAAGGATTAGATAATCCCCTCTACTTCCCTTTTACTGAATCTGAATCCTTTGAGAACCCAACTGCCTTCAGATTAGATAACTTTGCCGATGACAACAACACTCGGCATCTATATTCTTTAATGATTCGACCTGGCTTCCTCCCCGTTGGCATCAGCACTTCTAACAGAATTATCAAGCCAGGCTATGAATCTTACCAGCCAGTCATAGCAGCTCGGCAATTTGGCCTAGGACAGTTCCCTCCCCACTTCCATATTTACCACTTGGTGGAGAGCAGAGCCGATCTGCCTGATGGTCTCACCAGCTCGAGATGCTACAGCATGTTTGACAATCTCCACATTTCAATACCAGCCGATTTGTCTTTCACCTCCTCATCAATCGGCTTCGATACTTGGTGGAACATGTGGAAAACTCATGTTTTCAGAAAAGCTCTAGGTCCTCGACTGCAGCAAATCGATCCTGAACATGTAATCCTCGAGGAAGAGGTACTAAATTTATGCATTTTGTTCCTCCCAAGTCCTCTACTCCCTTCTCTTGGCTTAACCTGCTCATCCTGTCAGCAGCAACAAGATGGTCCAGAACCCACGACCAGTACTGGAGAACCTTTTCACTTTCTTCCAACTGCTCCTAATGTACTTTTCTGCAAAGGATCACCACCAATGAAGAAAGTGATAATGTCTGTTCAGCCAGACTCACTTCAGTCGGCTTCCAAGCGACAACAAGCCTCTGCAGTAGTTGCCCCCCCGAGTCTTGACCAAGAAAAGGAAGATGATCACAAGGCGAGTGATCAAGAAACCAGCACCAGCATCTTCGAGTCCATTAGATTTCAACACCAACCAGGTAACTCATCTTTCAAAACCTTCTTCTTTATTTTAGACATATATGCTCTGGTTGACTATAATTCTATTTCCAGGATGCAGCTGAAGAAACCTCCAATGTAGAAGGCCTGAATCAACATGAGACGGCTGCAACTCCCAATGCACTGATGGATACAAGCGAAGAACAAACTGATACAGTCGAGGCTCTTGACGCTAACACCAGCTCTGATAGGATGATTACTCCCGAACTGACCAACACTTCTTCTTCAGAACAGGTAACATCATGAAACCAATTTCGAACCAGCCGATAGCTTCATAAATGTATATTGTTCTAACTCCAGAGATGTCCATAGAGCTTTGACATTTCAGGTTTACTTTCTTTCGACCCAGCATCAATGGGTCTGATTGTCCCTGGAGCAAAAGCATTACCTCTGCAGCAATCGGCTAACTTATCACATCAGCTTCGACTCATCAAGGATTTTCTATCTGCTTCAATCACCGCTCTGGTTGATGATTCCAGCAACATAAAGAACATCTTTGAGCAAATAGAACCCCAACTCCCGGAGCCATTGCAAATCAAGCTCTGGTCAGCCAGCAACCTCCCATTCTTTTGGATAGAAGTCAGTAAAGCACAACAAAGGATGGAAGCACGTCGTTCTCAAGCTTCTCTGAAAGCTGACATTACCCAAAAGTGCAAGGCTCTGAACTAGAAGAAAGCAACTCTAGATATCAAAGCTGACGTGTCTGCCAACACGAACCGACTCAATCTCCTGAAGAAAGAATTGGCGGAACTCGAAGAAAAGGTCCGTACCACCAAAGAACTCATCCAGGCCGAGGAAACCTCCATCGCAAACTCCAAGCAAGAAACCCAGGAAATATCCAAGTAGATACAAACAGAGTTTGCAGAGATCAGCACCTTGAGTCGGCAGATAGTTACAGGCGATGACAAGGATGACGAAGCGATTGTAGCACGAGCAGACGCCGTCCGTACTGAAGCCATCCATGCCATAGAAGAGTTCCTGAACCAATAGATTGGCTCAAGAGAGAATTAGTATTGCCTGTTAACTTGAAACCCGTAACTGTCCTCTAAAAACATCTTAAGTCGATGGTCACACATCGGCTGTTCACTTTCATATATTTCACTAGCCAACTCAAAGTGTTGGCCTGTCATGATTTTCCTTTTTTTTTTACTGGCCAACTCAACGTGTTGGCCTTTCATGACTCTTTTCTCTTTTTTTTTTGCACGGCCAACTCAACGTGTTGGCCTATTACACTGCAGCCAGATGGATCTCATTGGCTTTTCGCTACTCGCCTTCCCACATGCTCGGGAAATACTTCTTGAGATGCTGACCATTGACAGCAACAGGAAACTTGACGCCATCCAATTCTTCGAGCATGTATGCATTCCCAGGTAAAACCTGATCAACCTTATACGGCCCATGCCAAGTCGGAGACCATTTACCAAACTTTTTGTCTTTAGTTCCCAATGGCAATACCGCCTCCCAAACCAAATCTCCAACTCGGAAATCTTTAGGCTTGCCCTTCTTGTTGTATGCACGGGCGACTTTAGCTTTGTTCTCTTTGATTTTTTCCAGCGACCAAAGCCTTAGCTCTGTCAGGTCCTCCACATTATCGTTCATCAAGGCTGCATACTGTTCAGTAGATAGATCATTCTGAAACTCAACACGCCTTGATCCAGCCGTGATTTCCCATGGTAGCACAGCATCCTGGCCGTAGACTAGATGGTACGGTGACGTCTTGGTGGACCCATGACACGAAGTACGATATGCCCACAAAGCTTCTGATAATACCTCATGCCAGCGCCTAGGGTATTCATCAATCTTTCTTTTTATGAGCTTGATAAGGCTCTGGTTGGATGCTTCAGCTTGTCCATTAGCTTGGGCATAATACGGAGATGATCTGATCAGCTTAATCCCCATGTCATCGGCAAACTTTCTGAACTCCTCTGATATAAAGACCGATCCTCCATCGGTCGTAATGGTCTGAGGGATCCCAAATCTATGAATGATGTGTTCTTTGACAAAGCTGATCACATCTCTCGATGCTACTGACCTCATAGGCACTGCCTCTACCCACTTTGTGAAATAATCTGTGGCAGCTAAGACCCATTGGTGACCCTTGCTAGACGACGGGTTGATCTGTCCAATCATGTCCATGCCCCATCCTCTGAATGGCCAGGGTTTGATGATAGGATTCATCACTGATGCTGGCACTATCTGAATTTTGCCAAACCTCTGACATGCTTGATATCCCTTGTAATATTTGAAACAATCTTCAAGCATAGTGGGCCAGTAATAACCCGATCGCCTAATCAGCCATTTCATCTTGTGAGCCGATTGGTGAGTACCACAGGCTCCTTCATGTACCTCATGCAAGAGCCGATTTGGCTCTGGGGGTCCCAGGCATTTAAGTAATAGTCCTTCCAAGGTCCTGTAGAACATTTCATCCCCTATCAAAACGTACTTCATGGCCTTGAGTCTTATCCTTCTGGGTGCCCCCGAGCCGAATCCTTCAAGTAATTGAAGATATCGGCTCTCCAGTCTCCGGATTCTAGAAACTGGACTTCCACCTCGACTCCATCGGCTGTCTCTCTGTACCCGGAAGCCATCTGTGCCAAATCATTGGCTTCATTGTTCAGAGTCCTGCGTATCCAGTGGAAATTGATGTATCTAAATTGTGACATCAGCTCACGGCATTGCATCCATATCGGGAAAAGAGCCTCGCTCTCACACCTATATTCCTATGTGAGCTGAGAAATCACCAGCTTCGAATCATTAAAAATTTCCACTGCTTCTACACCAGCTTCAAGGAGAAGTTCCATCCCTTTGCGAACGGCTTCATATTCCACCAAATTATTGGTGCATGAGGCAGTCATTCTGATGGAAAAAGAATATGTCGCCCCACGAGGTGAGACCAACAGAATTCCCACACTGCACCCATCATCGCAAGCTGATCCATCAAAGAACATAGCCCAAGCACGAATAAATACTGCAGCAATATCAGTGCTGATCCTGTCCGCAACAAGATCCGCCAGTGCTTGTCCCTTGACTGCTTTTGCAGGCTGGTATCGGATATCAAACTCTGACAATGCAAACATCCATTTTCCAAGTCGGCCTTTCAGGACAGGAGCCGACAGCATATGTTTTGTGACATCTGATTTACATATGACAATTGTTTCCGCCGAGAGCAAAATATGGCGAAGCTTTGTACATGTAAAGTATAAGCAAAGACAAAGCTTCTCGATTTCAGGATACCTGGTCTCGGCATCTAACATGCGTCTGCTGAGGTAGAAAACCACCCTTTCTTGGCTGTCATGCTTCTGGACTAGCACCGAAGCAATGGAAGTGTCACCAACAGATAGGTACACATAGAACGGCCTATCTTGCTGAGGAGGAACCAACACTGGAGGCTTTGACAAATATTCTTTGATTTCATCGAAAGCTTGCTGCTGTTCTGCCCCCCAGCGAAACTCATCATCAGATTTGATCTTTACTAAGCCCATAAACAGCTCAATGCATCCGGACAGATTAGAAATAAACCGCCTGACAAAGTTAATTTTACCGATGAGTTTCTGTAACTCATTCTTTGTAGTAGGTGGCTTCATCATCTTCACGGCTTTTTGACTTTTTAGGCCGATCTCGATTCCCCTTTCATGCACTAGGAATCCCAGAAACTGACCGGCCGATACACCGAAGGCACACTTCTTTGGGTTCATTTTGAGTCCAAACCTTCGAGTCCGCTCCAAAACTTGACGCAGATCTTCTAAATGCCCCGCAACTGACTTGGACTTGACCACAACGTCATCAATATAAATCTCTACCAGCTTGCCGATGAGATCATGGAAAATGTAATTCATAGCACGTTGGTACGTTGCACCGGCATTTTTCAATCCGAAGGTCATAACCAAGTACTCAAACAAGCCAACTACACCTGGTACTCTGAACGCAGTCTTGTTCACGTCCTCTGGGGCCATGAAGATCTGGTCGTAACCGGTGTTGCCATCCATAAAACTCATCATTTTGTGGCCAGCAGCGGCGTTGATCAACGTCTCTGCAATAGGCATTGGGTATTCATCCTTTGGAGTTGCCCTGTTGAGATCTCTAAAATCGACGCAGACACGCCATCGGCCATCTTTCTTTTGTACCGGCACCACACTGGAGATCCATTCTGCATACCGGCACGGCCTGATGAACCCAGCATCCAGCATCATCTCCACCTCTTTCTTAAATTCTTCTAGGACTTCGGCCTTCATCTGACGTGCCCGTTGCTGAAACGGCCGAAACCCTTTCTTGAGTGGGAGCCGATGCTCGACTATGCTTCTATCCAATCCAGGCATCTCCGTGTAGTCCCATGCAAAGCAATCCCGGTATTCTTTTAGCAGTGTGATCATCTCCTCCCGCAAAGCCGGATCCAACTTACTGCTGATAAATGTCGGCCGTGGCTTGTCCCCAGGACCGATGTCAACCTCTTCCAAATCATCAGCTGATGTGAATCCGTATCCGAGTTTGCCGTCATCTAAAAAATCGACCGCGAATGCGAGCGAGTCTTCACTATCCACAATGTCAGCAGCAAACACAGGGAGATGACAAGAAAAATTATTTGGCCAACCGCACGGGCTGGCCGCTTCTATACTTCTATCATTTCTCTGAGCCAAGTAGTCAATAGATAGCCAACTGCTAGAGGAGGCCATCATGTGTACATGACGTAACAATTCCGACCAAAAACAGAATTTTTCTATTTTTCGGGGCCGATCGCCGAGATTGGCCTCTCTATTTTCCTTACATCCCGTAGCTAGCAATAGTGCATCTATTCTGTGAGGCCAGTGGATAAGACCAGCCTCAGTCCGTTTTTTGTCGCCTCAATCCGATCACAGTCTTCCAGAAAGATCCCAGAAATCGGCTCTTGTCCTTCCGCATCCCAGGCGTTCATATCTGCGACCGAGACCTCGCTGGAATCATCTGCAGGGACCACTTCTACTTCATCGCCATCCCATTGGACGAGGTACTGGTGCATTGTGGAAGGGATACAACAGTTGGCATGAATCCAGTCTGTTCCAAGCAGCACCGTGTATGTGCTCTTGCTGTTGACGATGAAGAACGATGTTGGTACAGTCTTGCGGCCCACTGTCAGTTCCACATTAAGAACTCCCATCGCCTCTGATGGCTGTCCATTGAAGTCATTGAGCATCACATTGGTCTTGATCAAATCGGCAGAAGAGCGACCCAATAGGCGCAGCACAGAGTATGGCATCAGGTTAACTGCAGCACCAGTGTCGACCAACATCCTGTTCACAGGTTTGCCGTCAATGAAGCCCTTGAGATATAACCCCTTCAAGTGTTTGTAGCTCTTCTCCTTGGGCTTCTCAAAAACGATTGGCCGTGGTCCGAGATCCAGCTGCGCGATGGCCAATTCCTCCGGTTGGGGTGCTCGAAACTCTGACGGGAGCACGAACACCATGTTCACGTCAGCCGAAGGCTTCTCATCGGCTTTTGTCTGCTTGGGGCACCACTCCATCCTCGGTGGGCGCCTCTCTTTCCTCTGCGGTCGCCTAACTTGCTCCGCGAGATCCGGACGCGCTTTCCTCAGCACGTCAAGATACTTTGCTTCTGCGTCTTCGAGGTTGCGCAAGCGCTGTACTCTGTGCTTCTGCGACCGATTGAGCCCGTCAGGACACCACCGTGGGCGATGGTACCTATCTTCTTCCTCTAGCTCTGCATCACCTCCGGATGGGAGCCCCACATGGTCGTCCTGACGAGTTCTGGGCCCCAGACGCCGGAACACCGATGTCTTGTCCTGTTGGTGCCCTCGAGGCCTGCACTCCAAGGAATCATCTATAGTAGGTAATCGGCTCATGCCAGAATTCCAACAGTACCTGAAGAACGGGCAATGCCAGTGGTCGCGTATAGCCTGGCGCCTTCCCAACGTCCTTCCCGTGCGGTGCTCGTACTCGTCTTCTTCCGATTCGCGTCGGCGGCGCAGGTTGTACTGGTACTGATATTTTTCCAGGAGCCGATTAGAAGCTGGAAGCTGATTGCAGATGAGACGTACTTGCTCTTCAGTCACATGCTGTTGTTCCAACCCGTGTTCATTCTACGGCCGCTTGCCAGAAGCGGCCTCTCTCCTCTGCTTGTCATGGCGGCGCATAGGTCCCACCATGTTGATCTGGAATGGTAGATCCTGGCTTTCGGATCCGAAGTCTGACAGCTCCACCATGTTAGCTTGTGGGAAGGGCTTTGTGTCCACCTTCATAGTGTGTTGAGCTAGGATTAATCGGCCTTGCTCGATAGCCGATTGGATCTGAAGACGCAGCTGCTTGCATTCACCCGTGGCATGAGTAAACGAGTGGTGCCACTTGCAGTACAGCCTTCCCTGCAGCTCTTGTGCCGTCGGCAGCTTGTGATGTTCTGGGAGCTTCAACTGTTTTTCTTTGAGGAGCAGGTCGAATATCTGCTCTGTTTTGGTTATGTCGAAGTCGAAGCCCTTCACAAGCCCCTGCTGCTTGATCCACTTGCATGGGACATGATTTGCCCCCCGAGTCCACTCTGCCACGGCCACTTCTTGCTCTTCACTCGAGTCGTCAGATTCTTCAGCTTGTGCCATGTTTACATGGTGCTTGAACTTGTCCTGGTACAGCTCAGGATGATAATGCTCATATGCGGTAAGCTTTTGCACAAGGTGAGCCAGAGATGTGAACTCCAACTAGAAAGTCGCATCCTTGATCGGCTTAGCAAGTCCCAGGACAGCCAGATCGACTGCCTCTTTCTCTGTGATGCGTGACGAGTAGCATCGGTTCTTGACCTCCCTGAAGCGCTGTATGTACTCTGACACGGTCTCTCCTCGCTTCTGCCTGACTTGGGCAAGGTCGGCAATTCCGGCTTCTGCAGCTTCCGAGTGGTACTGGGTATGGAATTGATCTTCAAGCTGCCTCCATGTCCGAATCGAATCCGGAGCTAGCGACGCGTACCATCCAAAGGCTGGACCTGTAAGGGATTGGCCGAAGAACCAGACCCTCAATGGATCCGACACCGAGATCATCCCAAGTTGCGTTAAGTATCGGCTCACATGTTCGATGGAGCTGGCTCCCTCAGATCCGTTGAACTTGGTGAACTCAGGAAGCCGATACTTGGGTGGCAGTGGGATCAAGTCATAGTCGCTTGGATACGGCTTGGAATAGCCGATCGCTTTCCTCTTGGGCAGGATGCCAAACTGGTCTCTGAGTATTGCACTGACCTGCTCCACACTAAGAACTCCTAGGGCCGATGGCTCAGCACTCGGCCCAGTAGCATACTTTGCCAGCCACGCTTGTTTCTCTGCGTCTGCTCCAGAAGCTCCTGGATTCACCATCTGCACCGAGCGTGCTGGACTGACGCTGTCTGGGATGTAGGCGCATGTGTAGCCGTGCGGGATCTCCTTGGGTGGCTCGGTGAGGAATTGGCCTTCTCCAGGATCACCGCCGATCTTGTGGACGACGTAGATCGGCGAGCTCTGCGGTCTGGGAGCTGCAAATGAGAATGGCAGTTGCGACCTAGAATGCAGTGCAGCTTCCTCTGTGTGACTCCCCAGTGTTGGCCTCGACGGAGAGTACTGGTTCTTGATTATCTCCTGGATGACGTGGTGCGCCATACGCTCAAGCTCGTTCATCAAGCTCTGAGAGTGCCGATGAAGCGCATGGGCCACCATGTAGTTCATCTCCTGACGCAGGGCTCTGGTGCGTTCTTCAGATGGTACAGACAGATCTACATTGTCCAGAGCACCTTCTGGTGAGAACCCCTTCCACTTGATGCCATGGTTGCGAGTCCTCTCAAAAGAGCCGATGAGATCGGCTTCCAGCAGAGCTTTAATCTCATCGTACTTCTTCTTGTGTTCAGGAGGAAGCTCATCATATGTGACGGGCTTGGGAGCGGGTTCTTGATCTTGAGCTCCGGTCATCATTGCGGTGGATATTGTTGCTGAAGGTCCCACCGGGCGTGCCAGAATGTGTTGTCGACCGAAACCCACCGGCGAGCAACGACGGGCAACACGAAGAGCCGGGAGGTTGCTAGGGCGCTAGAGGCACTGCTCCCTCGTCGACGGCCTGCAATTTCCGTCACGCGCCCGGAGGTTTTGTGGAAAACCGGGCGTGCCACGTGACCTATACCCGATCAGGAGGGTGTAGACGTGCTCCGAACAGTTTCCTGCATACGAAGACACGTGTAAACGTAAGTCCGAGCCGTGGTCGGCTCCCCGGGATGACTCTTGCATCGGCTTTGAAGAGCCGATCGAGTCCCGGTGTCAGACGGGATCTGATTGTATCCGGATATGATAAATAGAGCAAATTACCATAAAACTGCTTCTGTCAAATCTAGTTGATCTAATCCACAATGGTAACAGCTTCACTGCTAGATCGGAACATCCTACACGTGACTAGGCCTAGCGAACGTAACAAACAACTAAACCATAACCTAAAACAGAGGCCTAAGAACTAGCAAGAGCCGATTCCCGGAACAATCCCTATCAAGGCTAAGATAAAGCATCTACTACGCCACCGGATCATCCAATCCGTTTGCAAGGCCTAACCTAGCAGATATTATGCCAACTCTTAAGATAAGAGCAAACCATAACAGATCAGATCTACTAAACATGAAAGAAGCAGGGTGTTGTCCCTGTGCGACTAATTCTATGCAATAAGAACTAGCATGAGATCGGAACGTGATTGCACAGAGACAACATGATATTCATAGATGATAAGCAACAAAGCACAATGGATCTACTAATAGCCATGCTACGAATATCAAGATAACTAGTACTACTCGCCATCAAAAACGCTTCAGTACGAGTAATACCAAGGTAGAAGCAAGAACAATACTGCCCTGATTGCAAGAAGCGATCAGGGCAGCATGGCACTTACTTGGATGAAACCCTAGGATTTAGGGGTGGCGATGCGCCGAGAGTTGTTGTTTGCAAGTCGTGATGACGCTCTCCTGCATGAATAACAAAGGGTACATATTTATAGTCCGGAGACTTGGGAAATAATCTAAACTAATCTTGTCCCGGTTGGACTCTATCTCTAATCGTAAACTAAATCTAAGGATACACGGCCAATGTGGCCCATATGCTCACGCAGGAGCCGATTTACAAGCCTTCCTTAATCTTCTGCTTTAAGCCCATCTTGCTTTCGACCCATAAATTAACCCTGTTAATTTATGGCGATAACAGCTGGTCAGCTATTTTGACCCTCCATACCTTGCCCTGAGGGACCATGAGTCTGCTCTGATTGAATTGTTCGCCCCTCAACTTCTTGATCTCCTGCTCCTTCTTCTCTTGAAAGCGCAAGCGCTGCAGCTTCCTCTTTTGAGTACGAGTCAACCCTGGAGGACACCACCTTGGTTGAAAGTACTTTGATGTTGAATTACTACTGCTGGCCTCATGATCATTAGCCATGATCGGCCTTTGGACATAAGGATTGACCGATTTACCACAAACCATCGGTCTTTTACTCCCATCATTAACGACCATCTTGACATCGCCGATCTGCACAACATCATCGGCTATGGTCTTCTCAGGACCAACCTTCATGGTCTTCTCCTCTTTCATCTTCTTCTTGATGCGATATTCTTGCCTTGGAGAATGAGCTTTGCCCAGCCTCTGATGAGACCGGTCTGACCGGTCAGCTATGACTGGTCTGACCGGTGCAGGCTGCCACCTCTGACCTGATTGGTGGGGTTCCAATCGGTCGTGCACTGGTCGTGTCACCCTACTGAACATAGGCCTTCTTTGATCCTCCTCCATGTGGTAGGATGGTGGGTGTGGTAGGATAACAATACATCCAAATCCCTTCATGCTCCCATGCAGGACAAGAAAAACCCGTTGCCGGTGGTGCCCACGGCGTAATAGCATACACCTTCTGAGGAGGGAACACTATAGTGCTATCACCCCTACGCTTGCTGGATTCTCCCCTAGGAGAAGAACGCTTGCCTTGACGCGGAGATGAACTTGGTTCTTTTTTTAGTGGTCAATCTTTTGGAACGGCCTTCGTGTACTTGTTCAGTAATTGATCAAAGGTGGGCTTCTGCTTCTCTAATTTCTCTTGCACCTTTGACTCATTGACTTTCCAAGTACCCACTTCTGGATGCTTAGGCTTGACAGTCCTGGGTCGTCTCTATACCTGACCGGTCTGACCGGTCGTGCTAGGGCAGCACGCCGACTCGTGTCTTGCGAGGAACTCTCCAGCCCCCGGGGTCTTGAAGCTTTGACAGTAATTTTTAATGACTCCTTACCATCAGGAGTCTTCTCCAATGTTACTTCCCTGGCCAGAATCTTGTCATTAACATTCTTCGGCCTTGGCTCACCAATGATAACATTTTTTCCTTTAGCTCCTTCGGCTTGTTCTGGCCGAATGAGCACCTTGGCGTTATCTAGATCAATGGTATAAACTGGGGATGACGCCTTGTCAACTTGCATCTCATGCATTGCCAATCGTCCTTCATTAACGGCCGATTGGACTTTTCGACCAAATACATTATAGTCATTAGTTGCATGAGAAAAAGTATTATGCCACTTGCAATATGCATGCCGCTTTAGCTCCTCAAGCGGTGGTATGGCATGAGAACACTTGAAGTTTCTGCTTCTATGCAATTCATCAAATATGCAATCACACTTAGAAACATCAAAAGTGAAACAAGCTTATTCTTGCCGATTCTTTGGAATCGGCTTATGAACTCAGCAACTTCCTTTTTCTCATCGTCTGAATCAGATTTACATTCAACATGTATGGACTAATGAGTCTCGAAAGTATCTTTTGCATTCTTAAATTTAAATTCCAAACCAATGGCCCTCATTTGCAAATGATTAACGGTGAGAAATTCAAAGCCTTCAAATTTTTCCTTTAAATAAGAACGTAAACCATTATAAGCCAAATCTGCCAAGTTTTTTTTAGAAATTGTCAAATTAAATTATCGGTTTTTATAGCTTTAAATCTCTGGAAATAATCCAAGACTGACTCATCTCGGCTTTGCTTAACCGATGTTAAATTTGACAAGTTATCTTCATTGTGCCCATTAAAGAAATGATCACGAAACTTACGTTCCAACTGATTCCAAGATTGAATAGAATTCGAAGCCAATGAAGAAAACCAAGAAAGAGCGGTTCCAGTCAAAGATAATGAAAATAAGCGAACACGCAAAGCGTTATGAAAACCAGCTTTTCCTAATTGAAAATTATAATGGCTAATGTGTTCCCAAGGAGGTTTATTATCATCACCACTGAATTTCACAAAATCTGGAACACACCAACCAACAAGAAAAGAAACCAAATCAAATTCAGCAGGATATGGCTTTTGATATAATTTAGAATTACTCATATCCACACCAAGTTTGGTTTTCATGGCATTAGCCAGATCTTCTTTTATCCTAGCAAGATCAGCTTCGCATCTACCACTCGTGGATGCTTGTGCTGCGGAATTAAGATGATGTGCTATGGGATCATCTTGTTCCATCATCTGAACCGAATTCATTGGTGCACGCCCCAAAGAATTTCTATGCGCATTATCAAAAATCAGTTCATGTGGAGAACCAGATTCTTGTGAAAGAAAAGGCAGTACAGAATTTGTCAACTCGTTTATTCGGCTAGGAGCTGCCGAACAAGGAGTTGACACAATCAACACACTGACCACCAAAGGAGGTGTTGTTTTCCCTGCAAAATAGTCCATCGGCATGCCGTGTTGTGATTGCTGAGAATATGCTGGCGTAGCCGATAAGCTTGGAGTTTGAAAAGCACAATTATCATCTACAGATTTGCCTTTTTTCATAATTTCTACTTGACCCTTTAAATCACCAAGCAAATTATTCGTGGGTTTATACATATTGGCAATTTTCTGATCCATAATAGATGATAATTGGTTAAACAAGTCGGAAGATGAAATACTTGTATCGCTTATTACCTCGACTTGCTCATCTTTAAGTGTGAAGGAGGGTATCATGAAGTCTTGAACCTTAGTGACTTGGCCTTTTTCGTCTTTCTTGAATCCCTTCAAGAATTGTGCCTTGAGGTGCTCCCTGGCCACCAAGTAATCTTGGCGCTCCTACTCGCTGTGTTCCTCGATGGATGTGGCGATGATATTGTTCTCATCGAGGTCGGTGATGACGCCCATCTTTTTTTAGGGAGTAGATTAGATCTATTTTGAACAATCAGATTAATCATTCCCCAGCGGAGTCGCCAAAAAGTGTGTTGACGCAAAATCTGGTCACACACTCGAATGTGCTAGGATGCGTGTTGATCGTCGATACGATCTTCACCAACGGGCTCCCTGCGCGCTGACCGGTCAGACCGGTTAGGGCAACCGGTCAGACCGGTTCTATAGAGAATGCCGCGAAGACCTAAAACCTCGAGCTCAGGAGGGACCCCATCGGAGCTCGTGGATCTAAGGTTGCTCTGAGATCGGCAGGCCACTCAGAACGCCATCGAACGCCTTAGAGACGAGCGAAGAACAACAGATGGGGTTGGAAAAGTTAGGGTTTGAGGATAAAAAGTAAGGTACGAGTTGTTGAATCGATTGGGATTACACTCAATCGGCCGTGGCCCTTCATATATATAGGGTGGGGAGGTCTGTAACCATTAGGAGTCGAAACCCTAACAAATCCCGTGTCAAAACACAACTCCTAACTTGGATTGGGCATTCCGGACCGGTCAGACCGGTCTCCGGACCTGTCTGACCGGTCAGACCGGGGTGCAGGTCTTCCAGGATGCATAACTTCCTCATCCGGACTCCAAATTGGACGTTCCATATATGCATTTTGATCATCTCGACGAGATCTACACAATGGTGTAGTCCAATTGACAATTTGACAAACTTTTCTTGACCAGTCTGACCGGTTTATATAAGAGGTCTGACTGGTTTGCCCAGATTGTTCAGAAAACCTAAATCGTGCCAATTTTGAGTGTCAACAACTAGTAGTGTGGTGGGTCACGCTGGAGGGGAAAAAGAAAATAAGCGAGTGGAAAAGAGGGTGTAGTTTCACAAAAAAAAAAGAATCTTGTTTGGAGAGAAAAACCATAGGATCAGGGTCTGCTACCGCATGCAACTTTGCGAGTCCGTGTGAGCAAGGTGATGGCAGCTTTTAGCTAGAAACAGATTTTAAATCGTATACTTGACTTGACTAGACGAAGATATAGATACTTACAGCTTATTGCTCTTATATCAATATTATAGGACCACACTTGGTGGACATGTGAAGCCATATCACACACAAGTTCAATAGAGATAACACAATAGAAGGCACTCTAGATGGATGTTTAGAGTCATGGCTGCATGATAACTAGCTTCACACCCATAATTCACTACTGGAAATCACACATATGCTGAGTGCCTGCGGCTTTGTCGAGTGCACAATATCGAGCACTCGGCAAAGAGCCGCTTTGCCGAGTGCAACCTAAAAAGAACTCGGCTAAACGTGGACACTCGGTGAACATCGTCTTTGCCGAGTGGCGTCTCGTCGACACTCGGCGAACAATATTTTTGCCAAGTACCGACTCACAGACACTCGGCGAATCAATTCTTTGCCGAGTGCCATCACTACAAGAAATGCTTCAATCCATGACGCCTATAATACGTCACAAATCATTGAAAAACCGTCATAAAATGGAATCTGTGACGAAATGTTGTTTCGTCATGTACTTCGCGTCATAGATTGACCTGCGTGACGAAACAATGTAATTCGTAACAGATGATCGGATCTGTGACATTCTTTATCCGTCACAGAGTAGCCGCAAGCCCGATATCCTAATCCAAGCCCAGCACAAGCCCAGACATTCGTGACGAATGTAAACGTCATTGACTATCGCCATGTAGGATTTATATTTGTCATAAAATGAACCTCCACGTCACCAGTACATGACGTGGCTTCCAGCATGGATTTGATGTAGATGCTGATGTGGCGATAAGCATTTGGGCTGGTTTGGGCCAGTTTTGCTGATTTAGTTTTCAACCCATTTGAACTGAGGACTGGATTTTCTTCCTGATAACAAAGTGAAGCCCATTTTGAACCTGGCCCATTTAAAATATGGCCCATATGGAATCGAACCCAGGAAAAATAAAACCCAAATCTAATAAATAATCCATTGGGTACATCTCGGATGGAATCATATAAACCAGCCAATGCCCATAATAGAGAGTACATCTCATGAACACATCACATACATACAGTAAAGAGGTAGAATAGATTGACCTCAAATTACAAGCTACTTAAGGTTCAAATCAGCCTAACATCTCTAAATAGTGCGCCATGTCACTTCACCCAATCCAGTACTAGATACTAACAGCAAAAGGCTTGCATAAACAGAATGCATGCACCAAAAGATTGTTTCCAGCAAAAGATGCCATAGCTTCATGCAGACCATGTTTCCAAGACAATCTTACCCCGAGAGCCTAACCTCCCCGTATCTGACTTAGCACAAGGTCAAGTTTAGCATCAGTCTCAACTTGCTTCTTCTTCATCTCCTCTTGGTCCCTGATCCTTGCTTGTTCTCCTTCTTGCACCTTATTTGACAGAACCTCCATTTGTTCACGCTGTGTGCCGACAATCACCCGAAGCTTAAAAAACCGTGGCCACGTGCACGGCACGCGCCATTGCCGTTAGGTGGCCGTCACGGCCGTTAGTATTTGCCAAGTGCCCATTAGAGGCACTCAGCATTAAGGTGCCTTTACCGAGTGCCAACTCTTTTGCACTCAGCATTAAGGTACCTTTGCCGAGTGCCAACTCTTTTGCACTCGGCATTAAGGTGCCTTTGCCGAGTGTCTTTGATGGCTCTCGACAAAATAATAAAAAAACTTCCTCTTCTGTCCTCCAAACTTTTTGCTCTGCTATTATACTATACGAAGGGATGGATATTAAAATTTGGTACATTTATCATTATGTTTACTATATTTAGTTAATTTATTTCATTAAAAGAATATTTTGGGGATAATTCAAATTTGAACTCCAAAATGTAGTATAATGAATGGAAAAATGATATTCATGTTGTTGAGTCCAATTTGAGGCATTGTCGAAGAATTCAAAGAAAAATTTGAACATCTTATTCACGAAACATGAGCACGAATGTGTGGCTGAATAAATTTTAAATTCTATAAAACTCAAATGAAGTCTGAAAATTATGAAATTTGTCATAATATCATCATATCATAAGTGGAGGCTGTGGTAAAAAATTGAGAAGATTTTGCAAAAGTTGTCACATATGTTGGTTACAAGACGAAGCATCTCCAAAGAAGTTCCAGAGAGTTGTGAATGATTCGTTAAAATTTTGCGCCAATGTGATGATTGAATTGAGATTTGACTTCAAAACTTTTTGTATAGGCAATGGTCATGATGGATTGTTTTATGTTAAATTTTAGTTATTTTTTGAGATTCTCATGATCGGGCCTGACCTGGTCGAGCCAATCAAACTATTTCACTTATGATCTGGCCTGGTTGACCCAATCATGATATTCAAGGATGGGACCTTTTCTCGAAGGTTGGAAAGTTCAATTCATTTAGTACGAGATTGCTTCACACCTCGTGGTCCTTACACCTCTTGCCTATCGAAGTTCTGTTCAAAAACCTCGTACGAGAACTTGTATAGAGAAGGATTTCCTGCGGCGCAGCAGTTCTTCCATACCAACTTAGATGCCCGGCGTTGCTATTGGCATAACAACCGGTACACCATAGGTTGACCCAAGATAATATTAAATGTTTTTTACTACTACACTATTGAAGTTGATGTAATTTGAATTTGAACTTATACTGCATGAAATAATGGGATTTCTATAGTTGACGCGTCTAATATGAACTAGTGAGTGTATTAGGAAAAGTAATTTCAAATATAATTCGAATTTACTTGAACACTTATTAGATAAGAGTAATTAATTTATACCACATAAGCATGAATTTTGTACCATGAATTTAATTAAGGTATAACTGCATGAAATAATAAATTTTATACCACATAAGCATGAAATAGAAATTGTTGAGTTATTTGAGATGGTATTTTGAATTTACTTTTTAAAAAAATTTAGTAAAACTTGTTTGGGAAATGAAAGGAAAAAAAAGTGGGTTGGTGGGGGCGGGGGGCTTTGCCGAGTGCCAGATCGGGGCACTCGGCAACACCCTCCACCGCACACACATCACCACTCACACATACAGCACTCATGCAATGGAAGTAGACAATGAAAGGGTTGTCCATGAGGAAGCCAGAGATGAGGTCAAAAATGTTCATGACTTAGAATTACTTGAGCGACTGCGTTTAGGCATAGACAGTGAAGACGACATTCCTCCTTCGGATACTGCTGGTTATGTTGACATGGCTGATAGTGATGATGAGGATTATGATCCAGCTAATCCCGATCGTGACGACTATTTCTAAATCATGTATGATCTGCAGTATTTAATACTATGGTAATTTCTAGTAATGTTTTTATTTTTCTAAGTACGTATCTTTGCATCTTTTTCTAGTTATGTTTTGTCTATTTTGCATCTTTTTCTAGTTATCCGCACTATTTATTACTATGTTTATCTTTGTTGATTCGTTCACTCTTCTTGATTGCAGGTAATTGAATCGAGATGCGAAGTGGTGGCAAGATGACTTTCTTGAGCTCTTTGTACGGGAATCAAGGTGGACGGCGTCCTGAGGGGTCCAATGCACTAGAGGCATCCGGGAGCCGTGGTGGAAGAGGGAGAGGTGGTGGAGGAGGGGGAGGGAGAAGGAGGGGAGGAGGAGTGGGTAGTAGGACAGGTGGTGGAGGAGGAAAGGGGGGATGAGGAGGAGGTGGTGGGGGAGGACACCTTCTCCTGTACAGGAGCCAGAGGAGGAGGAGGAGGAGGAGGAGGAGAGGGAGGAGAGGGAGGAGGAGGGGGGTGAGGAGGAGGAGGGTGCGGCAGGGGGTACGCGGCAGGTGTGGTTGCAAGGACCGTTGCAACTCCCGCCACGAGCGATACCTCTAGCGAGAAGGCCGATGATTCGACCCGCAGGGCCTCGGTAAGTAACTTTAGATGTTATCAATTATTTTTCATTTGATATGTTCAAAATCATAATAGAAACTAATACTTTATCTTAAACACTTTTGCGGGAATTGGGTGATGGTGTCGGGAGGTGCCCACAACCGGAAGCCCAATGGCATCCTGGGTGCTCTGTGCAGGGAGCACTTTCCTGGGCTTGTGGAGCATGCCGGGGTCCTGAAGCCGGCCTACACGTGGGACCACTACATGGCCGTCGCAGATGCAAATGATCGGGAAGGGAGGAATTTTGGTACCAAGGCGAGGCGGGTGGTCGGGGAATTGTGGATAAGTCATCGTCGCACTACATTGGTCTTAAATTCTTGGAATAGTAAATGCAAGTATCGGGCCTATATGCAGGATTTCTACAGGTGCGAAGCAGGTCATGAGGCTAGGGCAAATCAAGTGGCTCACAAATCCTATTACAAATTGGTGAAGGACATGCACTACGAGGCGCGCGTTCAGGCCAATATCCAATGCTGCGCCAATTATGAGAAAAGGTCGATCAAGAAAGGACCCGCAAGGAATCTCTATCTCATGCGGATCAATACATGAAGGTAAATGTGGAACATCTCTACTCATTTCTTGTGAATTTGATCTTCCAATATGACATACACCTGATTACGTGTAGGTGCATTTGAACTGGTGCGCCGGGAAGGCCACGTGCTGGGCTATGATGGTCGACAAGTGGATGAGTGAGGAGTGGGCCCGGCGGCACAGCTTATGCCGGGAGCGCCACTTGATGATGCCAGATGCAGCGCACCATCAAGCCAGCTATAGCCTTCCCGAGTATCAGGAGGTTTGGGTACGTGAATTCACTTCTTCATTCTTTGTAACGCTAAATCCTGCATGCTTACTAATCATCTTGTTTTTTTCATTGCAGTCAGCATCACATGAGGGGCAGCCTTGCAACAAGTTCACGGCATATGCTATGGCTCACATGGGGAAGGCGACGTCCGATGTCTCCTTCAACCCGGCGGCTCCGCCCGAGGCCTATAGCAACCCGAACATCCACACCCGCATCACTCGGTACACGGAGATAGGAAGGGTACTCCATGAGGAAACATGGGATCCGGCCACTGCGCCCCTTTCTGGAGAAGCCATCATTAGGGCGGAAGGAGGGAAGAAGCACGACCGGTTTTGGCTCGGTGACAGTGTAGTCGACATGGCCAGTACGCCTTCTCTCTCCCAGCTTCGGGCAAGGACCACCGACTCGACCCCGCCCATACACCCATGACCTGAGACTTCTGTGGCCAGTATGCATGCAATCCAGGTTATTTCTGTTTCATTCATCGGTTGTTGTTGTTTACGTACTTTTGTTTCGCATTGTGACATTAGGGTCAAATCTTGTAGGCCCAGCTGGACGAAGAGAAGAGAAAGTGGCAGGAGATCGAGGAGAGGTTGGAGCAGGAGCGAAAGCTGAGGGAGGAGCAGGAGCAGAGGTTTGCAGAGGAGTGGAAGAGGATGATGGATGTTGAGCGGCAGAGGTATGATGCCTCGCAACAACAGATGCAGACCACGTTCACCTACATTGAAGGTCTGAGCGCATCTGTAAACTATCAACCGCCGCCAATGGTGTCGTGGCCTCTGCCAGCTCCACCTCCACCACAGTTGCCCTTTACACCGATGGTATTTCTTCCTGCAGTCACTCCCGTGAGTATGAATGTATTTGCTTGCAACCACCTGCATTAAATATTGACTCAGGAATGTAATCTTATCCCTCCTCCTTTTTGCATAATCAATCGGAGGTGGCATCGAATGAGCATTCGGACGAGCACTCGCCGGCGTCGCAGTGGCCAGCTATGGGATCTGACCAGAGATGATCGATTAAGGTATTGTTCGGTTGTTAGACTTGTGCGTGTTGGACTATGGACTATTGGATGTTAGACTTGTGGTTGTTAGACTTGTGGATGTTGGACTTGTCGATGTTAGACTTGTGGATGTTGGACTTGTGCTTGTGGATGTTCGACTCAGATTTGTGGACTAAATTAAAACATTATGAGATATTTGTGCTATACATGCGATGTTTGTGATGTATGTGCCATGCCAATATCATATATTAAATGCCTGTGATGTATATATTGTGCTATGTTTGATTTTGAATGAGTGGGGCTCATATACGCGAGAAAATAGGAAAAATAAAAAAAATGAACACTTTGCCGAGTGCATTTACCCTGACACTCGGCAAAGTCACCATTCCCAGGTTCCTGGGACAGGACTTTGCCGAGTGCCAGGGTAAATACACTCGGCAAAGTGCCCTGTCTTTCCGAGTGTAAAGGCAATGGCACTCGGCAAAAACGGGGACTTTGCCGAGTGACAGATCTTTGGCACTCGGCAAAGTCACCTAGTTTGCCGAGTGCCAAAGATCTGGCACTCGGCAAAGTCCCCGTTTTTGCCGAGTGTCTTCCGTCTAGCACTCGGCAAAGCATCCGTTAACGGACACTTCCCCAGCGTTTTTACTTTTCTTTGCCGAGGGCGGTTTGGCACACGGCAGAACTTTGCTGAGTGCCCGAGAAAAGGCACTCGGCAAAGATGGCTTCGCTGTCACTTTTTTTCCATGTTCTGTTTGCCGAGTGCTGCACTCAGTAAAGCCTTTGCCGAGTGCATAAGGGCTTTTGCCGAGTGTTTTGGGCACTCGGCAAAGCGTCTGTGTCCTGTAGTGATTACGGTTCTAAACCTGATCTACACTTATTTATTAGATGCTGGGAGTTCAATGGTTGTGTGCATATCCCTATCTATAGTTAGGGGAGGCAGAATTTTATATATTTTTCCTTCACTGAAAAAGGCACTTGCTTGCTCACTATCTGGAATTTGTAATAGCCTATTGTGTTATGCAAATTATTAAAACGTTTAGAGAAGGTTCACTTAAGATTAATGTTCCTGCTAGATTTTCTTGTAATGGCTGTAAGCAAGCTATTTTGGAGGTTAGTTACATTCATGCGTAATTTATATTAGGATTTTGTATGACGTACTCTGGTATAGTACTGGAGTTTAGTCCAAATTGTACACAGGTAAGAATACGTGCACACTAGTTCATAGAGTTTTCTTTTTTTTCTCAAAAATATGATCCATCTCTCCTCCTTAAGCCTGTATATTTTTCAGACAAGATTCAGGTCTTATCTTCCAGGAAGTATTTAACTAAACCACATCAACATATTGGTCATTTGTGAAATAAAAACAATAATCAAATTCAAAATCACGAGTTACTATTCACGACACTATTCAAATTCAGCAGTTACTATTCAAATTCGTGGCACTATTCAAAATATCAGGTACTATTCAAATTCCGAATATGAATAGCGCTCGAGCACTTCAACTGAGTGGCTCAGGCACCCAAATTCACTCACTATTCGATGCACTATGCAGAGCACTTCTTGTGATTATGCAAATTATATGGCACTTGATTATGATGAGTGGATGCAGTATGGGTGTGCGATGCTATTCAACGATAGCGACCTTCGTGGATGGTGGATGAGTGCGTGATTCTTATGCAGGTGATTAGCAGAGTAAAAATTCAAGGCTAATGAGGCAGCAGCTATTGGGTGATAGCGACGTATGCGGATAGTGCGTGATTAGTGATTGCAGAGTATGGGTAATGCGTGATTCTCAGGATCTTGGCAGGTTGGCGAAACCAAAATTTCAGCCGGAGGAGTGTCTTATGCTTGTGTAAGTCCTACTCGGTACTCACCGCATGCATCGCTAGCTTGCTTCAGAACCAGGCCTACCCGGTCTTCTCCCGAACTAACCCCGGCCACGCGTACACAGGACTCAGGCCCTACCGTCTCCCCAGGCAGTTCCACCCGAAGGGAACACTTCTCTGCGGACACAGGCTCTCTCAGACGCCTCTCCATGGGCTAAACGAGAGCAACTCAACGCAGAGGTTTCTCCTCTAGGGTCCATAGCGTAGAGACATCACCCCGTGTGCACGAGCTCAAAGGAAAGCAGGGAAATTCACAGGAAAGCTTAATCCATTTCCACATAGCAAACTTACATACGGCTTTCCCTTTCGGGAAACCCCAAGCACTTACACAACCGTGGATTACCTTACAGGCGAAGGGCGATTACAGCAGCTCCCTTATTTCTATATTACAATGGGAGTGAGATGGCTACTAATTAGGTGGAGTGGTGGCGGATGCACTCTGAGTATTAGGCTCGGTGTCTTCTCTCCTCTTCTCTGTCCGGCCCATGGTCCGTTGCATGCGTCTGGCTTCTCCTTTTATAGACGGGAGGAGCCTTCAGGCTTAAGGAAGCGCTGGACACCCGGTGTCTTCAATTATCCTTCTTTACTGTTGCCTGGAAAGCTGGACGATAACGCTGCCTTCAATAATTGTACTGGCTACAGTAGAACTCACTGTTGATATTACTGTTTATTCCTTTTGCATAGTCCACTTCCTTCACATGATATTCTCTGGATATATTCGGTGTATAGTCTGCAAAATTTCAGCCGGTGGAGTGTCTTATGCTTGTGTAAGTCCTACTCGGTACTCACCGCATGCATCGCTAGCTTGCTTCAGAACCAGGCCTACCCGGTCTTCTCCCGAACTAACCCCGGCCACGCGTACATAGGACTCAGGCCCTACCATCTCCCCAGGCAGTTCCACCCGAAGGGAACACTTCTCTGCGGACACAGGCTCTCTCAGACGCCTCTCCATGGGCTAAACGAGAGCAACTCAACGCAGAGGTTTCTCCTCTAGGGTCCCTAGCGTAAAGACATCACCCCGTGTGCACGAGCTCAAAGGAAAGCAGGGAAATTCACAGGAAAGCTTAATCCATTTCCACAGAGCAAACTTACATATGGCTTTCCCTTTCGGGAAACCCCAAGCACTTACACAACCGTGGATTACCTTACAGGCGAAGGGCAATTACCGCAGCTCCCTTATTTCTATATTACAATGGGAGTGAGATGGCTACTAATTAGGTGGAGTGGTGGCGGATGCGCTCTGAGTATTAGGCTCGGTGTCTTCTCTCCTCTTCTCTGTCCGGCCCATGGTCCGTTGCATGCGTCTGGCTTCTCCTTTTATAGACGGGAGGAACCTTCAAGCTTAAGGAAGCGCTGGACACCCGGTGTCTTCAATTATCCTTCTTTACTGTTGCCTGGACAGCTGGACGATAACGCTGCCTTCAATAATTGTACTGGCTACAGTAGAACTCACTGTTGATTATACTGTTTATTCCTTTTGCATTGTCCACTTCCTTCACGTGATATTCTCTGGATATATTCGGGAATATATTCGGTGTATAGTCTTCCACGCCCGAATGATTGATGTCGCAGACATCAAGCAAACACTCTGGCATGCTTATCCTTATCCCACGGTGAAATTGTTGATAACTCCTTATCAACACAGATAGGTATCTTAAGTATTAACACATATTTAATTTTCATAATATATAATTCTTAATACTCTTGTTGCTGCCCATGACCACGAATATCCAGCATATCATCATCAGATATTGGCATATTCATTTTTGATTCATAATCCTTCTTTTTATTTTCTTCATAGTCCTTCTTTATGGCATCAAAATTTTCCTTTATATCATGCTTCACTTCTTGCCATATTTCTTCTTTTATATCTTTCTTCAATTGAGGAATTATTGAATCTAGCCTTTCTTTGATCTTCTTTTCAACATATTCTTCATTTGATGCTTCTTTTTTTACAGCATCCTTATATGTGGGTATTCTTGAAGGTCCATCTTCTCTTATATTTATTCCAGGCAAGTTTGTCTTTACCTCATTTGCCTTTCTGTATTTTTGAATATATTCTTTTGCTGCAGGCTCTAGGAAATAATTTATTCCTAAAATATTTCTTGCATATGATAGGGCTTGATCAATATCTAGATATTTTTTCCATGATATTCCTCCATCTTTTTCTCTTTCTATTTGCTGGGCTATAACTTCTTCAAAAGTTACATATATTCCTGGTGTCTTTCCCCTATATATGACATATATGAGTTTCTTTTCTATATTGCTAGATGGATCTTTTGGCTGTATCTTCCCGTTGATCATATGAAAATATTCAGCTAAACTATTTAATATTGCAAGCATATAACCTCTATCATCTCTCTTATTATTATATTGGAACCAAAAATTATCTAAAACACATTCTTGTATTTCATCTAAGACAATATGGTCTTTAGGCTTAAATTTATAAGTATTTGGTGGAAAGATTCTTAATCTGTTTTCAGTTCCAAAGCTGAAACTTTCACCACCAGTAGGACTCATTCCTCTCTTCATTCCTGCAAAATAGATGATCGTGAAAATATATCAGGCAAGGTATTATCTTTACCTTTTATATGCTCGAAGATTACTTTATAACCATTTCCTGTAATGATATCTTCAAATAAAACCCATCTCCTAGTTGAACTTTTCTTACTATTGATTTTATTATAATATTTACATATAGCTTCAAAGTCTGTTCTTACTGTGAACTCTTTGAATCCTAAATATAATCTAAAAGCATTTATTGCATTTATTACAGCTAATATTCTCTATCAGTGTTAGTTTACCGTTTAACGTTATTATAGCCTTTAACTTATATTTCCCTGAAGCGTACCTACATATTCTTTCTTCTGTTTTTGGAGAATACTTGTTCGGCTTTTGCTTTAATATAGCTCCCCATCCTATTTCAGATGCATCTGTCTCTATTATAAAATAATAGTCATCTAAAGGTAATTCTAAAGGTTTTAGTTCTTTGACCTTTTCTTTTATAACTCTTACTAATCTTATATCTTCAGAATTAAAATGCTTCTGCCCATTTTTTCTTAACTTTGCATACAATGGTCCAGCCAACTTGGCTAAGTTTTCAATATAATTTCTAGCATAATTTACTATTCCTAAAAACTGTTGCAATGTCTTCTTGTCATTCATAACATCAGGAAACTGTAAAATTTTCTTTGCAATATGATCTTGTAAATAAATTTTTCCTTCCCCAATTTCATGACCTAAAAAATTTATCTTTTCTTTGCATATTTCCATTTTCTTTTTAGAAAGTATTAAAATCACTAATCACGCACTATCCGCATACGTCGCTATCACCCAATAGCTGCTGCCTCATTAGCCTTGAATTTTTACTCTGCTAATCACCTGCATAAGAATCACGCACTCATCCACCATCCACGAAGGTCGCTATCGTTGAATAGCATCGCACACCCATACTGCATCCACTCATCATAATCAAGTGCCATATAATTTGCATAATCACAAGAAATGCTCTGCATAGTGCATCGAATAGTGAGTGAATTTGGGTGCCTGAGCCACTCGGTTGAAGTGCTCGAGCGCTATTCATATTCGGAATTTGAATAGTACCTGATATTTTGAATAGTGCCACGAATTTGAGTAGCAACTGCTGAATTTGAATAGTGTCGTGAATAGTAACTCGTGATTTTGAATTTGAAATTTGAATTCGCGTTTCCTTTTGTATTACTGGTATCAGAGCCGAGGTTATTAAAATTTGAATTTAAGGGAATTTCAATACGTTGTCAAAATTGAAAAGCTACATTATTTGAATTTAGAGGTCAATACCGGAAAGGCTGTTAGTAATAAAGAAAATATAAATATTAGGTGCAGGATAAATGGTTCTGAAGAGCATACATGGCATACCTCTCACGGTCAGATAAATTTAATAGTTGATTTAATTCATTACTTTTACATAACTTGGGGTAAAAGACAAGACGATTTAGAATTAAAATTTGAAAAATTACAGAAAGAACATAAGCATCTAGAAGAGCAATATTTGGTAGCAAATAAAAAATTAGAATTAGCTTTGCAAGCTTTGGAAGAAAGCAAAATATTTCTGGGAAAGATTAGTCAAAATAGTGATTATATTAAAAGGGATATATCTTATTTATTCAATAAACTAGAAAGTACTAATATTACTGAGCATAGTAAAGAAATTGTGTTGTCATCATCTGGAATACTAGAGGTTACTAGATCATTAAATTCGGATAAATGGAAGTATCTGACAGCCTCACTAGAGGAGACCAGTGTCTCCAGGTAGTGCAAAAAGATACTAGGCCTTTAAGCCTAATGGATAAATTAAAAGGAGGATGTGACGAAATTGAAACCTTAGAAGAAATGATAGATGTAGAAAGTGACCTTGAAAGATACCAGAAGGACACTTTAAGGAAAATAAGACCTCAACAATTATATCAAATGGGTTGGTTTGAGTATAAAAGTGGATTATACAGAATATCTAGAGAAGTTGAATTAAGTGTTTTAACAGAACCTGTTCAGCTAAGAATTGTTAGTAAGCAAATTGAGAAAAGATTGAAATATACAGGATATAAATACATACATCAAGGGATGTATATTATAGGAATTAAAGGAATGACAAGGAAGAAATTAGGAACAAAAGTTTTAGTCACTCTATTAGATAAAAGATGGGAATCAGTACACAAGGCATCATTAGGATTCTTAGAAGGAGACATGAATGAAAATATGCTAATAACATATATAGCTCCAGATTTAATAATGCCAATAAAAGAATTTATAGACAAAATGGTATTTGCTTTTCAGACCAAAGGTTATGAAGACTTTAAAGGTACCAATTTATTAGTAAGCATAGAATTCATTGGAAGACTAACCAATAGAAGTGGAACTCGATATAAAGTAAATGTGAATAATGTAATAGAAAGTATGCAATCCAAAGGAATAAATTTTAGGAGTCCTCTTAAAATCAGCTCTGAAGAAAGAGCAGGAGAAGAATGGAATATTGCTGCTTTAATAGAATCAAAGACTTTAAAACAGCCTGAAGATTACATAAGCTATGAAAATAGAAAAGGGCAAACTTGTATTAGGTTTGTAGATTATAAAGAAAAAAGTCTGGATGATTTAGAAGCATCTAGTTCTGAATCAAATATAGAAGAAAATAGAAGACATAGTGTATGTGAATTTATGGAAAAATTAGACATTGATAATGAAATAAAACATTATGAGCAAAAGCTAAGTAAAATTCCTGATGAATATAATACTTCTATGTTATGTGAATGGTCTGCTATAAGAGAAAAGGAGATTTACTTTAGATGAGAAATTTATAGGCTTAACAAAATTAAAAAAGAAAGAGAGCTAAATGATAAGAAATATAAAGCGTCAGTTGTTATAAAGAAGTGGAAAGATGAGTCATACCCAAAAGACGTGCAGAATCATAAAGCCAAAAGTGATCTAGACACTCATAAAGGTAATGTTATGATAGATAATAAAGAACTAAAGTTGCAAAAGGAAAATGAAGTAAAGATAAAGAATACAGAAGAAGATGTTATTAGTGAAGATGAACAGTGGGAAATTAATAACAAGTATTTATTAGAAAGTTATGAGGAAAAGGATGAAGATATGAATGAGTCATATAGCAACGATTTAGAAATACATATGTCTTTACAAGACAAAGATAATGCTATAGAAGCAATGGATCTTGACTCTAGTTCATCTAAAAGAAGACGAGGTCCAGAAATAAAAACTGAAGAAGAAAAAGAAAGACATTCTAGAATGTCAAGAACTTGGCCACCAGAAAAGGAAGAACCTTCATATAGCTATATACCTGGACAATATAAATATATGGGTTCAAAAGGAAGACAATTTGAAAAGACAGTTCAATTTCAAAATTCTAGAAGTGATGGCGCTATATTAAACTTAGCAGCACATGACCCTATAGATTGGCCGAATATAATCAGTATATGGAAAGGATTGATAGTGCAAAAATACATACAAAATCAGCATAATATTGGAAATAGAGTAGAAGATATGCTTACATATTTAGAAACATTTTTAGGAGAATCAGCTAAGGTTTTATGGGAACAATGGATAGAAGCATTTCCTAATTATTATGAAGAGTTAAAAAGAGCTGGTAGTAATCCATATAATTTTGCAAATATTATTTCAAGCATTGTTATAGGAGAAGATCCTGAATTAGGATATACTACTTTGCAGAATGAAAGATTAAAAGAAATAGAAAAGTTAACTTTAACAAATTGGAAAGGAATAAAGGAATTCTCTCAGCACTACTTGTATAATGCTACAACTGCTAAGCAAGGATATAATAAAGGAATAGTCGAAAGATACTTTAATAAGTTGCCAGACCCTTTAGGGTCTATGATATTCGAAGAATATAAAAAGGAATGCAAAGAATATAATATTTCTCAAACTATAACATTTGTTTTTAAGCAGCTTAGAAAGATATGCACAAATATACAAGCCCAAAGGTCAATGAAACAATCAGATTATAATTTTTGCAACAAGATAGTTCAAATACCATTGACATATGGAGAAGAGAGATCTAGAAATAAAAGGTATCCAAAGAATTACAAGATGGGAAATGTAAAAACAAAGAAGAGATATTTTCTGAGGAGATCAGATAATAGAGCTCCTTTCCTTCATAAAAGAAATGTACGAAGATATAATCCTAGAAAGAATTATGATAGCACATGTAGGTGTTTTATATGCAACTCACCAGATCATTTAAGTAAAACTTGCCCTAATAAAGATAAGAAAAGGTATTCTAGTAAGCAAGAAGAACATGAAAAGGTGTTAATAATAGATAGTGTGAATGAGAATATTTTAGTTTGTGATGATGATATAATGGACGATGAGTCAATATATTCTATAATAGAGACAGATGAAGTAGAATATGATGAAGAAAATGAATCAAGTGAGGAAGAATTAGATTTAATTGATGATTTAGCTGGTCTAAAAATAGAAATGATGGATCAAGTGATTTGCAATCATGAATGTGATTATAAAGAAGGTACGTCTAGCATAAAATGTGTATATTGCATATATTATCAAGACCCAGGAGAAAGAGCAACATGTAGTCTTTGTTTAAGACAAGCCTGTATGGCATGTCTAGAGCAGAAAAATAATGAGAAAGTGGAAAATAAGTTAGAATTAGTAGAAGAAGTTAGTTTAGAGAAAGATAAGAAGGAGTACAAATATTTAGGCAATACTCCACAAGAGTTTTTAGTTCCTAGAATAAGTTTTAAGACTGAGCAAGTCCTGTCATGTTTCACGCAGGATATCATAGATCTAATATGGACAAAATATGCTGAAAGACAATACAAAACCTTTCTTGATATACAAAATTATTTTATAAAATTATATCAAGGAAAAGAAAGGCAACTAGGAATAATTGCCAAAGCAAATATCTTTCCTTTACTCCATATTGATGATAAATTAATTGTCAAGCCTCGTCATAAATTTATAATATTCAAGGCTGATATAAATTTAAAATACTTCAGAAGTATACAAAGAAATACTGGTAATGATATCTCTTTACAAACTATTATAGACCATGGTTTAGCTCATGATATATATGGAACACTTGGAGAATTATGTCAATCAGATCTTAGAATGGCTATTAAAGAAGCAGCTAAAAAATTAGCTTGTGTCCAAGGTAGATATAGAATTAGATTCTGCTCTAATCCACTAAAATTTACACAACCTATAAGACCAGCAAGCCATGATATTTATATTACAAAAGGATCATATAAATTTCCTACTACTTGTTCTTCTGATATATGGCAGAATTATGAAGAGTTATTTGCCAATAATACAAATCATGACAAGTGGAGGATATTTACTGAAGCAAGAGAAATAGAAGGAAATACAAAATTTGATCCTGAATATTACATGATGTATCAAAATAAGATAACAAAAATATTCCTACGAGAAAATTATGGCAAAAATAGTATCATACAAAGAGAAGTGGGAAGATTGATAAAGCCTAATTATGGTACAGAATGTGAACTAAGAAAGGAATATCGAGAATTGTTGGCATGGTATGAAATATGGCAGCCAGAAGATGCTGATACTGAAGTGGAAGAAATATTACAAGAAGAATATCAGCAAGATTAATATTAATGTTTCTAGAATGTTGATAAGGTGTTATCAACAATTTCGCCGTGGGATAAGGATAAGCATGCCAGAGTGTTTGCTTGATGTCTGCGACATCAATCATTCGGGCGTGGAAGACTATACACCGAATATATCCAGAGAATATCACGTGAAGGAAGTGGACAATGCAAAAGGAATAAACAGTAATATCAACAGTGAGTTCTACTGTAGCCAGTACAATTATTGAAGGCAGCGTTATCGTCCAGCTGTCCAGGCAACAGTAAAGAAGGATAATTGAAGACACCGGGTGTCCAGCGCTTCCTTAAGCCTGAAGGCTCCTCCCGTCTATAAAAGGAGAAGCCAGACGCATGCAACGGACCATGGGCCGGACAGAGAAGAGGAGAGAAGACACCGAGCCTAATACTCAGAGTGCATCCGCCACCACTCCACCTAATTAGTAGCCATCTCACTCCCATTGTAATATAGAAATAAGGGAGCTGCTATAATCGCCCTTCGCCTGTAAGGTAATCCACGGTTGTGTAAGTGCTTGGGGTTTCCCGAAAGGGAAAGCCGTATGTAAGTTTGCTTTGTGGAAATGGATTAAGCTTTCCTGTGAATTTCCCTGCTTTCCTTTGAGCTCGTGCACACGGGGTGATGTCTCTACGCTAGGGACCCTAGAGGAGAAACCTCTGCGTTGAGTTGCTCTCGTTTAGCCCATGGAGAGGCGTCTGAGAGAGCCTGTGTCCGCAGAGAAGTGTTCCCTTCGGGTGGAACTGCCTGGGGAGACGGTAGGGCCTGAGTCCTGTGTACGCGTGGCCGGGGTTAGTTCGGGAGAAGGCCGGGTAGGCCTGGTTCTAAAGCAAGCTAGCGATGCATGCGGTGAGTACCGAGTAGGACTTACACAAGCATAAGACACTCCACCGGCTGAAATTTTGGTTTCGCCAACCTGCCAAGATCCTGAGAATCACGCATTACCCATACTCTGCAATCACTAATCACGCACTATCCGCATACGTCGCTATCACCCAATAGCTGCTGCCTCATTAGCCTTGAATTTTTACTCTGCTAATCACCTGCATAAGAATCACGCACTCATCCACCATCCACGAAGGTCGCTATCATTGAATAGCATCGCACACCCATACTGCATCCACTCATCATAATCAAGTGCCATATAATTTGCATAATCACAAGAAGTGCTCTGCATAGTGCATCGAATAGTGAGTGAATTTGGGTGCCTGAGCCACTCAGTTGAAGTGCTCGAGCGCTATTCATATTCGGAATTTGAATAGTACCTGATATTTTAAATAGTGCCACGAATTTGAATAGTGTCGTGAATAGTAACTCGTGATTTTGAATTTGAATTTTGAATCCCCGTTTCCTTTTGTACTACTAGTATCAGAGCCGAGGTTATTAAAATTTAAATTTAAGGGAATTTGTGGTATTTTTTAGAGTACAAAAATCAGTAGAATATCTCAGTTGTGCTTAAAATGGAAGCTTTAGAAAATGAAATTAAGCAGTACGAATTTAAACTAAGTAAAATTCTTGATGAATATAATACTTCTATGTTATGTGAATGGTCTGCTATTAGAGAAAAAGAAATTTATTTCATTAGAAAGATAGCTTATTTAAAAAAGATATCTAAAGAAAGAGAGCTAAATGATAAGAAATATAAAGCGTCAGTTGTGATAAAAGAAGTGGGAAGATGAGTCAACCCCAAAAGATGTGCAGAATCATAAAGCCAAAAGGGATCCAGACACTCATAAAGGTAATATTATAGATAATGTGTTAAAAGAGGACAGACAACCAGAGTTGATGATTAAGCTTTTAGAAAGTTATGAAGACGAAGAAAATAATACCCAACAATACGGAGACTTTATAGACTCTCTAGATGATGAAAGTTTATATAATCTGGATAATGCTATGGATGCATTAGAAATAAATAGTGAAAGAATTAATACCTTAGAGGAGGTTAAAACTGAATTAATGGATCAAGGAAATTGCGATCATGATTGGATTCAAGGAAGAGGTGACTATAATATTAAATGTGCTTTTTGCATTTATTATCCTAGTCAAGAAAATAGATTTACTTGTAGTATATGCTTAAAGCAAGCATGTGCTTCATGTTTAAAAGCTGGAAATCAAAGATGGAGACAGGAAGTAGAATTAGAAGAAGAAGATAAATTATTAACAAGAAGAGTTAGAAATTTAGAGAATAGAATAAATAGTTTAGAAGTGGAACTAGAAGAACTAAGAAGTAAGTTAGAATTCAGTGAGGTACAAAAGGCTGAAGAAAAGGCTGATAAGAATATTGAGTTAAAGGACCAGACGATAATAAGCAACAAGGATAATAGTGCAATACAGTCAAACAACAAAGATAATAGTACCATACAGTTAAAGGATGCTATAATAAACTTTGGTAGCAAATATATAGTCAAATTGCCATTTAAAGAAATTGTAGGAATAAGAATACCTGTGAAGGTAAAATTAACACCTACTATCACTTATAAAATTTTAGCATTAGTTGATACTGGCTGTACTAAAAATATTATGCATGATAAATATTTTGCGAGATGCCCAGAAATAGTTCATACAATAGATCAAGAAAAGGCAGATATATCCACTGACATGTCTGGAATAAAGAAGCTTCATAATCAGTTAGCCTACAATATTGAGGTACAAATAAATAATACTAAATATATTATGGATGAGATTACAATAAGAGACCTATCTATGATACATGATGATATGATCTTAGGACTAAGGTTTTTACAATTCTCGTTGCAAACAACGATCATACATGAGCAAGGAATTACATTTATTCCTTATCAAGATAATATCCCATACATAACAGAAGTACGTAAGACTATAAGTACCAATACCGGAAAGTCCAATTTAGAACTCCAAGGAGCTGATGATAATGACCTTGATGATCATACAGACGAGGAGTTAGGTGAAAATATAGAAGAGTTTCATATGGCAAACTCATGTATAGAATGTATTAGTTTACAATCTTTTGCACCCAATTGGTATAGAGATATAAAATCTAAAAAAGATATAGATAAAATTGTGCAAAGATTAGAAGATATTCAAATAATTGGAGAAATACCAATGAAATATTGGGAAAAGAATGGTATTGTGTGTAAAATTAATATAATAAATCCTAACTATATAATTAAGACAAGTCCTATTGAAGCTACACCTAAGGATATAGAAGAATTCAAGATGCATATTGAAGAGCTACTAAAATTAAGAGCCATAAGAGAAAGCAAAAGCCCTCATAGGTCAGCTGCATTTATAGTAAGAAATCATGCAGAAATAGTTAGAGGAAAATCAAGAATGGTTATTAATTATAAAAGATTGAATGATAACACTATAGATGATGGTTATAACATCCCTAATAAGCAAGAATGGATTAATAGAATACAAGGAAGTAAATATTTCTCAAAGTTTGATTTAAAAGCTGGGTTTTAGCAAGTAAAGATGGCAGAAGAATCAATAGAGTGGACAGCTTTTACGTGTCCTCAAGGCCATTTTGAGTGGCTTGTTATGCCTTTAGGATTAAAAAATGCCCCTGCTTTATTTCAAAGAAAGATGCAGAATATCTTTAATGAAAACCAAGAATTTATACTGGTCTACATTGATGATTTGTTAATCTTTTCAAAATCCTATAAAGAACATATAGCTCATTTAGAAACATTTTTTAGAAAGGTAGAGCAGCATGGATTAATACTTTCTAAAAAGAAAATGGAAATATGCAAAGAAAAGATAAATTTTTTAGGTCATGAAATTGGGGAAGGAAAAATTTATTTACAAGATCATATTGCAAAGAAAATTTTACAGTTTCCTGATGTTATGAATGACAAGAAGACATTGCAACAGTTTTTAGGAATAGTAAATTATGCTAGAAATTATATTGAAAACTTAGCCAAGTTGGCTGGACCATTGTATGCAAAGTTAAGAAAAAATGGGCAGAAGCATTTTAATTCTGAAGATATAAGATTAGTAAGAGTTATAAAAGAAAAGGTCAAAGAACTAAAACCTTTAGAATTACCTTTAGATGACTATTATTTTATAATAGAGACAGATGCATCTGAAATAGGATGGGGAGCTATATTAAAGCAAAAGCCGAACAAGTATTCTCCAAAAACAGAAGAAAGAATATGTAGGTACGCTTCAGGGAAATATAAGTTAAAGGCTATAAATAACACTGATAGAGAAATATTAGCTATAATAAATGCAATAAATGCTTTTAGATTATATTTAGGATTCAAAGAGTTCACAGTAAGAACAGACTTTGAAGCTATATGTAAATATTATAATAAAATCAATAGTAAGAAAAGTTCAACTAGGAGATGGGTTTTATTTGAAGATATCATTACAGGAAATGGTTATAAAGTAATCTTCGAGCATATAAAAGGTAAAGATAATACCTTGCCTGATATATTTTCACGATCATCTATTTTGCAGGAATGAAGAGAGGAATGAGTCCTACTGGTGGTGAAAGTTTCAGCTTTGGAACTGAAAACAGATTAAGAATCTTTCCACCAAATACTTATAAATTTAAGCCTAAAGACCATATTGTCTTAGATGAAATACAAGAATGTGTTTTAGATAATTTTTTGTTCCAATATAATAATAAGAGAGATGATAGAGGTTATATGCTTGCAATATTAAATAGTTTAGCTGAATATTTTCATATGATCAACGGGAAGATACAGCCAAAAGATCCATCTAGCAATATAGAAAAGAAACTCATATATGTCATATATAGGGGAAAGACACCAGGAATATATGTAACTTTTGAAGAAGTTATAGCCCAGCAAATAGAAAGAGAAAAAGATGGAGGAATATCATGGAAAAAAATATCTAGATATTGATCAAGCCCTATCATATGCAAGAAATATTTTAGGAATAAATTATTTCCTAGAGCCTGCAGCAAAAGAATATATTCAAAAATACAGAAAGGCAAATGAGGTAAAGACAAACTTGCCTGGAATAAATATAAGAGAAGATGGACCTTCAAGAATACCCACATATAAGGATGCTGTAAAAAAAGAAGCATCAAATGAAGAATATGTTGAAAAGAAGATCAAAGAAAGGCTAGATTCAATAATTCCTCAATTGAAGAAAGATATAAAAGAAGAAATATGGCAAGAAGTGAAGCATGATATAAAGGAAAATTTTGATGCCATAAAGAAGGACTATGAAGAAAATATAAAGAAGGATTATGAATCAAAAATGAATATGCCAATATCTGATGATGATATGCTGGATATTCGTGGTCATGGGCAGCAACAAGAGTATTAAGAATTATATATTATGAAAATTAAATATGTGTTAATACTTAAGATACCTATCTGTGTTGATAAGGAGTTATCAACAATTTCACCGTGGGATAAGGATAAGCATGCCAGAGTGTTTGCTTGATGTCTGCGACATCAATCATTCGGGCGTGGAAGACTATACACCGAATATATTCCCGAATATATCTAGAGAATATCACGTGAAGGAAGTGGACAATGCAAAAGGAATAAACAGTAATATCAACAGTGAGTTCTACTGTAGCCAGTACAATTATTGAAGGCAGCGTTATCGTCCAGCTGTCCAGGCAACAGTAAAGAAGGATAATTGAAGACACCGGGTGTCCAGCGCTTCCTTAAGCCTGAAGGCTCCTCCCGTCTATAAAAGGAGAAGCCAGACGCATGCAACGGACCATGGGCCGGACAAAGAAGAGGAGAGAAGACACCGAGCCTAATACTCAGAGCGCATCCACCACCACTCCACCTAATTAGTAGCCATCTCACTCCCATTGTAATATAGAAATAAGGGAGCTGCTGTAGTCGCCCTTCGCCTGTAAGGTAATCCACGGTTGTGTAAGTGCTTGGGGTTTCCCGAAAGGGAAAGCCGTATGTAAGTTTGCTCTGTGGAAATGGATTAAGCTTTCGTGTGAATTTCCCTGCTTTCCTTTGAGCTCGTGCACACGGGGTGATGTCTCTACGCTAGGGACCCTAGAGGAGAAACCTCTGCGTTGAGTTGCTCTCGTTTAGCCCATGGAGAGGCGTCTGAGAGAGCCTGTGTCCGCAGAGAAGTGTTCCCTTCGGGTGGAACTGCCTGGGGAGACGGTAGGGCCTGAGTCCTGTGTACGCGTGGCCGGGGTTAGTTCGGGAGAAGACCGGGTAGGCCTGGTTCTAAAGCAAGCTAGCGATGCATGCGGTGAGTACCGAGTAGGACTTACACAAGCATAAGACACTCCACCGGCTGAAATTTTGGTTTCGCCAACCTGCCAAGATCCTGAGAATCACACATTACCCATACTCTGCAATCACTAATCACGCACTATCCGCATACGTCGCTATCACCCAATAGCTGCTGCCTCATTAGCCTTGAATTTTTACTCTGCTAATCACCTGCATAAGAATCATGCACTCATCCACCATCCACGAAGGTCGCTATCGTTGAATAGCATCGCACACCCATACTGCATCCACTCATCATAATCAAGTGCCATATAATTTGCATAATCACAAAAAGTGCTCTGCATAGTGCATCGAATAGTGAGTGAATTTGGGTGCCTGAGCCACTCAGTTGAAGTGCTCGAGCGCTATTCATATTCGGAATTTGAATAGTATCTGATATTTTGAATAGTGCCACGAATTTGAATAGTAACGGCTGAATTTGAATAGTGTCGTGAATAGTAACTCGTGATTTTGAATTTGAATTTCGAATCCCCGTGTTCTTTTGTACTACTGGTATCAGAGCTGAGGTTATTAAAATTTAAATTTAAGGGAATTTGTGGTATTTTTTAGAGTACAATATGTGCTCCCTTTTAATCTAGCTGGGTATTGATATTTATGAAAATAAAAGTGGGGTGACCGTACTGATTAACATGGATATTGATTTCTGGAAGGCATCTTGATTTCATGCAATTGATAACGAACTATGGCGAATTCACATTGTAATTGACCTTTTGCGTGCTCCTACAGTAGGTGCCACGCACTTGTTTGAAAATCCTACCATTTCCCACTGTCCAAATGTTCCACTCCATCAAGACTATCTGCATGCCGAAGGCCAGAGGAAATTTAAAGAATAATTTAAAGTGGATCTAATATATAGCATAAGTATATATACTTGTGGTGCATTGACATTCCATCAATCCTAAACAAAGGGCAGTGCGAGAACAAATGTTTAACATATTCTTCTTCCTGGTGTTGAAGATCGGTAATTAATCGTGCATCGTATGATCTCATGAATTTTGCATCAGGAATGCACTATGTGGAATAACCTGTGATACCAGCAGGGGGAAACACACTCTCCCAAAATAGAAGATATCAAAAATAAAAAAAACTAACTAAATATTCTCAGAGGAGGACCTAATTAACTGAAAATGCACAATTAACATTCAGCAGTTTAACTTTGAATGCCTGATCAGTATTCGACAAGAACCTTATATAAGTAGTACATAGATAAAAATTCAAAAACTATATTTTCAATGCAGACAGATATATAATCAAGATTTTACACAATCAGGTGGAGGGGACTGTTTGATTTGAGAATAGTGTTGGAAAACATATACGTTCTGTTCATAACAATTCCAATGGCAAAGTTAAAGATACAGTATTGCAATGATCAGTTCAATGGTCCAATCACTATTACAAAACAGGCCTTTGTTTCTGGCCATTTGTCCCGGTAGCCTTTGGGCCCGGGACAATAGGTGGCTTTTGTCCCGGGTCCAACGGCTAGCCGGGCCAGCGGGGGGGGGGGGGGGGGGGGGGACGGGGGCCTTTTGTCCCGGTTGGAGACACCAACCGGGACAAAATGGGAGCCTTTTGTCCCGGTTGGTAGTTCCAACCGGGACAAAAGGCCCGCGTAGCCTTTTGTCCCGGTTGGAACCACCAACCGGGACAAAAGTCCCCCCTTTTGTCCCGGTTCGTGCCTCCAACCGGGACAAAAGGCCTTGCGCCCCTTATCCCCTTCCCTCTCCCCCCGCCCGAGCCATTCAGCTCACTTGTTTTCTTGATGTTCTTGGCTCGGGATAGAGGAGTTCTTGCTCATTTCTTCACCACATTTGTGAAGATCTTTGATTCCCCGTCCATCCATCTGCTCTAAAGGTTTGGGACTTGTTTTTCTCTTCTTCCTTGGCTTGTATAGCTCATTTCATACTTTAGAAATAGAGAAAATGTGTAGCTAGCTCATTTCTTGGACATTTAGCTAGCTAGATTGCATATATATGTAGGTGTAATTTTCTTTTAGATTTAGATGAGTATATGGATAGTAGAAATTTTTAGAATGAGTGTAGATACTTCATGTGATGTACTTGTATATATGACCATATTGTGGATAGTTGATTTTTTTATTCGTGAATGAATTAATGAAATGAGTATATTATAGAATTTTTTGTATTATGAATGGATTATTTTGACACTCTAGTGATGTATTTAATCAGGCTCACATTGAAACCATCTAGAAGCTAAAAAAATCTTTATTTCGAAACAAGTATACGTCGTTAATCTCCATCCAACGGTGATGGCACTACCTTTCAGGGATACACGATGCGCTATAAGGACGTCGCAAATCGGTTGGTCGCATCACCAGCACTTCCGATTGATAAGAAGACAGCATTTGACGCAGTCAGCATGCCCGTTGTTGTACTGAGAGCATATCAACGAGCATGCTACCTGTGCCAAGTGCTGTGCCTATTAATCGTAAATGTTGGTGCTGCGACTAGCCGATTGGTGACATCCTTGTACCGCACCGTGTCCCCCCGAAAGGCAGTGTCATCACCGCAGGGTTGAGGTTACTGACATATACATTTTCAGAAATAAAGGTTTATTTTTCTTCTAGAGGGTTTCTGGATATTGAAAAGAGTGTACTCCTGGAACTGAAGGGTGTCAAAGTAATTAGAAGTTATAGAGATTTCTTTCAATTAATTAGAGATTTCTTGAGGATTAATGATACATTTCATCTTTTTTATATAATTTCATTGTTATTTGCAAGAGTTATTAATCTGATCATTGTAATTGTAATAGTAAATAATTTTTGCTTTGTAATGGTAAGAATTTATAATTTTGTGGAAAATAAAGGTATTTTTCAGTAAAATATGGCTTCAGCAGCTGGAGGGAGTGGCGCCGGTGGGGGTGATCGTTGTCCTTCTGGAGAGAAGGGCACAACTCGAGTAGGTCGTCGGTCCAAAAAACCTAGTGCTTTTCATAGGGCAGCGCTCCGTTATTTGGAAAAAGAATATAGAGAATGCATGGCAAGGGGCGAGGAACCTCCGTTTGATCTTGAGGATTTATTGCGGCGTTACGGTTCGTCACCACCAAACTCGGAGGTTTCAGCTCCGCCATCTTCTTCTGCGCTAGCAAGAAATCCGTTAGAACATTCTGCGTTCCAACGCAAGGACGGTTGAAAACCTATGTGTTGTTGACCGAATTTTTAAATTTCATGTATAGTACTCCTTTGTTAAGTTCTGTAATGGATTAAGTACCCCTTTTAATTAATCAAGATGTATGATGAATATTGCATATCTTTTAATTATTCATGTTATGTTACATTTAGTTTAATTTAGGTTTGATATATTTTATTTATTCGATACGTGTAAAGAATTCAAATCGATTTATTTAAAATGCAGATGGACCGGCAATGGATGTACAATGCTGACCGACGTTCAAAAGAATTCATTGATGGCCTGCATTATTTTTTGTCTGTGGGTGAGGCAAACAAGCAGAATGGTTTTATGTGCTGCCCGTGTGTTCATTGCAACAATAACAAGGATTACTCATCTTCAAGAATCCTACACAGCCACATTTTCGCAAATGGTTTCATGAAAAAGTATGTTTGTTGGACGAAGCACGGAGAACAGGGGGTTACCATGGAAGACAATGAAGAAGAAGATTTTGACGACCACTTTCCCGGGAATGCTGGAATCGGTGCATTCGATGACGATATTCCCATGGAAGAGCCCGAAGTAGATGTAGCAGAAAATGATCCCAGCGACGATCTGGGGCAAGCATTGCACAATGTGCAGGCAGACTGTGAGAGTGAAACGGAGAGGTTGAAGTTCCAGAAGTTGTTAGAGGACCACCATAAGTTGTTATACCCAGATTGTCAAAATGGATTTAAGAAACTTGGCACCACCTTGGAGTTGCTGCAATGGAAGGCGACAAATGGTGTATCTGACAAGGGATTTGGTGAATTACTCAAACTTGTTAAAAAAATGCTTCCTAAGGACAATGAATTGCCTGCCACAACGTATGAAGCCAAACAACTTGTTTGCCCTTTGGGACTGGAAGTGCAAAAGATACATGCATGCCCCAACGACTGCATCCTCTACCGAGGCGAGTACGAGAATTTGGATGCATGTCCCGTATGCAGTGCATTGCGTTACAAGATTAGAAAAGATGATCCTGGAGATGTCGAGGGGGAGCCTCCCCGAAAGAGAGTTCCTGCGAAGGTCATGTGGTATTTGCCTATAATACCACGTTTGAAGCGTCTGTTTAGAAATAAAGATAATGCTAAGTTGATGCGATGGCACAAAGAGGAACGCAAGAAAGACTCGATGTTGAGACACCCCGCTGATGGGTCGCAGTGGAGAAAAATAGATAGAACGTACCCTAAATTTGATTTGGATGCGAGAAACATAAGGTTCGGTTTGAGTACGGATGGCATGAATCCTTTTGGTGAGATGAGCAGTGGTCATAGCACTTGGCCTGTGACTCTTTGTCTGTACAATCTTCCACCATGGCTCTGCATGAAACGAAAGTTCATCATGATGCCAGTGCTTATCCCGGGTCCAAAGCAGCCCGGAAATGACATTGATGTGTACCTAAGACCATTGGTCGAAGAACTCTTATTGCTCTGGGGCGATGAAGGTGTACGGATGTGGGATGAATACAAACAGGAAAACTTCAACCTACGAGCATTGCTGTTCGTAACGATCAATGACTGGCCTGCTCTTAGTAACTTGTCAGGACATTCGAACAAGGGATACAAAGCATGCACACACTGTTTAGATGATACCGATAATATATGGTTGACTCACTGTAAGAAGGTTGTATACATGGGTCATCGTCGGTTTCTTCCCATCAGGCATGCGGTACGAAAGAAGGGCAAGCATTTCAAAGGCCAAGCAGACCACCGAACAAAATCGATGCACCGTAGTGGTAAAGACGTCTTCAACATGGTAAAAGATCTAGAAGTTGTTTTTGGAAAGGGATCTGGTAGCCAACTTGTTCCGAACGAAAACGGAATGGCGCCCATGTGGAAGAAGAAATCTATATTTTGGGAGCTACCATATTGGGAAGTCTTAGATGTTCGTCATGCAATTGATGTGATGCACCTCACGAAGAATTTTTGCGTCAACCTGATAGCATTCTTGGGAGTGTACGGAAAGACAAAAGATACAGTAGAAGCACGTCAAGAATTGCAACGTATGGAAGAACGAGATGCCTTACATCCACAACAGCGAGATAATGGACGACAATACTTAAGTCCTGCCAGCTATACTCTTAGCAAGGAAGAGAAAGAAACCATGTTTGACTGCTTGAGCAGTATAAAGGGTCCATCTGGATACTCATCCAATATAAAAGGAATCTTAAATTTGGCAGAGAAGAAATTTACAAATCTCAAGTCCCATGACTGCCATGTGCTTATGACCGAACTTCTTCCGGTTGTGCTGCGGGGGATTTTGCCTGATAACGTCCGGTTAACCATCGTGAAGATATGTGCCTTCCTCAACGCAGTTTCTCAGAAGATAATTGACCCGGAGAATTTGATAAAGCTGCAAAACGATGTGTTGGCTTTGAGATGATATTTCCACCATCTTTCTTCAACATCATGACACATCTTCTAGTGCACCTTGTCAAAAAGATTGATATTCTCGGACCAGTATTTCTACACAACATGTTCCCATTCGAAAGGTTCATGGGGGTACTCAAGAAATGTGTTCGTAATAGAGCTCGTCCAGAAGGAAGCATCGCCAGTGCCTACGGAACTGAGGAGGTCATTGACTTTTGTGTTGACTTTATTGATGACCTTAAACCGATTGGAGTCCCTGAATCGCGATATGAGGGGAGACTAACTGGAAAGGGTACATTAGGAAAGAAATCTTATGTCTGCACAGATGATTTCTCATTCAAGAAAGCGCATTATACGGTTCTTCAACAATCATCCTTGGTTGACCCATATATCGAGGAACACAAGAAAATTCTGCTCTCCAATTTCCCGGAAAAGTCTGAGGCATGGATTACACGTGAGCACATGAACACTTTCTGCAGCTGGTTGCGGAAGCATCTAATGCATAACATGGATATAAGTGAACAACTGTTCTTATTGGCTAGGGGACCATCTTGGAATATCTTAACATACCAAGGGTACGAGATAAATGGAAACACATTTTATACGATAGCCCAAGATAAAAAGAGTACCAACCAAAACAGCAGGTGTTTGTATGGATGCCACGGACAATAATGGAAAAAAAGACACATATTACGGCTACATTGAAGAGATATGAGAGCTGGATTACGGTCCCAATTTCAAGGTGCCTCTATTTCGTTGCCAATGGGTTAAGCTATCTGGAGGAGGGGTAACAAAAGATGAGTATGGGATGACAATAGTTGATCTCAACAATCTTGGGTATAGAGACGAGCCATTTGTCCTAGCCCAGGATGTCGCTCAGGTTTTCTACATTAAGGACATGTCCAGCAAGCCAAAGAAGGGGATCAACAAGCAAAAGGATGAGCCTAAGCGACACAAAGTTCTATCAGGAAAGAGAAACATCGTTGGAGTGGAGGACAAGACAGACTTTTCAGAAGAATATAATAATTTTGTTGCCATTCCACCTTTCGAAGTAAATGCTGATCCATGCATCCTGCTAGCCAATGATGATGCTCCATACTTGCGCCGTGATCATAATCAAGGGACATTTGTGAAGAGAAAGTCTGTTACCGCTAATCCTTCATGTACTTGAATCATTTTATATTATTGTATAAAAACATAATCGCAATTCGAATACTTTTATTATATATGTACTGTACAATTATACTTTATGTGTTATTTATATTATTTTATATATTTTTCACTTAATTACTAGACTCAATTATAATTTTCATTCAATAATGGATTACTCAACTAATTTTATTTATTTCATGAAATTACATTCACATTAACACACTATACTCTCTCACTAACACACACTATCTCTCAAACTCACACACTACTCATTAATATCATGAAATTGCTTAATTTTATCTAAAATTCACTTTTTAAATGTTAATATCGTGATAGAATCCACTTTCTATCGAAAAGCAACAGTTTGAAAAAAATTCACCTAATATATTTTTGCATGGTCAAAATAACAAATATGATTTCAAAAAAGTTAGATATTTCATTGACCCAATCACTTGAATGAAAATTAATTATTTTTGTTGCGTGTATCAAGTTTATATAGAGATAAGAAATTTTGTTCCATAATTTTTGGAATCATAATTTTATTAACTGAATTAACAAATGAAAGCCAATTTTAAAAGTGAAGTAAAAAAGAAACAAAAACAAACATAACATTAGGCGGGAACGAGGGAAAACGGGCCCCTTTTGTCCCGGGTGGTAGATCCACCCGGGACTAAAAGTGGGCCGCGGGCTGGGAATTTTCCCGGCCCGCCCAAAAACCCCTTTTGTCCCGGGTGAAGCCACCACCCGGGACAAAAGGTCCTTTTGTCCCGGGTCGTGGCTTCACCAGGGACAAAAGGCCCCCCCCCCATATATTTCCTTCCTCCTTCGCCCTTCTCCTAACACTTCTCATCTGCGCCCATCCTGCTCCCCCCACCGCGCGATCCGAGCACCGCCGCCATCGACGTCGCCGCCGCCCAGAGCCCCGACCTCACGCCGCCGCCCAGAGCCACCGCCGCCGCCGTCCTGCTCCCCCCACCGCGCGAGCCGAGCACCACCGCCATCGACATCGCCGCCGCCCAGAGCCCGCCCCGACCTCACGCCGCCGCCCAGAGCCACCGCCGCCGCCGTAACGCCCTCGCCACCATCCCCTGTTCGCCGTCGACCCGCCGCTACAGGCCATCCCAGCCCACGCCGCGTACCCAAAGGTAGAGCTCGATCTCGTCCCCTCCAACACTAACAGAATCACCATGCATGCTTGTCTCTGCTGCTCTCAAATGTAGGTGCATTGATATGAGGCTTCACAAAACTATTATAGTGTTCACCCTGAATCTGACTTAAATCATCTGTCACAAATAGGAAATGGAAGGAAGTAAGCTCACGGATCGACACAAATGCACCGTGTAAATCATCTGTCAAACTTACAGTACCACAACAATGACTAACATAACTTTCTAATTATGATCTGCATGAGAGAAAAATTATTGATAAGTAATTGACATGAATCTATGAATTTACTATAATAACATTCAGGGTCCAACTTAATTGACGTAAATTGCTGACTTCGATTTACTAGAAAGAAAACTCTTGGCAAGTAAGTAACATGGATCCATAAATTTTCTATAACATTTACTAATAAAAAAACTTTTAGTTTCGTGCTACTTAGACCTAAGTCCATAAAATCAACCACAACAAAAGAACCTGATGAAATCGGCACAATTCAAAGAAAGTAGCAAATTATATGGTTAATTTAGCATTGTACAGGATCAATGAAGGTCTAGAAAATTACGAGAATTGTGTACTAAGAAGCATGGTAAACTAGTATAAGAGCGATCAATCATTCAACAATACATTTGTTATACCTAAAAGGTAAAAGTAATGCAGCAGCCTGGTACATAAACTACTAAAGCTGCCTGTACCTAAAAATAGATGGAATCATACTGGAGAAAGGCCAAATCCCACTGCATTTGACACCGAGGTTTCATCTCCTAAAAGATCGTCCTACTACGAGAGCCCCTCAACACCTTCTCCATTCCATTGAACCCCAGAACCTCTCGCTACGTTGGGAAGCTCCTGCCTCTGTATAGTTCCCCAATGTTCTTTAATTTTTAGTTTTCAGAGTGTATCGAGTGTTTGCAGCACTGAGATCGACATCGTCGACCAATTATGGCTCATTTTCAGTAGCTAGGAAGCTACACTCATGTAACTTTGGGACATGCTCATAATTTGAAATCATAATTTAGAGTTCATGTTATTTAGAGTGAAATCATAATTTGTTGTTAAGAGTGAAATCATAATTTATTGTGTAAATAAAGGTATATTTACAAATCATATAGAAGCCGGCAAAGAAGAAAGAATGATGAGCGGGAGCACCTGCGAAGGCTAGAGGAACGGCTCATGTCACACGATCAAAGACTGGAGGAAGAGGTTCAACGCCAAGTGGCCGTAGCAATGAGCCAGCAGCAGCAAGCGCAAATGTTGCCTCCAGAGCCTAGTGTCGCAGCCGATCACCTGTCTCAGCGGAAAAGCAGCTGCGCTTCCACAGACGTCGCCGCCGCCGAGCCCACGGGGATCCAGGCCGCAGTTGAAGCGTCGGCCCCGCAGCGATTTCCAGTGGATGAGATCACCCACCGGACACCTTGTGACCTGCAGACTGCCATTATAAACTTAATGTTCACTGTTGCGTACGGTACCGCCATGCCAACCGAACCAGGCGACGTGTACCACGGGCAGCAAATTCCGCCTAGATACACAAGAGTTGGCGTGGAGCAGGTGTGCCAGGGTTGGGAGACGCTCGAGCTTGATATTCCTGGAGGCGATGGGGAGAGGACACTAGCAGAAGCCATTCATGGCTACATCCTATGGGATAAGCGCTACATTGTCCTAAAGTCGGATGATCAAACACCAAGACCGGCATCTCAGCATGCCTCTCCAAGACCGGCATCTCTGCAAAACTCCCCAAGGGCAGCACTGTCTCGGCAAGGTTCACCGGCACATTCTCCATCACCATCATCTCATGCACCGATGAACACTCAAGCGTCACCGTCGCCTCCATGGTCACCCCCTCCGCCGCCGGCAAAGAAGCAGAAACGGCCGCCGGCAAAGAAGGTAGCTGCACCGGCTAGGGAGCCTCCAAAGAAGAAGGAAAAGAAGAAGAAAACCAAGGAGGCTCCTATTAAACCCTGGGACATGAGCCTTGAAGAATGCGATCGGATAACTCAAGAAAGAGTTAAAGAGCACTTCAAGCCGAAGCCGAAGCCGGAGCCCGAGAAAGTCATAAATCCGATAGATTTGAAATTTTTTAAGGGAATGTGCGAAGCAAATAAGAGAAAATTCATTCCAAGAGACCCCCCTTCAGACTACGAATGCACAATTATCAAAACTACTGAGAAAAAGAAGAGACAATCAAAGTCAGTCGTCGTCCGACGTTCCACAGCTCGGAGCCCAAAAGAAACAATCAATAGAGCCTCTCGTAGTGGGACAGACGACGCAAGAACAAGACTTTGTTACATTTCTGAAAGAATCAAACCTGACGGCCTGCTCAGATTGCAAGGGGAGAAGATATTCCAAAGGCCGATGTGGTCGTCAAATGGACGTTTGAGATCGGCAAAACTCTTGTACCCCCCAAAGTAGTGTCTGTGCTTCCAACGCAAATGTATAAGCTGCACCAGCACTACATGCGTGCAATGGCCGATTGCATCTTCATGCAGGGCGCAAAGATTAAAGATGACGATTTCTTACGGGGGGAGGCCATTATATGGATAAACTGGGAAGAAATTTACCAACTATTCCATCAGGAGGCCCTCGACATCTCTATGGTCGGCTTGTGGGTTCTGTAAGTATTTTACTCTCCTTACGTATTGTTTTGCATGATCTCAACATACTGATCTCTTGATTTATTCGGTATCATGTAGAATGGAGATACATACTTGCAGAAGAAAGGGATACTCTCACCTCGGCTTCATCGACCCAATTACTTGTAATTGGAGGCTTTTACGGGACAATCCCGATGACATATTCCAAAACTTGTTCAAGTACATAAGCGTTCATCACAACAAGCAAATGATATTGTTTCCTTACAACTTTGCGTGAGTGATTCCTTCCGTCTAACTCTTTCTATTCTATAATCGAATTGTTTAAACCTTAACTACCAAGAACTGCCTCCGTATAATCTTGCAGTGAACACTTTGTCCTAATTGTCATAATTCCCGAGAAGAGCCTACTCGTGGTTATGGACTCATTGATGAGACCTCCAGAACAATACGAAAATCTTCTTAACATGATGAAAAAGTAATTCTACCACTACTCCGTCCATGACCGATAATTTGAATCACTTTGTTACTTGACTATAATTGTTCTAATCATGCACAGGGTTTGGAAAGAATTCGCTAAAAATCATCCAGGCAAATTTGACAAGGAATTGAAGATCAAGACAGATTTTACGGTACGCGCTTGGATGATTCGTTGCACGATTCATTAGTTTTATTATATATTCATGTAAATACCTGATAATTTCTTCTCTCTTAAAGTGTATGAGGCAGAAACCAGGCATTGTATTGTGCGCATACTATGTATACGAGAACATCCATGGTCTGGTAGGTCCTCCAAAGGGCTGGACAGATTGGGAGGAGGAAGTAAGTAAAAAAACTTGTTAATATTTGAATTCGTATTTTAATTAGTCGAAATTAATTATCCCCTTTTTCCATAGGTCGGGGAGATGCGCGATAAACTCATACCGGAGGAAAAGATTATGGCGATTCAAGAACAATTCTCCGGATTTATTATTGAGCAAGTCCTCGATCCAAAAGGCGAATTCTACTATGATGGAATATCTAATATTGACAATCACAGTAAATATGACAATATACGCGTATATATGTAATTAAGAACGAATATAACTATGTAAATATATATGTGTGTCTATGTATTAAATTTCTATTTATGAGTATGTATGTATTAAATTTCCAAAAGGCAAATTCTACTATGTAATTAAGAACGAATATACCTATGCAAATATGATGGAGTATGTATGTATTATATATATAAGCACTCCAATAATATATATGTGTATATATATATTTATATAATATTGGTCCTAGACATTTTCATATGTAAAGGAATTCACATGTATAGATATGTGTATACATATATATATATAAGTGAATTAATTTATATATGAAAACTATCTAGGACAAATATTATATAAGTAACTATATATATATGTATATATTAGTGGAGATCATACACACTGAATTCCAATACATAAGTTTAATTGAAATACAAAAGTATAATTGAAATAGAAAAAGAATTGAGAAAAAAAAACATGAAAAAAAAGAGACCTTTTGTCCCGGTTGGTAACACCAACCGGGACAAAAGGGTGCGCCAGCCACGTGGGCGCTGGCTGCACCTTTTGTCCCGGTTGGTGTTACCAGCCGGGACAAAAGGTCATCTTTTGTCCCGGTTGCCACACCCGGGACAAAAGGGCACCCCCTTTTGTCCCGGACAGGCGTTCCCGGTTGGGAAACCAGGACAACAGCAGTTTCCCAACCGGGACAAATCAACGTTTTTGTAGTAGTGAATGGAAAAGCATGTTCAAGTTTAGCGATCAAGTCACAAACTGTGAAAATAATATATTCGGACCCCGTGATAGAAATCATCAATTAATAGTTGTAGAATATTTCCCTCTCCAAGATAGTGCCAAATCATTACATATCTCTGTAAGCGGCCACTTGCGAATTTATTAGTGCGAGAATAATTGTAAATAATTCTTTGCCAGTTAACCGGCTTTGTACTCCTACTTTATCAATGAAATAGGCACGATCCCGTGCCCGTCCGTTTAGAAATTTTGGCTGCTGTAGACCAAGGAGCGAGAACCCAGTGGCACAAGGAAACGTGGAAAAGCTAAAACTGCAAAAGCTGAGTAAGCTAAGGTGTGGGACAAGGCAAACTGTTAATAATAACCTATACTGACAGCTGATTATTGCTAGTTTAATTTTCTGCCATCCCTAAAAATATGGTTTGTTAATTTTCATATCTGGCAAAACTCATGGGGGTGTCCAAAGACAATATAGTATCATATTACGGATATATAGGACTTGCATACAAATCAATGCTAAATCATTCTTGATTTGAGAAAATCATGTAAAAGGGAACACAGTTCAGCATGAAACTTGTAGGCGACAAATAGGGCATATGCATGTATGAAAATTAAAATGGGACTTAAAGATATCTAAAAAAATGTAATGGATAACTAATCAGCTCCTATTCCTTTTATGTGGCTGATCTATTGCAACCTTTCCTCTTAGACAATATCACTATTATTTTTATGACCACAAAGAAATTTTTGAGAACCTAACTTCATATTAGAAGAATATTAAAGAACACAGCATGAGATATGCCTAATGAAAACTGTGGAGCCATAGAATTTATAAGAAAATTATAGGAGAAGGAAAAAGAATTATGATATGATGTGATGATGCCAACCAATATAACAAGTAAAGAAGTGTATAGCTAGTCATTTCATATTGTACGTGGCTTCTCATAACTACATTTCTTCTCTTTTACTATATATGAAGTGATCAAGAATATTTCATATTTGACCATGTAGTCAAAGAAGAGAAGGCCAACCAAGAAATTTCTGTATGCCTTGAATCATATAGAATCAAATCACGACACAGTTTAAACAGCTCCACCAACTATATATTATAGAAGAAAGACAATCATTTGCAGATCATTACAAACAATAAAACTCTCTCCTACATCAATGATGTCACAGTAAGAAATCTTTATTCTGCTGGCAACGCGCTCTTATAGTTTTGTTGTAGCCGATAGGATCCTGGCCTTGTCACCATGGAAACGATGAATGGTCCTTCCCACCTTGAGTTAAGCTTGTGGAGGCCTTCTTTGTTCTGGATTTGGCGCAGGACCATATCTCCGATGTTGAAGGATCTTTCTTGTACGTTTTGATCGTGGTAGCGACGCACTCCATGCAGATACCGGGCGATTTGTACTAGTGCATTGCATCTGGCTTCCTCAACTGAATCTAGTTCTAGTTGTCTGGCTTCTTTGGCTTCTTCTTCATATGCTTCTAGTCTGGCGGACTGCCACATTATGTCTGCCGGGAGGATTGCTTCCGATCCGTAAACTAGAAAGAATGGAGTTTGCCCCGTTGACTTGCACGGTTGAGTTCTGAGCCCCCAGATGACGTGAGGAATTTCTGATAGCCACTTGCCTCCTTTCTTGCTGTTGGCCTCGTAGAGTTTGTTCTTCAAGCCTTCTAGGATCATACCATTTGCACGTTCCACTTGTCCATTAGCCCGTGGGTGGACTACGGAGACGTATTTGATGTTGATGGCGCTTCGCTCGCAGAAGTCCCAGAAGGCGTCTGAAGTAAAGTTAGATCCCAGATATGTGATGATGGTATTTGGTAATCCGAATCTATATAGGATGTCGCAGATGAAATCGACAACTCTGTCAGCACTTTGAGTGGTGACGGGCTTGTACTCAATCCACTTTGTGAACTTGTCTATTGCGACCAGAACGTAGGTGAATCCTCCTGGGGCTTTGGCGAGGGGTCCAATCATGTCGAGCCCCCAGCATGCAAAGGGCCATGAAGGTGGTATGGTGATCAAGTTGTAGGCTGGTACTTTTGCTTGTTTGCCAAAGAACTGGCATTTTGTGCATTGTTTTACAAGAATTTCAGCATCTTTGAGTGCCGTAGGCCAATAGAACCCTGCTCAGAAAACTTTCCCCACTAGGGTTTTAGATGCTACATGATTACTACAAACCACAAAGTGGATTTCTTCGAGTAGTTCTTTGCCTTCTTCCCGAGGGATGCACTTCATGAGTACTCCTGAGTAGGAACCTCTCTTGTAGAGCTTACTTCCAACTAGGACATAACCTTTGCTTCTTGTGGCGATTGTTATCGCCTTTGTCTTGTCTATTGGAAGTTTTTTGTCGGTGATGTAGTCGATGATTTTGGCTCTCCAATCTTCATCGATCATTATCACCTCTCGACCTTGGTCCTCAGGGACTTGGTCAATGGATTCAGTTTTCTTGATGGATGGATGATGCAACTCTTGGGCAAATATGCTGGAGGGGACTTGGGCTCGAGTTGATCCAAGTTTAGAGAGGATATCTGCCCCTATGTTGTTATCACGTATGACATGATGAATTTCCAATCAGGTGAATTTGTTTTCCAGCTTGCGGACTTCTGCAACATAGTCATCCATTCTCTCGTTGTTTCGATCCTATTCCTTGTTGACTTGTTGGACGACTAGTCTGGAGTCACCAAAGACGAGTAGTCTTTTGATTCTGAGGGAGTGTTGGTATTTTGTAATGTCACAAATAAAATTCGCAGGCGCATGGATACCACTGTAGCTTTCACCCAAGAGTATTCCAGGGTATCGTATCCACTGAGGAACGTGAGTACACTATCTACGGGTTCAGGCTCATCCAAGGACACACACACTGGTGTAGGAGGTATAGGATAGAGAGGACTTCCTAAGATTTAGAATCTATGTTTAGAGGAAGAGATACTTCGCCGTTATACTTCGAGCTACCGGTTTTGACCTGCTTAAACAAGCCGATAGCTCCGGTAATAATGCTCTATCCAATATCCGGACGAGGAGGGTTACTAGGGCTCGAACAGGGCTGTCACCACCTGCCGGCTACCTCTACAAACCGTGGGACTATCATACAACTGAGTGGTATAGTCTAGCCTAGACACCACATCTACGCTATTCCCTACTAATCCTAACCCCGATCAAGACTATCCTTTTCTATCCGGAGTCTTAAGCTAGGATCAAATGCTACTCTAAGCATACACTCAACTTATATAAGGCAGAAGAAATAACTTGCAAGGAAACTCTAATTCTAAATAAGAAAGTCTCAAACACTTACAACCGAATAAGCATCCGTCGAGGTACAAGCGGAGAAGAGTGCCGACAGACCCGGCACTTCCACCGACTCCCCCTCACTCTCTTGTAGAGGTACAAATTGGAGAAGAGTGCCGTTACTAGCGCCCCTCTTGAGTACCTCTACCCCTAAACTCCCTAAGACAACTCTCACTCAAGTGAGAACTCAAGAGAAGAGTGAATTGTTGATGGTGTGACATGTGTCTTCATTTGGAGCCCCTCCCTTCATATTTATAGGAGGGAACCACCTGCCATTCACCCGGGGATTGAGCCAAACCGCCATGGAGGGCCAACCACAAGACGCCACATGTTAGCTGAGAGTCGGTGGGACCCGTGGGCTGCCACCACATGGTCGGCCGACCATGATGGTCGACCGGCCATGGGCCGAGCCCGTTTGGCCCGGTTCTTGGTCTGAAGGCTGCTAGGTGGGCCCTCATGTTATGTATGTGGGTCATGGCTTGTCTTGAGTCGGTTTGGTAGCTCTGGTGGGCTCGTAGATCCTCGTGAACGCGTCTGATTCGTCGAGAAGATTTTGCCTCGGATTGACAATGTGTCACCTTGCTTTTGGGCTGCATTCTCCTCTCATTTCCAAGCATAAGCAACCTGCACATAAATGTACACTAACACTTTGTGAAATTTGTTAGCAATAACTCCTACCACTAGTGTTGACACTCGTCTTTCATACGCTCATGCAGGAGCTAATAGCTTGTTCTGATTGTCGAGTTTGTATCCTGACGCTTGAAGCCTGTTTTACTTGTATTTCTGCCCGAATTCCAATATAGCAATATTTCTAAGAGGAAACATGGAATTGGCTCTTTCTGGATAACATCAGCAGTTATGAGACTTTTATTCTCATGATTTTAGGCTCAATATGGCGCTTGAAATGAGTCATTAGCGAACGTCAACAGGGAGATTTTCAGGCGGAGCCCGTACAATAACGCCTCGTATTCGGCTTCATTACTGGAGACTTCAAAAAGGATTTGTAGGATGTACTTAAGCTAGTCTCCCTTAGGGGAGATGAAAAGGACACCTGCTCCTCCTCCGTCTAGTTTTAGGGAGCCATCGAAGTACATCGTCCAGTGTTTCAACTTGTTTGCTGGAGTGGGGATCTAATTTTCCCTCCATTCTGGCATGAAGTCGACTAGAGCTTGTGACTTGATGGCGGTTCTTGGTTTGAAGTTGAGGTGGAGCGCTCCGAGTTCCATTGCCCATTTGGCTATTCTACCGGTGGCCTCCGAGTTGTGGAGTATATCCGCCAACGGGAATTCGGTGACCACCGACACTTGATATGCTTCGAAGTAGTGCCGGAGCTTTCTTGAAGTCATTAGGATGGCATATCATAATTTATGGACTGCGAGGTAATGGACCTTGGAGTCGGAAAGTACTTCGCTGATGTAGTAGACTGGCCTTTGTACCGGGTATGCGTGTCCTTCCTGAGGGTGTTCTACGACGATGGCGGTGCTGACCACGTGGGTTGTAGTGGCGATGTAGAGAAATAGATTCTTGCCTTCTGTTGGAGCTGTGAGTATTGGTGGAGACTCCAAGTGGTGCTTGAGGTCTTCTAGGGTGGCATTGGCTTCTTCTGTCCACATGAATTTTTCTTGTCCTTTTAGTAGTTTGAAGAATGGTTGACCTCATTCGCCCATCCTTGAGATGAATCTATTTAGTGCTGCCATGCAGCCAGTGAGTTTTTGGACATCCTTGATGCTGGTTGGTGGTCCCATTTGAGTGATGGCTGTCACTTTTTTTGGGTTAGCCTTGATGCCTTGGTTGCTAATGATGAAACCGAGTAGTTTCCCTGATGGGACACTGAAGACACATTAGGTGGGGTTGAGCTTCCATCAGAATCTACTCAAACTTTCAAAAGTTTCTTCCATGTCTTTGATGAAGTCATGGGGATTTCTGGTCTTGACAACCACGTCGTCCATGTAAGCTTCAACATTGTGGTGCAACTGATTGGTGAAGCATAGTTGTATTGCCCTTTGGTAGGTTGCCCCTACATTCTTTAGACCAAATGACATGGTCTTGTAGTAGTAGGCCCCATAGGGTGTGATGAAAGCTGTCTTGATTTGATCTTCCTTCTTGAGGGTGATCTGATAGTACCCCAAGTAGTAGTCAAGGAATGAGAGTAGTGTGCACCCGGCTGTCGAGTCAATGACTTGATCTATACGTGGTAGCCCAAAAGGATCTTTTGGGCAATGTTTGTTTAGATCTGTATAGTCAATGCACATTCTCCATTCATTGCTATTTTTCTTTTTGACCAAGACGGGGTTGGCTAGCCACTCTGGTGGTATACTTTTTTGATGAAGCCTGCTGCGAGTAGTTTAGCGAGTTCTTTTTTGATTGCCTCTCATTTGTCTTGGGCGAATTGTCAGAGGAGTTGCTTCTTTGGGGAAGCTTTAGGATTGACTTTTAGGGTGTGCTCGATCAGTTCCCTGGGTACTCCTAGCATATCTACTGGTTTCCAAGCGAAAATGTCTCGGTTCTCCTGTAGAAAGCTGACAAGCGCGCTTTCCTATTTGTCATCCAGATCTGCCCCTGATAAGAGCTATCTTGGATGGATCCCCCTCTTGGAGCTCTATTTCCTTGGTATTGACTTCGGGAGTTGGTTTTATCTGCCCCGATTTTTTGGTCGGGATTTCCATCCCAGACTCTGATAGCTGTTGTGCGGCTGCGAGAAGTCGAAGCGCATTGAATGGATCCTTTATCGCAATCGAATGACTTTTTTAGATCGCCATGGAGGGACCGTACCCCATTTGGTCCTGGCATCTTGAGCAAGAGATATATGTAATGGGGTACAACCATGAATCTTGCCATAGCGTGTCTTCCCAATATGGCATGGTAGGAAGCGTCGAAATCCGCCACTTCGAATTTTATGTACTTAGTGCGGTAGTTCTCGCGAGTTCCGAAAGTAACTGGCAGGGAGATTGTGCCAACTGGCATTGCTGCATTACTTGGAACGATCCCATAGAAGGATGATTGTGTGGGGCTTATCTTATTGAAGTCGAGCCCCATTTGACGCAGAGTACTTTCGAACAGAATGTTGAGGCCACTGCCTCCGTCAATGAGTACTTTTGTGAGTCTCACTCCCGCGACTACAGGGTCGAGGACTAGAGAGAGTTTGCCTGGTTCGGAAAAGCTGGTCCATTGATCTTCTCTGGAAAAGGAGATCAGGACCTCGCTTAGCTTCAGGTACCTTGGAGTAGCTGGTTCCACGGCTAGGATTTCTCTAAGCGTGAGTTTTTGGACTCGCTTTGGGAGGCACCCTTCCCCTCCAAAGATGACATTCACTGTTCTGTTTGCATCTTGGTAGCCTGTGGTTTTATCAGCATCTTCCTTGTCTTCATCTTCCTCCCCATCTTTCTTCTTTTTGCCCTTTTCTTCTGGGACGAAGTTGCTGACTACTTTTTGGAGGTTGCAACACTCTTTTGCTGAGTGTTTACCATCTGGGTGAAACAGGCACCTCTTTAGCAGTAGTTTTTTGAATTGTTCTTGTGTGGATGACTTCTTTCCGCGTGGAGGGCGGTTGAGTGCCGCGACATGATCGTCTGGCATTCGCTTTTTGCCTTGATCTGGCGGGTCTCTCGGAACTTTGCCTCGATTGTCATTTGGCTATTTGTTACTGTTGTTGTCTTTGACTCGCTTTGGGAAGTGATCATTTTCTAGTTCTTCATTGTTAGCCCATGTAGACATCATATCACGTAGTTCCGCGATGGTCTTGGGTCGTTGTCAGACCCCGGGCCACGAGATTCCTGACGTGGTACGGATCAGTGTTAGATATGGGATGGGGCTTGTCTCATACCCATTCAGCATGTAACTAGTTGGTTAGACCTAGAACTAGTCGGTATAGAAAGAAACCACCCGAGTAGTACTCAGTACAGACTCTTAGGCCCATACCGATCTAGGGCTTCCTTGTAACCTTTCTCCCCCGGCCTATATAAGGGCGGACAAGGAACCCCTCCAGGGGTAGAGCGCATAGAATGCATAGACCGCACCATAACCTAGCGTATAGGCACCCATCTACATCAAAGGCAATACAAATCACCCAATAGGACGTAGGGTACTATGCATCTGTGCGGCCCGAACCTGTCTAAACCCTTGTGTTGCTTGCACCATCGTTTTCTTGATCTCGGCGTCTTCCCACAATCATCCATCTACCCAAGGGTATCCCTAGGTAGATGTGACAGTAAAACACTGACAACTGGCGCCTACTATGGGGCAGATTCCCGACGATCTCTTCACGAACTCAATGGCATACCCCAATTCTGACGACATCCTGGAGAAGGGCATGATCCTCTCCTTCGGAGCTTGGATTTACATTGGAAATGGATCCGGCGGCTTTACTAGCCATCTCGCTGACCCAGAGGATGCAGGATCGCATCACACCAATGAGGACCTCGCCCAGGACAATCCGGCAGCACAAGCAGCCTCGACGCAAAATCCTCCTGAAAATACCCAGGAGGAAGAAAATGTTGATCTAATCAAAAGATACTGGACCGATCTAGAATCAACTATTCACACCCGAGTAGACAACTCTGATCTACTCGACGGAATCGATGGCGTCACAAACAAGCTTGCCGAGTGCGTTAATGTCGCACAAAGCACTCTAGATGAATGTAGTATACCACACACCAAAAGGTCCACAGTCACAAAATCACAAAATCATCACTCAAATGATATTTTTACTCATATAGATCGAATCGATAACACACTGCTAGATTGCATTAAGTTATCTGAGGACACCCTCAACGCCAAGGAGTATGATTCTCCTGAGGCAAAATTTAACCAAGATTTCGACGAGTTCATGAGTAGGCTCGAACACATGCCTAATAGCGATCGTATCGAAATCAACCCCGAATTTCTCGATCCAATCGACAATCAAGAATTCATCAACTACATAAACAGTCTGGATCCTCCAGACGAGTTTGATGATCTAGACGACTGGACATATGACATCGATCTATTCATGCAGGGTTTACGTGACCCGCTCAAAATAGACGATCTCTGGTTATGAGCAAAAGCAAAGGAGCTGTGGGAAAATTTCCAATGGAACTACCCAAATTACCAAGCGCTCCAGGAAGCGACCCTACAACTCGATGATCCAATCGAGTTCCCCCATTAAAGGAAACTTCCTGAGGAGGGGATGATATGGCTCTCCGTGCAGAGATGGGTCTACCCCCTCTGGAAACAACATATCATCCTTGGGGACTGAAAAACTCAGCCGCAAGCATTCAAAAGATTAACAAATCTCAAACCCTAATAGATCTTGAGAAAGATCTGCACTCCCTACTCCAAATTGGGAAAAAAGATGCCACCAACACACGGGAGACCCAGAAAAGTATCCAAACTGATCTCGATATGGGATACGGAGTACAACTCCCTCGTGACTCCACCATGATTATAAAATCCACCCCCGAGGGCCGAACCGTGAATTGGAGCAATCTACACGAGTATACCTCACCCAAACACAGCAACCAAGAGCCTGCGGAGCTACCCTACCAAGAAGGACCACCTCTACCGCCTCCACGAGCAGAAGAAGATCCTGAAGATTCTTCATGGGAAGTCCTGATGGTATGACTCATGGAGGTCGACAATGACGATGACTCGATGGAATGAGTCAACCTGAACGACTATGACTCCAACGACTTCAAAGAGTACCTCTTCAAGAGCGAACCCCATCGCCCTCCTCCAAGTGTCATGGTCACCATCAAGATGGAAGAAGAAGACAATGAGCACGAGAAGGAACAGTGCAGGATCCGCAACCAGAAGCATGCCGAACGCTGCCTGCGCGTTCTCGAGCGCATCCAGGAGGACACTGGAGAGTCCCACGACTACTCCAACAACGACCTGTGCAACGTCATCAACATCAGGTGAGATGCCTACACCGTCATCATCTCCAAAAGGCAAGAGCGCGATGAGGCAAAGGCTTACAGCCCTTTCTCCAACTACCGCGTCCCCGCCGACTACTCGATACCGGCATGCAAGCGGCCGAACGTCAGATCCCATGACTCGGAGGTTGGCCCTTCCAGATCAGTCCCTCCCCGGCACCAGTACAAGAAGGCGAACATTGTCCAGCATTGCTTCGAGCAAGTTCTCCACAAGCGTTGCCCATGGCACCCTAGCGGCAAGCACTCGGCATTCGAATGCCACAATCTACGCAAAGCCCTTGGAGCTCCCGAACTCCACCCTAATCCACCTCGCAAGACTGAAGATCCACACCAAGGCTAGATGAAACAGAGAAATTACCTCGCTCTACACAGGGCATTATCCTAGATTTTTCTATCGATAAGCTAGCTAGCACATTAGTGCTTTAAGAGATTTAGTTTGCAGATTACAAGGTTTTTTTCGAATCAGACGTCTTGTATCAAGACCAAGATTTATATAATATATATATATATATATATATATATGCTATTATTCATATGCATCTCTCCAAACTTTTATACCCTGGTAACATCTCCGTGATCCCACTCTGGCAGGTACACGGGCAGTTTCTGTTGCCATCGAGTCGTTGCACTCGGCGGGAAGCATCTCCGACTACTCCCTATTAGGCTACTCCTATCAGGCTAGTACTCCCTGCCAGGCTAGTACTCGGGCAGCTTGTTCTCCCTTCGGGTCAGTGTTCCCACCCCGGTAACATCTCCATGATCCTGCTATGGCAGGTACACATGCAGTTTCTGTTACCATCGAGTCGTTACACTCGGCGGGAAGCATCTCCGACTACTCCCTATTAGGCTAGTACTCCCTATCAGGCTAGTACACCCTATCAGGCTAGTACTCGGGCAGCTTTGCTCTCCCTTTGGGACGATGTTCCCACCCCAGTAACATCTCCGTGATCCTGCTCCGGCAGGTACACGGGCAGTTTCTGTTACCATCGAGTCGTTGCACTTGGCGGGAAACATCTCTGACTACTCCCTATTAGACTAGTACTCCCTATCAGGCTAGTACTCCCTACCAGGCTAGTACTCGGGCTGCTTTGCTCTCCCTTCAGGACGGTGTTCCCACCCCGGTAACATCTCCGTGATCCTGCTCCGACAGGTACATGGGCAATTTCTGTTACCATCGAGTCGTTGCACTTGGCGGGAAACATCTCCGACTACTCCCTATTAGACTAGTACTCCCTATCAGGCTAGTACTCCCTACCAGGCTAGTACTCGGGCAGCTTTGCTCTCCCTTCAGGATGGTGTTCCCACCCCGGTAACATCTCCATGATCCTGCTCCGATAGGTACATGGGCAATTTCTGTTACCATCGAGTCATTGCACTCGGCGGGAAGCATCTTCGACTACTCCCTATCAGGCTAGTACTCCCTGCCAGGCTAGTACTCGGGCAGCTTTGCTCTCACTTCAGGGACGGTGTTCTCACCCCGGTAACATCTCTGTGATCCTGCTCCGGCAGGTACATGGGCAGGTTCTGTTACCATCGAGTCATTGCACTCAGCAGGAAGCATCTCCGACTACTCCTATCAGGCTAGTGTTCCTTACTAGGCTAGTACTCGGGCAGCTTTGCTCTCCCTTCAGGGATGGTGTTCCCACCCCGGTAACATCTCCGTGATTCTGCTCCGGCAGGTACACGGGCAGTTTCTGTTACCATTGAGTCGTTGCACTCGGTGGGAAACATATCCGAGTACTCCCTATCAGGCTAGTACTCCCTACCAGGCTAGTACTCGAGTAGCTTTGCTCTCCTTTTTTGGACGGTGTCCCTACCCCGGTAACATCTCCGTGATCCTGCTCCGGCAGGTACACGGGCAGTTTCTGTTACCATCGAGTCGTTGCACTCGGCGGGAAGCATCTCCGACTACTCCCTATCAGGCTAGTACTCCCTATTAGGCTAGTACTCCCTGCCATGCTCATACTCAGGCAGCTTTGCTCTCCCTTCGGGATGGTGTTCCCACCCCGGTAACATCTCCGTGATCCTGCTCTGGCAGATACATGGGCAGTTTCTGTTACCATCGAGTCGTTGCACTCGGCGGGAAGCATCTCCGACCACTCCCTATTAGTCTAGTACTCCCTATTAGGCTAGTACTCCCTACTAGGCTAGTACTCGGGCAGCTTTGCTCTCCCTTCGAGACAGTGTTCCCACCCCGGTAACATCACCGTGATCCTGCTCTGACAATTACACGGGCAGTTTCTGTTACCATCGAGTCGTTGCACTCGACGGGAGGCATCTCCGAGTACTCCCTACCAGGTACACGAGCAGTTTTCGGTTAGTCATGAGTCTCTGCATTCAGTGGGAAGGTCACCAGATTATCTTCTATTAGGCGTCGACCCTAATTAACACCTACCCAAGTAAAGGCAATGGTCATGTGACCAACTACTATGCTTCACCTGCCATGAGCATAACAAGCAAGGTATAGCAGCTAGATATGTCAAGCACGTAGAACTGCTATGTCGAACTCATAAAAGTACAGTACAGTCATGGATCACACCCTGACCAATATATTACATGACAAGAGACTTCAAAGAGTATTACTCAGCAAAGTTGCCACATCATCTATCTCCTGGAAGACGGCTTCTTCGGTGACCTCTTCAACCACCCAGGTACCAGCCTCAACCATTCTACAATAGACCGTGAGTCAAATACACCAGGATGGTGGTGGGGGGGGGGGGGGGGGGGGGCTGCACCATGTCAATGACAATCCGAGCCGCCTCTTCCAGGTCATTAATCTCTTTGTCCTTCCTCTCCTTGTCATGGTTGAGTTTATGGATGGTATCCATGTTACTTGCAAGCTTCTTGTCGGCCTTATCAAGATCCTCTTGCATGCTCTTCTTATACTCTTCGAGATCCGCATACGATTGCCGCAACTCTGCATAATCTCGAAGAGCTTGATCCTTCTCCCCTAAGAGAGTGAACATCATGCCAATCAAAAACAATGATGATCACCGCAGACATTATAAAAAGTACTCAGCGTACTTACTCTGGCATTGAGTCAGCTCCTCACGATTTACTTCAGAGGAACTCTCAGTATGGCCACCCCCAGATTGAGCCACAGCTAATTGCTCCTTGAGATCAGCTATCACAGCTTCCTTCTCAACTAGCTCTTGCCTGAGAGAGCGAGCATCCTGAAGCCCCTCAGCTTTTACAGCAAGAATAAAGGACTTCAGCCGAGAACGCTCGACTACTCTCCGCAAACCAAACAAAGAATAAATAAACATACATGCAGAAGTATGCAAATGATAGTGACACATGTAAGGCATCACCTTGAAATGCCTGTATGTATGGCGAAGAGACCCGACTACTTCATTGCATAAGTCGGCTGACAGAAGATCATCTTCTATCAGCCCGACTGGAATTTCATTAGACCCATCAGGGGTAGAAGCTTTCGGTCTTGTGGCGTCCACCGGCTCCGTGGGAGTAGCTTCCGGATGGGACGACGGTTCTGAAATACCAGCAGCATCCCGGTCCCCCTACACTTCTGCATCCGATGCGGAAGGGGGGCATCGGAAGTCGCTGCGACTTCAGGCCTTTTCCCAGGCTCGAGGACTACAGCCCTCTTCGGAGCATTCGATGGCTCCAACGGTGGCTGCTTCAGCTCGACAACGGATCTGTATACAACAGCAAGATAAGTTCTCCACACTTATATGCAACTTCAATACAACAACAAGAAAGTACAATTACATCTTCGCACGCTTCATGACAAGCTTGCGCGGCACTCGTAGCACCCCTTGCACTGGAACTGGACTAGAGCCAGCCACGAGCCTACCGGAGCTAGGGAAGGACCAGAAACTCCAGGTTGGTGTGGTACTCGCAGCACCCTACGCACCGGACCAGAGCCAGTCGTAGGCGCTGCTGGACTAGATCCAGTCGTAGGCGCCACCGGATTAAATTCAGTCCCAGGCGCAACAGGGGGGCTAAAGAAGAACCAAGAACATCACTTGTTCCTGCAACCTTACTTGTGTCTGGACCACTTGATGCTTCATTAGGAGACCTTCAAAAAGTAGTCGACATTTGATGAGAAAGCACAAAGCTACGACTACTTGATGCTACTAAGACAAAGTAGTATTATAAACTTACCTCCTCTCACGACTAGAGCATGAAGGCCCACCATCTTCAGATTTAGAAGACGATAGAGGATCCTCTTCGATCATGGGTTCATCAGGTCGTGGCTCCACAGTTTGATGGAAAAACCTTTGGTTTTTCGCTTCAATGGAGTTGGGGATCGGAGGATCACTCTTTTATACCTCGACATGTACCTACGTAAGAAGTATGCTCATGACAATAATCTTTGACAGAAAAAGGCATGGGCTACAAAAAGTAGTCGATATCAATAAGTCTTACCCGAGCAGGAGGATTACTGGCTTGAAACACAGTTGGAACGTACGGCACACTGAGTAGATCCGAAAATATACTCTGAACTCTCCTCAGAGCCTGCGCCTGTTCCATTGTTTCTGCAGAGAATCGAGAGTCTTGCTGAGTACCCTCATAATGAAAACCAAAATTCTTTCGCTTCTGCAGAGGCTGGATTCGGCATTGAATCCAATTAAGAACAACGAATGCCGCTATCACTTGTTTCTTATGCAAGGAACAAATTAGACCTAGCAACTCATCCGTCTGGAATTCACTACTAGGCTTACTCTCGAAATACCACTCACAGAAATACACCGGAGGGTCCACAGAGAACTTGGGCAATGCAGGAGCTGGATTACCTATGTAAAACCACCTTGATTGCCACTAAGGATCAACATGAATCCTGGGCCACTCCAAATACTTCCCAATAATCTCTGGGTGCAACTGCAAACTAGCACACCCAAAGCTACTCATCTCATTGATAGATGGTTTGGGAATCAAAGTATACAACATTCGAAATAACTTGAAATGTGGTTCAATCCCCAAGAATGTCTCACAAAGATGAACAAATACAACAAGATGCAGAATTGATTCCGGGGTGAGATGACGAATTTGAATCCCATAGTAATACAAGAGCCCCTGAAGAAAATCACAGGCTAGAAGCGCCAGACCATGCTCCATAAAAGTCTGCAAACTAGCACACCCAAAGCTACCCATCTCATTGATAGATGGTTTGGGAATCAAAGTATACAACTTTCGAAATAACTCGAAATGTGGTTCAATCCCCAAGAATGTCTCACAAAGATGAACAAATACAGAAAGATGCAGAATTGATTCCGGGCGAGATGATGAATCTAAATCCCATAGTAATACAAGAGCCCCTGAAGAAAATCGCAGGTTGGAAGCGCCAAACCATGCTCCACAAAAGTGGCAAACCATGCTCCACAAAATAATCTCTGACTCTTTGACAGAGGGGAAAATTTCTCTAAACGCACTCCGCCAATGGATCGAATCCTTGGGTTGCAGCCGCGACATTCTAACCAAAAGCTGCAATTCATCTTCGGAATAATTACTCCAAGCCCATGACAGTTCCTCTTCCATCTGCTCCTTTCCTTCGCGCTTCCGCTTTTCTCCACGATTGTAATTTGCTGTTTTCTCCATTGCATAATCCGATTGCTTCTTACTCAGGGGCTAGGGTTTCAAGGGGATCCGCAAACCTTTTGCCTGAAAGAGGCAGAGAAAGCAAAAGGGCAAGAAACTGGATGTGGTGAAAGTGTAACTTCGCAAAGTTACCAGATTCGTTTTTATAACCTAATGATGGCAGTTTGGTAAATACAATAGTATACCAAGCGACATTTTACTGTGCAAATAGTAATCAAGTTAAATGTCAGGCGTTCGCTCTGGAATATCATTCCATAGACAATAAATTGTCAAAACAGTTTAACTCAAACACTACTCAAAGTATGCCACGATGTTTTGGACCCTTCTTTCCAAATCTTGGGAAATTTGGGCACAAGGCTCGGGGGCTACTAGGTACATGGCAAAGGGAATTTGTTTTTCAAATTCATTTGATTAAATTCAAAATTCAAGATGGACCCTTAGCCTGAATTCTCCAATCCAACCTAAGGCTCGGGGGCTACTCCATATGGAGTGCGATTGTTCATGGCACACCATATATGAAGATTATCATTCGAGGGCGTCAAGACTACTTGAGCAGGAGCACCATATAGCTTCGGTGTAGTTCAAGAAGTACTCAGAAGGCATCCTATGTGAAGTTCGGAGACTACTCGGCAACGGCTTTAGAAGTACTCGAGGACCTGCGATTACTCGGCTGTGAAGAGCTCGGGGGCTTGTCAGACCCGGGGCCACGGGATACCTGACGTGGCACGAATCAGTGTTAGATATGGGATGGGGCATGTCTCATTTCCATTCGGCATGTAACTAGTCAGATAGACTTAGAACCAGTCGGTATAGAAAGAAACGATCCGAGTAGTACTCGGTGCAGACTCTTAGGCCCATACAGATCTAGGGCTTCCTTGTAACCTTGCTCTCCCGGCCCATATAAGGGTGGGCAAGGACCCCTCTAGGGGTAGAGTGCATAGAATGTGTAGACCGCACCATAACCTAGCGTATAGGCACCTATCTACATCCAAGGCAATACAAACCACCCAACAGGACGTAGGGTATTACGCATCCGTGCGGCCCGAACCTGTCTAAACCCTTGTGTTGCTTGCACCATTGTGTTCTTGATCTCGGCATCTTCCCACAATCATCCATCTACCCAAGGGTATCCCTAGGTAGATGTGATAGTAAAACACCAGCAGTCGTTGATGGCCGAAGTCTCTGAAAATGTAGCGGTCGAAAAGACCGTGATGATAGCAGTCGATGACATCTGCTTCGGTGATGTTGGCGATGGTGGCGCATTTCTCGAAGAAACGCTTTGTGTAGCCTCGTATAGACTCATTCATGGTCTGTTTGCACTAGGACAGGTCATGACGAGTACCTGCGCGAGCCATGACTCCTTGGAAGTTGTCGATGAAGAGTCGGCGTAGGGTTGCCCAGGAGTCAATGATGCCTTCTTGGAGGGAGTCCAGCCATAGGAGTGGTGCAAACTCCAAGGCTAGAGGAAAGTATGCCACTTTCATAGTATCGTTGCTGCCCGCCACGTCAATTGCTTGGGAGTAGATCCAAAGCCACTGTTGTGGAGGTGTCTTGCCGTCGTATTTGCTGAAGCCAGCTGGTTTGAAACCTTCAGAGTAGACGTAGAGCCCAAATTCCCGTCTGAATGCTGGGAATCGATCGGCGTCGCTTGGAGCTCTGCATCCTTTCTGGAGGGTGCGTGCTTCCTACCGGGCATTGATAATCTGCCTGGCGTCATAGCCTACAGCTGCATAGTTGCGGAGGTCAGCAAAAGGTGCATCTTGGAGGCATTGATAATTACCTCGAGGTCGTGGAGGTTGTTGTTGCTATTGCAGTCGGTTGCCTCTCTCGCCACCTGTTGCCGAGTGAGCTGGTGCTGCTGGAGGATGGTTCTAGTTGGCTTGAACAATTTGATTATCCTAGTTGTTCTGGGCGCTTCCTTCCTGTCGTCTGTGCTTGCCACCGGCTGTTCGGCTAGAACCTGCGTGCCCTTGAGTTCTCGAAAGAGATGGCATCCCATCTTTCTCATTGAGTTGTAGAGCTTCGTGTTGAAGCAAATGTATGCTCTGAACTATGGCTGGATCTTTGATGTGATCCAGGAGTCTTGCAATGTGCATGATGTTGGCCGCTGGGGTATGGAACCCTTGCTTAGCGGCTCTCTCGAATTCGGTTTGGAGATTGCGTTGGGTTCGCTATTGCTGGCGTTGCCGTGCATCCGCTCTCCTCTATTCGCGCTCACAATTCTTTGCTCTTCTGGCATCGCGCTGGGCGTCGTCTTTGTTACCATCATCATCAGTGAGGTTATCTGCTGAAATGTCCTCTAGTAACTCATTTTCTCTGTGACCACCGCCTACGTCTGCCATGTAGATGCAGCGTCTGAATATGACTCATCTGAGTAGTTTGTGACTAGTTCTGTGGATCTTGTTTCTTCTTCTAGGATGGAGGAAAGTTCACTTCCATCCTGGTAAGGGAGATTTGGGATATACGCCACTAGCCGCGTATCATAGCCGAGTAGTTCTGGAGGTTCCATGCCCTTCCAGTACACAAAACGGCCTTGTGGCATAGATGTGATCATGAAATCCAAGTGTTGGCCAATAATGAATATTGGCTCGCTATCTTGGAGTTCATCGATGATTGGTGCCTCCCAATGGTTGGTGGCATCTATGTTGAATTTGACATCTGAAGCTTTTTCTAGGCTGAAAAAGGTTTCAGATTGGATGTTGCTCTGATCCCTAGGAGGTGATCCCTTGAGTAGATCAAAAGGTTTGGCTTTGTTGAGATTATCAACAAAATTCGTGGCGCTATCAGGAGCACCAAGTTGATCAGACTTAGATTCAGTTGCATCAGCCAAGTGGCTATGGAAACCTCCTTGGCCATCAGCCACGCAAACCCAAGATCCAAAGATGAAAGTTGTACCTTCCTCGGGTGTGGTGGTGGAGAAGTTGAAAATCGCCATCGAGTTCGTCGAGCGATCGTCAGAGATCTATCCCAGTGTTTTACCATCACGTCTACCTAGGGATACCCTTAGGTAGATGAATGATTGTGGGAAGACGCCGAGATCAAGAACACTATTGACGACACTTAAGTATCAATTTTACGCCGTCAATTCCTGCATAAACACATAAAATGTAAACATCAATGTGACACCCTAGGTGTCTACACAGTAGAACAGCATTTATTTTCTGTGCTTCATGTGCGAAATTGCTTGAGCAAGGGTCTATTTTAAAAATATCAGGGCCATTTGTGTAAATATGAATTGATGTAGGGTCATTCTTATAGTTTTATTTGAATAGGATGTGTGATTATTGTTTTGGTGGAGGGTTTATTTGCCAAATTCAGTGCAATAATTACATGGCAACAAATTTTACTTTTAAGTCTAAACTTAAAGTGAATTTGCTTAGGAAAAGACAAAAGTCCTTTAAATTCAAAATCCTTCCTATGTTTTCAAAATAACTTCTCAACCTTTGGTCAAATCAATTTTTGCACAACATCAAAGTTGTAGATCTTGAAAAGTTGAACAACTTTCATGTTGGGCACTTTTTCATTTGAGCCCTAGTTTAGGAGTTATTTTTGTTTTACAGTAGGGCCCCTAAACTTTTTGGAAATTGCAAATCAGTCCAGACTTCATCTCCCACCTCTCTACTTCTCTGTTTCTCTCTGGCGCCGGTGCTGAGCGGCGCCGCCGTCGCTGTGAGAGGCCACAGGCCACCTTCTGCTTCCCCCACCACCTCACGTGGCACCTTTGCGAACCCCTGGACCCACTTCCCCTCACGCTGGATCCCTCCTTCCCTCGCACGCCACCCCGACGAGCTCTGCGGCCGCCGCCGTGGCCAGCCCGACACAGTACCCTGGAACCCCATCTCTCGCGCGCCACAGCACCCAGAGCACCCCAGCAACCCAATCCACTTGCTCACTCGCTAGCTCCCAGCCCAGAGCCCCTAGAACACCGCAGCCGCCCCGCCCAAACGCCGGCGAGCTCGAAGCTCACCGTCGACCCGCCATTCCAGACTCGCTCCGCCCGCGCTGACCCCATCTCTAGCTCCGCCTCGTCCTTGCGCAGCTCACAGACCACTCCTCCTCGCCCAGAACCCACCGGAGCACCCTCACCGCCGTTCTCCTCCGCCGCCGCCGCCCTGCTCGCAGCGGACCCGCCTCCTCCGACCATTCCAGACCAGGCCAAGCACACCTACAGGTGCGCCTTGACCCGGTGGAGCTCCCCAGCCTCTCCACCTTCACCGCCGGCGACTTGAGCCTCCAGATTCAGCCGTTTCCCCCTCTCGGTCTTCTTCTCCGACGAGCCAGGGGCATATCTGCTAGGATTAAAAAACTTCTAAGGGCCTAGCTGCAAGATTCCAGTTCTTTTCCTTTTGTTTTTAGACTAAACTTTGAAAATGCCTAGAAATTCGTAGAAAAATCAGAAAAATATAATTCCAAATGTTTTGAAATCGATGTTATAGGAGGTACAAGTTTTGTTACATGCACATTTTTATTTCTGGTCTGTATTTTAATCCAAGAAAAAGAATAGAATAAATAAGTTTTATTTGTTCCATGAGTTCTACTCAGTAACTTTATGTGATTTTTGTCTAGCTTGTGTCTTGCAGTATTTCTAGTGCCTGGTAAAAATTTGAAATCTTTTTGACATCTCTAACTGGGTCAAAGATTTAAGATTCCTAAATTTACTAGTTTTGTTAATTTATTTGTGCTGGTAGAAATGATAAAGTTTTATTTGTGAAATTTTTTCCATGATCACAGGATACTAAAACCTTGCTGTTGCCAAAGTTTGGAAAATTTTCGATCTGTTTGGCTATTTCTTTGATTTAATGCTTATTAAGTAGAATTTAATTATGGTAAATAGTTTCCATTCATGATAAATCATGAAAATATTTCTGAATGTTCATTTTGAATATCTCAGCTTGTCTATAAAGTTTGAACAACTGATCATCTATAGAACAGAAGTTAAAAATGAATCTTGATGTGTTAATGCTAGTTTTGTTCTTTTTATCAGAATTTATTATTTGCAGATAAAATCATGAAAAATTTACAGCAGCTTAGTTAACACTGTGTTGGTGTTCTTTTAAATTTATATATTCTGTTTTGCTCTAGTTTAACATGTAGAATTAAATCTTATTCTAGGTGTTGTCTGAGTGAATGATTTATTCTGAAAAATTGGCTCCTTGAAATGGCATGAAATTATCAGGGTAGATTGCTCTATATACTACCTGTTTGAAGTAATTTTTTTGCATTTAAATGATTTTTGTATACTGAGTTACTCAATTCTTTGCAAACCACGATTTATATGCTATATAATCTAACTAACGCATACTTTGTAAGTTTAATCAAATTGTTTTGTGAAGTTAATCTTGTTGTTTTGTGTAGTAATCGTTGTTAAATAACTACCCTATCAACGCTTGCCCATATGAATGTTTGTTTGCTAAATGTTGGACTACAACTTTATGGTGAAGTGTCTTTGTGTAATACTGTTCTTGCATCACATATAGATACGACTGCTCTAGCGGACGGGACGTACGAGTTGATCCCGGAGTCCGAAGGAGGTGATCCAGAAGTCCAGGTGAACGCTGCTGTACTGACTGAAGACCCAGACCAAAATCCGGAAGAGCCCAAGGCTAATATAGCTAGTGACTACCGAGAAGGCAAGCCCCGGACATAACCCAGTATTTCAAATTATTACAATTTATCGTTATTACTTACTTGTGCATTTACAGTTCTTAGGATTTGAATTGAAACCCTAGATGTATGATCCTAGGAACCTATGTATTGAACACTAGACCTGAGTTTGAATAATTGTTAAGCTATTAGGACCGGTAAAAGTCGAGTGATTGCCTGTCACTCGCGAGCTCTATAGGAATTGCTTGTTTACTTTCTGCTATCAATATAAGGATGACGGACGAGGCCGTGTTCGATATCATGACCTTGTGTGAGACCCCATCTGTGTTGATAAATTCTGCTAAGGTCGCGGTGTGTGGTAGCGGTGGTTAAGTTTTTGTACGTACTAGCCACATGCCGTAAATATGGCACGCGGTAAGCCTAGTAGCCGATCGGACCGGTGAGTGGATATACCTTTCACTCTCTCTTAGAGATAGGTTTTTATTTATGTTTATGTTGCGTAACACCACGGCTACAGGGAGGAAGATGGTGCCCTGTAGTCGGGGAGAGTGACACTATCCACAGGTCGGAATGAAAGGTAAACGGTTGTTTGGGAACGATCCGACGGTGTTCCAAACGTGTGTGTTAGGTCTGCCTGGCCAGGTTAACAAATTTCGATTCGAATCGTCCGCTTCTCACGGTTTGGGACTGCTCGATCCCTTTGCCATACAAAGTAATAAGAGTAATATTATTATGATCAATCTTGATGTTTGCTTAAAAGTTCTACCATGGTTGAATAGGATTAGTTGCTTACATAGAATGGTTAATCAACTAGAATATGGAAAGCTAAAATGTGAAGTAAGGACCTACTCTTTATTGCTTTTCAACAAAAGGAAAACCCGAGCCTCACAGAACCCTGCATAGTCTAGTTAGGTGGGCTATGTATACCCGTTGACGGTTAAGTCTTGCTAAGTATTAGAATACTCAGCCTTGCTGTTGAAACATTTTTCAGGTATGAGTTTTGATGACCAGATCGCTAGTCTGTCTTGGCCCTGCTCTTTTCCTCCTGGCTGGTCCATAGAGTGGGATCCGTCTTCGGCCAGCAATGACCTCGATGAGTGATACCTTGCTTGGGCTAGCTTGGTATGCTTTTGCGACGTGTTGTAGCCGTCGTGTTTTCTTTCCGCTGCTTTAAACTCTGAACTTTAAACTTATGGCTTGTATAACATTTACTGAGTTTGGATCTGTAATAATGCTTTGAACTGGTTTGTAATAACTACTATGCTTGTGTTGTAAAATATGTGGTTGTAATATCTCTGGACTCGACTTCGTGCGGGGTATGCTTGTTCGATCCGAGAACCGGTGGTTGTATCGGGACGTTACCCGACAGACCAAGAATTGTTCTGTTTGAAGTGCGTTTGTAATAACTACTATGCTTGTGTTCTAAAATATGTGGTTGTAATATCTCTAGTATTTTACTTGGTATAGTATATGCTAGTAGTGCTTGTAGTTGAGTGAGATCAGTTCTCTTACTCGCGGGTTCATCGCTCTGTATTTATACATAGTGCTATAGTTTGCTACGGGTCGACATACGTAGTTAGATTGTAGTAGTAATCAATAGCGTAGACATGGTGTCTAGGCTAGGGGTTATCCATCATTTGCCTTATATCCCACGGTTTGTTAGTGGTAGGCCATAGGTGGTGACAGTCCTATTGGTCCTCTATAATCCTCCATGTTTGGATATAGCGTAGAGCTGTAGGCCAGAGTTGACTGGCAGACCAGATGTAATCCGGTGCCCGAAGCGAGTATTGTGCCCGAGAGATCGACCTTTCACTCAGCTATAGTGATATCTTAGGAATCCTCTCTATCCTTCTACCTATCTTGGTGTGTCCTTGGACCGACTAGAATAGAAGTGAGTGTGCACACACGTTCCCTGTGGATTCGATAACCCTTGGAATACTCTGAGGTGAAAGCTACAACGGTATCCGTGTGCTTGCAGATTTATTCGTGCACTAAAATACCCAACAAGCTTTCTAGCGCCGTTGCCGGGGAACGGTTGTTGTATCTTTCTTCGTACCTTGACGTCCTCGTATCCTTTGCTTTTGTTTTCTTCTACCTTGACCCCCGCTATCCATAGAGAAGCTATCCTTTAAAAGCTTCTCTACCCTACGGGATTTGTCCCGTACCATCTTTAGTTTTCTTTCTGCTATCTTTACCCCCGCTACCCATGGAGAATCCATCCTTTCACAGCCTCTCTGCCCCTAGGGAGGAGTTCCCAGAGCCACCATCATATACACGAATAATTCTCACATCCGGCTGTGAACTCTTTCTTGATCTTATTGTTGACGCTCACTAACGATCATTTCCAGGCGTCAACTTGATCAGAAAATCATGAGAGTTTGCATTTCTTACATGCATCCTTATCCAATAAAGTCCCTAAACCACACTTTACCTTTTAGAATATGAAAGTTGTGTTTTCAAGCTAAATTGCAGGTTACAAGCACACTTTGGCCCGACATAAAATCACAAAAATTATCAGAGCACTGATTTAGGCTCAATTTGACCAAGTGTAGCCCAAGAACCACACCAAAACCCGTCAAGACAAGGCAAACCCCAGCATTTAGATAAAAGGAGGCCCAAGACAGCCCGTTGGAAGAAGATGGGGGCGGTTGGTGGCCTGGGCAGGCCGACCGACCTACTTGGTCGGCCGACCTGGCCCGTGGGCCCCACCGCCTCAACTTCGCCACGTGTCATCTCCTCACTGGTTGCTGAAGATGGTTCTGCAAGCTTCACCCCGTGGCTCCATGCTATAAATACAAGGGGGAGGGGTGGAGAATAGGACACACACACACACCACACACCTCTCATCTCCTCTCTTGCATTCCTTGCATAGTCTTTAGGCTTAGTGGAGTTTAGGAGAAGTCTAGGGTCATCGAGTCACCGGAGTTGCTCGAGAGTTCTGGTATGGGTTCATCTCTAGCTCTCTCTTGTAATATTCGGTCATTTATAATAGAATTAGACTATGGTTACCGATATCTTCTTGAAGTATATTATGAGTTATCGGGTATATGCTTCTTGTCATGGTTGCGTTATTATTCAATGCTTGCATTGCATGATCGCCCTGTGCTAGAGATGGTTAGTCTTTTGTTCTTAGAACTCTATCAACTGCTCTAGTATTCGTATGATTGCTCTAGTATGATGTCTATCCATCCGGAGGGTGGGGGGCTCCGCGCGGGACACTAGAGTATCCCTTACTAGTGTAGACATGGTGTCTAGATTAGCTAAGAGTTGCTGGATGTCAACTATACCCACGGTTTGTATAGGTAGCCGGCAGGTGGTGACAACCCTGTCTGAGCCCGAGTAATCCTCCACGTTCGGTATGGGGGGGAGGAGGTACATAAAGTCGCCGGGGTATACGGGCTCCTCCCATTGCTTCGATAGCGATCTCCCTGTTGTGTAGTTTAATCTTTGACGAGCTAACCAATGAGAAAGTGTAGATATAGCTAGCCTAGCACGGTTGACTCGAGTCTGACTTTTACCTTGCTCTCGACCTAAAGCATCTTTTATCTTTCTTTTATCTTTTATTTATCCAAGAGGGTAGTTTGTGTGTGTGTCACACTACCTCCTACCATGTTATTATCTTACCCCTATTTATGCATGAGAATATCCAATCTAGATAGAGTTCACCAACTAATCTATATATCTTCTCACTCACCGCATTCTTTGCGGAAATATAAATGACACCCCGGTATACTCCCGGGTAAAATGCTACAGCGGTATTCCGTGCGCTTGCGGATTTATTCGTGGTTCATGAAATACTGCTACTCCAAATTGGCGTCTACGGACTTCATCGCTAGTGACGTTGGTAGGCGCCAACAAGCATTTTTGGCGCCGTTGCCAGGGAAGGCACAGAGTGAAATATATAGACAAAGTTGTGAACAAAATTGAAATTGGTATTCGCTTGCTAAACAGGCTAACTTGGCTTTGTTTTCTTGCCTTTGTTGATATGAAAACAGGGTAGTTTATGACCGGTTTCGACTTGCCGTAAAACTTTCCTTCCGATCCAGAGTCACTTCTGAGAAGGACGTGAGCTCGTCTCGTATCACCTCGGAGATCACTCTCGGCAGTTGATCCAGTCATCGCATTGTCGTCAGCTCCTAGAGCTATGGCCCAGAAGACACTCCGTGATTACTCTGCTCCGTCCGCTAACCAGGTCCCGTCCGAGCCCGAGGTTAACACCGGAGGGGAAAAATTTCGAGATCAAGACGGGTCTCATTACGATGGTGCAGGCCAGCCCTTTCTGTGGCAAGGCCAATGAGGATGCCAGTGCTCATCTCCCGCAGTTCCTGGAGCTCTGTAGTACTTTTGTTATCAAGGGTGTATCGCAAGATTCCATCCGGCTCCGTCTGTTTCCGTTCTCTCTCTTGTGGAGAGCGAAACAGTGGTTTTATGCTAACAAGGCTGCTGTGGATACTTGGGACAAATGTGCCAAGGCGTTCCTCTCGAAGTTCTTCCCGACTGGCAAAACCAATGCTCTTCGTGGTCGAATTTCGAACTTCCAGCAGGCATCAAATGAGACAATTCTGGAAGCTTGGGAGAGGCTTTAGGACTACATTCTGGCGTGTCCGCACCATGGAATGGATAATTGGCTCATTCTACAGAACTTCTACAACGGGTTGACACAGTCATCCCGTGATCATGTGGATGCTGCTGCGGGTGGAGCTTTCTTCTCGCTGACCATTGAAAGAGCTACATCATTGATCGAGAAGATGGTTTCCAACCAAGGTTGGAGCGATGATCGCCTCCAACCACGCTAGCGAGGTATGCACTCCGTCAAGGAGGCTGACATGCTCGCTATGAAGATTGATCTCCTCCTCAAGAAATTTGAGGATTATTCCCAATATAAGGCTCAGATGCAAACACTTCAAGCCTTAGAAACTTGCATGATGTGCAAGGTATGCGGGAATGTTGGACATTCAGGTGACAATTGCCCAGAAACCCAAGAAGAAGCTCTATTCCTCAATGGCAGCAATGGGTTTCGTCCACAAGGAGGTCAGGGGTGGAATCAACCATGCCCATACTACCAAGGAGGTAATGGGAATTCGAATTCTTTCGGTCCTAACCAGCCTACCTTGAGAGATCTTGTCTACGGCCAAGCGAAGATTAATGAGTCCCTTCAAAAGAAGTTGGCCGCCATAGACAAATCTACGGAGACTATCCATGCCAAGATGGATGGATTCTCCACGGCTATGAAGAACCAGCTGAGTTTCAATAAGGCACTAGAGACTCAATTGGCTCAACTAGCTGCTGCTACAGCTGCTGCTGAATTAGGGAAGATTCCGGGGCAACCCGAATCAACTCTAGAGAGCGTAAATGTCATCAATGCTATGTGGAAGGAGCCACTTAGCGGGACACCCCTCAGCTATGCAGAGAAGCTCACACGCCCAAGAAGAGGTGCGTGGGGCGAGTTAGAAGCCACGATAAGAGAAGATCTCAGAACCCCAGTGATCAGCTGCTCAATATTTGATTATGAATTTGATCACGCCCTTTGTGACCTTGGAGCCAGCATCAACATCATGCCCAATGTAACTTTCGAGAAGCTAGGCTATCCATCAATTTCTCCTACCACTATGTGTGTTCAACTGGCGGATTCTACGATAAGAAATCCAAAAGGAGTTGTGGAAAGGTTAAAGGTAAAAGTCAAGAATACCTACATATTAGTGGACTTCGTAGTCCTTGATATGAAAGGAGATCTTGGGATTCCGCTCATACTTGGGCGACCATTCCTCAAGGATACAAATGCCAGAATTGATGTGGGGAGAGGAAGAATCAGCCTCCGTATCATGGGAAAGACCATGAAATTCAAATTCCAAAACAAGAGAGAGGTATTCCTGATTCATGAGGATAGTGAGAAACAAGGGCTATGGGCAGAGTCAGGTTGGGATGATCAAGATTATCATCCCCCTTCCAAGCCAGCTTGGGAGGATTGGGAGATTCATACTCCACCAACCGAGCTAGTGGAGGACGACCAGAAGATCCCTAACTTCATCGCCAATACAGTATGGGAAGATCTAGAAATCATCTATCCAGCATCCGAGGATCCTGTTCCTGCGCTGCCTACGCCACCAAAGAAGACCAAGAAGGTGTGGCGCAAGAAGAACAAGATGTCATCGACTGCTACTACTTCTCCAGGTATGGACGAAACGACCTCAACCTAATCAGGTATGGAGAAATGTCCTGCTTTTCGGACCCTAAACCAAGAGCTAGCTTGGGGGAGGTTCCCTCCCCTAAGTCAACTGTATCCCTTTATTTGCTTTCAATAAAATTTGATAAAAACAAAACAAAAATTTACTGCTTTATTTCCCTTTTTCATGATGCGCGGTAAGAATGTTTTAACTCCATATGATAAGTTGAAAGGATGAGCTTTGCTTTGCTCTATCATGTCTGTTGTGCCTAGTTTGAAAATAAGAGTTCTCTTGAGTTTAAATCTGCTGGTTATGCAAATATCTTGCGAATGAACCTGAAAGTTCCGTGGGTTGCATGTGCTTGATCCAAGTCTAAGTTGTTGTGAGTTTAGATATGGCAAATAAAGTTGTGCAAGTTTGTTCTAGTGATGCTTGAAGTCTGGAGTTGTTTTCAAAAAAAAAAAATTTAAAGGCAAGTTCCCCAGTGATATACAATGTCCTACCAGAGCCATATGTCATATTCCATGAAAAAACTTTACACATATGCTGCTTGATGTTCTGTTGAGTTTTGTCAAATTGTGTGACCCTAGTGAGATGCTTTTCATACTTTCTCGATCATAAGCACGTACACGCCACATCCATTTGCTATATTCCTACACTGTGAATTGGCATTACCATCCATCCATTCCACATAATAAATGCTCCATGTCTTGGTGATCTCTCTCGTAGAACATCCCTGAAATAAAATAAGTTAGATTATGGTTGCCCCAAAAAGAGAGAAAAAATGGCATGCCAAAGAAGCATGACCCAAAAAAAAGAGAGAGAAAGGGGTAACCATGTCTCAAAAAAAAGAAGAGAGATTGGGATGATTCGAGAGAGAAAAGCCATTGCATCAAGGAGTAAGCTATATCCATCCATCCACTCATACACTTGCACCTTTTGATCGAGATTGCATGACTTGTTTCTCCATGGATCCTCTCTTTGACTTTACAATAAACAAAATACAAGTGTGCCATGTTCTTATCCTACCTTGAGCTCCACAAAGGCTTGTAGTAGTAGGAAAGATCAAAGGCAAACACTGCCCTGGTAAGGAAATACAAGATGAGTGCCTCAAGAGAGTTATCCTGGGAGCTTTGCCATGTTTTCAAAAATCTTTCAAAAGTAACTCCAGATGGATTACAGATCTATGAACAAGTAAGTACTACTTTATGCACCGTTATAACTCTCAACAGCCCAAGACAAGAAGATAGCTAAAAAGCCCCATGAAGGAGTAAGGTAATTTAAGCTTATAGATGAATCTCTTTGCTTCAGACTATGACATGACAGATAAGATACGAGTCAAAGTGATTTTCTGATCAATAACCTGATTTGTCATACTTTGCTCAGGATGAGCAAAGGACAGCTTGGGGGATCTTGTTGACGCTCACTAACGATCATTTCCAGGTGTCAACTTGATCAGAAAATCATGAGAATTTGCATTTCTTACACGTATCCTTATCCAATAAAGTCCCTAAACTACACTTTACATTTTAGAATATGCAAGTTGTGTTTTCAAGCTAATATGCATGTTACAAGCACACTTTGGCCCGACATAAAATCACAGAAATTATTAGAGCACCGATTCAAGCTCAATTGGACCAAGTGTAGCCCAAGAACCATACTAAAACCCGTCAAGACAAGGCAAACCCCAGCATTCAGACAAAAGGAGGCCCAAGATAGCCCGTTGGAAGAAGATGGGGGATGGTTGGTGGCCCGGGCAGGCCGACCGACCTACTTGGTCGGCCGACCTGGCCTGTGGGTCCCACCGCCTCAACTTCGCCACATGTCATCTCCTCACTAGTTGTTGAAGGCGGTTCTACAAGCTTCACCCCGTGGTTCCCTGCTATAAATACAGGGGGGGTGGAGAATAGGACACACACACACCACACACCTCTCATCTCCTCTCTTGCATTCCTTGCATAGTCTTTAGGCTTAGTGGAGTTTAGGAGAAGTCTAGGGTCATCGAGTCGCCGGGGTTGCTCGAGAGTTCTAGTATGGGTTCATCTCTAGCTCTCTCTTGTAATATGCGGTCATTTGTAATAGAATTAGACTATGGTTACCAATATCTGCTTGAAGTATATTCTAAGTTATCGGGTATATGCTTCTTGTCATGGTTGCGTTATTATTCAATGCTTGCATTGCATGATCGCCCTGTGCTAGAGATGGTTAGTCTTTTGTTCTTAGAACTCTATCAACTGCTCCAGTATTTGTATGATTGCCCTAGTGTGATGCTTGTCCATCCGGAGGGTGGGGGCTCCGCGCGGGACACTAGAGTATCCCTTACTAGTGTAGACATGATGTCTAGATTAGCTAAGAGTTGCTGGATGTCAACTATACCCACGGTTTGTAGAGGTAGCCGGCAGGTGGTGACAACCCTATCCGAGCCCGAGTAATCCTCCACGTTCGGTATGAGGGGTAGGAGGTACATAAAGTCGCCGGGGTATACGGGCTCCTCCCGTTGCTTCGATAGCGATCTCCCTATTGTGTAGTTTAATCTCTGACGAGCTAACCAATGAGAAAGTGTAGATATAGCTAGCCTAGCACAGTTGACTCGAGCTCTGACTTTTACCTTGCTCCTGGCCTAAAGCATCTTTTATCTTTCTTTTATCTTTTATTTATCCAAGAGGGTAGTTTGTGTGTGTGTCACACTACCTCCTACCATGTTATTATCTTACCCCTTTTTATGCATGAGAATATCCAATCTAGATAGAGTTCACCAACTAATCTATATATCTTCTCACTCACCGCCTTCCCTGCGGAAATATAAATGACACCCCGGTATACTCCCGGGTAAAATGCTACAGCAGTTTTCCGTGCGCTTGCGGATTTATTCGTGGTTCATGAAATACTGCCGCTCCAAATTGGCATCTGCGGGTGTCATCGCTGGTGACGTTGGTAGGCGCCAACACTTATCACTCTAGTTCGGAAGCCTTCCTTCTCTGGGTTAGAAAGTGAAAACCCATACCACCATTTGTCAGATTTTGAGCAGTTGTGTTCATTGTTTGCCATTGCAGGCATGACACAAGATACCCTTAAGTGGAAATTGTTCCCTTTCTCTCTTATAGGGAAGGCCGAACAATTGTACACGTATACCATAGGCAGTGTACACGACAACTGGGATGAGCTTAGAGACAAGTTCTGTCTTGAGTTCTTCCCGATGTACCGTATCATTGCTCTACATAGGGATATCCGCTCTTTCCAACAGAATGAGAGGGAATACATTAGAGTGGCCTGGTACAAATTTTTGAGTTTGATAGAATCTGAACCTGTACTATCGATACCCGAATACTTGTTGCTTTGCAACTTTTATGAGGGCCTCGACAAGTACTCTGCCTTTCATCTCGATGTTGTCTCTGGAGGATCATTTCCCTGTATGACTCTAGCTGAAGGTAGGGAATTCTTATATGATATCATAGATTCCACCACCTTCACGATCATGCCCGAACTCCTCCGGGAAATATGCAAGTCGAACCAAGTGGATCTTCTAGCTGTTAAATCCAATCTTTCATCTTCCACATCCTTAGATTCAGCTCTAGAAACCTCGCCTGAACCATGAACATCGGAGGGAGAAGAAATTCACCCCCCGAAGTTCCCTTCTAGATTTGAGGATGAATCAATGGGAAACCATAGAAACACCTAGAATCTCATAGATGCCCAATCAGGGAAGAAACCTTCCTTTGTCCACGCCGATCAATCTAGAGATCTCTTGACTGAACCTTCCCTTAGGCCTACGGTGCCTCTTTCTTCTCCCGATACCCTCAACGAAGCATTTCTCAAGGAGACCATGAGAGAGGAATGGTCAGATGGAGTGAAATGCTTTTCTAAAGCAGTTTGGATTAGTTCACCCTCCATGATCACTCCTTATTCTATAAGGGGAATTACCGTAGAATCCCACATTAACCCCATCATGGAGGTTAATGTTTTGCCATGGCACTTAGCGTACACTCTTCTGGGCAATGTTACGCTAAGACCATCTGGAACGCTATTAGAGAGTTGTCCCTTGGGACACATCATTGAATGTTAGGGGGTCACAAGTGCCGTGCCGCTCATAATAGACAAAATTGAGGTCAACTCAGATTTCCATATCTTCGATATCCTCGATTTTGATCTTCTCCTAGGCTTCCCGCTTGAAAAACTTCTCGCATCATAAGGAAGCCTAGATGAAATGCTTAGGAAAACCGCTTCTGCCACTTCTACCTATTGCTTAGAAAATTCTATGGCGAAGCATTTTCTCGAGCCAAACCCGCTCAAGGAGACAATGCATGAATCTCCATTCATACCATCCGAGCCCATTCTCCCCGAGGTTGCAAAATCTGCCACTTCCGAAGAGAATGACTCGGAAGTTACCCTTCACTTCCGTGAAGACGAACGATCATTATCCCCCTTGAGCGAGTTTGAGCCTCTTCCCTCTGGCCCCGAGAAAGTTGTTCTCGACCACGATCGAGATTCAACTATGATTTCCCACGATGAATCTCTTGAGATGGAGAATCCATGGGCCATGGAATTTGATGAGGCACCGACTCTAGAGTCCAAAGAAAAGGGTTCCTTAGATGAGCATGGGAGTTTCATCCTTGAAATACCACAAGAACCATGCTCATTTAATGCGTCTTCAGAGTCAGGAACACTTTGTGCCCCGAGCACACATGAGGACTACAACCGCCTTGAGGTCCTCTCATGCAAAACTTTCAGAAGGCTGGTTGTAGATGTATATGTTTATCACAAACATTGCAGATTTCGTGAATGCTTTGTGGCACTAACCTTGCAGCCAAAACTTCATGACACATCAACAATTGGTGATGAAAGGGGAACACATCACTAACGATCGCTGCAAGAGGATGTTCCCATGGTCGAGCTTATGACCATAGAAACAAAGCACTGCCGGGAGATAGCCCAGATTATCATTAATTTATTTCCCTTCAATAAAAGCAAGAGCATACTCTAGGATAAAGTTTTCTTTCCGGTATTTTTGGTCGCTAACCATTCCAGGTGAAGATCAAAGAGAATGACGGACAGGCAACACCTACGAACATGAGAGCTACACTGACTACAACATTTTGATATGTCTTGATGGAAGAACAACTACAGAAGGAGACTTGAACTCCACACACTTGAAGTTCTGTTGCTCAGCAATGCAAACTCCAAGTGTGGGGGAGGTATGTGAGTACCCCGAAGTAAATTCCTTTCATTTCGATCCATATCTTATTTTGGAATTGGTGTTAGTTCTTGCATCTTGCTCTATAAATAAAATTCAGAAAAAAATATGAGAGGAGTTGCCATGTTGACAATATTGAGTTCTCATCAACAAAACGCCATGGTAAGTACTCTTGGTGTCCTGCTTTTGACATTAAACAAAGCCCTGCCGGGAGGTCGCTCGAGGATCACCAGAGTAAGTCTCATGGTGAGATTAATATTTAGTTTGAATAAATTTTAGGGCTCCCTGGTTCTTAAAACTGGCAGAGCCAGTATTTCGTTTCCACTATCTCGTTGAATACAGCACCAAGTACAAGTACAAGTGTGGGGGAGATCTCTCAAGATCATCATTGCCATACATATTCGAGATCTCCCACATATGTATTGCACAACATCATCTGCACAAATATGACAAGGGGCAAGGCAAGGACACCAGAGTCAGTCAGCCACCCGATGGTTTGGCTGAATCACCACTGCCTTGACCCCCATATTTTTCAAGAGTGATGGTTTGTGCATCCTCTACCTCTCAACTCACTTGATTCATGAGTTTGAATGAATTTTAAATCTGACTCATTAAAATCAAACTCAAAATAAATCAGTGTATCCACCTGCTTTACATGTTTCCCATGGTTGGCTTGCATATATTTTATTCCATGCTTATCACCTTGATGCTTGTGAACAAAAATCCTCAGGAAAGCATGCTTATCTAAGTAGTTGACGTTTGAGATATGGTTTGAATGATATGATCTTCGCTCTTTACTGTTTAAGTGCTTGAGAAATTTATTTGGAAATTTGAAAAACCCTTTGCGAAGCTCCTCTTTGATATGCCAAAGTCCTACCAAAGCCATATAATGAATTATCTTGAAAACCTTATACACATATGCTGCTTGTCTTGCATTGAGCTTTGTCAAATTGTTGTGACCCTTGAGAGAAATTTTTGTCATGCTTTCATGGTCAAGATTCACGCGCACACCATATACCCCTTGCTATGCTTCTTTGAGAAGTTAGCATCGTACCATCCACTCATTCCACAAAATAAATGCTCCACAGTATGTGTTGGTCTCTCTCTCTCTCTAGTTTTTGTTAAAGAAAAAAAAGAGAGGCATGGGCTATCAAAAAAATATGGACACATGAAGGTCCAAGTATTGAAAAAGAAAGAGAAAAAATATGGACACATGAAGGTCCATGAAAAAAAAAGAGATAGCCATGCTCTCAAAAGAATTTATGTATAGAGAGAGAGAGATCATACAAAAGAAGTTTCCATTCCATCCACCCCAATCCATACACGTGCACATCTTGATCTGATTGTACGACTTGACTTTTCTCTTTGGATCCGGTTTTTGACTTTGCAATATATGTGATACAAGTATGCCTTATCCTTCATACCCTACCTTGAGCTCCACATATAGCCATCATTAGTGGTAGGATGAAGAAAAGGCAAGTCAAAATGCCTTGGTAAGGACATATACACATTGAGCGATCTGAGAGAATCAAATGAGGAGCTAAGCAAGGTTTATTTTGAAAACTTATTGAAAAATCCCAAGCTACTTGACATGAGGAGCAGAAGTGATTTGATTCAAAACCATTCCTTGCCTCAACTACCCAAGATAGTGTGATAGACACTTCAAAGTTCACAAGTGCAAGATATGGTTTGGAATAACTCTTATGCTTGCTTCATACCTTTGGAAGTCATGTTGTACCTTAGTCCTTTTTGCTTTACTCAAGACGAGCAAAGGCCAAGTGTGGGGGTGTTGTTGACGGCACTTAAGTATCAATTTTACGCCTTCAACTCCTGCATAAATACATAAAATGTAAACATCAACATAGTGGTAGGGGTTTACTACTGACCATTTCCACGAGTGTTGGTAATTATTTGTATGCAAGTGAAATGAGATAGAAAACACACTTCAAGAGCAAGGAAACACACTCCTCAATCCAAGGCAAAAGGCGTCGATCAATTAGAGCCCGCCATTCAGTCTCACATGGATCAAAGGGCCCATTTTCGGACACAACTGACTTAGACAAGAGCCATTCCACATGGATTAGGCAAGAGGGCCCACCTACCAGTCACCTAGCCAAAGATGGGCCGATTCAAAGCCGGCCGATGGTTGGCCGACCACCCGGTCGGCCGACCAGCCCACTGCACCAACGAACCTTAGGTTTCGACGTGGTGGCTCCTCATTGGTCCTAGATGTCGGTTCTGGGAGGATCACCTGCTGAAACCGACCTTGCTGGCCATGGCTCCCTCTTATATATATGAGGGGAGGGCCTCCATTTCAAGACATCCACCAAGTGCAACTTCAAGCCTTCTCTTGGTTTAGAGTTGTCATAGAGTAGGGAGAGGGTAGAGGTACTCAGGAGGGGCGCCGGTATTCGGCGCTCTTCTCTATTTTGTACCTCTACGAGAGTGAGTGAGTAGTTCGGGAGAAGTGCCGGGGTGTCGGCACTCTTTTGTCAGCTTGTACCTCTACGGATGCTGCTACATTCTTCAGGTTTAGTAAGTATTCATGGTTCCCATCTCTAGTTTTATACTTGGTATAGTATATGCTAGTAGTGCTTGTAGTTGAGTGAGATCAGTTCTCTTACTCGCGAGTTCGTCGCTCCGTATTCGTACGGAGTGCTGTAGTTTGCTACGGGTCGACATACGTAGTTAGACTGCAGTAGTAATTAGTAGCGTAGGCGTGGTGTCTAGGCAAAGGGTTATCCTTCGTTTGCCTTATATCCCATGGTTTGTTAGAGGTATGCCGTAGGTGGTGACAACCCTATTGATCCCCTATAATCCTCCACGTTCGGATATAGAGTAGAGCTGTTGGCCGGAGTCGACTGGCAGACTAGTTGTAAGCTGGTGCCCGAAGCGAGTATTGTGCCTGAGGGATCGACCTTTAACTCAGCTGTAGTGTTATCTTATGAATTCTCTCTCCCCTTCAACCTATCTTGGTGTGTCCTTGGACCGTCTGGATTAGAAGTTAGTGCACACACGTTCCCTGTGGATTCGATAACCCTTGGAATACTCTGAGGTGAAAGCTACAATGATATCCGTGCACTTGCGGATTTATTTGTGACACTAAAATACCCAACAAACACGATGGTGCAAGCAACACAAGGGTTTAGATAGGTTCGGGCTGCACGGATGCATAATACCCTACGTCCTGTTGGGTGGTTTGTATTGCCTTGAATGTAGATGGGTGCGTATGCGCTAGGTTATGGCCTGATCTACCCCTAGAGGGGTCCTTGCCCGCCCTTATATAGGCTGGGGGAGCAAGGTTACAAGGAAACCCTAGGTCGGTATGAGCCTAAGAGTCTACACCGAGTACTACTCGGGTGGTTTCTTTCTATACCGACTAGTTCTAAGTCTATCGACAAGTTACATGCTGAATGGGTATGAGACATGCCCCATCCCATATCTAGTACTGATCCATGCCACATTAGGTATTATGTGGCCCCGGTCTGATATGGTCCCACGTGATCCGCTTCACCCTGGGCAATCATCAACCGATGGCATGCGTAGACCTTCATTCCAGCAGTGCATGAAGAATGGGCACCGCCAGTGATTTGCTTCTCGCTTGGCTCATTCTTGAAACTGGCATTCTGCTTTCTCCTTCTGACGCTGGCACTTGTTGATCAGCATCTACAATGTAACATGTCGATGAGGTCTTCTAAAATTTCTTCCAAGATCATATCGGCCCTGTCCCCCCCGAGTTGGTTGGCCGAAGCTCGTGCTTTTGGGATCAACTGCTCCTGAATGCTTGGTGTTGACGCCTACCAACATCATCACCGGGACTGAGTAGTCCCGAATGATAACGCCCACAAGCATCAATTGGGTGGCAGGTATCTCATGGGCCACGAATAAATCCGCAAACGCACGGAGTACCACCGTAGCATTTTACCCGAGAGTAACCCGGGGTGTCATTTATATTTCCACAGGGAAGGCGATGGTATAAAGAGTTTATTAAGTTATGGAGAACTCCATGAATGAGTATCCATGGTCGAACAGGGGTGAATAGCTCATGATAAAAGGGGGTAGCGTAACATACAAGCGTAACCAGATAAATTTTCCTTAGGAGAGAGGAGAGGCAAGAGCTAGATCAAGGGTAACTAAAGCCATAATATATGGCACACACTCATGAGCATGTTGAGCTGAGTCGTTCATACACATAGAAGAGCCTACGAACATGGACTAGGGAGACCGCAACCAGCTGAATAGGACAGGCCTGATCAACCGACGGCTTTATGTACCTCCTACCACTCTATCCGAATGTGGAGGGTTACTAGGGCTCGAACAGGGCTGTCACCACCTGCCAGCTACCTCTCAATCCGTGAGATAGAGTCGCATTCAAACGTGGTCATTAACCCAGGCACCACGCCTGCGCTAACAAGCACCACTCTAGCCTTGCGCAAGGACACCCATGTCTATTCGGGGCCTTAGTTCTACAACGCCCAATTAAGGAAGATGAAGCAAAGCCATGAAACAAGAACTAGACTAGCATATGAACCAAACAAATCAAGCATGGCTCAAGAGAAGGATCATACACACAAGCAAAGGCATATGAACCAAAGTACTGGATAGATAAATAAACTCTAGTACAAACTCAGAACATTACATAAAGAGAAGGTAAAATACATACCGGACTCTCCATGAAGACGTTAAGACCTTGAACTACGACTCGAACCGGAACTCCACTAGTCCTAAGACCTCTACAAGAAAAGGTAAAATCTACATCTTGAGAGTATTTCTTGTATTGCTTGAGATGTTGTTGGATGAGTGTTTTGGAGCCCCTCCCCTCATATATATAGGAGGGAGCCACCCTCTCCTCGACGGGAATCTGAAGCTATCACACATGGAACCGACATGGAGAACCAATGGAGAGCTGCCACATTGAAGAGGTAAGTCGGTGGGGCCCATGGGCTGGCCGGCCGACCAGGGTGGTCAGCCGGCCATGGGCCGGCCCCACCAGCCTCTCCTCTTTTACGTAGTGGCTGATCAGTGGGCCCTCTTATCCCTAGATGCTGACATGGTGTGTTTTATGTTGGTTTGCTTCTCTGGTGGGCCCTCCAATCCATGTAATGCTCGTGTGGCGGCTTCTGATTGGACGACGCCTTGCTCCTTGGATTAAAAGGGTATGATTGCCCTTCATTTTAGCTAAAACCTGCACTCATAGAAATCTAGAGGGACATGTGGAATTAGGTGATTTATTAGCGACATGAGTGTAAGAAATGCAAGTTCATCCATTTATTGTCACTAGATTGACGCTCAGAATTGGTCGTTAGTTAGCGTCAACAAGATCCCCCAAGCTGAACTTTGCTCGTCCCTGAGCAAAGCTAGACTTTAGGTTGTTGATCTGGAGTTGCTGCAATATTTCATTTCTTTGCCATGCATAAGTTACAACAGAACATTCTTCCACAAATTGAATAAATCGGTCAAAATTTGCTCACCCTTTTTACCTTAGTCTCCATGGGGCTTTAGGTCTTTTCCTTGTCTTGAGTGGTCGAGAAACAGAACGATTCATAAAGCACCACTCACACATTCCTTGCTCAACTTTACATCCGGAGGTTTTAAAAGATTTTTCAAATAAAAACAAGTTCCTCAAATGACACTCTCGAATCACTCACAGTGTATAGTTCCTCACCAAGGCCTTTGTATGGCTTCTTTCTCCTACTTCTAAAAAGGCTTTTTTGGGGCCCATGGTAGGGAGAAAAGCAAGGCATACTTGTTTCAAATATTTTGCAAAGCCAAATGAATCCGAAAGAGTAATCAAGTCATACAACCATGATCGAGAAGTGCATGTGTATGGATATGTGGTGGATGGAATGGAGAAAGTAAAATACTCCATGTATGGTCTCTCCCTTCTAATTATTTTAGGCATGGCTAGCTATCTCTTATTTGCATGGACCTTCATGTGCCCAATATATATATATATATATATATATATATATATATATATATATATATATTCAATTCATAGCTCATGCCCTTCATAAGGAAATTTGGGAGAGACATCATAGAGTTTGGAGTATTTTGGAGAAGGATGAGGTGGATGGTATGAAAATGCTATTTTCCGGTGTAGAAGATTTAGCAAGTGGAGGTGGTGTCTACGTGATTCTCGATCATGAGAGTATGAAAAGAAACTCACAAAGGTCAGAAAAATTGGCAAAACTCAAAATGATACAAGCAGCATGTATGTTGGATTGTTCCTTTATAAGCTTCATGCATATGGCTCTGGTAGGAATTTTTCATTACTGAGGAACTTTTGGTTTTCAAGTTTTGAAAGATGAAAATTCCGGACGTAAAATTTTGCTCAAAACAAGTTTGTAGATTCATCATATCATATTCCTCAACAGCTTAGACTCGGATCATGCACTCGCAACCCACAAAATTTCAGGTTCAAGGCAAACTTTTTGAGACCAACAAACTTAGTTCTTGGAGAATATGAGTTGTAAACTACGCATGAAGAGGAAATTGAAACAGAGCAACTGTCCATCATTTCAACTGAAGAACTTAGGCATTCTTACCGCTCATGAGAAAGTAACATAGAGCGAACTTAAGGGAAATAAAGACATGCGACATTTTTTTTATGCAATGCAATGCAAGATGATGAAAGGGAAATATGCAAATGTATGGATGCATGTTACCTTCCGGGCTTCCTTCCCCCCAAGCTGGCTTACTGACAGGGTCCAGGGTGGTACCCATAGAACTGGTAGAAAGCCTGACTTTTGTTGTACTGCTTCTGCAGCAGCTCCATCGTGGCATTGTGATTTGTTTGTTGCTGCGTGTGATGCCGCTCGGTATCTTCAATGTGTCAGTTGAGAGTCCCTTGGATTTGCTGCGTTCTCTCGTCGATGTTGCTGACCCGGAGGTTGAGGTCATGGAACCCCTGAGTGAGGTCACGATATCCTCAAGCTGAAAATGAGCGCCGGGCAGCAAAGAGTGGGGGTGCCAGCCAGAACTGGAACTACTGCCGTAGGACCAGTTAGCGTGCGCGGCCTGGTCCCACTCAGTGCTACCTACACTTTGCCATGATGATCCTCCGGCCTCCTACTGCGGAATCTACTGGTCCCACCCAGACTATTGTCTGGATGAAGACCAGGCCATCCCTCCAGCTGTTGCATGTCCTGCATAACCATGAAAAGCTTGTGGTGGAGGTGGTGGCATGTCCATTGCAGCATTTCGGGATCTACTTCTGGTCATTCTTCCGGACACGCTACTCCTGTGAGATGCTTCTATAGGCTGCAACTCAAAAGTAAAATCATGTCTCTTATATAAACAAAGTCCCGGGTTAGGAAGCAGGATCTCGTTCACATAGCCGGGAAAGAAAAATATAATAGAGCCATCCGTAGCACTCTTCAGAGTGTGCCCTCGAACCAAATAAGCCAAATCAATTTTTGGGCGAGGAGTAGCGATGTAAGAAATTTGAGCCCAATTTAAAACACCCAAACTAGTGGCAATTCATGTGACCAAAGAAGTGCATTCGATGGGTCCAAGCATTCAAAAATTTCCAAGCCATTGGCGAACCATTTCTTGCACGGGGGCAATTTTTATCTTGTTCACCATGGCATAGAGAATGCGAAGTTCATCAATACGAATGGTTCGGACATATCTCTTGGAAAACAAGTAAGTGCAAGCCATTTATGCATCAGACGCAAGGTCGGATGTTGAATATCATTGCAACGTGGATGCGAGTACGCGTTTAACCCAGAAATGGAATGCCAAAAACTCTCTTTATGATAACCGTGAGTTGCTTGCTCAACGTCGGTGGTGCATCTTTGGTGAAAACCCAAAATTGTGCTGAAATCTTTCTAGGACAATATGTACTCTTTTCCAAAAAAGCGAAATGAAAATCCATTTTCGACTTCCACAAGAGTGCAAAGAAACTGGATCGTCAAATCCCGGGAACCCGATTCGGAATTTCAGCAAAGGTCGACCAACCCATGGCCTTCCAAACACTTGCAAATTCGGTGTCCATACCTGTCTTTTCCAGTAGGTCTTCGTTAAATACCCAAGTGTGACCGAAGGTTCGGTCCATGATCATGTTGTAGGCTTGGAACTCCCGATCTCCTCGGAGCTCGATGTGAGAGTCGTCCGGCGCCTCCTCCTCTTGATGTTCAACTTGCTCTTCTGGCACCTGGGACTCGGCCTGCTCGTCATGGTGGGTGAAGCTCGGCGTGAGAGTGGATGAGCGGTGCGAGCTTAATCGAATTGAGCTCGACCCGGTCACCTTCTTGAACATGTTCACGAACTTCTTCCCGACGTTCCTTATACCTGAAATCAAAATCACACAGAGCACAACCAAGAACTCGGAGGGGTTACGTGAGAGTTAGTAAAATCAAGGTCAGCCGTCCGAGAGTTAGTAGTCCTTGCAGGGCTTGGTTGCCTCTCACAAAAATCATTCTTGTAGGTGATAACACTCCACAAAACCATTCTTGTGGGCGATGACACTCCACAAAATCATTCTTGCGGGGTAGTAGTACCACCACAAACACGTTCTTGCAGAGAAAGGAAGGAGAACACAAAATGCAAATGGAATGCAAATGGAAATGAAAAGCAGGAAAATATTTTTCTTCTTTTCTTGGATCAAGAACAAGAGCAAAGAGAGCAGAAGGGGGAAGAACTCGACGTGGTGCTGGTGTATCTCGGGCTAGGGGTGATGCAAGTGACCCCTGTGCACCGGCTTTTATAGAGGGGCGCCAACCCTTGGTCGACCGACCAAGGTGGTCGGCCCGCCATGTGCCGGGCCCGTTCCCCTTCAATCTTTTTCAGAGACGCTTAATGACTGCCACACACTCCAAAAATGCATGAATGCATGCAGAAGTAGGCTGATGCAGGCCTAGGAGTCGCCCCAAATGAATTTGTGCATGAAAATCATCCAAGTTCATGCATGCACTAGGTTCCAAACTTTTGTGGCAGCCATTTTCTTCCAAGATTGCCCCTTGGGCACTTGTTGAAATCCAAGATTCATGAAGGATGCAAATGCAAAAGGTGGCGAATCAAAACATGCAAGGGTTTTTGTGCAAAGGATGCAAATGCTCATGCAAGAATCAAATGAAAATGGAAGGATTTCAAACATGCAGTGATCGAATTTAAACATGGGATAGCTACCGATTTACCTGTCGGCAAGGGTTCAAAATTTAGAGTCTTTTGAATGAGACATTTTAATTCTTATCATCTTGGATCAAGCCTGACGAGAATTTCCAAAGTGGAACACCACATCAAGAAACTTGTTAGAAAAATTCGTACCTTGATGTAGTGTCTGGGGTGCATCGGGAATATCATTTGGTCCTCTTTGATCGTGTAGAACTTCTTATGATACTCATCGTCTCGTGGTACTGCCCCTGAGGGTTGACTATATTTAATCACTTTGATTGCACCAAAATATGGCTGCTTGTCCGATCGATGCAGTGTTCCTTGTTGTTGGTGATAAGTAAACGACAATAGAGCACCTCATTCGAAAAGGAGAACTTGAGCCTTTTCCAACGTCTGATGCAATCACGATCAATTCAATTGCCGGACTGTTGACTTCTCAAAGTTGAGAGTACCAAATCACTCTTGTCTTGAAGTCAACTCGGATTCGTCATGGAATTCATTGGCATATTGAAATTGAAGGGAGACTAACCCTGTTCACACAACGAGAAGACAACATTGTCGTGGTGTAGAAAACCACAGCCGGGTGGCGGATTGCACACAACTAAGCCCAAAGGGTGAGTACTCGGGGGTTAGCTAGGACTAGTTCGATCTCGCTGGAAGAACACGATGAACACAGCAGTTTAGAGTGGTTCGGGCCGCCGGAGCGTAATACCCTACGTCCACTGTGTGTTGTATTGCTTGTGTTCTTAAGAGGTTGAGAGTCTGAGGATTTGAGAGAGCTTGAGAGAGTCTCCCTATGTGCGGCGAGCGCCTCCTTTTTATATCTCAAGGGAGGCGCGTACATAGCCGTTGGGTCCCCGACAGGTGGGCCCAATCGATGTAGTATAAAATAACATACTGTTCATACATTATGGCGTTGCAGGCGAATGAGATCTCATCCCTGGATTTCCTTGCTTGCCCGCGGGAATCCTCCATCCAGCATACCCATGTGCTGTCTTGTCGAAACGGCGCCAAGCGTAGCTTGCGGCGGCGCCTGCAGCGTAGCTGAATGGGCCGTGTAGCTTGCGGCAGAGGCGGCATGATGGAAAAGTGCCATACCGTCGTATCCATTTAATGCGGCAGACGGGCTCTGCGCGGATGCGGCGCAGGCGGCTGTACTGTGTACCTCGGTAATATACGGTCTACGGTGAGGCCTGACAAAGGCTGCCCCGCGTGCCGCGGCGGCAGAGCACGCCTCAACCACCCGCATTGAATGCGGTGGGTAGGCGAGTCTTCCAGCGGAAGACCCGCGCCTGCGGGACACGTGGCGGCTCCGGACCCCCCCGGCGGTATGTTGGTTCTACGAGCGTGGGAGGTCCGGATGGACGCGGGAGGTCCCGGACCCCTATGGGGGGTCCGCGGCCTCATCTGTTGGCTCGGAGCTTCCCTTCCTCAAGGACACGTGGCATCACCGGACCCGTCCCAGAGCGGGGAGCGGGTCCGGTGCCGTTGGCCCGGTGAGGTAAGAGCCTGACCCGTGGGGCCCGGCTGCTCCGCCCCTTATGGCGTAGTTACGGACGACTACACGAGTCCTGCCTTGCTGCAGTAAGAGTGGGTATCCCTGCTACAGGGTACCGACAGTGGCCCCCGGGCCCACCTCGGGAGAGGTGACGAACTTGCAGGTGGGGCCACTACTGCAATTTGGCTCTGCATAACTTGAAGCCTCTTACTACAGGAGTCTTGTCCGGCTTTGACCATCCATCGGGTTTTCCGCTGCCTCATCACATCGCAACGGCTTTCTGACTCATGGCCCCCACGCACAGTGGTACACCTAGTCACGCGAGCGACGCTCAGCATTGTTGCGGCCGGAGTAAATAGAATATTTACCACCAGCACAGTTCTCGAAAAGCCTAGTTATGCCAGCGCTTAATGCGCGCACGTCAGCTCAGCTTCCGCCTCGCTTTGCGCGCGGGCAACGGTTCAGATCCCGCCTTTTCACACCTTTGCTTGTTACCCTCCCTCCCTGACAGGCAGGCCTGGGCCCCCTTGTCATGGACTGGGCGGCTAACATTAGGCGTAAGCGTCGCTTGGGTTCCAGCGACGGTTCCGGGGCGCGCCGGTTGGGTCAGGCTTCATAAAGGGACAAACCGCATACCGCAGTTACTTTTCCGCATTCGCCTTCTTCCTTCAAACCTTTGCGCCCCTTTGCCTTTGAGCCTCCTCGCCCCTTGCTCTCCTCACCTCCATAGCGAGATGGCATCCCTTGTTCGTCCCGGCCATTTCCAGACTAAGGAGGACCTGAACACGGTGCACCGCCTGCTTGGGTGGAGCGCACAGGAGACTGCCTGGGGGATTCGAGCAGGCTCGGTTCCCCTCGGCGATCTGCGCATCGGGGAATTTGTGCTGTTCATCTCACACATTTCCACCGGCTTGGGGCTGCCGATCTCCTCATTCTTTTTGCTGCTGCTGGAAGATTTCGGCCTCCAGCTTCAACATCTCATGCCGCACTCCATCCTCCTGACGGCCATCTTCGTCCACCTGTGCGAGATGTTCGTGGGGGTGTGGCCCTGCGTCATCCTCTTCCGCCACTTCTTCTTCCTGGTGAAGTCCAGGAAGGGCAAAGACGAAGTGGGGGCGCTCTACTTCCAGATGAGGAGCGACCTGCGGACACCGTACATCCCCGGGCTCACTGGCGGGAAGTGGGAGGATTGGCGCAGGGAGTGGGTGATCGCTACCACCGAAGCCAACGAGCGTCTCGCCTTGCCGACCGAGGGACCCGCCTCCAACTGCCAGTCCTGGAGGGCCAAGCCGTCCCGGCTGTCGGAGTTCGACTCCGTGCTGAGCAAGATCAGGGCGCTGGTGGAGGGCGGCCTCACCTCGCTATACGTGCTCGGGGACTTCCTGAAGCGCCGGATCGCCCCCCTGAAGCAGCGGCCGCATCCTGCTTGGAGCTTCACCGGCCCCAACGACTGCAGCAGGACCCATCGCGGAGAGGGGAGCTGTGACACCTCAGGTGTTAGTACACTTAAATACAGATCACGGTACCTCATTTAAACTTAAAAGAAAAATGTGGGAAATTAATTCAAAGAGGAGAGGTCAAATAAAAGTCAAAGTATACAAAAGAAATTAAAGGAGAAAGAAAAAGGAGTGAAAAGCTACTCAAATTTCAATTCAAAATTGTGCACAAAAATTTAGTTGGCTCATGAGAGGTACTTCAATTGACATGTGCTCAATTGAACTTCAGCAAAAAACCAACCAAAAACTGAATAAAACCAAAGCCCTTTTGTGCAAGTTTGAAAATTTACAAATAGTTCAAAATGTGAGTTTAAAATGAAAATTTGCATAACACAAAAGTTGTAGATCTTGAAAAGTTATGCAAAATTGGTATTCAACACTTTTTCATTTGAGCCCTCTAAGTAGGAGGTATTTTTAGTTTACCGAGAGGTCCCTGAATTTTTAGAAATCGCAGATAGGCCCTCACCTCCATCTCTCTCCTCTCGGCTACTCTGTTTCGCCCGCCGCCCGCCGTACGCCGCCGGTGGACCTTGTCCACGGCGCGTCCACGGCCAAATGGACCCGGGTAAGCCCTCCAGCACCACCTGGCCTGCCCCTTGGCAACTTCCCACGCTAACACGCGTCCTTGGCGCCCTCCCGAGCCGCCACGCCGCCCCGCCATGCGCAGCGCCGCCTGCTCGCTCCGCCAGCCAGCCGTCGAGTCGCCCCGGACCGAATCGACCTCCCCCAGACACCACTCCCCTCGCCCAGGTGCTCTCTGGCCTATAAGTAGCCCCAGAGCCCTGCCGTCGCGCGACTTCCCCTCCTTCTCCCTCCCTCCACCGTCCGCCATGGCCGGCGAGATCTAGCTTGTGCGGACCGGCCACCACAGCCCCGCATTGCTCCATCCAACCACCCCAGCAGCTTCGCCACACCCCAGTTAAGCTCCACGCGTGCGGAATCGAACCCAAACCCATCCCCGTCGCCGTTCCCCTTCTGCGCCACCGCCGGCGAGCTCGGGCTCAACGCGGACCGGCCAACCCAGAGGGAGACGGTGCTCGTGCGCGCGACGTTCCTCTACCCCCGAGCCCCCCTTCGCTTACAACGCCGGCGACCCGAACATCTTCTCCGCCATTAGCGCCGACGAGCTCGTCTCCGACCATCCTCCACCCGAACGTCTACATGGGTGGGTGTTCCTCGACCTTCTCTCTCTCACGCGCCTCCCCGTTGAAGCCCCAGTAAGCCCTACCTAGCAGAACACCAGCGGTAAGATGCAACGGCAGAGAAGGCCGGTGAAGGACCCTATTGTAATTTGTTTTTTTTGCTCAAGGGTGTGTTTGCAAGATTTCCAGTGTTTGTCAATGAACTTCTAAAATGCCAAACAAATCACAAAAAAATCGTAAAAATGCAAACTCAACTGATCTGGAATCCTTGCAACAAGATCTACAAGTTTTGTCACAGTGAAATGTGCAGAAACTCTACCAATTTTAATCTAGGAAAAAGAATAAGAAAATCAACTCATGCATGTTTAGGATGCTCCACTCAACAAACGACCTTGATTTTTGAATATGATATCACTGATGGAGGTTTAAGCTCACAGTAAAAAGATTGCACCCAACCAAAATAGTTATCATGTTGGAACAATCAAGATTCTCTAATCTATTGTTAACATTCACGATTTCATACTGAAAAACATATACACGAACATGCACTGTAATTTCTACTGAATGCATGTGTAACTGGAATCTTGTTAATCTATAAATTTCAGATTTATTAGAGTTCATTTGGTATATACCATGATTTATGTTTGTTTAATCAACTTAATTCATAATATATAGTTTTTCTACTCAGAAAAATCTATATTTATTTCTGGAGTCTCTTTTTGGTCCTGTGATCCTGCCTGAAAATTTTGAGCTTCAGTTACTGAGTTTTTGTTTAGTTAAAAATCATGCTTAACATCTCATGGTTACATTTACCATTTTTGTTCTGAGTAAACTAGGCCATATCTGATCATGATTTTTGGACATGTTCTTAGTTAGAGTTTATTCTCCCTATAATAAAAATTTCACATGCATTACTGGTTAAATGAACTTTGAAAAATTTATACTAACTCATGTTAAGCTAACTGCATAACTAATTTAATTTGATGATATAAAGCTTGATAATTTTTGTGAAATATTTTTAGCTTATGACTAGGCTCTTTTAAAAATTTGAGGATCATATCCCTAGTATAACTCTCTATAGAATTAATCTTAGTTAATGGCTTGCTAAACTTGTTGATTTTGTCACCTCTGCTGAATAAGTGAGTAAAATATGGAAAAATTTCAGTACTGAGTAGATGCTTTGTAGATGCTCCCGTAAAATTTTTAGCACCAGAACCCATGTCAAACGTTCTGTGCAAAAAGGTGAAGCAACTAGAGTAATCTATTACATGAATAGTATGGTAAATTGCTTTATGGTTAGATGCTGAAATTTATACCATGGTTGCTAAAGTTTGGGATCTGTGCTATTTTAATTTTTCATCACTAGCTCATGAGTAGTTTTGTTGTTATGAAATAGTGAAAGCATGCTATGTTTTAATGATAAAAATAAAAACCAAAACCCACACTCATTCATGAAGAAACATAGTTGTGTTTACTACTCCATAAATGACTGCCCATGAAATAAAATATTGAGATCATCACTGAATTAACTTTTGTTGAACTACAACTTTATCGTGAAGGAAAGAAATCGTTATTCATGAATAACTCATAATCTTGCATTGTATATAGAAACGATTAATCTCGCGTACGGTGAATACGAATTGGTGCCCGCGGACTCTCGTATTGATCAGGAGGTTAATTTGAACTGTGCTAACTTATCTCAAGACCTGGGCCAAGCCCCAGAGGTTTTTCTACCTGACAGTGCCCAAGAAGGCAAGCCCCGGTGCATAATCCCACTATTTTCTGAGTTATTATTCATCTAGCTATTTATAATGTGTTGTAATAAGTTTATTTCTGCATTTAAGTTTTCTAGGCATTGATCGAAAACCTTAGATGCATGATCCCTAGGTCCCTATGTTTGATACTCCGGATCTTTTTATCGACTAGTTGGCATGCTAATTAGGTACGGTAGAAGTCGAGGGGTTTCCTGCCTCTCGCGAGCAAATAGGAATTTTACTGACTTTAATTCCTGCTGAAATATAAGGACAACGGGCGGGGGTTGTGTAGTTGTGATACCCCGCTGGGGTAGTCAAAAATAGTTAAGGTCGCGGTGTGTGGCTCATTTCGTTAAGCGTTTGAAAGTACTAGCCACATGCCGAGAAATATGGTAATCGGTAAGCTTAAGTACCTAATTGGACTGGCGAGTGGAACGACCATTCACCCTCTTGGTAGAGTAGGTTTTATTTTTGTCCGGACATATGGGTGCAGAGTGGTCGGACTCTGTAGTCGGGGAGGGTGACCCGGATCCACGGACTGGAAAGAAAGGGGAAAAGTTGCGTGGGCGAGAGCGAAGTCGATCCCCATGCGTGTGTGTTAGGTTCCCCTGGCCAGGTTGAAATTCGATTCAGAATCATCCGCCTCTCACGGCAAGAGATTGCTTACTGTTTTCGGTCATACATAGTAACAAGTGGAACATGATGATGATAATACTACTGGTTGATTAAATGGTTGCTCTACCATGTTTGTGTAGAGTTAGATGCAAACTTAGAATGGTTAATCCAACTGGAAGATGGCTACATAAAATCTGAAAATAAGGATCAACATTTAGTGGCGTTTTTGGCAAAACAAACCCCACCAACCAAAAAGCCTTGCATGTCTAGTTATTGGACTATGATATATCTGGTGATGGGTCAGTCTTGCTGAGTATTAGTATACTCAGCCTTGCTTGTGGCACTGTTTTTCAGGTACTAACTTCGAAGATCTGTTTGCAAGTCTTACTTGGCCGTGTACTTTGCCTCCGGGCTGGTCTGTTGAGTGGGATGGTCCTTCAGCTAGTGCTGACCACCCTCCCGCTGAGTGACACTTTCGTACAGGCTTTATCGATGTGTCACGTTATTTCGCTAGTTATCTTTTAATGCTTCCGCTGAACAATGAGACTTGAATAATTTGAGTAGATGGAACTCTTTAGTACTTTACTATTCTGAACCTGGTTTGTAATAAATTTCCTTTCCGCTGCAATCACTCTGAGATGTATGAAATGTTCTGTGTTGTAATCTCTGGGCTCACCTTCGTGTGAGTGTTGTCTGCTGATCCTGGAATAGCGTGGCTTTTATCGAGGCTTCACTCGAGGAACTACCGGTGAGTGCCAATTTGGGTCAAGTTGCTTAGCAACAAAGATCAGTGCACCCGGACCCAGTAATTTTGGGTGGTTCCGCCACAGCTTGCATCAGAGCTCGCAGACAGCCTACCAGAGATGACAGCCTCGGTTTTCAAAACAACAAATTAAAACTTGACTTCAAAACTACTAAAGTTTTTGAAAGAGTTTAGGATCTCCAAGGACAAGTCTAGAACGTAAAACCCTAGGGGATCTTATGGGTATAATCAGGTGGCTTATTTTGTATGGCTAACTTCCAGCACATTACTTTCCAGTATTTAAATTCCGCAATTTAAATTCTGCATCTACATCGTCGCCGCGGAGGTATGCTTACTCAGTCAGCTGAGGGAGTCTAACCTTCCCGTCGGTGATGCGAGCCGAACGCTGGAGCTCAAGCAGTGGCCTACTTGAGTTGCTACCCATATACCAACTTCGGTTGATTATATGGGGAGTAATGGTTCGTAATTGGAATTCAATTCCCCGTCAAAGACGGTACTCAGTCAATACGTTGTTTCGGTAACGTATGCTTAACATTGTCCATACGACGGGAATTGTATGGATGCCGGTTCTATAGTGATCGGTAATGGATGGGAATGCTTTCGTGAGTGCTGGCACGGAAGGTTCAATTTATATATTGTCAATTTTCTGCAGGTACGCTAACTCGAAATCGAATTCTAGGCTATCTAGCTATATCGAGTAGGTATATAGTGAGAGACGTAATATGTATGCCACCAATGTCATTTGCGTAAGACCAAGGTTACTAGTAAATTCTTTTCCTTGGTGAGGACGGATAGGTTCTGCATTCATCCTCAAAAATGTTAACAAAGAAATCTTTGGAAGAAATCGCAATTAAATCGGCTAAAACCCTATCTTAAGGATCATCTAGACAGTCTGTGAATTCTGGAAATTCTTATTTCCTCGAATTTTTAAAATATGAAAATCACATCGAATCAAGTTCAGTCTGTAAGAAGACATGTAGCTAAATACATTTCCAACCTTCTGTAAAAATTTAAGAATTTTTGAAGTTCTCTACCTTAGTGTTTCCAAATTTATAGTAACCTTCTGCAAATCTGTCAAATTAGAGCAATCTGTCTAAAGTGGTTTTTTCGACAATCTTAAGTTGCTCATCTGAAAAATCATTCAACACAAAAATTGTAGGTAACTTAATAAAGAACTCACTGTAAAATTTTGAATTATCTTTGCCGACTGGTTTGAGATTTATGGTCAAAATGCACCCTCTCTGGACACCCAGTTTTCCTGGTTGACGTTACCCTGAAAACCTGAGCATATCACCCCCCTGGAGTCTAAATTGATCATAGTGATGACTAGATGAATCATTCCTGATTATAATTGGGATCTTGTGTAATTTTTTTTGAGAATTTTCGGAGCATATTATCTATCATTTTGGCAATTTCTTTCACTGTCCAGAGTCAGCTATTCCTTGTTACCATCAGCTGATCCATCGGTCTTTTGTTGGGACAGATGGAAGAGCTGCTGGTTGTTGACGCGCAGGGGCATGTGCACTTCGCTTGATTGCATTGGGACGGATTTCCTCGCCGTCTTTGGGAGCTTTTGAGTGCAGCCGGTTACCTCCAGCCACCGATTTACGATGGCCACGAGTTTGTGGAGGACGTAGTTCGTCGCTGCAGTGTGACGATGGTGATCCTGCAGCACCCGCTCAACGGGTGGGAGCCGATCGTGACTCAGATGGTCGGTCACTATCTGTTGGACACTTGGGAGCTTACCGCCATGAGGGCGATGACTACTTTTTGCTCTTTGCACCCTCTGGAGGTGGTTTTGACCGCGTTCGGGTTGTTCCCTGCACCCGACCCGACAGACCCGCTTTGGCTTGACCGGATGGCACACGTGGACATGGTCGCTACCCTCGACCCGGTCGGGGCACTTTGGACGACAGCAATGTGCTTAGACGGTCTCTACAGACTTCACACGTACCAGAGTTACGCCGCCGCTCAGTTGGTGGACCAGACTCAGGCCTTGCACCTGACTGTTCAACTGAGAGACGAGCAGCTTCAGGAGGCTAGTGCCGAGCTCGAGAGCAGGGCTGCTCTTATCGCCCAGCTCCACGGCCAGGTTCACAAGCTTCAGGACACGGTGTTGGATCGTGACACTATGATCAACTTCCTGGAGGACCAGTTTCACGACCTTCAGCTTGACTTGGACGAGGCCCAGGGGCAGCTCCACTAGATGCAGCACGCGCAGGATGCCCTTCACGCACCACCTGACGAGATATAGGTGGACGGTGAGGACGAGCCCCAGGAGATCTAGGGCGTTTCGGAGATGGACTCTGAGGACCAGGCGCCGCAGCCGCACCGGTTGAGGTTCACACTCCCGTAGCGAGTGAGGCATCGGTCAATATGTAGACCGAGGCGCTGTTTTCTTAGTTTTTGTAGACTCCTCTTAGTGTAGCCCACTTTTGGATCATGGCTACTAGGCTAACTTAGAGTTGAGTAACCCCCTTAGTACTGATGTTAGAAGTAACCAAGTAGAAATGAGAGGATGATGAATGTAATGAACCTCCAATGCTACTAATGTGAAATATCGGTGATCTGTGAAAAGCTGAATGCAGCAGGTAGTTCGAAGTTTTATCCTCTTTTCCTTTCTGAATTAGCTCCTGAGTTGAATACCGAAGTTGTTCCAAATTTCATCATGGAAATACTCACGTGGTTGGATCAACTCGAGGCACCCCTAGTGGTTTTGGAGCCGGGGGAAATGGCGATCCACCCCCACCTCCTCCACCAATGGGTATCGCTGAGATTCTTGCCACCCAGATGGAAATTTTGCGGCAGTTGGTTCAAGCTTAGCAACAACCGCGGGGTGGGCATCATGCTCATCAAGCACAAGAAGCGAGCTACCAAGAATTTCTCAGTACTCAGCCTCCGCTGTTCACTAAAGCGGATGAGCCTCTGGACGCGGATGCTTGGATTCGCACAATCGAGTCCAAGTTTTCTCTATTGACTACTCCTTGTTCAGAAGCGAACAAGACTCGCTACGCCGCGCAGAAGCTTTGTGGATCAGCTCATATGTGGTGGGATCATTACCACGGGATGCTACCAGCTGATCATGTGGTGAATTGGAATGAATTCAAAATAGCTTTTCGGGATCATCATATTCCAGCTGGACTTCTTGACCATAAGCTCAATGAGTTCTTGGCCTTAACTCAGGGCACTCGTACTGTATTGCAGTATGCCCAGGCATTCCATCAATTGTGTCAATATGCTGGACATCACGTGGATATCGATGCTAAGAACCGTGAGCGCTTCCGTCGAGGCCTTAGCACCAAGTTACAAGAAAGGCTAAATCTTGTCCGTGCGGACTCTTTCAATGAATTGGTGAATATGGCTATCTCCCAGGAGGATCTTATTTCTGCACACCGCACTGAAAAGAAGCGCAAGACACCTGCTGGACCCTCGAGTGTCTCTGCACCGAGGTATCGCCTTGTGCAGAATAACCCACCCGCACCCTCTCAGAAGGCCCCTCAGCCAGGGAGTTGGATTATTCGTCCTCCTCAGCAGCAACAGCAGCAGACTCGATTCGGGCTTCCTCAGCAAGCTCGATTTGCACCTCAGCAGCAGCAGACCAGCCCTAGGCCGAATACTCAGCAAGCCGCTTGCCCTGACAACAAAAACCGCTGTTTCAAATGCGGGAGTCCGGATCACTTTGCCAAGATGTGCCCCCAGGCGGGACAATCTCAAGGGCAGGGTTCTCGCAGAAATGATCAGAACTAGGGCAAGAAACAAACCATTCAAGTCAGGCAGGGCCGACTTAACTTCACCAACCTTGCTGAACTACCCGAAGGAGCACCAATTATGTCGGGTACATTCTCTATAAACCATCACCCCGCAGTTGTCTTATTCGATTCTGGTGCATCTCATAGCTTCATTAGTCCTAAATTTGGTGCAAAAGTTGGGTTAGATTTTTGTCACACCAAAGGCTCTTACATGATATCTACTCCTGGTGGTAAAGTAGCATCCAACCAAATGGTTAGAACAGCACCGCTTGAGTTGGGTAGTAAAACGATTTCAACCGATTTAATCCTATTACCACTAGAAGGAATTGATGTTATCCTAGTGTTATCCTAGGGTTAATTTATGGGCCGAAAGCAAGTTGGGCTTAAAGCAGAAGATTAAGAAGGCTTGTAAATCGGCTCCTGCGGGAGTATTTGGGCTACATGGGCCATGTATCTTTAGATTTAGTCCAAGATTAGAGATAGAGTCTGATCGGGACAAGATAGGATTAGATTGTTTCCCAAGTCACCGGACTATAAATATATACCCTATGTTATTCATGAAGAAGAGAACATCATCACGTTTTGCAACAACAACTCTCGGCGCAATGCCACCCCTAATCCTAGGGTTTCATCCAAGTAAGCGCCATGCTGTCTTGATCGCCCCGTGCGATCAAGGCAGCATTGTTCTTGCCTTTACCTCAGTATTACTCGTACTGAAGTGTTTTTGATGGCGAGTAGTGCTAGTTATCTCGATGTTCGTAGCCTGGCTTTAGTAGATCTATCGTGCTTTTGTTGCTTATCATCTACGAATATCATGTTCTCTCTATGCATTCATGCTTGATCTTAAGCTAATTCTCATCGCAGAGAGTTAGCAGCGTAGAGTTAACGCCTTGTTTCTTTTCAATCTAGTAGATCCAATCTGTTACGGTTTGTTCTTATTTTATAAGGATTAGCTCAATATCTGCTAGGTTAGGCCCTGCAAACAGATTGGATGTTCTGGTGATGTAATAGGTGCTTTATTTTAGCCTTGATGGGGATTGTTCCGGGAATCGGCTCTTGCTAGTTCTTAGGCCTCTGTTTTTTGTTATGGTTTAGTTATCTGTTACGTTCGCTAGGCCTAGTTACGTGTAGGATGTTCCGATCTAGCGGTGAAGCTTTTACTATCGTGGATCAGATCAGCTAGATTCAATTGAAGCAAATTTCTCATAATTATTTGCTTTATTTGTCAATATCTGGATACACACAGATCCAATCTGACACCGGGACTTGATCGGCTCTTTAAAGCCGATGCAAGAGTCATCCCGGGGAGCCGACCATGGCTCGGACTTACGTTTCCATGTGTTTGTGTATGCAGGCAAATCGTCGCAAGCACGTTCGCACCTTCCTGATCGGGTATAGGTCAGGTGGCACGCCTTACATTCTCCGGAATATTCGGGCGCGTGACGGAATTGCGGGCCGTTGACGAGGGAGCAGTGCCTGCCAGCGCTCCGGCGACCACCCGGCTCTTCGTCTTGCCTGTCGCTGCTCGCCGGTGGGTTTCGACCGACAACACATTCTGGCACGCCTGGTGCGACCTTCATCAACAACAACGCCCGCTGCAGAGATGGCTGGACCTCAAGACCAAGCTCCCGTTCCGCCGATCACCAAACCTGTCACGTACGAGGAGCTGACTTCAGAGCACAAGCAAAAGTATGATGAGGTCTAAGCTCAGTTTGAAGCCGATCTTATCGGCTCTTTCGAGAGGACCCGCAACCACGGCATCAAGTGGAAGGGGTTCTCACCAGAGGGCGCTCTCGACAACGTCGACCTGTCTGTGCCATGAGAGGAGCGCACCAGGGCTCTATGCCAGGAGATGAACTATATGGTGGCTCGTACGCTTCATCGGCACTCAGAGAGCCTGGTGAACGAGCTTGAGCGTGTGGCACATCGCGTTGTCCAGGAGGTGATCAAGAACCAGTACTCCCCATCGGGGCCAGTCCTGGGGAGTCACAGGGGGGAAGCTGCACTGCAATCTAGGCCGCCAGTATCGTACTCGCTCACGGCAGTAGGACAGCAGAGTTCGCCGATCTACGTCGTCTACAAGATCGGCGGTGACCCCGGAGAAGGACAGTTCCTGAGCAAGCTGCCCAAAGAGATCTCGCATGGCTACACATGCGTGTACATGCCTGACAATATCAACCCAACACGCACGGGGCAGCTGGTGGGTACAGGAGCCTCAGGAGCTGACGCGGAGAAACAGGCATGGCTGGCAAAGTACGCTACCGAGCCGAGTGCTGAACCCTCGGCCCCAGGAGTTCTTAGTGTGGAGCAGGTCAGTGCAATACTAAGGGACTAGTTTGGCATCCTGCCCAAAAGAAAGACGATCGGCTATTCCAAGCCGTATCCAAGTGACTACGATTTGATCCCGTTGCTAGCCAAGTATCGGCTTCCGGAGTTCACCAAATTCAGCGGGTCAGAAGGAGCCATCTCCATTGAACATGTGAGCCGATACCTAACGCAGCTTGGGATGATTTCAGTATCGGATCCTCTGAGGGTCCGTTTCTTCTCTCAGTCTCTCACAGGTTCAGCTTTTGGATGGTACACATCACTACCCCCAGATTTGATTCGGACTTGGAGGCAGCTGGAGGATCAGTTTCACACCCAGTATCATTCAGAGGCTGCTGAAGCCGGTATCGTCGACCTCGCCCAAGTCAGGCAGAAGCGAGGGGAAAGTGTCTCAGAGTACGTGCAGTGCTTCCGAGAGGTCAAGAACCGATGCTACACGTCGCGCATAACAGAAAAGGAAGCGGTTGATCTGGCAGTTCTGGGACTTGCTAAGTCGATCAAGGATCTGGCTTTTCAGTTGGAATTTTCCTCACTGGCACACATGGTGTAGAAACTTACAGTGTATGAACACTACCACCCTGATCTATACCAGGAAAAGTTCAAGCGCCATGTCAATATGGCCCAAGCTGGCGATTCTGATGATTCTGGTGAGGAACAAGAAGTGGCTGTGGCAGAGTGGACCCAGGGGGCAAACCCCATCCCGTGCAAGTGGGTCAAACAGAAGGGGCTTGTGAAGGGTTTTGACTATGACGTGACCAAGGCAGAGCAGATATTCGATTTACTGGTCAAGGAAAAGTAGCTGAAGCTCCCAGAGAATCACAAGCTACCAACGGCACAAGGAGCTGCAGGGAAGGATGTACTGCAAGTGGCACCACTCATTCACCCATGCCACAAATGACTGTAAGGAGCTACGTCGGCAGATCCAATCGGCTATCGAGCAGGGCCGATTAATTCTGGCCCAACATATGATGAAAGTGGATAGTCAACCATTCCCACAGGCTAACATGGTGGAGCTGTCAGGTTTCGGACCCAAGGGCCAGAACTTGGCATTCCAAATCAACATGGCGGGACCCATGCACCGCCGTGACGAGCAAAGGAAAGAGGCCGCTTCTGGCAAACGGCCCCATGATAGACACGAGCTGGAGCAGCAACATGTTACTGAAGAACAAGTGCGTCACATCCGTAATCAGCTCCCAGCTTCCAATCGGCTTCTAGAAAAGTACCAGTATCAGTACAAGTTGCGCCGCCGATATGAATCGGAAGAGGAGGAGTATGAGCACCGCACAGGGAGGACGCTGGGGAGACGCCAGGCTATACGCGACTACTGGCATTGCCCATTCTTCAGGTACTGTTGGAATTCCGGCATGAGCCGATTGCCTACTATAGATGATTGCTTGGAGTGTAGGCCTCGGGGACGCCAGCAAGGCGAGACATCGGTGTTCCAGCGCTTGGGGCCCAGAACACATCACGACGACCATGTGAGGCAGCCACCCAGGGATGATCTTGAGCTAGAAGAAGAAGACAAGTATCATCATCCACGGTGGTGTCCTGACGGGCTCAGCCGATCACAGAAACGCAGAGTGCAACGCCTACGCAACCTCGAAGAGGCAGAGCAAGGTACCTTGATGTGCTGAGGAAAGCGCGTCCGGATCACGCAGAGCAAGTTAGGCGCCCGCGAAGGGTGGAAAGGCTTCCTCCAAGGAGGGAGTGGCGCCCCAAGCAGCCAAGAGCCGATGACAAGCCATCGGCTGATGTGAACATGGTGTTCGTGCTCCCATCGGAGTTTCGGGCGCCCAACCGGAGGAATTGGCCATTGCACAGCTGGATCTCGGCCCACAGCCAATCATCTTCGAGAAGCCCAAGGAGAGAAGCTACAAGCACCTGAGGGGATTGTATCTCAAGGGCCTCATCGATGGCAAGCCTGTAAACAGGATGTTGGTCGACACTGGCACCGCAGTCAACTTGATGCCGTACTCAGTGCTGCACCGGTTGGGTCGTTCCACTGCTGATCTTATCAAGGCCAATGTGATGCTCAATGATTTCAATGGTCAGCCGTCGGAGGCACAGGGTGTCCTCAATGTGGAGTTGACAGTTGGCCGCAAGACCGTTCCAACATCGTTCTTCATCGTCAACAGTAAGAGTACATACACAGTGCTGCTTGGGAGAGATTGGATTCACGCAAATTGTTGTGTTCCTTCCATGATGCATCAGTGTTTGGTCCAGTGGGATGGCGACGAAGCGGAGGTAGTCCGCGCAGATGATTCCAGTGAGGTTTCACTTGCAGACATGAACGCCTGGGATGCGGAAGGGCAAGAGCCGATCTCGGGGATCGCGCTGGAGGACTGTGATCGGATTGAAGCGACAAAAAATGGGCTGAGGCTGGTCTTATCCACTGGCCTCACAGAGTAGACACATTCTGGCAAGCTACGGAGCCCAGCAAATTTAGAGAGGCCGGTCCCAATGACCGGGCCCAAAAAATGAATAATATATACTTGGGGTTACAATTGTTATATTATGTACAAATAATGGCCTTTGCTGAGTATTCAGTTTTGAATAATGACAGAAATGTGGGAATGGTCAACCCATGCGGTTGGCCGGAAAAATTTTCTTGTTATCTCCCTGTGTTTGTTGTCGATGTCGATCTTCCAGACGGCGGCAAGTTGGGGTACGGGTTTACGTCTGCTGATGATTTGGAGGAAGTCGATATCAGTCCCGGGGATAAGCCGCGACCGACATTTATCAGCAAAAAGTTAAACCCGATCTTGCGTGAGCAAATGATAGAACTGTTGAAGGAGTACCGGGACTGTTTCGCATGGGATTATACTGAGATGCCCGGCCTGGATAGAAACATCGTCGAGCATCGGCTCCCGCTTAAGAAGGGATTTCAGCCGTTTCAACAACCAGCGCGTCAGATGAAGGCCGAAGTCCTAGAGGAGGTTAAGAAAGAAGTGCAAAAAATGCTGGATGCAGGATTCATCAGGCCATGTCAGTATGCGGAGTGGATCTCTAGTGTGGTCCCTGTCCAAAAGAAGGATGGCCGATGGCGAGTCTGCGTGGATTTTAGAGACCTCAACAGGGCAACGCCAAAAGATGAGTATCCGATGCCTGTTGCGGAAACATTGATCAACGCAGCGGCTGGTCACAAAATGATGAGTTTCATGGATGGTAATGCCGGCTACAACCAGATTTTTATGGCCCCAGAGGACGTACACAAGACCGCGTTCAGAGTACCAGGCGCGGTCGGGTTGTTTGAGTACTTGGTTATGACCTTTGGATTGAAAAATGCCGGTGCAACCTATCAACGTGCCATGAATTACATTTTTCATGATCTCATCGGCAAATTGGTAGAGATCTACATTGATGATGTCGTGGTCAAGTCCACGTCGGCTGGGGGACATCTGGAAGATTTGCGTCAGGTCTTAGAGCGGACTCGAAGGTTTGGACTCAGAATGAACCCAAAGAAGTGAGCCTTCGGTGTATCGGCTGATCAGTTCTTAGGATTCCTGGTGCACGAGCGGGGAATCGAGATCGCTTTGAAAAGTCAAGAAGCTATAAGGACAATGAGACCACCTACTACGAAGAAAGATCTACAGAAACTCATCGGCAAAATCAACTTTGTCAGACGTTTTATCTCCAATCTGTCTGGGCGCATCGAGCCGTTCATGGGTTTGGTGAAAATCAAAACAGATGCTGAGTTTCGCTGGGGGGCAGAACAACAGAAGGCTTTTGATGAAATCAAGGAATATTTATCGAAGCCTCCAGTGTTGGTTCCACCCCAGCAAGATAGGCCATTCTACGTGTACCTGTCTGTGGGTGACACTTCCATTGCTTCGGTATTGGTTCAGAAGCACGACGGCCATGAGAGGGGTGTTTTCTACCTCAGCAGGCGCATGTTAGACGCCGAGACCAGGTACCTTGAGATCGAGAAGCTTTGCCTTTGTTTATTCTTTACATGCACAAAGGTTCGTCATATTTTGCTCTCGGCGGAAACGATTGTCATCTGCAAATCGGATGTCATAAAGTATATGCTGTCGGCTCCAGTTCTGAAAGGCTGGCTCGGAAAGTGGATGTTTGCATTGTCAGAGTTCGATATCCGATATCAGCCTATGAAGGTAGTCAAAGGATAGGCACTGGCGGATCTTGTGGCAGACAGGGTTAGCACTGATATAGCGGCACTGTTTATACGTGCCTGGGCCATGTTTTTTGACGGATCGGCATGCGATGATGGATGCGGCGTGGGAATTCTGTTGGTGTCACCTCGAGGGGTGACTTATTCCTTTTCCATCAGGATGGCTACTCCATGCACCAATAATTTAGTAGAATATGAAGCTGTGCGCAAAGGGATGAAATTACTCCTGGAAGCTGGTGCAGAGGCAGTGGAAGTATTTGGGGATTCGAAACTGGTGATTTCTCAGCTCACGGAAGAATATAAATGTGAGAGCGAGGCTCTTTTCCCAATATGGATGCAATGCCGTGAGTTGATGTCACAATTCAGGTACATTAATTTCCACTGGATACGCAGAACTCTGAACAATGAAGCCAATGATTTGGCACAGATGGCTTCAGGATACAAGGAAACAGCCGATGGAGTCGATGTAGAGGTTCAGTTTGTAGAACCTGGAGACTGGAGAGCCGATATCTTCAATTATTTGAAGGATTCGGCTCGGGGGGCACCCATAAGGATAAGACTCAAAGCTATGAAGTATGTTCTGATAGGGGACGACATGTTCTACAGGACTTTGGAAGGACTGCTGCTTAAATGTCTGGGACCTGCAGAGTCGAATCGGTTATTGCATGAGATTCATGAAGGAGCCTGCGGCACTCATCAATCGGCTCATAAGATGAAATGGTTGATTAGGCGATCGGGATATTACTGGCCTACCATGCTTGAAGATTGCTTCAAATATTACAAGGGATGTTAGGCATGTCAGAAATTCGGCAAGATTCAGATGGTACCGTCATCAGTATTGAATCCTATTATTAAGCCATGGACGTTCAGGGGTTGGGCCATGGATATGATCGGCCAGATTAACCCACCGTCTAGCAAGGGCCACCAATGGGTTTTAGCTGTCACGGATTATTTCACAAAATGGGTAGATGCGGTACCCATGAGGTCAGTGGCATCAAAAGATGTGATCAGTTTCGTCAAAGAGCACATCATTCATATGTTTGGGATTCCTCAGACCATCACGACCGATGGAGGGTCGGTCTTTATTTCGGAAGAATTTAGGAAGTTTGCCGATGACATGGGGTTCAAGCTGATCAGATCATCCCCATATTATGCCCAGGCTAATGGACAAGCTGAAGCATCCAACCAGAGCCTTATCAAGTTGATCAAGAGAAAGATCGATGAATATCATAGGTGCTGGCATGAGGTGTTGTCAGAAGCTTTGTGGACATATCGAATTTCGTGCCACGAAAACATCAAGACGTCACCATACCATTTGGTCTACGACCAAGATGCTGTGTTACCGTGGGAAATTACGGCCGGATCGAGACGTGTGGAGTTTCAGAATGATCTATCGGCTGAACAGTATGCGGCCTTGATGAGCGATAATATGGAGGATCTTACAGAGTTAAGACTTTGGTCACTTGAGAAAATTAAGGAAAACAAGGCTAAAGTTGCTCGTGCATATAATAAAAGGGTCAAGCCGAAAGAATTCCAGGTTGGAGATTTAGTTTGGGAGGCAGTGTTACCATTGGGAGCTAAAGATAGAAAATATGGCAAGTGGTCTCCAACTTGGCACGGACCGTACAAGGTTGATCAGGTTTTGCCTGGAAATGCTTACATGCTTGAGGAGTTAGATGGTGTCAAGTTTTCTGTGGCTGTCAATGGCCAACACCTCAAGAAATATTTTCCGAGCATGTGGGAGGGCGAGCGACAAAAGCCGATGAAATCCATCTGGCTGAATCATGAGAGGCCAACACGTTGAGTTGGCCAGTAAAAAAAGAGAAATCATGAGAGGCCAACACATTGAGTTGGCCAGTAAAAAAAATAAAAAAATAAAAAAATAAAATAAGCAGATAATAAATGAGAGGCGGGACAGCCGATGTGTGGCCATCGACTTAAGATATTTTAAACAGTTACAAGTTTCAGGTTAAACAGGCAATACTAAATGTTTCTTGAGCCTATCTATTAGTTCAGGAATTCTTCTATGGCACGGATGGCTTCTGTGCGGACGGCGTCTGCTCGTGCGATGATTGCTTCGTCATCCTTGTCATCGCCTGTTACTATCAGCCAACTTAAGGTGCTTATCTCTGCAAACTCTGCCTGTATCTGCTCGGCTATTTCTTGGGTTTCTTGCCTGGAGTTTGCGATAGAAGCTTCCTCGGCCTGGATGAGTTTCTTGGTTGTGCGGACCTTTTCTTCGAGTTCTGCCAATTCTTTCTTCAAGAGACCGAGTCGGTTCATGTTGGCAGATACGTCAGCTTTGATATCTAGAGTTGCCTTCTTCTGGTTGAGGGCCTTGTACTTTTGAGCAATGTCAGCTTTCAGAGAGACTTGAGAACGACGTGCTTTTATTCTTTGTTGTGCTCTATTCACTTCTACCAGGAAGAATGGAAGATTGCTGGCTGTCCAAAGCTTGATTTGCAGCGGTTCCGGGAGTTGGGATTCTATTTGCTCGAAGATGTTCTTTATTTCGCTGGAATCACCAACTAGAACGGTAATTGGAGCAGAGAGCAGACGTTTGATATTCTAAAGCTGATTTGTAATTGTAATCGGCTGCTGTGGTGATTGCATTTCTGCACCCGGTGCATTCAGACCCATTGATGCTGGGCCAAAGGAGAGCATGTCTGAAATATTGAAGTCCTGCCAATACGAAGTGCGTTAATGGAATGATCAGCTGATTTAAATCGGCTCATAAAGTTACCTGTTATGAACAAGAAGTGATGGTCGGTTTAAGTGCGGCCGATCCAGTTGGTTTGGCGGTGACAACAGGGGCTTCGATTACGTCAGCCTGTTTGTCATGCACATCCGTCAGAGCATTGGAAGTTTCAGTTGCTCCAGTGTCAGCTTCATGAGTGATGACTTCGTGTTGTACTGGGCTGCTGGTGTTAAGGATGTCTTCAGCTACGTCTTGGAAATAAAATTACAGTCAACCAGAATACATATATACGCGATAAAGAAGAAGTTTTAGAAAGATGAGTTACCTGGTTGGTGTTAGACTCTGATTGGCTTGGGGAAGCTTGTGCTGATTTCTTGATGACTCATCTCATGATCATCTTCCTTTTCTTAGTTGGGACTCGGGGGGCAGCACTTGCAGAGGTTTGTCTTCGTTTAGGAGCCGACTGGAGTAAGTCTGGCTGAGCAGCCATTATTACTTTCTTCATTGATGGAGATCCCTTGCAAAAGAGGACATCAGGAGCAGTTGGAAGAAAGTGGAATGATTCCCCGTCATTGGCTACAGGTTCTGGACCATCTTGTTGCTGTAGACAGAGTGAGCAAGGTCAGTCAAGGAAAGGGATAAAGGACTCAGAAAGAATAAAGTGCATAGATTCAGTACCTCTTCCTTGGGGATTACATATTCAGGATCAATTTGCTGCAGTCGAGGACCTAAAGCTTTTCTGAAGACATGAGTTTTCCACATACCCCACCATGTGCAGAAGTCGATTGATGAAGGATTGAAGGACAGATCGGCTGGTATTGGAATGTGGAGGTTGTCAAACATGCTGTAGCATCTTGAGCTGGTGAGACCATCAGGCAGATCGGCTCTACTCTCCACCAAGTGGTTAATATGGAAGTGGGGAGGGACTTGTCCTAAGCCAAATTGCCGAGCTGCTATGACTGGTTGATAGGTTTCATAGCCTGGTTTGATAATTCTATTGGAAGTACTCATACCAACAGGGAGGAAACCAGGTCGAATCATCAGAGAGTATAGATGCCGAGTGCTATCGTCATCGGCAAAACTATCCAGTCTAAAGGCAGTGGGGTTCTCAAAGGATTCAGATTCAGTGAATGGAAAATAGAGTGGATTGTCTAGTCCTTTGTAGAATACTCTGAACCAGTTTGATGCATCTGTTGGATTCAGTTTGCTGCCAGGGAGGCTGAATAGGGCTTGGCCATAGCTAGTGCATCTGATTGACTTGCCGTTTTCATCGGGAAAGGAGTTCTTGGTTAGGCTTTGAAAGTTTGGGATCTGATGCTGAAAGTAAAGTTGTGCCCATAACTGAATAAACCACCAAGGGCCTCCAGTTTTGAGTTTCTTTTGGTTAAGCAAGTTGGTTGTCATCAGGTGGATACATCTGTATGTTTCTCCAAGGAAAAGTTTGCCTAGGCCGGTGCGGTTGCCATGGGCCAGATTGTAGGCCAAAGGAAGATAATTCTTAGTAGGAGCTAATGAAGGACCACAGAAGATGAAATGTTCTAACCAAAGATTTAAAAAGGCTGTGTGTTCCTTTTCAGTCACTGGACCTTTTGTTTTCATGTGCTGGTTCATGTAAGTGCCCCACTTTGTGCAGTTTGCCTTGGATGAAAGTTTAAAGGGGACTTATGCCATTTTGTGAGCAGCAGGATTGGGGGATCCAATGTCTAGGCCAGTGATCATGGTGACATCTAACAGAGTAAGAGTCATGGGACTGTGGCCAAAGAGGAAACAGTTCAGAGCATCAGACCAAAAATAACCGATGGTTTTCAGAAGGTTCTCATCTTTATCAAGAGGTGATAATGATAAACTAAGTGCATCGGCTATGTTTAATTCCTGCCATAAGGGCATATAAGCTTTTGCTACTCTGCTGTACCATGTAATCCAACTTTCAGGTGGATTGGGCCAGGCTCTTAAGTAGTCGGCCCAGGAATTCAAATCGATGTTTTGATTCACGAAAGGGATCCTATTTGCTTCACAAGAGATCAAATCTATGGGATTTTCGTAAGCTTGTGGGCCGAGACAGAAAGATTTTGGATTGGAAGGGTATGGCAGAAGAATGTCTGACACCTGAAGTTCAGAAATTCAGAAGTATGCATATGATGTCAGGTTTCAGAATTTAATGTTTTAGAGGCTTGGTAAGCTGAGGAAAACCAAAAGAATTAGGCTGAATATTACCTTCAGGCCGCAGATTGCCGCATCATCATCTATAGGATTTGATGTTTGAGCTACAGAGTCCGCCATGGTTCAGATCTGTTGGTTTAGGGTTTGATTGCTATGGGTTCTGAATCGAATTATGGATGCTTGGAGAAGTTCTTTCTCGAATTTGTAGAGCTGGGTTTTCGAATTACGCTCGGATTTGAGAGTTTGTTTTGAGTTCGATTCAAGGTGGAAGTGATGCTCTACTCTTGTGCGTGTTGCTTCTAGTTTGAATTTCGTCGGCTCTTAGATATTTTTAGAAGCCTGATGCGTTGCCATCGGCTTTTTGGAAAATAAATCAAACACACAGCAATTGAAGGAAATTAACTTCATTAAAAGGAAAGGTTTTTACAAGGAAAAAGCCGATTTTTACAAAGGAATTAATCCTTCGGCTTTATAATCCTATTCCTACAGTACTACTGCTACTGCTCGTAGGTACCTAGTACCTACGGCGTTTGGGGCTCCGGGCCGGCGCATCTCCACCGTCGTTGCCATCATCGTCGTCGTCATCGCTGTCGTCGTCATCGAAGGCACTGCTGCCGCCCTCGGACCTGAAGTCGCTGCTCTGACCGCCGCCGCCGCTGCTCTCTTCCTCGCTGTTCTCCTTGGAGGACCCGAGGAATCGGAAGAGTTTCCCTCCCATCGGGTCGTCGCCGGAGGAGGAGTCGATCTCCTCTTCCGAGGAGGAGTCGACTCCGTCCCAAGAGAAAGCGTCGTTGCTGATGCTCTCCAGTTCCTCCTGGAACAGGAACTGGAGATCTTCCCCCTCGATCTCGGGCTCGTCCTCCTCGGAGACGATCCCGAAGTCAAACTCCTCTGCATCCCAATGCAGAGGAGCTAGTGCCTCATACACTGCCGTCGGGTTTCACTCAGGAGTCGGCTCTCGGCTCTCCGGGATGGAGTCGATGGAAGAAGCGGAGAGAGAAGAAGAAGAAGGAGAAGAGGAGGAGGAAGAACCTTCGAAGGAGTTGGAGCCGGAGGAGGAAGAAATTGCCATGGCTACTGGCTACTGAAGGTTGGGGTTTTTTCTGTGCTACTTGGCTTTGGAAGAAGATGAGTTTGTCGTAAAGAGAGCCAATTCGGATGAGGTTAAATAGTTAAAGATGGAAGACGGATCGGCAGTTTCACATTCTACGTTGAGCCAGCTGCAGAGACGTTGCGTCTTCCTTGGTGGTTGCAGCGGTTTTTAATGAGCATTAACGGGAAGATGAAGCGACGGAGTGGTTTTGGAATTATCATTGCCAAAACCAGGGGGCATGTGTTAATTTATGGGCCAAAAGCAAGTTGGGCTTAAAGCAGAAGATTAAGAAGGCTTGTAAATCGGCTCCTGCGTGAGCATTTGGGCTACATGGGCCATGTATCTTTAGATTTAGTTCAAGATTAGAGATAGAGTCCGATCGGGACAAAATAGGATTAGATTGTTTCCCAAGTCTCCAGACTATAAATATATACCCTATGTTATTCATGAAGAAGAGAACGTCATCACGTTTTGCAACAACAACTCTCGGCGCAACACCACCCCTAATCCTAGGGTTTCATCCAAGTAAGCACCATGCTGCCTTGATCGCCCCGTGCGATCAAGGCAGCTTTGTTTTTGCCTTTACCTCGGTATTACTCGTACTGAAGCGTTTTTTATGGCGAGTAGTGCTAGTTATCTCGATGTTCGTAGCATGGCTTTAGTAGATCTATCGTGCTTTTGTTGCTTATCATCTACGAATATCATGTTCTCTCTATGCATTCATTCTTGATCTTAAGCTAATTCTCGTCGCAGAGAGTTAGCAGCGTAGAGTTAACGCCTTGTTTCTTTTCTATCTAGTAGATCCAATCTGTTACGGTTTGTTCTTATTTTATAAGGATTAGCTCAATATCTGCTAGGTTAGGCCCTGCAAACGGATTGGATGTTCCGGTGATGTAATAGGTGCTTTATTTTAGCCTTGATGTGGATTGTTCCAGGAATCGGCTCTTGCTAGTTCTTAGGCCTTTGTTTTTGGTTATAGTTTAGTTATCTGTTACGTTCGCTAGGCCTAGTTACGTGTAGGATGTTCCGATCTAGCGGTGAAGCTTTTACTGTCGTGGATCAGATCAGCTAGATTCAATTGAAGCAAGTTTCTCATAATTATTCGCTTTATTCGTCAATATCCGAATACACACAGATCCAATCTGACACCGAGACTTGATCGGCTCTTTAAAGCCGATGCAAGAGTCGTCCCGGGGAGCCGACCACGGCTCGGACTTACGTTTCCACGTGTTTGTGTATGCAGGCAAATCGTCGCAAGCACGTTCGCACTTTCCTAATCGGGTATAGGTCAGGTGGCACGCCTTACATTCTCCGGAATATCCGGGCGCGTGACGGAATTGCGGGCCGTTGACGAGGGAGCAGTGCCTGCCAGCGCTCCGGCGACCTCCCGGCTCTTCGTGTTGCCTGTCGCTGCTTGCCGGTGGGTTTCGACCGACAACACCTAGGAATGGAATGGATGAACAGACATGGGGTACTGTTAGATATCTTTTCCCGAGCCGTCGAAATAAATTCCCCAACTCATGGTCATTCGGTCCTATATTTACCTCATCATCCATGCAACAACTCTTGTGCCTATGCCATGAAAGATATTCGCCTCGAAGATATTCCTATAGTCCGTGAATATACAGATGTGTTTCCGGACGACTTGCCTGGTATGCCACCAGATCGGGATATCGAATTTGTTATTGAACTGCAGCCTGGTACAATACCTATTTCAAAAAGACCGTACCGAATGCCGCCTAAAGAATTAGCTGAACTGAAAATCCAGCTGCAAGAACTTCTGGACAAGGGTTTTATTCGCCCAAGTGCTTCACCTTGGGGCTGTCCAGCATTGTTCGTGAAGAAGAAGGATGACAGTCTGAGATTGTGTGTGGACTACCGACCTCTCAATGCGGTGACCATCAAAAATAAATATCCACTTCCCCGCATTGATGTACTGTTTAATCAGTTGGCTGGAGCAAAGATCTTCTCCAAGATTGATCTTCGTTCGGGGTACCATCAAATTAAAATCCGGCCTTGTGATATTTCCAAGACCGCTTTCTCGACCGGATATGGTCTCTATGAATATTTGGTTATGTCTTTCGGTCTCACCAATGCTCCAGCTTATTTCGTGTATCTCATGAACTCGGTATTCATGCCGGAACTTGACAAGTTTGTCGTGGTTTTTATTGACGATATTCTGATCTATTCCAAGAATGAGGCAGATCATGAACATCTGCGCATTGTTCTTCAACGTCTTAGAGATCATAAGTTGTACGCAAAATTCTCCAAGTGTGAATTCTGGCTGGACACAGTCAAATTTCTGGGTCACACTATATCCAGTGAAGGCATCTCAGTTGACCCCAGCAAAGTACAAGAAGTGATGGACTTGAAACCTCCTACTTCAATTCATCAGGTTCGCAGTTTTCTCGGCTTGGCGGGGTATTACTGCAGATTTATTCCGGACTTCTCCAGAATTGCAAAACCCATGACAGAACTACTAAGGAAGGATATCAAGTTTAAATGGGATGCGAAGTGCGATGAAGCATTCCATACATTGAGAGCACATCTAACCACAGCACCAGTCTTGGCTCAACCTGACAATAATAAACCCTACGATGTTTATTGTGATGCTTCAGTTACTGGCCTTGGTTGTGTTCTAATACAAGACAATAGGGTTATAGCATATGCTTCCCGAGCTCTTCGGCCACACGAGCTAAATTATCCCACTCATGATCTTGAGCTAGCCGCAGTTATTCATGCTCTCAAGATTTGGAGACATTATCTTATGGGCACTCATTGCAATATCTATACCAATCATAAGAGTCTCAAATACATTTTCACCCAAAGTGAGCTGAATATGAGGCAACGAAGATGGCTGGAATTAATCAAAGATTATAACCTGGAAGTTCACTATCATCCGGGCAAAGCTAATGTCGTAGCCGATGCGCTCAGTCGCAAGGTTCACTACAATTGCCTTTCAGTGGAGTCGTATAATGACACATTGTGTGCTGAAATGCAAAAGCTGAAATTGGAGATCATTCCTCAGGGTTCTCTAAATCATATTTCGGTGGAACCGACACTTTATGACAAAACCATCATGGCACAATTACATGACAAAAGTGTCGGTATCATCAAACAGAAAGTAGTAGAAGGCGAAAATAAATACAAGTGTTTCCGTGTGGACCATAAAGGAATCTTGTGGTTCGAGGATCACCTAGTCGTTCCCAAAAATCATGAGCTGCAGAAACAAATTCTGGACGAAGCACATCTCTCTAAATTTTCCATTCATCCGGGTAGCACCAAGATGTACCAAGATCTCAGACAAAATTTCTGGTGGACTCGCATGAAGAGAGAGATTGCCAAATATGTCGTAGAGTGTGACACATGTCAGAGAGTGAAAGCTAGTCACTTGAAAGTTGCTGGAACTCTCCAACCTCTGCCAATTCCGTCTTGGAAATGGGAAGATGTCAGTATGGATTTCATCGTGGGCTTACCAAATACCTCTCAGCATCATGATTCCATTTGGGTTATTGTAGATAGGCTCACAAAGACCGCTCATTTTATTCCAGTGCATACTGAATATCGAGCCAAGAAATAAGCTCAAATATATATCGATCGAATTGTCTGTCTACATGGTGTACCCAAAACTATTATCTCGGATCGTGGTCCTCAGTTTGTGGCAAGGTTTTGGGAGTAGCTCCAAGAAGCTCTCGGAACTAAATTAATTCGAAGCTCAGCTTACCATCCACAGACCGACGGACAGACCGAAAGGGTGAATCAAATTCTCGAGGATATGCTTCGAGCATTTGTCATCCATTATGACAAGAACTGGGACAAATGTTTATCCTTGGCTGAGTTTTCTTATAACAACAGCTATCAGGCCAGTCTGCAGATGGCACCATTCGAGGCCTTATATGGTCGACGGTGTCGAACTCCTTTGAGTTGGTCTCAGACTGGAGAACGCCAAATATTTGGACCCGAATTAGTGGTCGAGGCTAAGGAAAAAGTAAAAATAGTACAAGCAAATCTCCGAGCAGCCCAGTCTCGGCAAAAGAGTTATTTTGATAAAAGAAGGGATCCGTTGAAGTTCAGTGTTGGTGACCATGTTTATTTACGAGTATCACCAACTCGAGGCGTTCAACGTTTCGGAGTCAAGGGTAAGCTAGCACCTCGCTATGTCGGGCCATATGAAATCATTGAAAAATGTGGAACCATGGCTTATCGTTTGCGACTTCCTTCGCGACTCGCAGCCATTCATGATGTTTTCCACATATCCCAACTCAAGAAATGTGTCCGAGTTCCGACCGAAATTATTGATCAACAGGAAATTTTAGTGGAGCCCGATCTCTCTTATACCGAATATCCACTCAGAATTCTGGATCAAAAAGAGAGAGGTACTCGTCGAAAGGTGGTAAAAATGTATAAAATTTAGTGGTCTCATCACACTGAAGAAGAAGCCACCTGGGAGACGGAAGAGTATCTTAATCGACATTATCCGGGTTTTCTTAGCTCCACCTCAGGTATCTCATTTTTCCCTACCTAAATTCAATCGTCCAATCTCGGGGCCAGATTCTTTTTAAAAGGGGTAGATTGTGACACCTCAGGTGTCAGTACACTTAAATACATATCACGGTACCTCATTTAAACTTAAAAGAAAAATATGGGAAATTAATTCAAAGAGGAGAGGTCAAATAAAAGTCAAAGTATATGTAACAGCCTAATTCAAATTTCAGTATTTAATAATAAATTTAATTGGCTTTATTCAAATTTCTAAGGTTTATTGTGCTAGTAATGCATTTAATCTAATTTTGTTGCATAAGTAATTAAAATTTTCCTTAGGTTTAATTGTGTTGTTGCATACAAGCTGGTGCATTATTTTATTTGTTTGAGTGTTAGGGTTGAATTCAAATTCAAGTTTGAATTCAATTAGTTTGTTTGGTTTGAATTGGAGTGAAGTGGCAAATAGAAAAGGGAAAAGAGAAACCCAACCCAAACCAACCGACCCAGCCCAGTCCATCATCAACCCTGCGGCCCACCTCTCTCCCCGCGGCCCAATTCCTTCTGCGCGGGCCCAGCAGCTCATCCGGCCCAACCCGCACCCCAGCTACTTCCCACAGCCCGCCACCCATCTCCCCGCAGACGGCCCAGTCCTCCAGTTCCCTCCCGCGCTCAGCCCGCGAAGCGCAGCAGCCTGGCGCCCTCACCCCGCACGCACGCGCCCCGGCCTGCCCCGCCTCAGCCAGCAGCACCCCGCGCGCGCTCTTTCTTTCCCTGATCGGGCGGGCCCACACGTCACCCGTTCTCCCCGTTCGCTAACATGCGCGGCCCACCCGCCAGCTGCTGCAGCCGCTAGCCCCGCGTCGCCCGTCCCCCTCCACCCCCCCCCCCCCGTGAACCGCTCCCTGTGCCGCTGACCAGCGGGGCCCGCTTGTCGGCCCCGTCTTCTCCACCGCATTCGCGCCGAGATCCTCTCGCCGAAATCCCCACTGCCTTCCCTTCCTAGCTCCCACGCCGAGATCTCCAGTATACCTCCTTTAAACCGCCGCAATCCCCTGCGCTCCCTCCCATCCTCACCCCTGCAGCCCACCCAAACCCTAGCCGCAGAGCACCCCGCCGCCGTAGAACCTTACGCTCGGGAACCGCCGCTGTGCCACCATAGACCCACCTCCTCAGCGCCCCTCTCCGGCCATCGAGCACCGCAGGAGCATCGTGATGTGGAGGAGGTCGACGCCGGCCGCTCTCTCCGCCCCTACTCCAAGCTCCGCACGGGAATTGCTCACCAGAGCATCGCCGAGCCGCCACACCGCGGAGGATCCACCGCTGCGAGCCCTCTGCGCCGTTTTCGAGCACCGCATGAACTTCATGGAGTAGTAAGGATCCTCCCAGCCCCCTTTTTCCCCTCCTCCTCAACAACCGAGCACCTCTGCACCTACTCGCCATAGCGCGATGGCCGCTCCGCCATTGCGCACCCTGCTAGAGCCGCTGTAGACCCGCACAGACACGCCCAGTGGATTACGCATGTCACACTCATGCTTCTGGGCCAAACCGCTACTTGAATCAACCCCGGGAACGCTAGTTAGGCCAAGTCCGGCGAGGAATCGACGAGCGCCGCCGCGAAAACCTCAAGTCCGGCGACTCGCGCCGCCGCCTGCGCGCCCCTTCTTCTAGAACCGTCCGATCCGTGGCCAACGGATCAGATTAGATCCCGATTCCATCCGCTCCGAGTCACTAGATCAATATCCAACCGCCCACACGCGTAGATACCGGTTCGGCTTGGATGTTTTGCTAAAGTGTCCCTGCTTTCTTTTGAAATCAACCCGCCGTCTAGACGCTTGCAAAAGTATTTGCATGTGAGACCAGTTTTTAGCGTTTTAACCCCTGACCTTCTTAGAAATAGGACCGGCAGTCCAGTCAGCGCAGTTTTGCACGTTTGACACTAGAACTAACCTTTAATTACGTTTAAGCCCTCAGTTTTTGCAGAAAACCCCCTGGAACTTAGTTTTTCTCGCAGATAAGCCCCTAGAACTTGTTTTTGGCCTAGATTATGCGTTTTAGCTCCGTTTGAGGCGTTCTTTATGTCCACGCGATCGTTGTAATGCGTAGAATAGTTCTAGACTAGTTTTGTTTGCTGTTTTCATGTATTGTTGTACTGTTTCTTAGTTTTTGCTCTTGTTTGCATGTATGTGTATATGTGGACTTGTTTTGGCGTTGCGATCGTGAGTAGTCGTTGAGCTACCGGAGAAGCATCAGTACCCGTACCAGGAGCCATCTTCTAAGCAGTTTGAGCAGCAGGAGCAGTACGAGGAAGGCAAGTATAACATGAACAACCTATCACTTTTAAATACAATTTCATACTGCATTTTAATACTGTATGCCTATAAGGATTTCCTAGCCACTTTATATCCTTTATATATATCCTTTGGGTTGCATTTTGGTTAGTTGTGCTAGGTGCCGCGCTTATAACACATAATGGTCCTTTTTAATTAATTTGATTAATGGTATATGCAACTTAATTCTGAGAGTGGCCCTCTGTGTGGCTTGAGTGGCTCACTCCTCATTAAAAATTGGTTTTGTTAGAAACATGGTTTAGGGGGCCAGCACGGTGCTTACTGCTGGGTTGGCCACTCTCCATAAGGACCGGTTCATAGAGCGACAACCTGGGACAACAGCGCTACCACAAGACTGGAATGGGACGGTCTTGGCTTACTAATTAGGCCATTTTGGTTCGGGAGTAACTTACCGATGGGGCATGGGGGGTGGTGAGCTTCAATGGTGGCCAGGCTACGAGGCTTGGTGTGCGTACCCCTCGAGGTGGTTACCATCGTTGCGGAGCCTGATTCCTTAGCGGTTACACCTTACCAACGTGTCCTTTGTAACGGCCTCGTAGTGAGTTTGCTAATCATCTCACCTAAGGAAGTGTGATGAACAACTGGCGTAGCTCACGACTTGTGGGTAAAGATGTGCAACCTCTGCAGAGTGTAAAACTGGTATACTAGCCGTGGTCACGGTCATGAGCGGCCCAGATCCTCCTTTTGATTAGTGGGGTTAGCTCCTTCCGACGAGGGGGTGCCTCTCGGGGTTTTGGTATGGTTGTGGTTTGGTCCTCAGTAGTAACATGATTAATTCTAATTAATTACTATGTAACTGGGTTAATGGTAATTCATCAACTCGTAGTAAATAGCTTTAATAAAATGTTGCCAAGACTTAAAAGCTAATGCAGTTGAGTCAGCCAACCTTAGAGCCTCATAGTTTGTGTTATACTTGTTGAGTACAAGTTGTGTACTCACTCTTGCCTCTTCTCTACTTTTTCCTCTTGGGGACACTCTACTGCTGCTCAGTTCCTGCCGACGCGAGGGAGTTCGCTCAGTGCTACCAGGACTACGAGGACTTCTAGGCGTTCGTCTCCCAGTCGACGTCCCTTTGGCGCCCTGCTCAGCTTCCGACTAGAGTTATCGTTTATGTATTACGCTTTCGCATACTCTGTACCAGACTTTTGTCATTAATGTATTAAATAACATTCGTACTCGCTATATTATATCTTTTTACGTGATATGTGCTATCATATACTGTTCATTTTGTTGTATATACGTGTGACTTGATCCTGGCACGTATATGATTGCTCGGTTTACGTCCTTTTATAAACCGAGTGTTACAGAGTGGTATCAGAGCTGTATCGACTGTAGGACGAAGCCTAGATAGAACTGGTCGAGTTTTAAGTCTTCTTCTCTCTCATTCTTGCCTACTGAAACTATTTTACTATTATACCCCTTGAATTCTATGACTTTTACCCGTCTTGCCTTGATTTCTCTCTCTAAAGAATAGTTTTCATAGATTTTGGCCTGAATCAGTCATCTGACCACCATAAGTATAAGCTCAGTGATCCCTTTTATAATAATACGATAGAACGATCTGCGACACGTTGTGTTAGTCGAGTCGTGTGTTAAACTCGGCTATGTTGTGAAATATTGTATGCTTGTGATTATGCAAATGTTTGATTTGGATTTTTGGTTGATTGCATAGTTTAGCTGTTGAACTTGTTCAAATGAAAATCAGTTTTAAGTTAAAGTTAATTAATTAATAAAATGACTTAGATCGTTGGGGGTAAAACCATCCACTCTATCCTCTCTACCTTATCGTGCCTTGGGCTTCTGTCTTGCTTGTTGAGAAGAAGGATGGCGTGAAGATGAGGTGATATCCAGAGATTCACCGACGAGGACGTCGGTTTCTGTAAGGGGGTAGGGATGTGACACCCCGGCCTATAGATAGTACAAGAGAAGTTGAGAAATCTGTCAGACGAAACAGAAGAGTTATGCTATAGTTCCTTTTTCCCGGATTTATGTAACACCTATCTGGAGTTTTTCTCTCTTCCTTGACCTTACCAATCTGTGATTCCTCTTTGCCCCAGCTCAGATGGTAGTGGAACAAAAAGACCTTGGAGACCATGCAATGGGTGATGATGTTCATGCAACAGTTCCCGTGGAGCAACCAACAACGGTACAAGATCAGTCCTCGCAAAACAACATACCACCCGAACAATCGTGAGAAAGCTTGCCCGTGTTGCCAATTCTATGGCATTCCTTGTCGTCAAGCTCGTGTGACTGAAGATGAAGCCACAACTAGGAGGAACCAGAGGTTGTTCTCCGGTACAAAGAGAAAGAGGTCTCATCAAGAGCAGCTAGCAGAGGATTCCCTTTTCCTTGACTCTCCATCGGTCGAAGAGCTACAGACCATCCAAAAGAGAAAGAATCCTGAGTGCTCTAGAGATACACAGGTCGAGAATCAAGCTCTCTATGATTATGTTGATGGGTTGGCTATCACTATGAAGGTGATTCAGCCACGCGGTCGCAAGGAGTCCAAAGAGCAAGCAACAGAAATGATGCAAGATGTGATGCTAAGTTCACATGAAGGTCAACCAAGTAGCGCCATTCACTACCACCGCATGTGCTACAAATGCGGACAAAAAGGTCATTATGCCAAAAGTTGTCCACAGAAGCACCTTTCACCGGCTCCACGGCAGGCAGGACAACAAGGGCGTCCAGCCCAACCCAGAGCGCCACGACAGGGGAAGGTGAACCATGTGACGGCCGAGTCAGCGGCCGAGTCTCCGAACGTGGTTATTGGTATGTCCATGGTCAACTCATATCCAGCTACGGTGCTGTTCGATACTGGTGCTACGCATTCCTTTATTGCACAGTCTTTTGTCGAGCATCATGGTATTCGTACTAACACTTTAAAGAAGTGCATGTTAGTATCTTCACCTGGAGCACAATTGAGGTCTCATATCTCCTGCCCCAGAGTCAGTGTTTCCATAGGGAGAGTAAAGTTCAGTACAAATCTGATGGTGATAGACACCAAGGGTATTGATGTGATTCTGGGAATGGATACCCTTGCCAAGTGGGGAGTCAGAATTGATTGTGCTCAGCGGTCAGTTCACTTGTTAGCATCTAATGGCCAAGAGGTGACAGTCAGTGCTACAGAGCCTTCTAGTTTTCTTCATCAGATGGAGGCTAGACCCACGAATGGTATTCGCGTGGTGTCTGAATTCCCGGATGTCTTTCCGGAAGACTTGCCAGTAGAAGGAAGAGGAGTTGATGAAGACATATCCTAATCTCTTTGCTAGCCAGCCCAGATTCCTGTAAGGGGGTAGGATTTGTAACACCCTAATTCAAATTTCAGTATTTAATAATAAATTTAATTGGCTTTATTCAAATTTCTAAGGTTTATTGTGCTAGTAATGCATTTAATCTAATTTTGTTGCATAAGTAATTAAAATTTTCCTTAGGTTTAATTGTGCTGTTGCATCACATGCTGGTGCATTATTTTATTTGTTTGAGTGTTAGGGTTGAATTCAAATTCAAGTTTGAATTCAATTAGTTTGTTTGGTTTGAATTGGAGTGAAGTGGCAAATAGAAAAGGGAAAAGAGAAACCCAACCCAAACCAACCAACCCAGCCCAGTCCATCATCAACCCTGCGGCCCACCTCTCTCCCCGCGGCCCAATTCCTTCTGCGCGGGCCCAGCAGCTCATCCGGCCCAACCCGCACCCCAGCTACTTCCCACAGCCCGCCACCCATCTCCCCGCAGACGGCCCAGTCCTCCAGTTCCCTCCCGCGCTCAGCCCGCGAAGCGCAACAGCCTGGCAGCCCTCACCCCGTACGCACGCGCCCCGGCCTGCCCCGCCTCAGCCAGCAGCACCCCGCGCGCGCTCTTTCTTTCCCTAATCGGGCGGGCCCACGCGTCACCCGTTCTCCCCATTCGCTAACATGCGCGGCCCACCCGCCAGCTGCTGCAGCCGCTAGCCCCGCGTTGCCCGTCCCCCTCCCCCCCCCCACGTGAACCGCTCCCTGTGCCGCTGACCAGCGGGGCCCGCTTGTCGGCCCCGTCTTCTCCACCGCATTCGCGCCGAGATCCTCTCGCCGAAATCCCCACTGCCTTCCCTTCCTAGCTCCCACGCCGAGATCTCCGGTCTACCTCCTTTAAACCGCCGCAATCCCCTGCGCTCCCTCCCATCCTCACCCCTGCAGCCCACCCAAACCCTAGCCGCAGAGCACCCCGCCGCCATAGAACCTTACGCTCGGGAACTGCCGCTGCGCCACCATAGACCCACCTCCTCAGCGCCCCTCTCCGGCCACCGAGCGCCGCAGGAGCATCGTGAGGTGGAGGAGGTCGACACCGGCCGCTCTCTCTGCCCCTACTCCAAGCTCCGCACGGGAATTGCTCACCGGAGCATCGCCGAGCCGCCATGCCGCGGAGGATCCACCGCTGCGAGTCCTCTGCGCCGTTTTCGAGCACCGCATGAACTTCATGGAGTAGTAAGGATCCTCGCAGCCCCCTTTTTCCCTTCTTCCTCAACAACCGAGCACCTCTGCGCCTACTCGCCGTAGCGCGATGGCTGCTCCGCCATTGCGCACCCTTCTAGAGCCGCTGTAGACCCGCACAGACACGCCCAGTGGATTACGCATGTCACACTCATGCTTCTGGGCCAAACCGCTACTTGAATCAACCCCGGGAACGCTAGTTAGGCCAAGTCCGGCGAGGAATCGACGAGCGCCGCCGCAGAAACCTCAAGTCCGGCGACTCGCGCTGCCGCCTGCGCGCCCCTTCTTCTAGAACCGTCCGATCCATGGCCAACAGATCCGATTAGATCCCGATTCCATCCGCTCCGAGCCACTAGATCAAGATCCAACGGCCCACGCGCGTAGATACCGGTTCGGCCTGGATGTTTTGCTAAAGAGTCCCTGCTTTCTTTTGAAATCAACCCGCCGTCCAGACACTTGCAAAAGTATTTGCATGTGAGCCCAGTTTTTAGCGTTTTAACCCCTGACCTTCTTAGAAATAGGACCCGCAGTCCAGTCAGCGCAGTCCGGCTCGCCTTTATCCACCACGTCAGGTCCTTGGGCCCCCAGCGGTTCTGGGTTGCCACTGGGACGAGGCTCCTCTGGACCCCCTTGTCCGGGGTCCGGACCTTCAGACAGAGGAGTGGCCGCCGGACCCCCATGTGCGGGGTCCATCTCACCATCCTTGGCCGAGGAGACCCTGGTGTCCCCCTGGCGAGCTTGCTCCATCCTCTCGGCGACCAGCACCATGCTAACCGCCTCTGCAGACACAGCAAGATACAAAAATAATGTCTCACCTGGCTCTGGAGCCACCAATACTGGCAGTGAGGTGAGGTGCTGTTTCAGTTCCTAGAAGGCTTGTTCAGCCTCTTCGGTCCAAGAGAATGGACCGGACCTCCTCAATAGCTTGAAGAAGGGGAGGGCCCTCTCAGCCAGCCTCGATATGAAGCGGCTAAGAGCGGCCAGAGATCCAGTAAGCTTCTGGACATCCTTAATGCAGCCGGGAGGCCTCATCGCTTCGATCGCCTTGATCTTGGCTGGGTTTGCCTCGATGCCTTGATGTGAGACCAGGAAACCCAGCAACTTCCCTGCCGAGACGCCGAAGATGCATTTCTGGGGATTCGGCTTCGTGCACGTGGCGCGCAGCCGGTCGAAGATGAGGGACAGGTCCTCAACTAGTGTTTACCCTACCTTAGTCTTGACCACAATGTCATCAACATACACCTCAACAATATATCTAATTAGATTACAGAAGGTTTTGTTCATAGCTCGTACAAACGTGTGTAAGGCATTCCGCAGACCATATGGCATGACAATATAGCAATAAAGTCCATCCACTGTTACAAAAGCGGTATGTTTCCTATCCTCTCTAGACATCTGGATCTGGTGGAAACCAGAGTATGCATCTAGGAAAGACAAAAGGTCACACCCGGAGGTGGAGTCCACGATCTGATCGATACATGGAAGAGGATAGGGGTCTCTAGGACATGCCTTGTTGAGGCTGGTGTAGTCAATGCACATCCGAAGCTTCCCATTGGCCTTTGGGACGACAACCGTGTGGCAAAACCACCTGAATTATCCCGGCTCAAGTGCGCAGGCCATCACCAAAAAGGCAACACCGGCTCAAACGCACTTCAAACGGAACAATTCTTGGTCTGTCGGGTAACGTCCCGATACAACCACCGGTTCTCGGATCGAACAAGCATACCCCGCACGAAGGCGAGTCCAGAGATATTACAACCACAAGTTTACAACACAGGCAAAGTAGAGATTACAAACCAGTTTAAATCAATTATTACAAAACCAAATTTAGTAAAGCAGTTATACAAGTCATAAGTGTAAAACTTTAGAGTTTAACAGCGGAAGATAAAACACGACGGCTACAACATGTCGCCAAAGTATACCAGGCTAGCCCAAGCATGGTATTACTCATCAAAGTCATTGTCGGCCGAAGACGTATCCCACTCTACGGACCAGCCAGGAGGCAAAGAGCAGGGCCAAGATAAACTAGCGACCTGGTCCTCAAGACTCATACCTGAAAAAGGGTTTCAACAGCAAGGCTGAGTATTCTAATACTCAGCAAGACTTAACTGTCAACGGGTATACTTAACCCATTTTAGCTTGACTATGCAGGGTTTGTGAGGCTCTGGTTTCCTTTGCTGAAAAGCAATAAAGAGTAGGTCCTGATTTTCAAGTTTTAGCTTTCAAGATTCTAGTAGATTAACCATTCTATGTAAGCAACTACTATTCAACCATGGTAGAACTTTAAGCAAACATCAAGATTAATCATAATAATGTTGCTCTTGTTACTCTGTGTGACAAAGAGATCAAGCAGTCTCAAACTGTGAGAAGCAGATGATTCGAATCGAATTTGTTAACCTGGCCAGGCAGACCTAACACACACGTTTGGAACACCATCGGGTCATTCCCAAACAACCGTTGACCTTTCTTTTCGGCTTGTGGATAGGGTCACTCTCCCCGACTACAGGGCTCCAAGGTCCACCCTTCTACAAGGTCCACCGTTGTCCCTTGAAGTCGCAGTGTTGATCAACATTAACATTTAAAAACCTATCTCTAAAGAGAGAGTGATAGGTATATCCACTCCCCGGTCCAATCGTCGGCTACTAGGCTTACCGCGTACCATATTTACGGCATGTGGCTAGTACGTTCAAAAACTTAACCAGCACTACCACACACCGCGACCTTAGCAAGTTCATCAACACAGACGGGGTCTCACATAGGGTCATGATATTGAACACAACCCCGTCCGTCATCCTTATATTGATAGCAGAAAATAGACAAGCAGTTCCTATAAAGCTCGCGAGTGACAGGCAATCACTCGACTTTTACCGGTCCTATAAGCTTAGCAAGTAGTCGAACTCAGGTCTAGTGTTCAGTACATAGGTTCCTAGGATCATGCATCTAGGGTTTCAATTCAAATCCTAAGAACTGTAAATGCACAAGTAATAACAGTAAATGATAATAATTTGAAATATAGGTTATGTCCGGGGCTTGCCTTCTCGGTAGTCGCTAGCTAACACAGCCTTAGGCTCTTTCGAACTTTGGTTCAGGGCTTCAGTTAGTTCAGCTGCGTTCACCTGGACTTCTGGATCACCTCCGTCAGACTCCGGGATCAACTCGTACGTCCCGTCCATCAAAGCAGTCGTATCTATATGGAATGCAAGAGACAGAATTATAAACACATTCACATCACGATAAAGTTGTAGCTTAACAACTAGCAAACATTCATAACACATGGGCAATCATTTATAGAGTAGCTAACTAACAAATCTAACTACACAAGGCATCATGATCAACAGCACAAATGAAGTTGAATAACTTCATAAACAAGTGGGGGTGGTTTCTTATAACAAGCAAGTCATGGTTTGCTAATAAATCCACCACTCAGTGCACAATAAGTAATAAATTTAGCAAAAAAAATACTCTAAACAGAACATGAACAGACTAGGCTATCCTGTAAAAATCATGGTAAAACTTGTAGCCCATTATTCATAACAAATCAATCATTCAGATCACACCTTGAACACGATTGAATTACACAGGTTAAGCTAAAGCAAAACAGAAGCTCAAAATTTAACAGCAGACCTATACAGGGATGAATTAGCTACTGTGAATTTTCATGATTTTATCTACACAGAAATAATTATGAGAAAATAAACAAAACATACATCAGATTAGAAAGATTCATTTTTAGCTCCTGTTCTATTCATGAACTGGGTCTCAAACTTTATGGAAAAGCTAAACTATTCCAAAAGATCACTCAGAAACATTTGCATGATTTATCATCAGAATAAACTATTTATCATAATTAAAGTCTAATAAACAAGGTTTAAATCAAAGAAATAGCTATACATGAGAACTGATCACGAAATTATTATAGAAAAACTAGTGCCACATGAGTAAACTACCGTAAAAATTTTAGAGCAAGACAAGCTTTTAATCATCAGATAAGAAAAAGATTAAATAACTAGTCTTTATTTACCTAGTGACACAAAACAACTTGTACAGCAAAAACTTGCAACAAACACCTACAATATTATGGTTCTAATGCAAAGAGCTACTCTCAAGGATTCCAAAACATCAAGATTTGCTATTTTACGAATTTTCTACGAATTTCTATGGAATTTCAAATTCACTGCAAAAATTACAAAGGAGTCCTTATAGCACTATTCAACTGAGTCTATGGCTATTCAAATAACCCCTTGAGGTTTTGATTCTTCTCAACTAGAGGTCCTTGGCCGGGTCAGAGAGGGGGAGGCGGGGTTTGACCGGCCGTTTCCCGGCGAGGGGCTCACCGGTGGCGAGGGTGGAGGGGCGTGAGAGCTTCACGGGTTCAAGGCGCACCTCAGGGTGGTCTTGGGGTGCGGGGAGAGGCTCGGAGGTGGCGGCTCGGCGGAGCGGGCGGGTCGGTGGCGGAGTTCAACGGAGGCTAGGGTTCTCCGGTGAGGGTTGGGCGAGGGGATGTGGTCGGGGAGCTGCGCGGGCTCACGGCAGAGCTCGCTAGGGTGTCAGCGCGGGCGGAGGATGGCTGCAGTGCCGGGTCGACGGCGGCGTGGAGCTCACCGGCGTTGCGGGTGGAGCGGCGCCTTGTTCTGTGGCGTGGGAGCGAGGAGAAGGCGAAAGAACAGGCGGAATGGGACGCTAGGGTTTTTGCAGTACCCGTGCGTGCGCTAGGGAAGGGCGGCGGCCTCTGCAGCGGGCTCGCCACCGCGGCGGCGAGGTGGCGGCCGCGCGGGCGGCTCTGTGCTCGGCGGGGGCGCGTGGCACGGCAGGGGGAGGCACAGCGCGATGGCAAGGACGGTGGGGAGGCTCCGGGGCGACGCGTGGACGCCAGCGCAAAGCAAGAGGGGGCCGGGCTGGCTCACCACAGCGCCAGCGGCGGGCTCTGCACAGTGGCGGCGAGAAACAGAGCAGGGGAGCTGGAGGAAGGGGAAAAGGGCCGATTTGAAATTTCCAAAAATTCCAGGGACCTAAATGTAAAACAAGGATAACTTTTAAACTAAAGCTCAAATGAAAAAGTGCCCAACATGAAAGTTGTTCAACTTTTCAAGATCTACAACTTTGATGTTGTGCAAAAATTTATTTGATCAAAGATTCAAGAGCTAATTTTGAAAACATGAAAGGGATTTTGAATTCCAAGGAAACTTGTCTTTTTCAATGAAATTTCACTTCAAACTTGGGCTGATTTGAAAAGTTTCCCGCCATGTAATGATTACACCACATTTTACGAAAACACCCTCCACAAAAGCTATAATCACACATTCAATTCAAATTAAACTATAGAAAGACCCTTGCATAAAATCAATATTACACATATAACCTTTTCTAATTACAAAAAGGTCCTTTTTCAAGTAAAACCAGCACATGATGTATAAAAGGTATGCAACACTAATGTGCAGACACCTAGGGTGTCACAGTCTTCCCCCCTAAAAGAAATCTCGCCCCGAGATTACAGGAAGGAAAGGAATGGAAAGATTTGATACCTGAATTTGTTCTAAGAAAGTCAGGAAAGTTTCTTTAGAGAAAGTTTTCAGTCTCCCAAGTAGCTTCTCCTTCAGTATGATGATTCCATTGGATTTTGTACATTTTAATCTTCTCCCTTCTAGTACTTCTTTACTTGGTGTCAAGAATCTTGATTGGATACTCCGTATAAGATAGATCGGATTCAATCTCGATATCTTATGGTTCAAGGATCTCAGTAGGTACCCTGGTGCACTTCCGGAGTTGTGATACATGGAAGACTTCATGAATGGCAGCCAACTGAGAAGGAAGACGAAGTTGGTAGGCCACGGGTCCACAAGTTTCGATGATTTCAAATGGTCCGATGTATCGGGGTGCTAATTTTCCTTTGATACCGAAGCGTTGAACACCTCTAGTAGGAGATACTCGCAAATATACGAAATCCCCTACCTTGAACTGTAAAGGATCTCTTCTTTTGTCTGCATAACTTTTCTGTCATGATTGGGCTGCCTTAAGATTAGTCTAGATAACTTTAACTTTCTCCTCTGCTTCAGAAACTAAATCTGGCCCAAAAATTTTGCGTTCTCCAGCTTGTGACCAACTCAAAGGAGTTCGACACCTTCGACCGTATAACGCTTCAAATGGTGCCATTTGCAAGCTGGATTGATAACTGTTATTGTAAGAGAATTCAGCTAGTGCTAGGCATTTGTCCCAGTTTTTGCCATATTGAATAGCACATGCCCTCAACATGTCTTCAAGGATATGATTGATTCGTTCAGTTTGCCCATCTGTTTATGGATGATAAGCTGAACTACGAATCAATTTAGTTCCAAGGGATTCTCGCAATTGCTCCCAGAAACGTGCAATAAACTAAGGCCCACGATCAGAAATGATCGTCTTTGGAACTCCATGCAAACGGATAATTTGGTCAAGATAGATCTCTGCATACCTCTTGGCAGAATAAGTTGTATGCACTGGAATAAAATGAGCGGTCTTGGTGAGTCTATCAACGATCACCCAAATAGAATCATGCTTCTGCGAAGTGTTGGGTAAACCGACAATAAAATCCATACTGATGTCCTCCCATTTCCAGGATGGAATGGGTAAAGGTTGGAGAGTACCAGCTACTTTCAAGTGACTAGCTTTAACTCTTTGACAGACATCACATTCAGAAACATATCTGGCGATCTCTCTTTTCATTCGAGTCCACCAGAAATTTTGTTTAAGATCTTGGTACATCTTTGTACTACCCGGATGAATCGAAAACTTCGATAGATGGGCTTCGTCAAGAATTTGCTTTCTAAGCTGATGATCCTTGGGTACAACAAGTCGAGATTCAAACCATAGAACTCCTCTATGATCCACTCGGAAACATTTGTACTTGGCTTCACCTTGGGATAATTTTTCCTTGATGATCTTGATACCCTCATCATGTAATTGTGCCATGATGATGCTATCATGAAGTGTAGGCTCAATAGATATATGGTTCAAACTTCCTTGAGGTACCATTTCTAGGTTTAACTTCATCATTTCCTGGCATAGAGTTTCATTGAATGGTTCTACAGATAAACAATGGCATTGTGACTTGCGGCTGAGTGCATCCGCAACCACATTAGCCTTTCCTGGATGATAGTGCACTTCTAGATCATAGTCCTTTATCAACTCTAGCCAGCGTCTCTGCCTCATGTTGAGATCAGCTTGGGTGAAGATATATTTGAGACTCTTATGGTCAGTGTAAATATTACAATGAGTCCCCATAAGATGATGTCTCCAAAGCTTGAGAGCGTGTATAACAGCTGCTAACTCCAGATCATGTGTTGGATAATTCTTCTCATGATTCCGGATTGCTCTTGATGCATAAACAATTACTCGGTTGTCTTGCATAAGCACACAACCAAGTCCCGTACCAGAAGCATCACAATAGACATCAAAAGGTTTGGTACTGTCCGGTGTAGCCAACACTGGAGCAGTAGTGAGCCGAGCTTTGAGAGTTTGAAAGGCTTCTTCACATTTGTCATCCCAAACAAACTTCACTCCCTTCTTCAATAACTCCATCATAGACTTGGCTATTCTGGAGAAATCAGGGATGAATCAACGATAGTATCCAGCTAAACCAAGAAAACTGTGAATTTGATGAACTGAAGTAGGAGATTCCCAATCCATCACTTCTTGTACTTTAGTTGGATCAACTGATATACCATCACTGGAGATAGTATGGCCTAAGAATTTCACACTATCCAGCCAAAATTCACACTTGGAGAATTTGGCATAAAGATGATGATCTCATAATCGTTGAAGAACGATACGCAAATGTTGCTCGTGCTCTTCTTCATTCTTGGAGTAGATCAAAATATCGTCAATGAATACTACGACGAATTTATCCAGCTCCGGCTTGAAGACCGAATTCATAAAGTACATAAAATATGCCGGGGCATTGGTAAGACCAAAAGACATAACCAGATATTCATAGAGTCCATATCTGGTCGAGAAAGCAGTCTTTGGAATATCACAAGGCTTGATCTTGATTTGGTGGTAGCCAGAACGAAGATCGATCTTAGAGAAAACCTTGGCTCCAGCTAACTGATCAAACAGTATATCAATGCGGGGAAGAGGATATTTGTTTTTAATAGTGACCGCATTGAGTGGTCGATAATCAACACATAGCCTCAAACTGTTGTCCTTCTTCTTCACAAACAGGGCTGGACATCCCCAGGGTGAAGAACTTGGATGTATAAAACCCTTGTCAAGAAGGTCTTGAAGTTGGATTTTCAATTCTGCTAACTCATTTGGAGGCATTCGGTACGACCTCTTTGAAATAGGGGCGGTACCGTGTTGGAGTTCAATAACAAACTCGATATCTCTATCAGGGGGCATTCCACGCAAATCATCTGGAAATACATCCGCATACTCACACACAACCGGAATATGTTCAATCTTAATTTCTTTTGTGGCAAAGGCACAAGAGTTGAAGCACTCTCGTTGTGGCAGATAGAGTATGGTGGCTCCTTGATGTGGTGAATCTATCTCGACAGCTCGGGAAGAGATATCTAACAGTACTTTATGTTTAGTCATCCAATCCATGCCCAAAATAACATCCATGCCTTCTAAATTCAATAAGATCAAATCTGTCCTCATCAATTTGCTACCCAACTTAATGGGTACAAGCCTAATGATTTGATTGGAAGCTATCTTGCCACCAGGAGTTTCTATCATGTACGATTTCTTGGTATGCCAATAATCCAATCCTAACCTTGCTCCAAATTTGGCACTTATAAAACTATGAGTTGCACCAGAATCAAATAGTATAACTGCGGGTTTATTGTGGATAGTGAAAGTACCCGACATGACTGGTGCTCCTTCGGGAAGGTCTGCCAGAGTAGTGAAATTAATTCGCCCCTGTTGGACTTGCACCATTTGGCTTTTGCCCTTTCCCTTGTTGTTGTTCTGGTTGGAGTTCTGCCCTGGATCATTCTTTCTGGGCTACGGACAATTCTTAGCAAAGTGAGAAGCACTGCCGCAGTTAAAGCACCGATTGTTGCCATTCCCACGATTGAACTGTGGGGCATTCGGCCTTGGGCCAAACTGCTGCTATTGCTGCTGCTGAGGCACTGGAGGTTTGAATCCTCCTTGCTGCTGAGGCGGCCTAAAAACAAGTCTGCCCATTAGAGCATTTCTCTGTGAAGGTCCTGGTGGAGTATTCTGCACCAGACGATATCTCGGTGACTGAGCACTCGAGGGTTCTGTGGGTGCCTTTTGCTTCTTCTCGGCACGATATGCAGCAATACAGTCCTCTTGAGTAATGGCCAGGATGACCAGCTCATTGTAAGTGTTGGGCTGAACAAGGTTCAGGCGTTCCTTGAGCTTGGTAGTGAGGCCACGACGAAAACGATCACGTTTCTTGGTGTCAGTATCAGCATGCTGGCCCACATACTGGCACAGATGATTAAAGGTCTGTGCATACTGAAGAACAGTGCGGGTTCCCTGATTCAGAGCCAAGAACTCATTCAACTTTCTTTCTATCAGTTCCTCGGGAATATGATGTGATCTGAAGGCAGTTCGGAATTCCTCCCAAGAGATGACATGTTCAGCAGGCTGCATCTCACAATAATGATCCCACCATATACGTGCAGGACCACGAAGTTGTTGGGCGGCAAAGTGGGCCTTGTTTGTATCTACACAAGGTACCGCTAGCAGAGCAAACTTGGAATTGATAGTACGGAGCCAAGCATCGGCGTCCAGTGGGTCATCAGCTCAGCTGAAAAGTGGAGGTTGGGTACCAAAGAATTCTTGGTAACCCGCTGGTTGAGCATCACGTCCTCCGTGCTGCTGGTGTGGCTGATTTTGCTGTCCTTGGACCAGTTGGCAAAACAATTCTGTTTGCATGGCCATTAACTCAGCCAGATTTGACGAGGGTGGCGGTGGCTGCTGAGATCCACTGCCAGCTTCACAACCGAAGCCATCAGGCGTTCCACGAGTATGACCAACCATCTGTAATTATGGAAGACATCCATTAGATACAATTTTCTTGCTCCCACAATCCATGGTACTGGTTCATCATTTGAGATTCTATGGAACGAAAAGATCATCAAGACTTCAAGATGGAACTAGGGATAAAGACATGACTCAAGCTCCCTCTCTCAAACCAAGTTTTCATTCAACCCTTTTGTTTAACCACACTAAACATAGTCATGAAAACAAACTCTAGAGATCCCTTAAGAAAACTTATGTAACATTCTCCAATTCTAGGAATCAATTCAAACATCAACCAAATATGCATGCACGTCCTGATCATTCTTCACAAGATAAACAATTGCCAACTATCGTTGGGCTTACGTGGTTAGCACGGCGGCATAACATAGGTACAGCTCTCCCTATATAGCTAGTCGGTATAATCTAACCGTTCTTAATTTATCGAATCGCGGTTAGTGTACCTGCAGAAGATTGACAGAACATATATATCCAATGAACCTTTCATGCCAGCACTCATGAAAGCGTCCCCAAACATTACCGCTCACTATAGAAGCGGTAGCCATACAATTTCCGCCGTATGGCCAATGTTAACATACGCTACTCAGTGGCGTATTCACAAGTTCCTTTACTCCCAATATAGTTGACCGAGATCGATATATTGGCAGCAGCTCAAGTAGGCCACTGCTTGAGCACAGTGTTTAGTTCGCATCGCCGACGGGAAGGTCAGACTCCCTCAGCTGACTGAGCACACTTTACTTCCAATATAGTCAACTAATAGTCGGTATATTGGAAGCACCTCAAGTAAGCCACTGCTTGAGGGCAGCGTTCGGCTCACATCACTGACGGGAAGGTCAGACTCCCTCAGCTGACTGAGGATCCTTACCTTCTTACCTCAACATAGGTGCGTCGTTACAGGAATTAAGAGTTGCTTGTGAGTATAGTTTAACAAAATGTAAAGTGCTGGAAGTCAGATAACATAAACCATACATAAATAGCCACCTAGTAATTCCCGTAAATTCCCTAGGACTTTACGTTCTATGCACAATCCTTAACGATTCCAACATAGTTTTCCGAAATACCTTGTTGTTCCAATTTATATGGAAAATGATTTTTAAGGTTCCAACACCTCTGGTGTATGCTTACAGCTCTGATACCAGCTGTGGCAGAACCACCTGAATTATCCCGGCTCAAGTGCGCAGGCCATCACTAAAAAGGCAACACCGGCTCAAACGCACTTCAAACGGAACAATTCTTGGTCTGTCGGGTAACGTCCCGATACAACCACCGGTTCTTGGATCGAACAAGCATACCCCGCACGAAGGCGAGTCCAGAGATATTACAACCACAAGTTTACAACACAGGCAAAGTAGAGATTACAAACCAGTTTAAACCAATTATTACAAAACCAAATTTAGTAAAGCAGTTATACAAGTCATAAGTGTAAAACTTTAGAGTTTAACAGCGGAAGATAAAACACGACGGCTACAACACGTCGCCAAAGTATACCAGGCTAGCCCAAGCATGGTATTACTCGTCAAAGTCATTGTCGGCCGAAGACGTATCCCACTCTACGGACCAGCCAGGAGGCAAAGAGCAGGGCCAAGATAAACTAGCAACCTGGTCCTCAAGACTCATACCTGAAAAAGGGTTTCAACAGCAAGGCTGAGTATTCTAATACTCAGCAAGACTTAACTGTCAACGGGTATACTTAACCCATTTTAGCTTGACTATGCAGGGTTTGTGAGGCTCTGGTTTCCTTTGCTGAAAAGCAATAAAGAGTAGGTTCTGATTTTTAAGTTTTAGCTTTCAAGATTCTAGTGCACAATAAGTAATAAATTTAGAAAAAAAAATTTCAGAGCAAGACAAGCTTTTAATCATCAGATAAGAAAAAGATTAAATAACTAGTCTTTATTTACCTAGTGACACAAAACAACTTGTACAGCAAAAACTTGCAACAAACACCTACAATATTATGGTTCTAATGCAAAGAGCTACTCTCAAGGATTCCAAAACATCAAGATTTGCTATTTTACGAATTTTCTACGAATTTCTATGGAATTTCAAATTCACTGCAAAAATTACAAAGGAGTCCTTAGAGCACTATTCAACTGAGTCTATGGCTATTCAAATAACCCCCGGGTTTTTATTCTTCTCAACTAGAGGCCCTTGGCCGGGTCAGAGAGGGGGAGGCGGGGTTTGACCGGCCGTTTCCTGGCAAGGGGCTCACCGGCGGCGAGGGTGGAGGGGCGTGAGAGCTTCACGGGTTCAAGGCGCACCTCAGGGTGGTCTTGGGGTGCGGGGAGAGGCTCGGAGGTGGCGGCTCGACGGAGCAGGCGGGTCGGCGGCGGAGTTCAACGGCGGCTAGGGTTCTCCGGTGAGGGTTGGGCGAGGGCATGTGGTCGGGGAGCTACGCGGGCTCACGGCAGAGCTCGCTAGGGTGTCAGCGCGGGCGGAGGATGGCTGCAGTGGCGGGTCGACGGCGGCGTGGAGCTCACCGGCGTTGCGGGTGGAGCGGTAGCTTGTTCTGTGGCGTGGGAGCGAGGAGAAGGCGAAAGAACAGGCGGAATGGGACGCTGGGGTTTTTGTAGTGCCCGTGCGTGCGCTATGTGGCGGAACCACCCAAAACTACTGGGCCCGGGTGCACTGATCTTCGTTGCTAAGCAACTCTGACCCGATTTGGCACTCACTGGTAGTTCCTCGAGTGAAGCCTCGATAAAAGCCACGCTATTCCAGGATCAGCAGACAACACTCACACGAAGGTGAGCCCAGAGATTACAACACCAACCATTTCATACATCTCAGAGTGATTGCAGCGGAAAGAAAATTTATTACAAACCAAGTTCAGAGTAACAAAGTACCACGGAGTTCCAACTACTCAATTATTTAAGTCTCATGTTCAACGGAAGCAGCAAAGATAACTAGCGAGATAACGTGACGCATCGGTAAAGCCCGTACGAATGCGTCACTCAGCGGAAGGGTGATTAGCACTAGCTGAAGGGCCATCCCACTCAACAGACCAACCCGGAGGCAGAGTACAAGGCCAAGTAAGACTCGCAAACAGATCTTCAAAGTTAGTACCTGAAAAACAGTGCCACAAGCAAGGCTGAGTATACTAATACTCAGCAAGACTGACCCGTCTCCGGATATAACATAGTCCGATAACTAGACATGCAAGGCTTTTTGGTTGGTAGGGTTTGTTTGCCAAAAATGCCGCTAAGTGTTGATCCTTACTTTCAGGTTTTACTTAGCCGGATTCTAGTGGGATTAACCATTCTAAATTTGCAACTAACTCTACACAAACATGGTAGAGCAACCATTTAATCAACCAGCAGTATTTTCATCATCATGTTCCACTTGTTACTCTATGTGACCGAAAGCATTAAGCAATCTCATGCCGTGAGAGGCGGACGATTCTGAATCGGATTTCAACCTGGCCAGGGGAACCTAGACCACACGCATGGGGATCGACTTCGCTCCCGCCCATGCTACTTTTCCCCTTTCTTTCCAGTCCATGGATCCGGAACACCCTCCCCGACTACAGAGTCCGACCACTCTGCACCCGTACGTCACGACAAAAATATAAATCCTACTTCTACCAGGAGGGTGCGAGATTGTTCCACTCGCCGGTCCAATCAGGTACTTCAGCTTACCGATTACCATATTTCTCGGTATGTGGCTAGTACTTTCAAACGCTTAACGAAATGAGCCACACACCGCGACCTTAGCCATTTTTGACTACACCAGCGGGGTATCACAACTACACAACCCCGCCCGTTGTCCTTACATTTCAACAGGAATTAAAGTCAGTACAATTCCTATTTGCTCGCGAGAGGCAGGAAACCACTCGACTTCTACCGTACCTATTTAGCATGGCAACTAGTCGGTACAAAGATCCAGAATCAAACATAGGTTCCTATGGATCATGCATCTAAGGTTTTCGATCAACGCCTAGAAACTTAATGCAGAAAACCAACTATTACCATACATAGATAAATAGATAGCAGAATGATAATTCGGAAAAGTTAGTGGGATTATGCTCCGGGGCTTGCCTTCTTGGGCACTGTCTGGCAGAAAAGCTTCTGGGGCTTGGCCCAGGTCTTGAGACAAGTTAGTACAGTTCAGATTAACCTCCTGCTCCGCACGAGAGTCCGCGGGCACCAGTTCGTAGTCTCCGTCCGCGAGGTTAACCGTTTCTATATGCAATGCAAGATTTTGAGTTATTCAGGGATACAATTTCTTTCCTTCACGATAAAGTTGTAGTCCAACAAAAGTTACTTAAGTGATGATTTCAACAGTTTATTTCATGGGCAGTCATTTATAGAGTAGTAAACCTAACTACGTTTCTTCATGAATGAGTGGGGTTTTGGGTTTTCATTTTTAATTTCACAAATAGCATGCTTTCATTCTTTCTTAACAACACAACTACTAAAGAGCTAGTGATGAAACACTAAAGTAACTCAGATCCAAACTTGAACATTCATGGTATAAAATTTCAGCATCTACCATAGAGCAAAAACTATAACTATTCATGCAAATGGATTACTCTAGTTGCTTCATCTTTTTGTACAGAATGTTAAACATGGGTTCTGGTGCTGCAAATTTTATGGGAGCAACTTCATAGCATATACTCAGCACTCAAATTTTTCCAGATTTTATACACTTATACAGCAGAGGTGATAAAAAGAATAAGAACAACAAGCCATTAACAAAGATTAATTCTACAGAAAGTTTTACTAAGGATTTGGTTCTCAAATTTTTACCAGAGACTAGTCCTGAGTTAAACATACTCCATAAAATTTTTCAAGATTTAAATCACTATGATAAATTAGTTATTCAGTTAACTTAACATGAGTTTGCATAAATTTCTCAAGATGCATTTGACCAGTATTGCATCTGAAATTTTTATCACAGGTAGATCATACTCTAAGCAAGATCATGCCCAAAAATAAAGATCAGAAACATTGTAGATTACTCAGAAAAAAAAATAGTAAATCTAGCCCTAAGATGCTAAGCATGATTATTCAACAAAGCAAAACTCCGTAACTGCAGCTCAAAATTTTTAGACAGGAACATAGAGCTAAAAAGAGACTCCAGAAATAAATATAGATTTTTCTGGTTATAAGAACTATATATGAGGAATTAAGTTGATTAAACCAGCATAAATCATGGTATATAGGACACGAACTCTAATAAATTTGAAATTTAGAGATTTGCAGGGATTCAATGGCAAAAGTCTGTAGTAAAATTTTCAGAGCAAGGTCATGTGTATATTTTCCTGAATTAATTCGAGAAAGCTAACAACAGATTAGAGAATCTTGATTGTTCTAACATGATAACTGTTTTGGGTTGGTGTCATCTTTTTACTGTGATCTTAGCATTCCATTAGTGATAACATATCCAAAAAATCAAGGTCATTTGATGGGTAGAACTTCATGAACATGCATAAGGTGGTTTTCTTATTCTTTTCCCTAGATTAAATTAGGTTGAGTTTCTCCAAATGTGAATGTTACAAAATTTGTAGATTTTGTTACAAGGATTCCAGATCAGTTGAGTTTGCATTTTTCTGATTTTTCTGTGATTTGTTTCGCATTTTAGAAGTTCACTGGTATACACTGTAAAACTTGCAGAGACACCCTTGAACGAAAAAAAGAAATTACAACCGGGTCCTTCGCCGGCCTTCTCCGCCGTGGCATCTTGCCGGTGGTGTTCTGCGGTGCAAGGCTTACCGGGGCTGCCACGGGGAGGCGCGTGGGGGAGAAAGGATCGAGGAACACCTACCCTGGTCGACGTTCGAGCGTTTGGAGCACAGGTTCAAGCTCGTCGGCGTTGATGGCGGGTCGGTTGTTCGGTTCGCCGGCGCTGGAGGCGAAGGAGGGCTCGGGGTAGGGGAACAAGGCGCGCACGAGCACCGCGTGAGCTCGTGGATGCTTCTGGGGTAGCTGTCGGGCTCGGTCTTCCCCGGAGCTGGCCGGTCCGCGGTGAGCCTGAGCTCGCCGGCGGCGGCGCAAAAGGGGAACGGCTTCGGGAGGGGGTTTGGATTCAATTCCGCGCGCGTGGAGCTTAACTGGGAGGTGACGAAGCTGCTGCGGTGGTCAGAGGGGGCAATGTGGGCCTGGGCTAGCCGGCCCGCGCGAGATGGATCTCGGCGGCCATGGCGGAGCGGCGGGAGGAGGAAGAAGGGGAAGAAGGGGCGCGACTGTGGGGGTTCTGGGGGTCTTTATAGGCCAAAGAGCTCATGGGTGAGGAATGGAGTGACTGGGGGCGGTCGATTTGGCCTGGGTGAGTCGACGGCGAGCGGGCGGAGGAGGCAGCGGCGCGGCGCATGGCTGGGGTGTCGTGGCGGCTCGGGGAGCGGCCTGGGACGCGTGTGGGCGTGGGAGGGCGCCAAGGGGCGGGCCAGGTGGCGTGGAGAGGTTTCCCCGGGTCCATTTGGCCGCGGGCGCGCGGTGGACGAAGTCCACCGGCGGCGTACGGCGGGCGGCGCGAACAGAGCAGGCCGGGAAAGAGAGAGATGGAGATAAGGGCATATTTGTGATTTCTGAAATTCCAGGGACCTCTCGGTAAACTAAAATTATCTCCTAATTGGAGGGCTCAAATGGAAAAGTGTTGAATACCACTTTTGCATAACTTTTCAAGATCTACAACTTTTGTGTTATGCAAATTTTCATTTGAAACTCACATTTTGAACTATTGGTACCTTTGCATATTTGCACAAAAGGACTTTAGTTTTATTCAGTTTTTGAATTGATTTTTGCTGAAGTTCAATTGAGCACATGTCAATTGAAACACCTCCCATGAGCCAACTAAATTTTTGTGCATATTTTTGAATTTACCTTTTGAATAGCTTTTCACCCTTTTTCTTTCTCCTTTCATTTCTTATGCAATAACTGGTCTTTTATTTGAACCCTTCTCTTGAATTATTTTCCCAAATTTTCTTTTAACTTTAACTAAGGTGTATTGATTGGATTTAAAAGTATTGACACCTGAGGTGTCACAACCTACCCCCCTTAAAAAGAATCTCGTCCCGAGATTGGATGATTGGATTTAGGTGGGGAAAATGATATACCTGAGGTAGAGCTAAGGAAACCCGGATAATGTCGATTAAGATAATCCTCCGTCTCCCAGGTGGCTTCTTCCTCAGTGTGATGAGACCACTGAATTTTATACATTTTTACCACCTTTCGACGAGTACCCCTCTCTTTTTGATCCAGAATTTTGAGTGGATATTCGGTATATGAGAGATCGGGCTCCACTAAAATTTCCTGTTGATCAATGATTTTCGTAGGAACTCGAACACATTTCTTGAGTTGGGATATGTGGAAAACATTATGGATGGCGGCAAGTCGTGAAGGAAGTCGCAAACGATAAGCCACGGGTCCACATTCTTCAATGATTTCATATGGCCCGACATAGCGAGGTGCGAGCTTACCCTTGACTCCGAAACGTTGAACGCCTCGAGTTGGGGACACTCGTAAATAGACGTGGTTACCAACCATGAACTTCAAAGGATCCCTTCTTTTATCGAAATAACTCTTCTGCCGAGACTGGGCTGCTCGGAGATTTGCTTGTACTATTTTTACTTTCTCTTCAGCCTCGACCACTAATTCAGGTCCAAAGATTTGACGTTCTCCAGTCTGGGACCAACTCAAAGGAGTTCGACACCGTCGACCATACAAGGCCTCGAAGGGTGCCATCTTCAGACTGGCCTGATAGCTGTTGTTATAAGAAAACTCAGCCAAGGATAAACATTTGTCCCAGTTTTTGTCATAATGGATGACACATGCTCGAAGCATATCCTCAAGAATTTGATTCACCCTTTCGGTCTGTCCGTCAGTCTGTGGATGGTAAGCTGAGCTTCGAATTAATTTAGTTCCGAGAGCCTCTTGGAGTTGCTCCCAAAACCTTGCCACAAACTGAGGACCACGATCCGATATAATTGTTTTGGGTATACCGTGTAGGCAGACAATCCGATCAATATAGATCTCAGCATACTTCTTGGCTCGATATTCAGTATGTACTGGAATAAAATGAGCAGTCTTTGTGAGCCTATCAACAATGACCCAAATGGAATCATGGTGCTGAGAAGTATTTGGTAAGCCTACGATGAAATCCATGCTGATATCGTCCCATTTCCAGGACGGAATTGGTAGAGGTTGGAGAGTTCCAGCAATTTTCAAGTGACTAGCTTTCACTCTCTGGCAGGTGTCACATTCTGCGACATATTTGGCAATCTCTCTCTTCATGCGAGTCCACCAAAAATTTTGTCTGAGATCTTGATACATCTTGGTGCTACCCGGATGAATAGAAAATTTAGAGAGATGTGCTTCGTCCAGGATTTGTTTCCGCAGGTCCGGATTCTTGGGAACGACTAGGCGATCCTCGAACCACAAAATTCCTTTATGGTCCACTCGGAAACACTTATATTTATTTTCACCTTCTACTACTTGCTGCTTGATGATACCAACACTTTTGTCGTGTAATTGTGCCATGATGACCTGGTCATAGAGGGTCAGTTCCACCGAAATATGATTCAAAGAGCCCTGAGGAATAATTTCTAATTTCAGCCTTTGCATTTCAGCACACAATGTGTCATTATATGACTCCATTGATAGGCAATTGCAGTGAACCTTGCGACTGAGCGCATCGGCTACAACATTCGCCTTGCCCGGATGATAATGAACCTCCAGATCATAATCTTTAATTAATTCTAGCCATCTTCGTTACCTCATATTCAGCTCACTTTGAGTGAAAATGTATTTGAGACTCTTATGGTCGGTATAGATATTGCAATGAGTGCCCATAAGATAATGTCTCCAAAGCTTGAGAGCATGAATAACGGCGGCTAGTTCCAGATCATGAGTGGGATAATTTAGCTCGTGTGGCCGAAGAGCTCGGGAAGCATAACCTATCACCCGATTGTCTTGCATTAGAACACAACCAAGACCAGTGCCTGAAGCATCACAATAAACGTCGTATGGTTTATTGTTGTCAGGTTGAGCCAAGACTGGTGCAGTGGTTAGATGTGCTCTCAATGTATGGAACGCTTCATCACACTTCGTGTTCCATTTAAACTTGACATCTTTTCTTAGTAGTTCTGTCATGGGCTTAGCAATTCTGGAGAAGTCCGGAATAAATCTGCGGTAATACCCCGCCAAGCCGAGAAAACTGCGGATCTGATGAACTGAAGTAGGAGGTTTCCAGTCCATCACTTCTTGTACTTTGCTGGGATCAACGGAAATGCCTTCACTAGATATAGTGTGACCCAAAAATTTGACTGTGTCCAGCCAGAATTCACACTTGGAGAATTTTGCGTATAGCTTATGATCTCTGAGACGTTGAAGAACAATGCGCAGATGTTGCTTATGTTCTGCCTTATCTTTGGAATAGATCAGAATGTCGTCAATAAAGACCACGACAAACTTGTCAAGTTCTGGCATAAATACCGAGTTCATGAGGTACATAAAATAAGCCGGAGCATTGGTGAGACCGAAAGACATAACCAAATATTCATAGAGACCATATCGGGTTGAGAAGGCGGTCTTGGGAATATCGCAAGGCCGGATTTTAATTTGATGATACCCCGAACGGAGATCAATCTTGGAGAAGATCTTTGCCCCAGCCAACTGGTCAAACAGTACATCAATGCGGGGAAGTGGATATTTATTTTTGATGGTCACCGCATTGAGAGGCCGGTAATCAACGCACAACCTCAGACTATCATCCTTCTTCTTTACGAACAATGCTGGACAGCCCCAAGGTGAAGCACTAGGGCGGATAAAACCCTTGTCCAACAGTTCTTGTAGCTGGATTTTTAGTTCAGCCAATTCTTTAGGCGACATTCGATACGGCCTTTTTGAAATAGGGGCTGTACCAGGCTGAAGTTCAATGACAAATTCAATATCCCGGTCTGGAGGCATACCAGGTAAACACATCTGCATATTCACGGACTACCGGAATATCTTCGAGACGAATATCTTTCATGGCATAGGCACAAGAGTTGTTGCATTGGTGATGAGGTAAATATAGAACCGAATGACCATGAGTTGGAGAATTTATTTCAACGGCCCGGGAAGAGATATCTAACTTTACCCCATGTCTGTTCATCCAATCCATTCCCAGAATAATGTCCATACCTTCTAGTGGCAACAAAATTAAAGTGGTAGGAACAGTTTTACTACCCAAACTAAGTGGCACATTATGAACGATTTGGTTTGATGCGACTCTACCACCCGGAGTAGATATCATGAATGAACCTTTCGTGTGACAGAAATCTAACCCAACCCTTGCTCCGAATTTAGAACTAATGAAGCTATGAGAGGCACCAGAATCGAATAAGATAACTGTGGGGTGTTGGTTTATAGAGAATGTACCCGACATGATTGGTGCTCCCTCGGGTAGTTCAGCAAGGTTGGTGAAGTTAAGTCGGCCCTGCCTGACTTGAATGGTTTGCCTCTTGCCCTTGTTCTGATCATTTCTGCGAGAAGCCTGCCCTTGAGATTGTCCCGCCTGGGGGCACATCTTGGCAAAGTGATCCGGACTCCCGCATCTGAAACAGCGGTTATTATTATCGGGGCGAGCGGCTGGCTGAGCATTCGGCCTAGGGCCGTTCTGCTGCTGCTGAGGTGCAAATCGAGCTTGCTAGGGAAGCCCGAATCGAGTCGGCTGCTGCTGTTGAGGAGGCCTAATAATCCAACGCCCTGGCTGAGGGGCCTTCTGAGAGGATGCGGGTGGGTTATTTTGCACAATACGATACCTCGGTGCAGAGGCACTCGAGGGTCCAGCAGGTGCCTTGCGCTTCTTTTCAGCGCGGTGTGCAGAAATTAGATCCTCCTGAGATATAGCCATATTCACCAATTCATTGAATGAGTCTGCTCGGACAAGATTTAGCCTCTCCTGTAACTTGGTACTAAGGCCTCAACGGAAGCGTTCACGCTTCTTAGCGTCGGTATCCGCGTGATGTCCAGCATACTGACACAATTGATGGAATACTTGGGCATACTGCACCACAGTACGAGTGCCCTGAGTCAAGGCCAAGAACTCGTTGAGCTTACGGTCAAGAAGTCCAGCTGGAATATGATGATCTCGAAAAGCCAATTTGAATTCATTCCAATTCACCACATGATCAGCCGGTAGCATCCCGTGGTAATGATCCCACCACATACGAGCTGATCCGCGAAGCTGCTACGCGGCATAGCGAGTCTTGTTCGCTTCGGAACAAGGAGTAGTCAATAGAGAAAACTTGGACTCGATCGTGCGAATCCAAGCGTCCGCGTCCAGAGGCTCATCCGCTTTATTGAACAGCGGAGGCTGAGTGCTGAGGAAATCTTGGTAGCTCGCCTCTTGTGCGTGATGAGCATGATGCCCACCCCGCGGTTGCTGCTGAGCTTGAACCAGCTGCCGCAGAATTTCCGTCTGGGCGGCAAGAACCTCAGCAATACCCACTGGTGGAGGAGGTGGAGGTGGATCGCCATTCCCTCCGGCTCCAAAACCACTATGGGTGCCTCGAGTTGATCCAACCATCTGAAATGTGAGTACTTTTGCATTAGGCTCATCATTATCATCATTTCAAATGGAATATACAACTCAAAATGACATGGAAATACTGGAAATTGCTTAATCAGGTTGTGCAGCAAAACCAGCGATACGAAAACGCTCATAACTGGAGTTCGGTACATGATATGGACTTGAAATTTTTACAAGAGAGAGGAAATTTCATGATCTACAACTTTTGTAGTCATCACAAAGTCAGATTTCCAGAGTAGGTTAGTCGAAAAATTCAATTACTCCTCCTCTGGTTTTTCTGCTTCACAGAAAACAGAGCTTCTGTAATTTGCGATTATCTCCTGCAATACCAATCCGTTTGGGCTGAAATTTTGCGAGCAGGTTCCTGATGAAATTTGGAACAACTTTGGTATTCAACTCAGGAGCTAAATCCGAAAGGAAAAGAGGATAAAAATTCGAACTAGCTGCTGCCTTCAGCTTTTTGCAGATCACTGATAATTAACACTAGTAGCATTAGGGGTTCATTACATCCATCGTTCTCTCATTTCTACTTGGTCACTCCCAACATCAGTACTAAGGGGGTTACTCAACTCTAAGTTAGCCTAGTAGCCATGATCCAAAAGTAGGCCACACTAAGAGGAGTCTACAAAAGCTAAGAAACAGCGCCTCGGTCTACATGTTGACCGATGCCTCACTCGCCGCGGGAGTGTGAACCTCAACCGGTGCGGGCTGCGGCGCCTGGTCCTCGGAGTCCATCTCTGAAACGCCCTCTATCTCCTAGGGCTCGTCCTCCTCGTCCACCTGCATCTCGTCGGGAGGTGCGTGAAGGGCATCCTGCGCGTGCTGTATCGCGTGGAGCTGCCCCTGAGCCTCGTCCATCTCAAGCTGCAGGTCGTGAAACTGGTCCTCCAAGAAGTTGATCGTAGCGTCACGATCCGACACAGTGTCCTGAAGCTCGTGAACCTGGCCATGGAGCTGGGCGATAAGAGTAGCCCTGCTCTCGAGCTCGGTACTAGCCTCCTGAAGCTGCCCATCTCTCAGCTGGACCGCCAGGTGCAGGGCCTGAGCGTGGTCCACCAACTAAGCGACGGCGTAACCCTGGTAAGTGTGAAGTCTGTAGAGACCGTCCAAGCACCTCGCTGTCGTCCGAAGGGCCCCGACCGGGTCAAGGGTAGCGACCACGTCCACGTGTGCCATCCGGTCGAGCCAAAGCGGGTCTGCCGGGTCAGGTGCAGGGAACAACCCGAACGCGGTCAGAACCACCTCCAGAGGGTGCGAAGAGCAAAAAGCGGTCATCGCCCTCATGGCGGTAAGCTCCCAAGTGTCCAGCAGGTAGTGACCGACCATCTGAGTCACGATCGGCTCCCACCCGTTGAGCGGGTGCTGCGGAATCACCATCGTCACACTGCAGCGACGAACTCCGTCCTCAACAAACTCGTGGCCATCGTAAACCGGTGGCTGGAGGTAACCGGCTGCACTCAAAAGCTCCCAAAGACGGCGGGGAAACCCGTCCCAGTGCAGGCAAGCGGAGTGCACGTGCCCCTGTGCGTCAACGACCAGCAGCTCTTCCATCTGTCCCAACAAAAGACCGATGGATCAGCTGATGGTAACAAGAACTACTAACTCTGGAACAGTGAAAGAAATGGCCAAAACTGTAGAGAACTTGCTTCAAAAATTCTCAAAAATTTACACAAGATCCCTCTGATATTAAGGAGCAATTCATCTAGTCATCACTAAGCTCAATTCGGATTCCATGGGGGTGATATACTCAGGTATTCAGAGTGATGTCAACCAGGAAAACTGAGTGTCCAGAGAGGGTGTATTTTGACTATAACTCTCAACCCGGACGTCAAAAAATTTTCAAATTTTTATGGTAAACTCATCACTTAGTTGTCTACAACTTTCATGTTGAACGATTTTTAGTTTGAACAACTTATAAAGGTCGAAAAATTTCAGTTGTATAGACTGTTCAGAGTTAACAGTTTTACACCGGGTTGATCCAAAAATACAAATACCATGCTAGAAGGCTTCAAAAATTTTCAAATTTTTACAGCAGCTTGATAACTTAGGAAACATCATTTAGTCTTACTACCCCAAGTCGATTTGAGTGACTTAACAGAAGGTTAAAATTCGTGGAAACCAGGTTGCAGACTTTCTGGATACTCCTTAGGATAGTGTTTTAGCTGATTTGCTTGCGATTTCTCCAGAGATTTATTTGCTAACCTTTTTGAGAATGAATGCAGAACCTATACGTCCTCACCAAGAAAAAAAATTGCCAAGTAACCTTGGTCTTACGCAATGACTTTGGTGGCATACCTATTACGTCTCTCACTATATAGCTACTCGATATAGCTGGATAGCCTATAATTCGATCTCGAGTTAGCGTACCTGCAGAAGATTGACAGTATATAAAATGAACCTTTCGTGCCAGCACTCACGAAAGCGTCCCCATACATTACCGATCACTATAGAATTGGCATCCATACCATTACCGCCGTATGGACAACGTTAAGCATACGTTATCGAAACAACGTATTGACTGAGTACCGTCTTTGACGGGGAATTGAATTCCAATTTCGAACCATTACTCCCCATATACTCAACCGAAGTTGGTATATGGGCAGCAGCTCAAGTAGGCCACTGCTTGAGCTCCAGCGTTCGGCTCGCATCACCGACGGGAAGGTCAGACTCCCTCAGCTGACTGAGTAAGCATACCTTCGTGGCGATGATGTAGTTGCAGAATTTAAATTACAGAATGTAAATACTGAAAAGTAAGGTGCTGGAAGTTAGCCATACAAAATAAGCCACCTGATTATACCCATAAGATTCCCTAGGGCTTTACGTCCTAGACTTGTCCTTGGAGATCCTAAACTCTTTCAAAAACTTTAGTAGCTTTGAAGTCAAGTTTTAAATTATTGTTTTGAAAACCGAGGTTGCCATCTCTGGTAGGCTGTCTGCGAGCTCTGATGCCAGCTGTGGCGGAACCACCCAAAACTACTGGGCCTGTGTGCACTGATCTTCGTTGCTAAGCAACTCTGACCCGATTTGGCACTCACCGGTAGTTCCTCGAGTGAAGCCTCGATAAAAGCCACGCTATTCCAGGATCAGCAGACAACACTCACACGAAGGTGAGCCCAGAGATTACAACACCAACCATTTCATACATCTCAGAGTGATTGCAGCGGAAAGAAAATTTATTACAAACCAAGTTCAGAGTAACAAAGTACCACGGAGTTCCAACTACTCAATTATTTAAGTCTCATGTTCAACGGAAGCAGCAAAGATAACTAGCGAGATAACGTGACGCATCGGTAAAGCCCGTACGAATGCGTCACTCAGCGGAAGGGTGATTAGCACCAGCTGAAGGGCCATCCCACTCAACAGACCAACCCGGAGGCAGAGTACAAGGCCAAGTAAGACTCGCAAACAGATCTTCAAAGTTAGTACCTGAAAAACAGTGCCACAAGCAAGGCTGAGTATACTAATACTCAGCAAGACTGACCCGTCTCCGGATATAACATAGTCCGATAACTAGACATGCAAGGCTTTTTGGTTGGTAGGGTTTGTTTGCCAAAAATGCCGCTAAGTGTTGATCCTTACTTTCAGGTTTTACTTAGCCGGATTCTAGTGGGATTAACCATTCTAAATTTGCAACTAACTCTACACAAACATGGTAGAGCAACCATTTAATCAACCAGCAGTATTTTCATCATCATGTTCCACTTGTTACTCTATGTGACCGAAAGCATTAAGCAATCTCATGCCGTGAGAGGCGGACGATTCTGAATCGGATTTCAACCTGGCCAGGGGAACCTAGACCACACGCATGGGGATCGACTTCGCTCCCGCCCATGCTACTTTTCCCCTTTCTTTCCAGTCCGTGGATCCGGAACACCCTCCCCGACTACAGAGTCCGACCACTCTGCACCCGTACGTCGCGACAAAAATATAAATCCTACTTCTACCAGGAGGGTGCGAGATCGTTCCACTCGCCGGTCCAATCAGGTACTTCAGCTTACCGATTACCATATTTCTCGGTATGTGGCTAGTACTTTCAAACGCTTAACGAAATGAGCCACACACCGCGACCTTAGCCATTTTTGACTACACCAGCGGGGTATCACAACTACACAACCCCGCCCGTTGTCCTTACATTTCAACAGGAATTAAAGTCAGTACAATTCCTATTTGCTCGCGAGAGGCAGGAAACCACTCGACTTCTACCGTACCTATTTAGCATGGCAACTAGTCGGTACAAAGATCCGGAATCAAACATAGGTTCCTATGGATCATGCATCTAAGGTTTTCGATCAACGCCTAGAAACTTAATGCAGAAAACCAACTATTACCATACATAGATAAATAGATAGCAGAATGATAATTCGGAAAAGTTAGTGGGATTATGCTCCGGGGCTTGCCTTCTTGGGCACTGTCTGGCAGAAAAGCTTCTGGGGCTTGGCCCAGGTCTTGAGACAAGTTAGTACAGTTCAGATTAACCTCCTGCTCCGCACGAGAGTCCGCGGGCACCAGTTCGTAGTCTCCGTCCGCGAGGTTAACCGTTTCTATATGCAATGCAAGATTTTGAGTTATTCAGGGATACAATTTCTTTCCCTCACGATAAAGTTGTAGTCCAACAAAAGTTACTTAAGTGATGATTTCAACAGTTTATTTCATGGGCAGTCATTTATAGAGTAGTAAACCTAACTACGTTTCTTCATGAATGAGTGGGGTTTTGGGTTTTCATTTTTAATTTCACAAATAGCATGCTTTCATTCTTTCTTAACAACACAACTACTAAAGAGCTAGTGATGAAACACTAAAGTAACTCAGATCCAAACTTGAACATTCATGGTATAAAATTTCAGCATCTACCATAGAGCAAAAACTATAACTATTCATGCAAATGGATTACTCTAGTTGCTTCATCTTTTTGTACAGAATGTTAAACATGGGTTCTGGTGCTGCAAATTTTATGGGAGCAACTTCATAGCATATACTCAGCACTCAAATTTTTCCAGATTTTATACACTTATACAGCAGAGGTGATAAAAAGAATAAGAACAACAAGCCATTAACAAAGATTAATTCTACAGAAAGTTTTACTAAGGATTTGGTTCTCAAATTTTTACCAGAGACTAGTCCTGAGTTAAACATACTCCATAAAATTTTTCAAGATTTAACTCACTATGATAAATTAGTTATTCAGTTAACTTAACATGAGTTTGCATAAATTTCTCAAGATGCATTTGACCAGTATTGCATCTGAAATTTTTATCACAGGTAGATCATACTCTAAGCAAGATCATGCCCAAAAATAAAGATCAGAAACATTGTAGATTACTCAGAAAAAAAAATAGTAAATCTAGCCCTAAGATGCTAAGCATGATTATTCAACAAAGCAAAACTCCGTAACTGCAGCTCAAAATTTTTAGACAGGAACATAGAGCTAAAAAGAGACTCCAGAAATAAATATAGATTTTTCTGATTATAAGAACTATATATGAGGAATTAAGTTGATTAAACCAGCATAAATCATGGTATATAGGACACGAACTCTAATAAATTTGAAATTTAGAGATTTGCAGGGATTCAATGGCAAAAGTCTGTAGTAAAATTTTCAGAGCAAGGTCATGTGTATATTTTCCTGAATTAATTCGAGAAAGCTAACAACAGATTAGAGAATCTTGATTGTTCTAACATGATAACTGTTTTGGGTTGGTGTCATCTTTTTACTGTGATCTTAGCATTCCATTAGTGATAACATATCCAAAAAATCAAGGTCATTTGATGGGTAGAACTTCATGAACATGCATAAGGTGGTTTTCTTATTCTTTTCCCTAGATTAAATTAGGTTGAGTTTCTCCAAATGTGAATGTTACAAAATTTGTAGATTTTGTTACAAGGATTCCAGATCAGTTGAGTTTGCATTTTTCTGATTTTTCTGTGATTTGTTTCGCATTTTAGAAGTTCACTGGTATACACTGTAAAACTTGCAGAGACACCCTTGAACGAAAAAAAGAAATTACAACCGGGTCCTTCGCCGGCCTTCTCCGCCGTTGCATCTTGCCGGTGGTGTTCTGCGGTGCAGGGCTTACCGGGGCTGCCACGGGGAGGCGCGTGGGGGAGAAAGGATCGAGGAACACCTACCCTGGTCGACGTTCGAGCGTTTGGAGCACAGGTTCAAGCTCGTCGGCGTTGATGGCGGGTCGGTTGTTCGGTTCGCCGGCGCTGGAGGCGAAGGAGGGCTCGGGGTAGGGGAACAAGGCGCGCACGAGCACCGCGTGAGCTCGTGGATGCTTCTGGGGTAGCTGTCGGGCTCGGTCTTCCCCGGAGCTGGCCGGTCCGCGGTGAGCCTGAGCTCGCCGGCGGCGGCGCAAAAGGGGAACGGCTTCGGGAGGGGGTTTGGATTCGATTCCGCGCGCGTGGAGCTTAACTGGGAGGTGACGAAGCTGCTGCGGTGGTCAGAGGGGGCAATGTGGGCCTGGGCTAGCCGGCCTGCGCGAGATGGATCTCGGCGGCCATGGCGGAGCGGCGGGAGGAGGAAGAAGGGGAAGAAGGGGCGCGACTGTGGGGGTTCTGGGGGTCTTTATAGGCCAAAGAGCTCATGGGTGAGGAATGGAGTGACTGGGGGCGGTCGATTTGGCCTGGGTGAGTCGACGGCGAGCGGGCGGAGGAGGCAGCGGCGCGGCGCATGGCTGGGGTGTCGTGGCGGCTCGGGGAGCGGCCTGGGACGCGTGTGGGCGTGGGAGGGCGCCAAGGGGCGGGCCAGGTGGCGTGGAGAGGTTTCCCCGGGTCCATTTGGCCGCGGGCGCGCGGTGGACGAAGTCCACCGGCGGCGTACGGCGGGCGGCGCGAACAGAGCAGGCCGGGAAAGAGAGAGATGGAGATAAGGGCATATTTGTGATTTCTGAAATTCCAGGGACCTCTCGGTAAACTAAAATTATCTCCTAATTGGAGGGCTCAAATGGAAAAGTGTTGAATACCACTTTTGCATAACTTTTCAAGATCTACAACTTTTGTGTTATGCAAATTTTCATTTGAAACTCACATTTTGAACTATTGGTACCTTTGCATATTTGCACAAAAGGACTTTAGTTTTATTCAGTTTTTGAATTGATTTTTGCTGAAGTTCAATTGAGCACATGTCAATTGAAACACCTCCCATGAGCCAACTAAATTTTTGTGCATATTTTTGAATTTAACTTTTGAATAGCTTTTCACCCTTTTTCTTTCTCCTTTCATTTCTTATGCAATAACTGGTCTTTTATTTGAACCCTTCTCTTGAATTATTTTCCCAAATTTTCTTTTAACTTTAACTAAGGTGTATTGATTGGATTTAAAAGTATTGACACCTGAGGTGTCACACGCTAGGGAAGGGCGGCGGCCTCTGCAGCGGGCTCGCCACCGCGACGGTGAGGTGGCGGCCGCGCGGGCGGCTTTGCGCTCGGTGGGGGCGCGTGGCACGACAGGGGGAGGCACAACGCGATGGCAAGGGCGGTGGGGAGGCTCCGCGGCGACGCATGGATGCCAGCACGAAGCAAGAGGGGGTCGGGCTGGCTCACCACGGCGCCGGCGGCGGGCTCTGCACAGCGGCGGCGAGAAACAGAGCAGGGGAGCTGGAGGAAGGGGAAAAGGGCCGATTTGAAATTTCCAAAAATTCCAGGGACCTGAATGTAAAACAAGGATAACTTTTAAACTAAAGCTCAAATGAAAAAGTGCCCAACATGAAAGTTGTTCAACTTTTCAAGATCTACAACTTTGATTTTGTGCAAAAATTTATTTGATCAAAGATTCAAGAGATAATTTTGAAAACATGAAAGGGATTTTGAATTCCAAGGAAACTTGTCTTTTTCAATGAAATTTCACTTCAAACTTGGGATGATTTGAAAAGTTTCCTGCCATGTAATGATTACACCACATTTTACAAAAACACCCTCCACAAAAGCTATAATCACACATTCAATTAAAATTAAACTATAGAAAGACCCTTGCATAAAATCAATATTACACATATAACCTTTTCTAATTACAAAAAGGTCCTTTTTCAAGTAATACAAGCACATGATGTATAAAAGGTATGCAACACTAATGTGCAGACACCTAGGGTGTCACAGACCGGGTTGGCCAACCACTCGGGGTGGTGGACCTCCTCGATGAAGCCAGCGTGCAGCAGCTTGCGGACTTCTTCACGGATGAAGTTCTGCCACTCCACGGACTGCTTCCGAGGCTTCTGGTGTACCGGCGTGGCATCGGGATAGATCCTCGATCACTTCCCTAGGGATCCCGGGCATCTGTGATAGTTCCCAGGCGAACACGTCCACATTTGCCCAGAGGAAAGTGATGAGCGCGTCTTCCTATTTCTCCTCCAGGTTTCGCGCGATGCGGGTGGTCCTAGAGGAGTCCGCTCCGATCTGCACCGTCTTCACGGGAACATCGTCCGGATCAGACGGCTGAACCTTAGGTGCCTTTGCAGGTGCCCTGGCTTGCGAGGTGGATGGGTCCTTCTCGGAACGTGCAGCCTCTGCCGCCAGAGCATGCAGTCTCTCAACTGCAGCGACGGCAGCGGTGTGGTCACCCCGCACGGTGAGGACACCAGCAGAGGAAAGCATCTTCAGGACCAAATACCCGTAATGGGCAATGCCCATGAAGCAGTAGAGAGCCGGCCGGCCAATGATGGCACTGAACGGGAGGTTCACCTCCGCAACATCGAACTGGACGCTCTCTGTGCGGAAGTTCTCCTCGGTCCCGAACGTGACCGGCAGAGTGATGCTCCCCAGAGGGAACACCGTATGTGGGCCCATCCGGAGAATGGGCGAGAGGGAGTCAGCTTGGACTCCGGGATCTGCAGCTGCTTGAACGCTGCATAGCTGATGACGTTGAGGCCAGCCCCACCGTCTATCAGCACGTGATAGAGCCTGATGTTGGCTATGACAGGGGCGGTGACTAGAGGTAGTACACCAGCCCCAGCCATGTTCTCCGGGCAGTCGGATGGCCCGAAAGAGATGGTGGTGTTCATCCACCTGTGGTGTGGCGCTGCCTTCGGGACCCCCGGCTTCTCCGAAAGGACCACTCAGCGAAGGGTCTTCACGTCCCGCCGGGAGACTAGCTCCCAACTTCCACCATACATTACGTACAGCTTCTTGCGGCGCTCCTCATTGTCGAAGTCGGAGTTGTCGTGGCGGTAAATGCCCTTCAGCTCCCGAGCAGGGGATTGGTACCCCAGCTCCTTCTCCCCGGCAGCAGTCTCGCTATCGGAGGCTTTATCCTTGCCAGACCGCTGGCGTGGAGGGGGTGAGCCGTCCTTGGAGGACTGCTCTCGCCGCCCACTGACCTGCTTCGCGAGTTTCTGGATCTCGCGGCAGTCAGCGGCGCTGTGGCGAGCGGTGGGATGCACTGGGCATGAACCTCCGCTGCCACCTTGCGGGCGCAGGAATTTGCCGTGCGCATTCTGGCCCCCAGCCGTTACCGCAGCAGCTGGTGCCGCCGCTACAGCGACTGGAATGCCGGGATGTGGCTCTCCGCGACTCCAGTTCTTGTTCTTCTTTTTTTTGCCACCGCCCTGGGTGGTAGCCCCGGAGCCACCAGTCTTGGCGTCTTCGTCTTGGGGGGCTGAGTGCCATGCGCGGCCCTCAGCGGCCCTGGCACACTTGTCTGCCAGGGAGAAAAGCGTGGTAATGCTTTCCACCTCATGCATCGCCAGCTTCTCGAGCATCTTCTCATCACGTACCCCCTAGCGGAAAGCAGTGATAATAGATGCGTCAGAGATACGAGGAATGGTATCTCGTACCTTGGTGAAGCGCGAGATGAATGCCCAGAGTGTCTCTCCGGGTTTCTGCCTCACGGCGTGGAGGTGAGCCTCCACACCATGCTGCTGGTACGCACTGGCGAAGTTCGCTGTGAACCTCGCACAGAGCTCCTCCCAGGACTGAATCGTCCCAGGAGTGAGGTTCATGAGCCAAGTCCGGGCTGGCCCGGTCAAGGCTACATGAAAGTAGCTCTCCATGACGGTGTCGTTACCACCAGCTGTTGTGATGGCGGTAACGTACACCTGCAGGAACTCCACGGGTTAGTGGTACCGTCGTACTTCTCCGGCAGGTGCGGGCGAAACTTGGACGGCCAAGCCACCGCGTGGAGGTGATCTGCCAGCGCAGCGCAGCCCACCCCAACCACCGGAGTACCCGCCTGTATCCCGGTGTTTACCGGGGGCTTGGGTCCTGCTACATCCAAGTCGGCATTGAGGTTGCGGCCCTCAGTGTTGAGGCGGCGCTCTCGCGCCCTCTCCACAGAGATGCGGGCGTCCTCACCCGCACGCCTGCGGTTGAGCTCCGGCCGCAGGTCTTCTGTTCGTGCACCCCTCATTGTGGGGGAGCGCACGGATTCCGACGCACCGCCCTGGCGCCGGTGGTAGGGTACCACCACATTGCCAGGCGGAGGTCATTGCCCAATCCATGCAGAACTGGGGGAGGCCTGAGCCAGATGGAGGAGACGGTCAACATCATCCCGCCACTACCTCAGGGCGTCTGGTGAGGCTGCATCAGCCGGAGGGTTGCGAAGCAACTCCCTAGCCGCCGCGAGCGCTCCGCCGCTCGCAGCTTGTGACGGGGCCCTTGACGGGCGCCCTGACTCTTGCCGACGTGCAGCGCGCGCCACCGCGGACGGTGGCTGCTCCACGGGCACGGTTACCCCTGGAGCAGGAAGGCGAGAGGCGTGTGGCGCGGATGATGCCACACCCTTTGTCATCTCCACGTCGTCCACCCGAACCATGGAGACGAGCAAGAGATGAACTAAAACCAGCTAAAAGCCCCTACCTAGCGCGCCAAATGTCATGGTGTAAAAAACCACAGCCGTGTGGCGGATTGCACCCGCCTAAGCCTAGAGGGTGAGTACTTGGGGGTTAGCTAGGACTAGTTCGATCTCGCTGGAAGAACACGATGAACATAGCAGTTTAGAGTGGTTCGGGCCACCGGAGCGTAATACCCTACGTCCACTGTGTGTTGTATTGCTTGTGTTCTCAAGAGGTTGAGAGTCTGAGGATCTGAGAGAGCTTGAGAGAGTCTCCCTATGTGCGGCAAGCGCCTCCTTTTTATATCTCAAGGGACGCGCGTACATGGCCATTGGGTCACCAACAGGTGGGCCCAATCGATGCAGTATAAAATAACGTACTGTTCATACATTATGGCGTTGCAGGCGAAGGAGATCTCATCCCTGGATTTCCTTGCCTGCCTACGGGAATCCTCCGTCCAGCATACCCATGCGCTGTCTTGTCGAAACGGCGCCAGGCATAGCTTGCGGCGTCGCCTGCAGCGTAGCTGAACGGGCCATGTAGCTTGCGGCGTAGGTGGCATGATGGAAAAGTGCCGTGCCGTCGTATCCATTTAATGCGGCAGACGGGCTCTGCGTGGATGCGGTGCGGGTGGCTGCACTGTGTACCTTGGTAATATGCGGTCTACAGTGAGGCCTGACAAAGGCTGCCCCGTATGCCGCGGTGGCAGAGCACGCCTCAACCACCCGCATTGAATGCGGTGGGTGGGCGAGTCTTCCAGCGGAAGACCCGCGCCTGCGGGACACGTGGCGGCTCCGGACCCGCTCGGCGGTATGTTGGTTCTACGCGCGTGGGAGGTCCGGATGGACGCGGGAGGTCCCGGACCCCTATGGGGGGTCCGAGGCCTCGTCTGTTGGCTCGGACCTTCCCTTCCTCAAGGACACGTGGCATCACCGGACCTGTCCCAGAGTGGGGAGTGGGTCCGGGGCCGTTGGCCCGGTGAGGTAAGAGCCTAACCCATGGGGCCCGGCTGCTCCGCCCCTTATGGCGTAGTTACGGTCGACTACGCGAGTCCTGCCTTGCTGCAGTAAGAGTGGGTATCCCTGCTACAGGGTACCGACAAGCATGGTTGTCCTGCTGGACTTCCGGCCACAGACCATAGAGATTTTCCAAACTTGAATAAATTCTTTAACCTATGCCTTCCCCGAAAACAGCACAAAAAATGCTTGTTGACGCCTACCAACATCATCACCGGGACTAAGTAGTCCCGAACAATAATGCCCGCAGACGTCAATCAGGTGGCAGGTATTTCATGGGCCACGAATAAATCCACAAGCGCATGGAGTACCGCCGTAGCATTTTACCCGAGAGTAACCCGGGGTGTCATTTATATTTCCGCAGGGAAGGCGATGGTATAAAGAGTTTATTAAGTTATGGAGAACTCCATGAATTAGTATCCATGGTCGAACAGGGGTGAATAGCTCATGATAAAAGGGGGTAGCGTAACATACAAGCGTAACCAGATAAATTTTCCTTAGGACAGCGGAGAGGCAAGAGCTAGATCAAGGGTAACTAAAGCCATAATCTATCGCACACACTCATGAGCATGTTGAGCTGAGTCATTCATAGACATAGAAGAGCCTATGAACATGGACTAGGGAGACCGCAACGAGCTGAACAGGACAGGCCTGATCAACCGACGGCTTTATGTACCTCTACCACTCTATCCGAACGTGGAGGGTTACTAGGGCTCGAACAGGGCTGTCACCACCTGCCGGCTACCTCTTAATTCATAAGATAGAGTCACATTCAAACGTGGTCATTAACCAGGCACCATGCCTGCGCTAACAAGCACCACTCTAGCCTTGCGCAAGGACACCCATGTCTATCCAGGGCCTTAGTTCTAGAGTGCCCAATTAAGGGAGATGAAGCAAAGCCATGAAACAAGAACTAGACTAGCATATGAATCAAACAAATCAAGCATGGCTGAAGAGAAGGATCATACACACAAGCAAAGGCATATGAACCAAAGTATTGGATCGATAAATAAACTCTAGTACAAACTCAGAACATTACATAAAGAGATGGTAAAATACATACCGGACTCTCCATGAAGACTCTAAGACCTTGAACTATGACTCGAACCTGAACTCCACTAGTCCTAAGACCTCTACAAGAAAAGGTAAAATCTACATCTTGAGAGTATTTCTTGTATTACTTGAGATGTTGTTGGATGTGTGTTTTGGAGCCCCTCCCCTCATATACATAGGAGGGAGCCACCCTCTCCTCGACGGGACTCCGAAGCTATCACCCCTAGAACCAACATGGAGAACCAATGGAGAGCTACCACTTTGAAGAGGGAAGTCGGTGGGGCCCATGGGCTAGCCGGCCGACCAGGGTGGTGGGCCGGCCATGGGCCGGCCCCTCCTGCCTCTCCTCTTTTGCGTAGTAGCTGATTAGTGGGCCCTCCTATCCCTGGACACTGACATGGTGTGTTTTAAGTCGGTTTGCTTCTCTGGTGGGCCCTCCAATCCATGTAATGCTCGTGTGGCGGCTTCTGATTGGACGGCATCTTGCTCCTTGGATTAAAATGGCATGATTGCCCTTCATTTTAGCTAAATCCTGCACTCATAGAAATCTAGAGGGACATGTGGATTTCGGTGATTTATTAGCGACATGAGTGTAAAAAATACAAGTTCATCCATTTATTGTGACCAGATTGACTTTCAGAATTGGTCATTAGTGAGCGTCAACACTTGGTCTGCTCAGAAGTCAAGATCTTGACCCCCTCATTGGCATCATTCTCCCTCTGCTCCACCATGTTGGTAGGGAAGGGATGCCCATCGATCTTCATCGGCTTCTCTAGCGCATCGAACTTGATTCTTCCAGCTTCGATAGCCGATTGGATCTCCCTGCAGAACACCTTGCATTCACAAGTACTATGGGATACAGCATTATTCCACTTACAGTACTTGCGGTTCTTCAATTCAACAGCCGATGGAATCATATGATTTGCGGATAACTTGATCTGTCCCTCCTGCAGTAATAGATCGAAGATCTTGTCGGCCTTTGTGACGTCGAACCCGAACTTCTCCTTCTCCTTCTTGGCGAATGGGCATGAAACCGGCTCTTTCTTCTTGGTCCATTTGGCCAAGCCGATCTCTGTTTCATTCTCCGAGTCAGATGAATCTCCAGCAAAGTTGACTCTCTTCTGGTACATGGTCTTCATGGAGATAGGGGCTCAAATATCAACACTTGCTAGCCTCTAAGTGTCGGTGTTTTACCGTCGGGGGTTCTCCGAGGGGTATCCCAAGGAGAGTGGTTATGAGTAGGGACTCGCTGAGACCAGAACACGATGGTGCAAGGAACATGTAACACCCGGTTTATAAAAGAACATAAACCGAGCAATCATATACGTGCCAGGATCAAGTCACACGTATATACAACAGAATGAACAGTATATCATAGCACATATCACGTAAAAAGACATAATAAAGCGAATACGAATGTTATTTATTACAATAATGACATAAATGTCTGATACAGCGGAAGCGAAGTACAAAATACGGTAAAAGCTCTCCGAAGCTGAAGCAGGGCGCCACAGGGACGTCGACTGGGAGACGAACACCTAGAAGTCCTCGTAGTCCTGGTAGCGCTGGACGAACTCCCTCGTGTCGGCAGGAACTGAGCAGCAGTAGCGTAGCCAAGAGGAAAAAAAAGTAGAGAAGAGGCAAGAGTGAGTACACAACTTGTACTCAACAAGTATAACACAAACTATGAGGCTCTAGGCTGGCTGACTCAACTGCATTAGCTTTTAAGTGTTGGCAAAATTTTATTAAAACTATTTACTACGAGTTGATGAATTACCATTGACCCAGTTACATAGTAATTAGTCAAGTTTAATCATGTAACTACTGAGAACCATACCAAAACCAAGCCACCAAGGTAAACCCCGAGAAGCACCTCCCTCGTCGGAAGGAGATAACTTCACTAATCAAAAGGAGGATCTGGGCCGCTCATAACCGTGAGCACGGCTAGTATACCAGTTTTACACTCTGCAGAGGTTGCACATCTTTACCCACAAGTCGTGAGCTACGCCAGTTGTTCATCACACTTCCTTAGGTGAGATGGCCAGCGACTCACTACGAGGCCTTTAAAAAGAATCTCGTTGGTAAGGCGTAACCGCGAGAGTTAGGTCGGCGACGATGGGGCCCACCTCCGGGGGTACAAGCACAGGAGCGCAATCCAAGCACAGACCAAGCCGGAGGAGCAGGGACCATTGAAGCTTACTACTCTTGCCCCGCAGGTAAGTTACTCCAAACCAAAAAGATCTAGTTATTACGCCAAGTCTATCCCATTCTAGCCTTGTGGTAGCGCTGTTGTCCCAGGTTGTCGCTCTATGAACCGGTCCTTATGGAGAGTGGCCAACCAGGCAGTAAGCACCGTGCTGGCCCCCTAAACCATGTTTCTAAAAAAAAACATCTTTTAACGAGAAGTGAGCCACTCAAGCCACACAGAGTGCCACTCTCAGAATTAAGTTCAAGTAAACCATTAATCAAATTAATTAAAAAGGACCAGAGTGTGTTGTAGCGCAGCAACCTAGCACAACTAACCAAAATGCAACCCAAAGGTATATATAAAGGATATAAAGTGGCTAGGACAGTCCTTATAGGCATACAGTATTAAAATGCAGTATGAAATTGTATTTAAAGGTGATAGGTTGTTCATGTTATACTTGCCTTCCTCGTACTGCTCTGGCTGCTGCTCAAACTGATCCGAAGTCGGCTGCTCCGGGTACTGGTACTGAGGCTCCTCAGATGGATCAACGTCTACTCACGAACACATGGCCAAAACAATGCACAAAATAAGCATACAGGCAAACATTAACAAAAACTAAGAAACAGTACAACAATACATGAAAACAGCGCACAAAACTATTCTAGAACTATTCTACACGTTACAACGATCGCGTGGATATAAAGAACGCTAAAATCGGAGCTAAAACGCATAAACTAGGCCTAAAACAAGGTTCAGGGGCTTATTTGTAATAAAACTGAAGTTTCAGGGGCTTTTCTGCTAAAACCGAGGGCTAAAACATAAATAAACATTAAATCTAAGGGCTAACGTGCAAAACCAACGGCTCTGGACGGCGGGTTTGAAAACCAGGAAGCTCAGGGTGTTAAGTGCTAAAAACCGGACCTGGATCTAATTGTTTTTGAACTACCAGGGACGGCGGGTTTATTTCTGGAAAGTTGGGGGGTTCTTTAGAAAGATTGCCAGGCCGAACCGTTATCTAAGGATATGGGCCGCTGGATCACGATCTGACGGATCAGATCGGATCGGCCCTCAATCTAATCGGGGCCGTTGATTCGGGATCTAACGGCTCAGGGCGAAAAGGGGCGACGGCGGCGGCGCTGGTTGCCGGGAAGCCTTTCCCGCGGCGGCGCCTCGCCGGAGACGCCCAAATCCGGCGTTCCCGGGGTCGAAACAAGCGGATTTTGGGTCGTGAGGGGACTACGCGATACGCGTAGTCCACCTGGGACATGATCTAGGCGCGAGCGGGTCTGAGGCGGCGCAAACGTGGACGGCGGCGGCTCTGCTCGGGGATTCTCACCGGCGGGCCGGGTCCTAAGCTCTAGAGCGGCTACGATCTAAGCAAATGGGTGCAAAGGGAAAGGGAAAGTCCAGGCGGTGCTCACCGAATCCTTGGGTCGGCCGGAGTTGTAGCGCAGGCGGTCGGCGACGAGGACCGGCGGCGTGGTCAGGGCGGAGCTCGCGGACAAGGCGGTGTCGTGGTCCTCCTGGCTCCGGATCTCCACTGGCGGCCTCGTGGGGTTCCTGCGAACGCGTGCAGGGGGTCAAGAAGGCTCGGAGGTGGCCGACGGCGAGCAATCGCGGCGGCGGGCCGACTTACCCGCGGCGGCGTAGGGCTCTGCTCCGCGCTGAGCTCGAAGGGCGGCGGCGGATAAGGTTCGCGGCGGCTGCGGGATGGGGTTGGCGTACAAGGGGGCCGTGGTGTGCGATTTAAAGAAGGGGCGGGATCTCGGCGTGCGGGTCGGGCAGGAGATTCCCGGCGGGGATTGCGGAGCCGTTGCTGCTCTGCGCGGAGGCGGGAGAGACGGTCCTGGCAAGCGGGCCCGGGGGCTCAGCGAGAGCGACGCGCGCGCGGGCGGGCGACGCGGGCTGCGGGAGCTGGCGGACGGGTGGGGGGCGTACGCTGGGCCGGCGTGCGTCGCGGGCCGAGCGGGAGCCAGTGGGCCTGGCGGGGAGAGAGGGAGTGGCTGGGCCGCGCCGGACTGGGCCGCGGGAAAGGAAATGGGCCACCGGGGTTAGCTGGGCCCGCGTGGAGAGAGAAAGAAGGGCTGGGCTGGGTTTTCCTGGGTTTTGGGCTTGTTTTGGGGTTTGGTTTGGGTCTAGCTTTTCCTTTTCTATTTCTATTTTCTGGTTTTCTTTCTCCTATCTAAATCTAATTCAAACAAAGCTATTTGAATTCAAATAAAATTTGAATTCAACTCCTATGCATTCAAACAAAATAAAGCCATGCACCAGCATGAATGCAACAAAAATTTAAACCTATGATAAATTTTAATTAATTAAGGAACAAAATTTAGATTAAATGCCAACTAAACACAATAAACCTTAGAAAATTTAAATAAAGCCAATTTAATTTATTAATAAATACTGAAATTTAAATTAGGGTGTTACAGACCCTACCCCCTTAAAGAAATCTCGTCCCCGAGATTTAGCTGGGCTGGCTAGCAAAGAGATCTGGATAGGTCTTCTTCAACTCATCTTCTCGCTCCCAAGTAGCCTCAGCTTCACTGTGGTGACTCCACTGAACTCTGCACATCTTGATGCGCTTGTTCCGAGTAACCCTCTCTGATGTCTCCAGAATCTTTACCGGATGCTCAGTATAAGTCAGATCCTCCTGCACATCGACTCCATCCAGGGGTGCCTGCTCCTCGGGTACTCGCAAACACCTCTTCAACTGAGATATATGGAAGACATCATGAACTCCTGAGAGGCTGAGAGGTAACTCCAGGCGATAAGCAACTTCGCCTTTCCGCTCCAGCACCTTGAATGGCCCCACATAACGAGGTGCTAACTTCCCTTTGACATTAAATCTGCGGATTCCTCTCATCGGAGATACCTTCAGATACACATAATCACCAACACTGAAAGTCAGGTCTCTCCGTTTGCCATCAGCATAGCTCTTCTGCCTGCTCTGTGCAATCCTCAGATTTTCTCGCACAGCCTGAACCATCTGCTCTGCATCATCGATGATCTCAGGACCGAAGAGCTGCTTTTCACCAATCTGATCCCAATAGAGAGGAGTCCTGCACTTTCTGCCATACAATGCCTCGAAGGGTGACTTCTTCAGACTGGCCTGGTAGCTGTTATTATATGAAAACTCAGCATAAGACAGGCACTTATCCCAACTAGTTCCGTACTGAATAGCACAAGCTCTCAGCATATCCTCCAACACTTGGTTGGTTCTCTCTGTCTGCCCATCTGTCTGAGGGTGATAAGCTGTACTGAAACGCAGCTTCGTATCCAACGAATCATGGAGCTGCTCCCAGAACCGAGAAGTGAACTGAGACCCTCTGTCAGATATAATCTTCTTGGGCACACCATGCAAGCAGACAATCCGAGAGATGTACAACTCTGCAAGTCTAGCACCGGAGTAAGTAGTGTTCACTGGAATGAAGTGAGCAACCTTCGTCAGACGATCTACTACTACCCAAATGGAGTTGTACCCTTTCTGAGTACGAGGCAATCCAACAATGAAGTCCATAGTGATTTCCTCCCATTTCCACTCTGGGATCTTCAAAGGCTGTAATAGACCTGCTGGCCTCTGATGCTCAGCCTTGACACGCTGGCAGGTGTCACAAATAGCCACATACTCTGCCACTGAACGCTTCATCCCATACCACCAGAAACGTTCCTTCAGATCATAATACATCTTCGTGCTGCCCGGATGAATAGAGTAAGCTGTATCATGGGCCTCACTCAGAATCAACTTCCGGAGATCATGCACATCTGGCACACAGATCCGGTTCTTGTACCACAAGGTACCCTGATCATCCTCTCTGAAATGAGGAGCCTTGCCCTTCTTAAGCAACTCACGAATCTCCTGCAGCTTCTCATCATCTTTCTGATGCTGCCTGATCTCTGACTCTAGAGTCGGTACTGCCTCGAATGCTGCACTGGAGGTATGATGCAAGAAGCCCAGACTCAACTGCTCGAACTCCTCGCATAACTCTGGAGGCATCTGGAAAGCAACGGCCATGTTGACATAACTCCTTCTGCTCAAAGCATCTGCTACAACATTGGCCTTGCCCGGATGATAGTGAATCTCCAGATCATAGTCCTTGACCAACTCTAACCATCTTCTCTGCCGCATGTTCAGCTCATTCTGCGTGAAAATGTACTTGAGGCTCTTGTGATCAGTATAGATATCACAATGCTGCCCATACAAGTAGTGCCTCCAAATCTTCAGAGCATGCACAACTGCGGCTAACTCAAGATCATGAGTAGGATAATTCAGCTCATGCCGGCGTAGCTGCCGTGAAGCATAAGCTATCACTCTGCCCTCCTGCATCAGAACACACCCAAGACCATCCTTCGAAGCATCACAATATACCGTGAACCTCTTCGTCTGGTCTGGCAGAGTCAAGACTGGCGCCGTAGTCAACCTTTTCTTCATCTCATCAAAGGCCATCTGACGCTCATCGGTCCACACAAAAGCCACATTCTTCTCTAGCAAAGAAGTCAAAGGCTTCGCGATCTTGGAGAAATTCTCAATGAACCTCCGATAATATCCAGCTAAGCCCAAGAAAGATCTGACTTCCTTCACTGTCTGCGGTGTCTCCCACTCGAGCACATCCTTCACCTTGCTTGGATCAACAGCAATGCCTCCCTGAGATATAACATGACCGAGGAATGGAACCTCGTCAATCCAGAACTCGCACTTGCTGAACTTGGCATACAACTGATGCTCTCTCAGTCTCTGCAACACGAGTCTCAGATGCTCCTCATGCTCTTCTTCTGTCTTGGAGAAGATCAGAATATCATCAATGAAAATCACCACGAAGACATCCAGATAGTCCATGAAAACCATGTTCATCAGGTGCATGAAGTAAGCCGGGGCATTAGTCAAGCCGAAGGACATGACTGTATACTCATATAGCCCGTACTTGCAGGTGAATGCCGTCTTCGGAATATCCCCAGGGCGGATCCTCAGCTGAAAATAACCCGAACGAAGATCAATCTTCGAGAATATACGAGCACCTCGAAGCAAATCGAAGAGATCCTCAATACGGGGCAGTGGATGCTTGTTCTTGATAGTAACTGCATTCAGCTCACGATAATCCACACACATCCTCTTCGAGCCATCCTTCTTATCTACCAGCAATAATGGAAAAGCCCAAGGAGAGAAGCTGCGACGGATATAGCCCTTGGCTAGCAACTCATCAATAGTTTTCTTGACTTCTTCATGCTCTATAGGCGCCATACGGTAGGGCCGCTTTGCAATAGGAGCTGTGCCAGGCAAGAGATCAATACAAAACTCAATGGCGCGTTCAGGCGGCATACCTGGCAAATCATCCGGAAAGACATCCGGGAATTCAGACACCACGCGAATACCGTCCGTGGGTCTAGCCTCCATCTGGTGAAGAAATCCAGAAGGCTCTACTGCACTGATAACAACCTCTTGGCCGCTGGAAGCTGATAGCAAGACTGTCCTCTGAGCACAATCTATCCGAACTCCCCATTTGGCCAGAGTCTCCATTCCCAGAATGACATCAATGCCCTTGGTGTCTAGCACCATCAGATCAGTACAGAACTCTACTCCCCTCAAAGAAATACTGACTCTCGGGCAGTAAGTGTGAGACCTCAGCTGTCCTCCCGGTGAAGATACTAACAGGCACCTCTTTAATGTGCTAGTATGAATACCATGATGCTCGACAAAAGACTGAGTAATGAAGGAATGCGTAGCACCAGTATCAAAAAGCACTGTAGCTGGATATGAATTAACCATGAACGTACCAATAACCACGTTGGGAGCCTCGGCCGCTGACTCGGCCGTCACGTGGTTCACCCTGCCCTGTGCTGGCGCCCTGGGCTGAGCTGGGCGCCCCTGCTGTCCCGCCTGCGCCTTCCGGGGGCAAGCGTTGGCGTAGTGCCCCGGCTGGCCGCAGTGAAAGCAGGTGCGAGGAGGTCCCTGAGCCTGCTGTCCGGTAGGAGCTGCCGGACGTGGAGCCTGCGGTGCTGGTGGAGCTGGTGGAGCACGAGCCGGAGGTGCTGGTAACCTCGGGCCCTGACCTGCCTGCTGCTGTCGAGGCGGGTACTGCTGCGGTGGCCTCTGCTGGTACTGCTGAGGAGGCCGGTACTGAGGCTGGTACTGCTGGGGCTGCTGGAGTCGAGGACGAGTGTTGCTGCCGGAAGCAACGGGGACAACCTTCCTCTTCTTGTCCTCCATCTCCAGGTGCTTACGCTCAGTGTTGAGCGCACTGTCAACCAGATGGTTGAAGTCGTCGAAGCGGAGGTTGAGCAGCGCGTACTGGAGGTAGTCCTCAAGACCCTCCATGAAGTGCTCCTGCTTCTTGCGGTCATCCGCAACCTCGGCAGGGGCGTAGCGTGCCAGCTGAAGAAAGCGATCACGATACTCCGTGACCGACATAGTTCCCTGAATTCACAAAGACAGATAGATATCGGAGGATTAACTCAAGATTCATAGGGATAGAACAAGGGGCATAAGCTCAAAAGAAAACACTGAATGATTATTCTTAAGATTACCTGCTCCAGTGCAAGGAACTCCTTCTGTTTCATCTTCATAACGCCCGCGGGGACGTTGTGGCTGCGGAAACGCTCCCTGAACTGGAGCCAGGTGAGAGACTCGCGGTCGTGAACTGGGTGGGACTCCCACCAGTCCAAAGCTGCTCCTCGCAGCTGTCCTGCTGCGTACAAGACGCGCTCACGATCATCGCACTGGGCGATGTCCAGCTGACGCTCCACTGCATGGAGCCAGTCGTCAGCCTGAAGAGGGTCAGACGTGTGAGAGAACGTCGGCGGGTGACCCCTCAGGAACTCAGCACGCCTGTCGCGAGGCTGCGGCGGTGGAGGAGGCGGAGGCTGAGTGTGAGCGTGCTGAAGAGCCTGAACGGTGTTGTTCAGGGTAGCCATCATCTGCATCTGGAGCTGGAAGTACTGCTCCGGAGTCAAGGGTGGAGGCATCGGGATCCCAGTACCCTGGTTGTTCTGACCCTGCTGCTGGCCAGAACCTGAACCGGTGCTCCTGGTGTTCACCATCTGATTTGACCAAAAGAGTTCACGAGTAAGGATATTGCAGGAATAAATTCAGATGGATTTGATAACTCTTTGCGGAAAAAGACTCAGCCATGATAAAGTAGACAGGATAGAGTTGACTGTTTTACCCCCAACGATCTAAGTCATTTTATTAATTAGTTAACTTTAGCATCTGAGTGATTTTCTTTAAGCAAATCTAAACTACTAAGCTATGCAATCATTCAAAAATCCAAATCAAACATGTAGCATAATAATAAGCAAACAATTTTCACAACTTAGCCGAGTTTAGCAATAGACTCGACTAACACAACGCGTCGCAGAACGTGCTATCGTGTTATTATAAAAAGGTCACCTAGCTAACTCATGGTGGTCAGGTGACTGATTCAGGCCAAAATCTACGAAACTATTCTCCAGAGAGAGAAATCAAGGCAAGACGGGTAAAAAGTCAAAGAAGTCAAGGGGTATAATAGTAAAATAGTTTCAGCAGGCAAGGATTGGAGAGAAAGAGTCCTAAAACTCGACCAGTTCTATCTAGGCTTCGTCCTACAGTCGATATGGCTCTGATACCACTCTGTAACACCCGGTTTATAAAAGAACATAAACCGAGCAATCATATACGTGCCAGGATCAAGTCACACGTATATACAACAGAATGAACAGTATATCATAGCACATATCACGTAAAAAGACATAATAAAGCGAATACGAATGTTATTTATTACAATAATGACATAAATGTCTGATACAGCGGAAGCGAAGTACAAAATACGGTAAAAGCTCTCCGAAGCTGAAGCAGGGCGCCACAGGGACGTCGACTGGGAGACGAACACCTAGAAGTCCTCGTAGTCCTGGTAGCGCTGGACGAACTCCCTCGTGTCGGCAGGAACTGAGCAGCAGTAGCGTAGCCAAGAGGAAAAAAAAGTAGAGAAGAGGCAAGAGTGAGTACACAACTTGTACTCAACAAGTATAACACAAACTATGAGGCTCTAGGCTGGCTGACTCAACTGCATTAGCTTTTAAGTGTTGGCAAAATTTTATTAAAACTATTTACTACGAGTTGATGAATTACCATTGACCCAGTTACATAGTAATTAGTCAAGTTTAATCATGTAACTACTGAGAACCATACCAAAACCAAGCCACCAAGGTAAACCCCGAGAAGCACCTCCCTCGTCGGAAGGAGATAACTTCACTAATCAAAAGGAGGATCTGGGCCGCTCATAACCGTGAGCACGGCTAGTATACCAGTTTTACACTCTGCAGAGGTTGCACATCTTTACCCACAAGTCGTGAGCTACGCCAGTTGTTCATCACACTTCCTTAGGTGAGATGGCCAGCGACTCACTACGAGGCCTTTAAAAAGAATCTCGTTGGTAAGGCGTAACCGCGAGAGTTAGGTCGGCGACGATGGGGCCCACCTCCGGGGGTACAAGCACAGGAGCGCAATCCAAGCACAGACCAAGCCGGAGGAGCAGGGACCATTGAAGCTTACTACTCTTGCCCCGCAGGTAAGTTACTCCAAACCAAAAAGATCTAGTTATTACGCCAAGTCTATCCCATTCTAGCCTTGTGGTAGCGCTGTTGTCCCAGGTTGTCGCTCTATGAACCGGTCCTTATGGAGAGTGGCCAACCAGGCAGTAAGCACCGTGCTGGCCCCCTAAACCATGTTTCTAAAAAAACATCTTTTAACGAGAAGTGAGCCACTCAAGCCACACAGAGTGCCACTCTCAGAATTAAGTTCAAGTAAACCATTAATCAAATTAATTAAAAAGGACCAGAGTGTGTTGTAGCGCAGCAACCTAGCACAACTAACCAAAATGCAACCCAAAGGTATATATAAAGGATATAAAGTGGCTAGGACAGTCCTTATAGGCATACAGTATTAAAATGCAGTATGAAATTGTATTTAAAGGTGATATGTTGTTCATGTTATACTTGCCTTCCTCGTACTGCTCTGGCTGCTGCTCAAACTGATCCGAAGTCGGCTGCTCCGGGTACTGGTACTGAGGCTCCTCAGATGGATCAACGTCTACTCACGAACACATGGCCAAAACAATGCACAAAATAAGCATACAGGCAAACATTAACAAAAACTAAGAAACAGTACAACAATACATGAAAACAGCGCACAAAACTATTCTAGAACTATTCTACACGTTACAACGATCGCGTGGATATAAAGAACGCTAAAATCGGAGCTAAAACGCATAAACTAGGCCTAAAACAAGGTTCAGGGGCTTATTTGTAATAAAACTGAAGTTTCAGGGGCTTTTCTGCTAAAACCGAGGGCTAAAACATAAATAAACATTAAATCTAAGGGCTAACGTGCAAAACCAACGGCTCTGGACGGCGGGTTTGAAAACCAGGAAGCTCAGGGTGTTAAGTGCTAAAAACCGGACCTGGATCTAATTGTTTTTGAACTACCAGGGACGGCGGGTTTATTTCTGGAAAGTTGGGGGGTTCTTTAGAAAGATTGCCAGGCCGAACCGTTATCTAAGGATATGGGCCGCTGGATCACGATCTGACGGATCAGATCGGATCGGCCCTCAATCTAATCGGGGCCGTTGATTCGGGATCTAACGGCTCAGGGCGAAAAGGGGCGACGGCGGCGGCGCTGGTTGCCGGGAAGCCTTTCCCGCAGCGGCGCCTCGCCGGAGACGCCCAAATCCGGCGTTCCCGGGGTCGAAACAAGCGGATTTTGGGTCGTGAGGGGACTACGCGATACGCGTAGTCCACCTGGGACATGATCTAGGCGCGAGCGGGTCTGAGGCGGCGCAAACGTGGACGGCGGCGGCTCTGCTCGGGGATTCTCACCGGCGGGCCGGGTCCTAAGCTCTAGAGCGGCTACGATCTAAGCAAATGGGTGCAAAGGGAAAGGGAAAGTCCAGGCGGTGCTCACCGAATCCTTGGGTCGGCCGGAGTTGTAGCGCAGGCGGTCGGCGACGAGGACCGGCGGCGTGGTCAGGGCGGAGCTCGCGGACAAGGCGGTGTCGTGGTCCTCCTGGCTCCGGATCTCCACTGGCGGCCTCGTGGGGTTCCTGCGAACGCGTGCAGGGGGTCAAGAAGGCTCGGAGGTGGCCGACGGCGAGCAATCGCGGCGGCGGGCCGACTTACCCGCGGCGGCGTAGGGCTCTGCTCCGCGCTGAGCTCGAAGGGCGGCGGCGGATAAGGTTCGCGGCGGCTGCGGGATGGGGTTGGCGTACAAGGGGGCCGTGGTGTGCGATTTAAAGAAGGGGCGGGATCTCGGCGTGCGGGTCGGGCAGGAGATTCCCGGCGGGGATTGCGGAGCCGTTGCTGCTCTGCGCGGAGGCGGGAGAGACGGTCCTGGCAAGCGGGCCCGGGGGCTCAGCGAGAGCGACGCGCGCGCGGGCGGGCGACGCGGGCTGCGGGAGCTGGCGGACGGGTGGGGGGCGTACGCTGGGCCGGCGTGCGTCGCGGGCCGAGCGGGAGCCAGTGGGCCTGGCGGGGAGAGAGGGAGTGGCTGGGCCGCGCCGGACTGGGCCGCGGGAAAGGAAATGGGCCACCGGGGTTAGCTGGGCCCGCGTGGAGAGAGAAAGAAGGGCTGGGCTGGGTTTTCCTGGGTTTTGGGCTTGTTTTGGGATTTGGTTTGGGTCTAGCTTTTCCTTTTCTATTTCTATTTTCTGGTTTTCTTTCTCCTATCTAAATCTAATTCAAACAAAGCTATTTGAATTCAAATAAAATTTGAATTCAACTCCTATGCATTCAAACAAAATAAAGCCATGCACCAGCATGAATGCAACAAAAATTTAAACCTATGATAAATTTTAATTAATTAAGGAACAAAATTTAGATTAAATGCCAACTAAACACAATAAACCTTAGAAAATTTAAATAAAGCCAATTTAATTTATTAATAAATACTGAAATTTAAATTAGGGTGTTACAGAACACAAGGATTTAGACAGGTTCGGGCCGCCGGAGCGTAATACCCTACGTCCTGTGTTGTGGTTTGTATTCCCTCTGGTATTGTTCGATGTCTTGGAGGGGTCCCTGTTCGCCCTTATATAGTCTGGGGGAATAGAGTTACATGGAAAGTCCTGCCCGAGTACGTTTAGAGTCCTACTCCAAGTGGGTCGGGTAGTTCCTTTGTACTTGGTCTAGTTCTACTGTTGTACGAGTAGTTACAGTAGAGGTGGGATGTACCCATGCAGTACTCCCTACTCTAGAATATTCCACGCCCGACAGCAGTCCTGCTACCCCGGGCCTGACAAGCTCCCGAGCTCTTCGTAGTCGAGTCATGCAGGCGTTGAGTGCTTCTGAAGATGTCCTTCGAGTGCTTCTGGAATCCATTGCTCAGGCTTGGAGTCCTTTGAGTGCTTCGAGTAGTCTTCTGAGTACTTCTTTTGCTGTATCGAGGCTATGAGGTGCTCTAGCTCGGAATTCTTTCCTCTGATATGGTGCGCGATGTACTCGCGCTCCATATGGAATAGCCCCCGAGCCTTAGGTTGAACCGATGGATCAGGCTGAGGGTCATTTTTGTCTTCAGGTCTGTTTTTGAAAAAAGTTTGTCATTTATGACACATGTCTCGTAGCCCCCGAGCCTTGACTTGAAATCCCTCGATTTAGGGTTAAGGTTCCCAAACCGAGGCGTTCTTTGTGACCTTTGGTTTTCCAGGTATTTCCAGAAATGCCATTGTCCAGTTTATTTAATGGCGGAGATCCGATCTGCATTTTCATATGCTCTTGCCTAAGACCACTTCCTCAACCTTCAGACTTCCCTTGATTTGTCAGCCCCCGAGCATATACGCGAGAAAAGGCGCGTGACCTTTCGGATGGCGCCGAAGAAATCTAGGCGCTAGGCGTCCGAGAAGGAGGCAACGATGGCTGATGGGTGGAAGAAGAGTAAGTTGTCAGAGGCCGCGATCTCGTCTCTTGTTAGCCGCCATCTTTTGCAATCTAGGGCTTTGATCCAGTGGCAGTCGGCCGAGAGTCATGGGAGGCCATTTGGAAAAACTTTTGAAATCGTTCTTTTCAAAGCTTTTATTGAGCGTGGCCTTGCCCTTCCCGCTTGCGACTTATTGCGGGGTCTTCTTTTCTTCTGGGGTGTTTAGCTTCATCATCTAACCCCTGACTCAATCCTGCATATAGCTATTTTTGTCAAGCTATGTGAGGCATTTCTTGGGATTCATCCCCATTTTGACCTTTTCAAAAGTCTCTTTTCCTTGAATCTGTATCCCAATCTTAGGAATATTGCTAGTGTGGGGGTGCTGATCTCCAGTTTTGTCCTGGCATGGCAGAGAAGTATATCCCGTATTCTCTGCGTCGTCAGATTGGGGATTGGAGAGCAGAGTGGTTTTATATCGATAATCACGCTCCTGCTCTTCCGGAGAGGACTCCTGGACCTTCGAAGCCGCGGCACGAGTGGTGTGTGCCTGCTGGTAATGCTGATCAGGTGGGAGAGCTTCTCACATGGATTGCCACACGACGAAGGGAGGGAGTGACTGGTGCCACCGTTGTGTCGTCTTGGCTTAGGAGGCAAATCCAGCCCTTGCAGAGCCGTGTCCATTCTGGGTTCGAGTATACGGGATTGTATGATCCCTCTCGATTCTCGTCGGAGAAGACTGGAAGAGACGAGGCTATGGTGCTTCTTCACCTCTTTGAGGGTGTCAGCACCATTCCTGTCCTTCCGGAATTATTCCATGTGAATAATCCTCCGAATCAGGTAGGATTCTGTGTCAACGAGTACTTTTTTGGGTTGCTCTTCTGCTTTTGTATCTGATCTTGAGTCTTTTTGTAGGATGACTTATTGATCTATCGGAGTGATCCTCCATTGCCTGAGGTTCGTCGGCCGAGCCATATGACGAATAGCGCTCATTTGCAGCCTCATGATTATAGGACGGATTTGGATCCAGCTGCCTCGGAGACTCTGTCGAGTTCTGACTCCGATGATCGTGCTACCCTTGCAGACTTGATGAAGGGTAAGACGGGAGGAGTCGAACCTTTGGCTCGCGAGGGGAGTCCGTGGCCCGAAGTCGGCACTAGTTGTCCCAAGAAGCCGAGGACAACTGCGCGGAAGAGGAGGGCTAGTGACGATGTCAGGTAACCAGTCGGGTGGTTTTTGTCTCATTATGAGTTTTTTGCTGTTTGACATCTTTGCCTTCGATTTCAGCCCTGGTCCTATGCCTAAGCAGAGGCGAGTGGTGGAGGGGAGGGGCTCCTGCTGCTGCCGCTCCTGATATGGCGGAGTCGTCGAGGAGGGCTGGTGGGGAGGAGTCGCGGCCTTCGGAGGAGATCCCTGTTGGTGAGCCCATCGTTCCTCCTTACAATGGTTCAAAGGCTCTTCCATTTGCTCGACTGCTTCATGAGGATAGGGCAGTAGGTGCTTCTCCAGGAGTCGATGAGGAGTCGAGTAGTAGCCTCTTGGAGGAGATTGCGGCTTCTCTTCCTCCTTTTGAGTATTATCATGGTGAGTGGCTTGAGGAAGATCCGCAGCTAACGGCTGTTGACGGTGCTTAAGTGCCATTTTCACCCATCAACTATACTCAATAATAAAGGAAAACTACATGCCTTACTCACATATTTGTATCACTAACCTTGCTCCACAGTTGTTTTTGAGTTTTGTACATTTCAGATGAGCAAGAGCAGAATAAGACGCAGACACCACCTAACTACGCAGAACATTGCATCCGGCGTCACACCCTTACAAAGAGGGCCCACATGTCAGAGGAAACGGGGCCTCCACGCAAGATGCACTAGAGGATAAGGATAAGATCCAACGAATCAACCACTCAGCAAAGGATCAGCACGAACGGCTGGCAGGTGGGGTCGGCCGACCCCTAGGGTCGGCCGAACCTGGCCTGCAACATTTCCAGGTGCATCTCGAGGAGGAGTGGCTGCCAAGGCACCTGATCACCTTCCATATGTGCGTTGGCGGGAAACCGACATCCAAGTAGTATAAATAGGGCCTCTCCCCCCTCTCAACACACACACACTTCATTCCATTCTCTCCAAGAAGGCTCTCCTCTCTCTTGCTCTTAGCTAGGTAGTGGAGCTAGGCTAGTTCTCTTTAGCGAGCAAGTCGTCCTCGGGGTCGTTGAGCAATCCTCGGCTCCTGGTATGGCTTTGTATCCGGCTTGTCAGACTTCTATTCATAATATAGAGTTTTGCCATGGTTGCTTTACTATCTTGATAGTTTATCCATCCATGCTTAGATCATTCATAAGTTATGCTACGGTCTTGGTTAGGCCAGATGATCCGAGTACGGATAGAGGTTCGTTGTGCTTTCGGGCTTGCTATAGTGTTTTACTCGACCATCCGAAGGGTGGGAGACCTGGGGGCACTAGAGTAGTGACTTCATACACGAGCGTGGTGCTCGGGTATGCGGGATCCTTTGGATATGACCGTGCTCCACGGTGTGACTGGGGTAGACGGCAGTTGGTGACAGCCCTGTCCGTCCGGCGTAACAGCGGTGTTGCGTTTAGCGTACTCCCCGATGTTTGGGTTCGGTGTGGGAGTTCATGCAAAGTGGTAACGGGACTGGATGTACTCCGGTGCGGGACCTTCTCCCCGCTATCCCATTTTCCTGGCACCTGCAGTCCTAACCATAATCTAACATAACCCCAGCTTTGGATATAAGCACTAGGACACCTAACCTAGCCTAAGCTCCAACTGACTTGACATAGAATAGAGTAGACCTTTGTTTTATAGTTTCTCTCCTTTACTCCTTCCTCTTGGAGTGTGGATGTGTGCTGTGTCGCATTACCCTTGCTTATTCTTTATCTGGACTTACCCCTGTTAGAGCATTGCCTATTGCTTGAGGCACAATGTCATGGTTAAGGTTGAGTATAATACCTTTGTCACTGCCGTCCTTTGGGACACAAATAAATGACGATACCCTTACTCTCCGGGTGAAATGCTACAACGGTATATCCGTGCGCTTGCGGATCCATTTGTAATCGTATTGATTATACCATGAGAGTGGCACCCCTTGGGTGCAGTTGCTAGGATGGGTTCGGCGCCCTCATTTCTAGTGATTGCACTAAGGACCGCCAACAGGCATTTCTGGTGCCGTTGCTGGGAATTGACCATTCCTAGTGATTGCGCTAAGAAATGTCAACAACGGCTGGGAACATGAAGAAATTCCAGGCTGTTGTCCGGGAATTTACCAAGTTCTCTTTGGTAAGTACTATTATCGAGTACTTTTTTCCTTGTGAGGAGTTTCTCCGTAGACTGATTGTGTTGTTGCAGCAAATGGCGAACCGGTCATATCTGAAGTCTCAGAAGCTAAAAGCGACTGAGTCGGATTGCCAGAAGATCACTCTGTTAGAGGCGAAGAATGCTGCTTTGAAGAAAGACAAAGCCGCGCTCGAGCAGAGGGTCAGGATGTTGAAGGAGGTGATCCAAAAAAACCGAGGTGACCTCTTGATCTGTGTTTTGAGGCTTTCCTTTTTGGTTGTGCTGGTGCTTACGTCCTTTTTGTTGTGGCTGTAGACGGTACTGAAGAGCCCTGAAGGAGTTGTAGGAGCTTCGGGTGGCGGTTCAGACTGCGGTCGAGTCCGTAGGTTCTGCCGAGAATTCTGATGGCAGTTTGGCTGATCGGCTGCGAATGGTTCCTTAGAAGTTTGCCGAGTACTTGGCGGAAGCTTCTAGGAATTGTGTGGTGCAGGCCCTTGGTCTTGTCAAGTCATACTGTCCTTGTGCCAAGATAGGTGTACTTGGCCATGGCATGTGTTCAACTTGTGACCATGACCAATTTGTCACGTTTGTAGAGGAGGCGGAGCCTGTGGCCGACCAAATTGTAAAGTTGATAGATTAGTAGGATATACTGTATCTTCCCTTTGCCATGTAAATATGACTTTTTTGGTCGATGAGTTGGTATGTTCTTTTTGTAAGAACTTTCCTTGATTGACCATCTTGTGTGGATGTAGAGATCATGTCTGTTCCTTAATTTCCATCTTGTGAATGAGTAACTCTTCTTGAGATGTTGTCGCTTTTCAGGTCGAGTACCGTAGTAGTCGAATAATTAACGTATCTTGGACGAGTAGGTCCTTTTAGGAGGTAGGGAACATGTCCCATCCAAAGGTTGAGTACCAGGATAGTTTATCAATTGTCGTCTCGTGGACGATGGAATCCTCTTGGGAAATAGGGAGCTTGTCCCATCCGAATGTCGAGTACCGGAGTAGTCGATTTATTCACGTCTCGTGGATGAGTAGGTCCTTTTAGGAGATAGGGAACACGTCCCGTCCAGAGGTCGAGTACCAGGGTAGTCGATCAAATGTCATCTAGTGGACGATGGAATCCTCTTGGGAAATAGGGAGCTTGTCCCATCCGAATGTCGAGTACCGGAGTAGTCGATTAATTCTCGTTTCGTGGACGATGGAATCCTCTTGGGAAATAGGGAGCTTGTCCCATCCGAATGTCGAGTACCGGAGTAGTCGACTGGTTTGATGGAGGTGCGACTCCTGGAGGGAGTAGAGAACTTGTCTCTAGGGCTGCAAGCCTCATGTCCCTTAGCCCTGACTACTCGTTTCGCCGTGCCTTTGACTTTGAGTGGACAAATAAAGGTTGGTATTCGAGGTAGCCGATGGAGTTACGACTCCTGAAGAGGGTAGAAAACTTGTCTCTAGGGCTGCAAGGCTCATGGCCCTTAGCCCCGACTACTCGATTCGCCATGCCTTTGACTTTGAGTGAACAAAGAAAGGTTGGTATTCATGGTAGCTGATGGAGTTTCGACTCCTGAAGAGGGTAGAGAACTTGTCTCTAGGGCCGCAAGGCTCATGGCCCTTAGCCCCAACTACTCGATTCACCGTGCCTTTGACTTTGAGTGAACAAAGAAAGGTTGGTATTCGAGGTAGCCAATGGAGTTTCGACTCCTGAAGAGGGTAGAGAACTTGTCTCTAGGGTCGCAAGGCTCATGTCCCTTAGCCCCGACAACTCGATTCGTCGTGCCTTTGACTTTGAGTGAACAAAGAAAGGTTGGTATTCGAGGTAGCCGATGGAGTTTCTACTCCTGAAGAGGGTAGAGAACTTGTCTCTAGGGCCGCAAGGCTCATGGCCCTTAGTCCCAACTACTCGATTCACCGTGCCTTTGAGTTTGAGTGAACAAAGAAAGGTTGGTACTCGAGGTAGCCGATGGAGTTTCGACTCCTGAAGAGGGTAGAGAACTTGTCTCTAGGGCCGCAAGGCTCATGTCCCTTAGCCCCGACTACTCGATTCGTCGTGCCTTTGACTAAGGTTGGTATTCGAGGTAGCCGATGGAGTTACGACTCCTGAAGTTGTAACCCCTTGGGAGGGGGGAGCTCATGTCTCCAGCGACGAAGTCTTCTCTTTTATCAGATTTTGAAGCACTCGAATTCTTTACTCGGGTGGATCCATCTTGGCCTTTATTGGGTGTAAGACCGGGGATCGGTTTGAGTATTTGTCTTCTACCAACACAGGTGGTGAACTGAGTCAGAGCTCGGGCGAATCCATCCTAGCCTTCATTGGGTGTAAGGCCGGGGGTAAGCCCAATAGATGACTCGAGTCAGAGCTCGGGCGAACCCAACCTAGCCTTTATTGGGTATAAGACCGGGGGTAAGCCCAATAGATGACTCGGTTGCCAGTACGAGTAGTTTTGATGTTGAGTCAGAGCTCGGGCGAACCCATCCAAGCCTTTATTCGGTATAAGACCGGGGGTAAGCCCAATAGATGACTCGAGTCAGAGCTCGGGCGAACCCACCCTAGTCTTTATTGGGTATAAGACAGGGGGTAAGCCCTATAGATGACTCGGTTGCCAGTACGAGTAGTTTTGATGTTGAGTCAGAGCTCGGGCGAACCCATCCAAGTCTTTATTGGGTATTAGACCGGGGGTAAGCCCAATAGATGACTCGGGTCAGAGCTCGGACGAACCCATCCTAGTCTTTATTGGGTATAAGACCGGGGGTAAGCCCTATAGATGACTCGGTTGCTAGTACGAGTAGTTTTGATGTTGAGTCAGAGCTCGGGCGAACCCATCCAAGCCTTTATTGGGTATAAGACCGGGGGTAAGCCCAATAGATGACTCGAGTCAGAGCTCGGCGAACCCATCCTAGTCTTTATTGGGTATAAGACCGGTGGTAAGCCCTATAGATGACTCCTTTGCGTAACTGGCACATTTGTCTTTATTTGTTAGACATGATATTGCTCGTGTTGGCTTTCTTCTTTGTTTTCTTTGTTGGTAGAAGTTGGAGGAGCTCCGAGTGCTTTGCGAAGGGTGATGCATTGGAAACTCGAGTGCTTTCCTTTGGGGTGTAGGAAGCATCTTGAGTGAATTTTCTGGTGAGTGGAATTGATCTTCGACTGCTTTGGTTGGGAAGGAGGTGCTGCCTTATCGCGGCTCCTTTTTCGCGAGTTGTACCCGCAGATATCAGGTATCCGATAGTTGGATGTCGGACTGTAGGCTTCAACTTCTTCATGGTCTTCCACTTTTGTTGAAGATGACTATTTTCGCGTTGCGGCCAATGTTGATAACATTGTGTAAGTCACTGTTGGAATAGTCAAAGGAGTCGCCGAGTTGTTGATGGTGCTCTGTCTTGAGAATCATCTTCGGGTTGTTGTCCAGATGGACAGTGACTGTGATTCCTAGTGGAGGTGAAGGAATTTCGCAGCTAGTTGTTGTTGCTCTGTTCACCTCTGGTTCAGAAAGGAAATCATCATAGTCCAGGTCTTCTAGTGCTATGAAGTTAGCTTTTTGGTTCATGGCATCCGAGAGAAAGGCCATGAAAATTTCGCGATTGTGGCTATGAATTTTTGGATTGGTGATTCTTTCTTTGAGCAGAAAGCCTTGCTGGAACGGTAGTTCTTCGTCTTCGGAGAATTGCTGTCTCTCTCCTTTTATAGTGACTGCAAAAGTCGACTTCTTGTCGGGTTCGGTCTCCTTGTCCGAATCGGGTTGTGGTGCGAGTCGGTTTGCTTTGATGTCCGAAGCCGGGTAGACTTCCTTGTCTTGCTCGATTCGAGGAGAGAGTCCGAGAGTGAATCACAGAAGGTCTTCGTCGTGCGGGGTGTGGTCTGCTGGGGGCCATCCGCCTTCGATTCGAACCGATAGTTCATTTATGAATTTGTTGTATTTGTCCAAATTGTCATGTTCCTCCGGAGAAGATATCCGTGACGTACAGTGATCTTATCGCGGTGTAGGGGAATTCGGAATTTGGATGACGTTGCACCAGCGACTCATGTAGTCTTCGATTGACACAGAGTCTTTTGCGGGGTGAGGTTGTGATGGATGTTGATCTAGTGACCTGTGCGAGTCATCCCAAAGCTTCTTCGCTTTTGACTGTTCCCAGAGGGCTCGAGCTTGTCGGGATTAGATAATCCTTCCATGAATAGGTCAATGTCGTAGGACCATTCATCTAGTTCGTCTTCGGAAATTGTTTCTTCCAATTCTTCAAGATATTTGATGAAAGCTTCGTCTTGTTCCAGCTCTGCAGAGTTGATAGTCCACTGGTTGGAGTATTCCTTGAGAGAGGTGCTGACGTCGAACACGTCTTCAGCTTTCTAGAGGCAGTGCTCGATCTTTTCATCGATATCATCAATGTTTGAAAAATTGTTTTTCGGTTGCTTCTTTTTCCGAGTAGATTTCTTGATGTTAGTCTTTGACTTTTTCTTCCGAAGACTTTGTTCAGCAACGCGGATGCAATTGGAAAGTGTGGTTTTTTCATTCGTGGAAGTTTTTTGCTTGGAATCTTCCAGCAGTTTTTCCATGTCCTCTTCCAATTCGAGGAGTGTTTTGGCTTCGATTGAGTCGAATTCGGATTGAATTCGGGCTTCATTGTTGAGGTTCGAAAATCAGACTTCCTCGAGTCAGTCAATGAAGTCGTCAAGTTCGCGTCGTTTCGTGGCTTCTGGGACTTCTGGGGGATCTTGATCGGTTGGGCAACTTTCGAGACCGCCTGATCCGTCAGTGATGAAGATCCAAGAACCGACGCGAAAGGAAGTGCCTTTTTCGAGCACAGGATTTTCGTCGAGAGAAGCCATCATGTTCTTCTGACGATCATTGGCGAGAGGCCCCATGGTGGGTACCAGCTGTCGGTGTTTTACCATCGGGTTCTCCGAGGGGTATCCCGAGGAGAGTGGCTATGAGTAGGGACTCGCCGAGACTAGAACGTGATGGTGCAAGGAACACAAAGATTTAGATAGGTTCGGGCTGCCGGAGCATAATACCCTACGTCTTGTGTGGTGGTTTGTATTCCCTCTGGTATTGTTCGATGTCTTGGAGGGGTCCCTGTTCGCCCTTATATAGTCTGGGGGAACAGAGTTACATGGAAAGTCCTAGCCGAATACGTTTAGAGTCCTACTCCGAGTGGGTCGGGTAGTTTCCTTGTACTTGGGCTAGTTCTACTGCTGTACGAGTAGGGTGGGATGTACACATGTAGTACTCCCTAATTTAGAATATTCCACGGCCGTGAGCAGTCCTGCTACCCCGGGCCTGACACTAAGCGAGATGGCTTAAACTCTCAAATTCTTGAGAGGCAAACTTCTCTTTGATGTGAGGCAGCAATCCTTGAAAGGCCAAGTCAGCTAATTGGCCATCATTGAGAGACAAATTGAAGCATCTGCTCCTGACGTCTCTGAACCTCTGGATGTAATCAATGACAGGTTCTTCATTCCTCTACCTAACAGCAGTCAGGTCAGTGAGCTTCATCTCATGTACTCATGCGAAGAAGTGCTTGTGGAATTGCTTCTCCAGATCGGCTCATGTAATGAAGGAGTTCGGTGGCAAGGAGAACCACACGAAGGCCGATCCAAAAAGCGATAGTGGGAACAGACGAATCCTCAAATCATCAACTGCAGATGAATCCCCACACTGGATCAAAAAACAGCTCATATGCTCGACTGTCATCATGCCATCCTATCCAGAGAAATTGGTGAAATTCAGTACTATGTAGCGACGAGGTAGAGCGATCTGATCGTAAGCCTCAGGGTAAGGCTTGCGATACATGAATGCCGGCTGCTTTGTCTTCAAACCAAATTGATTCTTCATCGCACCGGCTATCTGTTCTAACCAGTCAATGATTTGTGGTGCAACAACTTGCTGTAGCACAGGAGGCTATTGCATCTGAGCCTGCATGTATTGTGGAGCTGGAGAAGCAGGGGGTTCAACTGGTGCTTGCCTCGGCTCCAGTGGTGGTGCCGGTACTTGCTACTGCTGCTGCTGCTCGGGGGTGTGTGGTTGCTGCTGTGCTGTCCCCTAGGCCTGCATGTTCATCATCTGTGCCATGGTGTTCATCATCTTCCAGACAGCCGACGGATCATACTGTGGAGATGTAGTCACCGGCTGCGAAGCCGATGACGATGTCTGGGGACTGCCCACCTGCTGATAAGAAGGTTGTGGATGGGCCACCAATGGCAGAGTCTTTTGGGATGAAAGCAGAATATTCTGAGTGAATCCCGCCAGGTCTGCGGCATCCTGCTGCTTCGGCAATGAGCTGTTCATCATATGCGGCAGCATCCCCAATGATGCAGGGACGTAGCCAGGTGGAGTGTTCAACAGATTCTTCGCTGCCGACGAAGTCATCGGCGATGATGTAGTGTACATCGGAACCGATGGCACTGGATTCCCAACTAACTGGAACACCGGTGGCTGAAAGAATGGCAATGGCATAGGAACAGATCCTGTACTCGCCGGAGCTGCAGTGGAGGGTATCGGCTGGGAGCCGATGTTTGCTGCCGCTGAAGCCGCTGCCCTACTGGCTGTGGCGGCCGATGGCTCCGGGTTGGAGTAACACAGCCCGGTGTATCCAAGTTCACATTTGCCACTCATCATCTGATAAACGGTGTTCTTGACAGAGTTGGTCATGACGCCCTATTGGTTGATGAGTGCACGATGCATGGCTTGGTCAAACATCTCCTAAAACTTCATGGGGTCTTCAGTGATGGTAATATGGCGCGGCATGGGGAAGTTGGTCTTCTGGATGATTTTGTCCCCTCTGCCGACCATACTGAATGTGTCAAGACAGGCCTCCTTGAAGGTGTCAACGGCCTGAGCCATCACTTGCTTCTTCTCCTCACTAAGCTGATCTTCAGTGACTTTGAAGACATTGTTGGTGCTGATCTCAGCATGGGTGTCATCTTTACTGGTCGGAGAGTTCTCGACCATGTTGATGTAGGTGTACAAGATGTCACCTGGATGTTGATGACGCGTCCCACCAAATATGCCAAGAAGCGTGTTGACGTGAAAATCAAACCGGATGGATTTTCACGCCCCACATTCGCTTGGGCCGGGGCGATCTGCTTCACTCCAAGTACCGAACCCAGTCGGTGCGCGTGTGGTGCGCTCGGCGTGCCAGTCAATTTGACCTGCAATTGACAAGAAAGATAAATGTTAAATTCTCGGGTGCAATCGGCTAGCCAACCAATGCGAGTGACGTTAGCAATCGGCTACCATACAGCCGATCTAATGAAGCGAGTCGATCTAAAACGATACAGCTTTGGGAAACAACACCTAGACCTGAATCGTATCGACTATACTGATGGAATCACATGAGCAGCCGACAACGAACATATCCAAGCTGGATAAATTGTGTAAGAGCTTAAAGCAAACTAGATTAACATGTCAACCTAGCAAGATCTAAACAATTACCGATAACTTGTGATATTAACTTAAAACCAACAAGATTAAATGGATTAACCTAGCAAGAACTAAGCAAATATCGATAACTTGGTGGTAAAAGTAACAACAAGCTAGATTAATGGATCAATTAACCTAACAGATTGATAACTTCTACTGATAACTTGTTGAGCAAACTAAACCCCGCCGGACGGATCTAGAGAGCTTGGTAACTAGTGAACAGCTAGACCCCACCGAATGGATCTAACATGCTCGATAACTTTGAGCACCATAAACGGAGAAAGAAGTGATGCACCGTCAATCTGAACCCATCTACGCAACTCTACTTAGAACTTTTCAACAAACGATGGAACATACCTACTGAGAAGAACTCGTAAAGGGAAAAATCTATTGCAACTAGGGCGAAGTCGTTGTACTGAAAGGTAGATGCATTTGAACGTAAAGTTTTTTGTTGGATGTGGTTGATCAAAGTTTACAATAGTCGGAGGTCAGCTATTTATAGCCTAAAACTAGACCCCAATGCCGATACGGTGAGATCACAACTTGTGAATCAAGAAACAAAACCTGCCTAATTAATTTAACTAATGCAAATCCTAATAGATAACTTGCTGACGTAGCCTTGCCAGACCCTTCCTTAACTCTATCGGCTACGACGCCCATTCTGGCCCATAAGCCCAATACGCTCTTCCTAACTTTTAATCCAGCGCCGGCCCATTCTCCATCACCTGCCTACCCATCAGATTGACACGTGCCAAAAAATGATGTCAAAAAATTTAGGATATGAACAGTGCACTGGCACTCACCCGGGAGTTGCTCAGGCACCCACAATTCAAGGCTATTATTTGGAGCACTTCGCTTTTATAGTGGGTGAATGGTGGACACAATATGCGTGCGTGATTATTATGTGTGTGATTAGTGACTAATATGAAAGAAGATTATAAATATACGTGGTATTCCTCAGGATCTTTGGCAGGTTGGCGAGACCAAAAATTTTAGCCAGTCCTGCAATCATGCTTTGTGTCAGTCCTACTCGGCACTCACCACAAGCATCGCGGTCTCGCTTTAGAACCAGGCTAACCCAATCTTCTCTCTTGCTATCCCTAGCCACGCACATACAGAACTCATGCTCTACCGTCTCGCCAACATGCCATAATGCTAGATTGATTGATAAAGTGTTATCAATCATTGGGGCGTGGAAAACCATATCAGAAAACATCCAGAATATCACGTGAACAAAGGTGCACGACAGAGGATAGCGTAAAAGGAATATACAGTAATTCTACTATAGCCAAGATAATTATTGAAAACAGCAGCACCGTCCAGCTGTCCAGGCAACAGGCAAGACAGATAATTGAAGATGCTCCAGAAGGCTCCTCACGCTCTATAAAATGAGAAGCCGGGTGCATGCAGAGGAGGCAGGAGGAGATCGGCCCAACACACATCCACCGGCAGAGGCACGAAGGCGCACGAGAGCCTGAGCCATCACTCTACTCACCTAGTAGCCACTCCACTCCCATTGTAGTATAGAATAAAGGGGGTCGTTGTAATCATCCTTTGCTTGTAAGGTAATCTCTAAGATTTGTGCTAAGTGCTTGTGGTTTCCCGAAAGGTAAAGCCGCATGCAAGCTCATTCTATAAGAATGAATTAAGCTTTCCTGTGAAGATCCCTGCCTTCCCTTAAGCTCGTTCATATAGGGTGATGTCTCTACGCTAGGGACCCTAGAGGAGAAACCTCTGCGTGTGTTGTTCTCGTGGTAGCCCTGGTAGCGGCGTTTGTAGAGAACCCTGTAGGCACAGAGAAGAGTTCCCTTCAGATGGAATAGCCTAGGGAGAAGGTAGAACCAGAATCCTGTGTGTGCGTGGCTGGGGATAGCGAGGGAGAAGATCAGGTCAGCCTGGTTCTAAAGCGAGCCAGCGATGCATGCGGTGAGTACCAAGTAGGACTGACTCAAAGCATAGTTGCACGACTGGCTGAAATTTTTGGTCTCACCAACCTACTAACGATACTAAGGAATACCACGCATACCCATAATTTGCTTTCATATTAATCACTAATCACACACATAATAATCACGCACGTATCCTGCATGCACCATTCACCCACTATAAAAATAAAGTGCTCCAAATATTAGCCTTGATTTTTGGGTGCCTGAGCCACTCCCGGGTGAGTGCTCATGCACTGTTCATATTCTGAATTCGAATAACATCGGGTATTTTGAATAGTGCCCAAAAGTTAAATAGCATCAGCAAAATTTGAATAGTGCTATGAATAGTAACTTGAAATTTGAAAGTGCAAGTTTGAATTTGTTTGAAGTTTGGGAGTTCCCCTGACTGAGCCACCACTCCGCTCACCTAGTAGCCACTCCACCCCAGTGTAGTGTAGAATAAAGGGAGCCGTTGTAATCATCTTCCACTTGTAAGGTAATTCCTAAGGTTTGTGCTAAGTGTTTGGGGTTTCCCGAAAGGGAAAGCAGTATGTAAGCTCGTTATGTGAGAATGAATTAAACTTTATTGTGATGGTGGATTTTGGATGCGTGCCTAATGATTAAGCGTGTGATAAGTGACTAATATGAAAGTAGATTACGGGTATGCATGGTATTCCTTAGGATCTTTAGCAGGTCGGTGAGACCAAAAATTTCAACCGTGCAACTATGCTTTGTGTTAGTCTTACTTGGTACTCAACTCTTCCATCGCTGGCTCGCTTCAGAACTAGGCTGACCCGACCTTTTCCCTTGCTATCCCTAGCCACGCACACACAGGATTCAGGCTCTACTGTCTCCCCATACAGTTCCACCCGAATGGATCACTTCTCTGCGCACACAGGGTCCTCTACAAATGCCGCTACCAGGGCTAACACGAGAACAACACACACAGAAGTTTCTCCTTTAGGGTCCCTAGCGTAGAGACATCACCCCATATGAATGAGCTTAAAGGAAGCCTGGGATCTTCACAGGAAAGCTTAATTCATTCTCACAGAACGAGCTTACATACGACTTTCCCTTTCGGGCCCCAAACACTTAGCACAAACCTTAGGAATTACCTTACAAGCGAAGGGCGATTACAACGGCTCCCTTTATTCTATACTACACTGGGAGTGAAGTGGCTACTAGGTGAGTGGAGTGGTGGCTCAGGCTCTCATGCGCCTTCATGCCTCTGCTGGTGGATGTGTGTTGGGTCGATCCCCTCCTGCCTCCTATGCATGCACCCGACTTCTCCTTTATGCATGCACCCGGCTTCTCCTTTTATAGAACGTGAGGGACCTTCTAGAGCATCTCCGATTATTTGTCTCAACGACTTTTGCCTAGATAGCTGGACGGTGCTGCTATCTTCAGTAATTATCCTGGCTACAATAGAATTATTGTATATTCCTTTTGCACTGTCCTCTATCGCGCATCTTTCTTCACGTGATATTCTGGATATTTTTTGTTATGGTCTTGCACGCCCGAATGATTGATGTTGCAGGTATCAATCAAGCAAGCATTCTGGCATGTAGAGAATATATTACTCGCATGTTATTATATATATTGATATTCAGCTAAGGCTGTATTGACTCTTTTTTATTAATTTTCATCTTGCAATATTAACTCATTTTCCTCATTGTCAGCTTCTTCTGGCTGCCATACTTCATACCATGCCAACAATTCTCCATATTCTTTTCTTAGTTGACATTCTATGCTATAATTTGGCTTGATCTGTCTTCCCGCTTCTCTTTGTATTACACTATTTCTACCATAATATTCTCGTAGGAGTATTTTTTGTTATCTTATTTTGATACATTAGATAATATTCAGGATCAAATTTTATATTTTCTTCTATTTGTTTTGCTTCATCGAAGATCCTCCACTTGTCATGGTTTGTGTTTTTGGCAAATAATTCTTCATAATTTTGCCATGTATCAGAAGACCAAATAGTAGGGAAATTATATGAACCTTTTGTAATATAAATATCATGACTTGCTGGCCTTATTGGTTGTGTAAATTTTGGTGGATTAGAGAAAAATTTAATTTTATATCTCCCTTGGATACAGGCTAATTTTTTACATGCTTTTTTGATAGCCTTTCCAGGGTCCAATTGTCAAATTTCTCCTCGTGTACCATAGATATCATGGACTAACCCATGATCTATAATAGTTTATAAAGAGATATCATCACCAGTATTTCTTTGTATGTTTCTAAAATACTTTAAATTTATACCAGCCTTAACTATTATAAATTTTTGATAAGGCTTGATAATTATTTTATCATCAATATGAAGTAAGGGAAAAATATTTGCTTTGATAATTATACCCAGATGCCTTTCTTTTCCTTGATATGATTGTATGAAATAATTTTGTATATCATGAAAGATTTTGTATTGCCTTTCAACATATTTCCTCCATATTAAGTCCATAATATCTTGTGTAAAATACGTCAAGACTTGCTCTGTCTTAAAGCTTATTCTAGGAATAAGATACTCTTGCGGAGTATTGTTTAGATGTGTGTTCACTTTTTTTATCTTTCTCTAAAATGACTTCTTCCAATGATTCGATGTTATTTACTTTATATATTGCATGAACTTCTTTTTTATCATTTTGCTGCTCTAAACATGATATACATGCTTGTCTCAAGCAGTGTCTGCATGTTGCTCTTTCTCCTGGATCTTGGTAATATATCCAATATACACATTTTATACTAGGATCACCTCCTTTATGGTCTTGTTTATGTTTACAGATTATTTAATCCATCATTTTTATTTTTAATCCAGCTAGCTTCTCAATTAAGTTTAATTCTTCTTCACTTGATTTATTTTCCTCATCATATTCTATTTCATCTGTCTCTATTATTGAATATATTGACTCATCAACCATCATAGACTAAGATATTCTCATTCACACTATCAATTATTAACACTTTTTCTTGTTCTTCTTATTTGATAGAATACCTTTTCTTTTCTTTATTAGGGCAAATTTTGCATAAATAATCCGGTGAGTTACAAATAAAACATCTACATGTACTATCATAATATTTCCTAGGATTATATCTTCTTACATTTCTTTTATGAATGAAAGGAGCTCTATTATCTGATCTTCTCAAAAAATATCACTTCTTTGTCTTTACAATTACCTTGTTATAATTCTTTGTGTATCTTTTATTTCTAGATCGCTCTTCTCCATATGTCAATGATATTTGAACTATCTTGTTGCAAAAATTGTAGTCTGGATGTTTCATTGATCTTTGAGCATGTATGTCCATGCATATCTTTATTAGTTGTTTGAAAATGAATGTTATAGCCTGAGAAATATTATATTCTTTATATTCCTTTTGATATTCTTTGAATATCATGGACCCTAAAGGGTCTGGAAGTTTATTGAAATATCATTCAACTATTCCTTTATTATATCCTTGCTTAGCAGTTGTAGCATTATACAAATAGCGTGGAGAGAACTCTTTTATTCCTTTCTAGTTTGTTAATGTTAATTATTCTATTTCTTTTAATCTTTTATTCTATAATGTGGTATATCCTAGTTTAGGATCTTCACCTATACCAATACTTGATATGATATTTGTAAAATTATATGGATTAATACTAGTGTTTTTTAATTGTTCATAATAATTAGAAAAAACTTCTATCCATTGTTTCCATAAAACCTTGGCTGATTCACCTAAAAATATTTCTAAATATGTAAGCATATCTTCTACTCTATTTTCAATATTATGTTGGTTATGTATATATTTTTTTGCACTATCAATCCTTTCCATATGCTGATTATATTCAGCCAATCTATAGGATCATGTGCTGCTAAATTTAATATAGCACCATCGCTTCTGTAGTTTTGAAATTGAACTATCTTTTCAAATTCTCTTCTCTTTGAACCCTTATATTTATATTGTCCAGGTATATAGCTATGTGTAGGTTCTTCTTTTTCTGGTGGCCAAGTTCCTGACTGTCTAAATGGTCCTTCTTTATCTCCTTCACTCTTTATCTCTGGATGTCGTCTTCTTTTTGATGAACTTGGATCAATTTCCATTGCTTCTATAGCATTATCTTTATCTTGTAAAGAAAATATATGAGTTTTTGAACTATTGTTGCATAATTTACTCATATTTTCATCCTTTTCTTCATAGCTTTCTAGTAAAAACTTTTTATTAATTTTCCATTGTTCTTCTTGACTAATAACATTATCTTCTATATCTTTTATCTTTATTTTTCTATCCTCTGGTGACTTTAAAGTTTTATTATCCTCTTTATCTTGTTGTTTCAGTGCATTTTTATTTTGTCTTATTGATGTGCAAAACTTTCTATTATTTGAATCTCTTTCTTTCTTAATTTTGTTAAACCTATAAATTTCTTGTTTGAAGTAAATTTCTTTTTATCTTATAGCAGGCCATTCACAAAATATAGAGGTATTATATTCTTCTAGTATTTTGCTTAGCTTTTGCTCATAATATTTCATTTTATTATCAATATTTAACTTTCTCATAAACTCACATACACTATGGCATCTATTTTCATCTAGATTTGATTCTGAACTGGATGCTTCTAAATCATCTAGGCTCGTTCTTTATAATCTCAAACCTAATACTAGTTAATTCCTTATTATTTTCATAACTTAGGTAATCTTTATGTTGTTTTAAAATCTTTGGTTCTATTAAGGCACTTATATTCCATTCTTCTCATGCTTTTTCTTTAGAATTGATTTTAAGAGGACTCATAAACTTTATTCCTTTAGATTGCATAATTTCTATTACATTATTTACATTTACCTTATATTTGGTTCCACTTCTATTTGTTAACCTTCGTACAAATTCTATGCTTACTCATAGATTTGTATATTTAAAGTCTTCATAGCCTTTAGTCTGAAATGCAAATACTATTTTATCTATAAATTTTTTTATTGGCATTATTAAATCTGGAGCTATATATGTTATTAACATATCTTCATTCATATCTCATTCTAAGAATCATAATGCTGCTTTATTTATTGATTCCCATCTTTTATCTAATAGAGTAATTAAAACCTTTGTTCCTAATTTCTTTCTTGTTATTCCTTTAATTCCTATGAAATCATTCCTTGATGTATGCATTTATATCCAGTATATTTTAATCCATTCTCAATTTATTTACTAACAATTCTTAAATGAATAGGTTCTGTTTATACACTTAATTCAACTTCTCTAGATATTCTGTATAATCCATTTTTATTCTCAAACCAGCCCATTTGATATATTTGTTGCGGCCTTATTTTTCTTAAAGTATCTTTCTGATATCTTTCGAGATCTCATTTTACATCTATCATTTTTTCTAAGATTTCAATATCATCATATCCTCCTTTTAGTCTATCCATTAAACTTAAAGGCCTTGTATCTTTTTTTACTAGTTGAAGGGACTTCCATTTATTTGAATTTAAAGATATGTTAACCTCAATTATTCCAGATGATGACAACACAATTTCCTTACTATGCTCAACAATATTAATATTATCAAATTTCTTATATAGATAAGTAATATCCTTTTTAATGTAATTACTATTTTAGCTGATTCTTCCGAGTAATACTTCATTTTCTTCCAATGCCTGCAAAGCTAAGTCTAATTTCTTGTTTGTGGCTAAATATTGCTCTTCTAGATGCTTAAGTTCTTTCTGCAACTTTTCAAATTTTAAATCTAAATCGCCTTGCCTTTTACCCCAAGTTATGTAAAAATTATGAATCAAATCAACTATTAAATGTAGAAGTATGCCAAGTATGTTCTTCAGAACTGTTTATTCTGCACCTAATATTTATATTTTCTTCAATATTAACAGCATTTCCGGTATTGACCTCTAAATCTAAATAATGTAGGTTTTCTATTTTGATAAGGTATAGCAATTCCCTTAAATTCAAATTTTAATTACCAGGCTCTGATACCACTCAGGGGAACTCTCAAACTTCAAACAAATTCAAACTTGCACTTTTAAATTTTAAGTTACTATTCATGGCACTATTCAAATTCAGCATGTACTATTCAAATTTATGGCATTATTCAAAATACCCACTACTATTCAAATTCAGGATATGAACAGTGCATGAGCACTCACACAGGAGTGGCTCCGGCACCTAAAATTCAAGGCTACTATTTGGAGCACTTTACTTTTATAGTGGGTGAATGGTGGATGCAGGATGCATGCGTGATTATTATATGTGTGATTAGTGACTAATATGACAGCAGATTATGGGTATGCGTGGTATTCCTTAGGATATATGGCAGGACGGCGGTCGTGCAACTATGCTTTGTGTCAGTCCTACTCGGTACTCACCGCATGCATTGCTGGCTTAGCTTGCTTCAGAACCAGGCTGACTCGATCTTCTCGCTTGCTATCCCCAGCCACGCACACACAGGACTCAGGCTCTACCATCTCGCCAACATGCTAGAATGCTTGACTGATTGATAAAGTGTTATCAATCATTCGGACGTGTAAAACCAGACCAGAAAACATCCATAATATCACATGAAGAAAAGTGCGCGACAGAGGACAGCGCAAAAGGAATATACAGTAATTCTACTATAGCCAGGACAATTATTGAAAATAGCAGCACTGTTCAGCTGTCCAGGCAACAGTCGAGACAGATAATTGAAGATGCTCCAGAAGGCTCCTCACGCTCTATAAAAGGAGAAGTCGGGTGCATGCAGAGGAGGCAGGAGGAGATCGGCCCAACACACATCCACCGGAAGAGGTACGAAGGCGCATGAGAGCCTGAGCCACCACTCCACTCACCTAGTAGCCACTCCGCTCCGAGTGTAGTGTAGAATAATGGGAGCCGTTGCAATCGTCCTTCGCTTGTAGGGTAATTCCAAAGGTTTGTGCTAAGTACTTGGGGTTTTTCGAAAGAGAAAGCCGTATGTAAGCTTATTCTGTAAGAATGAATTAAGCTTTCCTGTGAAGATTCCTGCCTTCCTTTAAGCTCGTTCATATGGGGCGATGTCTCTACGCTAGGGACCCTAGAGGAGAAACCTCTGCGTGTGTTGTTCTCGTGTTAGCCCTGGTAGTAGTGTTTGTAGAGAACCCTGTGTGCGCATAGAAGTATTCCTTTCGGGTGGAACTGCCTGGGGAGACGGAAGAGCCTGAGTCGTGTGTGTGCGTGGCTGGGGATAGCAATGGAGAAGATCTGGTCAGCTTGGTTCTGAACCGAGCCAGTGATGCATGCGGTGAGTACCGAGTAGGACTAACACAAAGCATAGTTGCATGACCGGTTGAATTTTTTTGGTCTCGCCAACCTGCCAAAGGTCCTGATCTACTTTCATATTAGTCACTAATCACACGTAAAAGCAAAGTGCTCCAAATAGTAGCCTTGAATTTTGGGCGCCTGAGCCACTCCTGGGTGAGTGCTCGTGCACTGTTCATATTCCGCATTCTGAATTTAAATAGAAGCGGGTATTTTGAATAGTGCCATGAATTTAAATAGTATCTGCCAAATTTGAATAGTGCCATGAATAGTAACCCAAAATTTGAAAGTGCAATTTCGAATTTGTTTGAAGTTTGGATGGAATGGTTGGTTTGGTTGGTTCTTGATAGGTTAATCCTCTGAAAAGTTTATACTTTCACATAGTTAAATAGTTTTCTTTTAAAATAGTTGTCCCATTTTTCCAAACTTAGCCCGAGTCAGCCTTTCGTCAATATAGCCAAGCATCTGCATTATATTCCGGCACGTGCATAGTACAATTAGTTGTACTCGATCACCCTCTTTGAACCCTTGTTGTCCCGACATGTTAGAATGGGTGGAGCCGAGTGAGTGGAGGACTTCGATGATGACATGCGAAGGCTTGGCTTGCGGATTCCACGGTTGATGGCCTTGTGGGTGAATAAGAGTAGATCTCGCTGCGTCGAGAGATTGGCTATGCCATGTAATTTTCCTTTTAGACCTATGGGTCATTTCTTTAATAAAGTGACTATGTAAACACGAGATTCGGTGGCATACATTGAAAGTCGTTGTATGCATGAGACTTGATCCTAGTATATGTGTGCGCGCGTGTGTGTGTGTAATATTCATCTAACATATTTTTAAAAAAACTAGGTGTGACACCAACATCATGAAGAAATATACCAATTTTCACAGGAACCACCTCTAGAAATAATAAGGAACCAGATGTGAAAATCACCATTTCGGCATGAGAGTTTTCCAAAGGTGGTTCCTTGTATGAACCACCTATGATTTTCCAAAGTTGTTGTATGCATGAGACTTGATCTTGGCGCAGGCGCGCGCGTATATATATATATATATATATATATATATATATATATATATATATATATATATATATATATATATTATCATAAGGACCCACATGTAGAAATAGTGATTTGTACAGGAGTTTTTATGTCAACTATCTTAGAAATCAATTAGTAAATAGTAAGAAATATGGGGAAAAGTACTTATATTTATTTAGAAGAGAATTTTTTTACAAGAGATATTGCTCTCGACGATATCTATAACTTTGTAGTTGACATATTTCTATTTGAAGTCATTTAGATTTCAAAATAATTTAAGAAACTTTCTGTCATGAAGGGTCCAAAGAAGTATGTATCGTACGTGTTACTACCAGCAGTGAGTGATATCTGAGATGGTAAGGGCCGGCAGTAGTCACGCAAGGGCGAAAAAGGTCACGGGACCTCAAGCTGGTATACAAACGTCTTAAGAAATGGGTTACCATCCGGCTGTAAAAATATAATTGCTGTAGCAGTGACAATGTTGATCTTACTAGTGTTTGTAGCGGACATAGATCACCATGTCCCTATCCAGGTAATAATGAAGAAGAGGGCTGGACTGCTGGTAGCGATGGCTATGACGGCGTAGGCAGGCCACGGGGCTTTTGGCGCTACGGTGATGTAGACAGTGGTCATGAGGGAGAGGAGCATAGAGAGGCAGGCGATGACAGTGAGGATTTGGCTCCAGAAGAGGTTGTGGAGCCTGAGCTTGACGGGCTCCTGCCTGGCCCAGATGAGCAAGAAGATGACGACGATGGAGCTGCACATGGCGACTGTATTGGAGACCACGAAGGTCCTGAACGCGGTGCTGTGAGCATGGAGGGTGATGCCGCTGGTCTGGTCATAACCACCGGGCATGGTGAAGGTGGCGGCGAAGGAGACGGTGGTGATAAGGGTTGCGGCGAGGAAGTAGGAGTCAACGACACTGTCGAAGTCCTTATTGCTGAGCGGCCTGCGTCTGACGGGGACAGCGGGCGGCACATTCTGCATGCGGCACCTTAGGGACTCTTGCTGCTTGAGCTGCTTCAGGAGCTCCATCTCGTAGGTGTTCATCTCGCCGGTGGCCAACTTGGTCTCGAGGAGGCTGCGCGCCGTCTGGCCGTTGTGGTTGCGGATGCAGGGGTCGACGCGGCGGTCCCGGAGCAGCAGCAGCGCGCACTGGACATGGCTCATCGAGGCAGCTTTGTGCAGAGGTGTGTTGCCGCCTATGTCGACGCGGTTGAGCGGTTCCGCGGGGCGGACATGGCGGAGTAGCCATCTGAGCGAGTGCGTGTTGCCGAAGGTGGCGGAGGCATGGAAGGCGTTGCGGCCGTACCCATCCACCACGTCGGGGCAGATCCGGAGCAGCGCCTTGATGGCGTCCGTCGAGCCGTAGTGCACGGCGACATGCAGGGGGGGCATACTCTCGCCGTTGCTCATGTGGGCCAGCTCCATCCGCTTTCTGAGTAGTACCTCCACTGCATGCGGGTGGTTCTTCTCTGCCGCGTAGTGGAGGGCGTTGTTGCCGTGGGCATCAGTCAGGTCGATCAGATGAGGTCGCTTCTCCAGCAGAATCGCCACGATACCTGTGTGGAGCATATATGTGCAATATAAACTACCTCCGTTTCTAAATATTTATCATCACTGACTTTTGCCACGATGTTTGACCATTCATCTTATTTAAAAAATTCATATAATTATTATTTACTTTTCATAACTTATTTTATCATTAAAAGTACTTTGAGCATAACTTATATTCATGATTTTTTTCAGAATTTTTTGAAACTTTGTTTAGTAGGTTTGCACAGGTTTGCACAAAGTCCTTGGTTTGCACTAGATATGTTGCCAACTTATATATATATATTTATATAATTTTTTAAATAAGATGAATGGTTAAACATCTTGTTTAATGTCAACGGCGATAAATATTTAAAAATAGAGGAAATACTTGCTGAACCATCAAGGTAGAAGCTAGCTAGACTGGAACCGGAGGGGACAAATTAAAGGCATAAGAAGAATAATGGATCGGAGTGTGGTAGTAAGCGCTTACGGCGGTTATTACCGAGCACGGCCTGGTGCAGAGCCGTGCCGCTGGGAGAGGGCATGTACTCCTGCTCGACCCAACTGTAATCAAGGATCCTTTGGACGACGTGGAAGAGACCCTCGCGGGCGGCTATTTGCAGCGGCGACTCCATCCGCGCGTTGAGGGCGTAGCCGCCGCTGGGGTCGGCGCTCAGCAGAGCCACCGCCACAGAGACCATGCGGTTCCGCACCGCCTCGTGCAGCGCAGAGTTGCCTGCATAGTTGGTGATAGACAGATAGTTGGTCATAGACAGAGGCCTGCTGATCTCGTCCTGCGGCCACGCCACGGCGTAGCGGACGAGCAGTTCCGCCACCTCCAGCCTGCCGGCCTTGGCCGCCAGGTGCAGTGGGGTGTTGCCGTCGTCGTTCCGGGCGACGAAAAGCTCCTCGTCCCAGTCCAGGACCTCACGGGCAAACTCGACGTGGCCATGCCATGCGGCGAGGTGCAGCGCGGTGTCGTGGTGCGCCGTCATAGACTTCAGGATACTTGGGTCACCCACCACCAGCTGCCTCAGCCTCTCCACCTTACCCTGTGTCGCCGCCTTGTACAACGCCGATTCCATTTCCTGGCCCAAATCAATGGCTGATCTCTAGTTGCTAGCTTGCTAGGTTGATCTACTTGCTCACAGCAAACAAAACGGCGAGTTATTTCTGCTCGTTACAAGCTAGGCAGATGAGAATAAGCTGCAAAACTGATGGCAAGGACTGAGAGGATTAGTGTAGGATTTGCTGTATATGTACGCTCATGGATCAAAAGCGGAGAAGCACAGCTAATTAGCCTTCGTGGCTCTAGCTTCGAGGCGATGCAGATGGCTACTCAAAGGGATGCGTCGCGTGCGCTTTTGGACTTCATCCAGCAGGACCCTGCTTTTGTGATATTTACAAGTAGACAGCTTGCTTTGCAGATCAACCTCCGCATAAACTCCAGAATCTAGATCCTTCCTCCTCCTCCGGTGCTGTGGATGCATGCTCAGCCCAAGACCACCAAGCTTGGTATCTGTTCTCCCCGCTTTTGCATGCCAGTTCGCCGATATTCGTATGCAGTAGCAGGAAGGGACAGATGTCTAGGTTTATCGGGCCCGGCCAGTTCATTCCTCAACACACCGGAGACAACTATGCTTCACCTGAAGGCACCGAATTTCACAAATAAATTTCGGCTGAATTTGGAGAAAACTTTTGTAACCTCGTATGAAGAGCAGTTTGTAACCCTGGACGCTACTGTCTACTCTAGGAAAAAGTCTACATGAAAGCATAACTTCGCCATTTCTCAGAAAAAAAATCAATTTACTCTCTTCAAGTATAGCTAAAGTCTAAATAATCTGTTAAACTATAACTTGGTTCAATTTACCCCATAAACTATATCATTTAGTTCATTTTACCTCATAATACAATTTATTCTTTTTGTTTCTCCATACACAAGTTGAATTTTATACTATATCATTTAGTTCATTTTACCTCATAATACAATTTATTCTTTTTGTTTCTCCATACACAAGTTGAATTTTATTTTCAAATTTTGCAGGTAGTAGTGGACATCACAATGCATATTAAAAAAATTATTATATTTTTTTCATCATTATTTTTATATAATTTTGAACTCCAATGATTAATTTATTATTAAATATCCTAACCTATTAAAATAATGATAAAAAATTATAATATATTTTTTCTAACATATGTTATGATGCATACTATAATATTGTAAAATTTTAACTTAAAACTCCACCTATGTATGGAAAAAAAATGGACAAATTGTATTAGAGGGTAATTTGAAACAAAGGCTATAGTTTGGGGTGTAAAATGAACCAAACAATAGTTTAGGGGCTTATCCAGACTTTGGCTATAGTTGAGGGGAGTAATTTAGACTTTTTACCCATTTTTCAGTACAGAGTTTTAAAAGTCGGAAGTGAAATTTGAAGTCTACATGGAGGTGCACTACTACAGAACAGGCCTTTTGTCCTGGTTGGGAAATGCTTTTTGTCCCGGTTTCCCAACCGGGACCGCCAAGGCGGGACCCCGGGTCAGGCAACCCGGACAAGTGAGGGCCTTTGGTCCCGGTTGGTAACAGGGTCTGCCAGCGCCGACATGGCAGGCACCCCCTTTGGTCCCGGTTGGTGCGGGACCAAAGGGGGTGCTTGCCACGTCGGCGCTGGCCAAAGGCTCTTTTTTTTCCTGTTTATTTTTTCCTATTTTTTTGGGTTATTTCTATTCCATTTCAGATTGAATTTTGTGTAGGAATTTAAGTGGAGTATGAACTGCAGTAATATAAATATAAATATATATTCATTTACTCATATAAAGTGCAATACAAAAGTCAATTATATACAAAGTGCAACACAAAAGTCAATTACATACAAAGCGCAACAAAAGTTTTACTTAATTTTGTCATATTTACTCCTATTATCTATGTTTGACACGCCATCATAGTAGAATTCTCCTGCCGGGCCCAGGACCTCATGAACAATAAATCCGCACATGTCTTCTTGAATCGCCAGGATCCTTTCATCTGGTATGAGTGTGTCTCGCATTTGAGAGAGCTGTGGAAAAGTGATAATATTAATTACAACAATTTACAAAACGAGTTGCACGCAAGCTAAGTTTGATAAAGCTTTGTACTTACTTCCTCCTGCCATGCGGTAAAGGTCTTTTGAGGACCTATTAGGGTATGTACATTCTCTATGACATAGTATGCGCATAAATTAGTTCCTTGCGCCTGCCTCCGACACTTCAAGAGAAATAAAAGAAGTAATTAGCTATCAATGTATTCATATATACTAAAAGATATGGAAGATGCAAATAAAGTAGAATCCCACCCGTACCGGAAAGTTTGTCCTCCACTTTATTTCGGCATTGAAATTATTGCCACTATGCTTTCGAACGAACTTCTTCCAAACCCTGAACACGAACCAAAATTAATAAATATAGTTGTCGTTGATTTCAAAGCAATGGTGATTGAGGTGGTATGACAAAAATAAATTACTTGTTCAACATGTCGGCCATGTATTTGTATTGGTTTGGATCTCTGTGCAACGAGTTCATAACAACCGCTAAGCTCTTGTCAGGATATATGTTAATTAATATCCAGTGATCTCTGCAAGATTTCATGTAGGGTTAATAAAATTCAGTTATATAGAACTAAAATAGTTATATGGCAGAAAAGACTTACCCAAAGTTGTAGGTGATGATACCACTTGATGGGAACGTGGGTTCCCGATCTTCCGTCAGGTTCTGAATAACTATCGTTGTGTTCGGAGAGCGACACACCGATCCGGCTTCAGATCAACAAGATCCGACCCTGCAATCTTAGCACCACAACTCCTCTGGTTATCAACCGTGTCACAACCTGGTTGACCTTGCCACGAAGGCTAATCCCTGCAAGTGCAACGAAGAAAACAAGCAAGAACTCGAAAGAACACAGCTCAGTTGAAGCGACTCTGCAGATGAATGATTAATCTCACAAGTTGGGGTCTCACAAACCGATCTAGCGGTGAACTGTTCTTGACAGAATAACTTAAACAAAACCCAAACCCTAATGGTGTGGTGGTTTCTGTTTATGAAGACTCTAGGGTCGTGCAAGATCCCCTGGACGCGTCCCTAATGGGCTCCAACATGATACAAGGCCCAAAGACCGAAAGACGGCATCGCTGTGCCAGGACAGATTCTGGACGTCAAATTCCTCGGACGATTCCCATTGACTCCGGATGAATTTGGGCCTAAAACCAGTGCCATTGGAAGCGTCTTGAAATTATATTTCCAACCATATAAATAACGTCCAAATCCGACTCCATATACGACCTGGGAGTCTGTTTTAGTGCAGGCTGTTCCTAGAGTCCGAAACTAAAACGAAATCGAATCAGTTTGGGCCTCCACCTTGGCTGGGGCACCCTTACTGGTCTCCTAAGGTGGTGGCCAAGGTGGAGGATGGCTTGGTCCATTCCAAAGGTGTTGTCCACATCCTTGAGGCATGCTCCGACTTGGGCCGGGATCCCAAGGGTGAAGAAGCATTGTTGGGCTGCCGAACCGAATGTTGGACTTTGATGAGCTTGCACTTTGAAACACAATTGTACCTTCAATCAAATAGAGACATGTATATATGGAACCAAGTGAGTTGTACCAAAAGTTACTATGCAAATATCGAAACGAGCTCACCAAGTAATCAGTGGTCATATCCAAAGGTGTCATGTCCTCATCTGTAGGGAAATGCAATGGTCGCCTTATAGTGTTGAACGCTCAAGTACTTGTACAAGTTCTTGAATGTTTCTGCAAGATTGCTCTAGAGAGTCTTGCAATTCACAACCGTTGGGTCCACGAAGCTGATGTGATAATACCCTTTTTTGCGGCATGTTTGAACCTCCATCCTACGGGATACAAAATGAAGTAAGGAATCTCCATCCATAGCTATATATGGTAATGAACAAGATTTAAAGAACATATTTACAGAAGCCACAAAGTGACGATAGAGATGTCGAGGGCATCTTGATGGTATAGTTGGTACACTTCTTCCCAATCAAGCCATATGATGGCCTCTCCGTGAAAGAAATCTTCATCTCCAATCTTTGCACCCTGCATGAAGTTGCAATCTCTCATCGCCTTCATGTACAATTCATGCAGCCTTCGCATTTGCATTGGTAGAAACTCCACAACATCTGGGGGGGACAAGGCTGGTGCCGTCCTTATATTTCTATCTCACCACTGGAGCTATCGGATACTCTTTCAGCGGATCCAGATCTTGATTCGAAGCTCCTATTATCTGATCAGTAGTGAGCTTTGTTGATTGCAAGAACCCTAGAAAACCTTGATGTTCCTGGTTTAGAACAACTAGTGGTTCTATTGACTATTTCTGTTGGGCCCCGAGCTGTGGAACATCGGACGATGACAACCCTGATTTCCTCTTGTCGTATGGTTTCTTAATAGAGCGGTCGTAGTCCAAAAGCAGCGGTGGCTCAATGAACTTTCTCCTATTTGATTCCTTCATTCCAATAATTTTTTTTAATTTTGCAGGGTCCAGCGGTTTGTCCTGATTCTGTGGCTCCGTCTTCTTTCGCTTCTTTGGCGGTGGCGGAGGAGGTGAGCCAGGAGATGGCGGCTCGGCAGGAGTAGTCAACGGCTGCCTAGGAGATGAAGACGAAGGAGAGTGTTCTGGGGCAGGTCCCGAAGACGGTGGCGGAGGAGGTGAACGACGATCGGGTTGCGGCGATGCCGGCCTTGATCCCTGATCGGTAGGCTTGAGGATGATGTACCGCTTGTCCCATAGTATGTAACCATGAATGGCACCTGCTAGTGTTGTCTCCCCATCACCTCCAGGAATATCGACCTCGAGATTCTTCCAATCATTGCACACCTCCTCGACCCCAACTTTAGCGTATCCAGCCGGGATCTCCTGCCCATGGTACACCTCACCTGGTGTGCTTGGCATGGCGGAACCGTATGCTACCGTGAACCTTAAGTTCTTACTGCAAGTTTGAAGCGCACAAGGTGTCCGCTGGGTGATCTCATCCACTAGATAGTGCTGCTCGGCCATCGTATCAATAGAGGCGATTCCCGTATCGGCAGGGAGGCCCGTGGAGGCGTAGCTGCTTTTACGTTGAGATAGGCCGGCCGCATCGATAATAGGCTCTGCAGGCGCCGCTTGCTGTTGCTGCTGCTGGCTCATTGCTAAGGCCACCTGGCATTTAACCTCTTCTACCATTCTTTCATCCTGTGAGAGGAGCTGTTCCTCTAGCCTTCGCAAGTGCAGGCACTCCTCATTCTTCCTTCTATCCCGACTTCTATATGTATCGATGTAATCTCTGAAGCCATATTTCCACGCAACCACTCCCTTGCCCCTTGTACGCCCCGGATGTTCTGGGTTCTGAAGGGTGTATGTCAGTTCATCATTTTCTCTATCGGGCTAGAATGTGCCTTGGCTAACTGCTTGTGTGGCCTCCTGTAGTCTGCGGGCCACTTGCTCAATTTTCTGGCCAAAGATGCACTCACCCATCTCTGGGTCCAATGTTCCACCATGAGCATAGTACCAGTTCTTTGAACGTTCAGGCCATGTGATGGTTCAGGCGTGATATCTTTGTCAATCAAATCCTACTCCATCTTCTCCCATTTTGGTTTTGCCATCTTGTACCCACCTTGCCCAAGAGTGTGATGATATACTTTCTTGGAGGCATTTTTCTTGGCCTTTTCCACGTTGCGAATCCCAAGTTCTGAAGACTTATACGCCACAAAGGCATTCCAGTGGTCCTTCTACTTTGCAAGGTCTCCAGTGAACTCTGGTGTTTTCCTTTTCTTGATATAATTCTTCGTCAGATTTTTCTTAAATGTCTGAAGTTGTTCGGCCATCTTGCTCAGGGCCCAGCGCTTAGCAGCTTCTTCTGATTCAGCCAGAACTGTGAAGTTCTTCTTCAGCTCCCGCCAAAGCCACTCCTTTTCTCTTTCAGGCACCGCATCCCTTTGCTCACTTGGATTGTTAGCTTTCCATAACCTGAAGATGATAGGGATGTGGTCCCGGATAAGACAACCACATTGCCTAATATATTTCTTTGCGGCTGCTTCTGGAGCGATCGGTTCGCCATCTGGAGCCACTTCTGTTATGATAAATCGCCCTTCCAATTTCTTGGTCGGGCCTCGCTTTGTTTTTTTGGCCTGACTTGATGATCCAGATGGCTTCAAAAAAAATTCATATATATTCAAGGTGATTACTCATTGTATGTACGACAAATGAAAAGAATGATCGATGTTAAGATATATACGTTTGTTTCCTGGTCATCAGCATCAGCTGTTGGTTGATCAATTTTGTCGCCACCAGACATATTGAGGTATATGTCGGTATTGGCAGCATCACCGGTGTCGTCGGCATGACTAGCCGCTGCGGTGCTACCGGATGCAATCATATCCATTAGCAACTGCTCATCATCCATCGCATCACGTTGCGGGTCCATCTGAACTAACTATTGAATATACAAATTGTTTTGATCAAATTATACACCTATTTATCCAAAATATTCAGAAATAAATTTCCATCTAAATTTGCATACCAAATTTCCAAGGATCCAAATTTCCAACTAAATTTCCATCAAAATTTCCAAACTAAATTTCCAAGGATCAAAATTTCCATCTAAATTTCCATTAAAATTTCCAAACTAAATTTCCATCTAAATTTTCAAGGATCCAACTAAATTTCCAAGGACCCAACTAAATTTCCATCTAAATTACAAACAATCATTTCTAAACTAAATTTCCATTCTAAATTTTGAAACTAAATTTGCATACTAAATTTCCAAGGATCAAAATTTCCAAGGATTAAAATTTCCGACTAAATTTCCATCAAAATTTCCAAACTAAATTTCCATCTAAATTTGAAGGATCCAACTAAATTTCCAAGGATCCAACTAAATTTCCATCGAAATTTCCAACAATCATTTCCAAACCAAATTTTCAAACTAAATTTCCATCTAAATACATCCAAATTGAGGTTAAATTACAAACAAATTAATGTACTAAACAAATTAATGTGAATCACAACAAATTAACTTCAATCACAAAACAAATTAACTTGAATTACAAACAAATTAATGCACTAGATTTGAACCTCAAATTAATCCAGAAATTAATGAAACATATTGAATAATAAAAAAAGTAGCCCTCAAATTTGAACCAAGGTTCAAATTTTAATTTCAATTTGAGGTCTACTGTTCCGTCAACAAAGTGCCCTGCAGGGCTGGCGTGGGGGCAGGCGGATCGGGTTGCGGCTCACAGGGGATGACGGCCCGGCGGCGCTCGGGGCAGAGCATACGTCGACGATGCGTGGGGCGGCGGCGCTCGGGGCAGACGCGGCGGCGCTCGCGAGACGGACGATGAGAGCGGCGGTGGCGCTCGGGGCAGGACGACGCGGCGGCGGCGTGGTGGAGCGGGCTCGACGAGTACATGGCTCGGGGGTCGAGGGGGCGGCGCGTGCGCGCGGTCCGCGAGGCGGCGGCGCTCGGGGCGGTGGTCGACGACGCGGCGGCGCGTTGCTCCGGGCCGGGGACGACGATGCGGCGGCGCTCCGGGGAGGGCACGATGATGGCGATCGATGGGCGGCGGCTGCGGATCAAGAAAATGGCTAAGTGTGGGGAGGAGGCAGGGGAGAGGGGGCACCAGGATATATAGGATGGGGGCCTTTTGTCCCGGTTCCAGCCACCACCCGAACCGGGACCAAAGGCCCCCCCTTTGGTCCCGGGTGGAGCCACGAACCGGGACCAAAGGGTCTTCGGTCCCGGGTGAAGCCACCACCCGGGACCAAAGGGTGTTTTGGCGAGCCGCGGCAAAAATGCGACTGCGGCCCACCTTTAGTCTCGGGTGGATGTAATAACCAGGACAAATGAGGCCCGTTTTTCATTCTGGCGCCAAAACTTTGGGCTATCAGCTTTTTTCGTTTCTTTTTTATTTGTCCTTTTAAATGGGCTATCAGCTTTTAATTGCGTAGAAAAAAATATTGAGTCCAAAAATTATCAAAAAAAAGTTTCTATATTTATTTAGATTCTATATCTCCAGCAAAAATATTGCATTTTATTTAAGTGATAGGACTCATAATTTATATAACTTTATACATATTATAATTTTTATTTTGACCATGCAAATATGTATTAGATAATAGAAATATTTGAAACTATTGGCTTTCGAAATAAAATGAGTTTCCTCAACACATTAACATTAAAAAAGTGATTTTCACATATAACTTAATCAATTCATGTTATTAGTCAATGTGTTGTTTTACGAGGAGTTTGTGAGTGTCAATGTGCGAGGAGAAATTGATGCAGTACATATATAAATCAAAATTTTCAAATTCCCCATCACATGTTTATGAAATATTACATAATAATTCTAATACATCATGGATCAGTAGGTACTGGTACGGTAACAGAATTCCTCTTCACAAATGTCCCTTGATTATGATTACAGCGCAAGTATGGAGCATCCTCATTGGCCAGCAGGATGCACGGATCAGCATTGACTGTGAAAGGTGGAATGTCAACAAAGTTATTATAGTCCTCTGATAAGTCTGTCCTATCCTCGACTCTAATGATATTTATTTTACCTGAAGGCTCATCGGTTTGCTTGTTGATCCCCTTCTTTGGCTTGCTAGACATGTCCTTAATGTAGAAAACCTGAGAAACATCCTGGGCTAGGACGAATGGCTTGTCTCTGTACCCAAGATTGTTAAGGTCAACTATTGTCATACCGTACTGATCTTTTATTACTCCAGTCAGCTTCACCCACTGGCACCGAAACAGAGGCACCTTGAAATTGGGACCGTAATCCAGTTCCCTTATCTCTTCAATGTAACCATAAAATGTCTCCTTTTTTCCGTTGCTGTCTGTGGCATTCATACGCACACCACTATTTTGATTTGTGCTTTTTTATCTTGGGCTGCCGTGTAAAATGTGTTCCCATTTATCTCATACCCTTGGTACATTAAGATATTCCAAGACGGCCCCCTAGACAACAAGAACAGTTGTTCACCTATATCCATGTTATGCATTAGATGTCTCCCGCAACCAGCTGCCAAAAGTGTCGATGTGTTGACGTGTAATCCATGTCTCAGACTTTTCTGGAAATTCCGAGGTTAGAATCTTCTTATGTTCCTCGATATACAGATCCACCAAGGACGATTGTTGAAGAACCGCGTAATGCGCTTTCTTGAATGAGTCATCATCTGTGCAGACATGAGATTTTTTCCCAAGTGTGCCCTTTCCATTTAGTCTCCCCTCATACCATGATTCAGGGACCCCAATCGGTTTAAGATCATCAATAAAATCAACACAAAAGTCAATAACCTCATCTGTTCCGTACGCACTGGCGATGCTTCCTTCTGGACGAGCACGGTTACGAACACATTTCTTTAGTACACCCATGAACCTCTCGAAGGGGAACATGTTGTGTAGAAATACAGGTCCGAGGATATCAATCTCTTTCACAAGGTGCACTAGAAGATGTGTCATAATGTTGAAGAATGATGGTGGAAATATCAGCTCAAATCCAACAAGACACTGTACCACATCGTTCTGCAGCTTTGTCAGATTGTCTGGGTCAATTATCTTTTGAGAAATTGCATTGAGGAAGTCACATAGCTTCACGATGGTTAACTGCATGTTCTCAGGCAGAATCCCCCATAGCACAATGGGAAGAAGTTCAGTCATAAGCACGTGGCAGTCGTGAGACTTTAGATTTGTCAATTTCTTCTCTTGCAAATTTAGGATTCCTTTTATATTCGATGAGTATCCAGATGGGACCTTGACACTGCTCAAGCATTCAAACATGCTGTCCTTTTCTTCTTTGCTAAGAGTATAGCTGGCGGGACTTAAATAGTGTCGTCGATTGTCTCGCTTTTCAGGATGTAGGGCATCTCTGTCTTCCATTCGTTGCAATTCCTGACGTGCTTCTAGTGTATCTTTATTCTTTCCGTACACTCCCAAGAATCCTATCAGGTTGACGCAAAGATTCTTTGTGAGGTGCATCACATCAATTGCATGGCGAACATCTAAGACTTCCCAATATGGTAGCTCCCAAAAAATAGACTTCTTCTTCCACATGGGCGCCAATCCGTTGTTGCTCGGAACAGGTTGGCTACCTGGTCCCTTTCCAAATACTACTTCTAGATCTTTGACCATTTCCAAGACGTCGCTGCCAGTACGGTGCTTTGATTTTGTTCGGTGGTCCGCCTGCCCTTTGAAATGCTTGCCTTTCCTTCGTACCTGATGTCTGATGGGAAGAAACCGACGATGACCCATGTATACACACTTTTTGCAGTGAGTCAACCATATACTATCGGTATCCTCCAAAAAGTGTGTACATGCTCTATATCCCTTGTTCGATTGTCCCGACAGGTTACTAAGAGCATGCCAGTCATTGATGGTTACGAACAACAATGCTCGTAGGTTGAAGTCCTCTTGTCTGTATTCGTCCCACATCCGTACATCTTCTTTACGCCATAGCAATAACAGTTCCTCGACCAATGGTCTTAAGTACACATCGATGTCATTTCCGGGCTGCTTTGGGCCCGAGATAAGTATAGGCATCATGATGAATTTCTGCTTTATGCATAGACATGGTGGAAGATTGTATATGCATAGAGTGACAGGCCAAGTGCTATGCCCACTGCTCATCTCACCGAAAGGATTCATGCCATCCATACTCAAACCGAACCTTATGTTTCTCGCATCCAAGGCAAAGTCAGTGTACGTTCTATATACTTTTCTCCACTGTGACCCATTCGCTGGGTGTCTCAACATTGAGTCTTGCTTGCGTTCCTCTTTGTGCCATCGCATCAACTTAGCATTATCTTTATTTCTAAATAGACGTTTCAAACGTGGTATTATAGGCGAGTACCACATGACCTTGGTGGGAACTCTCTTCCGGGGACGCTCCCCCTCGACGTCCCCAGGATCATCTTTTTGGATCTTGTAACACAATGCACCGCATACGAGGCAAGCATCCAAATTCTCGTAGTCACCTCGGTAGAGAATGCAGTCATTGGGACATGCATGTATCTTCTACACCTCCAATTCTAGAGGGCAAAAAAGTTGTTTCACTTCGTACGTCGTGCTAGGCAATTCGTTGTCTTTAGGAAGCATTTTTTTCAAAAGGTTTAGTAATTCACCAAATCCCTTGTCTGGTACACCATATGTTGCCTTCCATTGTAGCAACTCCAGTGTGGTGCCAAGCTTCTTCAACCCATCCTCACATCCTAGGTACAACAACTTGCGATGGTCCTCTATCATCTGCTGGAACTTTAGCCTCTCTTTTTCACTCTCACAATCTTCCCGCTCACCACATAATGCCTGCCCAAGCTCGTCGGTGGGCTCATTTTCTGCAGCATCTGCTTCAGACTCTTCCATGGTAGTATCATCGTCAAAGGCACCGAATCTAGCATGGATTGGAATTTGGGCATCATCATAATCTACTTCTTCATTGTCTTCCATCATAACACCCTTTTCTCCATGTTTGGTCCAACATAAGTATTTGGGCATGAAACCATGACGGAAAATGTGACTGTGAAGGGTTGTTCTAGAGGAATAATCTTTATTATTCTGGCAGTGTAAGCATGGGCAGCACATGAAACCATTTTGCTTGTTTGCCTCGGCGACATTCAAAAAATAATGCAAGCCATCAATGAACTCTTTGGTACGTTGGTCAGCTTTGTACATCCATTGCCGGTCCATCTGCATTGTTTGAATAACATGAATAGAAAAATAAATGGTCCACATAATCCATCACAGAAATATAATAATTTAAAGGTTTTTTGGTGTTCTTACACCTACTTTGAAGTGCAATTGTGAATAGTAAAGGGCAAATCACAAAGTTAAAAAAATAAGGGCAAAATCACAATTACACTTCAAAGTAGGGGTAAGAACACAAATACCCCTAATTTAAATGGTCCAAATTAATACCATTCTTCATACACCACGATTAATTAAAAGGTGTTAAATAGTGAAAAAAATTATTCATAATACAAGAAAAAAATTAATAAAATGTTAAATAGTCATATTGTAATATATACATACTCACATTGTAATATATATACTCTCATTGTAAACAAAAACCTAGTTTTAATTTGTAATAATAATATGAACTCTCTATACATGGAAAATCACACATCAACTCTCTATACAAGAAAATCACACATCAACTCTCTATACTCATCTAGATAAACTAAAACAAGTAACTCTATCTATATATGCACAGCTAAAAGTACAACACACAATTGAGTTCAAATGGCACATTTGAGTTCAAATGGTATAGAAATGAAGAAATTTTCACAAACCTCCCATTTCTCTATTTCTAAACAATAAACTGAGCTAAACAAAATATAAATAATGAGAGGAACAAGCTCCTAACCTTTATAGCCATTGAATGGATAGGAAATTGAAGATTCTTCACAAGTCGTGGAGGAAATGGGTAAGAACTCCCCTACCCGAGCCAAAGAACAGCAAGAACAGTGAGCTGAATGGCTCGGGCAGGGGGAGGAAGAAGGGGGCATAGGCCATGGCTCTTTTGACCCGGATGGAGCCACCAACCGGGACCAAAGCCCCTCCATTCGTCCCGGTTGGTGGCGCCATCCGGGACCATTGGTCCGAGGGAACTTTGGTCCCGGTTGGAGCCACCAACCGGGACAAAAGGGTGAGGGGGCTTTGGTCCCGGTTGGTGGCTCCAACCGGGACAAAAGGCCCCTGGGCCCCCCACGCTGCCCGGCTAGCCGTTGGATCCGGGACTAAAGCACTCTTTGGTCCCGCGCCCAAAGGCAGCCAGCACAAATGGCCTAGACCAAAGGCCTATTCTATAGTAGTGGTGTGAGGAGGTTGAAGCCACGGCGTGCCTTGTTGGTGTGTGAGGAACCGTCCAATTCAATCCAAATTACTCAAGGCACCGACCACCCGGCGACCACAAATAATTTGAATCAAATAAACCTGATAGTACCTGGAATGTGGCACTAACTCCACATCGAGGATCATCAAGTATAAGCATTATAAGCATGATCCACCACAAGTTTTAAAGTTCACAAGGTTCACACACTATGTAAGAACTGCCCTATAGTGATGCGCACAAAAGTGACGACCTCGTCACCTTTGTGTGCGTCACCCATATTACAATGGTGACGAGCACAGAGGATGCACATCACCTTTTGTCCCTTGTCGGGGTCCCGGCAAAGTGTGGCCCGTCACCTTTGACAGAACAAAGGTATCGCGGCTCCTGAAGCCTGTCACCTATAATACAGGTGACGGGCGATATATAGAGCCTGTCACCTCTATTCAAGTCATAGGTGATGGGGTTTAACATTACATGTCACCTATACTACAGGTGACGCGCTACATTCTTAGCGCGTCACCTATAGTCCATACAAAGATGACGGGCCATGACCTAAGCAGCAAAGGTGACGGCATTTACTTAGCGCGTCACCACATCTTGTGATGCACATAACCTATGGTCCTTGAAAGGTGACGCATTATGTGTATAGTTCGTCACCTATGTGTATGCATGCCCTATCTTATCAGTGCACATATGCCCTGGAACTTAGCCATTTTTTTGTCGGACAATTCAAACGTCGCTGCAGTCGTACGTGTTCTAACAAAAGGATGAAAATTGCGATGTAACAATGCTGAGATTGTTGTGAGATATATAACAAGGCAGAAGTTTATCATATATATATATGACGATGATATTCAAACGTCGCTACAGTCGTACGTGTTCTAACAAAGGAGGAAGAAGGCTACGGCGACAACGACGATGAGTCCACTTCAACGTAGCGGTGGTGGCGGCGGCTGGAGCGAGAGCCAGAACCCGACATCGTTGTACCTATGACGTGCGAGAGTAGAGGTGTGAGGGGATGGCAAAGGTGGCGGCGGCTGGAGCGAGAGCCGGAGGCAGTATATAATGGCGATGGCCAGAGATCATGGGATCGAGAGATGAATGCGAAACGGTGCACGGTTGCCGAGAGGGCATGCGCGGTTGCCGAGAGGGCATCGGCGGTTGAGATTCCCAGCAAGTCACATGTCATGTGACATAGGTAACGGGTAACATATATCACGCGTCACCATTCATGTGAGTATGTGACATAGGTGATGGGCAACATATATCACGCGTCACCTTTCTCTTTCGTTTGAATATATAGAACGACACTTGGCCATTTCCTCTTCCAAACCCTAGCCCACTTCCACCTCTCCGCGCCTCCTCCACGCCGAAGACCGACCGCCGCCCTCCTCCTTCTCGGGCGTCAATGACTGCCGCCTCCTCATCGCCAGTGAGCCCCTCCTCGTCCTCGGGCCCCTGACCGCTGCCTCCTCCATGCCACCGCGAGACCGGCGGCTATCGTCCCTAGTCCACGTCGCCGTTCGACCACCACCCTCCTCCACACCGCTACGCGTGGACTGGGACCAATGCCTCCTCATCCTCCACGCCGCCGACCGACCGCTGCCCTCCTCCTCCTCGGGCATCGTTAACTGCTGCCTCCTCATCGGTGGTGAGCCCCTCCTCCTACTTGGGCATTGCTGACCTCTGCCTCCTTTGTCGTCGGTGAGCCCGTCCTCCTACTCGGGCATCGCTGACCTCTGCCTCCTCGTCGCCGGTGAGCCCCTCCTCCTCCTCGAAGAGAGACTAGGGATAGATTTATTCATTTAGGGAAGGTTTTTGTTCTTATCAAAGATCAAATAATGCATTTCGAAGTGCTGATGCCGCCATTTCAATTGCTAAATCTCGCACTTATCATGCCTTTGCCTTTTATTTTTCATGAGTGCTATTACATTCAAGATTGTTACAAGTCGATGCTTTGGGATTACATTGAAGATCATTACAAGCCAATGGTCAATTATAAAATCCAAGATTAAATTTTATAAATATATAGAAAATCATAGAAAACTAGTTCAGAACTATTTTGGATCCTCAAAACTAGTTCTACAACTTTTGTTACATGGCCGTGCTCAATTTGTAAATATTTTGTATTGTAAAATAAAAGTTAGATTAGTGCTGGAGCTAAGTTTTGTATAATAGATTCATTCTTAGTTTTTGGACACTCTTAATTGAATCAGGATTTTTTATATCAAAGTTACAGTAAATAGCTCATAAAAAGCATGTGTCCTCGATTTGATTATAAGAAAGAGTCGGCGATGTCTCCATTCTTACTCTCTCTCATCCACGAGACACATAGAGAGATATATAGAGAGACACATACATAGAGAGACACATATATAGAGAGGCATATAGAGAGAGTGATAATGTGGACATCGACGATTCTTTTTTATATCAAATTACGAGGTCTGCATAGGATAGAATTTGAGAATGTGGACACTATGGTGTTATGTGGTGTTATGTGTCAATCACCCTCAGTCGTGGTCAGGTTATTTCTCCTATTCCATGATTTTTGCATCCTTCACCGTTCTTTGTGTTCCATTTTCTCAGAAATGAAGAATCTCCCTTCTTGAATTGTCTACTAATTTGTCTTGCTGATTTGAACGGCCACACTCAAGTAATTTGCACTTGCTGATTTGTCTACTGATATTTGTTGGCAAATGATGATATGTGAGAGTGAAGCACTCATTGCCACCTTTGTCAAATAACATCAATCTCAACCTCCACCTCAGTGTTCGCCAGGATAGATTGAGAGATCAATACGAGAGTACAAATTAAAGCAGATTGTTCTTATAAGCTATTGTGTACTTGCACATGAACACCTCTACCTCAAAAGGCATGAAGCACATGCCACACAGCGACGCTGAGGTGTTCATGGCAAGTATATAGTAGCCTATGCCTTTCGAGGCTGAGGTCTTCAATAATTGTTATAATCCAAACATATCTCTCCCAGTTATGATGCCTTTTTTGAAATGCTAAATATATAGTTGACTTCCACTGTCACGGTTGAACTGAGTTCTTTCATGAACTGTTGGATTCATGTGATTTTTGTACAGTTTGTTGTGGAAAGATACAATATATAGTTTGTCATGTACACTTGGTGGTTGTTTCTGATGTAACCTTTGTGATATATATGAATGGAGATTTTTGATGTATATGGTTTCTATTCTGTGTGTTTGCTGGATCAAGATGGCTGCCAAATCCTAGCTGTGCTCCAAGATGCATCCGGAAGCAAAAAAGACCCTGTAGGGGTCTATTTTCAAGGTGACGGGCAACAACCAAAGCCCGTCACCTTTAATAATTACCGGGTGACTGTGACAGCCTAGGTTTTTAAAAGGCAATATTAGGCAAAATAAAACAAAAGGGAGTTTTATTGTGAGGGCAAATAACTATAAAAGAATCCTAAAAGGAAGAAAAATGTTGAATTCAAATATATATAGACTAAAAGTATAAATGAAAAGAACATATATTCCAACTTGGGTTCATGTCACAAAAATTTCACTACAATAATGTGCATTGAAAGCTGGTACACTAAATGACATGTGCATAATAGAAAAGGACTCCAAATTCAGCCTTTAATACACATAAAATATGGACCCTTTTAGGAAGTGTTTGAATTTTTAAAACTGTTTAAAAACTATAGCTCAAATGAAAAATCACCTGAAACAAAAGTTGTAGATCTCGAAAAACTGAGCAAGTTTGGTGTTCAACATTTTTCCATTTAGATCCCTTAAGCTAAAGAAAATCATATATTACAGAGAGGTCCCTGAAAAAAAACAGAAATTGCCAAAAGGTCCCTGTGCTCTGTTTTTCTAGCCGCCACCTCTCTCCGGCGTCATACGCCACCGGTGGACCTCGCCCACGGCGCGTACGCGGCCAAGTGGACCCGAGAGCACCCCCACGCGCGACAAGGACGCCCCCTGGCCTCTCCCCTCGCCTACGCGTGTCCCCGACACCTTCTCAAGCCGCCACGCGCCCACCCAGCTGTCCAGAACCGCCACCTCACCGGCCGGCCGCGCCAGCCCCGGCTCCGCACTCTCCCAGGTCACATTGCCTTCCTTGCTAAGGCTCCGAGCCTATAAAGACCCCAGGACAAGTTCTCGCGTGCGGAAATACTCTCTCCGCCGCTCCGCCCCGTCCGCCTTTGCCGGCGGGCCCTGCTCCACCGCCGCCGACCCATCTCCGCCCCCACATTGCCCTGGCCGAGCCCCGTCCCATCTTCCTCGACCTCCAGGGAAGTTTCCAGGCCCAGCCGCGCCGGCCCGAGCTCGCCGGAGCCGGCCATCCTCCTCCGCCATCTCTGCTCCACCACCGAGCCACCTCCTCCGGCCACCACAAGCCAAGCCCCGACCACCTAGAGGTTCGCCAGAGACCCGTGGTTCTTTCCCCCAACTTACCACTCGCCGACGGACCTCGCCGGAATCGGCCGGATTCCGCAAGGCTACGTCGGTCCAGGGGCATATCTGTGAGACATTAGAATCTTTCTAGGGGTTAGTTTGAGAAATAAATATGAACTCTATAGAACTTAAGCAGTGAACTTTGAAAATGCCTAATAAATCGTATAAAAATCTGAAAAATACAAACTAAAATGTTTTGGAATCCTTGAAACAATATATACAAGTTTTGTTACATTCATATTTTCAGTTTTTGAATTCATTTTAATCTAGGAAAAAGGTTAGATTAAATAGACTCTAAATGTTCTAGGAGTTGTACTTAGTAACTATAGCTGGTTTTTGGCTAGGTGATGTCTTGCAATGTTACTAGTACCTGGTAAAAATTTGAATACCTTGTGACACCATTAACTAGGTCAAAGTTCCAAGATTCCTAGATCTACTAGCTTTGTTCCTATATTAATTTTGGTAGAACTGTTAGTGATCTGTGTATGAAACTTTTTTTGTGTATGCATGTCACTAAATCCTTTCTGTTGCGCGAGTTTGAGAAATTATTGATCTAATTAATTATATATTTGAGTTAATGCTTGATAGTAGGCTTTATTTGTGATAAATAGTTCCTTTTCTTAGAAAAATCTGAGAGTATTTGTGGGACTCCATTTTGTCATATATGCATGTCTGCAGAAGTTGAGATCCATTTGATGAATAGGACAGTAGATACAAATTGTACATGTTATGCCATGATTAGATTTGTTATTTTTGTTCTGGTAACAATCATGCTTGAATGCCCATAATATTTTCTCCCGTGGCTTATCAGTATGTCTAGACGCTATATAAAAAGTTTTACATGCTTTACTACAAATTTCTTAGTTCGAATAATAATGCATGTGTATCCTTTGCTTTATTCCCTGATAAATTTGTTGGTGATTAAAATGCTTTACATTTTTACTGAGGCATCATAAGATAGAAACTAAGCTCTGGTAAAAATTTGGTGTACATAAACCTGGTAGATTTCCCTGTAGAAATTAAGTTTGATAAATTCATGTTAACTTTGCCGATTTTATATCTCCTGTTATATGCGCAGATTAAATTTGAAAAAAGTACAGTACATCACACATCGTGTCTATTTGTTTCTGTTAAATTTTGAGCTCCATACCTGGCGTAGATTAGTCTGGATAAATACATCTTCATTAGTACATGCTCAGATTTGGATAATTTTCATGGCTAGATGCTTTATTGTTTGTACTTGAAATTTTTACTGGGAGTAGCTGAGTAGATGAAGTACCTTACATAAAAAATGTAGCTCCAGAAACTAATCCTAACTTATGAAGTTAAATAGTCAAACAACTAGGTGTTTACATTTAATATAAAACCCGCCACACAGCTTTTTTTTGAAGTAAAGTGAATTTAAGAACTACTCTATAAACGATTGGCCAGAAAATAAAGTCCACTAATATCACCACAACAAAGCACATGCTATGTTGGACTACAATATCATTTCTGCATGCATATAGAAATGGTAAATCTACTCGACGGTGATTACGAGTTGGTTCCCGCGAACACTGCCACTCCGGAGAGTGCCTCTCTTAATTATATTGACTTGAATCAAGACCTGGGCCAAGTCCCAGAAGAGCCCAAGGCTAACAGTGCTCAAGAAGGCAAGCCCCGGTGCATTTAAATCCTATTATTTTCGCCTATTCATTCATGTATATATATGTGTTGTAATAATTTATTTCTTTGCACATTTAAGTTTTCAGGCGTTGTTCGCAACCATAGATGCATGTTTCCTAGGTTCCGCTGTAATGTTTACCCCGTTTACCTCGACTAGATGCATGGTTATATGACCGGTAAAAGTCGAGTAGTTTCCTGCTACTCGCGCGATTATAGGAGTTGAAATGCTTTACATTCTGCAATAATATAAGAACCACGGGCAGGGATGTGGTACTTGTGATTCTATCTGTGTAGTGGCAAATATGTTAAGGTCGCGGTGTGTGGCACATTTTGTTAAGCTTTTGAAAGTACTAGCCACATGCCGAGAAATATGATAATCGGTAAGCTTTAGTACCTGATTGGACCGGCGAGTGGAACGGTCATTCATCCTCTTCTGAACTTGTTTAGGGTGGTCGCGCCACGCGACTACTAGAGTAGACTTACTCTGTAGTCAAGGGGGATGACCCGGATCCACGGACTGGAAAGAAAAGGGAAAAGTCGTGTGGGTGACTTGGTTCCCATACGTGTGTGTTAGGTTCCCCTGGCCAGGTTAACAAACTCGATTCAAATCATCCGCCTCTCATGGCATGAGACTGCTTAACAATTTCTGTCACATAGAGTAACAAGTGGAATGGGATGATGATGATAATACTATTGTATAATTAATGTTTTTCACTACCATGCTTGTTTAGGGATAGATGCTTATCTAGAATGGTTAAGTGAACTAGAATATGGCAAAGCTAAAATCTGGAATTAAGGACATACTCTTAGTTGCTTTTTCGGCAAAACAAACCCCTCCAGCCAAAAAGCCTTGCATGTCTAGTTAACGGACTAAGGTATATCCGATGACGGGTAAGCCTTGTTGAGTATTAGTATACTCAGCCTTGCTTGTGGCTTTGTTTTCAGGTGAGAACTTTGAGGATATGTTTGCTGATTTAACTGCTTTACCTCCGGGTTGGTCTGTGGAGTGGGAGGGATCCTCAGCTAGTGCTAACGCGTCTCCTTCCGAGTGATGTCTCGTATGGGCTTTATCGAGATGTCATGTTATCGTTAGTTATCGTGCTTTTACCTTCCTTTGAATAAATGAACTCTGATGGATTGTGTAGATAAGACTTCTGTAGTACTGCTTTACTTTCTGAACTGGTTTGTAATAATTTTAAATTTCCGCTGCAAGACTCTGTGATGTATGAAATGTGTGTTGTTGTACTCTCTGGACTCGCCTTCGTGTGAGGTTTGCTTATTCGATACCGGTTTTTCGTGGATCAGAGTTGCCTTTGCAATGATGGTTAGCGCACTAATCCAATTTATTTTGGGTGGTTCCGCTACACTGACGCCGCCTGAAAGCACAGCCCATGACCTTTAAAAATTCTAAGTGACGTGCATTGTCCTATGCCCATCACTTATGCTCGAATCACAAGTGACGTGCGCTGTCCTGTGCCCATCACTTATGCTTGAATCATAGGTGATGGACGTTGTGTTACTCCCGTCACCTGTATTGGACAAAGGTGACGGGCGTAGACTTCATACGGGGAGCCTCGTCACCAAGAAAGGTGATGGTTCTCTAGTGAAGTCCGTCACCTATTACGTCACATAGGTGACGAGCAGGCGACTGTCACCTTTATGTTCATAACAATGACGCCGATGAAGTGACGGGCGTGATGCCCGTCACCTTAGGGAGATGATGCCCGTCACTATAGGACTTTTCTTATATAGTGACAATTATTACAACATAGCAAAGTTCAACGTAAGGTAAGTTCTTGCATGAAAAATAAATTTAGTTCAACAAGGAGCATAAAGTGTCTCTCCGAAAGCAAGTCACACCACTAGATAGATAAACCAGCCCAAGGCTGCCCACGCTTCACTGCTCCACTCCATTGCCGCCATCGTAATACTGGGAAGGGTCATAGGAGGCTCCATCCGGAGGTGGGTAGGGCTGCGCCTGGTAGTCACATGTATCAACTTAACGGTAGCACCTATGAGTACGAAGGTACTTGCAGGACTTACCCCCTTGATTAACAAGGAGTATGCAAGGATGTAACAAGGAAGGATAAAGGCGAATAATATATATAATATTGCAATGCGGTGAACTCAAGTAAAATAAGCAAAATGACGCAGCAATTGTACTAAATATCAATACATCAAACATAAGTATGTGAAAGTAATATGTACATGAGCTCAACTCGAAAGGAACTTCATTGATAACTCTATGTCAATATCGGTGTGAGGACTAGGCATGCTCATTAACCGATGAGCGCGACTATCATGATAGATTTTAAAACATGCAAGGGTGTGCAACTTTTCCCATATGATATCAAGACCAATGGCCATACTCTGCGCGACAAGTGTAATCATTGATTCATGTCTCAACCTTTTGCATACCCGCCCCAGCCGAGAATTGAGGGAGGGGCCGGGATGGTGAGTGTAGTGATCCCTCAACTGGCAACTCACCCACACGCCAGCCAACCCACCCAAACTCCATCAATAATCTGTGCGACTTATGGTACTCGGCTTACCGTCCCATACAGGCATGTGGTTTGCACGGGATAGGCCAATGTCCAAGAGAGCTATGACATTCCTTAACCAACTCTAATGCTTAACCAACCACCCGTTCGAGTCTGATCATCCATCATTAACAAGTGCTTATGTTTCAGCCATTCACCTATGTCATGCTACACCTCGACTTCTACAGTGAGACTAAGCCTGTTAAGCATATGCGTGACTACAACTAATCTAGAAAGGTTAAGCAAGGTAAGCTATCAATTATCAAGGATGAGCTAGACATGCATCAATTGGGAGGAACACTACATCAAGTAAGACTCCTAGCTAAAGTGCACAAACAACATATTAATTTGTTGGTTCATTTTATAGGAGCAAAGATGTTGGGAGCCTGCCTGGTGCTGCATAGGGGTAAGACCATGGAACGAGGAAGTAGAAAGGCGGCGGGTACGGGTATGGCGCCGGGTACTGCTGCTGCTATGCCTCACCCGCTTGCTGTTGTTTCTGCTATGGCTCCTCTAAGTACTCCTGCTCCACTTCAGTCACTCCATCTATAAGTATGCATATGATGCAATTACATGAATAAATATGCATGACAAATGACATGAAATGCACATGCGGTAAAAGAATGATGAAATAATTATAGGTGGTACACTAACATGACATGCCAAACTATATAATTAACTCTACCATGACATAGCTCTCGCCGAGACGATCGAAATGGATATATGGCTCCCCAAATTTGGATTTCCAATGTGAAAGTTGCAGTGTTTGCAAGATAGCATAAAGGAAATATCAGCACCCCCCCCCCTCCCCCAGGGGATATTCCACACCCTGAAACACTCACCAACCAACTGAGAGCTGACCTCCAGCCCCTGCGGATATTCTGTAGGCTGATAGCACAATCCGGCCTTAACCATTGGATCTCTCGAACCCCCATAATCCAAGACCTTCTAAGCTTCACCCGACATCCACAAGCTCATCCCAAGGCTCAAAACTGACATGCATCCACTACCTCGAGCTCTAGGCTAACAATGGTGATTTGGGGTAACTTGAGATTGAGGAAGACCTAGGGAGGAGGAAGAAAGGGAAACAGAGATGGGCGAAGTACTCACCAATGAGTAGGGAAGCTCCACCAATGAGGAATCAAACCAGAACTCCCCTAGATAAACTTTCACGAAACCCAAGCCATGGAGAGGGAGAGAGGAAAATAGGAGGAGGGAAGGGAAAACTCAAGGAAGGAGAAGGCCGGATCGAGCTTACCCACGAGGAGGAGGAGATGGCTGGCGGCGAGCTCCTCCAGCGGCCGGCCGGTGAGCTCCAGAGGGGGAAGCTCCAATGGAGGTTTTTGGGAGAGGGTGACTCGACTGGGGAAAGAAACGCGAGAGAGAGAGAAGGGGGAAGAGGGGGCTTGGGACTTTTGTTTTTGTTTTTCCTTTTTTTCTTTTTTTACATGGCGCCCCTCTACCCTACTATGTGGAGTCCTCGCCATACCTCAATTTTTGGAATCAACTCCTCTGCAGTCGACTGCAGAGTGACATCGTCACTCCACGTGGGCCCAGCCGCTCATCGGGCCCACACGTCGGTCACTACAGTCGACTGCAGAGGATCTCAATCCCAATTTTTTGCCATCCTCCGTGACTAGCTCCACGCCTCCCCAAAGGCATAGCTGCACCGCTGCCCCTCGCAAACCATAGCATGCATCGCCATGCGTTGGTATCTGCCCAGCCGGCTGCTGGCCCTTTTAAAGCCCACATGACCCTGACCATGGGATCTTGAGCCAACGGCCCAGATTCATCAAGAATTTTTTTCAATATATTTATTTATTTAATTATTTTATTAATCATTTATTTTTATTGCATCATGATTGTGCAATAATTTGTGGGCTCCACTAACATGTGTCATCCACGTTAGCGAAACCATCGTCAAAACCGCCGGAGGGCCAAATTTGAATGACTTTTTATAGTTGGAGTATTGGTTGTGTCCGGTTTTATAGGGCCAAAATCGAACTCCGGCTTTCCTACCCCTTCCCTACCAGTTAGCTTGGAACTGGTGTTGGCACTCGCTAAATACATTATCCATGCACCAAAATGGCAAGATAACCTCTAACCCTCACATTTCCACGAGTTTTGCAGGGTTATGTCATAAACAAGGGCAATGCCAGACAATTCAGCTTGGTTTTGCTAGAATTACAAAGATGCACAAAAAGCACCAAGCAGATGAAGTCAAATATCAGATTTGAGGATACCACACTAAAGCTCTCGTCGAGATGATCGAAACAGACATATGGTTCGCCCAAATCGGAGTCTGGATGAAGAAATGGCCAGGTCCAAAAGGTTGGGGCCAACTCTGGCTAGGCCGGCCGGCCGCCAGCCAGGCCCGCCAGCCAAGATAGCCAGTCGGGGCTTGGGGAGCTGATCCAAGCCATCCAGATGAAGATGGTTGGCTGCGCTTGAAATCAGAGGGCCGGCTGGCCTCCCCACGTGCCGGCCGGACCCTTGTAGTAACTGTCACACCAAGTTACCTCCTCCAGGGAGAAATCCAAGCCGTCCACATTGCATTGGCATGCAACCGTCACTATCCAAGGGATGACCGGCCCCATAGGTGCTGCTCGGACCCTCTCCGGCGCCACCCGGCCCCCTCTTTCACCTACAAGCATCCTATGGTCTCCTTGAGCTATAAATAGCCCCCAAAGGCTCAGTTCAAAGCACGGAGAAGAAGAGCTCAAGAAGGCAAGGGTGATACAAAGTGTAAATTTGTAGGTAGAGTGTGAGTGTAGAAGATAAGTGTGGAGAAGAAGCTAAGAAGTTAGTTTCTCCCTCCAGGTGTATCCCGAGGACTCGGCTGCCCCAAGAAGATCTTCTGTTGGATTCTGATAACTTCCCAAGTTCAGTAATATAATTCAATTTCTACATTCCTTAGTCTTTAGTGCTTGTGGTTTCCTAGAAGTCTTACCCGATTCTGGAGGGAGTAAGCATGTTACGGTAGGCGTAAACGTGGTGTTTAAGTTAGTACTTTCCTAGGGAGATGCCCAAGTAAATAGTCCGAAGGTAGGTAGCAGGGTTGACAGCCCTGTCTATCCATTGAAATCCCTACGTTGGACTTGGTACCGTTGGGCTAAGCTTAGTGGTTAGTAGACTATCTCTACTCGCTGCGGCACCCTAAGCAAGCATATCAACCTGAGGTGAGTTACCCTGTCTCACGTCCGCTCTCTACCTGTAGCCTACTTGACTTCTCCCGTCATCCATATCCATCCCTCTCCGTCAGGTGGTTTAGGTGAATAGCTAGACACTAGCATTCCTTGTGGATTTCGATATCGTGGAATACTCCTAGGTGAAGACTACAGTGATATCCGTTCGCTTTTGTATTCATTTCTATTGATGATAAGATATGCCAACAAACTTTCTGGTGCCATTGTCGGGGAACAGTCAGCTGCGCTAGCTATGATCTTGAGTTGCCTATTATCTATCTTCCATGCACCCGCAACCTATCTACACCCACATGGCTCCGCAGAGCAATCTGCCGGTGCCTCCATCCACCTCATATACAATCACCGCCTCGTCTTATGAGACTCGCTTTGGTCTCATCAATAACAATAAGGTTTAGGCCTCTACATTTATGGGGACTGCACATGAAATCCCCTACTCTCACTTGCGGCACTTCGAGGCACTGTGCGATATAGTTGCCATCAAAGGCGTACCACCCAAAGCTATCTGATGAAAGCTCTTTCTTTTCTCCCTAGAAGGAGCAGCCAAAACGTGGTACAATAGATACGCAGGGACAGTAGGAGGGGATTGGCAAAGCTTGAAAGAGGAATTTTGTGGGAAATACTTTCCCCTTTCCAAAATTTGAGCGTACAGGGCAAAGATAATTACTTTTGCCCAAGGGGAGGACGAATCACTCAGAGATGCCTGGGAACAACTTAGATCATATACCAAGGTTGGCCCAGATCTGGGTCTATCCAACCCTCAAGTTCTACAGCACTTCATTGGTGGGTTAACCCCGGAATATGCTATTACCGTCAACATGTCAGCTGGCGGAGCATTTGTAAGCAGAACACCCAAGGAAGGGATAGAAATCCTTGAGCGGGTCGTTCAAAATCTCGAGGATCATGCTCCCTTGGAGGAGGAAGTCCAGACCCTAGACCAATCCCAGCCGGTAGAACCCAATGGACCCCCAGATCCACCAACGATAAAAGAGGAGCCACCTGAAACCTTCTATCGCTGCCCGATTGAGCCGGACCTCTTTCAAGAGGACCTTCCTCATGCCCCCTCGCTGTCGTGCGGGGAGGAGCAACTTTTCTTAGATCTTGGTAGCCCTCCAGCTCAGTCAACAGAGAAATGGAGGACTCGAGATCTGTCATACCCTGATCCACCTAATGTAGGGAAGGTATTTAAGCCTTCCTACCAGTACCCTGTCGAGCGAGACCTCATCAATGAAGACCAACCTTCGATCTCCTCATTTTCATATGAGTAGCAACTCTTTCTGGGCTTTGGCAACCCGTCGGACCTACCGACCGAAAGAAGAAGTGACCGAGGGTGGACACGTTCAGATCCCCCAGATGAGGATGACATTCCATTTCAATGGGAGGATCTAAACCATCCAAAGGAGATCGCTGAGCCATCCTATCAATGTCCCTTAGAACCCGATGTTTTCGAAGAATCGCCTATATTTAGGATGGATCGTGAAACACCTTGGGTCACGGGAATGCACAAGGATGATCTCAACATTTCCCAATCCTCTAAACCCCACACAATGGATGATCTTCTTCTCTTTGACTAAAAAGAACCCGATTGGGACCCAGGCCAAGAGGAGGCCGAAGCCAAAGAAAAGAACACAAGGCAGTTCGATTCTGATGATACTCAAGATGATTTATCTTGTCTTGATTCGGATCTTGAATTTCCTTCTTCCCTAGCCAGCGAAGACCTTGACGCACCTATCTCTCCTCACTTGAGGGATCTAGTATACTCATATCCCGGCTACTTTGGACTCCATGAGGAAGAACTTCTTTGCCCCAGCTTGAACAATTCTGAAGATTCTTATGATGACCGCAGGAGTGAAAAGTGGGGCACAAACAACCTAGAGGATGGATGTATGCCACTAGAACGTCCTGGATAAAGTCTTGAAGTTGAATTCGATTGTTCTATGGACAACATAGAGGCATCAAATTCTGAGCCTATGGGAGGTTTCTTCGACGAAAAGGAAGTTTCATCTTGGAAGATTCACAATCTCCAAATCTATCGGAGAATAACCCTAGCTGAGCGAACATGAGTGCTACAGTTTACGAAAGCAGCAACCACCTCACGCCTACAACTCATAAATGTTTTGGAAGGATGGTTGTAGATGCTTTCATTTACCACAAATTGTGCAAAATTCGTAGTAGGTGTGGCCTATGTTCTTGCAGCTAGAAATAGTTCACCAAGAGAAGGCGATGAGAGAGCTGTTTAGCCAAACCTAGCTGCAGTTTGAGAAAGACCCCCAGGTCAAGCTTTAGACCTTAATCAAAGCACTATCGGGAGATAGCGTGGATTTCTTTCTGTGAAAGTTCAGAGGCGCTGGAAGGTGGGAAGCACCTGTGCCCTATCTTGGGTCACGGTGTGTTCGTGTTGATTACGTGGAACAGCCCCAACGCGTGGCTTTTACAGAGGACGCAACAACTAGGAGAGACGGTCGGGAGATGTTTGTTACAACAACCTCATCTAATCTAGGAAGTCTACAACAACTCGATAACATCTCCCAGCCGTGACATGTCCCAGTTTGTTGCTCAATTACAGGGATACGCACACAAACACATCTATACTTTAACAGCCTCCCTCAATCACAACTTTGTTAGGTTGAGATTGTTCTTAAAGTTTTCAAGTAATCTCACCGGCAATGCTTTAGTGAATCCGTCAGCCACTTGATCACCAGTAGAAATATATTCAATCTCCAAGAGTTTGTTGAACACACGTTCTCTGACAAAATGATAATCAATTTCTATGTGTTTTGTTCTTGCATGAAAAACTGGGTTGGCAGACAAATACTTTGCACCTATGTTATCGCACCATAGTTTTGCTGCAGGTGGACTTCTGATTCCTAATTCTTGTAGCAGAGTTTGTATCCATATTACTTCAGCCGTAGCATTTGCAATTGCCTTGTATTCAGACTCTGTACTAGACCGAGAAACGGTAGCCTGCTTCCTAGCACTCCAGGAGACTAAATTTGAACCCACAAATACTGCAAATCCACCTGTAGAGCGACGGTCATCTATGCTTCCAGCCCAGTCGGCATCTGAAAATGCACTCACCAAGGTGGATGATGATTTGTGTATCTTTAGTCCCAAACCTGTACATTGCTTCACATATCGCAAAATCCTCTTCACTGCTGCCCAATGTATTGTAGTTGGTGCATGAAGAAATTGGCATACCTTGTTCACCGAGAAAGCAATATCAGGTTTGGTAAGAGTTAAGTACTGAAGAGCTCCAACTATACTCCTATAATTTGTGGCATCATTAGGACCCAAAAGATCTCCTTCATACAACGACAATTTTTCACTTGTGGACAATGGTGTAGTCACCGGCTTACACTCTGACATTCCTACTCTTTTGAGTAGATCTGATGCATACTTATCTTGTGTCAGGACAATGCCATCTTTCACATGTGTCACCTCAATGCCAAGGAAATAGTGAAGCCGACCAAGATCCTTAAGAGCAAACTCTTCTTGTAAATCTTGGAGGAGTGCCGTCGTTGCCTTTTCAGTTGAGCTTGCAACAATAATATCATCAACATAGACAATGACAAAGATTTGTATGCCTCCCTTGTTAAAGAAAAATAATGATGTATCTGCCTTGGAAGATTTGAAGCCGAGTTGCATAAGTTTATTGCTCAATCTTGCATACCAAGCCCTAGGAGCTTGTTTCAAACCATATAGTGCTTTATCAAGCTTGCACACGAAATTCGGTCTTGATGAATCCTCAAAACCTGGGGGCTGCTGCATATAAACTTCTTCTTCCAAGAAACCATGTAAGAAGGCATTTTGTACATCAAGTTGCCTAAGGCTCCAACCATTTGACACAGCAATAGATAAAATAGTGCGAATGGTAGCAGCCTTTACAACTGGACTAAACGTATCTTCATAGTCAATGCCATACCTTTGCTTGAAGCCTTTTGCAACAAGTCTAGCCTTGTACCGGTCCAAACTTCCATCTTGTTTTCTTTTGATCTTATAGACCCACTTGCATCCTATGACATTCCTTCCTTTGTGTGGAGGAACTAGGTGCCATGTCTTGTTTTTCATGAGTGCTTGATACTCAGACTCCATAGCTTTTCGCCAATTTGTATTCTCTAATACTTCATCAACAGTATTAGGTTCACTAGTAGCGGTTAGAAAACCATACCTTACTGTACCATCACTGTATTTTTTTCTTTTCGAATTCCATCTTGAAGACGGGTGCGAGGCCTCACAGGAACTTGCACGGGCGGCAGCACAAAAGGACTCGAATCCGAGAGCTCCTCCACGTGAGCCGCGGGAGTGTTGTCGCCAGCTGCTGCTAGTGAACCACCCAGCGACGTGACAGCAGCTTGGTCCCCCTCGCCGAGACGAGCGGAGGATGGTGTAGGCGTGGACTGTCGAGGAGCAGCAGGAGCCGGTGAAGATTCCGGGGAGGATTCTGTCGCCACAGCCGGGAGCAGATCCCCCTCGTGTTGCATGCCGAGGGGAGCAGCTTCATTGGCTGCAATTCCTGCATGATCTTGTATGGAGTTTTCACCAGTTTCTTCCTGCACTTGCACGGTAGAATTAGTATTTTCAGGAGGAACATCAGCACATGGTTCTACCACTTGTGTACCCCTGGAGAGAAAAGAAGGATTTAAAAGGCAAGGATCAAGAAGATTGATTTCAGACCTAAGTCGAGCTCCCGCATTGAAATGCATTTTGGAGAAAGGAAAAACATTTTCATCAAACACCACATCACGAGAAATAAAGACCCGTCCTGTAGATGGATCTAAACACTTGTAACCTTTATGCAGATTACTATATCCAATAAAGACGCACTGTTTCGACCGAAACTGGAGTTTATGTGTATTGTAGGGGCGTAGGTGAGGCCAACATGCACACCCAAAGACACGAAGAAAAGAGTAGTCAGGTTTTTGGTGAAACAGGCATTCTAGTGGTGTAGTGTTTGAGATGGTTTTACTGGGAACTCGATTAATACGGTATGCGGCAGATTGAAATGCCTCATCCCAAAATTTGAGAGGCATGGAGGCATGAGACAACAAGGACAGTCCCACTTCAACAATGTGCCTATGCTTTCTCTCTGCAGACCCATTCTGTTGATGGGCATGAGGACAGGACACATAATGAACAATTCCAATCTTTGAAAAGAAGGAATTGTGTTTTTGATACTCGCCTCCCCAATCGGTTTGCATAGCAAGGATTTTTCGATCAAAAAGTCTTTCTACCATCGCTTGAAATTCCTGGAATTTTTGAAACACCTCAGATTTAAATTTCAAGAAGTAAACCCAAGTGAATTTGCTGTAGTCATCAATGAAACTCACATAATATTTTTTTCCACCTACAGAAGTAGGTGCAGCACCCCACACATCCGAGTAAATAAGTTCCAAAGGGAATTTAGAAACACTAGAGGACCGAGAATACGGTAATTGGTGACTCTTTGCTTGTTGACAAGCATCACAAACTGACGAATTCAAAGATTCTCCTGAACAAAGGAGATTATTGTTGTTGACTACTTGCTTAACAATGGGAGATGAGGGGTGGCCCAAACGATCATGCCACCTAGACAAAGGGACCTTGGAGGCGCTGCAGACTTCCTTTATTGAACTTGATGGTAAATGGTAGAGACCTTTATGGCATCTTCCTTTAAGAATTATATTCTTCGTGACCTGATCCTTAATCAAGAAGAAATCAGGATGAAATTCCAGGAAAGCAGAATTATCAGTAGCCAAGCGATGTACAGAAACAAGATTTTTCTTAGCTTGTGGCACATATAGGATATCTTTAAGATGAATATCTCTTTTAGGGGTACGTAAAGTAGTATTACCAATGTAGCTGATGTCCATACCTGAGCCGTTGGCGGTGTGGATCTGATCTGCCCCATGGTACTTGCTCTTGGTCGTCATCTTCTCCAATTCTCCAGTGATGTGATCAGTGGCTCCGGTATCTGTGTACTAGTTGTTGTCGATCGTGTAGGAGGTGTTGGTGGCGGCCGCTACGAGCTTCGGATCAGGAACAAAGTCCTCCTCGAATCTGTGCCAGCAGCGTTCAGCGGTGTGCCCCTTTTTGAAGCACACTTGGCAGAGGGGGCGATCATCAGTTTGCCCTCCTCTATTGTTGTTGTTGTAGGAGCCACGAGAGCCTGACCCCTGCCTTGATGAGCCTGAGTTGCCACATCCTCCAGATTGGTAACTAGGAGAGCCACCACAGCCACGTCCACGGTAGGATCCCCGGCCACGGGAATTCCCTCGACCACGGCCGGCAGAGTTTGCCGACCGATTCTGATCTTCACCTGCATGCATCAGATTCATTCTTGTTTCAAAACTAAGCATCTGAGAGAAAAGTTCCCCCAGAGTTACTGGTTCAGCCCTGGTGCATAACGCGGACACCAGTGGACTCCATTCTTCATCTGCAAGGCCGGTGATGATATATTCGACCAGCTCATCTTGTACTATTGGCCTTCCTGCTGAGGCCATCTCATCTCCTAGGGCTTTCATCTTTGTGAAGTACTCCGTAGCTGTCATACCTCCTTTCTTGGTGGTTGACAGGGCGATCCGCGTGTTCACAGCCCTGGAACGGGTCTGTGACGCGAACATGTCTTCTATGATCTTCCAAGCCGCTGCTGCCGTATCACATGCAGCAACCTGGACCAGGACATCTCTTGAGAGAGACGCCAGGATGTACCCAAGGACTTGTTGATCCTTGGTCTCCCATTCTTCCCACTCGGGGTTGGCGATCTTGGTCTCCTTGCCATCTGTCGCCTTGACGATCACCTCTTTGGGCGGCTCCTTGGTTGCGCCGGTGAGGTAGCCTTGAAGTCGAGCACCACGAATTGTGGCACGAACCTGCGCCTTCCACAGCGCATGATTGGATCTGGTAAGTTTCTCTGAAACGGGTTGGCCAAGGAGTGGATTCGTGGTGTTGGATTGAGAAGAGGAAGCCATGGATCTACTCTAGAGCTCTGATTACCATGTGAAAGTTCAGAGGCGCTGGAAGGTGGGAAGCACCTGTGCCCTATCTTGGGTCACGGTGTGTTCGTGTTGATTACGTGGAACAGCCCCAACGCGTGGCTTTTACAGAGGACGCAACAACCAGGAGAGACGGCCGGGAGATGTTTGTTACAACAACCTCATCTAATCTAGGAAGTCTACAACAACTCGATAACATCTCCCAGCCGTGACAAGTCCCAGTTTGTTGCTCAATTACAGGGATACGCACACAAACACATCTATACTTTAACACTTTCAAATAAAATTTCAAAAAAATTCAAACAAATGACTCATTAAATAAGCTTAAGGAAAAGTTTTACTTGTTTCTTTTTGCTCCATTGGGTATTTTTGCTGCTAACCACTTTATGTCAAGCACTGAAAGAATGAAGGAATGGAACCATGTCCGGGACAAAGACTGCATCAATTCCAACAGCTCGACATCATTTAGCTTGGAACAATTTCATCATGGGCTACATCCCTTCAAGCTCGATCTTTAGCACCAAGTGCTGCAAGATCTGAGCTTGGGGGAGGGTAAACCTGTAAGTGCTTCATGCCTTTCCAGCTTAATAGTCCCTGCGTTGGATATAATGTTAGCTCTTGTCCTCCTTTATGCCTTGCTTGCTTTGTGAGTCAAGAATAAAAGAATTTTTCCCTCCACATGAATAAACATGTTGTGTTCCCAGGTTACATAATGTACCCTGAGATTGTCATAATGTTACAAACTGCTTAGAATCGCTATCTAATAAACATAATCTTATGTATAGTATCCCTCAAAAAAAATCTTATGTATAGTAAAAATGTCCGTAGGTACTTTGCATAATGTACCCTGTTGATGGCATGCACTTTACCACTGTAAGACCCACACTACTACACATAGGGGCTTCGCACGCGCCCCATCACTGCCTGTTTGACATGAGCCGGCAGTGAAGCTGGCCCTAAGGTATTTGTGTTAGGAAATATATTGTAACTTGTAACACACATGTGCCACGGCGATAGACCTGGCGGTGTACATGGTTGAGATATGCATTCGGTTGAGATAGATTTTGGTAGATAGAGTTTGTTAGATCAAGATTGTAATCCTTATCTTCCCAACCGAATGCCTTGTAAGTCAAGCATGTAAATTCTTATATATAGATAACACGAAGACGTGACGAGCCAAGATAGGGAGTCACGGTTGCCATCTAATCTTACAATTTGGGCATGGTGGCAGTTGGGGCCAGCGGTAAAGGGGACATCACCGCCGGCCCGGGGCCCGGGCCTGTGGTGAAGGGGGGTCTTCACCGCTGGTTCTAAATGCTTTCAAAAAAAAAACTCTGTAGATGTCCATAGAATAAAAAGTCGCCTAATTTTAAGTATGTATGTGAAAGTTATGGACGTTTGAAAGAGAGCCCTCCGAATTGAGTTTTCAAAAAAAAAAGCGAGTGATCAAAACAACTTAACATGTTTAATCTAAACTTTAACAAAATCTCGATGATATCTAAAATTTTACGGTTGAAACACTCAGATTTGAGATCATTTTGATGTTCAAATGTGGAATTTAATATCCAACATAGTTAATATAAAAGCGGTGCATCCGTGTTCTAGTTGCAAATGAGTGTGTGGTGTGGTAGTTAAGGTCGGATTGCTCGAGAGGTCGCGGGTTCCAATCCTAGGGAGGTGACATTTCACAAACAAGTGCAAGAAATCGTAGGACTCGGGGGGTGGGTGGGGGGGGGGGGGGGGGGGGGTTGAGGCACTGGGAACCACCGGAGGTGCCGAGGTGGGGCATGCCATTATTGCACGCTAGGGGAGACGCCACGTTGGTTCTGCCTGGTGCACCAGCACCAGGGTAAAAAATGTTTTGCCACTAACTAAGCTCCATATAATCATGAGAAGTTATACATGTCTCTGAAGGGGTGCACCAGAGTCAATTTGGAACTGGCTTCGCCCCTGTTGCACGCAACATCAGGTATTCAGGTGCGAGAGGAAGGAGATGGCGGATCTTAAATCAAATGGTGCAGGTAAATTAACAGAATAAATAGAGATTTCCGGGAGTACTAGTAGAAGGAAGACCCATGAGTTGGTACAGGTTCAGAGCTCATCAACAGCGCCAGCTGTCGTCGTCATCAGGGGACATTATGTCAATGATCATGTCCATGTGACCATGCATATATAGGCGACGAATACCTTCTCACAAGTCAATCCACTCGCGACGAGAACAAGCTATATTTGTAGTACGCACAACGCAGCAGTAGTAGGACCCTGTACGAAGAAGAATGGCGACTGTACAGGTGGTTAGCCGGCGCCTGATGAAGGCCTCCGACACCCATCAAGCCCCACATCCTGGCCGTGTCCAACCTCGACCGCGTCCATCAAGCCGTACAGATCTTCATGGTCTGCATATACTCGAAGCCGCCGACCACGGACTTCGACGCCGACGCCGTGGTCGCGACCTTCGCGGCTGGCCTGCCTTCCTTCCAGAACCACTTCTTCCCGCTCGCCGGCCGCATCGCCACAACCAGCACTACGAGCTCCGGCGTCCCAGAGATCCACTGCAACAACCAGGGCGCCGAGCTCGTTGCCGGGCACGCCGGCGGCGTGGCGCTGGCGAGCCTGGACTACGCCGCGATGGGCGCGCCGCTGCGGAGGATCGAGCTGCCGTACGGAGAGGACGTGGCGCTGTCGGTGCAGGTGGTATCGTTCGCGTGCGGCGGCTTCGCCGTGGCGTGGCGCACCAACCACGTCGTCGTGGACAGGTGCGTGCTGGCCGCGCTCGTCACCGCGTGGTCCGAGCTCACACGCTCGGGGTCGGCGGCGACTCTCCCCGCGGCGGCCCGGTCGAATCGAACCACGACCGCTCAGTCTTCCGCCCGCGCGCGCCACCGTCCTACGGCGCCGCGCTTGACGAGGCGTTCGCGCCGCTGGACGCCCGGCGCCAGGTCGACCAGAGCTCCGTCCTCCGTTTCTACCACGTCGACGCGGCCGACGTCGCGCGGCTGCGCGAGGCGGCGAGCCGGGGCAGCGCCAGTGGCCACCGCGTGACACGCGTGGAGGCGGTCTCGGCCTAACCTCTGGAAGGCCCAGGCTGGCGTCGTGGGCACGGCCGACCCGTGCTGCCGCATGGGATGGTGGGTGGACGGGCGCCGGAGCTCCGCCCGGTGATGATGCGCAACTACTTCGGCAACGTCATCGCCTTCGCGGGCAGCGAGGCGGGCGTGCAGGAGGTCCAGCTGACGCCGCTGCCGGAGGTCGCGGCGATGGTGCGTGCGGCCATCACGGCGCCGGCATACGACGAGCACTTCCAGGAGCTGGTGGACTGGGTCGAGGAGCACAAGACGGAGCGGCGCATCCTGGCGGCGTCCAAAAGCCTGGGATCGCACTACAGGAACTTTAGCTTTGCCGAGTGCCAAGAACACTCGGCAAAAAACCTAAAACCACTCGCCAAAAGGTTTGCCAAGTGTAAGACACGGCAAAGGTCACACGGCAAAAATTTACTTGGCAAAGAGCACTTTAACGAGTGTTTTATGTCGTCCACTCAGTAAAGAGTTTGCCGTGTGTTAAACCGACACTCGGCAAATATTTTTGAAAAACAAAAGGAAAATAAAAAATTCCATCAGCCCCACCAGTCGGCCGGTGCTGCCCCCACCGGCCGGCCGCCGCTGCTGCCACCAGCCCGCTACCGCTGCCCGCACCAGCCTGCCGCCGGAGCTCCCCACCGCTGCCCGTACCGGCCCTTCTCCCGCGACGGCGCGGCCGCCATGCAGGAGGACGGCAGGGCCACCTCGCCGCCGTCGCCGACGATGGAGTGCAGGAGCGTAGATCCCAGTCGCCCGCCGCGGCTTCTGGTCGCGTCCCTCGCAGCAGCGGCGCCGACGTGCTTGGAGCTCTGTCGGCCGAGGTGTCACGGGAGAGGGAGAGAGGAGAGGGGCCGGCCGAGGCCGAGGCGTCACAGCAGCAGCTGTGCCGATGTGCCTGGAGCTCCGGGGGAAGGGAGAGGGAGGGAGGGGCGGCGGGGACGGGGGCTGGCCGCCGCCGACGCTGGCAGGGAGAGGGAGGGAGGGGGCCGGGAGAGGGAGGGAGTGGAGGTCTGGCGGCGGGGGAAGTGAGAGGGAGGTTCGGTGGCGGGGGAAGAGAGAGGGAGGGAGGGGAGGGGCAGCGGAGGCAGGGAGGGGCCGGGAGAGGGAGCTGAGGGAGGGAGAGCCGGCGGCGACGGCAGGGAGGATTGTCTGGCTGCGTGGGAGGGAGGGGCGGGTTATTTTATAGTATAGGAGGTTCTGCCGAGTGCCCCCGATCTAACTCGGCAAAGAAACAACTTTGCCGAGTGGGGCACTCGGCAAACCATTTTTTTTCTTTTTTCTTCTTCTACTTCTTTTTTATAACGTGTTCTTTTAAATTTATTCCATTGCATTTTGAAAATACCTTGTGAAATTCACTCAACAAGCGTGTATTGACCAGTCTGACCAGTCTTCGCAGGAGGTGCTGCAAGGAGCTCCTCCTCACGCTGCGCGACCTAGTGCATTCGTGTATTGACCAGAAAAAGCGTCAACACCGACTCCCTTGTCCACCGCTGCTCCGGATTCTTGTGCTCCTCCTAAACCTTTGGAGCCCACTCTCAGAAACGCATCCCGTGTGCCCGCCACCGACATTTTTTCGCCTGCTGATGTCAATGTCCCTGCCCTGAATCCCGCCTCTTCCGTGCCTTCCTCGGCCCTATCTCCAACCCCTGCGTATTCTACGGCCGTGGCTGTTGAGATGGTGCCTTATGGGGAGTCGCATGGTGGTATCAGTGGTTCGCCCTCGGGTGACAGACTTCCAGTCCCCGTGCTAGCTACGGGTGTGGCCGTTGAGGATATGTTCCAGCAGGCCACCGCTGGCGACTTTGGTGGCTTCAGAACTCCCGCTGCGGCACCTACCGCCATCGACAACCTTGCTTCGGGGATTGCTTCTATGACTCTTTGGCTGTCTACGATCGTGGTTCAGCACCCGGCCGCCGTGGTGGCTGACACTACGTCCACAATGGTTGATCCGTCCCTGGGCCCATCTGTGGAGGTGTTGACGGTGCTTAAGTGCCATTTTCACCCGTCAACTATACTCAATAATAAAGGAAAACTATATGCCTTACTCACATATTTGTATCACTAACCTCGCTCCACAGTTGTTTTCGAGTTTTGTACATTTCAGATGAGCAAAGAGCGGGATAAGACGAAAATACGCAGCAAACGCCACATAACTACGCAGAATATCGCATCCGGCGTCACACTCTTACAAAGAGGGCCGACATGTCAGAGGAAACGGGGCCTCCACGCAAGATGCACTAGAGAATAAGGATAAGATCCAACGAATCAACCACCCAACAAAGGATTAGCACAAACGGCTGACAGGTGGGTCAGCCGAACCTGGCCTGCAACGCGTCCAGGTGCATCTCGAGGAGGAGTCACGGCCAAGGCACCTGATCACCTTCCATATGTGCGTTGGCGGGAAACCGACCTCCAAGTAGTATAAATAGGGCCTCCCCCCTCTCAACACACACACACACTTCATTCCATTCTCTCCAAGAAGGCTCTCCTCTCTCTTGCTCTCTTAGCTTGGTAGTGGAGCTAGGCGAGTTTCCTTTAGCGAGCAAGTCATCCTTGGGGTTGTTGAGCAATCCTCGGCTCCTGGTATGGCTTTGTATCTGACTTGTCAGACTTCTATTCATAATATTGAATTCTGCCATGATTGCTTTACTATGTTGATAGTTTATCAATCCATGCTCAGTTCGTTCATAAGTTATGCTACGGTCTTGGTTAGGCCAGATGATCTGGGTACGGATAGAGGTTCGTTGTGCTTTCGGGCTTGCTCTAGTGTTTTACTCGTCCATCCGAAGGGTGGGAGACCTGGGGGCACTAGAGTAGTTACTTCATACACGAGCGTGGTGCTCGGGTATGCGAAATCCTTCGGATATGACCGTGCTCCATGGTGTGATTGGGGTAGATGGCAGGTGGTGACAGCCCTATCCGTCCGGCGTAACAGCGGTGTTGCGTTTAGTGTACTCCCCGACGTTCGGGTTCGGTGTAGGAGTTCATGCAAAGAGATAACGGTGCTGGATGAACTCCGGTGCGGGACCTTCTCCCCGCTATCCCATTTTCCTGGCACCTGCAGTCGTAACCATGATCTAACATGACCCCAGCTTTGGATAGAAGCACTAGGACACCTAACCTAGCCTAAGCTCCAGCTGACTTGACGTAGGATAGAGTAGTTCTTTATTTTATAGTTTCTCTCCTTTATTCCTTCCTCTTGGAGTGTGGATGTGTGCTGTGTCACATTACCCTTGCTTATTCTTTACTTGGACTTACCCCTGTTAGAGCATTGCCTATTACTTGAGGCACAATGTCATGGTTAATGTTGAGTACAATACCATTGCCACTGCCATCATTTGGGACACAAATAAATGACGATACCCTTACTCTCCGGGTGAAATGCTACAATGGTATATCCGTGCGCTTGCGGATCCATCTGTAATCGTATTGATTATACCACGAGAGTGGCACCCCTTGGGTGCAGTTGTTAGGATGGGTTCGGCGCCCTCATTTCTAGTGATTGCACTAAGGACCCCCAATAGGCATTTCTGGTGCCGTTGCTGGGAATTAACCATTCCTAGTGATTGCGCTAAGAAATGTCAACAAGTATTTCTAGCACCGTTGCCGGGGACGGCATGTGATCAAAGATATTGTGCTGATATTAACTTAGACCTTGTACTCAGGATATAGTCTTTACTCTTTCTGGCTAATGTCACTTTATGTCTTCTTTTATTTTTGATTTGAAAGAAGGCAGGATAGTTTCTCCCTGCCGGAAAACTACACAGACAATCCAGAGAGGCTCGTGAGAAGGGCACGACCTCGCGTCGTTCCTCCTCTCGCTATCCTCCCGGCACAGGAACCCATTTTGGAAGCACCACTCATTCTTGAGGCTATGGCTGAAAAGACTATCCACGAGTTCTCCGTCCCCTCCACTGACAATGTGGCCACTGGCCCCAACATCAATGTCGGGGACGTGAACTTCGAGCTCAAATCAAGCCTCATCAACATGGTGCAGGCTAGCCCATTCTGTGGCAAGCCAAATGAGGACGCAAATGCATATTTGCAGAATTTTCTGGAGCTCCGCGACACCGTTGTCATACGGGGTGTCGCTGCTGACGTTGTCAAGCTTCGTCTGTTTCCCTTTTCCCTCCTAGGGAAGGCGAAATAGTGGTTTTATAAAGAAAAGGACATCGACACCAGGGCCAAATGCTCCAAGGCATTCCTCACAAAATTCTTCCCGCTGGGCAAAATAAATGCCCTGCGCAGGAAAATTTCAAGCTTCCAGCAGACAGGGATGGAATCCATCCCAGAAGCTTGGGAGCGGCTGCAGGAATACATCCTGGCATGTCCTCATCACGGCATGGACGAGTGGCTCGTCCTGCAAAGCTTCTACAACGGGCTCACAACGACATCTCGAGCCAATATTGATGACGCTGCTGGAGGAGCCTTCCTCGACCTGACTATAGCCAAATCCAAAGCATTGGTTAAGAAGATGGACTCCAATCAGGGGTGGAGCGATGAATGACTCCAACCTCGCACCAAGGGCACACATACCGTCAAGGAGATGGATATGATCGTTGCCAAACTAGACCTCCTACTGAAGCATCTCGGCGAAAGGGCCGAATTCAAGAAGCATAGAGAAAACTATGCTCGTGCCATGGGTTCGCACTTACGTGCGAAGTTTGTGGTAATGATGGACACTCGGGGAACGACTGCCCTGAAACCCATGAAGACTGCGCCTACCTCAACAACAACAACAACGGGTACCATCCACAACAAGGAGGCCAGGGGTGGAACCAGCCACGTCCACCTTTTCAGGGAGGTAATAACTACAATCCTTCTTATAATTCGAATTTCAGTTCAAACCAACCTCCCTTGAGAGAACTTGTTCTTGGCCAAGTGAAAATCAACGAAAATATAAATAGAAAGCTATTAGCCAATGACAAATCCCTGGAAAGTTTAAATGTTAAGCTTGAAACTTTGTCTTCTACTCTTAAAAACCATTTGGAGAATGTTAAAGCGGTGACCACGAGGGGTGGTAAGTCCACTCGTGATCCACCACACCCTAACCATGCAGGAAAAGCACCGGCAACCTAGGAAGAAGAACAACCAATAGATCAAGAAGAAACTAGGGAACCAGAAAAGGGAACGGCTCCACACGATTATATTGAGACCAGTTTCTTGCCATTCCCCACCCGTAACAAGAAGGCAACCGTGGATGAGCAGTTTACCCGTTTTGTTGAGATGATCCAGAAGATACATGTTAATGTCCCTTTGCTGGATGTAATGCATGTACCGACCTATGCTCGATATATCAAGGACATCATCAACAACAAACGGTCATTGCCCACCACAGAAGTTGTCAAGCTCATGGAGGAGTGTAGCGTAGCTATACTCAACCAACCCCTGGAGAAGAAGAAAGATCCAGGATGCTCCACAATCACATGTTCAATCGGGGCACAACACTTTGGCCGTGCCTTGTGTGACTTAGGAGCAAGTGTCAGCGTGATGCCAAAAGCCTTCTACGGCAAGATAAACTTCACACACCTCACACCAACCCCAATGCATCTCCAGCTGGCAGACTCCTCGGTACGGTATCCAGAGGGGATTGCAGAAGACGTACCGGTAAAAGTTAGGGACTACTTCATCCCTGTCGATTTCCTAGGGCTGGACATGGACATTTCCAAGGATACACCACTTATTCTAGGAAGACCATTCCTAAGCACTGCGGGGGCACAAATCAATGTTGGAGCCGGAGAAATCCGCTTCAATACCAACAGCAAGGAAGAAAGGTTCCCATTTCAGCCCAAGGTTGAGCAATGCTCTATGATCAAAATCAAGTTTGGGCCAAATGCACGAGGCACACAAGAAGTCATGGTAACACCATGAAAGAAGGACAACATGGTCAGCCTCGTGAAAGAAGTCATAAAGGAGGGTAAGCGTGAAGAAGTGGTAATACCAGTCCAGACTACTCCACAAGATCAACCCTCCTCATCAAGAGTGAAAAAAGCGGAGAAAGCACAGCAATCCGTCACTGCGCCTCCCAGGATGGGTGCTCAATCATAATCCAAGAGGAGTCATGCACGTCGGACTTTAAACGACGCGCCCTTGCCAAAGGAACTTTACCATTGAGGAAGCACCAGGCCGAAGGGGGGCACTAGGGGGCCCACCCTGGGGCTGGCCGACCCCACAGGTCGGCCGACCCAGGGCCAACGGCTCCTGGGCCCCACCTTCTCCAACGGCTCCATAGCCGTTGTGGCTTGCCTCTCCTCTGGTGCATGCGCCATCTTCTCTTTAAATAGAGGCCGATAGAGGGGTGATGAGCTCTCATGCCCACTCTCTCCACTCTCACTCCCTCTCACACATTCTTGCTCGGGTTTCCTTTGGATTTTGACTCAAGTTTGATTGCAAGAACACTCTCTCTCTCATTTCTTTGCTGCAAGATTGATCACATTTTTGGAGGAACAACTCTCAGGTAAGAATTTCATTTTGACTTCGCTAACATAACCCGAACCGAGTTGTTCTTGTTCGCTCTTGTTGCAAGCATGAAGGGTGCAGGTCGGAAACTTTCTGGAACTCTCAAGAGGATGACGAGGTTGGGCTCATCCCATTCACAGGGCGAGTCGAGCTCTCATTATTCCCCCGAACCTGCACGAACACCGACTACGATGGACTATGAGCAAGATGAACAAGAAGAACAGTTCGAGGAGCAAGCTGCAGAACCGCAAGCCGAGGGCATGGAGATAGATGAAGATGATGCACCGTACCTCAACTTGGAAGACGACCGTGAGCGTCAAGCCTACGCCATGATCAAGAATCGAAGCTTTCGTCATACCAGAGCCTTCGACCCGGACCTTCTCGAAAAAACAGGTATGGATGTTGACTTCGCTCGTGTTTGGCATGCGGTTGGATGGGATGGTTTTGTGCCCGTTGAGGAGAATGGTTCTCGTCTCCTCACCATCCAGTTTCTGCACTCTTTGGGAGGTGGACGATGGTGTTTCTTTCTGACTTTTTGGAGTTGAACGCTATTTTAATTGGAGAAATTTTAGTCACCTCCTTGGTTTTAGCGCGCGCTTGCCAGTTTCCCTTGCAAAAGCTTGCCGCGGTTTTGATCGACATGAGTTTTGGGGTTTGATTTCTGGTCAAGTTGTTCATGGCAAGTTTGCACCTCGGTGTAATGACATTCAAAACCCGACTCTTCGTTTGATGCACAAGTGGGTGGCTATCACTCTCTTTCCAAGAGATGATCTATGACCAGTGCGCAACGATGAGTTGATGATATTATACACCATGGTCAACTAGATCCGAATCTCCCCCACACAAGCAATGGTTAAGCAATGGCTCACAAACTTTTGGATGACGGGTCCTACTGAATGCACTTCTTTGGTTACTAGCATCGCATCAAACATGGGAATCTTAGACGGGAACCCCGTTCCTTTCATTGAGGAGCCCCGTGTTATGGTCGATGAGGCGTACTTGGTTCAAGGCCGCACGCTCAAGAAAGGCCCGGATGACTCCTTGATTTTCTTTTCGCTTGGTTATGCAAATGAAATCCCGATGCCAAACGCGGGGTATCATTTGTATAACTGCCGTTCGCTAACCATCTCTCTTGTTCCACAAGGGGAGAGCCGCCGGCATAGTGTTTCTGGTCTTCCTGGCAGGGTTACAAGAAGCAGGGCCAGAAGGGAGGAATTCATGCAGCAGCAACCTTAGCCTTAACCACAGCAATATGAGGCTGGAGGTTCGTCATGGCAGAGTGCCAGCTCCACCGAGTGGGCACGGCAGGCCTCAGGGTACCGGTCCACCAGCTCCAGCGGACCCCCACGACGTACAGCTTCGTCCAGAAGTTTTGCCACTCTGACTCGGCAGATGGGCGAGCTGAACATGCGCACCACAAACATCGACGAGTCGCTGGGCCAGCACATCGAGTCAACTCAAAACTGGCAGCGATACACAGGTGAGAGGATCCGCAACCTGGAGCAGCAACAGCAGCAATCCCAGGAGGAGTGGAGGGCCTACTACCGTTGGGCTGTGTTTAATCCCAACCAGCAGCAATGAGCCTGAAGCTAGCTTGGGGGAGGACCCTCATGAGAGGTACCTTGTATCAAACTCTATCTTTACCGCTTTTCAAAACCTTGCATGAAACCAAACAAAAATTTGCAAAACTCTGAAAATCCATAAAAATTTGCATAACCAAAATCAAATAAAAATTGACAAAACCTTTAAAAACCCAAAAAATATTTACTTGCTTTCCAGTATGTGTAGTAAGCATGTGTAGTTTTTCCTTGTTGAGATGATGAATGGTTGCTCTGTTAGTTCCTTTCATATGCCTAGTTACAACCTTATGCTCTCCCTAAGTTCTGAGTTTGGTGGCTAGATGTTCAAACCTTAAGCTTGAAACTTGTGGGTAGCGAAAAGCAGAATTCGAATCTAGGTTGTTGTGGGTTATGATATGGCTGAAAAGAGTTGCTATGATCTTCTCCTACGTGATGCTTGATATCCAGAGTATTTCTTTTCAAAAATACAAAAAAATAAAATAAAGTTCCTTGGTGATATGCAATTCCTATCCAGAGCCATATGAGTTACAAGTTTGAAAAGCCTTTTCTACATATGCAACTTGTCTTCTCATTGAGCTTTGTCAAATTGTCGTGACCCTTTGTGAGAATCACTTCATATGCCCATGATCAAGATCACGTACACGACCACTCACATGCTATACTTCTACACCTGGAAGATAGCAAGTACATCCCCATTCATCCACAAATAAAACTCCAAGTGCCATGTTTATCTCTCTCCAAAGTTATCATCATAATGTATGGGCTATACAAAAAGAAATAAAAAAAGATGCATACCCAAAGAAGGTATGCCACATGCCCACAAGGCATGTCAAAAAAAAAGGAAAAGAGAGAAAAGATGCATACCCAAAGAAGGTGTGCCACACACCCACAAGGTGTGTCAAAATAAAAGAGAAGAGAAAAAGAAAATATAGCCCATACCAAAAATATTACAAGGGAGAGAGAATTCATATAAAGGAGTAATCATACATCATCCACCAAAAATATCCACACACTTGCACATCTTAATCAAGGCTTATGACTTGTTTCTCCTTTGGATCCGGTCTTTGACTTAGCAAAATATGAGAAGCAAGTTTGCCATTATATCCTCCATACCTACAGATCCACCAAAAAAAGCCATTAGAAGTAGGATGAAAAAAAGAAAGGCGCATAAAAAGGCCTTGGTGAGGAATAAAACACATTGAGCGATCCGAGAGATCACCCGAGGAACTACAATATTTCTTTTCAAAAAAACTTTATAAAACCTCCGGATTGACGGTTGAACAAAGGAGTGGTAAGTGGTACTCTACAAGCCATTCTGACCCTCAACCGCCAAAGATGAGGATGATGCTATAAGCCCCACATGAGTAAGATAAAAGGTGCGAACTAGGCCAACTTATTTAGAATATAGGTAAGAACACTCGGTTGTGCCTTGGGCATAAGTCAGGAATGCGACATTGTACCAACTCCTGATCAACAACTTAAGTCTAAAACTTTGCTCGGGACGAGCAAAGGTCTAGCTTGGGGGAGTTGTTGACGGTGCTTAAGTGCTATTTTCACCCGTCAACTATACTCAATAATAAAGGAAAACTATATGCCTTACTCACATATTTGTATCACTAATCTCGCTCCACAGTTGTTTTTGAGTTTTGTACATTTCAGATGAGCAAGAGCGGAATAAGACGAAAACACACAGCAGACGCCACATAACTACGCAGAATATCGCATCCGGCGTCACACTCTTACAAAGAGGGCTCACATGTCAGAGGAAACGGGGCCTCCACGCAAGATGCACTAGAGGATAAGGATAAGATCTAACGAATCAACCACCCAGCAAAGGATCAGCACGAACAACTGACATGTGGGGTTGGCCGACCCCTAGGGTCGGCCGAACCTGGCCCGCAACGCGTCCAGGTGCATCTCGAGGAGGAGTCATGGCCAAGCCACCTGATCACCTTCCATATGTGCGTTGGCGGGAAACCGACCTCCAAGTAGTATAAATAGGGCCTCCCCCCTCTCAACACACACACACACACACACACACACTTCATTCCATTCTCTCCAAGAAGGTTCTCCTCTCTCTTGCTCTCTTCGCTAGGTAGCGAAGCTAGGCTAGTTTTCTTTAGCGAGCAAGTCGTCCTCGGGGTCGTTGAGCAATCCTCGGCTCCTGGTTTGGCTTTGTATCCGACTTGTCAGACTTCTATTCATAATATAGAGTTCTGCCAAGGTTGCTTTACTATCTTGATAGTTTATCAATCCATGCTCAGTTCGTTCATAAGTTATGCTACGGTCTTGGTTAGGCCAGATGATCCGGGTACGGATAGAGGTTAGTTGTGCTTTCGGGTTGCTCTAGTGTTTTACTCGTCCATCCGAAGGGTGGGAGACCTGGGGGCACTAGAGTAGTGACTTCATACACGAGCGTGGTGCTCGAGTATGCGGAATCCTTCGGATATGACCATGCTCCATGGTGTGATTGGGGTACACGGCAGGTGGTGACAGCCCTGTCCATCCGGCGTAACTGCGGTGTTGCATTTAGTGTACTCCTCGACGTTCAGGTTCGGTGTAGGAGTTCATGCAAAGAGGTAACGGGACTTGATGTACTCCGGTGCGGGACCTTCTCCCCGCTATCCCATTTTCCTGGTACCTGCAGTCCTAACCATGATCTAACATGACCCCAGCTTTGGATAGAAGCACTAGGACACCAAACCTAGCCTAAGCTCCAGCTGACTTGATGTAGGATAGAGTAGTTCTTTATTTTATAGTTTCTCTCCTTTATTCCTTCCTCTTGGAGTGTGGATGTGTGCTGTGTCACATTACCCTTGCTTATTCTTTACTTGGACTTACCCCTGTTAGAGCATTGCCTATTACTTGAGGCACAATGTCATGGTTAATGTTGAGTACAATACCTTTGCCACTGCCGTCCTTTGGGACACAAATAAATGATGATACCCTTACTCTCCGGGTGAAATGCTACAATGATATATTCGTGCGTTTGCGGATCCATCTATAATCGTATTGATTATACCACAAGCGTGGCACCCCTTGGGTGCAGTTGCTAGGATTGGTTCGGCGCCCTGATTTCTAATGATTGCACTAAGGACCGCCAACAGGCATTTCTGGTGCCGTTGCTGGGAATTAACCATTCCTAGTGACTGCACTAAGAAATGTCAACAGGAGGCAGCTGTGACACCCTAGGTGTCTACAGAGTAGAACTGCAATTATTTTATGCATCATGTGCTCGAATTGCTTGAGCAAGGATCTTATTTTAAAAGTATAAGGTCATTTGTGTAAATATGATTTTATGCAAGGTTCTTTCTATAAGTTAATTTGAATAAGATGTGTGAATCTTGCTTTTGAGAAGGGTGTCTTTGTAAAATTCAGGGTAATCATTACATGGCAGAAAATTTTAAATTTTAGTCTAAACTTTAAGTGAATTTGCTTTGCAAAAGCCAAAAGTCCATTAAATTCAAAATCCTTTCTATGTTTTCAAAATAACTTGTCAACCTTTGGTCAAGTCAATTTTTGCACAACATCAAAGTTGTAGATCTTGAAAATTTGAACAACTTTCATGTTGGGCACCTTTTTCATTTGAGCCATAGTTTAGGAGTTATTTTTGTTTCACAGTAGGGTCCATAAACTTTTTAGAAATTACAAACCAGTCCAGCCTTCATCTTCTACCTCTCTGCCTCTCTGCTTCTCGGTCGCCGGCACTGAACGGCGCCGCCCAACGCCGTGGAGGGCCGCAGGCCACCTCCTGCTGCTCCACCGCCACACATGGCACCCCCGCAACCCCCTAGCCCCGCCTCCCCTCGCACTGGCACCCTCCTCTCCTCGCCACGCCACCCCGACGAGCTCTGTGGACGCCACCTCACCGCCGCCGTGGCCAGCCCAGGGCAGTGCCCCAGCTCCCCTACTCTCGCGTGCAGCAGCACCAACAGAACCCCCTCATTCTATTTCTCTCGCTTCCTCGCCAAATCCCCGCCCCGAAAACCCAGAACACCGCTGCCGTCCACCCGAACTCCGGCGAGCTCGAGCTCATCGTCGACACGCCGCTCCAGATCTTCCCTGACCCTCTCGACCCCTAGCGAGCTCCACCTTGGGCCCGCGAAGCTCACCAGCCTCCCCTTGTCGCCAATCCCTCACCAGAGAACCTCGCTGCCATTGAACCTCCACCGCTGCTCCCTGTCCACCGCCGTCGAGCACCTTCCCGACCTTCTCCCACCGATCCAAGACCACCAAAAGGTGCGCAGGGACTTCCTCCTTCTTTCCCCTAACCTCCCCCTCGCCCCAGGGCCGGACCTCGCCCGGATCTGTTGCGCCGTGCCTCCCCTGCTCCGGCCAGGGACCTCGTTTGAAAAGAAAAGAAAGTTCCAGGGGCTAATTTGAGAAATGTTCATGAACTCTAGAATTCAATCTAGTGAACTTTGAAAATGCCTAGAAATTTGTAGAAAACCAAAAAAATACAAATCCAAATTTTTTGGAATCCTTGTTACAAGATCTACAAGTTTTGTTACATCCATACATCCGGGCTAATTTGGTATGTATTTTAATCCAAGAAAAAGAATAGAATAAATAGGCTTTAATTGTTCTAAGAGTTGTACTCAGTAAATTTTTGTGATTTTTTGCTAGCAAGTGTTTTGCAATGTTGCTAGTACCTGGTAAAAATTTGAACCCTTTTTGACATCATTAACTAGGTCAAAGTTTCAAGATTCCTAGATCTACTAGCTTTGCTAATGTATTTATACTGGTAGAAATATTAAAGTTCTGAGTGTGATCCTATTTCCATACATTCATGTCACTGAAACCTTGCTATTGCGAAAGTTTAGGAAATTGTAGATGTGTTTAACTATATCTTTGATTTAATGCTTGTTAAGTAGGCTTTAATTATGGAAAATAATTTATTTTCGTGATAAATCATGCAAATATTTCTGATTGTTCATTTTGAGTATTTTAGCTTGTCCATTAAGTTTGAACACTAGATCTTGTCTAGAACAGAAGTTAAAAATGAATCTTGATGTGTTGATGCTAGTTTTGTTCTTTTTATCAGACTTATTTATTTGCAGATAAAATCATGAAAAATTTACACAAGCTTAGTTAATACTTTTTTGGTATTCTGTTAAATTTATATAATCTGATCTGCTCTAGTTCAGCCTGTAGAATTTAATCTTATTATAGGTGCTGTCTGAATAAATATTTTATTCTGAATAATTGGTTGTATGAAATGGCATGAAATTTTCAGAGTAAATTTCTCTCTGTACTACCTGTTTGAAATAACTTTGTTGCATTTAAATGCTGGTTTTATTCTGAGTTACTCAATTCTTAGCGAACCATGTTTTAAATGCAATGTGAGTTAACTAAAACTTACTTTGTGAAGTTAATCAAGTTGTCTTGTGAGGTTAATCCTATTGTTTGTGTAATAAGAAAGGTTAAATAACTACTCTATAAATGATTGCCCATATATTTAGTTATGTTTGTTATCTTTTAAACTGCAACTTTATTGTGAAGTGTGTGTTTATAATATCGTTTCTTGCATCACATATAGATACGACTGTTCTAGCTGATGGGACGTACGAGTTGATCCAGGAGTCCGAAGGAGGTGATCAAGAAGCCCAGGTGATCTCCACTATACTGACTGAAGACCCGGACCAAAGTCCGGAAGAGCCCAATGCTGAGTTAGCTAGTGACTACCGCGAAGGCAAGACCCAGACATAACCCAGTTTTTCAAATTATACACTTTATATACTATATATTTGTGCATTTACAGTTCTTAGGAATTAAATTGAAACCCTAGATGCATGATCCTAGGAACCTATGTATTGAACACTAGATTCGAGTCCGAATTAGATGCTATGCTAATAGGACCGGTAAAAGTCGAGTGATTGCCTGTCACTGGCGAGCTCTATAGGAGTTGCTTGTTTACTTTCTGCAATCAATATAAGGACGACAGACGGGGTCATGTTCGATATCATGACCTTGGGTAAGACCCCATCTGTGTTGATGAAATCTGCTTAGGTCGCGGTGTGTGGTAGCGGTGGTTAAGTGTTTGAATGTACTAGCCACATGCCGTAAATATGGTACGCGGTAAGCCTAGTAGCCGATCGGACCGGGGAGTGGATATACCTTTCACTCTCTCTTAGAGATAGGTTTTTATTTATGTTTATGTTGCGCAACACCACGGGTGTAGGGAGGAAGTTGTTGCCCTGTAGTCGGGGAGAGTGACACTATCCACAAGCCGAAATGAAAGGTCAACGGTTGTTTGGGAACGACCCGACGGTGTTCCAAACGTGTGTGTTAGGTCTGCCTGGCCAGGTTAACAAATTCAATTTGAATCATCCGCTTCTCACGGTTTGGGACTGCTTGATTCCTTTGCCACACAGAGTAATAAGAGTAACATTATTATGATCAATCTTGATGTTTGATTAAAGTTCTACCATGATTGATTAGAGTTAGATGCTTACATAGAATGGTTAATCAACATTATGATCAATCTTGATGTTTGATTAAAGTTCTACCATGATTGATTAGAGTTAGATGCTTACATAGAATGGTTAATCAACTAGAACATTGAAAGCTAAAATCTGAAGTTAAGGACATACTCTTTGTTGCTTTTCAGCAAAAGGAAAACCAGATCCTATCAGAACCCTGCTTAGTCTAGTTAAGTGGACTAAGTATATTCATTGACGGTTAAGTCTTGCTGAGTATTAGTATACTCAGCCTTGCTGTTGAAACCTTTTTTTTCAGGTATGAGTTTTGAGGACTAGATCGCTAGTCGGACTTACCCCTGCTCTTTGCCTACTGGCTGGTCCGTAGAGTGGGATCTGTCTCCGGCCGGCAATGACCCCGATGAGTGATACCTTGCTTGGGCTAGTTTGGTATCCTTTTGCGACGTGTTGTAGCCGTCGTGTTTTCTTTCCACTGCTTAACTCTGAACTTTAAACTTATGGCTTGTATAACGTTTTTGTAAGTTTGGATCTGTAATAAGTACTTTGAAACAAGTTGTAATCACTACTATGCATGTGTTGTAAAATATGTATGGTTGTAATATCTCTAGACTCGCCTTCGTGTGGGATATGCTTGTTCGATCCGAGAACCGGTGGTTGTATCGGGACGTTACCCGACAGACCAAGAATTGTTCCGTTTGAAGTGCATTTGAGTCGATGATGCGTTTATGGTGATGGCCAGCGCAATTGAGCCGGGATAATTCAGGTGGTTCTGCCACAGCAGGTATCCGAGCTGCAAGTGTACACCAGAGGTGTTGGAACCTTAAAAATTGATTTCCATATAGAATTTAACCAACAAAGTATTTATAAAACTATGTTGGTTTCGTTAAGGATTGTGCATATAACGTAAAGCCCTAAGGGAAATTATGGGAGTGTTACTTGGTGGCTATCTACTTATGGTTTATTTATATCTGACATCCAGCACTTTACATTTCTGTCAAACCTTACTTTTGTGCACAATCAACCCTTAAATTCTATAACGACGCACCTACGCTAAGGTAAGAAGGTAAGGATCCTCAGTCAACTGAGGGAGTCTGACCTTCCCGTCGGTGATGCGAGCCGAACGCTGCCCTCAAGCAGTGGCTTACTTGAGGTGCTCCCAATATACCAACTATTAGTTGACTATATTGGAAGTAAAGTATACTCAGTCAGCTGAGGGAGTCTGACCTTCCCGTCGGCGATGCGAACCGAACGCTGCGCTCAAGCAGTGGCCTACTTGAGCTGCTGTCAATATACCGACCATCAGTAACTTATATTGGGAGTAAAGGAACTCGTGAATACACTATCTCAGTGGCGAATGTTAACGTTGGCCATAAGGCGGAAATTGTATGGCTGCCGCTTCTATAGTGAGCGGTAATGTATGGGGACGCTTTCATGAATGCTGGCATGAAAGGTTCAATGCATATATATGTTCTGTCAATCTTCTGCAGATACACTAACCGCGATTCGATAAGTTAAGAACGGTTAGAATTTATCGACTAGATATTATAGGGAGAGATGTATCTATGTTATGCCACCGTACTAACCGCGTAAGCCCAACAATATTTGCCAATTGTTTATCTTGTGAGGGCGAATAGAACGTGCATGCATAATTTGATGATGTTTGATTTGATTTCTAGCATTTGAAATTGTTACATGAGCCTTTTTAAGGAATTTCTAGTGTGGATCTTCATGAATAGATCTTAGGAGCATGTTTGTTGGAAAACTTAGACTTTCTTGGATGTAAAAGATGGAATTGAGTCATGCCTTCATCCATAGCCCCATCTTGATGTCATAATGATCTTTTTGTTCCATAGAATCTCAAATGATGAACCAGTACCAATTGTGGTTTGTTTACTTCCTGAGCCTTGTAATCTTTTGAATCAGAATCATATTTTTCCGCAGCCTTCTTAAAAACTTTATTTGAGAAGTCTTGAGATAATCATATAACTCACATTTGAATCTTCTTGATTCAGATTGCGGACCTTCCGAGTATCTTCTGGGATGATGATGGATATGCTCATACTGATTGCCTGTACTGGGAGGGCTTTCCTAGGATTTTGTGGGATACTCTTCATACTTTGCACTACCCAGAACCACCCCGGTACAAGGGATGACAATTTTCTGAGGATGGAGTTCAAAAGTGCAGGGCCACCATGACCATTCCTCAGCACCCCAGTTTGGATTGGCCGCCTATTGAGATTGAGGTGGTTGGATATTGCCTTGTGGATGCTTTTGAGATAGCAGCTCTCAAAGCTATTTCCACCTTCTGTGAGCATCATCCGAATGAAGTGGCCGCTTATCCTATTGGCTTGTTTCCGGCAGTCAGTGCTGGCAATGTAGAGTGGCTCTTCAGGACCACCCACTTTGGTCACTTATCTGGAGATGTGGCTGAGGAGACTATCCAGGCGGTGATTAGGTATATGAATGCCCAGTACCGCTATCAGGTCCTTCAGAAGAGGCACATGGATCAGGTGATGGACTTGGCCCAGACTTTTTAGCGAGGTCTTAGCCTGAGAGACACTCAGATTCAGGGGCTTAATGAGGCTGTTGCTGGGAGAGATCACGCTCTTGCACAGTACAAGCTTTAGGTTCTGGAGCATGGTGCTGAAATAGTGCAGCGCAACATGGTGATTGCCTTTCTTCAGGAGTAGGTTCACGAGCTCCAAATGGAGCTGGGTGATGCTATGGACCATATTGGTATGCTCCATGAGCAGCCAATACCCCCAGTTGTCCCAGCCGAGCCTGCAGCATCAGAAGAAGAAGAAGACCCAGAGGAGATTGAGGGAGTCTCAGAGATAGATTTCGAGCACGCGCCTGCTGAGCCTAACCCTCAGCCGGATGACTCTTCCTCTGGCATTGCTTCCTCTGTGGGCAACCTCGACGACTTCTAGGCATCTTAGGATAGTCCTAGTTAGTATGTGATCTTCCTTGTTGTAGTATATGTAAATAGGGAAATGAAATGTTGTAAAATAGCCCTAGGAAGGAGTACCACTTGTTGTTGGCAAGTCACCTGGAATGCCCCCTGATAGAGATATCGAATTCGTTATCGAGCTTCAACCCGGTACCGCCCCTATTTCTAAGAGGTCGTACCGTATGCCTCCAAAAGAGTTGGCAGAATTAAAAATCCAACTGCAAGACCTTCTTGACAAGGGTTTTATCCGTCCAAGTGCTTCACCATGGGGATGTGCAGCCCTATTTGTGAAGAAGAAGGACAACAACTTGAGGCTATGTGTTGACTATCGACCACTCAATGCGGTCACTATTAAAAATAAGTATCATCTTCCCCGCATTGATATCCTGTTTGATCAGTTAGCTGGAGCCAAAATTTTCTCTAAGATCGATCTTCGTTCTAGCTACCATCAAATAAAGATCAAGCCATGTGATATTCCGAAAACAACTTTCTCGACCAGATATGGACTTTATGAATATCTAGTTATGTCTTTTGGCCTTACCAATGCCCCGGCATACTTTATGTACCTGATGAATTCAGTCTTCATGCCGGAACTGGATAAATTCGTCGTGGCGTTCATCGACGATATTTTGATCTACTCCAAGAATGAAGAAGATCATGCTCAGCATTTACACATCGTTCTTCAGCGATTACGAGATCATCACCTTTACGCCAAATTCTCCAAGTGCGAATTTTGGCTAGACAGTGTGAAATTTTTGGGTCATACTATCTCTAGTGAAGGTATATCTGTTGATCCAACTAAAGTACAGGAAGTGATGGATTGGGAACCCCCTACTTCAGTCCATCAGATTCGCAGTTTTCTCAGTTTAGCTGGATACTATCGTCGATCCATTCCTAATTTCTCTAGAATAGCCAAACCTATGACGGAGTTATTAAAGAAAGGAGTGAAATTTGTTTGGGATGATAAATGTGAAGAAGCCTTTCAAACTCTCAAAGCGCGACTAACTACTGCTCCAGTGTTGGCTACACCAGACAGTACCAAACCTTTTGATGTCTATTGTGATGCTTCTGGTACGGGACTTAGTTGTGTACTTATGCAAGACAACCAAGTGATCGGTTATGCATCAAGAGCTCTCCGGAATCATGAGAAGAATTATCCAACACATGATCTGGAGTTAGCAGCTGTCATACATGCTCTTAAGCTCTGGAGACATCATCTTATGGGAACTCATTGTAATATTTACACTGACCATAAGAGCCTCAAGTATATCTTCACCCAAGCTGATCTCAACATGAGACAGAGACGCTGGCTAGAATTGATAAAGGACTATGATCTAGAAGTGCACTATCATCCAGGAAAGGCTAATGTGGTTGCGGATGCACTCAACCACAAGTCACAATGCCATTGTCTATCTTTAGAGCCATTCAATTAAACTACATGCCAGGAAATGATGAAACTAAACCTAGAAATGGTACCTCAAGGAAGTCTGAACCATATAGCTGTCGAGCCTACATTTCATGATAGCACATCATGGCACAATTACATGATGAGGGTATCAAAATCATCAAGGAAAAGCTGTCCCAGGGAGAAGCAAAGTACAAATGTTTCCGTGTGGATCATCAAGGAGTTTTGTGGTTTGAATCTCATCTTGTTGTACCCAAGAATCACCAGCTTAGAAAACAAATTCTTGATAAGGCACATCTATCGAAGTTTTCTATTCATCCCGGTAGTATCAAGATGTACCAGGATCTTAAACAGAATTTCTAGTAGACTCGAATGAAAAGAGAGATCGCCAAATATGTTTCTGAGTGTGATGTCTTTCAAAGAGTTAAGGCTAGTCACTTGAAAGTAGCTGGTACTCTGCAACCTTTACCCATTCCATCCTGGAAATGGGAGGACATTAGTATGGATTTTATCGTTGGTTTACCCAACACTTCTCAGAAGCATGATTCTGTTTGGGTAATCATTGATAGACTCACCAAGACTGCTCATTTTATTCCTATGCATACAACTTATTCTGCCAAGAGATATGCAGAGATCTATCTCGACCAGATTGTCTGTTTGCATGGAGTTCCAAAGATGATCATTTCTGATCATGGGGCGCAGTTTATTGCATGTTTCTGGGAGCAATTGCAAGAATCCCTTGGAACCAAATTGATTCGTAATTCAGCTTATCATCCACAAACAAATGGCCAAACTGAACGAATCAATCAAATTCTTGAAGATATGTTGAGAGCATGTGTTATTCAATATGGCAAGAATTGGGATAAGTGCCTAGCACTGGCAGAGTTCTCATATAATAACAGTTATCAATCCAGCTTGCAAATGGCACCATTTGAAGCATTATATGGTCGAAGGTGTCGAACTCCTTTAAGTTGGTCACAAGCTGGAGAACGCAAAATCTTTGGGCCAGATCTAGTCATTGAGGCAGAAGAGAAAGTCAAAGTTATCCAGACTAATCTTAAAATAGCCCAATCAAGACAGAAAAGTTATGCAGACAAAAGAAGAGATCATTTATAGTTCAAAGTAGGGGATTTCGTATATCTATGAGTATCTCCTACTAGAGGTGATCAACGTTTCGGCATAAAAGGGAAATTGGCACCCCGATACATCGGACCCTTTGAAATCATCGAAACTTGTGGACCAGTTGCCTACCGAATCCGTCTTCCTTCTCAGTTGGCCGCCATTCATGATGTCTTTCATATATCTCAACTCAAGAAGTGCATCAAAGTGCCCACTGAGATCATTAAACCACAAGATATCGAAATTGAATCCGATCTATCTTATGCTGAGTATCCAATCAGAGTTCTTGACACCAAAGAAAAAAGTACCAGAAGGGAGAAAGTTAGAATGTACAAAATCTAGTGGAATCACCATACTGAGGAAGAAGTGAAGCGTCCCCTCATAAGAGAAGACTTAAATGTGCTACAAAAATCAGTCCCAGGAGGCTGATGACACATTTATTACATCAGATGGTTCATTACCGTACAACTCTACGCGGCAGTGAGCAGAGGAACGCCACTATCGCGAGGATTACAATCCACACACACGCAACGATATTAAAAACAAAGAGAAAATCATCAGAGTCTGACGCCATGCGGTATCTTCTGCGGGTTACCCTAATCCACAGGCAAGGCTGGGTGCAGGACGGTACCCCTACTCAATGTCGTTAGGCACAAAGTCTGGATCTTCTTCTGTAAAAATAAAGAATGGGGTGAGTACAAACGTACTCAGCAAGTCCAACCACACCCATGGAGGGGTATAAGCAGAATATAATGCACATGATAAATCAAAGATAAGGCTAGAGTTTGATTTGCGGAAAGCAATATTTTATGCAGGGGTTCATTTGAAAGAAAACATTTGTAAAACCAGTTTCCTTATACCGAGTAACACAAAGGGTTGATCCACACGGGATCCATGTTTTAGACTGGTACCGGACTCCTCATCCGCCGTAGCACACGGCACAACTGCCGGACACATTTCCAAAACAACTCACGCCAACCCATCCCGAAGTAAACACTAGTTGTGAGACCACACCGTAACTCGCCCAGTACCGTGGGCACGGACTACTCGAATAGATTCTTAACTCTGCAGAGATGTGCAACTTTACCCACAAGTGGGGTACCGCAACTCGATCACCTTAGTGTCGGTGCAGATCCCAACAAAGCCATTACCCACCTTAGCTAAACCTGACTAGCCATCACAGGATGCACTAAGGGGTCATCGACCGTTCACTTAGGTATAACCGGGCATAAGTCACTCGGGGCTTATCCCTTCTCCTTAGTCACCCGTTGCTCTCAGCTCTCCTGATGGCTATCAAATTAATTAGTGGGATTTATGCTAAGCCGTTGCCCATTCAATAGTCGAGTGGTTTGCACGAAAGTGGAGTTAGGTGAGATGTAACACTAACTCGGTCCTTAGTTGTGACAAGATGGATATCTCCCTTCCTTGCCCTGCCACACCGGCACGAGCACACCAAACGGCAAATCACACTGAAATGCCGTCCATCCCGTCTAGACTCATCTTTCGAAAATCCACTTTTATCCCTTCCCACACACACAACTTTTCATTATAAAACAAGTTGTATAAAGTAGCGGATCCTAAGCGTTCTAGTATCGATTAACGTCCAAGCAAATTCAGACATTAATCTAGGTGATCAAGGAATGGTTATCACAAATCAAGGGGTGGCTAGCCAACCGTGTTTTCATGCACGCAAAACATATGCAATTTTATAAAACAGGCCAATAAGTTGTGTTTATAAAAAATAGGACAAAAACATGCATCAAAGGATGGAATTGAACTTGCCGTCTTCGTAGCCTTCGGGGAGGTCCTGTCCTTCGGGTTCGAGGTCGTGGAACTGATCCTCGTTCCCTTGCTCGCAGTACTGCTCGTCGACGGGTTCTCCCTCATTCACACCATGATCTACGACGCACACAAATAAACACACAATAAATACAAAGAAATAAATATTTTATCGTTGAGCTCGAATCAGAAAAGGTTAAGATATAGGGATAGGGATAATATTTTTGGGAGATTTTCTAATGGCACGGCCAATACTATATTAGAAATGGCGCGGTCAGATTTGGAGGCACTCGGAGGATTTTTGGCGCATGAAATAATAGGTTAAGGAGACATTTAAAGGCTAAACCGTACTTAGGGAGAGTCGTAAATGGGATGAGCGGGTAGTATATGATTTTATAGGAATTTAGGGAAAAGAATAAGTGAATCAGAGTTGTGACGGTGGAGTTATGGCTCTGTAATTGTGGCTCTTAATTAAATTCCGAAAATGGAAAATAATATAGGGAAGGGGTGCACGAGCTGTTGGTCCAAGAATTGGGTTTTGCGGCTCGTGTTTGGGCTGGTGATTTTTTTTCTGGGCTGGGTGTACAACGGGACAGCAAGGCCCATAGTGAGGGGCTGGACCCAAAAAGTAAACACTACTTGTGAGGCCACACCGTAACTCGCCCAGTACCGTGGGCACGGACTACTCGAATAGATTCTTAACTCTGCAGAGATGTGCAACTTTACCCACAAGTGGGGTACCGCAACTCGATCACCATAGTGTCGGTGCAGATCCCAACAAAGCCATTACCCACCTTAGCTAAACCTGACTAGCCATCACAAGATGCACTAAGGGGTCATCGACCGTTCACTTAGGTATAACCGAGCATAAGTCACTCGGGGCTTATCCCTTCTCCTTAGTCACCCGTTGCTCTCAGCTCTCCTGATGGCTATCAAATTAACTAGTGGGATTTATGCTAAGCCGTTGCCCATTCAACGGTCGAGTGGTTTGCACGAAAGTGGAGTTAGGTGAGATGTAACACTAACTCGGTCCTTAGTTGTGACAAGATGGATATCTCCCTTCCTTGCCCTGCCACACCGGCACGAGCACACCAAACGGCAAATCACACTGAAATGCCATCCATCCCGTCTAGACTCATCTTTCGAAAATCCACTTTTATCCCTTCCCACACACAGACCTTTTCATTATAAAACAAGTTGTATAAAGTAGCGGATCCTAAGCGTTCTAGTATCGATTAACGTCCAAGCAAATTCAGACATTAATCTAGGTGATCAAGGAATGGTTATCACAAATCAAGGGGTGGCTAGCCAACCGTGTTTTCATGCACGCAAAACATATGCAATTTTGTAAAATAGGCCAATAAGTTGTGTTTATAAAAAAATAGGACAAAAACATGCATCAAAGGATGGAATTGAACTTGCCGTCTTCGTAGCCTTCGTGGAGGTCCTGTCCTTCGGGTTCGAGGTCGTGGAACTGATCCTCGTTCCCTTGCTCGCGTTACTGCTCGTCGACGGGTTCTCCCTCATTCACACCATGATCTACGACGCACACAAATAAACACACACAATAAATACAAAGAAATAAATATTTTATCGTTGAGCTCGAATCGGAAAAGGTTAAGATATAGGGATAGGGATAATATTTTTGGGAGATTTTCTAATGGCACGGCCAATACTATATTAGAAATGGCGCGGTCAGATTTGGAGGCACTTGGAGGATTTTTGGCGCATGAAATAATAGGTTAAGGAGATGTTTAAAGGCTAAACCGTAGTTAGGGAGAGTCGTAAATAGGATGAGCGGGTAGTATATGATTTTATAGGAATTTAGGGAAAAGAATAAGTGAATCAGAGTTGTGACGGTGGAGTTATGGCTCTGTAATTGTGGCTCTTAATTAAATTCCGAAAATGGAAAATAATATAGGGAAGGGGTGCACGAGCTGTTGGTCCAAGAATTGGGTTTTGCGGCTCGTGTTTGGACTGGTGATTTTTTTTCTGGGCTGGGTGTACAACGGGACAGCAAGGCCCATAGTGAGGGGCTGGACCCGAAAAGCTCACGAGCCTTCATCTGCTCACGGGAAAGGAACAGGGCGTCGCCCCTTCTCTCTGCGTCGCCATGGCCGCAGGCTCGAGCTCTCGGAGCTTTTCGAGTACGGCGCTTCCGGCCACGATTCTCGAATCTAAGAGCATGGGAAGAGAGAGGAGGGAGAGGGGGGTTCCACTTTGGTGGCTCCGGGCATGGGAGATGGAGGTGGGCTACGGTGGACACGGCGGCCATGGTCATGGTGACCGGGAGCTCGTGGAGAGCCCTGTACAGGAAGGCGTAGGGAGGGTCGCAGCTTGGGAGAGGTGGAGGAAGGTGTGGAGATGCTCACCGTCGAGGGAATTGGACCGAGATGGCCTAGGCGAGTAGATCGACGGAAGTGCTCTGCTTTTGGGGAAGAAACAGAGGAGAAGAAATTGGAGTGAGGAGGAAGTCAGGCAGCGCAGCTGGGCGGCTCGGAGGCATGTGATGGTGATGGTGGCGGAGAGCAACTGGGGCGCCTTTTATAGGCGAGACGAGGCGGTGGAGGAGGGCGGCACGGCTGCGAGCTCTGCAGCTCGTTAATGGCAGTGGGGCACCGCGTGTGCGGCCAGCCCAGCTCGCCGGCGAGCACGAGCGCCTAGGCAGGGATGGGACGGGGCAGGGCCAGCGGCCACAAGCGGGGAAGGCGATGTCCTGGGGGCGATGGCCGGCTAGCGAGCATCGCGGGGCACCATTAATGGCGCTCCGGCCACTTGCTCGTGTCGCGACGCGGCGGCGCTGTTCGGGCAGTGCGCTCGGTGGGCGGCGCGGCGAAGTAGGTGACAGGACGCGTCGAGCAGCGGCGAGCGGCGCGGCGGGCGTCCTGGGCACGCGGAGCGCGTGGGTACGGGCGCGCAGCAGGGCGAGCACGCGCACGGGGCAAGCTCAGGGACGTGCGCGCGCACAGCCAGGAAACAGGGGAGAAGGAAAGGGAAAGAAGAAAGGAGAAGGAAAGAAGAAAAGAAAAGGAAAAGGAAAAGGAGGAGGAGAGAAAAAAAAAGAGGGAAGGAAAAGAAAAGAGGAGCGAGGCGGGATTCGCGGCGGGCGTTCGCGCGTGGGCGACAGGCAGCCGAGCGACGCGGGATGGGACGGCGGCGAGGAAAAAAAATAGAGAGAGAGAGCAAGGTTCAGTCGGCGGAAAAGGGAGAAGAAAAGGTGGAATGATGATTGGGACGGTTAGGGTTAAATGAGCTCAACGATGAAAAGTTTTGAAAAAAAATTTAACACGTGATTTAATTTGGTAAATTTTTGGGATGTCACAAGAAGCCACTTGGGAGACTGAAACTTATCTCCAAAGAAATTTTCCCGACTTTCTTAGAACCAATCCAGGTACCAAATCTTTCCATCTTTAATCTTCCTGTAATCTTGTTGCGAGATTCCTTTTAGGGGGGAAGGCTGTGACACCCTAGGTGTCTGCACAGTAGAACTGCAATTATTTTATGCATCATGCTCTCGAATTGCTTGAGCAAGGATCTAATTTTAAAAGTATAAGGTCATTTGTGTAAATATGATTTTATGCAAGGTTCTTTCTATAAGTTAATTTGAATAAGATGCGTGAATCTTGCTTTTGAGAAGGGTGTCTTTGTAAAATCAGGGTAATCATTACATGGCAGAAAATTTTACATTTTAGTCTAAACTTGAAGTGAATTTGCTTTGCAAAAGACAAAAGTCCATTAAATTCAAAATCCTTTCTATGTTTTCAAAATAACTTATCAACCTTTGGTCAAGTCAATTTTTGCACAACATCAAAGTTGTAGATCTTCAAAAGTTGAACAACTTTCATGTTGGGCACTTTTTCATTTGAGCCCTAGTTTAGGAGTTATTTTTGTTTCACAGTAGGGCCCCTAAACTTTTAAGAAATTATAAACCAGTCCAGTCTTCATCTTCTACCTCTCTGCTTCTCGGTCGCCGGCGCTGGACGGCGCCGCCCGCCGCCGTGGAGGGTCGCAGGACACCTCCTGCTGCTCCACCGCCACACATGGCACCCCCGCAACCCCCTGGCCCTACCTCCCCTCGCGCTGGAGCCCTCCTCTCCTCGCCACGCCACCCCGACGAGCTTTGTGGCCGCCACCTCGCCTTCGCCGTGACCAGCACAGGGCAGTGCCCTGGCTCCCCTCCTCTCGTGCGCAGTAGCACCAGCAGAACCCCCTCATTCTATTTCTCTCGCTTCCTCGCCAAATCCCCACCCCGAAACCCCAGAACACTGCCGCCGTCCACCCGAACTCCGGCGAGCTCGAGCTCACCGTCGACATGCCGCTCCAGACCTTCCCCGACCCTCTCGACCCCTAGCGAGCTCCACCTTGGGCCTGCGAAGCTCACCAGCCTCCCCTTGTCGCCAATCCCTCACCGGAGAACCTCGCCGCCGTTGAACCTCTGACGCCGCTCCCTGTCCACCGCCGTCGAGCACCTTCCCGACCTTCTCCCAGCGATCCAAGACCACCAAAAGGTGTGCAGGGACTTCCTCCTCCTTTTCCCTAACCTCCCCCTCGCCCCAGGGCCGGACCTCGCCGGGATCTGCAGCGCCGTGCCTCCCCTGCTCCGGCCAGGGACCTCGTTTGAAAAGAAAAGAAAGTTCCAGGGGCTAATTTGAGAAATGTTCATGAACTCTAGAATTCAAACTAGTGAACTTTAAAAATGCCTAGAAATTCGTATAAAAATCATAAAAATATAAATCTAATTGTTTTGGAATCCTTGTTACAAGATCTACAATTTGTGTTACATCGATATCTTCAGTTTTGGTATGTATTTTAATCCAAGAAAAAGAATAGAATAAATAGGCTTTAACTGTTCTAGGAGTTGTACTCAGTAACTTTTTGTGATTTTTGGCTAGAAAGTGTCTTGCAGTGTTGCTAGTACCTGGTAAAAATTTGAACCCTTTTTGACATCATTAACTAGGTCAAAGTTTCAAGATTCTTAGATCTACTAGCTTTGCTAATGTATTTATGCTGGTAGAAATTTTAAAGTCCTCAGTGTGAAACTGTTTCCATACATTCATGTCACTGAAACCTTGCTATTGTGAAAGTTTAGGAAATTTTAGATCTATTTAACTATATCTTTGATTTAATGATTGTTAAGTAGGATTTAATTATGGAAAATAATTTATTTTCAATATAAATCATGCAAATATTTCTGAGTGTTCATTTTGAGTATTTTAGCATGTCCATTAAGTTTGAACACCAGATCATGTCTAGAACAGAAGTTAAAAATGAATCTTGATGTGTTGATGCTAGTTTTTTCTTTTTATCAGAATTATTGATTTGCAGATAAAATAATGAAAAAGTTATAGAAGCTTAGATAATACTGTGTTAGTATGCTGTTAAATTTATAGCCTCTGATCTTCTCTAGTTCAGCCTGTAGAATTTAATCTTGTTATAGGTGCTGTCTGAATAAATATTTTATTCTGAATAATTGGCTGCATGAAATGGCATGAAATTTTCTGTGTAGATTTCTCTCTGTACTAACTGTTTGAAGTAATTTTTTTGCATTTAAATGCTGGTTGTATTCTGAGTTACTCAATTCTTAGCGAACCATGTTTTAAATGATATGTGAGTTAACTAAAACTTACTTTGTGAAGTTAATCAAGTTGTCTTGTGAGGTTAATCCTGTTGTTTGTGTAGTAAGAAAGGTTAAATAACTACTCTATAAATGATTGCCCATATACTTAGTTATGTTTGTTATCTTTTAAACTGCAACTTTATTGTGAAGTGTGTGTTTATAATACCGTTTCTTGCATCACATATAGATACAACTGTTCTAGTTGATAGGAAGTACGAGTTGATCCAGGAGTCTGAAGGAGGTGATCAAGAAGCCCAGGTGAACGCTGCTGTACTGACTGAAGACCTGGACCAAAGTCCGGAAGAGCCCAAGGCTGAGTTAGCTAGTGACTACCGCGAAGGCAAGCCCCGGACATAACCCAGTTTTTCAAATTATGCACTTTATATACTATTTATTTGTGCATTTACAGTTCTTAGGAGTTGAATTGAAACCCTAGATGCATGATCCTAGGAACCTATGTATTGAACACTAGATTCGAGTCCGAATTAGATGCTATGCTAACAGGACCGGTAAAAGTCGAGTGATTGCCTGTCACTCGCGAGCTCTATAGGAGTTGCTTATTTACTTTCTGCAATCAATATAAGGACGACGGACGGGGTCATGTTCGATATCATGAACTTGGGTGAGACCCGTCTGTGTTGATGAAATCTGCTAAGGTCGCGGTGTGTGGTAGCGGTGGTTAAGTGTTTGAATGTACTAGCTACATGCCGTAAATATGGTACGCGGTAAGCCTAGTAGCCGATCGGACCAGGGAGTGGATATATCTTTCACTCTCTCTTAGAGATAGGTTTTTATTTATGTTTATGTTGCGCAACACCACGGGTGGGTGCAGGGAGGAAGTTGGTGCCCTGTAGTCGGGGAGAGTGACACTATCCACAAGCCGGAATGAAAGGTCAACGGTTGTTTGGGAACGACCTGACGGTGTTCCAAATGTGTGTGTTAGGTCTGCCTGGCCAGGTTAACAAATTCGATTCGAATCATCCGCTTCTCACGGTTTGGGACTGCTTGATTCCTTTGACACACAGAGTAATAAGAGTAACATTATTATGATCAATCTTGATATTTGATTAAAGTTCTACCATGATTGATTAGAGTTAGATGCTTACATAGAATGGTTAATCAACTAGAACATTGAAAGCTAAAATATGAATTTAAGGACCTACTCTTTGTTGCTTTTCAGCAAAAGAAAAATCAGAGCCTATCAGAACCCTGCATAGTCTAGTTAAGTGGACTAAGTATATCCGTTGACGGTTAAGTCTTGCTGAGTATTAGTATACTCAGCCTTTCTGTTGAAACTTTTTTTTCAGGTATGAGTTTTGAGGACCAGATCGCTAGTCTGACTTACCCCTGCTCTTTGCCTGCCAGCTGGTCCGTAGAGTGGGATCCGTCTCCGGCCGGCAATGACCCCGATGAGTGATACCTTGCTTGGGCTAGTTTGGTATCCTTTTGCGACGTGTTGTAGCCGTCGTGTTTTCTTTCCACTGCTTAACTCTGAACTTTAAACTTATGGGTTGTATAATGTTTTTCTAAGTTTGGATCTGTAATAAGTACTTTGAAACATGTTGTAATCACTACTATGCCTGTGTTGTAAAATATATATGGTTGTAATATCTCTGGACTCAGCTTCGTGTGGGGTATGATTGTTCGATTCGAGAACCGGTGGTTGTATCGGGACGTTACCCGACAGACCAAGAATTGTTCCGTTTGAAGTGCGTTTGAGTCGATGATGCCTTTATGGTGATGGCCAGCGCACTTGAGCCGGAATAATTCAGGTGGTTCTGCCACAACTGCGTCCAGAATCCTCCCTGACAACTTGATTGTTTACTCCCGTGCGGCGAGGGGGCGAGCCTCTTCAGCTCCTTCTTCTCCAGCGGCTGAGTTCATTGAAAGGATCACCAAGAAGGTTGATGCCATTGTTACGGCTCCGGTGGTTAACAAAAAAAGGGTGAAAACTGGTGGTCCCGTAGGTCTACCACGTCGCAGTCGACGGATAGCAAAATTGCCCCCCGAGTTTGACAGAACTTCTGCGACTACAGTGTGCCAGAAGCTTGGTCTAGAGGATGATGGACAGATGCTCCAAGTTCTACCGCGATCTCCCCAGCAGGGACCACGTTGAGGCCCTTGCAATTCTATTTGGTTGGGCCGTGCCACCCGATGATCTGTTGGGTGAGGACTCTACATCGGTGATGGTGTGTTGATAGCTCGTTGTGGTCTTGTCAATCCTCCTGTGCTCATGGATAGAACAAGTATTTTGGTTTGGAATGTCCGTGGTCTTAACGACAAAGCTAAGCGGATGACTCTAGACCGACTGTGGTCTGTCTCCAGGAAACAAAGTTATCTCATATTGCTGAGCGCGATGTTGCATCTTTCCTTGGGCAAGACTTCACCAATTTTGTTTATTTGCCCGCACAACAAACTAGGGGCAGTATTCTGATCGCGTGCAGGGAAGGATCTTTTGTGATTACCCATCATCATGTGCATCATCACTCGGTTTCTGTTTTGCTTAGCAATCAGGAGGATCCACCTTGGTGGTTTACAGGTGTATACGGCCCGCATCAGGATGCTGATAAAGTAGCTTTTCTTGATGAACTCCGGGAAGTAAGGTCACTTTGCCCTGGCCCTTGGATGTTAGCTGGGGATTTTAACATGATCTATTGTTCGGAAGACAAAAATAATGAGAATATAAACAGAGCTATGATGGGTCGCTTTCATCATTTTGTTAATGAGATAGAGCTGAAGGGAATACCTCTTTTAGGGAGAAGATATAACTGGTCCAATGAAAGGGACTCTCCGACACTAGTCAAGTTGGATCGGGTACTTTGCACTAATGTTTGGGAGAACATTTACACAGAAAGTGTGTTGCAAACTCATGCTATGGAGATGTCTGACCACTGCCCGCTGATCTTAGGCCTTAGGAAAGGCGTAATGGGGAAGAAAAAGTTTCATTTTGAGAGCTTCTGGACAAGGCTTGATGGATTTCGTGAAACAGTGCAGCAGTCCTGGGAGGATCGGGTACAGCATTGTTCCCCTTTCTTGAGATTTTCTATTAAGCTGAAGCGTCTTTCCAAAGCTCTGCAATCTTGGAGTCAGAAGCAGGTGGGGAATGTAAACTCGCTGCTGGCTCTCGCTCAGCACATCTTGCATAACTTATAAGTGGCCCAAGAACACCGGGAGTTATCGGCCGAAGAGAATTGGCTGAGGCGTAACCTGAAGAAGCACTGTCTGGTTTTGGCATCTTTAGAAAGAACAATTGCTCTCCTACGATCTCAGGTGTGTTATCTGAAAGGGGGTGACGCAAACACTTCTTTCTTTCATAAACAAGCCAGCTTTCGGAAGAAGAAGAACTTCATTCCAAAATTAATAGTGGATGGGCGTGTGGTCACAGCACAAGAGGATAAACAGCAAATCCTCTTTGACCACTTCGATGGAGTTCTGGGCAGGGCTAGAGTAAGATCTACTTCTCTGGATTTGTCTGCCTTCCACCGGGTTGGTTTTGATCTCTCAGCTCTCGATGCGCCTTTCACTGAGGATGAAGTTTGGGAGACTATAAAAGCGCTGCCAGCTGATCGTGCACCAGGACCTGATGGTTTCACAGGGCGCATTTACAAAGCTTGTTGGCCTATTATTAAAGTGGATCTCCTGGCAGCTTTGGTGTCCCTACATCAGTGAGATAAGAGGAACTTGGAACTGCTCAATTCAGCATATCTAGCACTAATCCCCAAGAAGGCTGAAGCTCTGGAGACAAAGGATTATTGTCTCATTAGATTGGTTCATAGCTTCGCAAAGCTTGTGACCAAGATTTTGGCAAATCGCCTGGCCTCGCAGCTGAACACATTGGTCGCAACTAATCAGAGCACTTTCATAAGAGGCAGGTGCATTCATGACAACTTCATGTTGGTGCAGCAAACAATCAAAGTTCTTCACCAACGAAAGATTTCAAGTCTGTTCTTGAAATTAGACATTTCTAAAGCATTTGATTCAGTGGACTGGGCCTTTCTTCTAGAGATTCTGGCACATTTGGGTTTTGGACCTACTTGGCGGTCCATCATCTCCGACTTATTGCAGTCAGCTTCCACTCATATATCCTCAATGGAGAGCCAGGTGAACCCGTTTTTCGCCAGGGATGGTTGCGTCAGGGAGACCCACTTTCCCCTATATTATTTATCCTTGTCATGGATGTGCTGAATAGCATGTTTGTCAAGGCTGATTCAGAAGGGCTGCTTTCACCTCTTTTATCCACCGGTCAGAGACTTTCTCTTTATGCAGATGATGTTGTGTTATTTATCAGTTCAAATGGTCAAGATCTTCTTCTCACAAAAAAAAATCCTGCAAGCTTTCGGTGAAGCTTCTGGTCTACAGACAAACCTGCAGAAAAGTAGTGTAATTCCTATTCAATGCGAGGAGGAAATTGGAGATGTGGTGAACAATACCTTGCAGTGTACCACTTCTAGCTTTCCCACCACTTATTTAGGGTTGCCTATCTCGAACAAAAAGCTGAGAAAATGTGATCTCTTGGTGTGGATTGAAAAAATAGTCAACAAGTCACCTGGTTGGAAAGCCTCATTACTGACTTTGGCTAGACGAGCAGTACCTGGTTAAATTTGTCCTCACAGCTAGGGGCGGGCCCAGGATTTAGGATTTGGGTATTCAACATTTTTAAAGGATGAAAAAAAATTTGGCCGCCACTGTGCGCTGTGCAGTTCCCAAAGCCGCAGTGGAGAATCGAAGGAATACAGTTTTCTGGACTGATCGTTAGATGCATGGCTGCTGCCTAGCAGATTTAGCTCCAAATGTCGTCCAATGTGTTCCCATTAGAATCGGAAAAAAGAGAACTGTAAGTGAGGCTTTGCAGGAGAATCTTTGGGTAACTTGCATTAGAAATGCTCTTGGGTGGTATGGATTGGCAGAATACCTTGAGTTATGGGACTTAATCTCTGGGGCAAACTTAAATAACTCGGAAGACATACATCGTTGGAAGCCCGAGGCCTCAGGTCCTTTCTCTACGAGATCCGCTATAGAAGTTACTTTGTTGGTTCCATACCCTTTGAACCATGGAACAGACTATGGAAGGCTTAGGCGCCGGGTAAATGTAAGACCTTCGTGTGGCTAGCCATTCGGAATCACTGCTGGACAGCAGATCGTTTACAAAAAAGAGGGCTGCCACATCCCGAGCAGTGCCCCCTCTGCGACCAAGAGGAGGAAACAATCCAACACATTCTCACCTCTTGTGTCTTTGCCAGACAGTTTTGGTGCGCTATCCTATAGCCTCTTAACTTGTCATGCCTGATCACACCCACCAGGTGTTCGATTTTTGCGGAATGGTGGAAGAAGGCTCAAAGGAAACTGCAGAAACATAACAGAAAAGGGTTCAACTCCTTTTTTATTCTTGGGGCATGAGTCCTTTGGAAACATAGAAATGCTTGTGTTTTCGATGGGGCGGCTCCAAACATTCAGGAGGCAGTACAAGCTTTTATGGATGAAGCTCACACTTGGCAATACGCGGGGGCTAAGGGACTGTCAGCTCTTCGCCCCGAGTTGAGAGTGGTTCAGGATTAGTGTTCTTTGGGTGTTTGGGGGGTCTGGTCCTGCGCCTTGTAATTTTTTTCCTTCGTAGTGGTTTTGTGCGCTCCTCACTCTGGTCCAAGGTGTGGAGTGTTTACCTTGTAATTGGACTACTCTTTCTCTTTTAATACAAAGATATGCAGCTCTTTGCGTATTCGACAAAAAAATCAAGTCATCTTCAATGCTCTGCTGAATTGCACATATTCTACACCATACAATGCTAGTTATACCGTAGGGAAGTTTTTAGTCTCCATTCTTTTTTTTAGTTTTTTTTTGTTGCCTCAACCTTTTCAGTACAAGCTATATAGTATTTGAACTTACACACCAATGCACACCGCGCGCGCACACACACAAGTCACTCACTCACACTCCTAGTACGCAAGCTAGAACTAGAACCTATACCTAAGCTATGAAACACGACTTAGAGGTCTGACAGTTTTGGCACATCCGTCATCTGTGTGAGGTTACGGAAATTATTAAGGAAAACAATGCTACAGAAACAATATATACAGTCGGTTTGTAAACATTTGTACAGACAGAATCTGAACCGTCTGTAATTATGTGACTGTGAAAAGCAATGGAATCACAGTCTATTCACGTGCCGACTGTAAAAATGATTTTCACAGTCGGTTCCATTCAAGAACTATCTGTGATGTTACACTACTGGAAAATAGGCCTTCAGAACCGGTTGAAGAAGGCCATAGGTACCGGTTTTCCAACCGGTACCCGCAAACCGAGACCATTGGCTCGGATCTAGGATACCGGGTAATCCAGCCGGTGCCTTTGGCAGCCATAGGTACCGGTTGGAAAAACTATCCGGTTCCTCTGAGGCTGCCACGCTGACGCAAGCGTGCAGCCTCTTTGGTACCGGTTGGTATTTCCAACTGGTACCAAAGAGTTTTCCCGTTTATCCCAAATTTCTTTTTTATTTGTTTTGTTTATTCTTTGAGAATTGATATGCGTACCCGATCGAGCTATACAGTACTATACGTATACATCCATCGGTTGTGTTAGAGTTCAAAGAATATTCGAAATTAACTAAAAGTCAAAGTCAAACATTTAATTAAGTTAGCTATCAATTACAATATATATACAAATATACAAACAACACGATATCACGTTTAAAAATATTTACAAATATACAAGTCATGTTTATACTGCAGTTACTAATCCCTCAAGAGTTTGAAGATGACACTATTGATGTGTCCGTCATGGTAGAACTCGCCTCTAGGATCCAGGATCTCCTTCACAATGAATCCTGCGAGCTGCTCGCACAAGGCGTTAATCCGATCAACAATGAAAGCAGCATTGTAGATTTGCGACATCTATCATTTTTGAAAAGATTGATATATATTAATTCACCACGTTAATATAATTAATTGAACGTAGTTGAGAATGGTATGGACATACTCTGGCTTCCTCCGAAGTTTCTTTCCCGCATTCTACTAGACTATGTATGTAGTCGCATACATAGTACCCACACCAATCAGTTCCTTTTTGTTGTCTCGCACACCGTAAAAGAAATAAATTAGTTATTCTATATTTGTGTATGCCTATGCAGAACAATTGATATTACTTAGAGAATTGGTTGTGACCCAACTTACCGGAAAATCAATTCTAACATCCAATTGCGACTTCCCTTGACCGACTCCTTTGTTCTTCTTTACAAATTGTTTCCACACCCTGTGCAGGAAATTTACTTGGATGTTGAATAATTGATGTAAAATTTAAAAGGATTCGATATGTGCACATTGTACTTACCTGTTCAATGGGTCTATGAAGTGTTGGATTGCAGCCTGTGGGCACCTCATGGAGTCGAACACTGTAAGATTGCCGCTCTCCATGCAAATTATGAGCAAAACCCAATGATAACTGCAGATATATATACACAACTATATTAGACTTAGCATTTATTTAGGAATATAAAAGAGATTTTAGTCGACCAAGACTTACCCATAGTTGTAGGGTATCATTATATAAGATTTGTAATGTTGGCGCATCAGGGAATGGTACACGTTTTGACATGTCTCCTTGTAGTTGTCGTTAAGAGTTTTCTGGTTGATTAACAACGGCATCATGAAGCCCACCTGATGATGCCATCCTTCTTTCCGGCATCTTTGAAGCTCCATACTGAATGATAAAATACAAATTATGAAGTGCACAGAGTTATTTACGTTGATGACAATCTAATTTTTTTTATACTTACAGAACCCAAATGGTGATGATAGAGACGTCTAGAGCTTGTCGATGATATATGTGATGTAGAAGTTCGAAGTAGACCGCGAAGTCGTCCTCCCCACGATAGAAATCGTGGTCGCGATACTTAACTCTAAACATATCCATTTCTTCGTTCGACATGCGCATGTACCATCTATGTATATTGAACATCTGTGTGCCTAGTTTGATCTCCTCCTCCTCAGTAACAAGAAGTTTTCCAAGCTTGAATGGATGAGCAACAACTATAGCAATTGGGATATCTGCCGTCCCCGCTGGTTGATCAAGCATGAATCTTGTTTCGTGAAAAAATTCCGTCTCTTGTTCATTTGGTTGCCTCCCCACCACGAGGGGCTCGAGTTGCTTCTGTACTGAGCCTAGCTGAGGAACAGTCTTTCCACATTTCTTATTTTTTCTCTGCTGCTGTGCCTTTATCAGTGTGCGATCAAAGTCCGAGGGTAGTTTTGTCGGTCCTGGTGGGTAGTTCAAGCATGAGTAGACCTTGGCTGCTATTTGTGGCTCTACTAGTACCCTCTTCTCTGGGACTTTAGGTTTGAAATGGTCTTTCACCTCGCGATCCACCTCCTCATCAAGTTCCTCTTGGGTCAGCTCATAAGCTAATTTCTTCTTAGGGCCTATCTTGTTTTCGACCCTTTTCTGCTTCTTGTTTGTGGGTCCAGCCAGTGGGAGGGATGATGTCTTTTTCTTTCCTTTTTCTTCCGGTGCTGAAGGAGTTTGAGTACTACCGGGCCTCTGCTGAGGCGGAGACAATGATGAGGGAGTTGGATCGCGATAATCATTACCATAGTCGAGCGGAGATGGTGCTGAGGGAGAGTGATCCACGGGAGCCTTGTTGTTCGCAATCACTTTGATGTCGGCCTTGCGCCATAGAACAATCCCGTGTAGTGCGTCTCCCAACATTTTCTCTCCATCACCTCCAACGAAATCGAGCTCGAGATCCTCATTAATATGGGTTGGTTCAACTGTCTGCTCGACTGTGATAGAGGCATAGCCAGGGGTATCGGCATCCCATGAATTGTACTAGCAGGATTCACGGGTAGGGCAGACCCGTGTGCTACATGAACAGATATATTCTTTGCTCGCACATGGAGCTCACATGTTGTCACACCGTTAACAAATAACCACCACTTCGATCTATCCGGCCAGTCCCAAGTCACCGGCCGGATGCCTCTATCCATAAGGTCTTGCTCCGTCTTCTGCCATTTCTTTGCTGCCTTCTTATACCCACCTGCCCCAAGGTGGAGGCTGTACTTTTTTGTTTCTCGCATTCCTTTTGGCCAGTTCAGATTTTACTTGTGCTTCCTCAGATAGCTTGTACTGTTTGAACTCCTCCCAGTAAGGTTTAACTTGAGGAAGATCGTTCTAGTCTGGTTCCTTATCCTTTTTGATGTAATTGGAGAACAATTTTTTCTTGAATGTTGCAAATGCAAGGGCCATCTTCTTCAAGGCACACTGCTTCACAAGTTCTTCATTTACTCCTTTCGGAAATGTGAACATATCCTTCAGTTCTGTCCATAGCATTTCCTTCTGGTGTGGAGGCACAGCGTGTTGTTGTTCTTCTGGATTGCTCGATTTCCAGAGTCTTGTGGTGATCAGAATTCTCGCCCGAACAACAACCCCACATTATGCGACAAACTTGGTGCTAGCAGCCTCTGGAGCACATGGACAGCCCTCTGCGTCCACTTCTGTGACGACCTGTCTTCCCTCAAGGTTTTTGGTCAGACGACGTCTCCCTTTCGACTGGCTCGACCTCGATGCAGAGCACGACTAAATGTAACAAAAGATATATTAATCGCAAATCTAATATAGTTAAGTCACCATGCATAATTAAGATACGTACTGGAACGGGCTGTTGAGCGGGCATCGGGGTAAAGTCATCATCCCCGTCACTGCCATCTTCGAACATATTCAGGATCGAATCGGCTGTGCGGGCCTCTTCGGCACCGAATTGTTCAGTAGCGTTGACCCTAGTATCTTCGTTTATTGCATGCATCATGTATCTTGCGGCGGCCTCCTCATAGTAGGGGTCCATCTTTAACTGAAACTAACCCTAAACGTGTGTTAGAGAGAGAGAGTATGTATGTGTCTGTGTGTGTTAGAGAGAGAGAGTGTGTTAGTGTGTGTGTCTTAGAGAGAGTGTGTGTCTGTGTGTGTTAGTGTGTGTGTCTGTGTGTGTTAGAGAGAGAGTGTGTTAGTTTGTGTGTGTTAGAGAGAGAGAGTGTGTGTTAGTGTGCGTGTGTTAATGTGTTGGAGAGAGGGTGGTGTTTGATTTTGTGTGTGAACTACATAAAGGAAAACTAAATAAATACTAAAAATGTACTAATTAATATCATCCAAATAATTCACTAACATTTGTAAACTAAATTTGCAAACTAATATATATGAGAAAAAAGTAAAAAAATAATTAAGAAATACAAAATAACATGACAAATAATATATATGAGAAAAAAATCTAATTCACAAGTACAAAAAAAATTACTGGGCAATTACCTAAAACAATCTAAATTTGTAAACTAAATTTGTAACCTAAATTTCTAAACTAAATGCTAAATTACCTAAAAATATAATACACATGCGAAAAAATCTAAATTTGTAAACTAAATGCTAAATTACCTAAAAATCTAATTCACATAAGAAAAAACTAAATTTGAAAACTAAATGGCAAATTATCTAAAAAATTAAAGAAAAAAAAGGCCATCGGGGCCGGCCGGCCGGTGGGCAGCGTTGGCCGGCCGCCGGGCAGAGCAGGGAAGCAGGCCGGCGGCCGGGTGGCGACGTACCGCGCGCGGGGAAGCAGCGCGTGGATGTCGAGGTGGCGGGCCGGGGCGGCATCGTGCAGGAGCTGATCAGCGGCGGCGGCATGGGGACGTCGAGGGTGGCGGGCTGGCCGGGGCAAAGAGTCGTCGCGGTGGCGGCCGGGGGCGCTGGCGTCGGCGTGGTGCAGCGACGGAGGCCGGAGTTGACGATGACGACGGAGGCACCGGCGCGGGCATGGAGGCGGGGGCGCGGGCACGGAGGACGACCCGAGCGCGGGCCACTGGACGGAGGATACCGGCGCGGGCCTGGTGAAGGTTAGGCGGCGGCGCACAGGGCGGCGGACGATCAGAGAGGGTGGCCGGCGGCAATCGCGACGAGAGTAGGGGGAGGAAAAAGAACAGGGCCCGCCCCCGATATAGAGGAAGGGCCTAAGGTACCGGGTAAAAAGAGAAACCGGTACCTAAGGCAGCCGGTTGTTGATCAACCTGGTACCCTTGGCAAGCCTTAGGTATCGTGTCTCCGCCCACCCGGTGCCTTAGGTCGCCAACGGGCGGGAAATGAAAAGCCCTTATGGTACCGGGTTGATTTCTAAAACCGGTGCCTAAGGCTTTTCGAAGTTTACTTTTCCGTCCTCTTTGACCCACTTTGAACGAAATTCCTCAGTAGCTCAATGGTAACGCACGGAAATTTGGGCGTCGCGGCCACGGTTCGACTCCCACGCGACGCCCTACTTTTTTTTACCCAAATAGTACCCTATGGTACCGGGTGGATTTTCCAACCGGTACCAAAGGTTCTCTTTTGGTACCGGGTGGAAAATTAACCCGGTACCATAAGGTTGTATTTTTGTCTTTTCTTTTCCCCTTTCTTGTTCTCTTATAAATCTATTAATTGGCTAATAATTCATATATTGCTTCAAATTAATTGCAAAAAAAGAAATAAGCTTTCAGAAAATTAACAAAATAAACTTTCAAAAAATATTGCTTCAAATATTTTGTTTTTGTTTGCATAATAATTTTTTTAAATGCATAATAAATCTGATAATTGCATAATAAATCTAATAATTGCCTAGAAAATCAGTTAATTGCCTAATAATTATATTAATTGTCTAATAAATCATTTAATTGCCTAATAAATTAGTTAATTCAATAATAAATCTGATTAATGCCTAATAAATTTGTTAATTGCTCAATAAATCTATTAACTGCATAATAAATCATTTAATTGCCTAATAAATATGATAAATGCCTAGTAAATCATTTAATTGCCCAATAATTATACTAATTGTCTAATTAATCATTTAATCATCTAATAAATTAGTTAATTGAATAATAAATCTGATAAATGCCTACTAAATCATTTAATTGCCCAATAAATCTGATAATATTCACAGAGAATATTACAACAGATAATCATTCAACTAATGGAATATTAACGATGGTTCGCTTTACAATCGTCCCTTCATTGTGATCATGACGTGCGTAGGGAGCCTCCTCTTGGGCTAAAAGAATATTTGTGTCAACCTCCATTGTAAACAGAGTCATGTCTTCGACCTTGTGTTATTCTTCTTCATCTGTGACATCGTCGACTCCCATAATTTTTCTTTTGCCTGCTAGAACTATGTGGCGCTTTGGCTCATCTCCCGCACCTAAAAAACTTGATTTATTTCTAGACTTGTCCTTTTTCGGTTTGCTAGACATGTCCTGCACATAGAAAACTTGAGTGACATCCTTAGCTAGGACGAATGGTTCATCTCGATAGCCAAGCGCTTTGAGGTCTACTGTTTTCATTCCGTACTCATCGATATCAACACATTTTCCTGTCAGCTTAACCCATTGGCACCGAAATAGAGGGATCTTCAGCGGCCCATAGTCGAGTTCCCAGATCTCCTCAATGTAACCAAAATATGAGTTTGTTTGGCCACTAGAGTCTGTGGCATCTATACGGACACCACTATTTTGATTGGTGCTCTTGTTATCTTGGGCTCTTGTGTAAAATGTGTATCCATTAATTTCATATCCTTGGTACATCAAGATTGAATTTGCCGGACCCCTGGCCAGCCAAGCTAGCTGCTCAAGAATTTCATCGTTGGCCATGAATTCCTTCTGCAACCAGGTGGCGAATGTATCGTTATGATGGTTTGTAATCCATGTCTCAAACTTCGAAGGGTACATGCTTCGGACCATTTGCATGTGCTCCTCCATGTACGGAGCCACCAAGGCTGATTGTTGCAAAACTGTGAGATGTGCTTTGCTCAACGTGGCATGATCGGTGGCATTTATTGATTTTCTTCCAAGTGTGCCCTTTCCAATCAGTCGCCCCTCATGCCGTGATACTGGAACCCCAATTGGGCAGAGTTCATCCACATAGTCAACTCAAAACTCAATGACCTCCTCTGTGACATAACCCTTCGCAATGCTTCCTTCAGGACGAGCCCAATTACGAACGTATTTCTTTAGGACTGCAAAATATCGTTCAAAAAGAAACATATTATGAAGGAAAACAGGACCGAGAATACCAATCTCCTTGACCAGGTGAACTAGAAGATGTGTCATAATATTGAAGAATGATGGAGGAAATATCATCACAAGACTAACTAAACTTTGGACAACATCCTCTTGTAGCCTGATTAGACTAGATGGATCGATTGCCTTATGAGAAATTGCGTTGAAAAATGCGCATAGTTTTATTATTGTTGCTCGAACATTAGCTGGTAGAATACCTCTTAGTGCAACTGAAATTAATTGCGTCATCAACACGTGACAGTCATGGGACTTTACGTGTGCGAATTTCTTCTCTTTCAGGTTTAGTAGCCTCTTTATGTTCGAAGAGTAGCCTGATGGAACCTTGATACTGTTCAAACAATCGAACATACTTTGCTTCTCTTCCTTGCTAAGAGTGTAGCACGCAGGACCTAGGTAATGATGTCATTTATCCCTTTTTTCTGGATGTAGAGCGGCCTGTTGTTTCATACGTTCAAGATCTTGCCGCGCTTCCAGTGTATCCTTAGGCTTACCATAGACACCAAGGAAGCCTAAAAGGTTCACACAAAGATTCTTTGTTAGGTGCATCACATCAATTGCATGGCGGACCCCCAATAAGGTAAACCCCCCAAAAATACTCTTCTTCTTCCACATAGGTGCGCGTCCGTCATCACTCTGCACTGATCTGCTGCCAGGTCCTTTTCCGAAGACTACTTTTACATCTTTGACCATTTCAAACACCATTTTTCCACAACGATGCCTAGGTTTCATACGATGATCTGCCTTTCCACCGTAGTGATCATGCCTCCTCCTTAATGGGTGCTTGATCGGAAGAAATCAACGATGACCCATATACACTATCTTCCTACAGTGCTTCAGATACATGCTGTCGGTTTCTTCTAAACAATGGGTGCATGCCCTATAACCCTTATTAGACTGTCCGGACAGGTTGCTTAGTGCTGGCCAATCATTGGTTGTTATGAAAAGCAATGCATGTAGGTTAAAATGTTGCTCTGCATGCGCATCCCACATAGCAACACCCTCCTCTTTCCACAACAATAGAAGATCGTCAATCAGTGGTTTCAAATACACATCAATATCATTACCAGGTTGCTTGGGGCTGGGGATAAGCACCGGCATCATAATGAACTTTAGCTTCATACACAACCAAGTAGGAAGGTTGTATATACAGAGTGTCACAGGCCAAGTACTATGGCCACTGTTCTGCTCACCGAAAGGATTCATGCCATCCGTACTTAAGCCAAATCTTATATTCCTCGCATCATTTGCAAATGTTGGGAATGTTCTGTCCACCTTTCTCCACTGCGACCCATCAGCGGGGTGTTTCAACATATTGTCTTTCTTACATTCTTCTTTGTGCCATCGCATCAATTTTGCATTCGTTTTGTTCATGAACAAACATTCCAGACATGGTATTAGAGAGAAATACCACATCACCTTTGCAGGCACCCTGTTCTTGATACGTATCCCCTCAACGTCGCCTGGATCATCTCGAGGGGTATTATACCGACATGCGTTGCATACAGGGCACGAATCCAAATTTTCATATTCACCACGATATAGGATGCAGTCATTAGGACAAGCATGTATCTTCTGTGCTTCTAATCCTAAAGGATAAACAACCTTTTTTGCCTCGTATGTTGTTTCGGGCAAGGTGTTACCCTCAGGGAGTAAGTTTTTTATAAGTTTCAGCAACTCCTCGAATCCCTTGTCAGACAAACCATTTGATGCCTTCCATTGCAATAATTCCAGTGTGGTACCCAACTTTTGCCTTGTTTGCAATCCGGGTACAATAATGTTCTGTAGTCCTCCAACATATGCTTCAGATCTCTCGATTCCTTTTCTGTTTCGCAAACTTCCTCAGCTTCACGCAGCATCTGACCCAGATCATCTTCTACAACGTGTCCTTCAGTATCTTCTTCAGCTCACCCATTGTAGTGTTATCAAAAAAGGCACCGTAATTGGCAGCAAAATCAGGAATTCTGTCCTCTTCTTCTTCATTATTATCCAGCATAATTTCTCTTTCTCCATGTTTGGTCCAAACATAGTAGTTCGGCATGAAACCACTATTGAACAAGTGACTGTGGATGGTTCTTGATGATGAGTAATACCTCTCATTCTTACAGAATTTGCATGGACAATGAACGAAACCGCCATACTTGTATTTCTCGACCTCTTCTATGAATTCATGCACGCCATCCATGGACTCATTTGAACGCCGGTCGGCCATGTACATCCATTGCCGACTCATCTGGATTCACAATTGATTTATATACATCTTAGATTGTCATACTAATTCATTCATAATACACAATTTAACCTAAAATTAAATACGCTATCTCACAATTATTTTTGTCACTCTCTTCAAATTTTTTACATATTTACATTTCCCCTCGTATCCTTGAACTTTGTTATAAAAAGGAATCGGCAATGTTCACATTATCACTCTCTCTCTCTGTCTCTCTATATATGTGTTTATGTATTTGTCTCTCGCGAATGAGAGAGAGAAAGAATGGAAACATTGCCGATTCCTTATAATCAAAACGAGGAAACATCATATTTTTCCTTTAATAAATCACTAACTTATTATAATTATACATTTCATTATAGTAATATAATTAATTAAATCTCTTGCTATCTACATATAAAAAATAACACATATATAAAATAATAGCAAACTAATAACTACATCTAAATAAATATTATTATCACATGTATATCAATTAATATAATAATAACTATAAACTAAATGAAAGAATAATTAATACAACAACTATAAACTAAAAAACTACATCTAAATATAACTATAAACTAATTGAAAGGATAATTAATATAACAACTATAAACTAAATAACTACATCTAACAATATTGATCACATGTATAAACTAAATAAAGTGCTAACTATATCTTAAAAATTAATTTCTAAATCATGGAGAAAAAAAATACTAACCTTTTTAAAAAAATTGCAAAAATTCTCCTCCCCTCCCGTCACTTGGCTGCCATGAACAATGAGTTCACAACAGCTTGGAGGGGGGTGGGGGGGCTATTTATCGGTATGGGCCAATGACCCGGTGCAAAATCTAGCGCATTGGCACCGGATCATATTACCAACCGGTGCCTTAAGACCGAGCATCGGCCAGCACCGGGTCGTGGCATCACTCGGTACCTTTACCTGCACAATAGGCACCGGGTGATGCCACGAACCGGTGCCTTTACCGCCGTGGGCATTTGGTACTGGTTGGAGGCACCACCCGGTGCCTGTGCTCCAGTATTGGCACCGGGTCGTGCCATGACCCGGTACCAAATTCCCTCCCTTGTGCCCAGTCCAAGCCAAAGATACCAGCTGGTGTTGCAGCCGGTACTGATGCAGCTAGTACCTTTGGCCTGGACCTTTGGCCTGTTTTCTAGTAGTGTTATTTTTTAAAAATAATATTTTCAGCCCAGAAACAATAGGAAAAAACAAAAAAAAATAAAGCTATTAGTTGCAAGGAGCGCTGGAAGACCACTCGGGGCACATAGGAGCCACTATCTCTCGCAGTCATTTCCGTTTTTTCGTAAATCCACCAATACCAGCATTCGGACCACCGACATCTCAGCCCTCGCACGCATAGCCTCTGCTAACCAGTCCAACAATGATGCGTTAGTGATATCAGTTGGACGTTCCATTGCTTTATCCTGTCTTTTGAATACGAAACTTGGAGTGTACATATAGACCTACAGTGTAGAAAAGAAAATTGCATAATTTTGTTATGAGTTTGAATTATCAAAACTTACAATGTAAACCAATTTTTCTTGGTCTAAGCACAAGTTCACATAATGGTTATTTCCCCTCCGTGATTGAAACATCAATGAAAACTGTTGACTCAAATCAACCAAAATTCAAAAAAAAAATCTAATTTTACATATAAGTAGATGTTGGGCACTTATATAGCATATAAATATGCACATGTACCAATGTTTTAAATAGAGGGCTATAAAATTTAAAAATGCCACTATAATGCGTTTTGGCCCGCTAAATCTCGTAATGACATCTCTCTGAAACCGCTATAGTGTCGCTATACGCTGCTATTTAACATCGTGTGCGTTATCTAACAACTGATGATAAGAAATAAAATGTGGTACTAAAAAATAACTCGAACTTATCTTGTGCATCATGGATATTTATATGGAGCTGTCCTATGCAAGTGGGGCCCATCCAAGTGCTCTCAATGAGAGAAAATCACGCACAAATGCATGCATGTAGGAACACAAGTTTAATTCTCCATGCATTGTCAACCTGATTTCTTTTTTTGATACTATTGTCAACCTGATTTCGGTGGCCCTTTCAGATCTTTTCTTTTTTCAATCTCTGTGTGCTTTCCTCATCTCAATGCATGGTATGCAAATACCAAAGTACATATATGGTTTTATACTTGCCTTCTGATTTTTGGTAACACATGTTCAAAGAAATAGAAAGACTGTCAAATAGCTTATTGATCTTGACGCATATCTCTAGTAAATATAGAATTACCGGATCAATATCAAGATGAAAATGAACTATGGTACACATGGTCCATCCCATATCCATACGTCTCATGTATCTCAAGTAGTACTTCATAGACGTTTAAGGAAAAGTAGCATGACATAGATTATATATGTTAAGAATGTCAATTTTTACAAACTATATTAAGTCATCTATATGGCTTCAAATAAAAAACTTGTCAGTTGTAAAGTTTTAGATCCCGTCTAGAGCTACAATTTTCATATAAAGTTTATCTCTATCTGACTTCATATGGAAAAGTTATGATTTTTTGAAGATTTGGTGTAAATCTATTTTTAGTGATGGTTCAAGGCTAGAACCGTCTGTACTGTACTGATGTCAGTTGAGTGTTAGAGCCGTCTGTGACAATGTCATTTTATAGATGGTTCTAGCCACCAACTGACTGTACTACTGATGTGTCGGTTTGTTTTACATAACCGACTGTGATAATGCCATATCACAGTCAGTTTTCCCCTCTTGACTGTTAGTGACGGCTCTAAAGATGTAACCGAAAGTGTTTCTCATTTGATATGACAATTTTGGTTAAACCGACTGTGATACAATCTATCTATGAATGCATGTAGTCTCTGTAGTAGTGAAACATTGTTCCTGGTGAGGCACGCGAGCACCGATGCTGAGCATCGAACCCGGGCAGATGGCCTGCACAACCGTAGCACACACCACTAAGCTAGCGCTCAGTTCTCCACTCTTTTTTAATTGCCAAGAAAAGCATTACCTCTTAAGAGGTAATAAGAGAAATGCATTTTTTATGTTGAGAAATAGGAAAGTAAACAAAATTTTATGTAAATATCTATCAATTAGATCTAACATGCATTTGTTCAGTTTGTTGTCTTTTCTTTTTTATTTTTTCTAAACATTTTAATTAATTAATAACTACTTTGTTCTTGTACACACCTCAAAAATCAAGGGCTAAGATTTATTTGAAATCTTACCTCGTATGGGGGTAATGGGAGTACCTTAGCAGGGCCCTCTATCTAATTCATTGTCCTTTTTCTCACATTACATAGACTGCATGTTGGTATCCATGATCAGCATGTGTATGAAAATAGCTGCTTTTCATGGTGATGGTGAGCTGACGTAAAATGTTGCTGCAGGTTATTATCATGGTCATGTGAATGGAAAACATCTTTCATGTTAGTAACGAAGAATCCGTATTAGTTAACTATCTGTAGAATGTTCTTTGCAAAGAAGATGAAAAGAACATCCAGGAGAACTTTCATGGATTCTTGTGTGGTGATGGTGAATCCACTGGCATATTTTGATCGGAGAACCACGCAACAACTTTGGAAACTGAAACAGAAACCTAAATAGCTAGCTTGTCTGTCCTTTTAAGGAAAGTATATGGTTCACGGATGTCCTGTCAACTGTTTTTAGTTATCTGTTATTCATTTTCTGCACAAATGTTAATGTATATTTATATTTATATTTATATTTATATTTATAATTCGTGGTGATATCCAATTGATATGATGTTTGTGGTTGTGGCGCGGTGCCTTCTATATGATACCGCTGTTCCTTTATGATGACTGGCTCTGGCTGATACAGAAGGTTGTTTGCCCTTTGGTTTATGAGATAGGGAATTTGCTTTCAACCATTGTATGGGCATATGTGTTTTAAATGCTTTGCGGCTCATCTAAAGGCATGCAGATGATGCATCACTGCACCAATGTAATAGCTGTATTTTCTGCAGAACTCTAGAAGCGAAGAAGACTTGCGAGTCTGCTAGATTTTTAGTTACTAGTGTGTTCACAACATGGGAATTACATTGTGTAACCTCTGCATACTCTACTCTATTTTTATTGCGGTCAGTGAAGGACTGAGTAGACGGTTCCGTAAAAACTGGTGACGGAAGCTTTTCACAAAGTACACTCTGAAGTCTGAAACATTTATAAATTTCATGACTGTTGCCATCTACCATTGTGCTGTTTGCTTTCTTAGAACATTTTTCAGCTAGTTCTGTATGTGTTTTGCATGTTTGACAGAAGATACATCGATATGTTTTTTTTTCGAGCAATGATACATCGATATGATTACACAGAAACCGGAATAACTAACCAGCACTACGAAGTTGAACACTGTCCAAGTCCAGCCAAAGGCGGGCACTTATTTTTCTCGCAAATCTCTTCATCCCTCTTCAGTGGCATCACTGGTCAAAATAAAAACAGACTGTTGACGCGAATCCGGTCAACACACGAAAGCGCTAGCACGCGCGAATCGCAACAATCATCACCAGCAATCTCCCTGCGCCGATCGGTCCGACCAGTTAAGCGGACCAGTCTGACCGGTGCTCTAGAGAAATCACGAAAACCTAGAATCACAAGCTCGGGAGGGACCCCGTCGGAGCTAATAAATCTAGGATTGTCCTGAGGTCGGCAGGCCACTCAGAACGCCCTCGAACGCCATAGAGACGCAAGAAGAACAACAGATGTGTTGGAAAAGCTAGAGGTTGAAAGAAAAAACGATAAATGACAAATTGATTGATTTGTTTGTGGCTAACCCTCAATCGGCCTTAGCCTTCATATATATAGGCTGGGGAAGACGTTGTAAGGAACATGGCACCTTTTATGCCATTTCAAGTGATTTTGGTGATCGTATGACAACACAACACTTGGACTAATATGATTGTTAAGATGATCATTCTCAGGCTTTTAGGTTCAAGTGATGACAAAGAGAAAGAGAAAATAGGCGTAGCAAGGCCCGAAGGGCAGCCCCTACGGGGGTTCCGCTACCCGGTTAGCGGACGGGGGTCGAGGGGGAACCTAAGAACCGACGCCTTGATGTTTGGTGCAGGAGGAAATCGAAGCCAAGTCAGCCTATAGGCACCGATTGAACCGACGGTCCAAGAAAGGGCATCGGTGCATTGGGCGTCCTTTGTTCCAGAGACGATGTCAAGTGCCCAGGAGAAGTTTCTTCAGCACCGGTTTAACCGACGGTGCATCGGAGTATACCATCGGTGCAATGACGTCAGCGCCCAGGAAAAGATCCTTAAGCACCGGATGAACCGGTGATGCATCGGTACAAAGCATCGGTTCAACCGGTGGCCACTGTGTCAGCTGTCAGAAGTTCAACGGCTACTTCGTGTTATGTGTGACCGGATGAACCGGCGCTACCTCTGCCAGAGGCATCGGTTCTTCCAGTGATACGCAGAATTTCAGCTGACCGTTGGAGCAACGGCTACAAGACTTGGTGGCCTATATATACGCCTCACCCCGGCCTATTTGAAGATTGCTGGAGTCCCAAGACACCTCATACACATCCAAGAACATCTCCAAGCCATACAAGAGCTCATAGATCATATCCTTAGCTTATAGCACTAGTTTTGTAAAGTGTGAGTGCAAGATTAGCTCTTAGTGAGTGTGATTGCATGGCCTTGAGCCTTTGTGCTGTGGTTCTCTAGTGAACCAAAACAAGAGCTTGGTGCGCCGGCACCTTGGAGCGTGAAGCTCGCCGGCAACGTTATCGACCCTCCGACTTGGTGTGGAGCGGCGACGACACTTTGTGCGGGGGACGTGGAGACCCCCATCCTTTGTGGAGAAGCTCCTTAGTGGAACCCGGGGCCAAGGTGACCGTGATTGTGTTCACGGAAGAGACTTGGTGGCCGAGTAGCAATACTCTTAGTGAGTGCTACAACAACGTGGATGTAGGTGTGCCTTTGTGGCTAACCGAACCACGGGATAAACACCCGCGTCAAGAGTTTGCTATCTCCTATCCCGCTCTTTAAGCTTCCGCATTTCATACTAGCAATTTGTATGCCTTTACTTTCATAGAGTAGTTTCTTGATAGAAAAGGCTATAGGTTACTAAACTCTTTTGGGATAGGGGTTTTACACTAGAACAACCTAGTTGCACATCTAGATAGCTTGTTTTAAGTATAAGTTTTGTGCAAACTTGTTGGAGCCATAGGTCAAGTTTTTATTAGTGCCTAATTCACCCCCTTCCCCTCTTAGGCTAGAGCACCCGATCACTTTCAGACGTACCCCTTCACGAGTCGATTTACAAAAGATTTCCTAATACAAATCTAAATCTACTCAGATTATACAGGCTGGACCGGTCGGCCCGACCGGTCAGATTGGTTGGCCTCGGTGTTTGCCAATTTTGGCTGTTAACACAGACAATGATTAAGTTAAGTCATCATTTATTTCCTTGAGAATGATTTATAATAGGAGCATACTGTATTTCATTTTCGTCCATCAGCATAAGATGAGTTTCGGGGGTTTTTTTAATACCAACATAATTTTATCAATACACTAGGCCTTTTTTTTTTTTGAAATCAGCCAGGAGCTCTGGCGCATCTTGTAAGAAGGAGTGGAGCACCCGCGCCGGCCGGCGTAGAACACGGGTGGGCTTGCCCAGCTCCCGCTGTGCTAGCCAACCGGGCTCAGCTCGGTCCCCACTACTCTGGGCCATGACGATATCAAATCGAGGCATGAAAAGAGATAGGAGATTAATTTACTGGAAGTCAGTCATCGTTTGAAAATAGATTAATATTACGCCGCCTTGGACTCATGGTTTTAAATAGCGGGTGCCGATATAGTAGGGCTATAGCGTTTTTAGAGGGTCCCTGCTACGATATTAGTATTTAATTTGTGCCACTACGACAGCTACAGGCGCTAAACCAAGCTATAGCTGCGCTAAATGGCGTAGCTTTAGAGCCGATATAGCGGGGCTATAGGTTTATGCAAGTTTGTTGCCATGCTCTATACTATTGATTTGATCTTTTGGACAATTGAACATTTAAATTGTATGAATCTTACTGTAATGTCAACTTAAGTAATGTTCCTTGGACTCTTGTAGACATGGAGACATATTTGTGTTTATGACATTTGTTAATCACTATGTTTTTTTGTTCATCTACTATTACTTGTATTTTTCATGGTTGTGGTAAAACCACTATTGTCCATAGCGGCGCTGTAACGTTTTAGCGGCAGGGAAAAAGACGTCGCTATTTGAACGTTAATCACAATTTGGAAGGACTCTCAGCGGCTTTGGCTCCTCAGCTCTTTTAGTGTTTATGGCAATGTCCGTCGAAGTCTTTTAGGTGTACATTTCTTACAGTAGCCACGTCAGTAAAACCACCCAAAAAATCACTTTGAAGTAGTCAAGTAGATATTTTGTACACTTTTAAAAGTTGAGCCGTGTACTTTGTTCAGTATTAAGTTTGTGTTATCGCCATAAATTAACATGGGCCGAAATCAAGATGAGCCTAAAGCAAAAGATGAGGAAGGCTTGTAAATCGGCTCCTGCGTGAGCGTTTGGGCCACATTGGCTGTGTATCCTTAGATTTAGTTTAAGATTAGAGATAGAGTCCGATCGGGACAAGATTAGTTTAGATTGTTTCCCAAGTCTCCGGACTATAAATATGTATCCTTTGTTATTCGTAAAGAGAGCGTCATCACGACTCGCAAACAACAACTCTCGGCGCATCGCCACCCCTAATCCTAGGGTTTCATCCAAGTAAGTGCCATGCTGCCCTGATCGCTTCTTGCGATCAGGGCAGTATAGTTCTTGCTTTTACCTTGGTGTTACTCGTACTGAAGCATTTTTGATGGCGTGTAATACTAGTTATCATGATATTCGTAGCATGGCTTTTAGTAGATTTGTTGTGCTTCGTTGCTTATCATCTGCGAATATCATGTTGTCTCTGTGCAGTCACGTTTCAATCTCATGCTAGTTCTTATCGCATAGAACTAGTCGCACAGGGGCAACACCCTGCTTCTTTCATGTTTAGTAGATCTGATCTGTTATGGTTTGCTCTTATCTTAAGAGTTGGCATAATATCTGCTAGGTTAGGCCTTGCAAACGGATTGGATGATCCGGTAGTGTAATAGATGCTTTATCTTAGCCTTGATAGGGATTGTTCTGGGAATCGGCTCTTGCTAGTTCTTAAGCCTCTGTTTTGGGTTGTGGTTTAGTTGTTTGTTATGTTCGCTAGGCCTAGTCACGTGTAGGATGTTCCGATCTAGCAGTGAAGCTGTTACTATCGTGGATCAGATCAATTAGATTTAATTAAAGCAGTTTAACAGTTATTTGCTTTATTTACTATATCTGGATACAATCAGATCCCATCTGACACCGGAACTCGATCGGCTCTTCAAAGCCGATGCAAGAGTCGTCCCGGGGAGCCGACCACGGCTCGGACTTACGTTTACACATGTCTTTGTATGCAGGAAACTGTTCGGAGCACGTCTGCACCCTCCTGATCGGGTATAGGTCAGGTGGCACGCCCGGTTTTCACACATCCTCCGGGCGCGTGACGGAAATTGCGGGCCGTCGACGAGGAAGCAGTGCCTCTAGCGCCCTAGCAACCTCCCGGCTCTTCGTGTTGCCCGTCGTTGCTCGCCGGTGGGTCTCGGTCGACAACACATCCTGGCACGCCCGGTGGGACTCTCGGCAACAACATCCACTGCAATGATGACTGGAGCTCAAGATCAAGAACCTGCTCCCAAGCCCGTCACATATGAAGAGCTTCCTCCTGAACACAAGAAGAAGTATGATGAGATCAAAGCTCTGCTGGAAGCCGATCTCATCGGCTCTTTTGAGAGGACTCGCAACCATGGCATCAAGTGGAAGGGGTTCTCACCAGAAGGCGCTCTGGACAATGTAGATCTGTCTGTACCATCTGAAGAACGCACCAGAGCCCTGCGTCAGGAGATGAACTACATGGTGGCCCATGCGCTTCATCGGCAGTCTCAGAGCCTGATGAACGAACTTGAGCGCATGGCGCATCGCATCATCCAGGAGATAATCAAGAACCAGTACTCTCCATCGGGGCCAATCCTGGGGAGTCACACAGAGGAAGCTGCACTGCATTCTAGGCCGCAACTGCCATTCTCATTCGCAGCTCCCAGACCACAGAGCTCGCCGATCTACGTCGTCCACAAGATCGGCGGTGATCCTGGAGAAGGCCAGTTCCTCACCGAGCCACCTAAGTTAATTCCGCACGGCTACACGTGCGCCTACATCCCTGACAGCGTCAGTCCAGCACGCTCGGTGCAGATGGTGAACCCAGGAGCTTCTGGAGCAGACGCAGAAAAACAAGCGTGGCTGGCAAAGTACGCTACTGGGCCGAGTGCTGAGCCATCGGCCCCAAGAGTTCTTAGTGTGGAGCAGGTCAGTGCAATACTCAGAGACCAGTTCGGCATCCTGCCCAAGAGGAAAGCGATCGGCTATTACAAGTCGTATCCAAGCGACTACGACTTGATCCCACTGCCACCCAAGTATCGGCTTCCTGAGTTCACCAAGTTCAACGGGTCAGAGGGAGCCAGCTCCATCGAGCATGTGAGCCGATACTTAACACAGCTTGGGATGATCTCAGTGTCGAATCCATTGAGGGTCCGGTTCTTCGGCCAATCCCTTACAGTCCCAGCTTTTGGATGGTATGCGTCACTAGCTCCGGATTCGATTCAGACTTGGAGGCAGCTTGAAGATCAATTCCATACCCAGTACCACTCGAAAGCTGCAGAAGCTGGAATTGCCGACCTCGCCCAAGTCAGGCAGAAGCGAGGAGAGACCGTGTCAGAGTACATACAGCGCTTCAGGGAGGTCAAGAACCGATGCTACTCGTCGCGCATCACAGAGAAAGAGGCAGTCGATCTGGCTGTCCTGGGACTTGCTAAGCCGATCAAAGATGCAACTTTCCAGTTGGAGCTCACGTCTCTGGCGCACCTGGTGCAGAAGCTTACAGCATACGAGCATTATCATCCTGAGCTGTACCAGGACAAGTTCAAGCGCCATGTGAACATGGCCCAGGCAGATGAATCTGAGGACTCGGGTGAGGAGCAAGAAGTGGCCGTGGCAGAGTGGACTCGGGGGGCAAATCCTGTCCCATGCAAGTGGATCAAGCAGCAGGGGCTTGTGAAGGGCTTCGACTTCGACGTGACAAAAACAGAGCAGATATTCGACCTGCTCCTCAAAGAAAAATAGCTGAAGCTCCCAAAAAATCACAAGCTGTCGACGGCACAAGAGCTGCAGGGAAGGCTATACTGCAAGTGGCACCACTCGTTTACTCATGCCACGGGTGAATGCAAGCAGCTGCGTCACCAGATCCAATCGGCTATCGAGCAAGGCCGATTAATCCTGGCTCAGCACACTATGAAGGTGGATACGAAGCCCTTCCCACAAGCTAACGTGGTGGAACTGTCAGACTTCAGGTCCGAGGGCCAAGATCTGGCATTCCAGATCAACATGGTGGGACCTATGCGCCGCCATGACAAGCAGAGGAGAGAGGCCGCTTCTGGCAAGCGGCCGCAGAATGAACACGAGTTGGAATAGCAGCATGTGACTGAAGAGCAAGTGCGTCACATCCGCAATCAGCTTCCAGTTTCTAATCGGCTTCTGGAAAAATACCAGTACCAGTACCAGCTACGCCGCCGATACGAATCGGAGGAAGACGAGTACGAGCACCGCTCAGGAAGGACATTGGGGAGGCGCCAAGCTATACGCGACCATTGGCATTGCCCGTTCTTCAGGTACTGTTGGAATTCCGGCATGAGCCGATTACTCACTATAGATGATTGCTTGGAGTGCAGGCCTCGAGGACACTAGTAGGACAAGACATCGTTGTTCCGGCGTTTGGGGCCCAGAACACGTCAGGATAACCATGTGAGGCGCCCATCCAGGGGTGATTCAGAGCTAGAGGAAGAAGACAGGTACCATCGCCCACGGTGGTGTCCTGATGGGCTCAATCGGTCGCAGAAGCGCAGAGAACAGCGCCTGCGCAATCTGGAAGAGGCAGAAGCAAAGTATCTTGACATGCTGAGGAAAGCGTGTCCGGATCTAGCAGAGCAAGTTAGGCGACCGCAGAAGGAAGAGAGGCGCCCCCCGAGGATGGAGTGGCGCCCCAAGTAGACAAACACCGATGAGAAGCCATCGGCTGATGTGAACATGGTGTTCGTGCTCCCGTCGGAGTTTCGAGCACCCTAACCGGAGGAATTGGCCATCGCGCAGCCGGATCTCGGCCCACGGCCGATCATTTTCGAGAAGCCCAAGGAGAAGAGCTACAAACACTTGAAGGGGTTATATCTCAAGGGCTTCATTGACGGCAAGCCTGTGAACAGGATGTTGGTCGACACTGGTGCCGCAGTTAACCTGATGCCATATTCTGTGCTGCGCCGATTGGGTCGTTCTTCTGCCGATTTGATCAAGACCAATGTGATGCTTAATGACTTTAATGGACAGCCATCAGAGGCGATGGGGGTTCTTAATGTGGAACTGACAGTGGGCCGCAAGACTGTACCGACATCGTTCTTCATCGTTAACAGCAAGAGTACATACACGGTGCTGCTTGGAAGGGACTGGATTCATGCCAACTGTTGTATCCCTTCCACAATGCACCAGTATCTCGTCCAATGCGATGGCGATGAAGTAGAAGTGGTCCCTGCAGATGATTCCAGTGAGGTCTCGGTCGCAGATATGAACGCCTGGGACGCGGAAGGACAAGAGCCGATCTCAGGGATCGCCCTGGAAGACTGTGATCGGATTGAGGCGACAAAAAAACGGATTGAGGCTGGTCTTATCCACTGGCCTCACAGAGTAAACGCATCCTGGCATGCCACGGAGTGTAATAAAAATAGAGAGGCCGGTCCCGGCGATCGGCCCCGAAAAATAGAAAAATTCTGTTTTTGGTCGGAATTGTTACATCATGTACACACGATGGCCTGCTCTGGCAGTTGGTCACTCATCGACTATTTGGCTCTGAGAAATAATAGAAGTATAGAAGCGGCCAGCCCGTGCGGTTGGCCAAATAATTTTTCTTGTCATCTCCCTATGTTTGCTGCTGATCTTGTGGATAGTGAAGACTCGCTTGCATTCGCGGCTGATTTTTTAGATGACGGCAAACTCGGATACGGGTTCACATCAGCTGATGATTTGGAAGAGATTGACATCGGTCCTGGGGATAAGCCACGGCCGACATTTATCAGCAAGAAGTTGGATCCGGCTTTGCGAGAGGAGGTGATCACACTGCTAAAAGAATACTGGGATTGCTTTGCATGGGACTACACAGAGATGCCTGGACTGGATAGAAGCATAGTCGAGCATCGGCTCCCGCTCAAGAAAGGGTTTCGACCGTTTCAGCAATGAGCACGTCAGATGAAGGCCGAAGTCCTGGAAGAGGTTAAGAAAGAGGTAGAAAACATGCTGGATGCTGGGTTCATCAGGCCATGCCGATATGCAGAGTGGATCTCTAGCGTGGTGCTGGTACAAAAGAAGGATGGCCGATGGCGTGTTTGCGTTGACTTTAGAGATCTCAACAGAGCAACGCCAAAGGACGAGTACCTGATGCCTGTTGCAGAAACATTGATCAACGCAGCTGCTGGCCACAAAATGATGAGTTTTATGGATGGCAATGCCGGTTACAACCAGATCTTCATGGCCCCAGAGGATGTGAACAAGACTGCGTTCAGAGTACCAGGTGCAGTTGGCTTGTTCGAGTACTTGGTTATGACCTTCGGACTGAAAAATGCCGGTGCAACGTACCAACGTGCCATGAATTACATTTTTCATGATCTCATCAGCAAGCTGGTAGAGATTTATATTGATGACGTCGTGGTCAAGTCCAAGTCAGCTGCGGGGCATCTAGAAGATCTGCGCCAAGTTTTGGAGCGGACTCGAAGGTTTGGGCTCAAAATGAACCCGAAAAAGTGCGCTTTCGGTGTGTCGGCCGGTCAGTTTCTAGGATTCCTGGTGCACGAACGGGGAATTGAGATCGGCCTAAAGAGTCAAGAAGCTGTGAAGATGATGAAGCCGCCTACTACAAAGAAGGAGTTACAGAAACTCATCGGTAAAATTAACTTTATCAGGCGATTTATTTCTAATCTGTTCGGACGCATTGAGCCGTTTATGGTTTAGTAAAGATCAAATCCGATGATGAGTTTCGCTGGGGGGGGCAGAACAGCAACAAGCTTTCGATGAAATCAAGGAATATTTGTCAAAGCCTCCAGTGTTGGTTCCTCAGCATGATAGGCCGTTTTATGTGTACCTATCTGTGGGTGACACTTCTATTGCTTCGGTGTTGGTTCAGAAGCATGACGGCCAGGAGATGGTGGTTTTCTACCTTAGCAGACGCATGTTAGACGCCGAGACCAGGTACCCTAAAATCGAGAAGCTTTGCCTTTGCTTATACTTTACATGTACAAAGCTTCGTCATATTTTGCTCTCGGCGGAAACAATTGTCATATGCAAATCGGATGTCATAAAGCATATGCTGTCGGCCCCTATCGTTAAAGGTCGACTTAGAAAATGGATGTTTGCATTGTCAGAGTTCGATATCCGATACCAGCCTGCAAAAGCAGTCAAGGGACAAGCACTGGCGGATCTTGTTGCGGATAGGATCAGCACTGATATTGCTGCATTATTTATTCGTGCTTGGGCTATGTTCTTTGACGGATCGGCTTGTGATGATGGGTGCGGTGTGGGAATTCTGTTGGTGTCGCCCTGAGGGGCGACTTATTCCTTCTCTATCAGAATGACTGCCCCGTGCACCAATAATCTCGTGGAATATGAAGCCGTTCGAAAAGGGATGGAATTGCTTCTCGAAGCCGGTGCAGAAGCAGTGTAAATTTTTGGAGATTCGAAGCTAGTGATTTCTCAGCTCACGGAGGAATATAGGTGTGAGAGCGAGGCTCTTTTCCCGATATGGATGTAGTGCCATGAGTTGATGTCACGATTCAGGTACATCAATTTCCACTGGATACGCAGGACTCTGAATAATGAAGCCAATGATTTGGCACAAATGGCTTCTGGTTACAAGGAGACAGCCGATGGAGTCGAGGTAGAGGTTCAGTTTCTAGAACCCGGAGACTGGAGAGCCGATATCTTCAATTACTTGAAGGATTCGGCTCGGGGGGCACCCAGAAGGATAAGACTCAAGGCCATGAAATATGTTCTGATAGGGGACGATATGTTCTACAGGACCTTGGAAGGACTACTACTTAAATGCCTGGGACCTTCAGAGTCAAATCGGCTCTTGCATGAGGTACATGAAGGAGCCTGCGGTACTCACCAATCGGCTCATAAGATGAAATGGCTGATTAGGCGATCGGGTTATTACTGGCCCACTATGCTTGAAGATTGTTTCAAATATTACAAGGGATGTCAAGCATGTCAGAGGTTTGGCAAAATTCAGATAGTGCCAGCGTCAATGATGAATCCTATCATCAAACCCTGGCCATTCAGAGGTTGGGGCATGGACATGATTGGACAGATCAACCCGTCGTCTAGCAAGGGTCACCAATGGGTCTTGGCTGCCACAGATTATTTCACAAAGTGGGTAGAGGCAGTACCCATGAGGTCAGTGGCATCAAGAGATGTGATCAGCTTTGTCAAAGAACACATCATTCACAGATTTGGGATCCCTCAGACCATTACGACCGATGGAGGATCGGTCTTTATATCGGAGGAGTTCAGAAAGTTTGCCGATGACATGGGGATTAACCTGATCAGATCATCTCCATATTATGCCCAAGCTAATGGATAGGCTGAAGCATCCAACCAGAGCCTCATCAAGCTCATAAAAAGAAAGATCGATGAATATCCTAGGCGCTGGCATGAGGTGTTGTCAGAAGCTTTGTGGGCATATCGTATTTCGTGTCATGGGTCCACCAAGACGTCGCCGTACCATTTAGTCTACGGCCAGGATGCTGTGCTACCGTGGGAAATCACAGCCGGATCAAGGCGTGTTGAGTTTCAGAATGATCTATCTGCTGAACAGTATGCAGCCTTGATGAATGATAATGTGGAGGATCTGATAGAGCTAAGGCTTTGGTCGCTGGAAAAAATCAAAGAGAACAAAGCCAAAGTTGCCCGTGCATACAACAAGAAGGTCAAACCTAAGGATTTCCAGGTGGGAGACTTGGTTTGGGAGGCAGTATTGCCATTGGGAACTAAAGATAAAAAGTTTGGTAAATGGTCTCCAACTTGGCATGGTCCGTACAAGGTTGATCAGGCTTTGCCTGGGAATGCGTACATGCTCGAGGAATTGGACGGCGTCAAGTTTCCTATTGCTGTCAATGGACAGCATCTGAAGAAGTATTTCCCGAGCATGTGGAAAGACGAATAAAGAAAAGCCGATGAGATCCATCTGGCTGCAGTGTAATAGACCAACACGTTGAGTTGGCCGCACAAAAAAAAATGATGATAGGCCAACACGTTGAGTTGGCCGGTAAAAAAAAATATGATGATGATAGGCCAACACGTTGAGTTGGCCGGTAAAGAAAGATAGCCGATGTATTACCATCGACTTGAGATGTTTTTAAACAAGTACAACTTTCGGGTTAACAGGCAATACTAATTGTATCTTGAGCCTATCTACTGGTTCAGGAATTCTTTTATGGCGTGGATGGCTTCAGTACGAACGGCGTCTGCACGTGCTACAATCGCTTCGTCATCCTTGTCATTGCCTGAAACTATCTGCCGACTCAAGGTGCTGATCTCTGCAAACGCTGCTTGTATTTGCTCAGATATCTTCTGGGTTTCTTGTTTGGAGTTTGCAATGGAAGTTTCCTCGGCCTGGATGAGTTCCTTGGTAATGTGGACCTTTTCTTCGAGTTCCGCCAGCTCTTTCTTCAGGAGGTCGAGTCGATTCATGTTGGCAGATACGTCAGCTTTGATATCTAGAGTTGCTTTCTTTTGGTTGAGAGCCTTGCATTTTTGGGTAATGTCGGCTTTCAGAGAAGCTTGAGAGCGACGTGCTTTCATCCTTTCTTGCGCTTTACTGACTTCTATCCGGAAGAATGGGAGGTTGCTGGCTGACCAGAGCTTGATTTGCAATGGTTCCGGGAGTTGGGATTCTATTTGCTCGAAGATGTTCTTTATTTTACTGGAATCATCAACCAGAGCAATGATTGGGGCAGATAGAAGATCCTTGATAAGTTGAAGCTGATGTGTTAGGTTAGCCGATTGCTGTAGAGATGATGTTTCTGACCCAGGGATAGTTAGACCCATTGATGCAGGGTCAAAGGAAAGCAAACCTGAAATATCAAAACTCTATGGGCGTATCTGGAGTTAGTGCAAGATGCATTTATGGAGTTATCGGCTGGTTCAGAATTGGTTTTTGTAATGTTACCTGTTCCGAAGAAGAAGTGTTGGACGGTTCAGGAGCAATCGTCCTATCAAAACTGGTGTTGACGTCAAGAGCATCTGCTGCATCGGCTTGTTCCTCACTTGCATCCATCAGTGCATCAGGAGTTGCAGCTGTCTCATGTTGATCTAGGGTTTCGACACTAGGGATTTCTTCAGCTGCATTCTGAACATAGAACTGCAGTCAACCAGAGTATACATGTATGAGATAAAGAAGAAGTTTCAGAGGGAGAAGTTACCTGGTTGGTATTAGACTCTGATGGACTCGAAGAAGCTGGTGTTGGTTTCTTGATCACTCGCCTCGTGATCATCTTCCTTTTCTTGGTCAAGACTCGGGGGCAACACTTGCAGAAGTTTGTCTTCGCTTGGAAGCCGACTGAAGTAAGTCTGGCTGAACAGACATTATCACTTTCTTCATTGGTGGTGATCCTTTGCAGAAGAGAACATCAGGAGCAGTTGGAAGAAGGTGAAATGGCTCTCCAGTACTGGTCATGGGTTCTGGACCATCTTGTTGCTGCTAACAGGATGAGCAGGTTAAGCCAAGAGAAAGGAATTGAGGATTCAAAAGGATGAATGCATAAAATCAGTACCTCTTCCTCGGGGATTACGTATTCAGGATCGATTTGCTGCAGTTGAGGGCCTAGAGCTTTCCTGAATACATGTGTTGTCCACATCTTCCACCAGGTATCAAAGCCGATTGATGAAGAAGTGAAGGACAAATCGGCTGGTATTGGAATGTGGAGGTCATCAAACATGTTGTAGCATCTTGAACTGGTAAGACCGTCAGGCAGATCGGCTCTGCTCTCCACCAAGTGGTGAATATGGAAGTGGGAAGGGACCTGTCCTAGGCCAAATTGCCGAGCTACTATGACTAGCTGGTAAGATTCATAGCCTGGCTTGATAATTCTGTTAGAAGTGCTGATGCCAAAAGGAAGGTGTGGCGGAACCACCCAAAACTACTGGGCCCAGGTGCACTGATCTTCGTTGCTAAGCAACTCTGACCCGATTTGGCACTCACCGGTAGTTCCTCGAGTGAAGCCTCGATAAAAGCCACGCTATTCCAGGATCAGCAGACAACACTCACACGAAGGTGAGCCCAGAGATTACAACACCAACCATTTCATACATTTCAGAGTGATTGCAGCGGAAAGAAAATTTATTACAAACCAAGTTCAGAGTAACAAAGTACCACGGAGTTCCAACTACTCAATTATTTAAGTCTCATGTTCAATGGAAGCAGCAAAGATAACTAGTGAGATAACGTGACGCATCGGTAAAGCCCGTACGAATGCGTCACTCAGCGAAAGGGTGATTAGCACCAGCTGAAGGGCCATCCCACTCAACAGACCAACCCGGAGGCAGAGTACAAGGCCAAGTAAGACTCGCAAACAGATCTTCAAAGTTAGTACCTGAAAAACAGTGCCACAAGCAAGGCTGAGTATACTAATACTCAGCAAGACTGACCCGTCTCCGGATATAACATAGTCCGATAACTAGACATGCAAGGCTTTTTGGTTGGTAGGGTTTGTTTGCCAAAAATGCCGCTAAGTGTTGATCCTTACTTTCAGGTTTTACTTAGCCGGATTCTAGTGGGATTAACCATTCTAAATTTGCAACTAACTCTACACAAACATGGTAGAGCAACCATTTAATCAACCAGCAGTATTTTCATCATCATGTTCCACTTGTTACTCTATGTGACCGAAAGCATTAAGCAATCTCATGCCGTGAGAGGCGGACGATTCTGAATCGGATTTCAACCTGGCCAGGGGAACCTAGACCACACGCATGGGGATCGACTTCGCTCCCGCCCATGCTACTTTTCCCCTTTCTTTCCAGTCCGTGGATCCGGAACACCCTCCCCGACTACAGAGTCCGACCACTCTGCACCCGTACGTCGCGACAAAAATATAAATCCTACTTCTACCAGGAGGGTGCGAGATCGTTCCACTCGCCGGTCCAATCAGGTACTTCAGCTTACCGATTACCATATTTCTCGGTATGTGGCTAGTACTTTCAAACGCTTAACGAAATGAGCCACACACCGCGACCTTAGCCATTTTTGACTACACCAGCGGGGTATCACAACTACACAACCCCGCCCGTTGTCCTTACATTTCAACAGGAATTAAAGTCAGTACAATTCCTATTTGCTCGCGAGAGGCAGGAAACCACTCGACTTCTACCGTACCTATTTAGCATGGCAACTAGTCGGTACAAAGATCCGGAATCAAACATAGGTTCCTATGGATCATGCATCTAAGGTTTTCGATCAACGCCTAGAAACTTAATACAGAAAACCAACTATTACCATACATAGATAAATAGATAGCAGAATGATAATTCGGAAAAATTAGTGGGATTATGCTCCGGGGCTTGCCTTCTTGGGCACTGTCTGGCAGAAAAGCTTCTGGGGCTTGGCCCAGGTCTTGAGACAAGTTAGTACAGTTCAGATTAACCTCCTGCTCCGCACGAGAGTCCGCGGGCACTAGTTCGTAGTCTCCGTCCGCGAGGTTAACCGTTTCTATATGCAATGCAAGATTTTGAGTTATTCAGGGATACAATTTCTTTCCTTCACGATAAAGTTGTAGTCCAACAAAAGTTACTTAAGTGATGATTTCAACAGTTTATTTCATGGGCAGTCATTTATAGAGTAGTAAACCTAACTACGTTTCTTCATGAATGAGTGGGGTTTTGGGTTTTCATTTTTAATTTCACACATAGCATGCTTTCATTCTTTCTTAACAACACAACTACTAAAGAGCTAGTGATGAAACACTAAAGTAACTCAGATCCAAACTTGAACATTCATGGTATAAAATTTCAGCATCTACCATAGAGCAAAAACTATAACTATTCATGCAAATGGATTACTCTAGTTGCTTCATCTTTTTGTACAGAATGTTCAACATGGGTTCTGGTGCTGCAAATTTTATGGGAGCAACTTCACAGCATATACTCAGCACTGAAATTTTTCCAGATTTTATACACTTATACAGCAGAGGTGATAAAAAGAATAAAAACAGCAAGCCATTAACAAAGATTAATTCTATAGAAAGTTTTACTAAGGATTTGGTTCTCAAATTTTTACCAGAGACTAGTCCTGAGTTAGACATACTCCATAAAATTTTTCAAGATTTAACTCACTATGATAAATTAGTTATTCAGTTAACTTAACATGAGTTTGCATAAATTTCTCAAGATGCATTTGACCAGTATTGCATCTGAACTTTTTATCACAGGTAGATCATACTCTAAACAAGATCATGCCCAAAAATAAAGATCAGAAACATTGTAGATTACTCAGAACAAAAATAGTAATTCTAGCCCTAAGATGCTAAGCATGATTATTCAACAAAGCAAAACTCCATAACTGCAGCTCAAAATTTTTAGACAGGAACATAGAGCTAAAAAGAGACTCCAGAAATAAATATAGATTTTTCTGAGCTTAAGAACTATATATGAGGAATTAATTTGATTAAACCAGCATAAATCATGGTATATAGCACACGAACTCTAATAAATTTGAAATTTAGAGATTTGCAGGGATTCAGTGGCACAAGTCTGTAGTAAAATTTTCAGAGCAAGGTCATGTGTATATTTTCCTGAATTAATTCGAAAAAGCTAACAACAGATTAGAGAATCTTGATTGTTCTAACATGATAACTGTTTTGGGTTGTTGTCATCTTTTTACTGTGATCTTAGCATTCCATTAGTGATAACATATCCAAAAAATCAAGGTCATTTGATGGGTAGAACTTCATGAACATGCATAAGGTGGTTTTCTTATTCTTTTCCCTAGATTAAATTCGGTTGAGTTTCTGCAAATGTGAATGTTACAAAATTTGTAGATTTTGTTACAAGGATTCTAGATCAGTTGAGTTTGCATTTTTCTGATTTTTCTGTGATTTGTTTCGCATTTTAGAAGTTCACTGGTATACACTGTAAAACTTGCAGAGACACCCTTGAACGAAAAAAAGAAATTACAACCGGGTCCTTCGCCGGCCTTCTCCGCCGTGGCATCTTGCCGGTGGTGTTCTGCGGTGCAGGGCTTACCGGGGCTGCCACGGGGAGGCGCGTGGGGGAGAAAGGATCGAGGAACACCTACCCTGGTCGACGTTCGAGCGTTTGGAGCACAGGTTCAAGCTCGTCGGCGTTGATGGCGGGTCGGTTGTTCGGTTCGCCGGCGCTGGAGGCGAAGGAGGGCTCGGGGTAGGGGAACAAGGCGCGCACGAGCACCGCGTGAGCTGGTGGATGCTTCTGGGGTAGCTGTCGGGCTCGGTCTTCCCCGGAGCTGGCCGGTCCGCGGTGAGCCTGAGCTCGCCGGCGGCGGCGCAAAAGGGGAACGGCTTCGGGAGGGGGTTTGGATTCGATTCCGTGCGCGTGGAGCTTAACTGGGAGGTGGCGAAGCTACTGCGGTGGTCAGAGGGGGCAATGTGGGGCTGGGCTAGCCGGCCCGCGCGAGCTGGATCTCGGCGGCCATGGCGGAGCGGCGGGAGGAGGAAGAAGGGGAAGAAGGGGCGCGACTGTGGGGGTTCTGGGGGTCTTTATAGGCCAAAGAGCTCATGGGTGAGGAATGGAGTGACTGGGGGCGGTCGATTTGGCCTGGGCGAGTCGACGGCGAGCGGGCGGAGGAGGCAGCGGCGCGGCGCATGGCTGAGGTGTCGTGGCGGCTCGGGGAGCGGCCTGGGACGCGTGTGGGCGTGGGAGGGCGCCAAGGGGCGGGCCAGGTGGCGTGGAGAGGTTTCCCCGGGTCCATTTGGCCGCGGGCGCACGGTGGACGAAGTCCACCGGCGGCGTACAGCGGGCGGCGCGAACAGAGCAGGCCGGGAAAGAGAGAGATGGAGATAAGGGCATATTTGTGATTTCTGAAATTCCAGGGACCTCCCGGTAAACTAAAATTATCTCCTAATTGGAGGGCTCAAATGGAAAAGTGTTGAATACCACTTTTGCATAACTTTTCAAGATCTACAACTTTTGTGTTATGCAAATTTTCATTTGAAACTCACATTTTGAACTATTGGTACCTTTGCATATTTGCACAAAAGGACTTTAGTTTTATTCAGTTTTTGAATTGATTTTTGCTGAAGTTCAATTGAGCACATGTCAATTGAAACACCTCCCATGAGCCAACTAAATTTTTGTGCATATTTTTGAATTTAACTTTTGAATAGCTTTTCACCCTTTTTCTTTCTACTTTCATTTCTTATGCAATAACTGGTCTTTTATTTGAACCCTTCTCTTGAATTATTTTCCCAAATTTTCTTTTAACTTTAACTAAGGTGTATTGATTGGATTTAAAAGTATTGACACCTGAGGTGTCACAACCTACCCCCCTTAAAAAGAATCTTGTCCCGAGATTGGATGATTGGATTTAGGTGGGGAAAATGATATACCTGAGGTAGAGCTAAGGAAACCCGGATAATGTCGATTAAGATAATCCTCCGTCTCCCAGGTGGCTTCTTCCTCAGTGTGATGAGACCACTGAATTTTATACATTTTTACCACCTTTCGATGAGTACCCCTCTCTTTTTGATCCAGAATTTTGAGTGGATATTCGGTATATGAGAGATCGGGCTCCACTAAAATTTCCTGTTGATCAATGATTTCCGTAGGAACTCGAACACATTTCTTGAGTTGGGATATGTGGAAAACATTATGGATGGCGGCAAGTCGTGAAGGAAGTCGCAAACGATAAGCCACGGGTCCACATTCTTCAATGATTTCATATGGCCCGACATAGCGAGGTGCGAGCTTACCCTTGACTCCGAAACGTTGAACGCCTCGAGTTGGGGACACTCGTAAATAGACGTGGTTACCAACCATGAACTTCAAAGGATCCCTTCTTTTATCGAAATAACTCTTCTGCCGAGACTGGGCTGCTCGGAGATTTGCTTGTACTATTTTTACTTTCTCTTCAGCCTCGACCACTAATTCAGGTCCAAAGATTTGACGTTCTCCAGTCTGGGACCAACTCAAAGGAGTTCGACACCGTCGACCATACAAGGCCTCGAAGGGTTCCATCTTCAGACTGGCCTGATAGCTGTTGTTATAAGAAAACTCAGCCAAGGATAAACATTTGTCCCAGTTTTTGTCATAATGGATGACACATGCTCGAAGCATATCCTCAAGAATTTGATTCACCCTTTCGGTCTGTCCGTCAGTCTGTGGATGGTAAGCTGAGCTTCGAATTAATTTAGTTCCGAGAGCCTCTTGGAGTTGCTCCCAAAACCTTGCCACAAACTGAGGACCACGATCCGATATAATTGTTTTGGGTATACCGTGTAGGCAGACAATCCGATCAATATAGATCTCAGCATACTTCTTGGCTCGATATTCAGTATGTACTGGAATAAAATGAGCAGTCTTTGTGAGCCTATCAACAATGACCCAAATGGAATCATGGTGCTGAGAAGTATTTGGTAAGCCTACGATGAAATCCATGCTGATATCGTCCCATTTCCAGGACGGAATTGGTAGAGGTTGGAGAGTTCCAGCAACTTTCAAGTGACTAGCTTTCACTCTCTGGCAGGTGTCACATTCTTTGACATATTTGGCAATCTCTCTCTTCATGCGAGTCCACCAAAAATTTTGTCTGAGATCTTGATACATCTTGGTGCTACCCGGATGAATAGAAAATTTAGAGAGATGTGCTTCGTCCAGGATTTGTTTCCGCAGGTCCGGATTCTTGGGAACGACTAGGCGATCCTCGAACCACAAAATTCCTTTATGGTCCACTCGGAAACACTTATATTTATTTTCACCTTCTACTACTTGCTGCTTGATGATACCAACACTTTTGTCGTGTAATTGTGCCATGATGACCTGGTCATAGAGGGTCGGTTCCACCGAAATATGATTCAAAGAGCCCTGAGGAATAATTTCTAATTTCAGCCTTTGCATTTCAGCACACAATGTGTCATTATATGACTCCATTGATAGGCAATTGCAGTGAACCTTGCGACTGAGCGCATCGGCTACAACATTCGCCTTGCCCGGATGATAATGAACCTCCAGATCATAATCTTTAATTAATTCTAGCCATCTTCGTTGCCTCATATTCCGCTCACTTTGAGTGAAAATGTATTTGAGACTCTTATGGTCGGTATAGATATTGCAATGAGTGCCCATAAGATAATGTCTCCAAAGCTTGAGAGCATGAATAACGGCGGCTAGTTCCAGATCATGAGTGGGATAATTTAGCTCGTGTGGCCGAAGAGCTCGGGAAGCATAAGCTATCACCCGATTGTCTTGCATTAGAACACAACCAAGACCAGTGCCTGAAGCATCACAATAAACGTCGTATGGTTTATTGTTGTCAGGTTGAGCCAAGACTGGTGCAGTGGTTAGATGTGCTCTCAATGTATGGAACGCTTCATCACACTTCGTGTTCCATTTAAACTTGACATCTTTTCTTAGTAGTTCTGTCATGGGCTTAGCAATTCTGGAGAAGTCCGGAATAAATCTGCGGTAATACCCCGCCAAGCCGAGAAAACTGCGGATCTGATGAACTGAAGTAGGAGGTTTCCAGTCCATCACTTCTTGTACTTTGCTGGGATCAACGGAAATGCCTTCACTAGATATAGTGTGACCCAGAAATTTGACTGTGTCCAGCCAGAATTCACACTTGGAGAATTTTGCGTATAGCTTATGATCTCTGAGACGTTGAAGAACAATGCGCAGATGTGGCTCATGTTCTGCCTCATCTTTGGAATAGATCAGAATGTCGTCAATAAAGACCACGACAAACTTGTCAAGTTCCGGCATAAATACCGAGTTCATGAGGTACATAAAATAAGCCGGAGCATTGGTGAGACCGAAAGACATAACCAAATATTCATAGAGACCATATCGGGTTGAGAAGGCGGTCTTGGGAATATCGCAAGGCCGGATTTTAATTTGATGATACCCCGAACGGAGATTAATCTTGGAGAAGATCTTTGCCCCAGCCAACTGGTCAAACAGTACATCAATGCGGGGAAGTGGATATTTATTTTTGATGGTCACCGCATTGAGAGGCCGGTAATCAACGCACAACCTCATACTATCATCCTTCTTCTTTACGAACAATGCCGGACAGCCCCAAGGTGAAGCACTAGGGCGGATAAAACCCTTGTCCAACAGTTCTTGTAGCTAGATTTTTAGTTCAGCCAATTCTTTAGGCGACATTCGATACGGCCTTTTTGAAATAGGGGCTGTACCAGGCTGAAGTTCAATGACAAATTCGATATCCCGGTCTGGAGGCATACCAGGTAAATCATTTGGAAACACATCTGCATATTCACGGACTACCGGAATATCTTCGAGACGAATATCTTTCATGGCATAGGCACAAGAGTTGTTGCATTGGTGATGAGGTAAATATAGAACCGAATGACCATGAGTTGGAGAATTTATTTCAACGGCCCGGGAAGAGATATCTAACTTTACCCCATGTCTGTTCATCCAATCCATTCCTAGAATAATGTCCATACCTTCTAGTGGTAACAAAATTAAAGTGGTAGGAACAGTTTTACTACCCAAACTAAGTGGCGCATTATGAACGATTTGGTTTGATGCGACTCTACCACCCAGAGTAGATATCATGAATGAACCTTTCGTGTGACAGAAATCTAACCCAACCCTTGCTCCCAATTTAGAACTAATGAAGCTATGAGAGGCACCAGAATCGAATAAGATAACTGTGGGGTGTTGGTTTATAGATAATGTACCCGACATGATTGGTGCTCCCTCGGGTAGTTCAGCAAGGTTGGTGAAGTTAAGTCGGCCCTGCCTGACTTGAATGGTTTGCCTCTTGCCCTTGTTCTAATCATTTCTGCGAGAAGCCTGCCCTTGAGATTGTCCCGCCTGGGGGCACATCTTGGCAAAGTGATTCGGACTCCCGCATCTGAAACAACGGTTATTATTATCGGGGCGAGCGGCTGGCTGAGCATTCGGCCTAGGGCCGTTCTGCTGCTGCTGAGGTGCAAATCGAGCTTGCTGGGGAAGCCCGAATCGAGTCGGCTGCTGCTGTTGAGGAGGCCTAATAATCCAACGCCCTGGCTGAGGGGCCTTCTGAGAGGATGCGGGTGGGTTATTTTGCACAATACGATACCTCGGTGCAGAGGCACTCGAGGGTCCAGCAGGTGCCTTGCGCTTCTTTTCAGCGCGGTGTGCAGAAATTAGATCCTCCTGAGATATAGCCATATTCACCAATTCATTGAATGAGTCTGCTCGGACAAGATTTAGCCTCTCCTGTAACTTGGTACTAAGGCCTCGACGGAAGCGTTCACGCTTCTTAGCGTCGGTATCCGCGTGATGTCCAGCATACTGACACAATTGATGGAATACTTGGGCATACTGCACCACAGTACGAGTGCCCTGAGTCAAGGCCAAGAACTCGTTGAGCTTACGGTCAAGAAGTCCAGCTGGAATATGATGATCTCGAAAAGCCAATTTGAATTCATTCCAATTCACCACATGATCAGCCGGTAGCATCCCGTGGTAATGATCCCACCACATACGAGCTGATCCGCGAAGCTGCTGCGCGGCATAGCGAGTCTTGTTCGCTTCGGAACAAGGAGTAGTCAATAGAGAAAACTTGGACTCGATCGTGCGAATCCAAGCGTCCGCGTCCAGAGGCTCATCCGCTTTATTGAACAGCGGAGGCTGAGTGCTGAGGAAATCTTGGTAGCTCGCCTCTTGTGCGTGATGAGCATGATGCCCACCCCGCGGTTGCTGCTGAGCTTGAACCAGCTGCCGCAGAATTTCCGTCTGGGCGGCAAGAACCTCAGCAATACCCACTGGTGGAGGAGGTGGAGGTGGATCGCCATTCCCTCCGGCTCCAAAACCACTAGGGGTGCCTCGAGTTGATCCAACCATCTGAAATGTGAGTACTTTTGCATTAGGCTCATCATTATCATCATTTCAAATGGAATATACAACTCAAAATGACATGGAAATACTGGAAATTGCTTAATCAGGTTGTGCAGCAAAACCAGCGATACGAAAATGCTCATAACTGGAGTTCGGTACATGATATGGACTTGAAATTTTTACAAGAGAGAGGAAATTTCATGATCTACAACTTTGGTAGTCATCACAAAGTCAGATTTCCAGAGTAGGTTAGTCGAAAAATTCAATTACTCCTCCTCTGGTTTTTCTGCTTCACAGAAAACAGAGCTTCTGTAATTTGCGATTATCTCCTGCAATACCAATCCGTTTGGGCTGAAATTTTGCGAGCAGGTTCCTGATGAAATTTGGAACAACTTTGGTATTCAACTCAGGAGCTAAATCCGAAAGGAAAAGAGGATAAAAATTCGAACTAGCTGCTGCCTTCAGCTTTTTGCAGATCACTAGTAGCATTAGCGGTTCATTACATCCATCGTTCTCTCATTTCTACTTGGTCACTCCCAACATCAGTACTAAGGGGGTTACTCAACTCTAAGTTAGCCTAGTAGCCATGATCCAAAAGTAGGCCACACTAGAGGAGTCTACAAAAGCTAAGAAACAGCGCCTCGGTCTACATGTTGACCGATGCCTCACTCGCCGCGGGAGTGTGAACCTCAACCGTTGCGGGCTGCGGCGCCTGGTCCTCGGAGTCCATCTCTGAAACGCCCTCTATCTCCTGGGGCTCGTCCTCCTTGTCCACCTGTATCTCGTCGGGAGGTGCGTGAAGGGCATCCTGCGCGTGCTGTATCGCGTGGAGCTGCCCCTGAGCCTCGTCCATCTCAAGCTGCAGGTCGTGAAACTGGTCCTCCAGGAAGTTGATCGTAGCGTCACGATCTGACACAGTGTCCTGAAGCTCGTGAACCTGGCCGTGGAGCTGGGCGATAAGAGTAGCCCTGCTCTCGAGCTCGGTACTAGCCTCCTGAAGCTGCCCATCTCTCAGCTGGACCGCCAGGTGCAGGGCCTGAGCGTGGTCCACCAACTGAGCGACGGCGTAACCCTGGTAAGTGTGAAGTCTGTAGAGACCGTCCAAGCACCTCGCTGTCGTCCGAAGGGCCCCGACCGGGTCAAGGGTAGCGACCACATCCACGTGTGCCATCCGGTCGAGCCAAAGCGGGTCTGCCGGGTCAGGTGCAGGGAACAACCCGAACGCGGTCAGAACCACCTCCAGAGGGTGCGAAGAGCAAAAAGCGGTCATCGCCCTCATGGCGGTAAGCTCCCAAGTGTCCAGCAGGTAGTGACCGACCATCTAAGTCACGATCGGCTCCCACCCGTTGAGCGGGTGCTGCGGAATCACCATCGTCACACTGCAGCGACGAACTCCGTCCTCAACAAACTCGTGGCCATCGTAAACCGGTGGCTGGAGGTAACCGGCTGCACTCAAAAGCTCCCAAAGACGGCGGGGAAACCCGTCCCAATGCAAGCAAGCGGAGTGCACGTGCCCCTGCGCGTCAACGACCAGCAGCTCTTCCATCTGTCCCAACAAAAGACCGATGGATCAGCTGATGGTAACAAGAACTACTAACTCTGGAACAGTGAAAGAAATGGCCAAAACTGTAGAGAACTTGCTTCAAAAATTCTCAAAAATTTACACAAGATCCCTCTGATATTAAGGAGCAATTCATCTAGTCATCACTAAGCTCAATTCGGATTCCATGGGGGTGATATACTCAGGTATTCAGAGTGATGTCAACCAGGAAAACTGAGTGTCCAGAGAGGGTGTATTTTGACTATAACTCTCAACCCAGACGTCAAAAAAATTTCAACTTTTTATGGTAAACTCATCACTTAGTTGTCTACAACTTTCATGTTGAACGATTTTTAGTTTGAACAACTTATAAAGGTCGAAAAATTTCAGTTGTATAGACTGTTCAGAGTTAACAGTTTTACACCGGGTTGATCCAAAAATACAAATACCATGCTAGAAGGCTTCAAAAATTTTCAAATTTTTACAGAAGCTTGATAACTTAGGAAACATCATTTAGTCTTACTACCCCAAGTCGATTTGAGTGACTTAACAGAAGGTTAAAATTCGTGGAAACCAGGTTGCAGACTTTCTGGATACTCCTTAGGATAGTGTTTTAGCTGATTTGCTTGCGATTTCTCCAGAGATTTATTTGCTAACCTTTTTGAGAATGAATGCAGAACCTATACGTCCTCACCAAGAAAAAAAATTGCCAAGTAACCTTGGTCTTACGCAATGACTTTGGTGGCATACCTATTACGTCTCTCACTATATAGCTACTCGATATAGCTGGATAGCCTATAATTCGATCTCGAGTTAGCGTACCTGCAGAAGATTGACAGTATATAAAATGAACCTTTCGTGCCAGCACTCACGAAAGCGTCCCCATACATTACCGATCACTATAGAATCGGCATCCATACCATTACCGCCGTATGGACAACGTTAAGCATACGTTATCGAAACAACGTATTGACTGAGTACCGTCTTTGACGGGGAATTGAATTCCAATTTCGAACCATTACTCCCCATATACTCAACCGAAGTTGGTATATGGGCAGCAGCTCAAGTAGGCCACTGCTTGAGCTCCAGCGTTCGTCTCGCATCACCGACGGGAAGGTCAGACTCCCTCAGCTGACTGAGTAAGCATACCTTCGTGGCGATGATGTAGTTGCAGAATTTAAATTACAGAATGTAAATACTGAAAAGTAAGGTGCTGGAAGTTAGCCATACAAAATAAGCCACCTGATTATACCCATAAGATTCCCTAGGGCTTTACGTCCTAGACTTGTCCTTGGAGATCCTAAACTCTTTCAAAAACTTTAGTAGCTTTGAAGTCAAGTTTTAAATTGTTGTTTTGAAAACCGAGGTTGCCATCTCTGGTAGGCTGTATGCGAGCTCTGATGCCAGCTGTGGCGGAACCACCCAAAACTACTGGGCCCGGGTGCACTGATCTTCGTTGCTAAGCAACTCTGACCCGATTTGGCACTCACCGGTAGTTCCTCGAGTGAAGCCTCGATAAAAGCCACGCTATTCCAGGATCAGCAGACAACACTCACACGAAGGTGAGCCCAGATATTACAACACCAACCATTTCATACATCTCAGAGTGATTGCAGCGGAAAGAAAATTTATTACAAACCAAGTTCAGAGTAACAAAGTACCACGGAGTTCCAACTACTCAATTATTGAAGTCTCATGTTCAACGGAAGCAGCAAAGATAACTAGCGAGATAACGTGACGCATCGGTAAAGCCCGTACGAATGCGTCACTCAGCGGAAGGGTGATTAGCACCAGCTGAAGGGCCATCCCACTCAACAGACCAACCCGGAGGCAGAGTACAAGGCCAAGTAAGACTCGCAAACAGATCTTCAAAGTTAGTACCTGAAAAACAGTGTCACAAGCAAGGCTGAGTATACTAATACTCAACAAGACTGACCCGTCTCCGGATATAACATAGTCCGATAACTAGACATGCAAGGCTTTTTGGTTGGTAGGGTTTGTTTGCCAAAAATGCCGCTAAGTGTTGATCCTTACTTTCAGGTTTTACTTAGCCGGATTCTAGTGGGATTAACCATTCTAAATTTGCAACTAACTCTACACAAACATGGTAGAGCAACCATTTAATCAACCAGCAGTATTTTCATCATCATGTTCCACTTGTTACTCTATGTGACCGAAAGCATTAAGCAATCTCATGCCGTGAGAGGCGGACGATTCTGAATCGGATTTCAACCTGGCCAGGGGAACCTAGACCACACGCATGGGGATCGACTTCGCTCCCGCCCATGCTACTTTTCCCCTTTCTTTCCAGTCCGTGGATCCGGAACACCCTCCCCGACTACAGAGTCCGACCACTCTGCACCCGTACGTCGCGACAAAAATATAAATCCTACTTCTACCAGGAGGGTGCGAGATCGTTCCACTCGCCGGTCCAATCAGGTACTTCAGCTTACCGATTACCATATTTCTCGGTATGTGCCTAGTACTTTCAAACGCTTAACGAAATGAGCCACACACCGCGACCTTAGCCATTTTTGACTACACCAGCGGGGTATCACAACTACACAACCCCGCCCGTTGTCCTTACATTTCAACAGGAATCAAAGTCAGTACAATTCCTATTTGCTCGCGAGAGGTAGGAAACCACTCGACTTCTACCGTACCTATTTAGCATGGCAACTAGTCGGTACAAAGATCCGGAATCAAACATAGGTTCCTATGGATCATGCATCTAAGGTTTTCGATCAACGCCTAGAAACTTAATGCAGAAAACCAACTATTACCATACATAGATAAATAGATAGCAGAATGATAATTCGGAAAAATTAGTGGGATTATGCTCCAGGGCTTGCCTTCTTGGGCACTGTCTGGCAGAAAAGCTTCTGGGGCTTGGCCCAGGTCTTGAGACAAGTTAGTACAGTTCAGATTAACCTCCTGCTCCGCACGAGAGTCCGCGGGCACCAGTTCGTAGTCTCCGTCCGCGAGGTTAACCGTTTCTATATGCAATGCAAGATTTTGAGTTATTCAGGGATACAATTTCTTTCCTTCACGATAAAGTTGTAGTCCAACAAAAGTTACTTAAGTGATGATTTCAACAGTTTATTTCACGGGCAGTCATTTATAGAGTAGTAAACCTAACTACGTTTCTTCATGAATGAGTGGGGTTTTGGGTTTTCATTTTTAATTTCACACATAGCATGCTTTCATTCTTTCTTAACAACACAACTACTAAAGAGCTAGTGATGAAACACTAAAGTAACTCAGATCCAAACTTGAACATTCATGGTATAAAATTTCAGCATCTACCATAGAGCAAAAACTATAACTATTCATGCAAATGGATTACTCTAGTTGCTTCATCTTTTTGTACAGAATGTTCAACATGGGTTCTGGTGCTGCAAATTTTATGGGAGCAACTTCACAGCATATACTCAGCACTGAAATTTTTCCAGATTTTATACACTTATACAGCAGAGGTGATAAAAAGAATAAAAACAGCAAGCCATTAACAAAGATTAATTCTATAGAAAGTTTTACTAAGGATTTGGTTCTCAAATTTTTACCAGAGACTAGTCCTGAGTTAGACATACTCCATAAAATTTTTCAAGATTTAACTCACTATGATAAATTAGTTATTCAGTTAACTTAACATGAGTTTGCATAAATTTCTCAAGATGCATTTGACCAGTATTGCATCTGAACTTTTTATCACAGGTAGATCATACTCTAAACAAGATCATGCCCAAAAATAAAGATCAGAAACATTGTAGATTACTCAGAACAAAAATAGTAATTCTAGCCCTAAGATGCTAAGCATGATTATTCAACAAAGCAAAACTCCGTAACTGCAGCTCAAAATTTTTAGACAGGAACATAGAGCTAAAAGAGACTCCAGAAATAAATATAGATTTTTTTGAGCATAAGAACTATATATGAGGAATTAAGTTGATTAAACCAGCATAAATCATGGTATATAGCACACGAACTCTAATAAATTTGAAATTTAGAGATTTGTAGGGATTCAGTGGCACAAGTCTGTAGTAAAATTTTCAGAGCAAGGTCATGTGTATATTTTCCTGAATTAATTCGAAAAATCTAACAACAGATTAGAGAATCTTGATTGTTCTAACATGATAACTGTTTTGGGTTGGTGTCATCTTTTTACTGTGATCTTAGCATTCCATTAGTGATAACATATCCAAAAAATCATGGTCATTTGATGGGTAGAACTTCATGAACATGCATAAGGTGGTTTTCTTATTCTTTTCCCTAGATTAAATTCGGTTGAGTTTCTGCAAATGTGAATGTTACAAAATTTGTAGATTTTGTTACAAGGATTCCAGATCAGTTGAGTTTGCATTTTTCTGATTTTTCTGTGATTTGTTTTGCATTTTAGAAGTTCACTGGTATACACTATAAAACTTGCAGAGACACCCTTGAACGAAAAAAAGAAATTACAACCGGGTCCTTCGCCGGCCTTCTCCGCCGTGGCATCTTGCCGGTGGTGTTCTGCGGTGCAGGGCTTACCGGGGCTGCCACGGGGAGGCGCGTGGGGGAGAAAGGATCGAGGAACACCTACCCTGGTCGACGTTCGAGCGTTTGGAGCACAGGTTCAAGCTCGTCGGCGTTGATGGCGGGTCGGTTGTTCGGTTCGTCGGCGCTGGAGGCGAAGGAGGGCTCGGGGTAGGGGAACAAGGCGCGCACGAGCACCGCGTGAGCTCGTGGATGCTTCTGGGGTAGCTGTCGGGCTCGGTCTTCCCCGGAGCTGGCCGGTCCGCGGTGAGCCTGAGCTCGCCGGCGGCGGCGCAAAAGGGGAACGGCTTCGGGAGGGGGTTTGGATTCGATTCCGCGCGCGTGGAGCTTAACTGGGAGGTGGCGAAGCTGCTGCGGTGGTCAGAGGGGGCAATGTGGGGCTGGGCTAGCCGGCCCGCGCGAGCTGGATCTCGGCGGCCATGGCGGAGCGGCGGGAGGAGGAAGAAGGGGAAGAAGGGGCGCGACTGTGGGGGTTCTGGGGGTCTTTATAGGCCAAAGAGCTCATGGGTGAGGAATGGAGTGACTTGGGGGCGGTCGATTTGGCCTGGGCGAGTCGACGGCGAGCGGGCGGAGGAGGCAGCGGCGCGGCGCATGGCTGGGGTGTCGTGGCGGCTCGGGGAGCGGCCTGGGACGCGTGTGGGCGTGGGAGGGCGCCAAGGGGCGGGCCAGGTGGCGTGGAGAGGTTTCCCCGGGTCCATTTGGCCGCGGGCGCGCGGTGGACGAAGTCCACCGGCGACGTACGGCGGGCGGCGCGAACAGAGCAGGCCGGGAAAGAGAGAGATGGAGATAAGGGCATTTTTGTGATTTCTGAAATTCCAGGGACCTCTCGGTAAACTAAAATTATCTCCTAATTGGAGGGCTCAAATGGAAAAGTGTTGAATACCACTTTTGCATAACTTTTCAAGATCTACAACTTTTGTGTTATGCAAATTTTCATTTGAAACTCACATTTTGAACTATTGGTACCTTTGCATATTTGCACAAAAGGACTATAGTTTTATTCAGTTTTTGAATTGATTTTTGCTGAAGTTCAATTGAGCACATGTCAATTGAAACACCTCCCATGAGCCAACTAAATTTTTGTGCATATTTTTGAATTTAACTTTTGAATAGCTTTTCACCCTTTTTCTTTCTCCTTTCATTTCTTATGCAATAACTGGTCTTTTATTTGAACCCTTCTCTTGAATTATTTTCCCAAATTTTCTTTTAACTTTAACTAAGGTGTATTGATTGGATTTAAAAGTATTGACACCTGAGGTGTCACAGAAGGAAGCTAGGTCGAATCATCAAAGAATACAGATGCCGAGTGCTGTCGTCATCGGTAAAGCTATCTAGTCTGAAGGCAGTTGGGTTCTCAAAGGATTCAGATTCAGTAAACGGGAAGAAGAGAGGATTGTCTAGTCCTTTGTAGAAGACTCTAAACCAGTTTGCTGCATTTGTTGAATTCAGTTTACTGCCAGGGAGACTGAACAAAGCTTGGCCGTAGCTAGTACATCTAATTGGTTTACCACTTTCATCGGGGAAAGAGTTCTTGGTCAGGCCTTGGAAGTTGGGAATATGATGTTGGAAGTACAGTTGTGCCCACAACTGAATAAACCACCAAGGGCCTCCAGTTCTCAGTTTCTTGTGGTTGAGCAAGTTAGATGTCATTAAATGGAGATATCTGTATGTTTCTCCAAGAAAAAGTTTGCCTAGGCCGGTGTGATTACCATGGGCCAGGTGGTAGGCCAAGGGGAGATAGTTCTTGGTTGGAGCCAAAGAAGGGCCACAGAAGATGAAGTGCTCCAGCCAAAGATTTAAGAAGGCTGTGTGTTCCTTCTCAGTCACTGGACCTTTTGTTTTCATGTGCTGACTCATATAAGTACCCTAGTTTGTGCAGTTGACTTTGGAAGAAAGTTTGAAGGGGACTTCTGCCATTTTGTGAGCAGCAGGATTAGGAGAGCTAATGTCTAGTCCAGTGATCATGATCACATCCAGCAGAGTAGGGGTCATGGGTCCATGACTAAAGAGGAAACAATTCAGAGCATCAGACCAGAAATAGCCGATGGTTTTCCGGAGATTTTCATCTTTGTCAAGGGGTGACAGTGATAGGCTAAGTGCATCGGCTATGTTCAAATCTTGCCACAAGGGCATGTGGGCTTTGCTACTCTGCTGTACCATGTTATCCAGCTTTCAGGTGGATTAGGCCAGGCTCTTAAGCAGTCGGCCCAGAGGTTCAAATCAATGTTTTGACTCACAAAAGGGACCCTATTTTCTTCACAAGAGATCAAATCTATGGGGTTTTCATGGGTTTGTGGGCCAAGACAGAAAGATTTTGGATTGGAAGGATGCGGCAGAAGGATGTTTGACACCTGAAATTCAGGAATTCAGAAATATGCGTATGGTGTCATGTTTCAGAGTTTTAGTTTCAGAAGCTTGGTAAGCTGAAGAAAACTAAAAGATTAGGCCGAATATTACCTTCAGGCCGTGGGTTGCCGCATCATTAGAGCTTGTTGTTTGAACTGCAGAATCCGCCATGGACACAGATCTGTTGATTTAGGGTTGGATTGCTGGAGATTCTGAATTCCGGCTGCTTGGAGAGTTCTTGATCGGATTTGTAGAGCTTTGTTTTCGAATTACACTCGAATTTGAGGGTACGTCGAGTTCGGTTCAAGCTGGAAATGATATTCTACTCTTGTGCGGGTTGCTTCTAGTTGAATTTCGTCGGCTCTTGGATATTTATGGAAGCCTGATGCGTTGCCATCGGCTTTTTGGGAAGTGAATGAAGACACACGAAATTGAAGGAACTCGATTTCATTAACGGAGAATTCATTACAAGGAAAGCCGATTGCTACAAAGGAATCGATCCTTCGGCTTTTTTTGGTCCTAATCCTACGATACTACTACTACTGTTCGTAGGTACCTAGTACCTACGACACTTGGGGCTTCGGGCCGGCATATCCCTGCTGCTGTTGTCATTGCTGCTGTCATCGTCGCTGCCGTCGTCGTCGTCGTCGCTGCTGAAGGCGCTGCTGCCGCCTTCAGACCCGGAGTCGCTCCAGCCGCCTTCAGACCCGGAGTCGCTCCAGCCGCCGCCGTCGCCGCTGACCTCCTCTTCACTGTCCTCCTCGGAGGACCCGAGGAACCGGAAGGGCTTTCCGCCCATCGGCTCATCGTCATCGGAGGGGGAGTCGATCTCCTCTTCTGAGGAAGAGTCGACTCCGTCGGACGAGGGGTCTTCTTCCTCGTCCTTCTCCGACTCCTCTTGGAACAGGAGCCGGAGGTCTTCTCCTTCAGTCATGGGCTCGTCCTCCTCGAAGGCAACCCCGAAGTCGAACTCCTCTGCGTCCCAGTGTAGAGGAGCCAGTGCCTCGTAGGCTGCTGTTGGGTCCCACTCGGGGGGTCGGCTCTCGGCTCTCTGGGATAGAGTTGATGGAGGAAGCCGAGAGGGAGGAAGAAGAAGAAGGGGAAGACGAAGAAGAAGAAGAGTCTCCAAAAGAGTTGGAGCCGGAGGAAGAGGAGATGGCCATGGCTGGTGAAGGATTGGGGTTTCTACGCTACTGGCTCTAGGAGGAAGAAGGAGTTTCTGTGGGAAGAAGCCGATTCGGGTGAGATTAAATTGTGAAAAGATGGAAGACGGATCGACAGTTTCACATTCTACGAGGAGCCAGTTGCAGAGATGTTGCGTCTTCCTTGGTGGTTGCAGTATGTTTAATGAGCATTAACGGGAAGATGAAGCGACGGATTGGTTTTGGAACTATAATTGCCAAAACCAGGGGGCATGTGTTATCGCCATAAATTAACAGGGTGAGGAAGGCTTGTAAATCGGCTCCTGCGTGAGCGTTTGGGCCACATTGGCCGTGTATCCTTAGATTTAGTTTAAGATTAGAGATAGAGTTCGATCGGGACAAGATTAGTTTAGATTGTTTCCCAAGTCTCCGGACTATAAATATGTATCCTTTGTTATTCGTAAAGAGAGCGTCATCACGACTTGCAAACAACAACTCTCGGCGCATCGCCACCCCTAATCCTAGGGTTTCATCCAAGTAAGTGCCATGCTGCCCTGATCGCTTCTTGCGATCAGGGCAGTATAGTTCTTGCTTTTACCTTGGTGTTACTCGTACTGAAGCATTTTTTATGGTGAGTGATACTAGTTATCATGATGTTCGTAGCATGGCTTTTAGTAGATTTGTTGTGCTTCGTTGCTTATCATCTGCAAATATCATGTTGACTCTGTGCAGTCACGTTTCAATCTCATGCTAGTTCTTATCGCATAGAACTAGTCGCACAGGGGCAACACCCTGCTTCTTTCATGTTCAGTACATCTGATCTGTTATGGTTTGCTCTTATCTTAAGAGTTGGCATAATATCTGCTAGATTAGGCCTTGCAAACGGATTGGATGATCTGGTGGTGTAATAGATGCTTTATCTTAGCCTTGATAGGGATTGTTCCGGGAATCGGCTCTTGCTAGTTCTTAGGCCTCTGTTTTGGTTTGTGGTTTAGTTGTCTGTTATGTTCGCTAGGCCTAGTCACGTGTAGGATGTTCCGATCTAGCAGTGAAGCTGTTACTATCGTGGATCAGATCAATTAGATTTAATTGAAGCAGTTTTACAGTTATTTGCTTTATTTACTATATCTGGATACCAGGACTCGATCGGCTCTTCAAAGCCGATGCAAGAGTCGTCCCGGGGAGCCGACCACGGCTCGGACTTACGTTTACACATGTCTTTGTATGCAGGAAACTGTTCGGAGCACGTCTGCACCCTCCTGATCGGGTATAGGTCAGGTGGCACGCCCGGTTTTCACACATCCTCCGGGCGCGTGACGGAAATTGCGGGCCGTCGACGAGGAAGCAGTGCCTCTAGCGCCCTAGCAACCTCCCGGCTCTTCGTGTTGCCCGTCGTTGCTCACCGGTGGGTTTCGGTCGACAACAGTTTGAGGGAGTCTTTCAAATCCAGTAATTAGGCCCTGTTTGGATTGGATTCCAGAATCTCAAAATCTGGATTTCAGGTGCTACTCTGGAATCTGGATTCTAGAATCTCAGAATCCAACACAATTCTAGAATTTTGGTGACGTGTGGAGGCCACCCAACATCAACATCAACATCAACAAAGCCTTTTAGTGGAGGCCACCCAGATTTTTTTTTTGAGACCGAGGCCACCCAGATTCTAGCAGCTGTATTCTCAAAATCCACCAGCCTCCAACCGGGGACTTAGTTCCTCGAAAAAAAATTCCAGTGATTAGTTTAGGGTGATTGGACTTTTTTTTGAGCAAATGAACTTTTCCTTTCTTCTTGGAGCAATTCATTGAAGATTTGACCAAGTAAGCGGCCCAGATACTTTGTTTCTTTGCTAATGAGTCTTCTGTCACAGCCAGAGAAATGCCTATTAGTACCGGTCATAGGAGCTGCTTTGTACCGGTTGCTTCAACTGCTAGTGGCTGGCCGGTACTAAATGGTCCTCCATTTAGTACCAGACGCAGCAATCGGTACTAAAGAGACCACCGACCGGTACTAAATGGTTTTGCACCCAAAAATTAAAGAAAAAAGTGTTGAGCAGCTAGGAGGCCACCGCACACGCGCATCGTCCCAAGTCACAAGTCACGCGAATTTTGCGTGTAATATGCGCGTGCGCGGTCCATGGGAATCAAACTCACGACCTCCGGTCTCACGCGAGACTTTTTTACCATCCCACCTATTCATCACTTGTGACGGGGTGGGAGATGTATTTCTTTTGAAGTAACCACTAGAGGACCATTTAGTACCGGCCAGTAACACCGACCAGTACTAAAATGCGACATTTAGTACCGGTCGGTGTTACTGGCCGGTACTAAATGGCCGCGCCATTTTAGTACCGGTCGGTGACACCGACCGGTACTAAAATGCGACGTTTAGTACCGGCCGGGGGCTTAGCCCGGTACTAAATTGGTTCTGGGGGCTTTCAAATTTGGACCCGGTATTAAAGTGGCGTCTAGGCAACTTTAGTACCGGACCAAAGCATGACCGGTACTAACGGTTGGGGATGAATGAGCCATTTTTTGGTAGTGTGTCTTCTCTTCTTCCACCGTTGTGCGCCTCAACGCAAGTCTAAGCCCCGATTCAAAAAAAGAAAAAAAAAGATGCAAGTCTACACCCGCCGGTCTCCTACCCCCCGGTCCCAGATCTGCCCATCCGTCGTGGCGCCTCCACCGCACCGCCACCTGCCGCTGCTGCTCCTCCTCACTCCGGCACTGATGACCTTGTCTCGGAGCTCTGGTCCCTCCGCGCACAGTCCCCATCTGGTGTGATCCACCTCACCAGTACCGTTGTCATCTGTCGGGTATTAATATTAAGGATACTCAAAGTAATGGGGTAAATGGCTAAGCAACTCAGCCAGGCTGCAGGATGATCGCGCCAGATTACCTCGCCCGACCTCCGCGGAAGGGCCCCGCCTCGCCCGACCGATACGGGAGGGCTCCGCCTCACCCGGTCTTTGCGGGAGGGCTCCGCCTTGCCCGACCTTTGACCAAAGGGCGGGGGGGAAGTACGACCCTTGATCCGGCGCCGGGAATGCACCTGACCTATGCAAGGGCCCACAACAGCCCACGCCGCACGACGACTGACAGCGGCGTGGGTGGACTGGCGACAAGACGCGCCCTGACACAGCAAACAGTGGAGCGTACCCCTGTCACAGCCTACGATAGGGTAGGCTATAGGGAAGAGACGTTCCCCGCTCCGTAGACCCGCGACGGGACAGACCCGGACGCGGAGGAGGAGGGCAGCGACGACACGCCCGGCAGGGTCCACAGCGACTAAGAGATGCAGTGCCGATTGGGGAAGTGGGTCCCCCGTATCCAGCAGCACAGAGGAGGATCTCCACCGACGCGAGACGCAAGGATCTCTCTCTCTCACTATTGTACACCGTTCTTTCCCTTGGCGTATAAAAGAGAAGGAACGGACCCCGCACGGGGAGACTGCTTTTCATTTTTCACTTCCAGACAGACAGTTTGAGCGCTCGGTCCCTAGCAACAGCTGAGGACCGGGAGTGAGAACATCCATGCACACCGCATCAGAGACTTGGGGCGCCCGCCCCTCTCTTGACCGTTTGTACATCTCTACTGCAAACTGAAGGAAGATACGCGAGTTGCCGCAAACTGGACGTAAGGTATTCGGCTCGAACCAGTATAATCCTTGTCTTCTTGCATACCATCCATACCTAAACCTGCAATCCATGAGAATCACTAGCTTGTGGTAGAAAACACCGACATCACCCATTTCATCTCTGCCCCCTCCGTGCGCCGCCCCTATTCCATGCTCGTCTTCTTCGACGCCGTTTCACTCCAATCAAAGCCCGACCTCCGCCTGCCCCATCTCCGCTCCGAGTTCTCGCTCCGTTCCGCCTCCTTCCTCGCTTACAACCTGGATTCCAGCGACCTCTTCTTCGCCGACATCGAGTTCACCGAGTCACAGCACTCCTCCCACCAAGAAAATTGTAGATTTGGGACTCCAAACCGCTTCACAGTTTTGCCATTTGTAACATTAACTTTGTAAAAATGGGCCTCCAAACATTAGCCACTTGATTTTTTTTTGAAATGAACCAGGCAGGAGAGCTGTTGATTATATAAAAAAGAAAATGGAAGCTCAAATTGAACAATACAACAAAAAGGAAAAACGACAACTCAACAAAACGTGCGCCGCACCACTCAAGATGTCATAAATACCAAGAAGTTGCTCCAAAGCTCCAACACTAGGCACCACTCAACCATCACAAAAGTCCCTCAACTTAACTTCATTTGTCGACCTCCACTTGACAGTTATATCAGCCACTTGGTGCAAACTCGCAGATGCCATGAGCTTAGATCAGTGCAAGCCTCAAACAACTTCATGTACCGCCGCCTCTAGTAGATCATCGATGCCCTCCCCAGCCATGCCGATTAGGGTACTGTCCATCACCTCGGCCTCGCCGTCATCGAGGTTGAACATCTCATTCAGAGCAGCAGCTACCTCCGCTGGTAGGGGGCCATTGAACGTGGCAATAAACTCTTGTAAAGCAGCCTCAATTGGCTCAAGCTCCTCAGTCAAAAGTTCAAGCTTGCGACAAAGGTTACACTGCGCTCGTTGCATTTGAGTCATTCGATGTGTGGTGGAGAGACGTGCGCTGCGTCGTGCTGATGACATGTCAAAAGTGTGTCATCGGCATCAACGAGGAGCTGGTGTTAGTGTTGGAGCTCTCTGTGGCACTGGGGGCTGAAGCACTAGTCGTGGCGGGGTGGTGAAGAGGCTGGCCATGCCCACGACATCATGCTGGCTTGTCGGCTGAGCAACAGGTGGAGCTGCCTCAACATCAGAGCATGGTTGCAACATTGGTAGAGGTGGAGTGGAGAAGAGACTTGCACAGTAGAGGAGCCACTAGTATGGCGAGCCATGGCGGCCGCCATACCTGATGGCCGATGAACCCCGGCGCTAGTTCCTGCGAGGTTCAGCCACCATGGAAATAGAGGTATGTTCTGTTGGAAACTGAAGGAAGAAGAAGAAGATAAAACATTTAGATCATCTCCAGCAAATTACTCATCCCTCTCCCCAATACTAAAAATATGTTCTTCTGGTAATGGGAGGTGCTCCAGCAGATTACCAATTCCATCACCAATACCTAATTTTTTTTGTGATCGCCAAAACACACACGTCCCTCTTGCTCAAATGTAGGGGGATTCCTCCATCCAACATATCCTTTGACTAATCTTCTACAACACTTGCTATCAAAAACATAAAAAGTATTATTGGTAACGGAGAGAGAAAATATATAAGATATGAGAGATAAGTAATCTGCTTGAGATGCTCTTATTAGACTTTAGACTTTTAGGCCGTCAGCCCATCACCAGCCTGTTTCCCTGAAGCTCAACCGTTAAAAATTAATGTACAAAGGCGCCGTCGCCCGTCGGTTCGTCGTCCTCAGCTGCCTCCGCGGTTTCTCACCCTCCGCCGCTCCGTGCCTCCGCCCTAGGTATATTTTAATTCCAGCTCCACCACTGGGCTTGCAGTCCCCGATATGGCCGAGCTGCACCCAGCATAGTTGTTGTCGGTGGTAGCAATTGTGGCCGAACTTGTAGCGGTGTGGATAGTCGATGCTGCAATGTTGATATGGAGCAGCTCATCATGTTCAATCTCTACACTAGCCAATACACCAAATTGGAATTATCTTGGCAGTTTTGATACTTTTCTTGGCGGTTTCATTTTGGCCGCCAAGGCAATTCCGTTTTGGTGTAGTAAGTGATCAATGCATCATCAGTTGCCATTAGGTGTATTTCCCCTCTTTTCAAGTATTCTTCCATATATTTGCAACCTGAGTGGACTATTTTGCCCTAGTGCTTTTGGGATACGTACTGGACGTTTGGACTCCCGTACGACGCTTCGTCTCTCCCGTGTGTGACCGACACCGCTTGCTGGGGCTGCCCGGCTGCCACCGCCGCTGCCTGGGGTAGGCGGGCCGTGCTAGCGCCGCCTCCAGAGCCGGGCGCGGCCTGGCTACCAGCGGCCTCATCCAGGGAGGCCGCGCGGGAGGCTAGAGGCGGCCTTCTCCTCCCGACTTCCCCTCTCTGCCGCCCGCTCCCAACCTTGGCTCCAGCTCCTCGTCATCCCCTCCGGCCAACAAGCTCGGCACACGCTCCTCCGGTCGCATCCCTCGGCAGCGTCCCAGCCCCAACAACAAAGTGGGCGGTGCCACAGGGCGAGCAGGCGGCGGCGCGGTGCAGCAGGACGAGTCGGGCGGTGGCGCGGCACAACACAACACAGCAGGGCGAGTCGGGCAGTGGCGGCCACAGCAGGGTGTGGCGGACGGCGACGCGGCGCTGCAGGGTGAGACGGGTGGCGGCACAGTGCAGCAGGGTGAGACGGGCAGTGGCGAGTGCAACAGGGTGAGGTGGGCGATGGGCGAACGCAACCCCCTCGACACATTCCGCAGCTAGGCTGGAGGCGGCCAGTCCGGCGGCTGCCACTGCGAGGCTGGAGGCGGCCGGCCTGTCAGCGGACGTCGCAAGGATGGAGGCAGGCAGGCCGCCGCCGGCCGAGGCCAGCCTGGAGGCGGTCGGGGCGTGGTCGTCAGGTGGCTGGCCCTCCATGGCCGCCGGCATGGAGATCTCGCCGGTGTGAGGCTGCCCTCCAAACGTCGGTACGTATCCCAAAAGCAAAAAGGTCAAAATAGTCCACACAGGTTGCAAATGCATAGAAGAATACGAGAAAAGAGGAGAAAGACACCTAATGACATGGAAATGAACTGGCCAATGTTTAGAGGCTTATTTTTACGAAGTCAATAATACAAATGATAAAATTGCAAAGTGCATTGTTTAGAATCCTAAATGATCCATTTTCTCCCATCCACCAGTCTAGCGTCAACTCTCTGCCCATGACTGCCTCATCCGCCCCGAGCACGCCACCCTGTCGGGATCCGAGCAGATGGATCAATGTTAGTGATATGCCCAAGAGCCCATCATCACAATACGGTTTAAAGGCCCAAGAGGATATTGATCCAAGAGGGATTAGGGTTACTAATGGGCCTATGAGATAGAAGCCCATTAGTACGCCCTATATATACGAGGGAGGGGTTAGGGGGCGACAGAACCCTGTGAGCCGCGCCACCTCCCTAGCCGCCCCCCTCTCTCTCTCGGCCGCCTCCCTTGCCGTGCGTGCGGTGCTAGCACACCGACGCCCGGCGTTTCATCCCCGTACGTGTGGACTTCGTGGAGACGCTGCTGCGACTGCTACGCTGATCGGCTGCTGGGATCAAGTACAAGGAGCTCGGTTCGTGGGACGTGATCGACTACTTCCTCTACATCGACGCGCGACTTCTTCCGTTGCACTGCGCGTCTAGTGGTAACGATCTATGATCTTCTACTCGCAAGTATCTTGGGTATATGCGGTAGTGATGCTAGCATAGCCTACCCGTTTCCCTACAGTGGTACCAGAGCCAGCTTGTGTAGTTTTTGGTCTGGATCATTTTCATATAGGTGATATGTTGTTGTAGTAGATTGGATCTATTACTTTTGCACGGTTTGATTAGATCAATTGGTCATAAGGGGTTAAAACTGGAGCGAGTTGATTGCGCGGCATATGACAAAAAGATTAGTTCGTGTTCTTTCTCTGTTATGCATACGACACGTCCCTACCGGCTGGAATCACCATCAGGGACTAACTGTGTGCATAGTCAACAGATTGAACCAACAGATCGAGGTCTTGTGTAGATGCAGTCTTCTCAAGTGCGGGACCGCCGTTGCTTTCTCGCTATAGTGGCTTACTAAGCGCTACTTTGGTAGAACACGTCGTACGCCTAACTTGTTTTTGCAGGGTGTGATGTGAATGGTATGGCCTCAATGTCATGTGATGATGTATGTGATAATTTGTGCGGCCCGCGTGTCGCAAGTTAACACAACCGGGTTGAGGTTGCACCATTATTGTATAACGACCTGCGTGTCAACTTGTGATGTTTGAATCCTCATGTAATTGTTTCACTAGCTATTAGATGTAGTAGCTTAGTATCTTTTCATGGAGGCTTCAATCATGATGGCGATGATGATCACCACAAGACAGGACGGATGCCAATGGAGGTCACCTTGGAGCCATGGCAATGGAGCCCATTGTGATGCAAGAGGCCATACTATTCTCAATATAATATGATTATATGCCTGTGATGTTTATTTTCCTGTCATACTATTCTTTCATGCTTTTACATATGGTGGATGTTTTAATCATGATAGAATAGCTTCCCTCAGAAAAGGTTGAGTTTTTTATGCCTTTTACCAATAGCTGCACCTATAAATTTTGATCGTTGTGTGGTAGGTTTACCAAAGTAGAGTACCCTCAGCTATCACTTTTGTATAGGGTGGATGTCGGACATTCACAAGCATAGTATTGGTTTACTCAACAAAGCTGTCAAAATAGTTTTGGGCTTTAAGGCATAGGGTTGGGGCCGGGGCATTGGATGCCACCCAACAAACAAGAGTCGCATAGAGATGTGATTAGTAATTTGTTGCTTACCTGTATCACTACTTTTCTAGCCATGATGCTAAAGCTCACTAGGATTTTAGTGATTATGGATCTTGAACCACTATATGTCATTAGAGGGAAGATGACTTTGATATAGTAGGTTGTCTTTTGTAAAAATCAGTTAATGAAAGTCTTTACATAAACTTAGTGCTGAAATCTTGCTTTACTTTAATGTTGTAGATCATGTCTGCCAGTAACAATTCCGCTTTCAATTTCCGTTTTGTTCTTGAGAAAGAAAAGTTAAATGGAACAAACTTTATTGATTAGTACCGCAACCTGAGAATTGTTCTCAGGCAAGAGAAAAAGAAGTATGTTCTTGAGCAGCCATATCCTGATGATCTCCCTGACAATGCAACTGCTGCTGATCGCAGAGCTTCTAAGAAGCACTGTAATGACTCACTTGATGTCAGCTGTCTGATGCTCGCCACCATGTCCCCTGATCTGCAGAAGCAGTATGAGCATGCGGATGCTCACACCATGATCGAGGGGCTGCGTGGGATGTTTCAGAACCAAGCCAGGACTGAGAGGTTCAATATCTCAAAGTCCTTGTTTGCAGTGCAAGCTGCCAGAAGGTAGCCCGGTCAGTCCTCATGTGATCAAAATGATTGGTTACATTGAGACTTTGGACAGACTTGGTTCTGAACTTCACCAAGACTTGGCTACTGATGTTATTCTCCAGTCGCTCCCGGCGAGCTATGAGCCTTTTATCATGAACTTTCAGATGAATGGCTTGGATAAAACATTGAGTGAGTTGCATGGAATGCTAAAGACAGCAGAGGAGAGCATTAAGAAGAATCCCAATCATGTGATGATGATTCAGAAGGGGAACAAAAAGAGGAAGCATTGGACGCCTCCTAATCCCAAAGGTAAAGGCAAGGAAAAGAGTTCCAGTGGTGAGTCCTCGGGCTCTAAGCTAAAGCCAGCACCTAAGGCCAAATCTGGCCCTACTTCTGAGGATGAATGCTTCCACTGTCATGAAAAGGGACATTGATCTAGGAACTGCAAGAAGTACTTGGAAGAAAAGAAGAAGAAGAAGGGAAGTGAGACTTCCACTTCAGGTATAAATGTTATAGAAATTAATATTGCATTATCTTCCAGTGAATCATGGGTATTTGATACTGGATCGATGATTCACACTTGCAAATCAGTTGCAGGGTCTAAGTGAGACTAGAAGATTTGCAAGAGGCGAGTTGGACATTCGTGTCGGCAATGGCGCAATGGTTGCAGTGTTGGCGGTCGGCACCTACCACTTGTCTCTACCCTCCGGATTAGTTTTTGAATTAAATAATTGTTATTGCATTCCTGCTTTGAGCAAGAACATTATTTCTTCTTCATGTTTGGAAGAAGTTGATGATTTTAAGATTGTAATAGAGAACAAACGTTGTTCTATTTTTTGTAATGGTATTTTTTATGCTCATTGTCCATTGGTGAATGGATTATGTGTTCTTGATCTTGAGGATAAATCTGTCTGTAACATTAATACTAAGAGGCTTAGACCAAATGATTTGAATCCCACTTTTATTTGGCATTGTCGCTTAGGTCATATAAATGAGAAGCGCATTGAACAACTCTATAAAGATGGATTGTTAAGCTCATTTGATTTTGAATCATTTGACACATGTGAGTCTTGTTTGCTTGGAAAGATGACCAAAGCGCCTTTCACTGGTCATAGTGAGAGGGCGAGTGACTTGTTGGGACTTGTACATACCAATGTATGTGGACCAATGAGCTCAATAGCCAGAGGTGGTTTTCAGTACTTCATTACTTTCACTGATGACTTTAGTAGATATGGCTATATCTACTTAATGAGGCACAAGTCTGAATCATTTGAAAAGTTCAAAGAATTTCAGAATGAAGTACAAAATCAATTAGGCAAGACAATTAAATTTCCGCGATCTGATCATGGAGGAGAATATTTGAGCCTTGAATTTGGTGATCATTTGAAGCAATGTGGAATTATTCCGCAGCTAACTCCGCCCGGAACGCCTCAATAGAATGGGGTATCCGAACGGAGGAACCGAACCTTGTTGGACATGGTTAGGTCCATGATGAGCCATGCTGATCTTCCATTGTCATTTTGGGGTTATGCTCTTGAAACTGCTGCGTTCACACTGAATAGGGTTTCAAGTAAGTCTGTTGAGAAGACACCATATGAGATATGGACTGGGAAGTGTCCCGGATTATCTTTTCTCAAAGTTTGGGGATGTGAGGCTTATGTCAAATGTTTGATGTCAGATAAGCTCACTCCAAAGTCAGACAAATGCTTCGTTGTGGGGTATCCTAGGGAAACCAAAGGATATTATTTTTACAATAAGGCGGAAGCCAAAGTGTTTGTCGCTCGCAATGGTGTTTTCTTAGAAAAGAAGTTTCTCTCAAAAGGATTTAGTGGGAGCAAGGTGCAACTTGAAGAAATTCAAAAAACACCCGAAACTATTTCAGCACCCACTGAAGATCCATGGGATGTGCAAGATGTTGCACAACCCGTAGTTGAGGCACCAGCCCCACGAAGGTCTATAAGGGCACGTCGCACTACTGACAAGCTCAACCTCCTTATTACGGAGGAGCGCCACATATTATTGATGGAAAATGATGAGCCCTTGACCTACAAAGAAGCAATGATGGGACCCGACTCCGACAAATGGCTTGAAGCCATGGAATCCGAGTTAAAATCCATGCATGATAATCAAGTTTGGAACTTGGTCGATCAAATTGACAGTGTAAGACCTGTCGACTGTAAGTGGATTTTTAAGAAAAAATTAGACATGGATGGAAATGTTCACATCTATAAGGCACGATTGGTGGCGAAAGGTTTCCGACAAATTCAATGTGTTGACTATGAGGAAACCTTTTCGCCCGTCGCAATGCTAAAGTCTGTTCGGATTCTCCTAGCAATTGCCGCATATTATGACTATGAGATATGGCAAATGGATGTCAAAACCGCTTTCCTTAATGGACATCTAAGTGAGGATGTGTATATGACACAGCCTGAAGGTTTTGTCGATCCTAAAAATGCTGGGAAAATATGTAAGCTTCAGAGGTCCATCTATGGATTGAAGCAAGCATCTCGGAGTTGGAATATTCGTTTTGATGAAGTAGTCAAAGGGTTTGGCTTCATCAAGAATGAAGGTGAGCCTTGTGTTTACAAAAATGCTAGTGGGAGCGCACTTGTGTTTCTGGTCCTATATGTGGATGACATATTACTGATCGGAAATGATATTCCAATGCTTGAAGCCGTTAAAACCTCATTGAAAAAGAGTTTTTCGATGAAGGATTTAGGAGAGGCGGCTTACATTCTCGGTATTAGGATCTATAGAGATAGATCAAAAAGGCTAATTGGATTAAGCCAAGACACGTACATTGACAAGATATTGAATTGGTTCAATATGCAAGATTCCAAGAAAGGTTTCTTGCCAATGTCACATGGCATTACTCTAAGCAAGAGTCAGTGTGCTACGACACCTGATGAGCAAAAGAGGATGAGTACGATTCCTTATGCTTCAGCCATAGGGTCGATCATGTATGCTATGCTTTGCACGCGCCCAGATGTTTCCTTTGCTCTAAGTGTTACGAGCAGGTATCAGTCAGATTTCGGTGAAGCTCACTGGACAATTGTAAAGAGTATCCTTAAGTACTTTAGAAGAACTAAGGATATGTTCCTAATATTTGGAGGTGAAGATGAGCTCCTTTGTAAAGGCTTACACCGATGCTAGTTTTCAAACAGACAAAGATGACTCCAAATCGCAATCTGGTTTTGTTTTCTGCCTCAATGGTGGGCCAGTGAACTGGAAGAGTTCCAAGCAAGATACGGTGGCTGATTCGACGACAGAGGCCGAGTATATTGCAGCTTCCGAAGCTGCAAAAGAAGCTGTTTGGATCAAAAAGTTTGTTTCTGACTTGGGTATTGTTCCTAGTGCGTCCAGTCCAGTGGACCTCTATTGTGGTAATAGTGGTGCCGTTGCACTAGCAAAGGAGCCTAGAACAACTAAGAAGTCCAGACATATACTGCGGAAGTATCACCTCATCCGTAACTTTGTTGAGAGAGGTGATGTGAAGGTTTGCAAGGTGCACATGGATTCAAACGTTGCTGATCCGTTGACGAAGCCTCTCCCACAACCAAAGCATGAGGCGCACATGAGATCTATGGGTATTAGATACTTACATCAGTAATTCTAGTGTGCATGGGAGATTTTTGTGTCATGAGTATGTTTATGTAATGATGAATAATTATTATTTGTTCCATGGATGATTATTTTACATTGATTATCAAGTACGTGACTTGTTCGTGAAACTCTTTGTTGACAATGATATGATTCTAAATTATCCCTAGTTTATGTCGTTATGTGGGACACCAACGATGTTGAGACTAGCACATGCATTAATTGATGATCATGTTTCACGGATCATGGATATGGAGATATCGGATTAATGATGTGGACACATGTTGGTGAACATGGTGTTGGATTGACCCACTCCAAAACAATGTTGGGATTGTTATTTTGTATGTTCCATTAGTTGTTCTTGAGTGTTATACCTACTGGATCCTTAGACCTGAGATCGCCATTGTTTCTCACTGTGTGTAGTGGTGCATCTTGGGGCTGCTAAACGCTACTCTGTAACTGGGTAGTTACAAAAGTCGCTTACAGGTGTGTTATGAAACATGGAATGGGATGTGAGCGGATCAAGATGGAATTTGCCCCTCCTAGATAACGGGAGAGATATCTCTGGGCCCCTCGAGATAGTTGGATTTGAAAGTGCATGGCCATGCCAAAGTGATTAAAGAGTTAATCATTATGACTAAAGGTTAGTTATTAATAGAATCCACTATTAGATCGAGAGAATGGTCGAGCTATCACAAAGGTGGCACGCATCTCGCCTTGAGCTTGACTGGTATCGTGTGGCAAAGGGATCGGTGTATGAGTATATCTAAGGTTCGGCCGATATGATCTTTATGTGTATTTGTGAGTCACCATGCCCTGCTAGGTGCCTCTATTGACTTGTGATTCGGAAATGATTTCTGATCACGACCACCCTCACATGAACCTAACGGGTCACACACTTAAGGGGTTTGGAATGTTGGAAAGCTTGCCTGTATGATTGTCTCTAGTGCAAGTGGGAGATTGTTTGTCATATGCCCAAGAGCCCATCATCACAATACGGTTTAAAGGCCCAAGAGGATATTGATCCAAGAGGGATTAGGGTTACTAATGGGCCTATGAGATAGAAGCCCATTAGTAAGCCCTATATATACGAGGGAGGGGTTAGGGGGCAACAGAACCCTGTGAGCCGCGCCACCTCCCTAGCCGCCCCCCTCTCTCTCTCTCTCGGCCGCCTCTCTTGCCGTGCGTGCGGTGCTAGCACACCGACGCCCGGCGTTTCATCCCCGTACGTGTGGACTTCGTGGAGGCGCTGCTGCGACTGCTGCGCTGATCGGCTGCTGGGATCAAGTACGAGGAGCTCGGTTTGTGGGACGTGATTGACTACTTCCTCTACATCAACGCGTGACTTCTTCCGCTGCGCTGCGCGTCTAGTGGTAACGATCTATGATCTTCTACTCGCAAGTATCTTGGGTATATGCGGTAGTGATGCTAGCGTAGCCTACCCATTTCCCTACAATCAGTACCACATCCCGCGCCTTGCAGACTCCATGCCTCCATGGCCGAGTTTATCAAGTCCCGCACAGGCCTCGAGGTCGGCCCCATTGTACGCCCCGCATACTCATCCTGCTCGGCATCCTCTTCCTCATCTCCATCCCCTTCATGATCAAGAGGGTCATCGATGGAGAGACCCTACTGCATGACTGCCGGGTCTGGATGGCTGGGGCGCTCTTCGTCTACTTCTTCGGCGTCTCTGGAGGCATGTACGGGATTATCAGGCATGCGCCCATGTTCCTCCCCGACTGCGCGGATCCCAACAAGCTCGTGTTCACCATGAGAACCTCAACCTACAAGATAGATCTAGGTGAAAACCATATAACCGACATACTGGTTCGGACGGTGGCAGCATCTTGATGTTGCTCTCCTCTTGAAGCATCGTCTTGGAGTCCTTAATGGCGACATCTTGGTCAGCTTGAAGCAATGGCGGCAATTGATCTGGTTGCGTAGTAGAGATCAACTAAGTGCGATTTCTAGATTACAGGGTGAGCGGAAGGCGACCATCGACGATCCTTACATCAAGAGTTTCTAAGAAGACAGTTGATGTGAGATTTTTATTACTGCATGAGGATCAAAGCAAGATTGAAGGAAGAATGTAGAAGAGGCTCAAAGCTTAGTCTTTCATGCTTTCTTTCTTATTTCTTTATTTCTTATCTTTTGTATTCCTCGCTTGGAGGTTTAGAGTCTAAATACTCGTGTAAGCTTCTAGCATTATAGCCAGATGTGTTCCTTTGTAGTCGTAGGTATTCCCTTGTGAATGTTCAAGATCAGAATTTTCCATTAATTTAAAAAGGGATGCAGCTAGGTGCTCAGGTGTTCGCTGTCGGGTTCTTGTACACACTCGTGGGTCTCATGATCGCTGGGGTGACACACTTGTTGGTGAAGGTGGAGAGCCTGCAGACGCAGCGCTTTGCGATGCTTGCTGTCATGGCGATCGGGTGGTGGGCTGTTAGGAAAATGATCTACTTGGATAACTGGAAGACTGGCTATAGCATTCATACCTTCTTCCGGAGCAGCTGGAGGTGAAATTCTTGCTGAGTGGGATGGATGCTTCTTTCCTTTGGTTTCAGAGGTATGGAATAACATCCCACCTTTTTCCAATTCTGTAGTTGGCGTATTGGTCGCGATTGTTTGGATAACATCAGGGTGATCCCGATGAGTATAAATGTTGGCTTAGGTGCATATAGTTGAGTAATTCATACATGTGTTTTAAGCAAAAGATGTACTGGCTTGAAAATCCAGAAATAACCTTGGATTGATGATAATCCAGCATTGAAATAAATGGTGTGGAGCATCTCCATATGAAATTGATTGCTCTATCTCCAATTACTTGAAGTGATTTGCTTGGCGGTTAGCATGCATTGTTAAAAATAATTGTAGAATCCTGAAAAATCAATAACTATCTTATGTATTTGTCATTCTGAGGATGGTCATATTTAACAGATTATCTGGTACACTATTAACCAATAAATTATTTGATACCCTAAAAAAACCAATAAATTATTTGATGATGCATTGATATCTAGTGAATTTTTTTAGCAGTGTGTTTCCTGGGTTAGGTTCCTGTTCTAGCAAACTGGACAGAGAACTGATTTTAGAATTGGATTCCGTTCCTTAACCTTGATTTGAGCTCTCAATTTCTTTTTGTTCGATCATTCCATCCTTAAAAATCATATGCATTAGTATAGGTTTAGTGAAGGGTGGTGATAGTTTGGCAATATGGATTGGTATAAGTGTCCTTAAAAAGATAATCACACTAGATTTCCCTGGTGAAAAAGAAGTCATTTTGTTTGAGCGAGATTGGCACGACATTCCTGCCGCTACTAAGAACAAAAATAGAGGGTACAGTAAGGATCAATATGTGATTATAGATATTAATACAACTCTTCATCGATATGTAAATGATCCTTATGTTCTGGGGACTCAATTTGAGCAGGGTTTTTATGTTAAATGCGCAAATAAATCCAAGTAGAGCAGTGTTTTTAGAATGAAGCCTAGGACTTTGTTTTCCATGCCAGAACCAGAAGAGACTGAACAACAAGGGCAGTTTGATATTGACTCACTTGACATCGGTGTGGAGACCATGAACATTTCTAGCCTACATGAAGAGTTGACAAATTGGACAAGGAATGACCTCCAAAGAGTGACCGGAGATGCTAGCATCATTGAAAAATCTATACATGTGCCAGAACCAAATGATGAAGACTTAGTTGATGAACATGATGATAATGATTGACACCTACATCCACGATGGACATGTTGCACCTGTCAACTCTTTAGGCCAAGGACAGAATGATGAGTTTTTTTTACATAAATCTGATTTTATATGTATTGGTGTGATTTTTTTAATTGAATGCTTAGTTCATGAGCTGCGTAATATTTTGTTTGATTTAAGGCTTGGTTCCTGAGCTCTCAAATATTAAACTCAAATATTTTTATGGGCATATATATATGAGTGTGTTGGTGTGATTTGTCTTTTGAAGGCTTGGTTCATGAGGTGTGCAATTTTTGTTTGATTTTTTTACTTTTTTCAGCAGGAAGGTCCCCCCCCCCCCGATGCAACATATTTAACACAAGTTCATGACAAACTATATTTCTAAGAGACCAAGACCAGCTTACCCCGTAGACTAATTCCAATGAAGCATACTTAACACGAGTTCAAGTTTTGCATCAGTCTCCGCTTGCTTCTTTGCCATCTCTTCACGGTCCTTGGTCCTTGCTTGCACTGTTTCTTGTAGCTTCGTGGACAACTCATCCATTTGTTCTCGCTGAGAGTTGACCAGCAATCGAAGCTCAGCATTTTCCCTTTGTGCCAATAGTTCAGCTTGAAGGTTTTGTCGACCAGATGTAGGTTGGTTGTTGTGGATCCCCACATTTTGCAGAAATGTGTTCTACTTGGTGTTCTGAGCAAGCACGCCCGCCACGACCTCAGTCACAGACTTTGTTTCTTGATCTTTTGCAGGTTCAGCGATCTTGGTTTCCATTTGAGTCTAGAAGTGCAGGCAACAAATATGGTTCATTAGATATAGCAAAACGTTAGCATTGCAATGAGCTTTATTTGAAAACTTTCTTACAATAGCAGACTGGACAGCAACTATAAAGCCATTCTTTTTGTTGCTGTAGTGGCACTCCTTGAATAAATCCAGTGCATCAATACTTGTCTCCCTGAAAACAATACATAGGTGCTGTTAACTCACATGCATGGGTTTTAAGGCGTCGACTAGGCGTCGCGCAGTCATCCAAGCGGAAAAAAAAATTGTGGCATCTAGGGCGCGACGAATCCTATGCGTATGGCATCCGGAGTCGTCGCCTAGGCGGGCATGGCATCAATTTTCAGCGAGTCGGGTGCCGCGCGGTGATTTGGGGGCGCGCAGGCAAAAATGAGGGGGCGCGCGGGGGGGGGGGGGGGGGAGGGGGGAATCCGCGCGCCTAACTTCCTGCCGCGACGTATCTGGTCGAGGCCGCCGATCTAGAATGACAGAGGGGAAGAGAGAGGGCGCAGGCCGCCGACACCTGGAACTGGAAGAGAGAGGGAGGGCAGATTCAGAGAGAGGGAAGGAGAAACGGAAGGAGAAGAGGGCGGCGGCACTTGAATCCTCACTACCGGCGGCGCGGCGCGGGGCCTCAGCCTAGGTGCACCCGCACCTTGGTCCAGCATCCCCCATCCTTCTGCTGCAACCAATCCATTCTGCCCACATCTACATCTAGGTGCTCCTCGGCTCGTGCCCGTTCTGCTCTGTCCTCCGCTCAGCCTCCTCGTCCTGCCAGTCTACTCGCAGTGCACTTACCTCTTCCTCTCCCTTCCTCTACTCTATTGGTTATGCTTGGTTAGCTTGGACATGGATATACTCTGCTCTGCTGTGCTTCCTGCAGTAGGAGGCAAATAGAATTGGCTGCTCTGCTCCATAGCACGTATTATATAACAAGGTAGCTTTGTGTGAATGTGTGCCTGATGACTGATTCATGTGATTGCAGCTTACTGCATTTTGCTTAGTTTTGCTGCTTTCTACTCTCGGCTTCAGAATTGACAGCAACAAGGTATATTTATGTTGTTTCATCCTAGACTAGGATATGAGTATGGCTTTACCTCGCCGCGCGCCTTACTCGCCTAAGCGTCCGGAAGGGGGTGGGTCACCATGTCTCGCCTTACCACCTTAAAAACCATGGTCACATATTCACAACGCTTCATAGAAGAGAAAATGAAGAAACAACATGCACGTGCACATCATCATAGAGGGCATTCAATGTATGTGCAAGATGTAATAATATTCTGCATAAATTGGAAGCAGATCTTGGTGTAATGAACATGGAACCATTTATGCCATTTCGAGTGATTTTGGTGATCGAATGACAACGCAATCAATGGGACTAATGTTTTTGTTGAGTGAACATTTCTAGATCCCAGGGATGAAGTAAAAAGGCCATACAAAGCAAAACACAAAGAAAGAACTCAAAGAAATGCTGAATTGGACGGGTTCTACTGTAAAACAGTAGCACCGGTTTAACCGATGCCTATGCATCGGTGCATTCGATGGTTGTCGGAAGAACCGACGTCCTGGCATCGGTACAAGTTTGGGCGCCCTTTGGAGATCAAGAGAAGACCAAGTGAAGAAAGAGTATAGCACCAGTTGAACCGACGGTGTAAAAAGGGTCATCAGTGCAATCAACATACCATTGTCCAGAGACAATGTCAAGTGCGCAGCAGCCAGGCCTTCAGTACCAGATGAACCGATGCCTACCGGAGCATTGCATCGGAGCAATGACGTTAGCAAGGGCAACGACTACAAGACGATCAAGAGTCACCGGTTAAACTGACACTAAGACATCGGTTTAATCGATGGGTACTGTGTCAGCAGCAGACAGTGCGTCAGAAGCCCAACGGCTACTTCAGGTCTGAGAGTGACCAGTTGAACCGACGCTACCCATGCAGAGGCATCGGTTCAACCGATGGTTTGCTGATTTCAGCTATCTGTTGGAGCAACGGCTCTCTTGAGTTGGTGGCCTATATATACGCCTCACACCGGCCATTTTGAGCTTGTTGGAGTCCCAAGACATCACACACATATCCAAGAACACCTCCAAGCCATCCAAGAGCATAGAGATCAAATCCTTAGTCCTTAGCACAAGCTTTGTAAGTGTTAGTGCTAGGTTAGCTCCTAAGTGAGTGAGCAAGCAAGGTTGAGATCCTTGTGGCTGGTTCTAGAGTGAACCAAACTTGTATTTCGGTGCGCCAGCCTCCTTGGAGCATTGGTGGCTCGCCGGCACGTCAACGACCCTCCGGCTTGGTGTGGAGCGACGTCGACAACATTGTGCGGGGGGGCGGAGACCCCTACTTCGTGGGCAATCTCCCTTAGTGGAAAACGAGATCAAGACAACCGTGATTATGTTCACGGAAGAGACTTGATTGCCGGAAAGCAATACTCTTTGTGAGTGCTTCAACAACGTGAATGTAGGGGCACCTTGGTGGCAATCCGAACCACGGGATAAATATTCGTGTCGAGAGTTTGCTTCCTCTCATCCCTCCTTTAAGCTTCCGCATTGCATTTTGCAATCTTTGTGCCTTTACTTTCATAGAGTAGTATCTTGATAGGATTGGCTATAGATTGCTAAACTCTTTTGGGATGAGGGTTTTTCACTAGATGAATCATAGTTGCATATCTGGATAGCATGTTTTAGTTTAAGTTTTTGTGCAAACTAGTTGGAGCCATAGGTTAAGTTCTTAGAAGTGCCTAATTCACCCACTCCCCCTCTTAGGCTAGAGCACCCGATCACTTTCAATTGGTATCAGAGCCGGGACTCACTTCTCTCACAAAGAAAGCCAATTCCATTGGTAAATTTGTGTTTACCGGCTCATTAGATCGGTAGGCTTCACCGCCTAGTGAGTTAGCTCTTAAGGGGAAAGGATGGATCCTTTTAGACCCGCTCCACGGTTCGACGGCACGAGCTGCCAACGATGGAAGGTTTTAAGGCAAGCCCATCTCCAATCGACGGGACTACACGTTTGGAGAGTTGTGAGTGAAGACATAAAAAATAATGGTCACCAAGAGAAGCAACATGATGTCACCGCAAAATGCATAATTTTGTTTTCTCTTAGTGATAATGTGTTCAATCGTGTTTATGCTTGTGAAAATGCTAAAGAGCTATGGAAGACTATCATTGAGAATCACGAGGGCACGGAGGACGTTGCAAATGAAAGATACCATATTCTCATTGATAAGCTTAGTAGTTTTAAGCAACTTGATGATGAAAATGCCGAATCTATGACATCAAGATAAAAGCGCCACTTTCTTCACCAACACATAGCGCACTTGCATGCAAATAACTTAAGAAGTTAAAGAAGACGGCCATCAAAGGTAGCTCAAGTGATGAGAAAGAAGATAATACAAGAAGCTCCTCAAATGATGAAAAACAACCAATGAACCCTAACCTCAGCACGCAAGTGAAGAAGATGAACAAATGCTTGAAGAAAATCAATTCAATGGGGTATATGGTCTTTCTCAAAGATGGGCCTCACCATCAACTCATGAATGTTGAGAAGAAGTTCAAGAAGAACAAGGAAAAGAAGGAGAAGAAGCCCAAACATGAATCATTTGCCACATTTGGTGAATGGGTAAGCGGTGGTGAAGAATCAAGTGCAAGTTCAAGTGATGAATCAAACAAGAAATTCACCACTGGCATGGGATCATCATCTAACACTTGCTTCATGGAAAAAGGTATGGAAAGCGATGTAAGTGATGATGACTCCGACTCTCCTTCAATTGATGAACTTCTAAACTTAGTTCATGAGCACCAAAAAATCATTAAGAAACAATCAAAGGAAATCAAAAATCTTAATGCTCTCAATGATCTAAATGCTTCTCTTGCTATAAATTATGAAAAATTATTGTGCAAATTCAAATTGGTTAGCAAGGAGCATGAAGAGCTCAAATTAAAATTTGAGAGCATTAATGATACTAATGACCTTTTGGAAATGAAGCAAACTATCCCTTGTGCAATTCCAATCTCTAGGGTAGATGCTTCAACTTTTTGTATGGATTTAATTGATGAATCTTGCTCTAACCCTTGCAATAAGAAATGCAATGAGAATGTTGTTGTAGAATCATGTGATAATCTCATTGCCAAGGAGAATGATGAGCTCAAGCGAGAAGTAGAAAGGCTCATGAAGGACTTGTATAGATTGAAGGCAAGGGCATAGAAAGCAATGTCCAACTTTCTCAAGATAACCCTAAAGACATGGTGAAAAAGCTTGAGAAGGGGTCCACCATGACTTGCTCTAAGTGCCACAAAAAAGTCCACAAGTCTAACAAGTGTTCTCAACCAAGGAAGAAGCTTCCGGATGAGAAGAATAAGAAGAAGCTCACAACCAAGAGTTCTCTCATCTACACCAAGCCCAACCGGAGGAATAAAAGCAATAGCACCACCTATGTGATCAAAGAGAAGACCAATGGCAAAATGGTTGCTCACAAGGTTGGGAATAAGGAAAGGAGTTGGAACCATTTAGGTGCCCAAGGACATCATCACTAATATGAAGGGGCCTCAAATGGTGTGGGTTCCAAAGGAAACTTAAAGCCCAAGAACGGCTTCGGGGGATTTGGAGACTTAGCTTACAAGTTGAAGTGAAGGTTCAAGCCAAAACAAGCTAAGCTCACAAACTTAGAAATTTGATGCCCAAGTCCCCCATAAGGTAATGGTAGCTAGATTTCAATTCAAGCATCATGTAGCTCCATTGTTCTTGCTAGGATGTTTGCATGTTTTGCATCTCTTAGTGCTATATATGGTAGGTTGCTTGTGTCATGATTCTAACCCATGAGCAACCTACATGGTTTAATAAGTGTGTAGAAAATTACATAAGGTTATCCTTCATGTTACATGGACTTCATGAGGTATGTGTTTCATTTATGTACCATGAACACAAACTATAGGATAAATTTCCCATTGTTGTTAAAATCAATGTGCATACATTTGCTTGGTAATTCATACACTAAATGCACACATTTAGGGGGAGTTCATCCTATGGTTTGTGATTTTGAGACTAACACTCGAAGAGAATGTTATTCACGCTCGATGTGAACAAACAACTCTATAAGAGTGATTAGATAAAATTTTGTGCTTTTATGCATATTGAACCATGCTCTATTGAACTTAAATACACATATCTAAGTTCATAGGCTATGTGCTCATACATTTGCTTAATCTTGGTGTACCAAGTGCTCATCTTCTAAAGACTTCAATTGTTGCAAGTCACTTTCAATTGGTACATGCAAGGTAAACAAAGTAACCCCCGGAGGTATGCAAGGTTCTAAACTCATTCAATTGGTATCATTGTCAATTCCTTATTATTTTAGAGTTACCTCCGTGCATTATATGACCTAAACTTCCTTGTTTAAACATCAAGTTGTGCACTTGATTTTCACATTACCATGATGTGCACACACCTTGCGGGAAGTTTAGCTCATGTCATGCTAGTTTCGTGATTTTGTGATCCACTCTAGTAAATCTTTTTTCTATTGGTATCATACAATTAGATCATTAGTCATGGAACTAACTCCCTAGGCTACTAATCTTCTCTTGAGCTATATTGGTTTGCAAGATCCTTTTTAGGTGATTTGATTCCAAAGGGGGAGAGATGTGGATCAAAGCAAGGTATTATCCCAAGAAGGAGAGATATATTCCAAAGGGGGAGAAATGCCAAGTGAATCAAGTCAATTCATGAGGAAGAAGTAGCAAGATAGGAGGAGGATCAAAAGGGGGAATCATAGTGAATCAAGTCAATTCATGAGAAAGAAGTAGCAAGATAGGGGGAGGATCAAAAGGGGGGAATCATGGTTTTAGGGGAGGCAAAGTCGTCATTGAATGGTGGTCAGCATCCAAGCAAGTGTAAGTGGTTCAATTTTACAATTCTTGAAAATTTTATGCTTGCTTTGATTGTGTTGTCATCAATCACCAAAAAGGGGGAGATTGTAACAAACATGGCACCATTTATGCCATTTAGAGTGATTTTGGTGATCGAATGACAACGCAATCAATGGGACTAATGTTTTTGTTGAGTGAACATTTCTAGATCCAGGGATGAAGTAAAAAGGCCATACAAAGCAATACATGAAGAAAGAACTCAAAGAAATGATGAATTGGATGAGTTCTACTGTAAAACAGTAGCACCGGTTTAACCGATGCCTATGCATCGGTGCATCCGATGGTTGTCAGAAGAACCGACGCCCTAGCATCGGTACAAGTCTGGGCGCCCTCTGGAGATCAAGAGAAGACCAAGTGAAGAAAGAGTATAGCACCGGTTGAACCGACGGTGTAAAAAGGATCATCGGTGCAATCAACATGCCATTGTCCAGAGACAATATCAAGTGCGCAGCAGCCAGGCCTTCAGCACCGGATGAACCGATGCCCACCGGAGCATTGCATCGGAGCAATGACGTCAGCAAGGGCAACGGTTACAAGACGATCAAGAGTCACCGGTTAAACTGACACTAAGGCATCGGTTTAACCAATGGGTACTGTGTCAGCAGCAGACAGTGCGTCAGAAGCCCAATGGCTACTTCAGGTTTGAGAGTGACCGGTTGAACCGACGCTACCCCATGCAGAGGCATCGGTTCAACCGATGGTTTGCTGATTTCAGCTATCTGTTGGAGCAACGGCTCTCTTGAGTTGGTGGCCAATATATACGCCTCACTCCGGCCATTTTGAGCTTGCTGGAGTCCCAAGACATCACACACATATCCAAGAACACCTCCAAGCCATCCAAGAGCATAGAGATCAAATCTTTAATCCTTAGCACAAGCTTTGTAAGTGTTAGTGCTAGGTTAGCTCCTAAGTGAGTGAGCAAGCAAGGTTGAGATCCTTGTGGCTAGTTCTAGAGTGAACCAAACTTGTATTTCGGTGCGCCGGCCTCCTTGGAGCATTGGTGGCTTGCCGGCACGCCAACGACCCTCCGGCTTGGTGTGGAGTGGCGTCGACAACATTGTGCAGGGGACAGAGACCCCTCCTTCGTGGGCAATCTCCCTTAGTGAAAATCGGGATCAAGGTGACCGTGATTGTGTTCATAGAAGAGACTTGATTGCCGGGAAGCAATACTCTTTGTGAGTGCTTCAACAACGTGGATGTACGGACGCGTTGGTGGCAATCCGAACCACGGGAAAAATCTTCGTGTCGAGAGTTTGCTTCCTCTCATCCCTCCTTTAAGCTTCCGTATTTCATATTGCAATCTTTGTGCCTTTACTTTCATAGAGTAGTATCTTGATAGGATTGGCTATAGGTTGCTAAACTCTTTTGGGATGAGGGTTTTTCACTAGAAGAACCTTAGTTGTACATCTAGATAGCATGTTTTAGTTTAAATTTTTGTGCAAACTAGTTGGAGCCATAGGTTAAGTTCTTAGAAGTGCCTAATTCACCCCCTCCCCTCTTAGGCTAGAGCACCCGATCACTTTCACTTGGCAGTATGATCATATTGATTTTTTTTCATTTGCTAAAATTTGAAAAAACATGTGCAACTGAAATATTGACTACTTTATCACACTATATGGTTGCACAATGACATGTAACTTACCAAATGTTCCAAGTGGACCACCTAGCTGCGAGAGCCGGTTGTTTGATGGTACTTAACATTTTGCCTCGGTTGGTTTTGTTTGTTTCGCTAGCCTCCTACATCATGAACAGCATACATGTCAAATAAACTTTCAAATTATCATATAGGAGGCAATATATTGACTTTCAGGCTTTCAGCACAAAACATACCATTTTTTTAGGACTCTTCCAGAATTCCACAAGATCATTCCACTATGTATCAGTCATAGACTTGACAGGAGAAGTTTTGGTGACCAAGTGGAGTGGGTAAGGATTAAAGTACTTTTTCTTCAGGTTGTAACATTGTTGGCGAACTGCTGACTTCATCATCTCATAACAAGCCTTTTTAACAGGAGCAGCATTAATGTCGATATCAAACTTTATCTATTCAAATGAAAGAGCATTGACATGAACTACAATATTTTTAAATAAAGAAACATTAAAGGTGCAAAGGAATTGAGTATGCACTTACCTTAAGCCTCCCCATCAATATTCTTAGGAGCCCAGGTTAAGACCGCCTCCGTAAATCGATTTTTGAAGGTGGTTATGTTATAATGCCCGCCTCTGTAAATCGATTTTGCAAGGCGATTTTTTGTAACCACCTCGGTTAATAAAAAGTAACCGCCTAGGTTAATCCGAGGCATTAACCGAGGTGGTTGTAATTGTTGCCCACCTCCGAGGTCATTTTCAAAGGTCACGGTTAATGTTTTTTTGTAGTAGTGCCCAGCACTAACTTGCAAACGGGACATGTAAAGAATAGATGCTCAATTGTTTCATCCACTCCTGTGTCACACATCACACATAAATCATCATCATGGACATCAATGTGTCTTCTGCTTAGCATTGTTTTAGTGTTAAGCCGATCAACTAGGACCAGCCAAGCGAAGAACTTTACTCTTGCAGTGCAATTCGACTTCCAAACCTGTTTGAAAATTGGATCATGCCTGGATCATGACATAGACATATTTATAATATCTTTTGGAAGTATATTCGTTACCCCGTAGTGGTTGCCAGCAATCAAGTGAGTTTTCATCATAAGCCACATCCTGTAAATCCTTCCGCAGCTGTTCTAGTTCTTCCATGGCCTGTTGAGATAGGGGTAATATAATGATTGAGTCCATGTCATTACCTTCCATAACTTCTTGGACAGAGATGGCACTAGATCTTGAGAAAGAAGCTATTCTGGGATAGCTAACTGCTAGAATGTTGTCTATCCATCTATCTTCCCAGAAACAAATTGTAGCCCCTTAACCAACTGTGCAATGAGACACACTTCAATAGAGATTATTAAGGCGCAATATGTCTTTCCACCAGAAAGACCCAACCTCCCTTGCTGCATGTGGCACCTTGTTTTGATAGTACCGGAGCCAGACGAGCTGAACCCAACGTGTGTCTATTTGATTATAAAATTTGTGTAGATGCTTCATCAAGAGTGCGTCATTGTGTAAACGAAGATTAATTACACCAAGCCCTCCTTTTTCTTTTGGTTTTTGTACTATTTCCCATGCCACTAAGTTGCCTCCTCTTTTCCTTTCTGAATTGCCCCTCCATAGGCATTGCTTTCTGATTCGGTCAATGTCCTCAATAACTCCCCTAAGGAGTTTGATTGTACACAGCATATGTGACAATAGGTGTTATTGCAGAGTTTACCATTTGTAATCTTCCATAATATGATAGCCATGCAGCGCATCCTGATAAGTGCCTTGCTACTTAGTCCATCATGGGTGTCAAGTCTTCCATTCGAGGCTTGGTTGTGCCCATAGGCAGGCCAAGGTATGTGAAAGGTAGTGTGCCAACTGAACAACCAAAAGTCAGAGCAAGCCTTTCCATCTTCTCCTGTGAGACATTGATCGGTAACATTTGTGATTTTCTGTAGTTAACCTTGAGGGCAGTAGATTCTGCGAATGTGTTGAGTAGCGATTTGAGCAAGAATAGCTGCTGCGCATCTGCTTTCATAACTAACAATGTGTCATCTGCATATTGAACAATTGGAAAGTCTTCAGTGGGTTGGGGGATTGGGGCTTGCAGCAAGTTTTGTGTTGCAACTCTATTGACCAGCACTTGTAAGAGCTCAGCTGCCAGGACAAACAACAAAGGAGAGAGGCGGTCACCCTGACGCACCCCACGCTTACACTTGAAGTATTTTCCAGGAACACCGTTTAGAAGCACTGCTGAAGACCCTGATTTTAGAATGCTATCAATCCAACTGATCCACTTATCAGGGAAACCCAGATGCTCCATCATCTGGATAATGACTTGATGTTCTATAGTATCAAAAGCTTTCTCAAAATCTAGCTTCAATATGATGACTTCTCTTTTGGATTGATGGCATTGATGTATATATCCAAAGCTCCAAGCCAAGCAATCTTGAATAGTCCTGGATTTGATGAAGCCATATTGATTCCTATGGATCAATCCAACTATTACCTTTTGTAGTCGATCTGCAAGAATTTTAGTCACTAATTTCAGGCTGATTTTCATCAAAGAAATGGGCCTATAATCATTAACTGTCTCTGGGTTTGCTGTCTTGGGCACCAAGATGATATATGATGTATTGATCCCTTCTAAACTAAACGAGTTCATGAAGAAATCACTGCAGAGGATATAGAAATCCTCCCTAATTATGGGCCAACATTTTTTCATGAAGAGTCCATTAAAACCATCAGGATCTGATGCTTTGTCTACTGGCATTCTTTTGACAATCTTGTCAATTTCTTCTTCCCGAAAGGGTTCTACCAATTCTTCAAGATCATTTCTTGGGTTGATGTCGCTGGCTAGATCAAAATACATGATAATACCAAAAGTGACACCCATTCTGTTTTTGAAAGAATTCCACAGAAGACCAACTTTTCCTGCATGATCTTGTATCCATACACCATTGTCATTCAGAATTTGGGAGATGGCATTCTTTCTATAAGAGATAGTAGCCATGGCATGAAAGAACTTTGTACACTCATCTCCAAACTTTATTATTGGTGAATCTTTTCCTCCAATATATATTCTTATAATGTAGAAGGGTTTTGAGCTGGGCTTTAACCAGATTGCTGCAAATTTGCTTCAGGATTATACAAATTTCTCATGTCCTCTAGAGCATCCAGAAAACCAATCACAGTATTGCAATTACCAATGAGGAGAGTCAGGTTAGATAGGTTTCTTCTCCATTCCTTTAGGTCAGCTCTGAGTTTTTTGAAGTTTGCAAATATGTTCTTAACTGAATTATAATTACTGACAGAACTAAGCCAACTACTCTGAACTATGGGAATGAACTCCTCATGCTCTGCCCAAAAGTTCTCAAAAATGAAGATATTTGCTTTAGATATTTTAGTACTAACTGCAATTCTACATGTGATGTGATCTGAGGTAATCTTTGCCATTGGTAATACTTCAGTGTTAGGGTAGTCCAATGTCCAATTGTGCGAGGTGAAGAACCAGTCAAGCTGCTCTAACAAAGGATCTGATTGCATATTACTTCAAGTATAGGCCCTTCCTTACAGTGGAAGTTCAATAAGGCCAAGATGTCCAATGGCATCATTAAATATCAATGTGTCTGTTAAGTTACCACCCAGCCTATTTCTGTTCTCCATTGAGCGATAGAAATTAAAATCCCCCAAAAAAATCCAACTGACTAAGTCATGCGCGTCACAGTTCCAAAACCAACTAATGAAAGCAGATCGAGCCGGCACAACACAAGGGCCATAAACATTAGTTAGACACCAGTTGTCACCATTATGCATTGAAGTGAACAGTTATGCAGAATTGTCTCTTCTCAACAATAGTTCCTCGAAAGACAGAGCTACACCAAAGAACTAAAAGGCCGCCCGAGGCACCAATAGAGGGGATAAAGTCAAAGCAATCAAAGCGCCTCGGTGCAAAATTCCTGATGAACGAGATGTCAAAATGTTCCCGTTTTGTCTCCTGGAGACAAACAATCAAACAAGCACTTTGCTCTATTTTATTTTGAACAGCATCCCACTTGTCAGAAGCATTGATACCATGAATATTCTAGCATAAAATAATCCAAATACGATTATCCATCAGAAAATAGAGAAGTATGTTTTGAGCCTGCTAGGATAACCAGGCAGGAAAAAAGGAACCACACAAGAGTTCGAACTAGCAAAAGAGTTTCTAGGAGACAATCACAAAATAATAAGGCAAAGTATAAACCATGTAGCCTGGCGCTGCTTCTTCCCCTCAGGCATTGTCTGCTTCAGCTTCATCTTCAAATATCCCGGATGCTGATGGCGTCTGCATCAGCGCTTCATTGGAGAGCTCTCCAGGAGCAACTCCACAATCAATGCCCCAACCTTGAAGAACTGCCAAAGGTACCGGTCCTGCCTTGCCAGTTTGCTCGTCAATTTGGACAATGCTGATCTTGTGCTTCTTAGCAGGCTCCCTCTCCAGGAGGACTATGCAGAAGCCATCTGTTTTGTTTAGCCTGGAGCTGCGTTTGACACTTCCTTCAACCAGGGGGCTTGCTGGATTTGATATATTGGTTGGATGTGAAGCCTTTCCATCTCTGGTCACTCTCTTCTTTTGAGCTTTTGGCGCTGATGGGCCGGGCTGAATCTGCTCCGCTTCAAATTCAAATCTAACTGGGCTAGAATCTTGCAGGCCCATGACGAGTACATGAGAACATGCTGCCTCTAGAGTTTGCTTTTGGCACCAAGCTAACAGAACACTTGGGCACAGCTGAAGAAGCATAGCTAGAACACATGGCTGCCAAGGGACAATCTCGCCCAGTGGTGTTATGACTATTCTGGCTAGGCATTATAGCTTCTCTGTCAATCAGAACTGGCTTAATGGCAAATGATGTTCATGATCCTGAGGCAGAAGGACCTAGTAGACTGGTGCTGGGAGTACCCCTTCTATGAAACATGATAACTCTAGTACAGTGACTCTGGGCAGCAAGAAATCTGGCAAGATCTTCATTGGGAGCAGAGGTTGCATCACTGGAGGAGGAACTACCATCTGACTGTGTTTCCTGCAGAACATCATCAAGTGCAATGTCTGGACCAGTTCCCCTCAAGAAGCACATGGAAGAGCCTGACATGTCCAGGTCCAAGAAGTGCTGTGGCATTTCTGGATGCTGTGGAATCTGATTTTGAGGATTTTCAGCAGCAGCAAAGGTGGCAGGGTTCCATGCTGGCCAGGGATCCTCTTCTCCATTTTGATCATCATCACCATCGGGCTGTTCCACGTCATCAATTTGCATGTCATTATCAGCCTCCTCCTGCTGAGCCTGGACTTGGTTCTGAGGGTGAGGGTTGGTACCAAAAACTCCCAGGTTAGGCGCTACTCCATTCTGTTCATCCTGCCAATTCGGATCCTATGGATGAGCACCAAGAACAACAGGGGGTGCTCTAGATGTGGCTCTCCATCAAATGGTATAGGGTTTTCATCTACTAGGAAAGCATAAGGGAAATTGCCATTGAGAATGTAAATAGGTATGGCCCATGATCGACCCAGGCCACCAATCAAAGTACCTCTAGATACTATCGAACTTTTGGGAACTCTGTCTAGACTAAGAAGGAGAGCCTGAACCAGAATTCTGGATTTATTCTCATCCCTGTACCATTCTAACAGCTGACCATATGGCGCTACAATAGCTCTGATGTATAAATCTTTCTGGAAGTCCAGGGGAAAGGCTAGAAACATCAACTAGCAGATACATGTGTACATGCAAGATCTTGCATTGAAGCCCTCATCATGCTTGACAACAGTAACAACATGGTTTTGCCCCAAATTGAAAGGGGATTCATGCACAAGCTGATCGTGTTGCACCACTGTTCTCAATATAATCAGACCTAATCCGAGCGGGGAGAGGTGCGATGCAATGACACGTACCCTCTGAGTGTGTTCCAGAAAGTCACAAACCTCATTGAGGGTGGGTCAGAGTTGATCAGCATCCTCTGGCATAGGGTTGATGGAGATGATGGCGTAGTCTTCATGCTCCTTAGTGGGTTCCCTTCCTAGGGCCATGCGTCCATGCGCAAGCCTGTTCCATCCATGCTCGATGGTTAGGCGGGCGTCGAGGTAGGGCTGGGGGTTAACCGGAAAGTTGGCCATGGTTGCTTGATCTGGAGCAGCTTTGGTGGTTTCAATGGGGTTGGGGTTTTCTTGGTTCTGTGAGGATGACGGCGAACTTGAGACAGAATAGGGTAAATCCTGTTCCGGAGCCGTAGGAGTTGAGCCGTCCGCTGAATGAGAAGTGTCATTGCGAGAATCGAGGCAAGAGTCGCTGCAGTCAACAGATTTCTTCCCGATTGATTGCTCTGCATCATCAGCTTTCTCGGGGATATCCTTCCCGAGAGGTTTTTTGGGCCTCCAACGGATCTTGGGCTCAGCCCTAGTATTGCGACTCTTGGGCAACCACTTCCAAATGGATCTTGAGGCCCAGATGCACTAGCTTTTCACAAGACTAGGGAGAAAGCACCTAGCACATAATATTTTGGACTTGCAAGCCCAACGATCGTGATCCATACTGAGTGATTTTTTCTTTTTTATATTTAAAAAAAATCAAAATTTCAAAAATATATGTCCATTTCGAAAAATTTCAAAAATATACCCCGATCGCCCTATGGGGGGCGACAGGCCCTAAATGTAATTTTTTTTTCTTCAAATTTGCAACGAGGTCCCTGGCCGGAGGCGCGCGGGAGCAAGGGGGCACTGTCGCCCCCCCCCTCGGACGACCGGGGGCCCCACCCATAGGCACGACATGGGGGGCCTGTCGCCCCCCCCCCCTCGGGTGACCGGCCCTTCCCCTCCTATATAAGCATTCTACCCCCATTCCCTCCTCATTTGAGCCCAAAAATCCAGAGAAAAGAGAGGGATGAGAAGAAGGGAAGCGGTGAAGCCCTGCCGGATTGCGCACTTGTGATCTGCAGGTTAGTACATTTAGCTTATGTATTTTTCTATTGGTATTGTAGAGTAATTTAATTTAATTAGTGCTATAGTAGAATCATTTAAGTAGGAGTTTAATGATACTTTAGTTACGTAGTAGTAAATTAGTTTAGAAAATTAGTACTACACGTTTATTATTACAATTGTAGTACTATTAGAGATGTGTTTATAAATTAATTACGATTTAGAATAGAATTTCGCATATGCAGTATAGAATTTGAGTGTCATCACGTAGTTATGAATACTTATATATTATAGTTGAAATCCATACTTAGTTTCTACGGATTATTGAATAAGGTAGTGAAGTAAAGAGTATAACTCGATAAGTATTCTGTGATATACAGATCGAACAAGATGCAGTTTCAAGTATTTTTTGGTGACTACAATGTTTTGTATGGGCCAAATGGAGTAGATCTTTCTGCCTTTAAGTGCACATCTAGCGCCATAGATAAACCTCTGGAGAGGAGTTTTGGTTCCATATGTAAGTGGCTGCAGCGTGGGTTCCGTGTTGATCCGGAGACACATGTGATGACCGTCCAGTCTCTTGTTAATTGGGAGGTAAAAAGTGATTTATGGGAATTGATGATGATACATAGCACTGATGACTGGCAGAAGTACATGCAAGCAGCTCTAGACACAAATCCGGGAGAAGACACAAAATGAAATCCAACATGGTGCAAATCAAGCAACTCCGAGTATTCGAAGAGAGACCAACTATATTGGGCAAGATGAGTCAGAAGAGACAGAGAACCAAAACATCGGACCACAGGGGCTTGCTGATGAGGGAGAGAGGATACATAGCATTGTGGACGAGTTGGAGGCAGAAGACCAAACCGCAATGGAGATGGAAGAATATGAGGGTTCATCTGATGACGAGCAGTACTCATTGCCAAAAGAGTGGATAGAGCATGATTTTGGCAATCATGTCGCAGAAGACGTACGAAATCAGGAGTGGGAGTACAGAGGGAATGAGGTAGTGCAAGGTGCAACATATCCAAACATTGAAGCCGTAAAAGATGATGTGAGACTATGGGCAATATCATTGAAACGAGAATTTAGAGTCGTAAAGTCTGGTAGTAAAGAATATGAGGCTCAGTGTGTGAATGATGGATGTCCATGGCGAGTACATACATTCAAGGGAAAATGGAAGTCGAACTGGAAATGTTCCATTGTGACAGAGCACACTTGTTTGCTGTCAGAAGTTCTTCCCTCACATCGCAATATATCATGCGACTTTGTGGCAAAGCAAATATATGGGTTGATTATGGACAACCTAAATTATGAGCCAAAAAATGATTGTTCGACACATTGAGCAGACTTACCAGTACACCATTAGTTATTTGAAGGCATGGCAGGCTAAACAAAGGGTGTTCGAGATGCAGTTCGGCACATACGAGGCATCATATGATAACCTACCTCGTATGTTATCCCAGGTTGCTGCTAGAAATCCTGGATGCTTTTATGACACATACCTCGTACCAGCCGTGACTAGGGGGCAAAGCATTCTGCAACGAGCCTTCTTTTGCCTAGGTGCCTGTGTTAAGGCATTTCAGTATTGTCTTCCGGTGATCTGCATTGATGGCACATTTCTGACTGGAAGGTATAAGGGTCAGATACTCACCGCAATCAGGGTAGATTGCAACAACCAAATAGTTCCGCTCGCATTTGCATTTGATGAGAATGAGAACTTAGACAGTTGGTATTGGTTCCTTGAACGAGTGAAGGTTCACGTTGTTGCTGCATGTCCAGATGTGTGCCTTATTAGTGATAGGCATGCAGGTTTGCTACAATCAATACTGAAATTGCAACGTGGAACTGCGACAACGCCTCCATTGTGGCCCAATGTCCAAAATAGGTTGTGCATTAGGCATATGGGTGCAAACTTCTATGACCACTTCAAGAACAAGGATCTTACATGTTTAAGAGGTTGTGCACCCAAAATCAACAGAGAAAATTCAATACATTATGGCAGATGCTTGATCAGTTGACTGTAGAGCTAGTGAAGGTAAGGGCATCAGGAACAAGCACGAGTCAGGCTACAGAGGCTAGGGATTCAATTGAGAAGCCATTTTCACACTGGATTCGAGGTGCACCTAAGGAGAAATGGTCATTCCTTTATGATACCAACGGAATACGGTATGGTATTCAGACAACGAACCATGCAAAGTGTTTCAATATGGTTATGCGTTCTTGTCGTGCCTTTCCTCTTGTGGGAATTGTTGAGTTCATCATGTATGGGTGCATGAAGTATTTCAGAGAGCGTTACATGGCTCATGGCTGCAAGCATAAACATCAGCAACCCCCAAATTCAGTTTTGCACAAGAGTGACACAATATATGCAACAGAAGATTGAATTGAAAAGGCCAAACTGCACCACGTCATATCGACAGGTACAATGGAGCATAGATTTGAGGTTCTATGTAAGGATAGAACTGGTAGTGGTATCCGTAGAGATAGGGTGGTACAGGAGAGTTTGATTACAGTAGATGGCAAAGCCTTCTGCTCCTGCATGAAGCCTAAGTAATTGCATTTGCCATGCTCGCAGATCTTCTCCACCTCCTTCGCTTAGTTTGCGGCATAAGTCCACCGAAGATACATACCAATTTACGGAAATTTGGTATCGATTTGTTAATCAACTCCGTGTCCTCGGGGTAATCCTAGCATATAATTAAACAACAATGTTACTGTTTCAAACATATGGATTCCAAATGACGGACGGGATTAGAACTGAATGAGAGTTACCTTAATGTGCATCTCATACACCTCTGGCCGCATCCATATGTTACAAGAACTTTGTAAGAATCCAATGATATTAGGATGATTCGCTAGTTCACATACTCTCATGTATATCTTCCGACATTCTAGCAGGTGTACCTTTACATCTTGCGTTGTAATACCTCGAAATAATGTGAAATCTTTAAACTCTACTACTTTGGATAACACCATCTCTATCGTACCATCCGCTAACGGATCTAACTTCTTACTGATAACAAGATGGGTCATGATATCAAGTATTATACTAGATTTTTCTTTGGTCCATGAAAATCCTCCACAATTGGAGGCAGTCATTGTCTTATGCTTCAATATCAATAAGGTACTATCATAATTCTATTCTAATTCATAATTAATTTAAAAACAAGTCTGTAATAGTACTGAAATTGTAATACTAAACGAGTGTTCTAAAGCACCAAATCTAATTCAGCTAATCCGTTAATTAAATTAAATTGTTATACAATATCAATGGATTCATACTGAAGTTACCGGTAGATCACAAGTGCGGAATTCGGCAGAGCTTCGCCGCTTTTCTCTCCTCACCCCTCTCTTTTTTTCTGAATTTTTGGTGCAATTTTTGGGCTCAAATGAGAACGGGAATGGAGGCCAGGGCTTATATAGGGTGGGAGACCCCTGTCGCCCGTGGGGGGGGGCTGTCACCCCGGGGGGGGGGGGGCGACAGGCCCCTGTCGTCCGGGGGGGGGGGCGACAGGCCCCTGTCGTCCGGGGGGGCCGACAGGGACCTGTCACCCATGGGGGGCGACAAGCCCCCCAATTACATTGAGGTCCTGTCGCCCTTTGCTTGGGCGACAAGACACCTGTCTCCCCTGGGCCGGGCGACCGGGGGGCATTTTCGAAAATTTTCAAAACGGACATATATTTTTGAATTTTTTTTAAATATAAAAAAGAAAAAGACGCCCATACTGAAGCACCGGGAGCAGAAAACAGCCCGTTGGCAATGATTCAAATTTGAATTTGAAAGATCTAACCTATTTGCCCCCTTAGAATGAGCCTGATTTCCAGGGGAGCTGCGAAGAACACAATGCAGGTTTTGGCGACTTGGATCTTGTGTTGTCGGTCGAAACCCACCGGCGAATAGCGACAGGCAACACGAAGAGCCGGGAGGTCGCCGGAGCGTTGGCAGGCACTGCTCCCTCGTCAACGGCCCGCAATTCCAGCACTCGCCGCGGCTTATGAAGACGCAGGGCATGCCACCTGACCTATACCCGATCAGGAAGGTGCGAACGTGCTTGCAACGATTTGCCTGCATACACAAACATGTGAAAATGTAAGTCCCAGCCGTGGTCGGCTCCCTGGGACGACTCTTGCATCGGCTTTAAAGAGCCGATCGAGTCCCAGTGTCAGATTGGATCTGCATCTATCCGGATATTGATAAATAAAGCAAATAAGTGTAAAGCTGCTTCAATTAAATCTAACTAATCTAATCCACGACGGTAAAAGCTTCACTGCTAGATCGGAACATGCTACACGTGATTGGGCCTAATGAACGTATTAAATAACTAAACCTTAACCAGAATAGAGGCCTAAGAACAAGCCAAAGCCAATTCCCGGATCAATTCCCTGTTAATACTAAGGCAAAGCATCTAATACATCACCAGATCATCCAACCCGTTTGCAAGGCCTAACCTAGCAGATATCACGCCAACTCTTATGTACAAGAGCAAACTGTAACAGATTGGATCTACTAGACGGAAAAGAAGTAGGGTGTTATCTCCGTGCAACTAATTCTACACAACAAGAACTAGCATAGGATTGAAACGTGACTGCACGAAACAACATGATATTCGTAGATGATAAGCAACAAAGCACAATAGATCTACTAAAAGCCATGCTACGAACATTAGGATAACTAGCATTACTCGCCATCAAAAGCACTTCAGTACGAGTAATACCAAGGTAAAAGCAAGAACAACGCTGCCCTGATCGCAAGAAGCGATCAGGGTAGCATGGCGCTTACTTGGATGAAACCCTAGAATTAGGGGTGGCGATGCGCCGAGAGTTGTTGATTGTGAGACGTGATGACGTTCTCTCTTTTACGAATAACATAGGGTACATATTTATAGTCCAGAGACTTGGGAAATAATCTAAACTAATGTGTCCATATCGGACTTTATCTCTAACTTAATCTAAACTAAATCTAAGGATACATGGCCCACATGGCCCAAATGCTCACGCAGTAGCCGATTCGTAAGCCTTCTTCAATCTCTTCATTAAGCCCAACTCACTCACGGCCCATTAATTAACCCTGTTAATTTATGGCGATAACACATGCCCCCCTGGTTTTGGCAATGATAATTTCAAAACCACTCCGTCGCTTCATCTTCCCGTTAATGCTCATTAAAAACTTCTGCAACCACCAAGGAAGACGCAACATCTCTGCAACTGGCTCCTCGTAGAATGTGAAACTGCTGATCCGTCTTCCATCTTTCTACTATTTAACCTCACCCCGAATCGGCTCTTTTCACGGCAAACTCATCTTTCTCCCAAGCCAAGTAGCACAGAAAAACCCCAATCCTCCAGCAGCCAGTAGCCATGGCGATCTCCTCCTCTTCCGGCTCCAACTCCTTCGGAGATTCTTCCTCCTCCTCTTCTCCTCCTTCTTCTTCCCTCTCCGCTTCTTCCATCGACTCCATCCCGGAGAGCCGAGAGCCGACTCCTGAGTGGGATCCGACAGCAGCGTACGAGGAACTGGCTCCTCTGCACTGGGATGCAGAAGAGTTCGACTTCGGGACCGTCTCCGAAGAGGACGAGCCTGAGACCGAGGGGGAAGACCTCCAACTCCTGTTCCAGGAGGAGTTGGAGAGCGGCGACGAAGAAGACCCCTCTTCGGATGGAGCCGATTCCTCCTTGGAAGAGGATTTCGGCTCCTCCTATAGTGATGAACCGATGGGCGGAAAGTCCTTCCTGTTCCTCGGGTCCGCCGAGGAGGACAGCAAGGAAGAGAACAGCGGCAGTGGCGGTCGGAGCAGCGATTTCGGGTCTGAAGGCGGCAGCAGCGCCTTCAACAGCGACGACGACGACGACGACGACAGCGATGACGGCGGAGATGCGCCGGCCCGGACCCCCAAACGCCGTAGGTACTATTTACCTACGAGCAGTAGACGTAGTTCTGTAGGAGTAGGATTGTAAAGCCGAAGGATTATTCCTTTGTCAAATCAGCTTTTTCCTTGTAAAAACCTTTCCTTTTAATGAAGTCAATTTCCTTCAATTCTACGTGTTTGATTTGTTTTTCAAAAAGCCGATGGTGACGCATCAGGCTTCTATAAATATCCAAGAGCCGACGAAATTCAAACTAGAAGCAACCCGCACAAGAGTAGAGTATCACTTCCACCTTGAACCGAACTCGAAACAAACTCTCAAATCCGAGCGTAATTCAAAAAACCAGCTCTACAAATTCGAGCAAGAACTTCTCCAAGCATCCGGAATTTGAATCAGAGCCCACAGCAACCAAACCCTAATTCAACAGATCTAAACCATGGCAGACTCTGCAGCTCAGACAACAAATTCTGCAATCAATGATGCGGCAATCTGCGGCCTAAAGGTAACATCCAGCCCAATCCTTTTAACATTCTTCAGCTTATTAAGCCTCTGAACAAATCAAACTCTGAAACATGACACCATATGTAAATTTCTGAATCTCTGAACTTCAGGTGTCAGACATCCTTCTGCCACATCCTTCCAATCCAAAATCTTTCTGCCTTGGCCCACGAGCTTACGAAAATCCCACAGATTTAATCTCTTGTGAAGCAAATAGGATTCCTTTCGTCAGTCAAAACATTGATTTGAACCTCTGGGCCGACTGCTTAAGAGCCTGGCTTAACCCTCCTGAGAGCTGGATTACATGGTACAGCAGAGTAGCAAAAGCTTATATGCCCTTGTGGTAGGAATTGAACATAGCCGATGCACTTAGCTTATCATTGTCTCCTCTTGACAAAGATGAAAATCTTCTGAAAACCATCGGCTATTTTTGATCTGATGCCCTGAACTGTTTCTTCTTTGGCCATAGTCCCATGACCCCTACTCTGCTAGATGTCACCATGATCACTGGCCTAGACATTGGATCTCCTAATCCAGCTGCCCACAAAATGGCAGAAGTCCCCTTTAAACTTTCATCCAAGGCAAATTGCACAAACTGGGGCACTTACATGAACCAGCACATGAAAACAAGAGGTCTAGTGACTGAAAAGGAACACACAGCCTTCTTAAATCTTTGGTTAGAACACTTCACCTTCTGTGGACCTTCTTTAGCTCCAACTAAGAATTATCTTCCCTTGGCCTACCATCTGGCCCATGGCAACCGCACTGGCCTAGGTAAACTTTTCCTTGGAGAAACCTACAGATATCTCCATTTGATGACATCTAACTTGCTTAACCAAAAGAAACTAAGAACTGGAGGCCCTTGGTGGTTTATTCAGTTGTGGGCACAACTGTACTTTCAGCACCAGATCCCAAACTTCCAAGGCCTGACCAAGAATTCCTTTCCTGATGAGTGGCAAACCAATTAGATGTACTAGTTATGACCAAGCCTTATTCAGCCTCCCCGCCAGCAAACTGAATCCAACAGATGCAGCAAATTGGTTCAGAGTTTTCTATAAAGGCTTAGAGAATCCCCTTTATTTCCCATTCACTGAATCTGAAGCTTTTGAGAACCCAACTGCCTTCAGACTAGATAGCTTTGCCGATGATAACAGCACTCGGCATCTGTATTCTTTAATGATCCGACCTGGTTTCCTCCCTGTTGGCATGAGTACTTCCAATAGAATTATCAAACCAGGCTATGAAACCTATCAACTAGTCATAGCAGGTCGGCAATTTGGCTTAGGATAAGTCCCTCCCCACTTCCATATTAACCACTTGGTGGAGAGTAGAGCCGATCTGCCTGATGGTCTCACCAGCTCAAGATGCTATAGCATGTTTGACAACCTCCACATTCCAACACCAGCTGATCTGTCCTTCATTTCCTCTTCAATCGGCTTTAACACTTGGTGGGAAATGTGGAAAACTCACATTTTCAGAAGAGCTTTAGGCCCTCTACTGCAGCAAATTGATCCTGAATATGTAATCCCCGAGGAAGAGGTACTGAATCTGTGCACTTTATCCCTTCTGAGTCCTCTATCCTTTTACTTGCCTAATCCTTGCTCACCTCTCTTATAGCAACAAGATGGTCCAGCACCTGTGACCAGTAATAGGGAACCATGCCACTTTCTTCCAACTGCTCCTGATGTCCTCTTTTGCAAGGGCTCACCATCAATGAAGAAAATAATAATGGCTGTTCAGCCAGACTTACTCCAGTCGGCTTCTAAACGAAGACAAACTTCTGCAAGTGCTGCCCCCCGAGTGCCAGCTAAGAAAAGGAAGATGACAACGAGGCGAGTCATCAAGAAATCAGCACAAGCTTCCCCGAGTCCATCAGAGTCTAACACCAACCAGGTAACTCATTTTTCCAAAACCTCTTCTTTATTGCGTACACATGTATTCTGGTTGACTGTAATTTTATTTCCAGGACACAACTGAAGACATCCTCGAAACTAGTAGCCTAGCACAACACGAAGTCATCGTTCATGAAGCTGACACTAGAGCAACTGAAACTTCAAATGCTCTGACGGATGTGCATGACGAACATGCTGACATAGTCGAAGCCCCTGTCGTCACCTCCAATCCAACCGATCGGCTACACCTGAACCGATCATCACTTCTTGTTCAGAACAGGTAACTTTTATGAGCCGATTTAAAATCAGCTGATTACCCCATTAATGCACTTCGTTCCCAACTAATCTTCATCGTATCGGCAGGGCTTCAATATTTCAGACCTGCTCTCCTTTGACCCAGCATCAATGGGTCTGAATGCACCGAATGCAGAAGTGCAGCCACAACAGCAACCGATTACCATTACAAATCAGCTTCAGAATATCAAGGACCTGCTCTCTGCTCCAATTACTGCTCTAGTTGGTGATTCCAGTGAAATAAAGAATATCTTTGAGCAAATAGAATCCCAAATCCTGGAGCCATTGCAAATCAAGCTTTGGCCAGCCAGCAATCTTCCATTCTTCCGGATAGAAGTGAATAGAGCACAACAAAGAATAGAAGCACGTCGTTCTCAAATTTCTCTGAAAGCCGACATTGCTCAAAAGTGAAAGGCCCTCAATCAGAAAAAGGCAACTCTAGATATCAAAGCTGACGTGTCTGCCAACATGAACCGACTCGACCTCCTGAATAAAGAATTGGCAGAACTCGAAGAAAAGGTTCGTACCACCAAGAAACTCATCCAGGCCGAGGAAGCTTCTATTGCAAACTCCAAGCAAGAAACCCAGGAAATAGCCGAGCAGATACAAGCAGAGTTTGCAGAGATAAGCACCTTGAGTCGGCAGATAGTAACAGGCGATGACAAGGATGACGAAGCAATCATAGCACGAGCAGACGCTGTCCACACAGAAGCCATCCATGCCATAGAAGAATTCCTGAATCAATAGATAGGCTCAAGAAACTTTTAGTATTGCCTGTTAACCTGAAACTTGTAACTGTTTTAAAACATCTTAAGTCGATGGTCGCACATCGGTTGTCTCACTTCTCATATATTATCTCTTTTTTCTTACTGGCCAACTCAACGTGTTGGCCTCTCATGATTTTTTTTACTGGCCAACTCAACGTGTTGGCCTTTTATGATATTTTTTTTACTGGCCAACTCAACGTGTTGGCCTATTATACTGCAGCCAGATGGATTTCATCGGCTTTTGTCATTCACCCTCCCACATGGTCGGGAAATATTTCTTGAGGTGCTGGCCATTGACAGCCACAGGAAACTTGACACCATCCAACTCTTCAAGCATGTAGGCATTTACAGGCAAAACTTGATCAACCTTGTACGGCCCATGCCAAGTTGGAGACCACTTGCCATATTTTCTATCTTTAGTTCCCAATGATAAAACTGCCTCCCAAACTAGGTCTCCAACTTGGAATTCTTTCGGCCTAACCTTTTTGTTATATGCACGAGCAACTTTAGCCTTATTTTCCTTAATCTTCTCCAGCGACCAAAGTCTTAGCTCTGTAAGATCCTCCACATTATCGATCATCAAGGCTGCATACTGTTCAGCCGATAGATCATTCCGAAACTCAACACGTCTCGATCCGGCCGTAATCACCCATGGTAACACAGCATCTTGGCCATAGACCAAATGGTATGGTGACGTCTTGATGGATCCATGACACGAAATACGATATGCCCACAAAGCCTCTGACAACACCTCATGCCAGCGCCTAGGATATTCATCGATCTTCCTTTTGATCAGCTTGATCAGGCTCTCGTTGGATGCTTCAGCTTGTCTATTAGCCTGGGCATAATATGGAGATGATCTGATCAGCTTGAACCCTGTGTCATCGGCAAATTTTCTGAATTCCTCCGATATAAAGACCGATCCTCCATCGGTCGTAATGGTCTGAGGGATCCCAAACCTATGAATGATGTGCTCTTTAACGAAATTGATCACATCTTTTGATGCCACCGACCTCATGGGTACTGCCTCCACCCATTTTGTGAAATTATCCATAACAGCTAGCACCCATTGGTGACCTTTGCTAGATGGTGGGTTAATCTGGCCAATCATATCCATGGCCCAACCCCTGAACGGCCATGGCTTAATAATAGGATTCATTACTGAAGCCGGTACCATCTGAATCTTGCCGAATTTCTGACATGCCTGACATCCCATGTAATATTTAAAACAATCCTCAAGCATGGTAGGCCAGTAATATCCCGATCGCCTAATCAGCCACTTCATCTTATGAGCCGATTGATGAACACCGCAAGCTCCTTCATGAACCTTATGCAAGAGCCGATTCGACTCCGAAGGCCCCAAACATTTAAGCAGCAATCCTTCCAAAGTCCTGTAGAACATGTCGTCCCCTATCAGAACATACTTCATAGCTTTGAGCCTTATCCTTCTGGGTGCCCCCCGAGCCGAATCCTTCAAATAATTGAAGATATTGGTTCTCCAGTCTGCAGGTTCTAGAAACTGAACCTCTACATCGACCCCGTCGGCCGTTTCCTTGTATCCAGAAGCCATATGTGCCAAATCATTGGCTTCATTATTCAATGTCCTCCGTATCCAGTGGAAATTAATGTATCTGAATTGCGACATCAACTCACGGCATTGCATCCATATCGGAAAAAGAGCCTCGCTCTCACATTCATATTCTTCTGTGAGCTGAGAAATCACAAGCTTCGAATCCCCAAATATTTCCACTGCTTCTGCACCAGCTTCCAAGAGTAATTCCATTCCCTTGCGAATGGCTTCATATTCTACCAAATTATTGGTGCATGGGGGCAGTCATCCTGATGGAAAAAGAGTAAGTCTCCCCTCGAGGTGACACCAATAGAATTCCCACACCGCACCCATCATCACAAGCCGATCCATCAAAGAACATGGCCCAGGCACGTACAAAAATTGCAGATACATCAGTGTTGACTCTGTCTGCAATGAGATCCGCCAGTGCCTGCCCCTTGACCACCTTTGCAGGTTGATACCGGATATCGAATTCTGACAATGCAAACATCCATTTTCCTAGTCGGCCTTTGAGAATAGGAGCCGACAACATATGCTTGATGACACCCGATTTACATGACAATTGTTTCCGCCGAGAGCAAAATATGTCGAAGTTTTGTACATGTAAAGAATAAACAAAGGTAAAGCTTTTCGATCTCAGGATACCTGGTCTCGGCGTCCAACATGCGCCTGCTGAGGTAGAAGACAACCCTCTCTTGGTCGTCATGCTTCTGTATCAGAACCGAGGCGATGGAAGTGTCACCCATGGACAAGTACACATAGAAAGGCCTGTCTTGCCGTGGAGGAACCAAAACTGGAGGCTTCGACAAATATTCCTTGATTTCGTCGAAAGCTTGCTGCTGCTCTGCCCCCTAGTGAAATTCATCATCGGACTTGATCTTCACCAAACCCCTGAACGGCTCGATACGCCCAAACAAATTGGATATAAATCATCTGACAAAGTTGATTTTGCCGATGAGTTTCTATAGTTCCTTCTTCGTAGTGGGCGGTTTCATTGTTTTTACCGCTTCCTGACTCTTCAAGCCGATCTCGATCCCCCGCTCATGCACCAGGAATCCTAAGAACTGACCGGCTGACACGCCAAAGGCACACTTCTTTGGGTTCATTTTGAGCCCAAACTTCCGAGTTCGCTCCAAAACCTTACGCAGATCTTCCAGATGCACCGGCATTTTTCAATCCAAAGGTCATAACCAAGTACTCAAACAAGCCGACGGCACCTGGTACTCTGAACGCAGTCTTGCTTATGTCTTCTAGGGCCATGAAGATCTGGTTGTAGCCAGCATTACCGTCCATAAAGCTGAGCATTTTGTGGCCAGCAGCGGCGTTGATCAATGTTTCTGCCATGGGCATCGGATATTCGTCCTTTGGCGTTGCTCTGTTGAGATCTCTGAAGTCCACGCAGACTCTCCATCGGCCATCCTTCTTCTGTACAGGGACCACACTAGAGATCCACTCTGCGTACCTGCATGGCCTGATGAACCCTGCGTCCAACATCTTTTGCACCTCTTTCTTGACCTCCTCTAGGACTTCAGCCTTCATCTGCCTTGCTCGTTGTTGAAACAGCCGAAATCCTTTCTTAAGTGGGAGACGATGTTCAACGATGCTTCTATCCAGACCGGGCATCTCAGTATAATCCCATGCGAAACAATCCTGGTATTCCGTCAAGAGTGCAATCATCGGCTCATGCAGACTCGGGTCTAGCTTCTTGCTGATAAATGTTGGTCGCGGCTTATCCCCGGGACCAATATCAACTTCCTCCAAATCATCAGCTGATGTAAACCCGTACCCCAACTTGCCATCACCTGTTAAATCGACTATGGATGCAGGCGACTCATCATCATCTGCTATGTCGACAGCAAACACGGGGAGATGACAAAAGAAAATTTTCGGCCGACCGCACGGGCCGGCCATCTCTGTATTACTCTTTGGAACTGAATGCACATTAACTGGCCAACTAACGGAACAGGCCATTGTTTGTACATGATGTAACAATTTTAACTCCAAACATATATTACTCATTTTTTGGGGCCAGTCGCTGGGACCGGCCTCCCTAATCTTGCTGGATTTCGTAGCTTGCCAGGATGTGTCTACTCTGTGAGGCTGGTGGATGAGACCAGCCTCAGCCCGTTTTTTGTCGCTTTGATCCGATCACAATCTTCCAGCGCGATCCCAGAGATCGACTCTTGCCCTTCCGCATCCCGGGTGTTCATGTCCGCAAGCGAAACCTCGCTAGAATCATCTGCACGGACCACCTCCACTTCATCGCCATCCCACTGGACCAAACACTGGTGCATCGTGGAAGGAACGCAACAATTTGCATGAATCCAGTCCCTCCCAAGCAGCACTGTGTATGTACTCTTGCTTTGACGATGAAGAATGAGGTTGGGACGGTCTTGCGGCCAACTATCAATTCCACATTGAGGACACCATTCGCCTCTGACGGTTGACCATTGAAATCATTGAGCATGACATTGGTCTTGATGAGACCAGCAGTAGAATGACCCAATCGGCGCAGCACCGAGTACAGCATCAGGTTGACTGCGGCGCCAGTGTCGACCAACATCCTGTTCACAGGCTTGCCATCGATGAAGCCCTTAAGATACAATCCCTTCAGGTGCTTGTAGCTTTTCTCCTTGGGCTTCTCGAAGATGATCAGCTGTGGGCCGAGATCCAGCTGTGCAATGGCCAATTCCTCCGGTTGGGATGCCCGAAACTCCGACGGGAGCACGAACACCATGTTCACATCAGCCGATGGCTTGTCATCGGCTCTTGGCTGCTTGGGGTGCCACTCCCTCCTTGGAGGGCGCCTCTCCTCCCTTCGCACGTCAAGGTACTTTGCTTCCGCCTCTTCGAGATTGCGCAGGCGCTGCACTCTGCGCTTCTGTGATCGGCTGAGCCCGTCAGGACACCACCGTGGACGATGATACTTGTCTTCTTCTTCTGGCTTGAGATCATCCCTGGATGGCCGCCTCACACGGTCATCGTGATGTGTCCTGGGCCCTAAGCGCTGGAACACTGATGTATCGCCTTGCTGGCGTCCCTGAGGCCTGCACTCCAAGCAATCATCTATAGTAGGCAATCGGCTCATGTCGGAATTCCAACAGTACCTGAAGAACGGGCAATGCCAGTGGTCTCGTATAGCCTGGCGTCTCCCTAGCGTCCTCCCTGTGCGGTGTTCGTACTCATCTTCTTCCGATTCGTATCAGCGGCGCAACTTGTACTGATACTGGTATTTTTACAGAAACCGATTAGAAGCTGGGAGCTGATTGCGGATGTGACGCACTTGCTCTTCAGTCACATGTTGTCGTTCTAGCTCATGTTCATCCTGGGGCCATTTGCCAGAAGCGGCCTCTCTCCTCTGCTCATCACGGCGGCGCGTGGGTCCCGCCATGTTGATCTAAAACGCCAAATTCTGGCCCTCAGTTACAAGATCCGACAGCTCTACCACGTTAGCTTGTGGGAACGGTTGACTGTCCACTTTCACCGTGTGTTGGGCCAGAATTAATCGGCCTTGCTCGATAGCCGATTGGATCTGCCGACGTAGCTCTTTACAGTCATTTGTGGCATGGGTGAACGAGTGGTGCCACTTGCAGTACAGCCTCCCCTACAGCTCTTGTGCCGTCGGCAGCTTGTGACTCTCTGGGAGCTTCAACTATTTCTCCTTGAGCAGTAAGTCGAATATCTGCTCTGCCTTGGCCACGTCAAAGTCAAAGCCCTTCACAAGCCCCTTCTGTTTGACCCATTTGCACGGGACGGGGCTTGCCCCCCAGGTCCACTCTACCATAGCCACTTCTTGTTCCCCGCCAGAATCATCAGAATCACCAGTTTGGGCCATATTAACATGGCGCTTGAACTTTTCTTGGTACAGATTAGGGTTATAGTGTTCATATGCTGTAAGCTTCTGCACCATGTGTGCCAGCGAGGAAAATTCAAACTGAAAAGCCAGATCCTTAATCGGCTTGGCGAGTCCCAGAACAGCCAAATCAACTGCCTCCTTCTCTGTGATGCGTGATGTGTAGCATCGATTCTTGACCTCTCGGAAGCGCTGCACGTACTCTGAAACACTTTCACCTCCCTTCTGCCAGACTTGAGCGAGGTTGACAATCCTGGCTTCAGTAGCTTCTGAATGATATTAGGTGTGAAATTGATCTTCCAGCTGCCTCCAAGTTCGGACCGAATCTGGAGGCAATGATGTGTACCATCCAAAAGCTAAACCCGTGAGAGACTGGGAGAAGAAACGGACCCTCAGAGGATTCGATACTAAGATCATCCCAAGCTGCGTCAGGTATCGGCTCACATGCTCAATGGAGCTGGCTCCTTCTGATCCGCTGAATTTGGTGAACTCCGGAAGCCGATACTTAGGTGGCAACGGGATCAAATCATAGTCACTTGGATATGGCTTGGAATAGCCGATCGCCTTTCTCTTGGGCAGGATGCCAAATTGGTCCCTTAGTATTGCACTGACCTGCTCCACACTAAGAACTCCTGGGGCCGATGGCTCAGCACTCGGCCCGGTAGCATACTTTGCCAGCCATGCCTGTTTCTCTGCGTCTGCTCCTGAGGCTCCTGTACCCACCAGCTACCCCATGCGTGTTGGGCTGATGTTGTCAGGTATGTACACGCACGTGTAGCCGTGCGGGATCTCTTTGGGCGGCTCGCTCAGGAACTGTCCTTCTCCAGGGTCACCGCCGATCTTGTGGACGACATAGATCGGCAAACTCTGCTGTCCTGCTGCTGTGAGTGAATATGGAAATGGCGGCCTAGACTGGAGCGAGGCCTCTCCCTTGTGACTCCCCAAGACTAGTCCTGACGGGGAGTACTGGTTCTTGATCACCTGGACAACGCGATGTGCCACGCGCTCAAGCTCGTTCACCAGGCTCTCTGAGTGCCGATGAAGCGCGTGAGCCACCATATAGTTCATCTCCTGGCGTAGGGCCCTGGTGCGCTCCTCTGAAGGCCCAGACAGATCAACATTGTCGAGAGCGCCCTCTGGTGAGAACCCCTTCCACCTGATGCCATGGTTGCGGGTCCTCTCGAAAGAGCCGATGAGATCGGCTTCGAACTGAGCTTTGACCTCATCATATTTTAGCTTGTGTTGTGGAGTCAGCTCTTCATATGTGACAGGTTTGGTGACCGGCGGAACCGGTGCTTGGTCCTGAGCCCCTGTCATCTCTGCAGTGGACGTTGTTATTGATGAAGGTCCCACCGGGCGTGCCAGAATGTGTTGTCGGTCGAAACCCACCGGCGAATAGCGACAGGCAACACGAAGAGCCGGGAGGTCGCCGGGGCGCTGGTAGGCACTGCTCCCTCATCAACGGCCCGCAATTCCAGCATACGCCGCGGCTTATGAAGACGCAGGGCGTGCCACCTGACCTATACCCGATCAGGAAGGTGCGAACGTGCTTGCAACGATTTGCCTGCATACACAAACACGTGGAAACGTAAGTCCGAGCCGTGGTCGGCTCCCTGGGACGACTCTTGCATCGGCTTTAAAGAGCCAATTGAGTCCCAGTGTCAGATTGGACCTGCATCTATTCGGATATTGATAAATAAAGCAAATAAGTGTAAAGCTGCTTCAATTAAATCTAACTAATCTAATCCACGACGGTAAAAGCTTCACTGCTAGATCGGAACATCCTACACGTGATTGGGCCTAATGAACGTATTAAATAACTAAACCTTAACCAGAATAGAGGCCTAAGAACAAGCTAAAGCCAATTCCCGGATCAATTCCCTGTTAAGACTAAGGCAAAGCATCTAATACATCACCGGATCATCCAACCCGTTTGCAAGGCCTAACCAAGCAGATATCACGCCAACTCTTATGTACAAGAGCAAACCGTAACAGATTGGATCTACTAGACGGAAAAGAAGTAGGGTGTTATCTCCAGTGCAACTAATTCTACACAACAAGAACTAGCATAGGATTGAAACGTGACTGCACGAAACAACATGATATTCGTAGATGATAAGCAACAAAGCACAATAGATCTACTAAAAGCCATGCTACGAACATCAGGATAACTAGCATTACTCGCCATCAAAAGCGCTTCAGTACGAGTAATACCAACGTAAAAGCAAGAACAACGCTGCCCTGATCGCAATAAGCGATCAGGGCAGCATGGCGCTTACTTGGATGAAACCCTAGAATTAGGGGTGGCGATGCGCCGAGAGTTGTTGATTGCGAGACGTGATGACATTCTCTCTTTTACGAATAACATAGGGTACATATTTATAGTCCGGAGACTTGGGAAACAATCTAAACTAATGTGTCCATATCGGACTTTATCTCTAACTCAATCTGAACTAAATCTAAGGATACATGGCCCACATGGCCCAAATGCACACGCAGGAGCCGATTCGTAAGCCTTCTTTAATCTCTTCATTAAGCCCAACTCACTCACGGCCCATTAATTAACCCTGTTAATTTATGGCGATAACATCTTGCTCATGGGCTACTGGCACAGCCAGATAGGTAACACTATTCACATAATGAGTGGAGTTCTCTGAGATTTGTTCCGGATCAACCCAGGTGATTAAGGAACCAAAATTCAGGACCAGAGGCTTCTCTCTAGGGGATTGAACAACTTTCTCAGCAAAACGAACGCGCTTCTTTGCATTTTCTTTCTTTCTGAGAGCCCTCTAGGCATTCTTAGATAGGACGTCGATTCCTTCTCTTGTTCAATCTCCCAGGCACGTTTCTCCTTTTTCCAGTGAGCAGTGCCATTACTCCAGAGATGGAAATAGATATCAAGGGAAGAAGTGAGCACACGATGAAGCTTATAAATCTTAAAATCAACATCTTTGGAGAAGACCGAAAACCGAAAGTGGTTGTTGCTCAAAAATTGATCATGAAAATCCAAGGCTCGGCCACCCAAACAAGATTGTAAAGCCAACGAGACCGATTCTTCCGTAAGACGGAAAAGAAATCGCCAAAAAGTAGCAAGCAGGAAGAAAGAGCCATCAGGGGAAGAGAAGGGATGGTGTACCGGAGGCCAAAATCGTCGACGAATATCATCCTGAAATTCCAACCCGATGTTGAAATCCAGCCGATCAACAAGATCCGAGGAGGATCCCATGTCGCAATCGTGATGAACTCAGCGGCAGGAATCATGATCACCAGCGACGAGGGTAGACGACAGCGGAGGAGAGGGTGGGAGCGCAGTCAAAAGAGTCATGGTCGACCGAATGTGCAGTCTCTCAACCTTCCATACCTAGTGTGACATCCCAGATTTTTAAAATATTAAGTAAGAAATCTAAACATGCCATTAACATGTAATACCAAGTAAAAATCAAAATAAATGCATTTGTTATGTAAGCATGTGTAGTTTAAACATTGCTTTGAGTTGCTAGTTTGAAATTTGAATTTATACCAAAAACAAATGATCAATGGAACCATGCTTTGATTTGTGAAGAGCCACTTGTTCAAATAAAATAATAATATAATGCTACAATTATCAAATATACAAGTAGTTTTGAAATCTTGAAAATTTCTTTAAGAGAAAGAAGATGTAAAACATACCTTCTTGGGATGTCTATTAAAAATTATTTATTCAGTTTCTTCCTAAATGACAACTTGGGGTTATGAACAAAATAAAAATTTGAACAAAGGACTAAAGCTTCCTTTAGCACATAATAACCAATAATTATCCAAAACAATAATGCATCCTTGTATAGGAGTATGTGCATATGTATTTGTGGATATAAAACTTGTTCTTTAATATTTGTAAACTTTCATGCTCAACTTGTCATGAAAAATGTAGCATAAAACACACTTATAGTTTTGTGCCATACAAGTTTAGTGAAAAGACCATTTTCAAATTTAAAATTTAAACACCTTAAATAAATAGAAAATTCAATTCCTTGGAGTTGGAAGTTTCACAATAACTTTCAAACCAAGTCAAATGAGTCCTTGAAATTTTATAGGCATATTCACCATGTCAAGATTAATAAATGCCTAGTTGAACTCTAGGGGTAAATGTGCAAAAAATTCACATGAAATGACAAGTCCTATAATTTGCGGTTTTTAAAATTTCAAAATAACTTCCACACCTTTTGTCAAATGAAATTTTGCCCAACACGAAAGTTGTAGAATTTTAAGTTTTGAACCAATTTGGTATTCAAAAGTTTTCGAGTTTCAATATAAAACTTAGAGAAAATTTTGGTTTGCACTTCGGCCCCTAGCCTTCACTAAATTCCTCCCTATAGCCCTTACCTCTCTCCCCTGTCTCCCTGTTGGCTGCCAGCACCCCCTCGCTGCACCTTGCCACGTGCCCTACCACGCGCCCGACCAACCTCGGCCAGTGGGTCCGTGCCGCCCCTGGTTTCCTCCAATCCGCTCTCCTGGCAGCGTGCGAGCCCGACATGCGCCACCCCAGCTGGCAGCTCGCCACCACGAAGCCGGCGAGCCGAGCTCATGCAGCGCCGCTGTCCGCCCTTCCCCGGCCGCACCTCCCCCAGTCCCCTCGTGCCAAGGTAGCTTCCCCAGCTCGCCCTCTCTTACTCGCGCTACCTATAAAAGGCGAGCCAGCGCCTCGCCCCCGCACGACCAAGCCCGTCGAGCCGCCATTTGCCGGCAAGCAAGTGCTCACCATGGAGCCACCACCCGCGCCCCCACATTCCTCAAACCGAGCTTTCCATGGCCTTCACCACCGCGCACTGGTACTCCACGAGCCGACCATCGCCGCCCTACCTCACCGGAACGCGGCCGCCGCCGTGCGCCACCACCGCCGGAGCCGCTGCTCCGCGGCAGCGCTGCCACATGCCACCCCAGCCCCCACCAAGACCCTCTACAGGTAGACCCCGACCCCCTCTCGCTCATCCCCCACCCTAACCTCGCCGCCGGCGAGCCTAGTCGCCGGAATCCGGCCGCCCGCCCCCTCTCTGTTCCCCAAACATAGGCCAAGGACCCGATTGCAAGAGAATAAAAACTTCTAGGGGATAGAACATGAAAAGAAACTAGAACTCCTAGATTCAAAGCTGTGAACTTGTAAAATCCATAATAAATCGCAGAAAAATACTAAAAATGAAAACTCAGTTGTTCTGGAATCCTTGAAACAAACTCTACAATTTTGTCGACATGGCTATGAAGTAAATCTAAATATTTTGAGCTCGATTTATAAATCTAGGTTTAATGGGTTATATTTGTTCTAGGAGTTCTACTTATCAACTATAGCTTATTTTTGGCTAGTAGTTACCTGGTACAATGTTTAGCCTTGTGTAAAAATTTGAGAACCAGAGAACAACTATAACTAGGTGAAATCATGTTTCTTGCTAGATCTAGCATAGAACTTCACATTTTATTTCTGGTAGTTCTGTTATACTTCTTTGCATGAAACTTTTTCCATGATCTTTGAATACTATATGAACACCGCTGCAAAGGTTTGGTCATTTTCAGATCTGTCTAGCTATATATGTGAATTAATCCTCATGAAATGACTTTATATCATGATAAATAGTTGTAATACCTGGAAAAATCTGAAATTTGCACCGGTACTTGTTCTTGAGTAAATAACACTTCATACAAAGATTGAGGGTCAAATACTGAGTAGAACTTGAGATATTATTTACTCTTGATATCTCCTTGTTTAGTTTGTGTATTTTCTCATGGTAGCTATAGTTTGTTTCTACCTGTGAAACTTACTCACAATCATGTTAGATATATATGGATTCTGTACAAAAAGTTTGAGAACGATTACTGAACAAAATCTACCCTGAATGTTTATGCATGCTTTAGATGAATAAATGCCATACTGGAAATATAACTGGATTTAAATACTAAAATTTTTCTGTAGCAATGTTCATGCTTAGTGTAGGCTTTGGTAAAAATTTGATAACCAGAAACACTCTAGAACTCTCTGTACAAATTAGTCTTACTATATGTAATTTAAGTTTGTTAAAATTGTTGCTCCTGTTTCATGCTTAGAAAAATCCAGATAAATTTACAGTGTGTTTAGAATCATATGTAGACTGCTATGTAAAATTTTGAGCTTCATAACTGTTTTTGTAAATTCATAACTGTTGTAGTTTCATGTTTACATGTTGTACTGTTTTTGTCTGAAATTTTTTTACTACAAGCTCCTGATCAGATTTACTACCTTGTGTAAATTTTATAGCTTCAGAAACTATTCCTAGCTTATGAAGTTAAATAGTCAAATAACCTCATGCATATTAGCTTAAAATAAAAACCACAACCCAGTTCATTTTATGAAGTAAAGTAAATATATGAACTACTCTATAAATGATTGCCCAGTAAACTAAATTAAAGAAGTTCATCACTAAAAATGCATAAGTTTTGGATTATAACTTTATAGTGAAGTAAATAATGAAACTCTATCATCATTACAACTCATGCATGTACATTCATATAGAAGCAACGACTCGCATCGACGGAATGAACGAATTGGTGCCAGAGTACGAGAACGAACAACAAGAAGCCCAAGTAAACTTGACTGAGCTGACTGAAGACCCGGACCAAGTTCGGAAGAGCCCAAGGCTAATTTTTGCCTACGAAGGCAAGCCCCGGTGTATTTAAATACCTATTATTTTCAATTATATGCAACCTATGTTGTAATTTATTTATCTGTGCATTTAAGTTTTCAGGAGTTGATTGTAACCATAGATGCATGATCCTAGGTTCCCATGTAATGATTACCCATGGTTAAGTTCGACTAGATGCTCTGCTAATTAGGACCGGTAAAAGTCGAGTGGTTTCCTGCCTCTCGCGAGATTATAGGTTCTGACTAGTTTACTACATGCTGCAACTATAAGGTCGACGGGCGGGGCCATGGTACGATGTAGATGCCCCATCGGTATAGTGAAAAGATGCTAAGGTCGTAGTGTGTCGTAGCTTTGTTAAGCATTTGAACGTACTAACCACATGCCGAGAAATATGGTAATCGGTAATCTTAAATACCTGATTGGACCGGGGCGTGGGACATATCACCCCACCGTCAGCGGGTGCAGAGTCGTCGTACTTGTAGTCGAGGGCGGTGGGCCTGTCCCGCGAAACGAGAAGAAAGGGGAAATGTTGCATGGGTGACTTCGCTTCCCATGCGGGTGTGTTAGGTTTGCCTTGCAAGATTAATAAACTCGATTCGAATCGTTCCGCCGCTCACGGACAATGAGACTGCTTAACACTTTTGCCACATAGAGTAACAAGTGGAACATGATGATGATGAATAAGGATGGATGATTAATATTTTTCCACCATGATTGTTTAGAGATAGTTGCTCACCTAGAATAGTTAATTTGAACTAGAATATGGAAAGCTAAAATATGAAATTAAGGACCTACTCTTAGTTGCTTTTCGGCAAAACAAACCCCTCAAGCCAAAAAGTCTTGCATGTCTAGTTAAGTGGACTAAGTATGTCCATTGACGGGTAAACTCTGATGTACTTTGTTTATGAAGCAAACTCTAATGTACTTTGTTTATGAAGCAAAATCTGTTTTGTAATAATTTAGTTTCAGTCTCTGTAATGTAATCATTTGTAATAATTTGTGAAATGTTGTAATCTCTAGACTCGCCTTCGTGCGAGTGTTCTGCAAGCTTTGGGTTCGATCGAAGTTCAAGTGGTTTAATCGGGATTTTACCCGACGGAGCCGTCGGATTACTCTGTTTAAGGTGCGTGTTAACTCGTATTGCCTTTATGGTGAAGGTTAACGCACTTGAACTGGATTAATTCGGGCGGTTCTGCCACACCTAGCCTACAACACATTTAGTTAACATGACATATTTTAGATGCATCAAACAAACACTATTGAACTCAAAGAATATGGCTAAGAGGAATGGGGTGCAAAAACATGCCTTCAATGTCATTGTCATCAGGTTGGGCAGAACGATCTACTTCGACAGCCACCAGGCTGTGCCCATCAGGTAGGGAAGTACCATTACCTTGCTGGTTGTCAATGCCATCACTTCCATTGGCAACAGAGATGTTGCTGTTAGGTTGGTCAAAACCATCATCTAAAAATAGGCAGACAGTAAAAATGTGCTAATCATCCGATCAAAGCAAACATAAAATTGGTAACAAGCATGGTTGTAGAACTTGCCTTGAACAAAGGGCTGTAGGTGGTCATCAAAGTTGCCAACATTTTCTTCATCTTGGCTGGCACGAGGCACAGATGGAGTTGGAGTTGGCACAAGAATGTCACTTGGTGCCAAGCTTTTCTTAGGCCTTTTAGCTCTAGTTGTTTGCTGATCTGCAACAACTCTCTTCTTAGGCCGAGGCTTCACCCCACCAGGAGCCATGTCAGCAGAACTTTTGTTACTGTTTCCTTGCAAGTCTTCTTTGAGTCCTTCAATGCTTCCTACAAATAAATGCAAACATAGATCGATCAACAAGGCTTGCAAAGAATTAAATTGCATTAGCAAACAAGTAACATGTTAAGCCCTGACAAGACAGAGGAATTAGCACCTTAGCTTTGTTAGCAGCACACAAATCTCCTTCACAGGTATCATCCTGGTCAGGATCGTAATCAGAATCAAAGTCTTGGCCATTACTAAGCTCTGGCAAATTCTTGTCAGGAGGAATGGCCGTTTTTTCCCAAGCATGGTGACTGGAACAGGAAGTCCAAGCTGTTGCAGCCTTGCACCATTCCGCATACATTGTTGTAGGCGCAACGCTTCATACGGATTTATTTCTAAGTGAAGTGAAAATATGAGAAACAAATTACTATTCATTTAACAGGACTTCATTACTTAGCAAAATAAATTATTGTAGCAATTTAGTGTCTAACCACGGCCTAGTTAGGTTCATTAAATCCGTCTCGCAATTTACAAGCAAACTGTGCAATTAGTTTTTTATTTTGTCTATATTTAATTCTCTATGCAGGTGCCGCAAATCTTTTTTGAAATTTTGAATTATGTAACTAAACAAGGCCATATACATAGGTACATTTTGTTCATAACATATGTATACGTATAGTTCAATACTTCGTTATAATGGACATATATAGTGAAATGGATGAGTTGTTTGCCATGTAATCTCCGTCAAAAATAGTATTCGATTCAGCTTTTCTATATACATCATTTTTGCTTTGTATATTGACACAGTATATATCTAGGTGCATATTGAAAGTGATGTGTCTAGAAAAGCCAAAATCAATAGTATGTCGAGACCGAGGGAGTAAAGTTGATATGCACACATATGGATACAAACAATTTATTATTTGAGGTGATGGGTGATGTGCATGAGGTGGTATAGTAGTTATCAATAATCAAGACCATACATTATGCCAAAGTCAAATTGTGGGGTTTTAATTTAGAAAATATGTTTGCACATTTGGTGTCATTGTAAGTATAAGATATTTTCAAACATTATGGCACAAACTATATATGGTTGAGTGCATTTACTTTTAGTTTGATTTACTTAATTATTAGAAATTTTTAATGGATATATGAATTTATTTTTCCACGAAATTTATCCAAAAAAGGATGAAAATTTGTAAAAGAAAAAGAAAAAGGGCACCATGGCCCATCGGTCAGCGCCTCCGCTGGTGGCATTATCCATCACCACGCCATGGCCCTATCCTCAGTTTGGCCCACTGGTCAGTGGCTCCAGCCATCGCCTCTCCTTCACCTCCAGCCAGCGCCTCTCCTTCCGCCGCAGACGAAAGTCCGAGCGCCGCCCTTGCCAAAATCCAGCGCCTCTCCTCCTTCCTCCGCAGCCCTCCCCATTCGATTTGAACCCCTCCTCCTCCTTCCCCGTTTTCCATTGAAGGCACCGGCGAGCGGCTGCATGCAGTGATTCCCCCTCCCCTTGTCCCGTTTTCCATTGAAGGCAGCGCGAGCGGCAGCAGATCCATTGATTTCCCGTGGTGGAGCTCATCCTGGAGGCGGCCGTCGGCGTGCAGGACGCCTGCAACTTCTGCCGGCAAGCATGTCGCAAGGGAGCTCATCCTGGTGGGGTAGCAGCTCTGTTCCAGTTCGATTGATAGGCAAGTTTGGGAAGCGAACTGGCTACCCTCTGGTGATTTGCCCCTTTTGTGGTGACGAGGTAATCGAGCTGCTTTCTGGCCCTGGAGCAAAGAACCCGAACAAGGTGTATTTGAAGTGCTGCCAGAACGAACAGAATGTAAGATTTTATTGTTAGTTGGAGTTCTCAAATGGCTTTTTTCTTTGAATCGTACTGATTGTAGCGCTGTTCATCTTTGCAGGTAACTGGGACTTGTGGCTTCTACTTGTTTGCTGACAAATATCGAAGGATGCTGACAAATATCAACATAGGATAGTTTTTAGCTGGTAGCATTGTAGCTCTTGTCGTCATTGTTGTACTGGGTGTGTTGGTTATGTTGAAGTGAACATGCATGTGAAATTGTGACTTGTGCAAGGAAATTTAGTTCACAATTTCCAGCAATATGTCATGTAAGGAACATGGCGCCATTAGGTCATAGTTCGTGATTTTGGTGATTGAGCGACAATATGATCATGTGACTAACAAGTGCGTCAAGTGAATGATATTAGGTCTTAAAGATGAAGTACAAAGCCTTAGCAAAACAAGAAATGAAGAAAGAACTCAAAGAAATATCGAATTGAATGAGTTCTATAGAAAATAGGCGACCGGTTGAGTTGAACCGACGGCATAAAAAATGAATGCGTATGTGCAATGGACAGTGCAATTGAAGGCCAAGTGAAGAAGGCACAGTGCGTCCGGTTAAACTGACACTGGGAATTAGAGGCGTCGGTGCAACTCTCAGAAGATCAAGCAAAAAATCCTAAGGGACCGGTTAAACCGACGGTGCAAGGAATGGCGTCGGCACATTGGCACTGGTATTGTCCAGAGAGTATGTCAAGGGCATGGGGACAATGTCTTCAGCACCGGTTGAACCGATGGTGCGTCGGTTCAAGGCATCGGTGCAATGATGTCAGCACAATGAAGATGTTGCAATTCAACAGCTAGGAGGCAGGCTCAGTGTGACCGATTAAATTGATGCATTTGACCGTTTAAACCGACGCATGTGACTTGTGCCATGGAATTTCCAGCAATATGTTGTCTGCTTAAATGTGACTTGTCTATGAATGCATGAATGGTTGACATAATCCAGCAAGTTGGTTTCAGTTTTGTCTCAGAAGGACAATAGTTCAGGAGCAAGAAATAAGTCATAAGGCAACTGTTGACGCAAATCTGGTCAACACACAAGTGCTAGAACGCATGGATCGCAACGATCTGTCACTAGCGAAATCCCACGCAGACCGGTCAGACCGCCTGGCTCGACCGGTCAGACCAGTCGGAGCAGAGATCACGCGAAAACCTAAAACCCCAAGCTCGGGAGGGACCCCGTCGGAGCTAGGAGATCTAGGGTTGTCTTGGAGTCGGCAGGCCACCCAATACGCCTTCAAACGCAGTCAAGACGCAGGAAGAATAGCAAAGGGGTTGGAAAAGCTAGGGTTTGGGAAAAAGGGTAAAGAGACTTGTATTGATTCGATTATGGTTCCAAAAACCCTCAATCGGCTGTAGCCTTTATATTTATAGGCCGGGGAGGACGTACCCCTTCCAAATCGGGTTACAAAAGGACTCTAAATTGCAACTCTAACTCGACTCGGATCACAAAGGCCCAGACCGGTCGGCCCGACCGGTCTGGCCGGTCGGCCTCGGTATTTGCCAATTTTGGCTGCCAACATATGTCCTCCTGCCTTTTTGGTGGGCTTTGCATGCCAAAAAGCAAGTACCAGAACATGCCCTAAGAATACAGGATTACAAAACAAGCATTGGCCCTAAAAATAATGCTAAGGACGATATCCAAATATCGGCCATCTTCGTCTTCAAGCGTCTTGCCAAACACTGGGATAGTACTTCTTCAAGTATCTTCCATTCAATACCCTTGGTAGACATTCTCCTTGCAGCGTCTCTGCCATATAAGAATTCCCGAAGATAACCTTAACAATCTTATACGGTCCCTCCCAACTTGGCGACCATTTGTCAAACTTGTTGCTCTTTGCCCCAAGAGGTAAAATTGTCTTCCAAACCAGCTCACTAACCTGAAAAGATTTGGCTCTTACCTTCTTGTTGTAAGCTCTAGCCACTTGAAGCTTATCATTTTCAATTTCCTTCAAAGCTTGCAACCGCTTGTCGCTCACTTCATCAATGTTATCCATCATCAAATCATGATAATCAATAGCAGAAAGGTCATTTTGTTTAGCCAATCTATAAGCGTCCAGATTTACCTCAACGGGTAAAACGGCCTCTTGACCATAAACAAGCTCAAAAGGAGTAACTTTAGTAGCAGCAAGTCTAGATATACGATGAGCCCATAAAGCTTCAGATAAAACCTCATGCCACCTCCTAGGATTCTCTTCTATCTTTTTCTTGATGAGCTTTATCAAATCTTGTTACTAGACTCAGCTTGACAATTGGCCTGAGCATAGTATGAAGATGAATTGAGTATTTTAATCTTGTAAGAGTCGGCAAATCCACGTACCTCCTTTGATATAAACGATGAACCTTGATCCGTTGTCAAAGTATGAGGAATGCCGAATCTATGAATAATATGCTCTGTAATAAACTCAATTAACTCTCTATGCGTCATATTCTTCAAAGGAACCACTTCGGTCCATTTAGTGAAATAATATGTCGCAACTAACACGAAGCAATGTCTCTTTGAAAAAGGAGGATTAATTTGACCAATAAAATCTAAACCCCATCCTCTGAATGGCCAAGGCTTAATGATAGGATGTAATAATGCAGCAGATACCAACTGAATATCACCAAACCATTGACATTCTTCACACCCTTTATAATATATAAAGCAATCCGCTATCATACTTGGCCAATAAAAACCGGCTCTCCTAAGCAACCACTTCATTTTAGGAGCCGATTGATGTGTACTTCTCCCATAGCGACACGAGCCTGATCAGCACCCAAGCATTTGAGAAGTATACTTAAATGCCAAACGTCGAATGTTTCTCTCTGCACCACAACCATGATCCTTCAAATATGTTATGATAGGCATCCTCCAATCTTACACTTCGGCCTCAACCTTTTGATCAGATTTATTGGCCGAACTACTGTTTTCACCACCCTCAACGGTCAGACCGATTTGGGCGGTCAGACCGGTCGCAGAGACCAGACCGGTTCGTCTAGAACCAGCGACTTGGCTTTAATTCGCATTGGCTTTCTAATGTTGAAATGTTTCTTTGCAACATTATAGCCAGATGCTTGCTGAGCCAGAGTGTTAGCCTTTTCATTCTCTTCCCTTGGAATATGTCGAATCACAAATTCATCAAAGCAAGAGATAATATCAAGGCATTTATCAAGATATGCATTTAAAGATCCATTATAACATTGGGATACCTTGAATACTTGTTGCACCACTAGAAGTGAATCACCAAAAGCTTCAACATGCTTCACGCCCATGGTTTGCAAAACTCTAAGCCAAATAGAAGTGTTTCATATTCAACTTGATTGTTCGTGCAATATTCTTCTAATTGATTTGAGAATTCAAAAACAGCACCACTTGGAGAGATAAGAACATTACCAATACCTACTCCTCTCCCATCATCACAAACCGATCCATCAAAATATAACTTTCATGGTGTGCAAGTAATATAGCCGACTTTTAAATCTTGCTCATCATTAATCCGATGTTCAACAATGAAATCCGCTACGATTTGGCCTCTCACAGATTTCAAAGACTCATTGGCCAAATCATATTCCACAAGTGCATAAGCCCATTTACCGATTCTTCCGCTCAAAATCAGCTTTTGTAACATATGCTTAATAACATCGGCTTAACAAGTGACTATGCAAGTACTAGATAACAAATAATACCTCAATTTGGTACAAGCATAGTACAACGATAAGCACAACTTTTCAATAAATATATACCTTGTTTCCTCATTAATAAGTCGTCGGCTTATATATGTAATAATGTACTCCTTCCCTTCAGTCTCTTGAGTCAAAACAGCAAAAATAACTCTATCCTCTGCAGCCACATAAAGCCTGAAAGGAACCCCTCTCCTAGGCTCCTTAAGTACTGGCGGCGAAGACAAATAATTCTTGATCTTCTCAAATGACTCTTGCTGTTCTGCCCCCCAAGTAAATTCGACTTCGCTCTTTAACCGAAGAATAAGAGTAAAAGAATCAATTTTTCAAGACAAGTTAAATATAAATCTTCTCAAGTAATTTACCTTGCCTAGAAATTTCTATAAATCTTTCTTGCAAGTAGGAGCCTCCACACGCTTCATGGCTTCAACTCGCTTTGGATCAATCTCTATGCCTTTCTCATGAATGATGAAACTCAAGAATTTCCCAGCCGATACACCAAAAGCACATTTAAGTGGATTCATCTTCAAACCATACTGACGCATCCTCTCAAGAGCCAACTTTAATCAGCCAAGTGACTTTCCAATCCAGCCGATTTAATCACAATATCATCAATATAAACTTTCAATATAACACCAAGTAAATCATGGAAGATTAAATTCATAACTGTCTGATAAGTAGCACCAGCATTTTTCAAACCAAAAGTCATGACAACCCACTCAAACAAACCAACAAAACCCGGACATCTAAAGGCTATTTTAGACATAACCTCTTCGGCCACGAATATTTGATTGTAACCAGCATTACCATCAAGAAAATTGATAACACGATGTCCAGAAGCTTCATTGATCAACATATAGGCAATAGGCATAGGATATTCATCTTTAGGAGTAACTTTATTAAGATTTCTAAAGTCAATACACACTCTAATCTAGCCCGAATCTTTTTTTCTCAACGGGCACAATATTAGAGATCCACTCCGCATAATGACAAGACCGAATAAATCCAGCATCTAATAAGCGATTAAATTCTTCTTTGATTCGGTCATACATAACAGGATTAAATCGCCTAGTAGGTTGTTTGTAAGGTCTAAAATCAGCTTTAATCGGCAGCTGATGCTCAACCAAATCACGACTTAAACCCAGCATTTCAGAATAATTCCATGCAAAGCAATCAACATATTCTTTTAATAATTTAATCAAATCGGCTTTATATTCAACCGATAAATTTGCATTTACAAAAGTTGGCCTTGGAATAGTACCATTTCCAATATCTACTTTTTCTAAAGGATCAGCCGACGTAAACCCCTGGCCTAACTTAACTATGTCTTCCAGATCTTCAATGGCCTCGCACATATCGTTCATGCGCCCGATAGTGCTCAATCCTTTCCTACAACCAGTATGCATCAGACCGGTCCGACTAGTTGAACTGACCGGTCTGGCCGGTCAGCTCTGTGTGCCGATTCTATGACCGGTCGGACCAGTCTGGACATCCGGTCTGACTGGTCGCCCCTGAGTCACCTGCTGAACTCATTTACTCACAGCAAATGATGTAGCCATTTCTCCATCAGCTTTAGAGTAGCAGGCATGAACCCATCTTTGGTACAACAGATCAGTTCATAATTGGACAGATCCAAGCCCGATAGACACTTGATATCATCATGCACATCAAGCGTGGTTGAATCAACGTTTGCAATGAAGGATGAAGTATAACCATGGAACACCTCAACATCATCGCCGATCCACTGAATGAGAATTTGGTGCAAAGTAGAAGGTACGCATTGATTGGCATGGATCCAGTCACGCCCAAGTATCAAGCTAAAGTTACCTTGCACCTCGGAGACGAAGAAGGCTGTCGCAAGTGGCTTGCTCCCCACAGTCAGCTCCATGGAAGCAACCCCTTTGGCACCAATGGGATCACCTCCACCAACACCGCTGACTGTCATGTTCATCTTGATCAGCTCCTCGTCCGTCTCCCCAAGCTTGTTATACAATGAATAGGGCATCAAATTTACAATAGCCCCACCATCAACAAGCATGCGAGAAATCGGCTTTCCATTGATGTGACCCCTCATATAAAGGGCCTTCAAGTGATTATCCGATTCCTTTGGCTTCTGAAATACGGCCTCACGTGGCCCGAAATCTAGATGAGCTGCATCCTCCTCCATAACTACATAGTTATCTTCAAAAAAATGCACAACATTGATTTTCATGTTGCTGCATTCCGGAGAAGCCTCATAATCCACCAGTTTCTCATCACCTGACACTGGAACCTCATCACGTGAAGCCAAAGCAGATACTTCGGCAGTCTGCTCAACTGCAGGCTCAACCGATCTGACCGGTTGCTCAGAGCAGTCAGACCGATCGACGTCACCGGTTAGACTGGTCGGCTTGAGCGGTTTGACCGGTCTGGCTGGCTGATCGGCGGGCACCACCTAGGTTGATGGTACTTACTCGCCGAGCTGCTGCTGCTAGCTTCATGATCATTAGCCAATGCAAGTTTCTGGGTATCAGATTTGACCGGTTTGCCAAACCCCATCGGTCTTTTGCTAGCTTCTTTAACAACCACATTCATATCTCCAACTTTTACAACATTATCAGCAGTGGCCTTCCCAGAATCAACCTGCATAGGTTGGACTTCATCCTCCTTTTGATTGATGCAATACTCTTGCCTTGGAGAACAAAACTGAACTGGTCTCTGATGAGACCGGTCTGACCGGTCCAGCATTCTACTGCTGACCTGATTGGCGCGAGCCCAATCGGTCGTGCACCGGCATCCTGGACCCTTCCCCATGATAATGTGGTGGATATGGCATTGGGAAGCACTGCATCCACACCCCCTCATGCTCCCACACTGGATTTGTAGAATTTGACGCCGGTGGCACCCATGGCATAGTCGCATACACCTTCTGTGGCGGAAACACAGGGCTAACATCACTCCTGCGCTTGCTGGGACCTCCTCTTAGAGCAGGAGAACCACCTTGATGTGGGGGTGACCAAGATCTCTTTTTTGATGGCTGATCTTGTTGAACGGGCTTTGTGTACTTGTTTAGAAGTTGACCAAAAGTTGGTTTCTGATTGGCAAACCTCCCCTGAACCTTTGGTTCATTTTGCTTCCAAGTACCCACTTCCGGGCGCTTAGGCTTGAAGGTCTTGGGTCGGCCCTGGGGCAGACTGGTCTGACCGATCGGTGAAACCGGCCTGACCAGTCGGTCTTGGACAGCTGGCCGACTCGCAGAAGAAGAAGCACCTTCTTGCCCCCCCGGGCACTCGAGCTTTGACAGTAATTTTTTATCAACTCCTTGCCATCAGGAGTCTTTTCCAGCACCACTTCCCTACCTAAAATCTTGTCATCGACATTCTTTGGTCTTTCTTCACCGATAACCACATTCTTTCCTTTTGCACCTTCGGCTTGTTTAGGCCGAAGCAACACCTTGGCATTATTCAGATCAATGGTATGCGTGTTGGTGTGAACAGGGAAGGGTGTCTTGTCAACTTTCATCTTAGGAAAAATCAACCGTCCTTCATTCATGGCCGATTGTACTTGGCGACGAAAGACATTACAGTCATTAGTCGCATGTGAATGAGAATTATGAAATTTATAATATGCACACCGCTTTAATTCTTCAAGCGGCGGTATAACATGAGATATCTTAATATGTCCCAAACACAATAATTCATCAAAAATACAATCACATTTGGAGACATCAAATGTAAATTTCATCTCTTCTTTCTGACTCTATTGAGTTGGCTAAGTGATGCACGAGAACAAGGTTTGGCCGCGGATGGCCAAACAAATTCAGCAGTGTAAACCTCTTTCTCCTCATCGCTCGATGAATCAGAATCATATTCAACAACATGTGTATTTGACCGATGAGGCTTATTTGCATCTTTAGAATTTTTAATCTTATACTCTTGGTTCATAGCCCGAAGTTGCAAAGCATTAAGATTATAATATCCAAACCCTTCGAGCTTTTCTTTCAAATATGAACGCAAACCACCAAGAGCAACATGTACCAAACCCTTATCAGAAATTGACAAATTAAAACATTGGTTTTTTATTTCTTTAAATCTTTTAAAGTAATCAGAAATAGACTCATCCCTTCCTTGTCTAATCGATGTTAAATCTGTCAATTTCACTTCGTTATCCCCACTATAAATGTGATCATGAAACTTTTGTTCTAATTCGTTCCAAGAGCGGACCGAATTCGGGTGTAATGAAGAAACCAAGAAAACACAGTTCTAGTTAAAGATAAAGAAAATAAACGAACTCACAAAGAATTACTGGAACTCGCTTCACCTAGCTGAGCTGTTGACTAATGTGCTCCCAAGTTGACCGATTATCGTCCCCACTAAATTTGACAAAGTCGGAAATGCGCCACCCCGTAGGATAAGAAACCAAATCAAAAGCATCGAGGTACGGTCGCTGGTACAAACAATTTTTACTAGGATTTATACCTAGTTGACTAAGCTTAGTACTAAGTAGTTTGTTCAAATCCGCTTTCATCCAAGCGAGATCGGCTTCATAATTGCCACTAGTTGATGTTTGGGCATTAGTGGCTAGACGATTTACTGCTGGATCAGTAGTGCTCATCGTCTGTGTAGCATAATGGGGATTGCTTTTAATTAAATCATCCCAAACATCTTGTGGCATAGCGGGTGGAAAAGGTGGTTCGCCGTACGATTTAGTAGTGTACGGTGGTACAAAACCCTCCAATTCATCTGTTCAGCAAGGGGCAGCCGACCTCGGAATTGGCGCAAATGACGGAGTGGACGCCAAGGCCAGCACCATGGCACTGGTCTGACCGGTCTGTTGGACCGGTGATGAGGACATCCCTCCCAATGATACACCCATGCCTACTACGCAGCAAGGACCAATGACAAGAGCTCGTGCACGAGAGCTAAATTATCAGGTAAACTCGTTCCTCGCTGTCCATAAACCATCATCCATGAATGGGGTACTACTAAATTCTTGTGATGCTTTTCTTATTCTTAGGAACTTGGGACATGAACCAGATTGGAGGGAGAGCAAACACGACAAGAAAGCGAGTGTGGATGATCAGATCGGACCATACTAGTTCGGACCTCCAGGAAGGGGCAACTTCGGAAGGCCATAACTCTTAGCTCCGAATATTGTTTGAAGCCCATGAGTACTTGTTGGAAAGATCCTGAAGTCTACTTTCAGATGGATCCAACCTCATGACGAAATTCCAAAGGAGTTAAGTAGAATCGCCAAAATGACATTTAGTCTTCCAGTCTTGGGCTGAGGCCCTTGTATCTAGTTCAGCCCACTAGGGGCCCATTCTAAGTTAGGGTTTACACCCCCCATGCCTCTTGGCTGCTCTCCCACCTATATAAACCACCACCAGCCACCATTTGAGACTTGAGTTTTGTTTGGTTGTAAGTTTAGCTAGGCCACCATTGGTAGGCCAAATGTCAGAAGAAGCCCACGGTAAAGGAGTCCACTTAGCCAGGCTTATATCATAATTTTGGCCAAATACAATGATAATTGAGCACTCAAGGGTCAAGCTGAGATGGGGTCACGGGCCTAATCCATGTTGAAGCCCAGTCTATTCGCGAGGCTGGTTCGGACTGCAGGAAGAGGCCGCACAAAAATGGACGCCCAGGCCACATATGGACTCCGTTTTGGACGTTTTAGATATGCATGGAAAGCTAAGGAGATAAGCTTTCCAATACAACTGGAATCACGTCCAGATTCACTCGGAGTTGACGGGAACTGCCGAAACAATAGGACGACCATAATCTGCCACAATTATATGGCATGTTTCGGCTGATATTTGGAAGCTTCATGAAGATCTGGCCCGGTGGAGGGAAGAGTCCAGATCATGTTATCTAATCTTTGAGTCTTTATTGAGTTGTAATCTATCTCTAGCCTTCGTTTAGGAAAGAGTTTAGAGGTTGCCTTGCACGGCAAGAAGTCTCCGGACTATAAATATGTACCTTATGACATTTGTAAAGAGAGAACGTCATCACGTTTTGCAACAACAACTCTCGGCGCACCGCCACACCTAATTCTAGGGTTTCATCCAAGTAAGCGCCATGCTGCCCTGATCGTTTCTTGCGATCAAGGCAGCGTTGTTCTTGCTTTTACCTTGGTATTACTCATACTAAAGCATTTTTGATGGCGAGTAATGCTAGTTATCTTGATGTTCGTAGCATGATTTTTAGTAGATCTATCATGCTCTTGTTGTTTACCATCTACGAATATCATGTTCTCTCTATGCATTCATGTTTGATCTTAAGCTAATTCTCGTTGCAGAGAGTTAGTTGCGTAGAGTTAACGCATTGCTTCTTTTCTATCTAGTAGATCCAATCTGTTACGGTTTGTTCTTATTTTATAAGGATTAGCTCAATATCTGCTAGGTTAGGCCCTGCAAACAGATTGGATGTTCCAGTGATGTAATAGATGCTTTATTTTAGCCTTAATAGGGATTGTTCCGGGAATCGGCTCTTGCTAGTTCTTAGGCCTCTGTTTTTTGTTATGGTTTAGTTATCTGTTATGTTCGCTAGGCCTAGTTACGTGTAGGACGTTCCGATCTAGCAGTGAAGCTTTTACTATCGTGGATCAGATCAGCTAGATTTAATTGAAGCAAGTTTCTCATAATTATTCGCTTTATTCATCAATATCCGGATACACACAGATCCAATCTGACACCAGGACTCGATCAGCTCTTTAAAGCTGATGCAAGAGTCGTCCCGGGGAGCCGACCACGGCTCGGACTTACGTTTCCACGTGTTTGTGTATGCAGGCAAATCGTCGCAAGCACGTTCGCACCTTCCTGATCGGTTATAGGTCAGGTGGCACGCCTTACATTCACCGGAATCTTCGGCGTGTGCCGGATTGCGGGCCGTTGACGAGGGAGCAGTGCCTGCCAGTGCCCCGGCGACCTCCCGGCTCTTCGTGTTGCCTGTCACTACTCGCCGGTGGGTTTTGACCGACAACAGCTGTTCCTGTCCTTTTGGTTCCTAAGAAAGATGGTTCTTGGCGCTTGTGTGTAGATTGCCGAGCGATTAATAACATAACAATCAGATATCGTCATCCTATCCCTAGGCTAGATGATATGCTTGATGAATTGAGTGGCTCAATTGTGTTCTCGAAAATTGATTTGCGTAGTGGTTACCACCAGATTCGCATGAAGTTAGGAGATGAATGGAAAACAGCGTTTAAAACTAAATTCGGTCAATATGAGTGGTTAGTCATGCTTTTTGGTCTCACTAATGCACCCAGCACTTTCATGAGATTAATGAATGAAGTTTTACGCACTTTCATTGGCAGATTTGTTGTGGTATATTTTGATGACTTCTGATCTATAGCAAATCACTAGAAGACCATCTTGATCATTTGCGTGCTGTTTTGTGTTAGAGTATATTAGGCAACTCCAGATATGGTAGTTTAGGATTGATGTAATCCCATGATAGCCTTCCTTATCTCTAGGTGAGGTGCCTTGCCCTCCAAGCCTTGTACTCCTATATATACCGCCCAAGAGGCTCATTGCAATACTATCGACCACATTATACGTATCCTACCTTCCTACATGGCATCAGATGCCTAGGTTACGAGATCCTAACCCTAGCCGCGCCGCCGCTTCCGCTGCACCCACGCACCACCGGGGAGATCGATATTGATCTCCGCCGGGGGCAGCGCCCTCCTAGGATGCGCTGCGGATCCCTCTGATCCGCGCCGCCGTCGTCGTCCACAAGCAGCAGGAGGGCTGACCTCTACCGTCACCATGGCCGCATCGCTCGTCGGCATCGCCATGGCCCCGCCTTGGGCCGCCGCCGCCTCTGCGTCGTCGTCCCCGGCACCGCTCATGGCTTCCCGGCCCTTCCGCGCCTCAGGCCAGCCCTCCCTCCCAGCGCCGCCGCCGCCGCCGCACGACAGCGCGCGTGCGCGGCTGCTAAGGGGGAGGAGCCCCTCCCAGTGCCGCCGCACGGCCTGCGCACCACGCGCGTGCGCGGCTGGAGGGGAGGAGCCAAGACCGCGCCGTCGGGCGGACGGGCCGCAGCATCACCGGTCGACGTCGCTGTCGGGCCGCCGCGTCGTGGGCTCCGCCCCACTACCCTTCCCTCGCCGGCTACCTCCCCTGCGCCATCGGCCGCCGCCCTTCCTCCCCCAGCGCCGCCTCTGCTTCTCGAGAAGACGCGGCTGCGGGGGTGGATCTTGGCCTGACGATCGGAGGAGAGCCACTCAGGTTTTCCAATCTCCTCTGTTTTCTCTGTCCCGTGTTGACCACGCGGGGAAGAGACAAGGAGGAGAGAGAAATTCACTACGGCACCCGAGATTGTACCCGGAGGTCACCCTGCTGCTGCTGTGTGTTTTTCTTAGGTTTTTTCCCGATTCGTTATCGGGTTTTTGTCGCCCTGCCGTTCATCATCGACCCTCCTGAATGTCGAGGTTGTTGTTGCGCCTTCCAGGCTGCAGCAACGACGTTCGTGATCAAGCCACCCTACCGGTGTCGTCGCCTTTTCAGGCGGTGGCGCCACTCGCCGCCGATCTTCGTCAAGCAGGCGCTCAATCTGCCTCCGCGCCTCCAGCCTTTCTCGCGCGGACATCACCGCCGATGTTCCTGAAGGAAGACGTCGTCGCCACCCCTGATCTGAGCGCGACACTTGCGGCAACCTGCGCCATCGCCACCCCTGTCCTAAGCGTGACCTAAGTCACAAACCGCACCGTCTACCATCGTCATCCGCCACACCGTCCTGCTGCTATCTTTGGCAAGAAGCTGCTGAGTTTGTGTACTCGAGCACCTCGACGACGCTTCGACCCGCGCCCCCTCCACGGCTTCGACCACATCCACCTCGACTTCGGCTACTACGGCACTAAAGGGCTATCATCTGCGTGAGTCTCTAGTCAAAGCTTTCGCACTGGCGTTCCGACTGCAGGGAGGATACGTCTCCATGGTTCTCCAGTCTGACCGTTCGTGTTGCTACCGCTACGACTGCGGGGGGGGGGGGGTGTTAGAATATATTAGGCAACTCTAGATATGGTAGTTTAGGATTGATGTAATCCCGTGATAGCCTTCCTTATCTCTAGGTGAGGTGCCTTGCCCTCCAAGCCTTGTACTCCTATATATACCGCCCAAGAGGCTCATTGCAATACTATCGACCACATTATACGCATCCTACCTTCCTACATTTTGGATGCTCTCCATGATGCACGTTTGTTTGGTAACCTTGAGAAGTGCACCTTTTGCACAGATCGAGTCTCTTTTCTTGGCTATGTTGTGACACCGCAGGGAATTCAAGTCGATCAAGCCAAGGTTGAAGCCATTCACAGCTGGCCGGTTCCCACAATGGTCACCCAAATGCAAAGCTTTCTAGGACTTGCTGGATTTTATCATCGCTTTGTGAAGGACTTTAGCACCATTGATGCCCCGTTGCATGAACTCACTAAGAAGGGTACAACCTTCACTTGGGTTGCAGCTCAACAGGATGCTTTCAGCGTGCTCAAAGATAAGTTAACTCATGCACCCTTGCTCCAACTTCCATATTTCAATAAAACATTTGAACTTGAATGTGATGCTAGTGGAATTGGGTTGGGTGGCGTGTTGCTGCAAGATAGTAATCCTGTAGCATATTTCAGTGAGAAATTGAGTAGACCTAGCTTGAACTATTCTATTTACGATAAGGAATTGCTTGCTTTAGTTTGAACTTTGGAAACTTGGCAGCACTATTTGTGGCCCAAAGAGTTTGTTATACATTCTGATCATGAGTCCTTAAAACACATTTGAAGTCAAGCAAAACTAAATCAGTAGGCATGCTAAATGGGTTGAATTCATTGAATCTTTCCCTTATGTCATCAAACACAAGAAAGGGAAGGAGAATGTCATTGCTGATGCTTTGTCTAGGCGTTACACTATGCTGCCCCAACTTGATTGCAAAAATTTTGGCTTGGAAATGATTAAAGCACAATATTCTCATGATGATGATTTTAAGGATGTGTTGCTGAACTGTAAGGAGGGGAAAACTTGGAACAAATTTTTCCTAACTGATGGGTTTGTTTTTAGAGCTAACAAGCTATGCATTCCAGCTAGCTCCGTGCGTTTGTTATTACTGCAGGAAGCACATAGAGGAGGGCTGATGGGACACTTTGGTGTGAAGAAGACAGAAGATATCCTTGCTGATCATTTCTTTTGGCCAAGAAGCGGAGGGACATGGAGAGATTTGTTGCTCGCTGCACAACATGCCAAAAAGCGAAGTCACGCCTTAATCCTCATGGTTTGTACATGCCTCTACCTATTCCTAATGCACCATGGGAGGATATTTCAATGGACTTTGTTTTAGGACTGCCTAGAACAAAGAAGGGGAGGGATAGTGTTTTTGTGGTTGTGGATAGATTTTCTAAGATGTCACATTTCATACCATGTCATAAGACCGATGATGCTACAAATGTTGCTGATTTGTTCTTTCGTGAAATTGTTCGTTTGCATGGTGTGCCAAACACAATTGTTTCAGATCGTGATGCAAAATTTCTTAGTCATTTTTGGAGAACTTTGTGGGCTAAATTAGGTACTAAGCTGCTATTTTCCACTACATGTCATCCCCAAACTGATGGACAAACTGAGGTTGTGAATAGAACTTTATCTACCATGCTTAGGGCTATTTTGAAAAAGAACATAAAAATGTGGGAAGAATGTTTGCTTCATGTTGAGTTTGCTTACAACCGTTCACAACTTTCTACTACTAAAAAGAGCCCTTTTGAGATTGTTTATGGTTTTGTGCCTCGAGCCCCTATTGATTTGCTGCCTCTACCAACTTCTTAGAGATTGAATTTTGATGCTAAACAACGTGCTGAGTTGATGTTGAAAATGCATGAGACCACAAAGGAGAACATAGAAACCATGAATGCTAAATATAAACTTGCTGGTAGCAGAGAAAAGAAACATGTCACTTTTGAACCAGGTGATTTGGTTTGGCTGCACTTGAGAAAGGATCGGTTTCCTGATTTGAGGAAGTCAAAGTTGCTTCCGAGAGCTAATGGCCCTTTTAAAGTTGTAGCTAAGATCAATGATAATGCATACAAACTTGAGTTGCCTGCAGATTTTGGGGTTAGCCCCACATTTAACATTGCAGATTTGAAACCATATTTGGGCGTGGAAGATGAACTTGAGTCGAGGATGACTCAAATGCAAGAAGGGGAGGATGATGAGGACATCCCTCCCAATGATACACCCATGCCTACTACGCAGCAAGGACCAATGACAAGAGCTCGTGCACGAGAGCTAAATTATCAGGTAAACTCGCTCCTCGCTGTCCATAAACCATCATAAATGAATGGGGTACTACTAAATTCTTGTGATGCTTTTCTTATTCTTAGGAACTTGGGACATGAACCAGATTGGAGGGAGAGCAAACACGACAAGAAAGCGAGTGTGGATGATCCGATCGGACCATACCAGTTCGGACCTCCAGGAAGGGGCACCTTCGGAAGGCCATAACTCTTAGCTCCGAATATTGTTTGAAGCCCATGAGTACTTGTTGGAAAGCTCCTGAAGTCTACTTTCAGATGGATCCAACCTCATGATGAAATTCCAAAGGAGTTAAGCAGAATTGCCAAAATGACGTTCAGTCTTCCAGTCTTGGGCTGAGGCCCTTGTATCTAGTTCAGCCCACTAGGGGCCCATTCTAAGTTAGGGTTTACACCCCCCCCCCCCCGCCTCTTGGCTGCTCCTCAACCTATATAAACCACCAGCAGCCACCATTTGAGACTTGGGTTTTGTTTAGTTGTAAGTTTAGCTGCTGCTACTTCCTTGTAAACGCGTGTGTCCATTAGACCACCTGATTTGCACGATTCAGAACCCCAACTTCGTTTGTATCAGATTTATCCTTTGGGCAAGGTCTGTGTGCTGTTTGCTTGTCCACTTGTTCTTTCTTGTTCTTCGATTTGCTTGCAGGTTCAATGTTGTTCTTGGCACAGCAAGAACAACACAAATTGGAGGCGGTGTAACTGTCGCTAAGGCGCAGCGCAGCCCTTGTGGTGTTGTAGTCGGGCAGCACAACGTCGATCCTCCTCAAATCGAGTTATCCCCCACTCTCATCGAAAGATCGGGAGCAAACCCCAGCGGGTTCCATCAACCAGTCCGACCGCTCCTGCCGCCGAGGCACTAGTCTGACCGGTCGGTGCAACCGGTCTGACCGGTTCGGCCCTGTGTGGCCGAACTGTGCCTGGTGATGGTTCTGCCCAGCGAAATAATTTGGTGGCATACCATATTCTATCTCAGTTGTAGAAGCAGGTGCTACCGAAGGATTAGGGTTAAGATCTTTAGTAGAGTATGCATGGCTCACACCCTTACCCTTATCAAACTTATCAATCCTCTCGGTAAGATCAAAAACTACATCTTGCATGTATTGATGAGAAGCATCAATCTTCTTCCCAAGCTCAGACATTAGCAAACTTTAAAGATCTTGGGGAGAAGTGCTTACATTAATAACAGGAGAAGTAGGCAAAATAGTAGATGCAAACCCCGGCATGACAAATTTCTCCTTCTCGACCACACCTTGCCGAGTCTTCCCATAGCACGGTAGCAGCTTTGCCTTTGCCTCCTCGTTCTGCCATTTGAGTTCGGCTTCGAACTCCTAGTAGCGCTCCTCAGGTAGGTCTTCATAATCAACACTGATGGTGTTAGATGCATCTACCTTGGAAGGATCTACCTTTTCACCAGTCATTGGGACCGATGTAGACTTCTTCTTCCCTAGTGAAGTCAGCAAAAAGTATGTTGACGCAAATCTGATCAACAAACAAGTGCTAGAACGCACGGACCGCAATGATCAGTCACTAGCGAAATCCCACGCAGACCGATCAGACCGCCTGGCTCGACCGGTCGGAGCAGAGTTCACGCGAAAACCTAAAATCTCAAGCTCGAGAGGGACCTCGTCAGAGCTAGGAGATCTATGGTTGTCTTGTAGTCCGCAGGCCACCCAAGACGCCTTCAAACACTGTCGAGACGCAGAAAGAACAATAAAGGGGTTGGAAAAGTTAGGGTTTGGAAAAAAAAGGGTAAAGAGACTTGTATTGATTCGATTGTGATTCCAAAAACCCTCAATCGGCCATAGCGTTTATATTTATAGGCCGGGGAGGACGTACCCCTTCCAAATCGGGTTACAAAAGGACTCTAAATTGCAACTCTAACTCAACCCGGATTACACAGGCCCAGACCGGTCTAACCAGTCGGCCCGACCGGTCAGACCGGTCGGCCTTGGTATTTGCCAATTTTGGCTGCTGTTGACGCTCATTAACGATTATTTTTAGGCGTCAATTTGATCAGAAAATCATGAGAGTTTGCATTTCTTACATGTAACTTTATTCAATTAAACTTCTAAACCACACTTTACCTCTAGAAAAATGCAAGTTGTGTTTTTGAGCTAAAATGCAGGTTGCAAGCACACTTTGGCCCAACATAAAATCACAGAAAATATTAGAGCACCGATTCAAACTCAAACGGATCAAGTGAAGCCCAAAGACCATGCTAAACCGGCTTAGGACAGCATGCTGTATGAAGCTGGGGGCGGTGGATGGCTATGGGCCGTCGGCCGACGAGCTCGGTCAGCCGACCGGGCCCACAGGCCCCACCGCCTCAACTTTGCCATGTGTTGCCTCCCTACTGGTCCTCTACGTCGGTTTGCTATGGAAGAGCCGCAGAAATGCCGTGGCTCCCTCCTATAAATACAAGGGGTAGGGGTAAGGAATGAAAGACACACACACACCACACCTCTCACTCACCTCAAGAGCTCTCTCATACTTAGTCTATAGGCTTAGTGGAGTTTAGGAGAAGTCTAGGAGTCATCGAGTCTCCGGAGTTGCTCGGGAGTTCTGGTATGGGTTCATCTCTAGTCCTCCCTTGTAATTCTCGGTCGTTTGTAATTGAATTAGACTATGATTACCGATATCTGCTTGAAGTATGTTCTGAGTTATCGGATATATATACTTCGTGATTTGGTTGCGTTATCATTCGATGCTTGCATTGCATGATCGCCCTGTGCTTGCAATGGTTAACATATTGGCCTTAGAACTCTGGCAACTATTCCAGTATTCGTATGTTTGCTCTAGTATGATGTCTATCAATCCGGAGGGTGGGGGCTCCGCGTGGGATGCTAGAGTATCGCTTACTAATGTAGACGTGGTGTCTAGATTAGATAAGTGTTGTTGGATGTCACCCTTTTCCCATGGATTGAGAGGTAGCCGGTAGGTGGTGACAGCCCTGTCCGAGCCCTAGTAATCCTCCACATTCGGATTGGGGGGTAGGAGGTACATAAAGCCGCATAGGTGAACGGGTTTCTCCCGTCAGCTATAGGAGCGGTCTCCCTGTTGTATTAGTCTAATCTTTGACAATCTAACCATAAGATAGCATAGATATAGCTGGCCTAGCACATCTGACTCGAGCTCTAACTTTTGCCTTTCTCTCTGCCTATAGCATTTTTTATTTATTTATCTCTGTGGGTAGTTTGTGTGTGTGTCACACTAACTTCTACCATGTTATCTATCTAACCCCTATTTATGCAATTGAATATCCAATCTAGATCAGTTCGTTAACTAGCCTATGTACTTCCATTCGCTGCCTTCCCTGTGGAAATATAACTGACACCCTGGTATACTCTTGGGTAAAATGTTGTAGCAGTATTTCGTGCGCTTGTGGATTTATTCGTCGTTCATGGAATACCTGCCACCCCCTTGGCGTCTGCAGGCGTCATCGCTATCTGCTCAGTGGTGACGTTGGTGGGCGCCAACAAGAAATTTTTGGTGCCGTTGCGGGGAAAGGCATAGATTGAAGTTACATAGGCAAAAGTTATGAACAAAATCAAAATTAGTATTCGCTTGCTAAACAGGCTAACTTGGCTTTGTTTTCTGTCTTTCGTTGATATGAAAACAGGGTAGTGTATGACTGGTTTCGACTTGCCGCAAAATTTCTAGCCTAATCCATAGTCACTCTTGAGAATAGTTCGTCCTCATGTCGTGTCTCCTCAGATCTCACTCTCGGCAGCCGAACCAGTCATCCGAGCACCGTAAGCTTCTCAAGCTATGGCCCAGAAGACACACCGTGATTACTCCGCCCCTTCTGCTAACCAGGTTCCCACCGAACCTGAGGTTAACACTAGGGGAGAGAATTTTGAGATCAAGACGGGTCTTATCACGATGGTGCAGGCCAGCCCTTTCTGTGGCAAGGCCAATAAGGATGCAAGTGCTCATCTCCAACAGTTCTTGGAGCTCTGCAATACTTTTGTTATTAAGGGAGTATCTTAGGATGCGATCTAGCTTTGTCTGTTTCCGTTCTCTCTTCTGGGGAGAGCAAAGCAGTGGTTTTATGCTAACAAGACCGCTGTGGACACCTGGGACAAATGTGCCAAGGCGTTCCTTGCAAATTAATTCCCGACGGGCAAGACCAATGCTCTTCGTGGGAGAATTTTGAGTATCCAGCAGGCATCTAATGAGTCAATTCCTGAAGATTGGGAGAGACTTTAGGAGTACATCCTTGCGTGTCCACACCATAGAATGGACAGTTGGCTCATTCTTCATAACTTCTACAACGGGTTGACTCAATCTTCCCGTGATCTTGTGGATGCCGCTGCGGGTGGAGCTTTCTTCTCGCTGACCATTGAACGAGCTACGACATTAAACGAGAAGATGGTGTACAACCAAGGTTGGAGCGATGATCATCTCCAACCACGTCAGCGAGGCATGCACTTCATCAAGGAGACTGACATGCTCGCTATGAAAATTGATCTCCTCATCAAGAAATTTGAGGATTATTCCCAAGACAAGGCTCAGATGTAGACACTTCAAGCCTTGGAAGCTCGCATGACATGTGAGGTCTGCGGGAATGTTGGACATTCAGGTGATAATTGCCCAGAAACCCTAGAAGAAGCCATGTATCTTAATGACAACAACAATGGGTTTCGCCTACAAGGAGGTCAGGGGTGGAATCAACCATGCCCACATTATCAAGGAGGTAATGAGAATTCAAATTCTTTCAATCCTAATCCGCCTACCTTGAGGGATCTTGTCTACGGCCAAGCAAAGATCAATGAGTCCCTTCAGAAGAAGTTGGCCGCTAGCGACAAATCCATGGATACTATCCATGCCAAGATGGATGGCCTCTCCACTGCCATCAAGAACTAGCTGAATTTCAACAAAATGCTTGAAAATCAATTGGCTTCGCTGGCCGCTACTATCCCTGCTGCTGAATTAGGAAAGATCTCGGGGCAACCCGAATCTACCCTAGAGAGCGTTAACGCCATGACCGCTTAGTGGGAGAAGCCATCTAGCAGATCACCCTTCACCAGCTATGCAGAGAAACTCACGCGACCGAGAAGGAGTGCGTGGGGTGAACTAGCAGCCACTATATGAGAGGATCCTGGAACACCAGTGATCAGTTTCTCAATCTTCGATAGCAACTTCGATCACGCTCTCTGCGACCTTGGAGCAAGTGTCAATATCATGCCCAAGGTAAAATTCGAGAAGCTTAGCTATCCGGCACTTTCCCCTACCACTATGTGTGTGCAGCTGGCAGACTCTACCATGAGGTATCCCGAGGGAGTCGTAGAGAACCTCTTGGTAAAAGCTAGGAACACTTTCATACTCGCGGACTTCGTGGTCCTCTATATGGAGGGAGATCTCAGAATTCCGCTCATATTTGGGCGACCATTTCTAAGAGACACAAATGCCAGAATTGATGTCGAATCAGGAAAGATCAGCCTCTGCATCATGGGGAAAACCATGAGATTCAAGTTTCAGAACAAGAGGGAAATGTTTCTGATACACGAAGATAGCGAAAAGCAAGGGTTATGGGCTAAGCCCGGTTGGAAAAATTTGGATATCCATCACTCTCCTTCCGAGCCAGCCTGGGAAGATTGGGAGATTCACGATCCCCCAACTGAGCCAGTAGAAGATGACCAAAAGACCCCTGATTTCATCACCAACACCGTGTGGGAAAATCTAGAGATCATCTACCCTACACCCGAGGATCCTACTCCTGCGCCACCTACGCCACTAAAGAAGACCAAAAAGGTGTGGCACAAGAAGAAGAAGATGTCATCGCCCGCTACTACTTTTCCAGGTATGGAAGAAATGACCTCAACCTGATCAGGTATGGAGAAAGGTCCTGCTTTTCGGATCCTAAACCAAGAGCTAGCTTGGGGGAGGTTCCCTCCCCTAAGTCAACTGTATCTCTTTATTTGCTTTTCAAAAAAATTGATAAAAACTTTCAAAACAAAATAAATATTTACTACTTTATTTCCCATTTATCAGGCGTGATAAGAATGTGTTTAACTTCTCGTGAGAGTTTAAAGGATGAGTTTTGCTTTATTCTGTCTTGCCTGATATGTCTAGTTTTTGGCTAAAGAGTTCTCTTAAGTTTAAGTCCGTTGGCTATGTCAAACTCTTTGCCATGAACCTAAAAGTCCTGTGGGTTGTGCATGCTTGATCTAAGTCTAAGTTGTTGTGAGTTAGATATAGTAAATGAAGCCGTGCAACCTTCTTCTAGTGAAGCTTGAAATCTGGAGTTTTTGTTTTCGAAAAGTTCAAAAAGGTAAGTTCCTCAGTGATAAGCAAAGTTCTACCAGAGCCATATGTCATACACAATGAGAAACTTTATACATATGTTGCTTGTCATTCTGTTGAGTTTTGTCAAATTTTGTGACCCTAGTGAAAACCTCTTCATGCTTTCTCGATCATGAGCACGTACACATACATCCATTTTGCGACATTCCTACAATGGGAACTAGCACCACTACCATCCACCAATAAATACTCCATGTTTTGACAAGCTCTCTCTTGAAACATACCTGAGATAAAATATAGTATTAGATTATGGTTGCCCCGAAAAGAGAAAAGATGGCATGCTAAAGAAACATGGCCCAAAAGAGAGAGAGAGAGAGAGAGAGAGAGAGAGAGAGAGAGAGAGAGAGAGAGAGAGAAGAGAGAAAAAGGGGGTAACCATGTCTCAAAAAAAAATCAAGGGATGATAAAAGAGAGAGAAAACCAATACCTTGAGGAGTAAGCCATCCCATCTACCCATCTATCCATACACTTGCACCCCTTTGATCGAGATTGCATGACTTGTTTCTCTATGGATCCGCTCTTTGACTTTATAATATATGGAATGCAAGTATGCCCTGTTCTTATCCTACCTTGAGCTCCACGAAAGCTTTATCCATAGTAGGGAAGACCGAAGGCAATTACTGCCCTGGTGAGGATAATAAAAGTTGAGTGCTTCGAGAGAATCATTTTGGAGAACTTAGCCACATTTTTGAAAATCTTCAAAAATATCTCCAGATGGATTGCAGATCTACGAACAAGTAAGTATTGCTCTATGAGCCATTCTAACTCTCAACAGCCCAAGACAAGGAGATAGCTAAAAAGCCCAATGGATGAGTAAGGTACTAGGGCAAAGGTATGAGAGCCAACTCATTTAAGCTTACAGATGAATATCTTTGCTATAAGCTATGACATGACAGGTAGGTAAGAGTCAAAGTGATTTTCTGATCAACAACCTGATTTGTCCTGCTTTGCTCGGGACGAGCAAAGGACAGCTTGGGGGATCTTGTTGACGCTCACTAATGATTATTTCTAGGCGTCAACTTGATTAGAAAATCATGTGAGTTTGCATTTCTTACACGTAACTTTATCCAAATAAACTCCTAAACCACACTTTACCTCTAAAAAATGCAAATTGTATTTTTGAGCTAAAATGCTGGTTGCAAGGACACTTTGGCCCGACATAAAATCACAAAAAATATCAGAGCACCGATTCAAGCTCATACGGACCAAGTGAAGCCCAAAGACCACGCCAAACCAGCTTAGGACAGGCCATGCCCCAAAGTTTGGAAAGAGGAGGCCCAGGACATCCTGCTGAACGAAGCTGGGGGCGGTGGACAGCTGTGGGCCATCGGCCGACCAGCCCGGTCGGCCAACCGGGCCCACGGGCCCCACCGCCTCAACCTTGCCACATGTCACCTCCCCACTGGTCCTCTACGTCGGTTTGCTGTGGAAGAGCAGCAGAAACGCCGTGGCTCCCTCCTATAAATACAAGGGGAGAGGGTAAGGAATGAAACACACACACACACCACACCTCTCACAAACCTCAAGAGCTCTCTCTTGCTTAGTCTATAGGCTTAGTGGAGTTTAGAAGAAGTCTAGGAGTCATCGAGTCCCCGGAGTTGCTCGGGAGTTCTAGTATGGGTTCATCTCTAGTCCTCTCTTGTAATTCTTTGTCATTTGTAATCGAATTAGACTATGATTACCGATATTTGCTTGAAGTATGTTCTGAGTTATCGGATATATACTTCGTGATCTGGTTGCGTTATCATTCGATGCTTGCATTGCATGATTGACCTCTGCTTGCGATGGTTAACATATTGGCCTTAGAACTCTGGCAACTGTTCCAATATTTGTATGTTTGCTCTAGTGTGATGTCTGTCTATCCGGAGGGTGTGGGCTCTGCACGGGATGCAAGAGTATCGCTTACTAATGTAGATGTGGTGTCTAGACTAGCTAAGTGTTGCTGGATGTCATCCTTTTCCATGAATTGAGAGGTAGCCAGCAGGTGGTGACAGCCCTGCCCGAGCCCTAGTAATCCTCCACGTTCGGATTGGGGGGTAGGAGGTACATAAAGCCGCATATGTGAACGGGTTTCTCCCATCAGCTATAGGAGCGGTCTCCCTGTTGTACTAGTTTAATCTTTGACAATCTAACCATAAGATAGCATAGATATAGCTAGCTTAGCACATCTGACTCGAGCTCTAACTTTTGCCTTTCTCCCTGCCTATAGCATCTTTTATTTATTTATCTCTGAGGGTAGTTTGTGTGTGTCACACTACCTCCTACCATGTTATCTATCTTACTCCTATTTATGCAATTGAATATCCAATCTAGATCAGTTAATTAACTAGCTTATGTACTTCCATTCGCCGCCTTCCCTGCGGAAATATAAATGACACCCTGGTATACTCCCGGGTAAAATGTTGCATCGGTATTCCGTGCGCTTGTGGATTTGTTCGTGGTTCATGAAATACATGCCATGGGAGTCATCACTGTCTGCTCAGTGGTGACGTTGGTAGGTGCCAACAGATGCCAACAGCAACATGATCTCAAATATTGTGGGGTTATAGAGAGCTTCCACGTCATGATCCTTTATGTGACAACGAAAGGATGAGGAGGGAGAATCAATTTGGATATGATCCAAGGATGACTCTCCTTCCCATAGCCATTTGTTGCTCATTACGGCTGTCAACTCCTGAATGGTGTGTCGGATGTGCTCCTCCTCGGGGGGTCCACAGGAGTGACTGAGACTGGTGGTCGCTTCCAATAGAAGTATTCCAGGTGTTTCCAAAATCCTCAAAAAGATCATCCTCGAATCTTCAAAGAAACTCCAGGGGTAGAGGGTCCTCTTCCTCTGGTGTCTCGGGTTTAAGTTCAGGAGAGGGTTCAAGAGTCGAATCTACATATTGGCTTTCTAAAGGTTCAGATTCGACTGGTGGTACTTCCTCTTGACGCACCTCGGGTTCTGCTGGGATTGGCTCGTGAATGCAAATGAAAGAAGTTCTGTCCAAAATCCTATTAAGGACTTCTCTACCTTTGATTGGAGATAGATGAGCAAAGGAATCTCCAGAAGTGAGATCGAGGTGGTGTGCAGACTCCTTGTCAAGACCCGCATAAAAATGCTGGAGCAATAAATGCTCGGGTAATGACAAGTTAGTGCCTGACTGAGCCATTAAGGAAAATCGGGCCCATGCTCCACCGATAGATTCCTTGTCGTTCTTGCGGAAGGTCAAAACCTCCGCTCGCAGAGCACATATACGGGAAAGCAGAAAGAATGCGGAACAGAATCTGTTCCTGAGTTCAATCCACCTTCCATTCACGCATCCTGCGACACGAATGTACCATTATTTCGCTTCATCCAAAAGGAGAAAGGAAACAATTTCCATTTAAGAGATTCATGTGTCATGGCCAAACTTTTCAAGCACGAGCACACTTGCTCAAATTCGCGTAGATGATGGTAGGAGTTTTCACAATCCCTTCCTGAAAAGGAATTTTCCTGAACTAAAGCTATGAAGCCTGAGCTGAGCTCAAAGCTAGTGGAAAGAATTGGGTCAGCGGGTGCTGGTGGCACGTAGAACTCGCTCTTGGGTGCAAAGAGCTGATGAAGGGACAGCTGCCCATGGATAGCGGGGGTTGAGGTAGAATCAAAGATATCCATTTCACTTCCCCGGATGGGTGAACGTCTTGCAGTTGGCTTAAATTTGATGTCAAACCTAGTATTTCCATCGGAGTCGTGCAACTCAGCAAGATCTATGTTGCCTTGGGCAATGCCAATAAAGACATAAGGCATGAGCTCAAGCGGAAGGAAACGTTCAGCATGTGCCATCCTAAAATAATGTGGAATGATAACAATATTTTAGTAGGACTTCCATATTCTGATAATATAAACATGAGACAAAACCACAACATTTCTGCAGGAAAAGTTATTTGTATTTGTTCATCTTAGTAATATCCACTCTTTTTTTCTGTCATTTATGGAAAACGCTAGTTGCAGCGGATTAGGCAGTGGCAAATTTCCATTGTTTTTTATCATGACACAGAAAGCTGCTCAAAATCTTAATTAGAATGTGAGGAGTTGAGACGGAGTGAAATAATACATCCGCCATTTCACGCCGACTAACCCGCTAAAACTAACCAGGGTTGCTTGGTGCCATTCGCGGTTTCATACATTATGAAGATTGCTAATCATTACAGGCAAAAGGCACGGGTAAAGAAACCTTTTTTTTGTTCGTCCGGATCAGTAGGATGAAGCAGCAAGTAGTCGCAGACGTCCTGAAGCGCTACAAGACGGAGGAAAATCGATTCAAAAAGCGAAACACACCCAACAGTAGACTCTACACTTGATTCATGTAGTTACTGCCCTTCCTCCTTTTAGCCGCCGCTTCCGTCGGCTGTGGATAAGATTTAGGGTTTCTTGTGGGTTCACCTGGGCAGCGGAGTCAGTCTCTGTGTGTGTGTTGGGGGGTTGTCATCTTATCCTAGGAATGTCACGAAAGTATTGTTGGACCTGTAGTCATAATAAGGTTTAATAATTTGTTTTAAGATATGAACAGCTATGGCACTCGTGGTCCACCGGAAAGCAGCGGTCGCCCCTTGCTGCAGATCAGGGGTTCGAGCTCGAGGTCCGACTGTCTTTTTTTACTTTTTTTTTATTTTGCGCTATATCTTTATATTTTTTTCATAATGCTGCGTACGTTATTTATAGTGGCTATTTTGTTATTACGTTAATGTTCTAGGAGTTAGTAAATTTGGGATGCGAACCCTACATCTTGTTTTACATTATAGAAGTCTTCAATTGTCTATAGAACTCTATATATCTTTTTTTTTAACAGTGTATTTTATTAGTGAAGCAAACACTTGGTTAGACAGTTGTTTAAACGTGTCCTAGATATATTTTAATGTGCTGTATTTCATTGTACAAACTGCGTAAGTAGTTGTATTTATATGATTTTAATTTGCTAATATGAATTGGAGGAATTCAAATCATCTCCTTTGCAGTTGCTATCGTCTTGAACAGTATAAAATTTTATCGTCATGTTGTTGCTTTAGGTATGAATTGGAACTGTTATCAAGTGCAATCATCGAAATCCATATAGCATTGATAAAAGCACATAGGAGACACCATTATTTATCTTACAATTCTCTTCGTATCCGAAGAGAATCAACCGTAGACTCACTAATCGACTCCATAATGATATCACAGATGTGAGTGCTGCTACATTTTAGCTAGATGGACAACACCAACTCATGGACTTCACTTGACGCATTATTACTAGGCCGGCATAGTTAGTAGTAATCTTTTATCGATCTAGCTACTAAGGGCATCTCCAAGAGTTCCCCATTTTAACTTGCCATCCTAATTTTTTTGGCAAAAAAAGAAAATTAGGTGTCCAACAGCTTGGCAAAGAGCTTGGCAAATTTACTAACTTGGTAAAAATCCCCCTCCCGGCGCGCATATATCCGCGCGCGGATACGACTCCGCATAGCGAAATCCAGCCCCGTCGCGACTTCTCCCGAGCGCGCGAAGACGTCGGCCTCTCTCCCGCACTCACGAGCATTTTTCATCGCCTGTCCTCCCCAGCAGATCGATCCCGTCACTCCCCTCGCCAAGGCCGCCAGGTCAGGTTCGTTCTTCCTCCTCGATTTTGATTTTTCCTTGGCCGCTGTTTCTCCGATGGGCTCGAAGCCGACGGAGTCCAAGACGCCGTCGCCGGAGTGTCGATTGGCACGCGGCCGTCGATGTGGTAGACAGCCCTGCGGTGGCGCGGCCGGGTACTCATGCTTGCACGCGGAGTCCACGACGCACTCCGCCGACAGGTCAGAGCCAAAGCGCGTGGCCACCTTCATCCGGTCCCGGCTGCCCTTGATTTGGTAGTCAATCTAGGGTTCATATGTTCCAGTGGTGGTGGCCTTGATCTGTAATTGCTGCTGCCCTGTAAATTGCTGCTCACGCCTTGTGCAGGGATCTGAATTTAGAGCTTTGGGGGAGATGAATTTGTGCAGGGTTCTGGTAGACTAGCATATTGGTTTAGAGCCCAATCTCATTGGTTCAGACTAGGGATACTGAGACTAGTTCAGACTAGCATATTGGTTTAGACTAGAGACCAGAACGGCAGAACTCCTTCCATTTGCCATTGTCCGATCTCATTTTTTTCAGACTATATTTCAGACTATATTTCAGACTAGTTCAGACTAGTACTGATCTCATTTTTTTCAGACTATAGCCAAGCTACTAGTGTTAATAAATCATTGAGCGAGCCCATTGTTTCAGACTAAAGTTCAGTCTAGTTCAGACTAGTTCTGATCTCATTTTTTTGCACTAGGGGGGCTCTGGTCATTGATCTTATTTTTTTGTAGACTCATTCAAATGGAAGGAGATGGATTCTTGACAGACATTCTTCTCAATCAAGATAATGGTGGTATGGAGGACGACCTCAACATTCCGATCACACAAGGCAGTACTTCCGAAGGTCAACAAGCCCATGTGGAAGTGCAGCCAAGTCGCAACACAAAGGGATCGAAGAGGACAAAAAAATTTTGATTGGAAGGAAGACAAAGTTATATGCTCTGGCTGGTTGAATGTTAGCAAAGATCCCATTAACGGTGCCAATCAATCTCGTTCCACGTTTTGGAGTAGAGTTCATGCTTTCTTTGAGGAACACAAGCAAACTGCAGCTGTGAGGACGGAGAGTTCCATTATGCATAGGTGGCTGACAATTCAGTCACAAGTGAACAAGTATTGTTGTTGCTATGATAAGATTGAGCGTAGGAATCAAAGTGGACAAACTATCCAAGACAAGGTATACAATATGTGTTGAATATTTACTTTAATCAATTTCGTTTATTTGAACTACACATTTATATATTGCCAAATTCTCTCAATAGATTTCAGAAGCATCCAAGTTGTACCAGGAATTAGACAATGACAATAAGTCATTTACTCTTATACATTGTTGGAATATATTGAAGGAGGAGGACAAGTGGAAAACCAAGAGGATTGAACTTGCCGAGATGGAAAAACTATCAAACAAGAAAAAACAGAAGTCCAGACCAAGGGATACAGAAGGCACCAACAATGATGAAGATGCAGCAAAGGAAGTTGCTCCAGAAACCGAAGCAAGCAAAAGGCCACCGGGGGTAAAGAAGGCAAAAGAAGCACTTAGGCGAGGCAATGGTGGCGACGCTTGCATGGAAGCTTTGGACAAGATGTGGTCCAAGAAGGAGGCTTTAGACAAAGAAAAGGAAAAGGCAAAAGAGGAGAGGTTCCTGGTTGCACTAGAGATAGAGAAGAGGCGAGTGTCAATTGATGAAAAAAAAGCTGAAGCAGAATTGATTAAAGAGGAGAAAGAAATAATGTCAATCGACATGACTTCCCTCACCCCGCTACAACGTCAATACTACGAGACGATGCAACAGAAGATTGTCGCTAGGCGTTTGGCAAATTAAATTTAGTTCTAATCCTGAAAGCTTTAGTTTGTTTTTTTATTGAGCACAACTTTTATCGAAGTTCATGTATCCATTTACTGAACCTTAGTTTCTGTTCGTGATTGTCAATGCAAGAATTGCATAATCATATATGTTATGGTACTGCTGTGAATGTTTCTGAATGATATTGCCACCTGCACCTGAATGTTTCTGAATGATATTGCCACCTGCACCTGAATGTTCATATATGTTTCTGAATGATATTGCCACCTGCACCTGAATGTTCATTGCAATGATCCTGCAAGCTGCAATGATCCTGGAAGCCACCTGCTAGCTGCTGCTGATTTGGCGACCACAACAAGCAAATGAAATGACAGTGAACTAAATGACAGGACACATGTTTGATGACCAACCGAAACAAGCATACATGAGTCTAAATGACAGGACACATGTTTGATGACAGGATACATGAGTCTCATATATAAAATTTTATATACAGCTAATACAAGTCCGTATAATGGTTCCAAAGGTGCTCGATGAGGTCTTCTTTCAACTGCATATGTGTTTCCTTGTCTCTGATCCTTTTGTGTGCATCAATAAACTCATCAAGTGTACGAGTAGGCTGCCCATGATCAGGTTGCACATTGTCACCTCCGTATTCGAATCGCTCGTTAGGATCCACGACTCCTTCATCTTCAACAATCATGTTGTGCATGATCACACAAGCCCTCATGATCATTCCTAGTGTCTCAGTATCCCAAATGCGAGCTGGTCCACGAACAATGGCGAACCTAGATTGAAGAACCCCAAAAGCTCTCTCGACATCCTTCCTCGCTGCTTCTTGCGCTGTAGCAAAATATTTCCTCTTGTTCCCCATAGGAAGACTGATGGACTTCACCAAAGTAGCCCATGAGGGGTATATACCATCTGCAAGATAATAACCCATCGTATAATCATGACCATTAACAGTATAGTTCACCTGTGGAGCTGTACCTTCCGCCAAGTTTTCAAACAAAGGAGACTGGTGAAGGACATTTATATCATTATGAGATCTAGGCATTCCAAAGAAGGCATGCCATATCCAAAGGTTGTGCGAAGCAATAGCCTCCAAAATGATAGTGGGCTTTTCCACATGACCTTTGTACTGACCTTGTTTTTCATAAGGATAGTTCTTCCACACCCAATGCATACAATTGATGGACCCTAACATTCCAGGAAAACCTCTTCGCTCACCCATTGCAAGTAAGCGTGCTGTGTCTGACTCATTGGGATATCTCAGGTATTCATCTTCAAAAATATCAACAACTGCAGCAACAAACCTACGTAGTGACTCGAGTATAGTACTTTCGCCAATGCGAACGTACTCATCGGTTGCATCAGCTGGAACCCCATAAGTGATCATACGAAAAGCGGCAGTGACTTTTTGGAAGCAACTCAATCCAAGTGTATTGGCCGCATTCCTTTTTCGAACGAAGTAATCATCGTGTGCTTCTAGAACAGCATTCATTATACGTACGAAAAGATCCCTAGACATCCTGTACCTGAAGAAAACAAACTAAATTTTAAGCACTCGAACAATAATTCAGCAGATAATACAAACCAAACCGAAGTGAAAGAACAACAACCTTCGACGAAAAATTTCAGGGGTGTATGTTGGATTAACCGCCAAATAATCTTGAAACATCCTTTCGTGGCCGCCTTTTCTGTCCCGATAAAGAACTCTATGGCCAAGGACAGAGCCACCATGACTTCTTTTGGCATTGGAATAAGTATGTACAATTTGAGCAGCTGAGAATATCACATAGTCATCATCATCGGATGATGAATCATCCAATTCTCTTTGAACAAGGGACCTCTTCAAAGACATGATCAATCGGCTGTATACAGGAGATCACGATGATTTAGTATTACGTGGTGAAGCCAACCCCTCCACGCGTTAGCAAAGAGGCAGAGTGCAACTCAGCAGGCAATTTAAATGGCTAGAGTGAGACGTCTTCCACTCTTGGAATAAGATTCACCACGGAATCTAAGCTAGGTGCTATATCCAAAGCTATATGCAAGAACGAGATCAAGCGCTGTTGGAGAAGATGCTGACCTGATGGGAGGAGGAGATGGCCGGCCGGAGTAGACGATGGCCACCGGCGTTGGAGTCTGCGGCGACGATGGGACGATGGCGTGGCGCGCGGCGACGGGAGGAACGGGCGACGGGATGTGAAGCGGCACGTCGGTAGTTGATTAGGTATTTTTTGTGGGCCTCTTTTTTAATTTTACCAAGCCCAAATGGCAAACTCTTGGAGATAGTCTTCTTTTTAACTTGGCATATATTTTAGCAAGTTGCCAAATCATAAGATTTGCCAAGTCAATTTTGGCAAACACTTGGAGATGCCCTAACCATAAAGCCAGCGGGCAGGGGCGCGGGCGTAAACTGATGATTTAAGTACTCTAGTGGACCTTCCTAAGCAGCAGTCGGCAAAAGCTGAAGCTTGATGCTTGCAGCACGGAACCAGTAGCTATCATTAGGTCAAGGCAGGAACACGCGGACATGCAGCCTGTCATGAACGTATCGCAGCGACATGGTTATCACGTCGTCCTCCTGGAGGTCGAAGTGCTTCACAAACTTGCCCCACCCATTTGAAATCCAACCGATGCCGCGGGGCCTCCGCTTCTTCAGAACAGCATCAATCATCATATGTCCACAGCCATAGTAGAGGGAAACAGGAACTGGCAGCGATGGAAGTGTGTCCGAGAAGTTAGTGGAGAAGTACTACATTATTTCGTCAATCAAGGATTTTATGTTAAAGAACTTTGATAATGTTTTGTCCATTTTTGAAAGTAAGGATCATTAGATGTGACAAATTCATTTAGCTGAGACACTTACGAAAGATCCACTAGTTGCGTGGCTGTTTATCAGTCTACATGCATATAGCGGGTGGGTTGCATCGTAATTCAGCCACACCTCGGTTAGAGCTTCCAACAGTGGACTGGACATCATAAGCTTCGGCCCGAGCTCAAACTGCATACCTAGCATGTGCTCAGGAACTGCAAAGGAGATTTAGTGAATCACATTATGATCCAAACTGTTAAATTTCATCCATCATATGTAAACAGAAATGCAGAATTTTCAACATCCATAAACATGCAAATTGTACTGACGAAGAAACCAGTACTTGCCTGCATTGTCATTCTGATCATCAGCATCCATGTTGCCTGGAGCATCAGGCAAGAACCCCCCCGAGCAACAATGAAATCCCAGAAAAGCGGTCTTGCAGCCATTGGCTTCTCTTTGCCTAAGTTGTCGAACAGACGCATCATCATAGTTTTTGGGGAGACCAGCACAAACAAGCCAATGTCACCACTGACGATCTTCTCAGACTCAACAAATGAAGTCCATCCATTGGAGAGTCGAACTGTATTTCCAATCAATTCTACTACAACTTCAAAGGAAAGCGGCGATGCACCATGGATCCTGATAATAGATAATATCTCATGCAGTAGATCCAAACCATAGCCAGCAGGGCAGTCCTGTGCATAGCGTTTTAGTGGCATAACAATTAGTTTGTTAGATTTTATCCAAAACTGTTGGGGAACATATTGTTTATACATGCATCTAATATGTGTCCTGGTTTTAAATTCATGGATGAGATTCATGGTTCTAAAGAAGCATACCATAGATGAGATTCAAAAGTTATCACTACCACAAAACGGAGATTTCATGAGGGGGGCTCCATTTTCATGAGAGTAATGAACAACTCTCATGAAATACTTTATTTTCATGAAGGTGGTCCAAAAACTCTCACGAAAAGCTATTTTTGTGAAGGTATTTATGGACCTCCACAAAAATAACTGTTTTCGTGAAGGTGTTGAAAAAACTCTCACGGAATCTATGTAGATTTCGTGAAGGTGTTATTTAACACTCATGAAAAGCTATTTTCATGAAGGTCATGCAGCGACTCTCACGAAATATGTGTTGATTTGGTGATCACAAACTCTCACGAAATAGTTGGATGTACACTCTAGTGTTCAAAGTCACAATAGTTATTAAATTTTAATAATATCTAAATTCTCTCAAACAATTATGAAATTTGGCTAAGCACCAATATAAATCCTTATGACTTGCCCAAAAAAATTCATGATGAAAATCTTGTTTCGGTAAAAACTTGTTTCCTTTGGTGTTCATTTGAGAGCATTTGTTCAAAGTCAACTATCTCCACTTTAACAAGATTCAAGGTGATATCCTACTTCATCTTTTTTTCAGAAATTTAATATAACCTTGATTAAGTATGTTTTCCATGCAAATAATTTAACCACACCTTTAATGCAATAATATACATTTCTTAGTATTTTAATCTATTTATACCAATTTATTTGAATTACATCACCTTTGAACTAGATGAGTTGTAAAAGTTATCCCTAAGTTCCAAAGAAACATATATGCAGTTAGATTTATAAATTTCAATACAACATGAAAATTGGGAAAGAAATATTTAAATGTTTAGTTATATACTTTACACTCATGTTTTCTTAGTCATTTTATAGGTTCTAAAATTTAATAATACCTTAATTTTCTCAGAAAATTATGAAATTTGGATGAAGATCAAAATACATGCTTATAACATGCTAGAGAGTGGAAGGACTCTTAATTAAAACAGGGAAAGGGTAGGGGGTTTTGGACATATTTGCCCTTCTTCCTCCTCTCTCCCGCGACCAAAACAGGGGAGGCGCGCCTGGGCGCCGGCGGTGGCCCTCGCCGGTGGCCTGGGCCACGGGGGCGGCCGGGAGGAGGAGGAAATGGGGCAGGGAGGTGGGGGGGTTCGATCCCCCCCTCGATTTCAAGAAAGGGGGCCCGCAAGGAGGGGTGCCACAGCGGCGGGCGGCGGGTGGCTCTGGCCGGCGCGGCGGCAGCGCTGCAGGGCCTGGCGGCGGCCGGGGCTAGGGGAAAAGGGGACGCCATGTGAGGGTATTCTATTGCGCCCCTTACCTTGGGCAGAGGTGGTGCGAGGCGGCTGGGCCACGGCGGCCGGCGGAGGCGGGCGGCAATGGTGGTGGCGGCGGCTCTGTGGGCCGGGAAGGAGGGCGAGAGGTGGTGGTCGGCGTTGTGGAGCTCGGGAGTGACGCGGAGGCCTACTTATAGGCAGTGGAACGGGCGGGGTGCGGTGGAGGCCAGCGAGTGGTGCAGCGAGCCTTAATGGCGCTCGGTGTCGCAGCGCGAGGGCGGCGCGATTCGCAGCGGCACCAGGACGATGCGACGGCTCGGGCAGGTCCTAGTGGTGTGTAGGCATGTGGTGGGCCCCGGGCGCTGTGCTTGTCACCGAGCGGGCTCGAGCGGCGAGGCGGTGGTGTTGTTGTTCTGTAGTGCTGCTCGGCGGCGTGAGCGGCGAATTGGCCAGGCGAGGCACAGGAAAGCGGTGGCGGTGCGGCGAGCCTCGGGGTCGCGTGGAACGCATGCTGCGCACAGGGCACGCGCGCAGCGCGTGCGTAGGCGGCCGGGCGGCGCGGCGAGCGGCGGGCGGCGCGGAGAGCGTCGCGGCCACGTGATGCGCATGGGCAGGGGCACGCGTCGATGCGGCAAGGAAGCTCGGCGTGTGCAGCGGGGATGGGGCAGGCGAGCAGGGCGCTGGGGAGGGGAGGTCGGCGTCGTGCTCTGCGCGGCGCCGTGCTGCGCGCTCGACGAGGGGAAAAGGAAGGAGGAGAAGGGAGAAGGAGGGAGAAAAGAAAAGGAAAAAAGAAAAATAAAAGGGGAGGGAAAAAGAAAGAGAGAAAGAGAGAGAGAGAGAGAAAGAGAGAGGGAGGGGGATCGCGCCGGCGCCAATCGCGGCGACGACCGCGACTGGACGAGCACGCGCGCCGGTCGGGCGTGACACGCGAAACGAGGAAGAACAGGGAGACGGGAGGTCGATTGGATTCGGATGTCGGGACAGGTTTTTCGGGAGATTGGGAGATCGGGCGGGGACGATCTTCGGATGGATTGAGCTCAATGATGAAAAGAGATTTGAAAATATTTTTAGTGTGTGATTTATTTTGGTAGATTTTTCAGGATGTCACAACACTTCTGCTACATAAAGTAACAAGTGGAAGATGATGATGATAATATGGATGTATTTTTGAATGCTTATTCTAACATGCTTGTTTAGATATAGATGCTCACCTAGAATGGTTAATTGAATTAGAATTATGAATGCTAAAATCTGAAAGTAAGGACCTACTATTAGTTGCTTTTCGGCAAAACAAACTCCTCCAGCCAAAAAGCCTTGCATGTCTAGTTAAGTGGACTAAGTTATATCCGTTGACGGGTAAGCCTTGCTGAGTATTAGTATACTCAGCCTTGCTTATGGCTTTGTTTTTAGGTGGTATCTTCGAGGATATGGTTGATGTCATATACGGGCTTCATCATGACGTCTTGTTTCGACGCTAGTATATCGTTTTATTTTCGCTGCAATAAAGAACTTTGATGATTTCTTTTATGTTCAAAAGCATTTTCTGAATTTGAACTCAGTCTGTAATAAATTTATGATGCACTTTGTGGTGTAATAAATTCTGGAATGTTGTAATCTCTGGACTCACCTTCGTGTGAGTTTTATGTAAGCTTTGGGTTCGATCGAAGCATATAGGTGGTTTCATCGGGACTTTACCCGACTGAGCTACCGGATTACTCCGTTTGAAGTGCGTATTAACTCATATGGCCTTTATGGTGATGGTTAGCACACTTGAGCTGGATTAATTCGGATGGTTCTGCCACAGCTAGTATCAGAGCCGAACAAAGCGACACACCAGAGAAAGCAACAAGTTTTCAAATAAGTTTCTTAAAACTTGACTACAAAACTTGTGTTTGAAAATGCGTTGGTTCGTTAAGAATTGTGCCTAGTTCGTAAAGCCCTAGGGAAATATGAGAATATAATCAGGTGGCTATCTAAGAATGTTACATAACTAATTTCTTCGCATACTATATACTATGAGTTTGTTTTGCAGGTACACTAACCGTGCATACGTAAGTTAAGAACGACTAGTTATTCGGCTAGTTAATTTAGGGAGAGCCGTACAATTGTGCCATGCCACCAGTGCTAACCCCGTAAGACCAAAGTTATTTGGCAGTTATTTTATTTTGTGAGGACGGATAGGTCGTACATACATCATGATCTGATTCTGAAACCGAATAAAAAGGGATGACCATGGTACACGCACGCTCCACTCTAAGCTTAGTCACTCGAATCTCGGGGACGAGATTCTTTTTAAGGGGTAGGCTGTGACATCCCAGATATTTATAAAGCTAAGCAAGAAATATTAAACATGATATCATGTATAGTAAACATAAAATCATGCTTAACAAACACAGAACAACCCCAATTATGCATCTCTTTAGGAATACAAATATATATATATATATATATATATATATATATATATATATATATATATATATATATATATATATAGTTGTGCATGTGCAAAAATTTAATAACTTTCAAACCAAATCAAATATATCCATGAAAATGAATAGTCATATTCACCATGTCATGTTAAACAAAAAGTCTAGTTGAAGCCTAGGAGTAAAAGTGACAAAAATAACATGAAATGACAGGTCATTTATTTGGCAGATTTTGAAATAATCAAATAACTTTCAAACCATTGCTCAAATGAAAAAGTGCCTGACACAAAAGTTCTAGATGTTGAAATTTTGAACAAGTTTGGTATTCAAAAGTTTTTCATTTGACCACGGGAACAAGGATAAAAATCTAGATTACAGAGAGACACTGCACTTCGATCTATTTACGAAATCGCCATCGACCTCACCTCTCTCCTCTCTCCTCTGTTTTCCATGTGCCCTGCCTATCGACGGCGTCCATACGCGACGTGCCCCCGGCCAAACCCAACCTCCGCGCCCCTGGTTTAGCCCAACCCGCTCCTCCCTGGCTCCTCGCGCGCTGCCACACGCCCCCGCCAGCTGCCTGCGCGACACGCCGCCGACGCCGTTACAGCGAGCTGTCGTTGCCCTCCGCCAGCCGCAGCGCCTTCACGTGACACGCACAGCCTTGCTCGCTCGCCCCTCTCCCTCTTCTACGCCTATAAAAGGCCAAGCGGAGCCCCTTCTGCGCGCCCCACACCCGCCGCCCGGCCATTGCCGCCGGCGAGCCCCTACTCGCCGAGGCGCCACCCGTCCGCTCTCCTATTGCCCAAATCGAGCGCCCCACCACCTTTCCCAGCCCCTCATGAACCTCCCGAGCCTGGGCGCCCCATCCCTGTGTCGCCGGCGAGCCGCCGCTGCGGTACAGTAGCGCCGGCGAGCCTAGCCCACCGTGGGCAGCTCGCCTCCGGCCATCCCCGCGACCCCCCGAGACCACCAACAGGTGTGCCTCGGTCCCCTCTCTCTTTTCCCCACCCTAGCCCATGCCGCCGGTGACGAACATCGCCGGAAATCCGGCCGCCGCGCCTCCCCTGTTCCTCCCAAACGCGGCCAGGGACCCGATGGCTATAAGATAAGAGAATCCAGGGGCTAGTTTGCAAAATATACATGAACTCATGCTGTGAACTTTGAAAATACATAACAATTTGTAGAAAAATCATAAAAATGCAAATCCAAAGGTTTTGTAATCCTTGCAACAAGATCTACAAGTTTCATTACATGCACATCTTCAGTTTCTGCTTACATTTTCATCTAGGAAAAAGATTAGAATAAATAGCATATAATGGTTCTAGGAGTTCCACACATGAACTAAGGATGATTTTTGGATGGTAGCCTTACATCACTGAGTAGAGTATCACATAAAATTTTCATGACCAGATACCAACTTTAACTAGGTGTTTTATCAAATCTTGTTTTAAGCTAGGATTAAATATCACATTTGTGTTCTTGATGTTCTAGTGCATTTTTTTGAGTGAAACATTTTCAGAACACTTGATATACTACCAGAACTGTAGTATAAATTTTGGAATCCATTCCAACTGTTTAGCTAAGCTTTTGGTTTAATCCATGAATAATAGCACTAATTCACGATATATAGTTATATTACTCGGAAAATTGTGAAAATTTTACAAGTTTTTACATTTGAGTAAATAAACCTGCTGGTAAAGTTTAAAGAGAAAACCCTTTGTAGAACAAAAGATACATGAATGCTTTTGTGATCCTAGACCTAGAATGTGTATTTTGTTCATGCTGTTCTACATGGTTTCCTGAGATGAAACTTTTTCAGATTCATAATACCACTGCATACATGCTACACAAAAAGTTTGGGATGTTTTACTTAACAAGAACTAGCTCAAATAATTATGCATATGCTAAGTAAATACAATACTAAATATTCTGCTGTAGAAAAATGCTGATATTTTTACTGAAGCGTGATCATGCTTAGGATAGGCTCTAGTAAACATTTGAGACACAGAAACACTCCTAAACTCTCTGTATAATTAGATCTTGATAAATGTAGATTTAGATTGGATAAATTGTTTTTTCTGGATCTTGCATAGGAAAATTATGAAAAATTTACAGTATGCTCATTAACACATCTGCAACACTGTGTAAAATTTTAAGAACTAGTACTGTCATATTTTATTCTGTACACATGAATCTTGTTTATAGTAGAGGTTGTGTATTCTATTTCTCATGTTTAATCTGCTAAATGAAAATAGCTGAAAATTTTACAGTAAGCTTGTTATTTAGTTTTGTTCTCCACATAAAAATTGGAACTCCATAAACACTTCCTAGTAATGATATCAAATAAACTAATTTCCTATATGAAAATTTACAAAAGGCAAACATGAACAACCCACACTTGCTTTATGAGTTAAGTAAAGTAAATTACTACTCTATAAAGGATTACCCAAAAAAATGTAATTAAGAAACTTTATAATAAAATTTGTGCTTTGTTGAATTACAACTCTATAGTGAAGGAAAGAAATGTAATTTGTTGTCATCCGAGTAACATGAACACTTTGCATTCATATAGATGCTACGACTCTCTTCGACAGAACGAACGAGTTGGTGCCGGAGTCCGAGAACGAACTACATGAAGCTCAAGCTAATCTAACTAATTTGCCGAAGACCCGGACCAATGTTCGGAAGAGCCCAAGGCTAACTTTTGCCTAGGAAGGCAAACCTGGTGCATTTAGTGAAAAGGTACTAAGGCCGCAGTGTGTGGTCATGGGATTACGGGCGGGGTCATGGGATGGTACTTGTGGTTGAGACCCCGTCAGTTTAGTGAAAAGGTACTAAGGCCGCAGTGTGTGGTAGTGGTTGTTAAGCTTTTGAACGTACTAACCACATGCCAAGAAATATGGTAATCGGTAAGCTTAAGTACCTGATCGGACCTGCGAGTGGACTTTACTTTCACCCTCTTTGAATGAAGTTCTCATGAGGCCAACATGCGGATGCAGAGTAGCCGTACTATGTAGCCGAGGTGGGTGACCCTGATCCACGGATGGTAAAGAAAGAGGGAATATTGCGTGGGTGACTTCGCTCTCCATGCATGTGTGTTAGGTTTGCCTTGAAAGATTAAGAACTCAATTCGAATCGGCCGTCGCTCACGGTCAATGAGACTGCTTAACACTTTTACTACATAGAGTAACAAGTGGAAGATGATGATGATAATATGGATGTATTTTTAATGCTTATTCCAACATGCTTGTTTAGATATAGATACTGACCTAGAATGATTAATTGAACTAGAATTATGAAAGCTAAAATCTAAAAGTAAGGACCTACCCTTAGTTGCTTTTCAACAAAACAAACCCCTCCAGCCAAAAAGCCTTGCATGTCTAGTTAAGTGGACTAAGTTATATCCGTTGACGGGTAAGCCTTGTTGAGTATTAGTATACTCAGTCTTGCTTGTGGCTTTGTTTTCAGGTGGTATCTTCGAGGATATGGTTGATGTCATGTACGGGCTTCATCATGACGTCTTGTTTCGATGCTAGTCTATCGTTTTATTTCCGCTGCAATAAAGAACTCTGATGATCTCTTTTATGTTCAAAAACATTTTCTGAATTTGAACTCAGTCTGTCATAAATTTATGATGCACTTTGTGGTGTAATAAATTCTGAAATGTTGTAATCTCTGGACTCGCCTTCGTGTGAGTTTTATGCAAGCTTTGGGTTCGATCGAAGCATATAGGTGGTTTCATCGGGACTTTACCTGACTGAGCTGCCGGATTACTCCATTTGAAGTGCGTGTTAACTCATATGGCCTTTGTGGTGATGGTTAGCGCACTTGAGCTAGATTAATTCGGGCGGTTCTACCACAGCCGCGTGGCGCAAGAAGGCTATGGCGGTCTCTCCCCTCACCCTCCCTCTCCCTCTCTGCTCCCACTACCAGACCCGGCGGCGGCGGCGGGCGCAGGACCCGGCGGCGGCGGGATCTCCCCGAGCGCCGCCGACCCCTCCCTCCCCGAGAGCTCGAGCACCGCCGGCTACCCTCCCCTCTAGCGGGCGGCGGCGGCGGCGGGCGCGGGACCCTACGGCGGTGGGATCTCCCCAAGCGCCGCTGACCCCTCCCTCCCTGAGAGCCCGAGTGCCGCCGGTTGCCCTCCCCTCCCGCGGGCGGCGGCGGGCGCCCTCTCCGGCGGCGGCGGCGGGCGCGGGACCCGTCGGCAGCGGGCGCGCAGACCCTGCGGCGGCGGGATCTCCCCGAGCGCCGGCGGCCCCTCCCTCCCCGAGAGCCCGAGCGCCATCGGCTACCCTCCCCTCCCGCGGGCGGCGGCTCCCCCCCCTCTCCGGTAGCGCTCCCCTGTCCTCCCGTGGGCGGGGGCTCCGTGGGCGCCAGATCCGGCGGCGCCGGGGCCGGATTCGGCGGCGCGGGGCCTCCACGGCGGCGGGGCTCCATGGTAGCGGCGTGGGGCTGCATGGCGGCGGGGCTCCACGGCAGCGCAGGACCTCCACAGCGGCGGGGCTCCGTGGCGGCGGGCGGCCGGAGGCGGGTGGTGCGGTGACGATGGGCTCGGCGGGCCCTGGATGGGCTCAGCGGCCTTTCTCTATTTTTTTAAATTTTTTATTCGATTAACTGAGGCGGACAGCAAACCGCCTCGGTTAATGCCACGTTAACCGTGACGATCACTCCGAGACAGTTGCAAAAACCGCCATGGTTAATGCGATTTGCCCGCCTCGGTTAATGCGATTTGCCCGCCTCAGTTAAATTTTCTGTAGTAGTGTCAATCATGAAAACCGTTAATCCTTGAAAACTGTAACACAAAGACAAATAAATAAAATAAAACCGCTAATATTTTTTGTGACATTACATTGTTTACAGGACAGCTTTGGATCAGCTAATCGAGGAAGGTACTGTATACAACACCATTGATTACAGCCATTTCAAATTGGCTGAAAGTTAATTGATGGCTACAAGATAGCTGATATGTCTGGTGTATTACTACTACCAACACAGTTAACTTTGTTATGTCATATATTTATGTGTATTGTGTTGGATGAATAAATATATTGTTACTACCAACATAAATACATTACGAGATAGATCTTTTGATCAAATTGTAATATATTATGTGTATTACTAGTTGTGCCAATTTGTAAAACTGGCTGGCCCAATCCCCTTTCCCACGATGTTATTGTATAAGTTCACAATTCGCAGGCTTGAGTATTTTTTTATATTTATTGTGAGTTCGGTTGATATTATTAATTCAGTATAAAGGATACAGATATGATTTTGTTCGAGGTGTGTGCTTGTAATATAAAGGTTACAGATATGAAACGTTTTTGAGGTGTATGCTACCAAAAATGTTCATTACAGGGATGGATTTCGGAAATAGAAGCATAAAAATTGGTACAGTACATAAAAAAACAACTTAATGCGCACCCTGTGGGGTTCTCGTGGTACACTGGAGGTTGTCTGGGCTGCACCCGGTTGGGGGGGGGGGGGGGGGGGGGGGGTCTGCCCGTGCTTTTCTTCTTCTTATGCATGATCAGTTGCCATTATTAGAATAGGTCGGCAGGAAAGAAGCCTTTGTTATTTTGAAGTTTGACAGAGTCAATTAGGAGAGCTCGATCTTGATCCTCACAGTATAACTGCAGTGTAAGTAAATAGTCAGATATGTTTCAGTATACTTCAATTTGTGCACTACCTACTTTCTTTGAAGTAATATCGTAAATAGAAATAAAATACATGTGATTGTTGATATAAATAATCGTCACGAAAAAATAATTTAATGAAATCTAAGTTTCTAGAGGCACGTGGCAGTGTTATTTAGAGTTCCGAACTTACATTATTCTTCAGTAGCGATGAAATGTTTCCACTGAACACTTTACAAAAATGTGCGATGGCCACTCCAGAGCGATTGACCCTACAAGTGTTTTTTAAAACATATAAACAGGAGGTCATGCAATTTGAAAGGGATTTTGTCTACATAATACATTAAAAAATTGAGACACTTTTTTTTGCACCTTCTGTGTAATATCATTGGAGGCCTGATTACTTCAATTTTGGCAGATTCCCAGTTGTAGTTCCATCCAGGGAATGCCATATGCATCGTTGAGTGAACTGCAGACTTAAGCGCACAGACCAAATGTTTGTGAAGACCGATTGTTCGGGACTCATCCAGATGTGAGATCTGCGTCAAACATTGTTATTCTATTAACTCTCAGGTCCCAGGCGTAGCAGACCCATCTGTGGCCCACAATAGTAGGGAAAAACAACTGCAACAGAGTTATATTGTAAAGTTAAACACACAACATGTTATATTTGAATTACATTAATCATATATATCTCTCATATAGTTTACAAGTAATAGCAATTCCATGAGTACAAACATTATATTGAGCTGTAAAAATGGAAAGTTAAAATTTAACGTGTAACTTATCCACGTGCTCACCATGTTGCATTCAGGTATTTTGTATAGTTAAGGTGTGCGCCAGAAATTTGGTCTTTTACCGATGGGTCTTTGCAATTGAATGAACCAGCAATAATTGCGGCCTGTATATGAGAGTTATATTGTCAGCATATGTATGTTAAAAAACAAGTCATTTTTTTCCAGTACAACATTAATGAAATTTTTTTTATTTCCATTCTTAAGTTAATACCAGTTTACTTACCATAAAATCGGATTCAAAGAAATGTCGCTGTATATTGTCAGATTGAAAACGAATGTCATTTCGTTCAATTTCATTGTAGCGTCTTAGTACCGCATCAAACATATCCATAACTATTTCGCTTTCTCCAGCGAGCTGTGCTTTGAAAGACTGAAAAGATACCTCAATGTGTTTCGGGACCAAGTGCAGAACAACTAACCTGCAACAAATTTCATATACGTCAACACAGTATTAAATCAGTGTTGTCATGTTTTTGTTTTTAAAAATTGTCGACTAATATTTTAATTTGATGGCTCATGTATTTGGCTTTTCAGTAATTATATTGTATCATATTTTTTATTTCTTAAATTATAATATATGTTATAATCAATAGTGAAGTAAGTTATTTTATATATGTATATGAACCAATGGTCTTGTGGGACAGCACAGTCTTGTATCAGTATGTCAGCTACATGCTTTAGCGCGTCCCGTGTCTGTGACAATACAGATTGATCTTCTTGGTTAGGATCCTGGGAGCCGTCTGCAGTAATCACTCCATGGATATTGGTGTTGTTTGCAGCTTCAGTTGATCCTCTGTCCACCGCAGCACAGTGACTCTTATTCATGCATTTGATAACTAAATAGTAACGGGCCATTGAACAGCATGCCAACATATTCTTCAGTATATCTGGTGGGAAGGTTGCCAAGATGTTTGATACATATTCATTAGTAGTATCTACTGATGCGCATCCTCTTGTGTCACTCGTACCGGAGGGTATACTTGTTGTTGACATATCAACAGATTTGCCATTGCACAGGCGTTGTCTTTTGGGCTGATTAATTGTTGGTTCGCCAAAATAATGGTCACAACTTTCGCATTGGTCCAACCGCTACACGATAGCATACATGTAGTGAACTTGTTATGTTTCACAACATGACCTGCATGTTAAAAAAAGAATTTCATTTATTTTTAGTTAATAGATTGTATGAATACACATATTTATATATAAACTTTTCTTTCCACCATGTGCGCCATTAATTTGACCACATTATTATTAATGGTGCACGCCATTAATATTATGCCAAAGACCGTAAATATTGATTTTTTCCCTTAACATTATTGTTTTTAGTTGATCCTCATATTAATGTACATGGTAGTTTTGTGGTTGCAATCTCCTCCCCTGTTTTTTTTTCTTTATAAAATGTATGGTTTCAAGGATTCGATTCAGCGATATGTATCAAAAAAATTGAAATGGTTTAGACTTCCAATGCATTTACCTATTTGATGCAGATTTATCTCACGTCCAGCATTGTAGTAGAAATTTTTCGTAAAAGGCTCAATAATTGACGATAACACCTCCGTGAAAAGTGTTGCGCTGTGGTTCGATACTTGGTGTACATAATCATCAAATTGTGAATGGCAAAAAAAAAAGCGGCCCCTCTGCCTGTGAAACAGTTGGAAGGCATGAATATGATTTTCCAAATCTATTCATAACAATGTTTTATAAATTCTTTTTTTGGTTATCATTGGGTATGGTAAGCCCATAAATATTAGAATAAAAGCAGTATGTAGTTACTTTTCAATAATGATACAGACCATTTCATGAACGTTGAGCAGACGTGCGAATGATGAAGCAGCATTCCATATGCTTATGGTTGATGACGTTGTTGCAGACGGCGATGCTGTCTGCTGATTCTTGCTTGAAGCCCAAGTGTAGCAAATGTAGCCTTTCTCACGTAGCTGTCCAGTTTTTTATTTTTTGTTACAGAAATGTTAATTAGCAATCATGGGTTTTTTTAATAGACTAGTAGCTGAGTCACAAGTTTGATATTTTGTTGTTTAATGAAATCACTTAATGATGGAAGTGGTTATGCAGTGTGGTGGGGAGGGTGGGGAAGAACCCCCTTATTTTTTGTATGTGGGGATGTGAATGATTACCTGTCTACTGCCGAAATCATTGGCACACGGATCGCCTTGTGCAGGTACGGTGTCAGCTAGAATCATGGACTTCATAACATCGCCGCTGAAATGCTGGATTCTAGGGAATGAGTCATGCTCAATGTTTAGGAATCCTAAATCAATGCTGTCAAGATATAGAACCTGAAAGGAAAACATTAATGTTACTCCCTCCATATCTTTTTACATGTCGTTAGGACATAAAATTTTAGTTTATTTTAGTACAATTATTTGGTCTGAAACGTCATATAAAAAGATATGGAGGTAGTATATAGATATAAGATTCTTTTTTCACACAATACATGTTGATATTGTTTTTGTACCTGGAGGAATATAGAACATCCATTAAGATTTGACACTTTGTTACTGTTGCTCAGCTCTGATTTCAGTTTAACAACTGCATGGAATAGCCGCTTTAAAACGTACTCAGCCCAGTCAAATCCTTTTATCAAAGATGGGTTTGTAAGGGCGCTCCAGTAGTCAACAGAAATATAGTCGTGTTTTGATCCAGGGCACAAAAGTGTTGACATGATATAGATAACAAATGCGACACGGAAAGCATCAGCATCCTTATCACTCATTCCTTCCGGGTACTGCTTCTCCAATATGTCCTGTGCAACTTTTATGCTTCTGTTATCTTTTGAGCTGCCAGGCAGGAATATTTCTGTCACTCTTCTTATTGTTTGTTTTGATGGTGCTCCTAGGGAAAACACACTAACACCATTGCAAGGTATGCCAAAGACACGCTCAACATCATATTTGGAGAATTTCAATGTCTTTTGATCATCAATAGCCAGGGTTTGTGTAAGTGGATCAACCTTGCTCTGTTGCTCATGAGCCATACTGCGAACCTTCTGCTGAGTTGCTTTAAGGCTGGAAACATGAGGATCCCCTCAAAGCCTATTGACTTTATTAACCCCCTTCTTATCATCGAAGGATGAGATAACGTCATATAACTGCTTTATTGACGATCTAGATGATGAGACAGAAATTTCCGTTTTGGGTGTGCTGTTTGCACATACCCTGCTCTTTTATGAGGAGACATCATCTGTAGGGAATAGCTGCTGGTGCAAGTATAAAAATAGTAGGGAATAGTCTGGTATAAAATGTACACATTCTGCAGCCTTGGCTAAGAAGAAGCCGCCTCGTGTGTCCGTGAGTCTGTCTCCTGACACTACTAGAAAAAGTGCCATAGGCACCGGTTGAGATTGCCCTTTGGTACCGGTTGCTTGAACCGGTACTCCGAAAGTGGTACAATGGCTCGAGCCTTTGGTACCGGGTAAAATAACCGGTACCTAAGGCCTCCAAAATGAGACAAAATATTCTTTCGCTAGGATTTGAACCCACGACTTCTAGCCTCGCACGCTACCCCTTTACCATCTCAAGTACACAGCAGTTCTGATTGAGAAGGAGATATTTTCCTTTTAAAGTAACTCATGGATGAGCCTTAGGTACCGGTTGGTAACACCAATCGGTACCTAAGGCTCTTAAGGTACCGGTTGGTGTTACCAACCGGTACCTAAGTCTCATCCATAGGAACCGGTTGGTGGTAACACCCGGTACTAATGTAAAAGTTACCACCCAGTACCTATGGAGAGCCTTGGGTACCGGTTGGTGTTACCAACCGGTACCTAAGGCTCATCCATAGGTCCCATCCACCCCAAAAGTACCGGTACCAAGATGAACCGGTACCAATACTAGCATTGGTACCGGTTCATCTTCATTCTGGTACTTTTGGGGTGGACCTTTGGCGTGTTTTCTACTAGTGTGATATGTAGTGACAGTGCCTGCCACATGTTGAGGCAGTGTTTGCTTCAGTGTTTCCTGCACGATCGCATCGGGATGCGTGTCATGGTCTCCTCGGATGTTAACCCAAACCCTATGCTGGAATGAGGCCACCACGGAAGGATCTTGGTACACCTTCCTTGCAATGGCTGTCTTCCCCACGGCGCCATCCCCTATGATGCAGATGAGTGCTGTAACCTGTCCCTCCTTTCTCGGCTCCCACAGCCACCAGAGAACCCTTTGGGTGCCTACCTCGATGGTGTCCGGCGGCTCAGCACCGTACGCTAACTCGCGCCGCCGGAGGTCCTCCTCCTCCTCCAGTCCTCTAGGTGGTGGCTTGTCGTTGATGATGATGACGCGGTGGTGGTCTGGCAGTGGCACCGGTAGCGCCGGCGCGACGATGACGCCATACCTCTGCCGTCGGTTACCCACGTCGCGTGCCCGGACCCTGAGCTCCTTGATCCGGGTCGCGATCTTGTGGTGAGCGCGAATCGTCCGAAGGAAGCGGTTGACGCGGCGGAGGTATCCCAAGATGCCCTTGCCGGCGTTGCTGCCGCCGTAGTGGATGTAGAGCTCGACGTTGCTGCCGCAGTCGCGGGTGAGGCCGACGACCTGCTTCATCCAGGTGCGGACCTCGTGGCTGCGTCGCTGGGCCTCCGTGACCTACATGATCAAGCTGTTCATGCACTCCATCTCCTCCTTGATGAACTCCACGTCGCCGCGGACGCCGCCCAGTGGCCGCGCCTCCTCGACGAGGATAGTGGTGAGGCGGCCCAGCAGCGAGTGGAGGGCACCCTGGGCGTCCATCTCTGATCAGCTGAGAGACGCCCACTATCAGCTAGGTATGTAACATCCCAGCCCATGGGCCAGATGAGCCGGGACGAATCTCGGGGGTACTGTAGTAGTGTGCTACTGTAGTGCCGCGGGGGTACTGTAGCTTGTCACAGTATTCCCAGTTTAGTCCCACACTGAGAAACGAGGAGGAGAAATACCAGCTTAAGTAGCCAGGCCAAGAACACGTAGTAACTTTAGATCGATCTTTTTGCGCGAAGCGAGGACGAAAGCGCAAGAGGGTTACGCGTAGGTGTGGTCCACTCAACGTGTAGAGTGGATCTGAGCCGTGTGTCGGGCCTGAGTCATTACAAGCTATACCATGGATTGGATCTACGGTTCTACGCATGCAGACACGCGTGTTAGAAGGTCCAAGGTTTGGGAATACTTTGAGCAGAATTTAGTGGAAGCTGATGATGGTTTTAAAGCTGTGTGAAAGTATTGTCAAATCCATTTAAGCACTAAGTCAGGAACCAGCAGCCTTAGAATCCATATTTCTCATTATTGTCATGCAATTAGGGAAGCTGACAGGAACAGATTTGTAGCAACCTTGAAGAAACCTATAGAGAATTTTGTATTTGACCCTCAGCTTTGCCGACAGCGTATGATTGAGTTTATCATACATGCTGAAATCCCGTTTAACAAGTTTGAAGATCCATACTTCGAGCCATGGCTTCAGTCTATGCAGCCAACTCTCGATGGTGTGAGCCGGCAAATTGTTCACAATGATTGTCTAAAAAAATATCAGAGAATGAAGCAAGATCTTAAAAATGAACTTCAAACCCTAGACTCTCACGTGTACCTAACGTCAGATATGTGGACATCTATATAGAACTTAGGCTATATGGTTATAACAGCTCATTATATCACTCCTGACTTCAAGATAAAGAGGAAGATAATAAGTTTCAAGGAGGTCAAGTATCCACACACGGGTTTTGCCATTGAAGAAACACTTGTGAGTTGTCTAACTGAATGGGGGCATACGAAACAAGTTGTTTACTCTAACTGTGGATAATGCTAGCAACAACACTAGCGCATGTGAGGAGTTGGTAGATGCTCACAAGCATGAGTTGATGTTGGAGGGTGCACATTTGCATATAAGATGTTGTGCACATATCCTAAATATTTTTGTTCAGGATGGGATGAAAATTATTCATGAGGGGATAAAGAAGATTCGGGAGCTTTTGAAGCACATTGACTCTTCACCCTCACGAATTCAAGCTTTTAATCAAATTGCAATGGTGAACGGTCTTCCTACAAAACGTGGTATTGCTCTTGACATACCCAACCGTTGGAATTCCACCCTCAAAATGGTTAGACAAGCAATCAAATACAAGGTTGTCCTCAATAGCTATGCAAATCAAAATGCTGAAATTTCTCCGAATGAACAAGAATGGATAAGAGTTGAGTCAATTTGTGGGTTTCTTAAAACCTTTGAAGAGGCTAGAAAGGTAGTTTCGGCTAATAGGAAACCAACTTCATATATGTTCTTGCCTTTGATCCTTTCGATTAAGGATGTCTTTGATAGCGCTGCATGGCAAACAAGCATAGTGCTAGAAGAGTTGGCCGAGGCCATGAAGATCAAGTTTGAAAAGTATTGGGGCTCGGATATTGATGATACTAATCAGAACAATGCTCAAAAAAAGAAAAAGGACTATGATATAAACCTTGGAATCGTTATTGCTACACTATTAGATCCAAGAGGAAAAGGAGAATATGTGGAGTTCTTCTATCAGAAGATTTGTAGGAATACGAATCTGATTCATACGTGTGTCAATGCTGCTCTTGTTTGGATGAAAAAATATTTTGTAGAGTATGAGCAACGTGTGAGGAGAGCTGATGCATACTCTATGGCATATTCAAGTGAGGCAAGCAGCACCGTGGGCTCACTGGTGCTTACGAAGCGACAACTGGGACACGAGTTTGCAAATTTCAAGTCAAGCCGGAGAAAGACACGTGCACCAAAATCTGAAATTGACATATACTTTGAAGAAGATTGTGTTGAGGGTATTGAAAATTTTGACATTTTGGCTTGGTGGAAGGCACATGCTGAGAAATTCCCAGTCTTGTCAACCATGGCACGTGATTTCCTTGCAATACCTCTTAGTACCGTGCCCTCTGAATCAGCCTTTAGCCTTGGAGGTACAATTCTTGGGGAGTCCAGAAGCTCACTAACTCCTGAAATGTTAGAAGCTCTAGTATGTGGAAAAGATTGGTTGTTCAAAGAAAAAGAAGCAGACAATGAAGGTACAACGATTATTTGCAAAAGTTCTTATTATTTCATTGTTGTTTGATTTTCTTTCAAGTAAAGGTGATACTAACATTTGCATTGCAGGTCAAGATCTTTGTGAAGATCAGCCAATTAATACTTCTACCTTGGTCATTCCATCAGGTACAGCCCAATAAACTCATTCTAGATGAAATCTCATCTTATTTTTTTGTTACATACATGGTTGAAGTAGTACTAATAAGTTCTTGAATAATATTGGTCAATCTATCAGGTACAAGTACATCATTTGAGGGTCAAGTGTGGCAGAACCACCCGAATTAATCCAGCTCAAGTGCGCTAACCAATACCTTAAATGCCATATGAGTTAATACGCACTTCAAACGGAGTAATCCGGCAGCGCTGTCAGATAAAGTCCCGATAAAGCCACCTAAGCTTCGATCGAACCCAAAGCTTGCACAAAACTCACACGAAGGCGATTCCAGAGATTACAACATTTCATCATTTCTTACATCACAGAGTACATCATAAATGTATAAAAAACTGAGTTTAAAATTTAGAAAACACTTTTGAGCATAAAAGAGATCATCAGAGTTCTTGATTTCAGCAGAAAACAAACGATAATCTATCAACGATACATGACATCATGATGAAGCCCGTACATGACATCAACCATACCTCAAATGTACCACCTGTAAACAAAGCCACAAGAAAGGCTGAGTATACTAATACTCAACAAGACTTACCCGTCAATGGATATAACTTAGTCCACTTAACTAGACATGCAAGGATTTTTGGCTGGAGAGGTTTGTTTTGCCGATAAAGCAACTAATAGTAGGTCCTTACTTTCAGATTTTAGCTTTCATAATTCTAGTTCAATTAACCATTCTAGGTGAGCATCTATATCTAAACAAGCATGTTGGAATAAACATTCAAAAATACATCCATATTATCATCATCATCATCTTCCACTTGTTACTCTATGTGGCAAAAGTGTTAAGCAGTCTCATTGTCCGTGAGCGGCGGAACGATTCGAATCGAGTTTCTTAACCTTGCAAGGCAACCCTAACACACACGCATGGGGAGCGAAGTCACCCACGCAACATTTTCCCTTTCTTTCCCGTCCGTGGATCAGGGCCACCCCCCTCGACTACAGAGTACGGCTACTCTGCACCCGCATGTTGGCCGCATGAGAACAAAGTGCAATGTTCAAAGAGGGTGAGGGTAAAGTCCACTCGTAGGTCCAATCAGGTACTCTGCTTACCGATTACCATATTTCTCGGCATGTGGTTAGTACGTTCAAACGCTTAACAAAGCTACCACACACTGCGACCTTATCCATTTTTCTCTCTACGACGGGGTCCCATGATCCCGTCCATAAACCTTATATTTGCAATATGCGGTAAAACAGTCAAGTCCTATAATCTCGCGAGTAGTAGAATACTACTCGACTTTTACCAGTCCTAGTTAGCAAAGCATCTAGTCGAGCTTAACCTTTAGTATTCAAAACATGGGTACCTAGGATCATGCATCCATGGTTTCAATCAACTCCTGAAAACTTAAATGCACAGATAAATAAATTACAACATAGATTGCATATAATAGAAAATAGGCAAATATTAGCCTTGGGCACTTCCGAACATTGGTTCGGGTCTTCGGCAACTTAGATTATCTTGAGCTGCATGTAGTTTGTTCTTGGAATTGGCACCAACTCATTCGTTCTGTCGATGAGAGTAGTCGCGTCTATACGAATGCAAAGTGTTCATGTTACTTAGATGACAACAAATCACATATCATTTCCTTCACTATAAAGTTGTAGCACAAGTTTTATTATGAAATCTCTTGATTAAATTTTCTTGGACAAATGTTTATCGAGTAGTAATTAACTTGACTTAAAATCATTAAACAAGGTTTGCTGTTTTTCCATTTTATCAAAGTGCAGAAAATTCATTTTTCTTAACTAACACTAGAAGAAAAAAATGATACTTATAACTAGAGTTATACATGATTTCTGATGTTGAAATTTTTACACAAGGTATACCTCTGAGTGTTATGCTTAATGTATAAATTTCAGCTAATTTCATGTAACAGATTAAACATGAAAAATAAAATAAACAGCTACTGCTAGAACAAAGATCCATTTATACATAATTAACCATGCCATTATTGGTTCTCAAACTTTTACTGAGTAAACCTAATATGATATCTAGCATGCTGTAAATTATTCATATTTTCCTATGCAAATTCCAGAGTCTATAAATTATACAAACTAAAGATATATTTAACAATATCTAATTATCCAGAGTGTTCCATGATGTTTATGAGTTCCAGACTTTTACCAGAACCTATACTGAACATGAGAATGCTTCAGTGAAACTTTCAGAATTTTCTGAGAGCTAGAACTGTTTATCTTGAATTAGTGCTATTATTCATGGATTAACCAAGAGCTAGTGAAACATATAGTTACAATGGGTTTCCGGTGATCAAACTTTTATGTGATACTCTACTCAGTTCTGTAAGCCTACCATCCAAAAATCATCCTTAGTTCATGTGTGGAACTCCTAGAACAATTAAGTCTCATTTTATCTAGTTTTAAATCCAGAGCCAAAAATATTCAGAATCTGTTCATGGCCATGTTGACAAAGTTGTATATTTCATTTCAAGGATTCCAGAAAAGTTGAGTTTGCAATTTTACGATTTTTCTACAAATTGTTATGAATTTTCAAAGTTCACAGCATGAGTTCATATATATTTTGCAAATTAGCCCCTGGATTCTTTTATCTTCTAGCCATCGGGTCCATGGCCGGTTTCAGGAAACAGAGGAGGGGCGCGCCGGCCGTTCCCGGCGAGGGAGCTCACCGGCGGCGTGGGCTAGGATGGGGAAAAGGTAGAGGAGCTCGAGAGCTACCTGTGGGTACCCGAGGTTGAGGTCGGGGTGGCTTGTGGCGGGCTCGCCGCGGGAGCAAGCGGCCGGCGACGGCTCAGCGCTGTGGCGGCGACTCGCCGGCGGCGAATGGGGTGGAGCGGCATGGCTTGGGAGGTCCGTTTGGAGGCGAGGAAGGTTTTTGGTGGGTCAATTTGGGCCGAGATGGGTTGGAGGGGCGGCGCAATGGCGAGATCGGGCTCACCGGTGCTCGGGAAGAGGGGGCGGATGGTCTGGGCGCAGGGGACACGCAGGGTTGCTCGATGCGGACTTTATATGCACATGCGAGAGAGGAGGGCGAGCTAGGGAAGGGCGCGGCTGGGCTAGGCAGACAGGGGCACGGCCACGGCTCGGCGACGGCCATGAGCGGCGTGTCGAGCAGAGGAGGGAGTGGGGTGCGTGGCGTGCGCGCGTGCTGCCAGGAGAGCGGGTTTGGGGCCAAAACCGGGGGCGCCGAGGTGGTTTGGCCGGGGAGGGGCTCGGCGCTTGCCAGGTGGCTGGCCATGTGGTGCCGGTGCCGGCGTACGGCCCTGCCGTAGGCCGAGCGTAGGAAGGAGGGGAGGAGAGAGATGAAGTCGAGGGCATTTTTGTAAATAACGAGAACTACAAGAGGTTTTGATGTAAACTAAAGTTTTTTGCTTGATCCTGTGGTCAAATGAAAAACCTTTGAATACCAACATTGTTAAGTTTTTTGAGATCTACAACTTTTGTTTCAGGCACTTTTTCATTTGAGCAATGGATTGAAAGTTATTTAATTATTTCAAAAACTGCCAATTAGAAGCCTCATCATTTCATGTGACTTTTGTCACTTTTACTCCTAGTGTTCAATTAGACATTTGTTAGTATTTTCATGCTGAATATGCCTATAAAATTTCATATACAGGTTTGACTTGGTTTGAAAGTTACAAATTTAAAACTACAAAGGCATAAATGCATATATATTTTTTCTTGCAAAATCAAAATGCATTTGAATTTCAAACTAACAATTCAAAGTCATGTTTAAACTACACATGCTTGTATAAAAAAATGCATTTATTTCAATCTTGTCTTGGTATTATATGTTAACAGCGCGCTAAGAATTCTTGCTTAACATTTTAAAACTATAGGATGTCACATCAAGATCCTGCACTCTTGTGAAGTTCGGTCTTCATGTAAGTTCTGGTCAAGTATACTAAGTTGAATTATTTTCTGATTATCTTAGTTTTTTTCCTGCATGGAAGCAATATATTTCACTGAAAAGTAGTATTTCTGAAAGTTCCATTGATAAATCTCTACTATTTTCTGATGTTATTGTTTTTAGGTTTGAGTTTGTTCAGCTTCAAGGCTGCAGTGGGTGAAGTTCTCCAATCACCTACCTGAGTCTTTTGGTGCTCTAATTGGTTGTATTGGTTTGCAAGATATTATGATACCCCTTGCTGTTGATGGATTTAGATTCTTGTTAACTCATGATCTAGTTTGGCACCACTGATTTAATGTAGCTAATGGCGCTTGTAAGCATCTGTATGAGTGGTGGTTGATTGGTTGAAGACTGAGTTGCTATTTGCTATTTGGATAATCCTTGTATGAATGGTGTGTCTGTACAATTAACTCACTGCTCATTCTAATTTAATGTAGCTAATGGCACTTGTAAGTGTTGACGCAATAATCAACACACTGGAATCCGAGGGCAAGTGTTCGCCAAGCTCCGGAAAGTCAACCAAGCGTGCTAGTCAATTTGACCAGAAATTGACAAGGGAGAAAACAAAGTCAAATTCGAGAGCGTATCGGCTGGGATTCCGAATATCTCTCACATATGCGTACCAGCAGGCTCTGCCGATACAGTAGACGACAAAAAAATATTGAATGCAAGCGTGTAATAAACGAGCGCGTCAGTAGGATCAGCCGATGCACTAAACGACAAAACCGGTTTGAGATAGCCGATTGCACGTATATAACAAAATCTAAGCTACGAATGTGCAACTTAGATGACGTAAACTAAAAACAAATCTAAACCGGCTCTTGAGATAACAAAAGTGTTACTGCAAAACCTAAAGCCGATCTAATATGTTTTTAGCGGATAGATCTGATAATGGCCAAAAAGTATAAGAAAACCTACAAATCTAGCCGATATCGATAATTTTTGAATAAATCTAGACGAGACGACAGCGAAACACCCGGAAGTCAAAGCCTAGATAAACTCGATAACTTTTGAATAGATTTGAACGAAGCTACAGCGATGCTCCCAGTAGCTAAAGCTCAAATATACTCAGTAAAACAAAAACTCACCAGCAAACCAAGTCGGTCGAATGTGAGGCGTCCTTGATCAACTTGAAAGAACTCATCGAAAAAAAAAGAAAAGGCGAAGTCGCCGAAAAAGTGCAAAGGAATTATAAATTGTTGTTGTATTGGATGTGTATCAAGTTTTTCCGGTCCCTTACAACTGATATTTATAGCTTAGCGCTATCAAGTCCTAGCCGATCACGACAAACATTACTTGACTATAACGAAAAGACTTGCTAAAGATAAACTACTTTAAATATTACAACCAAATCATCAAGATTTTCGTAGAGTCCGGGTTCTCTTCTCCTTCCCTGACTTCATCGGCAACTCTCCATCAGCCGAGCACCAGAGCGGGCAAATTAGCATCTTCAAAGCATATTCTTCTGGCCCATCGGACAGATTCCATCGGCCGATTCCAACCCTGTTCATCTTTTGGTTTCTTCCAAGTCGGCCACTTCCCCTTCACTAAAATCACCTTCCTTGACACGTGTCAAAAAACGGTGTCAACACATGCTCCCCAGTTTCGGAGTAATGAATCTGTTGCTCTGAAATTAATGCTAATCACGATCACCAACGTTCAAATAGATCTTCATCTTCTAAACAGATGGCGCATCGAATTCCCATTTTGCCCTTGGGCACGCGTTCTCCGCCTTCTCTCCGCTGGCACTTTTCCTTTAGCATCTCTGCCTTCTCTCTCGCTCAAGAACACTTCTGTTCCGCTGCCGTCATCGCAACCAAAACACCCTCCTAGGGTTTCAAGGACTCAAGCTCAAGAACCATTCTTCTAGCAATGGCGTCCATCTCCGAGATCCCAGAGGTATGTTTCCCTCCCCCATCTACATCCTCGCTCTCCATTCCCCTTTCGATTTCTTCAGTCGCATTTCTCATTCCCGCCTTTTCTTTCAGAATCTTAGGGGTAATATGATTATTCCGCTAGAGAATCAATCTAGCATGGTCTGCTTAGGTCCCATGGGAAATCCAGATCCAACTAGTATAATCAATCTAGAAACCAATAGGATTCTCCTGAAATCTTCCGATATGAATCTGGATTGGTCTCAGGCCTTTAGATCTTGGCCGAGCTTTACCCCTGGATGGAGGAATTGGTTCCACAGGATATCTAATGTTCAGAGAACTAATTGGGAAAAGTATGATATTGGTCAATGCCTGGACTTATCTCTGTCGGAGATGATTAGGAATGAGCCGATGCTTATATCGGCTTCTTTCTTTTGGTCTGATGCCATCAATGCATTTATGTTCAACCATGGGTGTAACGACCCGACCCGGGATAACGGCTAAGATTTACTCTGCACGTTGAGTAAACCACACCTGCTAAATAACTCTCTTGCGCTTTCGTCCTCGCTTCGCGCAAAAAGGGTTAACCCAGAGTTACCTAGCTTCCTAGGGCAGCTATTTAAGCTGGTCGATCTGCTCTCAGTTTACCGATATGGGACTATTCTCACGTGCTACGGTATTGCCGTCGGGGCTACAGTAGTGCACTACAGTACCCGAAATTGGTCCGGCCCAACAGTGGCCCATGGGCTGGGCTGTTACAATCACCCACCCTAAGGACTCGACGTCCTCGTCGAGGCATTGAACCAGCTTACCCATACGGGACAATGGACCAGGATCTCCTCTCTTGGCCACGACTGTATGTCCTAGTGCCAATCAACACATGTACACGTCCGTGCGTTCAGTGCCAACAGCACATCTCAGATGCCCGCGTACTGACCCGCCACGCGCCCATGTACATGCTAGGCCCGTGACCCACACCTACCCGTAAAACCATGAGAGTTAGCTCTGATACCACTGTAACGACCCGACCTAGGATAACGGCTAAGATTTACTCTGCACGTTGAGTAAACCACACCTACTAAATAACTCTCTTGCGCTTTCGTCTTCGCTTCGCGCAAAAAGGGTTAACCCGGAGTTACCTAGCTTCCTAGGGCATCTATTTAAGCTGGTCGATCTGTTCTCAGATTATCGATATGGGACTATTCTCACACACTACAGTATTCCCGTCGGGGCTATAGTAGCGCGCTACAGTACCCGAAATCGGTCCAGCCCAACAGTGCCCCATGGGCTAGGCTGTTACAATGGGCCAATGACACCGACTCTGATGGATGTCGTGATGCTTACTGGCCTAAACATTCACGCCCCTGACAGATCCTTCCATCTGCTAGAAAAAGCCTCCTTTAAGATTGAAACAAAAAGCATCAGCGGATGGAAAGGGTACATCGGCAGGAACATGAACACCAGATCGGTATCTGTCAGAGAGCACATTGCTTTTCTCAACATGTGGCTTGAGAAATTCATCTTCTGTGGCAAAGCAGTCGGCCCAACAAACAACAACCTCAAACTGGCAAAAACTCTGGCCACTGGTAATTCTGTCCCTCTCGGCAAACATCTCTTGGGATCAGTTTATCACCTGCTCCATCAAGTATCATCCAGACTCAGAAAGAACCAGCCGATCACCAACTTGGGAGGCCCTTTGTGGTTTATCCAGTTGTGGCTGCACATGTATATGCATAAAACCATGGTCGTCGAGCTGTCAAAGATGGAGTTCCCATCAGAGAATTTCTCTGAAGAAGAAGAAACCATCACTCGCCGATGTACATCATTCGGTGAAGTAGCCATCATGATTGCCAATGACCCCAAGATCCTTGGCATTACTGACTTCTTCAAGTGCTTCTACAATGAGTTTTCAGAAACTTCCACTATCTGGTTTGCATATCAGGACGAGAAGGTCATCTATGAAAATCTCTTCAAACTCCAACTTGACTCCTGGAAAACTGATGAAGAAGCCACTAAGATCATGAAGGAGATAATCTCCCAAGAATCCTGCCAATCAATTTTACAACTGGCAAAGATGTTCCCAGTTATGAATTCTACAACCCATTAGTAGCAGCCAGACAATTGGGATTCGGCCAAGTGCCCCCCTTTCCTTTCTTTGTTGGCAAAGTTCAATTCAGAGGAGCTCTCAACGGTGGTCAGCTAAAAGATTTGGAGCCTGATGTAGATATGACACTTCTGGCCGATTGGTAGATTACACCCTTTGTCACCACCCCTTTCATTCAGTGGTGGTCTGAATGGCAAGAGCACATATTCTGCAGGGCTGCCAATCTCTACTGCATCGCCTTGAATGAAAACTATCAAGCAGCCAATGATGAGGTACAAAATCAGACTTATTTTCCATACTGCATTATAACGTCCTTCATTCATTTCTAATAACTATCTGATTAGGGTGATGGCACTGACCCTCAAACAATCAGCAAAAGTGGTCAATCGATCAACTATGCTCTGCCGGCCGATAAGCCAAATATCGCCCATGGCGCTCCAACCCTGACAGATGTGGCCACCGGGAGAAAACGTAAATTGTCTTACACCAAAGTGACAACTCGTAAGAAAAAGAAATCCCCAGGCCAATCTTCTGCAGCAACAGCACTCCAAACAGATGCCCTGGTCAACCTTCCTTCATCTTCTTCAGAAGGTAAAATCTTGAATCCTGGTGATTTTCCTTTATTCTAAATGCTGATCACACCTTTGTTTTATGACTAAGATGCCCCTGAACACCAATCTGGAGGAGAAGAAGATTCTTAGAGCACACCTCCTCCTTCATCACCCACCATTCAGGTATAATTCTGCTTACTCAGCAAGTATTTAAATTCTCCCATAATCCTGAATTTGGTATCATTTCCTTTTGATTTCATCAGGCACAACATTCACCTTCAGCTCCCAGGAAACCCAGAACAAATTCTCTGTTGATACAGGTATGATTTCAGAACTTGCTCATAAATACATTCTGCTTATTTCTGACAATCATCCTTCAGCTTGCCGACCATGCGCTATCTGAATTACCTGGCCAGCCAAACATCGCAATCCCGAGCTCTTCATCGCAACCCTTCATCCCTGCTGGCTCCAACATAGAGGAAGTATGCCTGAAGCAAGTAAGCATCTTTCTTCTAGCCGATTTCACCATTCCTTTGTCTCCATCGGCCATCCTAATTCCATCTTTCTTTCAGGCACAAAAATCCCCAGACAATAGTCTGTTTTCTTTTCAAATCGGAGCCACCTCCCAGGAAGGAGAAGAAGCAACATCGGCCGATTCAGTTGCATTGTCAGATGAAATCAAGGCCAAACTCCAAGAATCCCTCCAGTTTCTAAACCAAGACATCAGCCAATTAATCAAGAATGCACAGCCGATCCGTGCCATTTTGGAAGAACTGAAGGGCAAGCACTGACTCCTGCAGCCTTCATCGATAGTCATCACGCACAATTCCACAAGGCTCAAAAACAACTCGCCGATAGTCTTCAGCAAGAAGAAATCATCAAACAAAGGGATGACTTCAAAGCTTTAGCAGAATCGGCTGTTGGCAAAATCAAATCTCTGAATGACACCTAGGCCAGCATTCTGAGAAACAAGGTTGTACTGGAAACTGAACGTGATCGTCTTTTGCAAGAACTTAGTCGGGTAAATCAAGCAATAGATACTGCAGATCATGATCTTTCCCAGATTCCACCGGCCAACGCCAAATTCGAGGAAGATAAGCAGAAGCATGCTCGTCAGGCATATCAACTTCACAAGAGTTGCGGCCAATTCCTGGCTCATCAGCAGATAACAATCAAGTGATCGGGGACATTGATCAAATTCGCCTGCATGCGATAAAAGTAATTCGGGAAGCCCTAGGATTACTGTAAGATCATTCCAAGCACTGTAGGGCGACTCATATCGTGTCGTCCATGTTACAACCGATGCATCCAACTTGCAAATTGGCTTTTACATAATTTTTGCATTAAAGGCAATACCTCCAAGTATTGGCTATAACTTACGAAATTCGGCCGATTGAAAGGATCTGAATCGCGTGATGTCGCCTAGAGGGGGGGGTGAATAGGCGTTTAACACAAATCCTGCAGATTAAAACACTTAACACAGATGTCAGCCACCAACCGGTCAGACCGGTCGGACAGACTAGTCAGACCGGTCCAATACTTAACCAGCAGACAAGTTCCCAACCAGTCAGATCGATTGAACAGACCGGTCCTACGCAGAACCTGCACAAACAGAGTGAATTCTCCCCTTTGCAAGCTCTATAACAAATGCAACTTGGTGTAGTGCTTCTGTAGGTGTCAATGAATATATTCCACAACCCTGCACACACAGGAACAGTACAACCGAGTAGATCAAAGCGAAAGCACAAATAAAGCTAGAGCGCAAGAGTGAGGCAAACCAAATAAGGATGATGCTAAGGAGACAAGGTGATTTGTTTCACCGAAGTTCAGATCCACCACGTTCACCACGTGTGAATCCTACTCTCCGTTGAGGAAGCTTATGATGACCACAAGGTCAAGCTATCTCCTCCTTTCCACTAGAAGATCATGTGCCCTTGTGGCACACAATCGCTGCTGCAACAAACTTTCCGCTGCTCACCACAAGCTTGGGAGCTAGCCGGCGACGCCTAGCCATCTAGGAGGCTTCACCTCCAAGAGTAACAAATGCTTAAACAAGTTGACGACGCAACCACAAGTGCTCAAGCTAGGGCTTATGCTCTCACTACTCAAATTGCTCTTTTAGCAAAGGATTCACTCAACCCAACTCAAGGATCTAGTCTTGATTCACTCAAATCTCACAAAGAGATGTTGGGGAGGACTTCTCAAGTGCTCTCACGGCTCAGAGATGGCTCTGGAATGTAATGGCATCAGCGCCCATGAATGGGTGAGGGTGTGGGGTATAAATACCCCTCTCTCAAAAACTAGTCATTGCTCTGTTATAGTTAGATCGGTCATACCGGTCCCCCAGACCGGTGGGACCGGTCGGTTCAAATAAACTAGCCGTTGGACCCGACCGGTCAGACCGGTCGGCTGGACCGGTCCCCCTAGGTTTTCTGATCCCAAGTGTTTCTCTCTGAATTTTCTCACATGGGATAGCTATGAGCACTTTAGGTAATGTCAACCCACTTATGTTGCATCCCCCTTGATAGTACGACATCCTATACTCAAGTTCACATAAAATGACACATACACCACACTTGAGTTTCATGTCTTGATCATGCCGAACTCCTTCAATCAATATCTTGAGGTTGTCAACATCCTTAATTTCAGTGAGCATGCCTGCTTGAGCTAGTGACTTTGAATCTTCCTTCATATATGAATGAAATCCATCTTTGATTCACAAGTCACTTCCATTTTCTTAATAATGACACTCTTCAACATAGAGCTCTCCATGACTCTAGGATCTCCGGTACTTTGACCCGTATCGGTTTCCTTGCTCCCCCAAGCCGACGCTTGCATAGCCTTTTGAAACACGCCTCTCGGTCCCCTCTACTTTCATCCTAGCCATCCACTTTGAGCTTTACATTGATTTGTGTCATGCATGAAATCTTCTTTATCGATATAGATTGACCATTTAATTTCATATGCAAGCTTTCCAATTTGAGACAACATATGCACATCAACTCATGTCTCATTCACTTTTCTTTTGCCTTCTTCCCTTGACAGCAATATTTATCTCATATGACAAGTCTCTCCAATTTGAGACTTTGCAATACCACATCATGTCTCATTCTCATAACCTTTACTTGTCATATGAATTCCGTCATAAGTCGAACAAGCCTTTAATTGATATTGGAGCCATCATGTCAATCATGAGTACCTTGCACTCAATTTTCTTTTACAACTTTGCTTGCCAGTTTGAGTCCCACATTAACTAACAAACTTCAACAATATATTAGAGCCTTTCATATTAAACATGAATACCTTGCTCTACCATTTTTCTTTCACATTCTAGCTTGTCACATATAATGATTTCCAATGGGACATCCACACTTGCTTGCAATACATGAGCTCTCTCAATTTATATCAATCCACAAATTAAATACCTACTCATAATCTCATGCAAACAAATTAGTCCTTTAATCGTGTTGTCAACCAATACACCAAAACCCACTAAGGGCCTAGATACACTTTCAATCTCCCCCTTTTTGGTGATTGATGACAAACCGATTAAAGCTTACAATAGATATTCAATAATGCTTTTAAATTCTCAGATTTAATTAGAGCTCCCCTTAATTTGTGCAAGTGAATGGAATTCAACAAATTTGGCCTCACATGCCAGTTTGCACAAATCAAAGAAAAATGGAACTCCCCTTAAATCTCAGCATCCGTTGGCGACGCAACAAATGCTTAAACAAGTTGGCGACGCAACCACAAGTGCTCAAGCTAGGGCTTATGCTCTCACTGCTCAAATTTCTCTTTTAGCAAAGGTTTCACTCAACCCAACTCAAGGATCTAGTCTTGATTCACTCAAATCTCACAAAGAGAGATTGGGGAGGACTTCTCAAGTGCTCTCACGGCTCAGAGATGGCTCTGGAATGTAATGACATCAGCGCCCACGAATGGGTGAGGGTGTGGGGTATAAATACCCCTCTCTCAAAAACAAGACGTTGCTCTGTCAGAGTACTTGTGCCTACACAAATCTCAACATCCATCACAAGCTTGTCCATCACTGTCCATTTCCTCCGTTTCCACCTAAAGAGGAATGATCATCCCAGTGGTGGCCAAACACAGCATCGGATATGCGAGTAGCAAACTGATCTGCCACAGAAGGTCGAGATGACTCATGTGAAGGTCCTTCTCCTCCATAGAAATACTCTGGGTACGTGCCAAACACTCCTTCTCCAGGAGGTGGTGGAGGTGCATGAGAAGGACCACTGACATCCGGGTAGAAGATATGACCATACTGCTCAAAGTATCTGGAGTCCACATATCCTTGAACTCGGTCCTCAACAGATGGGATTACAGCCTCAGGAGGTGAAGGAGAAATGGGTGAGTGAGGCGGCTGTAGATTCATTGCATTATGCATCATCTTAACTGAATCTCTTTCTTTCTTGCTAGCCCTCCACTACCTCTGCTGCTCAACTTCTATATCTCTCTGGCTCTTACACATCCCCACAAACAAATTAATTAGCTTCTTAATGGGAGAGGTGGAGCCGTGCCTGTGTCTGTGCTGCTCAGGCTGAGACCGGTCAGACCGGTCTTGGGCACCGGTCAGACCGGTCCCAGTCAGCCCACCAGAGGATGGCTGCTGCTGCTGCGGAGCGTGCTATCCTCTCTCTTCTTCTTCTACATCTATATCATCCTCAGGCTCTGAGTATCTGTGAGGTGATGGCTCCCTTCTATGCTTGGGCATCTTAGGATGAAAAGACTCATGTTTTACATCGGTTTGATATTTAGTTTTTGTCGCCTTTTCAATTAATTCCATCAAGTATGGCGCATAGGCACAAATCTTCAATGGGTTTTCTAAGATGTACTTAATTGCCTCCCAAATATTGTCGGCCACACTGAAATCCTCTCCATTTGGCGTAAAGCATGCCAGCAAGTTCTTTGCATGAAGTGATATATCTGATGGGTTACCACCTCTCTGAGATATGGTGTTTCTGAGCAACCGGTTTAGAATGGAGTAAAAAGTGTACAGCCCGGTCGCTTTCCCCGCATTTCCTGTCTCACTCCTAGGATACATGAATTTCATGTCCTCATTCGGGAGAACCACCTGATTATGAATCTTGGGCCTGTTTGCATCATGCCTATCAAGTCCAAGCACACGAATGAACTGAGCAAATGTGGCTCTATAGTAGTTTCCCTCAGTCATCCAGAATATAACCCTTTTATTTTTCAAATATCCAAAGTGCACGGTGGCATAAAACTGGGCAATGAGCTCCTTGTTCCAATCTTTCTGAAATCCCATGAGATCCTTGACATGTTTGCTCTCACATGCATCTATAATTTGCTGGAACAAAGGATCATTAGTCTTTTCCACGCTCCTCCAATCAACACACTGTGCCTCAATGGCAATTTTCCTGTCCCTCAGAATAACTGACTCATAGAAGTGCTGCTGGAACAGGGTGTGAATTCTAGGATCAGCTGAATTCTTTGGCTCGGGATAGGGATCAATGCTTCTCCACTTTTTGACCTCCCTTGTCATTCCCTTTCCATAATAATTAACACATTTCCTAGAGCCAAGTCTGATAGGCCTCTGCAAAATAGGATAAGTGAGATTTTCTTCCCTCTCCTCATCTTCCTCTTCTTCTTCATCATCTCCAGCAGTTTCTTCTTCATCACTGTTGTTTTCTTCTGCTGGAGCCTTCCCACTTCTTTGCTCAACCCTATAAGGGGAGTCCTCCACATCATCCTCATCACTAGAGGTGTGCTCACTTTCCTCCACTATGTCATCAATAGTTGTTGCTGATCTCTTTCTCTCCCTAGACCTCAACTCTCTGCCACTGATCACATTGGTGCCACTAGAACTACTCTTATCTTGATTTGCACTGCCACTATCAAATCTGCGCTTTGTTCTCCTCTCATGCCCCCCTGCCATTTCGCTGCAGATCCTGGATCCAAAATATGGATTAGAACGATATGAGACCACATGAATAGACTGGCATTAGATTGACAAAAGTTTAGGAACCAATTTGTAGCAATTGGGTCTGTTCTGGTCAGACCGGTCAGACCGGTCTGAGCAACCGGTCAAACCGGTCTCACCCATAACAGGGCCAATGGCTCCAAAGGCAGTCCCTGAGCCAGAATTTGATCATGAAAAAGTTTTCTAGAAGCTCTAGATCAAACCTAGCAAAGATTAGTTGAACATTATGTCTAAAAATCACGACATAGGGTTTCACTGGTCAAACCGGTCAGACCGGTCGGGCCAGTCCAACCCTAGGTGGTGAAATCTTCCAAAATATCCAACGAAAATGAATGATCTTCTCGGGGCAGGTTCTAGGATGTATCAGGAGTTGTTCTACCAGAGGTATTTCAAATCTACAGCCTAGATAAGTAGATCGATGAAGAACAAGGTATAGAGTACCTTTAGACCGAGATTTTGATGGAGAAAACGAAGGACCGCCTTGGGAGAGCGGTCAGGCCGGTGATGTGCACCAAATCCCCAAGAGGAAACCCTTCTTCCTTGGTTAGAACTCCAAATCGCCAATGGGGGGGCCCTTTGAGCGCGTGAGGAGAGAGGGCACGGTGAAGGAGAGGGTGGAAGTGTCAGTGGAGGGGTAAAAGTGAAAAAAATTCACTGTTTAACCCGTGAGGGTGGTAAAATGGGTAGCTGCCAGGCCAGGCCGGTCAGACCGGTCGGGCCTACCAGTCAGACCGGTCGCCCCCTGGCAGCTAGGAGTTGAGATCCAAATAATGTTTCTCTTAGAGGAATTTGGATATGAGATATAGGCTAGGGAACTAGATAGATATTGATGATAAATCCATTGTTCCAAGCTTTTCTTGATGCTTCCAAGAGAATGTGAGAGATAGATTTTGGGAGTTTACGGACTTGAGGAAATCTCACCATTTGTGACTAGCCAACAAGCAAACAAGGGTAACAATAGTCACAAATGGCTTGATTTGGTCACAAAGACCAAAAACCAATTCTAACCTATACACTCACACTTCCTATCATGCTAGTTGAATTTTGAAATAAACTTATCTTATGTCACACAAGACATGGAAATGCACACACTAGCAAGATAAAGTGGCCTAGATGCTCAAATGATATTATAAAGTATTCTAGAAAGCATACCTTTGCCTCTTAGCCAACAACCTTGTGCATATAACGAGTTAAGCTCAAACACTATTTCTTAATGATGAGAAGTAGTGTTCAAAGTTGTACAAGCACTAATGACCATGCGATCATGTATATTATGAACCAAGAGTTGAATAAGTTTGATGAAACCACATTAGATCCAAATTTGCATAATCAATTACAAAATTTACTCAAGAAGATTGTTAGTCCCAAGTTGACGCAAGTTTGAGAATAAGGCTCCCCCTTAAATAGTGCTTAAGATTTTGAATGTCTTAAATGTGAAGCACTTTATCTAATTAAAGACATGGGAGGCTTAATCACAAGGTTGGTCAAAACACAAATAGTATTCAAGTAATTGAAATTGTGCTTGAGATCCTTACTGTTACCTTGGATGTACTCAACCTTGATTCATGAATGAGAATATGTTTCATATAGTATTTTTGACCTCATTTCTTATTTTCTGGGCTTTGTTGCACTGCTCTGGATTAGACCGGTCCGACTGGTCTGGCAGACCGGTTAGACCGGTCTGTCCAGAGATAGTTTCCCGAGGACCCCTTGTCGGAACTATCATGAAACTTCCGATACTCATCGGAAGTTCCGACCTTTGCATCGGAAGTTCCGACCAGTATAGCTCCTTCTCTTCATCATCTTCATACTATACAGACTTGACTTGATTTTATGATGATTCAGATATAAAATTTTTTTGATAAAAATGGAGCAACATTTTTTCATGTATGGGACTACAAGTTCACTCAGAGAGAATGTTAGTCTCAAAGACGCAAATTGTAAAGTGATCTCTCCTTTTAATTAAGTGCATAAGAGTTTTGAATTTCTTTCAATGCACTGGATCCATATCAAGGAACTGGAAGAGGTTACTTCACAATTTTTTGTCACAAAGCACATGAACAAGATAAGAAATGAAATTGTGCTAGAGTTTCTTACTGCTTGTAGAACATGTCCCCATGAGATACAACTAGAAGCATTTATTTTTTTGACACGAATTGTGTAAGCTTCTTTGCTCACTCTGCTGACTACTGCAGTTTGCTGGCATAGACCGGTCAGACCGGTCTGGTGGACCGGTTAGACTGGTCACACCAATCAAACTACAGAATGCTTCAATTCTTCCATGTCTTGCCTCAATTAAAGATTATTCATGTGTATGTTTATACCTGTAAGTAAAACAAGGCATTGATCTACACAAGAGCCATTAAATGTATCTCATGGCAAATGGGGAGTAACTCAAAATAGTATGTCTTAGTTACTATTAGAGTGTCACAAGTGATACACTTGCTCTCATCTAGAGCCAAGTGACTAAGACATATAGAATTGAAAACGAGTTACCGAGATGACATTGGATGAAGATATGTAATCATTCCATAGACTTGATCATTAACTTGAATATGCAATATTTGTATATGTACCAAGCTCTCCAATGCATCTCCATGTACCTGAAACCCTTTCAAGCATTCTTTGGTGTCCAACTCTTGTTGGACCCTACCACATTAGTTACAATCGACTTGGGAACCCAAATAGCTCTTATGCTAGCATTCGGTGATTGAATCACCTTAGTAGCATAAGTACTTATTTTGTCCCTCCCAAGTCTAGCAAAGTCATATTGAACAAGTTTTGAGTTGAGTACTTTACCATTTGGGCAATCTTTGCTCATATGACCTTTTGCCCGACATGTATAGCAAATTCGATGTTTGAGCTTGACAAAGGTGCTCTTTACTTGTATTTTGGGCTTCTGGGCATCAGTAGTCTTTTTGGGTGCAAGAGTGCTCCTTGTGGGCTTTTTGAGAGGTCCAGGAGCTGCACTGGCCTGTACCGGTCTAACCGGTTGGGTATGACCGGTATGACCGGTCTGGTCAAACCTGCACTTCTGTGGACAGCAGTGAACTATATGCCCCAATTTCTTGCATCCATGGCACATCCTATTTTCTGGAAGCTTCTTTTGATTTCTTGAGAGTTGAGCTTCCTCATCTGACTTGATTTGACAATATCTTGCATAGTGCCCCTTCTCTTGACACTTGAAGCACTTGATGTGTTCTAGAGTTTTCTTTCTAGGAATCTTGTACTAGATGCTCTTTTGACCTTGTTGATGAGCTGAGCTAGTGAAGTTTGAACCCATCTCGAGCTTCTTCACCACGGGATCGCGGTTATCTTGAGATGGTCTCACTTGCCCCTTGCCCTTCAACTTGGTTACTTCTTCTTTGAACCTTTTTACTTCACACATAAGACCTTCATTTTCTTGTGCTATGAAGTCATCACAAGATTCTACAAACACTTGCTCAATACTAGATTGGCTTGCTTGAGAGCATGGTTTAGTGCAAGTCAAATCAATTTGAACATGTGAGCATGTGCAAGTGTGTGTGTGAGGTTCATAAGATTTTACCGTGTTAACCATAACCTCATGAGCCATTTCAATCACCACATGTGATTCCACAAGTTTCTCATAGGACTTTTCAAGTTCCATATGAGTTCCTTGTTGGATCACATGCTCACTTGAGAGCTTCTCCAATTTAGCCTTGAGCATTTGATTCTCCTTCTGCAATGAATCTATACAATATGAAGAATTTGCAGAAGAGGTTTTTGATTTGCTTACCAAGAGGTCATAGTTGAGCTTGAGACATTCAAGCTCCTTTCTTATAGCTTTTATTTGCTCGACTTCTTGGACACCTTCTTTGTTGCCTTTGGCCATCAAGCATTGGTGATCAACATCACTTGAGGATGCTGACCCAGCTGAAATTTGTCTTCATTGCCTACGGGAGCATTTCTTGCTTTCTTTGCACTGCCCCCTGGTAGGACAGGTCTGACCAGTTTTGCCGACCGGTCTGACCGGTTCCAACAAGGAACCAGTAGACATTGCAGTTCTTGCTCCTTGATCATCGTGAGAAGTCACAAGAGGATGAGTATTTATTGTTGCAGTAGAATACTCCTCTAGTGACTCCTCTTCTTCTTCTTGATCTTCATATATCTTTTCTAAGAACTTCCAAAGACGATGTGCTTCACTACGTGTCTTTCTCAATAATTTCTCCTCTTGTATGGAATCTGAAAGTTCTTTGTCCATACACTCAAACAAGAGGTCAATAACACAATGGTTGCACGACAAGCATTCCTTTTCCTCGGTTGACAGTTTGGACAAATCATCAACGTGCTTGGGAACAACACTTGTCTTGACAACTGTAACGAACATGGCACCATTTATGCCATTTCGAGTGATTTTGGTGATCGAATGACAACACAGCACTTGGACTAATATGATTGTTAAGATGATCATTCTCAGGCTTTTAAGTTCAAGTGATGACAAAGAGAAAGAGAAAATAGGCGTAGCAAGGCCCGAAGGGCAGCCCCTACGGGGGTTCCGCCTTGATACTTTGGTGCAGAAAGAGAAAGCTCTTCGATTCAGGAGCACCGGAAGAACCGACGCCAGGGCATCGGAGCATCCGATGGTAGTCGGAAGAACCGACGCCTTGATACTTTGGTGCAGAAGGGAATCGAAGCCAAGTCAGCCTATAGGCACCGGTTGAACCGACGGTCCAAAATAGGGCATCGGTGCAATGGCCGTCCTTTGTACCAGAGACGATGTCAAGTGCCCAGAAGAAGTTTCTTCAGCACCGGTTCAACCGACGGTGCATCGGTGCATACCACCGGTGTAATGACGTCAGCATCCAGGAGAAGATTCTTTCAGCACCGGTTGAACCGGTGAGGCATCGGTGCATTGCATCGGTTCAACCGGTGGTCTCTGCGTCAGCTGTCAGGACTTCAACGGCTACTTCATGTTGTGAGTGACCGGATGAACCGACGCTACCCCACCAAGAGGCATCGGTTCTTCTGGTGGTAGCAGATTTTCAGCTGACCGTTGGAGCAACGGCTACAAGACTTGGTGGCCTATATATACGCCTCACCCCGGCCATTTGAAGTGTGCTGGAGTTGCTGAACATCCCAAACACACCCAAGAACATCTCCAACCACCATAGAGCTTCATTGTACATCATATAGGCTTAAGCACACTTGTGAGAGTGCTTAGTGCTTGTTTAGGGATTAGTTCTTGCGAGAGCTCCCTTGAGAGAAGTCTTGCTGCGGCAAGCAACTTGTGATCCGTCGTGTGACCCTCCGTCTTGGTGTGGAGTGGCAACGACACTTTGTGCGGGGGAAGAGGAGGCCCCCTCCTTGGTGGAGAAGCTCCGTAGTGGATTTCGGCCGGGTGACCGAGAGAGACGGTGGCGGTGCACTAGACTCGGTGTCTTGTGCGCACTTGCCTTTGCTTGCCGGCATCGCCTTGGTGGCGTAGTGCAAGACGGTGATCGGAAGAGCCTCGGTGTCCCGTGGACGTAGGCGTTTGTGCCGAACCACGTTACATGACCGTGTCTACTCGGGAGTTTGCATATCCTCTCCCTTACCGCTTTACTTACCGCATTACGTTTCCGCATTTACTCTTTCTTGCTTACCTTTACTTTCCTAGTTAGTTTGATTAGGATTGGCTATAGGTTGCAAGTCTTTTGGGGTAAGTAGAGGGTAGCATAGATAAACCTTAGTCATAACTAGCTTGTGTAGGACGTGTTAGGTTTATCTTATGCAATTAGATTGAGCCCTAGGATAGAAAAGCGATTAGCGACCCTATTCACCCCCTCCCCCTCTAGGGTCGGACACCCCGGTGATCCTTACAATTGGTATCAGAGCTTGGTCTCACACCTCTTACGAGGATTAGCCAATTTTATTGGTAAATTTGTGAGGAAGTGTAACACCCTAATTTAAATTTCAGTATTTATCAATAAATTTAACTGGCTTTATTTAATTTTCTAAGGTTTATTGTGTTTAGCTGGCATTTAATTCAATTTTGTTCCTTAAGTAATTAAAATTTTATCATAGGTTTAAATTTTGGTGTTGCATTCATGCTGGTGCATACTTTTATTTGATTGTGGTTTGAATTCAAATTCATATTTGAATTCAAACTTGTTTGAATTAGATTTAGAGAGAGTAAATAGAAATAGGAAAGGTAAAACCCAAAGGAAACCCAACCCAGCTTGGAACCCGGCCCGACCTCAGGCAGCCCAGCCCGCTCCCTCTCTTCCCCGCTCGGCCCAGGTGAACCCAGCACCGGCCCACCTCCCTTCCCTCTCCATCTTCCCGCGGGCCCAGCCCGGTCCCACGATTTCCTTTCCGCGCTCGGCCCACTCCTCCCTGCTCCCACGCGCTGCCCAGCACCCCGCACGCCACAGCCCAGCGCCCGCGCTCCCGCTCGCGCAGCAGCCCGCAGAGCACGCACCCCGCCCCTGCCAGCCCGGGCCCAGCCGTCAGCACCGTCCTCTTCCTCCCGAGCCGCTCGCCCGCGCAACGGAAACCGCCCGCGATCCCCGGCGAAGCCCACGCCGTGATTCCCCGCCCGGGCGCGCACGCCAAGGCGCTCCGCCGCCCTATAAATACCGCCGCAGACCCCCTGCTCCCTCCAACCCTAGCCGCCACCCCCACGCCGCTCTGCTCCGCCGCGCCCTGCTCCGCCGAGGACCAGCCACGCCACCTCCCCGCCCTCGCCGAGCACCGCTGGAGCTCCGCCTCGAGCCCAAGAAGCTCCCTGAGCCGCTGTCCCCTACCCCGGACCCCAACCGCACCGTAATTTCTCCGGAGCGCCGCCGTAGGTAAGTCCGGTCCACCGCCTGTTTTCTCACCACCGGCGACCCCCGCGCCTCAGTGACCACCGTGGCTCCCACGCAGGCCCTCCAATCGACGATCTGTGGAGCCCAGGAGCACGGAAAGGATCTGCAGCGCCTTCTCCTCGAGCTCCGGTCAAGCGTCGCCTCTGCGCCGCCGCCAAACCCGCCGCCGACCCCTCTCCGCTGCTTCTCCGGCCGCCCTGCGCCCTCGGTGAGAACCCTTAAACCGGCCCTTTCCTTTTTGCGCTAGGACCCGAGCCCCAGAACCGTCCGACGCCCGTGCCGGCGAATGCGCCGCCGCGCCGTCCGCCCCTCGCCGTGGCGAGCCCCTGCAGAGCCTCCCCGAACCCGGGAAACCTCCCCAGTGGATCACGCATGATGCGTGGAGTCCAACCCACCCAAACCCGGGTCGATTTGACCCCCGGAGCGCCGGATTTGCTTACTCCGGCGGCTCCGCGGCCGCGCGCCGCCGCGCTCCGTGTGCAGCGCCGCCGCCCCGCGCGCCCTTTGAACCCCAGCCGCCCGATCCGAAATAGATGGCCACGATTAGATCCCGCGACGATCTATTGCTAGCCCTCAGATCTAGATCCAGCGGCCAGAAACTGCGCGTACCGGTTCAGCCTTGACTTTTTGCTAAAGAGTCCCTGGATTTTTCCCTGATTCAACCCGCGGTCCTGAGTTATTCAGAAATAATTGCAGATTGACCCATGTTTTTACTCGGACCCCCCTGACCTTTTTAGTTTTAGCACCCGCAGTCCAGTTAAGGTTGTTTTGCGCGTTAGCCCCTGGATCTAACCTTTAATTATGTTTTAGCCCTCGGTTTTAGCAGAAAAGTCCCTGAAACTTCAGTTTTCTTACAAATAAGCCCCTAGAACTAGTTTTTAGCCTAGAATACGCGTTTTAGCTCCGTTTTTAGCGTTCTTTATATCCACGCGATCATTGTAACGCGTAGAATAGTTCTAGAGTAGTTTTGTGCGCTGTTTTTATGTATTGATGTATTGTTTCTTAGTTTTTGTTAGTGTTTGCTTGAATGCTTATTCCTGTGCATTGTTTTGGCCATGTGTTCGTGAGTAGACGTTGATCCGTCTGAGGAGCCTCAGTACCAGTACCAGGAGTAGCCTTCTTCCGAGCACTTTGAGCAGCAGCCAGAGCAGTACGAGGAAGGCAAGTATAACATGAACACCCCATCACTTTTAAATACATTTTCATACTGCATTTTAATACTGTATGCCTATAAGGACATTCCTAGCCACTTTATATCCTTTATATATACCTTTGGGTTGCATTTTGGTTAGTTGTGCTAGGTTGCTGCGCTATAACACACTTTGGTCCTTTTTAATTAAATTGATTAATGGTTTACTTGAACTTAATTCTGAGAGTGGCCCTCTGTGTGGCTTGAGTGGCTCACGTCTCGTTAAAATTGGCTTTTGTTAGAAACATGGTTTAGGGGGCCAGCACGGTGCTTAGTGCTTGGTTGGCCACTCTCCATAAGGACCGGTTCATAGAGCGACAACCTGGGACAACAGCGCTACCACAAGGCTAGAATGGGATAGACTTGGCGTAATAATTAGATCTTTTTGGTTTGGAGTAACTTACCTGCGGGGCAAGAGTAGTAAGCTTCAATGGTCCCTGCTCCTCCGGCTTGGTCTGTGCTTGGATTGCGCTCCTGTGCTTGTACCCCCGGAGGTGGGCCCCATCGTCGCCGACCTAACTCTCGCGGTTACGCCTTACCAACGAGATTCTTTTTAAAGGCCTCGTAGTGAGTCGCTAGTCATCTCACCTAAGGAAGTGTGATGAACAACTGGCGTAGCTCACGACTTGTGGGTAAAGATGTGCAACCTCTGCAGAGTGTAAAACTGGTATACTAGCCGTGCTCACGGTTATGAGCGGCCCAGATCCTCCTTTTGATTAGTGAAGTTATCTCCTTCCGACGAGGGAGGTGCTTCTCGGGGTTTACCTTGGTGGCTTGGTTTTGGTATGGTTCTCAGTAGTAGTATAATTAATTCTGATTAATTACTATGCAACTGGGTTAATGGTAATTCATCAACTCGTAGTAAATAGTTTTAATAAAAATTTGCCAACACTTAAAAGCTAATGCAGTTGAGTCAGCCAGCCTAGAGCCTCATAGTTTGTGTTATACTTGTTGAGTACAAGTTGTGTACTCACCCTTGCCTCTTCTCTACTTTTTCCTCTTGGCTACGCTACTGCTGCTCAGTTCCTGCCGACACGAGGGAGTTCGTCCAGCGCTACCAGGACTACGAGGACTTCTAGGTGCTTCGTCTCCCAGTCGACGTCCCTGTGGCGCCCTGCTTCGGCTTCAGAGAGCTTTATCGTATTTTGTACTTCGCTTCCGCTGTATCAGACATTTTGTCATTATTGTAATAAATAACATTCGTATTCGCTTTATTATATCTTTTTACGTGATATGTGCTATGATATACTGTTCATTCTGTTGTATATACGTGTGACTTGATCCTGGCACGTATATGATTGCTCGGTTTATGTTCTTTTATAAACCGGGTGTTACAGAGTGGTATCAGAGCCATATCGACTGTAGGACGAAGCCTAGATAGAACTGGTCGAGTTTTAGGACTCTTTCTCTCCAATCCTTGACTGCTGAGACTATTTTACTATTATACCCCTTGACTTCTATGACTTTTTACCCTTCTTGCCTTGATTTCTCTCTCTGAAGAATAGTTTCGTAGATTTTGGCCTGAATCAGTAATCTGACCACCATGAGCATAGCTAGGTGACCTTTTTATAATAAAACGATAGCACGTTCCGCGACGCGTTGTGTTAGTCGAGTCTTTTGTTAAACTCGGCTAAGTCGTGAAAATTGTCTGCTTGTTATTATGCTACATGCTTGATTTGGATTTTTGGAATGATTGCATAGTTTTGTAGTATAAATTTGTTTAAAGAAAATCACTCAGATGTTAAAGTTAACTAATTAATAAAATGAGTTAGATCGTTGGGGGTAAAACAGTCAACTCTATCCTGTCTACTTTATCATGGCTGAGTCTTTTCCGCAAAGAGTTATCATATCCATCTGAATTTACTCCTGCAATATCCTTAATCGTGAAATCTTTTGTTCAAATCAGATGGTGAACACCAGGAGCACCGGTTCAGGTTCTGGCCAGCAGCAGGGTCAGAACAACCAGGGTACTGGGATCCCGATGCCGCCACCTTTGACTCCGGAGCAGTACTTCCAGCTCCAGATGCAGATGATGGCTACCCTGAACAACACTGTTCAGGCTCTCCAGCACGCTCACACTCAGCCTCCGCCTCCTCCACCGCCGCAGCCTCGCGACAGGCGTGCTGAGTTCCTGAGGGGTCACCCGCCGACGTTCTCTCACACGTCCGACCCTCTTCAGGCTGACGACTGGCTCCGTGCAGTGGAGCGTCAGCTGGACATCGCCCAGTGCGATGACCGTGAGCGCGTCTTGTACGCAGCAGGACAGCTGCGAGGGGCAGCTTTGGACTGGTGGGAGTCCCACCCAGTTCACGACCGCGAGGCCCTCACTTGGCTCCAGTTCAGGGAGCGTTTCCGTAGCCACAACGTCCCCGCGGGCGTTATGAAGATGAAACAGAAGGAGTTCCTTGCACTGAAGCAGGTAATCTTAAGTATAATCATTCAGCGTTTTCTTTTGAGCTAATGCCCCCTTGTTCTATCCTTATGAATCCTGAGTTAATTTTCCGATATCTATCTGTCTTTGTGAATTCAGGGGACTATGTCGGTCACGGAGTATCGTGATCGCTTTCTTCAGCTGGCACGCTACGCCCCTGCCGAGGTTGCGGATGACCGCAAGAAGCAGGAGCACTTCATGGAGGGTCTTGAGGACTACCTCCAGTACGCGCTGCTCAACCTCCGCTTCGACGACTTCAACCATCTGGTTGACAGTGCGCTCAACACTGAGCGTAAGCACCTGGAGATGGAGGACAAGAAGAGGAAGATTGTCCCCGTTGCTTCCGGCAGCAACACTCGTCCTCGACTCCAGCAGCCCCAGCAGTACCAGCCTCAGTACCGGCCTCCTCAGCAGTACCAGCAGAGGCCACCGCAGCAGTACCCGCCTCGACAGCAGCAGGCAGGTTAGGGCCCGAGGTTACCGGCACCTCCGGCTCGTGCTCTACCAGCTCCACCGGCACCGCAGGCTCCACGTCCGGCAGCTCCTACCGGACAGCAGGCTCAGGGACCTCCTCGCACCTGCTTTCACTGCGGCCAGCCGGGGCACTACGCCAACGCTTGCCCCCGGAAGGCGCAGGCGGGACAGCAGGGGCGCCCAGCTCAGCCCAGGGCGCCAGCACAGGGCAGGGTGAACCACGTGACGGCCGAGTCAGCGGCCGAGGCTCCCAACGTGGTTATTGGTACGTTCATGGTTAATTCATATCCAGCTACAGTGCTTTTTGATACTGGTGCTACGCATTCCTTCATTACTCAGTCTTTTGTCGAGCATCATGGTATTCATACTAGCACATTAAAGAGGTGCCTGTTAGTATCTTCACCGGGAGGACAGTTGAGGTCTCACACCTACTGCCCGAGAGTCAGTGTTTCTTTGAGGGGAGTAGAGTTCTGTACTGATCTGATGGTGCTAGACACCAAGGGCATTGATGTCATTCTGGGAATGGAGACTCTGGCCAAGTGGGGAGTTCGGATAGATTGTGCTCAGAGGACAGTCTTGCTATCAGCTTCCAGTGGCCAAGAGGTTGTTATCAGTGCAGTAGAGCCTTCGGGATTTCTTCATCAGATGGAGGCTAGACCCACGGACGGTATTCGCGTGGTGTCTGAATTCCCGGATGTCTTTCCGGATGATCTGCCAGGTATGCCGCCTGAACGCGCCATTGAGTTTTGTATTGATCTCTTGCCTGGCACAGCTCCTATTGCAAAGCGGCCCTACCGTATGACACCTATAGAGCATGAAGAAGTTAAGAAGACTATTGATGAGTTGCTAGCCAAGGGCTATATCCGTCGCAGCTTCTCTCCTTGGGCTTTTCCATTGCTGCTAGTAGATAAGAAGGATGGCTCGAAGAGGATGTGTGTGGATTATCGGGAGCTGAATGCAGTTACTATCAAGAACAAGCATCCACTGCCCCGTATTGAGGATCTCTTCGATTTGCTTCGAGGTGCTCGTATATTCTCGAAGATTGATCTTCGTTCGGGTTATTTTCAGCTGAGGATCCGTCCTGGGGATATTCCGAAGACGGCATTCACCTGCAAGTACGGGCTATATGAGTATACAGTCATGTCCTTCGGCTTGACTAATGCCCCGGCTTTCTTCATGCATCTGATGAACATGGTCTTCATGGATTATCTGGATGTCTTCGTGGTGATTTTCATTGATGATATTCTGATCTTCTCCAAGACAAAAGAAGAGCATGAGGAGCATCTGAGACTCGTATTGCAGAGATTGAGAGAGCATCAGCTGTATGCCAAGTTCAGCAAGTGCGAGTTCTGGATTGACGAGGTGCCATTCCTCGGTCATGTTATCTCTCAGGGAGGCATTGCTGTTGATCCGAGCAAGGTGAAGGATGTGCTAGAGTGGGAGATACCGCAGACAGTCAAGGAAGTCAGGTCATTCTTGGGCTTAGCTGGATATTATCGGAGGTTCATTGAGAATTTCTCCAAGATCGCGAAGCCTTTGACTTCTTTGCTGGAGAAGAATGTGGCTTTTGTATGGACTGATGAGCGTCAGAGAGCCTTTGATGAGCTGAAGAAGAGGTTGACTACAGCGCCAGTCCTGACTCTGCCAGACCAGACGAAGAGGTTCACGGTATATTGTGATGCTTCGAAGGATGGTCTTGGGTGTGTTCTGATGCAGGAGGGCAGAGTGATAGCTTATGCTTCACGGCAGTTACGCCGGCATGAGCTGAACTATCCTACTCATGATCTTGAGTTAGCCGCAGTTGTGCATGCTCTGAAGATTTGGAGGCATTACTTGTATGGGCAGCGGTGTGATATTTACACTGATCACAAGAGCCTCAAGTACATTTTCACGCAGAATGAGCTGAATATGCGGCAGAGAAGATGGCTAGAGTTGGTCAAGGACTATGACCTGGAGATTCACTATCATCCGGGCAAGGCCAATGTTGTAGCAGATGCTTTGAGCAGAAGAAGTTATGTCAACATGGCCGTGGCTTTCCAGATGCCTCCAGAGTTATGCGAGGAGTTCGAGCAGTTGAGTCTGGGCTTCTTGCATCATACTTCCAGTGCAGCATTTGAGGCAGTACCGACTCTAGAGTCAGAGATCAGGCAGCATCAGAAAGATGATGAGAAGCTGCAGGAGATTCGTGAGTTGCTCAAGAAGGGCAAGGCTCCTCATTTTAGAGAGGATGATCAGGGTACCTTGTGGTACAAGAACCGGATCTGTGTGCCAGATGTGAAGGATCTTCGGAAGTTGATTCTGAGTGAGGCCCATGATACAGCTTACTCTATTCATCCGGGCAGCACGAAGATGTATTATGATCTGAAGGAACGTTTCTGGTGGTATGGGATGAAGCGTTCAGTGGCAGAGTACGTGGCTATTTGTGACACCTGTCAGCGTGTCAAGGCTGAGCACCAGAGGCCAGCAAGTCTGTTACAGCCGCTGAAGATTCCAGAGTGGAAATGGGAGGAGATCACTATGGACTTCATTGTTGGATTGCCTCGTACTCAGAAAGGGTACAACTCCATTTGGGTAGTAGTGGATCGACTGACGAAAGTTGCTCACTTCATTCCAGTGAACACTACTTACTCCGGTGCTAGACTTGCAGAGTTGTACATCTCTCGGATTGTCTGCTTGCATGGTGTGCCCAAGAAGATCATATCTGACAGAGGGTCTCAGTTCACTTCTCGGTTCTGGGAGCAGCTTCATGATTCGTTGGATACGAAGCTGCGCTTCAGTACGGCTTATCACCCTCAGACCGATGGGCAGACAGAGAGAACCAACCAAGTGTTGGAGGATATGCTGAGAGCTTGTGCTATTCAGTACGGTACTAGTTGGGATAAGTGCCTGTCATTTGCTGAGTTCTCATATAACAACAGCTATCAGGCCAGTCTGAAGAAGTCTCCCTTTGAGGCATTGTATGGCAGAAAGTGCAGGACTCCTCTCTATTGGGATCAGATTGGTGAAAAGCAGCTCTTTGGCCCTGAGATCATAGATGATGCAGAGCAGATGGTTCAGGCTGTGCGAGAAAATCTGAGGATTGCACAGAGCAGACAGAAGAGCTATGCAGATGGCAAACGGAGAGACCTGACTTTCAGTGTTGGTGATTATGTGTACCTGAAGGTGTCTCCGATGAGAGGAATCCGCAGATTCAATGTAAAAGGGAAGTTAGCACCTCGGTATGTGGGGCCATTCAAGGTGCTAGAGCGGAAAGGCGAAGTTGCTTATCGCCTGGAGTTACCTCTCAGCCTCTCAGGAGTTCATGATGTCTTCCATATATCTCAGCTGAAGAGATGTCTGCGAGTACCCGAGGAGCAGGCACCTCTGGATGGAGTCGATGTCCAAGAGGATCTGACTTATACTGAGCATCCGGTGAAGATTCTGGAGACGTCAGAGAGGGTTACTCGGAACAAGCGCATCAAGATGTGCAGAGTTCAGTGGAGTCATCACAGTGAAGCTGAGGCTACTTGGGAGCGAGAAGATGAGTTGAAGAAGACATATCCAGATCTCTTTGCTAGCCAGCCCAGCTAAATCTCGGGGACGAGATTTCTTTAAGGGGGTAGGGTATGTAACACCCTAATTTAAATTTCAGTATTTATCAATAAATTTAACTGGCTTTATTTAATTTTCTAAGGTTTATTGTGTTTAGCTGGCATTTAATTCAATTTTGTTCCTTAAGTAATTAAAATTTTATCATAGGTTTAAATTTTGGTGTTGCATTCATGCTGGTGCATACTTTTATTTGATTGTGGTTTGAATTCAAATTCATATTTGAATTCAAACTTGTTTGAATTAGATTTAGAGAGAGTAAATAGAAATAGGAAAGGTAAAACCCAAAGGAAACCCAACCCAGCTTGGAACCCGGCCCGACCTCAGGCAGCCCAGCCCGCTCCCTCTCTTCCCCGCTCGGCCCAGGTGAACCCAGCACCGGCCCACCTCCCTTCCCTCTCCATCTTCCCGCGGGCCCAGCCCGGTCCCACGATTTCCTTTCCGCGCTCGGCCCACTCCTCCCTGCTCCCACGCGCGGCCCAGCACCCCGCACGCCACAGCCCAGCGCCCGCGCTCCCGCTCGCGCAGCAGCCCGCAGAGCACGCACCCCGCCCCTGCCCGCCCGGGCCCAGCCATCAGCACCGTCCTCTTCCTCCCGAGCCGCTCGCCCGCGCAACGGAAACCGCCCGCGATCCCCGGCGAAGCCCACGCCGTGATTCCCCGCCCGGGCGCGCACGCCAAGGCGCTCCGCCGCCCTATAAATACCGCCGCAGACCCCCTGCTCCCTCCAACCCTAGCCGCCACCCCCACGCCGCTCTGCTCCGCCGCGCCCTGCTCCGCCGAGGACCAGCCACGCCACCTCCCCGCCCTCGCCGAGCACCGCTGGAGCTCCGCCTCGAGCCCAAGAAGCTCCCTGAGCCGCTGTCCCCTACCCCGGACCCCAACCGCACCGTAATTTCTCCGGAGCGCCGCCGTAGGTAAGTCCGGTCCACCGCCTGTTTTCTCACCACCGGCGACCCCCGCGCCTCAGTGACCACCGTGGCTCCCACGCAGGCCCTCCAATCGACGATCCGTGGAGCCCAGGAGCACGGAAAGGATCTGCAGCGCCTTCTCCTCGAGCTCCGGTCAAGCGTCGCCTCTGCGCCGCCGCCAAACCCGCCGCCGACCCATCTCCGCTGCTTCTCCGGCCGCCCTGCGCCCTCGGTGAGAACCCTTAAACCGGCCCTTTCCTTTTTGCGCTAGGACCCGAGCCCCAGAACCGTCCGACGCCCGTGCCGGCGAATGCGCCGCCGCGCCGTCCGCCCCTCGCCGTGGCGAGCCCCTGCAGAGCCTCCCCGAACCCGGGAAACCTCCCCAGTGGATCACGCATGATGCGTGGAGTCCAACCCACCCAAACCCGGGTCGATTTGACCCCCGGAGCGCCGGATTTGCTTACTCCGGCGGCTCCGCGGCCGCGCGCCGCCGCGCTCCGTGTGCAGCGCCGCCGCCCCGCGCGCCCTTTGAACCCCAGCCGCCCGATCCGAAATAGATGGCCACGATTAGATCCCGCGACGATCTATTGCTAGCCCTCAGATCTAGATCCAGCGGCCAGAAACTGCGCGTACCGGTTCAGCCTTGACTTTTTGCTAAAGAGTCCCTGGATTTTTCCCTGATTCAACCCGCGGTCCTGAGTTATTCAGAAATAATTGCAGATTGACCCATGTTTTTACTCGGACCCCCCTGACCTTTTTAGTTTTAGCACCCGCAGTCCAGTTAAGGTTGTTTTGCGCGTTAGCCCCTGGATCTAACCTTTAATTATGTTTTAGCCCTCGGTTTTAGCAGAAAAGTCCCTGAAACTTCAGTTTTCTTACAAATAAGCCCCTAGAACTAGTTTTTAGCCTAGAATACGCGTTTTAGCTCCGTTTTTAGCGTTCTTTATATCCACGCGATCGTTGTAATGCGTAGAATAGTTCTAGAGTAGTTTTGTGCGCTGTTTTTATGTATTGATGTATTGTTTCTTAGTTTTTGTTAGTGTTTGCTTGAATGCTTATTCCTGTGCATTGTTTTGGCCATGTGTTCGTGAGTAGACGTTGATCCGTCTGAGGAGCCTCAGTACCAGTACCAGGAGCAGCCTTCTTCCGAGCACTTTGAGCAGCAGCCAGAGCAGTACGAGGAAGGCAAGTATAACATGAACACCCCATCACTTTTAAATACATTTTCATACTGCATTTTAATACTGTATGCCTATAAGGACATTCCTAGCCACTTTATATCCTTTATATATACCTTTGGGTTGCATTTTGGTTAGTTGTGCTAGGTTGCTGCGCTATAACACACTTTGGTCCTTTTTAATTAAATTGATTAATGGTTTACTTGAACTTAATTCTGAGAGTGGCCCTCTGTGTGGCTTGAGTGGCTCACGTCTCGTTAAAATTGGCTTTTGTTAGAAACATGGTTTAGGGGGCCAGCACGGTGCTTAGTGCTTGGTTGGCCACTCTCCATAAGGACCGGTTCATAGAGCGACAACCTGGGACAACAGCGCTACCACAAGGCTAGAATGGGATAGACTTGGCGTAATAATTAGATCTTTTTGGTTTGGAGTAACTTACCTGCGGGGCAAGAGTAGTAAGCTTCAATGGTCCCTGCTCCTACGGCTTGGTCTGTGCTTGGATTGCGCTCCTGTGCTTGTACCCCCGGAGGTGGGCCCCATCGTCGCCGACCTAACTCTCGCGGTTACGCCTTACCAACGAGATTCTTTTTAAAGGCCTCGTAGTGAGTCGCTAGTCATCTCACCTAAGGAAGTGTGATGAACAACTGGCGTAGCTCACGACTTGTGGGTAAAGATGTGCAACCTCTGCAGAGTGTAAAACTGGTATACTAGCCGTGCTCACGGTTATGAGCGGCCCAGATCCTCCTTTTGATTAGTGAAGTTATCTCCTTCCGACGAGGGAGGTGCTTCTCGGGGTTTACCTTGGTGGCTTGGTTTTGGTATGGTTCTCAGTAGTAGTATAATTAATTCTGATTAATTACTATGCAACTGGGTTAATGGTAATTCATCAACTCGTAGTAAATAGTTTTAATAAAAATTTGCCAACACTTAAAAGCTAATGCAGTTGAGTCAGCCAGCCTAGAGCCTCATAGTTTGTGTTATACTTGTTGAGTACAAGTTGTGTACTCACCCTTGCCTCTTCTCTACTTTTTCCTCTTGGCTACGCTACTGCTGCTCAGTTCCTGCCGACACGAGGGAGTTCGTCCAGCGCTACCAGGACTACGAGGACTTCTAGGTGCTTCGTCTCCCAGTCGACGTCCCTGTGGCGCCCTGCTTCGGCTTCAGAGAGCTTTATCGTATTTTGTACTTCGCTTCCGCTGTATCAGACATTTTGTCATTATTGTAATAAATAACATTCGTATTCGCTTTATTATATCTTTTTACGTGATATGTACTATGATATACTGTTCATTCTGTTGTATATACGTGTGACTTGATCCTGGCACGTATATGATTGCTCGGTTTATGTTCTTTTATAAACCGGGTGTTACAGGAAGCTCGTAGGAGACCCGTCGACTTAACCGTCGAGTGAGTATCATGTCCGGGGAAGGGATGAGTACCGATAGGGCTCCGTTTTTCGATGGCACGGGATTTCCACGGTGGAAGGTGCTTATGCAAGCACATCTTCAAGCCCGGGGGCTTGATGTTTGGCGTGTCACCGAAGAAGGCAAGAAAAATGAGAATAAGGCCGAGAGACAATATGATGCCATTGCAAAATCAATTCTTTTGTCTTCTCTATGTGATAGTGTGTTTAATCGTGTCTTTGCAAATGAAAATGCTCATAAGCTATGGAAGCAAATTGTCGAGAATCATGAGGGCACAAAGGATGTTGCCAATCAAAAATATCATATTCTCGGCGATGAGCTTAGTAGCTTTAAGCAACTTCCAAATGAAAATGCTCATGACATGTACTCACGATTAAATACTCTTGTCAATGAAATTAATGCCTTAGGTCTCAATCAAGTCAAAGATGAGGATATTAACCGCAAGATCCTCCGAAGCCTTCGCAAGCCCGACTACGACATCATCAACTCACTCTTGCAAAAAGAAGACTTGGTCAAGCTTACACCCAACCAAGTCATCAATCAAATCATTGCCCATGAGTATAGTATGGGAATGACAAAGAAGAAAGAGCAAGAGTCCACCTCTTCTTCAAGCAAAAAGAGTCTCGCCGCCAAGCACTCATGCAAGCATCAACCAAGGCGACAAGACTCATCAAGCTCAAGTGAAGAAGAAGAAGAGGATGAGGAAGATAGTGATGATGAATCAAGTTCAAGCGATGAAGAATATCCAAGGGCCGTGCTATACCATCACCGCAAGATTGCCGAGCATGTACATAAGCTCTATGAGCTTGGGTACAAAACACTCATTAGAGGGAGTGCGGTTGGGATGGAGAAGATGGCGAAGAAAAAGAACGAGTCAAGAGCTCAAGCTCTCTCCGCCATCCACAAGCCAAAGAAAAGTGGTGAAAGCTCAAGTCACAAGAAAAATTCCAAGAGCTCCACCACCCATCGCCCTCGGAGATTATCACCACCACCCATGTGTCTTATGGCACTAGGTAATAACGATGTAAGTGATGACTCCTCCTCAAATGATGAATCCGATGTTGAAACCAATGAAATGTGTGAGATGATGACTCTTCTCCATAATCAACAAGAATATCTCATTAAACAAAATGAAGAAATCAAAGCTCTCAAGGCTAACGAAAAACTTCATGCTTCATTTGTCTCAAGATATGAGAACTTGCTAAACAAATTCAATTTGTTAGACAATGAGCATAAAGAACTTAAAATGAAATATGAGAGTCTTGAGTCTAAAAGTGAATCATCATCGGATAAATCGTTTCCTTACAATATCCCTTGTGCTATTCCCATTGACAAGGTAGATGCGTCTACCTCTTGTGATCTAACCCCTTGCAATGAGAATGTGATTGTAGAAACATGTGATGATCTCATTGCTAAGGAAAATGATGAGCTCAAACATGAGGTAGAAAGGCTAATGGTGGACTTGAGGCGGCTCAAAGGAAAATACACTCAAGAGCAAGTCCAACCTTCTCAAGATAACACCTCCGCGGGCGTGAAGAAGCTTGAGAAGGGAGAAACCGTGACTTGCTTCAAGTGTCATAAAGAAGGCCACAAGTCCTACCAATGCAAGGAGAAAGAGGGCAAAGCAAAGGGCAAAGAAAATAGCAAGCCCAAGAACTTGAACAAGAACAAGAAGGCTAAGGAGATCAAGAAAAACACATCTCCATACTTGAAGGCTTCATACATGTACACCAAGCCCACCCACAAGAACAAGCAAAAGAGCAACCACTACATACTTAAAAAGAAGAAGAATGGTAAGGTGGTGGCTCATGTCAAAGGGTGGAGAACATATGGATGGAACCGACCTATTTGGGTGCCCAAGGATATTATTCATACCATGGATGGCTCTCAAAAGGTTTGGGTTCCTAAGACTTAGGCACCAAACAAGTGCTTCGGGGAATTTGGAGGCTTGGCAAAGTTTGGGGTGTATGAGTAGGGATGCATCATGCAAAGTTAAGCTAGAGCCAAGTTATGGATTAAAAGATTAGTGACCCAAGTTCCCCTCCCCTACATATAAGGTAATGGTAGCTAGAATTCAATTCAAGCATCATGTAGCGCCATTGCTTTTTGCTAGGTTGTTTGCATCGCATCACCTAGTGTTATATATGGTGGGTTGCTTGTGCCATGACTCTAACCCATGAGCAACCTACATGGTTTGATAAGTGTGTAGAAAGCTACACAAGGTTACCTTTCATGGTACATGGACTTCATGAGGTATGTCTTTCATATGTGTATCATGAGCACAAGCTATGGGGTAAACTTCCTAATTGTGTCAAAATCAATGTGTATACATTTGCTTGGTGATTCAAACACTAAATGCACACTTTTAGGGGGAGTTAACTTTATAGTTTGTGATTTTGAGACTAACATGTTTTCTAGTTTATCTTTTGTAGTCTCACGTGGAGTTAACACTCTAAGAGAATGTTTCTCACGATCAATGTGAACAAATAACTCTCTAAGAGTGGTTAAATAAATTGTGCTTTCATGCATATTGAGCCATGCTCTATTGAACTTAAATGATCATATCTAAGTTCATAGGCTATGTGCTCATACATTTGCTCAACCTTGGTGTACCAAGTGCTTTTCTTCAAAAAGACTTACAAGTGGTATCTTGTGCAAATCACTTTCAATTGGTACATGCAAGGTAAACAAAAGTAAACCCCCGGAGGTATGCAAGGTTCTAAACTAATTAAATTGGTATCATTGTCATATCCTATTTACTTTAGAGCTACCTCCGTGCATGATATGATCTAAGCTTTCTATTTATTACTTTTAGTTGTGCACTTGATTTTCACATTATCATTTTGTGCACAATACTTATGGAAAGCTTAGCTCATGTCATGCTAGTTTCGTGATTTTGTGATCCACCATAGTAAATTTTCAATTGGTATCTTCATTGATATCATACTTTTGGATCATGAGTCATGGAACTAACTCCCTAAGCTACTATCATACTTTTGGATCATGAGTCATGGAACTAACTCCCTAAGCTACTAATCTTCTCTTAAGCTATATTGTTTTTGCAAGACCTTTGTTGGAGCAAGACCTTTTAGGTGATTTGATTCCAAAGGGGGAGAAATGTGGATCAAAGCAAGGTATTTTCTCAAAGAGGAGAAGCATATCCCAAAGGGGGAGAAATATCTAAGTGAATCAAGTCATGAGGGAGAAGTAGCAACATAAGGGGAGGTTCAAAGGGGGAATCATGGTTTTAGGGGGAGGCCAAGTCGTCATTGGATGATGGTAAACATCCAAGCAAGCGTAAGCGGTTCTCAATTGATTTTAATTGGTATCTAGTGGTTAAATTTGTCAATTTTTGCAAATCTATGCTTGCTTTGATTGTGTTGTCATCAATCACCAAAAAGGGGGAGATTGTAACGAACATGGCACCATTTATGCCATTTCGAGTGATTTTGGTGATCGAATGACAACACAACACTTGGACTAATATGATTGTTAAGATGATCATTCTCAGGCTTTTAAGTTCAAGTGATGACAAAGAGAAAGAGAAAATAGGCGTAGCAAGGCCCGAAGGGCAGCCCCTACGGGGGTTCCGCCTTGATACTTTGGTGCAGAAAGAAAAAGCTCTTCGATTCAGGAGCACCGGAAGAACCGACGCCAGGGCATCGGAGCATCCGATGGTAGTCGGAAGAACCGACGCCTTGATACTTTGGTGCAGAAGGGAATCGAAGCCAAGTCAGCCTATAGGCACCGGTTGAACCGACGGTCCAAAATAGGGCATCGGTGCAATGGCCGTCCTTTGTACCAGAGACGATGTCAAGTGCCCAGAAGAAGTTTCTTCAGCACCGGTTCAACCGACGGTGCATCGGTGCATACCACCGGTGTAATGACGTCAGCATCCAGGAGAAGATTCTTTCAGCACCGGTTGAACCGGTGAGGCATCGGTGCATTGCATCGGTTCAACCGGTGGTCTCTGCGTCAGCTGTCAGGACTTCAACGGCTACTTCATGTTGTGAGTGACCGGATGAACCGACGCTACCCCACCAAGAGGCATCGGTTCTTCCGGTGGTAGCAGATTTTCAGCTGACCGTTGGAGCAACGGCTACAAGACTTGGTGGCCTATATATACGCCTCACCCCGGCCATTTGAAGTGTGCTGGAGTTGCTGAACATCCCAAACACACCCAAGAACATCTCCAACCACCATAGAGCTTCATTGTACATCATATAGGCTTAAGCACACTTGTGAGAGTGCTTAGTGCTTGTTTAGGGATTAGTTCTTGCGAGAGCTCCCTTGAGAGAAGTCTTGCTGCGGCAAGCAACTTGTGATCCGTCGTGTGACCCTCCGTCTTGGTGTGGAGTGGCAACGACACTTTGTGCGGGGGAAGAGGAGGCCCCCTCCTTGGTGGAGAAGCTCCGTAGTGGATTTCGGCCGGGTGACCGAGAGAGACGGTGGCGGTGCACTAGACTCGGTGTCTTGTGCGCACTTGCCTTTGCTTGCCGGCATCGCCTTGGTGGCGTAGTGCAAGACGGTGATCGGAAGAGCCTCGGTGTCCCGTGGACGTAGGCGTTTGTGCCGAACCATGTTACATGACCGTGTCTACTCGGGAGTTTGCATATCCTCTCCCTTACCGCTTTACTTACCGCATTACGTTTCCGCATTTACTCTTTCTTGCTTACCTTTACTTTCCTAGTTAGTTTGATTAGGATTGGCTATAGGTTGCAAGTCTTTTGGGGTAAGTAGAGGGTAGCATAGATAAACCTTAGTCATAACTAGCTTGTGTAGGACGTGTTAGGTTTATCTTATGCAATTAGATTGAGCCCTAGGATAGAAAAGCGATTAGCGACCCTATTCACCCCCTCCCCCTCTAGGGTCGGACACCCCGGTGATCCTTACAACAACACACTCAAAGGAAGGACCCATGGTCCTTAGAACATTAAGTACATGAGCAGACCAAGAAGGATAGTTTGAGCCATCGCAACGAAGTGGCTCAAATGGTACCTCACGTGGCGTCGACAGTGCGATTCTCCAAGCGGTTAAGCTTCAATCCGGAGACCATAGCTCTGATACCAATTGAAAGTATCTGAATCGCGTGATGTCGCCTAGAGGGGGGTGAATAGGCATTTAACACAAATCCTGCAGATTAAAACACTTAACACAGATGTCAGCCACCAACCGGTCAAACCGGTCCAATACTTAACCAGCATACAAGTTCCCAACCGGTCAGACCGGTTGAACAGACCGGTCAGACCGGTCCTACGCAGAACCTGCACAAACAGAGTTAATTCTCCCCTTTACGAGCTCTAGAACAAATGCAACCTGGTGTAGTGCTTTTGTAGGTGTCAATGAATATATTCCACAACCCTGCACACACAGAAATAGCTCAACCAAGTAGATCGAAGCGGAAGCACAAATAAAGCTAGAGCGCAAGAGTGACGCAAACCAAATAAGGATGATGCAAAGGAGACAAGGTGATTTGTTTCACCGAAGTTCGGATCCACCACGTTCACCACGTGTGAATCCTACTCTCCGTTGAGGAAGCTTATGACGACCACAAGGTCAAGCTATCTCCTCCTTTCCACTAGATGATCATGTGCCCTCGTGGCACACAATCGCTGTTGCAACAAACTTTCCGCTGCTCACCACAAGCTTGGGAGCTAGCCGGCGATGCCTAGCCGTCTAGGAGGCTTCACCTCCAAGAGTAACAAATGCTTAAACAAGTTGGCGACGCAACCACAAGTGCTCAAGCTAGGGCTTATGCTCTCACTGCTCAAATTTCTCTTTTAGCAAAGGTTTCACTCAACCCAACTCAAGGATCTAGTCTTGATTCACTCAAATCTCACAAAGAGAGATTGGGGAGGACTTCTCAAGTGCTCTCACGGCTCAGAGATGGCTCTAGAATGTAATGGCATCAGCGCCCACGAATGGGTGAGGTTGTGGGGTATAAATACCCCTCTCTCAAAAACAAGCCGTTGCTCTGTCAGAGTTAGACCGGTCAGACCGGTCGGTTCAAATAAACTAGCCATTGGACCCGACCAGTCAGACCGGTCGGCTGGACCGGTCAGACCGGTCCCCCTAGGTTTTCTGATCCCAAGTGTTTCTCTCTGATTTTTCTCACATGGGATAGCTATGAGCACTTTAGGTAATGTCAACCCACTGATGTTGCATCCCCCTTGATAGTACGACATGCTATACTCAAGTTCACATAAAATGACACATACACCACACTTGAGTTTCATGTCTTGATCAAGCCGAACTCCTTCAATCAATATCTTGAGGTTGTCAACATCCTTAATTTCAGTGAGCATGCCTGCTTGAGCTAGTGACTTTGAATCTTCCTTCATATACGAATGAAATCCGTCTTTGATTCACAAGTCACTTCCATTTTCTTAATAATGACACTATTCAACATAGAGCTCTCTATGACTCTAGGATCTCCGGTACTTTGACCCATATCGGTTTCCTTGCTCCCCCCAAGCCGACGCTTGCGTAGCCTTTTAAAACACGCCTCTCGGTCCCCTCTACTTTCATCCTAGCCTTCCACTTTGAGCTTTACATTGATTTGTGTCATGCATGAAATCTTCTTTATCCATATAGATTGACCATTTAATTTCATATGCAAGCTTTCCAATTTGAGACAACATATGCACATCAACTCATGTCTCATTCACTTTTCTTTTGCTTGCTTCCCTTGACAGCAATATTTATCTCATATTACAAGTCTCTCCAATTTGAGACTTTGCAATACCACATCATGTCTCATTCTTATAACCTTTACTTGTCATATGAATTCCATCATAAGTCGAACAAGCCTTTAATTGATATTAGAGCTTTTATGTCAATCATGAGTACCTTGCTCTCAATTTTCTTTTACAACTTTGCTTGCCACTTTGAGTCCCACATTAACTAACAAACTTCAACAATATATTAGAGCCTTTCATATTAAACATGAATACCTTGCTCTACCATTTTTCTTTCACATTCTAGCTTGTCACATATAATGATTTCCAATGGGACATCCACAATTGCTTGCAATACATGAGCTCTCTCAATTTATATCAATCCACAAATTAAATACCTGCTCATAATCTCATGCAAACAAGTTAGTCCTTTAATCGTGTTGTCAATCAATACACCAAAACCCACTAGAGGCCTAGATGCTCTTTCACCGATACTACAATCGGCCATATCCTTCATTGATCAAGACTCATCCAAAGAATCTCCTGCCTTTGCTGACGTGACTTCATAATCAGCCATCCGAAAGAAATCCTTCTCCAATATTTGACCAGAAAGACAATTCATCCGATCATAACTCATTATATGGGCTTCAGCCGATGCCACACTGAATGACGAATCGGCCGATACTATTTCAACAGTATCGTCAGCCCACTGAATCAAACATTGATGCATAGTAGATAGAATGCAATAATTGGTATGTATCCAATCCTGACCCAGCAGCAAACTGTATGAACCTTTGCCATTAATAACGAAGAAAGTAGTAGGAAGGGTCTTACTGCCAATTGTGAGATCGACGCATAATGCCCCCAAAGTAGAAGATACAATCCCTTCGAAATCCTTGAGCATCATATCAGTCTTTGTCAGATCGTCCTGACTCTTCCCAAGTTTGCATAGCATAACATAGGGCATTATGTTCACAGCTGCACCTCCATCAACCAACATCTTTGTAACCGGCTTGCCATCAACAAATCCTTTTAAGAATAGTGCTTTAAGATGTTGTCTCTTCTCATCTTCTGGTTTTTCAAATGTCATTGGCAATGGTTCCAAATTCAACTGTGCCATAGCTTCCTCTAATTCTGGTTCATGATCTTCATCACATGGTGCCATAAACTCCTTTGGCATTATGAAAACCATATTAACTGGCGCAGCCAATGATTTAGAATCTTGATCACCATCGGCTCTGGGCTTAGCACGCCAAACTTGCGATTTGACTCCTTTCTTGCCAACTGTTCTAGACAATCGTGTGCATGCACTCTTCTTCCAGCAGGATCACGTAGCATGGTCCTGCCCCCCAGTCGATCATGTAGTGATACCTTTTTTCCTAGCCGATCATGCACGGGAGTGCGCTCACGTCGATAGGGTTCGTTACGTGGCTTTTTATATGATCGGCAGCCTTGACCATTGCATTCGGGACAATCATATGCCGATGGCAATGTCAACCCTTCTTCCTAGCAGTAGACAAAGAAAGGACACCTCCAATGATCTTTCTCACGATGTTCCTCCTCTTCTCTGCGCTGCCGCCTTTCACGATCATGCTGAAACTTATTCAGCCACATTTGAGACATAACCCGTCTACGTGGTGCCGATGATCGTCCAGCATCCTCTTGTGGACCCTTCCCTTTGACTTCATCGGCCGTTATCTGCGCTTTGGGGTCAACAGCCCCAGATTTCTTGGCCGATGATGACGTCAAAACCTTAGCTTGAGAAGGACCTTTGTCTCTGGCCACATCAACCATGTTCGTGGAGAAAGGATGACCGTCAATCTTCATCGTCTTCTTGGGAGTCTTAAATTTCAACCTCCCTTGCTCAAAAGCCATCTGAATTTGCTGCTGTAAGACTTTGCATTCATTTGTATCATGCGACGTGGCATTATGCCACTTGCAGTACTTCATATGCTTGAGCTCTTCCTCCGACGGGATCTTATGATATGACTTTAATTTGATCAACCCTTCCGACAATAACAAGTCAAAGATCTTGTCGGCTTTAGTGATGTCAAACCCATATGACTCAGGTTCTTTCTTCCCAAACGGACATGTCACTGGCTTCTTGCTGTTTTGTTTCCACTCAGCCGATGTGACCGTTTCTTGTTCCTCTTCAGAATCATCGTTAGCAGAATATTCCACATAGTTTATCTTCTTCTGAAAAGGCTTCTTGGACTCATAGGATCGAGTCTCTCCTGACATCCTAGCTGCAATCTGGCTAATGCTCTCAAATTCTTGAGACACATACTTGTCTTTAATGTGTGGCAGGAGCCCATTAAATGCCACTTCTGCCAACTGCTGATCAGACAAATCCAGACTGTAGCATCGGTTCTTGACATATCTGAACCTTTGAATGAAGGCAGCAACTGATTCATCGCTCCTCTGCCTTAAGCCAGTCAAATCGGTCAACATCAATTCAGTAATCCCAGAGTAGAAGAACTGATGAAACTATCTTTCTAGATTGGCCCAATATAATATGGAGTTTGCTGGCAAAGTGGTGAACCAAGCAAAGGCCGATCTAGACAAAGACAAGGAGAACAGACAGACTCTGAGTGCATCATGGTTGCACGCTTCTCCCAACTATAGAAGGAACCTGTTAACATGTTCCATTGTAGAAACTTCTCCCTGCCCCGAGAACTTTGTGAAGTCGGGCATCTTGTACTTGTGTGGGAGAGGAATCGGATTATAAGCCGGAGGATAGGGAGTCTTGTACATAACAGATTGTTGCTTTGGCCTCAAGCCAAACTGCTCCCTCATCACTTCAGCTATTTTTGTACTCCAATCAACTTGCTGATCTCCTGCTGGCACCTGCTGAGGAGAAGCCATGCTCGCTGCATTGGTCATCATCGCAAGCTGTTGAGGCATATGCATCATCGGCTGTCCAGCCGATTGCATCTGTTGCGCTTGTTGGGTCACCCGATTGTGTCTGCTGAGTCATCATCGGCTGTGGAACTGATGGACTAGCCGACTGTTGATCAGTAGACTCCATGTACGGTATACTGACACGCTGTATCTGTCCAGTTGCCTGATTGTGGAAAACCCAGCTGACTCCCTTCTGATGAGGAGATTGTGAAATCAATACCACTGAAGGAGACTGGGGCTGAAGCAGGATAGCAAGACGCTGTTGTGGGGTCATCGGCGGTGGTGCCGATGCATTAGCTTGAGCTATCATCTGCGGACTCCATGTACTTTGCACATTCGGCTGTGTTGCTGATGCATCCTGCTGAGCAACCATCGGCTGGGTGGCCGATGGACCAGGCTGAGGGGTCGCCGATGCATTAAACTACATCTTGGGTGGCGTAGAAAAGAAATCTGGATCCATGCCATACCCAGTAGCAGGATTCCATCCTTTTGGAAACACGGACGCAGACCCATCTTGCACAAATGTCGTAACAGGCGGAGTAGTCGAATAGATAGGATCTGCTGTAGCCGTCGACGCTGTAGCAGTAGTTTGTGGTGGTACCTGACTTTTACTCATCCCTGTCTGGCTGTTTTGAGCCGACAGAGCTGCTGCCATAGACACTTCCAAGGGAACATATTGTATCTGATCTGGCTGTATATAGTAAGGACCCATACACCCTGAAAACATGCCTTCAGCTAAAGTCTTGACCACTGCGTTGTGTACTGTGTTGCCCATAACTGTCGCACTCTTGATGAAAGCTTGTGCTACAGCTTGGTCAACCGTGTCCATCATCTTATTTTCATGTTGAGCCTCTGTCAATGGCTGGAAAGATGGAAGATTAAACTTCTTGATCACCTCACCAGACCTGGTGACGCTGTACGACTTGAGGCATTCACGTTTAAACTTTTCCACCAGCTCCTCATATTCATTTCTTTGTTCTTCTTTGAGCTTGTCTTCAGGAACAGGAATCTGGTTTTATTCATTAACTTGAGATTTATCAGTAATGTCCACCATGTTGAAGCTTTCGGTCCCACCAGGCATGCCAAAAGATGTGTTGACGCAAAAATCAACACAGTAGAATCCGAGGGCAAGTGTTCGCCAAGGTCCGAAAAGTCAACCAAGCGTGACAGTCAATTTGACCTGAAATTGACAAGGGAGAAAACAAAGTCAAATTCGAGAGCGTATCGGCTGGGATTCCGAATATCTCTCACACAGGCGTATCGACAGGCTCTGCCGGTATAGTAGATGACAAAAGGATATTAAATGCAAGCGCGTAATAAATGAGCGCGTCGGCAGGATCAGCCAATGCACTAAACGACAAAACCGGTTTGAGATAGCCGATTGCACTTATATAATAAAATCTAAGCTACGAATGTGCAACTTAGATAATGTAAACTAAAAAAATCTAAACCGGCTTTTGAGATAATAAAAGTGTTACTGCAAAACCTAAAGCCGATCTAATATGTTTTTAGCGGATAGATCTGATAATGGCCAAAAAGCATATGAAAACCTACAAAACTTGCCGATATCGATAATTTGTGAATAAATCTAGACGAGACGACAGCGATATGCCTAGAAGTCAAAGTCTATATAAACTCGATAACTTTTGAATAGATTTGAATGAAACCACAGCGATGCGCCCGGTAGCTAAAGCTCAAATATACTCGGTAAAACAAAAACTCACCAGCAAACCAGTCGCTCGAATGTGATGCGTTCTTGATCAACTTGAAAGAACTCGTCGAAAAAAGAAAAGAAAAGGCGAAGTCGCCGAAAAAGTGCAAAGAAATTGTAAATTGTTGTTGTATTGGATGTGTATCATGTTTTTCCGGTCCCTTACAACTGATATTTATAGCCTAGCGCTATCAGGTCCTAGCCGATCATGACAAACATTATTACTTGACTATAAAGAAAAGACTTGCTAAAAATAAACTACTTTAAATATTACAACCGAATCATCAAGAATTTCGTAGAGTCCGAGTTCTCTTCTTCTTCTCTGACTTCATCGGCAACTCTCCATCAACCGAGCACCAGAGCGGGCAAATCAGCATCTTCAAAGCATATTCTTCTGGCCCATTGGACGGATTCCATCAGCCAATTCCAACCCTGTTCATCTTTTGGTTTCTTCCAAGTCGGCCACTTCCACTTTACTAAAATCACCTTCCTTGATACGTGTCAAAAAAAACGATGTCAACAGTCAGCATTGCAGTAACTAGTATGACTGCAGCTACTCTCTCACCTTGCTATAATTAAGAGTAGCAAGCAGCTGGTAGCTAGTCTCTATCACGCTCATTGACAGAAGTAAATCCATGGTTTTGGAAATGGTTTGTTAATGGGTGGAACCCATGGATAATGCATTGGTTTGGATAGGTGCGGGGTGAAAGGAAGTCACAGTTCGATGTGATTTGGATTTATACGTTAATAAACAGGTTTGGAGTGGATATATTAATTATTGTATGCTGCATATGGGCTGGTGTGGGTACAACGTGGATTCCAGCCCATTTGCAGGGCGACCCGGCACGCTGCACGCTAAGCATGTGTGTGCTAATTAGCTGCATGCCTCGCCTGTTGCATGCTTGATAGATGCATGATGAGCTGAAACAGGCAAATTAGTACTGTATGTACAGGGGCAGCCAACTAACCCCCCATGGCATCCAGTCTTGGCCGATCGATAATGGAGGAGAGGAAATGGCATTAGATGCAAAATGCTTGTCCGGCCGGGAGAGAGGACGGAGTAGTCTAAAATTAAGGGCCGGCCGGGCAGGGGGTCACAACGACTAATGCATACACAAATTATTTTAGTGCCCGGTTTGGAGCTTCCTTGACTGCAATTAGGCCGGCCGGCCGCGACATCTTCATTACCGGACTGTCACGTGTACGATATTCACACGCACAATTTATCAAAATGCACTAGCTAGGTGCGGGCCGGGACTTGCTCCAGACCAAATCTTCAGTTTTGCGGTTTTGTAGTATTTTATTTTATATGCGCTTTGGATCGATTGATGATTACGGAACGCATGCATACAGCATCTTGCGTTTGTCGTCGTTTACTCATCGTGTGGGTTGGCCAAATGAAGATTCTGCATGGTTTGTGTTTACATAAACCATGCATGGGGTAAACCATGCATAGGGGAATATTTAAGGATTGGTTTGTGGTTTGAATTTATGGGAAAACTATTTTTATGAAGGGTTTATTTGTAAAAACATGGTTGCAAAACATTTTTTAAAGCCAGATAGTTGTCAAGTTTTAGGTTGCGGGAGAACAATCAATCCCGCCAGTTCCCCTTTTTTTTCTGTGTCGCCAGACAACCAGCTCACAGCCGGCATTTCCGAAAAATAAGGCTTCAAACTGTCCGCACTGGTCATACTTCAAATTCATACTCGAAAAAAAATATTTCATCTTAGTCATCAAGATTCTCTCCTCTACATTCAGTTCTCCCACAGCCATCCATCCTCTGTATCTCTACTCTATACCAACAACTATGTGGTGGGACCCACATTTCAATTTTTTCCACTCCTCCCCATTTTCTCTCTCTCCTCCCCCTCTCTTACGGCCGAACCTCCCTCCCTCATTCTCTCTCTCTCTCTCTCTCTCTCTCTCTCCCTCTGCCCCAGCCATCCCAGACCCTCCCCCACCGGCGGCACCCTCCCCTAGCCCGCCGGCGGCGCCCTCCTCCCTCCCTCCCGGCCAGCCCCCTCGCCGGCGCCGCACCTCCGAACCCCATCGCCGGCGCCAGGCGCCGCCGGCCTTCCATCTCTCCCTTCCTCTCCACCCTCACTCTCCTCCCTGCTACCTCGCCACGCGGCGGCGGCGGCCTGCGCCCTCCTCCCTCGCGCTCCGGTGGCCGGATTCGGCGCCGGGGAGCTCCGCGACGGCCATGGAGCTCGGGCGGCCGAGTAGCGCGCCACCACGGACTAGGCGGGCGAGCTCCGCGCCAACGCCCCCCTTCCCTTGCACTCCGGCGAGCAGAGGCACCGGCCGCAGGCAGGCGGCAGCGGAGGCCATGGCACGGCGTCCTCGGAGCTCCGCCGACACCAGCATCTCGGGCTCGGGGCCATGGCGAGGCGGCGGTGGCCCCCGCGCTGCGGCATCCATGGCGAGGCGGCGGCCGCGGCACCGTGAGCTCGGGCGGCCTGCTCCGTCGTGTGCCCCTCTTCCTTCTTCTACTTGTGCAGTTGCGCACGCTACGGACGAGGAGGTCCATGGTAGCGGTGCCGCCTCTCTCTCTCTCCGTCCCTCTCTCCCTCTTCTGGTTCTGCGCGGGAGGCCGGTAGCGGCACCCGGCTCTGGTGCTGCGGCATGGAGGAGCTTGGCGGCCCGCTGCCATGGCGCCACCGCTTGCGGGTGCCTCCCTCCCCATCGTCCCAGATCTCGGCATGCGGCGGCGATGGTTGGGATGGCGCGCACCCGCACTGGCCCCGCGCCCCGTCAGCCGATAACGTCTTCCTGCACGCGCGCTGGGAGTACCGTGCGGAGGCAGATACTGGATGCAACCATGCGGGGTAGCGTCCCCGACTGCAGCAAGAAAAATGCTACCGTGGTACTGGAAGAGGTTTTACCGTTCCTCCTCTCGTACCCGGTGCGGACAGCCTCAGCCCCTACACACACGCCAATGAATACTCACACCAGAAACTAATCGTTGTGACCAGACCATAGCACATTGTTGACATTTCTTAGCGCAATCACTAAGAATGGTTAATTCCCAGCAACGGCACCAGAAATGCCTGTTGGCGGTCCTTAGTTCAATCACTAGAAATGAGGGCGCCGAACCCATCCTAGCAACTGCACCCAAGGAGTGCCACTCTCGTGGTATAATCAATACGATTACAGATGGATCCGCAAGCGCACGGATATACCGTTGTAGCATTTCACCCGGAGAGTAAGGGTATCATCATTTATTTGTGTCGCAAAGGACGGCAGTGGCAAAGGTATTGTACTCGACATTAACCATGACATTGTGCCTCAAGAAATAGGCAATACTCTTACAGGGGTAAGTCCAGATAAAGAATAAGCAAGGGTAATGCGACACAGCACACATCCACACTCCAAGAGGAAGGAATAAAGGAGAGAAACTATAAAACAAAGGTCTACTCTATCCTATGTCAAGTCAGTTGGAGCTTAGGCTAGGTTAGGTGTCCTAGTGCTTCTATCCAAAGCTGGGGTTATGTTAGATCATGGTTAGGACTGCAGGTGCCAGGAAAATGGGATAGCGGGGAGAAGGTCCCGCACCGGAGTACATCCAATCCCGTTACCTCTTCGCATGAACTCCTACACCGAACCCGAACGTCATGGAGTACGCTAAACGCAACACCGCTGTTACGCCGGACAGACAGGGCTGTCACCACCTGCCGTCTACCCCAGTCACACCATGGAGCACAGTCATATCCAAAGGATCCCACATACCCGAGCACCATGCTCGTGTATGAAGTCACTACTCTAATGCCCCCAGGTCTCCCACCCTTCGGATGGACGAGTAAAACACTAGAGCAAGCCCGAAAGCACAACGAACCTCTATCCGTACCCGGATCATCTGGCCTAACCAAGACCGTAGCATAACTTATGAACGATCTAAGCATAGATTGATAAACTATTAAGATAGTAAAGCAACCATGGCAAAACTCTATATTATGAATAGAAGTCTGACAAGTCAGATACAAAGCCATACCAGGAGCCGAGGATTGCTCAATGACCCCGAGGACGACTTGCTCGCTAAAGAGAACTAGCCTAGCTCCACTACCAAGCTAAGAGCAAGAGAGAGGAGAGGCTTCTTGGAGAGAATGGAATGAAGTGTGTGTGTGTGTGTGTGTGTGTGTGTGTGTGTGTGTTGTGAGGGGGAGAGAGAGGCCCTATTTATACTACTTGGAGGTCGGTTTCCCGCCAACGCATATATGGAAGGTGATCAGGTGCCTTGGCAGCCACTCCTCCTCGAGATGCACATGGACATGTTGCAGGCCAGGTTCGACCAACCCTAGGGGTCGGCCGACCCCACCTGTCAGCCATTTGTTCTTATCCTTTGCGGGGTGGTTAATTCTTGGGATCTTATCCTTATCCTCTGGTGCATCTTGCATGGAGGCCCGTTTCCTCTGACATGTGGGCCCTCTTTGTAAGGATGTGACGCCGGATGTGATATTCTGCGTAGTTAAGTGGCATCTGCTGCGTGTTTTCGTCTTATTCCGCTCTTGCTCATCTAAAATGTACAAAACTCGAAAATAACTGTGGAGCAAGGTTAGTGATACAAATATGTGAGTAAGGCATGTAGTTTTCCTTTATTATTGAGTATAGTTGACGGGTGAAAATGGCACTTAAGCACCATCAACAACTCCCCCAAGCTAGCCCTTTGCTCGTCCCGAGCAAGGTTTTAAACATAGGTTGTTGATCAGGAGTTGCTACAATGTCGCATTCCTGACTTATGTCCAAGGCACAACCGAGTGTTCTTACCTTTAATCTGAATAAGTTGGCCTTGTTCGCACCATTTACCTTACTCCTGTGGGGCTTATAGCATCATCCTCATCTTTGGCGGTTGAGGGTCAGAACGGCTTGTAGAGTACCACTTACCACTCCTTTGTTCAACCGTCAATCCGGAGGTTTTTTATAAAGTTTTTGAAAAGAAATATTGTAGTTCCTCGGGTGATCTCTCGGATCGCTCAAATGTGTTTCATTCCTCACCAAGGCCTTTTTATGTGCCTTTGTTTTTTTTCCATCCTACTTCTAATGGCTCTTTTTTGTGCATCTGTAGGTATGGAGGAAATAGTGGCAAACTTGCTTCTCATATTTTGCTAAGTCAAAGACCGGATCCAAAGGACAAACAAATCATAAACCTTGATCATGATGTGCAAGTGTATGGATATTTTTGGTGGATGGTGGATGAAACTCTTTTATATGATTTCTCTCTTCCTTGTAATATTTTTGGTATGGGCTATATTTTATTTTTCTACTTTCTTTTTTTTTACACACCTTGTGGGTGTGTGGCACACCTTCTTTGGGTATGCATCTTTTCTCTCTTTCTCTTTTTTTGACATGCCTTGTGGGCATCTGGCATACCTTCTTTGGGTATGCATCTTTTATTTCTTTTTGTATAGCCCATACATTATGATGATAACTTTGGAGAGAGATAATCATGACACAACTTGGAGTTTTATTTGTGGATGGATAGGTGTACTTGCTATCTTCCAGGTGTAGAAGTATAGCATGTGAGTGGACGTGTACGTGATCTTAATCATGGGCGTATGAAGTGATTCTCACAAAGGGTCACAACAATTTGACAAAGCTCAATGAAAAGACAAGTTGCATATGTAGAAAAGGCTTTTCAAACTTGTAACTCATATGGCTTTGGATAGGAATTGCATATCACCAAGGAACTTTATTCTATTTTTGTATTTTTGAAAAGAAATACTACGGATATCAAGCATCACGTAGGAGAAGATCATAGCAACTCTTTTCAGCCATATCATAACCCATAACAACCTAGATTCGAATTCTGCTTTTCGCAACCCACAAGTTTCAAGCTTAAGGTTTGAACATCTAGCCACCAAACTCAGATCTTAGGGAGAGCACAAGGTTGTAACTAGGCATATGAAAGGAACTAACAGAGCAATTATTCATCATCTCAACAAGGAAAAACTACACATGCTTACTACACATACTGGAAAGCAAGTAAATAATTTTGGGTTTTTAAAGATTTTCTCAATTTTTATTTGATTTTAGTTATGCAATTTTTTATGGATTTTCATAATTTTGCAATTTTTTGTTTGGTTTCATGCAAAGTTTTGGAAAGCGGTAAAGGTAGAGTTTGATACAAGGTACCTCTCATGGGGGTCCTCCCCCAAGCTAGCTTCAGGCTCACTGCTGTTAGTTGGGGTTAAACCCAGCCCAACGGTAGTAGGCCCTCCGCTCCTCCTGGGATTGCTGCTGTTGCTGCTCCAGGTTGCGGATCCTCTCGCCAGTGTATCATTGCCAGTTCCGGGTTGACTCGATGTGCTGGCCCAATGACTCGTCGATGTTGGTGGTGCGCATGTTCAGCTCGCCCATATGCCGAGTCAGAGTGGCAAAACCTCTGGACGAAGCTGTACGTCGCGGGGGTCCGCTGGAGCTGGAACTGGTGGACCGGTGCCTTGAGGCCTGCCGTGCCCACTCGGTGGAGCTGGCACTCTGCCATGACGAACCTCCAGCCTCATATTGCTGTGGTTGAGGCTGAGGTTGCTACTGCATGAACTCTTCCCTTCTGGCCCTGCTTCTTGTTACCCTGCCAGGAAGACCAGAAACACTATGCCGGCGGCTCTCCTCTTGTGGAACAAGAGGGATGGTTAGCGAACGGCAGTCATACAAATGATATCTCACATTTGGCAATGGGATTTCATTTGCATAACCAAGCAAAAAGAAAATCAAGGAGTCATCCGGACCTTTCTTGAGCGTGTGGCCTTGAACCAAGTATGCCTCATCGATCATAACACGGGGCTCCTCAATGAAAGGAACAGGGTTCCCATCTAAGATTCCCATGTTTGATGCGATGCGGGTAACCAAAGAAGTGCATTCAATAGGACCCGTCATCCGAAAATTTGTGAGCCATTGCTTAACCATTGCTTGTGTGGGGGAGATTCGGATCTTATTGACCATGGCATATAATATCATCAACTCATCGTTGCACACTGGTCGTGGATCATCTCTTGGAAAGAGAGTGATAGCCATCCACTTGTGCATCAAACGAAGAGTCGGTTTTGAATGTCATTACACCGAGGTGCAAACTTGCCATGAACAACTTGACTCGAAATCAAACCCCAAAACTCATGTCGATCAAAACCGCGACAAGCTTTTGCAAGGGAAACTAGCAAGCGCGCGCTAAAACCAAGGAGGTGACTGAAATTTCTCCAATTAAAATAGCGTTCAACTCCAAAAAGTCGGAAAGAAACACCATCGTCCACCTCCCGAAGAGTGCAAAGAAACTAGATGGTGAGGAGACGAGAACCATTATCCTCAACGGGCACAAAACCATCCCATCCAACCGCATGCCAAACACGAAAGAAGTCAACGTCCATACCTGTTTTCTCGAGAAGGTCTAGATCGAAGGCTCTGGTATGACCAAAGCTTCGATTCTTGATCATGGCGTAGGCTTGACGCTCGCGGTCATCTTGCAAGTCAAGGTACGGTGCATCATCTTCATCTATTTCTATGTCCTCGGCTTGCGGTTCTTCAGCTTGCTCCTCGAACTGTTCTTCTTGTACGTCTTGCTCATAATCCATTGTAGTCGGTGTTGATACAGGTTCGGGGGAATGATGAGAGCTCGACACGCCCTGCGAACGGGACGAGCCCAACCTCGTCATTCTCTTGAGAGCTCCGGAAATTTTCCGCCCTGCACCTCTCATGCTTGCAACAAGAACGAACAAGAATGAACGAGAACAACTCGATTCGGGTTATGTTAGCGAAATCAAAATGAAATTCTTACCCGAGAGTTGTTCCTCCAAATATGTGATCAATCTTGCAGCAAAGAAATGAGAGAGAGATTTCTTGAAACCAAACTTGAGTCAAAATCCAATGGAAACCCGAGCAACTTGTGAGAGGGAGTGTGAGTGAAGGAAGTGAGCATGAGAGCTTCACACCCCCCTCTCAGCCTCTAATAAAGGGAAGATGGCGCGTGCACCATGGAAGAGGCCGGCCACAACGGCTACGGAGCCGTTGGAGAAGGTGGGGCCTACCCAACGGTCACCTAGGGTCGGCCGACCTGTGGGGTCGGCCGGCCCCATGGTGGGCCCGCTGGGTCTCCCCTTTGGCCAGGCATCTCTTCAACGGTCAAATATTTTGAAAATGTGGTGCACAGCCAAAGTTTGCTCAAAAAGATGTTCAAATTCATTTTCCAAAAGATTTCAAAACTCAGAAAAATGTTTTTGGTATTTTTGTTTAAGGAAAAAGGTGCTAGAAAAATTCCAGCATGTAGAAAACAATTTTGAAAATTTCAAACATGCAGTGGAGAAAAACAAATAAGGTGCAAAGAAAATGTTGAAAAGCGGATGAAACAAACATGAGATAAATACCAATTTACCTTTGGCAAGGGCGCATCGTTTAAAGTCCGACGTGTACGACTTTTCTCCATCCTTCTTATCATTCGTCAGCTCGTCCTGGAAAACTGGATGAGGCCGAACTCTCGACCTTCCGCCACACCGTCTTTTCTTTCTTCTTTCTTTTAGGTGCGGAGGGTCGTTGTTCTAGCTGGGGTTCTAGTGCACCCCAGAGTGCTTGCCCTTCACTATCTTATTGGATCATGAAGCGCTGCTCTTCCCTTTTCTTAAACCTGAAAAACATATCCTCCCTTCCGACACGGAAACGGATTTCTCCCTTTTCGACAGCGATCCTTGCCTTGGCAGACCTTAGAAAAGGTCGCCCAAGTACGAGGTCGACTCTGAGGTCGCCCTCCATATCCATTACCACAAAGTCGGCAAGGACGAAGGAGTCTCGTACTCGTATGAAAATGTGTTCGGCTATCCCTTCGGGATACCGAATGGTTGAATCTGCAAGCTGTACGGGCATAGTTGTTGGGGAAAGAGCAGGGTATTCAAGTGCTTCATATATTACCTTGGGCATTATATTCATGCTTGCCCCCAGATCGCATAGGCATCGCTCGAAGCATTTGATGTAGATCGAGCAGCTGATTATGGGGACCCCTGGATCCTCTTGCACCACTGCTACCATGCCATCCCAAACGTCGTTCCTTGGGGGATAGTACCTACCTGCATGGTTATTGCGAGGTGGCCTCCGGGACGAGTTACCCCGTCCGGTAGACACCATGCTGACATTTTCAACGGGAGACTCGGGTTGCCCCAGGATCTTCCCGCTCTCAACAGCAGGTAACGAAGCAGCAATTTGAGCAAGAAGAGATTCAACCTTTTTATTGAAACTTGACTGGTTTTTAAGAGTTGAAGACAAAGCTTCAAGCTTGACATTTAAATTCTCCAGGGATTTGTCATTGGCCAAGAGCTTTTTATTTATATTTTCGTTCATTTTAACTTGGCCAAGAACAAGTTCTCTCAAGGGAGGTTGGTTTGAATTGAAATTCGAATTATAAGAAGGATTGTAGTTATTACCTCCCTGAAAAGGTGGACGTGGCTGGTTCCACCCCTGGCCTCCTTGTTGTGGACGGTACCCGTTGTTGTTGTTGAGGTAGGCGCAGTCTTCACGGGTTTCAGGGCAATCGTTCCCCAAATGTCCATCGTTACCGCAGACTTCGCACGTGAAGTGTGAACCCATGGCGTAAACGGGAGCATGGATCGGTTGTTTGCTCCCTTCCTCCATCTTCTTGATTAGGAGGTCCAGCTTCACGGCAATCATATCCGTCTCTTTGACGGTATGCATGCCTTTGGTGCGGGGTTGGAGTCGTTCATCGCTCCACCCCTGATTGGAGACCATCTTCTCGACCAATGCTTTGGATTTGGCGATAGTCAGGTCGAGGAAGGCTCCTCCAGCAGCGGCATCGATATTAGCTCGAGATGTCGTCGTGAGCTCGTTATAGAAGCTTTGCAGGATAAGCCACTCATCCATGCCATGATGAGGACAGGTCAGGATGTATTCCTGCAGCCTCTCTGAAGCTTCTGGGATGGATTCCATCCCCGTCTGCTGGAAACTTGAAATTTTCCCGTGCAGGGCATTTGTTTTGCCCAGCGGGAAGAATTTTGCGAGGAACGCCTTGGAGCATTTGGCCCAGGTGTCGATGTCCTTTTCTTTATAAAACCACTGTTTCGCCTTTCCTAGGAGGGAAAAGGGAAACAGACAAAGCTTGACAACGTCGGCGGCGACACCCCATATGACAATGGTGTCGCAGAGCTCTAGAAAGTTCTGCAAATAAGCATTTGCGTCCTCATTCGGCTTGCCACAGAATGGGCTAGCCTGCACCATGTTGATGAGGCTTGATTTCAGCTCGAAGTTCACGTCCCCGACATTGATGTTGGGGCCAGTGGCCACATTGTCGGTGGAGGGGACGGAGAACTCGCGGAGAGTCTTTTCAGCCATAGCCTCAAGAACAAGTGGTGCTTCCGAAATGGGTTCCTGTGCCGGGAGGATAGCGAGAGGAGGAATGACGCGAGGTCGTGTCCTTTTCACGAGCCTCTATGGATTGTCTTGTGTAGTTTTCTGGCAGAGAGAAACCGGTCATACACTACCCCTGTCTTCTTTCAAATCAAAAATAAAAGAAGACATAAAGTGACATTAGCCTGAAAGAGTAAAGACTATATCCTGAGTACAAGGTCTAAGTTAATATCGGCACAATATCTTTGTTCACATGCTGTCCAAGGCAACGGCGCCAGAAATGCTTGTTGACATTTCTTAGCGCAATCACTAGGAATGGTTAATTCCCAGCAACAGCACCAGAAATGCCTATTGGCGGTCCTTAGTGCAATCACTAGAAATGAGGGTGCCGAACCCATCCTAGCAACTGCACCAAGGGGTGCCACTCTCGTGGTATCATCAATACGATTACAGATGGATCCGCAAGCGCACGGATATACAGTTGTAGCATTTCACCCGGAGAGTAAGGGTATCGTCATTTATTTGTGTCCCAAAGGACGGACAGTGGCAAAGGTATTGTACTCAACATTAACCATGACATTGTGCCTCAAGTAATAGGCAATACTCTAACAGGGGTAAGTCCAGATAAAGAATAAGCAAGGGTACTGCGACAGCAGCACACATCCACACTACAAGAGGAACGAATAAAGGAGAGAAACTATAAAACAAAGGTCTACTCTATCCTATGTCAAGTCAGTTGGAGCTTAGGCTAGGTTAGGTGTCCTAGTGCTTCTATCCAAAGCTGGGATTATGTTAGATCATGGTTAGGACTGCAGGTGCCAGGAAAATGGGATAGCGGGGAGAAGGTCCCGCACCGGAGTACATCCAGTCCCGTTACCTCTTTGCATGAACTCCTACACCGAACCCGAACATCGGGGAGTATGCTAAATGCAACACCGCTGTTACGTCGGATGGACAGGGCTGTCACCACCTGCCGTCTACCCCAGTCACACCGTGGAGCACGGTCATATCCGAAGGATCCCACATACGCGAGCACCACGCTCGTGTATGAAGTCACTACTCTAGTGCCCCAGGTCTCCCGCCCTTCGGATGGACAAGTAAAACACTAGAGCAAGCCCGAAAGCACAACGAACCTCTATCCGTACCCGGATCATCTGGCCTAACCAAGACCGTAGCATAACTTATGAACGATCTAAGCATGGATTGATAAACTATCAAGATAGTAAAGCAACCATGGCATAACTCTATATTATGAATAGAAGTCTGACAAGTCAGATACAAAGCCATACCAGGAGCCGAGGATTGCTCAACGACCCCGAGGACGACTTGCTCGCTAAAGAGAACTAGCCTAGCTCCACTACCTAGCTAAGAGCAATAGAGAGGAGAGCCTTCTTGGAGAGAATGGAATGAAGTGTGTGTGTGTGTGTGTGTGTGTGTGTGTGTTGAGAGGGGGGGAGAGAGGCCCTATTTATACTACTTGGAGGTCGGTTTCCCGCCAACGCATATATGGAAGGTGATCAGGTGCCTTGGCAGCCACTCCTCGAGATGCACCTGGACGTGCTGCAGGCCAGGTTCGGCCGACCCTAGGGGTCGGCCGACCCCACCTGTCAGCCATTTGTGCTGATCCTTTGTGGGGTGGTTGATTCTTGGGACCTTATTCTTATCCTCTGGTGCATCTTGTGTGGAGGCCCCGTTTTCTCTGACATGTGGGCCCTCTTTGTAAGGGATGTGATGCCGGATGCGATATTCTGTGTAGTAAAGTGGCGTCTGTTGCGTGTTTTTGTCTTATTCCGCTCTTTCTCATCTAAAATGTACAAAACTCAAAAACAACTGTGGAGCAAGGTTAGTGATACAAATATGTGAGTAAGGCATGTAGTTTTCCTTTATTATTGAGTATAGTTGATGGGTGAAAATGGCACTTAAGCACCATCAACACACATCCTGGATCGCGGACCATGGCAATCCAGATAGTTTTAACACTGCAGAGTGTGTATATTTTACTCATACGATATGCAACATGTGACATCCCGGCCCAACAAGGATGAATTTGAGCCCACTAGTGGCCCAAGTGTGAGTGGCATGGCATGTGTGGGTAGTTGTCTCACCTTGCTAGTTGAGAGTGATTGTCACCAACATATAAACCCGAGTGCCAAGTGCATTTAAGCCCCCGGGTTAACCCTTTTACGCAAAGCGAGGACGAAAGCGTAAGCGGTGTTGGTGCGAGTGCATGTCTTACTCAACGTGAGAGTAGGACTTAGCCATATTTGGGACTGGGGTGTTACAATTGGTATCAGAGCCGACCCTCGCGGTTACACGTGTGTGTGCATGCTAGGGACGTGGACATGTGGTGCATGGCGTGTGTGGATCCTTGTGTGGGCACACGACATGGCATATGTGCTGGTACTAGGCGCATGGACAGCATGTACCAAGAGGGAAAGTTCCTGGACGATTGCCCCAGTGTGTGCGGGTATGTTGACGATGAGGACGTCAGTTCCTTTAGGGGGGTGTATGTGACATCCCCGCCCAACAAGGATGAATTTGAGCCCACTAGTGGCCCAAGTGTGAGTGGCATAGCATGTGTGGGTAGTTGTCCCACCATGCTAGTTGAGAGTGAGTCTCACCAACATATAAACCCAAGTGCTAAGTGCATTTAAACCCCCGGGTTAACCCTTTTACGCGAAGCGAGGACGAAAGCTTAAGAGGTGTTGGTGCGAGTGCGTGTCTTACTCAATGTGAGAGTAGGACTTAGCCATATTTGGGATTGGGGCGTTACACAACGCATCCAACGCGAGCTACCAATGGAACGTGCATAATAAGGTCCATTCCCAGCCAAACATAGTCGATATCCACCCACCTCTACCAAGGGCCATGACTTTTAGCAAGTATTGCATGCTATCAAGTATTTCAACTTCATTTTATGGTCAGACCATGGTACTCACTTTCTCGGGTGCTCCTGGCTTTCAATTGCCGCCGCCGCCACTGCCGACCATCTCATACGCCCTATAAGGAGGAAGAGGAAGGGAGGCTGGCGGAGGAGGCGGGCGAGACGGCGATGAGCTCCGGCGATAGGGGAGCTGCCATAGCCGGGCAGCAAGGGTCCATCTAGCGGGCGGCATCTGGGCGGAGAAGCGAGGCTGTGGTGACAGGCAGCAGCTCTGGCGGTGAAGGCGCCGCTGGAGCCGGGCAGGACAGCGATGGCGGCGGCGGGGAAGGTGAGAGTTAGGGTCTATGATTGGGCCTGATGGGCTTTTCTCAGCCGGGGTGGGTGGCAAGGTGGTTAGGCGCCACTTTAGTTGCACGGAAGGGTCCTGCCACCCACCCTCAGCATCCTTCTTTCTTCCTGTTGTCTATTGAGATATTGCCTAATAAAAGTCCAGTAACAATAAAGCTCAACGTAATTACAAACAAAAAATATAATTTTTACATTAAATATCTAAATTAAATTTTGGTTGCACCATTATGCTTCTTATAGTCAGATCTTTGAGATAAGACCACAATTGAACATATTTGGATGAAATTTTTCTAGAACAATTTTTTTAAAATGCTAGAACAATTCTTCCTTAACCTGGAATAATTTTCCAGCTTCATGGTAAATTGTTCCACCTTCAGGAAAATAATTTTCCACATAGAAAATTATTTAAATATATCCTAGCGTGGTCTTGTTTTGAAGATCTTGTCATGAGGATCGGATCACAATGGTGCAATCAGAATTTAATTTGGGCACCTGGTTTGGAAGTATGAGTGTTTTTCTTCGAATTGAATTGTTTGGGGTGGGCCACCAAAACTGCCCGGAGGACCAAATGTGAATGATTTTGATAGTTGGAGGGCCACCTGGTTTCCAGTTCAGGGTCCAAAGGTGGACTTTCGTGATAGTTGAGGGACCACCAATGGACTATTTCCTCCCACATATGACCGGCCCGTTCCAATCTGACGGTCCATGATTTTCAGGCCCAATAACACAAAAGGAGAAAAGAGGCCCATGCTTATCAACTGGAGTAGTCTGGGCCCACACAAAGAGGAGATTTCCTCTCCGGCCCCCAACCAAGTTGCCCTCTGTATGCCGTTCGCTGCTTCCAGGATGAAGTGGTGGGACTTTTTTCATTTTTATATTTAAAAAAATTAAAATTTCAAAAATATATGGTCGTTCCAAGAAATTTCAAAAATGGACTCCTATCGCCCATGGGGAGGGCGACAGGCCCCCTGTCAACTGGGATGACGACCTAGATGATTTCATGCCATGATGTATAACATATGATGTTCATCGGTTTAAAATGTATTCGCATTTAGTATTGTTAATGTTGTATTATGCTTGTATGTATGTCTCGTACCTAACTTGCATTCACTGGACATGTACATAATGTCGAGTTTGAATCATAGTTAGTCCTAATGGAGCATCGAAGCATAAACATACCATCTATCGTATGTAATAGAAAATACGAGAGTGATCAGAGACGAACGTTGAAGAGTACAAATAAGCGGTCCACAGCTATCTCATTACAAATAAACATCAGATATATCTAACCACCCCTAGGGCGTCGGACCCTCTTAGCCCTCTGCTGGGCACGGACATGGCCCTCGGAGTAGGTGTGACAATCTGGAGACCTCACCTGTCGCTCAGGACGCAAAAGGGGCTGCGGTGTATGCTGCTGAGAGATCCCAAGTGGTGCTCCTCCTAGCTGTGAATACCCCAAGACATTGGGGTCACCGTGCGCGCCAGGTGAGTCTGGAGTCAAGCTGTCGAGTTCGTCTAAGGTGATGCCCTCGTTATCTGGAATGAACATACTCGAAACAAACCCTGCGTAACATATAAACGTAAACCAACATATGTTGCGTGGTAAATTAGTGAGTGTATTGAGATAGTGTTTTGTACCAGGTCGAAAGGAGGAAGAAGGTCCGGCGCCCGCATCGGGGTAGAATCCTACGCATAAAATGTGGATGTTAGCGTACGCTCGTGTCTTCCGTCATGACATGTAGAAACCGAAATACGAAATATAAACTAACCTGTGTAGGCCGGTATCTGTGGCCCCGGTACCATCCCTAGATACTGTCCGCCAACTGGTGGTGCCCCTCTAAACATTCCAGTATGGCCAAACGCAGTAGCTGAATCGTATCATGTTTGTGATATTAGTAAATATGTAGCAACACTTGATCTAATTTTAAAGAGATATCTACGTTACCTGCAGTTGTGTAGTACTGAGATGTCAGGTGGTGCGTGGTCGCCGGACACAGGAACGATGACGAGGCCTGGGACGACCCGTGGCTGTCTTCATACTGCACACGGCTTCCCAAGTTGTGTAGTACTGAACGCAACTGGTCACGCTGCCTCGACCATGCCTCTGTTTGCTCAAACTGGGTCATTGGGGATCCGGCACGTACCCTCGTCAGGTAAGTCGAGCAATCCGTCTCCATCATGTTGCAAAGGCGAAACTGCATCCATTAAGTAAAGGAACAGTTAGTAACACATGAATTATCTTATGATTATTAATATATATGCAAATATGATCAAGAGACTCACCACGCCAGCTAGTGCCTCCACGTGGTGCCAGGCATAGCCATCCTGAGGCCTCGCCTGGTGTGCCTGCGGGTGAGTGTCAACATAAACCAGATGAGCCCGAGTCCGGGGTAAGTACCAGGTGAGGTAAGCCCTAAAGGAGCTGTCTGTGTGTGGTCCTGTTGGATGGACCAAGTGCTCGTCTGCCTGTTCCCATTGATCCACCCACGGCTGCATCTTGGTGAGCCAATCAGCTGAGCACGGCAGGCCACTCCTTGACAACCTACAAAAGTGGACCACGAAAAATTGTTAGATTCGACATGAATGTATGAGCCAAGTTCATTCATAATTACCTATGGTCCTGGCGACTGACACGCTCCAACGCGGTGGGCACCGAAAATTCCTGGCGTTGCCCAAACTGTCTCCTGACTCTCCAGGGGCAATATGCCTCAACCGCGATGTCGTAATCCAGGACGGCTGTAGTAAGCCATAGGTTCGCATTCGTGGAGCAGTGTGAAGATAGGCCTGCTGGTGCACGGGTAGCCACAGCCTCTGGGCTGTAAGGCTCCCAGACAACGTCCTCAAATGTCAGCATGTCGAGCTCCGAAATAAACTCAGGATATGCATGTCTAACCTGCGCATGCGCCCAGAACCTCTGCAGTTCGAATAAGTAAAATTAAAACTGCTCATGCATCGTGTAACAATGAATAACAAATTTAGATTTGTTGCGAACGTACCTGACGCCAGATCCAGAGAGTTCCCATAGTGGGCATGTCGTCCTCCTCGTTGCCGTACATGGCCTCGTGGTAAGGCTCGTGGCTGACGATGGGCTGACCAACGGCTAACCTCTCGTACGACCAAAGTAGCAGTAGTAGTGGGCACCCTGCCAGGATAGCGTTCCCATGTGTCTTCCTGCAGTCATCGCAGAGTCCACGGTAAGTGGCTGCAAGTACCGCCTCACCTCAGCTGTAGGACGGTACATCCTCGTCCCCATCCACAATCTCCCGTGCATACGGAAGGAGAATCATATCGACCGAGTTGCCATGAGTGTTGTTGAACATGATGTAACCAAACAACCAAAGCAGGTACGCCTCCAGTGATCTATTCAAACTGTACTCATCGGCATCCGCAGGCAACAGGGTAGGCTGCATAAACAATTAAGATTAATGGTTTCAACTGACAATGCAACATGTGAATTGTAACAATTAAACTTAAATATGAAATTAATATGTACTGTAAACTGTAGGAACCAGGTCTTCGAAGGACCTGCTACTCGCAGGTGCGGGTTGATCGGACCTGCTTCTTCCACGCGGTGAACCAGGGCAAAACGGGCCTCCAGGTCATCCTTCCACGAGGCCGCCTCCACACGCGGACCTACAGCCACCCCGACGATAGGGAGGCCGAGGAGGTAGGCCACGTCCTACAGCGTAGGAGTCATCTCCCCACACGGGAGGTGGAACGTGTGTGTCTACGGCCTCCATCTGTCAACGAGCGCCGTCAGGAGGGATCGGTCGAGCTGAACAAGCCCACCCTCGACAAGACGGCCCAGAGTCAGTAGACCGGACTCACGTAACCTACAATAAACAAAATTGTCGAAAGAAAGGAATACCGACGAATACATAAGTGATAAACAATAATATTTCATTACATACCTGTCAACCCAATCGTGGTGTATAGAGATCTGCTCCCCAGGTGGACGAGGACGTAGCACCTCTAGGGCTCGGCGCTCAACTGCTGCAAAGAAAGACATGTGGCTGGAGTCGATAACTGGGTCTAGCAAGGAGTCCATCTCCATACCTACATTCAAAAATATATGAGAACACATAGGTACATATATGTTCCATACAAACTGGACGCATGATATTTAAACATTACAGATAGGTTCGATACAAACTAGACGCATGATTGATACATAGGTACATATATGTTCTATACAAACTGGACGCACGATTACTACATATTACAGATAGGTTCGATACAAACTCCACGCACGATTAGTATATAGGTACAAACTGCACACTGGTGGATCATGACACCGAGTGCCTTCCACGAGCAATTCTCGCCGATGGTCGTCTGAACATAGGAGGTGCTCCATCTCTGGGATTTCCGGAAGGACCGACGTCAGCAGCATCGTGAAGTGCATTCTGAGGACACTTCTTGTAGTTGTGACCCAATGCTCTACATTGGCTGCAACGCTTTTGTGCCTTGCTTGCCTCGGACTCGTCCATACCATTCCGAATACGACGTGTCTGACGACGGCCTTTGCCTTTCTTAGTGGCTGGATCAGGAATAAACATCTTGTCCACATTATCCTGAATGAAAGGTCTCACTATTCCAATCCCGTATACCTCATGTCCCCAGGTGGAAACAGCTGCTTCCTTGCTGAAGTAATGTGAAACAAATACTCCTGGCTGCAACCCAGATTCTGCACATGTAGCAAATGAGATGCGAACATGGAAAATGCAATAACTTAGGCTTCATGCAGGAGCAGAAGGCTTTGCCATCTACTGTAATCAAACTCTCTTGTACCACCCTATCTCTACGGATACCACGACCAGTTCTATCCTTGCATAGAACCTCAAATCTATGCTCCATTGTACCTATCGATATGACGCGGTGTAGTTTGGCCTTTTCTATCTTCTGTTGCATATATTATGTCACTCTTGTGCAAAACTGAATTTGGGGGTTGCTGATGTTTATGCTTCAGCCATGTAATGCTCTCTGAAATACTTCATGCACCCATACATGATGAACTCAACAATTCCCACAAGAGGAAAGGCACGACAACGCCGCATAATCATATTGAAACACTCGTGTATGGTTCGTTGTCTGAATACCATACCGCATTCCGTAAGTATCATAAAGGAATGACCATTTCTCCTTAGGGGCACCTCGAATACAGTGTGAAAATGGCTTCTCAATTGAATTCGTAGCCTCTGCAGCCTGACTCGTGCTGGTTCCTGATGCCCTTACCTTCACTTGCTCTGCAGTCAACTGATCAAGCATCTGCCATAAAGCATTGAATTTTCCCTGTTGATTTTTGATGCACAACCTCTTAAACATGTTCTTAAGATCCTTGTTCTTGAAGTGGTCATAGAAGTTTGCACCCATATGCCTAATGCACCACCTGTTGTGGACAACGGGACATAATGGAGGCGTTGTCGCAGTTCCGCGTTGCAATTTCATTATTGATTGTAGCAGACCTGCATGCCTATCACTAATAAGTCACACATCTGGACAAGCAGCAACAACATGAACCTTCACTCGTTCAAGGAACCAATACCAACTGTCTAAGTTCTCATTCTCAACAAATGCAAATACGAGCGGAACTATTTGGTTATTGCAATCTATCCCGATTGCGGTGAGTATCTGACCTTTATACTTTCCAATCAGAAATGTGCCATCAATGCATATCACCGGAAGACAACACTGAAATGCCCGTAACACAGGCACCTAGGCAAAAGAAGGCTCGTTGCAGAATGCTTTGTCCCCTAGTCACGGCTAGTACGAGGTATGTGTCATAAAAGCTTCTAGGATTTCTAGCAGCAACCTGGGATAACATACGAGTTAGGTTATCATATGATGCCTCGTACTGTGCCGAACCGCATCTCGAACACATTTTGTTTAGCCCGCCATGCCTTCAAATAACTAATGGTGTACTGGTAAGTCTGCTCAATGTGTCGAACAATCATTTTTGGCTCATAATTTAGGTTGTCCATAATCAACCCCTTATATTTGCTTTGCAACAAACTCGCATGATATATTGCGATGCAAGGCTGAACTTCTGACAGCAAACAAGTGTGCTCTATCACAATGGAACATTTCCAGTTCGACTTCCATTTTCCCTTAAATGCATGTACTCGCCATGGACATCCATCATTCACACACTTCACCTCATATTCTTTACTGTCATACTTCACAACTCTAAATTCTCGCTTAAATGATATTGCCCATAGTCTCACAGCATCTTTTACGGCTTCAATGTTTGGATATGTTACACCTTGCACTACCTCATTCCCTCTGTACTCTCCACTCCTGATTTCATACGTCTTCTACGACATGATTGCCAAAACCATGCTCCTTCCACTCTTTTGGCAATGAGTACTGCTCGTCATAAGATGAGCCCTCATATTCTTCCATCTCCATTGCGGCTTGGTCCTCTGCCTCCATCTCGTCCACGATGCTATGTATCCTCTCTCCCTCATCAGCAAGGCCCTGTGGTCCGATGTTTTGGTTCTCAATCTCTTCTGACTCATCTTGCTCAACATAGTTGGTCTCTCTTCGAATACTCGGAGTTGCTTGATCTGCACCATGTCGGATTTCATTTTGTGTCTTCTCCCGAGTTTGAACAAGAATGACCAGAGGCCACCCACGCTCTAGAGCTGCTTGTATGGACTTCTGCCAGTCATCAGTGCTGTGTCTCATCATCAATTCCCATAAATCACTTTCTACTTCCCAATTAACAAGAGAATGGACGGTCATCACATGACTCTCTGGATCAACACGGAACCCACGCTGCAGCCACTTATATATGGAACCAAAACTCCTCTCCAGAGGTTTATCTATGGCGCTGGATGTGCACTTAAAGGCAGAAAGGTTTACTCCATTTGGCCCATACAAAACATTGTAGTCACCAAAAAATACTTAAAACTGCATCTTGCTCGACATATCTGTATATCAAAGAATACTTATCGAGTTATACTCTTTACTTCACTACCTTATTCAATAATCCGTAAAAACTAAGTATGGATTTCAACTATAACATTTAAGTATTCATAACTACGTGATGGCACTCAAATTCTATACTGCATATGTGAAATTCTATTCTAAATCGTAATTAATTTATAAACACGTCTCTAATAGTACTCAATTGTAATAATTAATGCGTATTCTTAATTTCCTAAACTAATAATAAACGTGTATCCTTAAACTCCTACTTAAATTGGTTCTACTATAGCACTAATTAAATTTAATTACTCTACAATATCAATGGAAAAATATATAAGTTAAATATAATTACCTGCATATCACAAGGTGCGCAATCCGGTAGGGCTTCGCCGCTTCCCTTCTCCTCACCCTTCTTTTTTCTGGAATTTTGGTGAAATTTTTGGGCTCAAATGAGGAGTGAATGGGGGTGAGGGGCTTATATAGAGGGGGGCCTGTCACCCGAGGGGGGGCGACAGTCGCCCGTTGGGGGGGCGACCCCCCCCCCCCGCCGCCGAGCCCCCGCGCCGCGCTGACCGAGGCCCTGTCGCCCGAGGGGGGCGACAGGCCCCCCTGTCGCCCATTGGGGGGGCGACCCCCCCGAGCCCCGCGCCGCGCTGACCGAGAACCGATTTGTAAATATTTTTTTACAAAAAAGGTCTGTCGCCCCCTGCCTGGGCGACAGGGGCCCACTTTTAAAATTTTTTGGAACAGCCATATATTTTTAAAATTTTATTTTTTTTAAATATAAAAATGAAAAAAAAAAAGACAATGGCGGCGGCGCAGGCGGTGGGCCGAGGTCGCGGTCGGGAGACGAAGGGGAGGAGCTGCCTGTGCCGCGGCAATGGATGGGGTACCGTCCGCGAACGCCTGGCACCAGCTTACTCGACACGCCGGCCCATTACTGTCAGGTAACCAGGGCTGCCGAGCTTTTGCTTATTGTGCCTTCTGGTGATCCTGCGAGATTAGGGTACAGCAGCAAGCAAATACAGGCTAGAAATCGTTGGAAATACGCAGACCAATTCGATTCATATATATATATATATATATATATATATATATATATATATATATACACAGCCTTCGTGGGGTCAATCCGCCATTGAATTTGGGGTGGAAAACCGTCCGATTCATGGTCAGGGGAAAGTGCAGCAGGGCGGGTGCACAGTCCGCTTGTGCACATTGTAGCTTTCGCTGCATCTGTCAGCCTTATCATCCATTTACATATCACAGGCTTGCACTATAAACAAGTGGAACTCAGGAGATGCTACCTTCAAGGATGAACTCATTAAGCTTGCAGAGTACAGATAGATTATTTATACCAACCACCACCGTTGCAGTCTACAAAGGTAGTAGCAAAGTAAACATTATTTTTGCGATTAGTAGCAAAGTAAACATAAATTCACGCAACCAACTCAATAGTAGTATTCGCACATGTGCCCACAACAACAACAACAATACAAGAACAAACCAAATACCAAGTTCATCAGAGTACTTCAGGTTGCAGGCGGGGCGGGTTGTGGCTAGCCGCAAACCCAAAGAGCTCGCTGCTAACATATTTTTGTGGGTTTGAGGATGTCCGCAAAGTCTAACACGCGGGTGACAAATCATTCGTGGGCTTTGCGGCAGAAAACTTAAACCCGCATGTCCCGCATCGAAGGCAATTGGCTGGCTTGCCCGGACAGGCAGCTCGCTTGCTTGCACGGTGCAACTCCATTTGATTAAACCAATAAGCATCGAGTATAGTTGACAGAAACAAAATAAAAGTCAAAAGGCGCATTCATACTCAGAACAACCATGTTTTCTATCATCAATCGAATTCAAATTAGAATTATGTTACATCAGCATGAATAAACAAGAACTGGTAGCTTCTTCCAATAAACGGCTAGCTTCTTCCAGTGTGAACTTGATACCTCATGGGGCCTTCTAATAGCATCTTCATCATCAGAAAACAAATAAGGATAGATGATTAAACTAATCATAGTAAGCTCGTAAGAAAAAATACAATGGATGGATGATTAAACTAATCATAGTAAGCTCGTAAGAAAAAATACAATGTGACTGAACTGCATTCGTGATAATGTGACAGAATCTCGAAAGATCAAAAACATAAGTTTTCACAGAACTGCATGTCTGCAATGTGACAGAATTTTGTAGCTGCATGGGCTCATGCCATTTAATCAATTTTTATCAACGGTGGAGTCCTGAACTTAGGTGAAGGTGCTAAATTTAACTGCAAAACTGAAATCGTGCACTAATATTCAAGTACACAAGAAACCGGGTTTCACAAACAGTACTGAAAAAGTAAATGACAGTTCATTACAAGACAGTTGATTGTAAAAATTAGTTGCATTGATTTTTTTCCTCAGGTTTGGAAGTAAATTTAGTCAAAATTACAAGGTTAGGGAAACTACTTTTGGCTGAAATGCTTGACATATCAAACAAAATACATTAACACAGGCAAAGAAAAACACCTCTTGTTGCTGCTACATGAGGAAAAAACTTGAACTCTGCATAGCCATTAGCACGGTTACACCTAGAGATTTTATCAAGCAAGAATAAAGGCAGGTTAAGCCTAGCAAGACCAAAAACAATTGTCATAAACAAATAGTGAACATAAACCTTGAGCTCTGCATACTTAAGTTTTGTACTGCTACCGACATCTGAACCATATAACAAAACTAGAAGCTAAACGTTGTTATCCACAATTGGTAAACATGGTATCTATTATTTAGTAACATTATTATATGCATAATTGATTTCTTAATTTCACTCAACCGATATAAGTAGGATCAAATGAGCAGGTGTATTCATAGAACAACACATCCATGTACAGGAAGCCAGCTGGTGTTCCTCCTCTCGCATCTCATGTCAGTGTAGGTCACAGCCAAGCCGACGGTCAGCACAAAGATCGCAATTAAGCAGCTAGAGCCCCTGAAGCAGATGCAGCTTGATACCTAGGCGGAGTTCACATAGATCCGGCTAGATCCAAGACCTAGCACAGATCTCCGATCTGCCCAACTTAACAGAGCATGAGGGGCAGCTCGGGGCTGGGGGAAGGAGAGGTGCTGGTGTACCTGACGCTTGCCTCGTTGCTGTCCTCGGTGCTCCGGTCCCGGCGAGGGTGGAGGCGGATTTCGGCGGCGGCGGCGGAGGTGGCGGTGGCGACGAAGGTCTCGGGAGTGGGAGAGATGTGAGACGAGGAGGTCCCGGGCTGGTGGGTTCTTGCGGGTCCTTGCGGACGTACCCTCTTGTCCGCGGGTTTGGTAAGCTGTTTAACGCAAGCCCACGAAGAACTAGCTGTTGGGCCACATCTGCCGCAAACTCTAATTTTGCGGGGCGGGTATGCGGGCTCGTTTAACAACCCGCCCCGCCTGCAATCTGAAGAGTACTGATTGAGAATCAAACTGACACACAACATACAAGCTGCAAAGCAAACTAACTAACAGGACAAGAATGAATTCAAACTCTTGTGGCGATGCTTTCTTGAAGGAAATGGCCAGGCTTTCCTTCAGCTGCATGACATCTTTATTCGAAGACAATCACCTGGTAAGAAACAACGAAGCAAGCATGCTTTAATCAGTTGAAGCAGGGTAGCTCATCGAGTATATTTTTAATAGAGTAGTTCATCGAGTGCTCACGGAGCTGATGGCGAGGATGAGGTGGCTGTCGCGGTTCCATCATGAGCTGATGGCGAGGATGAGGTGGCTGTCGCAGTTCCATCATGAGCTGATGGCGAGGATGAGGTGGCTGTCGCAGTTCCATCATGAGCTGATGGCGAGGATGAGGCCGGCTGTTGCAGTTCCATCCTCTTGTTGTCGACGGCTTATTTTGATCTGATTAGGCTGGCCAGGACGGTGTCTGATCCCCTCCCTCACTGAATCCATGTAGCAGTCGCCGTTGAGCTCTAGTTTCTTCAACCTGTAGAGGTTTTCAACTCCAGAAAGAGAGAGAGCCTCCAAGGCGGCAAATGACCAGATCATCATCTCAAGCTTAGGAGCTGCTCCTGTGTCAAAGATGATACCAGTGATGTCACTGCCCTCAACAACCAGAAACCTGAGCCGCTGGAACTCATCTGCCCTGAACTGGAGCTTGCTCTCGGTGTATGACTTGTGCAGAAGTCTAAGGCAACGCAGCATTCTTAGCTTGCCAAGGACATGTACAGCATCTTCACCTAGAAAAGTGTTCTGCAGTGTTATCTTGGAAAGATGATCGAGATCTGCAATCCACTGGGGAAGTCCACTTTTGAATGTGATACCACTGATGTTTAGGCTCTCAAGAAGCTTTGGAGGAGCGTCTAAAGTAGGCACCACCGCATCAGAATCAGGAGCATTCTTCTCAATTTTGATCAATTGGTTGATCCGAACAGACAAGGACCGAAGGCAATGCAGCTTCTCAATCTGCTTGAACAGAAGGCTCATGCCACCTTTCTTACCATGGAGAACTACACCCAATTTTCTGAGCTCCCGCAGCTCTCCGATATCAGTTAGATCATCATCCGAACTATTGTTGGAAACTTCAACATGGGACAGTACCTCAAGTTTCTTCATTCTTCGGACGCCACTAGGAAGGTGAACTGTCATGAATGACTCCTGAAACCTGTCAGGGCTGTTGTCTGGAGGAGAGACTTTGTTGCCTGCAAGGAAATATTTAAGCATCGGGAGAGTGACAGATTTTGTAGAGAAAACCTTTGTTATTGCTGTTTGTCAGATGTCCAACGTCTCCAAGCATTGCAGCTTCTGAATCTGCTTGGGTAGTTCAGTAACACGTTTTCCTGAGGCTCAAGTACTTGAGCAGCAGTATCTTACAAATATTCTTCATATGCTTCTGTTTCAAGCCTGTACATCCTTCAAGATCCAGGACCTTCAACAGCTTCCACTGATGCAACTCAGGCATAGATTGAAGCAGAGTTCCGGTCACGTCAAATGGCTGGTCTGAGCTGGAGGCATCTTGCAGTGCCATCCCACTGTTCATGGAAAGGCGGTGAGCCAACTCAGGCGGCAAGCATGTGTCGACGAGACTTATATCTGTGGTGATGAATTCATGGACTATATGATGAATGGTGCAGCTCTTGATCTTGCTTGAAGTGCTGGTCTCCCCTGGGCGAACAAAACCACGAGTGACTAGCGCATTGAAGACACGCTCAGCTTGATCTACCAGTGACTTGCTACCTTTTTCTCTGGCAGGGGCAGCTGAGGCCCTGTTGGATATGTTCCAAATTCATATCGGGCTGGCCGACTTTTGCTGTAGCGAAGCGGAGGCCCGAGCAAAGCCAACGGCAGGGCCGGAGCGAAGCGGATTATTGTTTGAAGTTTGGCAGAACTGACAAGGGACTTATTGGTTATGTGGATTCAGATTATGGTGCTAATCTGGACAGGAGAAGGTCATTGACTGGTTATGTGTTCACTGTTGGCAGTTGTGTTGTGAGTTGGAGGGCTATATTACAGTCTGTTATTGCTTTGTCTACTACTGAAGCAGAATATATGGCAGTTTCTAAAGCGTGCAAGGAACTAATTTGGCTAAAAGGCTTGTATGCTGAGGTGTGTGGAGTTAATTCTTTCATCAATCTTTACTGTGACAATCAAAGTGCTATTTACCTTACTAAAGATCAGATGTTTCATAAAAGGACTAAACATATTGATATCAAGTTCTATTTTGTTCATGATGTGATCGAAGAAGGTGAGTTGAAGGTATGCAAGATTAGTACTCATGATAATCCTGCTGATATGTTGACAAAGCCAGTTCATGTTGCTAAGTTTGAGCTGTGCTCAAGCTTAGTTGAGTTGATTGATTAGCCCAAAAGGCTATTGAGGCACCAGAAGTATTCTTTCTTTGTTATGTTCAGGATGAAGGTGTTGATTTATGCTACAAGAGGAATTTGTCTCAAGGTGGAGTTTGTTGGATATGTTCCAAATTCATATTGGGCTGGCCGACTTCTGCTATAGCGAAGCGGAGGCCCGAGCAAAGCCAACGGCAGGGCCGGAGCGAAGCAGAGCCCCCTAGGCCGCACTCCAAGGAAGCTTGGGGTGCGGGGGGCGGAGTCCCCCCCCCCCCCCCCGCGGTACGGTACATATACCTTTGATTAGGGTTTACTCCATTCATTCTCTTGTAAGCCGCCATACGGCGTTGTAACCCAAACTCTTGAAAATAGTGAGAAGTGTTGCTGGCTAGCACCCGTGGTTTTTCCCCTTCGCATTGGAGGGGTTTTCCACGTAAAATCGTGTCTCCATTGTGATTGATCTTACTTGTTTCATCGTTTAGTCGCTGTTACTTGTAACTGGCCCTCAGCGATCCATCTCCTTAGCAGGCTGGTCCTCCTAATTCTATGGTCCTGGGGGAGGATGGATAAATACAGCAAGCAGCTCTTGTGGTTGATAGGCAACTCGTTGTAGTAGAACGTGAGCATTGTCTTGGCAATGTTGTTTCTGTTCCGTTGTAGGCCTTTAAGTAAGATGATGAGTTCCCACGCAGACCTGTCAGGATATATGTAGAGTAGATGAAGGAACATCTGCGAGGCAAAGGTGTCGTGATGGCACTCTTCGGCAACTTCTCTGATCTTGCGTGAAGGGCAGCTTTCGGCGGCAAGGGCTTCTGCTCTGCTCTCTAAGGACAAGCGACGAGTTTCTTCTTTCGGCACGAAGACTGTATGATAAAATCTCCAAGGGATATTGGAATGATAGTAACCTTGATGTTTCCGTCCTGAATTTATGACAACATGGTATGAACAGAAAAATAGAACATTCCTAGAGAAGTCTTCGATACATTTACCACCGCGGCCGTCGTTCAACATGGTATGAAAAACGATTAGCAACCATTTACCTCGCAGACACTCTGTAGCCTTCGCTAATAACTCATATCCTGTCTCAGGTTGAGGTAGTGTTTGCCTCGGTATTTCTTCTGCTATCACAAATTCATGAAATTCATAATTTTTTGGAATGTCAATCCAGACCCTAAGCTGGAATGAGCTCACCACGGAACGATGTTCATACACATTCCTCGCAACAGCTGCTCTTCCCTCGGCATCGTCCCGTGTAATGTTCAACCAGGTCACCCTGAACCTGGCATCTTCCTCAACGGTGTCCAGCGGTAGCTGGCGGAGAACTTTTTCGGTGGCTTTCTTAATGGTGTCCGGCGGCACACCGAACAGCAACTCATCACGTTTCCGGATATCTTCCTCCTCTGCGCCGGCCGGCTGGTCATGGATGATGATGCCATATGGTGATCTGCTTGTGCAGACGGGACGGTGACGCCGTACCTCTGCCGTCGGTAACCCACGTCGCGTGCCCGGACCTTGAGCTCCTGGATCCGCGCTGCGATCTGGTGATGAACCCGAATCGTCCGCAGGAAGTGGTTGATCCGGCGGAGGTATCCTAAGAAGCCCTTGCCGGAGTTGCTGCCCGCAACGTAGTGGATGTAGAGCTCGACGTTGCCCCCGCAGTCGCAGCTGAGGCCGACGACCTGCTTCATCCAGGTGCGCACCTGGTGGTTGCGCTGCTGGGTTTCCGTGAGCTGGAGCAGCTGGCTGTTCATGCACTCCATCTCGTCCCTGATGAACTCCACGTCGCCGCGGACGCCACCAAGCAGCTGCGCCTCATTGACGAGGATGGTGGTGAGGCGGCCTAGGAACGAGTCGAGGCCGCCATTCGCGTCCATCTTCGGTGAAGCACCCGCGACACTATGGATCTACGAGCTGGGAATGCGAAGGCGGAGAAGATTGAGGCTAGCTGCAGTAGCATGCATGCGTGCGAATTAAGCGTGATGCCGGATGCACGGAAGCAGGCTGCTATATCTCTAGGCTCTAGCTAGGACGACCTGAAAATAATAACAGGCAGATCATCATGGAGTATTGGAGTATGTATGTCTACGCAGGCTCCATTGCAGGCTGACCAAGGAAATAGTGATTAGTGATGATTAACCACTTGCATTGAGGAAATTATAGCCTCAGTTAGTGTCCTGACGTGGTTTGATTAAGTTACACCTGCATCAACTTGCGTTGACTGTCCTGGCCATGTGGACAAATGTAAAGATGCCGATGGCACAGAGACTAGATGATTATATTCAGTAGGATCTCCCCATATGCTACGTACAGGTAGCCCTGCTCGATTCAATGTCAGAGGATATATAATTATATAAACTTGAAAAATACTTCCTAATACTTTTCAATGCCTCCCAATGTCTACCCATAATTTAGGTTTTAATTAATTTTAATTATGGAAGGGTAGAATAGTAATTGACCCCAAATCCCCCCCCCCCCCCCCCCCCCCCCGACGCGCACTCTTCCTCCTCTGCTCCTTCCATTCTCTGCTTGCAACAAGATGAAGAAGCGGCGACGTTTGCTGTGGGTCTCGCCATGCGCCGAGGAGCCACCCGATGCTGGGCTGCCTGGTGGAGTTCTACCGGAACCGGCGCCGGCTGCTGGACTGGTACACCGGCCTCCTCGCGGCGTCGCCGTCGTAGACGATCGTGGTGGCGCGGCTCGGCACGCGCCGCACCGTGGTGACCGCGAACTCGGCGAACGTGGAGCACCTTCTCAAGGCCAACTTCGGGAACTACCCCTAGGGGAAGCCGTTCACGGAGGTGCTCGGCAACCTGCTCCGCGGCGGCATCTTCAATGCCGACGGCGAGCCGTGGTGCGCAGCGGAAGCTCGTGAGCCACGAGTTCACGGCGCGGGCGCTCAGGGAGCAGGTGGACTCCGCGCTGGAGGCGGAGGCGCGCGCGGCTCGTACCGGCGCTCGACACGGCCACGGCGAGCGACAGAGAGGTCGACGCGCAGGAGCTCCTGCGGTAGTTCGCGTTCAACATCATCTGCCGGGTATCGCTCGGCGCGGAGCCCGGCGACGGGATGGCATTGCCGCTGTCGAGGCTGGCGGCGGCGTTCGACGCCGCGGCCGCGATCGTCGCCAGGCGGGGCCCGTGCCTGTGGCCGCCGTGTGGAAGGCGAAGCGCGCGCTGGGCGTCGGCTCGGAGCGGCGCCTGCGGGAGGAGCTGGCGGTGATACACGACGCCATCACGGAGCTCCTCCGCCGCGGGAGGGATAAACACCGGTCCCGCGGCGGCGGCCTGGTCTCCCGGATGGCCGCGGCGGGGTACGGCGACGAGGCGATCCGCGACATGGTGATCAACTTCGTCATGGCCGGCCGCGACACGACGTCGTCGGCGCTGACGTGGTTCTTCTGGCTCATGACGCGCCACCGCGACGTCGAGGACGAGGTGCTCGGGGAAATCGAGTCGGCGTCGATGTCGGCGTGCGGCGGCCGGCGGCGACGGCGGCAACCTCAACGGCTCCCGGATGATGCGCATACTCCACACCGCACTCTGCGAGACCATGCGGCTGTACCCGGCGGGGGCGGACGTGCTCCCGGACGGCACGCTCGTGGAGCGCGGCGACCGCGTGACCTATCTTCCCCTACGGCATAGACAGGATGAAGGCGATCAGGAAACTATAATAAGAATGATCATCCTTTTCTTTTTCTTTTAACAAATATTCATTTCACTATATTAAAATTATGAATTTACCCTTTTACCCTTAATTTAAAAAATAACTACAAAGGAATTGCCTTGGAATTTCTAATTCTCTAAACTTCAGAGGTATTGGGAAGTGTTGGGAGGCGTTACGGCATCTATAGGCCCACCGACCATAGACACAACTAATGCCTCCCGACGCCTCCTCATTGACGTCTCCCAATGTCTACCCTTAATTGGGCCCATAAATCATAGACACATGAAATACCTCCCAATATCTCCCCAAGCATTGTAAAAAATACATATAAGGATATGTAGAAGGGCCAGGGCAGAGCTCAGGTATTCTCCAATGTTCTAGCTTAGAGCTAGCTGGAGTAATTCTTTACTCAATAAATAGTGCCAAAATGAAGGAACTAACGAGTAGTAAAGAGATAGTATCAAATATGTATACAATGCAAGACTGACAAGCTAACTGCCTGGATGAAGTCTTGAACGTTCACATGGAGAGAGGATACAGTCATACAGACGCTGATCCTTTTGGATTCGTTTAGCTGGGCTGTTTGAATCTCATATTGTATAAAATAATAGTGAGGAATCAATGAATTCATGTGACCAACACTGAAACAGATCAGAGGAACTAGTAACAGAGTACTGCATCCTTTTCTTCTTCTTATAATACTACTTCCAGCTACATATGGTTGTTAGGAGTAAAAGCCCACGTGGTCTCCCGATCACTGAATCATCAACACAACAAAAAAAATCATCAATTCACGCGTTTAATGTCCAGACCCTTAGAAGAGTTGAAAAAAAAGGTGGCAGTAGCTTGGTTTTGGTCAAGTATTATTGGTTAGCATCAAATCGTTTGAAAGAATAACTGAATTTAGGTTTACGATTTATGTTCTAGTGGCGCTTGTTCCATGTTGTGATTATTCTTTTCGTTGCCGCCTTACACTCTTGAGGTCCTTGCTTGTAGCCATCACCAGCTCTTCTACCTGATTAGTTTTTTTTAAAAATAAATCTTTGGCAGTCATTCAATCAGTGAGAAATTTTGGGAATTAATGTGTTATTTATCTTAGTTTTGAGAAAATCTTCATATACTCAGATTCCCTTCTTGTCCATGATTATTTGAAGTTTATTAATCCTGCCTTAGCATGTCAAAAATTCAAATTGCTTACCCACCATTGTTCATCGGACAGAGCTCAAAGTGGCGATTATCAGCAAGAAGTGCCAAGACAGAGTTCTTCTTCTTCTTCTTCTTTTCTTTTTTTTTTTTTTGATCGTGCGTGCCTAGGCACGTTTTTCATTAAGAGGATACATGACAGAGTTCTTGGATCTGCACAAAAGTTGAAGGTACGTAATTTATCTTTCTCCTTATTAGCCATGGTCAATCTCTCTCTCTATGCATTTCTCAGTATATACACATTCATGTGTGCTGGTGTCTGGTTGATCGAGACGCTGTGATGGTGATGATGCCAGGGATCATGTCACTGGCATGCAACGGCGAGAACGGCAAGCTGGCGGTGGTTGGGGAGGTGAACATGGTGGTGGTCATGGTGGCCCTGCGCAAGGCGCAGCTTCTCGTGATGCTTCCGCGGGAGGAAGAAGAAGATGTGTTTTCCGGTTCCCGTACGTGAGACAGATAGGATAGGTAAAGGCGTTCACCCTCCTGTGTGGAGTTGGAAGAAGAATCACGAGTTTACTAGCTCAAATGGAGGCATGGTGAGGAGGGCAGAAGAACAGGAGGAAACTGCTTTTGCCTTGTGTTACATCAGCTTTCTTCTTCACAGGATTTGTCGGCCGGTAGCTTATTCAAATAAACTGTGGGTGCGCTGTGTCCTGAATAAGAGAGAAAGACGTTCAATCATAGTTCAAATAATATTTATTATATATAGTAAAATACAAGACAGTATCATCATCGTGTGGTGATGAATGTTACCACCATTGGTAGACTTGGTTCATGGCTTTGAAAAGGAGGAGATGCCTCAAACAGCGGGAATGAAATCATCGTGGACTGGGTGGGAGTTTTGAATGTTATTTAGACGGGCCACATTGACAACCCACGCGGCCCAATGCTCATCAACCGGAGGCCCGCAGCGAGACCAAAGGACCTCTCGGACGGCCCACCCTAGGCCACAAACGAGTTGCCGACGGCAAACTGCGGCCCCAGCGGCGGCGGCCGGCCGGCCGGTCGCAGCAGGGGGAGGAGGGGGGAGGAGCTATCCTGCGCCGCGCGGGGTACCGCCGACGAACGCCCGACACTGGCTCACTACTCGACAGTGGACACGCCGGCCGCTGCTTACAGGTAACCGACTAGCACTGCCTTTGGTTCGTTTCTGTTTGCTGATGGCCCTGCGAAATCCGAGCGATTCAACCAGCTCGAGTAGAGGTAACTGGTAAGGGGTGAGAGGGAAGCAACAAGCAAGTACTTACAGACGTAGCTGGAGAGGGATACAGGCCGATTCCATTTCATGCATCAGTAGCCAATGCGGAGGCCAATCCATCACTGGTTTTGTTGGGGGAGAACCGCTCGATTTCAGTGTCAGATGAAAAGTGCAGAGAAAATTGGATTTTTAGCACCCCAGACAACAGGCTTAGCAGAATTACTACTCTAAAGATGAGCTTCGCAAAATCACCATCCAAATCGTTGACAACTCGTTTCCTTTACAATTTTCTCCGTTTCATTCATTTTTAAATTCTTTTTCCATTTACAAGTACAGGAAAAGACCAAACTGCCCTTGATTATACGTACATGTACATGTACCTGGGATTGGATCGATCCTAAAAGCAGTTCACGAGGATCGCACGCCGCCGGCCAGGACGCCTCGCGCGATCGCCGCCGGATCACCTCGCGCGATCACCGCCGCGCGCCGCCGGCCAAGACGCTTCGCGCGATCGCCACCAAGCTGCTGCCCTCCATCAACTTCCAGGTCTGGACACCACACCCTCGTCTTTGGCCCCACCTCTTTTTCTCTCCCCGTGTCTCTCTACAATCTGCAGTTCTGGTGCTTTTGATCATGATTTTGGGGCTTGATCGTTGTTGTTCCAGGGACCACCTCGCGCGATCACCGCCGCGCGCCGCCGGCCAGGACGCCTCGCGCGATCGCCGCCAAGCTGCTGCCCTCCATCAACTTCCAGGTCTGGACACCACACCATCGTCTTTGCCCCCCCTCTTTTTCTCTCCCCGTGTCTCTCTGCAATCTGTAGTTCTGGTGCTTTTGATCATGATTTTGGGGCTTGATCGCTGTTGTTCCAGGGACCGCATTGAGATGACCCAGGACGGCAGCATGGAACCAGATCTGATGGATTTTTCTAGACGGTATTTATCATCATATTTTTCATTAGCCTGCAAATTTCATTGGTTATGTATATGAGTTGTAGTCGAGGAGTAATTAAAATGTCAAATGTACCAGAATAGACAAAATAGGTTGCACATATTATCTCACTATTTTTGTGTGATATCATGGGTACATGAATTATTGAAATGGTGCACGTGCAGTAGCTTGCAATTGCATTATACTGTAGACCTTTGCATTAATTGTACAAAACATATTCCTCTAGTTGTGGTTCAAACTTGCAATTACCACTTATTATCAATTAATTATACTTGTGGTTACGGTTTCCATTGTGTTTATGGAGCAGTAATGACACTCCATTGTTGTCGGTTGAGGCTTCTTCACATGTCCCACAAGTGGATTGGGATACCTTACAGATAGTAGAGGCACATGATGACGAAGGTAGAATTGAATTGATTAGTGAGGATCAGCTGTATGAGATTTTGGGCTTGGGAGATGAGGATCAGAGAACAAAGATGATTGAACCTCCTAGAATAGTTGAGCAGAGGGGCGATACAGAAGGTGCTGCCATTCCTGTTAGTGATGCGATACCGGATGAGGTAGTGATTACATATGACAAGGATCATCCAAAAATGGACCTTGGGACTATGTACCCATCAATGAAAGAATTCAGGTTGGCTGTAAGACAGTTTGCCATCAATGAGGAGTTTGAGCTAGGCACACAGGCGTCAGATAAGCAGAGGTATAGAGTGTTCTGTAAATCTAGTGAAAATTGTCCTTGGAGGCTTGTTGGCAGACTGCAAGGTGACGAGAAAACTGTAAAGGTAAAATTTTATTAGTTAACCTGCAATAACTTCTAGTTTTTTACATGTATTTCCCTAATTATTCTATGTTGATTTATTTTGTAGGTGACACTTTTAGTTAATGAACACAATTGTATTTCAAGCAGCAGGGTCAAGACCATAACACCATCTCAGAATTGGGTAGCTAGCAAGGCTGTGAGTATCGTTAGGAATACACCCAACATGGGAGCTAAAGAATTGCAGAAAAAGTTGCAGGATGAATATTCTGTAACAATTTCATATGACACAGTCTGGAGGGGGAGAGAAAAAGCTCTTGCAGAAGTTTATGGTAAATGGGAAGAGAGTTTTGAGATGCTATACAGATGGAAGGCTGAGGTACTAAAGAGGTCACCTGGAAGTGTTGTGGAGATAGAAGTTTTGGAAATAGATGGGAATGTGTATTTTCATCGTTTTTTCTGTGCACTCAAACCTTGCATCGATGGTTATTTGGAAGGATGTAGGCCATATCTGGGTATAGATTCTACTGCATTGAATGGAAGATGGAATGGCCATTTAGCCTCGGCTACAGCAGTTGATGGTCACAATTGGATGTATCCACTAGCTTATGGGTTCATAGCTTCCGAGACAGAAGACAATTGGAGTTGGTTTATGAATCAACTTAAGAAGGCAATAGGAGATCCTCCACTTCTTGCAGTGTGCACAGATGCTTGCAAAGGTTTAGAGAATGCAGTGAAGAATATGTTTCCCAATGCTGAACAAAGGGAATGTTTTTTCCATCTTATGAAAAATTTTGTGAAAAGATTCCAAGGGTTTGGAGGGATGTATCCTGCAGCAAGAGCTTATAGAGAAGAGGTATTTATAGACCATATGGTAGCAATTATTAAAGAATCAGACAAGGTGCGGGTGTGGTTAAATAAGTACCATAATTTGAAATGGATGAGGTGTGCCTTTAATCCAGAAATCAAGTGTGACTACGTCACTAACAATGTAGCAGAGGTTTTCAATAACTGGATTCGAGACATTAAGGACTTACCTGTTGCTGAACTAGCTGACAAGGTTAGAGAAATGATCATGGGTTTGTGGAGGAGGAGGAGGAGAATTGGAGAAAGACTACCAGCTGGAAGGATATTACCAGGTATTATGGTTCAGCTGAAGGCAAATACTAGAGGCTTAGGGCACTTGAAAGTTGTGGAATCTGCTAATTATAGTGCAGAGGTTTGGGACAATAGCGGCAAATGTGAAAGGCACATCGTGAAGCTTAATCAGAAGACTTGTACTTGTCTTGAATGGCAGCACACTGGTAAGCCATGTCAACATGTTTTGGCATTTGTGACATCACAAAAGAGAATAGACCTTGAACAATTTGTGCATGAGTACTACTCGGTGGACAGATTCATGGCTGCTTATGGAGGAGAAATTGAGCCAATGACAGACAAATCCCAGTGGCCACAAGTCCATCTCCCATTTGTTGTGGGTGCACCACTTGCTAAGAGAAATGTGGGAAGACAAAGGAAACTGAGGATCAAAGGATGTCTTGAAGGTGGTCACAAGAAGAAAGGTGCCAATGATGGCAGCACTGCTCCCACTGATGATAAGGGGAAGAAAATGATTAGAGGCCCAATGACCTGTCTGAGATGTGGTGAAAAGGGTCATAGGCAAGCTAGTTACAAGTGTCCACTCAATGGAACCAAAAAAAGGTAAGTCTTACATTTTTTTCATTCAAAGCATTAACTATAACCTAGAAAATTGAAGGCAACAATCTTTTTTTGTTTAACTGCAGAAAGAGGAAGCCTAGGAAGAATAGTACAAAAGCTAAACCAGTTGAGCCTAGCACCCCACAAAGGCCAACTAGAGAACAAATACTACAAGATAGTCCAGGCATTGTCACTAGAAGGTAAGTACCAAAGAAAAATAGTTTTATGTCTAGCAATGTCGAAATGAGAAAGAAAAGTAATATCTAAATCTAACAACATGTATGTGCAGCCGTCTTGCTTTACTGATGGGAGAGGGCACTTCTTCCCAAACCACATCAAGTAGTCCACAAACGATGGCCACTGCAGCTCCAGCAAAGAAGTTTACTCCAAAGAAAAGGCCCACTGCAGCTCCAGCAAAGAAGATGGTTCCAAAGAGGAAGCTTCAAATTGGATAAAGATTCTCTGTAGTTATGTGACAAGTGAATAACTTCATTAAGGATGTGAACTCATTTGTTCTGTGAGATGTAAACTCATTTTAGTGAGGCTATACACTCATGTTGTGAACTCATTTAATTTCTTAGCTGTGAACTCAATATGGATCAGTTTGAAATGTCTCGATTTATTTCTAAGATTGTGCCTCAGTTTTAAATGTGAGCAGTGAGCTCCTTGATGCTCAATTTATGTATTGTGAGATGGCTGAAACCAGAAGCACGTATAAGCCAAGCACAAGCATCCATTGGCATGTGCAATGGAATTGAATTGTCCACACAAGCATCCATTGAAAATATAACATTGTACAAAATGGTACCATTTTCAGGAACTTTTACGGTTGCATTTTAACAATTATAAGCACCTGCACAAGAACTAGCTACACTCTATTGGCTTACAGAAGTGCAAAAACTCTCCCTGCACAAGCACAACAAGATCCAGAAGCACAAGAAAACTGTGCAGAAGCACTAGCAAGCAGTTGCATCTTCTTCACCGGCAAGAGCACGACTCCACCTCTATCCATCAGGCGGCAGTGCCCATCAGGGGGCAACGCCCAACAGGGGGACCATGCGAGCGGATGTCGACGGCGGCCAGAAAGAGGAAGTCGACGACAGCCTGGAAGTTGATGGAGGGTAGCAGCCTGGCGGCGATCGCGCAAGGCGTCCTGGCCGGCGGCGCGCGGTGGCGATCGCGCGAGGCTTCCTGGCCAGCGGCGCGCGGCGGCGATCGCGCGATCGCGCGAGGCGTCCTGGCCGGCGGCGCGCGATCCTCGTGAACTGCTTTTAGGATCGATCCAATCCCAGGTACATGTACATGTACGTATAATCAAGGGCAGTTTGGTCCTTTCCTGTGCTTGTAGATGGAAAAGGAATTTAAAAATGAATGAAATGGAGAAAATTGTAAGGGAAACGAGTTGTCAACGATTTGGATGGTAATTTTGGGAAGCCCATCTTTAGAGTAGTAATTTTGCGAAGCCTGTTGTTTGGGGTGCTAAAAAACCAATTTTCTCGAAAAGTGCAGCAGTGCACACATTGTACCACAGGCTTGCTTACCTAATACTGACACTAGTATTACCAAATGAGTACAATACAGTAGTTTTCCTGATACATAAACTCAGCATCACCGAACAATCGAATGAGTACAATACAGTGGTGTTCTTGATACATACAAGTGCAAATGCAATTCCACGGCACAGAACAAAGAGTGGGCCTACTTCAGCTCACTCTCTCGTACACACAAACAAACAGACACACAAACACATAGAAATAAAATCCAATTCCAGAGAGTACATATAAAATACGGTGCTAAAGGGAATAACACAAGCAGGATGAATCCAAAGGACATTACCAGGCTCTCCTTCAGCTGCATCTTTATTTTTAAGGATAAACGATTTCAGATGAAATACCGAAAAGTGCTTCTGGTTGATGGGGGAGCGCGTAACGAAGTAATCATGGTGCTGAGCTCGAGGCCGCCACGTCTTCTTGTGGTTGATGGCGTGGATTGTGCTTGAGAAGAGGTTCATTAGGATGCTTCCCAATCGCTGCTCTCACTGGGTCCAGGTTGCAATCACCATTGAGCTCCAGCTTATGCGACTTGGGAAGGTGCTCAACTCCAGAAAGATCCTCCATGTTGGCGGAAGACCACACAATCCTGTAGAGTTTAGGAAGTGTGCCCTCATCAAAGCTAACCTTGGTGATTTCACTGCCCTCGATGAGTAGGAAGTTGAGAGCTTGGAATTCTTCTTCTTTGAAGGCGAGCACACTTTCCGAGTATGATCTCTGCTTAAGCCTGAGGAAGCGCAGGCCACGAAGCTTGCCAAGGATATGGACGCCTTCTTGATTCAAGTAAGTTTCCGTCAGTGTAAACTTGGCAAGTTGATGGAGCTCTTGAATCATGTGAGGAAGCCCGCTGGTGATTCCACTGATGTTAAGGCTTTCGACGAACTGTTCATCAAGTGCCCACTGATGAGGAAGCCCGCAGAGACCTGAATTTCACCACTTGCTGCTGGTTGGTTGATCCGGATTGACAAGGAGCGGAGGCATCTATGCAACTTCTCAATCTGACGGAACAGATCACTTAGCTTGGCATTTTTACCATCAAGCGCTACTCCTAGTTTCCTCAGTTTCAGCAGCTGAGCGATTAGGCAAGCTCACCGTCGCTGTTGGAAACTAGGACATGGGACAGTATCTCCAAGTTTTTCATTCTCTCAACACATAGGGGCATGCTTATTACTGCAGAAACTGATTCTTCTTCAGGTCTGGCAGCACCATAGCTTGGAGTAACCTTGTCACCAGCAAGGAGATGCTTTAGGTGTGGAAGCACAATAGTCTTTTTCCCAAGTGCTCGTACCTTGGTTTGACGAATGTCAAGAGTCTCCAAGCACTGAAGCTCTTTAATTTGCTTGGGAAGTTCCGTGACATCAGTGTTCCTGAGGCTCAAATACTTGAGCAGCAGTATCTTGCAGATGGTCTTCAGATGGTGCTTCTTCAAGCCTCTGCAGCCTTCTAAGTCCACCAGCCATGTTATCTAGTCGTCCGACTAATCGCGATTAGTCGCGATTAGTCGGGCTTATCGGTCCATGGACCTCGATAAGGGGCACCGATTAGGTTGGAGTGACTAGTTTTCTAGTCGTCTGATTAGTCGTCGTCTAATCGCGATTAGTCACACCGATCAGCTTGAAAAACGATCAGACCACGAGCCGGTGGTGGGCTATTTTGCGTTGTGGGCTTGGGCCGGTGGTGGGCTGGAGAGGCGGCCCATTAGGTTTTAGGTATATAGAGTCAGACACAACAACTCCCAGCTCCAGACCACGACCGTCCGCGACGCTCCTCCAGACCACGAGCGCCATCCGCCGCCGCCCGCCAAATCCGCGCCAAAATCGCGCTACCCCGCCCAAAATTGTGCTGCCCCGTGGACCGCCGCCGCCTGCTGCACGTCCGCCGGCGCAGCTGCTGGCTTGCTGCTGCTACCGCGGCAAGACCCGGCGGCCGGCGACCCTCTTTCTTCCGCTTCCTAAGTTCCTGGCTCTGCCTCCGCCTCCGCCAGGCCTTGGGCGCCGGCGTTCTGCAAGGCTGCCACCACCAGCAGCACCTGAAGGTGACCTCCTCTTCCTCCGACGGTAAGTGGCATGTTTCTTCTCTGTGCTCTCCTCTCCCCTGCTTCACTATCTGCTCGTGCTTCTTCTCTGTGCTCTCCCCTCCCCTGCTTTACTGTCTGCTCATACTCGAGCTCCGCTTCCCCCCCTTGCTTGCTATTCTTCTAGCTTCTTTCTCTCCTCTGCTTAGTGTTATGTGTATGTGCAGATGTGGATCGACGCCACAGAGCTGTGGAAGTGTTCCCGCACATACACTTCCACCATCATTGTTGCCTTCATGCTTGTTTTTTATTAAGTAATATGTAGTACATATATCATATCGGTCCTGGGACACTAGGACGACTAGGCAGACGACTAAGACCGACTAGGCTCGACTAATCGACCTGATCGACGACTAATCGCGACTAGTCGTCTGATCGGTCCCAAGGCGACTAGGTCCGACTAGACGATTTGAAAACATGGTCCACCAGTTTCAGCAGCTGCCATTGGTAGGATGCAGACAAGGTTGGAAGCAGAGCCACAAAGTCATTCCCCTCAACATCAGCGTTACATTCTTGCAACCATATCCTGTTGTGAACGGAGAGGTGGCGAGCAAAATCTTGTGGCATGTTTGCACCCACAAAGTTGACATCTATAGCAATCTTGGCGATGAACTCTTGGACCTCACGATGCACTGTAAAGCTCTTGATGTTGCCTGCAGTGCTGATCTCCACAGGAGAAACAAACCCTCGAGCTACGAGCACCCCTAAGTAGCGCTGTGTTTCATCCATTGCGGTAGCTCGGTTCTTCCCTTTTCCCGCTGCATGCACCATGCTATCAGTTACAGTGCTAGTGGCTATGAGGCCTTCAACAATGCATCTTCTAGCCAGGCTTGTTGCCCTGATCACTTGGTCTTGAGGGAAGATAGTCAGGTACAACAAGCAGCTCCTGTACTTGCTGGGTAGGTCATCGTAACAGAACAGGAGTACTTGCTTAGCAGTGCTTTTCTTGAGATGTTTACACTGTGTAATGATGGCACTATAGTGGCTCATATGATTTGGTTTTCTGCTAGGATTAACATATAGATGATGCAAGAATATCTTCATTGCAAAAGCGTTGGGGAGGTCCCACAAAATATTCTCAGCATAAGCAAAATCTCAACTGGAGCTGGAGTTTACCGTCAGCTTCACGGTAAAAGCAGTATAAATATTTAAGGCATGTTTGGCAGGACTCCGGCTCCTTTAAAAACAGCTTCAGCTTCACTGGTGGAGCGGCTTTTTTGATGGAGTTGGAGCTGTTTTAGAAAACATTTGGCAAAACAACTCCTAATTATTTAATATACACAAAAAAATGTAAAATGGCCATACTACCCTTGTCTATCTATTTTTTTTCTCAATTCATCTTCACTCCTTATCCTTTCTTCCTCCCGACATCCAACAGGCCACAGCAAGTCCGCCCCCTCCTCCCGCTCGGCCCCGGTGCCACCGGCAACTCCGCGCCATCTCATCCAGCTCGGCCCCGGCACCAGCAGCTCTGCCCTCCTCCTCCGGCTGTGCCGCGGCGGCGCTGGCACCTCTGCCCCCTTCTCTCGCTCGGCCGTGGCGGCGCTGGCAACTCTGTCCCCCTCCTCCAGCTCGGCCGCGGCGGCGCCGGCACCTCCGCCCCCTCCTCCAGCTCGGCCGCGGTGGCGCCAGCACCTCCCCCCTCCTCCTGCTCGGCCATGGCGGCGCCGGCTGCTCCGTTGTGCTCATCTTGCTCGTGCCGCGGCGCCACCATCCTCCGCCCCCGCCGTGGCCCGCCGCCGCCCCGCCCTACGCTACCACGCCTCGGCTCCCGCCACCGCCCAGCCTCCTGCAGTTGGCGAGGCTGGCCGAGTAGCGTGCGAACAAGCCGCGAGGAGACGCAGTGTGCGCGGGAAGGGGAGGCGAGAAGGAAAAAGGGCCTCCTGCAGTTGGCCGAGGAGCGCGCGAGAACAGGCCTCCTGTAGTTGGCGCGGCAAAGGTGGGAGGCGAGATGGAGGAGCCGCCGGAGCCGCTTGGAGCTACCATTTCGTGGCTCCCCCCCCCCCCCTCCCGCTCCAATCACTGGTATTCCCGGGGCTTCAGCGCCGAGCTGGAGCCGGAGTCGGGTTGCAGCAACATTTGGCAGGGTGGAGCCAGAGCCGGAGCTGCTTGTTTTGGTTTTGCGTTGGAATTTTGGGTGTCTTTTATTTTGTGGTTTTGCCCTGTGCAGATCAGTGGTCGGCAGCGCTGCTTGTTTTTTGTTTCCTTTTTGTCTCTGCAGGGGCGGCGCTGGTTAGCAGCAGCTGCTGCTAGCGCGGCTGGCTCGGGGCGGTCGGGAGCATGGCAGCGCGAGGGACCCAGGCCGGCGCCAGCCACGCGAGCGCCCAGGCGACAGGCGGCTCCAAGGCGCAGCCAGCGGCCGAGTGCGTTGACCTGAACTTGGGGGCATGTTTGGGAAGGCTTATAGATTTTAGGCCTAATACTAGAGTATAATTTTTTTTCATGCATGTAGTACAAAATCTTTTGAAAAAGATGGACGTTATTTTACAAGGCAAATCTAACGAAACTAATTAATCGATGTGTTGGCTATAGTAATACTACAGTAACCGTTCACTAATCATAAATTAATATATCTCATTAGATTCGTCTTGCGATTCCTGCAGGTAGTTTTGTCATTAGCCTATTTCCTTGCCGGAAATTACAAGTAGTGTTTGATTACAAGTAGGACGGTGAGGAGTGCATTGATGATGTTCGGCGATTGCTACAGTGACTCTATCACGTCCGATCAGAAAATTGATGATGTTCGGCCTCGGCAGTTGATCACCCAGGCGGCGCGCGTGCCTCATCTCCGTCGTCTTGTATGAGCCTGCCCAGTATTAGCAATTGCAATTCTATTATGAGATATGATAATTGCAAATGAAATAGCTGCAAAGCCAATCCTGCAGAAAAAAACCACCCCATTGGGAGAGATTTCTGAATCGATATCGATCCATTATAGATCAAAGGAAACAGGAGGATGATGCCCACATGCTGCTCATAAATCATAATAACACTAAAAAAACTTGGCTACAGGGTACTGAACATCCGAACATCATCAATTTTCTGATGCATCAGAGAAGTAACAGAAGATATATATCTAGGATCGCCAGGCCATTTTGCAGTGGATGATCATATTATATTTCCTATTATCTTTGCAGTGGTTACCAACTTAGCATCGCCTGATTAATTAAGCACATGAAGGTTTTTCCTTTAACATGGCGATACGTAATGAAGTATGGAGGAAAGGGAAAAGAAAGGATTTTGCCTCACCTGCCCAGCAGCACGGTGGAGCATGCCACATACGGGTACGCCTCCGATCCACGGCTGGCGAAGAAGGATGCCTCCGTCTGAGGATAGCCTCCAAAACGTAACTCGTCGAGCTCGTTGAGGCGATAGGCCCTGTAGTCCTCGAACAGCACAACGCCGGCATTCACCGCGCAGAGTGAATATCCTGAGAGGAACTTGGTCTCCCATCCAAACTCCCAGGACCCGCCGCCATCCTCCCTGCGAAGCCACACCTGCAGCGTACGGCTCCGGAGACGTCGAGACATTGCGACGCAGGCGAGGCAGCAAGTGCCGTCCTCCATGTCCCCGACCACGTACGACGCCGCCGCCTCTGCTAAGCCTGGCACCGGTGGGAGGGCAACGTGGCTTACCTGCACCGACCCGCTAGGGGCCGTCTCGAGACAGAGCAGCTTGTTGCTGTGCTTCCAGTAGATACGCCCGGCAGCATGCATCGCCCGCAACGAATCGTCCGGACTCCAGTTGATGATGCCGTGCGGCGTCCACGGCTGGGGACGCCACTCGCCCATGCGGGAGTTGTACTCGTGGACGCGCACCCGCTCCTGCTCATCGCGCTCTAGGGAAACCACGCGGAATGCCGCGTCGGCGGCAGGGAGCAAGCAGTCGACCGAGGTCTCCCTGTCATGCTCACCGTTCGGCAAGGGTACGCACGTGCGGCGGCGCGACACCGGGTTGAACACGGCGAGCTCGTCGTCGCTGGCGAAGAGGAGGAGGCCCTGACAAATGTCTTTGAACGTCCACAGGTCATCTTCGAAGAAGCTGGATAGCAGGAAGTCGCCGCCGCGGACCACAGCGGCCAGGTCCATGTCAGGGAGGTTCCTTGCGCGCTGGAAGACGGGGACCTCAAAGTAGCCGTCGTCGGCGTAGAAGAAGCAGCCGAGAAGCGGGAGCGAGGCGTGGCGCGCGCCGAAGCCGGCGAGGAAATCGCAGGAGGTGGCCAGGCGGCGCCACCGCGGGCAGGTGAGGGCGGCGCGGGCAAGCGAGGCCAGGGACGGGAGGCGGAAGAGGATCTCGGTGAGCACGTCGTCGCTGAGCGACGTGATTGTGGTGCTCGATATTTTGCTGGTGTTCTGCATGATGTCAAAGTCTCTGCGCAACAAAGTAAAAATAATGAAAACGTTAGAACTGAATGAGAAATGAAAGATATACATGTAACATGCTAGAGATTTGGATCCCCTGCAAAGATTTAGCATATGTGTTGTGTAGATTGGAAGTCACTTGTCAAGTTGTTATATACACTGTTACAAACATGCAAATTCTGTGCTGGGTGAAGCATGAAACAAACGTGAAAAGTGTGGGGAAAATGCCCAATTATACACTGAAATACAATTCAGTGTACTGTTCACAGATCAACCATTGCCTACAGAAAATATGTCAATATCCTGGGTTGAACCCTCCAACTAACATAAAACTGGACTCTTTTACCATAGCCATGTTACTCATGGGCATACATCTTTTTTGGATCTACTTGAGCAATGAGGTCCTTCTGTTACAGGGTTCATAAAAACTCAGAGGATGATGCTGACGAAATTCCTCTGCTTAGTTTGGATTAAGAAACCAAAGCACTGAAGGCCAGGTACAGATGTACCAAATGAACCAAGTAAAAAGGAAAAGTAGGGACTACAGAGCGATCCTATGTGCATCTGAAACCAGAACAAAAATTAATGTTATGCAACACACAGAAGAAATAATTTGTTCGAATGACATAAGTGCACAACAAAGTGCCAAAATGAGTACAAAAATCAAATTTGTGCTTCTGAGTTTATGGAGGGCAGAGCCCTAGCATCAGGTCAGGTTTTTAAAGTAGACTACATCAACGATAATCCAAAGCAAGCATAATGCAGTCTGCTACAAGACCAGTTTTTTTTCTTCACTAATTAATAATGAAAAGGATTAGAGCCTTATTAAAAAAAAAACCACACAAAGATTGCAGATCAACCATGACATACCCAAAGATTGAAACTTCTATATACTGTACCCACATTTTCCCGTTCAATTATAGATCTGTTCATTCAGATCTATCGACACTAGGGTTTTCCCGTTCCGTACATGTTACAGTCACACCAAAATGCAATACAAACCAAATCTAAACAGCTCAGTTCAAGATCACATCACATCGACAAACACACAACACAATTTATCCGTTTGGATGGTTCAAAAACCGAAGCACTACGAAAGGGGTAGGGATGCGCAGATGAACAAGGAAGGAAGAATAAAAACATCGGGAAGAGGGAGTGAGACTGCAGGCCTTGCCTAGGAAGCAGGCGGCGATCGGTGACGTCGGTGCCGGCGCCTTCACCGGCGGCGGCGATCTCGCTTCCCCTTTCTCCTCTTCCCACTCTGCCGCTTCCCAGTTGCGCTCGGCGCTCGGCGCTCGCCTCTGCCCCCTGCCCTACTACGCTTTTTTATGCACCAAAATTGGGCCTTGTGGGACAGACAGGGCCTCAGAGATATCACGTATTGGAAGTTTGGGCCAAAATGATGAAGCTTACAACTGGCCTAACAATACCTTACAATTTCAGAATTTTGCCCCCATTTGTTTTGAGCGACTATACAACATTTTCAATCCAAGATAAAAAAAAATTGTGACTCGCACTTGAGTGTTGAAATTGGACTTCAATTATTGTTTTACTAGAAAAAAAATTTGGTCACGTCAATTCCAGTTCCACATTCTTCTGTTTGGTAACCATTACAACTATATTTTGATTCTTTTTTTTCCTCACAGTATAGTTCGTTTCTTGTAGACATTAGTCTCTCACACACATTTCCTTCCAAATCGGAATTCCAGAGTTCCAAAAAAAAAAATCTAAGAGCATCTTCAAGAGTACCTAATATACACTCCCAAAAAGTAGTTTGAAATAAATAAAAAACAGCTGCTCCAACAGTTCCTAAACCATTGCCCGATATTCCCGCACGCCCAAAACTGACGAAAAACCAAGCCATTTTTTCGCCGCTCGGTCGCACTCCCAATCGCTGAAGTTGAACCGATTCCTCTCAATTTCTTTTCCTCCCACGTGATTTCTTCTCCTTGGGTGCCATTTTCCATGTCTCACTCATCTGTTCTCCTCCTGCAGTGCGACGGCACAAGGTCCTCCACTGTTGATGTGCCCGCAGCTCTACTAATGTCGCAGAGGCTTGTCGGTGGAGGAATGGCTGGTGTAGAAGTGGGGCGACTCGAGTTGCTAGCGCTGTTGGCTGGTTGTTTTGCTCAAGCAGAGTGAGGAAGGATGACCAGCAGTGGCGCATGGTACTCGGCCTGGACCTTCAGCTGCTGATTGCGTCGGTGGAGAGACGAACAGAAAGAGAGGGAGAGGGAGGAGCTCAAGCTACTTCGATTGGAAGTAATTTATTGGAGAGAGATGGTGTGGGTGGTTTTGCTACTTGGCTAGATACTTGGATTTGGAAAGGAGCTGAGATCGATGGGGCGCAAGCAGGGCTTGGATTTAGTGGTTGTGGAGCTCGAATTGGGAACAGGAAGGAGGGGGCGCTAGCTGCCGATTGAGTGCTTCAGTTGAGATACAAGGAAGCAAGGGTTGGCCGGTTGAGCTTAGAGAAGAACAAGATTAAGAAAGTGCTGCTGATTTGCTTCGTGGAGAAGAAAGAAGAGATGACGGAGAAAGGCGGCGGCAGCTTGCCAGCAATGGAGGGGTGAGAGACGAGACGAGGAGCAAGTTGAGAATTACATAGTGGCTATTTAGGGTTAGTGGTTGATTCATCCAATAAACTTTGCTCGAGAAATATTTTTATACAAAAGGCTAAGAATATGTGCTGGGAAATTAAATTGTTTTGGAACTAACTTTTGGGAACTGTTGGAGGAGGGGATCTTTTTTCCCTCCTAAAAGTTTTTGGCAAAGTCCCAAAAGTAGTTTTTTAGACTTTATTTTTTAGACGCTCTTGGAGATGCTCTTATGGAGCACATTATCTCGTCGGGCTGTACGCACGCTAAAAGTAGTCGCATTTAAGGGGTGTTTGGTTGACACCCGTAAAATTTACGCCCCCTGTCATATCATATCGAATGTTTGGATACTAATTAGGAGTATTAAATAAAAACTATTTGGAAAACCTTTTCACATATGGATGTTATTTTGCGGGACGAATCTAATGAGCTTATGTGATGCTACAGTAACCATCCGTTAATCATGCGGTCAAAAGGTTCTTTAGATTCGTCTCGCGATTTATCACAGGGTCATGTAGTTAATTTTTTCATTAGCCTATGTTTAATACTCCTAAATAGTGATCAAACATACTACACTGCCACCATGTAAATTTTGCAACCCTCATCCAAACACACCCTTAGTGGATCGAACTGCTGCACCAGTGTACTGAGACACATACACTAGTGGTCAGTTCCTCTATTTTCAGCGGCCTTCGCGTTGCATCCTCTATTCCGCCAGTGCAATGGATCCCAACCCCCCCCCCCCCCCCCACTCCCGTCCGATGGGAGCCAGAGGCCGTCGCCAGCCCAAACCTCACCACCATCGTGCACGTTCCCCGCCGGCAGCCCAAAGCCATTCTGAAGAAGCAGCGTTTGCGGCGTTTCACGCCGGACAAACGCGAAGCCATCAAGCAGTTAGCGAAACTACTCACAGCTGGTTTTATCAAAGAAGTTTACCACCTAGAGTGGCTAGCTAACCCTGTACTTGTTCTTAAAAAGAGTAATAATGAGTGGAGAATGTGTGTTGATTATACTGATCTCAATAAACACTGCCCAAAGGATCCTTTTGGGCTACCACCCATCAATCAAGTAATCAACTCAATGGCCGGCTGTGTCCTGCTCTCCTTCCTTGACTGCTATTCGGGTTATCATCAGATCGCCCTCAAAGAGGAAGATCAGATCAAGATAGCGCTGGAACAAGATCACAAAGATGTTACCAAGGGTGGCAACACTGTCCTGGGGAGAGCAAAGCTGCCCGAGTACTGGCCATAGCGAGTAGTTGGAGATGCTTTCCCACCGAGTTCAAAGGCTCGAAGGCAATAGAGACTGCCCATGTGCCTACTAGAACAGGATCATGGAGATGTTACCGAGGGTGGAACACCGTCCCAGGGAGAGCAAAGCTACTCTAGTACTGGCCATAGCGAGTAGTCAGAGATGCTTTCCCACCGAGTTCAAAGGCTCGAAGGTAACAGAAACTGCCCGTGTACCTGCCGAAATAGAATCACAGAGATGTTACCGAGGGTCGGAACACCATCCCAGGGAGAGCAAAGCTGCCCGAGGACTGGCCATAGCAAGTAGTTGGAGATGCTTTCCCACCGAGTTCAAAGGTTCGAAGGTAACAGAAACTGCCCGTGTAGCTGCCCAAACAGGATCACAGAGATGTTACCGATGGTGGGAATGAAATTCCAAGCGCATGTATTGGTTTCAGAGAAATTTGTAAGCTTTGAACCTGGTACATGACTGTTAGACTCTGAAACTCTTATCTAACATCTTTTGTGGCTTAAATAATAGCTATTGCAATAACATGACAAGGTAGGATAATGCTCTAATGAGTGATGGCATCTTTGTGTGATCTTCTAGCCTTGGCATAGGTCATCAGGCTTTTGTCGAGGGTCAGGGGCAAGTTGTGGCGCCCCCCAGAGCTCTGCGTAGATTGTGGCACTCGAATGTAGAGTGTCTGCCGCTTGGGTGCCATGGGTAATCCAGTTTGTCTAAGTAATTCATGAACTCTTTATCATTTGTTGAATCGAGAAATTGTGGGGTATTTTCGATGTGGTTGGAATCAAAAGAATCTGTGTGATCAAGTCCATTCATGAACTCGTCGAAGTCAGAATTGAACCTTGCCTCAGGTATATTGTACTCCTTGGCGTCATTGTAGTTAAGAGTGTCTTCAGCCAACTTGATGCAATCTAGTATAGAGTAGTGATCGACGCGATCTAAACCGGCGAAGATGTTGTCTAAGGACGAAAAGTGTGGATGCGCTACTTTAGAATTTTTGGAGATTTGAATGCCGTTTTGGTTGAGTGTCGCCTGTGCAAGTAAAATGCACTCGACGAGTGTTGACGCTCAATAACGATCGATTCCAAGCATCAACTTGATCAAAAAATTATGAGAGTTTACATTTGTCACGCACATTATTTTCCAAATAAATCCCAAAACACACTTTACCCATAGAACAAATGCAAGATGTGTTTTCGAGCTAAAATGCAGGTTGCAAGCACACTTTGGTCCAAGATAAAATCATCAACAAATCATAGCACAGTTATCAGGCTCAAATGGACCAAAGGAGGCCCAAACACCTAAGTTAACTGGCTTAGGACAAGGCTTAGCACCTGGTATTAGGACAAGGAGGCCCAGGATAGCCCAACTCCTGAAGTTGGGGGCGGTTGGCGCCGTTGGTAGGCCGGCGACCATGCTGGTCGACCGACCAGCCCATGGGCCCCACCGCCTTAAACCAGCCATGTGGAGGCATGGCATTGGTCCTAGAAGTCGGTTCTTGGAAGCTTACCTGTTGAAACCGATGTTGCTGGCCGTGGCTCCCTCCTATAAATATGAGAGGGGGTAAGAATCAAGACACACCTCAAGTTAAAGCTCAAGCTCCCTCGCTTGTTTAGCTCTATAGGTTAGTGGAGTTTAGGTGAAGTCTTGTAGTCATCTAGTCCCCGAAGTTGATCAAGAGTTCTGGTATGGGTTCTTCTCTAGTTCTTTTGTGTAGTTCTCGGTCGTTTGTAAGAGATTTAAACTATGGTAACTGATATCTGCATGATTTATATTCTGAGTTATCAGACATATGTTTCATGATCTGGTTGCGTTATCGCCCTGTGGTTGCGATGGTTAATATATTAGCTTTAGAACTTAGGCAACTGCTCCAGTATTCGTAGTTTTGCTCTAGTATGATGTCCGTCCATCCGGAGGGTGGGGGCTCCGCGCGGGATACTAGAGTATCGATTACTAATGTAGACGTGGTGTCTAGATTAGTCAAGTGTTGCTGGATGTCGCCCTTTCCCACGGTTTGAAGAGGTAGCCGACATGTGGTGACAACTCTGTCCGTGCCCAGTAATCCTCCAAGTTTGGATTTGTGGGTAGGAGGTCCATAAAGAGCCGTATGGTTTGGTCGGATTTCTTCCATCCAGCTAGTAGCAGTCTCCTTGTTGTACCAATTTAATCTTCTGTTAATCTAACTATAAGATAGTATAGATATAGCTAGCCTAGTACATTTGACTTGAGCTGCTAACTTCTTACTTTCTCCCTGCCTTTAGAATATATAGAGTTGAGTGTAGACTTGTGTGTCACACTACATCCTATCCTATCATTTATCTTACCCCTGTTTATGCAATTGAATATCCAATCTAGATCACTTCATTAAGTAGCCTATGTACTTTCAACCGTCACCTTCCCAGCGAAAATATAAACGTCGCCCCGGTATACTCCCAGGTAAAATGCTATAGCAGTATTCCGTGCGCTTGTGATTCATGAAATACCTGCCACCCTCCTTGGCGTCTACTGGCGTCATCGCTGACGATCAATGGCGGCGTTGGTAGGTGCCAACAGCGAGTTTGTCTATGATGCGATCAATCCCGTAGACTAGATCAGAGTTGTCTACTCGAGGGTAGGGCGTAGCATTGAGGTTGTCTAGTTAGTTTTCTACGTAGTTTTCGATTAGATCGGAAGCTTTTGCAACTTTGGGATTTTCAATATGAGCGTCCATGCTGCCGTCAAGAGTTGTGGCATTATGATCCAAGTTCTCAAGACTAGCAAGGTGGATGGTGAAACCGCCCAAACCGTCGTCTACATAGAGCCATAAACCGAAGAGGATGGTTGTGCCCTATTCAGGGACGTTGGTGCAATTGAAGGAGGCCATCGAGTTCGTCCGGAGATCGTGGAAGATAGGCCCTAGGTGGGCGCCAGCTGTCAGTGTTTTACCGGCAAGTCTACTTGGGTATACCTTGAGGTAGAGGATTGATCGTAGGAAGTCGTGAGATCAAGAACACGATGGTGCAAGCAACATGGGAGTTTAGAAAGGTTTGGGCTGTAGATGGCATAATACCCTGTTGGGTATTTTAGTATCATGAATAAATCCACGAGCACACGGATACCGTTGTAGCTTTTACCTCAGAGTATTCCAAGGCTTATCGAATCCACAGGGAATGTGTGTGCACTAACTTCTGTTCTAGTCGGTCCAAGGACACACCAAGATAGGTAGAAGGATAGAGAGGATTCCTAAGATAGAACTATAGCTAAGTTAAAGGTCGATCTCTCGGGCAGAATACTCTCTTCGGGCACCGACTTACACCTGGTCTCCGACCAACAGCTCTACGCTATATCCGAACGTGGAGGATTACAAAGGACCAATAGGACTGTCACCACCTACGGCCTACCTCTAACAAACCGTGGGATATAAGGCAAATGAAGAATAACCTCTAGCCTATACACTGTGTCTACGCTATATATTACTGATGCAGTGTAACTACATTTGGTACCCCGTAGCAAACTACAACATTCTGTACGAATACAGAGCGATGGACCCGCGAGTAAGAGAACTGATCTCACTCAACTACAAGCACTACTAGCATCTACTATACCAAGTAAAATACTAGAGATAAAAACCACGAATACTTACTAAAACCCGAAGAATGTTGCAGCATCCGTAGAGGTACAAGTTGGGGCAGAGTGCCAACATCCCGGCACTTCTCCTGAACTACTCTCTCACTCTTGTAGAGTTAGAAAATGGAGAAGAGAGCCTAAGACCAGCACCCCTCCTAAGTACCTCTACCCTCTCCCTAGGCTATGAAAACTCAAATGCAAGAGGAGGTTTGAGTGAGCACTTGATGGATGTCCTCAAATGGAGTCCCTCCCCTCATATTTATAGAGGGGGTATATGGTGCTTTCGGCCGGGGAATGCAGCTATGCCTCTTGGAACCGACCTTGGGAGCCAGTGAGGAGCTGTCATGCGTCAAAGTTGAGGCGGTGTGCCTATGGGCTTTGTTGGTCGACTATGGTAGTCGGTCGGCCTGCCCGGGGCTCCAACCACCCCCAACTTTAGTCCTTGGGCTGTCCCGGTGTCCCTTGTCCTAAACACATGTGTAAGGCCTTGTCCTAAACTGGTTTTCTTTGGTACTTGGGCCTATTTTGATCCATTTAAGCTTGGTTCTCGTGCTTTGATTGGTGTGCGCCTTTTGCCTTGAACTGTGGAGTGTGTTTCACCCTTATTTCATCTGCACAAATATTTACCAATACTTGTGGAAACGGATAGTAATAAATCCCTATCACTAGGTTGATGTTCATATTTTATGTATTTATGCTGGAGTTGATGGCCTAAAATTGGTACTTAAGCGCCGTCAACAATACCCCCACACTTAGCCTTTGCTCGTCCTCGAGTGAAGGAGAAAGGACTAAGGTAGGACATGACTTCCAAAGGTATGAAGCGAGCATAAGAGATATTCCAAGCCATACCTTGTACTTGCAAACTTTTGAGGTGTTTATCATGCCATCTTGGGCAGTTGCGGCATGGAATGATCTTGAATCAAATCACTTCTACTCCTTATGTCAAGTAGCATGGATTTTTCAATAAATTTCCAAAACAAACCTTGCTTCAAATCACTCAAATGTATATGTCCTTACCAAGGCATTTGGATTGCCTTTTCTTTATCCTACCTCTAATGGTGGCTATATTTGGAGCTTAAGGTAGGGTATGAAGGATAAGGCATAATTGTATCACATGTATTGCAAAGTCAAAGACCGGATCCAAAGAAAAAAAAACAAGTCAGACAATTAGATCAAGATGTGCATGTGTATGGATTGTGGTGGATGAGATGGAAACTCCTTTTGTATGATCTTTCTCTATATATAAATTCTTTTGAGAGCATGGCTATATTTTTTTCATGGATCTTCATGTGTCCATATTTTTTTCTTTTTTTTCAATACTTAGACCTTCTTGTGTCCATTTTTTATAGCCCGTGCCTCTCTTTCTTTTTCTCTTTTTTTAATAATAGCTAAAGAGAGAGACCAACACAATTTGGAGCATTTATTTTATGGAATGGATGATGGTACAATGCTAACTTCTCATAGAAGCATAGCAAGGGGGTGTGCACGTGAATCATGTGAATCATGATCGCAAAAGCATGAAAAGAATTCTTTGAAAGGTCACAACAATTTGACAAAGCTCAATGCAAGACAAGCAACATATGTGTATAGTTGGCTTTGGTAGGACTTTGGCATATCAAATAGGAGCTTTGCAAAGGGTTTTCCAAAATTTCAAATAAATTTCCCAAGCAGTTAAACATTAAGAGCGAAGGTCATATCATTGAAACCATATCTCAAACATCAACTACTTAGACAAGCATGCTTTCATAAATATTTTTGTTCACAAGAATCAAGATGATAAGCATGGAATAAAACATATTCAAGTCAACCATAAGAAACAAGTAGAGCAGGTGGAATATGCTGATCCATTTTGAGTTTGATTTTAGTCAGGGGCGGATCCACAAGGGGGGCTAGGGGGATCCAGCCTCCCTACCTTGTCAAGATCAATGGATACACTCCTAAGCCCCCCCCCCTCCATTTTGGGGACCAAAGAATGGAGAAGAAGGGTGAAAAAGAAGAAGAGAAGTGGAGAAAGAAGAAGAGATGTGAGATGAGCCCCTCTTAATTTGGTTGCTGGATTCGCCAGTGATTTTAGTGAGTCGGATCTAAAATTTATTCAAACTCATGAATCAAAGAGAGTTGAGCGGTAGAGGAAGCACAAACCATCACTTTCAAAGAAGATGGGGATCAAGGCAGTGGTGATTCATCCAAACACCGGGTGGCCGGCTGACTCTGGTGTCCTTGCCTTGTCTGTTGTCATTGTTGGTACAGACGATGTTGTCATTGTTGGTACAGACGATGTTGTGCGATACATCTGTGGAAGATCTTGAATGTGTATGGCAATGATGATCTTGAGAGATCTCCCCCACACTTGTACTTGTACTGTGTTTTAAGAACTAGGGAGCTCTAAAATAATGGAAACAAAATACTGGCTCTGCCGGTTTTAAGAACTAGGGAGCCCTAAAATTTATTCAAACTAAATTTTACTCGCACCAAGAGACTAAATTTTACTCGCACCAAGAGACTTACTCTGGTAGTCCTCGGGCTACCTCCCAGTAGAGCTTTGTTTAAAGTCAAAAGCAAGACATACCTGGAGGTGCTTACCTTGACATCATGCATGTAGATGATCTGGGAGTCGGGCGACTCCCCCACACTTATTCATTTGACTGCATTTTATTGGGGGACAAAACAAAACAACAAGGACCCTAGGATAATAAAGGTTATCTATCCTATTTATTTGGAAGGTTGATTTCAAGGCTAGATTTCTTCAATGAAGTTAATCACATCATAGTCTTTATTATCAGGTTCTAGGAAGATTTTTAAACGATGACCATTCACCTTGAAGATCTTACCATCATCATCTTGGAGTGTGATTGCTCCATGTGGCGTGGCTTCGACAATAGAGTACAGTCCTTCCCATTTGCTCTGAAATCCGATGCTTCCCGTGTCCGAACAATTTGATCCTGGAATTAAATAGTAATAACTTATCTCCTGGTTTGAATTCTTTCTGCTTGATCCTTTTGTCGTGCCACTTTATGGTCTCCTCGTTGTAGATCCTAGCACTATGGTATGCTTGTCCCTTCATTCTTCCACCTCTGATAGCTGTTGCTTCCTGCGCATTCTGGCTTTTTGAATGTTCAAGTTGAATTTCTGGATTGCCTAGTGCGACCTATGCTCTAGTTCGACGGGCAAGTGGCAAGTCTTCATGTACACTAGCTGATAGGGTGATATGCCTAACGGTGTTTTGTAGGCAGTACAATATGCCTAAAGTGCATCTGGTAGCTTCATCTTCCATGATTTCCCCATTTCGTGTGCCGTCTTCCGTAGAATGTTCTTAATTTGCTTGTTCGACATTTCTACTTGGCCACTTGTCTGAGGATGATATGGAGTTGCAATATTGTGTTGCGCTACAAGTTGTTTCAGGAAGTTTCGGAAGGTCTTGTTGATGAAGTGTGATCCTCCATCACTTATCGCCATTCTTGGTGTCTCAAAGCGAGGGAAGATGACCTCATGAAATATCTTTCGAGCACGCTTGGAGTCAGCAGCACGATGTAGTATTGCTTCTACCTTCTGGGACACATAATCAACCGCCACAAGGATGTATTCACTTTCATAGGACTTTGGGAAGGGTCTCAAGAAGTTGATGCCCCTCACGTCAAATATTTCTATTTGGATGCTGTTCTGTAAGGGCATTACATCTCGTGCGGTGATTCCTCCATGCAGTTGGCATTTCCGGCATCTTCGAACGAAATCTTTGGTATCTTCATATATGGTTAGCCAAAAGAATCCGCTCTGCCAGATATTCGCTTAAGTACAAAATACACCATAGTGTCCCCTATATGGTGTTGCATGACATTTCTCAATGATCCTTGTTCCTTCGGCTACTGGTACACACCTCCTCAGCAAGTCATTAGAACAAACTCTGTAGAGGTACGGATCATCCCACAAGTGGAGTCTACTTTCATAGATCAACTTTTTCTTGTATTTTCTTGGCGGTACATATCCTGAAACCATAAAGTACACAATATTTGCATACTAGGGGGTAGAGTCTGTTACCTTCATCAGCATGTCATCCCGAAGGAAGTCATTTATCTGTAATTCATGCTGTTAGTACAATGCATACGCGACAAATGACCTGCAACATCATTTTCTACTCCTTTTTTATCTTTTATTTCAAGTTCAAATTTTTGGAATAGAAGGATCCATCGTATCAAGCCTCACTAGTGAACACTTGATCCCATAAACGATAGAAACTATTACTTGAACTTACACTCTAATTCTAAGAAACATAAGGAAGTCAAGAATACTTACTATGATTGATAAGCATCCGTCGAGGTACAAGCAAAGAAGAGTGCCGACAGACCTGACACTTTACCCGAATCTCCCTCACTCTCGTGGAGGTACAATTTGGAGAAGAGCACCATTACCTCCTGAGCACCTCTACGCCTAAACCCCCAAAGGTAACTCTACACCTCAAGTGAAAACTGAAGAGAGGAGTGAATGTGTTATGTGTGGGGTGTCTTCTCATTTGGAGCCCCTCCCCTCATAAATATAGGGGGGACAACCAGCCATTCGCCCGAGAACTGATCCAAACCGACATGGAGGACCAACCACACACTGCCATGTGCAGAGAGGCGGTGGGGAACATGGGCCGCCGACACATGGTCGGCCGACCATAGACTGTGTCCAATCGGCCCAAATCTTGGCCTGGACAGTGCTAGGTGGGCCCTCATGTCTTGTATGGGGGTCATGGCTTGTCTTAAGGCGGTTTGGATGCTCTGGTGGGCTCATGATCCTCGTGAATGCGCTTGATTCGTCGAGAATGTGTTGCCTCGGATCGATGACATGTCACCTTGCTTATGGGTTGCGTTCTCTTCTCATTTCCAAGCATAAGCAACCTGCACACAAATGTACACCAACACTTTGTGGAATTTGTTAGTAATAACACCTACCACCAATGTTGACGCTCATCTTTTATGTGCTCATGCAGGAGCTGATAGCTTGCTCTGATGGTAGGGTTTGTGTCTTAAGCTTGAAGCCTGTTTTACCTGCATTTCTATCCGAATTTCAATATAGCAATATTTTCAATAGGAAATGTGGAATTGGCTCTTTTTGGATAACATAAGCATGCATGATAATTTATTTTCACGATTTTAGGCTCAAGATGACGCTTGAAATGGGTCATTGTCGAGCGTCAATAGTGTTTTCCATTAGCCTAAATTCTTGAAGTTGAAGACTCTCAGAGGGTCCCAGCAATGACACGGCAGTAGAATGGGTATTACGGCCTCTCAATGCGTTGCAAGCTATCCAGATGATACTGTGGCCATTGTTGCTACGTACATGACAGTGTGTTTGGTGCCCTTATCTAGAGGATATCATAGCTGCATGTACCGTTACACTGGTTGGCAGATCCAAATAATAGTAGCCTCTGGTTAGTAAGCAAACAATGACGAATGGTATATATATCCGCAGTAGTTAAATTAGCAATAATTAACAAACATCTAAACCATATGCTATAATTTAGATTGCTCTTGGACCATTGTGATGCTTATGCTCATGAAGCAATCTTCTCATAGGTAACTAAACGATTTTCTTGACCAATGGTACAACAAAAGATTTGTGACCTATTTATTTTCATAGATATTGCTAAATTTGTAACCATTATAAAATCTGTAGCAATACAATGTATGGCCAATCATAAATAACATACCACTAAAAGAAAAGGTAACGTTTTCAAAACTATAATTCTACGGTATACATAAAAAATTATGCTTGCATATCTTAGACAATGCTAACGTACATCCTTTGGAAATGATATGCAAATATTTGGTTTTTGTCTAACAGCTAGCAAATATGATACTAAATAAAAAAATAGCAATTGTAGATACAACTATTTCAAGCCAGTATTTAAGATCTTAGCTCAATAAATTATCTAAAACTTCTTACCGGTATACATAAAAAATTATGCTTGCATATCTTAGACAATGCTAACGTACATCCTTTGGAAATGATATGCCAAATATTTGGTTTTTTTCTAACAGCTAGCAAATATGATACTAAATAAAAAAAATAGCAATTGTAGGTACAACTATTTCAAGCCAGTATTTAAGATCTTAGCTCAATAAATTATCTAAAACTTCTTACTGCACCAATAGATTCATCAAGATGCCGTGTGTACCTCAATATTGTTTCCCTATAAATATGTCCATTGCATTCTATTATGAGGTGCAACATTTGTAGAAACCAAATACTAGACTAGGTTCTACCATGAAAAGAGGGACTGTGCCTTCATGGCTAGAGCTATTGCTTGCAACACAATTCTTTCTCACTTGCAAAAATCATATGCTTTCTAGTCTTAGTGAGTGTAACCTATTTTGCATCGAGTGCGAGGTACCATTCTGCTATCACTGTCGTTCAGACCAGCATTCGACTCATCATTTACTCCAAGTATATTATGTTACTGGTTATAGATACAAAGAAATTTATATATAGTTATACATCCAGTCCTTTTACATGTCGTGCAATGGGATAATTTATAATTTTAAACTCTTCCTGCAGAGGCTTTCACCTTGGAATTAATCAATTTATCAGAAAATTGACAAAACTTTATTACAAATTGGAACATGTGCAAATCTGTATAATGTTGGCATTTGTGATAAAGATGTATTTACTATGCTTTGAAAAGTTGACTTAAATTGTTCATATATTGTTATTAAATTTTCAGATAAGACGATCGTCATATCATGATGTTGTAAAAGTATCTGAATTGGAGGATATTCTTGATATTAGCGATGTGCAAACTTATGTGATCAATAGTGCAAGGGTTGTATTTTTGAACGAGCGACCACAACAGCGCTCTGGTGGTCCATTGTCGTCATCATTATACAACTATCAGACCTGTAGCCGTGCCCTTCTCAACAAATTTCGTTTCTGCTCTCTTGGTTGCAATGTAAGTTCTTATGCACTGCTAAATCTATCATTTAGTCAATCTGAAATAAAAAATGCAAGAGTCATGTAGTTTCTCCATACATATTCCAAACTAACCACTTTTATTCATTCACATATTTGGTGTAGCTTAAGGGCACAAAAAAGGATTTGAAGATGCCTAGTGATGTTGCGAATCGTTCTGAATATAAAGGAATGGAAGAAGTGGCTGCTGGCAACAGTAGCGGTTCAAATACTAGGAGTGGGAAAGAGATATGTAATGAAGACAACAATGAAGAACCACCAGCAAAAAGGGTTGCTCGTCATCGGCGTAAGGGAATTCCCCAACGTGCACCATTCTTTTGATGTGATGCTCATGTAAAAGTTTGTTGTTGAACTGAATAAATTGAGCACTGACAAAATAATAACAATGTAATTATGAAATGCATATACCAAATTGCACTCGACTGGTTTTTTACTCCATATGTAAATCCGAGGCAATCTGGCTAGTAGGTGTAGGAGATGTGCTTGGAACAAGATTACAAAAGGAGTGAATCATGGGACAAAAAGCACCGTATTGCAAAGCTGTTTGATTAGTCCATTTAAATTATCTCAGAAGTGTTGACTATTCAAATCTATTTGTAGAATCTACCATCGACCCACCTGTTGCTCAAACTGAAGCTGCTACTGATGCCGTTGGCCTCAACCAGTGAGTCGCTGGAGGTACCTCCGCTGCATGCTCAATCTCCCATTATTCTAAAATTTTAATGCATGCGTGTTCCTATTCCATTTTGAATTTTCTCAATTTTGCTGTATCACTATGGACTGAGGCATCACAATTCTAATGCACTGATTGTTCATCTCTGTCCAAACTTGACTTGATTGCACCAATGCCCGGGAAGATGGCATGGATTTTAACTGTCTTGTTTGTTCCATTTATTGGGAGTGTTGAGTGTTCTCAGAAAGGCCCCCTTTCTATCCTCGAAAGTGTGGGTTTGTTGTCTCACCTTTGTGATCTTCAATAGCTTTACGGTCGATGTGAGGCATGTCTGATGGAGGGGCATAATTGATTGACCGCCCAGAATTGCTATTTTGTGAAGGAAAGTTGGCTACATCCTAGGGAAATAAGTGGGTTTGTTGAGAATCGAGAGGAAAGGGAAAAAATAGGGAAAGAGGATGTTGTTGTACCTCATCTATGGGCACAACAAAAGAAGGGTAAATCATCTGGCAGTAGATCCTAGCTAGTATGCAAAAGAGATGACTGCACCATTTTGACAACCATAATAAAAAAGTCTTAGTGGTAAATGATGCCATAATCCAGTTCTCCAGAATTATAGTTTCAGCACTTGGTGCCAGGTTCTTTAGCCGATCATATTCCGAACCACTATTGATGGTATGTCTTGGTTGTACTAGATTGGCAAAGAATGCGTGAATTGACAGCTGGCCAAAGCCAAACTGACAAGCTGCCGTAGCAGGATAGTAAAATTCATATGTTCGTTGGTGGTTTTGTCCGACATAGAAATCGACGGGGAGAACTCCTAGGGTTTTATCCATAATTCCAAAGATAAAACGGTGAAATTGGCGCTCTCTGGTGGGATCTAGTCCTCCCCCGCAGTAAGTTCCTTGAAAATGCGGGAGGGACGGGTAGGCGGAGAAGCGACGCCCTCGTCGCCGCTGGAGAGAGATGAATGGCGTCCCCTTCTGAGCAAGCCTTTCCACCCCTGTCTAGGGTGGTTTCCTCTGCTCCACGTGTGTTCCCTCTTCCTCACGCTGTGGACTCGATTCTCCCTTAGAACAAAGGATCTATGTTGGAGCCGAGAAGGGAACCCCCTTGGAGATCTGCTTCCTCACCATCTTCTTCGTCTTCGAAGCTGAAGGATGAGGGAGAATTAGGGACCGATTGGTGTGCAATCAGAGATGATTGGCGGAGCAGGAATTGGCTTGAGGCCCATCCTCATGTGTTACGTCTTGCACCTCCTTAGGATGCTCCACGCGGTCGGTTGAATCAGATGGGGAGTTCGATGCTTTCTCGCGAGGTGGAGCGAGGGGAGTTTGATTCACGAGGTGTTACGGGTTGGAGGCTAGCGGCAGATAGGATCCGTACGGCTAATGAAATTAAGAGGATTCTATTCTTGCCACCAGCCTGTGATGGCGCTATGTATTCGGCTGATTCCCCATTTGCTGCGGCTTCTAAGGTGAAGAGTGGCCAGTAGGGGGAGGGCTCATCTCTTCGTGGATGCCATGGCGAAATCCCGAATCCCTGCGCCAAGTCAAGAGGTTGAAGACAAGTCAAAGTGGAGTGTTGGGCCTTTTGGGAGGTCTATTGCTGACCTATACGGCCACTCCTGGCGCAGTGAGCCCACGACGAGATGGGTCTGAATTCCCAAGCCCATCACCAAGGAGGCGTGGAATACCCTGCACACCCGGAAGAAGTCCGGAGACACGGGTGGAGGGCATGCCGCCTTGTTAGGGTTCTGACCCCTCCTCCTCTTACCAAATCCTTCGTGGAGGTCATCTCGTCCCCCATGGTGCATGCTCCTCCTAGAGGCTTCAGGTAGCTTGATCCAAGGGGGCTAGAAGAGGTGCTTTGAGGAGGATAGGATGAGAGATACCTCTAGGATGATCGGGAGCTAGAAGAGACGAGAAGGAAAGACCGCTTTCGTGATTGCCAGCGCTGAGAGAGGGGTGCTCTTCACGATTCAAAGTACTTTGAGGAAGATTGGCGTAATGCTAAGTCCAAACACAGGGCGACAGATCTAAGGCTACAAGGTAACTAAACCAATCCACCTATCAGAGATAGATTGGCGAGAAGAAAATTGATCACCATCCGAGAGTAAGAGATGATGATCTGGATGCCAGAACAGGGACATTTGAGAGAACTAGAGATAGATACAAGCCAAAACATTTTGGGACGTGCTATTGGTGTGGGGAAGTAGGTCATCATCAGGTGACCTGCACAAATGATCCGTTCTTCTTTAGATGCAAAACCTCTGGTCACATATGCCCCAGTTGTCCACTGGCTTAGGGTAGGATGCATCTTTTGGGGTATGGCTTCCCTCATCATGGCTTCTTCAACTTGCAAATTCTTGGTCTAAAACTTGAACCCCCCTCCAGAAACATGGCTAATATTCAGATTATCAGTGGGGAGGCAACTGTGGCTAGAGTGGAAGAGAAACTTAAACATTTGGTGGGTAACAAATTGGACTAGAAGGTGAGACAGATGACTTCCCTTTCTTATCTTGTTTTCTTCCCCAACAAATCCATTCTTGAAGCTTTTTCCAAATCCTCTGATATTGAGCTCTCTATTCATGGAATCAAAGCCAAGGTCTCCAAATCTTATTTGATCCCAGGGGCCCCTGTTGTCCTTCAAACGGGCTGGGTTAAAATTTTCAACATTCCTAATCATGCTTGGAATGTTGAGACTGTTAAATTGATTGCAAAACTAGCTGGGGAAGTAGTGGTGGATGAGCTATCCTTAATCAGGGAGGGCCTGGTGTGTGTGAAGATCAGCAGTAGGTGCATTAACAAGATCAGGGGGTAGGTGGTGGTTTTCTTTAACAAAGTGGGGAAGGAGCTAAATTTCCTGCCAGAGGAAAGTGGAGGTAAACCTCAACCACCAAACAGCCCTCCTCCAAAAAAAACTGGAAGATGACTCATATGATGAAGAAGATCAAAGCTCTAAAGATACTGAACCGGAATGGGAGAAGATGAAAAGGCAATATGAAAAGAAAACAAGAACTCTGGGTGTAAAACTACTGCTGCTGCTTCCCTTGACTGTGAGTCTCTAAAATCTATCCTTGTGGCTCTTGAGGTTGTCCCTATGACTGTGGAGACCCCTATTCAAGATGATAAAATGGTGATCAATCAGGAACATAATATTTTCTCTTCCCTAGATGGGAGGAGCACACTTGTCCCACTCTCTACCAAAACTCAATAGTAGTCCTGAGGAGAATCAGTGTCTGGCACATGCAGCTGAAGGGGGGAAATCTACTAGATAAGAAGAAACTACAAGAGTTAGTGGTTAATCCAAACATCCCACCTGTTGACGGCCATTATTTCACATCTTGGCCGTCAACTTCTCGGAAATAAATTGAGCTTTACACTATGTTCCATTCATATTTTATTTAGTTCTAATAAGTTCCACAAGTTTTGGATGAGTTGTGATTTCGGTGAATGTGTACCAAAATTGGGCAGAAATAGGTAGAAACCCAGGCCGACTGGCCTCTCCTAGGCCGGCCGGCCTGGCACCTCCACGTACACTGCCACGTCTTCGATCCAGCAGCAATGTAACAAGTTCAAGTGCATCTGAGCCGAGGATTGGATGTCGGTTTGATCGTATGGACCGAAAGGCTTGCACAAGGATCAAAGGACCCACAATTCAGCGCAAAGCCATGTCCAAGTCAGCAATCCACCTCCCTGGAAGACCACAAGCGTCCACTTGCAACGTCGGTGCAACGGAGGGCCGAGGAGAGCCATAGGGAGGCCGGCCGGCCTGGCCTTGGCTGCGTTTTAGCTACGCAAGCTGCACCGACTCCAGGAAGCAATCAGGGACATCCACGCAAAGGCGGTGGCCAGATGGCTACACCCCTAGGCCGGTCAGCCTAGGGAAGGCCGGCCAGCCCCACCTTGCAGTCACTCAAGCCCCCAGCTTCGCGTGGAAGCTAAGCACAACTGCCACAACCGCCTCCAACCGACACCACATGCTTCACCTGCTCAGAACCGACCCTAGAAGGCTATAAATAGAGCACTCATCCCTCACTTGTAACACACACCTTGGAGCTCATTCTCTCTTCACTTTTATAGTAGGATTAGTAGTTTGGGAGTTAGAGTCGAGTCGATCTTGCTCGGGATTCTGGAGTCCTCGAAAGTCTGGTATAGCTCTTGTATCCATCTTTCGAAGTTATTAATATAAGTTATCTTCTCTACTTTCTGAGTCAGCTTTACTTTCCGCTTTCTTTTATCCTCTCGAGTTTGAGTGTTCAGCTCGAGCGCGAAAGTTGTATCCTTTAGTTTAGACTAAGTTATCTCTCTAATAGTCGGGAATTTATCTTACGGGTTTTCTCACCCGGACTAGAGTATCTCAAGTTAGTGCTCTAGGTTGAGGGGGATTTTTCTTGAGGGCCTCGAGAGAAATCCTAACACCAAGTGCAGACATGGTGTCTGAGCTTAGTGTTAGCTAGAAAGTGTGTTCCACCCCACGGTACCGTCGTGGTAGGCGGCAGGTGGTGACAGCCCTGTCCGTCTCTTGTAGTCCACCACGTTCGGGTGCTTTCATAGCAGTAGTGCCGGCTGTGGCAGAACCGCCAAAATTAATCCAGTTAAAGTGCCCTAACCATCATCTGCACGCACTTCAATGGAGTAATTTCTCTTGTAGAGGAGGCTAGACAATGGTACACCAAAAATGTGGAGACTGAGAATGGAAGCTGGAGTAAACTCATAGACAAGTTCTATCTTAGATATTTTTTCCCAGTCCCGTATCGTCGCTCTAGGAAAGGATATCCTCTACTTTCAGCAGAATGAGGAGAAAACCATAGGTGCGGCTTTTGCTAGATTTTCACTCTTAGTAAAATCCGACCCTGTCCTATCGATACCCAATCATGTGTTGCTTCAACACTTTTTCTCGGGACTCGGCATGGAATCCACCTCTTGTCTTGATGCAAGCGTTGAAGGGTCTTTTTCCCACAAGACTCAGATCGAAAGCATGGAAATACTAGATCGTATCACTGTTGGTACTTTGTAACGTCACGAATAAAATCCGCAAGTGCACGGGTACTGCTGTAGCTTTCACCCAGGAGTATTCCAGGGTATCGTATCCACTGAGGAACGTGAGTACACTATCTAAGGGTTCAATCTCATCCAAGGACACACACACTGGTGTAGGAGGGATAGGACAGAGAGGACTTCCTAAGATTTAGAATCTATGTTTAGAGGAAGAGATACTTCGCCATTATACTTCGACCTACATGTTTCGACTGGCTTAAACAAGCCAATAGCTCCAGTAGTAATGCTCTATCTAATATCCGAACGTGGAGGGTTACTAGGGCTCGGACAGGGCTGTCACCACCTACCGGCTACCTCAACAAACCGTGGGACTATCAGACAACTGAGTGGTAAAGTCTAGCCTAGACACCACGTCTACGCTATTCCGTACTAATCCTAACCCTGATCAAGATTATCCTACTCTATCCGGAGTCTTAAGCTAGGATCAAATGCTACTCTAAGCATACACTCAACTAATATAAGGCAGAAGAAATAACTTGCAACTAAACCCTAATTCTAAATAAGAAAGTCTCGAGCACTTACAATCGAATAATCATCCGTCGAGGTACAAGCAGAGAAGAGTGCCGACAAATCCGGCACTTCCTCCGAATCTCTCCCTCACTCTTGTAGAGGTACAATTTGGAGAAGTGTGCCATCACCGGTGTCCCTCCTGAGTACCTCTACCCCTAAAACTCCCTAAGACAACTCTCACTCAAGTGAGAACTCAAGAGAAGAGTGAATTTTGATGGTGTGATGTGTGTTTGTGTCCTATTCTCACCCCTCCCCTTGTATTTATAGGAGGGAGCCATGGGCTGAGACTTGTGGAACCGACTTAAGCAACCAGTGAGGAGGCGACATGTGGCAAAGTTGAGGCGGTGGGGCCCACAGGCCTGGTCGGCCGACGGCCCAGGGGCTCCAACCGCCCCCTACTACCTCTGGTGGGCTGTCCTGGGCTGCCTTGTCTGATCCCCATTGGTCTTCACCTGTCTTGGTGTTGGGTATTTTAGCGTCATAATCCGCAAGCACACGGATACCGTTGTAGCTTTCACCTTAGAGTATTCCAAGGGTTATCGAATCCACAGGGAACATGTGTGCACTAACTCCTATTCTAGTCGGTCCAAGGACACACCAAGGTAGGTTGAAGGGAAGAGATGATTCCTAAGATAGTGCTACTGCTGAGTTAAAGGTCGATCTCTCAGGCACAATACTCGCTTCGAGCACCGGCTTACAACTGGCCTGCCAGTCGACTCCGGTCAACAGCTCTATGCTCTATCTGAACATGGAGGATTACGAAGGACCAATAGGGCTGTCACCACCTACAGCCTACCTCTAACAAATCATGGGATATAATGCAAACGAAGGATAACCCTTAGCCTAGACACCACGCCTACGCTACTGATTACTACTGCAGTCTAACTACGTATGGATCCCCGTAGCAAACTACAACATTCTATACAAATAAAGAGCGACGAACCTGCGAGTAAGAGAACTGATCTCACTCAACTACAAGCACCACTAGCATCTACTATATCAAGTAAAATACTAGAGATAGGAACCACGAATACTTACTAAATACCAAAGAATGTAGCAGCATCCGTAGAGGTACAAGCTGGGGCAGAGTGCCGACACCCCGGCACTTCTCCCGAACTACTCCCTCACTCTCGTAGAGGTACAAAAATGGAGAAGAGCGCCGAAGACCGGCGCCCCTCCTGAGTACCTCTACCCTCTCCCTAAGCTAGGACTACTCTAAACCCAAGAGGAGGCTTGGAGTTGCACTTGGTTGGATGTGAAACTCAACTTGGTGGCGTGTCTTGATTCTTACCCCCTCCTCTCATATTTATAGGAGGGAGCCAAGGGTGTGCACGGGTGAGAGATGTAGCTATGCCTTGCCAAACCGCCTTCTAGGACCAATGAGCAAGTGACACGCCAAAGGGGAGAGTCGGTGGAGCCTTCGTGGGCTCGGCCGACCATGATGGTCGGCCGATGGTCCACTGGGCCCCACCGCCTCCGGCTTCCTCTGGTGGGTCACCACGTGTCCCATTATCCCTGTTGCATGTGTCTAAGCTTTGGTTATGTTGGTTTCTTGCTGCATGTGGTCCCATGAATCCATGTGAGACTGAATGGCGTGCTCTGATTGGTCGACGTCTTTTGCCTTGGATTGAGGAGTGTGTTTCCTTGCTCTTGAAGTGTGTTTTCGCCTTTAATTCTCCTGCATACAAATATTTACCAACACTCGTGGAAATGGTCAGTAATAAACCCCTACCACAATGTTGATGTTTACATTTTATGTATTTACGCAGGAGTTGACGGCCTAAATTTGGTACTTAAGAGCCATCAACAACTCCCCCACACTTAGCCTTTGCTCATCCTCGAGTAAAGCAGAAAGGACTAAGGTGAAACATGAATTCCAAAGGTATGAAGCGAGCATAAGAGATATTCCAAACCATACATTGCATTTGTGAACTTTGAAGTGTCTATCATGCCATCTTGGGTAGTTGAGGAATGGAATAGTCTTGAATAAAATCACTTCTGCTCCTCAAGTCAATTAGCTTGGGATTTTTCAATAAGTTTTCAAAATAAACCTTGCTTAGCTCCTCATTTGATTCTCTCGGATCGCTCAGTGTGCATGTGTCCTTACCAAGGCATTTAACTTGCCTTCTCTTCATCCTACTTCTAGTCATGGCTATATGTGGAGCTCAAGGTAGGGTATGAAGGATAACACATACTTGTATCACATGTATTGCAAAGTCAAAGACCGGATCCAAAAAGAAAAGCAAGTCATACAATCAGATCAAGATGTGCACGTGTATGGATTGTGATGGATGGAATGTAAACTCCTTTTGTATGATCTCTCTTCCTATATAATTCTTTTGAGAGCATGGCTATCTTTTTTTCCATGGACCTTCATGTGCCCACATTTTTTCTTTCTTTATTTTTTTCCAATACTTGGACCTTCATGTGTCCATATATATTTTTTTCGATAGCCCATGCCTCTCTTTTTTTTTACAAAAACTGGAGAGATAGACCAATACATATAGTGGAGCATTTATTTTGTGGAATGAGTGGATGGTACAATGCTAACATCTCAAAGAAGCACAGCAAGAGTGTATATGGTGTGCACGTGAATCTTGATCATGAAAGCATGAAAAGAATTCTCCGAAGGATCACAACAATTTGACAAAGCTCAATGCAAGACAAGCAGCATATGTGTATATGGTTTTTAAGAAGTATCATCATATGGCTTTGGTAGGACTTTGGCATATCAAAGAGGAGCTTTGCATAGGTTTTACAAATTTTCAAATAAATTTTCCAAGCACTTAAACAATAAAGAGCGACGATCATATCATCCTAACCATATCTCTAACGTCAACTACTTAGATAAGCATGATTACCTAAGGATTTTTGTTCACAAGCATCAAGGTGATAAGCATGGAATAAAACATATGCAAGCCAACTATAGGAAACATGTAGAGCAGGTGCAACACACTGATTCTTGAGTTTGATTTTATTGAGTAAGATTTAAAAAACCATTCAAACTCATGAATCAAAGAGAGTTGAGAGGTATAGGCTGCACAAACCATCGCTTTTGAAGAAGATGGGGATCATGGCAGTGGTGATTCAGCCAAACCACTAGGTGGCTGGCTGAATTTGGTGTCCTTGCATTATCTCTTGTCATGTTGGTGTAGACAATGTTGTGCGATGCATCTGTGGGAGATCTCAAATGTGTATGGTAATGATGATCTTGTATGGTAATGATGATCTTGAGAGATCTCCCCCACACTTGTACTTGTACCTGGTGCTGAATTTAAAACAAAAGATGGAAACAAAATAATGGCTCTGCTAGTTTTAAGAACCAGGGAGCTCCTAAAATTTATTTAAACTAAATTTTACTCTCACCATGAGATTTACTCTAGTGATTCTCGGGCTACCTCCCGGAAGGGCTTTGTTTAAAGTCAAAAGTAGGACATACCTGGAGGTGCTTACCTTGGCGTTTCTGCATGTGATGATCTAGGAGTCGGGCGACTCCCCCACACTTATTCATTTGCCTGCATTTTATTGGGGGACAAAACAAAACAAAAAGGACCCTAGGGATAAAGTTTACCTAGTCTATCTATTTGGAAGATTGAGTTCAAGACTAGGTTTCTTCAATGAAAGTAATCACATCATACTCTTTATTATCATGTTTTAGGAAGATTTTTAAATGATGACCATTTACCTTGAAGATCTTACCATCATCATCTTGGAGTGTGATTGCTCCATGTGGCGCAGCTTCAACGACAGAGTACGGTCCTTCCCATTTGCTCTGAAGCTTCCCTTGTCTGAACAACTTGATCCTGGAATTAAAGAGTAATACCTTATCTCCTGGTTTGAAATCTTTCTACTTGATCCTTTTGTCGTGCCACTTTTTCGTCTTCTCTTTGTAGATCTTGGCACTATGATATGCTTTGTCCCTCCATTCTTCCAGCTCAGAAAGCTGTTGCTTCATGTGCATTCTGGCTTTTTAAAAGTTCATGTTATATTTCTGGATTGCCCAGTGTGCCCTATGTTCTAGTTCGACGGGTAAGTGGCAAGTTTTCCCGTACACTAGCTGATAGGGTGACATGCCTGTCGGTGTTTTATAGGTAGTACGATATGCCCAAAGTGCATCTGGTAGCTTCATCTTCCATGATTTTCCCATTTCGTGAACCGTCTTTTGTAGAATGTTCTTGATTTTCTTGTTCGACGTTTCTGCTTGGCCACTCGTCTGGGGATGATATGGAGTTGCAATGTTGTGTTGTGCCCCAAGCTCTTTGAGGAAGTTTCGGAAGGTCTTGTCAATGAAGTGTGACCCTCCATCACTTATCACCATTCTTGGTGTGCCAAAACGAGGAAAGATGATCTCATGAAACATCTTTCGAGCATGCTTGGAGTCAGCAGCACGGCATTGCATTGCTTCTACCCACTTGGACACATAGTCAACCGCCATGAGAATGTATTCACTATCATAGGACTTTGGGAAGGGTCCCTTGAAGTTGATGCCCCATACATCAAATATTTCTATCTGGAGATTGTTCTGTAAGAGCATTGCATCTCGTGCGGTAATTCCTCCATGCAGTTGGCATCTCCGGCATCTTCGAACAAAAGCTTTAGTATCTTCATACATGGTTGGCCAAAAGAATCCGCTCTGCCAGATCTTCGCTTGAGTACGAAATACACCGTAGTGTCCCCCATATGGTGCTGCATGGCATTTCTCAATGATCCTTGTTCCTTCAGCTGCTGGTACACACCTTCTCAGCAAACCATCAGAACAAACTCTGTAGAGGTACGGATCATCCCACAAGTGTAGTCTGCTTTCATAAATCAACTTTTTCTTATTTTCTCCTGGTGGTACATATCCTGAAACCATAAAGTTCACAATATTTGCATACCAGGCAGTGGAGTCTGTTACCTTCATCAGCATGTCATCCCGAAGGAAATCATTTATCAGTAGTTCCTGCGTGTTAGTACAATGCATTCGCGACAAATGATCTACAACAGAGTTTTCTACTCCCATTTTATCTTTTATTTTAAGGTCAAATTCTTGGAGTAGAAGGATCCATCGTATCAAGCGGGGTTTAGCATCTTTCTTAGTGAGCAAATTTTTCAAAGCAGCATGATCGGTGTAAACAACGATCTTAGCTCCTACTAAGTAAGATCTAAACTTGTCTATAGCAAAGACAATGGCAAGGAGCTCTTTTTCAGTGGTAGTATAGTTTAGTTGAGCTCCTGTCAGAGTCTTGCTAGCATAAGCGATCGCGTGATGCTTCTTGTCCTTAGTTTGGCCGAGAATGGCCCCTACGGCATAGTCACTAGCATCACACACGATCTCAAACGGCAGCATCCAATCTGGGGGTTGGATGATTGGCGCTGAGATGAGTGCCTTTTTGAGGGTGTGAAAGGCAGCGAGGCACTCATCATTGAAGTCAAAGGGTGCATCCTTAGCTAAGAGGCTCGTGAGGGGTCTAGCGATTTGAGAAAAGTCTTTGATGAAGTGACGATAGAACCCAGCATGGCCTAGGAAGCTACGGATTCCCTTGACATTGATAAGAGGTGGAAGCTTTTCTATAACTTCAATCTTGGCTCGATCCACCTCTATCCCTCGTTCAGAAACAAGGTGCCCTAAGACAATCCCTTCGCGAACCATGAAGTGGCACTTTTCCCAATTAAGCACCAAGTCTTTTTCATGGCATCGTTGCAAGACCTTGTCTAGATTCTCAAGACAGTGCTCAAAAGTTTTCCCATAGACGGAGAAGTCGTCCATGAAAATCTCCATGATTTCCTCAATCATGTCTAAGAAAATAGACATCATGCACCTTTGAAATACGGCGGGTGCATTGCATAACCCGAATGACATCCTACGATAAGCATAGGTTCCATAGGGGCATGTGAAAGTGGTCTTGTCTTGATCATCGGGATGGATGGGGATTTTGTGATACCTAGAATACCCATCAAGGAAACAAAAGAAAGAATGGTTTGCAAGCCGCTCCAACATTTCATCAATGAAGGGCAGCGGGAAATGATCTTTCTTCGTGGCCTCGTTGAGTTTCCTATAGTCGATACACATCCTCCATCCAGAAGGGAGACGTTGAGCGATCAGCTCATTCTTGTCATTTGGAACAACTGTCATCCCTCCCTTTTTAGGCACTACCTGAACGGGACTAACCCACTCACTATAAGGCACGGGTTAGATAATCTCGGCGTCTAGGAGTTTCAGGACCTCCTTCTTGATAATCTCCCTCATCACATTATTCAACCTCCTCTGAGGTTCCCTCGAAGGTGTGATGGTGGAATCCAAGGGAATGCGATGGGTACAAAGAGCTGGGCTAATTCCCTTGAGATCTTGAAGGGAATATCCCAAAACGGTTTGGTGTTTCTCTAGGACGGTGATGAGTCTCGCATATTCTTCTTCCGAGAGTTTGTCACTAATGATTACGGGAGACTCGGTATCACCATGAAGGAAGGCATAATGGAGACCTGTGGGTAAGGGCTTTAACTCGATCGGAGATCTACGGGGAGTCTTGTACTCAGAAAAATCTACGGGTTCGACGGAATCATCCTCCTCCTCGATGAATTTTTTCAGCGTCTTTCTCGAGTAGGGATTCCGGTGAGTCAACTGGGAAAACTCCATTTACCTCTTCGATCGGTTCATAGTTTAGGGATGAATCTGCCATGCAATTCGTGGCCCTAGCAATTTGGACAGAAAAGGTATCCTTCCCTAAACGGACATCGATCTTACCCTGAGTCGGAGCATCCATGAGCAATTTCTCGATGGGGTGCCCGATCAAGAGATCGAAGTCTCGGACATCGAAGATGTGAAAGTCAAGGATTACGCCAATGTCCTCGTGCCTAATTGACACATTCTGCAGAATCACACCTCCTTTTAGGATTTCTCCAGAAGAAGTCCGGAAGGTTTTGTCGTTATGAACCAATGGCACATCTCCTAAAAGGTAGAATGAACATTCCTCAGAGATGATGTTGGCTCCGACAGTGGGACTATAGAGGGTGTCTACCGGGAATCCTCTTATGATGCAAGGAATAGTTGAAGGAGGAGAGCTGATCTGAAGAATTTCTGGGGACAACTCAAGCTCTCTTGACCATTCTCTGCTCATAATGGTCGTTAGCTTCTTAACATTTTCTCTGTGGAAGGCGGCTTCCATAGGATCTGTGGAAGCAACGGGAATCGGTGGTTTCCTCTTGCAGAAATAATTCGAGGTGTTTTCAAAGTCTTCAAAAAAGATCATCCTCGAATTTGAAAGGGGGTTCTAGAGGTTGAATTTCTACATTCTCTGAAACTCCTGTCGGGAGAGGATTCTAGAGCTGAATCTGAGGTTGTGGGAAGTGGAAGATCGGATTCGGCTACTACATTATCCTTATGGCTTGATGTATGCTCTTCTCGGGAGGCTCTAGACTTCGATACGAAGGAATTGTTTTCGGTGATATGATCTAAGATTTCCATGCCTTCGATCGGAGTCTTATGGGAAAAAGACCCTGCAGCACTTGCATCAAGATGATCGGTGGATTCCTTGTCGAGTCCCGAGAAAAAATGTTGAAGCAACACATGATCGGGTATCGACAGGACAGGGCCGGATTTTACTAAGAGTGAAAATCTAGCCCAAGCCTCACCTATGGTTTCCTCCTCATTCTGCTGAAAGCAGAGGATATCCTTTCGTAGAGCGACGATACGGGACTCAGGGAAAAATCTAAGGCAGAACTTGTCTCTGAGTTTACTCTAGCTTCCATTCACACTCTCTACATCTTTGGTGTACCATTGTCTAGCCTCCTTACGAGACAAAAGGTGAACTACTTCCACCGAAGGATATCATGTGTCATGCCCGCGAAGGCGTAGCATGAACACATCTTTTCAAACTCTCGCAGATGATGGTATGGGTTCTCGCCATCTAACCCAGAGAAGGAAAACTCCCGAAACATAGCGATAAGATCGGGACGGAGTTCATAGCCGGATGAAAGAATTGGATGCTCAGATGGTGGTGGCTCAAGGAAGTTGCCCGTAGGAGCAGAAAGGTCTTGAATAGAAGGGTGCTCCATGATAGCGAGCGTAAAGATAGCAGGAAGGAAATTAAAGATGATACGGGATATATCCCGTAGGGTAGAGAAGCTTTTAAAGGATAGCTCCTCTATAGGTAGCGGGGATCAAGGTAGAAGAAAAGAAAAGCAAAGGATATGAGGACGACTAGGTTCGAAGAAAGATACAGAAATCATTCCCCGGCAACAGCGCCAGAAAGCTTGTTGGGTATTTTAGCATCACGAATAAATCCGCAAGCGCACGGATACCGTTGTAGCTTTCACCTCAGAGTATTCCAGGGGTTATCGAATCCACATGGAACGTGTGTGCACTAACTCCTATTCTAGTCAGTCCAAGGACACACCAAGATAGGTTGAAGGGAAGAGAGGATTCCTAAGATAGCGCTACTGCTGAGTTAAAGGTCGATCTCTCGGGCACAATACTCGCTTCGGGCACCGGCTTACAATTGGTCTGCCGGTCGACTCCAGCCAACAGCTCTACGCTATATCCGAACGTGGAGGATTACGAAGGACCAATAGGGCTGTCACCACCTACGGCCTACCTCTAACAAACCGTGTGATATAAGGCAAATGAAGGATAACCCTTAGCCTAGACACCATGCCAATGCTACTGATTACTACTGCAGTCTAACTATGTATGGATCCTTGTAGCAAACTACAGCATTCTGTATGAATACAGAGCGACGAATCCGCGAGTAAGAGAACTGATCTCACTCAACTACAAGCACCACTAGCATCTACTATACCAAGTAAAATACTAGAGATAGGAACCACAAATACTTACTAAATACCGAAGAATGTAGCAGCATCCGTAAAGGTACAAGCTGGGGCAGAGTGCCGACACCCCGGCACTTCTCCCGAACTACTCCCTCACTCTCGTAGAGGTACAAAAATGGAGAAGAGCGCCAAAGACCGGTGCCCCTCTTGAGTACCTCTACCCTCTCCCTAAGCTAGGACTACTCTAAACCGAAGAGGAGGCTTGGAGTTGCACTTGGATGGTTGTGAAACTCAACTTGGTGGTGTGTCTTGATTCTTATCCCCTCCTCTCATATTTATAGGAGGGAGCCAAGGGTGTTGCACTTGGTTGGTAGCTATGCCTTGCCAAACCACCTTCTAGGACCAATGAGCAAGTGACACGTCAAAGGGGAGAGATTTTGCAGAACATTTCTATTAGGCACGAGGACATCGATGTAATCCTTGGCCTTCACATTTTTTATGTCCAAGACTCCGATCTCCTAATCGGGCACCCCATCGAGAAATTGCTCATGGATGCTCCGACTCAAGGAAATATTGATGTCCATTTAGGGAAGGAAACCATTTCTGTCCAAATTGCTAGAGCCACATCTTCCATGACATAACCATCCCTAGACTCTAAATCGATCGAGGAGGTGAAGGGACTTCTCCCAGTTGACTCACCAGAATCCCTCCTTGAAAAAGATGCTGAAAAGTTCATTGAGGAGGAGGATGATTCCACAGGACCCGTAGATTTATCTGAGTTCAAGACTACCCGAAGACCTCCGATCAAGTTAAAGCTCCTGCCCATAGGCCTCTGTTATGCCTTCCACCATGGTGATACCAAGTCTCCTGTAATCATTAGCGACAAATTCTCGGAAGAAGAATCCGCGAGACTTATCACCGTCCTAGAGAAACACCGAACAATTTTGGGATATTCCCTTCAAGATCTCAAGGGAAAGCGCTCAGGCATCTTCCTTCAACAACATCGGGGGTAGTGTCCGCGTGAAAATGGCAGTAGGCGCAGACTCGGATCGAGTGCCAGCTTGACAAGGACCAGCAGCGGAGGGCGCCACCGCCTGAAAAGGCGGCGACACCGGCGATGATGGCTTGACCACGAGCGTAACCGCTGCAACCTGGGAAGGCGCAGCGACAACCTCATCCTCGGGAGCGGCGACGATGGAGCGGCGACAAACAACAGGGTGACGCAAACCGATCTTTTATATAAAAAAAAAGAAAATTGCAGCAGCAAGACGAACCTCCAGGTACTTCCTCCACAGCCATTCACTCGCACTCAAGGTAGCGGTGTGTTGGCACCGGTAGGAGGGGGAGCGGGGAAGGGGCAAAGCCCAGCGGCGCGGTGGCCTGGTGACCGTGTCGATTAGCGATGCGGTGGCCTAACGGCCCTAACGGCACAGTAACCCGGCGACCCTATGGTCTTCCTCCGCAACCACCCACTCACGCTCATGCATGGCAGCGGTGTGGCTGGCCTGTTGCGCAGAAGGGACAGTAGATCCACATGCGAAGCCGAAGGCAACGATGACGCGGAGGCATGGCAGGCCTAGCGGTGACCCATGGAGACACGGTTCCTGACAAGGATGACGATCGGGGCAGCCATGGAGCCATCGGCGGCGAGTAGAGGTTGGCCCCTCTGCTGCTGGTTGACCACGATGGCGCGGCAGATCAGATGGATCGGTCGCGCATCCTAGAGGCCGCTGCCCTCGACGGAGATCGATCTCCCCGGGGGCGGCGCGAGGGAAGCGGAAGCGGCCCCGAGGGTTTGAATCTAGATTCATGATACCATGTAAGATTGTGTATAATATGGTCGATGTATTGCATTGAGCCCCATGGGCGGTACATATAGAGTACAAAGACTTGGGGAGTATGACACCTTCCTGATACATATGGCAGTCCGGGATTACATATCCTAACCTATCAAATATACTCTTACAGTATTAATTACTCCCTCCATTCCAAAATGTAGGTCGTTTTGGTTTTTCTAAATTCATAGTGTTTGTTATGCATCTAGTTATAACATATGTCTAGATACATAGCAAAATATATGAATCTAGAAAAGTCAAAACGACCTACATTTTGGAATGGAGGGAGTAGTATTATGTTTTTTCTTAGGACATAAAGACAACAAGATGCATTGCTCTGTAAAGAAATCATTTCACAGTACTAACAGGATCCACATATGCTAGGAGGTAACGGCATCTTGTACCATATAGCTGAGTCATATGACATGCGCATATATAATGGCAAGGAACCTTTTAAAAAGAATAATGGCAAGGAACATAGAACATTTCAAATGGGAATTAGAATTCACAATCACCGAATGGACAACTTCAGTGTTGTATCCCATAACCAACATAAACTAAGCGAGGTTATTGTGATGCTCTCGGCCAAGTCTAGACATATACCCTGCATAGGTAGATATATATATTATTATTATTATTATTATTATTATTCTAAGAATGTAAAGACAGAAAGAGAAGAAGCAATGCTCTTCAACCAATCAACCATACCATTTCACAGAATTAACAAGATCCCGTGCTAGGATGGCTGAGTGATGAGGTATATGTACAGACACCTGCAAGGAACATGGAGCATTTTAGTTATGCGTCCAGGGTAACAATGTAACAATGTAACTATTTTGGATAAAATTAACTTCCGCAGCATTTCATTGCGCATTAAGAAACATCTGTTGTGCTTCTAACATATATACTTACCGTCGACGAGCCATAGAAGAACCCCAACTCTTACATCCCATAATAAGAGCTCTAATATGTACTTTCTGTTCAGGAGGAAAAAAATTGCACAATAAGCTGAAATGATGCAAATGCAGATAACGATCCTAAACTCAGAAAATGGTTACAACAATAAACTTTTGTGGACATCGTTTGCAGAACAGATATAAAAGAAGACAGCTACCAGAATCTCATGGTAGTGGTATCAATAGTGATGAATAATATGGTAGTCTCAAATTAAAGTTGTCATATGTCCGGCAGCTTCTTTTTTTTATCAGATGCAATGCCGCTTTATTTGTGATTATCAGATGACACAACAAATAGGTTAATGTGCTTAGAGTTTGTGATCACAGATCCTATATTAATGAAAGTGTCAGTGCCCCAAGCTTGTGACAATCAGATGCTATGGTAAATTGTGCCTAAAAATCACAATAAGAATGCATAGGCTTAGAATTGATAAGCTTTCAGTTTTGTAAAGTAATCTTAACGCTAACTTTGGTGGCATAGAATAAGACTACAGGAGTATAGGATTGTGAAGCTTCCTGTGCTTGGACATGCACATTTTGTCGAGCACATTGCGGACAGTGGTACTACTACGTAATGGTCATTTTGTTCCGATTGGTAAAGACCTTTAGTCCCGGTTTCTCAACTGGGACTGCCAATCCCGGACTAAGGTGGAGAGGAGAGGAGAGGAGAGGTAGGTGGTTGGCGACGATGGTCCCGGTGGCGGCACCCACCGAATTGGAGATGGGAACGACGCGGTGGCTGTGGCAAGGCCGCATGGGGAAGGGACTTGGGGCTAGGACGATGATATTGGTGCGTTGCCTGGCAGGTGGACAGCAGCGGGCAGTGTCGCAAGCAGAGGGAGGTGCGGGCAACGCAGCCGCGCGAAGGGCGGCCAAGAGGCTAGCGGTAGGGCAGGCGGAGAGACGAGCTGGCTGAGCAGATTCACAACATTCACGAGCACCGTATATCGTTAGCTTAAAGGCCGTGAGACCCTCACTGGTCCGTATCGGACGGTTAAAATAAATAGCTGGTTGGATCCAATGGCTAGCGGATCAACGGGCGACGTGGCACTATCGGATATCCGAACTTGGCTTGGATTTTGTATTAGGGAGATTGATATAAGATGGATTTGATTAAAAAATAGATGAAAACCCTATCTATTCTAAAAATAGTTAAAGATATACTAGCATAGACGCACGTGTGACACGCACGTGATTTAAAAAATCTAATTAACTTTTACTAAATCTAATTAACTTTTCCTGGTCGACGGGTAATTAGTAGTAGGTAGCTAGGTAGGAGGAGGGAGTGTAGTATCATGAGTGTCTAGTGCGGAGTGATGGTCTCGCGTCATGTCTTGGTAACAAGCAAGCAAGCTGGCGATGGAGGCCGGATCAGATCACGGGCACTTGTGCTTGCTGTGCTTGGTGGTCATGTTGGCGTAGCAGGGGCGGACGTCCTCGTTGCCGGAGGTCGGGAGGTTCACGGCGGGAAGCAGCCACAGTGCTGGCAGGCTGGCAGCAGGTGTTGCACGCCCTCAGGCACATCTTGGGGCGCCCGGACTTGCTGCACCGGTACGAGCAGCTCGCGCCGCAGTCTGCACACAACCAATGCAAGAATTCATCGACGACCCGCACTACTAGAAAAAGAGCTCTTAGCACCGGTTGGAAACAAGCTTAGGTACCGGTTCTTCAACCGGTGCCCCCAAAGTGAGACCAATGGGATCTGCCTTTTACACCGGGTAAATCAACCGGTACCTAAAGCCACCTTTGGTACCGGTTGGAATTCCAACCGGTACCAAAGGCAGCTATGCCCGTAAGGCAGCTACGCCTGTTCCCTCTCATCATCTCTCGTTCTGTTGCTTGCACTCTCTCCCATTCCCCTCCCATCCGACAAATCATTCAAAAAATCGTTCGTAAGATAGATACAGTCCATTAATCCCATAAAATAGATACAATCTATAATCCCACATGCATCTCTATTTAAAAAAATAAGAAGAAAAAAGAAAAAAACAACGGCCGGGGCAGACCCGTGCTGCGGCTGCAGGCGAGTTGCCGGCCGCCCCCTGCTCCGGCCACGGCGCACACCGGCGGGGGAGGCGTGCAGGGGCACGCCATGGCCGCGGGCGGGCGTAGCGGGGGGCGTGCCCGTGCGGCGGAGCGGCCACTGCGGGGCGGTCCGCGGCCGCGGCACGGCGGGGCGGCCCACCACCTCCTCCTCCTCCGGTGCTCGCCTCCCGCTCCAGCCCCCTTCACCATCCCCGCCTCCCTCCCCTTGCCTAGCGGCGGCCATGGTGGCGGCCACCTCCCTCCTCGGCGCCTCCCTCCCCAGATCCACCCCGCCGCCACCCCTCTTGCTCCGCGTCTCCACCTCCTCGTTGCCGTCAGGGCGGAGCACGGCCGCAGGAGCATGGACGGCGCGCGCGGGCTGCGCGTGGACGCAGCGGCGCCGGGCGCGCGCGCGGGCAGCGGCCGGCCGCGGGCGGGGGCTGCAGAGGCCCGCCGCGGGCGGAGGCCGGCGGCGGGTCCACACCCCGCCCCCTCTTCCCTCCTCTCCCTCGCCGGCCGTGGGAGATAAGGTGGGAGAGATGAGAGGCAGAGAATGAGAGACGAGAGAATGAGAGATGTGAGAGATCGATGAATGGCCACACGGACTTAAAATATCGCAGAGGCAAAGTGGGCGGCCATGTTTTGGCGCCGGGCGATCTTTTCAACCGGTGCCAAAAGATGTATTTTCAATTGCCACCGACCAGTGTTATATCTAAGGCATGCACTGACACCGGGTTATGGCGTGACCCGGTGCCAATGTCTGCACCAATAGCACCGGGTCGTGCCTCCACCCGGTGCCATTGATGCATCGATCATTTGGTACCGTCTCATGACATTACCTGGTGCCTTTGTCAGTGCATTGGCACCGGTTTGTGCCATGACACATCTTGCCAGCGCTCGACGCAGGCCAATAGTACCGGCTAGTGTTGCAGCCGGTGCTGATGCCTTACATTAGTACCGGTTCAAATAATAAGTGGTACTTTTGGCCTGGACCTTTGGTCTGTTTTCTAGTAGTGCCGGCCGGGTTAATCATATATACAAAGGTATATACATGAGGAGTAAGAAATAGATCGAGAAGAACGATTCCATGGGTGGGCTGATTGCCGATGCTTACAAATCAATTAACACGAATATTTTTTATTTGATATATACATGAAGAGACAAAGCAGGAATCAGCCAATGCAGGCAAGTTTCATCATCAGCAGTTCAGCACGCACGCATCATTGATCAATCAGGGAAGAACAAATCGAGATGCGCTGTCGTTGGTCAAGCTCGCTGTGTCTACTCACCTCGACAAGGAGCAGGGCGACGACCAGCGAGAGCGGCAGGAGCAGCCTGGCCTTGCCCATGGTGGCGCGCGGAAGCAAGCTTTGATCGCTTGCTTGGACGATGGGAGACTGGCACACACGCAGCCTCCGCCATGCGCCCGAGAAAACCTCGCGTGGCCGCCGCCCCTCCCTCAGACGCCTCACACCGCCCCTACCGCCGTCGCCGCCACCACCGCGGCAGGAGGCGCCTTGGAAGTGCGAGGCCACGTAGAGCAGCGCTAGGGCCCCAAACGAATATCTCGTGCTGCCGCCGTCGGACCACGGAGGCACCACCTAGGCGTCCTCCTTTAGCTCGCCGGGCTGCAGATCCAGGTGGGGAGCCAGCTGGGGCCGAGGAGGAGAAGGTGGAGTGAGGGAAGGGCGCCGACGGAGTTGGAGAGGGGCGCCGCCGTGGGCTCCAGGGGCGTTGGGGAGGGGCCCGGCCGTGTTCAGTCGATAGGTGGGTAGAGGAAGCGGTGGTCAGAAAAAAATTAGATTATTGGCAGAAACACTCTTCAACATGAGATTTTTATAGGTCTCCACTTCCTCCACCTGTCTCCACCCTGACAGTTAGTTCCGACGTGAGCGGTACGGTGGACCCAATATAAATAAAAAAATTCAATTATTTTCTATCTTTATAATTGCTAAAAATAATGTATATTCAATCCAATGCTCTTCAATTGACGTGGGCTAGGTTCCGTTGCTCACTTGGCTTCAGCCGTCAGGCGGAAAAAAATGGGGTGCGCCCCTCGCGCACGGACGCCTCCGTGCGCACCCCCGCTCGATGGTCGCCACCATCCCAGGTTCGCATCCGAGGGTCCTGCGCTGTTTCGATTCCTCCTCGGCTCGACAACCGCGCAGGAGGCCCGCTCGGCTCCAATCGCTCGGCTTGGCTCCGCTCCAATCCAACGCCCGCTCGCTCGCCCGCTGCGGATCCCCTCGCCGGAGCCGCCGCGTCCCCCACTCCCGGCGGTGCCCCCGCTCCCACGCGCCCGAGCCGTCTTCCCCGTTACCTGCCACTTCTGCCTCCCCGCCGGCCGCCCTCCCGTCGACCACGGCCGACTCTGCCCGACGGCGTCTCCTCCCCTCCCGGCGTCCCGGCCCCGCGTCGCTCGTGGCCACGTCCCGGCCAGCCACCGCTGGCCCGCCCGCGGCTGGGAGCGGATACTGCTGGCTCCCCATCCAGCCGCTCTCCCCGTCCGTGGCCTCTGTTTGCTGCCTCTGTTTAGTACCTCTGTTTGCTGAATTGGCCAGGTCGATTGATGTGGTTCCAAGTTTAGGAACCATGGTACAAATTCCGATTAACTCAGTAGCCAGTAAATTCCAAAGTGGTTTCATACTGATACTCTTCATAAGGTCTATTGATGTTGACATACTTTTCTCTTTTCATTACATGGTTTGCAGGAGAGAATTTTGTTCACAGTGATAGGACATGGTGATTTTGATGACTCACCTGATCTTATTCTGACTGAAGATTTCAGTGGTGTGAATAATGCTGGTATGGGAGACTTAACACGTGAGTAGTTTGTGTTTTTTGTTTATTAGAATTGTTTTGAGAGCAAATTATTGTGACACACTACATTTCATCATGTCCAACTCCAAAGAGGCACCTTTATAATCCCAAATTGTCAACTCATCTCTGTCAATATAATGGAGTCTGAAACTGCATTTACTAATTTGAGTTTGAGTGTTCCTCACCGACAGTAATGCATATTCAGAAGAATATGATGTTTAGAAATATAAATTTTGAATGGCCATTTCAGTTTTCTCTGTTTTCCGGTATCCTGATTTCACAATATTTTATATAGTCATCATTCACCATGACACTTCTCATGCAGGAGTTTCCTTCGTAAGGAGGTCAAAATGGAGTAAGTGGTTTTTGGATACATGGTGGAACCAGACTTCATTTATACAGTTTGGTTCCACAAAAAGTGGAGATAATGCAGCACTCAAGCATCTAATTGATCACCTATCAGCTGAAGAAATGCAAGCGCATGTTCGAATAGCAAAATTTCAGTGCCTCTTCAATTCCTACTCTTGGGTCCTCACATGGAAGTCAGGTTGGCCAATTAACTGACTGTCTCTGTTTGCAACTGGTAGATGGACAGGGCTTCGATTCTTGGAGACGCAATTGAGTACCTGAAGGTGTAACTTCCCAGAAGTCATCGGAGGAAGACAAGGCAGAGGCAAGTTTTGAGCCATCAAAATCAATGCTTCTCCTGGGAATCCATAGGAGGAAAATGAGGAGAGTGCCAAGCCATCGGATAATGTTGTTACTCTAGAGAAGCTATTGGAAGAAGATGGGGCAAGCATGGAGCCATCGGAAGACAATGATGCTCTTGAGGAACCAAACGAAGAAGAAAAGGCGATTCACAAGCTGTCTGAGGACAAAGTAGCCCTTGTTCAACGTTACGACTGCAAATTGTGGCTAGTTATTTATATGTAGTTAAATTTTGCATAATTCATCACTGCAGACAGGATAAGGCAGGCTGACAATCTGATGTATATAGTGTAGGGCTCAAATTGTACAATGTATGGATGTATTACAAAAGAGATATTATTCTAAAATAAATATGATTGTTCTTCAACATATTTGTCGTTCAGTTTGTATACAATGACAGGTTTCTATTTTGGTTGATTCAATTTAAGACCCAAGAACATTGCAAGGGATATGAATAATATTGTTCACTCAAATGGATGACAAGTTCAAAATGGGGTATCCTATATAACAAAAATGTCATATTTCCATACAAATTACATTGAACATGTGAAGAAAAAATGGCAGATCCATTATAACAAAGAACAGTGCAAGACATGAGATGTTGCATCAGGATTCACATTATTTCAGAAACTGTCGAACTGATAAAAAATGACAGGTTCCTTAACATCAAAAGGAGCACAGTTATACTTCCAACATATTCAACATATCCCCGTCCGTGGCCTCTGTTTTTTACCTCATTAGGTATTTCATTGTCCATTGACCCAATCTGTCTTATTGGTTGTTCCTCTTCTCCACCATCGCCACCACCAACAACAATTTGCAGTGAACGTGGATCCTCCATGAAAGCAGAAGATGCAATGTCTTTAGGGCCTCGAACACCATCCATGGAGGATGCTCGTTGATTCATGGAAGCGACGGTGAGAGGTATACTTGATATCTCCTGCATAATAGCAAAAGTAACTAAATCATTGACAGATGGAGTGCTAAAGCAAATGAAATTAGCAAATGATGATCGGGGTGCAGCCCATTGAACAGATGGAGTTCCACCTATATGCAATAAAAATACCAGTTTAGATTATACTAGTTACCTATGCTAAATTATACTAGTCTAGCATGAATGCATCCAGAAAATTATACTAGTCTAGCATGAATGCAAAGGAGATGTGTGCTCAAGATGCATACGATCGAACTGGGATTCGTGGCCTACCTCGCCGCAGCGGACAGGTGGACGATCCCACAAGCAAAGTTCTACATTGATCGCAAATGAAGTTGCCGTGCTGCCACACGATCACCGGCCGGTAGGGCTTCGCGGCAACACCCTTCCGCCCCGACCGCGGCAACGTCAACCTTCCTGGATGGCTGTTGTACGTTGCTGACGGCCGCCGCAGCCTTGCGTCCTCCTCCTGCCGTCCGCTTCTGGGCGCGCCTGCAATACGGCGGCCTGCGCGGCAGCTAGGGCTCCAGTGCCGCCTTCCATACGAGATGAGTCCACGAGGAACTTCCGTCCCACTATCGCTCAATTGACGCGGGAGCCGAGGTCGCGTCGTAGCAAATTGAGCCGAGAACGCGGATAGGGGGTGCGCGTGAAAGCCGATCTGAGGGAGCCGAGCCGCGTTTGTGTGAAGGCCGAGCCGTTCAGCGCGCTCACCGTTGGATTGGAGATCGACCGCATTGTGGCAGGTGCGCACGGGAGCGTCCGTGCGCGGAGGGGCGCACCCCATTTTTTTCCCGTCAGGCACCTGTCCCCAGGGTTTATCTTTTCGTTTTTTTTCCGAATCCCGCCGTTTGCCGGAAACGAAATTTCGGCCGAAATTTCGCCGAAATTCGCTAATTCCGAACGGAAAGGGACTTCAAATTCAAAAAACGAAATTCCGATGAATTCCGACCGAAATTTCGGTGATTTCGACCGAAATTCGGTGATTTTCGACCGGAAAATTATATAATTTGTGTTTTTCCTACTGTTCCCGAGGTCAAATGAAAAACTTTTGAATACCAACTTTGTTCAGTTTTTCGAGATCTACAACTTTTGTTTTACGAATTTTTTCATTTGAGTAATGGTTTGAAAGTTATTTAATTATTTTAAAAACTACCAATTAAAAATCTTGTCATTTCATGTGACAACTTCCATTTTCTCTCTTAGGCCTCAACTGGACTTTTATTATTCTTGTTATTGCGGATATGGCTATAAATTATTACAACACAATACATCCAAAGTATATTAGAATTATTACAATCCAAAGATACAACAGAGGCAAAGGCATAGTTCATACTAAGTTCATATAGCATATTCTCTGCATTTAAATACAACAAAGTACACCAATTGTTATATATATTCATCATCTGACAAGGAAGCTTAATTTGTGTAACAATGTTAGAAATTATTCTGTTGACTGCGCATACATTGTAAAATAAGAAAACGAATCTAATTTGTCTCGGTAGTTTACCATCCTTGATAGGACAAAGATACTTTATTCGTGCGTACAAGGCAAGTAATCTATATAGTACAAGCCTAGCAGTCAAATCTCCAGACAAACTTTTATTTTAAAGTGTGAGTTCGGTCATAAAAAATATATTAATAGCTGGTTAAAATTTTAAGTTCTCGAATACACGCGAGTCGTCCGTCCCCAGGACCCCACAACTCTGCTCAGCTCCGGCCCCACCGAGGCACCCAATAGAATCAAAAGCCGCGAGCACACACAAAGCGACAACACAAACCTCTTCGCCTCTTCTTGCTCCGGCCATGTCGCGCTTCCTCCGCCCCGCCGCCCTCGCCGCCGCAGCGGCCGGGGGGATCTTCTCTGCAGTCTCGTGGAGCCCCTCCTCGCGCCTCGCGCTCTCGGCCTCCCCCTCATCTTCTCCGTGGACGCCCGTCGGCCCCGCCGACGCCACCGGCCACATCGCCCTCGTCCGCGCCCACCCGGGCCTCCGCGAGCTCAACGCGATGCTCACCCCGGCCTCCTTCCTCGTCGACGCCACGCAGACGCTCCTCGTGGGTGCTCTACGCATCGCGCCCTTCTGCCCCGGGAGTCTCCGCCTGGCCCGCGACTTCACCACCGCAGAGATCCTTTCCGCGGAGTCGGAGTCGGAGGGCCCCGCCGACGCAGCGGCGGAGCAGGCGGTGCTGCAGGCCCGGATGTATATGGCCCTCCTCGACGCCCGCGACGGCCGCCTCGACGACGCGCTCGACGCCATGTTGCGACTCGCCGCGGAGCACTCCGGCGACACCCTCGCGCACCTCTACGCCGCCGCGCTCTGCCACGTCCTCGGCCATCACCAGGACGGGGCCCGGTGGCTCCGCGACGCCGCCGTGCCCAACCTCTCCCGCCTCGAGCTCAAGATACCGTTCGTGGAGGGCATCCTTTTCTCCACGCTCGGCTCCGCGCCGCGCGCCGTGGCGGGCTCAGAGGAGCTGGTCCTGGCCACCACGCTCGGGCTGGTGGAGATGTCGATGTGGTCCTTTTTCAAACACGGGGATCTGTCGGAGAGGCTCGAGGTGTTGGCGTTGATGGCATTCTTGCGTGGCGTCGTGGCAAGGAAGTTACGCAGAGATGATGAATCAGCACCGCTACAGGGATCTCAGAACGCCACCCCAAACTAGTACACGCCAAGCATAGGTCAGATGATGCTGGATAATTTCACTCAGATACTTTGATTCAGTCCTGTCATACAATTGGATGCAATCAATTTTGGGGTCTCGTAGTTGTTTGTAGTATTTCACGTGTTGCAAACTTGTATTGTTTGTGTGAATTATTCCATTATGCCATGATTCTGTGCTTGTTTGAATTAAACATCAATTTGATAGATCTGAATATGTTGATACAGTGTCCATTTAGGTGATGAATAAGTTGGTGAGCTTTAAGCATTTCTATGTGTTTAGGCCAAAGAGTCTGTCTGCTTTACCATTGCAGCCACATCCTTTCAATTCGTCCATATAAACCATGATAGTACCTTCTATGTGTGCTAGAAAGTTCAGTGAGTGGAGTCTACCTACCTGTTAAGGTGGGCAATTCGACACTGACATAATTGTTTTAGGAACTGAATTCAGTAAACTTATTTTAAATGCATTCGGCTGTAGGCAGTGTTTTTTCTTGGTAATAGATGGATAGGAAACATGCAACTCCTGTGTACAATTGAGGTCCAGGGAAGAAATGTCAGAACTGTGTATCTGATAATTGCTGGCGTATTTGTAATCAGAAGTATTATTCCATTTGGAAGATGTATCAAAGTGCACTAGTGAATGGTACTTATGCTTGATAGATGGCAATGGCCGTCGTTCCTATTTACCTTGCTGATCCTGCTACTAAAGTTAAATGGGGTGTCGATGGCACATTTTCCTGTTCAATGTGTCCAGGATTGATAGTACATATAAACCCGAATTGTCATATTTTGAATACAGAGTGCTGACCACCTTGTAATTACTACTTATAGCCATCTATTTCACACTACTACTAAAGCATTCAAAGTACAATAAATTACGTGCACAATGTACCAAATGACACATATGCATGTTAAGACTGGTTATTAAAAACACATGCTGTTCTTGTTTTTTATTTCTTGCTAGCTTGTTTCAATGTCGAAATGCCTATGCATCAAATCTGTACGGAATATTCTGTTATGAATGTCTTGCATTTTCAGTAGATTGTTTTTCTTCTCTTTATGACATATTGTGATCCATTAGTCCTAAGAACAGAGAATATTGTTGACCTTGCAGGAGGTGAATTGTCTTCAGAAGTCCACTCAGATTTAGGTAACCAAGTCAGAAGATCCTCGGTTAACACTGAATGAATGTTCACAGTGAAGTGCTGCTAAGGAGTTTTTAATTGATCAGAGTTTTGAATTGGTCGTGAAGCGATAGTGTAATGCAAATTTAGTCGCTGACCTTGTGTCCTTACCAAATTTCACTTTTATCTTGGCACTACCAAGGTGTACCGTAGATTTCTGCTTACGCTGGTGTGGCAATCAATGCATGAAAGCTGTATGACTTGATGGATTTATGTCACTGCTTGGATCGATATGCTGTGAAAATATTGCTCTTCCATTTTTCAGGATTACAAATCTTAGTACTATACAAGTTAAAGCATTCTTTGCCACTTCTGTTGCTGTATGCAAGCAGAGCAGCAGCTTATGCTGTTCTTTTTCAAATTTCTGGTGTCATTTTCCATTGCTTATATTTGTTGGAACATGTTTTATGTGGGCACATGCATATCTATAATAAGTTCATTCTTTTTGTTTTCAAGGCTTAAAAGATCCTAAAAGTTGTCCATCCAGGCAGCGCCCGCAGCTGAAGATAATTTTCACAGTGCTAAAAGTGCGTCTACTCCTTGATATAACAACATTCTTACACTCATCGATCACTAAGAACTATATAGGCTCAATTATAACATGGGTGCTAATTCGTTATATACGGTTTCTCTTACATCTTGTTGCAAGAGCTTGTTCTTAATTGTTCGTTTATTTTTAAAAAAATCAACTGTTGCACACATATTTTTTTCTCGTGAGCTGCTGCAGCCTGGAACGGTGTGCCAATCTGTGTTCAGCTGGCCAATCAAAAGAGCTACCGTGGCCGACAAGACGTTGAGCAGCCGTTCATCACCTCCTGCAGGCACACGCTGGGATACCAAACCAGCAAACCAAGCCACGCACCCGTTTCCATTCGTCCCCAACAAACTCAACTCTCAGTTCAAAAAAAAAAACAAACTCAACTCACTCCACCTCCCTCCGCCCGGGTTTTTTACATATTTACTATTATATTATAAGAAAGGACATCGCTCGTTTACCACTCTTAAAAGAGCTCCTACATATTTAGCACTACTGTAGCTGCAACTCTTACATTTTTACCAATTTGGCTGACGTGGCACGCAACAGCGGCCTGACACGGTGGCGCTGAGTCAGCAAGCTCATGCGAAATGTCCTTGCTGCCCCTGATCTCCCCCTCTCTTCCCCTCTCCGACAGTTGGGCCCCGCAGCTTCTCTCACTGATAGGTGGGCCCCACTCGTCAGAGTCGTCTTCCACCTCGGGCGCCCTTGCCCACGAACAAGACGCTCTGCTCCCGCCGGCGCCGCTAGCCGCGGAGGCGGCCACGGCCGCGACCGACCTAGACGCGCCGCCCCTTGGGGCCTGCCCTCTTCCAGCCGCCGGCCTTGAGCCCCTCGTGGTGCACGGGCTTGAGCCCATCGCGGACGTCGGGGAGCGCGCGGCCGAGCAGCACGGGCTCCACGACCTCCATGGCGTCCTTGTGCAACTCCATGGGCACAATCCGCTCCTTGATCGCCACACCCCCTCCATCTCCCTCCCTGCCACCACCCACACCCCTGCCGGCGGCCGCCACGCGCCCATCGCCGTCCCGGTAGCGGCGGTGCGAGCAGAGGGGCCGCGCGGAGCGCGAGGAGAAGGGCGCGGACCTGGGGGACGAGGAGGCGAGGAAACAGAGGGCGGCTCCAGAGGCCGCGGCGGCGGCATCGAGGACGGAGGCGGAGGGGCCGAGGAAGAGGAGGCGCGGGACCGGGAGCGGGACGCGGAGCGCGTCATTGCGGAGGCCGCGGCCGCCATCGCGTCCGGGACGCGGCTCGTCCCCGCGCAGGGCGGCCTCGACGGGGCGCTGCTGCTCACCGGTAGCCGCGGAGGCGAGCACGTCGCCGTCATCAAGCAGCTCGACGACGCCACGGGACTACCGGGGAGCGGCGGGTACGAGAGCCAGGCCGTGCTGCGGGAGGCCGCCGCCTTCCTCCTTGACCACGGCGGCTTCGCCAACGGGAGTGCGGCGGCGCCGCAAGCGGCCGTCGCACGGGCCAGCCGGAGGTGGAAGACGACTCTGCCGAGTGGGGCCCACCTGGCAATGAGAGAAGCTACGGGACCCAACTGTCGGAAAGGGAGAGAGAGAAGGAGATCAGGGGCAGCAAGGACATTTCGCATGAGCTTGCTGACTTAGCGTCGCCGTGTCAGGCCGCGTGTCGTGCCACGTCAGCCAAATGGTAAAAATATAAGAGTTGCATTAGTGCTGAATATATAAGAGCTCTTAAATATTTAAGAGTGGTAAACGAGCGAGTGCTCTTCCTTCCTTGTAATAGTAAATATGTAAAAAAAACCCTCCGGGCTCCTCCTGCTGCCCATCTATGATACGCGGATACTTCGCAAAATTCACGTACCGGTATCGGATACCGTATCGGATATACTTACTCCACGGATACTCCCGGATACGTATCCCGTAAGTATCAGACTATTTAGGTATTTTCAAATAATAAAAATAAATCGGATACTCGTGGGATACCTGTGGATACCTGTCCGATACCTTCAAACCCTAACAACACCACTCAATCACTTCGTATAAAGGTCCTCCGTTCAGCTGTGCCACCCTCTCATCCCCACTCGCGCAGCCGCAGGCCCGCAACAGCCTCGCACAGCTCTCTTGCTGTCACCGCCGCTCGACCAACTGCCCACGCCTCCTCCTGCTCCTTCCCCGCTGCTCATCGCTCCCTTGCCGTCACCGCCGCCCGGCCACCCGCCCGTGCCTCCTCCTGCTCCTTCCCCATCGCTCGTCGCTCCCTTGCCGTCACCTCCGCCCGCCCACCCGTCCGTGCCTCCTACTGCTCCAGCGGCTGCGCGGCCTGTCCAAACTGAGGCCCGCACATCTGTTAAAGCACTATTTAGGGTGGTGCTGCCCTGCTGGAGCTCGCCGCTGGCGGGCCGCCACGGCTGCCGAAGCGCGCCTCTGGACGGCCCGCGCGGCTGCTAGAGGGAGAGGATGAGCCGCGGCCTCCGGAGAGGGAGAGGAGGAGCCGAGAAGAAGACGTCCGACATCCATTCGTGGAACAGACGAACAGGTAAGATAAGGTTGGTTCTTTTTTCCTTTGCCCCTTCCCTTTTCTAATAATTATAGAACATATGAATATATGAGTTTATGACGCATTATAGTCCTTGGAACTTCTATTTTCTCACATTCTAATTCCTGAAACTTTTATTTATTTTTATTTTTTTTATATATTGGCGTATCCTCGTATCCTTGTTTTTGGAAAAATGTCGTCTCGAAGTATCCCCGTATCGCGTACCGGTATCCGTATCCGCTTATCCGGCAACATAGCTGCCCATGGCCGGCCGCGTCCTCCTCCGCGCCGCCGCACTCGGCCTCGCCGCAGCGGGGGCCCTCCACGCCGTCTCCAAGTGGACGCCGCCCAGGGAGATCTCTCCCTACGTCCCGTCCATGAGGTTCATGCTACTGGAGTCCGCGCAGGACCTCCAGGCCGCCCTGCTCGGCGCGCACCCGCTCTACGGCCAGCATCTCCGCGACGTCCGCGCCCGCGCCGATCACGACCTCGCGCTCGCCGACGTCGACCGCGCCGAGGGCGGCGACCCCGCCGCGGCCGCCGACCTCCGCCTCCTCGCGTTCCTCGCCACCCGCGACGTCCGCGCCGACGACGCCCTGCGCATCTACGAGGAGGCGGCCCGCGACGCGCCGTTCGACCCCCGCCCCCGCGCCCTCGCCTACCACCTGTGCTGCTTCGACCGGCGACACGACGAGTCGGTGCGGTGGAGCGCGGCATACCGCCGCCTCGTCCCGGTCATCGACGGCGCAAGCCAGGTTCCCGGGTTGGAGTCCCACGAGATGCGGGAGCTCGTCCGCGAGCTGTTCATCGCGGCGACGATGGGCGGCGTCTTTAGGATCCTCCACCCCGGGGACAGGGCCGCCGTCATGGACGCGGCCTGCGGCGCAGTAGACAAGGGGCTAGTCGCTGCGCTGCAGGACAAGGAGCTGTCAGCGACAGAGAGGCTTCGTCTGCGAGCTCTCCGCGTGTATCTGCACGCCAAGGTGCTGCTTCTCATCAAGGAGGCGAGGGACGTGGCCAACGGTGGTGCGGAGGCATCTCCTGTTTCATGGTAAGCAACCTTGTCCTTGCACTCGTCTCATCCTCAGATCTGATGCATGGATGCGGTGGATTGGATTATAAGCTATTGCGTGCAGACCTGTAGGGTTGTTGTGTACGTAGCATGTTTGATCGATTTGGTTATTCTTTGATCAATTTATCTGTTAGGCGCCAATAAGATTACAATCAGTTGGTACAACAAATCAGAACACTAAGTCTTGCTTTGTTGGTATTTATCCTTCACACGGAATCGATGGACCTTTTCATGTGCAACGCTATATGTTGTTGACGATGAACTGGGTTGGTAGTATTATGTCAGTTCTAGTATGGATTTGGCATTTTGTTGGAACTGAACTCAGGGTTTAACTTACCGACCGGTCCGACCAAACCGGCAGAGTCCGGTTCCGGTATACCGGTCCGGTTTGGCCGGAAACCGGTCGGAACCGGTCAAATTCAAATTTGAATTCAAAAGCCGCCGTGTAATCGGTTTGGACCAGCTTACCGGTCGGTTGGACCGGTTTATCGGCCGGTTTGACTGGTAACCGGTCTGTTTGATTGGTAACCGGCCAAATTCAATTTTTTTTCTTTTTTGGTTTAAATTCAAATGCCCACAAAGTATACTAAATAAATGTTTGTATAACATATTTTAGCCTAAATGAACCCTCCAACCCTCTTTTGTACAACTTTTACATTGTATTTGTATACTTTTATATGCACATTTTTTTGTTTAACTTTAAATCCCTGCAAACTATACTAAATAAACGAATTTTTGAGAAAATTTGACACCATTAGATTCGTCGCACCTTGAAGTATTTTTAGGAATTTTTTGGGAATTTTTCATTTTTTTAATTCAAATTTGAATTTTGAATTTGAGCCGGTTTGATACCGGCCCAAACCGGAACCGGGCCGGACCGGTTTGACTGGTAATCGGTTAAACCGGACCTGTTCCCACCGGTTTGATGAACCCTGACTGAACTGCAATACTGCACGCATACATGCAGATATAAATTTGGTTCTTCATTAATTTGATCAGTGCATAAGTAAGGTCCAGCTCATTACAACAGAACAGATGCTGAGTTTAGTGATATTATGACATTATTGCATAATTTTAGTATTAGTTTTAATCTAGTTGTGCAGTGTATTTGGTTTGTTTGAATTCTTTCTTCCCTGGACCCGTTCATTGGTCAGTAGGATCCAGTAAATTGAAACATAACAGAAGGTGCCAATGACTAGGATAAATGGTCTATATCCTTCCCGTGGAACCATTTGTTGATTTCAATGAACATAGTATGCGGCATTGCTTTGTCTACCATCTAGTTGCAAATGTATTTTGACAGAAATTTTCTACTGTTTTGTGTGGTTGTATTCAACTCTTTCTTCCATTGATGGATGCATAAGCCATAAGGTCCAAGTCATTGAAACAGAGCAGAGCAAAGTATTGATTTGTTGATACATGACATTATTTGTAGAATACATCTTTTTAACTAATATATGCTACTGTGCTAGTAGTGTCGTATGTATGAGATAAGGATTCCAATTGTTTTAGCTACATAAATATCACTATCAGACATCTCAACATCTCAGAAATGAGAGTTTCTTAAGACTTCAGAGAAATCTATAAATAAAAATAATGCAAAATATAATTTGTAGAAAAGCAAAAAAGAGGAAACAGTTGTGTCCATTTGTGAATTGTACTTGGGAATTTTTTTTTACAAACTGATGGACAAAGATTCTATTCAGTTTCTTTTAAAATTTATCTGACATTGTGTGAATCTTTTCCTTTCTCTTAGGAATTCCAAAAAACATATGTTACTTCCAAAAGACATGACTGCTCTGCTTTTTTTTCCCATATAAAAATTGTTCTAGAGCAAAAATGTTTACCTGGTGATTAAACCTATGCTACCTTTTTATGTAGATGAGGTTGACATATAATTACAGAAGTCGACAGTTCTTGTTTCTCTGAAGTGCCTGATCGGTCAAGTTACTATGGAGGCCATGTTCGTTGTATCAGCGTTAAGGTTCTAGATTGTAAGCAGAGATTTTCAACTAGCAGATCTGTTAACCATAGAAGCTAGGTTATTGTTTCGCAAGAATGTTAGTTCATGTGCCACTCGAATAGAGTTGCCTTTTATAAGGTCATATGCTCGAAGTTGACTTTCAAATTTTTTTTCAGGCATTAGACGTAATATCATTGACGGTGGATGTAATATTTTCTAGGCATGTAGCCCTTATTCACTGTGGCTTTTATTTTCTTAGAGATTATGAACTGGAGATGCAGTTATTTTTTACACATTGGTATGCAAGCTATTATAACCTCCGATCTTTGCAATTAGTCGGTTATGTTCTCTGGTTTCCTTATGAGAGAAGCTGCGTTTCCGTTGGAAGTTATGTCAGCTTCTGCTTGTTTGTGTTTTAGCCTATCTTGTAACGACTGTGCATGCTTTTGTTTTAAGGGAAAAGCCCAATTTGCATCCTCCAACTAGCATAATACTATCTCCGTTTCAAATTATAGTTTGTTTGATTTTTTCGACTCTAAGTTTGATCGCTTGTCTTATTCAAAAAATTTGTGCTAACATTGTCAAATTTCAATCATTCTTAAAGATTTTATATTGATAAAGCAACTTGGAACAAAAGAAGTAATATTCTACACAAATTTTTGAATAAGACAAGTGGTCAAACTTGAGGTCAAAAAAGTCAAACGACCTACAATTTGGAATGGAAAGAGTAGTAAGATTTTTAACCTTCAACTACAATACTAGACAACAGGAACCTCCAACTCTCAAAATTGAGCAAATTTGGCCCTTTGAGTAACTCCAAAATTGGTTATGATGGTTTTAAAAAATTATAAATTTCTAGTAAGATCTAAAAAAAATCAAGCATAATATTTTTAAATTAGGAATTTATGAAATTGGTACAATTTTTCTAAAAATGTAACTTACCTCTTAATGCTCTATTTGAATCTTATTTATTAAAAAATAATAAACATAACTACAAAGCAAATAAATACTACGAACATGAGAAAAAACGGATCCTAATAACCGGCAATTAGAGTACCAATACCAATAGATAGATTACCTTTTTCTAAAATATTGGTACCCATCTCGTATTTTTCTAATTTAAAAAATTACTTATAATTTTTTTTAGTTTAAACATGAATATTTTACATTTTAAAAAAATAAAGAGTTATCTTTGAAACCACATAGGGGTCAAATTTATCCAGTTTCAACACTTAGATGATCCTTGTGTATGAATAGATTAGATTTCATCAAATATCAATAGATATATAATATTCTTGTTATTGTTTCACATGAACATTTGATAGTTTTCTTATCCCATTGCAACGCACGGATATATTTGCTTGTCCGTATTTATTAATTTGGATACTCAGAAACAAACAAATTTGATGTGAAATTAATTAAGGTGGTATACTTTTATCAGTCGATTGATTTTAAAAAATTCCAATTTTACGAAATTTGTGTAACTTTAGTACAATCCCCCACTGCTTTGGGCACACCCGACTTGTGGAAAGCCTTCCGTGCGTGCTTTGGACAGGAGTCGTGCTCAATCCACATTTCCACCACCCCGCCGCCGCAACCGGAAGAAGCCAAAAGCCCCAAAAGATCCTCCTCTCCGCCGGCCGCCGCCATGTCCCGCTTCCTCCGCCGCGCAGCCTCCCTGATGCTGGGCCGCCCCTCAGACCCGCGTCCCTTCTCCGGCCTTTTCCTCGCCTCCGCCGCCCCGCCCGCCGCCGGCCACGTCGGCCTCGCCCGCGCGCGCCCGGGCCTCGGCAGGCTGCTCACGCCGGAGGCCCTCCTCCTCGACGCCACGCACGCGCTCGGGGCCGCCGAGCTCCGTAACCAGCCCCACACCGGCCGGGCCAACCGCGTGTTCCACGACGTCGTCGCCCCAGCGTACCTCGCGAGGGCGGAGGCCCTGGGCGACGCCCAGGCCGCGGCGGTCCAGCGCCTCCTCATCGTCCTGCTCGATGTGGAGGACGGCCGCTTCGACGACGCGCTACCCGCCCTCGCGCGCCTCGCCGCGGAGGACCACGCCGCGCGCCTGTGCTACGCCGCGATCTGCGACCTCATCGGGCGCTCCGACGAGGGCGACCGATGCCTCGCGTGCTTCCCGGAGGACCAGCGCCCCCGCCAGCAGTTGGCCTTCCAGATCGGCGCCGTGTCGGCCACGCTCGGCGGGGTACAGGTCGCCAAAGTCGACGGCTCCGAGGGCCGCGTGGCCTCTGCTGCCTTCCAGATCATCGACTACAGCGTCACCAAGATGTCCGCCTTCCAGATCATCATCGCTGCGATGCTGAAGCGCGCGGCGAGCAGGGACGTGGCGGCGCTCAAGGACGATGACGGAATTGGGATGTTCCGCGCGGTCTTCAAGGCCCTCTCCGGCGGCGGCGGCCCCGACCCCAATGGTGCCCCGTTCTTCCTTCTCAAGGCGTCGCAGGTGCTGCTGTCCGCCGTGGTGCTCCGCGCGCCCCCTCTGTCCGGTGAGCGCGTCCGCGCCAAGCTGCGCGTCGCGGAGCGCCACTTGGCCCGCGCCGTGCGGAAAAGGGATGACCCCGCGGCTGTCGCCGACCTCCGCCTCCTCGCCGCCTTCCTCGCCGCCCGCGACGGCCGCTTCGACGACGCCTTGGAGAGGTACGTGGAGATGGAGCGGGCCTGTTAAACAGACTGGACGCTTGGCTGTTCAGGTTCTTCAATTAGTGTTGGTCAGTTAGCGTTGGTTGGCTTTCCATCTTCTAAAGTCAGTTTCATCGAGTCTGTAATCTATATATGTAACTCTCCAAGCTATGAATGAATTAAGTTGTGTTAAGCACTTCTTCATGGTATCATTCGGGTTCCTTTCCTGAACCTCCCCATCTTCCGCTCTTCTCTCGTCGTGGCATGGCCAACGACGACGCGGCTGCTGCGGCTGCCGCTGAAGCAGAGCGCCTCGCCGCAGAGCAGGCCGCCGCTGCCCGCGTCGCGCGCGAGGCTGCTGCTGCCGAGAGCCGCGCCCTTCAGGCTGAGGTCGCTCGCCACGAGCAGGCCCTCGCTGATGCCCGACGCCGTCTCGCGGCGGCCCCCGCTCCCGTTCCTGAGGATGATGACGGCGCCTCGTCCGTTGCCACCGACGACATCGCCGGCGACGCTGTTCCTGCCCTCCACGCGCAGGCCCTCGGCATCCTCAACATCCGCGCTCTCGTTCCGGTGACCCTCGACCTCGACGCGCCCTCCTTCTCCAAATGGCGCCGCCTTATGCTCCTCGCCCTCGGCAAGTACGCCCTTGCCGATCACGTCCTCAGCGACGCCATCTACCCCAACAATCCGCACTGGGTGCGGATGGATCTTCATGTGCTGTCCTGGCTATACGGCACCATCACCACCGACCTCTTCGAGATCGTCACCACCGCCACTCCTTCTGCCCACACCGCGTGGGTTGCGCTTGAACAGCAATTCATCGGCAACCGCGAGACACGCGTGCAGATCGTCGACACCGAGTTTCGCACGTTGTGTCAAGGCGCTCTCTCCGTCACCGACTACTGCCGGCGCATGAAGACCCTCGCCGACTCTCTCATCGAGCTCGGCGAGGCCGTTCCCGACCGCGTCCTCGCCATGAACGTGCTCCGCGGCCTCTCCGAGCGCTTCCACACCCTGCGCCTCTTCCTCAAGAAGCAGCGGCCCTTGCCTGCCTTCGTCGAGATCCGCTCCGAGTTGCTGCTCGAGGAACTTACCATGGCGTCGGCCGCTCCGCAGCCGCCCACCGCTCTCGTCGCCTCCGGTGCACCTGCCTCCGATGGCGGCTCTCGTGCTCCATCCACCGGGTCCTCCTCGGGTGGGAGCGGCTCATCGGGCGGCGGTAACCGACTCCGCCGGCGCGGCCGCGGCAGCGGCTCCGGCGGACAGTCCGCCGGCAGCAGCGGCTCTGGCGGACAGTCCGCCGGCTCGGGCACGCCTGGTGGTGGCGGTTCTTCTACCTCGACGCCAAGGGCTGCCAATTGGCCCACGATCTACAATCCTTGGACCGGGACCATCCAGATGTGGCCTGGTCCGGTCCAAGGGTGGCGCGGAGGGCCATCTCCGCCGCCTGGGCCGCCCCGCTCGCTGTCTGGGCCACCTCAGCAGGCGTTCGCGGCCTGGCCTGCTCCTGATTCGGCTCCAACAGCTTGGCCGGCCCCTGGTCTTCTTGGGCCGCCACCTGTAGCTCCTCCTGCTGCTGCTCCGGTCTACTCGCCCACGCTTGCTGCTGGAGGTATTGGCCCATGGGATCAGCAGGCCCTTGCCAGTGCTTTCAACACCATGACTCTAACACCTCCGTCTTCGTCTGGTGATTGGTACATGGATTCCGGTGCCACTTCCCACATGGCCTCCCATCCCGGTATTTTATCTTCCTCTCACCCACCATGTTCCTCCACTCCTTCGTCTATCATTGTGGGTGACGGGTCCCATCTTCCCATCACTGCCACTGGGTCCGCTTCTATCGGTAATCTTCACCTAAACAATGTTCTTGTTTCTCCCCAAATTATCAAGAACCTTGTTTCTGTTCGTCGTTTTACCACTGATAACAACTGTTCTGTTGAATTTGACCCCCGTGGTTTTTCTGTGAAGGACCTCAGGACCCAGAGCGTGATCACCAGGTGCAATAGCTCCGGCCCTCTGTACCCGATGTGCCCTCCGCTCGCCAACTCATCACCCCATGCCTTCCTCACCAGTGTGTCCTCGGAGCTGTGGCACCAACGCCTTGGTCACCTAGGCCACGAGGCTTTGTCTCGCCTTGCTCGCTCTTCTGTTATTTCATGTAATAAAGATACTACTACCTCAAATTTTTGCCATGCATGTCAACTTGGTCGTCATGTTTGCCTCCCGTTTCCTCGCTCCCAGTCTCGAGCCTCTCGACCGTTTGATCTTGTGCATTGTGATTTGTGGACCTCCCCCCTATCCAGTGTGTCTGGTTTTAAATATTACCTTGTCATTCTTGACGATTACTCCCATCACGTGTGGACTTTCCCTCTTCGTCTTAAATCCGACACGTTTTCCACTATTGCACATTTCTTTGCTTATGTTGCTACTCAGTTTGGCTGCACCATCAAAAGCATGCAATGTGATAACGGTCGTGAGTTTGACAACTCATCCACACGTGCCTTCTTTCTCACCCACGGAGTCCATCTCCGCATGTCTTGCCCCTATACCTCGCAGCAAAATGGTAAAGCTGAGCGTGTTCTTCGCACTCTCAATAATATCATTCGCTCCCTCCTTTTTCAGGCACACCTTCCCCCTGCCTATTGGGTTGAGGCTCTTCACACTGCCACTTACCTCCTAAACCGACACCCCACCTCCACCCTCCACTTCTCCACACCCTTCCATACCCTCCATGGTCATCCTCCGTCTTATGATCATCTTCGGGTTTTTGGGTGTCGGTGTTACCCTAACCTTTCTTCCACTACCCCGCACAAGCTAGCCCCTCGCTCCACATTGTGCGTCTTTCTGGGATACTCGTCTGACCACAAAGGCTATAGATGCCTTGATCTCACCACAAACCGTGTCATCATCTCTCGCCATGTTGTCTTCGATGAGTCTTCCTTTCCTTTCGCTGAGGCGTCCTCCTCCTCAGCCTCTCCTACTAACCTTGATTTTCTAGATGATTTTTCTTCACAACAGGTGATGGCGCCTTCTACACAGGTTATTCCCGGTGCAGCCTGGCCGACTGGGCCTCCTGCTGCTCCTGGCTGCCACCCTGGGCTGCTGCCTGGTGGGCCGCCGCTGCCACCTGACTCTCCTGGACCATCTGGTTCCCCGCCCGGGATGCCGCCTGGTGGGCTGCCTCTGTCAAGTGGGATGCCGCCTGGTGGGCTTCCTCCGTCGGGTGGGCCGCCACCTGGGCTGCCTGGTGGCCCGCCCCCACCGTCCCCACTGCTACGTGGTGAGCTGCTCCCTGGTGCCCCTGATTCTCCAACGGTCTGGCGCTGGGCTGGTCTGGGGCAGGCACGCTCTGCTCGCGTACCGCGCCTGCACCCTGTCACCCCTGTGCTGCCCCTTGGTGCAGTCCCGGTACCTCCCATTGTCAACGATCATGTGATGTGCACTCGCGCCAAAAGTGGGTTCAAGCAGCCAAGCAAGAACCTTCATGCGGCTACTCTATCACCTGTGCCAACCTCTGTTCGCAGTGCTCTCACTGATCCTAATTGGCGTGGTGCTATGGAGGAGGAGTTTCAGGCTTTGATTTCCAACAACACCTGGACTTTGGTACCACGGCCTCCTCATGCCAATGTCGTGACTGGTAAATGGATTTTTCGACACAAGCTCCACTCTGATGGTACTCTTGACCACTATAAAGCTCGATGGGTTCTCCGTGGATTTACTCAGCGTCCTGGTGTTGATTTTGATGAGACGTTCAGTCCTGTTGTGAAGCCAGCCACTATCCGCACTGTTCTCAGTTTGGCTCTCTCCAACAACTGGCCTATCCATCAACTTGACGTCAAGAATGCATTCCTCCATGGCACTCTCTCAGAGACTGTGTTCTGCTCTCAGCCTACTGGTTTTGTTGATGCGGCTCACCCTGATCATATTTGTCGCCTCAACAAATCTTTATACGGTCTCAAGCAGGCACCTCGTGCCTGGTACAGTTGCTTTGCTGCTCATCTGCAGACTCTGGGTTTTCTCGAGGCTAAGTCCGACACCTCCTTGTTTATCTATAGACGGAATTCTGGTACAGCATACCTGCTCCTCTATGTGGATGACATCGTCCTGACTGCCTCCTCAGCTAGCTTGCTTCGTCAGCTTCTTACTGCTTTACAGGCTTCCTTCCCAATGAAGGATCTTGGTCCGTTGCAGCATTTCTTGGGTATTGCTGTTACACGCTCTTCGTCAGGCATGATGCTCTCCCAGCGCCAGTATGCTCTCGACCTCCTGGAGCGTGCCGGCATGACTGCATGCAAGCCATGCACCACTCCCGTGGACACTAAGGCCAAACTCTCGTCTGATGGGCCTCCTGTGGCTGACCCAACGTTGTATCGAAGTTTGGTTGGAGCACTACAATATTTGACCTTCACTCGCCCTGACATTACCTACGCAGTTCAGCAAGTCTGCCTTCATATGCATGATCCGAGAGAGCCTCATCTCACTGCAGTGAAGCGCATTCTTCGTTATCTACAGGGCACCACAGACCTCGGCCTCTTTCTCAGCTGCACTGCATCATCAGCTCTCACCGTCTACACTGACGCCGATTGGGCAGGCTGTCCAGACACGCGTCGCTCTACCTCAGGGTATGCTGTCTTCCTTGGTGACAACCTGGTTTCCTGGTCTAGCAAACGCCAGCATACGGTTTCTCGCTCCAGCGCCGAGGCTGAATATCGTGCAGTTGCAAATGGAGTTGCCGAGGCTTCTTGGCTCCGTCAGCTCCTTCAGGAGCTCCACCACCCTCCTACGCGTACCACACTCGTTTACTGTGACAATGTGAGTGCCGTCTATCTCTCCTCCAATCCGGTGCAACATCAGCGCACCAAACACATCGAGATCGACCTTCACTTTGTCCGGGAGCGTGTGGCCGCCGGAACTGTTCGCGTTCTACATGTGCCAACTTCCTCTCAGTTTGCCGACCTCTTCACCAAAGGTCTGCCGTCGTCTGTTTTTATGGATTTTCGGTCCAGTATGAACGTCCGTTCCACCGGCGTTCCTACTGCGGGGGGGTGTTAAACAGACTGGACGCTTGGCTGTTCAGGTTCTTCAATTAGTGTTGGTCAGTTAGCGTTGGTTGGCTTTCCATCTTCTAAAGTCAGTTTCATCGAGTCTGTAATCTATATATGTAACTCTCCAAGCTATGAATGAATTAAGTTGTGTTAAGCACTTCTTCAGGGCCGACCCCTCGGACCCCCGGCCGCACTACCTCGCGCACCTCGTCTGCCGGTTCAACGGGTGCCCGGAGGAGTCGGACAAGTGGCTCGCCACCTACGGCCGCCTCGCCGATGGTTTGTCAGCGGACGAGCAGGCCGCGCTGATCACCCTCGCGGATGAGCTGGTGGTCGCACTCGCGCTCGGTGGCTCGCTTCTTGCCTTCGACAACGAGAGTTACCCGGTTGAGGTGGGCAAGGTCGTGGGCGCCGCTGCAAGGAGGGTGGACGTGGCGCTGGTGTCTGCGTTACGGAACAAGAAGAAGATGTCCATGGTGGAGAGGCTGGAGATCAGGGCTGTCCGTGCCTTGCTGCACGCTGGGGTGTGGTCACTGCTGAAGAAATTGAAGAGCAATGACGGTGGCAACGGCAGCACGACGGACTGAAGCAGCAGCAGGCTTCGTCAGCAAGAGCACGCATTCGTGCAATGCGTCGATTGTGTTTCATATGTTGTGCAGAGGAATGTCATTTTCATATGCATATTTTGCTTTCAGGCACGCAATTCATCACTAAGTAGTGGTTGCCATATTTGAGAATTCAGAGTAGAATTGCTATCTTAAATGAATTTCAGTTGAATCACCTTGATGGCGATGCTACATTGACTGAACTAGTGTAATTACTTGTATGTTTCCTGCATTTTCATGGTCGTTGGGTACTGCTTATAGTTCAGACTTCAGACAGTAACCACGGAGTGTTCAGTATTCCTACTTTTACTGGATCGATACCATCTTCGGTTCCTAATATTCATCAGTTGCTTGTGTTTCAGATATTTACTGTAGGATGGCAGTTTGATATAGCCAGCCACAATGTGATTATAATTAAGCTATACAACCTCTATTATAATGTAGCCTGTTATATTTTTATCTGTTTCCCGATCGGATCACATATGGCTGTACAATGAACAGAGATTTTCTGTTTTTATATTTTTAGTTTTCATTTTTATTTCAAATGAAACTGTAGGACATTTCTAGTAGGTATCTATGATTTTTGCAGGCTTTATTGATGAACATCATTCACAAATCATGAAGGGGTTGAAGTCTGTAAAATGGATAAAAAGAAGAATGAACTTGGGAGCATATTTATTTTTTCTCCATATGATTATAAATTGATTTCTAGCAAATTAACATATGTGCAATATCTTTTGCTAGATAAAGCACCAAAATGATGTATATATTTTTGGTTGCACAAAGGTCAAAGGATAACCGTTGTTTTCAACCTTCATTGGTGTACATGAACTAGGCATGATCACTGTGTATATCGCGGTTAAACTTTTTCATATGTATGGAATATCAACCAGATGAATAAAACCATCAATTTTTTTTACATGAAACTTGACGTGGTGCAAGGGTATTGTTCTCTGGTAGTGTATATTAGAGTAGTCCAATTGTTTTGAACTTACGTTCGAAAGCTGTCTATATATTAAACAGTAAGCAGCATTCATAACCTGCTGCTTCCATTTTGTTGGCAGAAAATTCAGTTTAGATCTCTTTGTATGAATCATCCGATGAGAAAATAACTTGAATATGAAACAGTTTAAGAAAAATTTAGCTCTCTGTGCAGTGCTGATATACTGCAGCTGTTGAGATCCTAGTGATGTTTCCCGAAATACATTAAAATAGTAATCAGTTCTGGCCACTGCAGTAATACACTACAATATTTTGCTTCTGGAACTGCAGGTCTGCAACTTCATGCTAGTTATACACTACTGAAAATTACATTTGCGTGTAAACTGCTGGACAGTCGAATTCCAGCATATCTGTTACAGGGTAGTAAATAGTAATCTTTTCAAATTCACTTCTTTACTATCAAACAATTGAAATCAGGCTCCTGCAGTAATTACATACAAACAAATCCTTCTGCGTCAGATTACCATAGCTTCAACAATTCTCTTGTTCAAATAATTTTTTGTTATTCGCTGCTACCTGACTCTGTTCATCTTTTTTGCAGGTTGGTGGCATACTGGCATGACGCTGGAAGCATGCTGCATAATGAGGTGCATGAAATAAACATGAAAGGACTGACAATCCAAGGATCCTTGCTTAAGGACTAAATTGATGTTCGCTGGAAAGCAGTCTCATGCTGACACATAGAAATCATTGCTGTACATGCTTTGTTGAACAGTGAGAATGCTTTCCCCCCCAACAATCACGGTTTTAATCTGCACAATGTGGCTTCCAGTTTTGCAAAATTCATCCGATAGGATGCCAGAGGAATATAAAAAACTGAGCATAAATTTTCAATTTGGCATCAGTAGACAAAAGTAATAATAACAATAATAAAAACTAGATCATACTAAATTATTGAGGCTACAAATTAAATGAAAACCAGCAAAGTCCAAAAGCTATTGTGATATAGAATAGCTAGTAACAAGAAACTAATAAAACTGCCTAAATTAAAGCTCATCATGATCATCCTCATCGTTGTTGTCCTCCCCTATACCGGCGGACCTCTGGTACACCGCCGAGATGACAGGGTTGCAGACATCCTCCAGTTCCTTGAGCTTCTCCTCGTACTCCTCCTTCTCAGCATCCGCGTTGCCGTCCAGCCACTCGTTCGCTTCCCTGACTGCCTCCTCCACCTTCTCCTTCTCCTCAGCATCCATCGTGTCCGCCATCTTGCTGCCGTCCACCGCGCTCCTGACCTGGTAGACGTACGTCTCCAGCTTGTTGCGCGCGTCGACCCGCTCCCTCACCTTCCGGTCTTCCTCCGCGAACTCCTCCGCCTCGCGCACCATCCGGTCGATCTCCTCCTGGCTGTGCCGGCGGCCGTCGCTGGTGATGGTGATCTTCTCCGACTTGCCGGTGCCCTTGTCCGCCGCCTGCACGTGGAGGATGCCGTTGGCGTCCACCTCGAAGGTCACCTCGATCTGCGGCGTGCCCCTGGGCGCCGGCGGGATCCCGGCGAGGTCGAACCTGCCGAGCAGCCGGTTGTCCTTGGTCATGCTCCGCTCGCCCTCGAACACCTTGATGGACACCGTGGTCTGCCTGTCCTGGTACGTGGTGAACACCTGCGTCTTCTTCGTCGGCACCACCGTGTTCCTCGCGATCAGCTTGGTCATCACCCCGCCGGCGGTCTCCATGCCCAGCGTCAGCGGCGCAACGTCGAGGAGGATCACATCTTTGGTTTTGTTGTCGACGTGCCCGCTGAGGATGCTGGCCTGGACGGCGGCGCCGTACGCGACGGCCTCGTCAGGGTTGACCCCCTTGTTGGGCTCCTTGCCGTTGAAATAGTCCTTGAGCAGCTGCTGCACCTTGGGGATCCTGGTGCTGCCGCCGACGAGCACGATCTCGTTGATGTCGGCCTTCTTCAGGCCGGCGTCCGCCATGGCCTTCTTCACGGGCACCATCGTCCGCCGGAACAGGTCGTTGTTGAGCTCCTCGAAGCGCGCCCTAGTCATCTGCTCCGAGAAGTCGACGCCGTCGAAGAGTGCCTCGACCTCGACGCGCACCTGGTGCTGGTTGCTGAGCGCGCGCTTGGCGCGCTCGCACTCGCGGCGCAGCTTCCCCAGCGCGCGGGCGTCGCCGGAGATGTCGCGGCCGTGCTTGCGCCTGATGAGCTTGATGAAGTAATCCATGACGCGCTGGTCGAAGTCCTCGCCGCCGAGGTGGGTGTCGCCGTTGGTGGCGAGCACCTCGAAGACGCCGTTGTCGATGGCCAGGACGCTGACGTCGAACGTGCCGCCGCCGAGGTCGAAGACGAGGACGTTCCTCTCGGCGCCGTCCTTCTTGTCGATGCCGTAGGCGATGGCGGCCGCGGTGGGCTCGTTGACGGTGCGGAGCACGGTGAGGCCGGCGATGACGCCGGCGTCCTTGGTGGCCTGGCGCTGCGCGTCGTTGAAGTAGGCCGGGACGGTGACGACGGCGTGCGTGACCTTCTCGCCGAGGTAGGCCTCGGCGGTCTCCTTCATCTTGGCGAGCACCATGGCGCTCACCTCCTCGGGGCTGAACTCCCGCACGTCGCCGTCCCTGACCTGGACGCGCACGTGCGGCTTCCCGTTGCGGTCGACGACGGCGTAGGGCAGCAGCTTCATGTCGCGCTGCACCACGGCGTCGGCGAACTGGCGGCCGATGAGCCGCTTGGCGTCGTAGATGGTGCGCTCCGGGTTGGCCGCCGCCTGGTTCTTGGCGGCCTCGCCGATGAGGCGCTCGCCGCCGTCGGTGAAGGCGACCCAGGAGGGCGTGATCCGGTTGCCCTGGTCGTTGGCGATGATCTCGACGTGGCCGTTCCGGTAGACGCCGACGCAGGAGTAGGTGGTGCCCAGGTCGATGCCGATGACGGTGCCGTTGGTCTTGTCCGCCGCCGCTCCTTGAGCCGCCGGTGCGGCGTAGATCGGGGCCACGACGAGATTGGCGACAAGTAGCGCGAACAGAACGCGAGCCAGGAGCGCCATGGCGTCGAAAACCTGCAGCTAGCTAGCTGTTCGATTCGATGGTAGGAGGCGAGATACGAGACGAGGAGGTGGGCAGGGGACGCGCCGGTATATAAAGCCAGCTGCAGGACGTGTCGATGTGAGTTGGTGTCTGATTCGATCTGAGGGACGTACGTGTGGCGTCCAATGGCTGCCGGACGCGTGGGATACGTGATCTGAACCGTTCGTTTTCCCGATCGGGCGGTCACTAGGGGTCCGTGACGTGGTAATGCGTTGGCCGACTCCTAGCTAGTTGTGTTTTCCTAATCTTACCAAGACACGCCATATATGCTATGTGTCCTTCTGCAATGTACTGTATCTCTGCACTGCAATGTCAGTCGGGCAAAGGCAAGCGAAATCCGTTCGGCCTTTTCGATAAAGTTTGAGCCGACTTGAACTCAAGCATCGGCTGTGTTTAGTTTCGCGAAAAGTTTCCAAAATTTTTCACTGACGCACATCACATCGAATCTTACAATATATGTATGGAGTATTAAATATAGTTAAAAAATATAACTAATTGCACAGTTTGATTGTAAATGACGAGACGAATCTTTTGAGACTAATTACTCCATGGTTGGACAATAGTTGCCAAATAAAGCCGAAACAAGCTACAGCAACTTTTTTGCGAACTTTTCGCGAACTAAACACACCCATGGTAGGGGTAGGAGTTTTGTTCTTTCCTAGAACACAAACATGCACTGCTAGAGAAACACTTATTTGTCCCCGTTGGAAAAATCATGTTGTCCCGGTTTCCCAACCGGGAACGCCATGCCGGGACAAAAAGGGGTGCCTTTTTGTCCCGGGTCTGGCAACTGGGACAAAAAACACCTACACCAACCGGGATAAAAGGGGCTGCCAGCGCCACGTGGATAGCGCACCTTTTTGTCCCGGTTGGTGTTACCAATCGGGACAAAATGTCCATTTTTTTACTTGTTTTTCTTTTCTCAATTTTTTTTCTATTTCAACTATACTTTTACATTTCAATTAAACTTATATATTGGAATTCAGTGTGTAAGATCTCCAATAATATATACATATATATAGTTACTTATATAATATTTGTCCTAGATAGTTTCCATATATAAACATATATATATATTATTGGAGGGCTTAAATATATAATACATACATACTAATAAATAGAAATATAATACATACACACATATATATTTACATAGGTATATTCGTTCTTAATTATATATATACGCATATATTATCATATTTGCTGCGATTGTTAATGTGAGATTGTCCATCATAGTAGAATTCGTCTTTTGGATCGAGGACTTGCTCAACAATAAATCCGAACAATTGTTCTTGAATCGCCATAATCTTTTCCTCCGGTATGAGTTTATCGCGCATCTCCTCGACCTATGGAAAAGGGGGATAATTAATTTCAACTAATTAAAATACGAGTTCAAACATTAACAAGTTTTTTATTTACTTCCTCCTCCCAATCTGCCAAGGTCTTTGGAGGACCTACCAGACCATAGATGTTCTCGCATACATAGTATGCACAAAAATTAGTGCTTTGTTTCTGCCTCATACACTTTAAGAGAGAAGAAATTATCAGGTATTTACATGAATATATAATAAAACTAATGAAACGTGCAACGAATCATCCAAGTGCGTACCGCAAAATCTATCTTGATCTTCAATTCCTTGTCCAATTTGCCTGGATAATTTTTAGCGACTTGTTTCCAAATCATGTGTATGATTAGAACAATTATAGTCAAGTAACAAAGTGATTCAAATTATCGGTCATCGACGGAGTAGTGGTAGAATTATTTTTTCATCATGTTAAGAAGATCTTCGTATTGTTCTGGATTTCTCCTCAATGAGTCCATAACCACGAGTAGGCTCTTCTCAGGAATTATGACAATTAGGACCCAGTGTTCACTGCAATATTATACGGAGGCAGTTCTTGGTAGTTAAGGTTTAAACAATTCGATTACAGAATAGAAAGAGTTAGACGGAAGGAATCACTCACGCAAAGTTGTAAGGAAACAATATCATTTGCTTGTTGTGATGAACGCTTATGTACTTGAACAAGTTTTGGAACATCTCATCGGAATTGTCGCGTAGAAGCCTCCAATTACAAGTAATTGGGTCGATGAAGCCGAGGTGAGAGTATCCCTTTCCCCTGCAAGTTTGTATCTCCATTCTACATGATACCGAATAAATCAAGGGATCAGTATGTTGAGATCATGCAAAATAATACGTAAGGAGAGTAAAATACCTATAGAACCCACAAGCCGACCATAAAGATGTCGAGGTCCTCCTGATGGAATAGTTGGTAAACTTCTTCCCAGTTTATCCATATAATGGCCTCCCCCGTAAGAAATCGTCATCTTTAATCTTTGGACCCTGCATGAAGATGCAATCGGCCATCACACGCATGTAGTGCTGGTGCATCTTATACATTTGCGTTGGAAGCACGGACACTACTTCGGGGGTATAAGAGATTTGCCCAGCTCATACGTCCATTTGACGATGACATCGGCCTTTGGAATATCTTCTCCCCCTGCAATCTGAGCCGCCGTCAGGTTTGCTTCTTTAAAAAATGTAACAAAGTCTTGTTGTTGCGTCGTCTGTCCCACTATGAGAGGCTCTATTGATTGTTTCTTTTGGGCTCCGAGCTGTAAAACGTGGGACGACGACGACTTTGATTGTCTCTTCTTTTTCTTAGTAGTTTTGATAATTGTGCGGTCATAGTCAGAAGGAGGATCTCGCGGAATGAATTTTCTCTTATTTGCTTCGCACATTCCCTTAAAAAATTTCAAATCTACCGGATTTATCACTTTCTCGGGGTCCGGCTTCGGCTTCGGCTTGAAGTGCTCTTTAACTCTTTCTTGAGTTATCCGATCTCATTCTTCAAGGCTCATGTCCCAGGGTTTAATAGAAGCCTCCTTGGTTTTCTTCTTCTTTTCCTTCTTCTTTGGAGGCTTCTTAGCCGGTGCAGCTACCTTCTTTGCCGGTGGCTATTTCTGCTTTTTTTGCCGGCGGCGGAGGGGGTGACCATGGAGGCGACGGTGACGCTTGAGTGTTCATCGGCGCATGAGATGATGGTGATGGAGAATGTGCCGGTGAACCTTGTCGAGACAGTGCTGCCCTTGGGAAGTTTTGCGGAGATGACGGCCTTGGAGAGGCATGCTGAGATGCTGGTCTTGGTGTTCGATCATCCGACTTTAGGACAATGTAGCACTTATCCCATAGGATGTAGCCATGAATGGCTTCTGCTAGTGTCCTCTCCCCATCGCCTCCAGAAATATCAAGCTCGAGCGTCTCCCAACCCTGGCACACCTGCTCCACGCCAACTCTTGTATATCCTGCTGGAATTTGCTGCCCGTGGTACACGTCGCCTGGTTGGGTTGGCATGGCGGTACCGTACGCAACAGTGAACATTAAGTTCTTAATGGCAGTCTGCATGTCACAAGGTGTCCGCTAGGTGATCTCATCCACTGGAAATCGCTGCAGGGCCGTCACTTCAACTGCGGCCTGGATCCCCGTTGGCTCGACGGCGATGTCTGTGGAAGCGCAGCTTCTTTTTCGCTGAGACAGATTATCGGCTGCGACATTAGGCTTTGGAGGCACCGGTTGCGCTTGCTGTTGCTGGCTCATTGCTATGGCCACTTGGCGTTGAACCTCTTCCTCCAGTCTTTGATCGTGTGACATGAGCCGTTCCTCTAGCCTTCGCAAGTGCTCCCGCTCATCATTCTTTCTTCTTTGCCGGCTTCTATATGATTCAATTTAATCCCTGAACCCATACTTCCACAGAACAATGCCTTTGCCTCTTGTGCGGCCCGGATGCTCTGGATTCTCAAGGGCGTAAGTCAGCTCGTCCCTCTCTCTATCTGGCTGGAATGTTCCCTTGGCCGCTGCTTGTATGGCCTCCTGTAGTCTCTGGGCTGCTAGCTGGATGTTTAGCCCATAGATGCAGGCCCCAGTCAATGGGTCCAAGCTTTCCCCGTGACCATAAAACCAGGTCCTTGACCTTTCAGGCCAGCTCATGGTAGCAGGTTGGATGCCTCTGTCAAGCAGATCCTGCTCCATCTTCTCCCAATTGGGAATTGCAAGCTTGTAGCCTCCTTGGCCTAGAGGGTGATGGTACACTTTCTTCGAGGCATTGTCTTTGGCCTTCTGCACCTTCTGAAGCCCAAGCTCTGAAGACTTGTATTGCACAAATGCATCCCAGTGACCCTGAGCTTTTCGAGCTTGCCGATAAACACAGGCGTGGTCCCGGTCTTGATATATTTCTTCGTCAAAGTTTTCTTGAATGATTGCAGCTGTTCGGCCATCTTGCTCAGGGTCCAGCGCTTGCATATCTCTTCGGATTCAGCTGGAACTGTGAAGTTTTTCTTAAGCTTCTGCCAGCACCATTCTTTTTCTCTTTCGGGTACCGCATTCCGTTTCTTGTTTGGATTGGAAGCTTTCCATAGCCTGAAGCTGATCGGGATGTGGTCCCTGACAATACATCCGGATTGTCTTATGAATTTTTTGGCGGTAGCTTCTGGAGTGATCGGTTCGCCATCTGGACCAACTTCCGTTATAATGAACCGCCCTTCCAGTTTTTTTGTCAGGCCTCGCTTCGTCTTTTTCTGCTGCGACGATGATCCAGACGGCTATAAAAAACATTCATAATATTCATATAGATTCAGATAAAAATATGATTTTCAATAGAAGTAAGTATAGTTGTGATATGTACATTAGCACCTTGTTCACCAGCAGCGTCATCCTGAAAAGATGGTGCCTCATTTCCACACCGGACATATTCAAATATATGTCGGTATTGCTGCCATCATCAGCTTGTTTAGGGGCATCTCCTTGACCTTCGGCAATCATATTCAACAGGAATTGTTCGTCTTCCGCGTCTGTGTGTCGCGGGTCCATCGTAACTAAAATATAAATACAAATAAAACCCTAAAGAAAATTCTCTAAATAATCCACATATTTAGATCGGTAACGATCGGAAATGATTCGGTCGGTATCGGTAACGATCGGAAACTATCGGAAATGATTCGGTCGGGATCGGTAACGATCGGAAACTATCGGAAACGTTTGTGTGTTAGCGCGAGTTTGCGAGCTCGAAAAATAATATAAATGACATAATTAAATAATAAATACATGATACATTAAATAATAAATACATGATATATTAAAATTGAATACTAATAATATATCCAAAATTGAATTCTAATAATATATCCAAAATTGAATTCTAATAATATTTCATAATTAAATTCTAATAATATATCCAAAATTGAATTCTAATAATATATCCAAAATTGAATTCTAATAATATTTGCACAAACGTTGCACCTAATTCTAATAATTGAATTCTAGTTAATATATAATAAATAAAATTAACACCTAATTCACTAAAATTTGCACAAAATTTAGGGTTTGGGGGTCGGGGCGGCGGCGGCCCACGGTCGGCGCCGTTTTCACCTAATGCAGCTCGGGGCGAGGTCAAGACGGCGAGCACGGGGCGGCACACGGGTGAGGCGGAGGTCGAGGACGACGACGGCGCAAGCGACGCGGCGGTGGACGACGGGCGCGAGCGGGGAGGAGGGATGACATCGTCCCTTAGGGTGGGGACTCGGGGCGGCGGAGATCGGGGACGACGGTGCGTTGGGGCAGCGCTCGGGGACGGCGGAGCTCGGGGTGGCGCTCGGGGATGGCGGAGCTAGGGACTGACGGCGCAGTGGGGCGGCGGAGCTCGGTCGGCACGTCCTCTGGTGCCGGGGGACGGCAGCGCTCCGGGACAACGACGGCGGCGAGCAGGAGGCGGTGGGCGCAGGGGACGGTGGCGGCACGAGCGAGGCGGAGATCAAGAACTGACCAAGTATTGGAGGAAGGCGGAGGAAAGGGAGATATATAGGGTGGGGGCCTTTTGTTCTGGGTGAAGCCACGACCCGGGACAAAAGGCCCTTTTGTCCCGGGTTGTGGCTTCACCTGGGACAAAAAGGGGGGCCTTTTGTCCCGGGTGAATCCACCACCCGGGACAAAAGGGCCTTTTGTCCCGGGTCGTGGCTTCACCCGGGACAAAAGGTGATTTTGGGCGGGCCGGGAAAATTGCCAGCCCGCGGCCCATCTTTAGTCCTGGGTGGATCTACCACTCGGGACAAAAGGGGCCCGTTTTCCCTCATTCCCGCCAAATCTTATGTTTATTTTTGTTTCTTTTTATTTCTCTTTTAAAATAGGCTTTTATTTGTTAATTCAGTTAAAAAATTATGATTCCAAAAATTATGGAATAAAATTTCTTATCTCTATGTAAACTTGATACACGCAACAAAAATGATTAATTTTCATTCAAGTGATTGGGTCAACGAAATATCTAACTTTTTTGAAATCATATTTGTTATTTTGACCATGCAAAAAATATTAGGTGAATAAATTTTTTCAAACTGTTGCTTTTCGACATAAAGTGGATTCTATCACGATATTAAAGTTTAAAAAGTAAATTTTACATAAAATTAAGCAATTTCATGATATTAATGAGTATTGTGTGAGTTTGTGAGATTGTGTGTGTGTTAGTGAGATTGTGTGTGTTAGTGAGAGAGTATAGTGTGTTAGTGTGAATGTAATTTCATGAAATAAATAAAATTAGTTGAGTAATCCATATTATTGTATGAAAATTATACTTGAGTCTGATAATTAAGTGAAAATTATAAAAAATGATATACATATATATATATATAACACATAAAGAATAATGGTACAGTACATATATAATAAAATTATTCGAATTGTCATTACTTTTGTATATAATAATAGAAACTGATTCAAGTACATGAAAGATTAGCGGTAACAGATTTTTTCTTGACAAATGTCCCTTGATTATGATCACGGCGCAAGTATGGAGCATCATCATTGGCTAGCAGGATGCATGGATCAGCATTTACTTCGAACGGTGGAATGACAACAAAGTTATTATATTCTTCTGACAAGTCTGTCTTGTCCTCCACTCCAACGATGTTTCTCTTCCCTGATAGAACTATGTATCGCTTAGGCTCATGATCCTTTTACTTGTTTGTCCCCTTCTTTGGCTTGCTGGACATGTCTTTAATGTAGAAAACCTGAGCGACATCCTGAGCTAGGACAAACGGCTCGTCTCTATACCCAAGATTGTTGAGATCAACTATTGTCATCTCATACTCATCTTTTGCTACCCCTCGTCCAGATAGCTTAACCCATTGGCAATGAAATAGAGGCACCTTGAAATTGGGACTGTAATCCAGCTCTCATATCTCTTCAATGTAGCCGTAATATGTGTCCTTTTTTCCATTATTGTCCGTCGCATCCATACGAACACCACTGTTTTGGTTGGTACTCTTTTTATCTTGGGCTATCGTATAAAATGTGTTTCCATTTTATCTCGTACCATTGGTATGTTAAGATATTCCAAGATGGTCCCCTAGCCAATAAGAACAGTTGTTCACTTATATCCGTGTTATGCATTAGATGCTTCCGCAACCAGCTGCCGAAAGTGTTCATGTGCTCACGTGTAATCCATGCCTCAGACTTTTCCGGGAATTCGGAGAGCATAATTTTGTTGTGTTCCTCGATATACGAGTCAACCAAGGATGATTGTTGAAGAACCGCTTAATGCGCTTTCTTGAATGTGAAATCATCTGTGCAAACATAAGATTTCTTTCCTAATGTACATTTTCCAGTTAGTCTCCCCTCATATTGCGATTCAGGGACCCCAATCGGTTTAAGGTCATCAATAAAGTCAACACAAAAGTCAATGACCTCCTCAGTTCCGTAGGCACTGGCGATGCTTCCTTCTGGACGAGCTCGATTACGAACACATTTCTTGAGTACCCCCATAAATCTTTCGAATGGGAATATGTTGTGTAGAAATACTGGTCCGAGGATATCAATCTCTTTCACAAAGTGCACTAGAAGATGTGTCATGATGTTGAAGAAAGATGGTAGAAATATCAGTTCAAAGCCAACAAGGCATTGCACCACATCGTTTTGCAGCTTTATCAAATTGTCCGGGTCAATTACCTTCTGAGAAACTGCGTTGAGGAAGGCACATAGCTTCATGATGGTTAACCGGATGTTATCAGGAAGAATCCCCCGTAGCAAAACCGGAAGAAGTTCGGTCATAAGCACGTGGCAGTCATGGGACTTGAGATTTGTAAATTTCTTCTCTGCCAAATTTAAGATTCCTTTTATATTGGATGAGTATCTAGATGGAACCTTTATACTGCTCAAGCAGTCAAACATGGTTTCCTTCTCTTCCTTGCTAAGAGTATAGATGGCAGGACTTAAGTATTCTCGTCCATTATCTCGCTGTTGTGGATGTAAGGCATCTCGTTCTTCCATACGTTGCAATTCTTGGCGTCCTTCTACTGTATATTTTGTCTTTCCATAAACTCCCAAGAATGCTATCAGATTGACGCAAAGATTCTGCGTGAGGTGCATCACATCAATTGCATGACGAACATCTAAGACTTCCCAATATGGTAGCTCCCAAAATATAGATTTCTTTTTCCACATGGGCGCCATTCTATTTTCGTTCGAAACAGGTTGGCTACCAGGTCCCTTTCCAAAAATAATTTCTAGATATTTTACCATGTTGAAGACGTCTTTACCACTACGGTGCATCGGTTTTGTTCGGTGGTTCGCTTGGCCTTTGAAATGCTTGCCCTTCTTTCATACCGCATGCCTGATGGGAAGAAATCAACGATGACCCATGTATACAACCTTCTTACATTGAGTCAACCATATATTATCGGTATCATCTAAACAGTGTGTGCATGCTTTATATCCCTTATTCGAATGTCCTGACAAGTTACTAAGAGCAGGCCAGTCATTGATCGTTACGAACAGCAATGCTCGTAGGTTGAAGTTTTCCTATTTGTATTCATCCCACATCCGTACACCTTCATCGCCCCAGAGCAATAAGTGTTCTTCGACCAATGGTCTTAGGTACACATCAATTTCATTTCCGGGCTGCTTTGAGCCCGGAATAAGCACTGGCATCATGATGAACTTCCGTTTCATGCAGAGCCATGGTGAAAAATTGTACATACAAAGAGTCACAGGCCAAGTGCTGTGACCACTGCTCATCTCACCAAAAGAATTCATGACATCCGTACTCAAACCGAACCTTATATTTCTCGCATCCAAATCAAATTCAAGGTACGTTCTATCTATTTTTCTCCACTGCAACCCATCAGCGGGGTGTCTCAACATCGAGTCTTGCTTGCGTTCCTTTTTGTGCCATCGCATCAACTTAGCATTATCTTTATTTCTAAACAGACGCTTAAAATGTGGTATTATAGGCGAGTACCACATGACCTTCGCAGGAACTCTCTTCCGGGGAGGCTCCCCCTCGACATCGCCAGGATCATTTTTTCTAATCCTGTAACGCAATGCACTGCATAAGGGACATGCATCCAAATTCTCGTACTCACCTCGGTAGAGGATGCAGTCGTTGGGGCATGCATGTATCTTTTGCACTTCCAATCCTAAAGGGCAAACAAGTTGTTTGGCTTCATACGTTGCGGTAAACAATTCGTTGTCCTTAGGAAGCATTTTTTTAACAAGTTTGAGTAATTCACCAAATTCCTTGTCGAATACACCATTTGTCGACTTCCATTGCAGCAACTCCAAGGTGGTGCCAAGTTTCTTCAATCCATTTTGACAATCTGGGTACACCAACTTACGGTGGTCCTCTAACATCTCCTGGAACTTCAACCTCTCTGTTTCACTCTCACAGTCTGCCTGCACATTGTGCAATGCCTGCCCCAGATCGTCGCTGGGATCGTTTTCTGCTACATCTACTTTGGGCTCTTCCATGGGAATATCGTCATCGAATGCACCGAATCCAGCATTCCCGGTAAAGTGGTCGTCAAAATCTTCTTCATTGTCTTCCATGGTAACCCCCTGTTCTCCGTGCTTCGTCCAACAAACATACTTCTCCATGAAACCATTTGCGAAAATATGGCTGTGTAGGATTCTTCAAGATGAGTAATCCTTGTTATTGTTGCAATGAACACACGGGCTGCACATAAAACCATTCTGCTTGTTTGCTTCAGTCACAGATAAAAAATAATGCAGGCCTTCAATGAATTCGTTCGAACGTTGGTCAGCATTGTACATCCATTGTCGGTCCATCTGTATTTTAAAGAAATCGATTTGAATTCTTTACACGTATCGAATAAATAAAATATATCAAAACCTAAATTAAACTAAATGTAACATAACATTTTAAAGAACACTATTTTCAATATCCAGAAACCCTCTAGAAGAAAAAAAACTTTATTTCAGAAAATGTATATGTCGGTAACCTCGACCCTGCGGTGATGACACTGCCTTTCCGGGGGGACACGGTGCTATACAAGTACGTCACCAATAGGCCAGTCGCAACACCAACATTTACGGTTGATAGGAACACAACACTTGGCACAGGCAGCATGCTCATTGATATGCTCTCAGTGCAACAACGGCCACGCTGACTGTGCCAAATGCTGTGTTCGTATTAACCGCAAGTGCTGGTGTTGCGACCAGCCCATTGGTGACGTCCTTATAACACATCATGTATCCCCGAAATGTAATGCCGCCACCGTTGAATGGAAATTAAAGACGTATACTTGTTTCGAAATAAAAAATTTTAAGCTTCTAGATGGTTTCAGTGTGAGCATGAACGAATACATCACTAGAGTGTCAAAATAATCCATTCATAATACAAAAAATTCTAATATACTCATTTCATTAATTCATTCATGAATACAAAAATCAACTATCCACAATATGGTCATATATACAAGTACATCACATGAAGTGTCTACACTTATTCTAAAAATTTCTACTATCCACATACTCATCTAAATCTAAAAGAAAATCACACCTACATATGCAATCTAAATGTCCAAAAAATGAGCTAACTACATATTTTCTCTATTTCTAAAGCATGAAATAAGCCATACAAGCCAAGAAAGAAGAGAAAAACAAGCCTCAAACCTTTAGCGCCGATGGATGGACGGGAGAATCAAAGATCTTCACAAATGTGGTGAAGAAATGAGCAAGAACTCCCCTCTCCCGAGCCAAGAACAGCAAGAACAAGTGACCTGAATGGCTCGGGCGGGAAGAGAGGGAAGGGGATAAGAGGGCCATGGAGTTTTGTCCCGATTGGAGACACCAACCGGGTGTCTCGGTTGGTGTCTCCAACCGGGACATAAGGCTGCGCGGGCCTTTTGTCCCGGTTAGAGCCACCAACCGGGATAAAAGCCCCCCTTCCAACCGGGACAAAAGGCCCCTGTCCCCCTACTGGCCCGGCTAGCCGTTGGATTCGGGACAAAAGCCTCCTATTGTCCTGTGCCCAAAAGCAATCGGGACAAATGGCCTGGAATAAACAGCTGTAGTAGTGGTGTGCACGCGTTCCATGAAGCAGAGGTACAAACGAGGTCGCACGACGACCAACATGCTGGAGCCTGTCAAAGAGCCAAACATGGATCCCCGGGCCGGTTGTCGACCATGAACCTTTTTTTTTTGTGACAGTAAAAACAAGAACACTACAAACTTTATAAGGAAAATGGCACAGTATTTGCTGATCCGAGGAAAATGGCGCACGCATGCACCCTGCCCCTCCTCAAGCAACCTCACTTTCATACACATAACAAACAACACACACATATAGAAGAAAACATACATGACACACAGTACAGGCGACAAATATAGTTGCGCGCTACAGTACTCCTGCAGCTTTATTCATTAGCTTATTATTGGGATATGATGACGACGAAGCTCTTTTGGGGTAATGACGACTACTAGTCTACTACTCGGCTTCGGCACAAGTGAAGAAGATTGGCCTGCAGCTCACTTCTCCGGCCTTTTTCCCTGCTGCTGCCTTGTTCGCCTTGCCGGCGGCCATCCTGGTGACAACGCTGGACATCTTGCGCTGTCCCAACAACACCGCGGCGAGCTTCTTCTGACGCTTGACCACCTCACCGTGGAAGTACCCGTACCTGCAGTCCATTGAGCAGAACCCCATGCTCCTGCATCACCAAAAAATCATGTTTGATTAACTATGCGTGTTTGTTTAGTTACATCTTAACATGCTTGTTTGGTTACTGGACGGTAGCCGGCACATGATTGCACGTAGGAGTGGTACCCTAGTGGTATCTTCACAATTCAACTTTTACTCTTATATATTTTTAGCTCAAAATTATATAAGATTAGAGTCTGGTTCTTTTATGGGTTATGGCCCAGTTCTTAGATTATCTAAGTCGAATTTCAAGGCCCTTTAGCATCCCTATGTGTAGTGATGCCATTCCTCCCAGCACGATCGACCGATCAGTCATCAAAAGGCAGCTTATTACATACATGTACACATAGACGGTGTGGCCAGTGGTGTCGCGGCGGCAGCGCTTGCAGGTGAGGAGGAGGGACGACATGTCGACATGCGGCTGGTGGAGCGGGGCGGCACGGGCGACGCAGCAAAGCCTGGTGGACAGCGCGAGGGTGATGTCGCGGGCGCTGGTGCGAGCAGGCTCGACGACGCGGCCGAGGTGCGCCGAGGCGGCGAGGGCCGCGGGGAGGCCGACGCAGCTGTCCAGGACGCAGGGGATCCCGGCCGTGAACGCCCCCGCGAAGCGCGGCCTCTTCTCAGTGGGCGCGTGCTGTGGCAGCTGCTGCCAGCTTGCCGGCCTGCTCGCCTGCTTCGGCATGCTAGCTACTGGTGCCTGTGCTTTGCGCTGCTTTGTGCGCGACAAGTGAAGAACTGGTGTGTGGACTGGATGGTTTGAGGGATGGAGGGGCCGGGGCTACGTTCTTATAGGGCGAGGGACTGCGGGGGAAGGGGTTCTTTATTTCGTTGTGAATGTCTATCTCATTTTGTGATTTATCTTTCTCTGGAGGAATCTGTTTTGTTGCCACCCTGGGTGTAGCTAGAGGAACATCATGATGCTACCCAGCTAGGTCTCCCGGCCAGAGGAAGATCTTGGTCTAATATTCAATAGTCTTTCAAGATTCTATTAATATTTGGAGTCCAAAATTGAATTGTATCTAAACAAAATTAAAATGTGGAGATGTCTTGTATATTTACGAACAACTTATAATTAATTGTTAACCGTCGAGCACAGTAGCATACACAGTACTTGTTCCAATATCTTGATAAGTTGGTGCATCAATAAGGCAAAGCCACTGTAGATGATGCACAAAGATGCAAGATATTCCATTTATATGTGATCGGAATTCGGAAACATTTTCCATATTTGAAGTTCTTAGTTCTTGCATACATGTTCAATATGGCGATATTAATTAAGTCTGCCTACAATATGGCGATATTAATTAAGTCTGCCTACACTCAATATATGGATACAAAATATGTTGCTGATCTCGGGTGTTGGATTTAGAAAAATAATGTTCCCAAAATTCACCACTGACATAATAATTCCTTGACCTTGATTTAGACATACCTTCACTCTGTTCGGCTGGCCGTGGCTGATGACTGGTCTTGATTTGCTGCGAGAGAAAGTACTGCTGGCTGGTTGGTGGCTGGTGGCTGATGCTGATTTGGTGTGAGAGAAAAGCACTGCTGCTACTTGCCTGCAGAACAGTGGCTACTTATTCCAAAACCTATATACAATGCATTCACCAAATATACCATAGCCATCAATGGTGCAATAATCAAAACTTTATATTACTTTTTTTTGTAGTTGAGATGATCGCATGTCAATCCTTCTAGATCTGTTTATGAATAAATGGAATATTTAGTTTCTGCCATTGCTACTTTGCTAGCCATTATTGACTTACTGTGGTACTCTGGACCTTCAAGCCTATGATATCCTTTTATGATTTATTACTATTTGCTCACAAAATTACATCAGCATCACTCACACTCATTCATTGTCTCTTGCTCATTAAACTTAGTTGAATGTATATATATTACCGGGTCCTTAATGACATATTGGAGACCCAACACTTCTAGCAAAAAGATTGAAACAAATGTAAAATTATGGTAAGATCATCTGATCATACCTTGCTTTCTCTGGTCATTCTTATTGCGATGCCAGGATCTGCAGTTCTCCTCGACAAGGTGAAAATGGACATAAAAATAATATAATATTCCGCTTATGGAGCTCTAGTCTCTACTCCAAGCATTCACTCATGATTTTGCTCTTGAAACTCTTGAGGCGCAGCACTTCTCGTGGCTACGTCGGGTTTCAGGAGCTGAATCATCGGGTTTTATAGGCCACACGGCATCGTCGCTTCAGCCTTTCACTTTACACTTTCCTTATTAATCTAGGCCCCTAAATTTATCGGCATTTATAATACGCATAGATACCGGCATCGTACCATTGCACATGAGGACCCAATTCTGAATATGTGTAGTTTAAGTGGTGTACACCTACCAGATACCCAAAATAAAATTTTTGAAAAGTGCAAAAGTGTGGTGAACCATCTAATGCTAAGGTTGCTGAGTCACTGACATGCTGGCCAACACATGCCTGGTGTGACACTCACAACAAACCTGTCAGTGCTAGCTGCCACACACAATAGCTTATGGTGCACACCAAACTATCCAGATATAGCCATGCAAAATCTTGTTGTGATGCGGCCCTTTCCTGCCTCGGAGGAGCAAGCAGGACGTGAGGTTGGATCCTCTCATGTGAGACTGCTAGAGGGATCGTATACTGTGTTATCTCGGACGTGTAAAGGGTAGGCGAGTTACAAAGGTGAAGGATAGCGTGCATTTTTGTAACATTATTCAGGATAGGTGATGACCTCGCTTGGCAGTGCATTGTGGCCGGCTTGGTTTAACGCGAGCTTTGCTGTAAAGTTTTGGCTCAACCAGAACAGACTCTGTCTTAATAACTAACAGAATTTGTATTGAGGTTAATTGTCTTTTAGTAATAGCCTTTATTTTTCGGATGGTGACAATTTCTTTTTAAGTTCAGTGTAAACTCGTGCTATTATTAGCTCGGACGTGGAAAGCGTAGGTGAAGTTCACAACTAATCTAGTAGTGTTCCTCAAGAACTAGAAGGCCTTCTAGAGAGCAAGAAAGTTGAAGATTAGTATGCCTTGCCAACATTCAGTTAAGCTTTTCAGTACTGACAATCAAGTGTTGCTGAGTAGATAACGTTGCTCGGATGATGTGTATAGCTTGGATGGGCAAGATGCAGTGCAATCTATTGGAGCACCGGCCAAACAGTGCCTTGAGAGGAAGGCGAAGGATATATTTGTCCTTGGTTACCTGTGGTGTGGCTTTGTTTTATGTGAGAACTTGGCTGTAAAGTTTTGGCTCATCCACAGAACAAAAATTATTTTAGGGCCTAACAGATTTCATATTGAGGTTAAGTTAAAAATTGTCTTTCAGATGTTATTTTTGAATGGTGACAGTAATTGCTTCTGTGAATTGGGTGTAGAACTGTAGATAGGTGGAAATTGCGCTGTTGTTGGACATGCATGCATGTGAAACGTACGTGTCGGCACCGCGAGGACAGCTGGGTTGAGGAACCAGGCTCCGGTTTTCCCTCCCAGCCTTCCCCTGCCCCGCGGCAGCGAGCGGCCAGGAAGCGAGCTCCGCGTTAAGAGCCCCGGCGCTTCCGCCGCATTGCCCCTCTTAGAAACTAGCTAAGCTGATCTTGCAGGATCGCACGCGCGCGCGAACGAGAACCGACGATGGCCCGGCTGTGCCGCCTCCGCCTCCGCCTCCTCCCCTTGCTGCTGCTCGCCGCCGCGGCGGTGCTGACGTCGGCGCCCGGCGGCGCGCTCGCCAAGTCGAAGCTCGCCAAGAAGAGCGACGACATCGTGAACGGGCCCCTCCTCACCGACAAGCTCAAGGCGAAGCGGACGCTGATCGTCGGCCCGGACGAGGAGTTCAAGACCGTGCAGTCCGCCATCGACGCCGTGCCCGCCGGCAACGCCGAGTGGATCATCGTCCACCTCCGCTCCGGCGTGCATAAGTATATATGCTGCGCGCTTCCTGCTTATTAGGCCTGTCATCAGTCTTGGTTACAGTAGGAAGGGTAAGCTGCTGATTGATGTCGTGAGCATGTGCATGTGTATGGTGGTGCGTGCAGGGGGAAAGTCGTGATCCCGAAGAACAAGCCGTTCATCTTCGTGAGGGGCAACGGCAAGGGCCGGACCTCCATCTCCCACGAGTCCGCCTCCCCCGACAACGCCGAGTCCGCAGCGTTCACCGTCAACGCCGACAATGTCATCGTCTTCGGCATCAGCTTCAGGGTCCGTGCATGCATGATCGTCTCTCTCTCTATACAAGTAGTATTGTTTCTTTATCCCTGAATGGACATTGGTCTGACACCATGCATCGTCCGATCCGATCCGATCGCCAACAACGACAGAACACCGCCCGTGCCGGGCTTGTCAACAACCAGGAGATCCGCTCCGTTTCGGCGATGGTGGCCGGCGACAAGGTGGCCTTCTACCACTGCGCCTTCTACAGCCCCCACCACACCCTCTTCGACAGCGCCGGCCGCCACTACTACGAGAGCTGCTACATCCAGGGCAACATCGACTTCATCTTCGGCAGCGGCCAGTCCATATTCCAGGTAACAAATAAACTAGCTAGCAGATAGCTGCCTCCTCCAACACATTACACATACGACGTGCAGCTAGCTATCGCCTGAAACGGCAGCCCTGCCTGTGGTGCAGTGCCCGGAGATCTTCGTGAAGCCTGACCGGCGGACGGAGATCCTGGGCTCCATCACCGCGCAGGACCGGAAGGTCGACGACGACACCAGCGGCTTCGTGTTCCTCAAGGGCAAGGTGTACGGCGTCGGCGAGGTCTACCTGGGCCGGGTCACCGCGCCCGACTCGCGCGTCATCTTCGCCGACACCTACCTCTCCAAGACCATCAACCCGGCCGGGTGGACCACCATAGGCTACACCGGCAGCACCGAGTAAGTGACAAGCAATAGTAGTAGCATACGTACGCCATGAATGGTTGCCAAGAATGGTCATGATCGTGATGGGGTTTTATTTGCTGCGATTGCCCGGTGATCTGACTCGATCGCATGCATGCAGTAAGGTGATGCTCGCGGAGTTCAACTGCACGGGGCCCGGCTCCGATGCGGCCAAGCGCGTGCCGTGGTCGCGGCGGTTCACCATGAATGAGGCGACCAAGTACCTCAGCGTCGACTTCATCAACGGCAAAGACTGGCTGCCGGCGTACTACTACTGATGATCGATCGACGATCGGGACTGAATGAATGATGTGATCCAACATGCAGTATGCACATGTCATGTGTTGCCATGCTGCTGGCAACTCGTACCCCCTTGACCCCTTCTGATCTCTTCCATGCATGCTGCTCTCAGATGTACCACTAATTTCTGATTGGGACTGAACGATCCATTAATTTCTTGCCATATATATAGGACTGGGACGAAATTCAATTTGTTAATTCTGAGCTCTTCAATCGGTGCATATACGTGACCTTGTTTGCCTTAGAACATATATCCACGATCACCCCTTGTTGGTTAATCCCCAGCTCCCCAAGGGGGGCTAGGGAAATCATCTGCAATGGCGCGGCCGGCGGCCTCAATATTCTTACAGTACATCATATATACAGTAAGCAAGCAGAACTCCAATCCTCGTAAATCATAATATATATGCTGGACAGCGTACACACTATTACAGGTCATTGCAAATGTCTCGTCACCGTCCGTTCATTATTTCACCGCCAGTTTATAATAAGACCCGACGGTAGAAGAGACATGTTAATTACAACCTGATGGTGATGCCTGCGCCACCTAGATATTTTCCCCTCCCTCCCCTCTCTATACCTTTCTCATTCCTTATCCTCCACCGACATCTCCCTCTCCCCTCTCGATCTCTCCACCCTTGCTCCACCGATCTCCCTCCTATGCTTGCATCCCTCCATCAATCTCCCTCCCGCGCTGACGCCTTCCTCCCTCCCCGACCGTTGTGCCTCCCTTCCTTCCCCTCCTTCCCTTGATGGGCGGCGGCGTGAGGCGGCATGGGGCCATGGCGCCGAGCAGCAGCGCCTCCCCTCACCTTCCTTGCTCTCACCCCTTTCACCCCTCGTGGCAGCGGCAACGAAGCGAGGTCACGCGCGGCGGCAGTGCTGAGTAGCGGAGCATGCTAGGCGGCGCGCGCAGCGGGGTCGTGACGTGGGCGTGGGGCTGTGACTGCGCGGGGCAACGGCGCGGTTGCGGGCGCGACGGTGCAGAGGGTGCGACAGCGCGGGCTCTAGGAGCCGGTGCAAGCGCGGCTGCACGGCGCGGCGCGAGCGCGGCCGCTGGGGGTGTTGGTGTGGGCTCGGCTGCACAGCAGGGCGCGTAGGCACAGGGCCACAGAGCACGCACGATACTGTGACCGGGCGGCGCAGAGGCAGGCAAAGCATTGTTTTGTGACAGGGATAACACCGTCGGTTTCAGAACCAGCGGTGATGGCCATCTCCATCACCATCGAGTTAAATCCAGCAGGCCCCAAAACCGGTGGTGATGGCTATTTTAAACCGATGGTGATGACGGGTGCTAGAGTAGTAACACTAATATGAAAACAATTTTTAGATGCCGGTAAAAATGCATTTATAGGGGCGGCTGCAATACCCACCCCTAGTTCTCGTAGCTAAAAATGTTATTTTTAGTTTGAGGGGCAGCATTCTCGTCATGATACGTCCTGATCATGTAGTTCTCACCAAATCCACCCACCAACCTATGCCATCTGATTGTAGTTGTGTCGCTAAATTCTCTCGTATTCTTGCAGATTTATCAAGGGCAAGGTATCATACGTGTCTTCTCAATTCTTGTGTGGTCTCCACAGCTTGAATGAATTTATTAAGTTATCAAAGGAAATAGGCTTCCGTCCTTCGTGCTTCATACATTCATATCCTATCCATCTCTGAATAGCAACAAATAATTTAAATAGATAAAAACAAGCACTTCAGTAATTTGGTAAATAAATGATAAATAAATATATACATCTATAAGTGCGTAGATGTTGAAAAAAGTCAATTTAACATGTACTAAATATAAAATTCAAAATCCAACTTATTATCGTACCATTAAATCTTAGAAAAACTATCATGCATTTATATAAATATAGAAAGAAATATATGAAATTCTTTTCTCAAAGGAAATGGAGCCCTTAATGACAATAAATATATACTTCTGTATATGTGTAGATGTTGAAAAAAAAAGTCAATTTAACATGTACTAAATAGAAAAATTAAAATTCAATCTATTATTGTACCACTAAATCTTCAAGAAAAATCTATCATGCGTGTGCGTAAAGGTAGAAAAAAATAAATCAAATCCTTTTCTGGAAAGAAATGGAGCCCCAAATAGCCATAAATATATACTCCTATATATGCGTCAAAATTGAAAAAAAGTCAATTTATCTTGTAGTAAATAAAAAAAATCAAAAACCAATCTTTTATTGTCCAACTAAATCTTGGAGAAAAAACAATCATGAATTTGTATAAATATAAAAAAATAAATTCTTCATCTCTCTCCTCTCTGGATATAGAGTTATTTACTTGGGAACGAGGCTAAAGCTTACATATTGAACCCAAATGATTTTCATAATCATGTTCACTACAACAAAATCAGATGGTAGCTATGCTTATATTGTTATGCTATTGAAAGTGTGTCTACATTTTGTGTGGTTTTGCTATTAGATATGGTTGTTGATACGTTTCAGTAAGCGTTTCATAACTTACAACTTCGATAGCGTTTCAAAACTTACAACTTAGATACATTTTTAAATTGGTATTGACACGTTTTAATAAAGCACTTGTAAAGTTAGTATCTAGATACGTTATTAGATATTGACATGTCTTAAGAAAGCGCATCAAAAATTTTCTGTAACACGTCTCAAGAAAGAAATTAGAGAAGCTTTTTTTAAAAAAAATGTAAAAAAAAAACAACCAGGCTATCCTTTGAACCTGCAACCTTCTGATATGAAAAAGCTCCTAACATACCATCTAAAAAGCATCTCTCCACCGCCTCTAGAGTCAAGATCACCGGCACCTCCAACGTAGCCACCACCTCTACGAGCACCTTCACCATAGCCAACATACACCCAGTGGTCAACCCCTAGCACTGAAATGACGGTCTTATTACCACGTCACCGATGCCACCCTTGATTATTCATCCATGTGCTAGCCTCTGTCGTGGAAGCTACTATATATATATATATATATATATATATATATATATATATATATATATATATATATATATATATATATATATATATATATCACTTTGGCGATCAAATCGTTTTTGTCACCACCATGAGCGGATGGTCCGGTGGAGGCAAGAAGATGGTCCATCCCATAGCAGAATGTTGAGGCTCATTCCAAGGGTATCACTGGTTCGTGCACGCGCAGCGGAAGCTCTTCTAGCGGCGATGTCATATTTGTTTTTTTGTTTTTGTGGTATAAACGTGTCATGTCCCATCACCTGATATAATCTCTCCCCTTTTCCCACACCCTCCATATTTCTGTTCACAGATCCACCTTTCGTAGAACAATTTGATTAGCCAGGGAAAAAGCAGAGAAAGGAGAAAACTAAGAGTAAGCATGCTGGAATCTAGACGAACATGGATGGAATCGGATCCGGATAGCACTTTTACCACATTTTAACTTGGATACAGATACGGATTCGGATGTTATTGGATACGATGCAAAACGGATGTCTCATATTCGGATATTCACTTGATTTGGAACATATAGCAATATTCATTTGTTTTATTCATTATAAACACATTTCAAAGGTATCACTAAAATATTATACAATAAGGAATTAAAGTATGATGGTACAACGGTTGAAGTTAAGAAAAATACATCTCATCAAAACATATTTATCCATAAATATTTAAGTAGTTAATAATATAAAGATTTAAAATGCAAATGAATAAATATTTTAATGGAAATATCAATAGTTATCAAGAATAAATGAAATAAAGTATATATATAATTTTAACAATAAATGGATAAACCAAAGTAAATTAAAATATGATTATCCATACCAAAATATAGTTAATTATGTTCAAATTAATTAAACTTAATATTTATATATCATTAATAATATTAAAACAATTAAGACAAGTAGCACTGCTCATTTGTCAATTGTCATGATCACTTTTAAGAGTTTTACTAAATACAACATTATTATTATTGTTAAAATTAATTCAACTTAATATTTATGTATCATTAGTAATATTAAACCTAGTAGCACATTTCATTTAGTCGTGATCACTCTTAAATAGTTCCACTAAATATATTATTATTAATATTAAAATTAATATCACTAATCATTAGTTACATTACATAGATAGTGTTTTAATAGTTTCCTATGTGTTTATCCTTATTTGAATATGGATTTTGCGGATATTATCGAATACAGATGTGGAATCGGATGAGAAAAATGAGGGAAAATGAATTCGGATACTTCCACTTTAGTACCACATTAAAATGGATACAGATACATATACCCATATTAGAGGCGGATAGGGATGCAAAAAAATTGGATAACCATTTCCACATTTTCACCCCTAACTAAGAGCATGCATAAAGTAACTGCAAGCATACCACCCTTCCTCTAGATCAGCATACTAGGAATGATGTAAGGCTAAGAGAACCCACATGACTCCCAACCAATACAAAAGTAGACATCAACTTTGTTGCCAATATCAGACATTAACACCAGCAGCAGCCAAAAGGAAGAGAATGCCTATGATAATGCAGTAACAAACATCAAGCAGTTTGATGTATTCCCTCCAGCTAAAACATGTATGCTGTCTTCTTAGAATGTGTGTGGTCAGATTACTGTCTTGGCAAATGATATCAGCATCAACATTTGTATCAACCACATGAAACTAATGTTGGTATGCTCTGATCTAATAATTGACTTCATCAGGTCGTCTGAATTTATTTCAGTAGATGTTGGTGGTCAACATTTTTGTTTCAGAGTATCCAAATGAATACTGAGTTTTAACGACACAAATTACTATTGGAGATCTGACAAAAGATGCATCAAAAAGTAGATTATGATCCAGAGAAGGATGAGTTGGATCAACACAAGCAGAGATCGGTATATCAAAGCAGATCTTCGCATTGTGGAAACATGGACGCCCCTGCATGCCATTCCAGAACATGCAGATAGCTGTTATTCGAAACAAAAGCATGCACAGTCCTTACAGGGTAGGCTGAAACAAAAACAAGCAGAAGCTGATAAAACGTCCAACGGAAACGCAACTTGTCTCATAAGGAAACCAGAGAACATAACCGACTAAATGCAAAGATAGGAGCTTATAATAGCTTGCGTACCAATGTGTAAAAAGTAATTGCATCGCCGGCTCATAATCCCTGAGAACATAAAAGGCACAGTGAATAAGGGCTACATGCCTAGAAAATATTACAGCCACCTTCGAGGATATCACCAGTAAGCTGCAGGAAACTCTTGTGCAACTAATTTGTACTGCCTGAAAAAATTGAAATCAACTTCGAGCATATGACCTTATAGAAGGCAACTCTATTCGAGCGGCACATGAACTAACGTTCTTGCGAAACAATAACCTAGCTTCTATGGTTAACAGATCTGCTAGTTGAAAATCTCTGCTTACAATCTAGAACCTTAATGCTGATACAACGAACATGGCCTCCATAGTAACTTGAGCGATCAGGCACTTCAGAGAAACAAGAACTGTCGACTTCTGTAATTATATGTCAACCTCATCTGCATAAAAAGGTAGCATAGGTTTAATCACTAGGTGAACATTTTTGCTCTAGAACAATTTTTATAAGGGAAAAAAGCAGAGCACTCATGTCTTTTGGAAGTAACATATGTTTTTTGGAATGCCTAAGAGAAAGGAAAAGATTCACACAATGTCAGATAAATTTTAAAAGAAACTGAATAGAATCTTTGTCCATCAGTTTGTAATAAAAAAAAATTCCCAAGTACAATTCACAAATGGACACAACTGTTTCCTCTTTTTTGCTTTTTCTACAAATTATATTTTGCATTATTTTTATTTATAGATTTCTCTGAAGTCTTAAGAAACTCTCATTTCTGAGATGTTGAGATGTCTGATAGTGATATTTATGTAGTTAAAACAATTGGAATCCTCATCTCATACTAGCACAGTAGCATATATTAGTTAAAAAGATGTATTCTACAAATAATGTCATGTATCAGCAAATCAATAGTCTGCTCTGCTCTGTTTCAATGAAATAGACCTTATGGCCTATGCATCCATCAAATGGAAGAAATAATTGAATACAACCACACAGAACAGTACTAGTAAATTTCTGTCAAGAAGTATATGCAACTCAGATGGTAGACAAAGCAATGTCACATATTATTGTCCATTGGCATCAACAAATGGTTCCACGAGAAGGATATGTGGACTCTCCTAGTCATTGGCACCTTCTGTTATGTTTCAATTTACTGGAGCCTACTGAGGAATGAACTGGTCCAGCGAAGAAACAAATCAAATATACACTGCATAACTATATTTAAACTAATTAAATTTGTGCAGTAATCTCATCTCATAATATCACTAAAGTCAGCATCTGTTTTGTTCTAAAGAGCCGGACCTTACTTATTCATTGATCAAATTAATGAAGAATAATTTATGTCAGCATGTATGCGTGTAGTTCAGTTCCAACAAATTCCCAAATCCACACTTGAACTGACATAATACAACTACCAATCCAGTTCCTCGTCAGCAGCATACAGCCTTGCACATGAACATGTCCATTGAATCAGTGTGAAGGATAAATACCAACAAAGCAAGATTTATTAGTGTTTTGATTTGTTGTACTAGCTACTAACTGATTGTGGTCTTATTGGTGCCTAACAGATAAGCTGATCACAGAAGAACCAAATCAAACACGTTACACAACTACCCTGCAGGCGTGCACACAATTGTTTGAATAATCCAATCTACCGCATCCCTGCATCTGATCTGAGGATGAGACGAGTGCAAGGACAAGGTTGCTTACCATGAAACAGGAGATGCCTCCGCACCACCGTTGGCCACTTCCCTCGCCTCCTTGTTGATGAGAAGCAGCACCTTGGCGTGCAGATACACGCGGAGAGCTCGCAGACGAAGCCTCTCTGTCGCTGACAGCTCCTTGTCCTGCAGCGCAGCGACTAGCCCCTTGTCTACTGCGCCGCAGGCCGCGTCCATGACGGCGGCCCTGTCCCCGGGGTGGAGGATCCTAAAGACGCCGCCCATCGTCGCCGCGATGAACAGCTCGCGGACGAGCTCCCGCATCTCGTGGGACTCCAACCCCGGAACCTGGCTTGCGCCGTCGATGACCGGGACGAGGCGGCGGTAGGCCGCGCTCCACCGCACCGACTCGTCGTGTCGCCGGTCGAAGCAGCACAGGTGGTAGGCGAGGGCGCGGGGGCGAGGGTCGAACGGCGCGTCGCGGGCCGCCTCCTCGTAGATGCGCAGGGCGTCGTCGGCGCGGCCGTCGCGGGTGGCGAGGAACGCGAGGAGGAGGCGGAGGTCGGCGGCCGCGGCGGGGTCGCCGCCCTCGGCGCGGTCGACGTCGGCGAGCGCGAGGTCGTGCTCGGCGCGGGCGCGGACGTCGCGGAGGTGCTGGCCGTAGAGCGAGTGCGCGCCGAGCAGGGCGGCCTGGAGGCCCTGCGTGGACTCCAGTAACATGAACCTCACGGACGGGACGTAGGGAGAGATCTCCCTGGGCGGCGTCCACCTGGAGACGGCGTGGAGGGCCCCCGCCCCCGCTGCGGCGAGGCCGAGTGCGGCGGCGCGGAGGAGGACGCGGCCGGCCATGGGCAGCACGAGGAGGGCGGAGGGAGGTGGAGAGAGTTGAGTTTGTTGGGGACGAATGGAAACGGGTGCGTGGCTTGGTTTGCTGGCTTGGTATCCCAGCGTGTGCCTGCAGGAGGGGTGATGGACGGTTGCTCAACGTCTTGTCGGCCACGGTTGCTCTTGTGATTGGCCAGCCGAGCACAGATTGGCACACTTTCCAGGCTGCGGCAGCGCCTGAGAAAAAATGTGTGCAAACTTTTTTTTTCGCGATCGTCCGTGAGCACGTTTTTTTATTAAGAAGAAGAAGAAAAGTTACAGGAGGATTGGCTCTAGAGACAAGGAACCAACCCTTTTAGCCCGAAACGAAAATTACACAGAAACGATTTCGCAACAGCTAAATCTACCAAAGGCAGCAATGGCCGGGTGCAGATGCTTAAAACCCGCCTGGAACCAAGCTAGGATCTCATCACCCACCCAAGTTAAGACATTATCTATCGTGCGTACACGCGGTCAAAAGTTCTATCATTCCTCTCCTTCCGCAGCAGCCAGCAGGTGAGGACTAAAGTAAGTCGAAACACCGTCTGTTCTCTTTCGGGATCCTCTTCCTCGCAGCGATCCACCATATAGCAAGGTTGTTTACCCGGGGGTCAGGAGTAACAGCTTCCCAGTCAAACTTGCGCAACAATCTGAACCATATATCTCGAGAAAATGAGCAGCAGATAAGTAGATGATCGATCCTCTCGGGAAGCTGGGCGCAAAGCGCAAAAGAGTCATCATCCTGTAGCACGTGCCTTTTTGTGTCGATCTGCTGTCCAACATTTGTCATGCAGCACCAACCAGATGAAGAACCTGCATTTACCTGGCGCCCTCGTCTTGCGGAGCAACTTTGCTCCCTCAATTGGGTGCTGGCCTATGAAAAAAGATGAGTATGCTGAGGAGGTCGAGAAGACCTTGTCAGCCGACCATTTCCAGCAGATCCTATCTTCCCGATCAACTACAAGCTGGATCTCCCTGGTCATGTCCCAGACACGTAAGTATTCGATGATTACTTGGACAGTTAAGGCTCCTTTAATGTCTCTAACCCAGCGATCACCCTGCAGTGCTTGGGCCACTGTCCTTTGTTTCTGAATCCGACTGCCCACTGCGTCGCACAGACATGGTGCGACATCAAGCAGCGATTGGCCTTGAAACCAGTGATCAGTCCAGAAGAGCGCTTTGTTGCCATCACCGAGTTCAATGTAAATAGACGCCTGGAACATTTCTTTGGCGACCCGTTCCTCCTTGTCAGGTAGGTGTTGCCACGGCCGAACATCATCTGTTCTCTTCAACCACAGCCATCTCATGCGAAGTGCATAACCAAATCGCTGCAAGTCTATGATTCCAAGACCTCCCAACTCAGCTGGCCTACACACCCTTGGCCAGGCAAGTAAGCAGTGCCCCCCCTCTAGCAGATTGCGCACCCTTCCATAGGAATCCTCTCCTACAGCTGTCAATGCATTTGATTACCCAGGGTGATAAACTGACCACCAAAGCCGTGTGTGTCGGGATGGCTGACAAAGTGCTCTTGATCAAAACAGTTCTACCAGCCCGATTTAGGAGGTTTGCCTTCCAAGCGGGTAGCCTGTTAGCTACCTTGTCGACCAGGGGCTGCAAGTCTGCCTTGCTAAGCTTCCTCAAAGCCAGGGGGATACCCAAATAGCGGATGGGAAATGGGTCAAACCTTCCGGGGAAATGATTTAGAAGTGTGACAGAAGCCTCCAAGTCGCACTGAATTGGCGAGATCAGGCACTTTGTTAGGTTTGTTTTTAGTCCTGATGCCCCGGCGAAGATTCCCAAAATAACTTGAGATCACACCCTGTTTCCACCTTTTTTTTGCCGGCACTTCTGTAATTCACCCATCCCGGTTTCTCGTTTCTAATCAGTAGAAACGGTCCCAAAGGCTAGACGATGTGTGACCCGCCCCTCCCCCCGAACACCCCTCGCCCCAGCCCGCCGACGACCACTCCAGCGCCGGCGGCCACCCATCCCAAGCCTCCTCCCCTCCCATTCCGAGCTCCCTGAACCCCATTGCGGCTCCTTTCTCCCCTTCGCCGGGCGCAGGGCCCAGTCGCCCCCCTGGTGGCTCACCTGAGGGGATTTGTTTCAGCATCCCCTCCGACTCCGAGGAAGACGAGGAGGAGCTCCTGTGGTCCTCGCCACGCCCCTCCTCGAAGGGCAAGGAGCCCTTGCCCGCTGGTCGCGCCTCCTCCCCGCCTCGTCGCAGATCTGGTGGTTTCATGGCAGATGCTAGGCGGCTGCGGCCGCGGAGGGAGGTTAGGGATTGGCCGGAGATCCAGGTTCCGCCTCCCAGGTCGCTCGTCCCCCCTGTGGACGCTGATGGCTTCCGTGAGGTGGTCAACAAGCGCCATATGCGGCGGGAGGCGCGACGTGCTCGCTCCCCACCTCCTCGACGGCCCGTCCCTGCGGATCTGGTAGGCAGGTGCTTCAATTGCCTGTCCTATGGCCTTGTCGTGGCGCGCTGCTCCTTTCCCTCAAGGTGTCTTCGCTGTGGGCGGGAAGGCCACTCCGCCAAGAACTGTCGCTACGGTCGCCCGAGGCCACCACCACCGCCGCGGGGCCGTGGCCAACCCGCCCGCCGGATGGGGACTTGCTGCGACGCCGTGGCCGCGTCGCTCCTCATCCATGCGCATCACTCGCCGGCGACTGCTACCACGGCATCTTCGGGGTCTGCCTCTACGGGTCGCCAGTACTCGGGTCCTCCTTCCATCTGCAGACACTCTCCAGCACCCCGCCGCCCGTCCTCTCCGCCCCCGTGGGTGGCTCCGCACCCCCCTCGTGCGGTTCCGTCACCCCCCTCGCCGCGGCGGACAGATCCGGCCGCACCACCGCCTCCTGCGCGGCCTCTGCGCGTCGCCCCCTACATCGACGAGGATGGCTTCCAGCTGGTCGTCTCCAAACGGCGGGCCAGGGAGGAACGCGCTCCACCTCGGGGCCGCCCCGCTCGTCGACCTGTGCCGTGGATCTCGTCGGTCGCTGCTTCAATTGCTTTTCCTTCAATCATATGGCGGCGAGGTGCCCCAACCCATCCCGTTGCTTCCGCTGTGAGGGAACGGGGCACTCAGCGAAGCAATGCAAGCGAGCTCGCCCACAACCCCCGGCAGCTAATGGTCGCGGGCGCCCCCTTCGTCGCCTTGCCCGGGATGGGGTCACCACTGGTGCTCGCCGCGGCCACAACGACAAGTCGAGTTCCTACCCGTGGCTGAGAAAAACTATTTTCGGGCGGCTGGAGAATGACGATTCCTCCCGCTCGCCGCCGGATCAGGGGAACTCGGGAGGGTCGTCTCCTGGTTGCCTTTGTGGTCACCAGCCTGCCAGAAAGCGCCATTCTGCGGATGACACCACGAGCACCACCCCCTCTGTCGGGGACCTCTGGTCGCTCCCTGAGGCCCCCTGTCTGTTGGAGAAGCAAGTGCCTGACCCCTTGCGCTTTGAGGCAACGCTGGCCTCGCCACAGATGCGGTGTTCAACCTTGGGCTGCAGCACCATGTTGGATCTCCAAACAATCCTGAGGAATGCCCTACCGATCCCAACATGGGATCCCATGCTGCTTGAAGCAGAAATCCAACCTGGTGCTTTGCCTTCGTCGCAGAATGTGTCCACGCCCGTGGCCGGGCCGAGTTTGACACATGCTGGGCGAAACTCTCTACCGGTCAATGACTGTGATGTCTCTGCTGCGGACCTGGAAAGGGTTTGTTTTGATGATGTCTCGGTCGCTGCCTTGATCAGCTAGCCTTGCCGAGGAAAGATTTATCTGGGATTGATATTTGCTTTACTGAAGACGAAATTTGGCAGGCCATCAAGGAAATCCCTTTGGACAAGGCTCCCGGCCCTGATGGGTTCACAGGCCTTTTCTACAGAACAGCCTGGTCAATTATCAAAATTGATATTATCAGGGCCTTCCATGCCCTATGGTCGCTTGACGGCAGAAGCTTATACTTAGTTAACCAAGCCTACATGATTCTTCTAAAGAAAAAGACGGATGCATCAACCGTGCACGATTTTCGGCCGATTAGTTTAATTCATAGCTTTGCCAAACTCTTTGCAAAGGTCCTGGCTAGAAGGCTATCCCCTCATATGAATGACCTTGTACGGTTCAACCAAAGTGCTTTCATCTCTGGTCGTCTAATTCATGAAAACTTCCAAGCGGTGCGGCTAACTGCTTCCCTTCTTCACCGGAAAGAAATCCCCAGTACTTTATTCAAAGTGGACATTGCCAAAGCCTTTGATTCGGTTCACTGGAGTTTTCTACTTGAAATACTTAGACATCTGGGCTTCTCAAGGAGATGGATCAATTGGATTTCTATGCTGCTATCGACAGCCAGTACAAAAATCATACTTAATGGACAGCCTGGGAGGCGTACAAAAATCATACTTAATGGACAGCCTGGGAGGTGTATTTGCCATGCAAGAGGTTTACGTCAAGGTGACCCCCTTTCTCCATTATTGTTTGTCCTGGTGATGGAGCCTTTGAATGCCTTATTCCGGCTGGCTGTCAACAAACAAGTGCTCGGGCCGTTGGGAAACTCAAACATCCCGGAGCGTATCTTTCTATATGCAGATGATGTCATCCTTTTCTCCTCGATAGCTGAGCAGGACCTGGTCGCTGTTGGAACAATTCTTACCATGTTTGCTGCTGCCTCGGGGCTCCGCACTAATCCAGACAAGTGCGCCATAACCCCCATCCGGTGCAATCTCAACGAAACAGCAACATTAATGCACTTTTTGCCGGGAGTCCTGAAGCCATTTCCAATCCCATACTTGGGCATACCTCTGTCCATCCACAAGCCTAAGAAGAGTGACCTGCAACACTTGGTGGACAAGGTCGTGGCAGGTTTGCCGACTTCGAAAGCGGGGCTTCTCACCAAGGCGGGTCGAACTGTACTTGTGAAGTCCAAGATGTCGGCAGTTCCAGTTTACACGGCAATTGCAATCTCAATCTCGCCATGGGTATTAAAATGCATTGATAAGCGCCGTCGCGCCTTCCTGTGGAAGGGAACTGAATCAGTGTCAGGTGGACACTGCGCCCTCGCTTGGCCCAAGGTCTGTCGGCCTCTGGACTTGGGTGGCCTTGGCATACCTGATCTGCGGTTGCAAGGCCATGCGTTACGCATGCGTTGGCTATGGGCCAAGCGCACTGATCCAAACAGGCCTTGGGCGACCTTGCCCGATCACACTGAAAACTTAGTTCTTGACATGTTCTGTGCCTCTATTTCAGTGGAAATTGGTAATGGCCAGCGCTCTTATTTCTGGACTGACCGTTGGATTCAAGGCAAGGGCATCCAAGAACTTGCGCCGGCTCTTCTTGCGGCGGTTCGACCACGAGTACAGCAACACCGAACTGTGGCTCAAGGTCTCTTAAATCGAGCTTGGGTGCGAGACATCACCGGAGCTCTTACAGTACAGGTCATTGTGGAGTACCTGCAGATCTGGAATCTGGTTGAGAACCAAGTTGTAGTTGAGCAGGCCGAGGACAGGTTTATTTGGAAATGGACAGCTGATCATTGTTTTACCACGGCTTCAGCTTACAGAGCTTTTTTCGTTGGTCAGCATCCGATCCCTAGAGCAAAAATGCTCAGAAAGACAAGAGCACCTGGTCGCTGCAAGTTTTTTGTCTGGCTTGCTCTACATGATCGCTGCTGGACTGCAGCTAGAAGGAAAAGACACAATTTGTAGGACAATGACACTTGTGGTGCCTGCTTGCAACTGCCTGAAACAATATCCCATATCCTGATTGGCTGCATCTATGCTCGGGAGGTATGGTCCACATTAATTCGCAGGTGGCACTGGCTTGGTTTGTCTGCTGGACTCTCAGATGATCGGGAGTTTTATGACTGGTGGAACTGGTCGAGGAAACAAGTGCCTGGACTGAACAGAAGAGCTTTTGACACTCTCGTGGTCCTTACTTTTTGGATGCTTTGGAAAGAAAGAAACAATCGCATCTTTCAAAACTCTAATCTTCAGGCGTCCGACTTGGTGTTGCGGATTTTTGATGAAGCCAAGTCTTGGGCTTATGCGGGATTCAACCAACTACAGAAGTTGTTCCCAGTTGTTCTTTTTTTAAGGTCGCAAAATCCGGCTCTTGTAATTGTCTAACTTGTTGTACCATGTGTAGGTGACAGGAGCTCGCCATCGCGAGCTCTTGAACCTGTTGTAAACTCTTTCCCTTCTTAATGAAAAACGTGCTTAGGCACGGTCGCTAAAAAAAAAAACTAGCAGCTTGCTTGCTGGTCTGTTGATTGTTTTTTAAGAAAACGAACAATTAGTAACAAGCTCTTGCAACAAGATACTAGTTTGGACTTTGGAGATAATTTCTAAAAAAATGATGTCACTTAAAGCAGAGACACCATACATAGCGAATTAGCACCCATATTATCATTGAGTCTATATAGTTCTTAGTGATCCATGAGTATAAGAATGTTGTTATATCAAGGACTAGACACACTTTTATCACGCATTCAAGCGTACATGTTCTAATCTTTGCTTTTCCTAGTAATCACGGCACATTTATCCAATGAAAATCCAGTTACAGTGTCCGATAAAAAAGAGTTATTCAATTCAAAGCCTTGAAACCAAAAGAATAAGCTTATTATAGATATGCACGTGTCTTCAGAACATGCAACATTAACCGAAGAGAGTAGCTGGGGCATTCCAACCTAAACTAGTAGTAAACAAATATAAGCAATGGAAAATGACACCAGAAATTTGAAAAATAAAAGCATAGGCTCTGCTGCCCTGCTTGCAGACACCAACAGAAGTGGTAAAGAATGCTTTAAACTTGTACTAAGATTTGTAATCCTGAAAAATGGAAGAGTAATATTTTCACAGCATATCGATCCAAGCATAGAAACATAAATCCATCAAGCCATACAGCTTTCACGCATTGATTGCCAAACCGGCGTAAGCAGTACTTTGGTATCAATCACTATCTATGGGACACCTTGGTAGTGCCAAGACAAAAGTGAAATTTGGTAAGGACACAAGGTCAGCGACTAAATTTGCATTACACTATTGCTTCAAGATCAATTCAAAACTCCGTAGTAGCACTTCACTGTGAACATTCATTCAGTGTTAACCGAGGATCTTCTGACTTGGTTACCTAAATCTGAGTTGACTTCTGAAGACCCAATTCACCTCCTGAAAGGTCAAAAATATTCTCTGTTCTTAGGACTAATGGATCACAATATGTCATATAGAGAAGCAAAAACATTCTATTGAAAATGCAAGACATTCATAACAGAACATTCCGTACAGGTTTGATACATAGGCATTTCGACATTGACACAAGCTAGCAAGAAAATAAAAACAGGAACGGCATGAGGTCTTAATAATCAATCTTAACATGCATGTGTGCCATTTAGTACATTATTGCGCACATAATTTACTGTACTTTCAATGTTCTAGTAATAGTGTGAAATACTGAAATGGATGGCTAACAGTAATTACAAGATGATCAGCACTCTATATTCAAAATATGACAATTCAGGTTTATACGGACTATCAATCAATCCAGGACACAACAGGAAAATGTGCCGACACCCCATTTAACTTCAGTAACAGGATCAGCAAGGTAAATATGAAACGGACATTGCCATCTATCAAGCATAAGTACCATTCACTAATGCACTTTGATACATCTTCCCAAATGGAATACTTCTGATTACAAATACGCCAGCAATTATCAGATACACAGTGCTGACATTTCCCTGGACCTCAATTGTACACAGGAGTTGCATGTTTCCTATCCATCTATTACCAAGAAAATACAGTGCCTACAGCAGAATGCACTTAAAATTAGTTTACTGAATTCAGTTCCTAAAACAATTATGTCAGTGTCGAATTGCCCAACTTAACAGGTAGGGAGACTCCACTCACTGAACTTTCTAGCACACATACAAGGTACTATCATGGTTTATGTGGACGAATTGAAAGGATGTGGCTGCAATGGTGAAGCAGACAGACTCTTTGGCCTAAACACATAGAAATGCTTAAATTAACAATTGTAAACTCTTTGGCCTAAAAACATAGAAAGCTCAACAACTTACTCATCACCCAAATGGATACTGTATCAACATATTCAGATCTATCAGATTGATGTTTAATTCAAACAAGCATGGAACCATGGCATAATTGAATAATTCACACAAGCAATATATGTTTGCAACACGTGAAATACTACAATCAACTACGAGAACCTAAAATTGGTTGCATCCAATTGTATGACAGGACTGAATCTAAGTATCTGAGTGAAATTATCGAGCATCATCTCACCTATGCTTGGCGTGTACTAGTTTGGGGTGGCGTCCTGAGATCCCTGTAACGGTGCTGATCCATCATCTCTGCAGGAATCTCTGCGTAACTTCCTCGCCACGACGCCACGCAAGAATGCCATCAAGGCCAACACCTCGAGCCTCTCCGACAGATCCCCGTGCTTGAAAAAGGACCACATCGACATCTCCACCAGCCCGAGCGTGGTGGCCAGGATCAGCTCCTCTGAGCCCGCCACGGCGCGCGGCGCGGAGCCGAGCGTGGAGAAAAGGATGCCCTCCACGAACGGTATCTTGAGCTCGAGGCGGGAGAAGTTGGGCACGGCGGCTTCGCGGAGCCACCGGGCCCCGTCCTGGTGACGGCCGAGGACGTGGCAGAGCGCGGCGGCGTAGAGGCGCGCGAGGGTGTTGCCGGAGTGCTCCACGGCGAGCAGCGACATGGCGTCGAGCGCGTCGTCGAGGCAGCCGTCGCGGGCATAGAGGAGGGCCATATGCATCCGGGCGTTTACTGCCTGCTTCGCCGCTGCATCGGCGGGGTCCTCCGACTCCGACTCCGCGGAAAGGATCTCTTCGGTGAGGAAGTCGCGGGCCAGGCGGAGACTCCCGGGGTAGAAGGGCGCGATGCGCAGAGCACTCCCGAGGAGAGTCTGCGTGGCGTCGACGAGGAAGGAGGCCGGGGTGAGCATCGCGTTGAGCTCGCGGAGGCCCGGGTGCGCACGGACGAGGGCGATGTGGCCGGTGGCGTCGCTGGGGCCGACGGGCGTCGACGGAGAAGATGAGGGGGTGGCCGAGAGCGCGAGGGGCGAGGAGGGGCTCCACGAGGCTGCAGAGAAGAGCCCCCCGGCCGCTGCGTCGGCGAGGGCGGCGGGGCGGAGGAAGCGCGACATGGCCGGAGCAGGTGAAGGCGAAGAGGTCTGTGTTGTCGCTTTCCGCGTGCTCGCTGCTTTTGATTCTACTGGGTGCCTCGGTGGGGCCGGAGCTGAACAGAGTTGGGTCTTGGCCTCTTGGGGACGGACGACTGCCGCGCGCCGTGCGCCACGGAAGCCTGACGGCTGAAGCCATGTGACGTGATGAGCAACGGGAACGCCCACTTGAATTGAAGCGCATTCGGTTAAATATATATGTTTAACAAACAAATTTGTATATCTTTACCAAATTTTTATTTCTAAGGTCCTCTTTGGCGTGACTCCAACTGGAGTCGGTTTAGGAGCGGAAGCCGAAACCCTCACAAACGATGTTTTTTGGAGCAGCTCCGGATCAAGAGCCACACCTCTAGAGCCCCTAGAGCCTCTAGGGCCCCTAGCGGCTTTCACAGGAGAGGAGGAGCCAAAGAAACGAGGCTCCACACGGCTCTGCCATCCAGTCATCTATGTTTGCCCCTGAATTTTGACATAATTACAATGCTTTTGCCCCCTCCCCATCTATGTACGGAGGGTCCCTGTACGGGCCGGCACCCTAGGGCTAGACCGAGCTGCAGCGGCTGGCCAAGGTCCAATGCACTCGGCAAGGGGGAGGGGCATGGACGCGGCGTGGCCCAAGTCCCCGACAGCCACCGCGACTGCCTCCCCAAGTGAAGCGACCGACGTGGTTAGTGTAGGGCTGACCATGGCGGGTGGCTTGCAAGACTGATGGAACAGCACGAGACCCACGACACTCGGGCGTCGGCTTCGACATCCATCAGATCAGGAACCATGCAACGAAAGGAGATGCATGAATGGAAGAACCAACATCAGAACGCACCTGCTCGCCGACGAGGGGGACGCGGTGGCCGCGCACCTAGGCCGCGGGCGCCGGTTCGTGCTTAGGTAAATAGACTTGGTTAGGTAAAAAAATAAAAAACTTGATGAAAAGGCCATCCAACAGCCTCGGCTTCTTGCTTGGCAATGCATCTTGCTCGGCATATCTGATCCGGCGCTAGACATTTTCGCTGAGGCCGGCGACTAGGCATCCTCCTGATCCTGCGCTCCCGCCCCTCATTCCCGCGCTCGTGCTCCTTGCTCCCGCGCTCGTGCTGCTTTTATTTCTCGCGCCGCCCTCGCCGGCTTCTTGAACGGACACTGCCCCTGCCGTCGGATTCCGCACCCCTCCGCCCTCGCGCTGCCGCTCCTGAGCCCTCCCGCCCTGGATGCCGCTGGTGAGCTCGTGCCATGCCGAGGCCCAGACATTCCTTGTCTATGGTGGATGGGGAATGGATCCGCCGCGATCCTGCTCAGGGACGAGGACCTAGACAGTACGCAGCAGTGCAGTGGTGAGATCATCGTTGCACATCTCAATTTGAGGTCCTTGATGCATAGTCTGAAATTGAATTCGCAATTTTGCATATTCATCTGAAATTGATGACGACAAAAGTCAATTTGTGAGTTCATTTGCACAAATATGCCTCTGGCCACCGAAGGAGATGAGGATCGGAGGGAGTTGCTGCAGGAATGAATCACGGCGCGCAGTGCCTGGCCACCAAAGGAGAGGAGTATCGGAAGGGGGCCGCTGCAGGAAGGAATCGCCGCGGCGGCGCTGGAAGTCGGCGTCGTCTGAAAAGAGGAAAAGAAACGTCGGAGATAGGGTCCCCCACGATAGGAATACGTAGAGTCCAGATTATACCTACTCTGTTGGTTTTTCCCCTCTTAAGCGACCCCTCCATTTTTTTTACAGACCTTCCAACTAGCTAGATTTAGCAAGAATTATTGCTAATCTATTGGAGTTGCTCTTAATTCATTGCCTTGGGTAACCTGCATGATCCGTGATTCACTTGCGTGGAAACAAATAAACCTGCATGAGATGCAAAGAAATTGCAATCCTTGCCTAGCTAATTCGTTGTCTGAAAAGACTGAAGCAATCGTTGGCTAGTTACTCTCTTGGTTCTAAATTATAGGTCGCTGGATTTTTTGGATCCCAAGTTTGACTACTTGTCTTGTTCAAAAACTTGTGCAAAATATCACTTCTTTTGTTGTGGCTTGCTTTATCCATACAAGTTCTTTATTAATGACTTAAATTTGACTATATTTACATAAATTATTTTAATAAGAAAGACGAGTGGTCAAATTTGCTATCAAAAAAGTCAAACGACCTATAATTTAGAACGGAGGGAGTAATTCGTTGCCGAAACAAATAAACCTGTATGCGATGCTGGGCGGGTGCCAGCGGGTAAGTTCCATATCGGTGCGAGAGGTAGGTAGGAATATTTTAGATGAAGTGAATTTTCAAAAGTTTTGGTTCTTTATTTGTATGATGAATATAAATAAAATATATAAAAATAGTGTAAGATGTAAGATAAGATACGCAAGTTATGATTGAGGGGCAATGTAAAATATAATCAAATGTATGTGTAGGATTCTAGCTAGTAGATAGAGTTGTAACATAACAGCATATCTAAGAGTTTTCAATCTTCCTTCCTCATCTTTGTTTTTTGACGAAAAAAACCCGTCTCCAATAGTTCCCTATCCAAGTTCCCCATCTCCTAACAATTGGCAAAGTGCGCTCTCTCTTGTGCGCAAAAATGTGCATGCCTCAATCGTTCCCCATCCACTCTTTTTCCCGTCGCTATCTTCTTCCCGCGCCCTTCTCCCCCTTCGCGCCGCGCCTCCTTCCCTTTGGCGCCATTAACCTGGAGCACGACGTCGGCGTCCTAGGGTTCAAGTATGCCTTGGATCCTCTATTTTTTCCATCTAGGGCAAGGGCAGGCTGCCGTGGTCTAATTTTTCCATGTAGGGTTCATGATGTTTTGGACAATACTGATATTGACCGCCACGGTGCATCACCGACGCAATAAGAAGTAAAACGGAGTCCTCTTGTCCTCTTTCTTTTTCCCTTAATCCAAACGCTCACGTGCCCTAAATCGCAGGCAATCTAGACCTGCAAGAAGCTCCTGTCCGCCAACCATGTCCACCAGCTATGGAAGTTTCTCGTAGAATTAATCTTATGGGACCACAAACTTTTCATTTTTGGGAATAACAATAGGGAACTATTGGAGATGGATTTTTTTTTCCCTCTCCATATCTATTTGAGGAGTTGGCAAACAAGTTTTGAGGAAAAAAATTGGAAACCGTTGGAGCTGCTCCTAATACGTTGTATCCTAGTCTCATAGGAGATATAGGATTCAATGATCCGTGCGTCATACGTACGCTTGTGACAAAATCCTGTAAACGTATTCCGATCCCTAGCCGGTTGAAGGCTCTTATAAATAATTAAATATACAGCATGACGCGGCCCTAGCAAAGATTGATTGCACAATCTTTACAAAGACGAGTAATTTTCCCCGCCCGGCGATGGATCCAGCAACCGCACGCGCATCGCATCGGAAGCGCAAGCACAAGCGCCGCTACGATGGGCAACAAGGGATGGCCTCCGGCGACGACGACGCCGCGTTGGCCCTGTTCAGGTTCCACGAGTCCCGAGGCGGCGTCCGCGCCCTCGTGGAGTCCGGCGTCACCACAGTGCCGCCATTGTTCCTGGCGCCCACCGCGCCAGTGTCGTCGGCGGCCGTGAACTTCGTCGTCCCGTCCGTCGATCTCTCCCTCCCGCGCTCGGACGCCGTCGCGCTCGTCCGCGCCGCGGCGCGTTCGAGCGGCATCTTCCAGGTCACCAACCACGGCGTCCCGGCCGGCACCGTGGACTCGGCGCTCTCCGTGGTCAGGGCCTTCAACGAGCAGCCCTTCGCGGCGCGCTCGCCGCTCTACTCCGTCTCGTCCACCGGGGCCGTCACCTACGCCACCGTACCCATCCCGCGGCCCACGGATGGCCAGCCCGTGACCACTCCCCTCCTGTCATGGCGCGACTCGCTCATTCTCCGCTTCGACGACCGCCCAAGAGATCCCGACCTCCGCAACCTCCCCGCAGCGTGCCGGGACTCTCTGCTGGAGTACCGTCGGTCGCTGACGAGGCTCGGGAAGGAGATCGCCGGCCTGCTCGCGGAGGGGCTCGGAGTCGGGGCCGAGCGGCTGGACCCGGTTGAAGGAGTCCTGATGCAGTGCCACTACCACCCGCCGTGTCCCGAGCCGGAACGGGCCCTGGGCAGCCGCGAGCACACCGACGGAAGTTTGTTCACGGTGCTCTCACAGGACGGGGTCGGCGGGCTGCAGGTGCGGCTCGACGGCGGCGAGTGGGTGGACGTGGCGCCCGGGGCCGGTACACTTCTTGTCAACATCGGGGACGTTCTAAAGGTACACATGAGTTTTGTGTTCATCTCGTGTTTCTAAATTAATTTATTTATTAATGGAAAAGTCTAATTAATTTAAAGTATTTGCATCCTTTTTCCCAAGCTAATAACCTTTGCGTTCACAATAATTCGCAGGTGGTTTCGAATGATGAATACACAAGCGTGGAGCACAGGGTGGTGATCAAGTCCGCACAAGAGCCCAGGGTCTCCATTGCCCTCTTCTTCAACCCTGCCAAGCATGGCGAAACCGATTTTGTCTTCGGCCCTCTCCCGGAGCTGGTGACAGAAGAAAAGCCTGCACGGTACCGGAGTTTATCCTGGCAGCAGATGCTGGATAACAGGAGCGCATTGGGGCACGCCAAGCCGTCGGCACTTGATCAATTCAGGGTCACTGCTTCTTTGAGTTGATGATTTTGGAGGTTATTGTTGATGATTTCATTTAGCTCTCGTGTAGGCCAATTATTTGTCGAGAAAATATCTTGATGACTACAAGCTTTAATTTGAAACGAAACAGAATGAATTAACTTAGTATCTATAGGATGTATTTGATGGTAGATGCAGGAAAGCTGGTTCTAGTTACTTGACCCCGGCCGTGAGAATGCGTACTTTTATGGGGCAACTTTGTTGATCCAATCATACCCCTATTTGTAGTTGTATCTGTAATTTTACCCCTATTATTTCAACATTGTGATTTGGTTCCTGCATTTTCAAGCTGAGGATTCGATTTGCCTCTATTCCGTTCTGAGAACTTTGTGATTTTACTCTTCTTTGACATAGAGCATTTAGACAATATTTTTTTACAAGATTTCTAAAGATTCTTGACAGTGAAACTCGACATAATTTGCATATATTTTGAATCTGACCAAACATGAACAAATTTAATTAAGTAGCCTAAATCAAAACGTAATCACCGATGCTTTGATGACGTTGGATTAAATGTACCTGCATATATGTCATTTCTGAACCTCGTTACTGATACTAGTTGGGTGCACGTGCGGCATCGCACGTGTCTGAAGAACAATGTTGCGAAAAAATAACCACACTAAATTTTAGTTGCAACAAGCATTTTTAAGAAACTATATATGGTGAAAACGAGCAACAAGGTCTCAATTGCGGTGAAAATAGACAAAATATTTAAAACATAAAAAATATATAATTATAAAAATAGGTAAATGTTATGTATAAGATAGTGTGTAATGGAATGTGTAAGTATATAATTATAAAAATATGTTTAAAACATGATACCACTATGAACACGGTTGCTTTTCCAATAATGCATTGCGTTCTATTCACTGCAAATGAACAACGAACTGAATAACGCTCCAAATAGCTCTCGCCCGGTAGGAGGCAAAGTTTCGTTCTTCCCTGGGGCCTCGACAGGCGACGTCTGGCTTGTCGCATGCATTCCCACCGCTCACTGGCCATGCCTCCCCCGTTCGCACTGCTGCTCGCCTCATATACGCATTGCCGCATGCTTCCTACATTGTCGAACGCTGTCACCATCGATGCATGCTGCTTAGTTGCTATCGTCAATAGTCATAAGCGACCAGCACCGGGCCATCACATGCAACGATACAAGTGTAATCAACCATGGCCATGTGCATGCTTATATGCACACCTCCAAACAAAACCATCGTCATTTCTTGTGCAAATCTGCCTAGTGCAATGCCTCTGTACTTGCTTACATGCTCAATACCCGTTGATGTCATGCCTATGCAGTAGACATGACTTTTTCTTTTAGCAAAACAATTATGTTGTTTGATGTATTCTATTATATTCAAATTTTAGAAATCTTGTGATCTTCAATATCTTTAATCCATAAAATCTACCATCTTTTATTTCAACTATAAAATATAACCCTTGCCTATGTTACCTATTTTATTTATTTATTTGAATATTTCTCAATTATATCTTGATGACATCACTCTTGCACAATAATTAATTCCTAATTCCCATTTACTTCCTAATTCCAAAAATGTCCCTTAAATCCCCATAATTTAGTTTCTTGTTTATATTATTACGTGGGCGCCAACCTTTAGTTTAAATGCTAACATTTTTCTCCCTCTAACTATATATGTTTTTTAGTAATTATTGCACCCATGTACTGTAGTAAGGTGGTCTACCTCTTCATTGTGTTTATAAGATTATTGGTGTATTGTTGTTAATTTAGTGTGTTTGTTTGCTTTTATATTTGGTATATATGCATGCTTGTGGTTGTGGTTGATTGCCTTAGTTGGACTAAGAGCAGTACTTCAGCCTAAGAACAAGAATTTGAGGAATCTATTAAGCAGCTATTCTTTGGTGAAAGATTTTGAAATCTCATACTTTCCATAACCCTCAAGTAGAGTCATCAATTGTACATTGATGTGCATTGCGAATAAAGTACACTTCCACGGGCTTATGACCAATTTTTTCACTTCCATTGCAATGCATGGGCATATTTGCTAGTAATTATAAAAATAGGTAATTGTATGTATAAGATAGTAAGAAGCAGGTGTGGCTAATTAAGAGATAATTATACAACATGATATAATACTAATTGTCGTGGCGTGCACAATAATATAAGTTAGACTGACGGTTGTTCAAATACACTACAATAAATATAAGTTAGACTGATGGTTGTTCAAATACACTACAATAATATAAGTTAGACGGACAGAAGATTTTTATGAACTGACCATTAACTACCAATACTATGTAAAAAATGACCTATAGTGACGTGCACAAAGGTGACATGTTGTTGTTGTACGTCACCTTTGTTATCTGGGTGACGCGCAAAGATGATGCACGTCACCTTTTACCTCTTGGTGGCCTTTTTAAAACGTTGCCCGTCACCTTTGTTATGACATATGTGACGTGCAACATCAAAGCCCGTCACCTTTGTTATAGGTGACAGGCCACATTTATGGCCTGTCACCTATAAGTTTGATATAGGTGACGGGCAACGTTAAAGCACGTCACCTATAAGGTTAGTATATGTGACGGACTTTGATAAGTAAAATGTGATGGGCAACATCAAAGCGCGTCACCTTTGTGATGACATAGGTGACGTGCAACATCAAGGCGCGTCACCTTTGTGACTTTTATTAATATTTGAACATGCGATTTTTGAAAAATTAAAATTGTTTCAAATAAAAAATTGGTCTATACAAAAATTGTAGGTCTCAACTAGATCTACAACTTTGTAGTTCAAAATGTTTTGAGTTGAGGTTGTTTTGGCACCCAAATATATAGTTTAAAGTTTGAATTTCAAATTTTCAAAATTTTTAAATGACCTCAGATGGAAAAAAAGTATATACGAAAGTTGTAGCTCGCCACCAGATCTACAACTTTGTAGTTGAAAAGTTTTTCATTTGAGATCGTTATAGCTGTGAAACAGGTTATATAAGACATTACAAAGTGATGATAAGAAAAATGATGATAAAAGGAAAATATCTCATTGTTGGTCACATGTGATGTTGTAGTCCAGTGTTAGGGAAGGGTACGCGCGAGGCTGAGGTTGTGGGTTCGAATCCTAGTAACACCAGAAAAAATCATACGCGCATATTCGCGCAAAATATTTTATTGATTTTTGTTCACACTGCAAATATCGCGCAAAATATTTTATTGATTTTTGTTCACACTGCAAATATTTATTTTAGCACGCAAAAAAATGATGCCCATCACCTATGTGTTGACATAGGTGGCGAGCTAAGAATACCATAGGTGACAGCTCATACAGATGCCCGTCACCTTTTATACGTATATAGGTGACGGACGTTGGAAAAAATCGCACGTGTGCATATTCGCGCAAAATATTTTTTTTGATTTTTATTCACACTGCAAATATTTATTTTAGCACGCAAAAGGATGATGCTCGTCACCTATGTGTTGACATAGGTGGTGGGCTAAGAATACCATAGGTGACGGCTCATACTGATGCCCGTCACCTTTTACGTACATAGGTGACGAACGCTGAAAAAAATTGTACGCGCGCATATTCGCGCAAATTTTTTTTAATTTTTATTCACGCTGCAAATATTTATTTTAGCACGCAAAAGAATGATGCCCGTCACCTATGTGTTGACATAGGTGGCGGGCTAAGAATACCATAGGTGACGGCTCATACCGATGCCCGTCACCTTTTACGTACATAGATGACGGGCTTTTGCCCGTCACTTTTCTATTCTAATCAGTGACGATCTACAAGTGACGGGCACGATGTCCATCACCTTAGAGAGATGACGCCCGTCAGTATTGGTCTTTTCTTACATAGTGCAACAAAGTCAAACTCTTAATGGTCAATGTCTTGTAACGCATCGTTTATGCACCTAGATTATTAGCAAAACGTGCATCACAAAAGATGTAGTACACAAGAGCTTGGCTTCCCCATCATGCTGGGGAGATGGAGACGGAGACGCTCATCACTCTCTCGCTGGGGTTCCCCATCGATGAGCTGCTCCTCATCAACACGAACCCCACCGTCCTCGCCGTCACCGCCGCAGCCTCGCACCAGGCCGGCGACGCCCGCTCCGGCCACCTCTCCTCCCCCTTGATGGCCTCGTCCTCTTCACCCGGCCTCTGTTGCCGCCTCAGCGCCGCCCCAGCCGTGTCGCCTCAGCGCCGCCTTGGCCTCAACTCTCCAGATTATGAAGACTGAAAATGATATAAAGTTTAGTTTGTTTAAGTGATGATGAGCTCTCGTGGCGCTTGAGTCCTCCGACAGGCACTAGAATGCTTCCTCTCTTGAAGTCTGTTGATGCTTCCAATTGCCAAGACATACATACCAATCAATTTCCGGATAAAAAATACCAACTCACTGGTTAAGTTTGTACACCCTGCAAGTAATATGTTCTAATACCGTTTCTAGTAATTCCAGTTCCTAAAAACGACATCTTCCACAAATATAGGATGCAAATAATTTTGTGTAATTTTTTATTTTCTCTTGTACTGTTCTTTTTTAGCTGAACTTCAGTCCTGCCTCTTCTATACTAATAAAGGCACCTCACCCATGCTTCCACTCAAAACACCCACTGCAGTCCACATGGTCATGCAAGATTAGATTCAGAGTTAAACAGGCCACTAAAATTTATCCCCATAGTACAGTATGCTTGAGCAGCTCCTTGGCTAGCAGCAAGCATGAAGATCAACTCCTTTTCCAAGGAAATTAGAATAAGATCATGTACTCAACATTAAAGCATGAAATGAGTATCAGATTGCCCAAAATTTGCAAATGAATAAAAAAACAATCAGGAAATAGTGGAAAACCCTTCCATCCATGAGAGCATATCTTTATAGTGCAGCCGGGTATTACAATATTAAATTATGCCAAGTACCATGATTACTCCAAAACCATCTTTACTGGAAAGCCTGTTCAATTCATTGGTATTGTGATTAAGATAATTTAATACAACCATGCTATTGCTCCTTCAGGAAGCCCATTACTGATATGGATGACTGGCCATTAAATACCAAGTAGAATTTAAAAAAATGCCACTACTAATATAGATGACTGGCCATGGTACACTGAGCAATGCTGCAATAATTCCAACACACAGGATAGCAAGATGGAGACAAGAATAATTTTTCTAAATATAATAGAACTTTATTAGATAGAAGATTTGCAATGAATTGAATTTCAGGCAATCAAAAGAGGATTCACAGATAAATGAAGTTATTATACATTGCAATGACATTATGTCCATTTGTAGAACCAAAGGTACGAAAGAAAGTGGTAAACATAGATAAATGGAGTAGAAACTTAGCATTTTATGTTACCAATAATAGATCTCAACGCATTCAGGAAAGGACCAGTTCAAGATTTTAGGTTAAAGACATTAATGGATACTAGAATACCTCACAAAGAACTGAGCCGGTTTTTAGATCACCCTAGGCCATGTGTTCCCGACTCTGCCTTACCAAGCATCTGAAATAAAAAGATGGAATTAGCCTTCATTCATATTCTATTTGCAATTCTAAAGCCCCGGTGATGTAAAAATGCCACACCAAACATGAAGAAGGCAGGCAAGATAGATCAGTGACTGCAACACAACTAAAACTTTGCAGTAAGTGTAAGTAATTTTCACATATTAGCATATTTATTTGTTATACTGCCCACAAGCTCACCTAACAAGTGAAAGCAAAGATAATGAGTTAAAGAAAAATTATTACCATCCAAGAGTTACGCCAACATCAATAAAATGCGCGATGAATGGAGGAATCAAGATAGCGTGACTTTTCAAACATGCTGTTTGCATATGTTCAGAAGCAGATTCTTTGCAGGCCAATATGACATCAGTTAGAGATGCTTAGAACCATGCATTGCTTTGTTTCATGTTATACCAGTTCAAAAAAAAAAATCCATTTTGAGAACAGAAGTCACATAATTAGTATTCTCTTCTAAACCACTATTTTAATTTGTCAGGTCTCCATTTATTAATCTAAGCAAACTAATACAACTTTAACAGGCAAAACTGATACAACTTTAACTGGCAAACTGATATATAAAAAATATAGCAGTGGCACCAACAGGCCAGAGAAGCAAAATTCAGAAATGATGAGGTGCACCCAAATTCAGAGGCACCAACAGGTCAAAAAAATAATGAAATTCACTACGGGAGACAAGCGCTTTGCCGAGTGTCCAAAACACTCGGCAAAGGCCCTTTTCCACTCGGCTAAGGGTTTGCCGAGTACGACACTCGGCAAACCGTACACGGCAAAAAAAGTGACGGCGAAGCCATCTTTGCTGAATGTCTTTTTTTGGGAACTCGGCAAAGATTTGTGATGTGCCGGAATGCTCTCGGCAAAATAAAGCACAGAGGCCGGCAAACTGACGGTTAATGACGCTTTGCTGAGTGCCAAACAGAAGGCACTCGGTAAAGTTACTGGCTTTGCCGAGGGTCAGATCTGTGGCACTCGGTGTTCTGACACTCGGCAAAGCCAGTTACTTTGCCGAGTGCCTTTGCAATTACACTCGGAGAAACTGGGGTCTTTGCCGAGTGCATTTGGCTTGGCACTCGGAATCCGAGTGCCAAGGCAAATGCACTCGGCAAAGTTGCCCCTTTTGTTTATTTTCTGTTTTCTCGCTTATACGAGCCCCACTTTTTGAAACAAAAAACATAGCATTATATATACATCATAGGTAGTTAATATCACATATTCTCATGGCACATCCATCACAAACATCGCACGTATAGCACAAATATCACATAATGTTCAAATTTAGTCCACAAATCCGAGTCGAACATCCACAAGCACTAGTCCAACAACGACAAGTCCAACTGTAATATCCCAAATATTCACATAAATTTTTATTTTATTTATTTCTTTTTGGAAAATTTGGGAGTTGACCCAAAGTTGACTTTTTGAATCATTGGTCGGATGAATGATCAGAGACCATGGTTGCGTAGAGCTCGTCGAAATGAATCCGTTTTACTACTCACATGCCAAGTTTGGATAACAGATGAATTGGTGGCGAGCCGATGAATCTAGACCGTTGGATATGGCTTAGGTTTTGTTTTTCCTCGTCAAAAAAGAAAAAGATCGCTCCCCGTTGTACGGCCGCCGCCCTTCATCTGTCGTGGGTTTTTTGGTGCCGTCACCCCCTACCCAGCCCCGTTCCTCCTATCCACCGCCGCCCCCCTCTCCTGCCGCACGGTGCCTTGCCTCTCTTGCTTGATCAGTCCAACGTGGGGAGGATCCAGGGAACAAGCAAGAGAAAAAAGAAAAAGGGGGTAGCAGCACTCGGAAGGGAACAAAGGAGAGGGAGCCGCGGGAGGGGAACCAAGAGGAAAGTTAGGATTTCTTTAATTGGTTCTAAGATTTTGCAAATTGGTGAGGTTACCATGTCAACTTAATTAGGCTGGTTTATTAGATGAATTTATAGCATTAATTGGTGCGGAATGTGATCCTGCTTGTACAACAAAAGTTGTAGGTTTCGTCGATATCTTTCCAATGGCGCTAGTTTCATTCGATTCCGATTAGCAGTTTAGGAGATATCATCGAAACTGTGTCGCTGTTCCTTTTAGAAAAGTTGTGCGCAGAAACTGATTATATAGTTTCGACTTGTTTAGAGTGGGCGTACTAGCCGTGTCGACTACGCTGTTGCCGAGCCAGTATCGACTGTGTTTCTTCCCTCCTCCCGCCCTCATGGTGGCTTCTCCAGAAAGGGGTGCGTTGGCTAGATTCCATGTGTCCCCATGGAGCGCCCTTCCTTCCTCCATGTACCGAGTGATGTGGGTGTGGATGTTCGGGTTGCTATAGGCCTCGGGCGGAGCCGCCGGGTCGAAGGAGATGTCGGACGTCGCCTTGCTCATGTGAGCCAGAACGTATGCCGTGAACTCATTGCATGGCTGCCCTTCATGTGATGCCGTCTGCAAAGAAAAAACAAGATGATTAGTAAGCATGCAGAATTTAGCGTTACAAAGAATGAAAAAGTGAATTCACGTACCCAAACCTCCTTAAACTCGGGAAGGCTACTGCTGCCTTGATGGTGCGCAGCACCTGGCATCATCAAGCGGCGCTCCCGGCATAAGGTGTGCTGCCGGGCCCACTCCTCGCTCATCCACTTATCGACCATCATAGCCCAGCACTCAACCTTCTCGGCGCACCAGTTCAAAGGCACCTACACGTAATCAGGTGTATGTCGTATTGGAATCTCAAATTCACAAAAAATGAGTAGAGATGTTCCTGATTTACCTTTGAGTATTGATCCGTCGTGAGAAAGAGTTGCCTTGCGGGTCCTTTCTTGATCGACCTTTTCTCATAATCGGCGATGTATCAGACATTGGCCTGAATGCGCGCCTCGTAGTGCATGTCCTTCACCAGTTTGTAACAGGCTTTGTTAGCCACTTGATTTGCCCTGGCCTCATAACCTGGCCCGCACCTATAGAAATCCTGCATATAGAACCGATACTTGCAGTAAGTATTCCAAGAATTTCAAGTGCATCCGATTTATTGACCAATGTAGTGCCACGATGACTTACCCACAATTCCCCGACCACCCGCCTCGCCTTGGTGCCGAAATTCCTCCCTTTCCGATCATCTGCATCTGCGACGGCCATGTAGTGGTCCCACATGTAGGCCGGCTCCATGACCCCGGCATGCTCCACGAGCCCAGGGAAGTGCTCCCTGCACAGAGCACTGAGGATGCCATTGGGCTTTCGGTTGTGGGCACCTCCAGACAGTATCACCCAATTCCTGCAAAAGTGTTCAAGATAAATTATTAGTTTGTATTGTGATTTTGAACATATAAAATGAAAAAGAATTGATAACATCTGAAGTTACTTACCGAGATCCTATGGGTCGAATAATCGGCCTTCTCTCTAGAGGTATCGGTCGCGGCGGGAGTGTCGACAGTCCCCGTAACCACACCTGCGTACCCCCTGCCGCCCCCTCCTCCTCCTGACCCCCCTCCTCCTCCTGACCCCCCTCCTCCTCCTCCTCCTCCTCCTCCTCCTCGTCCTCCTCCTCCTCGTCCTCCTCGTCCTGCTCCTCATCCTCCTCCTCCTCAGCCCCCCTTTCCTCCACCACCTGTCCTACTACCTACTCCTCCTCTCCTTCTCCATCTCCCTCCTCCACTACCTCTCCCTCCTCCACCATGGCTCCCGAACGCCTCTGCTACATTGGACTCCTCAGGACGCCCTCCACCTTGATTCCCATACAAGAAGCTCAGATAAGTCATCTTGCCACCGCCTCACATCTCGATTCAATTACCTGTAATCAAGATGAGTGAACGAATCAGCAAAGATAAACATAGTAATAAATAGTGCAGATCATACTTAGAAAATGATACAAAATAAAAAAACATAACTAGAAAAAGATGCAAAGATACGTACTTAGAAAAATATGCAAAATGAACAAAATATTTTTACGAATTAACATAGTATTAAATGCTGCGGATCGTACATGATTTAGAAATAGTCGTCATGATCAGGATTAGCTGGATCATAATCCTCATCATCACTATCAGCCATTGTTGGTATTTTGTAATGTCGAATAAAATCCACAAGCGCACGGATACCGCTGTAGCTTTCACCAAAGAGTATTCTAGGGTATCGTATCCACTAGGGAATGTGAGTACACTACCTACGGGTTTAGACTGTCCAAGGATACACACGCTGGTGTAGGAGGATAGGAAAGAGAGGACTTTCTAAGATCTAGAATCTATGTTTAGAAGAAGAGATCACGTCGCCATTATACTTCGAGCTAAAGGTATCGACCGGCTTATACAAACCGATAGTTCCAATATGTCCTCTATCCAATATCTGAACGTGGAGGATTACGAAAAGGCTTGAACATGGCTGTCACCACCTGCCGGCTATCTCTACAAACCGTGGGACTATCAGACAACTGAGTGGTATAGTCCAGCCTAGACACCACGTCTACGCCTTTCCCTACTAACTCTAGAGGCGTACAGGGTTATCCTTTTCTATCCGGAGCCCAACTCTAAAGTCAAATGCTACTCACTATCATACACATCAACTAATATAAGGCAGAGATGATAACTTGCAATCTAAACTCTAATTCTAAATAAGCAAAGAAAGTCTCTAACACTTACAACTGAATAAGCATCCGTCGAGGTACAAGCGGAGAAGAGCACCGACAAGCCCGGCACATCCCCTGACTATCTCCCTCACTCTTGTAGAGGTACAATTTGGAGAAGAGCGCCGTTACCGGTGCCCCTCTTGAGTACCTATACTCCTAAACTCCTACTAAACACAAGCTAGAAAGGTTCTACACTTGGAGGTGAGTGATGTGTTAGTTGTGTTCCTATTCTCACCCTCCCCTTGTATTTATAGGAGGGAGCCACACCGGGAATGTAGCCAATCTCCTCAAACCGCCTTCTAGAGCCAATAGGGAAGTGACACATGGAAGCTGGAGGCGGGAGGGCCCAGTGCCAGGTCGGGCAACCTCTTGGTCGGCCGACCTCTGGCCACCACCTTTCGCCCCCAATTTTGGACACGTGACTGATGAGTGGGCCCTTAGGTCGGTTCTTGGTGACTTGGCGCGAAGCTATGTCGGTTGCATGCCCTGGTGGGTCCATGGATCTTCTTACTCGTGTCTGATTGGTCGAGGTGGAATTGCTTTGGATCGATGACATGTCACGCGTGTGGGATGAGTTTCCCTCTCATGTGCAGCTGCCAAGTGGGCCCTTTTGGCCTTTGGGCTTGCTTGTGCTTGGCCCAGGAATTTATGCCTTGGATAATATGCTTGTTACCTGCAGTTTTGGCCCAAATTCACTTGCACACATTCTCAGACCAGCATCTGTGGAATTCGTCAAATAATCATCCTATGCTGACATTTATTCCTTCTGATGCTCGACTTTTGCACGATAGTTGACGGTCAAAATGGGTTGTTAGTGACTGTCAACAAGATCCCCCACACTTAGTTCTTTGCTCGTCCTCGAGTAAAGGCAAGAACTAAGGCGGACCCTGACTTCATATGATATGACACCTGCATACAAATTATTCTAGACCTTACCTTCGCCTGTGAATTTTGATGTGTCTACCATAATTGTTTGGGAAGTTGAAGAGCGGAACGGTGTTGACTTTAGTCTCCTCCACTTTCCTGCTGTATGACTGGGGTTTTGGAAATATTTTTGCAAAGACCAACCATAGCTTTACTTCTCCATAGGATCTCTCATGTCACTCATTGTGTAAATATATCCTCACCAAGGCATTGCCTTTTTTCATCCTACTTCTAAAGATAGCTTATGTGGAGTTCAAGGTAGGGAAAATGGAAGCATGCACTTGAGTCACATATATTGCAAAATCAAACAATGGATCCATGGAGACGACAAATCACATAAGTTGATCAAGATCGTGCACATATGTGGAAGGTGGATGGTGGAAATGGAATACTCCTTTTTTGAATCTCTCTCTCCTTTATTTGGAAAACATGAGGACATGGCTATATATATATTTTTTCTCTCTTCTTTTTTTTTTTCATGGACATTGATGTGTCTATTTTTTGGGTCATGCTTCTTGGGCATGCCATCATTTTTTTTGATAGCCCATGACTCATTTGAAGGATACTAGAGAGAGAGAGATCATTAAACATAGAGTTTTATTTTGTGAATGGATGGAATGGCATAGCTGACTTCCAGTGTAGAAGTTCAGCTGGTGGAGTGCATATGATCTTGATCAGACAAGTATGAAAGACATCTCACTAGGGTCACAAAGTTTGAAGAAGCTCAAAGCAACAACAAGGCATATATGTGTAAAGGTTTGTATCATGAAGGTCAGCATATGGCTTTGGTAGGACAAACACGTGGAGTTGTAAGGCTATGGAGGTTTTCTTTTGATAAAAAGTTCCCAGATATATAAGCAGAGAAAGCAAGGATCCTTCCATCAAACCATATCTCACTAGTCAACAACTTAACAATTATGGGTTCCCTAATGATATATTCACAAGCTTAGGCTTAGCAAAGAATAAAAAGCATGCAAGCAAATCATAGAGAAGCACAGAACCAGAGGATACCTTTTGAGTTTAATTTTAATGATTAAGTAATGACTTTCATTTAAACTCATAGGTTGAGGAGAGTGAGAGTTAGAGTGCGCAAACCGTCACGATGAAGAACGAATGGTGGTAGTATCGGTTGTCCAAACCTTGCTAGCACTGATTCATCTTGGCCTTTTGCATTCTGGTTTGTTCGGTGTTGTGCACGTGTTGTGGGAGATCTCAAGTGTATATGCTTGAAAGTTCCGAGAGATCTCCCCCACACTTTGAAACGACCCGGGTTTTCGAACGAAGAACCCGAATCCCTGTATCGTTGTGATAGTCCCTGGATCAGTAGCTATCACATACAGAACTCATTTCAGGCAGTAAATCAGTTCATACTCACTTAAAATAGATTCAAACATGGATTTAATTATTACAATATCCAGAGGATTTGCAGTACGAAACTTTTATTACAAGCCTATTGGGCTAAACTGGAACAAATAGAAAACGGTAGCGGTAGCTGGTCTTCAGGCCATCCTTCAACTCGAACTTCATCTCCACAAGCAGCACTTGAGCGTAGCACGGGCTTCTAAGCTTCAATCGTACCATCCGTCGATGTTGGCGTCGAACTCCTGATCGGATCCTGCATCTTGCCAAACTATCACCGAGGACGGGATAGGTTCATGTCACCATCCGTATGCAAGCTTTAAGTGGATGCAAAGGTATAAAAAGTAGCCAAAGGATAGGCTAGGGTTTCCTATGCAAGCATATACATATAAATCCATAATCATGTCTCTCACCCATCCCAGGTTGGTGCAGGAAACTCCCTCTTCCTGCACCTCATCTGACTCCACAGGGGGAAGTGGACTAGAGGGAGGTAGAATACTGGGGTTCACTACTCTATGAAAGTGCAGCTGGGTCAAGAGTTGTACGTGACCGAGTACACGGCTATATGTATAGTTTTCACCCTGCAGGGGTTGTACACCTGTACCCACTCGGGCTGCAAAGACGGCCGTCGCCATCTTGAGATACAGCCCACAACCATGACTCCCTAACCATGACGGTATCATCCTGCATTCCCGGGGTAGGATACATTCGCCGCAACGAATGTTCCGGGGATATGGATCTCTAGCCTGGCCATGGCTTCGAGAATCTCGGAGACTAGGGTCGGAGAACCCGACCGGGCCCATGCACCCCGAATTAGGCGTGCGCGGTCTACCCTCTCCTGGCTACGGTCATGGCGCGACAGGGCTACGGTCGACGACAGGGGTAGGCGTCGGCGAGGACAAGACGACACGGCGTGGCATGGGTGGTTCAGCGGCGACGCGATCAAGACCAAGGCATAGCCTTAGGTCTGGTGGTATTCGGTAGAGAACGACAGCGAACGCAAGACATGGCCTTGCGGCCGGGTTCGGTGCGCTGGCGTGCGCATGACGGCCCGGCGTTCTAGGGTCGCAACGCGGTTAGTGCAAGGCAGTACCTTTCGATAGTGCCGGGTGTGCACACGTGCGAGTGCCCAGGAAACCGAGACCGCGATGTGGCGAGGCAAAGGCCAAGCGAAAACAAAAAGGGTCTGGTGCTTGGTGAGGCTCCCGTGCACGTTCGCGAGTGGAACGCAAGCGTTCCCGGTCCATCGGCAGTGCGAAAAGGAGAGGTCAAGGCTAGAACGGGGCAAGGATATTGAGGCGGAGGTGGAACACGATGGCGACACGACGAACAAGCCAGCTGCGTCCCGTCGGGTGCGCGTGAGCACAGGTTTGTGGCTGCATGCTATGTGTTCGGCAGAATGCCAAGGGGCACCTGTTAGTGCTTGGCCGCGTTTGAAGCGTCGTGTGTGCGTGCAATGGTGCCAAGGTGGCGTTCCAGGTGATGGTGGACAGCAAGGTGCGGTCATGTGCACGTGCGGGCTGTGTGGGCGTGCGCGCTGTGAGCGCTCGACGAAATGCCCGAGAGGGCTCGTCTTGTCGCGAACGCGACGGTATGGCTGTGTTCGTGTCCATAAAGTTGTGGCGAGGCTTGGTTTCAACGTGTGCGTGCCAAGGGGCCAGAACAGGTGCAGCCTTGGGGCGTTCCATGAGCGTGTGCGCCGGGCATGGCCATGGCAAGGCCACGGCGTGGCCACGGCGGCTCAGGTGCAGGTGTACAATGACGGCGGCTGCGGGTTGGAAATAGCGGCGTGATGGGCTCCTGTAGAAGAAGGGACGGGGTGGTCCTGTGGGCTTACTGCGAGAGGGTTCATCGGTGGCGCACAGCACATCGGCAGCAAAAAGGGGCTAGGGAGACGGGCAGCGGCGGCCTACCAGGTGGACTTGGGGAAGAAAGGGGGCAGAGCAGGGTCGAGTCGCGGCCGTGGCGCGTTGGTGCGGTGCTGTGCAGCTCACGAACATCGAGGTCATCGTAAAGGGCGCTGAACCACGGCGGTGACGTGTTCCGGGCGGCTGCCCCCTTCCCCGGCTCCTCTTCACGACGCGGCGACGGCTCCTCCCTGGCAGGCTCTGGGTGCAGCGGCGTCGTCCTCCTCTTCTAGCCTCTCCCGCGGCTCCTCCTCTTCTCCACCTTCCTCTTTCCCCCTTCTTTCTTCTTCTCCACGACTCCCGGCTCTCTCTGTTTTGGTGTGGAGGCGGCGGCGCAGAGGGGAAAAAGAACCCGAGCTCTAGGGTTCAAGGCGGCCGATTGGGGGGTTTTATAGGGCGGTCGGCCAGGGTTGGACGCGGCCAGTTGAAGGGACGGCGGGGATCCTCGGTGTTTGGGCCCTGGACGCGTGGCTGCATCGCGCAGAGCTGCACGGGGGCTCTACGGTTTGGGAGCACGCGCGCGGACGGGAAAAGGGAGCGCGGGGCTCGTGGGTGACACGTGCGGCGTGCTGGCATGGCCGTTGCCCGCGCCTTGTCGCGGCATGGAGGCGGAAAGGCGAGGCGCAGAGGCGGCGAACAGAGCGGGCGGCTGCATCGGGGGAAAAGAAGAGGAACAGGGCGCCTGTCACGTGGGGCCGTGCGGATAGAGACACAAGAGAGGGGTTGCGTTGCTCAGCTGGTGAGCGGTTCGGCATGGGCCGTTGTGGGCCGGGTGGAGCAGGCCGGGTATAGTGGCGTGGGTTGAGGTGGCAGGCCGTGATGGCCTTGGGCTGAGTAGGTTTAGGTTAGTTAGCATTTACATTTGATTTGAATGGCCTAATTCAAATCAAATGCCACACAAATTCAAACAAAAACTTTCAAAGCCATTTAAACAAGGTAGATTCAAGAAGAGTCAAATAACTCCAAATAATTCACACTAATAATATTGTCATTATGTTGATTTGGTTTTAAATTCTAGGAATTTTGAGAGAGTTAGCATTAAACCTTATGTTTTCCTAGCTATTATCACAAACACACAAAAAGTTTTTGAAAACTCGTATTTTTGGAATATATAACATTCCGTAAAAATTACGGGATGTTACAGACTCCCCCCTCAAAAGAATCTCGTCCTCGAGATTAGGGGTTACCAAAGTTCCAAAGAACAAAAACTTTTTGGAGTCGAGTGGCAACGATATCAAAGCTGGAGGCCTTCGACGATAACTCACCGGTCATGGCGTAGGGTGCATCTATGATTTCTTGTTCTGTCAGATGGGTGAGCCGTCCACGATCGGCGGTGCATGGGGTCTGAGTAGACTTGCTTATGAATCCTGAAGTTGGACCGGGCGTACGGTTCTTCTTCTTCTCTGGGCAGTAAGAAGCCTTGTGGCCCATCTTGTGGCAGGCAAAGCAGATGATTGTTGCAGATTCGGTAGTGTTGTTCAGCCTTGGCTGCTGGCTGTTGTAGTGGTCTCTCTCGAGATTCTTGCTCGGCTTGCTGGAGTTCGATTGGAGGCTGTTCTCGTGCGGAATTGATGATGCGTCCCTAACTCCTTGTGGGGTCCTGTCCAGACCCTGGTGTAAGCCTTTCCTTCTTTTGCCATGCTATTTGTTCTCCTTGCGTACCTTCTTGGCTGGCTTCTTCTTGCCAAGTGCTTTCCTCCCAGGGCACTCGGCTCTCTTGTGTCCTCGTTGTCTACAGCTTCGACACTTCAGCATGATCTCTTCTGGGGCACTATTCTTTCCCGTGGGTGTCATCTCAGTGTATTGTTCTAGAGTCTGACCGATGTGCTGCCTGTTCTGGTCATCCTGGTAGTCATCCTCTTGGTGCACTTGGCTGTTCTGGCCCAACATGTTAAGGTGCGACTAGTGGCAAGCTCTTCTTCTCTTAGTCCTAGTGGCAAGCTCTTCTTCTCTTAGTCCTGAGGCGTTCTGCCCCTAGGGTTACCTCTTTCTCAACTGCTATTGCTCGGTTCACCATGCTCATCAGTGAAGGGTATTCTTCTCCAGCTATGATGATCCTGATCTCATAATTCAATCCTCGGTGAAACCAAAACTGCTTCTTCTCTTCGGTGTCTGTCTCGTCAGGTACATACCTCATCATCCTGGTGAAGTGACGTGCATACTCGTGCACTTTCATGGCTCCCTGAGTCATATAGCGGAACTCTTCTGCTTTGTTGATGATCAACTGTCGGGGGATGTGGTACTTACGAAAGGCTTCAGTGAGCTCCTTCCAAGAGATGTGTGCAGGATTCTCGTGGGCATAACAGTAGCTATCCCACCAATCTCTGGCTGTACCCTTCAACTGGTGTGTAGCTAGGGCAACGCGCTCCTCATCGGTGCAGGCAGTTAGGTCAAGTTTCTTCTCAATTTCTCTCAACCAATCCTCAGCTTCAAGTGGGTCATCTGAGTGATCAAAGGTAGGTGGCTTTAGCTTAAGGAAGCTCTCAATCCTCTTTCGTAGTCCTTCCTTGGGTGTTTCCTGTTTCTGGGCAACAATTTGCACCAACTGCTGAAGTAACTGAGTCTGAGATGCCATTGCTTCTGCTACGGTTGGCTCTTGGAGTGGTGGTGCTCCTTGCTGGCGATTGTTCTCATATGTGTTCATGGGCGATGGGGTAGGGTTAGCATTGACCTCCTCTTCGGCCTCTCCTTCATTTTCTCCTTCAACCACCTGCCCCGCAGGAGTTTGGGGAGCTCTGGCAGTCAGGGCTGCGCCTCTGCCTTGCTCCGCAGGCGGAACAGATGCCTGGGCAGGTCCATGGGTTGCGGCTGCAGTTTCCTCTCGAGCGACTTCTGCTGAACGTGCCATCAGGCGGCTGGATCTTCGAACTGGCATCTTCTGCGAAGGATAGACGAGGAGCTAACTCAACACTCACTAAGAAAAGGCACAAAACTATATCCTACACTCAAGGGTAAGAGCCATAAGAGGCAAGCAAGATGCAATTAAGATGCAAGCACTCAAGCAATCAAACATTCCTAATCTAGTACACATTTTCTATCTAGTCACTTTGTAGTTGCTTCCAAGTGGTAGTCTCTACTTCATAAAGTTCAGGGTTTCTCGGGAGTCAACAGAGTTTACTTCCTTCTGATCCAAAAAGGCTTCGTAAGAAACTTCTTCAGCGTGGGTAAGAGAGTGAGTCAAGGAATAAAGGAAATTGAGTCAAAGGTAGTAATTAATAGTTCAAAGAGGTATATAAGCAGTCAGAGTCATTTTGGAATGTCCTATATCTATCGACCAATCCTATGGCTCGTGCTACGGTCAAGTATGCTCTGATACCAACTGAAACGACCCGAGTTTTCGAACGAAGAACCCGAATCCCTGTATCGTTGTGATAGTCCCTGGATCAGTAGCTATCACATACAGAACTCATTTCAGGCAGTAAATCAGTTCATACTCACTTAAAATAGGTTCGAACATGGATTTAATTATTACAATATCCAGAGGATTTGCAGTACGAAACTTTTATTACAAGCTCATTGGGCTAAACTGGAACAAACAGAAAATGGTAGCGGTAGCTGGTCTTCAGGCCATCCTTCAACTCGAACTTCATCTCCACAGGCAGCACTTGAGCGTAGCACGGGCTTCTAAGCTTCAATCGTACCATCCGTCGATGTTGGCGTCGAACTCCTGATCGGATCCTGCATCTTGCCAAACTATCCCCGAGGACGGGATAGGTTCACGTCACCATCCGTATGCAAGCTTTAAGTGGATGCAAAGGTATAAAAAGTAGCCAAAGGATAGGCTGGGGTTTCCTATGCAAGCATATACTTATAAATCCATAATCATGTCTCTCACCCATCCCAGGTCGGTGCAGGAAACTCCCTCTTCCTGCACCTCATCTGACTCCACACGGGGAAGTGGACTAGAGGGAGGAAGAATACTGGGGTTCACTACTCTATGAAAGTGCAGCCGGGTCAAGAGTTGTACGTGATCGAGTACGCGACAATACGTATAGTTTTCACCCTGCAGGGGTTGTACACCTGTACCCACTCGGGCTGCAAAGACGGCCGTTGCCATCTTAAGACACAGCCCACAACCATGACTCCCTAACCATGACGGTATCATCCTGCATTCTCGGGGTAGGATACATTCACCGCAATGAATGTTCCGGGGCTGTGGATCTCTAGCCTGGCCATGGCTTCGAGAATCTCGGAGACTGGGCTCGGAGAACCCGACCGGGCCCACGCACCCCGAATTGGGCGTGCGCGGTCTACCCTCTCCTGGAGACTAGGGTCGGAACACCCGACCGGGCCCGACACACCCCGAATTCCCATGGGCGTGCTCGGCCTACCCTCTCCTTAAACACAGCCACAGTCTGGTACCGCACAGCTAGAAATGGCTGGAACCCCCGCCCATACAAGGGTAAGTGGTGTGCACGTTTGACATAGTTCCGTCACCAGGGGCACGATCTCGAACTATATTGCCGGGGCAAGCGCGCAGTCCTCCGTAAAGGTCCGCCAAAGGCATCCATAACATGTATCGCCTCTCCTTGGGCAACGACACAGGTACACCCCTCCTCATCCCGCACCCGCCACAGGTGCTCCTCAGGATGTGCCCACCACACATCCCCGGCAAGTCGCTTGCCCCCGCTAAAAGCCCTATCTTTGGCTCCTCACAAAGTGGATCTCATGCATGCCAAGACTATCATATCATGGAATCCCTTACCCAATCACTCTCATAGTAGCCAAAGCATCCAATAATCAATCAAGGTATAATAGGGATGCAAGGAATACGGTAAACATGTAGGCCATGCATGCTTATCTCACACACACAAGTAAAGCGATAGCAAATCTAGCAAGCAATGCCTAATAGGAATTCAAATCAAAGATGGGCGTGAACCTGGCAGCTCTTCATAATCTTCCGGTGTCCTCGGGGTCTTCTCGTAGTTCGGGACGTCCTCCAGGGTCTTCTGGGCGTCCGGGGCGTCGATCTTCTCTTCAGTAACAGGACCTATCCGTAATTACGAATTACTACAGGGGCCAAAGTGCAAGAATGCACAAAACTATCCAAATAAGATCCAACTCACAACAAAACCTATTCTAACGCGTAGAGCATGATTTTAGAAGAATTATGAAACTGGTTTCATAATTTTCGGAGCTCTGGTTGATTTACTATGAATTTCTGAAGATTAAACCATTTTCTGGAATTAATAAAATGTTTTCGAAAAAAGAAAATCACACAGTCAGCCACGTGGCAGCCTCTGCGGCGCCACGTGTCATGCTGACGTCCGCATGACGTCAGCACGGGGTCAGCAGATGTTGACGCCATCATGACGTCAGTGTTGACTTGGTCAATGTTGACCAAGTCAATAGTCAACGGGTCCACGTCCAGTCAGCGGGTCCGCGTTCAATGGGGCCCACTAGTCAGTCTCGCACTAGAGGATGACAAGTGGGTCCCACATGTCAGCCAGGTTTAAACAAAAGAAAAGGAAAGGGCGGCTTGTGTTCGTGGGCTCAAAGCAGCTGGGCCGGCTCGGCTCGGTTCAAAGGCCGGCGTGGGATGAGGTCCGGCTCAGGATAAAGGGCCGGCTCGGCGAAACGGGCCGGCGGCCCACTTCTTCTTCTTCCCTTTCTCCTCCTTTCTTCTCTGGCTGACGGTGCAGGCCCGCGGGTCGGCGGCTCTTCCTCCCTCTGGCAGCTTGGTCCGGCGGTAGAGTTTCGACGAGGCCAGGGCAAAGCAAGGGCGAGGCAAGGGTGACGGCTCAGGTCGGCGTTGATGCTCGGCGCGGTGACGGTATGGCCGCGATGCATGAGCTCCGGCGACGGCGAGGCGAGGGCGCGGCCAAAGGGCAAGGCGACTGGGCACGGCGGTGCAAAACAGAAGCGGCGCGGTGGTCGGGTTTCGTGTGAGAGTGGAGAGCCGCGGCATGGTTCACCGGCGAGGATGTGAGTGGTGTCAAGGCGAGGGCTAGCACACTAGCTCCCGGCCTTCCAGGGCCGCGGTGGTGCAGGGCCGCAAGGCAACGAGGAAGAGCGGTGACGGCGAGGTGGAACAAGAGCAAGGCGGGGACAAGGCGAGACTCTTGGCAGCGGCGGCGTGGTCCGACGGCGGAGTGGTTCGATGGCGACGGTGTGAAACTAGGTCAGGGTGAACTCGGGAACAACAGTTCGACAGGGAGCAGGGCCAAGGGCATGGCTCGCGGCCTGGGTGGTTCACAAGCACACGTGAGGTGTTCGGCACTGCCGAGGTCACGACGCGACAGGGCTACGGTCGACGACAGGGGTAGGCGTCGGCGAGGGCAAGACGACTCGGCTTGGCATGGGTGGTTCAGCGGCGACGCGATCAAGACCAAGGCATAGCCTTAGGTCTGGCGGTATTCGGTAGAGAACGACATCGAACGCAAGACATGGCCTTGCGGCCGGGTTCGGTGCGCTGGAGTGCGCATGACGGTCCGGCGTTCCAGGGTTGCAACGCGGTTAGTGCATGGCAGTACCTTTCGATAGTGCCGTGTGTGCACACGCGCGAGTGCCCGGGAAACCGAGACCGCGGCGTGGCGAGGCAAAGGCCAAGCGAAAACAAAAAGGGTCTGGTACTTGGTGAGGCTCCCGTGCGTGTTCGCGAGCGGAACGCGAGCATTCCCGGTCCATCGGCGGTGCGAAAAGGAGAGGTCAAGGCTAGAATGGGGCAAGTATATTGAGGCGGAGGTGGAACACGATGGCGACACGACGAACAAGCCAGCTGCGTCCTGTCGGGTGAGCGTGAGCACAGGTTTGTGGCTGCATGCTATGTGTGTGGCAGAATGCCAAGGGGCACTTGTTAGTGTTTGGCCGCGTTTGAAGCGTCGTGTGTGCGTGCAACGGTGCCAAGGCGGCGTTCCAGGTGATGGTGGACAGCAAGGTGCGGTCGTGTGCACGTGCGGGCTGTGTGGGCGTGCGCGCTGTGAGCGCTCGACGAAATGCCCGAGAGGGCTCGCCTTGTCGCGAACGCGACGGCATGGCTGTGTTCGTGTCCAGAAGGTTGTGGCGAGCCTTGGTTTCAACGTGTGCATGCCAAGGGGCCAGAACAGGTGTAGCCTTGGGGCGTTCCATGAGCATGTGCGCCGGGCATGGCCATGGCAAGGCCACGGCGTGGCCACGGCGGCTCAGGTGCAGGTGTATAACGACGGTGGCTGCGGGTTGGAAATAGCGGCGTGACAGGCTCCTGCAGAAGAAGGGACGGGGTGGTCCTATGGGCTTGCTACGAGAGGGTTCATCGGTGGCGCACAGCACACCGGCAGCATGAAGGGGCTAGGGAGACGGGCAGCGGCGGCCTACCAGGTGGACTTAGGGAAGAAAGGGGGCAGAGCAGGGTCGATGCTCTTTCTCGTCGCGATGAGATCATCACAGTCTGAAATACTTGCTCGATCAACGCCTTTCAACAATTCCACAGCATCACTGGGCCGCTAAATTATTGGGATATGATTTCTGTGTGGAATTTAAACCTGGGGTTTCAAATATTGTGGCCGATGCTCTTTCTCGTCGCGATGAGGAAAGTTCTGCATTATGCACTGCTCTGTCCGTCCCAGTTTTCTCTTTCTTTGATACACTCAGGCAATTGCTCGAGGCAGATCAGTCCCTACGGGAGTACAAGACTAAAGCCCAGGAAAGTATAGAAGGGTGAAAAATGGTGGATCAGTTGCTGCTCAAGAATGGCAAGGTGTTTGTTCCAGCCTCGTATGATGTTGTTCCTTCCTTGCTGGAGTTTGCTCATGGTTTGGGGCATGAGGGTATCTAGAAAACTATCCACCGCCTCTGTTCTGATTTTCACGTTCCGGGGGATCATCGTCTGGTGCGGGAGTATGTGCGGAACTGTGAGACTTGTCAGAGAAATAAAACAGAACATCTAAGGCCGGGTGGGTTATTACAACCGCAAGACATCCCATCAACAGTTTGGTTTGACATTGCCATGGATTTCATTGAAGCTCTTCCTCGGGTAAATGGCAAGACAGTTATTCTGACAGTGGTGGATCGTTTTTCCAAGTGTGCACATTTTATTCCTTTGGGACATCCTTATACGGCTGCATCAGTGGCAAAGGCTTTCTTTCAGGAGATTGTTCGCCTACACGGGCTGCCAGCATCTATTGTGAGCGATCGGGACCCAGTTTTCACAAGTGATTTTTGGAAGGAGTTATTCAGTCTTACTGGTGTCTGTTTGCAGTTCACGTCTGCTTTTCACCCTTAGTCGGACGGACAATCAGAGGCTACTAACAAAATCATAGCTATGTATTTGCGCTGTTTGACAGGTGACCGGCCTAGACAGTGGGTTCGCTGGCTTCCTTGGGCAGAGTTTTGCTATAATTCTTCTTATCAGGCATCACTAAAGACTTCGCCCTTTAAGGTGGTTTATGGCCGTGATCCCCTTGCGCTGCGTGCTTATGAACAGGGTGAAGCCCGCTTGCCGGCGGTCGAGCAGCAGTTACTTGAGCGAGATGAATTCATTGCTGAAATTCGTGATCGACTTGAGCAGGCACAACAGTATGCTAAAGTGCAGTATGACAAGAAGCATAGAGAGTTATCCTTTGAAGTAGGCCAATGGGTTTGGCTTCGTTTGCTTCAACGGCCGGCGGCCTCTCTCGGTGTGCAGGGTCGTGGCAAGCTCGGTCCATGATATTTTGGGCCGTATCAAGTGGCAGAAAAGATTGGCGAGGTGACTTATCGCTTGGACTTGCCAGCGGGAGCACGCTTGCATAATGTCTTCCATATTGGATTGCTCAAGCCCTTTCATGGAACTCCTCCTGTGGCGCCAGCTCCGTTGCCACCAGTGCAGCATGGGCGTGTCTGTCCTCAACTAGCCAAGGTTCTCCGAGGTAGGCTTGCCCGTGGTCGTTATGAGGTGTTAGTGCAGTGGGTTGATCAGGATGCTTCTTCAGCCGCTTGCGTGGCATTGGACGATTTCAAGCGACTGTACCCTGATTACCAGCTCGAGGACGAGCTGTTGCTCCAGGGGGGAGAGATGTTATGACCGGCAAGACCTATCAACGCCACAACAAGAGGGTCGTGCCGCAGGAGTCCGGCAACAATCGTGGCTAAAGGAGTCTCAGACGATCTACAACTTCGGCTGCAAGTCCAACAGAAAGATATGGCCGTTTCGGTCAGAGTAGATTTAGGAGATTGAGTTATATTTGCCTTGCTAGAGATAAACTTATATAGGGACGAATTGTATCGGTTTTGGAGTATTCAGTTAGTAAGAAATATCTAGCTTCCCAGCCTCTTCTCTGTTTCCCCGTCTTCTTCTCTCAGTTATCCGGCGACGTCGCAGACAGCGCCGACCCGCAGAGGTCCTGGACCTCGCCCTTCCACCCACCATAGCTACAACCTGCGCCACGTTCCTCCGTCCAACACAGCTCCGTCCAGCCAGGGACATAACAAGGTCAAAGAAAGTATCGACCTCCAAGAAATCAAAGAGCATATAAGCTTACCAAGAAGCAAGGGTTCAAGCAAGAAGCTGTCCTTTCTGTTGGTCCTGCTGAGTCCCCACATATCAAGGGTTGTTCGGGGTAGCTCTCTCCTCTTGCAAATCAACTCATCTAGTCCAGCACCATTAATTTGCTCCCTCATGTAGCTACGAAAGTGAAGATGAAATTGCCATAAGTACCAAAGAGTACCTCAATCAAATAATATCATACTAGAATTTATCAGTGCCAAATGCAGCATTTTGGTGTTACAAGTATATGGATAAATTATTTTGTATCAGAATGGGTCCTAAAGCATTTACTCATTAACCCCAATTTGTAAAGGAACTTGTGCAACCTAATGGCAATGAAGGGTACTGAATTTTGAACAAGCTTTTTAAGAAATTGCTGGTGGAGGCAGTGTAGAATATTCCCCAGTACCGATACAGTGATGCACCATGTTTATGCAAAAGAACCAAGCAGAGCCAATGCAGTTTTTGCAATTACAGGTCTGGAAATACTATTCTACAATACACTTTGGACATTATTTTGTGCATACAAACTAGTTTATGAAGGTGTAGAATAGTGCCACCTTAAACCAGAAAACAACATAAAAATATAACTTAGTTTCATAAAACATATAAATCGCACTGTATAAAATAGATAGAAGCCTGATCACTTTTAGTTCTTTGACTTGGGCTGTATATCAAAGGTATCACCATGTATCATAAAGTATAAGGTATACGGTACACATTTTCTTCTTATTATATAGATGTGCAGTCCTTCTTATAAGGTATTGTTGACACCGTTTATTGACACGTGTCAAGGAAGGTGATATCATGAAAAAAAGGTTGCCGGTTTGGAAGAAACCAAAACAAGTACAGGGTCAGGGTCGGCCGATGAAGTTGCAGCCGATGTGCTAGAAGAATATTCCATGAAGATGCTGATCCGTATGTTTTGGCAATCGGCCGATGGGAGTTGCCAATGAGTCAGGAAGAAGGAAGAGAACCCGAACTTTACAAGGATTCTGATGATTCGGTTGTAATTTTTAGTGAAGTTTAAATTAGTAAGTCTTTGTCTTTTAGGTCAGGTAATGTGTTTGCCATAATCGGCTAGAATTTGTTAGCGTAGACTATAAATATCAGTTGTAGGGGACAGGAAAAAGTTGATACACATCCAATACAACAAACACTTTACAATTTTCTCACACTTTACTTTTCGGCGACTTCGCCACTTTTCTTTTCTTTTCGGCGACTTCGCCACTTTTCTTTTCTTTTCGGCGAGTTCTTTCAAGTTGATCAAGGACGTCTCACATTCGAGCGACTTGATTTGCTGGTGAGTTTTCGTTTTATACCGAGTATATTTGAGCTATATCTACCGGGCGTATCGCTGTGGCTTCGTTCAAATCTATTCAAAAGTTATCGAATTCATCTAGGCTTTGATCTCGGGCGTATCGCTGTTTTCTCGTCTAGATTTATTCACAATTTATCGATATCGGCTAGATTTGTAGGTTTTTCTTATGTTTTTGGCCATTATCACATCTATCTGCTCAGAAGCATATTAGATCGGCTTTAGAATTTGTAATAACACATTGTTATCATAAAATCCGGTTTAGATCTGTTTCGAGCCACATCATCTAAGTTACACATTCGTAGCTTAGATCTTGTCATAACTTGTGCAATCGGCCATTCTAAGCCGATTTTGTCGTTTTTCGCATCGGCTGAATCTGCCGGCGCGCTCATTTGCTACGCATCCGCATTTAATATCATTTTGTCGTTTTCCCTATCGGCAGAGCCTGTCGATACGCTGGTGTGAGAGATATTCAGAATCCCAGCCGATACACTCTCAAATTTTACTTTTGTTTAACCCTTGTCAATTACAGGTCAAATTGACTGGTACGCTCAGTTAACTTTTCGGAGCTTGGCGAACACTTGCCCTCAGATTCCAGTGTGTTAATTTTTGTGTCAATAGGTATAAAGTACAAATTGGATTCATATATATAGACTATAGGGACTCCGTCCCTGCATTACGAAGGCTCATGTAGGATATTAGCATCCTGAGTCCTGACATTCAAGAATATTGATACAACTTTTGACCAACAAACACAGTAATATATGAAAATACATCAAATTGTGAGAAGCAATTGCTTCATCTAAAAATACAGACAAGAAAACTAAATCATTATTCCAAGTTATTCTGCACTAAGATTTGCTCAAGTCAACATTTAAGCATCTGTCATGCCAAAGTTGAGGTCAATCAAAACTTACTCATTGGACAGCACAATTTTGTTATCAAATTTCACCCTTCTCTTCCTCTTTCTCTTGTTAACTTGTGCTTTGGGCCTTGTATTATCATCCTTCTCTTGTACTAGAGGTGGAGATGGCTCAAGCCGAAATTCGGGTAGCTGGGTGTCTAAAATCAGAAAAGCAAAAGGAAAGTTGGATTAGGTGGTGTTTCATCAATTAGGAAATTTCAATTGGAATTAAAATTTAATACAAGTGAATTTAAATAAAGAAACAAATACTTCGGGTACATAATGTATAAGGAGACAAATGCTAACCAAAATTTAGCGTGCATCATCTGCAAACGCATCATTTGTATTTGGTGTCCGTAAATTGCCATTGGATCTCTCAGGTGTCTTTTTTTAGGATTCTCTATATCCACAACAACATTTAGACTTCCAGGTCCATTGTCATTGATCGGAAATAATGGACGTCCTCTCCGGATGTTTTAATACAGACGATAACAAAAATAGCAGTAAGTTTCAACCTAAATGTTTTCATATCTCGCTGCACAAGGGATGGAAAATGAACATCGATTAGTAAATTTGGTAAATAAGGATGATAATTTTCTAGTAAGCTATAAGCTATTTAAATAATCTGTGTTATGGTGTCAGAGAGCTCTTGTCCAGTCCAATACTCCACAAAATTGATTAAGAATAGGCCACACGAAAAACTACAATGTATACGTACAATAAACAGAGGATGAGAATCACACATATTTCATATACGCTTGTTAATTTGTACTTGCATAATAATAGTATTAAACGCATACCCATCTGTTTGCAGTCGATGTGGCAAAATCTCATTAACTGGCCAAGAAGCTATATTAAGGTCTGGCCATATGTTCTTTTCTACAGTAACATATATCATACTTGTATAAGAACTTTATTTCTCTCTCCATACCTTTCAACTGTCAATGCATAAAGTTTTATATAATATTATTGACAAATAGCAATAATCCAATAATTATGTGGTTAAGTAATACTCACTGTAGCTTTGAGGTCACTGCATCCCAAGAGTGTACCCAATGAATCAAGCACTTGTATCTCACGCTTCTTCGCATTGACAACAGCAAGATACCAGTGCGTATCCTTAATATTTATTGGAAGAAAAACCTAAATGACCATCAAGTAAAATGTATAGGCAAATATTAGGTGCTGAGCCAAATTTTAGAAACCATGACATGATAATTAAGGAACTAAAGAGTTAATATGTATTACCATGTCATTGGCCAAATAATTTAACACCCTATGACCTTCATGAGAAATTTTAGCAATCTCTTTCGGTGGATATGAATTCTCTAGGTCTTTTTGATCACCCTTCATAAATGAAGTCATAAAAGTATTTTCTATGTAGGTCTTACCATCTGGCCTCTGTACCATGTGCTTTTTCCTATTTAACAACTCAAAGTATGCATTTATGACCTACATAGATTCCACAATGACAATGGTTAGATATAATAAATACAACTAATTGTACAGTTCAATTTCTTATGAAGTGATTACCTCGTGATGCACTTGAGCGTTTGGTTGGAAAAGGCATTCTATTTGATATCGCTTTACAGGAGTATTACCGATAAGCACTACCTCTTCCTTCCCTGGTGAAGCTGGAATTTTTTTTGATATTTTCAATAATATAAAGGTCATCTCCTCTGCAAACATAATCTGCAAATGACACAATTGTAAGGGCAACATCATATTGTAAATTATGGCGTAAGTATTTTATACAAGCTAATTAACAAAGGATAAATGCAACACCTTCTGGTACAATCTGTGCCGACCATGAAATTTTTGGTTTATTATGAACCATAGATCTCATGATCTCAAGTAATTCACGCTCTTTATCTATTGGCTCATTAGCAGACTCTGTCCGCACATCCTGGTCAGCTTACACATAACTGGTCATAATAATTGAAAGAAGAATTCAAATTACGATGGATTAAATAAACGAATTTTCATGAGAAACTTGATCAGTATTGCAACGTACAACATGAATATATTACCTATCTACACCGAGTCCCTGCTCAATTGGTTCAATCTCTTCTTTATCAACACTTCCCTTTTTCATCATAATATAAGGACAATTAATATAGTTAATTAAGTTTAGTCATAATATAGGGACAATTAATATAGTTAATTTAGATGAGTTCAAGAGAGTACCTTTGGGTCCAGTGACGCGGGGCTCAACGTTGTTTCGGGGACGGGATCAATGGGGAATATTGTTGTCCCCACAATATCATAAAATATCACAGTGTTGCGATTTACTATCACTATGCGTGAATGCCACGGGTTCCACCCCGGCTTGGTATCAACCTTTTGTTTTGAGTTTTTCCATTTGTTTTGAATATGGTTTCTCTCGTACATAATTCCAGTAGCATCATACATCCTGCTAGCTATTTTGTCTACCTCCTCGTTATTTAGTGGTTGCTTGCAATTTAGTGTTTGCTTCTGTCGATCCTCTTTTAATACCATAACACGGCTGATATATTAGTTTTCACTCTGCAGAGGTTGCACACTTTCACCACAAGTCGTGTTACCCGTCACGCGGTGCTGATCAGGCACACTCACCACACTTCCTTAGGTATGGCTGCATGGGTACACTACGAGGACTTTACAAAGACTTCCTTAACCAGTAGTAGCCCACTAAGGTTTTAGCAGCTGCGTGGATGACCCTCCTCCAAGGCATGACCAATTTCCAAAACATAGAACGCACCCTTGGCAGGCAGCGATCACCCCATCACACCCCCCATGCATCTTTCGGTCAGCTACTAACAAGCTAGAGTCATCTAATTAATCAGCCAAGATTAGAGTCATGTAGTCCTTATGGTTGCGCTGTTTTCCCGAGTGGTTCTCCATGGTTGATTTTAATTAAGTTCACAAAGATAATATTGTTCCAAAGAATATGTATATAGAAGTCTCATGTCTCAAAAGTAGCATTGTTGTAAACCACCCACAACTATTGTTCAGCGACTAAGCAAACTACCCAAGAGATTTTATAAAAAAAACCCGGCTAATCAAGGACATGCACAATCAAATAGATTAATAGGTACCCATCAATATTAATGCATGCAAGCGTAAAATAAATGTTATTAGGACAGAAATATGATCAAGGAATATACTTGCCTTAAATTCAGATAATAACTGCTCAGAGTCTTCAGCTCTTGTTCTTACAACTCTTCATCTTTACAGCTCTCGAATTGCATTCCTTTCTACTCGTAAGAAGCATAGGGACAAATATGCAAGAAACAAGCAAAATAAGGACAACTAAGGACAGGGCCCTAAAAGAAGAAAAGCATTAAAAGAGCATACTAAAGGATAGGGCTCAGAGCTATGATCACAAGAGCGTAGGAAACATTAAATTGAGACTTAAGATGAGGAAGATATAAAGGTTTAGGTTGGTCTCATCGGATGAAAAGAACATTCTAGATATTACACGTGAAATGATGATTAGAAAAACATGTGCACATCAGATAGTAGTGTATCACTTTAATAATTTAATTTCATACAGCGGTGCAATGGCATAGTAATAATTTGATAATTAAATACTATACCACGGAAGCAATACGAAGCTAATTATTAATATGATATCACTCTGCAGTGCACTACTAGAAAACAGGCCATCGGTCCTGACCATCGGTACCAGCTGCTGTTGCAGCCGGTACCGATCGGTACCGGCTGCAACGGCAGCTGGTACCTTTGGCCGTCGACCGAACATGTGGAGGGCAATTGGCACCGGTTGGTGGTTCCAACCGGTTCCAATGCGTCACCATAGGAACCGGTTTGATCCACCACCCGGTACCAAATGAAGTCTGCGCTAAAGGCACCGATTTATAGGAATAACCGGTTCCTATGATAATGAAACGTGGTAGCTGCCAGGAGCTCGGGCCTAAGGCACCGGTTGGTGCCTTGACCCGGTGCTATTGAATTAATTTTAGCACCGGGTCATTGAATTCAACCGGTGCCTTTGGCCCGAGCCTATAAATACCCCATCTCCTCCCCCTCTCAAGCTGCTGTGAACTCACTGTTCATGGCAGCTGAGTGGGGTGAGGGGAGGCGAATTTTTACTATTTTTTTAAAAAAAGGTTAGTTATTTTTTTTATAACTTAGCAATTAATTTTTAGAAACAGTTATTACTTGATTTAGTTTATATATGTGATAATTATTTATATTTGTAACATCTTATTTAAGTTATATACGTTATTAATTTATTTGATATTTGAATACTATCAAATTATTGTATTTATATGTTTTTTCAATTTATTTGATAAGTGAATAGTATTTATTTATTATAGTTATATGCATTATCAATTATATAAATATATTGTTATAAATTGGTATTATGAATGAACTATTTGTACAGTACAATGATGTATATAAATGTATTGTATGTGGACCCAGATGAGTCGGCAATGGATGTACATGGCCGACCGGCGTTCAAAGGAGTTCATGGATGGCGTGCATGAATTCATAGAAGCGGCCGAGAAACACAAGTATGGCGGTTTCGTTCGTTGTCCATGCAAATTTTGTAAGAATGAGAAGGATTACTCATCATCAAGAACCATCCATAGTCACTTGTTCAATAGTGGTTTCATGCCGAACTACTATGTTTGGACCAAGCATGGCGAAAGAGGAATTGTGATGGATAATAATGTAGAAGAAGAGGACAGAATTCCTGACTTTGCAGCCAATTATAATTCCTTTTTCAACGACACTGCAATGGGTGAGCCTGAAGAAGATACTGAAGGATACGTTGCAGAAGATGATCTTGGTCAGATGCTGCGCGAAGCTGAGGAAGGTTGCGAAACAGAAAAGGAATCGAGAGATCTGAAGCGTATGTTGGAGGACTACAGAACATTGTTGTACCCTGATTGCAAACAAGACCAAAAGAAGTTGGGTACCACATTGGAATTATTGCAATGGAAGGCATCAAATGGTTTGTCTGACAAGGGATTCGAGGAGTTGCTGAAACTTATAAAAAACTTACTCCCTGAGGGTAACACCTTGCCGGAGACAACATACGAGGCAAAAAAAGTTGTTTGTCCTTTAGGATTAGAGCCACAAAAGATACATGCTTGTCCTAATGACTGCATCCTATATCGAGGTGAGTATGAAAATTTGGATTCATGCCCTGTATGCAACGCATGCCGGTATAAGATCCCTCGAGATGATCCAGGCGACGTTGAGGGGCTGCGTGTCAAGAAGAGAGTGCCTGCCAAGGTGATGTGGTATTTTCCTCTAATACCACGTTTGAAACATTTGTTCATGAACAAAACGAATGCTAAATTGATGCGATGGCACAAAGAAGAACGTAAACAAGATAATATGTTGAGACACCCCGCTGATGGGTCACAGTGGAGAAAAGTGGACAGAGCATTCCCAACATTTGCAAATGATGCGAGGAATATAAGGTTCGGCTTAAGTACGGATGGCATGAATCCTTTCGGTGAGCAGAGCAGTGGCCATAGTACCTGGCCTATGACACTCTGTATATACAACCTTCCTCCCTGGTTGTGTATGAAGCGGAAATTCATTATGATGCCGGTGCTTATCCCCGGCCCGAAACAACCCGGTAACGATATAGATGTGCATCTGAAACCACTGATCGAGGATCTTCTATTGTTGTGGAAAGATGAGGGTGTTCGTATGTGGGATGCGCACGCAGAGGATCATTTTAACCTGCGTGCATTGCTTTTCGTAACCACCAACGATTGGCCAGCACTAAGTAACCTCTCCGGACAATCCAATAAGGGTTATAGGGCATGCACCCATTGTTTAGAAGAAACCGACAGCATGTACCTCAAGCATTGTAGGAAGATCGTGTATATGGGTCATCGTCGATTTCTTCCGATCAAGCACCCATTAAGGAGGAGGCATGCTCACTACGATGGAAAGGCAGATCATCGTACCAAGCCTAGGCACCGTTGTGGGAAAATGGTGTTTGAAATGGTCAAAGATATAAAAGTAGTATTCGGAAAAGGACCCAACAGCAGATCAGTGCAGAGTGATGACGGACGTGCACCTATGTGGAAGAAGAAGAGTATATTTTGGGAGTTACCTTATTGGGATGTCTTAGATGTCCGCCATGCAATTGATGTGATGCACCTAACAAAAAATCTTTGTGTGAACCTTCTAGGCTTCCTTGGTGTCTACGGTAAGCCAAAGTATACATTGGAAGCGCGGCAAGATCTTCAACGTCTGAAACAACGGGCCTCCCTACATCCAGAAAAAAAGGATAAAGGACGTCATTATCTAGGTCCTGCGTGCTACACTCTTAGTAAGGAAGAGAAGCAAAGTATGTTCGACTGTTTGAACAGTATCAAGGTGCCATCAGGCTACTCTTCAAATATAAAGAGGCTACTGAACTTGAAAGAGAAGAAATTCGCACACGTAAAGTCCCATGACTGTCACGTGTTGATGACGCAATTGATTCCAATTGCACTTAGAGGTATTCTACCAGCTAATGTTCGAGAACAATCATAAAGCTATGCGCATTTCTCAACACAATTTCTCAGAAGGCAATCGATCCATCGAGTTTAAGCAGGCTACAAGAGGATGTTGTCCAAAGTTTAGTCAGTCTTGAAATGATATTTCCTCCATCATTCTTCAATATTATGACGCATCTTCTAGTTCACCTGGTCAAAGAGATTGGTATTCTCGGTCCTGTTTTCCTTCATAATATGTTCCCTTTTGAACGATACTTTGCAGTACTAAAAAAATACGTTCGTAATCGGGCTCGTCCAGAAGGAAGCATTGCGAAGGGTTACGTCACAGAGGAGGTCATTGAATTTTGTGTTGACTATGTGGAAGAACTCTGCCCAATTGGGATTCCAGTATCACGTTATGAGGGGCGGCTGATTGGAAAGGGCACACTTGGAAGAAAATCAGTAAATGCCACAGATCATGCCACGTTGAGCAAAGCACATCTAACAGTTCTGCAACAATCAGCATTGGTGGCTCCATACATGGAGGAGCACATGCAAATTGTGCGAAGTATATACCCTTTGAAGTCTGAGACATGGATTACAAAACATCATAACGATACATTCGCCACCTGGTTGCAGAAGGAAGTCATGGCCAACGATCAAATTCATGAGCAGCTAGCTTGGCTGGCCAGGGGTCCAGCAAATTCAATCCTGATGTACCAAGGATATGAAATTAATGGTTACACATTTTATACAAGAGCCCAAGATAACAAGAGCACCAATCAAAATAGTGGTGTCCGTATAGATGCCACCGACTCTAGTGGCCAAACGAACTCATATTTTGGTTACATTGAAGAGATCTGGGAACTCGACTATGGGCCGTTGAAGATACCTCTATTTTGTTGTCAATGGGTTAAACTCACAGGAAAAGGTGTCGATATCGACGAGTACGGAATGACAACAGTAGACCTCAAAGAGCTTGGCTATCGAGACAAACCATTCGTCCTAGCTAAAGATGTCACTCAAGTTTTCTATGTGCAGGACATGTCTAGCAAAACGAGAAAGGACAAGTCCAGGAATAAATCAAGTTTTGTAGGTGCCGGAGATGAGGCAAAGCGCCATATTGTTCTCGCAGGAAAAAGAAAAATTATGGGAGTCGACGATGTCACAGATGAAGAAGAATACAATAAGGTTGAAGATATGACTCCGTTCGCAGTGGAGGTTGACACAAGTATTCTTTTAGCCGAAGAGGAGGCTCCGTACGCACGTCATGATCATAATGAAGGGACGATTGTAAAGCGAACCATCGTTAATATTCCCTTAGTTGAATGATTATGTCTTGTAATATTTTCTGTGAACATTATTAGATTTCTTATGCAATGAATTGATTTATTGGACAATTAAATAATTTATTATGCAATTATTTGATTTATTATAATTTATTATGCAATTAAAATGATTAGTTATGCACCTAAATGATTTATCATGTAGTAATTAGAAATATTGTGAATTTAAATGATTTGTTATGTAATTATTTGATTTAATATGCATCTTATTATGTAGTAATTAAAATTATCGTGCATTTAAATGATGTAGTAATATTTTCTTAGCCAAATGATTATATCTTGTAATATTTTTCGTGAATATTATCAAATTTATTCGGCAATTAAATGATTTACTAGGCATATATCAGATTTATTATTCAATTAACTAATTTATTAGATGATTAAATGATTAATCAGATGATTAATATAATTATTGGGTAATTAATAGATTTACAAGAGAAAAACAAATTGGAAAAGAAAAGAGAACCTTTGGTACAGGTTGGAAATTACAACCGGTACCTTAGGGTCCAATTTGGGATTTTGGTAGAAAAAAAAAGTGGGCCGTCCAGCGGGGGAGTCGAACCGTGTCAGCGGAGTTTTCATTTCCCGCCCGTTGCCATTGAGATACTAAGGAGATTCGTCCTCCTGGGTCAAAGAATTTATAAAATTAAAGTTTTCAAAGCCTTAGGTACCGGTTTTATGAAACCACCCGGTACCTTAGGGTTTTCATTTCCCACCTTTGGAGGCCTAAAGAACCGGGTACACGAAAACCGGTACCTTAGTATTTACAATGGTACCGGGTGGAAATTACAACCGGTACCTTAGGGAAGCCTAGGTACCGGTTTTACTTTTCACCCGGTACCTTAGGCTCTCCCTATATATCGAAGGACGCGCCGGTTCTTCTTCTTTCTCGCCTTCACTGCGCGCCGCTCCCAGCTCGGCCACCCTCTCCGACGATCGTCCGCCTCGCCGCCGCCGCCCCGTCCCGCCTCCCTGCGCGCCCGCTGCCCCAGCAGGCCTCTCTGCGCGCCGCCGCCTCCCATTGGCCCGGCCCGCGCCGTCCTCGGTGGCCGCGCCTCCTCCTCTGTGCCCGCGCCGCCGCCCCGTCCCGCCTCCCACGCCGACGCCACCGCCCAACGCCGACGCCAGCGCCCCCGGCCGCCGCCGCCGTCCATCGCCACGCCGTCGTCCCACGCGCGGCGCCCGGCCGGCCTCACTGCAGCAAGCGCCGCCCCCCCACGCCTCCTCTGCGTATGGATTTTTTTTCTTAATTGTTTTATTTATTTACGTATTCTGTATAATACTTTGTATAATTATAGTATAATTAGTTTATGTATAATTAGTTTGTATAATTATTGTATAATTAGTTTGTATAATTATTGTATAATTAGTTTATGTATAATTAGATAGAATTTAGTTTGTATTATATATGTATATATAATAATTAGTTTGTGTATAATTAGTTTGTATAATTATTGTATAATTAGTTTGTATAATTAGATAGAATTTAGTTTGTATTATATATGTATATATAATAATTAGTTTATGTATAATTAGTTTGTATAATTAGATAGAATGTATAATACTATAGAGATATGTATTGCACTGTATAATGTAATGACGACAATGAGTAATGACGACGACGAGTAACGACGACGAGTAATGACGAGTAACGAAGACGAGTAATAACGAGTAACGACGACGAGTAACGACGACGAGTAATTTCGTATTCGCTCTCTAACTCATACATTCGCCATCCCTCGACCCTCAACTCTAGACCTCGACCCTCAACCCCGTTCCTCGACCCGGTTCCACGACACACACACACACTCTCTCTCTCTGACTAATACACTCTAACACACACATACACTCACACTAACACACACAGACACACACACACACTCACTCACTCACTAACTCTCTCTCTTTCTCTGTCCCTCTAACATACACACACACTCTCTCTCAAACACGCATATTCGTTCAAAGAATTGAATTCTCCTGCTTCATTTAAGGATGGACACATACTCTAACACATTTTTACGGTTTCAGTTAAGGATGGACCCCTTCGGTGATGAGCAGGCTGCCGGGCAATACATGTTGGACGCAATAAACGAAGATACGAGGGCTAACACCACCCAGCCAATCGCTGAAGAAGATGCTCGGACAGCTGATTCGTTCCTGAATATGTCTGGAGATGCCGATGAAGAAGATGATGACTTTGCGCCGCCGCCCAATCAACAACAACATGTTCCAGTACGAATCTTAAAACTATATGCATGGTGACTTCGGTAGATTAGTTTTGCGATTAACATATCTTTTCTGTAATTTAGTCGACCTCCGCATCGACTTCGTTGAGCCAATCAAAAGGGAGACGCCGGCCAACCAAGAAAATGGAGGGAAGACAGGTCGTCACAGAAGTGGACGCAGAGGGCTGTCCAAGTGCTCCAGAGGCTGCTAGCACAAAATTTGTCAACCAATGTGGGGTTATTGTTCGGGCATGAATTCCGATCACCACAAGACTATGGAAAACGTGCAAACCCGAAGAACAGCAACACGCCGTGCCTGCACATCAGAAGGAAATGCTATGGGCAAAACTCAAGGATATGTTCACTCTTCCTGAAGGAGTTGACCAAGAACTGGTGAAAAAATGTGCCTTGAAAAAGATGGCCCTTGCCTTTGCAACTTTCAAGAAGAAGTTGTACACCAATTACATCAAGAAGGATAAGGAGCCGAACTGGGACGATCTTCCTCAGGTTAAACCATACTAGGAGGAGTTCAAACAATACAAACTATCAGAGGAAGCCCAAGAAAAATCCGAACAGGCCAAGGTGAATGCAGCAAATAAGAAGTACAACCACCACCTTGGGGCTGCCGGGTACAAGAAGTCATTTAAAAAATGGCAGAAGATGGAGCAGGACCTTATGGATAGAGGCATCAGGCCGACGACTTGGGATTGGCCGGATAGATCCAAGTGGTGGTTATTTGCTAATGGCGTGACACTAAACCAGTTGGATGGAAGTTTGGTCGTGCCCGAGCATATGCAAGAAGTGTCCCGCGATCTAGTCGCTGCAATAGATGAGACTCAACAAGGAACATTCCATCCTCAAAGGGAGAATGATGAGCTGACAAGGGCATTAAAGAATCCGGAACACCCTGGACGAGCCCGCGGCATCGGCGTGGTCCCATGGAAAGTTGCTTGGGCCGGAGATCCCTCTTACAAGACTCACCGAAAGAGCAGAGCCGAACAGGAAGAGAAACTTCGTGCCATAGAAGAAAAGATGAACAAGAAGGTTGCGTCCTTGGAATCTCAGATGGACGCCAGGGTCAATGAGGCGGTGCAGCTAGCTCTGAGCCAAAGGGGCACTGCTGGGTCGCACCCGGATGTTGTGATAAGCCCGGCCTCTCAGCGACGCAGCAGCTGTGCATCCACAGCGGCGCCCGACGTACAAGCGGAAAAGCAACCCCAGATTGAGCCAACGGCGGTAGATGACCAGAGGTATCCAGTGGATGATGTCACCATGCCTACACCGTGCGAGCTTCATGTGCGAGCAAGAAATATATCCATTCATGTCGCATACAGGTCAGCCCTGCCCCTGAATCCTTCTACTACAATTCATGGAAGGCCGATACCCCCTGGCTACACCTCCGTCACAGTCGAGCAGATAGTTGGAAACAATGTCAATCTTGAGCTCGACTTCGTTGGAGGGGATGGAGAGAAGACATTGGGAGACACACTGCACGGGGTCGTTCTATGGCGCAAGTCCTACATCAAACTTACTGAAAGACAAACGGCTCCCGGGCAGACTGATCGCCCGTCTCCGCGGCCTACCTCACCGCCGTCCCCACTGCCACCTCCTTCACCACCGTCTCCGCCGGCGCAAAGGGCCACGAGTACTCCAACTCCTCCTGCACCAGAAAAGGGAAAGAAAAAGACATCATCCCTCCCAGCGGCTGGACCCTCAAAGAAGAAGCAAAAAACGGTCGAAAGACAATTAACCTACGAGAAAACTTCTGAGGAGTTGGAAGAGGAGACTGCTCGATATATAAAAGAACAATTGAAGCCTAAAGTCCCCCCGCCGAGGGAAAAGGTACCTCTAGAACTAGGGAAAAAGCTTCTCGCAAACCTAGACAACCCACCAAAACTGAAAAGCTTACCCTCGGACTATGATCGTACTCTGACAAAGGCACACAAGGTGAGAAATCTGAAGAAAAAATGTGGCAAGACCATTCCTCAGCTTGGCACACAACAAAAAGAACTCGAGCCCCTCCGGGTGCCAGGGTTGCCACTCCTACACCCGACGGACGTACAACTCCAGGCGGACCTACAGGCCGCAATATTTCTTTCTGAAACTGGATTAATGCTAGAGGAGGCAACGGGGCATGTGGAGGCAAAAATCCCTATCGCTCGCACTATTACTCCATTCCATCATGGAAAACCTTTTGTTACTGAGGAAGAGGAGAAAAGTCTAGGTACGCAGATGTTCAATTTGCATAGATGGTACCTGCGAATGGCGAAAGACGAAGGGAAAATATTTGGAGTCAAGTATCGTGACCATGATTTCTTCCGCGGGGAGGACGACTTCTGGGTGTACTTCCAAAATTTATATGAAATTTACCATCGACAAGCCCTCGACGCCTCTATCATCACCATTTGGGTTTTGTAAGTATCACTTACCTCTACATTAATACTTTTTGTTAACAAGAACATAATTATATGTGTGCATTATAAAATTTCTATTGCATCGTTTAGACAGGAGATCCAAAGAAGCCGAAAACATGGATGGCACCATCAGATCGGCTTCATGTCTCCTTTGCTAGTCAACCAGAAATTGATCAACGAAAGTTACAAGGAAACATTCGAAAACATGTACGATTCGTTGACTAGGCAAAGTTACAAATCCTATATATTCATACCATACAACTTTGGGTAAGCCTTGATCGACTCAAACCTCTGTTATATTACTAAATAAATACTAAGTTGTCTAATATATTTATGTATATATCATATCTATATCTGCAGTTATCATTGGATTTTACTCATACTTTCCGTAGAGACCGGCAATCTTATAATCTTTGACTCAATGAGAAATCCAAAGTCCGCAATCCAACATATCCTAGACCCCTTGAACAGATAAGTTCAGTTTGCACAATTAAATCCTTTTTCTGTTAATAACAATTCCTTAATATCAAACTTAACTTTGGGCGCAGAGTTTGGAAAAAATTTGTGAAAAATAACAAAGGACGTGGTCAATGGAGGCCCGAACTGAACGTTAACATGGATTATCCGGTATGTTCATTCATAAAGATTTGTCTAGTTAAGTATATAATCCCAAATTGTTCTAAATTGAGTAATTTGTTTGTTTCTCCTTAAGTGTGCGAGACAACAACAAGGAACTGATTGGTGCGGGTACTACGTATGCGACTACTTGCACATCATGACTCCATGCAGGAAGACTACTGATGAAGAAATGAGAGTACGTCCAAACCGTTGACTAGTATATTTTCATAATTGTACTAACACACATGATGTTAATCCTTTTTTCTAAATAATAGATGTCTCAAATGGGTGAGTCTCAAATGGGTGATGAATGTTACTCTACTGATCGGATCAACGCCGTGTGCGAGCAGCTCGCCGGATTCATTTTGAACGAGATCTTGGATCCTAGAGGCGAGTTCTACCACGACGGTCACATCGATAGAGGATTTCCATCGACCTCCTGAGGTGACTAGTAGTTGGAATAACATGACTTGTACATTTGTAAATATTTTTAAAGATTATGCCTTGATGTTTGTAAATTTGTAAATATATTAGTTCATCTAATTAGCTTAATTATATGTTCGTATTTCACTTTTATTTAGTTTCAAATATTCTCTGAAAACGAACACGAACGACTAATGAACGTATAGTATTGTAGAGTTTGAGTGCGTTTAGCAAATATAAAAGAATAAACAGTAATAAATATAACAAACAAATCTGGATTTGAAAAAAAAGGGAAAAGGTAATTGGTACCGGTTGGAAATACCAACCGGTACCAAAGAGGCTGCCACCTTACGTCAGCGTGGCAGCCTCTTTGGTACCGGCTGGTCTTTCCAACCGGTACCAATGGAGGCCTAAGGCACCGGTTGAGAAACCCGGTGTCTTAAGGCGAGGCCATTGGTCGTGGTTGCGGGGCACCGGTTGGGAAACCGGTGCCTTAGGCCCTTCTCAGCCGGTGCCCAAGGCCCGTTTTCTAGTAGTGGTGGTATGAATCAGGACTGATAGACTAGTGCTGAAGTTGAATGAAAAGAAAGCAATTTGATCAAATAAATGAATATGGATGAACGAATCAAATACTGGTGGAAGTAATGAACTCTGATGTGAATGATTCTGGCCAGCGGTTCTGCTTAGGCATGTTGCGTGCGGGTTGTTTTGCTTGCATGTATGGACATGAGCATGCATGGCTGATGGCTCTATATACTCTTGCACCCAGTGTGCGTGATAGCCGGCGTGGCTTATAAAAGCATGTCGGCCACAAGTTATTAGCATGCTGTGGCGGTGGCAACAGAATAGCAACGGTGGCTGCGGCGATATATCGGCAGGGGGCGTCCAAAGCAGATGGGCCACCCAGCAAACCACAGGCACGGCTACAACCGCGAACTTGGAGAGAGGAAGTAGAGGGAAAGACATGGAGGGATTCTCACCGAGATGCTACCGAAAAAGACGAGTCGAAGCGATGGTCACGATGGAGCGGATTAGCAGCGACAACTCCATGGACGGCGGCATGAAGGGGCGATGAAGACTGGCGAAACGGGTTTGCCTCGACGAGGGAGTCGTCATGGCGGTGCTAGATTGGTCTGGCGGCCAACGGATGCGGCGAATCAGTGACTAGCACCAGTCGGCAGTACGTGCACAGCCGGGGAGGGCCGCGGGGAGACCTGGGCGCACGGCCCTTGGTGCATCACGCGAGCAGGATTGGGGAGGGGTGGCGCTGCATCCTGTCATGCTGCACGAGAGACAGGGATGAGAGAGGCCCAGAAAAGCGAGAAAGAGGGCGACGATGGAGAAACTCACACGTGATAGATTAGTTGATGCAGTACTAGCAGGTTGAACCAATGACGGCCAACGAAGGATGAGCCATCCTGTGTCCCCGTGAGGCTACGGAGGAGTATCAATGTTAGTCAGGTACGTAGGGCAGCATGGAGAAGGCAAACGTACTGCGGCGGCGGCGACGTACTTCGTTGGCCTCGCGAGGCCATGCCTGCAGGGGCACGGCGCCACGGCCCGCACAGGGAGGCAAGTCAGATTGCAGGCGGGGCGGGTTTTTAAACGAATCCGCTTACCCGCCCCGCTAAAACAGCTGTGGTGGCCTATGCGGCCCAGCTGCAAAGTTTTGGTGCCCAATGTTAACTTACCTACCGAAGCCCGTGGACAAAGAGCACAAGCCCGCAAGACCCGCAAATACCCGCGGAGTAGCTCCTGCTCCATCCGCCCCAATCCTGTGCTCTGCCGTCGCCCACCACGCGCTGCACCACTCCACCACGCCAACACTCACTGCCTGGCCGCCGCAAGAACCACTTCACCGGCTCCAATTCTTCCGCAATCCCGTGCTCCGCCTGTATGCCACCGGCTAGGGTTTTCACTGGGATTCGTCGTGCCTGCTCGCGTGCCCGTTGCGGCGCACCCGTCGCCGGCCGCATACAGGCGGCCCTGCGCCGACCACCTCGCCCTCTCCCTGCGCCGCCTCCGTGCCGCGCTGGCCGCGCTTGAGGCCGGCGACGTCCCCGCTGCGCTCCACATCGCCTCCGCCTTGCAAGAGCCGCTCCACATCTAGATCAGTCACGTAGTCTCTTCTTCCCAAGGTGAGTGTTGGATCATCACGTGAATGTGATTGGCCCCTAATTGAACTACTCAGATGTGCTTTTTGGTCTTGTTTGTTTAGATGTGCAATCCTAGGCTCTAATCCTACCTTTATTCTTACTTGATTAAATTTGTAGGTGTATTTTACCGTGTTAATGCTATATAATTGTGCGGACGTTGCTGACAGAATGCTAAAGCAACTGGACAGGCCGATGTCTCTTTTGGTATTAACATAAGGTCAAATCAAAATGTTTTCTTACTCATACAGATCAAATGCATTTATCTAGTTTTCACTGCTCTTCTATATATTGCATTGCTAAACATGTTAGACTATGCTTTATCGGATTTTCCTACACACTGATACTCTGATAGGCTTTGTCATATTTCTGAAGTTTATATGTTTTGTGTTCCATATTTTCTGAAACCTGCAGTGGTGGATGATGCACTCTACTTACTAAATATCTTGTACTTTTACATATGGCAAGAGTTGTTTTCTGAAATTTGCATGTGAATAGGTTCAGTGCCACAGGCGCATTCGTGCTCCTGTTAAAAGTCTGGTGATGGTAACTGGGAAATGCTTCTCTTAATAGAACTATGGAACTGAAAGTTTGATTCTGAATTTGATGCGACTGTTTGGTCTCACAGTTGTGATTCTTTCCATTTTATTGCAGTACTATAAATTGTGCTGCTTGATTACTAAACTGGAAAAGAATATCACCATTTGGTGCCATCATGACTCATGAAGTGCAATACCAATAATGCAAATTTGTTCATTATTGTTCTCTTTTATTTTGTTGTGAACCTGAGAGAAACCATGGGCTGTCTCTGTGTGGCTTGCATATGATTGGTTACTAATTATATGCAGAGCTTGCCAATGGCATTCTTTACTCTGATCAAGATTTTGGTAGGCTAATAAGTAGCAGTTCTGAAATATGGTAGATTGTTAATCCAGTTCTGATCAAGACATCTCTGTTTGAGCGTTTCAGATATGAAGAAACAAGGTGTTCGGAGGGATAAATAGTCTGTTGTTTTCTTTGGACCTTACTCTCATTAGTGTAATCTATATTTATTTGATTTCGAACTCAAATCTAGATCATCATAGTGCCTTTGTTTATCCGGGAATCAAAATATCTTGTTAGGTATCTAGTTTACCACATGAAAGAAGCTGGCACTTCTTGAAAGGCTAGCAGTTCTTGTTTATCCATGATGAATTGGTGATGTATTGTATTATAATTTGATTGACGGAAGAATGATACTTCTGTTTTGAATGTTAATTATTTTATTTTTCATTTTTTCAGCAACTATACTCGTTATTACTTATTTAAAAAACTCATTATTATTACTTGTTTTGTTCAATCTTATGGTGTAGTAGTAGGCGAGCAAGCAAACTACGATGCGGGACAGTAATAGTAGGCGAGCAAGCAAGTTACGATGCGGGACTAACGTTAGGGGGAGTCTATTTATCGCTTTATGCGATTAGTTCTATTTGCGTTGCAGAACCAGCCGGACGGGAGTCGCAAATTAAAAAAAACAGCCGGACGGGCATGCGTGCCGCCCGCGCGCCGCGCGGGGGGTAGGGTGCGGATTGGAGGCCTATTAAGGTGCGTGAAACCTAAACGCTAATTAGTTTCCTTCCTTTCTTTCTTTTTTCTTTGTTTGTTTTTTTTCTTGGTTTCTTTCTTCACCCATTAACAGGGTCGTAGAGGCCGGTGCGGCAGCTCACGTGTCTTGATTCCCGTGTACTTCAAACTAAAAAAATGTTCTATCTTACAAACGGGTTATCCAAATTACATTTCGATTGCACCGTTGTGTTTTTTACGATGAGATCTTCGAAACTAAACCACACTTGATTATATTTTGATGATATTTTTTAAAAAACATTTATATTTGTTCTGAAAAAATTTATATCTTGAGAATAATTTTTATCTTGTTTCGGAACATTTTATTTAGTTTCGGAATAATTTCTATTTTTCAGAAATTTTTTATTTTGTTCTGAAACAATTTACATCTCTGGAATATTTTAACTCTGATGGACTTGTGCGATGGTATAACAGATAGTTGCACGAGCTATGAATAGACACCCCCCATTAACTGTACACATGCCTGCTTATCACCCAGATATGAGTATCACAAACAAACCCATGATGTAGTCGCTCTCTTTTTCTTCAACCATTATTGCTCGTCCATGGATTAAATTTTTCTGCCAAAGAATCAACTTCTAATCTTTCATTCAGTAAACATTTAGAAATGTTAGTAAACATTTCATAATATTCTGAGTCATTTCAGGTTTTTTTGAAAAACATTTTCAGAGTATTCCGCAAAAATGTTTAGCAAAAATTTCCCACCAAATGTTTACCAAACACTTTAGAATGTTTCAAGAATTACATATTTGTTTAGAATGTTTACATAATGCAGAGAACATTTCAGAATGTTCCAAAAAATTCAAAAAATCTAGTTTTTAGAATGTTCCAAACATTTCAAATAGTTCCCATTATTCAAAATAGGTAGAACATTTCATAATGTTCCGATTTCTGAATACCTCGGTCCTAGAAAACTTTAGCAAACACTTCAAAATGTTACAAACAATTCAGAATGTTTCAAACATTTCTACATTGTTCCAAATATTTAAAAATCCTAATTCTAAGCCATCCTGAAAAGTTCCAAACGTTATAAAAATGCTATTAACAATTCAGAATGTTCCAAACATGTTCTTAGCCATTACTAAATGTTTGGAACATTTCATAATGTTCCAAAATAGAAGGCGGAGGAATGGAAAAGAGTCATCAAAGAGAAAAAGTCGACACGCTAAGTATAGGCCATCCACTTGATAGGCCTTAACAAACCGAATAGCCGGGAGGAGAGCTCGAAACACTTTATACGATGAGATGGGGAGGGCACAGCCGCACGCGTTAAATAGACGCGGCTGCAGCAGGGACCTACATGTCACAGGAGAGAACGGTAGCACATGCAACGACTACAAACAGTTTTCAAATATGAATTCCAATACGAATACAAAAGTATTGTTGTATTTTAAAATTATTTTGGAACATATAAAAATATTCCATGGAAAAATTGTTTTGAACAAAAGAAACACTAAAAAATGTAGATTGTTCCGAGAACAAAAATGAAATGTTCTCAAAACAAAATGAAAAAGTATTATGGTACATAACAAAATGAAGTGTTCCCAAAACAAATGAAGATGTTCTAAGAAAAAGTATTCTGAATTAAGAAACAATAATTGTTTTGAGAACAAAATAAAATGTTTTAAGAAAAAAACATTTTGAAATAAACGTTCTGGAACAAATAAAAATATTCTATTGAAAATATGATCTAGATTTGATGAACTGGAACATATAGGCACACCAGAAATTTCATTGGACTAATTGGTATAGAAAATATGAGTTTCCTATTTGAACTTGAATTTACACGAAATTATTCTACATATCCGGGTGATGTCTTCTGCGTGGCATCAGAAACACGCATGCATGTGTAATAATGGACCGTAATGGACCTCCGGAGAAAAAAAAAGAGATATAACAGCAGCACAGACTTGCAGGGCGGGGTGGACGGGTTCTGCGACAGCTCATCACGCACTCACGCGCGATGAATAGAATCGCCCCTAACGTTACTACCCACAAAGTCCGCAAACTAGCAAAATGCCCCGCCTGCAACCTGAGAGGCAAGACATGCCACGCAGGGGGTCGTCGGGGATTCCTGAAGCAGCTGACGACGATAGCTTCTGCTCGGCTCCTGTGGCATCGATCTGTTCGAGGGTGGACCATGGGCGGTGGGGGCGCACCGGGGGATGAGGAGGCGAGGAGGGGCACGCAGGGGCGATGGCCTCCTGGCGGCGGCTATGGGTAGGGTAAGGGGTGAGCACGGGGGCGTGAGCGTGCAATGCAAGGCTGGGCGCTTGGCCCTTTTTGCACGCGTGGCAGGGACCTTGTGTAGGCCTGGGCCGGCGGAGCAAACAGCAAGCGGCTTGCCGGGCTGGGACTCGGACTCGATCTTGAGTCCAGGTTGCACACGGGAGAAAAAAAAAATATATGGGGCTGAGCTGGTCCCATGATTCATGAGCAAGACAAATAAACAACGTAGACACATGAATGGTGCTCCCACACGTTGGAACAAAACGGACATGGTTTTAGTCTTCATGATGACTGAGCTTCTGAGTGACCAATCAAGGGCGGCGAAGCTCAGGGAAGTCGTGCATTTGGCGGGTGGGCGAAGGAGTCGGCGAACTGGACAGCCCACAGCCGGTGGCATTTGGCCTCGGCTGGCTGTGGTGGCTGAGGGAGATCAAGATGGAACAAGTATTTCAGATCGACACTACTGGTCATCGGAACTGATGGTGTCGACAATGCAGTATCACCCAAAAATGCCGAAATTAAGATAAGACCCCATTTCAAGCGTGATTTGATCGAGGCGAAAGATTAGAGTACCGGAAACTCGATGGCAAAACAAGTTGAATCCAGACAGGAAAGAAAAAATAAATTACTTCAATCGCTCAAAATATATTTTTAGGATTAAAATAAATTTAGCTAGAAAAGTCTAGATAAATCTTTTAGTCCAAAGGAAATATATCTTGAAAATCCCAAAAATTCCAAAAAAAAACATCCTGGAGATAGTTTGGGACAAGGAGTCCAAATAAAATACTTGAATCTCGTGAAAAAAGATTCTTGAATTTTTCATTAAATGGATTTGAGCTCTAGGGGAAAATGAGAATAATTGCCAGAAAATTCTGGAAATTTCTCGAAATATGCAGAAGATAGATAATTTTATTTAGAAAGATATTCACAACCCAAAATGGAAATTTTGGGGCGTGACAAGCGCATTCAGCACAAATGCAATATTTGCACTATAGCTTACCTACATCATCTGATTCCTAAATTATGACAATTTGCAGGATATATGAGAACACCTTTAAAAGGAATAAAGGCCGAACTGAACTCACCCAGATTTATGCAACAATGCACTGAGGTCATGGGGATTACCATCTAGTTCTTAGCTCAGAGCATCCCACATGATGACATGACCATTGATCCTGATTACCCTTCCAGCTCCATCCGCTTACGCTACAGCAAGAAGCATGAGAAATCCGAATATTTTTGAATAGAAGCAATATTATGCTGCAGCCCATTCAGAAACCATCTACCAAATTTTGAAAATGAAAAGATCATGACAGAAAAATACTAAACAAAATGATGTGCTGAAAACCACACCAGGGGATGATTCGATAATGCAGAAAATGTACATGAAGCAAAAGTTATAATGTTCTAGAAAACATACAAATTTCCCTCCGAGGACTACTATAATATAGAAATTGTATCTTTTAAGGCTAAAAAAAATATGTAGTAAACCTCTTCGCTTAGAATAAAAAATTCAGAAGATAGACTAACATTTCACACTTATACTGCATTTTGACTTTTGAGTGTCGTACAGGCGGATTGATACATCATCACTGGCTGTTACAAGATAGTTTGTAGCCTTGCTATGAAAATCCACAGAACTAATTCTGCCATTTTGAAACAATAAACAGTATATACCAAAAAAATCAAATGACTATAGCGGCCAGTACAATCAATCTTGGACCCTAAGGGATTGAGCATGTTATTTGGGTAAACGATAGAGGCTTACATAGCCTTAAAATACCAGCCCGATCTTCATGCTCTTGAACACCTCGTTTGTGTTCTCCATGCTCACCCTGCGTGGACCCATCACGGCGGCAAATCGCTCAAATTCTTTGGAAAAGAAACTGGACCCACACCTTAATTAATCGGCTGCCAAGGGTACAGCCTTAAGCACCAAAGAAGATCCCGATCAAACCATGGATGGATTTAGATTTGTAGCAGCGCACAAATCAACAATAAACTATGTGGAATCCACCCTCTTAGAAGAACTGGATCCATCCAACTAAAGGAAGGACCGAAGGAGTGATCACCAAGAGAAGGAATCAACAAATCGAGGCCTGGATGGATGGGCTCAAATCAGGAGCTGCCTAGTTGAAAGTGAATATGTGATAAAGTTAGTGGAATCCAACCCTAAGATAAGAACAACAGAATCAATCCAAGCGAAGGAAGGAGTGCTCACCAGCAGAAGGAACCAATCCAGGTTGGGCTCGATGGATCCCTACTCCGCTAGGCTGAAGGAGGAGCGGCTGCCGTCAGGAGCCGGCGCGGCGGAAATCATCGACGGTGTCGTCGAGCTCGTACAGTGCGTCCCGGAACTCGTGCAGCCACGCCCTGGCGCCGGCATCGCGACCCTCCTTCGCCTCAGCGTCCTCAGCCAGTCCCCGCGCGGTGGTGGTGCTGCACGCCGCGCGCGGGAGACGTTACGAATGGGGAGCGGGTCGACGAGGTGGAGATGCGATGGGCCTTGGCGGGCAGCGGCACGGATAGGTAGCACGAGCTCACCTTGCGTCTGCGGCCGCACGGTCGGGGGTGCGCCGCGGACGGGATCACGGTAGCGGGTCCGGAGGCGGCAGTGGCCGCCGGCCGGGGGCGGAGGCCGGGGCAGGCATCTCGGGGAGTGAAAATGTTGGATCGAATGGCTAGTTGATTGACTGATTGATTGATTGGCTGTTTTGGCCGAGAGATACGAGGCGGGGTCGGGCGGGTAGACAGGGCACGGTGAGAAAAAACAGCGATTTCTAGCAGAAACATCCTCCTTCGTTCAGTTTTTTGGGTCTGTGGGGATGCTGTCAAACAAATGTCATTACATGTGGGCCTTCAAGGATGTTTTGTGAGAAGGATAGGTAAGTTAATTTTGGTGACAAGTGTATTCAATTTTTTTATTCTTATAGATTCACTTGTATTACTTTTAATTCCAATTGAAATTTTCTAATTGATGAAACGCCACATAATCCAACTTTCCTTTTGCTTTTCTGATTTTAGACACTCAGCTACCTGAATTTCGGCTTGGGCCATCTCCACCTCCAGTACAAGAGAAGGATGATAATACAAGGCCCACAGCACAAGTTAACAAGAGAAAGAGAAAGGGAAGGGTGAAATTTGATAATGAAATTGCGCTCTCCAATGAGTAAGTTTTGATTGACCTCAACTTTGGCATGACAGATGCTTAAATGTTGACTTGAGCAAATTTTAGTGCGGAATAACTTGGAATAATGATTTAGTTTTCTTGTCTGTAATCTTAGATGAAGCAATTGCTTCTCACAATTTGATGTATTTTCATATATTATTGTGTTTGTTGGTCAAAAGTTGTATCAATATTCTTGAATGTCAGGACTCAGGATGCTAATATCCAACATGAGCCTTCCTAATGCAGGGACGGAGTCCCTGTAGTCTTTATAAATCCAATTTGTACTTTATACCTTATAAGAAGGACCGCACATCCAATTTGTCTGTATTACTGTGCAGTTTTATATCTTATTTGTACTCTCATCCCAAGCATGCAACGTCCAAGCTCAAGCACCTGTGAGGGGAAAATCAAGTGTGAGGTTTATGGAAAAAAAACCTCAGCAAGCAAACTGCTTTAACCAAGCTATTTAAATCATAATTTGATTAAATATTGGGTTAATAATTTCATATAAAAGAAACATCATACTGAGACAGTGTAACTTCAGGTAGAGATCTTCGTAGCGATGCTTCAATGCATATGCAAATTGTGCAATGCATTATGAATGCTTCAATGCACATGCTAATGGTGCAATGCAATGGATGACTTCACTTCTACCCACAAATCCCAAGGAAGAAAGTGAGGGCTGCAACTACATTGCTATATCTCAACGTGCGTTGCTGTACCGGTACTTAACGCACCAATCCGGCTACGGTTTCTTCATATGCATCTTCAATATGAGAGTGCAAAAATATGATTGTAATGCATGAACTTCATATACCTCCAAAATTTATAACTCCAAGAGCAATGCCACAAGTGGATAAACATATAAATCCACAAATAACGTAAAATTCAGATCTTATCCGGCTAGTGTGAGCTTCTGAAATTTAATGGAGGCGATTCAAATAACAAAGTTAAAGCGAGTAGACCACATTGCTACGTTTACTTGCCTTCACCGAAGATCAAGAACGTGAGCTAAGCACAGTCCGAAGGTGCACCACCTGTTCACAAATATAGCTCAGCACCAAAACAAACACACTTTAAAATAAAAATATCGAGTAAAGCAATCATATGCCCGCACCAACGTCCTCATGTCAAGATATGCTAATCAAGTGAAAACAGCAGCACCGATGCTTCTCTTTTTTGGAATATTTAATTCTGATGGGCCAAAATTCTGATATTTTTTCTAAAAGAAAGGTAACTTCATGGCCAACAACTTTCTAGTTATCAAAAAGTATAGGAAAAAATCAGTAACATGGGGTAAAATCGAGGTGAACGTTGATCTGACATTCTGATAGATTCTGTAGAACAGTTCTATTGAGACAGTCATAACTGAAGCTCCAAAATTCGGATGAATATGATCTTTACCAATATGGAAAGCTTATGAAATTATCTACAACTATTTTAACTACCCTAAAGTCCAAAAACGCCACTAAAATTTCCCAAACTTCAGGTTCACAGACACTGCCCAGAATTACGAGACTGAAAAACTGTCAGATTCCAACCTTTGTTTCTCCCTCGTCTTAAATCCGATTGAGGTGTTCTCTACGGCCATGGAAAGATATCTAACGCTTCTCCAACTCATATAAAGGTTTAATATTTTTTTGAGATCAATAAAAGCACGAAAAACTGCCACGAACAGAAACTGCACAGATTGATGGCGTGCTGAGAAAAGCGACGAGGACAAAACCTTAATCATAGTCCAAAAGGCGACTTATACTGCTAATCCCAAGAGATAAAAACATCTAAAACCAGAGGGAAATATATTCTACAGCAAAGGCATGTCTCACCTAGGGTTTCCCCTTGCAAACAACAAGGGCGAAGGCAATGATAACGACAACTACGGCGATTCCACTGCGTTTCCCCTTCTTTCTTGCATCCAACCTCGCTGCACTACACCACACAAAGCGGCATCACCATGAATAGCAAGAAAAGCCCATGGAGATGAGGAAAACGGAAAGAGAAGAGGAATCTCAACCGGTTTTTGGAGATGAACGGCGAGGATCGACGAAGACGTGCCCTAATTTCCCTTCTCTTTCTCTCCTTCTCCCCTCTCTTTTCTCGATCTTGTCACGACAAAGGGCGGCGCAAGGAGGGGCGACCACTTCGGGTTTAGAAAGGGGAAGGGATACGGTAGCACGACGTTATTGTAGCTCGGGTTACTGTAGCGCGGCCCTCGCCTAGCCACTTAAAAAACTATAACTTTTTTGATCCGAACTCCAAACACGTCATGTAAATAGTCAAACGGAATGTACTCGACGAGCTCTACGCAACCACAGTGTCCGTTTGTCCATTCAAGCAATGGATCAAAAAAGTAATTTTTGCTACCAACTTTATGTATTCCCATGTAGAAAGCGTATTTTGCTCTTTATTCATCATGAGTCATTGAGTGTTACAAAATGTGTACCGTATACCTTATACTTTATGATACATGGTGATACCTTTGATATACAACCCAATTCAAAGAAATAAAAGTGATCAGGCTTCTATCTTTTTTATACAGTGCGATTTATATGTTTTATGAAACTAAGTTATATTTTTATGTTGTTTTCTGGTCTAAGGTGGCACTATTCTACACCTTCATAAACTAGTTTGTATGCGCAAAATAATGTCCAAAGTGTATTGTAGAATAGTATTTCCAAACATGTAGTTACACAAACTGCATTGGCTCTGCTTGGTTCTTTTGCATAAACATGGTGCATCACTGTATCAGTACTAGGGAATAATCTACACTGCCTCCACCAGCAATTTCTTAAAAAGCTTGTTCAAAATTCAGTACCCTTCATTGCCATTAGGTTGCATAAGTTCCTTTACAAATTGGGGTTAAGGAGTAAATGCTTTAGGACCCATTCTGATACAAAATAATTTATCCATATACTTGTAACACCAAAATGCTGCATTTGGCACTGATAAATTCTAGTATGATATTATTTGATTGAGGTACTCTTTGGTACTTATGGCAATTTCATCTTCACTTTCGTAGCTACATGAGGGAGCAAATTAATGGTGCTGGACTAGATGAGTTGATTTGCAAGAGGAGAGAGCTACCCCGAATAGCCCTTGCTATGTGGGGACTCAACAGGACCAACAGAAAGGACAACTTCTTGCTTGAACCCTTGCTTCATGGTAAGCTTATATGCTCTTTGATTTCTTGGAGGTCGAAACTTTCTTCGACCATACGGAACCATTTAATACCCTAGATTTTTTTTTCATTTTTTCAGGTATGTTCACTAATCTTCATGAAACCTGAGAGAAATTTCCCCTGTGTATGTGCATCGTCTTGGCTTGGAGGAACTGGTGTTTCTGAAATACCATCATTTGGTGGGAATGGAACTGGTGTTTCTGAAATACCGTCATCTGGCGGGAACTATTCATTACCCGGACAAATTACTCGTGATTCGGATCATATGCCATTCCTGTTTCCAATCAATGAAGATGATGATGATGTTATGACCGGCAGACACTACGTACGGCGTGCGACACAACGTGGCTAGGCGAGCTGCGCACATGTGGCGAGTTATCTGTTATTTTTAAAGTCATTAGGGAGTTTATTGTGATTTAGCGAGGAAGTTATAAATACTTTGTGAAGACATCTTTGGGGAATTAAGCAGAAAAATAATTGCTTCCGGCTTCCTGAAGGGAGCCGGGAGTTCCAAACCCTAGCCCTCCCTTCCTCCTCCTCCTCACGCGCGCCACCACGGCACCTCGCCGTGGTGCCTCGCGGTTCAAGCCTCGCCCCCCGATCTCCCATAGCTACAACCTCCAATCGATCAGGAACGGATCCCCCGCTCCTATCAACCTGGTATCAGTGATGTTAGGCCCTCCCCATCCGCTCCTATCAACCTAGCAAAAATAGAACTGTAAGGCTTGTGGTACCCCAAATAAAAGATCAGCAGCCACAAGACAGTTTATGCCGTTTTACTTACGTGTTAGTGTTCATGTGGTGCGATTAGGGAGTCAAAAGCTCATTAGGTAATTTAGTTTTACTCATGTATTACATGTTAACTGTTGATAGACAAATCCTGCTGCATGATCGAAAACTGTTAATATTGTTATTAATATATTATATTCATTTCACACACAGCTGCAACTTCATATATTAAACTGATTATTTCACACAGATGCGACCATAACTGATTATTTCACTCCAGTGCTTGTTCGAACCGAACTGACAAAGTTCGCTTACGTGTGCTCCGGTGTGATTCGGTTCGAGTGTCCCAATGTCAAGTTCGATCAATACTCTGAAAGAAAACATAAAAAATTCTATTCGCTGATTGAACCAAATTTTAATCGGCCAGGCAGCGGATGGTTCGACTTGTCTGCAGAATCCGATTTTGGCTCTGACAATGAACGGTCGATCTTTGCAGTGTGCTCGGTTCGCTATATCGAACCAAATTTTTCCCACTTCGTTTCAGGAGTACACTGGAGCTGCTCTAAGGGGAGCGCTACCAAAGGAAAACGGTCAGCGCGCGCTAGGAAGAAAGTCATGTTCCGAGATGATGACGATGATATGCAGACGTTGCTAAAACTCGAGGAGATGGAATGGTGTACGTGTTGTTTTGCTCCATTGTGCTTGGTTGCATTGCATATATAATATTTTACATTCAATCTACCGACGATATATATGATATATTTCCATGTACACAACCATATATATGACCTTGTGACCTACAGTGATGACACGTCCGGTCTTGAAAGGGACGTCTTTCAAAGTGAAAATGGTAGCAATCAGGAGTCGATGGATAGGGGTAGTGATGAGGATCAGGCCAATGAACAGTCAGTGCTAGATAGGTAAAAGGTTTTCCACCCCATTATGTCTACTGTTTTTTGTATTTCACTAGGTTTGTGACCGAGCGTTGCTATGGGCAACAAAAATTATATTAATCCATATATGAGAATAATTCATAATTCAACTTTATAAAACTTCTACAAAATTCAACTCTAGGGGTAAAAGTTTACTCAAAGTAATAAATAGCGTGAGTAGCACGGTGTTGGTCTTAGCAAAATGCTACTTTAAGGCTAATTTAGACTTGAAAGAACCATAACAGTGCTTTGAGTGAACAAAAATAAACCCAAAATAATATTCCGCGCGTCCAAAAAATATTACATTCGATGAAATCAAAATATCCATAATGGATTAAGAATTCACTAGACAAAATCACAATATCCACCGTATTCACCAGGGTTGAATCTGATTAAGAATCATCACCACTATAAGTCAGAACCAATAAAACATGAAAGGCATGGAAAAATGAAGCAAGTGCTTGTTCATCAGTTGGGCGTGTACATCGCAGCATATGAAAACATATATAGCATACCACTGGGGGGATGCTCGTTGGTTGGAGTAGTGCCAGAGATGCATTCTACATGTTTGTTCAGGGACCCTCTCAGGCGGCGGCGAGGCTGGGGAGGGGAAAGGGCGCGACACTCGGGAGGGGAAGTGGCGCGGCGCTTGGATTACTCAGCTAGAATCGCTCTTACCCATTCACCTGTCACTGAACGAGTTTGGAGTACAACGCACACATGTTTTAGCCTTTACAGGGGTACATATACATGCACTAGTGGAAAATGATGCATCGGTGACAAACGACATTCGTCATTGAAGGGCCAAAATTCGTCGTAAAGAAAGTTTGGTGACGAACTAATGATGAAATTTGGTACGTTGTGAAAGCCGCGTCAAGTTTGTTCCACAATGATGGAACGCGAAAAACGTCATGAAACTGGTTTTTTCGGTGACGAAGGAACTTACGTCACCTAACCGTTTTTGCATTGGCGACGCGCCCCAAAAACGTCACTGGACATCCAGATCCACGTGTCCCCATCAACGCCGTCAACGCCGTCAGCGCCATTAAGTGCCGTGCCAGCAGCTCGTTTCAGCAACGGACAGACACGAGGCGAGCAAGCAAAACGACACATGTCCACCTGTCAGGAGCCTCCTGGTTCGGCCAGATGTCGCTTTCCTACTTGTCCACTTTTCACTTGAGGGTTCAGCCACCTGTCCCGTCCAGATTTGTGACACATGTCCTCTGGTTATTTGCCCACGTGGCACAAAATAGTGTAGCCACGTGTCGCCACCCCTTTTTGACACGTGGCATTGCCACACATGTCCACGTGTCCCCACTGAGTTTCGCCACGTGTTGCCGCCGGGCGTGTGACACGTGCCCCCACTGAGTTTCGCCACGTGTTGCCGCCGGGCGTGTGACACGTGCCGCTTCCGTACTTTTCCACGTGTTGCCATCTTGTTGTGACACGTGTCGGTGCCGAGTTTGGACGCGCAGTGTCTCCGTATGCTTCCACGTGCCACTTTGTTATTGTGCCTCGTGTCATCTTCTTGTTTGTCAACGTGTCATTTTTTCACACGGCCACGTGCGCCTTTCTGGTAGGGACACGTGGCGTCGACGTGGCAAATTTCTATTCAGCCTCATGTCGTCTCGAGGTTCCGACAGGAGCCATATTCCTATTGGACCATGTGTCCTCTCTAGTGTTGTGTCCAGTTTATATGTGTCCATTCCCTATTGGACCACGTGTCAGTTTCTTATTGGACCACACATCTGTTTCTCATTCTCAAGAATGCCCGTCTCGGACCGCCATATGTATGAAACCATTACATATCGACGTTCATACAAATCCATTTCATCACAGAACTAATGAAATGGTGTTATTATTCCAAGAAATTAGCGTTATTATTCTGACAAAGCAAACCACAATCAATAAAGTTAAAACCAAATAAGTTCATGACACAACCAAATGAGCTAGAGGCTGCCAAATCAGCTCGACACAACCAAATAAGCTCATCAGATCAAGACACACAGGATCAGGGCTGACAAGCTATACCAGAGGTGATGACGTGCCCGAATTTCTAAAGCATGAGATGGCTCTCCTGTTCATGCTTCTGGAGCTCATCAAACAGGCTTGCAGTTCTTTCCAACACTTCCTCTACTGCTGGAGTCTTCTTCTTTAGTTCTTCTAGGTGATCATGGAGAACAGCTGAACTTTATTTTTGAGCATTAAGTTCTCGACATAGCGCCGCTTCACGAGCTGGAGAAGACTTCGAGGAAGGAGTGGATAGACCTGCATTTTTCAAGAATGTGTTGTTGGAGCTGCATTGCGACAAGATCTTGGAAACAACCTGTGGCAGAACCAGTTTGAATTACACCAGTTTGAGTGTGCTAAACATATAAACGCACCTCAACCGGTATAATCATTGGTCTGTCGGGTAACATCCCGATGTAACCACTGAATATCTGATTTTAACACAAGTATACATCCCGCACGAATGCGAGTTAGAGATACAACATTCACACTATCTCACATCACATTGATAAGAGTGTAATTTACATTAGAGTTTTAAAGCTAGTAAACCAAAGTTCTAGCTTTTAGACACTTTATTTCCAAAGGAACTTAAAGAAGTTTAAAAGAAACTAGGTGTAAGAGAGAAGTTCTGCAGTGGAAAGGAAACACAACTATATACAACCGTCGTAGGGTAGATGTCATGGTAAGCCCGAACATGACATCATTCAGCCGAGTTATTGCTGGCCGGGGATGGTTCCCATTCCATAGACCAACCAGTAGGTAAAACACTAGGCCAAGTTAAACTAGTGTTTGGGTCCTCACAAGTCATTCCTGAAAACAAGGTCACAAGCAAGACTGAGTATGCTAATACTCAGCAAGACTGATCTGACTAAGGGTATATAGTATCTCTTTAACTAGACATGCAAGGCTTGTAAAGGCTCTGGGGTTTCTTTTGCTGAAAAGCAACAAAGAGTAAGTTCTTAAATTTCAAATTTTAGCTTTCAAATTCTAGTTTTATTTACCATTCTAGGTAAGCACCTATCTACACAAACATGGTAGAAGATAAATTTGCATCCAACAAGATTAAGTATTATAAATGTTTTACTTCTTACTCTATGTGGCAAAGGGATCAAGCAGTCTCAATTTCTGCGAGAAACAGACGATTCTGAATTGAATTTCCAAACTTGCAAGGGTAAACCTAACACACACGCTTGGAGTACTGTCGAGTCACTCCCAAGCAACCGTTTGCTTCTCATTCTGGTTCGTGGATCAGGGCCACTCTCCCCGACTATAGAGAACCACCACATCTCTTTACCCGTGGTGTTGCAACATAAAATAACTTCCTATCTCTAAGAGAGAGTGGGAGGTATGTCCACTTGCCGGGCCGATCAGTTACTAGGCTTGCCGCGTACCATATTTACGGCATGTGGCTAGTACTTTCAAACGCTTAACCACCGTACCACACATTGCGGCCATATCAATTTCATCAACACAAACGGATTTCAACCATGAAGCTTGTAACCAAATCCATCCATGGTCCTTATAGTGATTGCAAGAAAGTAAACAGTCAACTCCTATAAAGCTCGCGAGTGACACGCAATCACTCAACTTTTACCGGACCTATTAGTATAGCATCTATTTGTACTCAGTCCTTATAGGTACCTAGAATTATGCATCTAAGGTTTTCATTCAACTCCAATAACATAAATGCACAAGTAGATAGTAATAATAAGTTGCATAATTTAAAATAATAGGATTATGCACCGGGGCTTGCCTTCAGTGGTGTCTATAGAGCCAGTAGGCTTTGGTTCTTCCGAATCTGAGTTCGGGACTTCAGTTATTTCAAAAGTATTAGCTTGAGCTTCAGAGAAATCCCCGTCTGGCTCCTGGATGAGCTCGTATGTTCCGTCTGCTAACGATGTTGTTTCTATATGTAATGCAGTAGAGGAAAAATTAGTGAAGTGCTTGAGTATAGCTTTCCTTCACTATAAATTGTAAACCAATAAAGTAAACATTTAAGATTAAACTTAAAAGTTTTATTTTACTAGGCAATTGTTTATAGAGTAAAAGTGAATACAAATCAACTCCATAAAATAACATGGGAAAAAGGATTTTTATTTCAATATAACAAACAACAAAAAAGGATTTTTAAAGAAATCCTGAAGAATATAAGCAATACATCAAAAAGAAATTTTAAAAGCACAACTAGAGTCTACTAATGAGTCCAGAAAAATTACATAGAGCTTGACATACTCTAAAGAGCATATGGTCAAAAGCTCATTCAAAGTATAGCTCTAGAACAAAAGATATAAATAAAAAGGGCAATAAGATAACCCTATTTTTAGAATTAGCTACACAAGAAAACAACTTAAACTCATAGTATCAAACTGTAGAGTTAATCACAAGGAACACAACAAAATTGGTTTGACATTTTTCTGATTTTTCTACATTTTTTTAAGATTTTTCAAAGTTCATAAAAGGAAAAGGGAGAGGGGCTTAGACAGTTTTGCATAAAGGACCCTAGAAAGAATGGAATCAATGCAATCGGGTCCTTAAGGATGGCCGGCAGCAGGGGAGACATGGGCCGGCCGATTCCGGCGAGATAGCTTGCTGGTGGCGAGGGGGGAAGTGGCTAAGGAGTAAGAGGGGTTCGAGCGGTACCTCTAGGTGGGCTTGGGGCCAAGGGGAACGGCTGGAAAAGGGGTCGGCGGCGAGGAACAGGGGGCGGTGGAGGAGGTGCTCATCGATGGCGAGGTTCTGGCTAAAATCCGGCAGGTCTGAGTGGTGTGGCAGCTTCAGGGGTGGTGGGGTTTCGATTCGACGGTTCAAGGGAGGTCAAGGAGGGCCGGAAGTGGTGGTGCGGCGATGAGTAGGCTCGTCAGAGGTGAAGGGAGGCGATAGTGGCTATGGGTGACGGAAGTCGCCGTCTGGTCAGTCTTTTATAGGCTAGTCAGGAGCAAATGAGGATGGGGAGAGGGTTTTAGAGGATGAGTTCATCGGGAAAAAAAAGGCCATGCCGGCGGCGGAGTGAATTTTTCCCAGGGGCGAGCTGGTGGCGTGGCACGACCAGAGAAGGTCGGGTGGCGTGGCTGAGACTGGGGGTACCAACGGAGGTGGTTCCGGTTGCGGCAGGGGCTTCACGCGCGGCGTGTGGAGTCGGTGGGGGCAAAAACAGGAGCGGCGGGGAAGATCCCATGGCGGCGCGCTCGCCGGCGAGGAGAAAACAGGGGCAAGGCTCGGCGGCGCGGCATGGCAAGGTTGAGTGGGACGCCAGTGGAGGGGATGTGGGGCCAAGGGAAGGCTGGGGGCAGTGGGTGGCCAGCCAGGGCGGCAAGGGCAGCCGGTGGGCGGGGCATACCACAGCGGTGGTGGCCTGCCCAGTTTCCAAGCCGGCGGGAGGTTGAAGAAGGACTGGCAGGGACCAATTTGCAAATTTGGAAAAGTTCAGGGGGCTGGAAGTAAATTAAGATTTGCCATTGATCTAGCGCTCAAATGAAAAAGTGCCCAAAATGAAAGTTGTTCAGTTTTTTAGGATCTACATCTTTCATGTTGTGTAAATTTGCACCAGATCAAAGAATTTTGAAATATTTTCAAAAGTTCAAAAGAACCCTAATTTATAAAAGAAAGTACTTTTTGGTAGCAAATTACAACAAATTTAGGACTTATCTGCAATAAAGCTGCCAAGTAATGATTACTAGCATTTTTGCAAGAAAGTCCTTCACAAATTTAAAATTACTTCCTAAGCCAAAACTATTTGTAATTTCTCATAATTACAAAAATGCCCCTAATGTTGTACTGAAAATTTTTAACTATGAAACAAGGATACCCAATGTTCACATATTACCCTATGTTCTAATAGTTAGACACCTGAAGTGTCATACAACCTCAGCACTTGGCAATGGTGCCTGCCCATCAGCAACAACTTGTGCCTGCATAGTTTCCATTGACAACTACAAAATGGAAAACATGAATTATTTAAGAGACTCAGAACAAAAGTATATTCAATAACTTCTAGTAAATAGTGGTAATGTAAAGAGAGTGTAAAATATACGATTACAATGCAGCATGTAAAGAGAGTGTTGGACAAAGTTCAAAAGAATTGACGAACAGTTTAAGAATCATGTAAGACTTGCCCGTACTGACTTGTTGAGCGTGGTAACAAACAGAAATTACATGTACAGACATCAATCAAGTTAGATAAATTCTGGAAGAGAAAATAAGCATGTGATGGAACTTACTTACAATTGCTTCCCTAGCCGCATCGCTCATACCCTTCTTGCGGCTGGTATGGCAGACCTTGAAGGCTTGCACGACATCGATTTATTCGTCAGCTTCACCAACTTGCTCCTGGGGTTCCTCCTTGTTGAATTCAGTGGCATTTAAAGAGTTCTCATTGTTCTTGTTCTGATGGATACACCAAAATGGTGGTCCGACAAACAGCAAAACCAGGAATAGCTGATAATGGGACTTGCTTCGAGAGACATCTGAGGTGCATGTGTGTACTCATTGTTGACGGTCCAACCGTCAACTCCTGAAGCTTTTCATGATAAATAATCACCAAACTTAGATATAGGGCTTATAAATAATCAATTCCATGAGTTTTGGTGAATTGTCATCTGCAGGTACCCACATCTGCAAAGCAGGAAAAACACAGGAGGACACACAATGAAATGCACAAAATACTGCTACCCGGAGATGACACTTACAAGGAGGGCCCACAAATCAGAGGAAACGGGCGTGCCACGCAGGATGCACCTGAGGATAATGTGGCGGAACCACCCAAAACTACTGGGCCTGGGTGCACTGATCTTTGTTGCTAAGCAACTCTGACCCAATGTGGCACTCACCGGTAGTTCCTCGAGTGAAGCCTCGATAAAAGCCACGCTATTCCAGGATCAGCAGACAACACTCACACGAAGGTGAGCCCAGAGATTACAACACAAACCATTTCATACATCTCAGAGTGATTGCAGCGGAAAGAAAATTTATTACAAACCAAGTTCAGAGTAACAAAGTACCACGGAGTTCTAACTTCTCAATTATTTAAGTCTCATGTTCAACGGAAGCAGCAAAGATAACTAGCGAGATAATGTGACGCATCGGTAAAGCCCGTACGAATGCGTCACTCAGCGGGAGGGTGATTAGCACCAGCTGAAGGGCCATCCCACTCAACAGACCAACCCGGAGGCAGAGTACAAGGCCAAGTAAGACTCGCAAACAGATCTTCAAAGTTAGTACCTGAAAAACAGTGCCACAAGCAAGGCTGAGTATACTAATACTCAGCAAGACTGACCCGTCTCCGGATATAACATAGTCCGATAACTAGACATGCAAGCTTTTTGGTTGGTAGGGTTTGTTTGCCAAAAATGCCGCTAAGTGTTGATCCTTAATTTCAGGTTTTACTTAGCTAGATTCTAGTAGAATTAACCATTCTAAATTTGCAACTGACTCTACTCAAACATGGTAGAGCAACCATTTAATCAACCAACAGTATTTTCATCATCGTATTCCACTTGTTACTCTATGTGACCGAAATCATTAAGCAATCTCATGCCGTGAGAGGCGGACGATTCCGAATCGAATTTCAACCTGGCCAGGGGAACCTAGACCACACGCATGGGGATCGACTTCGCTCCCGCCCACGCTACTTTTCCCCTTTCTTTCCAGTCCGTGGATCCGGAACACCCTCCCCGACTACAGAGTCCGACCACTCTGCACCCGTACGTCGCGACATAAAAATAAACCCTACTTCTACCAGGAGGGTGCGAGATCGTTCCACTCGCCGGTCCAATCAGGTACTTAAGCTTACCGATTACCATATTTCTCGGTATGTGGCTAGTACTTTCAAACGCTTAGCGAAATGAGCCACACACCGCGACCTTAGCCATTTTTTACTACACCAGCGGGGTATCACAACTACACAACCCCGCTCGTTGTCCTTACATTTCAACAGGAATTAAAGTCGGTACAATTCCTATTTGCTCGCGAGAGGCAGGAAACCACTCGACTTCTATCGTACCTATTTAGCATGGCAACTAGTCGATAAAAAGATCCGGTATCAAACATAGGTTCCTATGGATCATGCATCTAGGGTTTTCGATCAACGCCTAGAGAACTTAAATGCAGAAAACCAACTATTACCATACATTAATAAATAGATGGCAGAATGATAATTCGGAAAAATAGTGGGATTATGCTCCGGGGCTTGCCTTCTTGGGCACTGTCAGGCAGAAAAGCTTCTGGGGCTTGGCCCAGGTCTTGGGACAAGTTAGTACAGTTCAGATTAACCTCCTGCTCCGCACGAGAGTCCGCGGGCACCAGTTCGTAGTCTCCGTCCGCGAGGTTAACCGTTTCTATATGCAATGCAAGATTTTGAGTTATTCAGGGATATAATTTCTTTCCTTCACAATAAAGTTGTAGTCCATGAAAGTTAATTTAGTGATGATTTCACATTTCATTGCATGGGCAATCGTTTATAGAGTAGCAAACATAACTACGGTCATTCATGAATGAGTGGGGTTTTGGGTTTTCATTTTTACTTTCAACACATAGCATGCTTTCATTATTCCTTAACAACACAACTACTAAAAAGCTAGTGATGAAACACTAAAGTAACTCAGATTCAAACTTGAACATTCAGGGTATAAATTTCAGCATCTACCATAGAGCAAGAACTATAACTATTCATGCAAATGGATTACTCTAGTTACTTCATCTTTTTGTACAGAATGTTCAACATGGATTCTGGTGCTACAAATTTTATGCAAGCAACTTCAAAGCATAAACTCAGTACTGAAATTTTTCCAGATTTTATACACTTATATAGCAGAGGTGATAAAAAGATTAAAAACAGCAAGCCATTAACAAAGATTAATTCTACAGAAAGTTTTACTAAGGATTTGGTTCTCAAATTTTTACCAGAGACTAGTCCTGAGTTAAACATACTCCAGAAAATTTTTCAAGATTTAACTCACTATGATAAATTAGTTATTCAGTTAACTTAACATGAGTTTGCATGAATTTCTCAAGATGCATTCGACCAGTATTGCATCTGAAATTTTTATCACAGGTAGAACATACTCTAAACAAGATTATGCCCAAAAATAATGATCAGAAACATTGTAGATTACTCAGAACAAAAATAGTAAATCTAGCCCTAAGATGTTAAGCATGATTATTCGACAAAGCCAAACCCAGTAACTGCAGCTCAAATTTTTTTTGACAGGAACACAGAGCTAAAAAGAGACTCCAGAAATAAACATGGATTTTTCTGAGCACAAGAACTATATATAAGGAATTAAGTTGATTAAACAAGCATAAATCATGGTATATAGCAAAAGAACTCTAATAAATCTTAAATTTAGATATTAACAGTGTTTTAGTTTTACATGCACGCAGTAAAAATTCCAGGGCAAGTTCATGTGCATATTTTCCAGAATTAAATCGAGAAAGCTAACAACAGATTAGAGAATCTTGATTGTTCCAACATGATAACTGTTTTGGGTTGGTGTCATCTTTTTACTGTGATATTAAAATTCCATTAGTGATAACATATCCAAAAATCAAAGTCATTTGATGAGCAGAACTTCATGAACATGCATAAGGTGGTTTTATTAATCTTTTCCCTAGATTAAACTTGGTTGAGTTTATGCAAAAGTGAATGTTACAAAATTTGTAGATCTTGATACAAGGATTCCAGATCAGTTGAGTTTGCATTTTTCTGATTTTTCTGTGATTTGTTTCGCATTTTAGAAGTTCACTGGTATACACTGTAAAACTTGCAGAAACACCCTTAGACGAAAAAAACAAATTACAACCGGGTCTTTCGCCGGCCTTCTCCGCCGTGGCATCTTGCCGGTGGTGTTCTGCGGTGCAGGGCTTACCGGGGCTGCCACGGGGAGGCGCGTGGGGGAGAAAGGATCGAGGAACACCTACCCTGGTCGACGTTCGAGCGTTTGGAGCACAGGTTCAAGCTCGTCGGCGTTGATGGCGGGTCGGTTGTTCGGTTCGCCGGTGCTGGAGGCGAAGGAGGGCTCGGGGTAGGGGAACAAGGCGCGCACGAGCACCGCGTGAGCTCGTGGATGCTTCTGGGGTAGCTGTCGGGCTCGGTCTTCCCCGGAGCTGGCCGGTCCGCGGTGAGCCTGAGCTCGCCGGCGGCGGCGCAAAAGGGGAACGGCTTCGGGAGGGGGTTTGGATTCGATTCCGCGCGCGTGGAGCTTAACTGGGAGGTGGCGAAGCCGCTGCGGTGGTCGGAGGGGGCAATGTGGGGCTGGGCTAGCCGGTCCGCGCGAGCTGGATCTCGGCGGCCATGGCGGAGCGGCGGGAGGAGGAAGAAGGGGAAGAAGGGGCGCGGCTGTGGGGTTCTGGGGGTCTTTATAGGCCAAGGAGCTACTGGGGGAGGAATGCAGTGACTGGGGGCGGTTGATTTGGTCCTGGGCGGCTCGACGGCGAGCAGGGTGGAGGAGGTAGCGGCGCTGCGCCGGCCGGGGTGTCGTGGCGGCTCGGGAGCGGCCTGGGACGCGTGTGCGCGCGAGGAGGTGCCAAGGGGTGGGCCAGGTGGCGTGGAGAGGTTTCCCCGGGTCCATTTGGCCGAGGGCGCGCGGTGGACGAAGTCCACCGGCGGCGTACGGCAGGCGGCGGCTGAAACAGAGCAAGCCGGGAAAGAGAGATGGAGGTAGGGGCTCTTTTGCGATTTCTGAAAATTTCAGGGACCTCTCGGTAAACAAAAATTATCTCCTACTTGGAGGGCTCAAATGGAAAAGTGTTGAATACCATTTTTGCATAACTTTTCAAGATCTACAACTTTTGTGTTATGCAAATTTTCGTTTGAAACTCACATTTTGAACTATTGGTACATTTACATATTTGCACAAAAGGACTTTAGTTTTAATCAGTTTTTGACTTGATTTTGGCTGAAGTTCAATTGAGCACATGTCAATTGAAATACCTCTCATGAGCCAACAAAAATTTTGTGCACATTTTTGAATTAAAATTTGAGTAGTTTTTCACTCCTTTCTCTTTTTCCTTTAATTTCTTTTGTATGATTTGTATTTTATTTGGTCCTTTCTCTTTGAATTAGTTTCCCAAATTTTTCTTTTAACTTTCCCTAATGTGTATTGATTGGATTTCAAAGTATTGACACCTGAGGTGTTACAGATAAGGCTCAGGGCCCACCTGTCAGTCACCCAGAGGAAGGTGGACCCGGAGAAGCACCACCTGGGGTCGACCGAACCTAGACAAGCACCTGTCTTGGTGCAGCTCGATGTGGCGTAGCCCCTACTCATCCTTATCCCGGGGAGATAAGGTTTCCATATTAGATGAGGATCAAGGGGGGAATATTCCTAGGATCTCCACTCCCACAAGGCACCTGTGGCAGAACCACCTGAATTACCCCGGCTCAAGTGCGCTGGTTATCACCATAAAGGCAACACCGACTCAAACGCACTTCAAACGGAACAATTCTTGGTGTGTCGGGTAACGTCCCGATACAACCACCGGATCTCGGATCGAACAAGCATACCTTGCACGAAGGCGAGTCCAGAGATATTACAACCATATATTTTACAACACAGGCACAGTAGTTATTACAACAAGTTCAAAGTATTATTATAGGTCCAAACTCAGTAAAACATTATACAAAACATAAGTTTAAAGTTCAGAGTTAAGCAGCAGAAAGAAAATACGACAGCTACAATATGTCGCAAAAGTATACCAAGCTAGCCCAAGTAAGTATCACTCGTCGGGGTCATTGCCGGCCGGAGACGGATCCCACTCTACGGATCAGCCAGGGGGCAAAGACTTAACCGTCAACGGATATACTTAGTCCACTTAGCTAGACTATGCAGGGTTCTGTAAGGCTCTGGTTTTTCTTTTGCTGAAAAGCAATAAAGAGTAAGTCCTTAATTTCACATTTTAGCTTTCAATATTCTAGTTGATTAACCATTCTAAGTAAGCAATTATTTCTAATTAACCATGGTAGAACTTTAGTCAAACATCAAGATTGATCATAATAACATTGCTCTTATTACTCTGTGTGGCAAAGGGATCAAGTAGTCTCAATATCCGCGAGAGACGGACGATTCGAATCGGATTTCCAACCTTGCAAGGTAAACCTATCACACACGTTTGGAAAACCGTCAGGTCGTTCCCAAACAACTGTTGACCTTTCATTCCGGCTTGTGGATAGGGTCACTCTCCCCGACTACAGGGCACCAACTTCCTCCCTGCACCCGTGGTGTTGCGCAACATAAACATAAAAACCTATCTCTAAGAGAGAGTGAAAGGTATATCCACTCACCGGTCCGATCAGCTACTAGGCTTACCGCGTACCATATTTACGGCATGTGGCTAGTACGTTCAAACACTTAACCACCGCTACCACACACCGCGACCTTAGCAGAATTCATCAACACAGACGGGGTTTCACCCAAGGTCATGATATCGAACATGACCCCGTCCGACGTCCTTATAGTGATTGCAGATAAAAGAAAACAAGCAACTCCTATTAAGCTCGTGAGTGACAGGCAATCACTCGACTTTTACCGGACCTATTGACATAACAATTACTCGAACTCAAGTCTAGTGTTCAGTACATCCTAGGATCATGCATCTAGGGTTTCAATTCAAATCCTAACAACTGTAAATGCACAAGTAGTATATAAAGTGTATAATTTGAAATACTGGGTTTATGTCCGGGGCTTGCCTTCGCGGTAGTCACTGGCTAGCTCAGCCTTGGGCTCTTCCGGACTTTGGTCCGGGTCTTCAGTTAGTGTAGCGGTGTTCACATGGGCTTTTTGTTCACCTTCTTCGGACTTCGGGATCAGCTCGTACGTCCCGTCCGCTAGAACAGTCGTATCTATATGTGACGCAAGAAACGATATTACAATCATACACACTTCACAATAAAGGTGCAGTCTACGAATTAGCAAGCATAACTTAGCATATGGTCAATCGTTTATAGAGTAGTTATTTAACATGTCTTACTATGCAAAACAACATGATTAACCTCACAAGACAACTTGATTATCTTCACAAAGTAAGTTTTAGTTAGTTCATATAGCAAATAAATCATGGTTTGCTAAGAAATAAGTAAGTCAGCACACAAACAGCATTTAAACTCAGAAAATTACTTCAAACAGGAAGTACAGAGGGCAATCTATCCTGTAAATTTCATACCATTTCATGCAGTCAATTATTCAAAATAAAACATTTACTCAGACAGCACCTAGAAAAAGATTAAATTCTACAGAACAAACTACAACACTTACGAAGCTCAAAATTTCTCATCGCAGGCTTCATATTCTTAAGAACGTCCTATAAATGTTTTAGAATTTATCTAGGTATAAAACAGAAGTAATAATTTTGACAAATTTAAACCACATATGGCGAAACTAATTAGTACCGAAAGTTCTATAATGTTTCTGGATCCTAAATTTTACAGACGTGAACATATGACCAAAATAGAGTTCCACAAATATTCTCAGATTTTCTAAGCAAAGAAACTATTTATCACAATTAAAGGCTACTTGACAAGCATTAAATCAAATAAATAGCTAAACAAATCTAAAATTTCTCAAACTTGCTCAACAGCAAGGCTTTAGCGACATCATGCATGGAAAAAGTTTCACACTCAGAACTTTGATATTTCTACCAGCATAAATACATTAGCAAAACTAGTAGATCTAGGAATCTTGAAACTTTGACCTAGTTTAATATGTCAAAAAGAGTTCAAATGTTTACCAGGTTCTAGTAATACTGCAAGACATATTCTAGCCAAAAATCACATGAAGTTACTAAGTACAACTGCTAGAACAATTAAAGACTATTTATTCTATTCTTTTTCTTGGATTAACATGCAGACCAAAAATGAAGATGTGTATGTAACAAAACTTGTAGGTCTTGTAACAAGGATTCCAAAACATTTGGATTTGTATTTTTTTTCATTTTTCTATGAATTTCTATGCATTTTCAAAGTTCAGCCTAGAAACAAAAGGAAAAGGATTTAAAACTTGCAGATAGGCCCCTAGAAGTTTTTTAATCCTAGCAGATAGGCCCTTGGCCGGAGTCAGAGCAGAGGGGGGGGGGTGTTGACCGGTCGATTCCGGCGGGGCTCGTCGGCGGCAGTGTGGGTGAAGGGTCCAGAGAGGTTCACCAGGTCAGGGCGCACCTGTGAGTGGGCTTGGGAGGCCGAGGTGATGGTCGGAATAGTGTTGTCAGTGGTGGAGCAGTTCGCGGTGGCAAAGGGAAATGGCGGCGAGGGTGCTCCGACGGTCGAGGGTGGGGGAGGAGTGGCCGGGGAGCTGTGCGAGAGCGATGCAGAGCTAGGGGTGGGGTTTGTGCAGGCGGAGGAGGTCTGGAATGGCGGGTCGACGGTGAGCTCGAGCTCGCCGGCGTTCGGGTGGCTGGTGGCGGCGTTCTGGGGTTTTGGGGCAGGGAACTGGTGAGAGAGCGAGAGGATTGGGTTGCGGGGCTGCCACTGGTGCTGAAGCGTGTGAGAGATGGGGAGCCAGAGCTCTTCCCCGAGCTGGCCACGGCGACGGCGAGGTGGCGGCCGCGGAGCTCGACTCGGGTGGCGTGGCGATGGGAGGAGGGATCCAGCGCGAGGTGGAGTGGGGCCAAGAGGTTGCGGAGGTGCCGCGTGTGGCGGTGGAGCAGCGGAGGTGGCCTGTGGCCCTCCTCGGGGGCGGGCGGCGCCTCTCTGCACCGGCGGCAGAGGAAGAGAGGTGGACTATTTTGCAATTTCTGAAAAGTTCAGGGGTCCTACTGTAAAACAAAAATAACTCCTAAACTAGGGCTCAAATGAAAAAGTGTCCAACATGAAAGTTGTTCAACTTTTCAAGATCTACAACTTTAGTGTTGTGTAAAAATTGATTTGACCAAAGGTTAAAGAGTTATTTTGAAAACATAGAAAGGATTTTGAATTTAATGGACTTTTGTCTTTTCCAAAGCAAATTCACCTTAAATTCAGACTGAAAAGTAAAATTCCCTGCCAAGTAATGATTACACTAAATTTTACAAATAAACCCTCCACAAAAGCAACATTTGTCCATCCTATTCAAATTAAACTATAGGAAGGTCCTTGCATTAAATCATATTTACACATTTAGCCTTATATTTTTAAAATAAGACTCTTGTTCAAGCAAAGTAAGCACATGATGCATAAAATAATTGCAGTTCTACTGTGCAGACACCTAGGGTGTCACAGCCTTCCCCCTAAAAGGAATCTCACCCCGAGATTATAGAAAGATTAAGGACGGAAAGATTTGGTACTTGGATTTGTTCTAAGAAAGTTAGGAAAATTTCTTTGGAGATAAGTTTCAGTCTCCCAAGTGGCTTCTTCCTCAGTATGGTGATTCCACTGGATTTTGTACATTTTAGCTCTCTCCCTTCTGGTACTTCTTTCTTTGGTGTCAAGAACTCTGATTGGATACTGTTGGCGCTCCTAAAGTACACCTTTTATCCCTTGTTTATCCTTGATAATGGCATGAATTTAATATCAAAATCACTAACCGTCCTAACCCCGGCCTAATTATTGGTCATTTTCACACTTGCACATATATTTTGGAGGAACTTCGTTTTTGCAGGTTTTTGGCCTATTTTGAAGCATGAAATGACGAGGCCCGTGATCGAGTACTAACACGGAGAAAGACGAAGGCCAAAGCCCAAAGGAAGGACCAAAGCCCATGTTGATTCGAAGCCCATTCACGCACATCCATCCTCCAAGAGAGCCCAAAGGACCAAGCCCACGAAGATGAGATCAAGATACTTCGGGATTAAGCAAAGCAAATGAAGTTTTAAGGAATGATTCCTTATCCTATCCTTTCCTCGAAGATATCTCCAAGATAACGACGTCCAAAGGGGTGCAATTGTGAAGGACAGAAACTCTAGAAGATGCGAGGAGTCTACACGTGAAAAATGAGACCGAGGCGAGCCCGAAAAGGGGTAGGCCGGCCGGCCTAGGCCTATGGGGCTGGCCGGCCCAGGCCGTTTTCGAGTCGGTTTGGCCTCCCCTTCAACCGGTGGCTTCCTCGGCTTATAAATAGCTCCCACCTTATTCAACTCGAGCCATCCATCCAACCAGAACTCGACGAAAACCTAGGGCCAAGACCGGAGGGAGACGACGGCTGCCGCAAGTCTTTGAAGTTGTCTAGGAGATGGCTTAGGCCATCCCTAGCCACCATGGCCTCCCTGCGTGGTTGTGTCATGGTGGAGTTCATGAGCTAGTTGGAGTTGTCAATGGTGTATACGCGGTGGTGGCGATCCAAACGAATCTATTATGTGAGTAATGTCTTCATGTCATCCGATCTATTTAGCGATCATGTCTCTCCTCTTTCGATTTCGTTCTTGCTTTGGGTGCGCTTATTCCTAGATCTATTCTCGAGATAGATTGCATGGGGTGTTCTTGTAGCTATGGTGGCTAGGAGTTCATACCGGATCTACCCAAAGGGGGTTCGACTTGCTTCAGGGTATCCCGTTGAAAAGGGGGGCGTCGTGACAGGCCGTCTCCACAGAGTAGGTTGGGTATCGAGGGATCGGATTGGAGGTTTTGATTTAAAGAGGCTTTGGATGAGATGCATGTTGAGCTTACTCGTTTAGCTAGAACTACAACTAGAATGCGTGTGATAGGTTTAGTCATGCCTTCGGTCATGCTTTATCCTTACCGATGTTCATGGATGAGATCAACCTTCGTACATCACTCATATCTATCAAAGGTTCACCTTTTATATGCAATTAATGCTTCATGTTAGGATAGATCCGTTAGATTAGATGGAAAACCCTAGTAAGTTCATTGTCGATCCACGGATTGATAAACCTTGGGGGAATACTCTAAGGGAAAAGCTACCACGAACCGTGCGCTTGCGGTATACAAATCGGGGGCGTTAGTGAACGTCAACAAGCTTTTCTGGCGCCGTTGCCGGGGATCAGCAATTCGAACCCTAGGGCGATCTATCTAATTTTTTGGGCTAACCCTAAATTTTATTATTGCATATACCCTTGTTTTCTTGTTCGTGTCCTTGAAAGCAGGTGGAAAAAGCTAGACACCAAACTTGGGCTTCGAGAAGTCCACAACCCGCTCCAACAAACTTCGACAATCGACGACAAGACGATCGAGGAGTTCTCGACATCAACATCGAAAACCCTAGATCCACTTCGACAAGATGTGAATAACATCATGTTTCGCTCTTTAGTGGTAGGTGCTAACTTTTGTTAGTGGCCCAGCATCCGCTATCAAGTCCCCACTCCCTAAAGCAAAAGATGATAAATAAGGTACGCCGCCGTATCAATTGATTTTAAATACTAATGTTTTTGGGAAGATTTGTTTGCTCAAGCAATAGGTATGAAGCATGTCCGAAAAGAAAATCGTGCGATTGGATCATCATCATCTATGAAGTGTCGCTGTTGTGATGAGTTTTTCGTCCAAGATCAGATATGTGCCATGAGGAAATAATAGATTATTATGAAGTTCTGTCAAGCCTTCTTTCCAACGCATCAAAAATCGTTAATTTTGGAGATCGGTGTGAAGAGTTATGGAAAGATCTTTCAACGCTGCGTGTTCTGAAATCTCTCGGGACGAAGCGTAGCACCGGAGTAAAACAAGCATAACTTTTTCATCCGAGGTCCAATTTGGGTAAATGACCACTTGTTGGAAACATGATTTGATGCACCTCACAATGAGCTTGGAGTTTGGTATATGTTCTGCACTGGACAAAGGAGCAATTCAATGAAGGAAGGTGCAGCAGCAAACAACGGAGAAAGTGATGACGACGTCAAAGGATGATTGGAAGGCCGAGTGCACAAAAGATGATGATTTGAAGTTGACCAAAGCTGGAGGCAACAAGATTAGAAGAATCATGACACCACCTATCTTCTCCAGTGGGATGCTCGATATACTTCTAGTCGAGTGATGCTATCAAGGAAGAAAACCGCTCAGATCATCAACACAAAGCACGGGAGCCTCCACTAATCCCGATACCTTGGGTAAATCAAGAATCATGGAGAAGACACATCATTGAAGCCATGCTATGTGCTGGTAAATCAATGGTGATGACCTTGAAGCCAAGGACGCACGACAAGACGCTCTAAAGACCACATGATTGAGATCATTGACATCTTCGGATGAATTCACAAGAAGATACTATTCTCATCAATATTCTGCTCGACCTCAGAAGAAAATTGCAGTATATTTTTGGATATTCAAAAGCTCCACGAAGTTCCGATTCCAACAAGTCAAGAATGAAGTCAATCGAAGTTTCCCACAAGAAGTTATGGCCAAAACATCGAAAGTCGTGCACTCTGAAATTTTCTGGACAGCACGCAGCGCTAAAGTAAAACGGTCATAACTCTCTCGTTTGGACTTCGTTTAAAGCGAGTGACCACTCGTTGGAAAGGTAATTTCATAAACTTTTCAATAGAGCTATATTTTAGTATATGTTCTGTTGAGTATACAGGATGGATTCCACAAAGAAGAGGCAGGAGCAACGTGATGAGAACAAGATAGAGAAGATGACGATGATAACAATGAAGGCGAGCTTGGGCGATGTTTTCATCAAGCGTACATGACAAAATTTCGAGCAGAGGATGAACCCCATTGACATTGGCAAATGAAGGCACAAGCGGTCGACCTTGGACAAACGAGGATGTTGCAAACAAACCACGACAGATTACAAGAGCGCAACATTCAACACATGGAGACGTGAGAAGCAAATCACGATGGTCCACGAGGAGTGCATCAAGATGACATCTCGCACAAAGCACCACAACTCCAGTGTGTATGAAAAAGCTCCGAGGCTAAGGTATACACTGAATTCTCAAGCTTCTATTGGTTTTGTTGATAATCTTTAAAAATCTCATGCTCGAACCAATAGTCGGAATGAAAGTTTAAATTCTATGCCTTGTTCTTTTCATGATCATAGGCTAGAGTTTCTTGAGAATGTTGATTTCATGCTTAAAGAACCTCTGCCTAATAATGAGCGCCGCGCTATGCAAGAAACACATACCGCATTTAATTACACCATGCCTTGTTGATGAAATTTAATTGAGGATGTGATTATGTTGCATATGTTTACAAATAATTGCAAATCTCGATCTTGTTTTGCGCTTGGTCAAGCTCATGACCCTAAAAGAGCACATGTCGGGAGAAGCCCGAATTTCACTAACCATGCAGGACATGAAACTCAAATGATGAGGAGGGAAACTGTGCTCAAAATTTTGAACACCATCATCAACATCTTCAAGTTTCAAGAACGGACGTCGCTAAGCCTCATAAATTTTGTGCACAAGTCCAGAGATTTACAATGCAAGAAAGTTGAATATTCAGGATCTCCATCAAGTCCTCGGTTCAACGCATCCATGATCGATACAATTGAAGACCCACGGGGGGAGCTATGTCTCAAACATCGGAGATGCACGTGCTGAAATCAGCACGAGGCAGATTGCAGTAACGGGAAAAAGGGACATAACTCCCTCAATTGGAATGCGTTTTGGGCAAATGAAGACTTGTTGGAAAGAAGATTTCATGCACCTTGCATTGGATCAATTGTTTGGTGCAATTCCCAATCTGGACAGAGAGAAAAATTCATGAAAAGAAAGGTAGCGACGAAGGACAACAAAGAAGGAGGTGACGATGATGTGAGCGACGATTGGGCAAGTTTTCCATTAAGCGTGATTGATCATGTCCAACATGGGAAGTGGAATAAGAGCTGCATGGAACACCTTCACCTCTTGCATGAAGGACCATGGCTTCGCATCAATGAGAAGGTATGTAAGAAAGTCGAGCTCTATGACTCTAAATGAAGCGCTTTGCGGGAGGCAACCCGATCTTTTATTTTATATATATTAATATGACCATCTACATTGCACTCTTTAATCGGAATATCAAGTAACATTGTTACCATTGCTCTAATAAAAACCACAACTTCATGTTGTTCATTCTAAATGTTATTGAGGGAGCACTTTGTTATTTGATTTTGGGAAACTTGTAGACCTTTTTGTGTGCCTATTAGTGTTTTGAGTCTTTTTAGAGAGAAATATGAAGTGTTGCACCACCCTTTGATTCTAAACTTGTGGGTAATTAACTTAGGCTAACTTTTTGTTTTGTTTTAGACCACCTCATCATGTCATATCATTTTGTTCACCCATCCCGTGTTGCATTGCATACCATGTTGTTCGTCTCACCCTTGTATTGCATTGCATGTTGCATTTAAAAAAAACCTTTTCTAAAAACATTGACTAGCCTCGCTTTTGAGATCCTAAAACCCTTAGGAAAACCACTCATGGAGCAATCCTAAAACCATAGGGTATGTTTTTCATTCAAAAAATCTAACTTTTGTTTCTCTCTAGTTTTTTTTTAAACCACCTTAGATAGAATTTCTATACCCAACACTCTCTCTCTTCAAAATTTTTGTTTTAAGCAAAAAATATAGGAAACCCATAAACCTACTTCTAAAACCTTGTTAGCTCGGTTGCTTGATCCTTTTTCGATAAATAACCTTTTTCATTGACAAAAGCCTCACTTCTTATGAAGTGCCGCGAAGGCTTTTTGTCACTTTTAGCAATTGTTTTTGAATAAACTAGTTGTGGAACAACATCGAAAGGTTCTTTCAACCTTGCTAACACTTGTTTTTGCTAACTTTGCATTTGCACTTTGCGTCCATTCCATTGTTCATGCACTCATTTTGCTAGCTTGGTCTCAACTTTATTGATGAAAGCTTTCATATCCATGTGTAATGCTTCACGTGAGCATTTTCCTTTTTGCAATCTTGTGTAAACATGGTGTTTAGACATGATTGGAAACCATCATCATTTAGTTACCAAGTTATGAGGTTGCATTTGGTTGGTTTATAAGCTTTGCAATGCGCTTTATTTTTTTCTTGTGCTATGAAGGCCTACTGATCTTGGGATAGACATGGTGTTTTGACCTTGGTTAAATAAGTCTTTGTGGCTATGGAGAAGTTTGGCAATCTAGTTGTAAACATGGTGTTTAGAACTAGGTGTAAACATTGTCTTTGTTTATATACCTTCCTCTTATTTGCGTTTACACTAGCACACACGTACACTCACTAGTTTCGCTAAGCTAGCTTTGCCACAAATTGAGATCTTAGGAATGGTAGGTTTGTTGGCATTTGTTTCTACTCCCGACCATCACCCCGGGGGTAGTGTGTGTTTAAAATGTTTTGCAGGCATGAAGAAGCGCTCCCATGAGTTCAAGACCAAAAGAATTTCAATCAAGATCGTCAACATCGTCAAAACCCGAGAAGGACGCAGCTGTTTTCATCAATTTGAGAACATGTTCAGAGCTGTACAAGAAGCAAAAAGTTGACATTCAGAAGCTCCATCAAATTCTCATTCCAACGCATTCAAGATCAATGAATTTTAAGACCTGTACAAAGAGATATGGCAAGAATATTGGACGTTGCACGTTCTGAAATTCGTCGGGACAGATTGCAGCGCTGGGATAAAATGGACACAACTCTCTTGTTCGGAATCTATTTTGTGCGAATAAGGACTCGTTGGAAAGGAAAATTCATGCACTTCGCAATGGAGTAATGTTTCAGTACAGGTTCTGTTCTGGAAATTGAAAGAAAAATTCATGAAGATGCGGCAGCAATGAGACAACGAGGAATTGAAGGTGGCGACGACGATGTGAAGCAATGATTGGGACCATGACTTAGTACAAGAAGAAGTTGAAGGAAATTGAGGCAACAAAGGTGAAGACACATTGAAGATGATATTCATACGCATGAGGGAAGGACTTCAAGAATTTCAAGATGGTCCATCTTCTCCTTCCACGCCTAGCATCATGCTAAGCATGGGGGAGGATTTCGTGGACAAGGAAGAAAGATCTCATGGAGTAAGATAATCACAGTTGCCACAAGATGCTCATGATTCTTCTTCCATGCTTAGCACAATGCTTAAGTATGGGGGAGGCCGCACTATAATTCATTACGAGCATCGAGAAGGACGGTAATTCTTCCTCAACTCTTTTTTTTTTCTAAATGCATGTACATATATGCCTTCAACCATAGATGCAACCTTTGTATATCTCTCCCTATAATAACATGGCTACTAGGAGTACAACCTAGTTTTGTTTTTGTTTTCAATAAGTGTAGGATCGCCATCACCTTGAGCTCACCACGATGATATTCTTATATGCTCTTGCTTATGGAAAAGTGATGAAAGTTGCTGCTTTGTTTTACCTACGCTATGTTGTATATGACTTGACCATTTGCTCTCAATTAAATGGAATTAAAATGATTAAATACCGGCTCTTTTATTTGTGGAGGTTAAATGACTAAATTCTAAACCCACATATTATATGTTGCTCTTTGATTTAAGTCTACGGATGACCTTACACCTTATGTTGTTTAATTTGAAAACTTAATTCCTATGCTATCTACATTTGTGAATCTCTTGCAAAGTTCTACCTACCAAAGCCTATAGAAGCATATTCTTTCATGATGAAACCTTTAGATTGCAAACATATATTTTGATGAGTTGGATTAAGATTGATTTCTTTGGTATGAGACTAAGAAGCTGGTCATTCCGTTCTTTTTGTGTAACCTTCTTTCTGCTAGCCTATCTATCCATGCATTGTGAGTTTCCACTTCGGGAATTTTGCAAACCTCGCTGGATATCCACCCTAAACCAAAAATATCTTTTTGTGATTACCTCCTTGACCACAACCCAATTTGAGTATGGATTATCATTTCGACGGAATCAAAAGAATCAAGGGCACTATATAAAGAAAAGTTTTGGGAGACAAGGCTCCCCGGAGATACTTTGATGCCTAATAGAATCGCGACTTGGCTTTGGGTTTGCTTTGCTCTTGCATGGTTTACCTAGAGTACATCAACTATCGTGTTCTTGTTGTTCGTTACCAATTATCCTCGTGTAGTGACAGTATGCGGGAGGGAAAGGTTTTGATCCTGGAACACACCTTCAAGCGGATTTACGAAGAAGAAGGTGAATTTGAGATACTTACCCTAGCTAGTTGGTTCTCCCACTATTCATACTCGAGGACGAGCATTCGTTCAAGCATGGGGGGATGGCTGGGTAAGTATTCTATGTTATCAAAAGTTCTAAGGAGCAAAAAAGAAAGAAAAATGAAAAAAGGGGAGAAAAGAAAAGAAAAAAAAGAGAAGAATAAAATGCTCCTTAGTTCTTTTTGGTTTCATTAATTTTCCAAGTTACTTTGAAGAATTATTCCATACTCAAATCTTCCAACCATGTGTAATCCGATAACGAGAATTTCATTTGTGTCTCGGGATCATCCATTTGCCACTTGCACATGTCCACCTATCTAAATGTGTGTGTTTCATCTTTCTTCCTCTCCAACATTACTTTCCAATAGCCTTTTTGACTAGTCTTGGTAATTCCATTAGATCTCTCTCTTAGTTTGATAATATTTCAGATATAATGTTTTGCTAGGATTGTTTTTACCTACCAAGCTCCACATAAGCATTCCACTTTTATATATGAGTAGAATAGGTTGAAAACATCTAATGTAGGCTTGAGCGACTTGATGAGATGAGTATTTCCATGATCTTTTGCAAGAGAACCTCACTTATGTTTGATATGCATTCTTTTGAAAACTCTTCACGATGAAACAAGGTAAAGGTTTGAAGTTCGCTTAAGTTTGAGAGCATTGCATTTATCTATTATTGTGGCTTGTTCTTTGATTGCTAGTCTATCTTCCATAATGAAAAAGTAGCCGGTCAAAACATGAACTTAAATGCTAAATACTTGAGAGAGCAATATGTCTTGTTATGTATGACTAAGTGCAGAGAGGACATTGAGGGGCAACGCTGATTTCTTTATAAGCAAAGCTCCTGGACTTACTCGAGGACGAGCAAGGTTTAAGCATGGGGGGAATGTTGGCGCTCCTTAAGTACACCTTTTATCCCTTGTTTATCCTTGATAATGGCATGAATTTAATATCAAAATCACTAACCATCCTAACCCCGACCTAATTATTGGTCATTTTCACACTTGCACATATATTTTGGAGGAACTTCATTTTTGCAGGTTTTTGGCCTATTTTGAAGCATGAAATGACGAGGCCCGTGATCGAGTACTAACACGGAGAAAGACGAAGGCCAAAGCCCAAAGGAAGGACCAAAGCCCATGTTGATTCGAAGCCCATTCACGCACATCCATCCTCCAAGAGAGCCCAAAGGACCAAGCCCACGAAGATGAGATAAAGATACTTCGGGATTAAGCAAAGCAAATGAAGATTTAAGGAATGATTCCTTATCCTATCATTTCCTCGAAGATATCTCCAAGATAACGACGTCCAAAGGGGTGCAGTTGTGAAGGACAGAAACTCTAGAAGATGCGAGGAGTCTACACGTGAAAAATGAGGAGGCGAGCCCGAAAAGGGGTAGGTCGGCCGGCCTAGGCCTATGGGGCTGGCCGGCCCAGCCTGTTTTCGAGTCGGTTTGGCCTCCCCTTGACCGGTGGCTTCCTCGGCTTATAAATATCTCCCACCTTATTCAACTCGAGGCATCCATCCAACCAGAACTCGACGAAAACCTAGGGCCAAGACCGGAGGGAGACGACGGCTGCCGCAAGTCTTCGAAGTTGTCTAGGAGATGGCTTAGGCCATCCCTAGCCGCCATGGCCTCCCTGTGTGGTTGTGTCATGGTGGAGTTCATGAGCTAGTTGGAGTCGTCAATGGTGTATACGCGGTGGTGGCGATCCAAACGAATCTATTATGTGAGTAATGTCTTCATGTCATCCGATCTATTTAGCGATCATGTCTCTCCTCTTTCGATTTCGTTCTTACTTTGGGTGCGCTTATTCCTAGATCTATTCTCGAGATAGATTGCATGGGGTGTTCTTGTAGCTATGGTGGCTAGGAGTTCATACCGGATCTACCCAAAGGGGGTTCGACTTGCTTCAGGGTATCCCATTGAAAAGGGGGGCGTCATGACAGGCCGTCTCCACAGAGTAGGTTGGGTATCGAGGGATCGGATTGGAGGTTTTGATTTAAAGAGGCTTTGGATGAGATGCATGTTGAGCTTACTCATTTAGCTAGAACTACAACTAGAATGCGTGTGATAGGTTTAGTCATGCCTTCGGTCATGCTTTATCCTTATCGATGTTCATGGATGAGATCAACCTTCGTACATCACTCATATCTATCAAAGGTTCACCTTTTATATGCAATTAATGCTTCATGTTAGGATAGATCCATTAGATTAGATGGAAAACCCTAGTAAGTTCATTGTCGATCCACGGATTGATAAACCTTGGGGGAATACTCTAAGGGAAAAGCTACCACGAACTATGCGCTTGCGGTATACAAATCGGGGGCGTTAGTGAACGTCAACAGATACTCAGCATAAGATAGATCGGTTTCAATTTCGATATCTTGTGGTTTAATGATCTCAGTGGCCACTTTGATACACTTCTTGAGTTGAGAGATATGAAAGACATCATGAATGGCGGCCAACTGAGAAGGAAGACGGATTCGGTAAGCAACTAGACCACAAGTTTCGATGATTTCAAATGGTCCGATGTATCGGGGTGCCAATTTCCCTTTCATGCCGAAATGTTGAACACCTCTAGTAGGAGATACTCGCAGATATACGAAATCCCCTACCTTGAACTGTAAGGGTTCTCTTCTTTTGTCTGCATAACTTTTCTGTCTTGATTGTGCTACTTTAAGATTAGTCTGGATAACTTTGATTTTCTCTTCTGCCTCAATGACTAGATCTGGCCCAAAGACTTTGCGTTCTCCGGCTTGTGACCAACTCAAAGGAGTTCGACACCTTCGACCGTATAACGCTTCAAATGGTGCCATTTGCAAGCTGGATTGGTAACTGTTATTATATGAGAACTCTGCCAGTGCTAGGCATTTATCCCAGTTCTTGCCATATTGAATAGCACATGCCCTCAACATATCTTCAAGGATTTGATTGATTCGTTCAGTTTGCCCATCTGTTTGTGGGTGATAGGCTGAACTACGAATCAATTTGGTTCCAAGGGATTCTTGCAATTGTTCCCAGAAACATGCAATAAACTGCGCCCCACGATCAGAAATGATCGTCTTTGGAACTCCATGCAGACGGACAATCTGGTCGAGATAAATTTCTGCATACTTCTTGGCAGGATAAGTTGTATTCACAGGAATAAAATGAGCGGTCTTGGTGAGTCTATCAACGATTACCCAAATAGAATCATGCTTCTGAGAAGTGTTGGGCAAGCCAACAATAAAATCCATACTGATATCCTCCCATTTCCAGGATGGAATGAGTAAAGGTTGGAGAGTACCAGTGACTTTCAAGTGACTAGCCTTAACTCTTTGACAGACATCACACTCAGAAACATATTTGGCGATCTCTCTTTTCATTTGAGTCCACCAAAATTTTTGTTTAAGATCGTGATACATCTTGGTACTACCGAGATGAATAGAAAACTTCGATAGATGTGCTTCATCAAGGATTTGTTTTCTAAGCTGGTGATTCTTGGGTACAACAAGACGAAATTCAAACCACAAAACTCCTTTATGACCCACACGGAAACACTTGTACTTTGCTTCTCCCTGGGATAGCTTTTCCTTGATGATTTTGATACCTTCATCGTGTAATTGTGCCATGACGATGTTATCATGAAGTGTAGGCTCAACAGCTATATGGTTCAGACTTCCTTGAGGTACCCTTTCTATATTTAGTTTCATCATTTCCTGGCATAGAGTTTCGTTGAATGGCTCTACAGATAGACAATGGCATTGTGACTTGCGGCTCAGTGCATTCGCAACCACATTAGCCTTTCCTGGATGATAGTGCACTTCTAAATCATAGTCCTTTATCAATTCTAGCCAGCGTCTCTGTCTCATGTTGAGATCAGCTTGGGTGAAGATATACTTGAGGCTCTTATGGTCAGTGTAAATGTTATAATGAGTTCCCATAAGATGATGTCTCCAGAGCTTAAGAGCATGTATGACAGCTGCTAACTCCAGATCATGTGTTGGATAGTTCTTCTCATTATTTCGGAGAGCTCTTTATGCATAAGCGATCACCCGGTTGTCTTGCATAAGTACACAATCAAGTCCCGTACCAGAAGCATCACAATCGACATTAAAAGGTTTGGTACTGTCCGGTGTAGCCAGCACTGGAGCAGTAGTTAGTCGCGCTTTGAGAGTTTGAAAGGCTTCTTCACATTTATCATTCCAAATAAATTTCACTCCTTTCTTTAACAACTCCATCATGAGCTTGGCTATTCTGGAGAAATCAGGAATTAATCGATGATAGTATCCAGCTAAACCGAGAAAACTAGGAATCTAATGAACTGAAGTAGGAGGTTCCCAATCCATCACTTCTTGCACTTTAGCTGGATCAACAGATATACCTTCACTGGAGATAGTATGAACCAAAAATTTCACACTATCCAGCCAAAATTCACACTTAGAGAATTTGGCATAAAGGTGATGATCTCGTAATCGTTGAAGAACGATTCGTAAATGCTGAGCATGATCTTCTTCATTCTTGGAGTAGATCAAAATGTCGTCGATGAACACCACGATGAATTTATCAAGCTCCGGCATGAAGACTGAATTCATCAGGTACATAAAGTATGCCGGGGCAATGGTAAGACCAAAAGACACAACCAGATACTCATAGAGTCCATATCTGGTCGAGAAAGCTATTTTCGGAATATCACATGGCTTGATCTTTATTTGATGGTAACCAGAATGAAGATCAATCTTAGAAAAAATTATGGCTACAGCTAACTGATCAAACAAGATATCAATGCTGGGAAGATGATACTTGTTTTTAATAGTGACCGCATTGAGTGGTCGATAATCAACACATAACCTCAAACTGTTGTCCTTCTTCTTCACAAATAGGGCTGGACATCCCCATGGTGAAGCACTCGGACGTATAAAACCCTTGTCAAGAAGGTCTTGAAGTTGGATTTTCAATTCTGCCAACTCATTTGGAGGCATACAGTACGATCTCTTAGAAATAGGGGCAGTACCGGGTTGAAGCTCGATAACGAATTCGATATCTCTATCATGGGGTATTTCAGGCAAGTCATCTGGAAATACATCCGCATACTCACACACAATAGGAATATCTTCGATTTTAATTTCTTTTATGGCATATGCACAAGACTTGAAGCGCTCTCGTTGTGGCAGATAGAGTATGATGGCTCCTTGATAAGGTGAATCTATCTCAATAGCCCGGGAAGAGATATCTAACAGTACTTTGTGGCTAGTCATCCAATCCATGCCCAAAATAACATCCATGCCTTCTAAGTTCAAGAAGATCAAATCTGTCTTTATCAGTTTGCTACCCAACTCAATTGGCACGTGTCTAATGATTTGATTGGAAGCTATCTTCCCACCAGGGGTTGCTATCATGTAAGATCTCTTGGTATGACAAAAATTCAATCCTACCCTTGCTCCAAATTTGGCACTTATAAAACTATGAGTTACACTAGAATCAAATAATATGACTGTGGGTTTATTGTGGATAGAGAAAGTACCCGACATGACTGGTGCTCCTTCGAAATGCTCTGCAAGAGTAGTAAAACTAACTCACCCCTGTCGGACTTGCACCATTTGCTTCTTGCCCTTGCCCTTATTGTTCTGGTTGGAGTTCTGCCCTCGGTAAGACTTCTTGGGTTGCGGGCAATTCTTGGCGAAATGGGAAGTACTGCCGCAATTAAAACATCAATTGTCGCTGTTCCCGCGATTGAACTGTGGGGTATTTGGCCTTGGGCCAAACTGTTGCCGCTGCTGAAAGACTGGAGGTCTGAATCCTCCCTATTGCTGAGGTGGCCTAAAAACAAACTTGCCCATTGGGGCATTTCTCTGTGTAGCTCTTGGTGGAGTATTCTGCACCAGACGATACCTCGGTGGCTGAGCACTCGAGGGTCCCGTTGGTGCCTTTCACTTCTTCACGATACGGTGCGCGGCGATACAGTCTTCTTGAGTAATGGCCATTTTGACCAGCTCATTATAAGTATCTGGCTTAACAAGGTTCAAGCATTCCTTGAGCTTGGTGTTGAGGCCACGACGAAAACGGTCGCGCTTCTTGGCGTCAGTATCCGCATGACGGCCCACGTACTGGCACAAATGATTGAAGGCCTATGCATACTGAAGAACAGTGCGGGTCCCTTGATTCAAAGCTAAGAATTCATTCAACTTCCTCTCCATTAGTCCCTCAGGAATATTATGTGTCCTATAGGCATTCCGGAATTCCTCCCAAGAGATAACATGTCCAGTAGGCTGCATAGCACAATAGTGATCCCACCAAATGCGAGCGGTGCCACGAAGCTGCTGGGCGGCGAAATGAGCCTTGTTCGCATTAGCACAAGGTACTGTTAGCAAGGCGAACTTGGACTCAATAGTATGGAGCCAAGCATCGGCGTCCAATGGTTCATCAGTCCGGCTAAACAGCGGAGGTTGGGTACCAAAGAATTCCTGGTAACCCGCTGGTTGCTCATCACGTCCTCCACGCTGCTGTTGGCGTGGCGGATTCTGCTACCCTTGCACCAGCTGACGAAGCAATTCAGTTTGTATGGCCATTAGCTTGGCTAGATTCGGCGGTGGTGGCAGTGGCTGCTGAGATCCACTGCCAGTTTCACGGCCGAAGCCTTCGGGCGATCCGCGGGTATGACCAACCATTTGTAATTATGGAAGACATCCATTAGATACATTATCCTTGCTCCCAAAATCAATGGTATGTGCAATGATCATACATTGGATAGCAAAATAAAATCAGGAGAATTTAACAAAATGCGGTGTAACACAATATGCGTAATACACATTTGCTCAACCAACATAGCTCAAAATTGGTCAGCTGTTAGATAACTTCATACTCTACCATTTCGGTATTCAACTCCCGAAGCAAAACAGTAGGAAAGGTAACCTAAAAATTCACTTTTCGTCATTCTGTGCTATGCTGTTTTTCAACGGAGATCATGGTAGTGTTTTGACTATAAATATAGCTACACGATCCAAATAGGCTAAAATTTGGTGAACACCCAGTTACAAAATTTGCAACAACTTTGGTATTCATCAAACAGCCTAAAAATGCACAGATGAAGAGATAAAAATTCGGCAAGCAGAAAGGTCATGATTTCCAAACTGGTAGTCACTACTTATATTACATCCAAGGTAGTCTTTATATTATAAACCTAGCATCACACTTCCTTACCACATATGCTTACAACAAGTGGTACTCCTTCCTAGGGCTATTTTACAACATTTCATTCCCTATTTACATATACTACAACAAGGATGATCACATGCTATCTAGGACAATCCTAAGATGCCTAGAAATCGTCGAGGTTGCCCACAGACAAAGCACTGCCGGAGGATGAGTCGTCCGGCTGAGGGTTAGGCTCGGCAGGCGCGTGCTCGGAATCTATCTCTGAGACTCCCTCAATCTTCTCTGGGTCTTCTTCTGCTGCAGGCTCGGCTGGAACAACTGGGGGTATTGGCTGCTCATGGAGCATACCAATATGGTCCATAGCATCACCCAGCTCCATTTGGAGCTTGTGAACCTGCTCCTGAAGAAAAACAATCACCGTGTTGCGCTGCACTAGTTCAGCACCATGCTCCAGAACCTGAAGCTCGTACTAGGCAATGGCGTTATCTCTCCCAGCAACAGCCTCATTAAGCCCCTGAATCTGTGTGTCTCTCAGGCTAAGACCTCGCTGAAAACTCTGGGCCAAGTCTAATACCTGATCCATGTGCCTCTGCTGAAGGACCTGATAGCGGTACTGGGCATTCTTATACCTAATCACCGCCTGGATAGTCTCATCAGCCACATCTCCAGATAAGTGACCAAAGTGGGTGGTCCTGAAGAGCCACTCTGCATTGCCAGTATTGACTGCCGGGAATAAGCCATTAGGATAAGCGGCCACTTCATTCGGATGGTGCTCACAGAAGGTGGTAATAGCTTTGAGGGCTGTTGTCTCAAAAGCGTCCACAAGACGATATCCAACCACCTCAATCTCAATAGACGGCCAAGCCAAAGTGGGGTGCTGAGGAATGGTCATGGTGGCACTGCACTTCTGAACAACATCCTCAGAAAACTGTCGTCCCTTGTACCGGGGTGGTTCTGGGTAGTGGAAAATACGAAGAGTATCCCACAAAATCCTAGGAAAGCCCTCCCAGTACAGGCAATCACTATGAGAATATCCATCATCATCCCAGAAGATACTCGGAAGGTCCGCCATCTGAATAAAAAAGATTCAAATGTGATTTATATGATTATCTCAAGACTTCTCAAATAAAGCTTTTAAGAAGACTGTGGAAAAATGTGATTCTGATTCAAAAGATTATATGGTTTCACAAGACTTAGGAAGTGAACAAACCACAATTGGTACTGGTTCATCATTTGAGATTCTATGGAATGAAAAGATCATTATGACATCAAGATGGGGCTAAGGATGAAGGCATGACTCAATTCTATCTTTTACATCCAAGAAAGTCTAAGTGTTTCAACAAACATGCTCCTAATATGAAGTTTCAACTCAACTTACTGTTTAACCATACTAAGACATATACATGATGATCCATGCTAGAAATTCCTTAAAAAGGCTCATGTAACAAATTCAAATCCTAGGAATCAAATCGAACATCATCAAATTATTCATGCACGTTCTATTCGCCCTCACAAGATAAACAATTGCCAACTATTGTTGGGCTTACGCGGTTAGTATGGTGGCATAACATAGATATGTCTCTCCTTATAATATCTAGTCCATAAATTCTAACCGTTCTTAACTTATCGAACACGGTTAGTGTACCTGTAGAAGATTGACAGAACATATACATATATATATATATATATATATATATATATATATTGAACCTTTCATGCCAGCACTCATGAAAGCATTCCCATACATTACCGCTCACTATAGAAGCGGCATCAATGCGTCCAATACTGCATGGACAGTGCTCATACGCTACCGGGGCAACGTATTCACGGGTACTTTTACTCCCAATATAATCGACCGATGGTCAGTATATTGGCAGCAGCTCAAGTAGGCCACTGCTTGAGCGCAGCGTTCGGTTCGCATCGCCGACGGGAAGGTCAGTCTCCCTCAGCTGACTGAGTATACTTTTACTCCCAATATAGTCAACTAATAGTTGGTATATTGGTAGCACCTCAAGTAAGCCACTGCTTGAGGGCAGCGTTTGGCTCGCATCACCGACGGGAAGGTCAGACTCCCTCAGCTGACTGAGGATTCTTACCTTCTTACCTTAGCGTAGGTGCGTCGTTACAGAATTTAAAAGATTGATTGTGCACAAAAGTAAGGTTTGACAAAAATGTAAAGTGCTGGAAGTCAGATATAAATAAACCATAAGTAGATAGCCACCTAGTAACTCCCTTAAATTTCCCTAGGGCTTTACATTCTATGCACAATCCTTAACAAAACCAATGTAGTTTTATAAATACTTTGTTGCTCCAATTTTATACCGAAATTAATTTTTAAGGTTCCAACATCACTGGTGTACACTTGCAGCTCTGATACCAGCTGTGGCAGAACCACCTGAATTATCCTGGCTCAAGTGCGCTGGCCATCAACATAAAGGCAACACCGACTCAAACGCACTTCAAACGGAACAATTCTTGGTCTATTGGGTAATGTCCCGATACAACCACCGGATCTCAGATCGAACAAGCATACCCCGCACGAAGGCGAGTCCAGAGATATTACAACCATATATTTTACAACACAGGCACCGTAGTTATTGCAACAAGTTCAAAGTATTATTACAGGTCCAAACTCAGTAAAACGTTATACAAAACATAAGTTTAAAGTTCAGAGTTAAGCAGCGGAAAGAAAACACGATGGCTACAACACGTCACAAAAGTATACCAAGCTAGCCCAAGCAAGGTATCACTCGTCGGGGTCATTGCTGGCCGGAGACGGATCCCACTCTACGGACCAACTAGGGGGCAAAGAGCTGGGCCAAGTCAGACTAGCGGTCTGGTCCTCAAAACTAATACCTGAAATAGGATTCAACAGCAAGGCTGAGTATACTAATACTCAGTAAGACATAACCATCAACGGATATACTTAGTCCACTTAGCTAGATTATGCAGGGTTCTGTAAGGCTCTGGTTTTTCTTTTGCTGAAAAGCAATAAAGAGTAGGTCCTTAATTTCACATTTTAGCTTTCAATATTCCAGTTGATTAACCATTCTAAGTAAGCAACTATTTCTAATTAACCATGGTAGAACTTTAGTCAAACATCAAGATTGATCATAATAACATTGCTCTTATTACTCTGTGTGGCAAAGGGATCAAGTAGTCTCAATATCCGCGAGAGATGGACGATTCGAATCGGATTTCCAACCTTGCAAGGTAAACCTAATACACACATTTGGAACACCGTCGGGTCGTTCCCAAACAACCGTTGACCTTTCATTCCGCCTTGTGGATAGGATCACTCTCCCCGACTACAGGGCACCAACTTCCTCCCCGCACCCGTGGTGTTGCGCAACATAAACATAAAAACCTATCTCTAAGAGAGAGTGAAAGGTATATCCACTCACCGGTCCGATCAGCTACTAGGCTTACAGCGTACCATATTTACGGCATGTGGCTAGTACGTTCAAACACTTAACCACCGCTACCACACACCGCGACCTTAGCAGAATTCATCAACATAGACAGGGTCTCACCCAAGGTCATGATATCGAACATGACCCCGTCCGACGTCCTTATAGTGATTGCAGATAAAAAAAACAAGCAACTCCTATTATAGTGAGTGACAGGCAATCACTCGACTTTTACCGGTCCTATAAGTATAGCAATTACTTGAACTCAAGTCTAGTGTTCAGTACATAGGTTCCTAGGATCATGCATCTAGGGTTTCAATTCAAATCCTAAGAACTGTAAATGCACAAGTAAGTAGTATATAAAGTGTATAATTTGAAATACTGGGTTTATGTCCGGGGCTTGCCTTCGCGGTAGTCACTAGCTAGCTCAGCCTTGGGTAGCGGGTCTTCAGTTAGTGTAGCGGCGTTCACCTTCTTCGGACTCCGGGATCAGCTCGTACGTCCCGTCCGCTAGAACAGTCGTATCTATATGTGACGCAAGAAATGATATTACAATCATACACACTTCACAATAAAGGTGCAGTCTACGAATTAGCAAGCATAACTTAGCATATGGGCAATCGTTTATAGAGTAGTTATTTAATATGTCTTACTACGCAAAATAACATGACTAACCTAATAAGACAACTTGATTATCTTCACAAAGTAAGTTTTAGTTAGTTCATATAGCACATAAAACATGGTTTGCTAAGAAATAAGTAACTCAGCACACAAACAACATTTAAACTCAGCAAAATTACTTCAAATAGGAAGTACAGAGAGCAATCTATCCTGTAAATTTCATACCATTTCATGTAGTTAATTATTCATAATATAACATTTACTCAAACAGCACCTAGAACAAGATTAAATTCTACAGAACAAACTACAAAACTTATGAAGCTAAAAATTTCCCAGAACAGGCTTCATATGCTTAAGAACGTCCTATAAATTTTTCAGAATTTATCTAGTCATAAAACAGAAGTAATAATTTTGATAATATTAAACCACATATGGCAAAACTAACTAGTAGAGAAAGTTCTATAATGTTTTTGGATCCTAAATTTTACAGACTTGCATATATGACCAAAATAGAGTTTCCTAAATATTCTCAGATTTTTCTAAGCAAATAAACTATTTATCACAATTAAAGCCTACTTGACAGGAATTAAATCAAATAAATAGCTAAACAAATCTAAAATTTCTCAAACTTGCACAACAGCAAGGCTTTAGTGACATGCATGCATGGAAAAAGTTTCACACTCAAAACTTTGACATTTCTACCCGCATAAATACATTAGCAAAACTAGTAGATCTAGGAATCTTGAAACTTTGACCTATTTAATGATGTCAAAAATAGTTCAAATTTTTCCAGGTTCTAGCAACACTGGAAGACACATTCTAGCAAAAAACCACACGAAGTTACTAAGTACAACTCCTAGAACAATTAAAGTCTATTTATTCTATTCTTTTTCTTGGATTAACATGTAGACCAGAACTGAAGATGTGTATGTAACAAAACTTGTAGGTCTTGTAACAAGGATTCCAAAACATTTGGATTTGTATTTTTTTATTTTTGTATAAATTTCTAGGAATTTTCAAAGTTCAACCTAAAAACAAAAGGAAAAGGATTTAAAACTTGCAGATAGGCCCCTAGAAGTTTTTGAATCCTAGCAGATAGGCCCTTGGCCGGAGTCAGAGCAGGGGGGGTGTGTCGACCGGCTGATTCCGGTGGGGCTCGTCGCCGGCAGCGTGGGTGAAGGGTCCAGAGAGGTTCACCAGGTCAGGGCGCACCTGTGAGTGGGCTTGGGAGTCCGATGGGATGGTCGGAACAGTGTTGTCAGCGGTGGAGCAGTTCGCGGCGGCGAAGGGAAAAGGCGGCGAGGGTGCTCCGGCGGTCGAGGGTTGGAGAGGAGTGGCCGGGGAGCTGTGCGAGAGTGATGCGGAGCTAGGGGTGGGGTCTGCACGGGCGGAGGAGGTTTGGAATGGCGTGTCGACGGTGAGCTCGAGCTCGCCGGCGTTCGGGTCGCCAGTGGCGGCGTTCTAGGGTTTTCGGGCAGGGAACTGGTAAGAGAGCGAGGGGATTGGGTTGCGGGACTGCCACTGGTGCTGAAGCGCGCGAGAGATGGGGAGCCAGGGCTCTTCCCCGAGCTGGCCACGGCAACGGCGAGGTGGCGGCCGCGGAGCTTGACTGGGGTGGCGTGGCGAGGGGAGGAGGGATCCAGCGCGGGGTGGAGTGGAGCTAGGAGGTTGCGGGGGTGCCGCGTGTGGCGGTGGAGTAGCAGGAGGTGGCCTGCGGCCCTCCTCGTCGGCGGGCGGCGCCGCTCTGCACTGGCGGCAGAGGAAGCAGAGAGGGAGAGAGGTGGAAGAAGAGAGCTGGACTATTTTGCAATTTCTGAAAAGTTCAGGGGTCCTGCTGTAAAACAAAAATAAGTCCTAAACTAGGGCTCAAATGAAAAAGTGCCCAACATGATAGTTGTTCAACTTTTCAAGATCTACAACTTTGGTGTTGTGCAAAAATTGATTTGACCAAAAGTTAAAGAGTTATTTTGAAAACATAGAAAGGATTTTGAATTTAATGGACTTTTGTCTTTTCCAAAGCAAATTCACCTTAAATTCAGACTGAAAAGTAAAATTCCCTGCCAAGTAATGATTACACTGAATTTTACAAATAAACCCTCCACAAAAGCAATATTTGTCCATCCTATTCAAATTAAACTATAGGAAGGTTCTTGCATTAAATCATATTTACACATTTAGCCTTCTATTTTTAAAATAAGACCCTTGTTCAAGCAAAGTAAGCACATGATGCATAAAATAATTGCAGTTCTACTGTGCAGACACCTAGGGTGTCACAGCACCTCCACCACTATATAAGGGGCCTCTCTCCTCCCTCCTCTCATCCATTCATCCCTCATCACCCATTCACCATTCACCATCCATTCCGCCTCACACCATTTCATATGTAAAGGAGAAGAGTAGAGAGGATCCACCTCTTTGTATCATTAGCCTAGGGAGTGTGTGAGGAAGGAGTTCGGAGAAGAGCCGGACTTGTCGGCATCTCTTCGGCTTGTACCTCTACGGATACGGTATGTTTGGAGTACATATTCGGGTTCTTCTATTTGGTGAGTTCCAGTTAAGTTATTCCCTTGTTCTCATTCATTTGAGGGTTCATCGTCCGTTCTCATAGCGGATACTCTAGAAAAGGGCCCCTGATAAAGATGGGATAACCCTGCGCGACTCTAGAGTAGTAGTCAAAGGCATAGGCATGGTGTCTAGGCCTTAGATTACCTTTGTTTGCCTCGATCTCAGCTGGTATTGTGGGGTAGACAGCAGGTGGTGACAGCCCTGTCTGTCCCCTACGGAGATAGTCTGCGTGGTTAGTGAATTCCCCTCCCCCCTGTCTGGGTTCAGCGTAGAGCTAGTAGCCGAAGGTCCTTAGCAGACCAGGGTTAGACCGGTGCCCGAAGTGAACGAGTGGAAACATAAGTTTATGTTCCTTGAACTCATCCTTAGATCAGAACCACACTACCGTAAGGTCTCTCTATCTCTTATCTTCTTCGGGGTAATCTAGTTAGAAGGCAGTTACACACCAGTTCCTCGTGGAAAATATGATACCCTGAATATTCCCAAGTGAAGTGCTACAATGGTATTTCTGTGCGCTTGCGGACTTCTCTGTAAGAGTTAAGAAATACCAACAAGCATTTCTAGCGCTGTTGCCGGGGAACGGTTGCCGTAGTTGTCTTCGAACCTAGTTGCACGTTTGTCTTTTCTTTTACCTTTTCTTTTCTTTTACCTTTTCTTTTCTTTTCTTTTCTTTTATCCTTTCTTTTATTTTATCCTTATACCATGTCATCCTCTTCTATCCACCAACTCTCTACCTCCTAGGATGAGTTCTCGGAGCTATCAACCTCTCCGAGGCCTTTCACGACTTCTGGCTATGAACTCCATCCTCGCGTCATTGCCATGGTTCGGGCACAAACCTTCCCTGGTTTAAAAATCGAAGATCCCGACCTTCATTTGCAAGTGTTCGAGGAACTGTGTCATAGGAAACCTTGATGTGGAAGTTGTTCCCTTTCTCTCTCATTGGGAAGGCGAAACAATGGTACACTCACAATGTGAGGGGTATGATCCAAGATTGGGAAGAGCTTCGAGATGACTTCTGCCTCTCGTTCTCTTCTTCATCCCATGAAGCCTCTCTTCGAAGTGAAATCCTTGTATTTGAACAATTAGAGGAGTCCTAAGGTGCAGCATGGGCAAAATTCTCACGCCTTTTAGCTTCGTGCCCTGACTGGTCTATACCCGATGATGTATCCTTGCACATCTTTTACTCGGGTTTAGACATGGATGTTGGCGCCTACCAATGTTACCAGCGATGACGCCCGCAGATGCCAATTTAGGGGTGACAGTATTTCAAGAACCATGAATAAATCCACAAGCAAACGGAATACCGCTGTAGCATTTTACCCGGGAGTATACCGGGGTGTCATTTATATTTCCGCAGGGAAGGTGGTGAGTGAGAAGATATATAGATTAGTTGGTGAACTCTATTTAGATTGGATATTCTCATGCATAAATAGGGGTAAGATAATAACATGATAGGAGGTAGTGTGACACACACACAAACTACCCTCTTGGATAAATAAAAGACTAACCATCTCCAGCATAGGGCGATCATACAATGCAAGCATGGAATGATAACACAACCATATCAAGAAGCATATATCCGATAACTCAGAATATACTTCAAGCAGATATCAGTAACCATAGTCTAATTCTATTACAAATGACCGAATATTACAAGAGAGAGCTAGAGATGAACCCATACCAGAACTCTCGAGCAACTCCGGCGACTCGATGACTCCTAGACTTTTCCTAAACTCCACTAAGCCTAAAGACTATGCAAGGAATGCAAGAGAGGAAAGATGTGAGGTGTGTGGTGTGTGTGTGTGTGTGTTTTAATCTCTACCCCCGCTTGTATTTATAGCAGGGAACCACGGGGTGAAGCCATCACAACCGACATAGGGAACCAATGGGGAGACACCATGTGCCCTGGTTGAGGCGGTGGGGCCCACGGGCCAGGTCGGCCGACTAGGTAGGTCAGCCGGCCTGCCCGGGCCACCAACTGCCCCCAACTTCTTCTGGCAGGCTATCTTGGGCCTCCTTGTCTGATCCACGTTGGGGTTGGCCTGTCTTGACTTGTTTGAATTGGGTTGTTGCAGCACTTTTGGTCCGTCTGATCCTGAATCGGTGCTCTGATAATTACTGTGATTTTATGTCGGGCCAAAGTGTGCTTGTAACCTACATATTAGCTTGAAAACACAACTTGCATATTCTAAGAGGTAAAGTGTGGTTCAGGGACTTTATTGGATAATGATGCGTGTATGAAATACAAACTCTCATGATTTTCTAATCAAGATGATGCCTGGAAAGGATCGTTAGTGAGCTTCAACAAGATCCCCCAAGCTATCCTTTGCTCGTCCTGCGCAAAGTAAGACAAATTAGGTTATTGATCAGAAAATCACTTTGACTCGTACCTTACCTGTCATGTCATAGTCTGAAGCAAAGGGATTTATCTATAAGTCTAAATAAGTCAGTTAGCATACCTTTGCTCAATTATCTTACTCCTTCATTGGGCTTTTTAGCTATCTCCTTGTCTTGGGCTGTTGAGAGTTAGAACGGTGCATAGAGTAGAACTTACTTGTTCATAGATCCGCCATCCATCTGAAGGTACTTTTTGAGAGATTTTTGAAAACATGGCAAAGCTCCCAGGATAACTCGCTCGAGGCACTCATCTTGTATTTCCTTACCAGGACAGTATCTGCCTTTGATCCTTCCTACTACTACAAACCTTTGTGGACCTCAAGGTAGGATAAGACAGGCCACACTTGTATTCTGTATATTGTAAAGCCAAAGAGAGGATCCATGGAGAAACAAGTCATGCAATCTCGACCAAAAATGCAAGTGTATGAGTGGATGGATGGATGGATATGGCTTACTCCTTGAGATAATGGCTTTTCTCTCTTGAATCATCCTTGTCTCTTTTTTTTGAGACATGGTTACCCCCTTTTCTCTCTCTCTCTTTTTTGGGCCATGCTTCTTTGGCATGCCATTTTTTTCTTTTTGGGGTAACCATAATCTGACTTTATTTTATTTCAGTGATGTTCTACGAGAGAGATCACCAAGACATGGAGCATTTATTAATGTGGAGTGAATGGATGGTGGTGCCAATTCCCAGTGTAGGAATATAGCAAATGAATGGAACGTGTACGTGCTTATGATCAAGAAAACATGAAGAGTATCTCACTAGGGTCATACAATTTGACAAAACTCAACAAAACATCAAGCAACATATGTGTAAAGGTTTTTCATGGAATATGACATATGGCTCTAGTAGGACATTGCATATCACTGGGGAACTTGCCTTTTAATTTTTTTTTTGAAAACAACTCCAGACTTCAAGCATCACTAGAACAAACTTGCACAACCTTATTTATCATATCTGAACTCACAACAACTTAGACTCGGATCAAGCATATACAACCCACAGAACTTTCAGGTTCATTGACAAGATATTTGTATAACCAATGAATTTAAACTCAAGAGAACTCTTATTTTCAAACTAGGCACAACAGACATGATAGAGCAAAGCAAAACTCATCCTTTCAACTTATCAAAAGGAGTTAAAACATTCTTACCGCGCATCATGAAAAAAAGAAAATAAAGTAGAAAATTTTTATTTTGATTTTGAAAGTTTTTATCTAATTTTATTGAAAGCAAATAAAGGGATACAGTTGACTTAGGGGAGGGAACCTCTCCTAAGCTAGCTCTTGGTTTAGGGTCCGAAAAGCAGGACCTTTCTCCATACCTAATTAGGTTGAGGTCGTTTTGTCCGTACCTGGAGAAGTAGTAGCGGTCGATGACGTCTTGTTCTTCTTGCGCCACACCTTCTTGGTCTTCTTTGATGGCGTAGGTGGCGCATGAATAGGATCCTCGGATGTTGCATAGATGATTTCCAGATCTTCCCATACTGTATTAGCGATGAAGTCAGGGATCTTCTGGTCGTCTTCCATTGGCTCTGTTGGTGGAGTATGAATCTCCCAATCCTCCCAAGCTGGCTTGGAAGGGGGGTGATAGTCTTGATCATCCCAACCGGGCTCTGCCCATACTCCTTGTTTCTCACTATTCTCATAAATTAGGAATACCTCCCTTTTGTTCTGGAATTTGAATTTCATGGTCTTTCCCATGATATGGAGGCTAATTCTGGCATTTGTATCCTTGAGGAATGGTTGCCCAAGTATGAGCGAAATTCCAAGACCTCCTTCCATATTAAGGACTACAAAGTCCACTAATATGTATGTATTCTTGACCTTTACCATTAACCTTTCCACAACTCCTTCTGGATATCTTATCGTGGAATCCGCCAGCTGTACACACATAGTGGTAGGGGAAATTGATGGATAGCCTAGTTTCTCAAAAGTTACCTTGGGCATGATGTTGATGCTGGCTCCAAGGTCACAAAGGGCGTGATCAAATTCATAATCAAAGATTGAGCAACTGATCACTGGGGTTCCGGGATCTTCTCTTATTGTGGCTGCTAACTCGCCCCATGCACTTCTTCTTTGGTGTGTGAGCTTCTCTGCATAGCTCAGGGGTGTCCTGCTAAGTGGCTCTTTCCACATAGCATTGATGACATTCACGCATTCTAGAGTTGACTCGGGTTGCCCCGGAATCTTCCCTAGTTCAGCAGCAGGTGTAGCAGCAGCTAATTGAGCCAATTGAGTCTCTAGCGCCTTATTGAAACTTAGCTGGTTCTTCATAGCGGTGGAGAATCCGTCCATATTGGCATAGATGGTCTCCATAGATTTGTCTGTAGCAGCCAACTTCTTTTGAAGGGACTCATTGATCTTCGCTTGGCCGTAGACAAGATATCTCAAGGTAGGCTGGTTAGGACCGAAAGAATTCGAATTCCCATTACCTCCTTGGTAGTATGGGCGTGGTTGATTCCACCCCTGACCTCCTTGTGGACGAAACCCATTGTTGCCATTGAGGAATAGAGCTTCTTCTTGGGTTTCTAGGCAATTGTCGCTCGAATGTCCAACATTCCCGCAGACCTCACACGTCATGCGAGTTTCCAAGGCTTGAAGTGTTTGCATTTGAGCCTTATCTTGGGATAATCCTCAAATTTCTTGAGGAGGAGATCAATTTTCATAGCAAGCATGTCGGCCTCCTTGACGGAGTGCATACCTCGCTGGCGTGGTTGGAGGCGATCATCGCTCCAACCTTGGTTGGAAACCATCTTCTCGATCAATGATGTAGCTCTTTCAATGGTTAGCGAGAAGAAAGCTCCACCCGCAGCGGCATCCACATGATCACGAGATGACTATGTCAACCCGTTGTAGAAGTTCTGTAGAATGAGCCAATTATCCATTCCATGGTGCGGACACGCCAGAATGTACTCCTGAAGCCTCCCCCAAGCTTCTGGAATTGACTCATTTGATGCCTGCTGGAAGTTCGAAATCCGACCACGAAGAGCATTGGTCTTGCCCGTCAGGAAGAACATCGAGAGGAACTCCTTGGCACATTTGTCCCAAGTATCCACAGCAACCTTGTTAGCATAAAACCACTGTTTCGCTCTCTCCAAAAGAGAGAACGGAAACAGACAGAGCCAGATTGCATCTTGCGATACACCCTTGATAACAAAAGTACTGCAGAGCTCCAGGAACTGCTGGAGATGAGCGCTGGCATCCTCATTGGCCTTGCCACAGAAAGGGCTAGCCTGCACCATCGTAATGAGACCCATCTTGATCTCGAAATTTTCTCCTCTGGTGTTAACCTCGGGCCCGGTGGGGACCTGGTTAGCAGACAGAGCAGAGTAATCACGGAGTGTCTTCTGGGCCATAGCTCTAGGAGCTGATGATGATGCGATGACTGGATCGACTGCCGAGAGTAAGATCTGAGGAGGTACGATATGAGGTCGAACTCTTCTCAAAAGTGACTCTAGATTGGAATGAAAGTTTTGCGGCAAGTCGAAACCGGTCATACACTACCCTGTTTTTATGTCAACAAAGACAAGAAAACAAAGCCAAGTTAGCCTAATTAGGAAACAAATACCAATTTCGATTTTGTTCACAACTTTGTCTATATATTTCACTCTATGTCTTCCCCGGCAACGGCGCCAAAAATGCTTGTTGGCGCCTACCAATGTCACCAGCGATGACGCCCGCAGATGCCAATTTGGGGTGGTAGTATTTCATGAACCACGAATAAATCCGCAAGCGCACGGAATACCGCTGTAGCATTTTACCCGGGAGCATACCGGGGTGTCATTTATATTTCCGCAGGGAAGGCGGTGAGTGAGAAGATATATAGATTAGTTGGTGAACTCTATCTAGATTGGATATTCTCATGCATAAATAGGGGTAAGATAATAACATGGTAGGAGGTAGTGTGACACACACAAACTACCATCTTGGATAAATAAAAGATAAAAGAAAGATAAAAGATGCTTTAGGCCGGGAGCAAGGTAAAAGTCAGAGCTCGAGTCAGCTGTACTAGGCAAGCTATATCTATACTTTCTCATTGGTTAGCTCGTCAGAGATTAAACTACACAACAGTGAGGATTGCTATCGAAGTAATGGGAGGAGCCCATATACCCCGGCGAATTTATGTACCTCCACCCCCCACACCGAACGTGGAGGATTACTCAGGCTCGGACAGGGCTGTCACCACCTGCCGGCTACCTCTACAAACCGTGGGTAGAGTTGACATCCAACAACACTTAGCTAATCTAGACACCATGTCTACACTAGTAAGGGATACTCTAGTGTCCCGCGCGGAGCCCCCACCCTCTGGATGGACAGACATCACACTAGAGCAATCATACAAATACTAGAGCAGTTGATAGAGTTCTAAGAACAAAAGACTAACCATCTCCAGCACAGGGTGATCATACAATGCAAGCATGGAATGATAACGGAACCATATCAAGAAGCATATATCCGATAAATCAGAACATACTTCAAGCAGATATCGGTAACCATAGTCTAATTCTATTACAAACGACCAAATATTACAAGAGAGAGCTAGAGATGAACCCATACCTGAACTCTCGAGAAACTCCGGTGACTCGATGACTCCTAGACTTCTCCTAAACTCCACTAAGCCTAAAGACTATATAAGGAATGCAAGAGAGGAGAGATGTGAGGTGTGTGGTGTGTGTGTGTGTGTTCTAATCTCTACCGCCCCTTGTATTTATAGCAGGGAGCCACGGGGTGAAGCCATCACAACCGACGTAGGGGACCAATGGGGAGACGCCACGTGCCCTGGTTGAGGTGGTAGGGCCCACGATCCAGGTCGGTCGGCCTGCCCAGGCCACCAACCACCCCCAACTTCTTCTGGCAGGCTGTCTTGGGCCTCCTTGTCTCGTCCACGTTGGGGTTGGCCTATCTTGACTTGTTTAAATTGGGTTCTTGCATCACTTTTGGTCCATCTGAGCCTGAATCGGCGCTCTGATAATTTTTGTGATTTTATGTCGGGCCAAAGTGTGCTTGTAACTTGCATATTAGCTTGAAAACACAACTTGCATATTCTAAGAGGTAAAGTGTGGTTTAGGGACTTTATTGGATAAGGATGCGTGTAAGAAATGCAAACTCTCATGATTTTCTGATCAAGTTGTCGTCTGGAAATTATCGTTAGTGAGCGTCAACAATGGACTCATCCGATTATCTCGATATCGCCACTGGAGGATTGTTTGCACATAGAACTCCAATAGAAGGAAGGGAAATCCTAGATCGCATCTTAAGAAACTCTTCTCTTCCTTCCTACCCTTGCGAGGCCCAGCACGAGTCCTAGTTACACCATGAGAGCCCCTCATCAGCCGAATCCAACCCTTCACCTTCTACATCCTTAGATTCGTCTATTGAGCCCTCTCTCGAACCACGAACATCGAAGGAAGAAGAAATTCACCCTTCGAAGTTCTCTTCCAAATTTGAGGATTATCTTTATGAAATCCTTACAAACACCTCAAATTACCGTGAGTTCCCAACCACAAACGAGGAATGGTTGGAGGCAGTGAAACGCCCTTCTGAAGCATTTCGAATTAGCTCACTGTTGACGCTCACTAACGACCATTTCCAGGCATCAACTTGATCAGAAAATCATGAGAGTTTGCATTTCTTACATGCATCTTTATCCAATAAAGTCCCTAAACCACACTTTACCTTCTAGAAAATGCAAGTTGTGTTTTTGAGCTAATATGCAGGTTGCAAGCACACTTTTGCCCGACATAAAATCACAGAAAATATCAGAGCACCGATTCAGACTCAAATGTACCAAATGTAGCCCAAGAACCAATCCAAATGAAGTCAAGACAGGCCAACCCCAACGTGGATCAGACAAGGAAGCCCAGGACTGCCTGCTAGAAGAAGTTGGAGGTGGTTGGTGGCCCGGGTAGATCGACCGACCTACCTGGTCAGCCGACCTGGCCCATGGGCCCCACCCCCTCAACCAGGGCATGTGGCGCCTCCCCATTGGTCCCCTATGTCAATTGTGCAAGCTTCACCCCATGGCTCCCTGCTATAAATACAAGGGGGGTGGTGGTGGAGAATAGAACACACACACACACCTCACATCTCTCCTGTATTGCTCATCTTGCATAGTCTTTAGGCTTAGTGGACTTTAGGAGAAGTCTAGGAGTCATTGAGTCGCCAAATCTACTCGAGAGTTCTGGTATGGGTTCATCTCCAGCTCTCTCTTGTAATATTCGGTCGTTTGTAATAGAATTAGACTATGGTTACCGATATCTGCTTGAAGTACATTCTGAGTTATCGAGTATATGCTTCTTGTCATGGTTTTGTTATTATTCAATGCTTGCATTGCATGATCGCCCTATGCTAGACATGGTTAGTCTTTTGTTCTTAGAACTCTATCAACTGCTCCAGTATTCGTATGATTGCTCTAGTGTGATGTCTGTCCATCCAGAGGGTGGGGGCTCCGCGCGGGACACTAGAGTATTCCTTACTAGTGTAGACATGGTGTCTAGATTAGCTAAGTGTTGCTGGATGTCAACTGTACCCATAGTTTATAGAGGTAGTCGGCAGGTGGTGACAGCCCTGTCCGAGCCCGAGTAATCCTTCACGTTCGGTATGGGGGGTAGGAGGTACATAAAGTCACCGGGGTGTACGGGCTCCTCCCATTGCTTCGATAGCGATGTCCATGTTGTGTAGTTTAATCTCTGACGAGCTAACCAATGAGAAAGTGTAGATATAGCTAGCGTAGCACAGCTGACTTGAGCTCTGACTTCTGCCTTGCTCCCGGCCTAGAGCATCTTTTATGTTTTATTTATCCAAGAGGATAGTTTGTGTATGTGTCACACTACCTCCTACCATGTTATTATCTTACCCCTATTTATGCATGAGAATATCCAATCTAGATAAAGTTCATCAACTAGTCTATATCTCTTCATTCACTGCCCTCCTTGTGGAAATATAAATGACACCCCAGTATACTCCCGGGTAAAATGCTACAGCGGTATTCCGTGGGCTTGTGGATTTATTCGTGGTTCATGAAATACTGTCACCCCAAATTGGCGTCTGCGGGCGTCATCGCTGCTTCTCGGTGGTGACGTTGGTAGGTGCCAACAAGCATTTTTTGCGCCATTGCTAGGGAAGGCACAGATTGAAGTATACAGACTAAGTTGTGAACAAAATCAAAATTGGTATTCGCCTGCTAAACAGGCTAACTTGGCTTTGTTTTCTTGTCTTTGTTGATGTGAAAACAGGGTAGGGTATGACCGGTTTCGACTTGCCGCAAAACTTTCATTCCAATGTAGAGTCACTTTTGAGAAGAGTTCGACCTCATATCGTACCTCCTCATATCTCACTCTCGGCAGCCGAACCAGTCATCGCATCGTCGTTAGATCCTAGAGCTATGGCCCAGAAGACAGTTTGTGATTACTTTGCTCCATCTGCTAACCAGGTCCCTACCGGGCCCGAGGTTAACACCGGAGGAGAAAATTTCGAGATCAAGACGGGTCTCATTATGATGGTGCAGGCCAGCCCATTCTGTGCAAGGCCAATGAGGATGCTAGCGCTCATCTCCAGCAGTTTCTGGAGCTCTTCAGTACTTTTGTTATCAAGGGCGTATCGCAAGATGCAATCCGGCTCCGTCTGTTTCCATTCTCTCTTCTGGGGAGAGCAAAGCAATGGTTTTATGCTAACAAGGCTGCTGTGGACACATGGGACAAATGTGCCAAGGCGTTCCTCTCGAAGTTCTTCCCGACGGGCAAAACCAATGCTCTTCGTGATCAAATTTCGAATTTCCAGTAGGCATCAAATGAGTCAATTCCTGAAGCTTGGGAGAGGCTTCAGGAGTACATTCTAGCATGCCCGCACCATGGAATGGATAATTGGCTCATTCTACAGAACTTCTACAACGGGTTGATACAGTCATCCCGTGATCATGTGGATGCCGCTGCGTGTGGAGCTTTCTTCTCGCTGACCATTGAAAGAGCTACATCATTGATTGAGAAGATGGTTTCCAGCCAAGGTTGGAGCGATGATCACCTCCAACCATGCCAGCGAGGTATGCACTCCGTCGAGGAGGCCGACATGCTCGCTATGAAGATTGATCTCCTCCTCAAGAAATTTGAGGATTATTCCCAAGATAAGGCTCAAATGCAAACACTTCAAGCCTTGGAAACTCGCATGACGTGCGAGGTCTGCGGGAATGTTGAACATTCGGTGAAAATTGCCCAGAAACCCAAGAAGAAGCTCTATTCCTCAATATTAACAATGGGTTTCGTCCACAAGGAGGCCAGGGGTGGAATCAACCATGCCCATACTACCAAGGAGATAATGGAAATTCAAATTCTTTCAATCCAAACCAGCCTACCTTGAGAGATCTTATCCACGGCTAAGCGAAGATCAATGAGTCCCTTCAGAAGATGTTGGCCGCTACAGACAAATCTATGGTGACCATCCATGCCAAGATGGACGGATTCTCCACGGCTATGAAGAACCAGTTGAGTTTCAATAAGGCGCTAGAAACTCAATTGGCTCAATTAGCTGCTACTACACCTGCTGCTGAACTAGGGAAGATTCCGGGGCAACCCGAATCGACTCTAGAGAGCGTAAATGTCATCAATGCTATGTAGAAAGAGCCACTTAGTAGGACACCCCTCAGCTATGTAGAGAAGCTCACACGCCCAAGGAGAGGTGCGTGGGGCTAATTAACAGCCATAATAAGAGAAGATCCCGGAACCCTAGTGATCATCTACTCAATCTTTGATTATGAATTTGATCATGCCCTTTGTGACCTTGTTGCCAGCGTCAACATTATGCCCAAGGTAACATTCGAAAAGTTAGGCTATCCATCAATTTCCTCTACTACTATGTGTGTTCAGCTGGCGGACTCCACGATAAGATTTCCAGAAGGAGATGTGGAAAGGTTAATGGTAAAAGTTAAGAATACCTACATATTAGTGGACTTCATAGTCCTTGATATGGAAGGAGATCTTGGGATTCCGCTCATACTTGGGCGACCATTCCTCAAGGATACAAACGCCAGAATTGATGTGGGGACAGGAAGAATTAGCCTCCGTATCATGGGAAAAACCATGAAATTCAAGTTCCAGAACAAAAGGGAGGTATTCCTGATTCATGAGGATAGTGAGAAACAAGGGCTATGGGCAGAGCCCGGTTGGGATGATCAAGACTATCATCCCCCTTCCAAGCCAGCTTGTGAGGATTGGGAGATCCATACTCCACCAACCGAGCCAGTGGAAGACGATCAGAAGATCCCTGACTTCATCACCAATATAGTATGGGAAGATCTGGAAATCATCTATCCAATATCCGAGGATCATGTTCCAAGAAGAATAAGAAGAAATGGCGCAAGAAGAACAAGACGTCATCAACCGCTACTACTTCTCCAGGTACGGACGAAACGACCTCAACCTAATCAGGTATGGAGAAAGGTCCTGCTTTTTGGACCGTAAACCAAGAGCTAGGTTGGGGGAGGTTCCCTCCCCTAAGTCAACTGTATCCCTTTATTTGCTTTCAATAAAATATGATAAAAAAGTTTCAAAAACAAAATAAAAATTTACTGCTTTATTTCCCTTTTCCATCATGCGCGGTAAGAATGTTTTAACTCCTTATGATAAGTTGAAAGGATGAGTTTTGCTTTGCTCTATCATGTCTGTTGTGCCTAGTTTGAGCATAAGAGTTCTCTTGAGTTTAAATCTATTGGTTATGCAAATATCTTGCCAATGAACCTGAAAGTTCCATGGGTTGCATATGCTCGATCCAAGTCTAAGTTGTTGTGAGTTCAGATATGGTAAATAAGGTTATGCAAGCTTGTTCTAGTGATGCTTGAAGTCTAGAGTTGTTTTCGAAAATTTAAAAAGGAAAGTTCCATAGTGATATGCAATGTCCTACCAGAGCCATATGTCATATTCCATGAAAAATTTTACACATATGATGCTTGATGTTCTGTTGAGTTTTGTCAAATTGTGTGACCCTAGTGAGATACTCTTCATGCTCTCTCGATCATAAGCACGTACACGTCTGATCCATTTGCTACATTCCTACATTGGGAATTGGCACCATCATCCATCCATTCCCCATTAATAAGTGCTTCATGTCTTGGTGATCTCTCTCGTAGAACATCCCTGAAATAAATTAAGTCAAATTATGCCTTGCCCCAAAAAGAGAAAAGATGGCATGCCAAAGAAGCATGGCCCAAAAAAAAGAAAAAAAAGAGAGAAAAAGGGGTAACCATGTCTCAAAAAAAAGAGAGATAGGGATGATTCGAGAGAGAAGAGAGGAGTAACCCTTATCCATTCAACCATCCATCCATCCACTCATACACTTGCACCTTTTGATCGAGATTGCATGACTTGTTTCTCCATGGATCCTCGCTTTGACTTTACAATATATAGAATACAAGTGTGCCTGTTCTTATCCTACCTTGAGCTCCACAAAGGCTGTAGTAGTAGGAAAGATCAAAGGCAGATACTGCCCTGGTAAGGAAATACAAGTTGAGTGCCTCGAGAGAGTTATCTTGGGAACTTTGCCATATTTTCGAAAATCTTTCAAAAAAGTATCTCCAGATGGATTGCGGATCTATGGGCAAGTAAGCACTACTCTATGTACCGTTCTAACTCTATTCCGTGCGCTTGCGGATTTATTCGTGGATCATGAAATACTACCACCCCAAATTTGTGCCTGCGGGCGTCATCGCTGCTTCTCGGTGGTGATGTTGGTAGACGCCAACACTCACCTTCCACAACCATTCCGTGTTTAATAAGAGGAACTTCCATAGAAGTCGTTCATGATCACACTGCCGAGGCTTGCATCATGTCAGAATTTCTCGCAGAAACCTTCATAGGAAGCATGCCTTTAGACCTGACCGATAGACTCTTTCGAAGTCCTTCAGGACTATTCTTTGAATGTCAGGGGATCGCACAGGCAGTGCCGGTCAAGATAGACAAAATTGAGGTTTGCTTAGACCTTCACGTCTACCCAATCGTCGATTTTGATCTCCTAATAGGCTACCCCCTAGAAAACCTACATCGTTCACCTCTAGGGAGCCTATATGAACAGCTTGGGAATTCAACCTCTGCCACACCTTAGAAAATCCCTTGGCAAAACCTTTTCCCAAGCAGAACTCGCTCAAGATGATAGTTGTGGCAGAACCACCTGAATTATCCCAGCTCAAGTGCGCTGGCCGTCACCCTAAAGGCAACACCACCTCAAACACACATCAAACGGAACAATTGTTGGTCTGTCGGGTAACGTCCTGATACAACCACCGGTTCTCGGATCGAACAAGCATACCCCGCACGATGGCGAGTCCAGAGATATTACAACCATAATTTTACAACACAGGCATAATAGTTATTACAATAAGTTTAAAACATCATTACAGATCCAAACTTAGTAAAACATTATACAAGTCATAAGTTTAAAGTTCAAAGTTTAAAGCAGCGGATAGAAAATACGGCGGCTACAACACGTCGCAAAAGGACACCAAGCTAGCCCAAGCAAGGTATCACTCATCGGGGTCATTGCCGGCCGAATACGGATCCCACTCTATGGACCAGCCAGGAGGCAAAGAGCAGGGCCAAGATAGACTAGCGATCTGGTCCTCAAAACTCATACCTGAAAAATGTTTCAACAGCAAGGCTGAGTATTCTAATACTCAGCAAGACTTAACCATCAACGGATATACTTAATCCACCTAGCTAGACTATGCAGGGCTTTGTAAGGCTTTGGTTTTCCTTTTGCTGAAAAGCAATAAAGAGTAGGTCCTTACTTTCTAATTTTAGCTTCCAAGATTCTAGTTGATTAACCATTCTATGTAAGCAACTACTCCTATTCAACCATGGTAGAACTTTAAGCAAACATCAAGATTGATCATAATAATGTTACTCTTATTACTCTGTGTGGCAAAGGGATCAAGCAGTTCCAAACCGTGAGAAGCGGATGATTCGAATCAAAATTTGTTGACCTGGCCAGGCAGACCTAACACACACGTTTGGAACACCGTCGGGTCGTTCAAAAACAACCGTTGACCTTTCTTTCCGGCTTGTGGATAGGGTCACTCTCCCCGACTACAGGGCACCAACTTCCTCCCTGCACTCGTGGTGTTGCGCAACATAAACATAAATAAAACCTATCTCTAAGAGAGAGTGAAAGGTATATCCACTCCCCGGTCCGATCGGCTACTAGGCTTACCGCGTACCATATTTACGGCATGTGGCTAGTATGTTCAAAAACTAAACCACCGCTACCACCCAACGCGACCTTAGAAGAATTCATCAACACAGACGGGGTCTTACCCAAGGTCATGATATCAAACATGGCCCCGTCCGTCATCTTTATATTGATAGCAGAAAGTAAACAAGCAATTGCTATAGAGCTCGCGAGTGACAGGCAATCACTCGACTTTTACCGGTCCTATAAGCTTAGCAATTGTTCGAACTCAGGTCTAGTGTTCAGTACATAGTTTCCTAGGATCATACATCTAGGGTTTCAATTCAAATCCTAAGAACTATATATGCACAAGTAAGTAATAACGATAAATTGTAATAATTTGAAATACTGGGTTATGTCCGGGGCTTGCCTTCGCGGTAGTCGCTAGCTAAAACAGCCTTGGGCTCTTCCGAACTTTGGTCCGGGTCTTCAGTTAGTACAGCAGTGTTCACCTGGACTTCTGGATCACCTCCTTTAGACTCCGGGATCAACTTGTACGTCATGTCAGCTAGATCAGTCGTATCTATATGTGATGCAAGAACAGTATTATAAACATACACATGAGGTGAAGAAACTGCAGTCTAACAATTAGCAAACAAACTTAACACATGGGCAGTCATTTATGGAGTAGTTAATTAACATCTCTTACTCCATAGAACAACATGATCAACTTCACAAAAGAACTACACTATCTTCATAAAGCAAGTGATAGTTGTTTCCTATAGCAAATAAAACATGGTTTGCTAATAAATCAACAACTCAGTACTCAAACAACAAGAAATTCAGCCAAAATAACTCTAAATAGAAGGTATACAGAGTAATTAATCCTGAAAATTTCATATCAATTCATACAGCTAATTATTCAGAAAAATTCATTTACACAGACAACACCTAGAACAAGATTGAATTCTACAGAACAAACGACAACACTTATGAAGCTCAAAAGTTTTAAGGACATGATTCATATGGTTAAGAACGTTCCATAAATTTTTCAGAATTTATTTAGACATAAAACTGAAGTAATAAATTTGACAAATTAAACAACATATGATAAAGCTAATTAGTACAGGAAGTTATATAGTGTTTATGGTTCTAAACTTTTATAGACATGAATATATGACAAAAATAGAGTTACAAAAAAAATTCTCAGAATTTTCTAAGCAAGGAAACTATTTATCAGAATTAAAGCCTACTTAACAAGCATTAAATCAAAGATATAGTTAGACAGCTCTAAAATTTCCCAAACTTGGGTAACAGGAAGGTTGTAGCGACATGTAAGCATGGAAAAAGTTTCACACTCAGAACTTAAATATTTCTACCAGCACAAATAAATTAGCAAAACTAGTAGATTTAGGATTCTTGAAACTTTGACCTAGTTAATTATGTCAAAAATGTTTCAAAATTTTACCAGGTACTAGTAACACTGTAAGACACAATCAAGCCAAAAATCACAAACATTTATTGAGTATAACTCCTAGAAAAAATAAAGCCTATTTATTCTTTCCTTTTTCTTGGATTAAAATACAGACCAAAAATTAAGATGTGTATGTAACAACAATAGTAGGCCTTGTAACAAGGATTCCAAAACATTTGGGTTTGTATTTTTCTGATTTTTCTATGAATTTCTAGGTATTTTAAAATTATAGCGTAGAAACAAATGAGAAAGGATTGAAAACTTGCATCCAGGCCCCTAGAAGATTTCAAATCCTAGCAACCATGCCCCTGGCCTGAGTCAGAGCGAGGGGAAGGGGGTTGACTGGCTGAATCCCGGCGAGGTTCGTCGCCGGAGGGTGGAGAGGCGTGGAAGCAAGAGGAAGTCAAGGCGCACCTAATGGTGTGCTTGGACGGGTCTGGGATGGTCGGAGCGAGGTGGTCCACTGCAAGCAGGGCAACGGCGGCGGAGAAGAACCGTGGTCGGAGCTCGGGAAATGGCGGCGAGGTTGCTCCGGTGGAGAATAGGTGACGAGGAGGGGTCGGTGAGCTGCGCGAGGACAAGGCGGAGCTATTGGTGGGGTCAGCGTGGGCGGAGGTAGTCTGGAGGTGCGGGGCGACGGTGAGCTTCGAGCTCGCCGGCATTCGGGCGGGCGGTGACGATGTTCTGGAGTTTCTGGGCACAGAGCGGGCGAGGCAAGGAGGGGAAAGTGAAACGGGATGGCTCCTGGTACTGAGGCGCGTGCGAGTTGGGGAGCTGAGGCTCTGCAGCGAGCTGTCCACAGCAACGGCAAGGTGGCGGCCACGGAGCTCGTCGGGGTGGCGTGGCGAGGGGAGCAGGTCTCCAGCGCGAGGTGGAGTGAGTCCAGAGGGTCGCGGGGGCGCCGCGTGGGGCGGTGGCCGAAGCAGGAGGTGGCCTGCGGCCCTCCTCGGCGGTGGGTAGCTCTGAACTGTGCCGGCGGCGATGAAGCAGAGAGGGAGGCAGGAGGTTGAAGAAGGGTGGACTATTTTGCAAATTCAGAAAATTCCAGGGACCCTACTGTAAATCAACAATAACTTTTAAACTTGGGCTCAATTGAAAAAGTGCCCAACATGAAAGTTGTTCAACTTTTCAAGATCTACAACTTTGATGTTGTGCAAAAATTGATTTGACCAAAGGTTGGAGAGTTATTTTGAAAACATAGAAGGGAATTTGAATTTAATGGACTTTTGTCTTTTCCATTGCAAATTCAGTTTAATTTCAAACTAAAAAGCAAAATTTTCTGCCATGTAATGATTACACTGAATTTTACACATAAACTCTCCACAAAAGCAATATTAGCTCTTCCTATTCAAATTAAACTATAGAAAGGACCCTGCAATAAATCATATTTACACAACTACCCTTGTATTTTTTACAATAAGATCCTTTTTCAAGCAAATTAAGCACATGATGCATAAAATAAATACAATTCTACTATACAGATACCTAGGGTGTCACAACCTCCCCCCCCCTAAAAGGAATCTCGCCCCGAGATTATAAGAAGAATAAGTATAGAAATGTTTGGTACCTGGATTGGTTCTAAGAAAGTCAGGAAAATTTCTTTGGAGATAAGTTTCAGTCTCCCAAGTGGCTTCTTCCTCAGTATGATGATTCCACTGGACTTTGTACATTTTAACTTTCTCCCTTCTGGTACTTCTTTCTTTGGTGTCAAGAAATCTGATTGGATACTCAGCATAAGATAGATCAGTTTCAATTTCGATATCTTGTGGTTTAATGATCTCAGTGGGCACTTTGATGCACTTCTTGAGTTGAGAAATATGGAAGACATCATGAATAGCGGCCAACTGAGAAGGAAGACGGATTCGGTAAGCAACTGGACCACAAGTTTCGATGATTTCAAATGGTCCGATGTATCGGGGTGCCAATTTCCCTTTTATGCCGAAACGTTGAACCCCTCTAGTAGGAGATACTCGCAGATATACGAAATCGCCTACCTTGAACTGTAAAGGGTCTCTTCTTTTGTCAGTATAACTTTTCTGTCTTGATTGGGCTACTTTAAGATTAGTCTGGATAACTTTGACTTTCTCTTCTGCTTCAATGACTAGATCTGGCCCAAAAATTTTGCGTTCTCCGGCTTGTGACCAACTCAAAGGAGTTCGACACCTTCGACTGTATAACGCTTCAAATGGTGCCATTTGCAAGCTAGATTGGTAACTATTATTATATGAAAACTCTGCTAGTGCTAGGCACTTATCCCAGTTCTTGCCATATTGAATAGCACATGCTCTCAACATATCTTCAAGGATTTGATTGATTCATTCGGTTTGCCCATCTATTTGTGGATGATAGGCTGAACTACGAATCAATTTGGTTCCAAGGGATTCTTGCAATTGCTCCCAGAAACGTGCAATGAACTGCGCCCCACGATCAGAAATGATCGTCTTTGGAATTCCATGAAGATGGATAATCTGGTCAAGATATATCTCTGCATACTTCTTGGCAGAATAAGTTGTATTCACCAGAATAAAATGAGCGGTCTTGGTGAGTCTATCAACGATTACCCAAATAGAATCATGTTTCTGTGAAGTGTTGGGTGAACCAACGATAAAATTCATACTGATGTCCTCCCATTTCCAGGATGGAATGGGTAAAGGTTGGAGAGTACTAGCTACTTTCAAATGGCTAGCTTTAACTCTTTGACAGACATCACACTCAGAAACATATTTGGCGATCTCTCTTTTCATTCGAGTCCACCAAAAATTCTGTTTAAGATCTTGGTACATCTTGGTACTACCGGGATGAATAGAAAACTTCTATAGATGTGCTTCATCAAGGATTTGTTTTCTAAGCTGGTAATTCTTGGGTACAACAAGACGAGATTCAAACAATAGAACTCCTTTATGATCCACTCGGGAAACACTTGTACTTTGCTTCTCCTTGGGATAGCTTTTCCTTGATGATTTTGATACCTTCATCATGTAATTGTGCCATGATGATGCTATCAAGAAGTGTAGGCTCGACAGCTATATGGTTCAGACTTCCTTGAGGTACCATTTCTAGATTTAGTTTCATCATTTCCTGGCATAGAGTTTCGTTGAATGGCTCTACAAATAGACAATGGCATTGTGACTTGCGGCTGAGTGCATCCGCAACCACATTAGCTTTTCCTGGATGATAGTGCACTTCTAGATCATAGTCCTTTATCAATTCTAGCCAGCGTCTCTGTCTCATGTTGAGATCAGCTTGGGTGAAGATATACTTGAGGCTCTTATGGTCAGTAAAAATGTTACAATGAGTTCCCATAAGATGATGTCTCCTGAGCTTAAGAGCATGAATGACAGCTGCTAACTCCAGATCATGTGTTGGATAGTTCTTCTCATGATTCCGAAGAGCTCTTGATGCATACGCGATCACCCGGTTGTCTTGCATAAGTACACAACCAAGTCCCGTACCAGAAGCATCACAATAGACATCAAAAGGTTTGGTATTGTCCGGTGTAGCCAGCACTGGAGCAGTAATTAATCATGCTTTGAGAGTTTGAAAAGCTTCTTCACATTTATCATCCCAGACAAATCTCACTCCTTTCTTTAATAAATCCGTCATAGGTTTGGCTATTCTGGAGAAATCAGAAATGAATCGACGATAGTATCCAGCTAAACCAAGAAAACTACGAATCTGATGAACTGAAGTAGGAGGTTCCCAATCCATCACTTCTTGCACTTTAGTTGGATCAACTGATATACCTTCACTGGAGATAGTATGGCCTAAAAATTTCACACTATCTAGCCAAAATTCACATTTGGAGAATTTGGCATAAAGGTGGTGATCTCGTAATCATTGAAGAACGATGCGTAAATGCTGAGCATGATCTTCTTCATTCTTGGAGTAGATCAAAATGTCATCGGTGAACACCACAACGAATTTATCAAGCTCCGGCATGAAGACTGAATTCATCAGGTACATAAAATATACCGGGGCATCGGTAAGACCAAAAGACACAACCAGATACTCATAGAGTCCATATCTGGTCGAGAAAGCTGCTTTCGGAATATCACAGGGCTTGATCTTTATTTGATGGTAACCAGAACGAAGATCAATCTTAGAAAAAATTATGGCTCCAGCTAACTGATCAAACAAGATATCAATGCTGGGAAGATGATACTTGTTTTTAATAGTGACCGCATTGAGTGGTTGATTATCAACACATAACCTCAAACTGTTGTCCTTCTTCTTCACAAATAGGGCTGGACATCCCCATGGTGAAGCACTCGGACGTATAAAACCCTTGTCAAGAAGGTCTTGAAGTTGGATTTTCAATTCTGCCAACTCATTTGGAGACATATGGTACGACCTCTTAGAAATAGGGGCGGTACCGGGTTGAAGCTCGATAACAAATTCAATATCTCTATCAGGGGGCATTCTAGGCAAATCATCTGGAAATACATCCGCATACTCACACACAACAGGAATATCTTCAATTTTAATTTCTTTTGTGGCATAGGCACAAGAGTTGAAGCACTCTCGTTGTGGCAGATAGAGTATGGTGGCTCCTTGATAAGGTGAATCTATCTCAATAGCTCGGGAAGAAATATCTAACAGTACTTTATGACTAGTCATCCAATCCATGCCTAAAATAACATCCATGCCTTCTAAATTCAACAAGACCTAATCTGTCTTTATCAAATTGCTACCCAACTTAATTGGCACATGTCTAATGATTTGATTGGAAGCTATCTTCCCACCAGGGGTTGCTATCATGCAAGACCTCTTGGTATGACAAAAATCCAATCCTAACCTTGCTCCAAATTTGGCACTTATAAATCTATGAGTTGCACCAGAATCAAATAATATGACTGCGGGCTTATTGTGGATAGAGAAAGTACCCGACATGACTGGTGCTCCTTCAGGAAGCTCTGCAAGAGTAGTGAAATTAACTCGCCCCTGTCGGACTTGCACCATTTGCTTCTTGCCCTTGCCCTTGTTGTTCTGATTGGAGTTCTGCCCTGGATAAGACTTCTTAGATTGCGGGCAATTTCTGGCGAAATGGGAAGTACTGCCGCAATTAAAGCATCGATTGTCACCGTTCCCACGATTGAACTGTGGGGCATTTGGCCTTGGGCCAAATTGCTGTGGCTACTGAAAGACTAGAGGTCTGAATCCTCCCTGTTGCTGAGGCGGCCTAAAAACAAACCTGCCCGTTGGGGCATTTCTCTGTGTAGCTCTTGGTGGAGTATTCTGCACCAGACGATACTTTGGTGGCTGAGCACTCAGGGATCCCGTTGGTGCCTTTCGCTTCTTCTCGGCACGATGTGCGGCGATACAATCTTCTTGAGTAATGGCCATGTTGACCAGCTCATTATAAGTATCCGGCTGAACAAGGTTCAGGCGTTCGTTGGGCTTGGTATTGAGGCCACGACGAAAACGATTGTGCTTCTTGGCATCAGTATCCGCATGATGGCCCGTGTACTGGCATAAATGATTAAAGGCTTGTGCATACTAATGAACAGTGCGGGTCCCTTGATTCAAAGCCAAGAATTCATTCAGCTTTCTCTCAATCAGTCCCTCGGGAATATGATGTGTCTGAAAAGCATTCCGGAATTCCTCCCAAGATATAACATGTCCAGCAGGCTTCATAGCACAATAGTGATCCCACCAAATGCGAGCGGTGCCACGAAGCTGTTGGGCGGCGAATTGAGCCTTGTTCGCATCAGCACAAGGTACTGCTAGCAAAGAAAACTTGGACTCAATAGTACGGAGCCAAGCATCGGCGTCCAAAGGTTCATCAGTCCGGCTGAACAGCGGAGGTTGGGTACCAAAGAATTCCTGTTAACCCGCAGCGGATTCTGCTGCCCTTGCACCAGCTGACGGAGCAATTCGGTTTGCATGGCCATTAGCTCAGCCAGATTCGGTGGTGGTGGTGGTAGCTGTTGAGATCCACTGTCAGTTTCACGGCCGAAACCTTCAGGCGATCCACGGGTATGACCAACCATCTGTAATTATGGAAGACATCCATTAGATACATTATTCTTGCTCCCAAAATCAATGGTATGTGCAATGATCATACATTGAATAGCAAAAATCAATTCAGCAGAATTTAACAAAATGTGGTGTAACACAATATGCATAACACACATTTGCTCAATGCACATATCTCAAAATTGGTCAGCTGTTAGTTAACTTCACACTCTATCATTTCGGTATTCATCAAACAGCCTAGAAATGCACCAATGAAGAGATAAGGATTTGGCAAGCAGAAAGATGAAGATTTCCAAACTAGTAGCCACGGCTATATTACATCCAAGGTAGTCTTTATATTACAAACCTAGCGTCACACTTTCTTACCACATATGTTACAACAAGTGGCACTCCTTCCTAGGGCTATTTTACAACATTTTCTTCCCTATGCACATATACTACAACAAGGAAGATCACATACTATCTAAGACAATCCTAAGATGCCTAGAAGTCGTCGAGGTTGCCCATAGAGGAAGCACTGCTAGAGGAAGAGTCGTCCGGCTCAGGGTTAGGCTCGGCAGGCGCGTGCTCGGAATCTATCTTTGAAACTCCCTCAATCTCCTATGGGTCTTCTTCTTTTGCTGCAGGCTCGGCTAGAACAACTGGGGGTATTGGCTGCTCATGGAGCATACCAATATGGTCCATAGCATCACCCAGCTCCAGTTGGAGCTCGTGAACCTGCTCCTGAAGAAAAGCAATCACCGTGTTGCGCTGCACTATCTCAGCACCATGCTCCATAACCTGAAGCTCGTACTGTGCAATGGCGTTATCTCTCCCAGCAACAGCCTCCTGAAGCCCCTGAATCTAAGTGTCTCTCAGGCTAAGACCTCACTGAAAAGTCTGGGCCAAGTCCATCACCTGATCCATATGCCTCTGCTGAAGAGCCTGATAGTGGTATTGTGCATTCATGTACCTAACCACCGCCTGGATAGTCTCATCAGCCACATCTCCAACTAAATGACCAAAGTGGGTGGTCCTGAAGAGTCACTCTGCGTTGCCAGCACTGACTAGCGGAAACAAGCCAATAGGATAAGCGGCTACTTCGTCCAGATGGTGCTCACAGAAGGTGGTAATAGCTTTGAGAGCTGCTGTCTCAAAAGCGTCCACAAGGCGATATCCAACCACCTCAATCTCAATAGGCGGCCACTCCAAAGTAGGGTGCTGAGGAATGGTCATGGTGGCACTGCGCTTCTGAACTCCATCCTCAGAAAACTATCGTCCCTTGTACCGTGGTGGTTCTGGGTAGTGGAAAATATGAAGAGTATCCCACAAAATCCTATGAAAGCCCTCCTAGTACAGGCAATCAGTATGAGCATTTCCATCATCATCCCAGAAGATGCTCGAAAGGTCCGCCATCTGAATCCAAAAAGATTCAAATGTGAGTTAAATGATTATCTCAAGATTTCTCAAATAAAGCTTTTAAGAAGACTGCAGAAAAATGTGATTCTGATTCAAAAAATTATACGGTTTCATAAACTCAGAAGGTAAACAAACCACAATTGGTAGTGGTTCATCATTTGAGATTCTTTGGAATGAAAAGATCATTAGAACATCAAGATGGGGCTAAGGATGAAGGCATTACTTAAATCCATCTTTTTATCCAAGGAAATCTAAATGTTTCAACAAACATGCTCCTAATATCAAATTTAACTCATCTTATTTTTAAGCACACTAATACATATCCATGAAGATCCACACTAGAAATCCCTTGAAAAGACTCATGTAACAATTTCAAATTCTAGGAATCAAATCATACATCATCAAACCATGTATGCACGACCTATTCGCCCTCTCAAGATAAACAATTGCCAACTATTGTTGGGCTTACGCGGTTAGTACGGTGTAATAATATAGATACGGCTCTCCCTATAATATCTAGTTGATAAATTCTAACCGTTCTTAACTTATCGAATCGCGGTTAGTGTACCTGCAGAAGTTTGACAGAACATATATATGCATTGAACCTTTCATGCCAGCACTCATGAAAGAGTCCCCATACATTACCGCTCACTATAGAAGCGGCATCCATGCGTCCAACACTGCATGGACAGTGCTCATACGCTACCGAGGCAACGTATTCACGGTACTTTTACTCCCAATATAATCGACCGATGGTCAATATATTGGCAGTAGCTCAAGTAGGTCACTGCTTGAGCGCAGCGTTTGGTTCGCATCGCCAACGGGAAGGTCAGATTCCCTCAGCTAACTGAGTACACTTTACTTCCAATATAGTCAACTAATAGTTGGTATATTGGGGGTACCACAAGTAGGCCACTGCTTGAGGGCAGCGTTCGGCTCGCATCACCGACGAGAAGGTCAGACTCCCTCAGCTGACTGAGGATCCTTACCTTCTTATCTTCGCGTAGGTGCGTCGTTATAGAATTCAAAAAGTTGATTGTGCACAAATGTAAGGTTTGACAGAATGTAAAGTGCTGGAAGTCAGATACAATAAACCATACATAGATAGCCACCTGATAAATCCCATAATTTCCCTAGGGCTTTACGCTCTATGAACAATCCTTAACGAAACCATCATAGTTTTATAAACACTTTGTTGGTCTAATTTTTATACCGAAATCAATTTTTAAGGTTCCAACACCTCTAATGTACACTTGCAGCTATGATACTAGCTGTGGCAGAACCACCTGAATTATCCCGGCTCAAGTGCGCTGGCCATCACCCTAAAGGCAACACCGGCTCAAACGCACTTCAAACGGAACAATTCTTGGTCTGTCGGGTAACGTCTCGATACAGCCACCGGTTCTCGGATAGAACAAGCATACCCCGCACGATGGCAAGTCCAGAGATATTACAACCATAATTTTACAACACAGGCATAACAATTATTACAATAAATTTAAAACATCATTACAGATCCAAACTTAGTAAAACATTATACAAGCCATAAGTTTAAAGTTCAGAGTTTAAAGCAGCGAAAAAAAACACGATGGCTACAACACGTCGCAAAAGGACACCAAGCTAGCCCAAGCAAGGTATCACTCGTCGGGGTCATTGCCGGTCGAAGACGGATCCCACTCTACGGACCAGCCAGGAGGCAAAGAGCAGGGCCAAGACAGACTAGCGATCTGGTCCTCAAAACTCATACTTGAAAAAGGTTTCAACAGCAAGGCTGAGTATTCTAATACTCAGCAAGACTTAACCATCAACGGATATACTTAATCCACCTAGCTAGACTATGCAGGGCGTTGTAAGGCTCTAGTTTTCCTTTTGCTGAACAGCAATAAAGAGTAGGTCCTTACTTTCAAATTTTAGCTTCCCAGATTCTAGTTGATTAACCATTCTATGTAAGCAACTACTCCTATTCAACCATGGTAGAACTGTATATGCACAAGTAAGTAATAATGATAAATTGTAATAATTTGAAATACTGGGTTATGTCCGGGGCTTGCCTTCGTGGTAGTCGCTAGCTAAAACAGGCTTGGGCTCTTCCGAACTTTGGTCCGGGTCTTCAGTTAGTACAGCAGCATTCACCTGGACTTCTGGATCACCTCCTTCAGACTCCGGGATCAACTCGTACGTCCCGTCAGCTAGATCAGTCGTATCTATATGTGATGCAAGAACAGTATTATAAACATACACATGAGGTGAAGAAACTGCAGTCTAACAATTAGCAAACAAACTTAACACATGGGCAGTCATTATGGAGTAGTTAATTAACATCTCTTACTCCATAGAACAACATGATCAACTTCACAAAAGAACTACACTATCTTCATAAAGCAAGTGGTAGTTGTTTCCTATAGCAAATAAAACATGGTTTGTTAATAAATCAACAACTCAGTACTCAAACAGCAAGAAATTCAGCAAAAATTACTCTAAACAGAAGGTATAAAGAGTAATTAATCCTGAAAATTTCATATTAATTCATACAGCTAATTATTCAGAAAAATTCATTTACTCAGACAACACCTAGAACAAGATTGAATTCTACAGAACAAATGGCAACACTTATGAAGCTCAAAATTTTTCAGAACATGATTTATATGGTTAAGAACGTTCTATAAATTTTTCAGAATTTATTTAGACATAAAACTGAAGTAATAAATTTGACAATATTAAACCACATATGATAAATCTAATTAGTACAGGAAGTTCTATAATGTTTCTGGTTCTAAACTTCTTCAAGCATGAATATATGACCAAAATAGAGTTACAAACACATTCTCAGAAGTTTCTAAGTAAGGAAACTATTTATCACAATTAAAGCCTACTTAAAAAAGCATTAAATCAAAGATATAGTTAGACAGCTCTAAAATTTCCCAAACTTGGGTAACAGCAAGGTTGTAGTGACATGTAAGAATTGAAAAATCTTCACACTCAGAACTTAAATATTTCTACAAGCACAAATAAATTAGCAAAACTAGTAGATTTAAGAATCTTGAAACTTTAACCTAGTTAATGAAGCAAAAAAGGTTTCAAAATTATACCAGATACTAGTAACACTGTAAGATACAATCAAACCAAAAATCACAGACAGTTACTGAGTAGAACTCCTAGAACAAATAAAGCCTATTTATTGTTTCTTTTTTCTTGTATTAAAATACAGACCAAAAATGAAGATTTGTATGTAACAAAAGTTGTAGGACTTGTAACAAGGATTCCAAAACATTTTGGTTTATATTTTTCTGATTTTTCTACAAATTTCTAGGTATTTTCAAAGTTCAGCCTAGAAACAAATGAGAAAGGATTGAAAACTTGCATCCAGGCCCCTAGAAGATTTCAATTCCTAGCAACCATGCCCCTGGCCGGAGTCAGAGCGAGGGGAAGGGGGTTGACCAGCCGAATCTCGGCGAGGTTCGTCGCCGGCGGCGAGGGTGGAGAGGCGTGGAAGCAAGAGGAAGTCAAGGCGCACCTAATGGTGTGCTTGGACGGGTCTGGGATGGTCGGAGCGAGGTGGTCCACTGAGAGCAGGGCGACGGCGGTGGAGAAGAATGGCAGTCGGAGCTCGGGAAACGGCGGCGAGGTTGCTCCGGTGGAGAATAGGTGACGAGGAGGGGTTGGTGAGCTGCGCGAGGACAAGGCGGAGCTATTGGTGGTGTCAGCGCGGGCGGAGGTGGTCTAGAGGTGCGGGGCGACGGTGAGCTTCGAGCTCGCCGGCGTTCGGGCGGGCGGCGATGATGTTCTGGAGTTTCTGGGCAGGGAGCGGGTGAGGCAAGGAGGGGAAAGTTAAACGGGATGGCTCCTGGTACTGAGGCGCGTGCGAGTTGGGGAGCTGAGGCTCTGCAGCGAGCTGTCCATGGTGACGGCGAGGTGGCGGCCGCGGAGCTCATCGGGGTGGCGTGGCGAGGGGAGCAGGGCTCCAGCGCGAGGTGGAGTGGGTCCAAAGGGTCGCGAGGGCGCCGCGTGGGGCGGTGGGTGAAGCAGGAGGTGGCCTGCGGCCCTCTTCAGCGGCGGGGGGCTCTGAACTGTGCCGGCGGCGGTGAAGCAGAGAGGGAGGCAGGAGGTTGAAGAAGGGTGGACTGTTTTGCAAATTCAAAAAATTCCAGGGACCCTACTATAAATCAACAATAACTTTTAAACTAGGGCTCAATTGAAAAATGCCCAACATGAAAGTTTTTCAACTTTTCAAGATCTACAACTTTGATGTTGTGCAAAAATTGATTTGACTAAAGGTTGGAGAGTTATTTTGAAAACATAGAAGGGAATTTGAATTTAATGAACTTTTGTCTTTTCCATTGCAAATTTAGTTTAATTTCAAACTAAAAAGCAAAATTTTCTGTCATGTAATGATTACACTGAATTTTACACATAAACCCTCCACAAAAGGAATATTAGCTCTCGCTATTCAAATTAAACTATAGAAAGGACCCTGCAATAAATCATATTTACACAACTACCCTTTTATTTTTGACAATAAGATCCTTTTTCAAGCAAATTAAGCACATGATGCATAAAATAAATACAATTCTACTGTGCAGACACCTAGGGTGTCACAATAGTGCAAACCTCTCATCCACAATCGAGTTTGAGCCTCGTCCCACTAGCCCACATTGTGTTGTTCTCGATCAAGATCGAGAAACAACCTTGATCTTCCACGATGAACCTCTCGCGATAGAAAACCGTTGGGCTAGGGAATCTAGTGAGGCACTGTCTCTGGAGTGTGAAGAAAAAGATTCCATAGACGGTCATGGTAGCTTCATCCTTGACACACCACCAGCATGCTCTTTTAGCACCCCTCCAGAGTCAGCCGATTGTTGCACCACGAATGCTTTTGCGAGCTGCAACCTCCTTAAAATTCTCTCTAGCAAAACGTTTAGAAGGATGGTTGTAGACGCGTTTGTTTATCATAAGCATTGTAAATTTCGTGGCTGCACTATCGCACTAACCCTGTAGCTTAAGCACAATCGATGAATGGTGGTGAAGGTGGGGGCTGCGCCACCAGTTGATAGTTGCAGGAACAAGCCCCCATGGTCGATCTCGTGACCTTAAATGAAGTGCTGCCGGGAGACAGCCCGAGTTATAAAAAAAGGAATATATATAATAAATACAAAGAAATTCCTTCTTTATAATAATAATCATGAATATGTTTCAGTTTAGTATGCACCTTCGGGTATTCTTGGCCCTAACCATTGCAGGTTAAGATTAAGAAGAACAGGGGACATACGAAGGCTGGAAACATGGGGATTGCACTAACACTTTGGTACATCTGCGATGGAGCACACGCTGAAGGAGGCACCAACACCGCACACTTGATTTAGTGTCGTATGACACAATCCAAGTGTGGGGGAGATTGGTAATAACCCCGCAATATGGTCCATCCGTACCAAGGTTGGTATTAGCCTACTCCTCTAAAAAAATGAAGAAAGAGAAGGAAAACAAAAAAAGAGTGAGTGAAAAAAAGAGAAAAAAGAGAAAAAGAAAGAGAGGGTATATATATATAAAAAGAGGGGGAGTAAGAGAGGAAGAGAGTGAGAGTGAGCCAACTAGCTCTACACACATCAAAGGCAGTCTTGTGTGCACGCCTTCAAGCTGTGGCATTACACTTTAGCAGAAAAACATTTCACCGCCCGGCTCCACCCAACCTTGCACTTGCGTGCTTGCAAAGCCTTGCCATAACTCCCATTCTCTGCCATCTTTGCATAGTGTCGTTAGCAGCCCCAATGCACGCAAAGAAGAGGAATGCTCCTCTTATGATCCGGGGTTTTGCTACTCCACCCCATTTGGCACATGCTCAGATGCAAAGAAAGGGAACATACTTTGCACCTCCAATCCCAAAGCATTGTGACATCGGATCATGCCACCAAGGTCTATGGTTTCTACACACTAGCCGTGTGTACAACCTGACCTTGATTATTCACCTGAGTTAGCATGGTGCCCTCCTCCGTTTCAGCCCACATCAAAAGGGAGGAGCCATTGACAACCATATGCGATCATGCCACCACTGCAGCAACTCCAAGACTTCCATCCATATATGCTGTTGGTAAGTATGCTCAGGTATGTGCTAAGGTAAGTCAATGTTCATCAATCCTTCACTCATATTTATCTCCATTTGAACATAACTTTTACAGATTGCATGCCACCTTTGCCTGTTTTTTTGGTATGCTATGGTTTTAGCCTAGTGCTTGGGATCTTTGATCAAATGAGACTTCGTGTCAAATTTGATTAATGAACTGCCAGAGTTCATACTTTCATAGGCATTGGATGTATATATTTTGTGGACTAACCCCAGTAGGGAAGACTTCAAACAGATAGGGAAGTCCTGAAGCTAAACTCATAGTGGAGGTAAATCAAGGCTCGAGATGTACTTCAAAAGAAAAAAATGCACAACATACAAAGGAGGCACAAATAACCTTTCGAGGTGCACCGTGAGTATTTTGATAAAATGCCCCTTTACGTTCATGCAATTTTATCCTAGTCTTGTTTGAGTTTTTCTAAAAAGATAAAAATTTAGTGAACAACAATAAATACCCTTTGAAAAAAAAGTATATCTCTCTCTTAAAAAAATAATGGCAAAACAATATTGGATCCATGGCTTTTGAACCTCCAAATCTGATTTTCCTTAGAGCATGGATGTGAACAACTAATCTCAAGGCAAAGATGAAATCCCTTCGAAATTCTTTAAACATGCCTCGAGTATTTGTTGTCCACTAACCTTCTGCAGGGAATATAAAGAAAACAACCAAGGAGCAACATGCAACAACCTAACACACATACAATGCTCCTCGGTTACATGGAGGACAGATGCATGAGGAACTAAACAGAACAAAATGCATTGCTTCAGCAAGCTTAGCTATTGCATTAGCATTCATGCTTGGCGAGTTCTCAGGTAAGTAATCCTATAACTCATGCATCCTCGTGTCATGCTTCCACCCTGCTAAGTTACCCATCATGCCTAGTTTGCCATGATAAAAAAACATATAACAATAAAATAAAATAAAAAGTAAAAATAAAATAAAATATAATTTAGGCTTTTTCAAATACTTGTTCAATAAAGGTGTTTACAACCGGCAGAGTCCTTGCTTGTTTCCATCTTTGTTTTGTTGAATAAAACAGGTACAAGAATAAGTGTGGGGGAGATCTCTCAAAAGAACAAGGAGCAAACTCACTTGAGACCCAACATCATGCATGACACCGACAGACCAGCTCCAAGCAACATGCCCAAGACAGGACCTAGCAGGCCAACTAAAGGGTCGGCCGGGCCGCCGAGGCCTGCCAAACTCCTAAGGAGGTCTGTACAGTCCTTCTTCATCCTTCACGCTGGTTTGCTCTCCTAAACTCACACCTCCCTATTCAAATAAATTCTGATCTAAAATTTAAACTCCAAATCACAATGCAAAGAAGGGCCTTGCACTCCATGCGCTTTCATGAATAAATTTGCATACTCTTTATTCCTTGCATTCTCTCTGGTACTTGTTATCATAGGGAACCCATGCTATCTAAGTAATTGACGAATGTGATGCGATTGGATGAATGGAACCATGCTCTTCTGTAACACACTGTGTTAATCAAGGTGCTAATCATGTGTTCAACTCGCTAATCAAGGGATTAAGCTTGTCATTAGCGCTAATCATGTTGCATAGTGTTCATCGACCTAGCCATGTTCGACAACATTTTTCTCCATGATTCGAGCCTCGAATCAATTTTCGACCAAAACCAAAGTTGTAGATATTCTTTTCCTCTACAACTTTTATTTTGGCCAAATTTCGAGTTCCTATATGAAATTTTAAGTTTTGGAGTGTCAAAATTGTGCCAAATTTAGTCAACCGGGTGCACAGTGCTCCTCCTATGCGTGCACTGTGCTCACCGCGCCCATAACGGCGCCTGGACGCCGGCGAGCCCCTCCACGCATCGGCCGTCGGCAAACCTCGCCCACCATGCTCGCATGCCCGTCCTTATCCCCACGGAGTCGTGTCTGTTTTCGCCCTCCCCTTCCTTCCTCGAGCTCGAGCGGAGCCGAGACGAGCAGCGCCGCTGCCGGCGTCCGTGCCTTCCATCCTCGCCGCCCCGCCTCGATTTCTCACGCCAAAGCCTTCCTTGCCTCACCCCGCTCCCACGCCGCCTCACCACGAGCTCAATTGAACCGCTTCCCAGTCGGAATCGAGCCCGCCATCGCCGGCCGCCATTGAAGCTTCACGCCGAGCTCCGCCCCTCACATCGATCTCCCCTCTCCGGCCATCCTCCGCCCAAATCGGAAGCACGGTGAGCTTCCTCGCGCTCTCCTCTCCCTCCCCGACCTCTTTCCCCTTCGGTTTCGGTGCCGTCGCCGCCGTGCCATGCCGCCGGCGCATGCCACGGGCCGCCCCTATGCAGGCTCTCGCGCCCCGAGGCCACTTGGCCTCCCTAAGCGCTGCGCCGCCCCTGCCCTGCTCCACCGCGGCCGGAACGGCCCTGCCACCGCACGCCGCCGCCAGGCTCTGCCCTCGCGCTGCCACTACACGGGCCACGGGTGCGCCGACCTCCCTGCGCGCGGGCCGCACGCTGCCCTGCTAGTAGGCCAGCCCCCTGGCCGCCGCGCTCGCGCTAGGCGCGCCGCCGGCGTGGATGGCTGGGGCAGGGCAGGCCGAGCAGAGCACACCCCCTCTCTCTGTTTCACTGCCGAGTAGGGCCCGCTGGTCAGGGGGGTTAAGGGTAGTTTTGTTTTTTTTTGTTTGATTTCGGCAGAAAATTTGTAAAAGCATAACAATTCACAGAAAGATGCTAAAAATGCAAACTCAATTTTGTTAGCTGAGTTAGATCCAGAGCTTCAGAGTAAAATTATCCATGCTTGTGTTATGTCAGTGTTAAATGTGCTATAATTTACTTTGTGCTTAAGCTTAATTAATTTATTTCTGCAGCTATAGTTGTCCAAAAATTATGAAATTTATGCAGTAGCTTACTCCTTGCACGTGTAGTTCACTGAAAAATTTCCATGTGTAGAAGCTTTGTGTGTGTTTCAAATTCTTTTATGCTCGATTTATTGTGGCTATGGGCAAAGTAAATGCTTTCTTTTCTCAATAAATGTTAATAAATTTTTCTTGCATGTTATATTAATACATTATCATGCTGGTAAAAATTTTGTTGCTATGTCAAGTTTGCAAGTTAAGTTTTACAAGTGTTTAGCTCCTAGCCGCAGTTTTTCTTTTGTTGTCGCTAAATAAATTCTTTTCTACCATATCTATATCCTTGCAGCAATTGCTAGATTTTCTATTTACTTTTCTGTCATGGTTTCAGGACCAGAATAGGGTGCTCTTAGATATGTTTTGGTTCTATTTGCTTGCTATTAAATAAAACCTCTAATGAATCGTTACCAAGTTGTGGGTATCTTTTATTTACCGTAGTGCATCCTGAGTGCATTGCATCCTATCATTGCATTATTTTAACTGTTGCATGGCATCCTTTTGCATACATGTAGACACCGCGAATGAAGCCATCTACAAGCTGGTTGCTGAGCCGGTCCAGGAGCCGCAAGCAGGAGAGCAGCAGGAGGCAGCAGTTGAACACGTGCCTGAGGAAGTCTCTAACCCCGCTGACCTGCAAGGCAAGCCCCGGAGCATAACCCTTACTTTCAGTATTAAATGTGTATCTAAGTATTTGTGCATTTACGTATATAGGAGTCGTATGAAACCCTAGTATGCATGTTTTTCCATAGGTACCTATGAGTCTACTAGTGTGCAGGACGTTAGTACTGTAATGCTTAACTACGTTTCAGTAGAGGTCGAGTGATTCCTGTCACTCACGTATTGTAGGTCCTTGTTCTAATGGCAAAGTTACTTGAGAATGAACCAAGGAGGAAATGAGAAATGGAGACCAGGCGGGAACGAGTTGGATTATGGATATGGAATGGATGAAAAGAAATCTCCGCTGTGTCGATTGAGGACCGTACCATTATTGGCAGTGTTGATCAATTTTGAACAGTACTAACCACATGCCGGGAGTAGGAGGTAGTCTAAACCGGTAAGCTCATTACTTGATTCACAACGATACTTTGAATCGCGACTTGCTACTCTGGGAGTGGGATGATGGCGGGTGTTGTAGTCGCCCTCGGGTCCACTAGGTATTCGCCGTGTGGGGCTCCTCACCCGGGTTTTGGCAGGCGTGATTCAGACGTCGGGGTGATGATGGGAACAGTTGACGTGTGTAGCCCGACGGGGTTGCACATGTCGTGTGAGTTAGGTCCACCTTGCGAGGTTAAATCAGATCGATTCGCCGTCTCTCTCGGTTAAGAGAACCTTGGTAACTTTGTAACAACGTAGTAAAGATTTGAGATGAGAATGGGAAATGAGCATACGAGTTGAGGTGGTGGTTTTCTGGAAAGATAATATGATCAACCATGTGTGCTTAGCTATTTAGGCAAATCTAGTTGTTACTTGATAAACTAAGCGGGGCTAAAAATTGAAAAGTAAGGATGCAGTATTAGTAGTCCTTTTCGGCAAGATAAACCTTGCTGAGTATTAGTATATTCAGGGTTGTTGTTGTTGTAACCCTTCTGAGCAGGTTGTGTTTCTACTGACTTCGAGGAGGTCTGTGCGTCCTGGATTGGATAACGGCTTCCTCCTAGGTGGACCGTCGAGTGGGCCCCGTCTTCCCCGTGAAGCTCGGGCAGGTTGGTATCACATTGGTGGGCAGGACGTGGAGCTCACCTTGTATCATCGTTCGTAGTACCTTATCGTATTTCGATCTCTGTTTTAAACTTCCGCTGTGTGTTTGAACTCTGTCGTTTGTATTCAAACCTTTATGTAAACCTGTATTGTAAATTAATTTGAGAATCTTTCTATGCTTGTATCACCTGTGCTCGTCTTCGTGCGAGACTTCTAGTGCAAATGTGATCCTGGAGTATAGTAGTTTAATTAGGAATTACACGACGGACTACCGGATTACACCGTTTTAAGTGTGTGGTAACTTGATTATTGATTAAGATGATAGTTAGCGCACTTAAGCCTGTTTAATTTGGGCGGATCTGCTACAACTGGTATCAGAGCTCTAATTTGCACTGGGGTGATTACTGGCATGCTTAATTAAGTTATGTAACTCTTACCTTGCAAAGATTTCGGGTTTTTCGAAAAGTTGACGCTAGATGCGCTAAGGAATATGATAGATAGTTCGTATGCCTTAATTATGTTACATGAGTTAGGTGACATCTAAGTATCTATTTTATTCCAGCACTTCCAGCTTTTACTTTTTGTTAAACCTTACTTCTTGCACAACTGGTATCTATATTCTGTAACGACGCACCTACGCTAAGGTAAGAAAGGTAAGCATTCTTGGTTGTCCTTTAGAATAGCCCACGTGTTCATACGTGCGCGGGTCCCGTATGGTGAGCATACGAGGAGGTGATAAGGCTCAATTCAAACGAGCCTGTCACTATCTGCTGCCTGATATGGAGTGCGGATTTCCTACCGTGTGATTGTAATCACGGCCATCTCGTAAGTCAATGTTATGAGATGTAGACCTGTCATGCGGTTGGCCATGACCGTCACCCTTGGAACACGTCTACCCTTGGATGTCCCATAAGGCGAGTGTACGGGAAGTGAATACGTTGTTATGATGTATGCAGCGTTGCCCATTCAGCGTCGAACGTTTGGGTGCCATCTCTATAGTGGATGGTAATGTATGTGTGAATATGTGGGAAATTGCATATGCGTTACCCGTGCGGCGTAGGACACATGGGGGCCGTTCGTAAGCGCAGGCACGAAGGGTCCAGAAGTGGTTATATATACTCTGTGTTCTTCTACAAGTAAACTAACCATGTTAAGTGTGTTATGAAATCCTTGATCGTAGGAACGACTAGTCTATATATAGGGAGAGTACGTAATTGTGCCACCGGTCATCCTCGTATACCATATTTTGGTACTTGTTTGGTGAGAAACGATAGAACATGCATGCATCTTGCATATTTGAGTTTGGTTTGATTGCCTTGTGGTTTATTGTTGCGCTTCAATAAAAGTTATTTATGTTTTTGTAAAAAAAATTTATTCTGCGGGTACTTGAAAATTTTGGAACTCTGGTGATGAGCTGTGCATTGGATATCTGTGAATCTGAATTTTCTGTTTGAGCAATGTTCAGTACCACCTACACTAGAGCTACTCTGGGCGGAGTTTGTGCAACCCGAGTTACCAATCTGTGGTTCAAATTGAGTAGATGCGGTTTCAACCGAAGCAAGTCATTTTATTTCCCTTGGTGAACCATATCACGAGGGAAATGTTTCATGCCGTGTGTTTATATTAGATATGCACATTCTTTATTTGCAAGAATTAGTCCTGATAGCGGAATGGCTAACCAAGGGGTGTGGTTATTTTGCAGATGGGCAATAACCATAGCAATGAGAATCGCGGAGCATAGCCACAACCACCTCCCTCCTTGGCTCAGGCTGTTGCGGCTCTTATCGCCGACCGCAATGAGAAGACTAAGTTGATAATGCAGCTGGTGCAAGCCAATGCCGGCAGAGGTCGACACGCTTCCCCGCCACCACCAGTAGAAACTAACTATGTCGGTTTTCTGGCCACCCAACCACCTCTGTTCCACAAGGCAGATGATCCCCTTGAGGCAGATGCTTGGATTTGCACCATTGAGGACAAGTTTAGCATTCTCAATTGCACAGAAATGGACAAAGCTGCCTTTGCAGCGCAACAGCTGAGAGGCCCTACAAAGATATGGTGGGTTAATCACAAGACTCTAATTCCCGCTGGTATGCGTCTCACTTGGAATGAATTTGTGGTGGCTTTCAAAGCCCATCACATTCTTACTAGTTTGATGAGGAGAAAGATGGCAGAATTTCTGGTGCTAAAGCAGGGAAATAACACGGTTCTGCAATACACCCAAACCTTCAATCAGTTAGCCTAGTATGGTGGTTTCCATGTGGATACTGATGAGAAGAGGCAGGACTGCTTCAGGAGGAGGCTCAATACCAAACTTCAGGACAAGCTAGCTCTCACTACTTGCAACAATTTCACTGAGCTAGTGAATAAGGCCATTACCCAGGAAGATGCCAAGCTAGCACACAAAGCTGACAAGAAAAGGAAGGCACCTGCTGGATCCTCTAGTAATGCACCCCAGAAGTACAAGCTGGTTCAGACAGGGACTCAGCAAGCTTCAAACTGCCCTCCGCAGCAGGGTCGTTGGGTCGCTAGACCGCCACAGCAGCCGTGGGCACCACGTCTCTCGACACAACAACCAGGGCAGCAAGCTACACACCCTAGCAGTTACCCCTGTTACAATTGTGGTAACTTTGGGCACTTTGCACATGACTACCGTATGCCGCCTAAGCAGAGCAACTATAAGACCTCCGCTCCGGCTCAAGGTTCTATCCAGCAGACTCAGAAGAAGAAGGTTGCACCTATTAAGACTGGACGTGTGAACTACACCACTCTGGAGGACGTTCCTGAGGGTACTCACGTGATGGCGGGTATGTTTTCCATTCACCACCGCCCTGCTATGGTGTTATTTGACTTTGGCGCAACTCATAAATTCATCAGTCAAGCATGTGTAGCACGGCTTAACTTGCAAGTAACCCACATGATAAGACCTTATATCATTCATGCACCAGGCGCACATTTAAGTACCAGCCAATTAGTTCGAGGTGTGCCCCTTGACTTGAGCGGGAATATTTTTCAGACCACACCCATTGTCCTTCCAAGCCAAGGGATAGATGTCATACTTGGAATGAATTGGATGAAGAAACACTGTGCTATCCTCGATACTTCTTCTCGTGTTATCCAACTTAACTCTCCCACATATGGTCCTATGGATATTCATCTTTCCCAGCATGAGATTCCAACAAGAGCGGTATACCATCTCGAGGTGAAAGCCTTAGAAGAAATTCCAGTGATTTGTGTATACCCCGATGTGTTTTCGGAGGACTTGACAGGCATGCCTCCCGATCGGGATATTGAATTTGTCATAGAGTTACATCCTGGCACAGCACCCATATCTAGAAGGCCATATAGAATGACTCCAAGTGAGTTAGCTGAATTAAAAGTCTAGTTGCAAGAGTTGCAAGATAAAGGTTTCATTCGACCGAGTACCTCACCTTGGGGATGCCCAGCTCTATTCGTGAAGAAGAAAGATCAAGGGTTAAGGTTATGTGTGGATTACCGACCTCTGAATGCAGTCACTATCAATAACAAATACCCACTTCCTCGTATTAACCTTCTCTTTGATCAGTTAGCTGGAGCCAAAGTATTCTCAAAAATAGATCTTCAATCTGGCTATCATCAGATCAAAATCAGACTGGCAAATATACAAAAAACAGCTTTCTCTACTTGTTATGGTCTTTATGAGTATTTGGTGAAGTCCTTCGGATTAACCAATGCTCCCGCTTACTTCATGTACCTCATGTAGCAACACTGCCTAAATTAAACCGGCTTAAGTGCACTAACCATTATCTTAATACTTAATCAAGTTACTGTGCACTTAAAAAGGTGTAATCTGACAGGCTATCGGGTAAATCCCGATTAAACTACTGTACTCCAGGATCATAATTGCACAAGAAGACTCGCACGAAGATGAGCACTGGTGAAACAAGCATACAGAGAATTTCAAATTAATTTACAACACTGATCTTACATACAAGTTTTGAATACAAACGACAGAGTTCAACACACAGCAGAAGTTTAAAACGTAGTTCGAAGTACAATACGGTAACTACGAATGACGAGACAAGGTGAGCTACACATCCTGCCCACCGATGTGATGCCAACCTGCCCGAACTTCACGGAGAAGACGGGGCCCACTCAACGGTCCACCCAGGAGGAAGCGGTTGCCCAATCCAGGACGCACAGACCTCCTCGAAGTTAGCAGGAACACAAACTGCTCAGAAGGGTTACAACAACAACCATGAGTATACTAATACTCAGCAAGGCTTACCCGACTATGGGTATACTTAGCCCAATATCTAGACATGCAAAGCTTTTTAGCTCTGGAGTTGTTTTGGCTGAAAAGCTACTAGTAGTAAATCCTTACTTTCAATATTTTAGCTCAAGTTTAGTATTCGAGTACTAACTAGGTTCGCTATAGCATCTAGAGCACACATGGTAGATCAAATTATCTTTCCACAACATACAAACCAAACATTTCCATTCCGTTCTCATTCCACTTCTTTACTACGATGTGACACAATGACCAAAGCTCTCATATCCGCGAGTCACGGCGAATCGATCTGATTTAACCTTGCAAGGTGGACCCAACCAACACGACACATGTAAGCCCTTTCGGGCCACGCGCGTCAACTGTTTCCATCATTACCACGACATCTGAACCACGCCTGCTAAAACCCAGGTGATAGGCCCCTCGCGGTGAACTCCCGGAGAACCCGGAGGCAGCATCCTATCCAACACCCACCAACTCCCACGCCCAGCGTAGCAGGACGGAATTCAAATTATCGTTGTAAAGCGGTACACAGCTTACCGGTTTCGACTACCTCCTACTTCCGGTATGTGGTTAGTGCTGTTCAATCCTCGATCAACAATGCCAACAACGGTACGGTCCTTAATCGACACAGGCGGAGATTCACTTTCCATCCCTTTCATATTCAGATCCAACTCATCTCCGCCCAGTCTCCATTTCTCTTTACTTAACAACTCATTTCCAAGCCACTTGCCATCAGAAATGAAATCTTAAATCTCGCGAGTGATAGGAATCACTCGACTTCTACCGAGATCCTACTTAGCAAAGCATTTCTATCGACACCTGCGTACTAGTATAGACTCACGGTACCTAGGGAGAACATGCATACTAGGGTTCCATACAACTCCTATAACATAGATGCACAAATACTTAAATAAACATTAATATACTAAATTTATGGGTTATACTCCGGGGCTTGCCTTGTAGGTCAGCGGGGTTAGCAATTTCCTCCGTAGCTTGCTCAGCTGCTTCGTCGGCTTGCGGTTTCCCTGCTTGCGGCTCCTGGATCGGCTCAGCGATCAACTCATAGACGGCTTCGTTCGTGGCGTCTACACGTATGCAAAAGATGCCATGCAAAAGTTAAAATAATGCAGTGCACTCAGAATGCAAGAGTTAAAACGGTGCATGAAATGATACAAGTGTTCATGGTGCAACGCAAAGCGATTAAAAGAAGATAAAACTGGGTAAGCAAAACCAACCTGAGATTTTATTTATTGGCAAGAAATAGAATCAAATTATTTTCAAGTGCAACCTATTTTGATTCGAATGCAAGAATATAAGATTAAACTAAAACCAAGCCATTATCAAAAAGATACACCGCAGAAAATACTTTATTTAGCAGCCACTAAAAAGAACACCGCAGCTAGGAACGAAATAAAAGCAAACACATAGCTTGCAGCCCTAATCGAGCCACCCAAAAATTACCAGTAAGACAAGATATTGGAAGAACATGCAACAAAAATTTACCAGCATTTATTGGTGACTGAAACATTTATTTTAGCCCTAGTATGGAAATCAAGCAATAACAGATCCACAAACATGCACATAGGCTATGCTCCTGAAATTTTTTAGTGAACTATACATATAAAGAGTAGGCTACCACAAAATTTTCAGGATTTTTAGACAAACAGAACAACAGATACAAAATAAACTAGCTTAAACACAAACCAAAATTTTAGCAGGGGCAAAAGTGACATTTCACGAGCATGGGTATTTTTCCTCTGAAGATCTTGATCTAAGCAACCCAACAAAATTTAGATTACATTGTTTGCATTTTCTACATTTTTTTACAATTTTTCAAAGATTATAGCTAATTAAACAAATTAAAACCCTAAACCCTAAACCGGCTGACTGCTGGGCCCCTGTTCATGCTCCTTAGCACCCCAATTTATGTACCGCAAGCGCACGGATCGTGGTAGCTTTTCCCTTAGAGTACTCCCCCAAGGTTTATCAATCCACGGATCGACAAAGAACTACCTAAGGTTTTCCATCTAATCTAACGGATCTATCCTAACATGAAGCATAGATTGCATATAAACTAAACACTTGATAGATATGAATGAAGCATAAGTGTTCATCACACCCACAACCATAGATGAGATAACACAACCAAGGAGCTAGGGCCTATCGTCTCTAGGTATGGTTCTAGTCAAAAAGGTGATCAAAACATAGATTGCATCTCAACTAAAGGTACACGGAATCATCTCTCAGAAAGGCGGCTCGCAAGCGGCCTACTTTCCCAAGGTCGCCGGTGCGAGGTGCATGTTGACGCCTAAGGTTTCCCAAAGCTTTACCCCAAAAGCCCACCAAGTGCTCTTACTCAAAGCCCCTCCTCTTGGTGGCCGCGCAACAACTCCCATGGTATTCGCCATCGATCCTATTCCACATCATGTTGTCGCTAGAACATTTCCCTCCGCCATGCTGTCACCACATCGGGGTAATCAACCTGTTATCGCCATAAATTAACAGGGTTAATTTATGGGCCGAAATCAAGATGGGCTTAAAGCAAAAGATGAGGAAGGCTTGTAAATCGGCTCCTGTGTGAGCGTCTGGGCCACATTGGCCGTGTATCTTTAGATTCAGTTTAAGGTTAGAGATAGAGTCCAATCGGGACAAGATTAGTTTAGATTGTTTCCCAAGTCTCCGGACTATAAATATGTACCCTTTGTTATTCATGAAAGAGCGTCATCACGACTCGCAAACAACAACTCTCGGCGCATCGCCACCCCTAAATCCTAGGGTTTCATCCAAATAAGTGACATGCTGCCCTGATCGCTTCTTGCGATCAGGGCGGTATTGTTCTTGCTTTTACCTTGGTATTACTCGTACTGAAGCATTTTTGATGGCGAGTAGTACTAGTTATCTTGATATTCGTAGCATGGCTTTTAGTAGATCCATTGTGCTTTGTTGCTTATCATCTACGAATATCATGTTGTCTCTGTGCAATCACGTTCCGATCTCATGCTAGTTCTTATCACATAGAATTAGTTGCACAGGGACAACACCCTGCTTCTTTCATGTTTAGTAGATCCGATCTGTTATGGTTTGTTCTTATCTTAAGAGTTAGCATAATATCTGCTAGGTTAGGCCTTGCAAACGGATTGGATGATCCGGCGGCATAGTAGATGCTTTATCTTAGCCTTGATAGGGATGGTTCCGGGAATCGGCTCTTGCTAGTTCTTAGGCCTCTGTTTTGGGTTGTGGTTTAGTTATCTGTTACGTTCGCTAGGCCTAGTCACGTGTAGGATGTTCCGATCTAGCGGTGAAGCTGTTACCATCGTGGATTAGATCAATTAGATTTGACTGAAGCAGTTTTATAATGGTTTGCTCTATTTATCATATCCGGATACAACCAGATCTTGTCTGACACCGGGACTCGATCGGCTCTTCAAAGCCGATGCAAGAGTCGTCCCGGGGAGCCGACCACAGCTCGGACTTACGTTTAAACATGTCTTTGTATGCAGGAAACTGTTCGGAGCACGTCTGCACCCTCCTGATCGGGTATAGGTCAGGTGGCACGCCCGGTTTTCACACCTCCTCCGGGCACGTGACGGAATTTGCGGGCCGTCGACGAGGGAGCAGTGCCTCTAGCGCCCCAGCGACCTCCCGGCTCTTCGTGTTGCCCGTCGTTGCTCGCCGGTGGGTTTCGGACGACAACACATTCTGGCACGCCCAGTGGGACCCTCGGCAACAACACCCATCGCAATGATGACCGGAGCTCAAGATCAAGAATCCGCTCCCAAGCCCATCACATATGAAGAGCTTCCTCCTGAACACAAGAAGAAGTATGACGAGATCAAAGCTCTGCTGGAAGCCGATCTCATCAGCTCTTTTGAGAGGACTCGCAACCATGGCATCAAGTGGAAGGGGTTCTCACCAGAAGGCGCTCTGGACAATGTGGATCTGTCTGTACCATCTGAAGAACGCACCAGAGCCCTGCGTCAGGAGATGAACTACATGGTGGCCCATGCGCTTCATCGGCACTCTCAGAGCCTGATGAACGAGCTTGAGCACATGGCGCACCGCGTCATCCAGGAGATAATCAAGAACCAGTACTCTCCATCGGGGCCAACCCTGGGGAGTCACACAGAGGAAGCTGCACTGCATGCTAGGCCGCAACTGCCATTCTCATTTGCAGCTCCAAGACCACAGAGCTCGCCGATCTACGTCGTCCACAAGATCGGCGGTGATCCTGGAGAAGGCCAATTCCTCACCGAGCCACCCAAGGAGATCCCGCACGGCTACACGTGCGCCTACATCCCAGACAGCGTCAGTCCAGCACGCTCGGTGCAGATGGTGAACCCAGGAGCTTCTGGAGCAGACGCGGAGAAACAAGCGTGGCTGGCAAAGTACGCTACTGGGCCGAGGGCTGAGCCATCGGCCCCAGGAGTTCTTAGTGTGGAGCAGGTCAGTGCAATACTCAGAGACCAGTTCGGCATCCTGCCCAAGAGAAAACGATCGGCTATGCCAAGCCGTATCCAAGCTACTATGACTTGATCCCACTGCCACCCAAGTATCGGCTTCCTGAGTTCACCAAGTTCAACGGATCAGAGGGAGCCAGCTCCATCGAGCATGTGAGCCGATACTTAACGCAGCTTGGGATGATCTCAGTGTCGGATCCATTGAGGGTCCGGTTCTTCGGCCAATCCCTTACAGGCCCAGTCTTTGGATGGTACGCGTCGCTAGCTCCGGATTCGATTCGGACATGGAGGCAGCTTGAAGATCAATTCCATACCCAGTACCACTCGGAAGCTGCAGAAGCCGGAATTGCCGACCTCGCTCAAGTCAGGCAGAAGCGAGGAGAGACCGTGTCAGAGTACATATAGCACTTCAGGGAGGTCAAGAATCGATGCTACTCGTCACGCATCACAGAGAAAGAGGCAGTCGATCTGGCCGTCCTGGGACTTGCTAAGCCGATCAAGGATGCGGTTTTCCAGTTGGAGTTCACATCTCTGGCTCACCTTGTGCAGAAGCTTACCGCGTACGAGCATTATCATCCTGAGCTGTACCAGGACAAGTTGAAGTGCCATGTAAACATGGCACAAGCTGAAGAATCTGACGACTCGGGCGAAGAACAAGAAGTAGCCATGGCAGAGTGGACCCGGGGGGCAAATCTTGTCCCATGCAAGTGGATCAAGCAGCAGGGGCTTGTGAAGGGCTTCGACTTCGACATAACCAAAATAGAGCAGATATTCGACCTGCTCCTCAAAGAAAAACAGCTGAAGCTCCCAGAAAATCACAAGCTGCCGACGGCACAAGAGTTGCAGGGAAGGCTATACTGCAAGTGGCACAACTCGTTTACTCATGCTACTGGCGAATGCAAACAGTTGCGTCACCAGATCCAATCGGCTATCGAGCAGGGCCGATTAATCCTGGCTCAGCACACTATGAAGGTGGACATGAAGCCCTTCCCACAAGCTAACGTGGTGGAACTATCAGACTTCGGGTCCAAGGGCCAGGACTTGGCATTCCACATCAACATGGTGGGACCTATGCGCCGCCATGACAAGCAGAGGAGAGAGGCCGCTTCTGGCAAGCGGCCGCAGAAGGAACACGAGTTGGAACAGCAGCATGTGACCGAAGAGCAAGTGCGTCACATCCGCAATCAGCTTCCAGCTTCTAATCGGCTTCTGGAGAAATACCAGTACCAGTACAACCTGCGCCGCCGACGCGAATCGGAAGAAGACGAGTACGAGCACCGCACGGGAAGGACGTTGGGAAGGCGCCAGGCTATACGAGATCACTGGCACTGCCTGTTCTTCAGGTACTGTTGGAACTCCGGCATGAGCCGATTACCTACTATAGATGATTGCTTGGAGTGCAGGCCTCGAGGGCACCAACAGGACAAGACATTGGTGTTCCAGCGTTTGGGGCCCAGGACACGTCAGGACGATCATGTGAGGCGACCATCCAGAGGAGATTCCGAGCCAGAAGAAGAGGACAGGTACCATCGCCCACAGTGGTGTCCTGACGGGCTCAATCGGTCGCAGAAGCGCAGGGTACAATGCTTGCGCAACCTCGAAGATGCAGAAGCAAAGTATCTTGACGTGCTGAGGAAAGCGCGTCCGGATCTCGCGGAGCAAGTCACGCGACCGCAGAGGGAAGGGAGGCGCCCCCCGAGGATGGAGTGACGCCCCAAGCAGTCAAAAGCCGATGAGAAGACATCGGCTGACGTGAACATGGTGTTCGTGCTCCCGTCAGAGTTTCGAGCACCCCAACCGGAGGAGTTGGCCATCGCGCAGCTGGATCTCGGCCCACGGCCAGTCATTTTCGAGAAGCCTAAGAAGAAGAGCTACAAACACCTGAAGGAGTAATATCTCAAGGGCTTCATTGACGGCAAACCTATGAACAGGATGTTGGTCGACACTGGTGCTGCAGTTAACCTGATGCCATATTCTGTGCTGCGCCGATTAGGTCGTTCTTCTGCCGATTTGATCAAGACCAATGTGATGCTCAACGACTTTAATGGACAGCCATCAGAGGCGACGGGGGTTCTTAATGTGAAACTGACAGTGGGCCATAAGACTGTGCTGACATCTTTCTTCATCGTTAATAGCAAGAGCACATACACGGTGCTGCTTGGAAGAGACTAGATTCTTGCCAACTGTTGTATCCCTTCCACAATGCACCAGTACCTTGTCCAATGGGATGGCGATGAAGTAGAAGTGGTCCCTGCAGATGATTCCAGTGAAGTCTCGGTCGCAGATATGAACGCCTGGGATGCGGAAGGACAAGAGCCGATTTCTGGGCTCGCCCTGGAAGACTGTGATCGGATTGAGGCGACAAAAAACGGATTGAGGCTGGTCTTATCCACTGGCCTCACAGAATAGGTGCACCCTGGCTAGCCACGGGGTGTGAGGGAAATAGAGAGGCCGATCCCAGCGATCGGCCCCGAAAAATAGAAAAATTCTGTTTTTTGTCGGAATTGTTACATCGTGTACACGTGATGGACTCCTCTAGCAGTTAGCTATCCATTGACTATTTGGCTCTGAGAAATAATAGAAGTATAGAAGCGGCCAGCCCGTGCGGTTGGCCAAATGATATTTCTTGTCATCTCCCTGTGTTTGCTGCTGACATTCTGGATAGTGAGGACTCGCTCGCGTTCGCGGTCGATTTTTTAGATGATGGCAAACTCGGATATGGATTCACATCAGCTGATGATTTGGAAGAGGTTGACATCGGTCCTGGGGATAAGCCACGACCGACATTTATCAGCAGTAAGTTGGATCCGGCTTTGCGAGAGGAGATGATCACATTGCTAAAAGAATACCGGGATTGCTTTGCATGGGACTACACGGAGATGACTGGATTGGATAGAAGCATAGTCGAGCATCGGCTCCCGCTCAAGACAGGGTTTCGGCCGTTTCAGCAACGAGCACGCCAGATGAAGGCCGAAGTCCAAGAAGAAGTTAAGAAAGAGGTGGAGAAGATGCTGGATGCTGGGTTCATCAGGCCGTGCCGGTATGCAGAATGGATCTCCAGTGTGGTGCCGGTACAAAAGAAAGATGGCCGATGGCGAGTCTACGTCGATTTTAGAGATCTCAACAGGGCAACTCCAAAGGATGAATACCCAATGCCTGTTGCAGAGACGTTGATCAACGCCGCTGCTGGCCACAAAATGATGAGTTTCATGGATGGCAACGCCGGTTACAACCAGATCTTCATGGCCCCAGAGGACGTGAACAAGACTGCGTTCAGAGTATCAGGTGCAGTTGGCTTGTTCGAGTACTTGGTTATGACTTTCGGACTGAAAAATGCCGGCGCAACATACCAACGTGCTATGAATTACATTTTCCATGATCTCATCGGCAAGCTGGTAGAGATTTATATTGATGACGTTGTGGTCAAGTCCAAGTCAGTTGCGGGGCATTTAGAAGATCTGCGTCAAGTTTTGGAGCGGACTCGAAGGTTTGGACTCAAAATGAACCCAAAGAAGTGTGCCTTCGGTGTATCGACCGGTCAATTTCTGGGATTCCTAGTGCATGAAAGGGGAATCGAGATCGGCCTAAAAAGTCAAGAAGCCGTAAAGATGATGAAGCCACCTACTACAAAGGAGTTACAGAAACTCATCGGTAAAATTAACTTTGTCAGGCGATTCATTTCTAATCTGTCCGGACGTATTGAGCCATTTATGGGTTTAGTAAAGATCAAATCCGATGATGAGTTTCGCTGGGGGGCAGAACAGCAGCAAGCTTTCGATGAAATCAAAGAATATTTGTCAAAGCCTCCAGTATTGGTTCCTCCTCAGCAAGATAGGTCGTTCTATGTGTACCTATCCATTGGTGACACTTCCATTGCTTCGGTGCTAGTCCAGAAGCATGATGGCCAAGAGAGGGTGGTTTTCTACCTCAGCAGACGCATGTTAGACGCCGAGACCAAGTATCCTAAAATCGAGAAGCTTTGTCTTTGCTTATACTTTACATGTACAAAGCTTCGTCATATTTTGCTCTCGGCAGAAACAATTGTCATATGCAAATCAGATGTCATAAAACATATGCTGTCGGCCCCTGTCCTTAAAGGCCGGCTCGGAAAATGGATGTTTGCATTGTCAGAGTTCGATATCCGATACCAGCCTGCAAAAGCAGTCAAGGGGCAAGCACTGGCGGATCTTGTTGCGGACAGGATCAGCACTGATATTGCTGCAGTATTTATTCGTGCTTGGGCTATGTTCTTTGACGGATCGGCTTGTGATGATGGGTGCGGTGTGGGAATTCTGCTGGTGTCACCTCGAGGGGCAACTTATTCCTTCTCCATCAGAATGACTGGCCCGTGCACCAATAATCTGGTGGAGTATGAAGCCGTTCGCAAAGGGATGGAATTGCTTCTCGAAGCCGGTGCAGAAGCAGTGGAAATTTTTGGAGATTCGAAGCTGGTGATTTCTCAACTCACGGAGGAATATAGGTGTGAGAGCAAGGCTCTTTTCCCAATATGGATGCAATGCCGTGAGTTGATGTCACGATTCAGGTACATCAATTTCCACTGGATATGGAGGACTCTGAACAATGAAGCCAATGATTTGGCACAGATGGCTTCTGGCTACAAGGAGACAGCCGATGGAGTCGAGGTGGAGGTCCAGTTTCTAGAGCCCGGAGACTGGAGAGCCGATATCTTCAATTACTTGAAGGATTCGGCTCGGGGGGCACCCAGAAGGATAAGACTCAAGGCCATGAAGTATGTTTTGATAGGGGACGATATGTTCTACAGGACCTTGGAAGGACTATTACTTAAATGTCTGGGACCGTCAGAGTCAAATCGGCTATTGCATGAGGTTCATGAAGGAGCCTGCGGTACGCACCAATCGGCTCACAAGATGAAATGGCTGATTAGGCGATCAGGTTATTACTGGCCCACTATGCTTGAAGATTGTTTCAAATATTACAAAGGATGTCAAGCATGTCAGAGGTTTGGCAAAATTCAGATAGTGCCAGCATCAGTGATGAATCCTATCATCAAACCCTGGCCATTCAGAGGATGGGGCATGGACATGATTGGACAGATCAACCCGTCGTCTAGCAAAGGTCACCAATGGGTCTTGGCTGCCACAGATTATTTCACAAAGTGGGTAGAGGCAGTGCCCATGAGGTCAGTAGCATCGAGAGATGTGATCAGCTTTGTCAAGGAACACATCATTCATAGATTTGGGATCCCTCAGACCATTACGACCGATGGAGGATCGGTCTTTATATCAGAGGAGTTCAGAAAGTTTGCCGATGACATGGGGATTAAGCTGATCAGATCATCTCCGTATTATGCCCAAGCTAATGGACAAGCTGAAGCATCCAACCAGAGCCTTATCAAGCTCATAAAGAGAAAGATTGATGAATACCCTAGGCGTTGGCATGAGGTGTTATCAGAAGTTTTGTGGGCATATCGTATTTCGTGTCATGGGTCCACCAAGACGTCGCCGTACCATCTAGTCTACGGCCAGGATGGTGTGTTACCATGGGAAATCACGGCTGGATCAAGGCGTGTTGAGTTTCAGAATGATCTATCAGCTGAGCAGTATGCAGCCTTGATGAATGATAATGTGGAGGACCTGACAGAGCTAAGGCTTTGGTCACTGGAAAAAATCAAAGAGAACAAAGCTAAAGTTGCTCGTGCATACAACAAGAAGGTCAACCCTAAAGATTTCCAAGTTGGAGATTTGGTTTGGGAGGCGGTATTGCCATTGGGAACTAAAGACAAAAAGTTTGGTAAGTGGTCTCCAACTTGGCATGGGCCGTACAAGGTTAAGTAGGTTTTGCCTGGGAATGCATACATGCTCGAGGAATTGGACGGCGTCAAGTTTCCTGTTGCTGTCAACGGTCAGCATCTCAAGAAGTATTTCCCGAGCATGTGGGAAGGCGAGTAACGAAAAGCCGATGAGATCCATCTGGCTGCAATGTAACAGGCCAACACGTTGAGTTGGCCGCGCAAAAAATAAAGGGAGTCATGAAAGGCCAACACGTTGAGTTGGCCAGTAAAAAAAATCATCATGACAGGCCAACACTTTGAGTTGGCTAGAGAAAGGTATGAAAAGCAAACAGCCGATGTGCGACCATCGACTTAAGATGTTTTTAAAAGAACAGTTGCAAGTCTCAAAGTTAACAGGCAATACTGATTCTATCTTGAGCCTATCTACTGGTTCAGGAATTCTTCTATGGCATGGATGGCTTCAGTACGGACGGCATCTGCTCGTGCTATAATTGCTTCGTCATCCTTGTCATCACCTGTGACTATCTGCCGACTCAAGGTGCTGATTTCTGCAAACTCTGCTTGTATCTGCTTGGCTATTTCCTGGGTTTCTTGTTTGGAGTTTGCAATGGAGATTTCCTCGGCCTGGATGAGTTCTTTGGTGCTGCGGACCTTCTCTTCGAGTTCCGCCAGTTCTTTCTTCAGGAGGTTGAGTCGGTTCATGTTGGCAGACACGTCAGCTTTGATATCTAGAGTTTCCTTCTTCTGGTTGAGGGCCTTGCACTTTTGGGTGATGTCAACTTTCAGAGAAGTTTGGGAGCGACGTGCTTCCATCCTTTGTTGTGCTTTACTGACTTCTATCCGAAAGAATGGGAGGTTACTGGCTGACCAGAGCTTGATTTGCAATGACTCTGGGAGTTGGGATTCTATTTGCTCGAAGATGTTCTTTATTTTGCTGGAATCATCAACCAGAGTGGTAATTGGAGCAGATAGAAAATCCTTGATGAGTCGAAGCTGATGTGTCAAGTTAGCCGATTGCTGCAGAGATGATGTTTCTGTTCCAGGGACAATCGGACCCATTGATGTCGGGTCGAAGGAAAGTAAACCTGAAATGTCAAAGTTCTATGGACATCTCTGGAGTTAGAACAATATACATTTATGAAGTTATCGGCTGGTTCAGAATTGGTTTTGCAATGTCACCTATTCTGGAGAAGAGGTGTTGGTCGGTTCAGGAGCAATCGTCCCATCAGAGCTGGTATTAGCGTCAAGGGCATCAACTGTATCAGTCTGTTCTTCGTTTGTATCCATCAGTGCATCAGGAGTTGCAGCCGTCTTGTGTTGATTCAGGCCTTCTGCATTGGAGGTTTCTTCAGCTGCATCCTGGAAATAGAATTACAGTCAACCAAGTGCATGTGTATGAAATAAAGGAGAGTTCTTGGGTGATGAGTTACCTGGTTGATGTTGGACTCTGATGGACTTGGAGGGGATGGTACTGGTTTCTTGATTACTCGCCTTGTGATGATCTTTCTTTTCTTGGTCAAGACTCGGGGGGGCAACTACTGCAGAGGCTTGTCTTCGCTTGGAAGTCGACTGAAGTAAGTCTGGCTGAACAGACATTATCACTTTCTTCATTGGTGGTGATCCTTTGCAGAAAAGCACATCAGGAGCAGTTGGAAGAAAGGGGAATGGCTCCCTAGTGCTGGTCATGGGTTCTGGGCCATCTTGTTGCTGCTGACAGGATAAGCAGGATAAGCCAAGAGAAAGGAAGTAGAGGACTTAGGAGGAATAAAATGCATAAGTTCAGTACCTCTTCCTCGAGGATTATATATTCAGGATCGATTTGCTGCAGTCGAGGACTTAGAGCCTTTCTGAAGACATGAGTTTTCCACATGTTCCACCAAGTATCAAAGCCGATTGATGAGGAGGTGAAAGACAAATCGGCTGGTATTGAAATGTGGAGATTGTCAAACATGCTGTAGCATCTCGAGCTGGTGAGACCATTAGGCAGATCGGCTCTGCTCTCCACCAAGTGGTGAATATGGAAGTGGGGAGGGACCTGTCCTAGGCCAAATTGCCGAGCTGCTATGACTGGCTGGTAAGATTCATAGCCTGGCTTGATGATTCTGTTAGAAGTACTGATGCCGACAGGGAGGAAGCCAGGTCGAATCATCAAAGAATACAGATGCCGAGTGCTGTTGTCATCGGTAAAGTTATCTAATCTGAAGGCAGTTGGGTTCTCAAAGGATTCAGATTCAGTAAATGGGAAGTAGAGAGGGTTGTCCAGTCCTTTATAGAAAACTCTGAACCAGTTTGCTGCATCTGTTGAATTCAGTTTACTGCCAGGGAGACTGAACAAAGCTTGGCCGTAACTGGTACATCTAATTGGTTTACCACTCTCATCAGGGAAAGAGTTCTTGCTTAGGCTTTGGAAGTTGGGAATGTGGTGCTGGAAGTACAGTTGTGCCCACAACTGGATAAACCACCAAGGGCCTCCAGTTCTCAGTTTCTTGTGGTTGAGCAAGTTAGATGTCATCAGATGGAGATATCTGTATGTTTCTCCAAGAAAAAGTTTGCCTAGGCCGGTGTGATTACCATGGGCCAGGTGATAGGCCAAGGGGAGATAGTTCTTAGTTGGAGCTAAGGAAGGGCCACAGAAGATGAAGTGCTCTAGCCAAAGATTTAAGAAGGCTGTGTGTTCTTTCTCATTCACTGGACCTTTTGTTTTCATGTGTTGACTCATGTAAGTACCCCAGTTTGTGCAGTTGACTTTGGAAGAAAGTTTAAAGGGGACTTCTGCCATTTTGTGAGCAGCAGGATTAGGGGAGCTAATGTCTAGTCCAGTGATCATGACAACATCTAGCAGAGTAAGAGTCATGGGTCCATGACCAAAGAGGAAACAATTCAGAGCATCAGACCAGAAATAGCCGATGGTTTTCAGAAGATTTTCATCTTTGTCGAGGGGTGACAGTGATAAGCTAAGTGCATCGGCTATGTTTAAATCTTGCCACAAGGGCATGTGAGCTTTTGCTACTCTATTATACCATGTTATCCAGCTCTCAGGTGGATTAGGCCACGCTCTTAAGCAGTCAGCCCAGAGGTTCAAATCAATGTTTTGACTCACAAAAGGAATCCTATTTGCTTCACAAGAGATCAGATCTGTGGGGGTTTCATGGGTTTATGGGCCAAGACAGAAAGATTCTGGATTAGAAGGATGTGGCAAAAGGATATCTGATACCTGAAGTTCAGAAGTTCAGAAATATGCGTATGGTGTCATGTTTCAGAGTTTTAGTTTCAGAAACTTGGTAAGCTGAAGAAAACTGAAAGATTAGGCCGTATATTACCTTCAGGCCATGGATTGCCGCATCGTGGACTGCAGAGCTTGTCGTTTGAGCTATAGAATCTGCCATGGTCAGATCTGTTGACTTAGGGTTTGATTGCTGGAGATTCTGGTTCGAATTCCGGCTGCCTGGATAATTCTTGCTCGAATTTGTAGAGCTTGGTTTTCGAATTACACTCGAGTTTGAGGGTTCGTCGAGTTCGGTTCAGACTGGAAGTGTTATTCTTCTGCGGGTTGTTTCTAGTTTGAATTTCGTCGGCTCTTGGATATTTATGGAAGCCTGATGCGTTGCCATCGGCTTTTTGGAAAATAAACGAAGACACGAAATTGGGGAAACTCGATTTCATTAAAAGGAAATTCATTACAGAGAAAGCCGATTTTACAAAAGGAATTAATCCTTCGGCTTTATGATCCTATTCCTACAATGCTGCCTACATCTACCAGTCGTAGGTGTCTGAACACCTACGGCGCTTCGGGCTTCGCAACGGTGCATCTCCACCGTCGTCGTCGTCGTTGTCGCCGCTGCTGCTGCTGCCGTCGTCCTCGGTGCTGCTGCTTCCCTCTTCGCTCCCCTCCATGGGGGCCTTGAGGAACTGGTGGGGATTTCCCCCTGCCGCCGTATCGCCGCTGGAAGAAGAGCCGATCTCCTCGGAGGAGTCGGCTCCTTCCCAGGAGAAGGCGTCATCTTCACTGTTCTCCAGTTCCTCTTCGAAGACGAACTGGAGGTCTTCCTCTCCTTCAGTCATGGGCTCGTCCTCCTCGGAGGCGACCCCGAAATCGAACTCCTCTGCGTCCCAGTGCAGAGGAGCCAGCGCCTCATAGGCTGCTGTCGGGTCCCACTCGGGGGTCGGCTCTCGGCTCTCTGGGATGGAGTCGATAGAGGAGGCTGAGAGGGGAGAAGAAGAAGGGAGAGAGGAGGAGGAAGAAGAGGAGTCTCCAAAAGAGTTGGAGCCGGAGGAAGAGGAGATGGCCATGGCTGTTGAGGATTGGGGTGGTTTCTGTGCTACTGGCTTTGGGAAGAAGATGGACTTTTTCCGTGAAGAAGAGCCGATGAAGAGGGAAGTTAAATAGTGAAAAGGGGAGAAGATGGATTGGCAGTTTTCATGTTCTACAAGGAGCCAGTTGCAGAGACGTTGCGTCTTCCTCGGTGGTTGCAATGTGGTTAATGAACATTAACGGGAAGATGAAGCGACGGATTGGTTTTGGAACTGTCATTGCCAAAACTAGGGGGGCATGTGTTATCGCCATAAATTAACATGGGCCGAGATCAAGATGGGTTTAAAGCAAAAGATGAGGAAGGCTTGTAAATCGGCTCCTGTGTGAGCGTCTGGGCCACATTGGCCGTGTATCTTTAGATTCAGTTTAAGGTTAGAGATAGAGTCCAATCGAGACAAGATTAGTTTAGATTGTTTCCCAAGTCTCCGGACTATAAATATGTACCCTTTGTTATTCATGAAAGAGCGTCATCACGACTCGCAAACAACAACTCTCGGCGCATCGCCACCCCTAAATCCTAGGGTTTCATCCAAGTAAGTGCCATGCTGCCTTGATCGCTTCTTGCGATCAGGGCGGTATTGTTCTTGCTTTTACCTTGGTATTACTCGTACTGAAGCATTTTTGATGGCGGGTAGTACTAGTTATCTTGATATTCGTAGCATGGCTTTTAGTAGATCCATTGTGCTTTGTTGCTTATCATCTACGAATATCATGTTGTCTCTGTGCAATCATGTTCCGATCTCATGCTAGTTCTTATCACATAGAATTAGTTGGACAGGGACAACACCCTGCTTCTTTCATGTTTAGTAGATCCGATCTGTTATGGTTTGTTCTTATCTTAAGAGTTAGCATAATATCTGCTAGGTTAGGCCTTGCAAACGGATTGGATGATCCGGCGGTGTAGTAGATGCTTTATCTTAGCCTTGATAGGGATGGTTCCGGGAATCAGCTCTTGCTAGTTCTTAGGCCTCTGTTTTGGGTTGTGGTTTAGTTATCTGTTACGTTCGCTAGGCCTAGTCATGTGTAGGATGTTCCGATCTAGCGGTGAAGCTGTTACCATCGTGGATTAGATCAATTAGATTTGACTGAAGCAGTTTTATAATGGTTTGCTCTATTTATCATATCCGGATACAACCAGATCCTGTCTGACACAGGGACTCGATCGGCTCTTCAAAGCCGATGCAAGAGTCGTCCCGGGGAGCCGACCACGGCTCGGACTTACGTTTACACGTGTCTTTGTATGCAGGAAACTGTTCGGAGCACGTCTGCACCCTCCTGATCGGGTATAGGTCAGGTGGCACGCCCGGTTTTCACACCTCCTCTGGGCGCGTGATGGAATTTGCGGGCCGTCGACGAGGGAGCAGTGCCTCTAGCGCCCCAGCGACCTCCCGGCTCTTCGTGTTGCCCGTCGTTGCTCGCCGGTGGGTTTCGGACGACAACACAACCAACTAGCTAAAACACGCTACCTCAACGTATCCGCAAGATATAGACTAATCACCACGAATAGATCTAATCATACTATGAACATATGGATGCATCACATATGAGAAAGAAAGCATGCATTGAAGTAGACCAGAGTTGAGACAACTAGAATAAATAGTAGATTGATATCACAATCGTGTGTGTACATACCCCGACGAATGTTGGGGATGACTCTCGAACTCCACCATGGCACAACCTCGCAGGGAGGCCATGGCGGCTAGGGGTGGCCTAAGCCATCTCCTAGGTACCCTCGAAGACTCGCGGCGGCTGTTAGCCTCCTTCGGTGTTGGCCCTATGTTTTCATCGAGTTCTGGGTGGATGGATCCGCGAGTTGAATAAGGTGCGAGCTATTTATGAGCCGAGAAAGCCACCGGTCGAAGGGGAGGCCGAACTGCCTCGGAAACGGGCTAGGTCGGCTGGCTCATGGGCCTAAGCCGGCCGTCCTACCCTCTTTCGGGCCCGCCTCGGTCTCATTTTTCGCGTGTAGACTCCTCGCATCTTCTAGAGTTTATGTCCTTCACAATTGCACCCCTTTGGACGTCGTTATCTTGGAGATATCTTCGAGGAAAGGATAGGATAGAGAATCCTTCATTAAATCTTCATTTGCTTTGCTTAATCCCGAAGTATCTTGATCTCATCTTCGTGGGCTTGATCCTTTGGGCTCTCTTGGAGGATGGATGTGCATGAATGGACTTCGAATCAACATGGGCTTTGGTCCTTCCTTTGGGCTTTGGCCTTCGTCTTTCTCCGTGTTAGCGCTCGATCACAGTCCTCGTCATTTCATGCTCCAAAATAGGCCAAAAACCTACAAAAACGAAGTTCCTCCAAAATATATGTGCAAATGTGAAAATGACCAATAATTAGGCTGGGGTTAGGACGGTTAGTGATTTTGATATTAAATTCATGTCATTATCAATGATAAACAAGGGATAAAATGGGTACTTAAGGAGCGCCAATAGCCCCACATGTAAGTGAGAGGCCCAGCCTAGCCTGGCTCCTCTGTTTTGCCTGCTCGCGCGTGCGCGCCATGGCCGTGGCGACGGCCATGGGCGGCACCGCGGTGGCGGCGCGTTTCCCCGCCGGCGGGGTCCGGCCGGCGGCGCAGCAGGGTGGGCCGCGGCCAGGACGACTGGGCGGCAGCGGGGCGCGCACGGGGTGGAGCGGAGGCGCACGCGGTGCGGCGGCAACGCACGGCGTTCCGCCGCCTGGGGCCCAGACCGGCAGAGGGGCGCCGCGCGCCTGCGGCCAGGGAGGCCTGCCGGCCCCGAGGCGCGCGGCGGCGGCCCACGGGCTCGCACAGAGCGGGCCCGAGGCGGCGCGGTGGCGCAAGCAGAGCAGCCGCGGTGGTGCTCTGGTGCCGGTGGTGCGGGGTTCGTAGGGGGAAAGGTCGGGGGTGAAGAGGAGGACGTTGAGAAGCTCACCACGCTCTCTATTCGGACAGAGGTGGACCGGAGGACGGGGATCGACAGAGGGGGCGGAGCTCAGCGTGGATGGCAATGGCGGCCGGCGGTCTGGAGCTCGATCTGGCCGTGGCACGGCGCAATCGAGCTCGGGATGGGGCAGTGTGCTTGCAGGGTGAGGCGTGGGAGACTTTGGCACGAGTAATCGAGGCGGGGCATCGAGAATGGCTGGCGTGGACGCCGGCGGTGGCACTGAGCTCGAGCTTGGTTCGGCGAGAGCGCGAGGAAGGAAGGGGATGGCGAAAACGGACACGACTCCGTGGGGATAAGGACGGGCGCATGAACACAGCGGGCGAGGTTCGCCAGCGCGACGTGTGGAGAGTTCGCCGGTGGCCAAGCGCCGGTATGGGCGCGGTGAGCACAGTGGAAGCACTAGAGCTGCATAGTAGCCGATTTTGACCGATTTTGGCTCGAGTTTGACCATCTAGAACTCCAAATTTGATATAGGAACTTGAAATTTGAACAAAATCAGAGTTGTAGAGGAAGATAAGATCTACAACTTTTGTTTTGGGTGAAAGTTGATTTGAGATTTGGATTAGGGAGAAAAACATTGACGAACTCAGCTAAGTTAAAGTTTACTATGCATGCTTAATTAACTCTAATGATGAGCTTAAGCCCCTAATTAGTGAATTAAGCACAAACGTAACACTGAGGTGTTACACCTCATGAATTCAATATTCATGCTGGAGTTAGATAAGTTCGTCGTGGTCTTCATTGATGATATCTTGATCTATTCGAAGAATGAAGAGGAACATGCTCGACAACAGAGCACCAGCTTTATGCCAAATTCAGCAAGTGTGACTTCCGGCTGAAGAAAGTTCCATTCCTCGGTCATGTCATATGCAAATGTATCTCTGTGGATCCCAATAAAGTACAAGATGTACTAGATTGGGAGGCCCCAACTTCAATTCCGGAAATCCATAGTTTTTTGGGTTTAGCTGGTTATTATCATCGGTTCATTCTAGAATTCTCCAAATTTGCTAAACTGATGACTGAACTCCTTAAGAAAGGTGTCAAGTTCTATTGGAGTAGCCAATGTGAGGAAGCTTTCTAGAAATTGAAAACACTTCTTACTTCAGCACCGATCTTGGCCCAGCCTGATACAGCAAAACCATTCGATGTCTATTGTGATGCCTCAGGCATAGGACTTGGCTGTGTTCTGATGCAAGAGAACCGAGTGATTGCTTATGCTTCTCGATCACTCAAGAGGCATGAAGAAAATTATCCCACTCACGATCTTGAATTAGCTGTTGTGGTCCATGCTTTAAAGATCTGGCGACACTATCTACTGGGTACATTGTGCAACATCTATACTGATCACAAGAGCTTCAAATATCTTTTCACTCAAGCTGATTTGAACATGCATCAAAGGAGATGGCTTGAGTTGATTAAAGATTATGAGCTCGGAGTGCATTATCATCCGGGCAAGGCAAATGTAGTTGCAGATGTGCTAAGTCGCAAAGCTCACTGCCATTGCATCTTAGCTATACCATTAAGTGAATCTCTTTGCTTTGAAATGGAAAAGCTGAATTTAAGCATTGTACCACATGGCACATTAGCTCATCTAGAACTTACTCCTACACTTCGTGATCTCATCATCGCAGCCCAAAAGAGAGATAAAGGGGTGAAAGAAATTCAGAGAAGGATATCAGAAGGAGATCCTAAAGTAAATTGCTTCCACCAAGATAGTGAGGATGTGTTGTGGTTCAAAAACTGATTAGTGGTTCCTTAGGATTTTGAACTCAGAAAGCAAATCCATGATGAAGCCCACACTTCACGGCTATCAATTTATCCTGGAAGTAATAAAATGTACCAAGACCTGAAACAACGATTTTGGTGGAATCGGATGAAAATAGAAATTACCAAGTATGTGTCCGAATGTGAAATCTGTCGAAGGGTTAAAGCTAGTCATCTCAGGCCAGCTGGAACTCTTCAACCCTTGAATATTTCTGAATGGAAATGGGAAGATATCAATATGGATTTCATCGTCGGTCTACCTCAAACTCAAAAGGGTTACGACTCTATTTGGGTCGTGGTGGATAGACTCACCAAGTCGGCACATTTTCTCCTAGTTAAGACAACATACTTGACCAAGCAGTATGCGGAACTATACATGAATCGCATACTCTGTTTGCATGGTGTGCCAAGGACCATCATTTCAGATCGTGGGACTCAATTCATTGCTCATTTTTGGGAGCAATTACATACTTGTTTGGGAACTCATCTTATTCGCAGCTCTGCATATCACCCTCAAACCGATGGCCAAACAGAGAGGATAAATCAAATTTTGGAGGGTATGCTTCGTGCCTGTGTCTTAGCCTATCCCCATAAATGGGATGAATATTTGACTTTAGCTGAATTCTCATATAACAATAGTTATCAAGAAAGCATCAAAATGGCACCATTTGAAGCACTATACGGTCGTCGATGCCGTACACCTTTGAATTGGTCTGAAACCGGGGAAAGAACTATCTTTGGACCCGACATGGTTCGAGAGGCCGAAGAACAAGTCCGTCTCATCCAAGCGAACTTGAAGATCACGCAGTCTCGTCAGAAAAGCTACGCTGATAGAAGGCGTAGGTCACTGGTCTTTGAAGTCGGTGACCATGTTTACTTAAGAGTATCACCTTGGAAAGGCATGCAAAGGTTTGGAGTGAGAGGAAATTTAACTCCCCGCTACATTGGCCCATATCCAATTGTGGAAAGATGCGGTCCTGTGGCTTATCGATTGGACCTTCCGACAAATCTTTCTGCCATTCATAATATCTTCCATATATCGCAACTCAAGAAGTGTCTTAGAGTTCCAACTGAAGTTGTTGAAAGTGACTCGATTCAACTAGAGTCTGATCTCACTTATCTTGAGCATCCTATTAAGATTATTGATCGCAAGGATCGAGTTACTCGCCGCACAACCAAACGATTCTACAAAGTTCAATGGAGTAATCACTCCCAAGATGAAGCTACTTGGGAGCAAGAGGAATTTCTGAGATCCATGTATCCGGACTTTTTAAACGCTCATCCAGGTACTTCCCCTTTGAACCTTCTCGCCTTATACTTCTATCGTGCGTGAATCTAGAGACGAGATTCTTTTAAGGGGAAAGGGCTGTAACACCCCTGTGTTAATCAAGGTGCTAATCATGTGTTCAACTTGCTAATCAAGGGCTTAAGCTTGTCATTAGCGCTAATCGCGTTGCGTAGTGTTCATCGACCTAGCCGTGTTCGACCATGTTTTTCTCCATGATTCGAGCCTCCAATCAATTTTCACCACCAAAGTTGTAGATCTTCATTACCTCTACAACTTTTTTTAGGCCAAATTTAGAGTCCCTTTATGAAATTTTAAGTTTTGGAGTGTCAAAATCGGACCAAATTTAGTCTACCGGGTGCACAGTGCTCCTCCTGTGCGCGCACTGTGCTCACCGCTCCCATACCAGTGCCTGGACGCCGGCGAGCCCCTCCACGCGTCGGCCATCGGCGAACCTCGCCCGCCCATCCTTATCCCCATAGAGTCGTGTCCGTTTTCGCCCTCCCCTTCCTTCCTCGAGCTCGAGCGAAGCCGAGACGAGAAGCGCCACCGCCGGCATCTGTGCCTGCCATCTTCGCTGCCCCGCCTCGATTTCTCGCACCAAAGCCTCCCTTGCCTCACCCCGCACCCACGCCGCCTCACCACGAGCTCGATTGAGCCGCTTCCCGGCCGGAATCGTGCCCGCCATCGCCGGCCGCCATAGAAGTTTCACGCCGAGCTTCGCCCCTCACGTCGATCTCCCCTCTCCGGCCATCCCCCGCCCAAATTGAAGTCACGGTGAGCTTCCTCGCACTCTCCTCTCCCTCCCCGACCTCTTTCCTCTTTGGTTTCAGCACCGCCGCCGTAGGACCGCAGCTGCGCCGCCGTGGCCGCCATGCCATGCCGCCGGCGCACACCGCGGGATACCCTTGGGCGGGCTCGCGTGCCCCGAGACCACTTGGCCTCCCTGAGCGCTGTGCCGCCCCTGCCCTGCTTCACCGTGGCCGGAACAGCCCTGTCACAGCGCACCGCCGCATGCCGCCGCCGCTGCCGGGCTCTGCCCTCGCGCTGCAACTGCGCGGGCCGCGGGCGCGCCTACCTCCCTGTGCGCGGGCCGCACGCTGCCCCGCCCGCACTGCCCTACTGGGCGGCCGGCCCCTTGGCTGCCGCGCTCACGCCAGGCGCACCGCCGGCATGCATGGCCGGGGCAGGGCAGGCCGAGCATAGCACCCCCCCTCTCTCTATTTAACTGCCGGGTAGGGCCCGCTGGTCAGGGGGGGTTAAGGGTAGTTTTTGTTTTTTTTATTTCAGCTGAAACTTTGTAAAAGCATAACAATTCACAGAAAAATGCTAAAAATACGAACTCAATTTTGTTAGCTTAGTTAGATCCAGAGCTTCAGAGGAAAATTATCCATGCTTGTGTTATGTCAGTGTTGCATGTGCTATAATTTACTTTGTGCTTAAGCTTAATTAATTTATTTCTGCAGCTATAGTTGTCCAAAAATTATGAAATTTATACAGTAGCTTATTCCTTGCACGTGTAGTTCACTAAAAAATTTTCATGTGTCGAAGCTTTGTGTGTGATGCAAATTCTTTTATGCTCGATTTATTGTGGCTAAGGGCAGAGTAAATGCTTTCTTTTTTCAATAAATGTTAATAAATTTTTCTTGCATGTTATATTAATACATTATCATGCTGGTGAAAATTTTGTTGCTACGTCAGGTTTGCAAGTTAAGTTTTGCAAGTGTTTAGCTCCTAGCCGCAGTTTTTCTTTTGTTGTCGCTAAATAAATTCTTTTCTACCATATCTATATCCTTGCAGCAATTGCTAGATTTTCCGTTTACTTTTTTGTCATGGTTTCAGGATCAGAATAGGGTGCTCTTAGATATGTTTTGGTTCTATTTGCTTGCTATTAAATAAAACCTCTAATGAATCGTTACCAAGTTGTGTGTATCTTTTATTTACCGTAGTGCATCCTGAGTGCATTGCATCCTATTATTGCATTATTTTAACTGTTGCATGGCATCCTTTTGCATATGTGTAGACGCCACGAACGAAGCCGTCTACGAGCTAGTTGCTGAGCCGGTCCAGGAGCCGCAAGCAAGAGAGCAGCAGGAGGCCGCAGTTGAACACGCCCCCGAAGAAGTCGCTAACCCCACTGACCTGCAAGGCAAGCCCCGGAGCATAACCCTTACTTTCAGTATTAAATGTGTATCTAAGTATTTGTTCATTTATGTTTATAAGAGTTGTATGAAAGAGTTGTATGAAACCCTAGTATGCATGTTTTTCCATAGGTACCTATGAGTCTCTACTAGTGTGCAGGACGTTAGTACTGAAATGCTTAACTAGGTTTCGGTAGTGGTCGAGTGATTCCTGTCACTCGCGTATTGTAGGTCCTTGTTCTAATGGAAAAGTTACTTGAGAATGAACCAAGGAGGAAAAGAGAAATGGAGACCAGGCGGGAACGAGTTGGATTATGGATATGGAATGGATGAAAAGAAATCTCCACCTGTGTCAATTGAGGACCGTACCGTTGTTGGCAGTGTTGATCAAGTTCGAACAGTACTAACCACATGCCGGGAGTAGGATGTAGTCGAAACCGGAAAGCTCATTACTTGATTCACAACGATTCTTTGAATCGCGACTTGCTACTCTGGGAGTGGGATGATGGCGGGTGTTGTAGTCACCCTCGGGTCCACTGGGTGTTCGCCGTGTGGGGCTCCTCACCCGGGTTTTGGCAGGCGTGATTCAGACATCGGGGTGATGATGGGAACAGTTGACGTGTGTGGCCTGACGGGGTTGCACATGTCGTGTGAGTTAGGTCCACCTTGCAAGGTTAAATCGGATCGATTCGCCATCTCTCTCGGTTAAGAGAAGCTTGGTCACTTTGTCACATCGTAGTAAAGATTTGAGATGAGAATGGGAAATGAACATACGAGTTGAGGTGGTGGTTTTCTGAAAAGATAATATGATCAACCATGTGTGCTTAGCTGTTTAGGCAAATCTAGTTGTTACTTAATAAACTAAGCAGGGCTAAAAATTGAAAAGTAAGGACGCAGCATTAGTAGCCCTTTTCGGCAAGATAAACCTTCAGAACCAAAAATCCCGCATGTCTAGATATTGTGCTAAGTATACCCGAGTTGGTTAAGCCTTGCAGAGTATTAGTATACTCCGAGTTGTTGTTGTAACCCTTCTGAGCAGGTTGTGTTTCCACTGACTTCGAGGAGGTCTGTGCATCCTGGATTGGACAACCGCTTCCTCCTGGGTGGACCATCGAGTGGGCCCTATCTTCCCCGTGAAGCTCGGGCAGGTTGGCATCAGATCGGTGGGCAGGATGTGGAGCTCACCTTGTATCGTCGTTCGTAGTACCTTATCATATTTCGATCTCTATTTTAAACTTCCGCTGTGTGTTTGAACTCTGTCGTTTGTATTCAAACCTTTATGTAAACCCGTGTTGTAAATTAATTTGAGAATCTTTGTATGCTTGTATCACCTATGCTCGTCTTCGTGCGAGACTTCTAGTGCAAATGTGATCCTGGAGTACAGTAGTTTAATCAGGAATTACCCGACGGACTGCCGGATTACACTGTTTTAAGTGCGTGGTAACTTGATTATTGATTAAGATGATAGTTAGTGCACTTAAGCCGGTTTGATTTGGGCGGATCTGCTACATCTTCTTTGCAAAGTACATGGAATTTCTTTTCAAAAAAGAATGCAATAGCTTGTCTCCTTAAATTACAAATTCCTACCAAGGCCAAAGTTAGATTTTCATGATCAAACCCTCATATGCAGTTTGGCTTTGCTTTGAGTTTTGTCAAATTCTTTGACCCTTGATTAAAAACTTGTCATATTCTCATGATCAAGATCATGTACACATCCACTCACATGCTATACTTCTACCACTGCAAGATAGCAATCATTTCCATCCACTCACAAAATAAAACTCCAAGTTCTATCATGACTCTCTCTCTCCAAGGTTACCATCAAGGATATGGGCTATACAAAAAAAATTAAAGATGCATACCCAAAGAAGGTATGCCACATGCCCAAAAGGCATGACAAAAAAAAAGAGAGAATGCCAAGAAAAGAGAAAAGATGCATACCCAAAGAAGGTATGACACATGTCCACAAGACATGTCGAAACAAAAGAAGAGAAGAAAAAAAATATAGCCCATGTCCAAGAAAAATACTAGGAGAGAGATAGATCATGCAAAGGAGTTCATCCACTATCCACAAAATATATATATATATTCCACACACTTGCACCTCTTGATCAGGTTGTATGACTCGTTTCTACTTGGATCTTGTTTTTTACTCAACAACATAAGCAAAGCAAACATGCCTCTTTATCCCTACCCTGAGCTCCACATAAGCCTGATTAGATGGTAGGAGAAAAGGAGGCAAGAACTTTGCCTTGGTGAGGATATGAAACAAAAAAGAGTGATTTGAGAGAATAATTTGAGGAGCAAGACTATGTTTTTGTTTTCAAAAAAAAATCCAAGTTTCTGAACAGGAAGAGCTAGGAACCTGAAGTCTGCTTCTTTTCGTTCTTCAATTACCCAAGAAAGCATGGCAGTCATTCAAAAGTTCACAAGGATTGGAAGAAACTCGGAATAACTTGTATGCAGGTTATGTTCAAGGAGTGGCATCCACCTTAGTCCTTGTAACACCCGGTTTATAAAAGGACATAAACCAAGCAATCATATACGTGCCAGGATCAAGTCACACGTATATACAACAGAATGAACAGTATATCATAGCACATATCACATAAAAAGACATAATAAAGCGAATACGAATGTTATTTATTACATTAATGACAAAAATGTCTGATACAGCGGAAGCGAAGTACAAAATACGAATAAAGCTCTCCGAAGCTGAAGCAGGGCGCCACAGGGACGTCGACTGGGAGACGAACACCTAGAAGTCCTCGTAGTCCTGGTAGCGCTGGACGAACTCCCTCGTGTCGGCAGGAACTGAGCAGCAGTAGCGTAGCAAGAGGAAAAAGTAGAGAAGAGGCAAGGGTGAGTACACAACTTGTACTCAACAAGTATAACACAAACTATGAGGCTCTAAGGTTGGCTGACTCCACTGCATTAGCTTTTAATCTTGGCAAAATTTTATTAAAGCTAATTACTACCAGTTGATGAATTACCATTATCCCAGTTACATAGTAATTAATCAAGATTAAACATGATACTACTGAGAACCAAACCAAAACCAAGCCACCAAGGTAACCCCGAGAGGCACCTCCCTCGTCGGAAGGAGACAACCCCACTAATCAAAAGGAGGATCTGGGCCGCTCATAACCGTGAGCATGGCTAGTATACCAGTTTTACACTCTGCAGAGGTTGCACATCTTTACCCACAAGTCGTGAGCTACGCTAGAGGTTCATCACAATTCCGTAGGTGAGATGACTAGCAAACCCACTACGAGGCCGTTACAAAGGACACGTTGGTAAGGTGTAACCGCTAAGGATTCAGTCAATGCAACGATGGTGCCCACCTCGAGGGGGTACAAGACACACAGACCAGCCTCGTAGCCTGACCACCATTGAAGCTCGACTCCCCTCCTGCCACGCAGGTAAGTTACTCCCGAACCAAAATGACCTAATTAGTAAGCCAAGACCGTCCCATTCCAGTCTTGTGGTAGCGCTGTTCTCCCAGGTTGTCGCTCTATGAACCGGTCCTTATGGAGAGTGGCCAACCAAGCACTAAGCACCGTGCTGGCCCCCTAAACCATGTTTCTAACAAAAACCAATTTTAACGAGACGTGAACCACTCAAGCCACACAGAGGGTCACTCTCAGAATTAAGTTCAAGTAAACCATTAATCAATTTATTTAGAAAGGACCAGAATGTGTTATAGCGCAGCAACCTAGCACAACTAACCAAAATGCAACCCAAGGTAATTTATAAAGGATAAATGTGGCTAGGAAATCCTTATAGGCATACAGTATTAAATGCAGTATGAAATTGTAATTAAAGATGATGGGTGGTGTTCATGTTATACTTGCCTTCCTCATACTGCTCCTGCTGCTGCTCAAAGTGCTCGGAAGACGGCTGCTCCGGGTATTGGTACTGGGGCTCCTCAGATGGATCAACGTCTACTCACGAACACATGGCCAAAACAATGCACGACAATAAGCATACAAGCAAACACTAACAAAAACTAAGAAACAGTACAACAATACATAAAAAAACAGCACACTAAACTAGTCTAAAACTATTCTACGCGTTACAACGATCGCGTGGATATAAAGAACGCTTAAAACGGAGCTAAAACGCATAATCTAGGCCAAAAACAAGTTCTAGGGGCTTTTCTGCTAGAAAAACTAAGTTCTAGGGGGTTTTCTGCAAAAACCGAGGGTCTAAACGTAATTAAAGGATAAATCTAGGGTCTAACGCATAAAAACTCATGGGCTGGACTGCAGGATCTATTTTTGAGAAAAGTAGGGGTTAAAGTGAATAAAAATAGGGCCTGGTTTGAATTATTTTTACACGGGCGGAGACGGCGGGTTGATACTCAGAAAACGCAGGGGCTTTTATGCAAAAGATCATGCATTGACCGTTATCTGGTCTGGTTGACTCCGGGCCGATCTAATCCGGGCCGTAGATCTAGGATCGGAGGGTCAGGAGCGCGGGGCGGCGGCGTTCAGTCGCCGGTGACGCGTCCCGCGGCGGCGCCGCGCTGGGGCTCGCCGGAGTTGGCCGATCCGGCGCTGAAGTGCATGGTTTGGGTTGCGGTTTGGTGCAAAATGACGGGCGAGACACGCGTGGTCCACTGGGGCCTCGTGCGCGGGTCGGGGGTGGCCGGAGCGTGGAGCTAGGCGGTGGAGGCGGCGCTGCGGTGACGGGCTCACCGGGGTCGGGCGTTCCCGCCGTGCCAGGGCAAAGTTCGAAGCACTAACCGAACGGAAAGCTAGGTTGGAGCATGGGGAAGCTCAGAAGCTCACTTTGGGCGGAGAAACAGCGCTGAAGGACCGTCGGCTTGATCCTGCGGTGGCGACCCGGCGAAGTTCGGGGTAGAGTCGAGGAGACGCAGCTTCTGGCCTCCAAATCCCACGAGCGAGTATGCGGTCGAGCTGTGGTTCCAGGAATGCGGTCAGCGAGGCCAAGGCATCAACAGCGGCGAGGAATCGGGCGGCGGCGGAGTTCACCTGCGCTGGTGTCCAAGCGAAAATTCCCGGCGAGGCGTGGACCGGGGTCGATGGCTGTGGGCTCGGGGAGATTCCGGGGTACGGGGTGGAGCTGCTGCACGGCTCTGTGGAGGCTAGAATGCGGCGAAGTGGCAAGGCCACGTCGGCGTAGGGGCAGCTCCGAGCAAAGGCGATGGCGGAGGCGGTTGTTAGGGTTTGGGGTGGCGGCGGAGATGGGAATACGGCACAGGGTTCCACGGGGGTCCAAATTAAGGAAGAGCGCCGCCGATCTTGGCGTGCGCGCAATGGGAGGCCATCCCGAAGATCGCGGCGGCGGGCTCGGGTGCGGCCGGTGCGCGGAAGGAAAGAGGAAGGGGATAGCGCCGACATGTGGGCCTGGCGTGGTAGAGAGAGTAGGCGCACGCAGGCGAAGTGTGTTGGTGCGGGAGGAGACTGGGCCGCTGTGCGCCAGGCAGGCCGAGTGCGGGCGAGCGAGTGCTGGAGGTTGGGCCGCGCTGAGAAAACTGGGCCGAGGCTGGTGAGGCTGTCTGGGTTGGTTGCTGGGCCGGACGGGAGAAGGACGCGTGCGCGTGAGGAGATGGCTGTGGTCGCTGAGCCTGACGTGCGGCTTGGTCTGGTGGGAGAGGGCATGCACTGCGTGGGATGCATCGCTGATGCGTGGGGTCGGGCACCGGGAACGGAAGAGCGCGCTGGTTCTGGGCCGCGCGGGAGGAGGGGAAAAGGAGGCCGGGCCGCTACTGGGCTGGGGCGGTAGCGGGCTGAGAGAGAGGGAAGGGAGGTGGTGTCACAGGCCAGACGCGGGAGAGTAGGGAGAGGGCTGGGCCAGCTTGCGAGATTTGGTTTGGGTTTCCAGGGCGGTTTGGGCTGGGCCAGGTTGGGGTTTTGGGTTGTCTGGGTTTCTTTCTTTTTTTTCTCTCTGGTTTTCCTTTCCTTTTTCCTTTTTCAAACTCACTCAAACTAATTTGAATTCAAATCAAATTTGAATTCAAAACCTTATGCACTCAAACAAACAAAACCATGCACCAGCATGAATGCACAAACAAGTTTAAACCTAAAATAAATTTTAATTACTTATGCAACAAAATTAAATTAAATGCAAGCTAAGCAAATTAAATCCTTAGAAAATTAAATAAACCAATTAAATTTATTGTTAAATACTGAAATTTAGATTAGGGTGTTACAGTCCTTCAAACTTTACTCGAGGACGAGCAAAGGGCTAAGTGTGGAGGTGTTGTTGACGGTCCTTAAGTGCCAAAATCAACCGTCAACTTCTGAAGCTTTTCATGATAAATAATTACCAAACTTAGATATAGGGCTTATAACTAATTAATTCCATGAGTTTTAGTGAATTGTCATCTGCAGGTACCCACATCTGCAAAGCAGGGAAAACACAAGAGAACACACAATGAAATGCACAAAATACTGCTACCAGAGATGCCACTTACGAGGAGGGCCCACAAATCAAAGGAAATGGGCGCGCCACGCAAGATGCACCTGAGAATAAGGCTCAGGGCCCACCTATTAGTCACCCAGAGGAAGATGGACCCGGGGAAGCACCACCTGCCGAACCTGGACAGGCACCTGTCTAGGTGCAGCTCGACGTGGAGTAGTCCCTACTCATCCTTATCCCGTTGAGATAAGGTTTCCATATTTGATGAGGATCAAGGGGGGAATATTCCTAGGATCTCCACTCCCCCAAGGTACCTCCACCACTATATAAGGACTATATAAGGAGCCTCTCTCCTCCCCCCTCTCATCCATTCATCCCTCATCACCCATTCACCATTCACCATCCATTCCACCACACACCATTTCATATGTGAAGGAGAAGAGTAGAGAGGCTCCACCTCTTTGTATGATTATCCTAGGGAGTGTGTGAGGAAGGAGTTCGGAGAAGAGCCAGACTTGTCGGCATCTCTTCGGCTTGTATCTCTATGGATACGGTATGTTTGGATTACATATCAGGGTTCTTCTATTTGGTGAGTTCCAGTTAAGTTATTCTCATGTTCTCATTCGTTTGCGGGTTCATCGTCCGTTCTCGTAGCAGATACTCTAGAAGAGGGCCCCTGATAAAGATGGGATAACCCCGACTCTAGAGTAGTAGTCGAAGGCATAGGCATGGTGTCTGGGCCTTAGATTACCTTTGTTTGCCTCGAGCTTACCTGGTATTGTGGGGTAGACGGTAGGTGGTGATAGCCCTGTCCATCTGCTACGGAGACAGTCTGCGTGGTTAGTGAACTCCCCCATGGGTTCGGCGTAGAGCTAGTAGCCGGAGGTCCTTGGCAGACCAGGGTCAGACCGGAGCCCGAAGTGAACGAGTGGAAACATAAGTTTATCTTTCTTGAACTCAACCTTAGATCAGAACAACGCTAGCCTAAGGTCTCTCTATCTCTTATCTTCTTCGGGGTAATCTAGTTATAAGACAGTTACAGACCCGTTCCTTGTAGAAAATACGATACCCTGAATAGTCTCGGGTGAAGTGCTACAACGGTATTTCCGTGCGCTTGCGGACTTCTCTGTAACAGTTAAGAAATACCAACACTCATTTAAGGAAGCAGAAGAGTGGAGAGATTACATCACAAGAGTGCTGACACTAACATATGAATGCAACTGAGCAATGTAGTAGCGAGATCCTGCTGTAGGCCACTTGACTCTAGTACGGTTTCGCTTGTTCTGATCTGGAACTCCCAGCAAGAGATGCAAGTGTTGGTATACATCATAAGTACATATTTGTAAGCAAACTAAGAGAAAATACCTTGTTCTCTAGAGATGACCACATGTTAACAAGTTGACGCCATTGTGCATCATTCATGGTGGGGAGAGAAGAGGTTGCAGGGATCTCATTAGCAGGGACGCCAACAAAGTAATCTTGTTTCAACCTATACCGGTTCCACCGTATGGCTGCCTTGAATATGCTAGCACAAGCATCTACTATTGCCTTGTCACTTGTGTCCATTGCTAACCTCCCCTGGTGACTAGAAATAAAATCCGAGTTGCACAACTGCCATAGGAAAAAGAGTTGAATGTAAAACAACTAGTACGTAGGCACTCATAGATAGCCTTCCCATGAAGCCATCAAATTGCTTAGCCTGTTCCATGTATTGATTTCAATGGGTCAAGGTAGAAACCTGAGACCTAACGATAACACCAGCCTCTGATGCAAACTTGGCAGCTTGCACCGGTTCATGCGGCCTTAGGATCCCCTCAGCAACAGAGATGGGCATCCTTCTCCCTATAGCTTTGGTCATCTTGTCAAGCAAAACTCCCCTGGTTGACTTCCTCTGGCCACCTCTTTGCGGAGGTACTACAGTGATTTCATTCAAATTCCCATTATTCATCAAATGAAAAACCAACATCTCTAAAACATTTGATTGAAACACAACAACAAACCTTCAGAGCGGGATCCAGTCTGCCCAGAGTCGGTATTCCGTCCAATCTCTGTTTCGTTGACGCCATTAGCACCATTTGGATTGTTCAAGTTCTCATGACAGCTAGTGTTGTCCGCAGCTATTGCCAATTCTTCCTGCACAACATTTTTTCACCTCCACTTCTGTTTTCCACACTAGATGAAAACTGTTCAGGCAAATGGTGTTGACGTGCTGATGATGACCACAATACCCGTTTTGAAGCTGCATGAATGATTGACCTCTTCCTCTTCGATTGCCTACCTCCTGACGCCATGGCAGCACCTCTTGTCCTCCTTCCACAGACCTTACTAGGAATCTGTACACTTCGAAACGGAGAATTCACAAGCATTCGATAAATTAAGCAAGAGGGAAATAGTGCGGCTTCTAATAAGCATTGCAAACATATTAGCTGATAAGAACCCACTAATGTCAATATCGTTCATTATTCGTACTTGTATCAGATTCAGTGAGGAGGTACTGGCCGATGAGAGTGTAGCAAATCTAGTGGGACAGGATTCGTCGAAGGGGTAGCAGATCAGGTGCGCTTCCCGTCGTCGACGTTGTAGCAGATCCGATGCGACGAGCATCATCGAAGGGGAAGCAGCTCCAATGCGCTTAGTGTCGTCGATGAGGTGGCAGCTTTGGGTCAGTGGCCTTCGGTGGAGATGAGGGGCAGAGAGGAAAGGCGAGAGGTGCACTGGAGGGGAAATGCGCAACTGTTCCAAGCGCTAGAGAAGGGGCCATGGATATGCGGAGCTGGGGGAGATTCTCACAAATACCCTGGAGAGATGGGGTAGCGGGTGCTGGTGGGCCTTTTGACAGAGAGGTAGGAGGGATATTTCGCACAATTGCTTTCGGCTTCAGCGCCAGAATTGGCGCCCGGTAAAATTCAAAACCGTGGTGCGGGTGTCGCACTAACCAATGGACCCCACACGTCGGTGTCAGTGGAATCCCTTTATGAATGCTGCGACCATTTGTTTGGAACATGACTGTTTCTCTTTATTATATCAGATTTGAAATTTGTTTTAAACTTTCTCCCTCAGAAAACCTCGAAATTACTTGATTCTTTTTGTAAACTGCATATAAAATCAAAGTCATTTACTATGGAAACGCACTTTATTTATTTATTTTTTGAAATTGACATTGTTCTTCTAGTCAAGCAAAAGCTGATGCTAGGAATGTGGAAACCAACACCTATTCATGACATTCTACTTCAACAAATAACCAACTCCCATGGCAACAAGGGCTACAGCAAACACACCGCAGAAAATCATAGCTTGGGTTAATCTCTCAACCTTTTCTTCCAATTTGTTGCTCTTCATGAAACCGTCACTGAGGGGTCCCATGTCAACAGAGCTCCCAGCAGCATGGATCTGCTCCAGGGACTAGACTTCTTGAATCCCATCTTGATCACCTAAACGTAGCTGGACCTTCTTTGCTTTAATCAAATCGTCCAAGTAACGCATCTGCCATTTGAAGTCACCGCAGGACTGCATGAACAAGAAACCCTTGGTGACGGAGGTACAACCAGATACCTCCCAGTCGAGTAGTTATCTCCCGACTGGGTACCTACTCGGCCAGGACCACTCTGTATGACTACCCGGCGGACATGCACTCGGCTGGACATCGGAAGGTTCCTCTGAGGATCAGGATCAAGGCGCGGATATGTATTCCGGATATCTAGGGATCTAAACCGACATGATTCCATGTAACAACCCGAGTAGATGTCTTTCCTTACTTGTAACCCACGGCACCTGACCTATAAAGGCACCGTGAGGGGACCCATAGAATGCATCTAGCATCGATCATCTCATCATCAAGCTCAATACATACAGCACAAGACGTAGGGTATTACGCTCCCGAGCGGCCAAACCTGTCTAAACCCTAGCATCAACTCGTAACCATCTAGTTCTTGGCTCTGGAATCCCCCCTTAACCTACAAATTTACCGTCGGGCATACCCCTAGTGGACTTGCCGGATAAGCAATCCGACAGTTGGAGCGCCAGGTAGGGGACATTTCTCAGGAGTCCTTGCAGCGAGCTCGATGGCAGCAAGATTCGGCGTCTTCTTCTCCGCAAATGTCAGCATCCAGATGGAGGCCGCCGCCGGATTCGCCTTCACTTTCGGTAGTTTCCCGAAAACTACTGTTCCTCAGAACCCACCCACCAATCCCTTGATCACCGAGAGCAGCAACTCCACCAGCGTCAGGTCCGATCTGACGGCTCAAAGCTCCATCATTCGTCGAGTTTCCAAACTTGACATCAATGAACCTCCGATCGTTCGCCCCAGAGCAACGCGTCGGTCGGTCATCTACAACAACGATCTAATCTCCGGAATAGATCGCGTCACCAAGTCCCTTTCCGAGTGCATTCAACTCAGCGAGACTGTGCTGGGTCGCCCAGGTGGCTCGGCCGTCCTCCCGCATGGGCTCCGCAACAACTCCGCAGTCTACTCGGATCAGATCCGAGTACGTATGGGTAACCTGCGCATCACCGAGTTGGACTAGTCCGACTCAGATCAGATCCAATCTGATCCTCCCTCATCTATTGAGGTTGGATATCAGGTGGCCATCTTCACCCTCCCACCCAACTGCAACAACCCCGATGGCCGGCGCCAGATCTCGGTCGTCTCGGTGGACACTGAATCCTTCACCGGCGAGGACGACCAACAGAGGGTGGAACGTCTTCACCGCAATGGCCTTCGCACCGACCGTTAGGCCAACGAGCGAGTCATCTTCTAGGCCGAGGAAGATCTCGATAACGACGAGCGTCGCAACCCTAGGGTTACACAGAGGCGTCCATTACCGCCCATGCCCAGGAACCTCGAAAACGAGTTCGTCCTAGATTACGACGGTCATCAAGTCTTCGCTACACCATCCGCCAACATGGCCGCCGTCCTCCAGGTATTCGAGGGACTACCCCAAACTCCCGAGATTGAAAAAGCTTGTGCTCGCCTGCATGTTGCAGCAACCCAGGCCCAGGGCCTGAGAAGGGAGTACTCCAACCAACGGGGGCAATCAAGCTCCAACCGCTCGGTACGTCCTCATCGCCGTGATGAAGAGGTCGACCAGCCCGACCTTCATGACCGTCTCGCCCGCCGAGATCTTCGACCCCGCATCGACAACCATCATCGTCAACGGGACAACGACGAGCGGGAACGACACCGCCGCTACGACGACAAGCATGATGCACCCAACAGCATCCGCAACAACCGCGATCGCCGACCCCGCGACGATGACTACGACCTAGCGGACGACTTGGACGGCTTCTCCGCCTTTTCCGACAGGTTGCGAGCCATCCAGTGGTCCGCGACCTTCAAACCGGTCGGCATCAAAATATTCGATGGCGAGTCCGACCCCAAGACATGGTTGCGCACCTACTCCATCGCTGTTCGAGCAGCGAACGGCAACAATGACATCATGGCGGCATACTTCACAGTGATGATGAGCCGGCAAGCACAGAACTGGCTCGAGTCTCTTCCTGCCAGCTCAATCAATAGTTGGCAGGACCTCTGCACCGCCTTCATCCAGTACTACCAAGCAGCCTACCTGGGCCCCCAAACCAGATGGGATTTGGGCAGCGTCACGCAACTACCTTCCGAGTCCTTGCATGACTACATCAAAAGGTACTTTGCTAACTGTAATACAATTACGGAAGTTGATGACAGGGACGTGATCTACCACTTCCACCAAGGCCTCCATAGCATTGAACTATGGAGAAAGATGTTTGAGTCCAACCCAAAGACCGTCTCTGACATGATGGCCGTCGTCAACAAGCACGCCGACATGGAGGACGCCGAGCGCGCACATCGCTGCCATAAGGACCGCCGCAAGCCCGTCGATCGTCCTCGCCAAGAGGACGACAACTCGGCTCGCCCAAGTGGGGATCGTCCACCACGTCACGGAAAGAATCGCGACCGCGCCTAGTCATCCAAGGCCTGCGATCGCAAGCGCGGCCCCGACAATATCGTTGCCGTCGCCGACCGGCCTCAGCAACGTACCTCCCTCGACCAGGAGGAGCTCGACAGGCTCCTCGACTCCAAGTGCCCCTGGCACAAATACGCAAACCACACTGCGCGAGAATGTCGCGCCCTCTCCAACAGCATCACTCCAGAGGAACCCAAGCGGCCCAGGCTCGATGACCGTGAAAGGCCGGGTAGCTCCAGAAGCTCCTGAGGCCGTGGCCGCCGGAACCACTCGCCCAGGCGAGACAAGGAGGACCAGCAGGGCAATAGGTCACCCGGAACCTTCCAGGAGGAGCAACGGGTGGTTAATATCATCTTCGGAGGCTCCAGCGCCCCGTCCTGCAAGCGCAGCATCAAGCTGCACAATCGCGACGTCAACTCGGTGTTTAGGCACCCGGTTGAACCTCTTCGCTGGTCGGAAATCCCCATTACCTTCGACCGACGCAACCACTGGGTTCACCTGCCCAGGCCAGGTGCTTACCCGCTCGTGGTCAACCCGGTGATACGCCAGATCTGTCTGGCCAGGGTACTCGTCGACGGGGGCAGCGCCCTCAATATCATCTTCGCCAAGACTCTGGAGGACATGGGCTTCGACATGACCAAGCAGGTTCCTTCAGACCAGGCCTTCTACGGCATCATCCCGGGTGCAGGCTCAACTCCGGTTGGCAAGGTCACCCTCCCCGTCACCTTCGGCACCCGGGACAACTACCGCACGGAGTCCATCATCTTCGAGGTGGCCCCGTTCGAGACTTCCTACAACGCAATACTGGGGAGACCAGCCCTCGCCAAGTTCATGGCGATCCCCAACCACACATATCTTCTCTTGAAGATGCCGGCTCCAAACAGAGTCCTTTCCATCCGCGGCGACATCCAGACGTCTCACTCCTACGAGACGGAGAACATCAACACCGCCAAGGCCTTGGAGAGAAGCAACAACCAGGCCATGGTCGTTCAGGCAGCAAAGGCCCTCACAATGGACCAGCTCCAGAAGCCGTCCAACAACTCGGCGCCAGAGTCCCAGCTGCACCCCGACAGTCAGACAAAGGCGATCGTCCTCAGCGACAACCACCCCGACAAGACAACCTTGATCGGGGGCCGACCTCGACTCCGCATAGGAACTTGCGCTCACTTCTTTCCTCTGTGCCAACTGGGACATCTTCACATGGAAGCCCTCTGACATGCCAGGCGTACCGAGGGAGGAGGCTGAGCACTCCTTGGATCTCAACGAGAAGGCGCAACCCGTCAAGCAGCGGCTGCGTCGCTTCGCTCTAGATCGGAAGGAGGCCATTAGGGTAGAGGTAACCTAGCTCTTAGCCGCTGGTTTTATCCGAGAAGTCACACATCTAGAATGGTTGGCAAATCCAGTCCTTGTAAAAAAGAAAAATGGCGAAAACAAGCACTGCCCTAAAGACCCTTTTCCTCTCCCGCGCATCGACCGGGTCATTGATTCGACAGCCTAGTGCGCACTTCTTTCTTTTCTTGATTGCTACTCCGTCAACCATCAGATTGCCTTGAAGAAGTCGAATCAAGAGAAGACATCATTCATCATGCCCTTTGGGGTGTACTGCTACAACACCATAACATTTGGCCTCAAGAATGCAGGTGCTACCTATCAGAAGGCCATCCAGAAATGCCTCCAGGGGCAGATCGGGCGCAACGCCGAGGCTTATGTGGATCGTCATCAAGACTAGGTCCAGTGATCAGTTCATTGCTGACCTACAAGAAACATTTGAAAATCTCTAGAGATTCAAATGGAAGCTCAACCCCACCAAATACGTCTTCGGTGTTCCGGCAGGCAAACTACTCGGCTTCATCTTAAGCAGCTGGGGAATCGAAGCCAACCCAACAAAGATCAACACTATTAGATTCATGAAGCCACCCAGGTGCAAGAAGGATCTGATGAAGCTTACAGGGTGCATGGCTGCCTTGAGTTGGTTCATCAGTTGACTCGGCGACAGAGGCCTGCCCTTCTTCAAACTTCTCAGGAAGTCGGACAAATTCGAGTGGAACGAGGAAGCCGCCGCAGCCTTCCAGCAACTAAAGTATTTCCTCACAACTCCACCAGTCTTAACAGCTTTAGAAGACGGAGAAACACTACTCCTATATATCACGGCAACTACGCACGTGGTCAGCACTACCCTGGTCGTCGAACGAGATGAGCCGGGCCATGTCTACAAAGTACAACGACTGGTCTACTTCATCAGTAAAGTACTCGGCCAGTCCAAGCTGCACTATCCTCATGTGCAGAAACTCCTCTACGCGATCCTCATCACGTCCAGGAAGCTACGCCACTACTTCCAGGCGCACAACGTCAAGGTGGTTTCCTCCTTCCCCCTCGGCAACATACTTCGCAACAGGGATGCAAATGGCCGAGTCGTCAAGTGGTCGATGGAGCTAGGAGCCCTCTCCATCGAATTTCTCCCCCGCTCCACCATCAAGTCACAAGCCCTGGCAGACTTTATCGCCGAGTGGACCGAGATTCAGGATCCAGCACCCGACGAGCGACCCGAGCACTGGGTCATGTACTTCGACGGTGCCCTCAACCTCGATGGCGCCGGGGCAGGCATCCTCTTCATCTCCCCGAGAGGTGAGCAACTAAAATATGTCCGGTAGCTACTCTTCAAGGCCACCAACAACACGGCCGAGTATGAGGCCCTCATCCACGGTCTCAGGATCGAGGCCTCACTCGGCATCAAGAGGCTACTTGCGTATGGCGACTCCAAAGTCATCATCCAGCAAGTCAACAAGGATTGGGACTGCACCCAGGAGAAGATGGACGCCTACTGCAAAGAGATCCGCAAGCTTGAGGCCCACTTCTACGGCCTGGAATTTCATCACGTCCTCCAAGACTACAACGTGGTAGCTGATGTACTCTCCAAGCTGGGCTCCAAGCGGGCACTCGTCCCGGCCGGCATCTTCGTTCAGGCTCTCAACTCCCCCACTGTCAAGATCGAGGAGGAACCTCCTACCAAACCTGACCTAGTGCCAGCCCTGGGCCAGGAGGTACTAGTCGCAAATCCAGATTGGCGAGCCCCGATACTCGACTTCATCATCAACAATAAGTCCTACCCGAAGGACAAGGAGCACGAGCGACTCGCCCGCCGAGCCGCAAGCTACGTTGTCATCGGAACCGAGTTGTTCATGCACTTGGCCTCTTCAGGAACCCTCTCCAAGTGCATCTCCCAGTCAGATGGAGTCCAACTCCTCAGCGAGATCCACTCGGGAATTTGCAGAAACCACGCAGGAGCTTCCACCCTGGTGGGCTAAGCTTTTAGGTCAGGCTTCTATTGGCCGACGGCCCTGGCCGACGCTCAAGCCATCGTCAGACAGTGCCCAGGATGACAGTTTTTCTCAAAGCACCAGCACGTTCCGGCTCAGGCTCTACGAACGATCCCTCCATCCTGGCCATTCGCCTGCTAGGGACTTGATTCAGTGGGACCCCTGAAAATAGCGCAAGGCAGCTACACCTTCATATTCGTCGCCATTGAAAAGTTAACCAAGTGGATCGAGGTGAAGCCGGTCTCCGCCATGACAACAGCCAAGGCAGCTGAGTTCATCCAGGAGATAACGCATAGGATCGGAGTGCCCAATCAGATCATCACAGACCTGGGCACCTCCTTCACCAGATCTGAATTCTGAGACTTCTACCAGGAAAGCTGCAATGACGTGTACTATGCCTCTGTGGCCCACCCCAGGTGCAACGGCCAGGTGGAACGCGCTAATGGCTTGATCCTTCAGGGGCTCAAAGACAGGATCTTCGACCCGATCGAAAAATATAGCTCCAAGTGGATCCAGGAACTACCCAGAGTAGTATGGGGGCTACGCACGCAGAGAAGCCGAGCCACCGGCTGCTCCCCCTTCTTCATGGTCTATGGTTCTGAGGCTATCCTCCCGACGGATATTGTCTTCGGTGCTCCGCACACCCAGAACTACGACGAAGGCAAGGCCGAAACAACTCGGCAAACATACCTCGACTTGGCCGAGGAGCACCGTCTGACGGCAGCCCTCCAGCATGCCCGGTACGAGCAGTAGTTACGCTGTAATCATGACAAAAATGTCCAGCTGCGCGACTTCAACGTTGGCGACCTGGTACTCCGACGGGTCCAGACCCCCGGAGGCTAGCTAACTTCCCATGGGAAGGGCCTTTCATTCGTGAGCAGCGTAGTCGTCCCAGGAACCTATAGACTGCAGCGCGAAGTTGGAACGGACGTGGGCAATCCATGGAACATCGAACACCTTCGTCGCTTTTATCCGTAAAAAAGAGAGAGATATGTACCCTACTCATCAGTTATTAATAAATTCCAAAGTCTTTATTTATTCGTATTTATCCCCCCCCCCCCGACCCGTCCAGTACGCTCGGGGGCTGTGTGTCGGTCAGCCATACTCGTCTCTTACACTCAGGGGCTGGGCTCGGCCAGTCCGACTCGTCCAAGTCTGCCCAGCGCAGGCACCCCCAATGTAACCTGTCGTTGCAGGCACAACCTTTTTAGTCATGGAACCACCCTGCGTCACCTTCTACCGGCCGCGCGCTTGATGATCAGCTCTTAGCCCGGCGAGTAAAGGCACATCGCAGGGTCGTTTATTCCTAACTACTCGGCCAACTTAGCAGCAACTCGGATTACGGAACCCAACACAAACACATGCAAATTTATTTACATACAAAATAAATATTGTTTCTTTTGGCCACCCGCTGACCATTTTTTTAGTTCCTACAATTACAGGTTCAGGTCGGCCGCCACATGCTCCGCGATTGGCCGGGCGTCAGCGAGGTAGTCGGCCCAGGCGAGGTCCGAGGTCTCCGGCGCCATCCCGTCACCCACCGGCTCCAAGTCGGCCTCCAGGAAGTGGGACTTCGTGAGTCCCAGGGTGAACTAGGCCACGTCCTCGGCGACCCCCCTGGCGAAGACACCGAGCCGCCCGCGTGCCGCCTCTAGCCGTGCATCCAGCTCCTCCGCCGCGGCCATGCCCTCCAGCTCAAAGGCAGCAATAACAGCGCTCACCATGTCGGTAAGCTGCCCCAGGGCCGCGACCGCCGCCGCAAGCCGAGCCTCTGCACCCGTCAGCATGGTTCCAATTAACTCCCCGCGAGTTGGATCCAAAAGGAAACAGGGTGATTCTAGAATCATACCTTCGCGCGCCTGGCGCTCTAGGCAGAGCTTGCCCTCCGTGGCATCCTCCCTGGCCTTCGCGGCCTCCCGAGCCTTCTGCAGCTCGGTGTTGGCCTTCTCACAGGCCGCCAGGTCACGCTTGAGGGCGTGTACCTCTTCTCCATCCCTGAGAGGGTATCGATTAGCTTGAACACAAACGAGTCGGCACAAAGAGTGGTACGCCTCTTACCCCGCTTCTCATCCGCGAGGGCCTTCTCTGTCTCCGCCCGCTGCTTCTCCAGCAGGCGGTTTTACGCCTCCAACTCGGCCAGCCGGGACAAGAGCTGCTCGAGTCGGCCGTCCGCGGCCGGCGCACCCCGCACCCTCTCGGCGGCCTGCTGGCTCAGGCCGGCAAGTGCCTAACAAAGATAGGGCAATCAGATCAAAATTCAGTACAACACGAACAACTACACAGGCAAGGGATGCCAGCTTACCTCGACCGATTCCGCCGCACGGCGCGCGGCGGCCCGGAGCTCCTCCGCCAACCTGGCTGACTCATCGCCCTCGGCCTCCTGCCCCTCCGCCACCAGGATCCCGGGCAGAATAGGGCCCTGACAAGCAGGGAACAACTCTCGGCTCGGGGTCCCCCGCGGCAGAGGCAGTGGCGGCGCAGGATGTACCTCTGCCACTCCCATCGGTGCGGCCTTTCGGGCCTCGGATCGCCTGGTGTCCTCCGCCTCCACCTCGCCCGGAGTCGCCTCCCAGCGAGTCCGAGGCCGCAGCGGGCTCTCCACCGACGGATCAGAGCTACCAGCCTTGGCCCGGCGGGCCTCATCAACGAACTCCTCCGCCTTCCTCTTCCTGTGCAGCCAAAAATCGCGCATCATCAAGGCAAATCGCGACCCAAAACAACAAGGGATTGTGCGCACAAAATCCACTTACCCCGCGCTCCAGCGAGCTGTGAAAGACAGCCTCAGCAGTGCAACGGGTGGCTGCGGTCAGGGCACGAGCGGAGGAGATCCGATCCCTCCAAGGTGCGCCAGTCAGGCCGCTGCCTCCCCTTTACCACGCCCGGCGTTAGCACCAGGGCCTTCACCGGACAATTCGGGGGCATCCTCTACCCCCAGCTCCTCACTCCCCGACCTCAAGGTGGCGGTGGAGCCTCCCTTGGGCAGGGCACTCCTCAAGCCAGCCTTGGAGGCCGGGATCTTCCTGATGGCATGCCTCCTCCGCCTCGGTGCGGCCGGAGGGGCGCTGGCACCTACAACTTCAACATCCGACCCGTCCCCAATGGATGAGTCGGACGACACCTCCAGATCTGCTACCTCCAGCCTCTTTAGATCGGCCGGGGTGGCGGCATCCTTCCCTGCATCCCCCTCTGGCAGGGGCGCAAGAGACCAGAACTCCAGAGCTTTTTCCTGCATTCACAAAGGCATTCCGAGTTGGTTACAACCCAACGGGTGCCCTGCATACGAACAAGCAGGGTAGAAACAACTCCAAGGCAAAAACAGAACAACTCAGAACAAAAAGCAGAACAACACGGAAAAGACAAGAAGACTTACGGCTCTGGTCTGCCGCTTCAAGCAGTGCGTCTTCGGGCACCCGCGGTCGCGGATCGGCCCTTGCATCATGCGGGCGACCCGATTTGCGGCTTCTTCCCGGGGAACCTTTCGGTTCTGTCCCCGGGTCGGGTCCTGACGACCCCAGTACTCAAAGCTGGGGTGCACCCTATCCTGAATCGGCTGCACCAGCTGCTTACTAAAGGACAGGGCCACCACGGCGCCCATCAGTCCCTGGGCTGACAGGCCAGCGATTTCTTTGAGAAGGAGATCCACCTGGACCATCTCCTCCTCGATCGGCTGTTCTTCCCAGCACGCGCGAGGCTCCGGCGCGTGGCCAGTGCGGTCGGGCAAACAAGGGGCTGGGTTCGACACCACGAACCACTCCTTGTGCCATCCCATGTTGCTGTCGCACAACTCTAGGGCCGTGTATGATCGGCCCTGGCGCAGCGAGAATGCGGCCCCGCCCACCATGTCTCAGCGAGCAGCAGAGGGGTATTCCTTTTAGATGGTACAAAGCCCGCCACAGATTGAAGTGCGGGGCAATTCCCAGGAACGCTTCACATAAATAGATAAAAATTGCGATCTGCGCGATGGAGTTTGGCTTGAGATGCGTTACCTCAAGGCCGTAGAAGAAAAGGAGCCTGCAGGCAACGCGAAGCACTTCTCGTAGAAGGACCGGAAGATGACCGTCTCCGTCTGGTCTTCCATCGGGAACTCCTCTCCGAAGCAGCATTTCCACCCCGAGATTTCCTTCTCGAGGAGGAGCCCGTGCTCCACCAGGTCTTGGATGTCCTCCTCCTGGAGGTTGCTCGGCACCCACACCTCTAAGGGCGGCGGCACGTCGGCGGCGCCTCCAAACGCGGAGCCGGAAGACTTCGGCGACTCGGCGGCCATCATAGGTGGCGGCGTGCGGATCGGATCTGTGGGGATGCGGGGAGGATGACTGGCGGCGAGAAGGCAAAGAGGCAACAGCAAGAAGGCAATTGCGAAAAGGCCAGGGAACAGTAGCCCTCCGTGGGCCGGGGCCTTCCCCTTTTAAAGAGGATCAGTTGCACTTGCAACGGCAACCCCGAAGATCGCGCGGAATTTGAATGGACTTTCTAGAAGTACCCTTAGTCGTACTCAGCAAGGAGCGGGCCCCCAACGGTAACTTTCTTCCCGTCGCAGTAAAGACCAAATGGTAAAAATACAAACTACCCTACTCGGGGGCTGGGCACCGCTATCACTCGGCGTGTCTCCGCGACTCCACCAGCGACCCTGCTCGGGGGTTGGGCACTGCTACCACTCGGCGTGTCTCCGCGACTCCGCCAGCGACCCTGCTCGGGAGCTGGGCGCCGCTACCACTCGGCATGTCTCTGCGACTCCACCAGCGACCCTGCTTGAGGGCTGGGCGCCGCTACCACTCGGCGTATCTCTGCGACTCCGCCAGCGACCCTGCTCGGGGGCTGGGCGCCGCTGCCACTGGCGTGTCTCCGCTACTGCATCAGCGACCCTTCTCGGGGGCTGGGGGCCGCTACCACTCGGCGTGTCTCCGTGACTCCGCCAGTGACCCTACTCAGGGGCTAGGTGCTGCTACCACTCGGCGTGCCTCTGCGACTCCGCCAGCGACCCTGCTCGGGGGCTGGGCGCCGCTTCCACTCGGCGTGTCTCCTCGACTCCTCCAACGACCCTGCTTGGGGGTTGGGCGCCATGACTTCAAAGTTGGGTGGATTTGGTCAGACAAACGATCAGGGAACAACAAGATGGCATGACATACTGGGTGTTCAGGCTACCTAGGAATTAAAGCGAGTAAGATTTCTGTATTGACCCTCAAAAAGCTTCTTCGTAACCTTTCGAGGCTCGGGGGCTGCACCCAACGGGTGCGCCCGTGTTGGCGCTCCTTAAGTACCACTTTATCCCTTGTTTATCCTTGATAATGGCATGAATTTAATATCAAAATCACTAACCATCCTAACCCCGGCCTAATTATTGGTCATTTTCACACTTGCACATATATTTTGGAGGAACTTCGTTTTTGCAGGTTTTTGGCCTATTTTGAAGCATGAAATGACGAGGCATGTGATCGAGCACTAACACAGAGAAAGACGAAGGCGAAAGCCCAAAGGAAGGACCCAAGCCCATGTTGATTCGAAGCCCATTCATGCACATCCATCCTCCAAGAGAGCCCAAAGGACCAAGCCCACGAAGATGAGATCAAGATACTTCAGGATTAAGCAAAGCAAATGAAGATTTAAGAAAGGATTCCCTATCCTATCCTTTCCTCGAAGATATCTTCAAGATAACGATGTCCAAAGGGGTGCAATCGTGAAGGATATAAACTCTAGAAGATGCGAGGAGTCTACACGTGAAAGATGAGACCGAGGCGAGCCCAAAAGGGGGTAGGCCGGCCAGCCTAGGCCCATGGGGCTGGCCGGCCCAGCCCGTTTTCAAGGCGGTTTGGCCTCCCCTTCGACCGGTGGCTTCCTCGGTTTATAAATAACTCGCACCTTATTCAACTCGTATCATGAATCCACCCAGAACTCGACGAAAATCTAAGGCCAAGACCGGAGGGAGACGACGGCCGGCGCAAGTCTTCTAGGGTACCTAGGAGATGGCTTAGGCCACCCCTAGCCGCCATGGCCTCCCTACGAGGTTTTGCCATGGTGGAGTTCGGGAGTCACCCCCAACATTCGTCGGGGTATGTACACACACGATGGTGATATCAATCTACTCTTTATTCTAGTTGTCTCGACTTTGGTCTACTTCAATGCATGCTTTCTTTCTCATATGTGATGCATCCATATGTTCATAGTAAGATTAGATCTATTCGTGGTGATTAGTCTATATCTTGCGGATACGTTGAGGTAGCGTGTTTTAGCTAGTTGGTTGATTACCCTGGTGTGGTGACAGCATAGCGGAGGGAAAAGCCCTAGCGACGACATGATATGGAATAGGATCGATGGCGAGTATCATGGGAGTCTTGGTGCGGCCACCAAGAGGAGAGCTTCGAGTAAGAGTATTTGGTGGGCGTTTGGGGTAAAGTTTTGGGAAACCTTAGGCATTAACACGCACCTCGCACCGGCGACCATGGGAAAGTAGGCCGCTTGCGAGCTGCCTTTCTGAGAGATGATTTCGTGTACCTTTAGTTGAGATGCAATCTATGTTTTGATCACCTTTTTTACTAGAACTATACCTAGAGACGATAGGCCCTAGCTCCTTGATTGTGTTATCTCATCTACGGTTGTGGGTGTGATGAACACTTATGCTTCATTCATATCTATCAAGTGTTCAGTTTATATGCAATCTTCACTTCATGTTTAGGATAGGTTCGATAGATTAGATGGTAAACCCTAGTCGGTTCGCTTCCGATCCACGGATTGATAAACCTTGGGGGAGTACCCTAAGGGAAAAGCTACCACGATCGGTGAGCTTGCGGTACGTAAATTGGCGCTCTAAGGAGCGTCAACAAGCTCTTCTGGCACCGTTGCCGGGGATTGGCAACTCGAATCCTAGGGCGATCTATCTAGTTTTTTGGACTAACCCTAATTTTTATTATTGCATATACCCTTGTTTTCTTGCTTGTGTCCTTGAAAGCAGGTGGAAAAAACTAGACACCAAACTTGGACTTCGAGAAGTCCATAGTCCACTTCAACAAATTTCAACAATCGGCAACAAGATGATCGAGGAACCTCGACATGGAACATCGACAACGTCCACATCAACATGACGGCAACAACATCAAGATTCGCTCTTTAGTGGTAGGTACTAACTTTTGTTTGTGGCCCAGCATCCGCTATCGAGTCCCCACTCCCCGAAGCAAAAGATTATAAATAAGGTACGCCGCCATGTCAATTGATTTTAAAGACTGATGTTTTTGGGAAGAATTGTTTGTTCAAGCTATAGGTATGAAGCATGCCCGCGAAGAAAATCGTGCGATCGGATCATCATCATCTCCAAAGTGTTAATGCTGTAATGAGTTTTTCGTCCAAGATTAGAGAAGTACCATGAGAAAATAATAGATTATTTTGAAGCTCCATCAAGTCTACTTTCCAACGCATTAAGAATCGTGAATTTTAGAGATCGGTGTGAAGAGTTATGGTAAAATCTTTCAACGCTGCGCATTCTGAAATGTCTCGGGACAGAGCGTAGTGCCAGAGTAAAACGACCATAACTTCTTCATCCGGAGTCCGTTTGGGATCAATGACCACTCGTTGAAAAGGCAATTTCATAAGGCTTTCCATGGAGTAGAATTTTGGTACATGTTCTGTGCAGGATGATCAAGGAATTCAACGAAGAAGAGGCAGCAACAAACAATGGAGAAAGTCATGACAATGTCGTAAGATGTTTGGAGAACCTTGTGCACAAAAGTTGATGATTTGAAGTTGACCAACACTAGAGGCAACAAGATTAGAGGAACCATGATGCCACCTATCTTCTCCATGGGATGCTCAAGAAGCTTCTAGTCGAGTGCAATCAAAGAAAGAGACCGCTCTGATCATCGACACAAAGCACGGGAGCCTCCTTCGATCCCGACACCTTAGGCAAAGCAAGAACTATGAAGACAGACCATTGGAGCCATGCTACTCGCTGGTGAATCAATGGTGATAACCGTGACCCCAAGGATTCACAACAAGACACTCTGAAGACCACAAGATCAAGATCATCGACATCTTCGGATCGATTCGTAAAAAGTCATTGTTATCATCAATATTCTGCTCGACCTCAGAAGAAAATTGTAGTATATTTTTGGATATTCAAAAGCCCCATGAAGTTCCGGTTCCAACGAATCAAGAATGAAGTCAATCGAAGTTTCCCACAGGAAGTTACGGCCAAAACATCGAAGGTCGTGCACTCTGAAATTTTCTGGACAGCATGCAGCGCTAAAGTAAAACGGGCATAACTCTCTCGTTTGGACTCCGTTTAAAGCGAATGACCACTTGTTGGAAAGGTAATTTCATAAAATTTTCAATAGAGCTATATTTTGGTATATGTTCTATTCCAGGCATAGGGGAAAATCCACGAAGAAGAGGCAGGAGCATCGCGATGAGAACAAGATAGAGAAGATGACGATGACAACAATGAAGGGGAGCTTGGGCGATGCTTTCATCAAGCATACATGATAAAATTCAGAGGCTTGGAGCAGAGCAAGAACCCCAATGACATTGGCAAATGAAGACACAAGCAGTCGACTTTTGACAAATGAAGATGTTTCAAGCAAACCACGATGGATTACAAGAGGCGACATCAAGCTGCATGGACACTTCGGATTCTCGCACAAAGGACCATGGCTTCACATCAATGAGAAGGTATGTGAGAAAGTCAAGCTCTATGACTTTAAATGAAGTGCTTTGCGGGAGGCAACCCGTTCATTTTATTTATATATATTAATATGACCGTCTACATTGCACTCTTTAATCGGAATATCAAGTAACATTGTACCGTGCTCTAACAAAAACCACAACTTCAAGTTGTTCATTCTAAATGTTATTGAGGGAGCACTTTGTTATTTGATCTTGGGAAACCTGTAGACCTTTTTGTGTGCCTATTAGCATTTTGAGTCTTTTTCTTTGTGTCTTTTTAGAGAGATTTATGAAGCATTGCACCACCCTTTGATTCTAAATTTGTGGCTAGTTAACTTAGGCTAACTTTTTGTTTTGTTTTAGACCAACTCATCATGTCATATCATTTTATTCACCCACCCCGTGTTGCATTGCATACCATGTTGTTCGTCTCACCCTTGCATTGCATTGCATGTTGCATTTAAAAAATATATTTTCTAAAAACATTGACTAGCCTCGCTTTTGAGATCTTAAAACCCTTAGGAAAACCACTCATAGAGCAATCCTAAAACCATAGGTTATGTTTTTCATTCAAAAAAAAATCTGACTTTTGTTTCTCTCTAGTTTTTTTTAAAAAAACCACCTTAGATAGAATTTATATACTTAACAGTCTCTTCAAAATTTTTGTTTTAAGACAAAAAATATAGGAAACCCATAAACCTACTTCTAAAACCTTGTTAGCTCGGTTGCTTGGTCCTTTTCGATAAATAACCTTTTCATTGACAAAAGCCTCACTTCTTATGAAGTGTCGCGAAGGCTTTTTGTCACTCTTAGCAATTGTTTTTGAATAAGCTAGTTGCGGAACAACATCGAAAGGTCCTTTCAACCCTACTAACACTTGTTTTTGCTAACTTTGCATCCATTCCATTGTTCATGCAGTCATTTTGCTAGCTTGGTCTCAACTTTATTGATGAAAGCTTTCATATCCACGTTAATGCTTCAAGTGAGCATTTTCCTTTTTGCAATCTTGTGTAAACATGGTGTTTAGACATGATTGAAGACCATCATCATTTAGTTATCAAGCTATGAGGTTGCATTTGGTTGGTTTATAAGCTTTGCAATGCGCTTTATTTTTTCTTGTGCTATTAAGGCCTATTGATCTTTGGATAGACATGGTGTTTTGACCTTGGTTAAATAAGTCTTTTTGGCTATGGAGAAGTTCGGCAACCTAGTTGTAAACATGGTGTTTAGAACTAGGTGTAAACATTGTCTTTGTTTATATACCTTCCTCTCATTTGCATTTACACTAGCACACACGTACACTCACTAGTTTCGCTAAGCTAACTTTGCCACAAATTGAGATCTTAGGAATGGTAGGTTTGTTGTCATTTGTTTCTACTCCCGACCATCACCCCAGGGGTAGTGTGTATTTAAAATGTTTTGCAGGCATGAAGAAGCGTTCCCATGAATTCGTGATCAAAGAAGAAATCAAATTCGTCAACATCTCCAAAGTTCGAGAGCAAGGCCCGCTGTTTTCATCAAATTTTGCGCATGGACAGAGACATACAAGGAAGAAAAATTTGATATTCAGAAGCTCCATGAAATTTCCATTCCAACGCATCTAAGATCAATGAATTTGAAGACCCGTACAAGGAGATATGGCAAAAACTTTGTATGCTGCGCGTTCTGAAATTCGAAACAGATTGCAGCGCTGGGATAAAATGGACATAACTCTCTTGTTCAGAATCAATTTTGAGCAAATAAGGACTCGTTGGAAATTAAAATTCGTGCACTTCGCAATGGAGCAATGTTTCAGTACAGGTTCTGTTCTGGAAATTGAAAGAAAAATTCGTGAAGATGAGGCAGCAATGGGACGACAAGGAATTGAAGGAGGCGACGACGATGAGAAGCAAGGATTGGGACCATGACTTAGTACAAGAAGAAGTTGAAGGAAATTGAGGCAACAAAGGTGAATACACATTAAAGATTATATTCATACACATGAGGGAAGAACTTCAAGAATTGAAAGATGGTACATCTTCTCCTTCAACGCATAGCATCATGCTAAGCATGGGGGAGGATTTCGTGGACAAGGAAGAAAGATCTCATGGAGTAAGATAATCACGGTTGCCACAAAATGCTCATGATTCTTCTTCCATGCTTAGCACAATGCTTAAGTATGGGGGAGGCCACGCTACACTTCATTACGAGCATCGAGAAGGATGGTAATTCTTCCTCAACTCTCTCTTTTTCTAAATGCTTGTACATATATGCCTTCAACCAAAGATGCAACCTTTGTATATCTCTCCCTATAATAACATAGCTACTAGGAGTACAACCTAGATTTGTTTTTGTTTTCAATGAATGATAACCACCATCACCTTGAGCTCACCACGATGATATTCTTCTATGCTCTTGCTTATGGAAAAATGATGAAAGTTGCTGCTTTGTTTTACCTACGCTATGTTGTATATGACTTGACCATTTGCTCTCAATTAAATGGAATTAAAATGATTAAATACCGGCACTTTTATTTGTGGAGGTTAAATGACTAAATTCTAGACCCACATATTCTATGTTGCTCTTTGATTTAAGTCTACTGATGACCTTACACCTTGTGTTGTTTAATTTGAAAACTTAATTCCTATGCTATCTACATTTGTGAATCTCTTGCAAAGTTCTACCCACCAAAGCCTATACATACATATTCTTTCATGATGAAACCTTTCGATTGCAAACTTATATTTCGATGAGTTGGATTAAGATTGATTTCTTTGGTATGAGACTAAGAAGCAGGTCATTCCGTTTTTTTTTTGTGTAACCTTCTTTTTGCTAGCCTATTTATCCATGCATTGTGAGTTTCTACTTCGGGAATTTTGCAAACCTCGCTGGATATCCACCCTAAACCAAAAATATCTTTTTGTGATTACCTCCTTGACCACAACCCAATTTGAGTATGGATTATCATTTTGACAGAATCAAAAGAATCAAGGGCACCATATAAAGAAAAGTTTTAGGAGACAAGACTCCCTAGAGATTCAAGAGGTTCTATGAAGAAGAAGGTGAATTTGAAATACTTACCCTAGCTAGTTGGTTCTCCCACTATTCATACTCGAGGACGAGCATTCGTTCAAACATGGGGGGATGGCTGGGTAAGTATTCTATGTTATCAAAAGTTCTAAGGAGCAAAAAGAAAGAAAAAAAGAAAAAGGAGAAGAATAAAATGCTCCTTAGCTCTTTTTGGCTTCATTAATTTTCCAAGTTACTTTGAAGAACTATTCCATACTCAAATCTTCCAACCATGTGCAATCCGATAACGAGAACTCCATTTGTGTCTCGGGATCATCCATTTGCCACTTGCACATGTCCACCTATCTAAATGTGTGTGTTTCATCTTTCTCCCTCTCCAACATTATTTTCCAATGGCCTTTTTGACTCGTCTTGGTAATTCCATTAGATCTCTCTCTTAGTTTGATAATATTTCAAGTATAATGTTTTGCTAGGATTGTTTTTACCTACCAAGCTCCACATAAGCCTTCCACTTTTATATATGAGTAGAATAGGCTGAAGACAATCTAATGTAGGCTTGAGAGACTTGATGAGACGAGTATTTCCATGATCTTTTGCAAGAGAACCTCACTTATGTTTGATATGCATTCTTTTGAAAACTCTTCACGATGAAACAAGGTAAAGGTTTGAAGTTCGCTTAAGATTGAGAGCATTGCATTTATCTATTATTGTGACTTGTTCTTTAATTGCTAGTCTATCTCCCATAATGAAAAAGTAGCCGGTCACAACATGAACTTAAATGCTAAATACTTAAGAAAGCAATATGTCATGTTATGTATGACTAAGTGCAGAGAGGACATTGAGGGGCAACACTAATTTCTTTATAAGCAAAGCTCCTGAACTTACTCGAGGACGAGCAAGGTTTAAGCATGGGGGGAATGTTGGTGCTTCTTAAGTACCCCTTTTATCCCTTGTTTATCCTTGATAATGGCATGAATTTAATATCAAAATCACTAACCGTCCTAACCCCGGCCTAATTATTGGTTATTTTCATACTTGCACATATATTTTGGAGGAGCTTCGTTTTTGCAGGTTTTTGGCCTATTTTGAAGCATGAAATGACGAGGCCCGTGACCGAGCACTAACACGGAGAAAGATGAAGGCCAAAGCCCAAAGGAAGGACCAAAGCCCATGTTGATTCTAAGCCCATTCACGCACATCCATCCTCCAAGAGAGCCCAAAGGACCAAGCCCACGAAGATGAGATCAAGATACTTCGGGATTAAGCAAAGCAAATGAAGATTTAAGGAAGGATTGCCTATCTTATCCTTTCCTCGAAGATATCTCCAAGATAACGATGTCCAAAGGGGTGCAATCGTGAAGGACATAAACTCTAAAAGATGCTAGGAGTCTACATGTGAAAGATGAGACCGAGGCGAGCCCGAAAGGGGGTAGGCCGGCCGGCCGGCCCAGCCTGTTTTCGAGGCGGTTTGGCCTCCCCTTCGACCGGTGGCTTCCTCGGCTTATAAATAGCTCGCACCTTATTCAACTCGTATCATCAATCCACCCAGAACTCGACGAAAACCTAGGGCCAAGACCGGAGGGAGACGACGGCCGCCGCAAGTCTTCGAGGGTACCTAGGAGATGGCTTAGGCCACCCCTAGCCGCCATGGCCTCCCTGCGAGGTTGTGCCATGGTGGAGTTCGGGAGTCACCGCAACATTCGTCGGGGTATGTACACACACAATGGTGATATCAATTTACTCTTTATTCTAGTTGTCTCGACTTTGGTCTACTTCAATGCATGCTTTCTTTCTCATATGTGATGCATCCATATGTTCATAGTAAGATTAGATCTATTCGTGGTGATTAGTCTATATCTTGCGGATACGTTGATGGTAGCGTGTTTTAGCTAGTTGGTTGATTACCCTGGTGTGGTGACAGCATAGCAGAGGGAAAAGCCCTAGCGACGACATGATATGGAATAGGATCAATGGCGAGTATCATGGGAGTCGTGGCGCGGCCACCAAGAGGAGAGCTTCGAGTAAGAGTATTTAGTGGGCATTTGGGGTAAAGCTTTGGGAAATCTTAGGCATTAACACGCACCTCGCACCGGCGACCATGGGAAAGTAGGCCGCTTTCGAGCCGCCTTTCTGAGAGATGATTTCGTGTACCTTTAGTTGAGATGCAATCTATGTTTTGATCACCTTTTTTACTAGAACTGTACCTAGAGACGATAGGCCCTAGCTCCTTGATTGTGTTATCTCATCTACGGTTGTGGGTGTGATGAAAACTTATGCTTCATTCATATCTATCAAGTGTTCAGTTTATATGCAATCTTCACTTCATATTTAGAATAGGTTCGATAGATTAGATGGTAAACCCTAGTCGGTTCGCTTCCGATCCACGGATTGATAAACCTTGGGGGGTACTCTAAGGGAAAATCTACCATGATCCATGCGCTTGCGGTACGTAAATTGGTGCTCTAAGGAGCGTCAACAGCCCGGGGGCGCATCCCGTTGAAGACTGAAGGGAGTCAGACATCATTATGAGTCCCGAACAACTTCACACAAGTCAAACATCAAGATTCAAGCTCAAGATCTTCAGCACTCGGGGGCTTGACGGAGGTACATCCGGGTACCTCCCAGATGAGTAGTTATCTCCCGACTGGGTACCTACTCGGCCAGGACCACTCTGTACGACTACCCGGCGGACAGACACTCGGCTGGACGTTAGAAGGTTCCTTTGAGGATCAGGACCAAGGTGCGGATATGTATTCTGGATATCTAGGGATCTAAACCGACCTGATTCCATGTAACAACCCGAGTAGATGTCTTTCCTTACTTGTAACCCACGGCACCTGGCCTATAAAGGCGCCGTGAGGGGACCCATAGAACGCATCTAGCATCGATCATCTCATCATCAAGCTCAATACATACAACACAGGACGTAGGGTATTACGCTCCCAAGCGGCCCGAACCTGTCTAAACCCTAGCGTCAACTCGCAACCATCTAGTTCTTGGCTCCGGAATTTCCCCTTCACTTACAAATCTACCGCCGGGCATACCCCTGGTGGACTTGCCGGATAAGCAATTCGACACTTGGTTACACGCCCTATTAGAGATCTGAAAGCACAAAAACCAATTCAAAGCTCAATTCACTGACCGGGCATTTCATATACACCCGGCCGATGTTCAAATTCTCCTTCTATGATCGGGCCTCATGGACCCTTGCCCTCGAGCACTTCAAGCAAATCACCATGGGCAACCCAGTTTCCTCGCCAAGAAGCTCTGCTATCTGCCTCCGTCTAGATGAGGAATCTACAACACGCGACATCCTTTTGCGCCAGTAGCAATTGTGGGTGGTGAGCAGGGGCATATTCCGGTGGCAATGGCTGGCGGCAAGCAGAGTAGCGGCAGGGAGGCGTGTCTGGCTCGGGTTCGGGCTCGGGCTCTTGGGTTGTCCTAAAGGATAAGACAGGGACAAAAGGGTCCTTTGTCATGGGATGTGTCAACACGCGTGAACAACCTACTAGTCTTGAACGCATGGTCATGCCTAACCTGAATGGATGGAAATTACTTACATGCCCTTAGCATCTCCCTCTTCTTCCCCTTTTTCCCCCACCTCCCTGAATGGATCTGTATCCAGCACAAGCGCCAGCACCAGCCGCCAGCCCGGCGAGCGGTATGGTTCTCATCTAGGTAAATAGCGACTCCGGCTCCGATTTCGGCATGGGTTTCAACGTGTCAGCGGTCGATCTGACGGCAGCCTTGCAGCTGTTGGAGCCGGCCAAATGGCCCCACGATCTCGCACCGACTTGGCAGGACATCTCCACGGCCTCTCCGGCGGCAAAGCGCCCCCGCAGTCGTCCGCGGAAGGCTAAGTCGCCATCCTCGGCCTTGCCGGTCGTCAAGCACCCCCATGGGCGCCCGCGAAAGGCTGTGTCGCCCTCCTCGGCCTCGCCGGTGGCCAAGCGCCTCCGCGGATGCCCACGGAAGGCTACGTTGCCATCCTCAGCCTTGCCGATGGTCAAGCGCCCCTGTGGGTGCCCACAAAAGGCTGCGTCGCCCTCCTCGCCCTCGCTGGCGGACAAGCGCCCCCGTGGGCGCACGCAGAAGGATGCAGCGACCTCCTCGGCCTTGGCGCCCTGCACTGCCTCGTCGCTAGAAAAGCAACCCAGCGTAGCTCCGTCGAGGGCCTCGCCACCGGCTAAACGGCCCGTGGCAGGCCACCGAAGAAGGCGGCATCCGGTGGCTCGAGGCTGGCCTCCTGCGACTATGTCCCCTCCGGTGACGATGACTCATTGTTGGCGCCTACCAATGTCACCACAAGAAAAGCAGCAATGACGCCCGCGGACGCCAATTTTGGGGTTGCAGTATTTCATGAACCACGAATAAATCCACAAGCGTATGGAATACCGCTGTAGCATTTTACCCGGGAGTATACCGGGGTGTCATTTATATTTCCGCAGGGAAGGCGGTGAGTGAAGAGATACAGACTAGTTGATGAACTTTATCTAGATAGGATATTCTCATGCATAAACAGGGGTAAGATATATAACATGGTAGGAGGTAGTGCGACACACACACAAACTACCCTCTTGGATAAATAAATAAAAGAAAAGATAAAAAAATGCTCTAGGCCGGGAGCAAGGCAAAAGTTAGAGCTTGAGTCAACTGTGCTAGGCTAGCTATATCTATACTATCTCATTAGTTAGATCATCAAAGATTAAACTACATAGCAGGGAGACCGCTATCGAAGCAACGGGAGGAGCCCGTACACCCCGGCTGCTTTAGGTACCTCCTACCCCCCATACCTAACGTGGAGGATTACTCGGGATCGGACAGGACTGTCACCACTTGCCGGCTACCTCTACAAACCGTGGGTATAGTTGACATCCAATAACTCTTAGCTAATCTAGACACCATGTCTACACTAGTAAGGGATACTCTAGTGTCCCGCGTGGAGCCCCCACCCTCCGGATGGACAGACATCACACTAGAGCAAACATATGAATACTAGAGCAGATGATAGAGTTCTAAGAACGATACAATAACCATCTCAACCACAGGGTGATCATGCAATGTAAGCATTGAATAATAACGCAACCATATCAAGAAGCATATATCCGATAACTCAGAACATACTTCAAGCAGATATCGGTAACCATAGTCTAATTCTATTACAAACAACCGAATATTACAAGAGAGAGCTAGAGATGAACCCATACCAAACTCTCGAGCAGATCTGGTGACTCGATGACTCCTAGCCTTCTCCTAAACTCCACTAAGCCTAAAGACTATGCAAGAAATGCAAGAGAGGAAAGGAAGTGTGGTGTGTGTGTGTGTGTGTTTGTCATAATCTCTACCCCCTGGATTTATAGCAGGGAGCCACGTGTGAGATCTTGCAAAACCGACTTGAGCAACTAGTGAGGAGGTGGCACATGGCGAAGTTGAGGCGGTGGGGCCCACGGGCTAGTTCGGCCGACCAGGTAGGTCGGTCGACCTGCCCGGGCCACCAACCGCCCCCATCCTCCTCTTGTCTGAATGCTGGGGCTTGCCTTGTCTTAACTGATTTTGGTGTGGCTCTTGGGCTACACTTGGTCCAAATGAGCCTAAATTGTCACTCTGATATTTTCTGTGATTTTATGTCGGGCCAAAGTATGCTTGCAAACTGCATATTAGCTCAAAAACACAACTTGTATTTTCTAGAAGGTGAAGTGTGGTTTAGGGACTTTATTGGATAAAGATGCGTGTAAGAAATGCAAACTCTCATGATTTTCTGGTCAAGTTGACGCTTGGAAAAATATTGTAGCATTGCAGGTTTAATCCCATACTGAGAATGGAAGGGAGTGCAGACCAACTTAAATACTAGCCCAGGGGGAGTTAGTTAATTCCGGATCGATCCTTTTGCGCGAAGCGAGGACGAAAGCGCAGGAGAATTAATTAGCAGGTGTGGTTTACTCAACGTGTAGAGTAGATCTTAGCCGTTCTCCCGGGCCGAGTCGTTACAGCTCGCCTCCATCGTCTGGCTCGTCCTCCTCGTCGGATTCCAACCCTCCGGAGTAGCATCCGGATGTGGCGGACCTGGTTCGCGAGGCAGACCAAGCGCACGGTCAGTACTTGGCCACTTCGTTGGAGATCGGGCGCCTGCGAGGGAGCCTGGATGCCATCGAGGTGGCCCTGGGTGCAGCGGAGGAAGAGACGGTGGCGGCGTGCGCCGCGACCGCAGACGCGCTGGCCCGGGTCGTCGGTGAGTTCCACGGTTGTGTCCTGCTGGTAGTGGTTCTTGCTTTTGTAGTAGGTCGGTGCGCCCTTATTGTTCCCGTTGGCAGGCTTGGAGGAGGAGCTGGGCGCTGCATGCCCAAGGCGGATGAGCTACGCCGCCGCCTCAATGACGTGCAAGATCAGCGCGATGCCCTCTCGATGGCGGCGCTCAGCGTCTTCCGCGTCGTGAGGGCGGAGGAGCCGCTGCTCACCGACCGCCTCCGGGCCCTGCCGGGCCGCATGCAGGCGGCGGTGTCCCTGGGCGCTCACCGCGATGCCACGACCATGCTGGCCTCGGTCCAGCTCCGCTCCGGCCTGCACCTGGGGGAGTTTGAGCCGGGGTTCCCAGAAAACGCAAGCGCGACCACTCGGCGGGCGCTCAAGCTTGTTGATGGTCACTAACGACCTATTTTGACCATCAACTCCTGCACAAAAATGAACCATTTACTAACAAATTCCACAGATGATGTATTAGAATCTGTACAGGTGATTTTAAGCTAATTTTGCAGCATAATGCTGTGGCATGATCCAAGACACAACGATCCAGCGAATCAGGACGCGACACGTGTCAGAAAAGGGATTGGGGGGCCCACCAGAGCAATAAACCGATTTACCAAAAGCCAAGCCCAGTGCCAATGACAAGCGGGCCCAGTGCACAGCCCATGGGGACAAAGGGGAAGGTCCATGGCCCCACTGGGTGGCCGACCGACCACCCTGGTCAGCCGACAGCCCAGTAGACCCCACCACCTCAACCCTGCCACGTGGAGGCTCACCATTGGATGTAGAAGCCGGTTCAGAGAGGCTCAGCTGTAGAATGCTTCCCTCTTGGTCGTGGCTCCCTCCTATAAATACAAAGGGAGAGGGGAAGAAATGAAGAACACACACTACACACCCAACTCAACTCACCTTTCTCCCTTGGAGCTTGAGGTCTTCATCCTAGATGCTTAGGTAGACTAGGAGGTGTAGAAGAAGAAGAGGAGAGTGAGGAGGAGTCGGGGGAAGTGCCGGGGTTGTCGGCACTCTTCTCCGCTTGTACCTTGATGGATGCTTATTCAGTTGTAAGTATTCGAGTCTTTCTTATTTAGAATTAGAGTCTAGATCGCAAGTTATCATCTCTGCCTGATATAAGTTGATGTGTATGTTTAGAGAGTAGCATTGCATCTTAGCTTAAGACCCCAGATAGAAAAGGGTTGTCTTGGCCAGGGCTAAGGTTAGTAGGGAAAGGCGTAGATGTGGTGTCTAGGCTGGACTATACCACTCAGTTGTCCGATAGTCCCACAGTTTGTAGAGGTAGCCAGCAGATGGTGACAGCCCTGTTTGAGCCCTAGTAATCATCCACGTTCGGATATTGGATAGATCACGTATTATTAGAGCTATCGGCTTGTATAAGCCGATCGAAACCAGTAGCTCGAAGTATAACGGCAACGTGGTCCCTTCTTCTAGGCATAGATTCTAGATCTTCAGAAGTCCTCTCTTCTATATTTTCTACACCGGCGTGTGTGTCCTTGGATGAGCCTAAACCCGTAGATAGTGCACTCACGTTCTCCAGTGGATACGATACCCTGGAAGGCTGGAATACTCTTGGTGAAAGCTACAGCGGTATCCGTGCGCTTGCAGATTTTATTCGTGACGTTACAAAGTACCAACAAACGTACAATAACTCCATCATCTATAGAACACTGTTTGATGCCATGGGAAGACAGAGGTGAGTTCTTAAGGTGAGTATCCCACACGCGTCGTTCTTCCCAGCAACCCCCTCTGCTAGGGGAGCGGGGGGACCAGTACTCCAGAACTTTTGCCTACAAGACAGAGGACATTTCGAGTTCATTACAACCCAACTGGTGTGCCCCATACGAAAAGCACAGCGAAAACAACTCCAGAGCAAAAGCAGAACAACTCGGAATGAAAGCAGAACAGCTCAGAAAAGCGGAGAATACTTACAGCTCTAGTCTGTCGCTTCAAGCAATGTGCCTTTGGGCACCCTTTATCACGGATCACCCCCTGCATCATGCGGGCGACACGGTTCGAAGCTTCATCCCAGGGGACCTATCGGTTCTGTCCCCGGGTTGGGTCCTGGCGACCCCAGTACTCAAAGCCAGGGTGCACCCTATCCTGAATCGGCTGCACCAGCCACTTACTGAAGGACAGGGCCACCACGGCGCCTGTCAGCCCCTGGGCCGATAGGCCGGTGATCTCGCCGAGGAGAAGCGTCACTTGGACCATCTCCTCCTCAGTCGGCAGCTCCTCCCAGCACGCACGGTACTCCATTGCACGACCGGTTCGAGCAGGCAAACAGGGAGCCGGGTTCGACACCACGAACCACTCCTTGTTCCACCCCTTGTTGCTGTCACGAAGATCCAGGGCCGAATACGATCGGCCCTGGCGCAGAGAGAAGGCGGTGCGGCCTACCACGTTGCGGCGAGCGTTGCTCGGGTACCCCTTCAGATGGTATAGCGCCCTCCACAGGTTGAAGTGTGGGGCGATGCCTAGGTACACCTCGCACAGATGGATAAAGATCGCGATTTGTGTGATGGAGTTTGGTTTGAGATGCGTTACCACAAGCCCGTAGAAGAAAAGGAGCCCGCGGAAGAAGGCCCCCGCGTGCAAGGCGAAGCCCTTCTCGTAGAAGGACCGGAAGACCACCGTCTCCGTCCGGTCCTCCGTCGGGAAGTCCTCCCCGTAGCAGTACTTCCACCCCAAGATCTCCTTCTCGGGGAGGAGGCCGCGCACCACTAGATCTTGAATGTCCTCCTCCCACAAGGTGCTCGACGCCCACGCTTCTGAAGGCGGCGGCACATCGCCGGCGCTCCCCGATGCAGAGGAGGAATACTTCGGCAAGGCACAGGCCATTCCGAGTGGCCGCATGCAGATTGGATCTACAGATGAATGGAGAAGGCGACTGAAGTGCAACTCCGCAGATCGCGTGCAATTCGAATTGACTTTCTAGAAACTGCCCAAGTCGTACTCGACAAGGAGTGGGCCCCCAACGGTAACTTTCTGCCCGTTGCGGTCAAAGCCAATAGTAAAAATACGAATTACCGGGATGGCTATACAACTCAGAGCGTCTCCATGACTCCGCCAGCGACCCTGCTCGGGGGTTGGGCACCGTAACTACTCGGCACGTCTCCGCGACTCCGTTGGCGACCTTGCTCAGGAGCTGGGCGCTGCAACTACTCGGCCTGTCTCTGCGACTCCACCAGCAACCCTGCTCGGGGGCTGAGCACCGCAACTACTCGGCATGTCTCCATGACTCTGCCAGCAACCCTGTTCGGGGGCAGGGCGCCGCAACGACTCGGCATGTCTCCGCGACTCCGCCAGCGACCCTGATCGGGGGCTGGGCGCCGCAATTACTTGGCGTGTCTCTGCGACTCCGCCCGTGACCTTGCTCGAGGGTTGGGCGCCATAACTACTCGGCGTGTCTCCGCGACCCCGCCAGCGACTCGGCTCGAGGGTTGGACGCTGCAACTACTTGGTCTGTCTCCGCGACTCCACCAGCGATTTAGCTCGGGGGCTGGACCCCGTGACTCTAGGGTCAAATGAATCCAGTCTAACGAATGACTGGGTAAACCATAAGGCAACATGACAACCAGAGTGCTTAGGCAGCTTGGGAATTCGGATAAACAAGTCTTCTTTATTGACCCTTGAAAAGCTTCTTCGAAACCTTCCGAGGCTCGGGGGCTACACCTAATGGGTGCGCCCAGGGGCGCATCTCGTTGAAGACTAAAGAGAGACAAGAATCATCATTTGAGTCCCGAAGAACTTCGCAACAAGTCAACCATCAAGATTCAGCTCAGCCCTTCAGCACTCGGGGGCTTGATGGAGGTACACCAGGGTACCTCCCAGCCGAGTAGTTATCTCCTGACTGGGTACCTACTCGGCTAGGAACACTCCGCACGACTACCCGACAGACAGGCACTCGGCTGGACGTCGGAAGGTTCCTCCGAGGATTAGGATCAAGGCGTGGATAAGGATTCCGGATATCTAGGGATCTCAACCGACCTGATTCCATGTAACAAACCAAGTAGGTATCCTCCCTTACTTGTAACCCACGACACCTGGCCTATAAAGGCGCCGTGAGGAGACCCATAGAAAACACATCTGATCATTCATCGTCGTCTAGCTCATACAATACACAAACCACAGGACGTAGGGTATTAAGCTCCCGAGCGGCCCGAACTGTCTAAACCCTAGCGTCATCTCGCAACCATCTAGCTCTTGGCTCCGGAATCCCCCCTTCACCTACAAATCTACCGCCGAGCATATCCCCAGTGGACTTGCCGGATAAGCAATCCGACAGTTAGTGGTCAAGAAAAGATACTTGCAACTGTTCAAGGCATGATTGATAAATCATTAGGAAAACAACCTTTGACGGATGATGGTAGTGCTCCTGGTTTTAATGTTGATAGCACTTTTCAGTATAATACTATGCCTCCTGAATCATTGGCAGCATATCCACATTATTATGGCATGCCGATGAATTTTTATAATGGTCATAAAGGCCCAGAATACTACCGAGTGCATGGAGCGGTCAGGCCGGTCACGCCGACCAGTCAGACCGGTCATGGAGAACCGGTTCTAACCGGTCAGACCGGTTCTGGGCCTTTAGTTGCACATCCATCTTCTCCTGAACCAATTACTAGTATACCTCATGTTCCGGCTGACTTTAGCCGAATGAATAACTCATACGGTATGTTGCCAAATGGTCATATGCAGCAAATACCGTATACACAACCGAATCATGCACCGCGTGTGCCGAATAATTCTAGTCTTAATATGCAAAAGTCAAATGATTCTTATTTTAACCAAATACTTAAGAAACATAAAAAAGATTTGGCTATTATGTTTAAAGAAAATTTCGGCATAGAACTTAAGGACAAAACTCTTATTTGTCAAAAGCCTTATCTGAGAGTTTTGATTCTATTCCATATCCTCAGAATTTTAGGGTGCCAGAATTTATTAAATTCACTGGGGAGGATAGTAGAACTACATGGGAGCATGTTAGTCAGTTTAATGCACAGATGAGAATTTATGGTAGTCTTAATCATTTAAAAATTAGAATGTTCCCTTTGTCATTATCTGGTACTGTTTTTTTATGGTTTTCGGCATTAGCTCCTAATTCTGTGCAAACATGATCTCAATTAGAGCATAAGCTTCATGATCATTTTTACAATGGTAATAATGAATTGAGGCTATGTCATTTAACTTCGATTAAGCAAAAGCATGATGAGACTGTTGTTGAATATATTAGAAGATTTAGATATACAAAAAAACCAATGTTATAGTTTGGTTATTTCTGAAAAGAATCTTGCCGAATTAGCTCTTAATGGTTTAAGGTCTCATGTTAAAGAAAAATTAGAAGGATATGAGTTCTTAACCATTAATCAAGTGTTGCAGAGGGCTTTGGCTCAAGAAAGCCGGAGTAAAGAGTAAGTTTAAATCTGATCATCTTGGTATGCATATGTTACATGGTGATTCTTCAGACGATGAGAACAGTGAGGTTTATGCTGCTGAATTTGTATGGTCATCTAGTGATAAACCTAGCACTTGTGCTTCTTTAAAGCCGATTCCTAAAAATCGGCATGATGAAATTAAATATACTTTCGATGTGTCTATGTGTGATAGAATCTTCGATGAGTTAGCAAAGTTTGGAAAGATTCAGTTCTCTCACACTATTCCATCGGTAGATGAATTGAAGCGGTGTGCTTATTATAAACTGCATAATTCCTTCTCTCATGCTACCAATGATTGCAACATTTTTCATAGACAAATACAATCGTCCATAAATGAAGGATGATTAGTTATTTCTGGAATGCAAATTGATCAAAATACTTTTCCAATGCATATGCATGTGCTTGAATTGAAAAATCTCAAGGTTTTAATTCGGCCGAATCAAGCCGAATCAGCAAAGGGAAAAAATGTGATCATTGGAGAAGAGAGGCCTGAAAAGATGATGCTGCAGAATAAAACCTCTCGAACTACTTCAACGCTCGGGGGTGGGGGGGGCAAGACAAGAAGAAGGCTGCCAGCAAGTCGACCAGTCTGACCGAGTACAATGGCGGTCTGACCGGTCTGACCGGTGCGTCCAGTAAACCTGAGAGTTCTTCCAACTGGTGGAACCGGTCAGACCTCTTCCCTAAATAGGTCAGACTGGTCTGTTCAACTTGTTCAAAATGCAAAATAGATTTCACCACTGGATAGCTCTCATCGATTAGATCAAGATTCATATATAGAACGTCCAATTTGGAGTCCAGATGAGGGAGATATAACTTCGGGAAGATCTGCACCCCGGGCAGACTGGTCAAACCGGTTCGCAGGGGCGGTCAGACCGGTTTTGGTCTGTAGAATCCGTGTAAAAGTTGTATTTTGGCACAGGATTTGCTAGTGTTTCGACTCTATTCGGGGCAAGACCTCTCCACCCTATAAATATAAAAGGTCACGACCAATTAAGGACATCCAATCAATCAAAAAACACATCAATACATTACTTTTTCTTTATGTTTATTGCCTTTACTTTTATCTCCAAACCCTAGCCCTTTCAACCCTTTTCTGCTGTTCTCCCTTCGTCTCCGAACCCTAGCCCTTTCAACCCTTTTCTGCTGTTCTCCCTTCGTCTCCGTGACGCCTGAAGGCGTTCTAGGTGGTCTGACGATCCTATAACAACCCAACATGTGACTGCCCTGACGGGTCCCTCCCGGGCGAGCGTTCGTCGGATTTCGCCGATTCACCCCGTCGACCGGTCTGACCGGCCCCTCTGACATGTCTGACCGCCCTGAGCATTGGCGCTGCATCTGTGTCGTCGCTCGCTGCACGTTCATGTGTTGGCCCTAGATTTGCGCCAACAAAAAAAAGTAGGGAAATATCTTACTAGATCTAACAAACTTCCGTGACATCGGATGTAAACAAGTAGTGACATTGTAACACTGTCTTATTTTGTTATCCTTCTGCCTGATTAAGGGCGGCTCCAAGAGACTAGATAAATTTGGTTGGCTAGGTAAAAAAGGAAAAAGAAAAGAAGAAATCATCATCCACCACTCTTTGTACTGCTCCGTTGTTCACCCTGCCATTCCACGCCCCTCGCCCAACAGAAAAACTGAGCCCGCTCCGCTCAGTATCTCTGCCTCCCACCCTCCTGTTCCCACGCCGGTGCTGGTGCTGGTGCTGGTGCCGCTGCCGTCCCGCCGCTCGGGCACCCTGTCGCCACCCCTATGCCCTCGGGGTGCCGCTCCGGCGCCCTCGCGGCGCAACGCTCGATGTCGACCTCCGCCCGCGGCACAGTGCTCGGCGTCGAGCTCCGCCTGTAGGACCCCTGAGTGCGGCCTGCTACGACGGACGGCGGGGATGGGCGGCGGACAGCGGGAAGGTGCGTCAGAGATGGGTGGTGGGGACCGGAAAAGAAAGGCTGATGGCTATTCTATTGGATGGCGACTCAAGTGTAAATATGTATTTTGGAGGTGTTTCTTAGGAGTGCGCAGACATACACGTACTCTATATAACTTGTTTCGTACACGTACAGAGACACCATCTATAAATAAAAGGCTGTAGCGAGTAGCTTTGAATTAATTCCATTGTGTTTGTTCTCAGCTACCTGCAGCTGAGAACACAACATCGCACGAATTTGCTTGTACATCTGCATTAGTTTGCATTATCACGTTCTGACGCCCGTGCCCTCATGCCTCCTCTCCTCCTCCTCCTCCTTCTCGTCCTTCTTCTTCTTCTTCTTGAATATGTAGCACATATGTATATATCTCATGGTCTAATTGTGGCATAGGCGCATAGCATAACAAGTTCCGTGACGTGAGGAACGAACGGATAAAGCAGGCGTAACAGAGATTTTCTCCGTCTCATTTCCTCCGTCAGTGTGTAACTAACGTGATTTCCTTTTTTTCCCCTTTTTCTTAATTACTTAAATATTCTATCTATTCTAGAAATCAATGTTGTGATTTCTTTGAACTCTTACCTTAGGTAATTCGAGTACCGTAGCAAGGCCTATTATAGAGACTACGTTATCTACTCTCTTGCACAATTAGACTATCATTCTTTTCTGCATAGGAATCAGAAAGGTTCAACATTGAAATTCAAATTTAACTTTCACATTTCTAAACCCTAATTATTTTCACATGTATAAAACCAAAATCTACCTAAAAGCATACCAACTACCAAACTAACCGTGTCACTTGTGAATAATTGAAAAAAATCAATATAAATTAGCTACATTCAAACTATCCAATAAACCTTCTCTTAATTTCAAGTCATGGGTTCTATACATCTCAAATCAATGTATAAATAAAAAACCATGCTCTTTCTCACTCTTTCTAAGAATCACATTTTCCCTAACTATGAAGCATGAAACAAATCATAAAGACCATTAAAGAAGAGAAAATGAAGTTGCTAACCTTTGACCTATTTGGATGAATGAAATACCCATAAAACTTGAAAAAAATGGGCACCACCTCTCTCTAAAACACCACGGAGAGGAAGAAGTCCGAGCTCGATCAAATGCTTGGCTTGGGCTTGAGGAGACTGTAGGACCGAGAAATGCGACCAGAGGGGGGTGAATGGGAGCCGATCAAAAAAATTTGCAAACGAAAGTTCGGCTTTGAACCCAATTACGCACCCAACCCAAGAGTCCTAGGTAAAGTGCAGAGTAGCTATAGGGGAGCTACACTAACACAAAACAACCCTAGAAACAAGAGTGCGCAAGCGTGGAAGCAAACACGAGGAAACAACACAAAAACCAGCAAGGTATATATCACCGGTTGATCTGACGCTCACAGAATTCAGTGTGTCGGTTAAACCGATGATACAGAGCCTGCAGCACGTGAAAAGCAGCACCGGTTGATCCGACGAGAAGGTTTGAATAGCGTCGGATCAACCGGCGGTAGTGCACCGGATCAACCGATAAAATCAACTTCTGGTGTCGGTGCAGTTGTCCAGAGAGGCAACAAAACTACAATTGCAGAGCACCGGTTCAACCGACGACAAGAAATTTCTATACGCCGGTTGAACGGGCAAAAATAGCCGCAGAAACACACTCACCGGTTGAACCGATGCTCTAGAGAGAGAAAGCACCGGTTCAATCCGACAACACGCAGAAAACCCTAACGAGCGAGAAACCTACTCACCGGTTGAACCGACGACCTCGAACTCGAGCGTCGGTTTAACCGGTGTTAGGTAGAAATTCAGCCCAAGCCCAGAAACTCTGTTTTTTTCTCGGCTCGATCCAAAACTCAATGTTCGAGGGATCAAATCAAGTCCAAACCTTACCAAATTTTGTAGGCATGATCACAAAGGACTTGTGAACACGTCCACGAAAGGAATTGATGAATCACTCCGTGGTTTGGGAGGAATCGCAGGTTTAGTGAGCAAGAACGGGGTTTTCTCAAAAATGTGAAAAGCTCAAGAACTTCTATTTGAAGGAGCCCGTGAATCCTGGATGATATGCACTAGGCAAGAGGGTTCTGATTCACTACAAAGAGCTCAAAGCACCATCACGATCTCGTGCATACAAAGACTCGAATTGGAATCAAAATTTAACCAAACAAGAGAGCACAAGGTATTGAATAGACACGAAATCGAAAAGACCAGAGGGCACAAGGAGGATGGGTCCTCCTTTCCCAAACGAATTCAATACGTGGTCTCAAGAATCCATCTCCAAAATCTCACCCTAGAGGAGGAAGGGAGAAGAACAGAGAGGGAAGGAGAGAGGCGACGGGAGCAGAGCAGAGAGGGCACCGTCCTGTGTCTTGTGCGCCCACCAGAGAGAGGGCGACAGCACGCTCCAACTCTGCCTTCCTTTATCCATCCGTGTGCTGCTACCCTCCTTTCTTTCTTCTCCTCCAAGTCTCCCTCTAAAGACTAGAATACCCCTAAGTGCTGAAATTAAACTAGAAGGCCCTTAGGGGCAAACCCGAAAAAGATACATTGAAGACCATCCTACGGCTGCGACGACTTGGAGAAGTTTGCTTTGGCCCGACGCAATCGCCCCGATGTCGCCACACGCCCTTCTGGAATCTTCACGGGGGCAGTTTTGGGAAAACTGCCGAAACCGAGTTCAGGGGTGGTTTTGGAGGAACCACCAAACCTTCCCGCGCGATGTTTCCGGCACACCCGCCAAGCCCGATGTCGCCACGTGTCCGACCTCCCGCCGGAAACCTACCGCCTTCGTCATCCAGACGCCATCTCCATCTCCCTCCGACTTGGCCGACGTCGACGCATCCCAGCCGTTGGTTTTCCCCGAGCTACCAACAAACTCCATGCTGTCCCGCCTTGGCGCCAGGAGTGAATCGCAACGCGGCCCAGCAGTGGCCCAAGCATCCGGGCCGCCCTTCTCCACCGCACGGTAGTTCGATCGGGCCTCCAATGCCACCGCAAGGTCTCCCGTCTCCGCATGGTCGTCGAGCTCCCTGCCACCGCAACGCCGCCGCATGGTGCATCGGCACATGCCTCTCTCTTGTCCAAACCATCTCGCTGCCACCGCGCCATCCGTGTACCTGCACACCACAGACCAAGAACCGGCGCAATCTCCACAAAGTCGCGACTACACACAGTTAGTCCACTCCACGTGTTGGCAATCACTCATCACACCAAGGAGCAGGCCTCCACTGCCTCTCAGAGACTAAAGGGGAACTAAGTTGCCGCTAGCCATTGCCTGACGGCACTTGTGGCACACTTTACTAAAATTGTTAGTTAGTACCGGCCGAAAGTGACCCTGTTACTAATAGCCACGGAACAATGCTTTTCTGGCAGTGTCTCGATGCCATCAAGGTTTTTCGCGACCGTGCCTAAGTACGTTTTTCATTCGACGCCACCAAGGTAAAGGACCCGAATCAGATCATTGCTGTGAGGGATCTATTGACACATATTCGCACCAAACACACTTGAATGCACTAGAATATGCGAACGATCGTCAAAACGATCAACACCTGCGAAGCTCTGGGCAGGCCGGTCTGACCGGTGGCGCCGACCGGTCTGACCGGTTTGTGCAGGCCTTCACGAGCTAGAACAGCGAGCTCGTGAGGGACCCTGTCGGAGCTCGTGAAGGTAGGGTTGTTCTAAGGTCGGTCAGGCCACTTAGAATGCCTTCAAACGCCGTCGAGACACAGGAAGAACATGATTTTGTATTTGATTCGATCGGGAATAACCTCAATCGGCCTTAGCCTTCATAAATATCCAAGATTATTATCAATTTATATAGGATGCATATTGTAATAGGAGAAATTAGGACCCAAAGTGAAGCAAATGTTTGTAATTACTTTTATTTTCATAGCCATCATACACGCTGGTATCCATGGCTCCAATCTTCATGGAGACTGCCAAAATATATTGCTTGCCACGGTTTTTTTCCTCTCAAACATCAACAAGTAATTGTAAGTTAATTAATGTCCGATTCCTTTTATATATCCCATACATTGTTAATTGAGCATCATGGTCTAACACTAATTAAACAAGCATACGTGCAAAGTACGAAATTGGAATAAGATCAAATTTGGTAGATGTAGCCTTTTTAAACATCAAATGTAAACAATGCTTCCTGGACATGGTATACCAAGAGAAATGCGATATTAATTGCTTGTTTTATTTCCATCAGGGTATTGAGTTTCTTATGAACTTTGTTGTCATCAAATATTGTCATAGAGATGAATGTAACAAGTAAAAGAGAGTTGTGTTGACACTCACTAACAACCATTTATAGACGTCAACTTGATCAGAAAATCATAAGAGTTTGCATTTCTTACACGCATTTTTATTCAAATAAACCCCTAAACCACACTTCACCTTTAGAAAAATGTAAGATGTGTTTTTGAGCTAACATGCAGGCTGCAAGCACACTTTGGCCCGACAGAAAATCACAAAAATATCAGAGTGCAAATTCAGGCTCAATTCGACTAAGTGTAGCCCAAGAACTGAAGCAAATCCACTTAAGACAAGCCAAGCCTCGGTGTTAGGACAGGAGGAGGCCTAGACAAGCCCAACCCCCAGCAGTTGGGGGCAGTTGGCGCCTTAGGTGGGCCCGCCGACAAGCCCATGGGCCCTACCGCCTTACTCCTTCGACATGGAAGCCTCTCATTGGTTGTTGACGTCGGTTCTTGGAGGAATAGCTGTAGAAGACACCCCTGCTAACTATGGCTCCCTCCTATAAATATGAGGGGAGGGGTGAGAATAGAACACACACACCACACCTCTCACTTACCTCAAGAGCATCTTGCTTAGTCTATAGGCTTAGTGGAGTTTAGGAGAAGTCTAGGAGTCATCGAGTCCCCGGACTTGCTCGGGAGTTCTGGTATGGGTTCATCTCTAGTCCTCTCTTGTAATTCTTGGCTATTTGTAATTGAATTAGACTATGGTTACTGATATCTGCTTGAAGTATGTTCTGAGTTATCGGATATATGCTTCGTGATCTGGTTGCGTTATCATTCGATGCTTGTATTGCATGATCACCCTTTGCTTGCGATGGTTAACATATTGGCCTTAGAACTCTGTAAATTGTTTCGATATTCATATGTTTGCTCTAGTGTGATCTATGTTCATCCGGAGGGTGGGGGCTCAGCGCGGGATGCTAGACTATCACTTACTAATGTAGACATGGTGTCTAGACTAGCTAAATATTGCTGGATGTCACCCTTTACCACGGATTGAGAGGTTGCCGACAGGTGGTGACAGCCCTGTCCGAGCCCTAGTAATCATCCACGTTCGGATTGGGGGTAGGAGGTATATGAAGCCACATAGGTGAACGGGCTTCTCCCGTCAGCTATAGGAGCGGTCTCCCTATTGTACTAGTTTAATCTTTAACGTTCTAATCATAAGATAGCACAGATATAGCTAGCCTAGCACATCTGACTTGAGCTCTAACTTGTTCCTTTCTCCCTACCTATAGCATCTTTTATTTATCTCTGAGGGTAGTTTGTGTGTGTGTCACACTACCTCCTACCATGCTATCTATCTTACGTATGTTTATGTAATTGAATATCCAATCTAGATCAGTTCATTAACTAGCTTATGTACTTCCATTCGCCGCCTTCCCTACAAAAATATGAATGACACTCTGGTATACTCCCGGGTAAAATTCTACAGCGGTATTCTGTGCGCTTGCGGATTTATTCGTGGTTCATGAAATACATGCCACCCCATTGGCGTCTGCGGGCGTCATCGCTGCTCGCTCAGTGGTAGGGTAAATACCTAGCAAATAATCTTCGAGCATGGCTAAATGGCAGAATAATGAGATTATAACAATGTTCGTTGGCTTGGTGGCAATGTAGCAAGCAATCTTGTTTTCTTTTAATGCAAGAGTAGATTTAGAACTCCGATGTTTATTTTTTAAGAAAATTCAGTTTAGTATGAATTCAAATACGCTCGTGAGCTCTTAATTAATATATGTGGCATTTGTATTTGTGTGCAGATATGGCTCTTGTGACGAGACTGACATTGGTTGTGATGATATTGGTGTTTATGGCAGCGCCTGCATTCCTTGCTGCAGGAGACAGACTATCTTTCCCAGCAATGGTTAGCTTGGAGTTGTAGAGAACACTGGACCTGACTGGGACATCCATGGAACATTTGGTCAAAACGGACATGGGACATCACCGTGGCGGATCCACGATTTGTCTTTTGGGGTGCTCATCTCCTTCTCCTTCCTTCAGCTCCCATTTTCTTCTTCTTCTCCCTCCTCCTTTCCTCTTCTTTCCATAGAGCTCCTGAGGTAGGGGGGATTGAGCCCCCCACCCCACGCTGGATCCACCCTGGCAAGGGTAGGGGGCTTGTGCCCCTGGATACAACCCTGTCACATCACGAAAAGGGAGTTGCTGGATGGGGTACAGGGCACCAGCATTGGAGTGTTAGAACTCCACGTTCTTGGCTCTCATGATCGCTACTCTAGCTGGTATGAAAGGACATATTATTTTTTATTGTAATAAATGCAACATGCTCGCAACACTCTAGGTCATTGGTAAAAGAACACAACTATGAAATACAAAATATAATTAGCCCTTTTTATTTAGGTGTGTATATTCATATAATGTGGCTAATATTATTATATTGAAACTTTAATAAATAAGACATTTTTATAATGCTTTTCCAACCCATATTTTGTTTATAATACTAAAGATAGGAAATATTATTACTTCTTGGAACTGGATTTATTCTCTTACAAGCATTACCTTGTAATCATGCCGCATTTGACGCGCTTAAAGATCGGAAACCCACAAAAAGCTTTCACTTTGGTGATCAGGAAGTGACACATTGTGGGTTTGTTGCACACCTTGCTCTAACTGCCCAACATTGAGTAGTGTAAGTATATTTCCTAAATAGTTAGGAGTAAATCCAGCATGACAGCAGGGGGGCTCAAGCCCCCTACCCGTAGGAACTCCATGTTCATTCTTATTCGACAACCCATTTGTACTTTGTTTTTTTATTGAGAGTGAGTCATATGACCCTAGTCAGTCGAGGACATCATCAGTGTTTGCTTGCTCAGACATTTGGTGTCAACCTTTCATCAAAAGCAGATTGCCTACATGTACTCCTTAGAAAGTTAGGACGGACAATGCGGTTACAACATCATTTACGGAAGTGGACAGACTGCAGGCTTCTCTTCGATTTTTAGGTAAGCTTCGAAGTCATGTAAGATCCAGAATTCAGTATCACAAATATTTTAGAACTACCGTAAAATGTTTAACAAAATTTTTGTTATAGGTGTAGCAGTATTTAGTCCGTGGACCTAGCAGGGGAAAATGTTGCATTTGATTGAATTATTGGTATTGGACCGAACCGACAATCGATAAACTTGCAACTGAACTCAATTGGGCTGGCTCCAATGGTTTTCTCTCTCTGTCCGAAGAGCTCAGATAGTGGCAGTGATATTGGTGCTTGGTGAAGCTGTTGAGCCTTGAATGGTTTAAACTCCTCTTGTCCTTGGAGTGTCAGTTTATTTGCCAGACAATAAACTCAATTCTTATGCTGCAAAACAACAATTATAAAATACTAAGCATATTGCTCAAATGTGAATATGTACTTTAAACTCGCTCTAAAAATTTCCATGGAGTTCTTGTGGGTCAGGGGGCTCAAGCCCCCCCCCCCCCCCCCCCCCCCCGCCATGCTTGATTCGCCCGTGACTATTTAGGAAATATAGTACTTACACTACTCGATGTTGGGTAGTTAGAGCAAGGTAGGGGAGCAGATATTACCATGAGGTTGCACTTCGGGCAACTAATCCTTGGGAGGTCGCCGAATTGGGTCCTGCTAGACGATGCGCCGCTGGCCATCTCCCCAGACGACCAAGGTGCGGCTGATGGAGAGAGGAGAAGCCACTGGACAGGGCTGTCACCGACGAAGAGCACGAATCAGCAGAGGATGGGGATGGGCGCTCGTGTTCTAGGGTTAGGGATTGGGATTGAGAAAGAGATGGCCGGGGAGCACGAGGGGAACGGGGCGAATGGACACGGAGAGAGGAGGCGGCCGTCGGCGCCTTATCCTTTTGGGGCAGACCAAAAGATACGACTTTCTCCCATACGCCTAAAAGTGGCCCCGAGATGCTGTCGGGTGTACATAATGGCATTCCTCAAACAACCCGCCAGCATAGTTTCACGAATAGTAATGGCGCGCTTCAAAAATGGAGAAATAGTAATGGCACAGATCCAATTAACCCTATTATAAACCTCTAAATTACATAGAATATACTTCTCATTGTTTTGTTTATATGCTCTTAAAAAAATCAAATAGCAGACCAATTAGCTTTATAAATAATTAATTATACAGTTATTAAGACACTACATTTGATTTCATTGCACTACTAGTAGTACTTCTGAAAAACAATATATATATTCCTCACTAATCTGGTCATATCTGGAAACCAACAATGCGATGGTGGTCACTCTCCTTTGTTCAGACGAAGGAATTTATAGCACTATTGCTGGTGTTTGGCATCAAATTAGAGAGCTTAGTTTTTCCTTTACTTCTTTTGTTTGTACTCAGTCAAATTAATCATGAAGGCAAATAACAGAGTCACTAAGCCATTTGTTGCCAATTATCTATAGAAGCAATGCTATCTCTATTTAGGTAGTAGTTACAAGTGTTGTCACTGCAGTGAAGTAGCTCAGTTGTAGTCTCTCCCCAGGCATGTATGCCTGCTATAAATCTCAATATATAATGGTTATCACTAAACAAAATTCAGTCTCTTGTTTAACCCTGTGCATGTTGCTTACTGTTTAATAATGGTGATTTACTGTTGCTGTGCACTCTATCAGATTTTGGAGCCTCTTGAGAGTCGAATGGCAAAGGTTCATGCACTGAAAATGCAGAGATCAATCTGCAAGAAGCAGCCTGTTGATGTGAAATAATCAGGCAACCTGAAGACTATGAGAAAGCTTCCTAAGCTCAAATGTTGCCGAATAGAGTGGGGGGGAAATCAACACAACTGGTTCTCTATAGCCAAAAACTCTCGGTACTGATCGCGCGACAACGTCCCACGTGGTAAAGGGTCCAAAATTTTGAACTAGAAAATCTAAGGGCCGGGTCCTAAAAAAGTTGGGCTCTAATCTTATACAGTTTTGAGCTAAAAAATTTAAAGGCTTTGTTGGGCTGTGTAGAGGCCACTAGGACCATGGTCCAATACTACCCCTACCCGCGTGTATGTTTCTAGTCCGTAGCAATGCACTAGTATATCTAAAAGTGGATTGGTATAAATAAAAAAGTATTAAAAAAATGTGTTCTCCTTGTGTGGGCTGAAATAACACATTAAATATATTATGTGGGCTGCAGTGTATATGAATGGGTCGAAGTAGGACCGAGCATCCGCGGACTAGAAAACCTATCCATCTTCCACAAGATTTTTTCCAACTTACCTTCCAGTGTTTAAGATTCGTGCAAACAATAACAGCCCATGGATCCAACTCAAACCCTAACTTCCTCTCTCTCCTAACCTTCTCTCTCCCGCACCCCGCCGCCGTCCGCTCGCGCGTTGCGTCACTACCGCCGCCCACGTGCCGCGCCCTCTCCTCGTGCTGCGCCGCCGCCGCCCGCGCCCCGTACACTGCCGTCGCCCACGCCCCCGCGCGCCGCCCCGCGGCCGTGCACCGCCGTCGCCCGCGCCGCCCCGCGGCCGCGCACCGCCGCCGCCCGCGCCCCTGTGCGCTGCCTCGCCGCCGCTGCTGCGTGCTGCCCTGCTCCGCGCGCCGGCGCTGGAGAAGAAGACGCCGCGGTCGCCAGAGAAAGGTGCCATATTCAACTTTCAATTTTAGTATTTTTCAACATTCCGTGACTCCAATTTCAACATCCTGTCTCTACCGTTTCAACAATTCGAAGTTAAATGTTGAACATATTTATGAAAAATGTTGAGGTGATTCTGTTGAAATGTTGAACATATCTGCAATAACTAATTGGGCAAAATTGGCTTTAAAGATAAATAGCTTATCTATCTTCTGCAAGGTGTATAGGAGCCCCCTCCGCGGACACTATAGCCCCGACCAGCAGAGCCCGTAGTCGGTAGTCCCTAACCCATTTGATCAGTGATGGAAATTCGATTTTGAAAATCCCGTTCATCACGCCGCGAAGATAGGCGACGGCTGTCGCAGGGCACTCTGGAGTCTAATCGGCGCCGGCTGCCGCTGTTTCATGGCCAGACTGCGAAACCACGTTTAGGTACCGAGCGTCTTTGTAAAACCATGACGATCATACATGGTGAATTAGCCCACTAGTCTCTACTCCCTAGATAGTATGTAATTCGATGCTGGCAAAATTCTAGTAGTTTGATACAGGTGTAAGGATGTGTACTTGTCAAAACCTAGAACTAAATGCCTTGTTTCTGAAACGTGAAAACAATAGACACACACATGGAACTTGTCTCAGGTACTATATGTTTCCATCATCAGCAACAGTCAATAAAAGTAACCCATCAATCTCACTAGTTTTTATGGCATTTGACAGTATTATGGGCATGCGAGAGAGAACAACATGCCACATCCATATGATCTGATCATAATTTCTTTATATGCTACAATAAGACATATATTAAAATGGAAAATAGCAACCAAACCAAAGGCGAACAGACACATTGTCAGTTATCACCTAGGTCCTGATAAATGTGACTCGCAAGGCACATAGGAAGAACATGATGATTCTACTATACCGATGTTGCTTGATGCAAAACTTGGGAGGAAAGTGCAGTCAGGTGTGCCATCTAAGCTCCTCACACCTTCCAACACCTTGGCGACAGTGGACATCAAAGGCCTTCTGCTGCTATCAACCTGCAAGCACCACATTGCAAGCTTCATTGTTTGCATGACCTCCTCCATATGGGATTTCATGTCATCGCTGCTACTGTCCACCAAATCGGACAGCTCTCCGGACCTTGCCTTCTCTTGAAGCAGGCTTATCAAGTGTATGCTCTCCTCGGGCTCTGATTCATCCAAATTTTCCCGACCACAAATGATTTCGATCATTCTCAATTCCAAAGCTGTAGATGTCAGCCTTCTCAGTGATTTTTGAACCCAGCCATTCAGGTGCTAGATAACCACGCGTGCCTCGCATTCTGGTCATTACTTTGCTCTGGTCCCTGTTTATCATCTTTGAAAGACCAAAATCTGAGAGTTTTGCGTTGAATTTATCATCCAGGAGAATATTTTGTGGCTTGATGTCTAAATGTGCAATCTTTTCCTTGCATTCTTCATGGAGGTAAGACAAACCCCTAGCAATTGCAATGATGATGCTACGTCTAGTTTTCCAAGAAAGAGTGAAAACTGGATTTGTGCGGAAAATCCATTTATCCAGTGAGCCATTTGACAAGTACTCGTAGACTAGGAGCTTATGTGATTTCTCAGCACAAAATCCTACTAACCTAACAAGGTTATGGTGATGCATTCTACCAATCGTCTTGACCTCTGCCAAGAACTCTTCTGTTCCTTGTTCGACACCCTCCAAGCGTTTGACAGCAATGCTTTCTTTCCCTATCATGCCTTTGAAGACCGATCCGAAACCACCATGTCCAAGCTTTATAGTGAAGTTCCAGGTAGCCACCTTCAACTCATCAAAGGAGAAACGCTTTGGTGTCCCAGGTATGCCATCAAAGAAAGGTTCCTTGTCTTTCTTGCACTTATTCCATATGACAGAACAAAATAATATTGATATTAGAGAAAAACCAGCAACTGTGGAGCAGACAATAATAATCGCCCTCCTCTTTTCTGGGAGGTTATCCTGTATCTTAACAAATGCTGAAAAGAGATTTGATGAATCCTCTGCAAACAAAATTAGCATCTGCTCTGATAACAATAAGCAGGATCCAGCACCTATATCAGAATTAAAAATCATCACTTTGCAAGAGCAATTCGTTAAACAAGATTGCATGCAGTCATTTTCTGAATAACCTGGAACAGCTAGTTTTAAAAACGAACTGTAACTAAAGTAAGAAATGTTGTTGAGTGGTATCAACTTGTGGTGGTTTGCATGTTTGCAGGAGATGCTTGACAAGGGTACGCATCCAGCACCTGGAAGCCTTTCATTTTGGAACATAAAAGAGCTCAAACTAGGACAAGAACATTGCCCACTATTGCAAACACCATAATCACCACAGGCCAGTGGGTAATCGCAGAAGGCAAGGACTGTGCTTAATACATCCAACAACATCCGGGGTGAGTTAGGCCCCAGCATCTCATAAAGTCTCAAATGCCCGTCAGATTCTAACCTCATGAACTGCAATGAACTTGCTGACGGTAATGAGAAGACCTTATCTGGGAACCCAAGGCTTCCATTGACAAACGCGTAGCATGTTGTTTGGCTAGAAGTTGTTGTAGCTATAGTTTGGAATAGCTGTGTGTATGCTGCCGGACTGAAAGAGTGGCGCAACCCATTCCACTCTGCAGAAAGATAAAACCTGGAAGATGACCATTTTGTTTTCGATGGCTTCGCAGTAAGATTCATTCCCCTACAAAGTGACTGCCCCATGACCAAAGTATTTGTTGGGTGGTCAAAAGATTGCCAGACTGAGGAATTACTCTGATCAAAAAGCACAAGGTTTCCTGAAAGATCAAGACTCATGCCTGCGACTGACATGTTCTTCGTGGCTGTGGACCAGATGAACCTGCCACCATCTTGGAGGAGCAAATCCCCTTCACTGGTGAAGCTCAAGACGGCGACCTGGCTTAGAGGATTGTCAGGGTTGGCAGACCAGACTACAGGATCTTGGCTCCCCGAAACCGATAAGGCTACAACCAAAACAAATGAATCACCATCCATGGTATAGAAGCCAAAAAAGGTTCCATACGAGATTCCATTGTTGTAGAGAACAGGAAGAATATAAGTGTTGCTTGTGCCCATGTATACTTTACTTTTCATCATTCTGGAAATGACCCAAAAAATTTTGGGAACTACGGTGGAATCCTGAGCAACGGCGGTGCGGGAAAAATAGAAGCCGAGCAAGAAAACAAGGGCCATCAATTTGTTGAAGTATTGCATGGTCACCGTTTCGTATTTAAGAAGATATTCATCAATAAGCTTCGCAGTCCTCTGAGGAGATCCTATATAGCATATCTGATTTTCCCGGAGAGAATCACAGGCCACAGAATTCCCTTCTTTGTGAAATCTCCACCATGTATACAAAAACAGGAAGGCAGCACTGCAGAAGCGACGCCACAATTAGGAGCAAAAACAATGAGGATGCAGAGAAAAAAAAATTGAAACAAGCCGTTAAACAGCATAAATAGAAGGAGCAAAGGATGCACCATGTGAAATATCGGTACTTCACTAGAAGTCCTCAAAGAAGGATTTATACGAAAATCAAATAGAATTTTGTCTAAACAGCCAATTTGTCCGTCATGCAAAGAGCAATATCCTTATAACAAACCTGAAAGTCCACGATACAATTTTTTTCCAGGCACGTGAATCTATATGCAGTACAGGAAAGAAGGGAAAAGAAACAGAATAAGCCCTTTGACCACCAGTCCAATCTGTCGGCTTATTCTACAGAAATTTCTGCAAGTATGGAAGACCACAGGACAAGTTATTTCTAGAATAGCATCAATGATCATTAAGTGGGAGACTTATGAGCGCCACAAGGGTGTCCCAAAAATATCCGGTAGCACAAAGTTGAATAGTCAAAATCCCAATAATGCAGAAGGCTTCTTTCGAAGCAAAATGTTGACTGGATCTGTATGCTTCGACAGTGACAGTATACTCTGCTATTTTTCTCTAGAAAATCTCATCGTTCTGGTTGCAGAGTGCAGATGATTTTGTAAGATATATGTGGACCAACATTAGAATTGTAAAAAGCGGTAGTAAAGTACTCACTTCGTTTGTTTTCCTTGGATTGGTAGCACCAGCAGCCGAAGAGACGCAGCAAGCAGCCGAAGGGAGCAGGGCTGTGATACCAGAAGGGACGCAGTAGAGGACGAACAGAGCAGGGCTGTGATACCAGATGGATGACGCAGACAGAGAAAGGGGAAGAGCGTCGAACGGTCCGCCAAACACCGCGGCCGTGGGCGATTCTTTATGCAACAGAGCTCGTCAGTGTTAGGCAGGTCCAGCAGAGGGGGCGAGGTTGGAGCCGTGGAGGTGGACTACTCCTGCTTCGGGTGGACGTTATTACCTGAAAATTCAGGTTGGGTATTTCGAATTTTCAAAAAATTGGATTTTTAAAATGATATCCGAAATTTGCTCTAAAAAAACAATACCCGATATTTAGAGTACCAAAAATTTTGGTTCAGATTTTGGATTTTCCCAAAATACCCGACGAACGAAACAGGTAAGGAAAGGAAAAAGTTGAGAAAGGAACAGAAGATCAGGAAAAACAAAACTTAATAGCATCTTCGATTCCTTGAATGGTAAAAAAAATCTGTTGTCGTTCCTCACTCTGTAACAGCATCGAAATTTCTAGATTGATTATTGTAGCTAGAACAAAAAACAAAAAGGAGCAGACGAAAGAAAAAAGAAGAAAAACAAGAGGAGAAGCAAGCCAATAGCGAGAAATTTTGATATTTGACACTGAATACGAATGTCCCACGTGTTTTGACATTCAATTCGCAAGTCTTTCAAATTCGAATAGAGGGATTCACATAACAGGCAGTAGCAACTTTCAAATTTAAATTGCATGCCTCCCATCTTTGCATTTGCTCTTAACTTTAGACCGCTATCAGAAGTTGTAAATATTTGACACGTATAGCATAAGTAGAATAAAAAAGGATTTAATAAAAAAGGTAGTGGAACAAATAGCAATAGAACTACGGCCTGATTGCCCAAAATATTTGAAATTGATCTTAATCATATAACATTAATGGGAGATGGCACTTCTGTGAAGTTGAACTATCTTAAGTTTCAGCATAAAAAATAATTGTCCTTTGTATAGTTTCTCTGAACTTCTTAATGTGTGACCATGTCTGAGAATTGTCACCTTAGGCAAGGACAGGAAGCTGAATTTCATTGCTTCATATCTGCTTCTTTCGTCAGTTAGATCTCATTGTCAGCTGCATGTATGGACACTACCATTTGTTTCTGCAGAAACCTGAACATGATTATTTGGTCAATAATTGAAACAGCTACATAGGAAAATCACTGAGAACATGTGTTGTCGTTTGGTGTGTGATGCCGTGATCGGCTGCTGCTGATGAGGCCCAGTGGAGTGAAAAGGGAACAGGAGTTCAAGGCCACGTTGATGCGGTCTTGAGTATCTATGGCAGCCCCAGCAGAGGAGAGCGATCCATTCCAGCCTTCCAGGATCCATTGCTGAGATTGATTGATGTAGAAACCGAATTCAGAAATTGAGCACACCATGGTTTGATTGTCATCTCTTTCTATAGACATGCTGCATCTCAACTTTGCTGAGATTGATTGATGTAGAAACTAAAAGTTTCACTGGAAGTGGACAAATACTGAACGATTACAGGATTAAGCACCAGCATCACTATTAGTACTGGTACCTAGTGATGATGATGCAGAAGCCAACTAGAGCAAGATAAGGGGTCAGTTTCACCCAGGCTCGATGGTCTCGAAATTAGGGAAGCATTTGACGAAGCTTGGCAGCATCTTGATTGCTTTACGAACTCTGAAGTGGATGCGCAGCGCTAGACTGCTAGTGTCTGCACAGAATGGGTCTTCGATTCGGTTTCGTTCCAGACTGATGATTGTGTTGCCGATCTCCAGCTCGTGCACTCCAGCCTCCATGTATCCCATCATGATCCGCTCCGTGGCATGGCGATCTTGATTCTTCCTCTGTGACGTTGGCCCCAGCATCTCCAGATGAAGATCCGCTGAAGGCACGGGGCGTGGCACGACGGATCCGTTGCTGAATTGCACGCACTTGGTTCTGGGTGGCAAGGCGGGCACGCAATAAATGCAAATTCCCGGCGACGGCGACGGCGACGACTTGCAGAACGGGGCTCGCGGCGAGCACGAACTCGAGGTCCCAATCCTCCATGAGCACGGCGGAGATGGCACGGTGCATGAGGAAGTGCGCATCGACGAGGATAAGTGGCACCGTGCGCCAGAGGCCGCGCCGGCGTGTGGAGAGCACAGCTGTGCGCGCGCCGTCCTTGTTGAGGAGGCGGCCGAGAATGCGAGGGCGGGGGTCGTCGGGGAGGTCGCTGATTCTCTTGACTCCTTCGACGTCACCGAGGCCGGGGGCCACTGATCAAGAGGTGGTGGTGGCGGTGGAGACGGGCGGCCGTCTTGCGGAGCCTCCGCCGCTGGGGTCCCTCCGCCTCCCCTTGATCAATCATGAATCCACATAGTGCAGCAGAGCAGCTGGATGACTTGGTGCCTGGGTCCTTGCAACCCGACGGTGGCGGCGCCGGCGCAGGGTGCAGAGACGGAGAAGAAAGGTGGCGTGGGCCGGCGATAGGGACAAACCCGCGCAACGCGTCGGCCATGCTTGCGCCTTTTCACCCTAGATGACAGATCCGACGACCGAGAGAATTCTAGATGACGTGGTCCAATAGAATTGCTCGATTTGGGCCCAGCATTCGTGTTTAGAGATGACTACCACGAGCTCCGTGACACCATCTCGCAGCTCCGCCTCTGCTCGCCGAGCCAAGGTGCGTGAGGCTCTGGACGCTCCTGTTTTTGATACGGGGAGAGAGACGAGCGGACAAGCAGACATGAGAGTGGAAAAAGATCCAATTGGACTCAATCCGTGAAAAGAATTTGGGCAGGGGCAAATTGGTCCATTTACTTGGCCTCTGAACTAAAAATGAAAAAAAAAGAAAAGAAATCCCTTGAATCGAAAAAATTCGTGAGCGGAGTTATAGTTCGAAAGGCTTGCGAGTAAGGCGTGCGTACTCAGCGTCAAATATCAAAATTTCTTGCCAATAGCACACACATCTTTGATTCTCTCGAACATCTTCAGTTCCCTGACGAAGCAATAGCACAATGCTGCTCATGGACCAAGATGGAGGAGACAGGAACTACACGATGCCGCGACGAGCTGACGACGACGGCAAGCAGCCGAGCACACCGAGTGTCAGACGGAGTTGTGGCCTGTGGAGGTGGAGCAAGGGTGCAGGCCTGCAATATAGGGTAGCAGGGCACAGGCCACAGGCCACCGGAGTCCGGAGGAGGGGCGGAATGGTGCCTTGTGCCCGCGATCGGCACGGTAGGCGAGGCAATGGGCTGGCGACCTGCGAGTTGAAGGCAACGAATGCCGGATAGGGTTAGGTTTGGGGTGTGGCGTTTGGCAGGGCAACTGGACGAGTGAAGCCACTGAGGGCCAAGGTCGTGAGGGGTAATTGGGCCATGGCGCCATGGGTTACAATAGTTGGGGTTGGGCCTTTCTTAATTTTGGGTAATTTGGATTATTCGAGTACCGGGACTTAATACCCGAATTACCTAAATTAATTTCGGATTTCATGAACATCTACTAGAAATCAAATCCGAAATTTCGAGTATTGGGTAATTCGGGTTCGAGTCCAAATTTTCAGGCTTTTTTTCCCGGTGCTGATCACGCTACTTGTCAAGGTGATGTTTCTTTCCCGCTCAACCTAAAAAAACGTGGCCGGGGGAGGGGGTGAAACGGCCCCCACCTTATTTCATTAAGAGGAAGCGACCACGGCTTCTCCGACTGCGGAAAAACCCCCGAACCCTGGCCCATGCCCACAAGGGCCATGCCTTGCGGCGAGCACAGCGAGGGGGATTTTTTTACCCCTGCACTGCCTGCCGGAAAATCCGTCCTTAGCGGGGATCGAACCCCGGCCGGCAGGCCGAGGGCGCTACTGAGCGCTGCTAGCCAAGTCGACCGTCAGGCCGTTCGCTTTCCCGCTCAACCTAAGAAACAAGTCGTGTAGTTCAGTTCTAAGGGCGCGTTTAGTTCCCAAAAATTTTCACCTCGAAATTTGTGACTTTCCCTTTGGACACATACATGGAGCACTAAATGTAATTAAATAATAAAACTAATTACACAGTTTGGATGTACACGACGAGACGAATCTTTTGAGCATAATTAGTGCATGATTAGCTATAAGTGCTACAGTAACCCACATGTGCTAAAGGTGCGGTCGAAGGCATCAAAAGATTCGTCTCGCGGTTTCCAAGTGAGTTCTGAAATTAGTTTTTTAATTAGTGTCCGAAAAGCCCTCCCGACATCTGGTCAAACCGTTGACGTGACACCCAAAAAAATTTTATTTGGGAACTAAACGGCCCCTAAATCAGCCTTTCTTTAATTTAATAAAACTTATGAAGAAAATATCAACATTTATAATAGATGAATATAAGAATATGTTTCATATTGGATTCAACAATTCTTATTCAGTATCATAAATATTAACACTTCATTTTGGCTTATTCATGGAACTTATAACTAACTAGAATGACATTTAGGTATTTCTTATGGTTACTAATACATCCGCAAGCGTGCGGATACTGTTGAAAGCATTTCACCCCTAAGTATTTATGGTATTGTTATTTGTTCTTCCGCAAGAAAGATGGCAATTGAAAAGATTACTAAGTTGTTCTTGATAATATCTTAACTAAATAAGTAAAATCAGAGTAGGGTAAGTGATAAAATAGGAAGGTAGCGGGATCCAAAAATAAACCAAACTCCGATAAGGATAACTAGATGGAGAAAGGCAAAAGGAAGCTAAATAGTTATTATATATTTCTATACTAAGTATGCACGGTTCACATCATACACAACTTACTTCTAGTGTATGTTATATATTTCTATACTAAGTATGCACGGTTCACATCATACACAACTTACATCTAGGCAAACATACACGGCAGAGAAACCAGCCCGAGCTGGTCTGCTAGCCTGTTACAAAAGTTTACGAATTCTTAGATCATATCCGAATGTGAATGATTAGAAATGATGGACAGTGTTATCACTACTTGCTGTCCACATCTAAAACCCGTGGGGTACACCTGCATCCAATGGTATTTAGATAACTCAGACATCATGCCTACATTACTAAATAATACTCTACTTCTATAGAATTGTTGGCGTTTACTAGCGTCACAGCTAGGTGGGTGTTCCTAGGCAGCGGCGCCCTCAAATGCCAAGCGAGATTTCTTACGTTACGAAAGAATCCGTAAGCACACGGAATACCGCTGCAGCATTTTACTCGGGAGAACTTTAGTGTTGTAGATTTATATTTCACAGGGAAGATGGCGGTTAATATATAGATAAGTTGACGAACTAATCTTGATTGGATATTCAATTGTATAAATAAGGGTAACATAAATAATGGATAGAGGTAGTGTGACATACAAGTTTCAAGCTCATACTCATGAAAAGACTCAGACAGAGAGAAAGGAAGAAGTTAGCTGTCCAGGTTTTATGTACTTCTAATTAATTATACGGTATATATCATACACTTACACCATACACATGGTTAACTTAGCTCTAGACTACCAGGTACTGCCGGGAGATCGCTTACTAGTGACGACATATAAGACTGTCCAGACCATTACGGTACTTTATGGACCTCCTACTCCCTAACCGAATGTGAACTACTCCAGCGACACAAACAAGACTGTCACCACCTATTGGCATCACTACTACAAAATTCTATTTTGCGAGGCGCTTCAAAATTGCCTCAGAGGCGGGCAGAAAAAATAACCGCCTCAGTTAATGGTATTGATTAACCGAGGCGGTCATTTCCTATTAACCGAGGTGGTTAGAAAAACCGCATCGCAAAATCTATTAGCCGAGGCAGTCATCATTATAATAATCACCTCGATTAATAGTACTATTTTCGGGGGCAGACCATTTATAAAGATCCGCTTCGGTTAATAGACAAGTCCAAATGAAGCCCATATGAGCCCAATTACTTCGAAGGAGTATATAAAAAAGGAAACCTAACTCTCATCCCTCCATCTCCCATACTAGCCGCACCCTCTATCTCTCTTCCCCCAAACTCCTCCCACTCCCTCCGAACTTCGAAGGCGGCGCCACCGTGTCCTCCTTCCTCATGCTGCTCCCTCCCATGACAGCGCCGGCCGGCCCTCCGCCCCCTTTTCCTCCCTCCCTTCGCCCCTCCCATGGATCTACGCGGCCGGCCCTCCCTCCCCCCCGGCGGTGGCGGCGCGTGGAGCACGGGCCCTCCCTACCGGTGGTGGCGGTGTGCGGTGCCAGGGCCCTCCCTCCCGGCGCGCGGAGCCCGGGCCCTCACCCCGGCTGCGGCGAACCGTGAAGCTCGGGCCGCTCCGTCCCGGGCGGCTGCAGCGCGCGGGGCCCGAGCCCTCCCCCCGGCGGCGGCGGTTGCAGGCCGCGGATCCGGTGGCGGCGCGTCCCAAGCCGCAGATCCGGCGGCAGCGCGACCATGGCACGTGGATCCAGCAGCGGCTCGGCCGTGGCAAGTGGATCCGGCGGTCGCGGGAGCGGCGGCTCGAGAGGGTGGTGGACGTGGCAAGCGGATCCGTTAGTGGCGATGGGCTTGGCGGGCCTGTGATGGGCTTGGCGGGCTCGTCGTCTTTTTTTATTTGATTAACCGAGGCGGGCAGCAAACCGCCTTGGTTAATGCAACATTAACCGTGGCGGTAGCTCTGAGGCCGTTGCGAAAACCGCCTCGGTTAATGCTTTTTGCCTGCCTCGGTTAATGTTTTTTTGTAGTAGTGCATCCTCTACTAACCGTAGGAAAGGGCAATATCCAGCAATGCTTAGCTAACCCAGACACCATGTCTACACTAATACGCGATATTCTAGTATCCCACGCTGAACCCCCACCGGATGGACAGATATTATACTAGAGCAAACTTTCGAATACTAAAGCGGGTACCATGGTTGTAGAACTATATGTCTGTAAGGATCGATGGACCAAGAGGGGGGTTGTCGGTACCCTGTAACAGGGATACCCACTCTTACTGCAGGAAGGCAGGACCCGCGTAGTTATCCGTAACTGCGCACAAAGGACGGAGTAGCCAGGCCCCACGGGTCAGGCTCTTTCCTCACCAAGCCAATGGCCCCGGACCCGTCCTCCGTCGGGGTATGGGTCCGGAGACGCCACATGTCCCTAAGGAAGGGAAACTCCGAGCTGACAGCCGAGGCCTTGGACCCCCCATAGGGGTCCGGGACCTCCTGCCTCCATCCGGACCTCCCTTACCGCGTGGAGGTCCGGAGCCGCCACGTGGCCCGGAGGCATGGGCGCGGACTCGTGCGCAAGTCTTCCGCTGGAAGACTCGCGCACCCACCGCATTTAATGCAGATGGTTGAGGCGTGCTCTGTCGCCACAGCACACGGGACAGCCTTTGTCAGGCCTCACTGTGCACCGCGTACTACCAAGGTACACAGTGTAGCTGCCTGTGCCGCACCCGCGCAGAGCCCGTCTGCCACATTAATTGGATACGACGGCACGACACTTTTCCACCATGCCTCCTACGCCGCAAGCTACGCGGCCCATTCAGCTACGTGGCAGGCAACGCCGCTAGCTATGCCTGGCGCCGCTCCGACAAGACAGCGCCTGGACACGCTGGACGGAGGATTCCGGGAGCAGGCAATGGAATCCAGAAGAGGGATCTCCTTCGCCTGCGACGCCATGATTATGAACAATACATTAACTTGTACTGCATCATTGGGCCCACCTGTCGGGGTCCCAACGGCCATGTACACGCCCCCTTTGAGATATAAAAGGGGGGCGCTCGCTGTACAGAGGGAGGCTCTCCAGACACACACAAGCTCTCGCGAACTCTCTTGAGGCAAGGCAATACAACACACAGTGGACGTAGGGTATTACGCTCCGGCGGCCGGAACCACTCTAATCCCACTGTCTTCATCGTGTTCTTGAGCGAGATCGAACTAGGACTAGCTAACCCTTGAGTACACACCCTCTGGGCTTAGGCGGGTGCCTTCCGCCACCCGGCTGTGGTTTGCAGCACCACGACATTTGGCGCGCCAGGTAGGGGGCTAGTTGGTCGCAGTTCATCTCTTCCCCGTCTCCATGGTTCGTGTGGACGACGTGGAGATGACGGAGGGTGTGGCGTCCTCCACGCCACGCGCCTCTTGAGTCCCTGCACCAGGGGCAACTGTGCCTGTGGGGCAAGCACCGTCGGCGGCAGCGCGCGGTGCTCGACGGCAAGGGACAGGGCGGCCGTCACGGGCCCCCTCGCAGGCTGCGAGCGGCGGAGCGCTGGCGGTGGCTAGGAAGTTGTTTCGTAACCCTCCGGCTGCTGCAGCCTCGCCAGATGCCCTGAGGCAGTGGCGGGACGACGTTGACCGTCTCCTCCATCTGGCTCAGGCCTCCCCCAGTTCTGCAAGGACTAGGCAACGACCTCCGCCCGGCAATGCGGTGGTACCCTACCACTAGCGCCAGGGCGGTGCGTCGGCATCTGTGCGCTCCCCCACCGTGAGGGGTGCACGGACAGAAGACTTACGGGCGGAGCTCAACCGGCGGCGCACGGGAGAGGATGCCCGCATCTCCGTCGAGAGGGCGCGAGAGCGCCACCTCAACATTGAGGGACGCAACCTCAACGCCGACTTGGACGTGGCAGCACCCAAGCCTCCAGTGAACGCCCGGATACAGGCGTGCACCCCGGTGGCTGGGGTGGGCTGCGCTGCGCTGGCAGAGCACCTCCGCGTGGTGGCCTGGCCTTCCAAGTTCCGCCCGCACCTGCCGGAGAAGTACGACGGTACCACTAACTCGTCGGAATTCCTGCAGGTGTACGTTACCGCCATCACAGCAGCTGGTGGTAATGACGCCGTCATGGCGAGCTACTTTCATGTAGCCTTGTCTGGGCCAGCCCGGACTTGGCTCATGAATCTCTCACCTGGGATGATCCAGTCCTGGGAGGAGCTCTGTGCGAGGTTCACAGCGAACTTCGCCAGCGCATATCAGCAGCATGGTGTGGAGGCACACCTTCATGCCGTGAGGCAAAAACCCGGAGAAACACTCCGGGCCTTCATCTCGCGCTTCACCAAGGTACGGGGTACCATTCCTCGTATCTCCGATGCATCTATTATCACTGCTTTCCGCCAGGGAGTACGTGACGAGAAGATGCTCGAGAAGCTGGCGACACACGAGGTGGAAAGCGTTACTACGCTTTTCTCCCTGGTAGACAAGTGTGCCAGGGCCGCTGAGGGCCATGCATGGCACTCAGCCCCCCAAGACGGAGACACCAAGGCTGGTGGCTCCGGTGCTACCGCTCAGGGCGGTGGCAAGAAGAAGAAGAACAAGAACCGGAGTCGCGGGGAGCCGCATTCTGGTGGACCGGTCATTGCAGCAGCAGCACCAGCGGCGGCGCCGGCGGCTGCAGCAGCGGCTGGGGGCCAGAATGCACATGGCAAACGCCCTCGCCCGCAAGGTGGGAGCGGAGGTTCGTGCCCAGTGCATCCCACCACTCGCCACAGCGCCGCTGACTGCCGCGAGATCCAGAAGCTCGCGAAGCGGGTCAGTGGGCGGCGTGAGCAGTCCTCCAAGGACGGATCACCCCCTCCCCACCAGCGGCCTGGCAAGGAGAAGGCCTCCGACAGCGTGGCCGCTACTGGGGAGAAGGAGCTGGGGTACCAGTCCCCTGCTCGGGAGCTGAAGGGCGTCTACCACGACGACGACTCTGATTCTGACAACGGCGACCGCCGCAAGAAGCTGTACGTGATGTACGGCGGGAGCTGGGAGCTTGTCTCCCGGCGGGACATGAAGACCCTTCGCAGAGAGGTCCTTTCGGTGAAGGCGGGGGTCCCTGTAACACCCTAATTCAAATTTCAGTATTTAATAATAAATTTAATTGGCTTCGTCTTGCATTTAATCTAATTTTTGTTCCATAAGTAATTAAAATTTATCTTAGGGTTAAAATGTTTGCTGCATTCATGCTGGTGCATTGTTTTATTTGTTTGAGTGTGGTTTGGATTCAAATTTATATTTGAATTCAAACTTTGTTTGTTTGAGTTAGAAATAGAAAAGAGAAGGAGAAAACAGATGACCCAAACCAACCCAAAACCCAGCTAGCAGCCCAACCCGGCCTCCTCATCCTTTCCTTGGCCGGCCTAGAACGCTCCCACGCGGGCCCAGTTTCCCCTTTCCTCTCTCCCAGGCCTGCGGCCCACCTCATCCCGCTGCGGTAGCCCAGTCCTCAGCCCAGCACGTGGTCCAGTAGCCCAACCCCACCAACCCAACCCAGTCCGGCCTTTTTCCTTTTCTTGGCCCAGCAGCGGCCCGCACCCCAGCTCCAGCGCGGCCCAGCACCCCCGCGCGTCAGCCAGCCCAGCGCCCCGCTCCCCCCTCAGCCCGCGCTCGCACCGTGCGAATGACAGAGCGGGCCCACCCATCGGCACCGTTCGCCCACCGCAACGTCGCCCGCTTGCTGACGGCTTGGCCCCACACGGCAGGTCCTTCCCCTTCCTCCGCCCGCGCCTCTGCTCACGCGACCGAGCCCCGCTGCCCGTGGACCTAGGCCGCTCCCCGCGCCTGCAGCCCGGCTCGCCCGTTGGCGCACGCTCCCTCCCTGACACTGCGACCCCACGGGGCTAACCTCCCTTCCCCGACGCGCTACGCAGCAACAACCGGCCAAAATTTTCGGCCGTGACCCCCGCGCCGCGGCCTCCCCTCAGGCCCGCACGCCGAGGCCCGGCCTTTCCCTTTAAATGCGCCCCTGGCCCTCTCCCGCACCCTACGCCTCCCATCCTGCCGCCCTAAACCCTAGCCGCAGTCCCAGCCGAGATCCAGCGCCGCCCGCTCTGCTCGGCCTCGCCGTGCCTCTGCGCCGCCGTGGTCTGGCCGCCCCGCAGCGCCTCTGCCACCGCGAGCTGCTGCAGAAGCACCACCGCAGGATCAGAATCTTCACCGGCCGCGTCTCCTTCCCTCTACCCCGCGCCACGCGCGGGAATTTCTCGCCAGACCTCCACCGAGCCGCCGCGCCGACGAGGATCCGCCGCTGCGCTCCTTCCGCGTCGAATTAGACCACCGTAGGAGCTTCCCGAGGAGGTAAGGACCCTCGCCAGACCTTGTTTCCCCTTCTTTCCTCCCTCTGCGCGCGAGGATTTCCTCACCGTTGCTTGACAGCGCCGCCACGCCGTGGTCAACCCACCGCCCTGCGAGACCATAGGCCGTGATAGGCACCATATTAGCTCACCCGTGCCGCATGGTTGCTTCCAGTAGCAAAGCTTGACCCAATTTCGGGCCGGAACCACGTTACCACGGCTCGCCGGCGACCTAGGATCGCCCCTCGCCGCGGCATGCCTCACCGAGCCCTGACCCGCTCCTTGGATGTGCCCAGGAGGGTTCGCCGTCGTGCCTACTGCCTCCCTGACCCTTTTCCCGGTCGAAACAACCCCCAGATCGTTGATTTCGTGAACCCCGGCGAACTTCGCGCCGCGTTGCCGCGGACGGAGCCGCCGGCGGGCGAGCGCCGCCGCCCCCACGCGCGGGATGGCTCCCAGCCGTTAGATCCGAAACCAATGCCCTGGATTAGATCCAAAACCGGTATGTTATGAGCCTCTCGATTCAGATCCGACGGCCGCGATTCAAAGATAACGGTTCGCCGGTCATTTTGCATAAGAACCCCTCTGTTTTGTTCGTATCAACCCGCGGTCCAAGCCTGTTGATAAATAATTAGGTTTAGGTCCAGGTTTTAACACTTAGCCCCCTGAGCTCTTTGGAAATAGAACCCGCAGTCCAGGCTTGAAGTTTTTGCAAGTTAGACCCTGAAGCTCTAGTTTAATTATGTTTAGGCCCTCGGATTTTGCAGAAAAGCCCCTGGAACCTTAGATTTCTTGCAGTTTAGCCCCTGAACCTTGTTTTTAGCCTAGAAAACGCGTTTTAGCTCCGTTTTAAGCGTTCTTTATGTCCACGCGATCGTTGTAACGCGTAGAATAGTTTTAGACTAGTTTAGTGTGCTGTTTTTATGTATTGATGTACTGTTTCTTAGTTTTTGATAGTGTTTGCTTGTATGCTTATTATTGTGCATTGTTTTGGCCATGTGTTCGTGAGTAGACGTTGAGCTACCGGAGGAGCATCAGTACCAGTACCAGGAGCCATCTTCTGAGCAGTTTGAGCAGCAGGAGCAGTACGAGGAAGGCAAGTATAACATGAACAACACCTATCACTTTAAATACATTTTTCATACTGCATTTTAATATTGTATGACTATAAGGACTTTCCTAGCCACTTTATATCCTTTGGGTTGCATTCTGGTTAGTTGTGCTAGGTGCCGCGCTATAACACTTAATGGTCCTTTTCAATTAATTTGATTAATGGTATATGCAACTTAATTCTGAAAGTGGCCCTCTGTGTGGCTTGAGTGGCTCACTTCTCATTAAAATTGGTTTTTGTTAGAAACATGGTTTAGGGGGCCAGCACGGTGCTTACTGCCTGGTTGGCCACTCTCCATAAGGACCGGTTCATAGAGCGACAACCTGGGACAACAGCGCTACCACAAGACTGGAATGGGACGGTCTTGGCGTAATAATTAGGTCTTTTTGGTTTGGAGTAACTTACCGATGGGGCAAGGGTGGTAAGCTTCTATGTCCCTCGTACTGAGTGGCCTCGTCGATGACGCCCACTAGACCTGCTCCATAGTCGCCGATCCGACCCTCGCGGTTACTCCTTACCAACGAGATTCTTTGTAAAGGCCTCGTAGTGAGTCGCTAGCCATCTTACCTAAGGAAGTGTGATGAACAACTAGCGTAGCTCACGACTTGTGGGTAAAGATGTGCAACCTCTGCAGAGTGTAAAACTGGTATACTAGCCGTGCTCATGATCATGAGCGGCCCAGATCCTCCTTTTGATTAGTGGGGTTAGCTCCTTCCGACGAGGGGGTGCCTCTCGGGGTTTTGGTATGGTTGTGGTTTGGTTCTCAGTAGCAACATGATAAATTTTGATTAATTACTTTGTAACTGGGTTAATGGTAATTCATCAACTCGTAGTAAATAGTTTTAATAAAATTTTGCCAACACTTAAAAGCTAATGCAGTTGAGTCAGCCAACCTTAGAGCCTCATAGTTCGTGTTATACTTGTTGAGTACAAGTTGTGTACTCACTCTTGCCTCTTCTCTACTTTTTCCTCTCGGATACGCTACCGCTGCTCAGTTCCTGCCGACACGAGGAAGTTCGTCCAGCGCTACCAGGACTTCGAGGACTTCTAGGCGTTCATCTCCCAGTCGACGTCCCTGTGGCGCCCTGCTTCAGCCTCGGAGAGTTTTTATCGTATTTGTACTTCGCTTCCGCTGTATCAGACATTTTTGTCATTATTGTAATAAATAACATTCGTATTCGCTTTATTATATCTTTTTATGTGATATGTGCTATGATATACTGTTCATTCTATTGTATATACGTGTGACTTGATCCTGGCACGTATATGATTGCTCGGTTTATGTCCTTTTATAAACCGGGTGTTACAGTCCCGAAGGCGGGGCCACACCAGAGGTGGATGAACACCACCATCTCTTTCGGGCCATCCGACTGCCCGGAGAATATGGCTGGGGCTGGTGTACTACCTCTAGTCACCGCCCCTGTCATATCCAATGTGAGGCTCTATCACGTGCTGATCGACGGGGGGGTTGGCCTCAACGTCATCAGCTATGCAGCGTTCAAGCAGCTGCAGATCCCGGAGTCCAAGCTGACTCCCTCTCGCCCATTCTCAGGAGTGGGCCCACATCCGGTGTTCCCTCTGGGGAGCATCACACTGCCAGTCACGTTCGGGACCGAGGAGAACTTCCGCACAGAGAGCGTTCTGTTAGATGTTGCGGAGGTGAACCTCCCGTTCAACACCATTATTGGCCGGCCGGCACTCTACCGCTTCATGGCCATTGCTCATTATGGGTATTTGGTCTTGAAGATGCCTTCCCCTGCCGGTGTCCTCACCGTGCAGGGCGACCGCACCACTGCTGTCGCTGTAGTTGAGAGACTGCATGCTCTGGCGGCAGAGGCTGCTCGTTCCGAGGAGGACCCATCCCCTCGCAACCCAGGGCGCCTGCAAAGGCACCTAGGGTTCAGCCGTCTGATCCGGACGATGTACCCATGAAGACGGTGCAGATTGGAGCGGACTCCACCAGGACCACCCGCATCCCGGGGAACCTGGAGGAGAAATAGGAAGACGCGCTCATCGCTTTCCTCCGGGCAAATGTCGACGTGTTCGCCTGGGAACCGTCGCAGATGCCCGGGATCCCCAGGGAAGTGATCGAGCACAATCTGAGGATCTACCCCGACGCCACGCCGGTGCGCCAAAAGCCTCGGAAGCAGTCCGTAGAGCAGCAGAACTTCATCTGTGAAGAGGTCCGCAAGCTCCTACATGCTGGCTTCATCGAGGAGGTCTACCACCCCGAGTGGTTGGCCAACCCGGTCGTCGTCCCAAAGGCCAACGGGAAGCTTCGGATGTGCATCGACTACACCAGCCTCAACAAGGCATGTCCTAGAGACCCCTATCCTCTTCCGCGTATCGATCAGATCGTGGACTCCACCTCCGGGTGTGACCTTTTGTCTTTCCTAGATGCGTACTCTGGTTTTCACCAGATTCAGATGTCTAGAGAGGATAGGAAGCATACTGCCTTTGTAACCGTAGATGGGCTTTATTGCTACATTGTCATGCCGTATGTTCTAAGGAATGCCTTACCCACGTTTGTACGAGCTATGAACAAAACCTTCTGTAATCTAATTAGAGATATTGTTGAGGTGTATATTGATGACATTGTGGTCAAGACCAAGGTAGGGTCTACACTAGTGGAGGACCTATCCCTCATCTTCGACCGGCTCCGCGCCACCCGCACGAAGCTGAACCCCGAGAAGTGCATCTTCGGCGTCTCAGCGGGGAAGCTACTGGGTTTCCTGGTCTCTCATCGAGGCATCGAGGCAAACCCAGCCAAGATCAAGGCGATCGAAGCAATGAGGCCTCCCGGCCGGATCAAGGACGTCCAGAAGCTTACTGGATCTCTCGCCGCTCTTAGCCGCTTCATATCAAGGCTGGCTGAGAGGGCCCTCCCCTTCTTCAAACTATTGAGGAGGTCCGGTTCATTCTCTTGGACCGAAGAGGCTGAGCAAGCCTTCCAGGAACTGAAGCGACATCTCACCTCACTGCCAGTATTGGTGGCTCCAGAGCCTGGTGAGACATTGTTTCTGTATCTTGCTGCGTCTGCAGAGGCGGTCAGCATGGTGCTGGTCGCCGAAAGGACGGAGCAAACTCGCCGGGGGGACACCAGGGTCTCCCCGGCCAAGGATGGTGAGCCGGACCCCAGACACGGGGGCCCGTCAGCCTCACCTCTGCCTGGAGCTCCGAAACCCGGATTAGGGGGTCCGGAGGAGCCTCGTATTAGTGGGAGCCCAGGACCGTTGGGGGCCCAAGGACCTGACGTGGAAGATAAGGGCGAACCGGACCCGCTCGCTAGGGTCCGGACCATCCAAAAGCCAGTCTACTACGTCATCGAAGTCCTCCACGAGGTGAAGGCCAGGTATCTTGAGACGCATAAGCTTATCTATGCGATACTTATTGCGTCCAGAAAACTGCGCCACTACTTCCAGGCACACCGAGTTGTTGTAGTGACCTCTTATCCGCTAAGAGCGATCCTGCACAACTCCAACGCCACGGGCAATATCGCCAAGTGGGCAGCAGAGCTGGCTGAGTTCCAACTGGACTTCCAGCCTCGCCACGCAGTCAAGAGCCAAACCCTGGCGGGCTTCATAGCGGAATGGACTCCTTCCCCAAGTAATTCTGGGGGTCCGGACTTCAACGTCGGACCCCCGGAGCCGGAACTCAGGACACCAGTCTTCACCGAGCCCCACTGGACACTCTTCTTCGACGGGTCTGCCCGCGAGAAGTGGGCCGGAGCTGGTGTGGTCCTCATCGACCCAGATGGAGATCAGCTGAAGTACATGGTGCACCTTGAGTTCAAGGCCACCAACAACATGGCGGAGTACGAAGCTCTGATCTTTGGTCTGAAGCAAGCCCTGTCTCTGGGGGTCCGGCAGCTTCTGGTGAAGGGGGACTCTCAGCTAATCGTCAAGCAGGTCCGAGGGGATTGCAGCTGCAACAATCCCCAGCTCGCGGCATACCTCATACACGTGAGGAAGCTCGAGAAGGACTTCGACGCCTTGGAACTGCAACACGTTCCCCGCGAACTCAACTCAGCAGCGGATGATCTCTCCACGAGACCATCTACCTGGGCACCCGTGCCCAAGGGCATCTTCGAAAGACGGCTGCTGAGACCTACCGCCCAGCCTCCCGAGCTGGGTGAAGGGGATCATGCTAGCACCTCGAAGCTAGTAGTCCCGGCAGCATAGAGCCACCCCCACTTGCTCAGGGAACTCCCGATGCATGGATCTCCGAGATCCGGGGCTACCTGAAAGATAACATCCTCCCTGATGATGATGTGTCCGCTGAGCGCATAGTCCGATTGGCTAAACGCTACGCGGTGGTAGAAGGGGATCTCTACCGCCGTGGCGCCAATGGTGTCCTCATGCGATGCATCTCCCAGGGAGAGGGCCGCGAGTTGCTCGCGGAGATCCTTCGAGGCGAGTGTGGAAGTCATTCCTCATCTCGCACGCTTGTTGGCAAGGCCTTTCGGCATGGTTTCTATTGGCCAACAGCACTCCAGGATGCGGCTGAGCTGGTAAAATCCTGCAAAGCATGCCAGTTCCATGCAAAGCAAATACACACACCGGCTCAAGCTCTGCAAATGATTCCGCCCTCATGGTCATTTGCCGTGTGGGGTGTGGATATCCTGGGGCCATTCCCCCGGGCCATCGGCGGGTACCGGTTCCTCTACGTCGCCATCGACAAGTTCACAAAGTGGCCGGAGGTTACCCCTGTGGTGAATATCACAAAGAAATCAGCAGTCGCATTCCTCAAGTCCATTATTGTAACACCCTAACTTAATTTTCCTAGTTAATAATAAATTTAATTGGCTTTATTTAATTTTCTAAGGATTTATTTTGCTTAGCTTGCATTTAATCTAAATTTTGTTCCTTAAGTAATAAAAATTTTATCATATGTCTACTTTTAATGTTGCATTCATGCTGGTGCATTTATTTTACTTGTTTGAGTGTTTGAGTTGAATTCAAATTCAACTTTGAATTCAACTAGTTTGGTTGGGTTTGAATAGGAATTAGAACTAGAGTTAGAAAGGAAAAGAAATAGAAGAAGAAAAAGGAAAGGAAGCCCAAAACCCTCAACCCAAGTCAGCCCAGCCCTCCCTCTCATCCCGCTCAGCCCACTCCCACGCGGAACCCGAACTCACGGCCCAGTCCGGCCCATGGCCAGTTCCCTCTTCCGCGCTGGCCCAACGCCCTCTCGCACACGGCCCAGCGCCACGCCCCGCTCCAGCCCATCCCGGTCCGGTCCAGTCTCCTTCGCAGCCCAGGCCGCGCGCGCCGTTCTCCCCGCTGCCACTGACCCGACGACCCCACCCTGTCAGAGCTGCCTTCCTCCTTCAGCTCGCCCGCAACGACCGCGCCGAGATCATTGCCGTGATCTCTGGCGACTCCCTGCCATAAACCGCCTCCGAAATCCTCGGCACATCGCCTTTAAACGCGGCTGCGCCATCTCTGTGCCGCAGCACCCCCAACGCCATCCACAGCTCCCAACCCTAGCGCCCCGTCGTGCCGTGGCTCAGAGCAGAGGTCAGCGCCGCCGCATTCCCGGTGCTCCCTGGCGCCTCCACCACCGCGAGCCGCAGGAGGAGCTCAGCCCGGAGTCCACAAGCTTCCCCGAGCACGCAGCCTCCGACCTCGGCCCCGCTGCCCCGTGGAAGAGCTCCGCTGTTTGACGCCACGCCGCCGTGCTGCCGCGGATCCACCTCTGCACCGCCACTCTCCCTCCTCTACGCCTCCCCGGACCTTCGCGCCGCGGTAACGAACCTCCCCGCGCCTCTTCTTGCCTCGGCCTGTCCCTGTCCCGTGCGAAATTTGTCACCGGTATGCCGCCGACCCGCCTCGCTGCCGAGCAACTCTCTCCGAGCCTCCCCGTGCTCATATGTTGCATCAGGTGAATCACGCATGGCGTGATGAACCTCCTGGGCTGAACCGCGCCTCAAATTGAGCCCCGCAGCACCCTTTTCGCCATCTCCGGCGACCTTGCCACAGAGCGCCGCCGCGCGCCACCGGTTGCGCCGCCGCCCGAACGCCCAGCAGCCTTGGCCGTCCGATCTGAGATCGGCGCGCAGGATTAGAATTCGCGTACCGCTTCGCCCGAGCCGCGCGATCAAGATCCAACGGCTCAGATCGGCGCATACCGCTTTGTCCTGGAGTTTTTGCATAAGAGCCCCTCCTTCTCTTTGAATTCAACCCGCAGTCCACTTCTAGTTAAAAGTATTTGCAGGTTAGTCCAGAAATTAGCGCCCGACCCCCCTGAGCTTTCCGGTATTAGTAACCGCCGTCCAGAGCTGTCAGTTTTGCACGATAGCCCTTAGATCTAATTGTTAATTACGTTTTAGTCCCTGGTTTTTGCAGAAAACCCCCTGGAACTTCAGTTTTCTTACAAATAAACCCCTAGAACTTGTTTTTAGCCTAGATTATGCGTTTTAGCTCCGTTTTTAGCGTTCTTTATATCCTCGGAAACGTTGTAACGCGTAGAATAGTTTTAGACTAGTTTAGTGTGCTGTTTTTATGCATTGTTGTACTGTTTCTTAGTTTTTGTTAGAGTTTGCTTGTATGCTTATTTTTGTGCATTGTTTTGGCCATGTGTTCGTGAGTAGACGTTGATCCATCTGAGGAGCCCCAGTACCAGTACCCGGAGCAGCAGTCTTCTGAGCACTTTGAGCAGCAGCAGGAGCAGTACGAGGAAGGCAAGTATAACATGAACAACCCATCACTTTTAAATACATTTTCATACTGCATTTAATACTGTATGCCTATAAGGACTTTCCTAGCCACTTTATATCCTTTATAGATATCCTTTGGGTTGCATCTTGGTTAGTTGTGCTAGGTTGCTGTGCTATAACACACTCTGGTCCTTTTTAATTAAATTGATTAATGGTTTACTTGAATTTAATTCTGAGAGTGGCACTCTGTGTGGCTTGAGTGGCTCACTTCTCGTTAAAAGATGTTTTTTTAGAAACATGGTTTAGGGGGCCAGCACGGTGCTTAGTGCTTGGTTGGCCACTCTCCATAAGGACCGGTTCATAGAGCGACAACCTGGGACAACAGCGCTACCACAAGGCTAGAATGGGATAGACTTGGCGTAATAATTAGATCTTTTTGGTTTGGAGTAACTTACCTGCGGGGCAAGAGTAGTAAGCTTCAATGGTCCCTGCTCCTCCGGCTTGGTCTGTGCTACGTGCTTGTACCCCTGGAGGTGGGCCCCATCGTCGCCGACCTAACTCTCGCGGTTACGCCTTACCAACGAGATTCTTTTTAAAGGCCTCGTAGTGAGTCGCTGGCCATCTCACCTAAGGAAGTGTGATGAACAACTGGCGTAGCTCACGACTTGTGGGTAAAGATGTGCAACCTCTGCAGAGTGTAAAACTGGTATACTAGCCGTGCTCACGGTTATGAGCGGCCCAGATCCTCCTTTTGATTAGTGAAGTTATCTCCTTCCGACGAGGGAGGTGCTTCTCGGGGTTACCTTGGTGGCTTGGTTTTGGTTTGGTTCTCAGTAGTATCATAATTAATTCTGATTAATTACTATGTAACTGGGTAAATGGTAATTCATCAACTCATAGTAAATAGCTTTAATAAAATTTTGCCAACACTTAAAAGCTAATGCAGTTGAGTCAGCCAGCCTAGAGCCTCATAGTTTGTGTTATACTTGTTGAGTACAAGTTGTGTACTCACCCTTGCCTCTTCTCTACTTTTTCCTCTTGGCTACGCTACTGCTGCTCAGTTCCTGCCGACACGAGGGAGTTCGTCCAGCGCTACCAAGACTACGAGGACTTCTAGGTGCTTCGTCTCCCAGTCGACGTCCCTGTGGCGCCCTGCTTCAGCTTTGGAGAGCTTTATCGTATTTTGTACTTCGCTTCCGCTGTAACAGACATTTTGTCATTAATGTAATAAATAACATTCGTATTCGCTTTATTATGTCTTTTTACGTGATATGTGCTATGATATACTGTTCATTCTGTTGTATATACATGTGACTTGATCCTGGCACGTATATGATTGCTCGGTTTATGTTCTTTTATAAACCGGGTGTTACAGAGTGGTATCAGAGCCATATCGACTGTAGGACGAAGCCTAGATAGAACTGGTCGAGTTTTAGGACTTCTTCTCACCAATCCTTGTCTGCTGAAACTATTTTACTATTATACCCCTTGACTTCTTTGACTTTTTACCCTTCTTGCCTTGATTTCTCTCTCTGAAGAATAGTTTCGTAGATTTTGGCCTGAATCAGTCATCTGACCACCATGAGCATAGCTAGGTGACCTTTTTATAATAATACGATAGCACGTTCCGCGACGCGTTGTGTTAGTCGAGTCTATTGCTCAAACTCGGCTAAGTCGTGAAAATTGTCTGCTTGTTATTATGCTACATGTTTGATTTGGATTTTTGACTGATTGCATAGTTTAGTAGTTTAAATTTGTTTAAAGAAAATCACTTTTATGTTAAAATTAACTAATTAATAAAATGAGTTAGATCGTTGGGCGTAAAACCATCCACTCTATCCTCTCTACCTTATCCTGCCTTGGGTTTCTTCTGTCTTACTTGTTGAGAAGAAAGATAGTGCGAAGAGAATGTGATATCCAGGGATCACCGACAAGGACGTCACCGACGAGGACGTCGGTTTCTGTAAGGGGGTAGGGATGTGACACCCCGGCCTACAACTAGTACAAGAGAAGTTGAGAATCTCTCAGACGAAACCGAAGAGTTATGCTCTAGTTCCTAGTTCCCGGATTTATGTGACATTTATCTGGAGTTATCAGCAGTAATGCCTGAGCAGTGTTATCTAAATAGGATAGAACCTTAAATAATGGAGTTTTTCTCTCTTCCTTGACCTTACCCATCTGTGTTTCCTTTTGCCCCAGCTCAGATGTCGGCAGAACAAAAAGACATTGGAGACAGTGCAATGGGTGATGGTGAGAAAACTTGCCAGTGTTGCCAATTCTATGGTGTTCCTTGTCGTCAAGTTCGTGCGACTGAAGATGAAGCCACAACTAAAAGGAACCAGAGGTTATTCTCCGGTACGAAGAGAAAGATGCCTCATCAAGGGCAGCTAGCGGAGGATTCCCTTTTCCTTGACGGTCCATCGGTCGGAGAGCTACAGACCATGCCAAAGAGAAAGGATCCTAAGTGCTCTAGAGATACACAGGTCGAGAATCAAGCTCTCCATGATTATGTTGATGGGTTGACTATCACTATGAATGTGATCCAGCCACGCGGTCGCAAGGAGTCCAAAGAGCAAGCAGCAGAAATAATGCAAGATGTGAAGATAAGTTCACAGGGAGGTCAACGAAGTAGCGCCATTCACGGCCACCGCATGTGCTACAAATGCGGGCAGAAAGGTCATTATGCTAAAAGTTGTCCAGCACCTCAGGCTCCACGGCAGGCAGGACAGCAAGGACGCCCAGCCCAACCCAGGGCGCCACGACAGGGGAAGGTGAACCACGTGACGGCCGAGTCGGCGACCGAGGCTCCTAATGTGGTTATTGGTACGTTCATGGTCAACTCTTATCCAGCTATGGTGCTTTTCGATACCGGTGCTACCCATTCTTTCATTTCCAAGTCATTTGCCGAGCAGCATCGTATACCAATTTCTTGTATGAGGACAGCTATGATAGTTACTTCGCCTGGGGGCCAGATACACACATGCTCTATATGCTCCAGAGTTAGAATTGTTATAAGGAGGGCAGAATTCTGCACTGGTTTGATCGTCATTGATTCCTCAGAGATAGATGTGATTTTGGGCATGGAGACCCTTACCAGATGGGGAGTCCGTATTGATTGTGCTCAGCGGACAGTTCACTTGTCAGCATCTGATGGCCAAGAGGTGACAGTCAGTGCTACAGAGCCTTATGGTTTTCTTCATCAGATGGAGGCTAAACCCACGGATGATATTCGCGTAGCTGAATGCCCGGATGTCTTTCCGGAAAACTTGTCAGAAGAAGGAAGAGAAGTTGATGAAGGTATACCCGGATCTCTTTGCTAGCCAGCCCAGAATCTCGGGACGAGATTCCTGTAAGGGGGTAGGATTTGTAACACCCTAACTTAATTTTCCTAGTTAATAATAAATTTAATTGGCTTTATTTAATTTTCTAAGGATTTATTTTGCTTAGCTTGCATTTAATCTAAATTTTGTTCCTTAAGTAATAAAAATTTTATCATAGGTCTACTTTTAATGTTGCATTCATGCTGGTGCATTTATTTTACTTGTTTGAGTGTTTGAGTTGAATTCAAATTCAACTTTGAATTCAACTAGTTTGGTTGGGTTTGAATAGGAATTAGAACTAGAGTTAGAAAGGAAAAGAAATAGAAGAAGAAAAAGGAAAGGAAGCCCAAAACCCTCAACCCAAGTCAGCCCAGCCCTCCCTCTCATCCCGCTCAGCCCACTCCCACGCGGAACCCGAACTCACGGCCCAGTCCGGCCCATGGCCAGTTCCCTCTTCCGCGCTGGCCCAACGCCCTCTCGCACACGGCCCAGCGCCACGCCCCGCTCCAGCCCATCCCGGTCCGGTCCAGTCTCCTTCGCAGCCCAGGCCGCGCGCGCCGTTCTCCCCGCTGCCACTGACCCGACGACCCCACCCTGTCAGAGCTGCCTTCCTCCTTCAGCTCGCCCGCAACGACCGCGCCGAGATCATTGCCGTGATCTCTGGCGACTCCCTGCCATAAACCGCCTCCGAAATCCTCGGCACATCGCCTTTAAACGCGGCTGCGCCATCTCTGTGCCGCAGCACCCCCAACGCCATCCACAGCTCCCAACCCTAGCGCCCCGTCGTGCCGTGGCTCGGAGCAGAGGTCAGCGCCGCCGCATTCCCGGTGCTCCCTGGCGCCTCCACCACCGCGAGCCGCAGGAGGAGCTCAGCCCGGAGTCCACAAGCTTCCCCGAGCACGCAGCCTCCGACCTCGGCCCCGCTGCCCCGTGGAAGAGCTCCGCTGTTTGACGCCACGCCGCCGTGCTGCCGCGGATCCACCTCTGCACCGCCACTCTCCCTCCTCTATGCCTCCCCGGACCTTCGCGCCGCGGTAACGAACCTCCCCGCGCCTCTTCTTGCCTCGGCCTGTCCCTGTCCCGTGCGAAATTTGTCACCGGTATGCCGCCGACCCGCCTCGCTGCCGAGCAACTCTCTCCGAGCCTCCCCGTGCTCATATGTTGCATCAGGTGAATCACGCATGGCGTGATGAACCTCCTGGGCTGAACCGCACCTCAAATTGAGCCCCGCAGCACCCTTTTCGCCATCTCCGACGACCTTGCCGCAGAGCGCCGCCGCGCGCCACCGGTTGCGCCGCCGCCCGAACGCCCAGCAGCCTTGGCCGTCCGATCTGAGATCGGCGCGCAGGATTAGAATTCGCGTACCGCTTCGCCCGAGCCGCGCGATCAAGATCCAACGGCTCAGATCGGCGCATACCGCTTCGTCCTGGATTTTTTGCATAAGAGCCCCTCCTTCTCTTTGAATTCAACCCGCAGTCCACTTCTAGTTAAAAGTATTTGCAGGTTAGTCCAGAAATTAGCGCCCGACCCCCCTGAGCTTTCCGGTATTAGTAACCGCCGTCCAGAGCTGTCAGTTTTGCACGATAGCCCTTAGATCTAATTGTTAATTACGTTTTAGTCCCTGGTTTTTGCAGAAAACCCCCTGGAACTTCAGTTTTCTTACAAATAAACCCCTAGAACTTGTTTTTAGCCTAGATTATGCGTTTTAGCTCCGTTTTTAGCATTCTTTATATCCTCGGAAACGTTGTAACGCGTAGAATAGTTTTAGACTAGTTTAGTGTGCTGTTTTTATGCATTGTTGTACTGTTTCTTAGTTTTTGTTAGAGTTTGCTTGTATGCTTATTTTTGTGCATTGTTTTGGCCATGTGTTCGTGAGTAGACGTTGATCCATCTGAGGAGCCCCAGTACCAGTACCCGGAGCAGCAGTCTTCTGAGCACTTTGAGCAGCAGCAGGAGCAGTACGAGGAAGGCAAGTATAACATGAACAACCCATCACTTTTAAATACATTTTCATACTGCATTTAATACTGTATGCCTATAAGGACTTTCCTAGGCACTTTATATCCTTTATAGATATCCTTTGGGTTGCATCTTGGTTAGTTGTGCTAGGTTGCTGCGCTATAACACACTCTGGTCCTTTTTAATTAAATTGATTAATGGTTTACTTGAATTTAATTCTGAGAGTGGCACTCTGTGTGGCTTGAGTGGCTCACTTCTCGTTAAAAGATGTTTTTTTAGAAACATGGTTTAGGGGGCCAGCACGGTGCTTAGTGCTTGGTTGGCCACTCTCCATAAGGACCGGTTCATAGAGCGACAACCTGGGACAACAGCGCTACCACAAGGCTAGAATGGGATAGACTTGGCGTAATAATTAGATCTTTTTGGTTTGGAGTAACTTACCTGCGGGGCAAGAGTAGTAAGCTTCAATGGTCCCTGCTCCTCCGGCTTGGTCTGTGCTACGTGCTTGTACCCCTGGAGGTGGGCCCCATCGTCGCCGACCTAACTCTCGCGGTTACGCCTTACCAACGAGATTCTTTTTAAAGGCCTCGTAGTGAGTCGCTGGCCATCTCACCTAAGGAAGTGTGATGAACAACTGGCGTAGCTCACGACTTGTGGGTAAAGATGTGCAACCTCTGCAGAGTGTAAAACTGGTATACTAGCCGTGCTCACGGTTATGAGCGGCCCAGATCCTCCTTTTGATTAGTGAAGTTATCTCCTTCCGACGAGGGAGGTGCTTCTCGGGGTTACCTTGGTGGCTTGGTTTTGGTTTGGTTCTCAGTAGTATCATAATTAATTCTGATTAATTACTATGTAACTGGGTAAATGGTAATTCATCAACTCATAGTAAATAGCTTTAATAAAATTTTGCCAACACTTAAAAGCTAATGCAGTTGAGTCAGCCAGCCTAGAGCCTCATAGTTTGTGTTATACTTGTTGAGTACAAGTTGTGTACTCACCCTTGCCTCTTCTCTACTTTTTCCTCTTGGCTACGCTACTGCTGCTCAGTTCCTGCCGACACGAGGGAGTTCGTCCAGCGCTACCAGGACTACGAGGACTTCTAGGTGCTTCGTCTCCCAGTCGACGTCCCTGTGGCGCCCTGCTTCAGCTTCGGAGAGCTTTATGGTATTTTGTACTTCGCTTCCGCTGTAACAGACATTTTTTCATTAATGTAATAAATAACATTCGTATTCGCTTTATTATGTCTTTTTACGTGATATGTGCTATGATATACTGTTCATTCTGTTGTATATACGTGTGACTTGATCCTGGCACGTATATGATTGCTCGGTTTATGTTCTTTTATAAACCGGGTGTTACAATTATCTGCAGATTTGGCGTCCCAAACCGCATCATCGCGGACAACGGGACCCAATTCAAAAGCAGACTCTTCCAAGAGTACTGCGAGGACATCGGCATCCAGCTATGCTTTGCATCCGTAGCACATCCCCGCTGCAATGGACAGGTTGAGAGAGCGAATGCAGAGATCCTCAGGGGACTCAAGACCCGCACCTACAACTGCTTGAAAAAGCATGGTGCCAAATGGGTTGATGAGCTTCCATGTGTACTATGGGGCAACCGGACCACACCCAGCCGAGCCACCGGGGAGACTCCGTTCTTCCTGGTCTACGGGGCTGAAGCATGCCTTCCCCCAGAAATTCACCTGGGCTCACCACGGGTCCAGGCTTTTGACGAATCTATGCAGGAGCAGCTGCGGCGTGACGATGTGGACTTCATTGACGAACGAAGGTGGCGAGCAGCAATCCAAAATGCACGCTACAACCAGGCGCTCAGGCGCTATCATCAACGGTTCGTGCACAGTAGGGAGCTCCGGGCTGGTGACCTCGTCCTTAGACGGATTCTGAACCGAGCAGGGCTCCACAAACTTTCCCCCAGCTGGGAGGGGCCCTTCAAGGTTACAGAGGTGTGCTGGCCCGGATGCGTTCGCCTCGCCACAGAAGATGGAGTGCCGCTGCCCAACCCATTGAACTTAGAGCATCTGCATAAGTTTTACACTTAGACAGAGCAGGGAAATAAACTTTTCCTTTGTAATAAGTTAGAGTTAGCGTGCGGCCCAGAGCGGTTGGGGGCCACCCTCATAAACCCGACCTCTGGCATACATCGCACCGTCGGCTAACGCGCGGCTCAGAGCGGTAGAGGTCCGACCTCGTAAACCCGGCCTCTGGCATCCATCGCGTAAGGCCATGTACATCAAGATTGCAAAGGAAATAATTTCTCCCAGTTCTGTCTTTGTGTCAAAATTTAATTTTGCTTTCTAATTCTCGAGATTTTACCTTTCTAACCCCCGCGTGGACCTCTACTCTTGTTGCTACAACTAAGATCTGTATTGAGTCTCTGGACTGCCGTACAGATCCGAACCCTCTTGCTGCTGGAGAGGGGTCCGGACCCCTAGGGACCTACTCTGGAGAGGGGGTGCTCGTTTCCGGGGGTGGTCCGGAACCCTGTGTAGCCGCTTAGCTGGTTCCGTACCCAAAGCCTACACACTCCACCACCCTGTAACGAGTGCTCTAGTACCTGGAGCCGGGTAATTAGGGGCCTGGACCTCATTCCAGCCCAGGAGTTGGCTTCCTAAATCCTACACGGCATGTCCAGCCCTATATCTCAAAGGATCGAGTGCAACAAAGTGACCTCACCCACTGCTGTGAAGGGTCTGGGACGATGAAGCCAGGTCCGGAAAGATCGTGTTGTTTCCTGGAGTGGTCCGGAGCCCTGTGTAGCGCCTTAGCCTGGTTCCGTACCCTAAGCCTACGCACTCCACCACTCTGTAACAAGCACTGAGCTACCTGGACATGTGCATCTAGAGCCCCGGACCTGGTACCAGCCTGGGACCGGTCCAGGATGAGTCCCGCGGGCCTACTACTAAGCTGTAACTCTGAAATGGTACACAGGTTAAGCCCTGACTGGTGGTAGCCAGCCTCAAACCATTGAGCCTACCTACCAGGGGGTCCTGACATCCGCTTCAAAGGTTTCATGCAGATCAAGGTCCAGTCTCAATGGTAGACAGACTCAAAACAACTGAGTCTATCTCCCAGGGGGCCCGGAGCATCCGCTTTGTCCCAAGACATCATGAATGGATTCTGCATGTGTCAAATAGCTAAGTTGCAGTATCATTACTACCGCATAAGCTAATTTGATTCTTCTCTCTGTAGTTCTGTATGCTACACAGGGAACAAGACGCTTGCTCGCCTTGCAAACTATGCGGCACCTATGCCCAAGGAGGTCCGGAGTATCTTCTACGGCTCAGGTGGCAGACAGGTCCAATCAACTGAACCTATCCGCCAGGGGGCCAGGGCGCCAGGGTGCTGCATACCGCAAATCAGCAACTGACAAACAGCTAAGTTGAAGTTTTCTTCTATTTCAAAAATTTCAACTAATACAATGTTTGTTACATAATGCAAAAGATACAAAGATACAATCCCCAGCTCAAGGGTCTGCAGGCTCCCGCTTGAAGTAGGCGGCAACGAAGTCGACGACCTCCCGCACGCTGTCCCGAGCGGCGGCCTCCGTCTCCGTGACAGGACCATTGACCACGGGCGTCAGCAAGATGGCCGGGTCGTGGCTCCGGAGGCAGGTCAGGATGTGCTCCGCCACCATCCGGATCAGCTCGCGACCCTCGGCTTTGAGCTGACCAGCAAGGACCGGCTCTAGACGCCGGAGCCTATCCGAAGCAGAACTCAGCACTGGGAGGGCATCAGCTATCGAAGCTGGCGGCTCCGCCACCTGAATTGGGCTCATTCCAAGTGGCACCAGTGCTAGGTTCGCTTCGGCCGCCCAGTCGGCAATCTGCTGGGCCCCCACGCGCTGGTCCTCCTGGTGCTTCCGGACCTCCTCCTGGACCGCCTCTTGCATCTGGGAGTCCAGAGCCGCCTTGGCCACCTCCACCTCGCGGGACCTCTCCTCGAGCTCGCGGGACCTCTCCTCGAGCTCGGCCTTCCTCTTGTCCGACCACTCCTTCAGCTTCTTGAGGGAGTCCCGCTGGCGCCCAAGTTCCTTCTCTATGCCAGTGGCGTGGGCCTCACGCTTGGAGAGGGACTTCCGGTCCTCCTCCAGCTCCGCCTCAGCAACGTCCAGCTTGCTGGCCCTCTCCTCCAGCTGTTTCTGCCTCCCAGCCAGGGTCCCAGAGAGCTCGTCCAGCTCCTGCCTGCGGATCTCGAGACCCTGGCTGCGAGTCTCCAGCTCGGACTGCTGGGCCGCGAGGCGAGTCTCGAGGTCGGACTGCTGAGCCGCGAATTCAACAACCTCCCAGGCAAAAGTCTCCTCCCGCTGGCCCAGGGTCTTCTCCCGGCTTGATACTGCAAGCTCCCGGTTGAATACCTTCAGAAGGTTGGCTCGATAGGCCTCCTAGTCGGCTTTGAGCTTCGACCGGGTTTCCGCAGCACGGGAGGCTTCCGCCTTTGTGTGCGCCTCCAGGCGGGTGTGCCAGTCGGAGAGGCGCTGGCATTCGCTCTCCAGGGCAGACCACTCCCGCCGGAAGGCCGCCTCGGCGGAGGAGGTTGCCTCCACTATCGACCGCCGGACCTGGGTCAGCACCTGGGGAAGGGGAGTCGCTTCCTCCTCCATGAGTTGGAGCTGCAGGAGCCGCCTGCCAAAGACCACCTCCAACTCCTCCTCTGCAATAGGACCGGAGCTGGAGGTGGGGGTTTCTGCTGCAGCACTTGTCTCCGGCGCCGCCGCCGACGCAGCGTTGGGGGCGGCAGCGCCCAGTGCCGGCGCCTCCGCCGCCGATGCGTCGGGGGCGGCAGCGCTGTAGCGCATCTAGGCCGATAGATGCTATTGGTAAGTTTCGGTGATTCATGACAACCGTATGCGACTAACGTGTGTTTTGAAGGAAAACTCATTGACTGGATTAGTCTCTTATGAAATATGAAAGGAGACCCCTCAATTCAAAACAATCTTGCGAACCAAGGACTCAATTTGAAAGCGTAAGGACCTTTCTAGTCTCAAGTGTCACAAGGAGATGAAGGACACTTGTTTTAGCTAGGTTTTATAGTTTCTAGTTCTTGATCGTACTATTAAGAGGGGTTCATGAGTTAGTAGCTTGATCAAAATTAAGTTGGCCTTAGAAATCTTGCACACTCACTCAAAAACAGCAAAAGATGGTCAATAGAAGTCAACACAACTCTTGGAAGAAGAAACAATCAAAGTCACATTCGAATCCATGTCAAAACAGCTGAAAACAAAGAAAAACAGCAGCACCGGTTGAACCGGTGCCCTAGCATCGGAACATCCGATGCATGGCGGAACGACCGATGCCCTGTCGGTCTATCTTCTTTGGAAGCAGGCAGGAATCAAGTCAAAAACTCTATAGCACCGGTTGAACCGATGGTCCCAAGAAAAGCACCAGTGCGTTAGAAGTACTTTGTTCCATAGAGCATATTTTGGTGGACTTCAACTTCTCTTCAGCACCAGTTGAACCGATGCTTCAGAATCAAAGCACCGGTGCATTGGATGTACTTTGTTCCAGAACGCTTGTTTGAGTTGATCAGTGAACCTCTTCAGCACCGGTTGAACCGATGCCTCTACGGAGCATGCACCGGTGCAATGACGCAAGCGTGGATACTGTGTCAGAACTCCAACGGTTACTAATTGGACACAGAGAGACCGGTTGAACCGATGCCTATACTTTCTATCCCGTCGGTTCTTCCGGTGGTCACGGTTTTTCTGCAGAAAACTTCCAACGGCTATGTGACCTCCTCCACTCTATATAAGGGTACCCCCTGGCTCATTTCAGTTGCCTTTGACACCTTGAAAACCTAAGGCCACCCTTGAGAAGAAGAGAAAGAGCTTTGAGCAAAAGAGAGAAGATCTAGTGCCTTGTTTGTGCTTCAACCTTAAAGATTTCATCCTTTGCAAGTGTAGCAAGTGTGCTTGAGCTAGGGCCAACTGAGTGTAGGTCAAGTGAAGGCTTAGGAGCTTGTTACTCTTGGTGATTGGCAGCACCTAGACGATCTTGGTGATTGAAGGTGTTTCTTTCGGAGCTTGCCAAGGATTGTGGGAGCCCGAAGAAGTTTGTACGTGGCTTGAGCTCCACCACGCCGGGATGGTGAACGGAGACTCTCAGTGAGCGCCCAAGTCTCGGTGACATGGGAGGTGACAAGACTCTTAGTGAGTGTCACAACGTGGATTAGGGGTGTGTGCCAACACATCGACACCACGGGAAAAAATCCGGTTGTCTCTTGCCCACTCTTTCATTTCAAGCATTTACTTTCATGCAACTTTTCATGTGCTTGACCTTAGAGATCATAGCTTAGCTCTACCTTGCTTAGTTTCTTTTCTTTAGTAGCTTGTGTAGTTTGCTTAGTTAGCCGGTTGGTGAATTGAGTCGTACTAGCATTGCATAGGTTAAGGTTGTTTTACTTGTTTTAGAAATTTGAAAAAGGCCCAATTCAACACCCTCTTGGTCCATCAATCCTTACAATTGGTATCAGAGCCTCGTTGCTCATTTGGATCATTAGGCTTCACCTCCTAGAGCAATGGCCAAGATGGGTGGTTCGCCGCCTCACTTCGAGGGCAAGAACTTTGCCTATTGGAAAGTTCGCATGACCGCATACCTTGATGCGATTGCCCCCGAAGTGTGGTTGGCAACAAAGACCGGGTTCACCGGAACTCCCACCACGGAACAACTAAAGTGGAATGCAAATGCTAGAAATGCAATTTTCGAAGCCATTAGTGAGGAAGTCTTTGCTAGAGTAAATGGCATGGACTTAGCAAGTGATATATGGAAAGAGCTAATTGAAATTCATGAAGGCTCCACAAAAGTACGTGAACAAAAATATCACTTGTTTAGAGCAAAGTATGATTCTTTTAAGATACTTGCTCATGAAAATTGCAATGATATGTATTCTCTCTTGAATGTCATTGTCAAGGACATTAATGCTCTTGAAGTTTCTAAAATTGACAGTGGCTCCATCAACCGCAAGATTCTCATGCTCCTTCCGAAGCCCAAGTACAACATCATCAATGCTATGCTTCAAAAGGAGAATCTTGATACAATGGAAGTGGGAGAGCTTGTGGGCGAAATTCGCGCTCATGAAATGGGTATCCTTGGTATGTCCGAAGAGCCAACAACAAGCAAGTCAATTGCTCTCAAAACCAAGGCCAACAAACACCGCAAGCTCAAGATGGTCAAGCAAGAATCAAGCTCAAGCAATGAAGAAGAAGATCATCATGAGAGCTCATCCGATGAAGAAGATGATGGAGAACTTGCTCTCATGATGAGAAAGTTTACACGCTTAAATGACAAGATCAACAAGAAGGGTTTCAACTTTGACCCCAAAAGAAGAATGTTCCGGCCATGGGGGGATGTCAAGAACAAAACTTGTTACAATTATGGAGAAAAAGGCCACATCTCTCCCGATTGCCCCAAGCCGGACAAGAGAAAGAAGGACAACAAAAGCAAACATCACCATGAATCAAGCGATGATGATGAAGATGAGAAGAATAATAAAAACAAGAAATTTGGGAAGAAGAAGAGCCATGACAAGAAGACCAAGCTCTTCCCGAAGAAGAAGGGCAACACCAAGAGAAGCTTCTTGGTAGAAAAACAAGAGTGGGTGACCGATGTCTCATCAAGCGAAGAGTCAAGTGATGAGCAAGAAGATATCGTAACCATCGCCCTCACCAATGAAGAATCATCGCTACCTCCACCTCCCATGTGCCTCATGGCAAAAGGTAAAACAAAGGTATGTGAGGAGGATAGTAATAGTGATAATAATAGTGATGATGAGCTTGACCCTTTTGAGTTTACTAACCTCATTAATGAGTATACATCCGTTATCAAGAGGAAAAAGGGCAAAGTCAAGATTCTTGAGAGCACTCATGCCCACTCCGACTTGCTTGGCAAGTACAATGACTTGCTCAAAGAGCACAATGAGTCACTTGTACTTGCTAAGCAAGTTGAAGAGAGCCACAAAAAGCTTAAACAAGAGCATAGGGAGTTGGCTCACAAATATCAAGAACTTGAATTCGCCTATGAAGCAATTGACCCAAGTCTTGAGAACTTTGCTCATGAAACTATTGAGAAGGTCAATGCTTCTACTTCATGTGATGACCTACTCATTAATGCAAATGCTACTAATGCTTTGCCCAAGCTTGTACCTTCTAGGGAAAAGGAATTGATGGATCAAGTGGCAAGCCTCAAGAGTAGTGTGGAGAAGCTCTCAAGAGGAGAATACATCCACAAGGAGATTCTCTTCAACAATGCTCGTGACTATGGCAAGAGAGGTCTTGGTTCATTTCCGGAGCCAAACATAGCTACTACTCCTTCTCCGGAGATCAAGATTAGCTTCATCAAGGAAGTTGGTTCATATTGCCAACATTGCCAAGTCACCGGGCACCACACTAGGGAGTGCACTTTACCATCACGTCCTCTTCCTAATTTACCCAAGAATTACTCATCAATGTTTTAAAATAACCATTTTCTCTTGAGTAAAGTGAAGGGCAAGGTGAAGGCCAAATTCATTGGCAAACTCACTAAGGAGTCAAAGAAGAAGCTCCCCAAGCAACTTTGGGTCCCAAAAGCTCTTGTCACACATGTGCAAGGCCCAAAGCTTGTTTGGGTTCCTAAAACTCAAAAGTGAATTCTCATGTGTGTAGGTGAACTACAAAGCCGGTGGAAAACATTGGGTACTTGATAGCGGTTGCTCTCAACACATGACCGGCAATGATAGCATGTTTACCACTCTTGAAGACCCCGGCGATCATGAACATGTCACCTATGGTGATAACTCAAGGGGAAAAGTTTTAGGTATGGGTAGAATTGCAATTTCTAAAGATTTATCTATTTCTAATGTCTTGTTTGTAGAAGCACTTAGTTTTAATCTCATTTCTATTGCTCAATTGTGTGATCTTGGACTAACGTGTGCCTTTGACAAGAATGGTGTTGTAGTAACTCATGAAAAAGACAAGTCATTGGTATTCACGGGGTTTAGGCATGGCAACATTTACTTGGTGGATTTCTCTTCAAAGCAAACAACCACCATGACATGCCTCTTCACCAAGTCTTCTCTTGGGTGGCTTTGGCATAGAAGAATTGCTCATATCGGCATGAGCAACCTCAAGAAAGCCCACAAGAGAGGGATGATCACCGGCTTGAAGGATGTCACCTTTGATAAAAACAAGTTATGCAAAGCATGTCAAGCCGGGAAGCAAGTTGCAACACATCATCCCATCAAGACGATGTTGTCTACCTCCAAGCCGCTCGAGCTACTTCATATGGATCTCTTTGGTCCAACTACATACAAGACAATTGGTGGTAACCTCTATTGCCTAGTAATCGTTGATGATTTTTCACGTTACACTTGGGTCATGTTTCTAGGCGATAAGGGTGAAACTCCGGAAATCTTCAAGACATTTGCAAGAAGGGCTCAAAGGGAGTACAACTCCCCAATTGTGAAGATCCGGAGTGACAACGGCACCGAGTTCAAGAATATGAAGATTGAAGAATGGTGCGATGAAGAGGGCATCAAGCATGAGTTCTCCGCCACCTACACGCCTCAACAAAATGGAGTGGTGGAAAGAAAGAACAAGACACTCATCACCCTAGCAAGAGCAATGTTGGATGATTATGGCACGTCCGAAAAGTTTTGGGCGGAAGCAATCAATGCGGCGTGTCATGCATCCAACCGAGTGTATCCTCACCAACTCCTCAAGAAAACTCCATATGAGCTCATCACCGGGAAGAAACCAAATATATCCTACTTTCGAGTCTTTGGTTGCAAATGCTTCATCTATAAGAAGAAAAGGCTCGGTAAGTTTGAAAGTAGATGTGATGAGGGTTTCTTTCTTGGTTATGCATCAAACTCCAAAGCATATAGAGTATTCAATCAAACCTCCGGGTTAGTTGAAGAAACATGTGATGTGGAGTTTGATGAATCTAATGGCTCCCAAGAGGAGGTTGTTGGCTATGAAAATGTAGGTGATGAGGAGATTGACGAAGCTTTGAAGAAGATGTCCATTGGGGATATCAAGCCGGAAGAGGTGCATGAAGGCAATGATCAAGGGGGAGGACCTTCCTCATCTACACCAAGTACCTCCATGGCACCCCAAGTGGATGAAGATCAAGACAAAGATGATACACAACCTCAAGAAGATGTGCCAACGCCAACACCCCAAGTCCAAGAACAAGAGGAGTAAAGTGTTCCATCACAAGCGCAAGTCACCCATGATCCACCCCAACAAGCATCCACGCAAGCACCGCTAGTGAAGCATGGTCGCATCTCCAAGGATCATCCAATTGGTCAAATCATTGGTAGTCCTTCCAAGGGAGTAAGAACTCGCTCCAAGCATGCTTCATTTTGCGAATATTACTCGTTTGTTTCTTGTATTGAACCCACTAGCATAGAGGAAGCGCTTGAGGACTCGGATTAGGTGATGGCCATGCAAGAAGAATTGAACAACTTCACCCGCAATGAAGTTTGGGTCCTCGAAGCTCCTCTGAAAGACAAGAACATCATCGGCACCAAGTGGGACTTCCGAAACAAGCAAGATGAACATGGGGTGGTGATACGCAACAAAGCTAGACTTGTGGCAAAAGGGTTTTCTCAAGTCGAAGGTTTGGATTTTGGTGAAACTTTTGCTCCGGTCGCAAGACTTGAAGCTATCCGCATCCTTCTTGCTTACTCTTCACATCATAACATTAAGTTATATCAAATGGATGTGAAAAGTGCTTTCTTAAATGACGTAATTAACGAACTTGTTTATGTTGAGCAACCTCCCGGGTTTGAAGATCCGAGGAATCCTAATCATGTTTATAGGTTGCACAAGGCACTCTATGGACTCAAACAAGCTCCAAGGGCTTGGTATGAGAGGCTTCGTGACTTCCTAATCATGCAAGGCTTCAAGATCGGGAGGGTGGACACCACTTTGTTCACAAAAGACGTCAACGGGGATCTTTTCATTTGTCAAATTTATGTTGACGATATTATCTTTGGCTCAACTAACGATTCACTAAGCCATGAGTTTGCTACCATGATGTCTAGGGAATTCGAGATATCCATGATTGGCGAATTGACCTTCTTCCTCGGTTTTCAAGTCAAACAAATGAAGGAAGGGACATTCATCCATCAAGAAAAGTATACTAAAAATATCTTGAAGAAGTTCAAGATGGATGAGTGCAAGCCAATCAAGACACCCATGGCAACCAATGGGCATCTCGACTTGGATGTGGACGGTAAATCGGTTGATCAATCCCTCTATCATTCTATGATAGGGTCTTTGCTTTACCTTACCGCATCTAAGCCCGATATAATGTTTAGTGTGTGCTTGTGTGCCCGCTTTCAAGCAAACCCAAAGGAATCACACCTCTCGGCTGTGAATAGGATCATTCGGTATCTCAAGCACACCCCTAGCATAGGCTTGTGGTACCCCAAAGGCGCTAGCTTAGATCTCTTGGGATACTCAGATTAGGATTTTGCCGGAAGCCGTGTGGATCGCAAGAGTACCTCCGGGGGTTGCCACTTGCTTGGGCATTCTCTAGTTTCTTGGTCGAGTAAGAAGCAAAATTCCGTGGCTTTGTCCACCGCGGAAGCGGAATATATAGCGGCCGGTGCATGTTGTGCCCAAATCCTATATATGAAGCAAACCCTTTTGGACTTTGGTGTGAAACTAGATAGGATCCCACTCCTTTGTGACAATGAAAGTGCCGTAAAAATTGCCAAAAATCCGGTTCAACACTCTCGCACAAAACACATTGATACTCGCCATCACTTCTTGCGTGATCACGAAGCTAAAGGAGACATATCTCTTCAAGGTGTGAGATCCGAGGAGCAATTGGCGGATATTTTCACAAAACCTTTAGACGAGAGTACTTTTGTTAGGCTAAGGAATGAGCTTAATGTATTAGATGCGGCAAACGTCATGTAAGTTGCCTTGTCATATAGAAAATGCATACATATAGGACACTTGTCTAACCTTGTCAAGATAGTGATGAACGTGGGTCTTGCATGAGCCGGTGGTCTTCGTTTCGCTCATGGCATGAAGAATGGTTCATCATGAAGAAGCTTACCAAGGGTTCAAACTTGACAAGATAGGTTTAATTTTTTGCAATGCATGTGCTTGTCATATAGAATGCATCCATGTTTAATTCTAGCTTTGCACTGGCATTGCATCACGTTAAGTAGCATCACAAGGGAGCAAATCACACTTCGAGAAAGATATTCATGCTAAATATGAAATATCATCTCTACAAGGGTGATAAGATCAATGTTGCGCTTTCATGCCTATTGAGTCACGTCCTATCGAACTTAAAGTTTCAATCTCTAAGTTCATAGGCAATGTGGCTCATACATTTGGTTTTTATGTTTAAACCTCGCTTGGATCTTAATTTGCCTATGTTTATGTAAAAGCTTGCGAGCACTTAGTATGAGTGTTTGAGGGGTGAGGTTGTCTCTCGAAAATGATCCAAATTGAGTGTTTAGGGCTTTGGTTTTGCATTTTTTTGGATCAGAAGTAGAGTTTGTAGTTCAGCAGAAAATTTCCTTAACCACCGGTTAAACCGACGCCTGGTTTTGCACTGCATCGGTTCAACCGGTGCTTAAAGTCTTCGTGGCTTGGTTTATGCATCGTCTCTGGAACAAAATCCGACCGTTACACCGATGGCCACCGGTGCATCCGATGGTTGACGGATGAACCAACGCCTTTGCATCGGTTCAACCGGTGCTACTGTGTGGAGTTTTGGCCCTTGCAGCGTCTCTGGACCTTACTCCTGCCAATGCACCGACGCCCGTCGGATGTTCCGGTGCCTCAGTGGCGGATCTTCCGGTGTCCCTCTTGACCACGTTTTCAACCAAATCAGATCTGGTCAAATTCAAACCGGTGATTACACCGATGCTCTTTTCTTTGAACCATCGGAACTTCTGATGCCTTGAGGGTTGGCGGGCCCGCTCGTCCTGTTTTACTAACCTGTCCGCGGGCCCCGCACGTCAGTCTCAGTGGTTCCTTTTCTTCCTCCTCGCGAAACCGCCGCCCTGCACCCGCGCCTCCGCATGCGCGCCGCTCCACCGCCGCCACTCCTGCGCCGCCCCTCCGCTGCCGCACGCGCGCCGCTCCTGCTCCACTACGCCGCCGCGTCACGCGCCACGCCAGCGCCGCGCACCCGCCGCGCCTGCGCCCGCACCGCGCGCTGCCGCCTTCCACGACCAGCGCCGCCGCTTCGCAGCACCTTCCCACCTTCGCACACGCGCGCTCTTTTGCCCTACTCGCGCCGCAGCAAGGGCTCTGATTCATTCCCTTCACCCTTTGATCAGGCGCCCTCAAGGTGTTCGACGAATTGTCTCAAGGACAATTTTCGTCATTTATTTGACTCAGCTTCGTCTCTGATCTACAAGGGTACTTTCCTGACCATTCTATGCATTTGATGCACCCTCAATCTCACATCCTTTGTACTTATGCACTAGTATGCTCCTTGCACCTCACATAACACTTATCTTTCACACACTTACACTTGTCTAGATAAGATCTCTATTAGTGTGTTCTTTCAGAGGTTATCCACTAGAATTCATGTCATAGGCTCAAATCAAATCCTTGTTTTGCCTCTCTATGTCAGATGGCTGGTGACAAGAAGGGCAAGGGTAAGATGGTAGCGCAGAAGAAGAAGAAGCGCACCCATGAGGATCGCGAGCGAGAGCAAGCAGAGGCAGTTGCAGATGCAGCAGATAGGCAGGGATCACTCAGGATCAGGGATCCTCAGGTTCAGGGGGAGCCACAGCAACAGTTACGTCGCTCAGGACGTACTCAGACAGCTCAGACCTCACCTGAGTCTCGCTCTCGTCCACGGACTCGAGGTGGTGCTACTCAGAGAGGAGCAGGCCATGCACAGCAGCAGCACACCGGCAGTGGCACTCAGATAGGAGGTCAGGACAGTGGTGAGGAGCTGCCCGAGGTTGAGCTATTCGATCTCAGGGGTATTCCAGGACCTAGGGTCAAGAGACTGCGATATGTGACCCCGGAGCAGTGGTTTCCCGAGCAGAGGGATGTTGGAGTTGATCGTCGCTTTCACACTCTGCTCCAGGAGTCTTTTTACCATGCCTACTGCGAGTTGGATATCAAGATCAGTGAGCACAAGATGCTCCACTGGGTGGCTATGCGTGTAGCAGCAGGTGGGACTCCAGTGCTTCCTCTTTTCGAGAGATATGTTGGATTGCCTGCTCTACTCAGTGAGAGGTCCAGATACATTCGGGAGTGGGTTCGAGTCTTCTACGCCACTCTGTTTATTGAGGAGGACCGACAGTTTATTGACTTCATGTTCCAGGAGAGGCACTATCATTTGACCCAAGCTCGTCTGGCTACCCTCCTTGGAGTTCAGATTGCCGAGGAGCCACACTTCGTGCACTATCAGGCTTATGGCAGCACGGAGCCTCCTCGTCGTCCTCATGAGTCTCACATACCATCTGACGAGGAGATCAGTGTTCTCTTTCAGCAGCCCTTCCTGCCTGGCACACCGAGGACTCCGGACAGGCTGACTCACGTGGCACACTCTATCCACCTAGCTCTGAGGAAGAGTATGCTGTTCCGGATTGGATACAACGAGGGCATTACAGCTCTGCAGCAGTGGCTCCTATATATTATGACAGGTCATGACTTTGACCAAGTTGACTTATTTATCTGCGAGCTAGAGGACGTGATTCTGGATGGGATGACAGTTCACCGTCGTCATCCGTTTGCTCATTGGATCTGCTGGATTCTGGCTCAGCTAAGTCAAAATGAGCATATGGATGAGCTGGAGCACTCGAGGACACACTTCAGTTTTTACTCACCTGCTACTCCTCGAGACGGTCGTCGTGGCTCGAGAGGCCAGCGCCGAGCACAGCGGGTTCTGGATGAGCGTTTCTTGGCTGAGGGCAGAGTTGCAGACGATCCGACAGCAGCCGAGGACGCCTCACTAGCAGCAGCAGAGGCCCAGCACCCACACTACCTGATCACTGACTCAGAGGACTCGGAGGATGACGAGGATTTCATTCCCACTGTTACTGTTCCTCGAGGTGCTCATGACGATGAGGCAGGATCCTCCGGTGCAGCACGAGCCCCTGCTCCTCCAGTTACCACTGCACAGGTCACACAGCCAGACTCTCTCGCAGCGATACTCACTCGGCTCTCTGACCAGCAGGACCGGTTTGCTGTAGCATAGCTGAGCATGCAAGCCGAGCAGGCTCGCTAGCAGGAGGCCCAGACACTTGTCCTTGAGGGCATTCGGCAGCAGCAGGAGGCCATGAGGTTACAGCTTCAGCAGCAGTCCCAGATCCAGCAGCAGATGTTCACTTTCTTCTCGGGATGCTTCGGTCAGCTGTACCGTCACACTGGACTGCCTGAGCCTCAGGTCCCTACACCCCAGCAGCTCCAGTTCGACCCCACTGCTCCCGCTCCTCCTGTTGGCGGTTTTATGCAGACACCCTTGTCATCCTTCCCGTTGTCACCATTTCTTCAGACCGGGTTGTTTGCCAGTCCTGTTCCTACTGCTGCTCCGGCTCCTGCTCCACAGCCTAGTGTTTGGACTGCCGAGCAGCGTGCAGAGTTTCTGAGGCAGCAGCAGATCCTACACCAGCTCCAGCACCCCTCGGCTCAGTCTCTCACTTTCGAGTCACCTTCACAGCCTGAGGTGCTCCGTCCGTCCGTCGTGCGCCCCACTCAGCCAGACCTGACTCCCGTCACGTCTGCTCCTCCGACGGACTCCACAATCGTCGCCGAGCCAGCTTCTACCGTACACCAGCTACTTCTGCTGTTCCGACGACTCCGGTCGAGCAGAAGTCCTCCTCGGTCGACGACGACTGGACGGACGATGACGCCGACGACTCCGCCGCTCAGTTTTCCACCGGACCCAGCCGGAAGACTCTGCCTTCTCTAGCTCAGGATTAGTTTGCCTTCCTTTTTGGTTCTTTGTTGCCAAAGGGGGAGATAGATAGGGGGAGTAGAGATAGGGGGAGCTTGGTGGTTTGTGGCGTGATTGGATCTTCATGGATTTTGTGTATGGACATGTTATTTGGATATTGTGTATGCTCTATGTTGACATGTCCCTATATGTGCTTTATTTCGAGTAATGCATGCCTGTTTATCGCTTTCATTTACATATCTTGTGTATCTCTACTTTGTGTTGTCATCAATCACCAAAAAGGGGGAGATTGTAGCGCATCTAGGCCGATAGATGCTATTGGTAAGTTTCGGTGATTCATGACAACCGTATGCGACTAACGTGTGTTTTGAAGGAAAACTCATTGACTGGATTAGTCTCTTATGAAATATGAAAGGAGACCCCTCAATTCAAAACAATCTTGTGAACCAAGGACTCAATTTGAAAGCGTAAGGACCTTTCTAGTCTCAAGTGTCACAAGGAGATGAAGGACACTTGTTTTAGCTAGGTTTTATAGTTTCTAGTTCTTGATCGTACTATTAAGAGGGGTTCATGAGTTAGTAGCTTGATCAAAATTAAGTTGGCCTTAGAAATCTTGCACACTCACTCAAAAACAGCAAAAGATGGTCAATAGAAGTCAACACAACTCTTGGAAGAAGAAACAATCAAAGTCACATTCGAATCCATGTCAAAACAGCTGAAAACAAAGAAAAACAGCAGCACCGGTTGAACCGGTGCCCTAGCATCGGAACATCCGATGCATGGCGGAACGACCGATGCCCTGTCGGTCTATCTTCTTTGGAAGCAGGCAGGAATCAAGTCAAAAACTCTATAGCACCGGTTGAACCGATGGTCCCAAGAAAAGCACCGGTGCATTAGAAGTACTTTGTTCCAGAGAGCATGTTTTGGTGGACTTCAACTTCTCTTCAGCACCGGTTGAACCGACGCTTCAGAATCAAAGCACCGGTGCATTGGATGTACTTTGTTCCAGAACGCTTGTTTGAGTTGATCAGTGAACCTCTTCAGCACCGGTTGAACCGATGCCTCTACGGAGCATGCACCGGTGCAATGACGCAAGCGTGGATACTGTGTCAGAACTCCAACGGTTACTAATTGGACACAGAGAGACCGGTTGAACCGATGCCTATACTTTCTATCCCGTCGGTTCTTCCGGTGGTCACGGTTTTTCTGCAGAAAACTTCCAACGGCTATGTGACCTCCTCCACTCTATATAAGGGTACCCCCTGGCTCATTTTAGTTGCCTTTGACACCTTGAAAACCTGAGGCCACCCTTGAGAAGAAGAGAAAGAGCTTTGAGCAAAAGAGAGAAGATCTAGTGCCTTGTTTGTGCTTCAACCTTAAAGATTTCATCCTTTGCAAGTGTAGCAAGTGTGCTTGAGCTAGGGCCAACTGAGTGTAGGTCAAGTGAAGGCTTAGGAGCTTGTTACTCTTGGTGATTGGCAGCACCTAGACGATCTTGATGATTGAAGGTGTTTCTTTTGGAGCTTGCCAAGGATTGTGGGAGCCCGAAGAAGTTTGTACGTGGCTTGAGCTCCACCACGCTGGGATGGTGAACGGAGACTCTCAGTGAGCGCCCAAGTCTCGGTGACATGGGAGGTGACAAGACTCTTAGTGAGTGTCACAACGTGGATTAGGGGTGTGTGCCAACACATCGACACCACGGGAAAAAATTCGGTTGTCTCTTGCCCACTCTTTCATTTCAAGCATTTACTTTCATGCAACTTTTCATGTGCTTGACCTTAGAGATCATAGCTTAGCTCTACCTTGCTTAGTTTCTTTTCTTTAGTAGCTTGTGTAGTTTGCTTAGTTAGCCGGTTGGTGAATTGAGCCATACTAGCATTGCATAGGTTAATGTTGTTTTACTTGTTTTAGAAATTTGAAAAAGGCCCAATTCACCCCCCCTCTTGGTCCATCGATCCTTACAAGCGCCCAGTGCCGGCGTCTCAGCCACAGCAGCGTCGGGTGCGGTAGCGCCCAGCACCGGCGCCTCCACCGCCGCAGCGTCGGGAGCGCCAGTGCCCAGTGCCGGCATCTCAGCCGCCGCAGCGTTGGGTGCGGCAGCGCCCAGCACCGACGCCTCCGCCGTCGCCACGTCGAGTGCGGCTGCGCCCAGCGCCGGCGCCTCCGCCGTCGCTGCGTCGGGTGCGGCTGCGCCCAGCACCGGCGCCTCCGCCGCCGCTGCATCTGCTGCGCCCGCCACAGGCACCCCCGCCGCTGCAACGTTGTGTGCTGCTGAGTCTGGTAATGACGCGCCTGTCAGCACCACATCAGGCATCACCGGGCTGGCCGAGGTCGCTGTACCTGAGGATCCCGCACCCACCGTTGCCGCTGCTGTCACCGCCGAGGCCGCGGTCGCCTGGGCACCAGCCGACGAGCCGGCGATGGTAGAAAACTGCTGGGGCGAGGAGCCCTGGCAACAAGCGGAGAAACCTTCAGCAAAAAGCAGAGCACCTGGCATAGGGGGAGGGAGCAGAATAACACTAACCCAGAAGTGCCGGGTACCCAGCGTCCTCGGAGGCCCGACCTCCGCTCTTGCTGCTGCTGCTGCTCCTGCAGCTGCAATACAAGCGCAACCCGGGCTTGCTCCTGCTGCTGCTGCTGTTCCCGTGGCTGCGGCGCGGGCGCAACTCGGGGTTGCACCTGTTGCTGCTGTTGCCGCTCTCGCGCCTGCTGCAGCTGCTCCTGCGGCTGCTGCTGCTGTTGTTGCCGGCGGGAGGTATCTCTCGGTGGCGATGGTGGCGGCGCAGTCGCCCCGAAGGACCCGCGAGGGCCGGCAGCCCGGGAGCTACCCTGGCCCGCGCCCTCAGAGGTCCTCAGACGCTTCGTGGCGGGCTCCGTGACTAGGGTCCCGTCACCCCTGAGTAGCCTGCGCCGGCCTACATCCCCCGACGATGCACCGGAGTTGCTCTGTACCTGGCTGGAACCGGCTGTAGCGGCGCTACTGGCCACGGCCTGCTTCCCCTTCGTGGTGGCGCCGGACCCCGCGGTGCTCTGTGTAGCTTGATCCCCTGATGCGCCAGGGATCCGGAGCCCACGGTTCATATCGCCCCCGGTCTGGCGTGGGGCCAGCCCCCCATCGTCAAGAGTTGGCAGGGTAGCCAGCACCGCCACCCTCGCGGAGTCCTCGCAGAGGGGGACAATACCCTGAGGGAGGATCAGGTTCTCCGAGATGAAGGCGTCTCCCGTCACGGCCCGCACCAGGACCTCCAAGGCTTCCTGGGTCAGGTCGCTCCCCTCTCCGCGGCCGCTGCTTCAGGGGGCGATCTGGCGCTTCAGGAAATATCCGAGCACGTGCCACGAAGTGAGGCCGCTCTCCGCCAGCGACCTGATCTTGCTCAGCACGGAGTCGAATTCGGCTGCAGGGACGGCTTGGCCCTCCAGGATCCACGGTCGGTGGCAGGTCCCTCGGTCGGCAGGGCGAGGCGCTCGTTGGCTTCGGTGGTGGCGATCACCCAATCCCTGCGCCACTCCTCCCACTTTCCGCCAGTAAGGCCGGGAATGTAAGGCGTCGGCAGGTCACTCCTTATCTAGAAGTAGTACCCCCCCCCCCCACTTCGTCCTTGTTCCTTCCGGACCTCACCAGGATGAAGAAGTAGCGGAAGAGGATGACGCAGGGCCGCACTCCCACGAACATCTCGCACAAATGCATGAAGATGGACGTCAGGAGGAGGGAGTGGGGCGTCAGGTGCTGAAGTTGGAGGCCGAAGTCTTCCAGCAGTAGTAGCAGGAACGAAGAGATTGGCAGCCCCACGCTGGTGGAGATGTGCGAGATGAATAGCACAAACTCCCCAGCGCGGAGGTTGCCAAGGGGAACCGAGCCTGCTCGGACCCCCCAGCCGGTCTCCTGAGCGCTCCACCCATGCAGGCGGCGCACCGTGTTCAACTCCTCCTCGGACTGGAAACGGCAAGGATGAGCAATTGATGCCATCTCTCTATGGAGGTGAGGAGCAGCCTGCATGGGGGAGCAAGGGGCAAGGAAAGCTCGAAGGCAAAGAGGCGCAAAGGTTGGAAGGAAGAAGGCGAATGCGGGAAAGTAACCATGGTATACGGTTCGCCCCGTTATAAAGCCTGACTCAACCGGCGCGCCCCAGAACCGTCGCTGGAACCCAAGCGACGCCCGCACCTGATGTTAACCGCCCAGTCCCTGACAAGGGGGCCCAGGCCCATCTGTCAGGGAGGGCGGGTAACCAACAAAGGTGTGAAAAGGCGGGATCTGAACCATCGCCCACGCGCGAAGCGAGGCGGAAACTGAGCTGACGTGCGCGTATTAAGCGCTGGCGTGGCCGAGCTTTTTGGGAACTGCGCCGGTGGTAAATGTACCGTTTACTCCGGCCGCAACAATGCCAAGCGTCGCGCGCATGACGAGGTGAACCACTGTGTGTGGGGGCCATGAGTCAGTAAGCCGTTGCGATGTGATGAGGCAGCAAACAACCCGACGGATGGACAAAGCCGGTCGAGGCCCCTGCAGTAAGAAGCTTCAAGCTATGCAGAGCCAAATCTCAGTAGTGGCCCCACCTGCGGGTTCGTACCTCCCCCAAGGTGGGCCCGGGGGCCACTGTCGGTACCCTGTAACAGGGATACCCACTCTTACTGCGGGAAGGCAGGACCCGCGTAGTTATCCGTAACTGTGCGCAAAGGACGGAGTAGCCAGGCCCCACGGGTCAGGCTCTTTCCTCACCAAGCCAATGGCCCCGGACCCGTCCTCCGCCGGGGTATGGGTCCGGAGACGCCACATATCCCTAAGGAAGGGAAACTCCGAGCTGACAGTCGAGGCCTCGGACCTCCCCATAGGGGTCCGGGACCTCCTGCCTCCATCCGGACCTCCCTTACCGCGTGGAGGTCCGGAGCCGCCACGTGGCCCGGAGGCACGGGCGCGGACTCGTGCGCAAGTCTTCCGCTGGAAGACTCGCGCACCCACCGCATTTAATGCAGATGGTTGAGGCGTGCTCTGTCTCCACAGCACGCGGGACAGCCTTTGTCAGGCCTCACTGTGCACCACGTATTACCAAGGTACATAGTGTAGCCGCCTGTGCCGCACCCGCGCAGAGCCTGTCTGCCGCATTAATTGGATACGACGGCACGGCACTTTTCCATCATGCCTCCTACGCCGCAAGCTACGCGGCCTGTTCAGCTACGTGGTAGGCAACGCCGCTAGCTATGCCTGGCGCCGCTCCGACAAGACAGTGCCTGAACATGCCGGAAGGAGGATTCCGGGAGCAGGCAATGGAATCCACAAGAGGGATCTCCTTCGCCTGCGACGCCATGATTATGAACAGTACGTTAACTTGTACTGCATCGTTGGGCCCACCTGTCGGGGTCCCAACGGCCATGTACGCGCCCCCTTTGAGATATAAAAGGGGGGCGCTCGCTGTACAGAGGGAGGCTCTCCAGACACACACAAGCTCTCGCGAACTCTCTCGAGGCAAGGCAATACAACACACAGTGGACGTAGGGTATTACGCTCCGGCTGCACCGACATTAACTCAAAACCATCGTCGGTTTAACCGGTGAGTACAACTTCTGAAATCCCTGGAAAAACCATCTCCCTGGTCAATTGCACTGACGTCTCATTTCAAATAGCGTCGGTTTAACCGGTGTATTGAACTTGAAATGCCCTGGAAAAACCAACTCTGGACTAATGCACCGATGTTAATTCAAACAACATCGGTTTAACCGGTGTATAAAATATGTCCAGACTCTGCTGACTGCGTTTAACCGATGTATAGAAAAGTGGAAGCATCGGTTAAACCGGTGTATAGACTTTTTCTGATTTTGCCTTTTCTGATTTGAGTCTTGAGTGAAATCCAAATATTCTTGAGATATGAGTTGAAAACCACTTATTTGAACTTCTAGAAACCTGAGTGACCATAGTGTGCATCCATTTTCAAATGACCATGTCCATGCTCAAGTTACTTGACCTTAACCCCTCTTAATAGTGCGATCACTACAAAACTATAAAACCTATACTAACCTAAGTGTCCTTCTCAACCTTACGACACTTAGGACTAGAAAGATCCTTAGTCTTGTTATATATTTGAGTTGAATACCGAGATCGCCTTTTTGAATAACGGAATTGAGGGGCCTCTTTTGACATATGACCAAATGAGCGATAATGATCTATTAAGCTGCACAAACTCATTAGTCACAATAATGGTTGTCATTAATCACTGAAACATACCTTGAGGGCCTAGATTCTTACAATCTCCCCCTTTTTGGTGATTGATGACAACACAAACATAAATAACGAGAGAGCGAGAAAGATAAAATAGGATAAACACAAGCAAACTCGAAAAAGGACCAAAGAGCTCAACGGCTCAAACGAAATCCATAGATATGTCTCAAACCACAGCATACTCAAGCGACAAATGTACATATCCATAAATTAACATCAAATGAGATAAAATATCAAAGTCCTGATAACTACGAGCTCTCTCTATCTCTACCCTCCCCCTGACTCCAACTCCCCCTGACTCTCTCCCCCTTTGGCATCAAAGCACCAAAAAGGCGAGCTACTGATCCGGCTGTCGAGGCACGGCAAGGAAGCGGTCCGGGTCGTCATCGTCATCGTCGTCGTCAGAAGGTGAACCCTCGGTGATGGACGGGAGCTGCTGGTCAGAACTGCCTGCTGGATCTGAACTGACTGGGGGTGTAGCTGTCGTCGAGGTTCTCGTGCTAGCACTGCCTGGAAGAGGGTCCGTAGAAGTGGTAACCGGCTCAGCAGAAGATGTGTCAACATCTGAAGTAGTAAGTGCTGAAGCTGCCGGCTGTGTCGACTGCTGAAGTAAAGAACCCTCTCCTCCTCCCCCTGAAGGTAGTGTCTGTGGTACGACGGGGAGGGCGACTGACTGAACTGCCGACGGAGAGTCCTGGAAGAGTGAAGTCGCTGGCAGTGGTAAGAAGAGCGGACGACCGGCAGACCCAAGGAGTGCAGACATCGAGAACGTGGTCTCCGGTGTCGCTGTAGTAGCTAGAGCTGCAGTGGGCGCTGGAGCTGGAGTGACTGCAAGCTGAGGTGCTCCAACACCCTGAAGGCCTGGCTGTCCTGGCTGCTGCGGGGCGAGTCCGGTGTGAGTGTAAAGCTGTGTAATCATCCCGAAAATCGCCATCATGCCCTGCTGCATCTGCTGGAACTGAGCGTCTGTCCTCTGAGAGACTCTGTCGATAAGCCCGACAAACCGCTCCTCTACTGCAGCACCCTCTCGGGCAGCCTCTCTCTGAATGGCTGCTAGCTGGGCCTCATGGGCTCTCCTGGCCTCCTCCTGTGCTATCCGATCCTCACGCTGCTGAGTGACAAGCTGCTGAAGAAGAGAGGTAAGCTCGGGCGGCTGAGTCACCTGGGACTCTGTAACAGTAGCAGCTGCCGGTGACTCTGGAGCTGGCTCTCGGGACCCTCCTGCTTCATGGTCGTGAATGGCGGGTGCTGCAGGAAAGTACTCGGCATCCTCGGAGGAGTCTGACTCAAGCTCAGACCAGTGTATCTTATCATCTCCTCCGGGAAGCTGTGCCTCGGCAGCTAGTAGTGCCTCATCCTCCTGTGCCACTCGGGCCTGTGCCTCAGGTGACAACTGTGCCATGGCAGCTCTCTCTGCCTGTCTGCCTCTCCTCCGGTCCTAGGGAGCTGTCGGACGGTAAACTGGGAACCGGGGAGCCTCATCCTGACGGTAAACTGCACTGACGGGTGACTCAGCTGGCACAATCATAGAACAGATATAGCTGATCCAGTGAGCATAAGGAAATTGACGCACAACACCCATCCCGTCAGTGATCACATCCTCGATCTCAGCCAAAATGAAGTCAACAATGTCAAAAGGCTCGTGAGTGAGGATGTGTAGAAGTAGTAGCTGCTGCTGCCCTGTAAACCCCTCTGGGTAGCCACTCCTCGGTAACAGAGTCCTCCGGAGTGCCATGTGAACAGCATACGCCTCTGGGGTCAGCAAGCTAGGTACTCTGGCATACGACGTTGGAAACGGCTGGCGGAAGCACTGAGAGATCACCTCGTGAGAAGGTGCAATCCCGCCAATCATAGCTCTGCGCGGTGGATCTGCGTCTCCGTATACCATCTTGTGCAGGGAGACGTCGACCAAGTCAACTCCGAGAATCCCTGCTATAGTCGCCCTGGACAGACCAAAGACCTGGCCTCAAAAAACAAAGTGTACGGCTCTACGCTCGGGAGCTATCCAGGCTGTGGCATAGAAAACTCTGACCCAGTCCTCGATATATCTGTTCTGCTCTATCTGAAGTAACCTGGGTAGGCCTCTGAAGTGAGCGAAGTGCTCTCTGATGTCTGCTCCCCCTGCGGCTGTCCTCAGTGACACCCAGTCAAGCACCCTGTGCGGAAAGATCCTGTGCCCCCGCCTCTGGTAGGTCTCGTAGAAACTGGCCTGAAGGAGCATCCAGAACCTACGGTCGACCCTGCTGTCACGGGTCACGAGGAACCAGTCCTCCTCCCCAACACTCCACCTGAGCCTCTTGACCTTTGCCGCATTGGCCTTGGTCAAGTTCTGGAGCAGCACACCTGGCTCCAGACGCACAACAGTGTCCATACGGAACACTGCGCGCTCGGCCTCTAGGGCCTCGGCTCTACGGGCTGCTACTGCTACTGCTGCTGCGGACCTGCGAGGCTCCTGTGGCTGGTGACCTCCTCGCGTCCTCGGTCCAGTGCGACGCTCGGTCGCTAGTGAAGACTCTCCTGCTAGGGATGTCTGCCGAGTGCGGCCAGACCGTCGTGGAGTCGGTGACCCCTGAGTGCTCTGCCCCTGAGACTGCTCTGACTGCTCTGCCTCTGAATCTGCATCTGACTCTATAGCTGTATCTGAGTGATCTGACTCTGCTGCTGCCTCAGTCGTGGCTCTGGTGGCCCTGGCACCTCTGACTTGGCCCATACCTCGACCTCTGCCCCTGCCCCTGGCTGGCTGCTCCCTGATCGCGAAAGGGCGAGCACGGCCTGACGCCTGCTACTCGGCGGCCTTGGCCACCAACTCGGCTCTCTCGGCCTCTCTCTGCGCGGGTCCGCTTGCGGACTGGCTTCTCGACCACGACCTCCTTCCCCTTTCTCTTCTCGCGGCCCATCTCGGTCAAGCAATTTGTCGAACACTTAGCGAGCGCTTGGTGAGAAGGCGCTGCGGCTGCGGCTGCGGCGTGGGGGTGCTGCTGCGTGGATGGCGCTGAGCACGGGGCAGTGATGCGGCGCCGAGGCGCTCGGTGGTGGCGGTGCACGGCCGGCGTGGGCAGTGCTGGCGGCGTTGGTGGTGGTGGTGCACGGGCGGCGCTGGAGTGGAGCGGTGCGAGCGCGTGCGGGCGGAGTGCGAGCGGCGGTGGCGCAGGCTGCGCGTGGGTCGGCGACAGCGGCGTGCAGGCGAGCGTGGGAGTGGCGGCGACTGCGTTGGCGAGCGGCGGCGCGGGATCGTGGGCGAGCGGCGGCGGCTTGAGTCGGGCGAAACAGAGAGGAAGAAAGGACGGCGGTACGAACAAGACACATATATGACAAGTGGGCCCCGTGTTTTTCTTTAACGCCGGTTTAACCGATGCCTAGGTTTAGAACGCCGGTCGATTGCATCGGTGTAGTTCACCCGAGACTCCAGCAAAAATCATCTAATCGCCGGTTGATCCGACGTAATGCATTTTGAACTCGCCGGTTGAACAGTGGTACCACCGGTTGATTGCTGGGACAAAACTTCATTACGTTCACCGGTTGATCCGATGTCCTGACTTTTGCATACGCCGGTTGAACGCCTGAAACTGACTGAGCTGAGACACAACTTAGTAACGCCGGTTAAACCGATGGGTACAGATCCATTAAACGTCGGTTTAACCGGTGAACCCGAAAACCCTTCTCTCAGCTCACTCTTCTATGCTAAGTCCAATGAACTTATAAAATTCAAATAAACTCAAGTTAATGGACTTGCATAGGCGACTTTACCCCTCAAAATAAATAGGATAGCACACTAGCTTAAAAAATTTTCTTTTCAAACACAAGGAAAAGCCGCAAAGCGAGACAAAGCGCCAAATAAAATGTATGAGCCTTGTCATAGGAATATTGAAGATAGAGAGCTTCAAATTCATCATGACATGACTCACTAGGCAATAATGCACCTAACACTTTGCTTTTTTCACTTTTCATGAATTAAGATCTTGTATATGAAACAAGTCTCATTTTCATCAAGTGATCTCCTTTGTGACCCTTACGCATGCAATGATGGTGCAAGCTACAACCACATGCGAAAGACGAGTAAACATGAAGTGCACATCTATATGACAAGAAATGCATAACAAAGAAATTGAGATCTACTTGTCAAGTTTGAACCCACGGGAAGCTTCTTCATGATGAGCCTTTCTACAAGCCTAGAGGAAAACAAGTGGACCACTACCTCTAGCTAAACCCTTGCTCATCACTATCTTACCATGGTTAGACAAGTGTCCTATATGTATGCATTTATCTATATGACATGGCAACTTACATGACGTTTGCTGCATCTAGCACATTAAGCTCATTCCTTAGCCTAACAAAAGTACTCTCGTCTAATGGTTTTGTGAAAATATCCGCCAATTGCTCCTCGAATCTCACACCTTGAAGAGATATGTCTCCCTTAGCTTCGTGATCACGCAAGAAGTGATGGCGAATATCAATGTGCTTTGTGCGAGAGTGTTGAACCGGATTTTTGGCAATTTTTACGGCACTTTCATTGTCACAAAGGAGTGGGATCCTATCTAGTTTCACACCAAAGTCCAAAAGGGTTTGCTTCATATATAGGATTTGGGCACAACATGCACCGGCCGCTATATATACCGCTTCCGCGATGGACAAAGCCACGGAATTTTGCTTCTTACTCGACCAAGAAACTAGAGAACGCCCAAGCAAGTGGCAACCACCGGAGGTACTCTTGCGATCCACCCGGCTTCCGGCAAAATCCGAATCCGAGTATCCCAAGAGATCTAAGCTAGCGCCTTTGGGGTACCACAAGCCTATGCTAGGGGTGTGCTTGAGATACCGAAGGATCCTATTCACAGCCGAGAGGTGTGATTCCTTTGGGTTTGCTTGAAAGCGGGCACACAAGCACACACTAAACATTATATCGGGCCTAGATATGGTAAGGTAAAGCAAAGACCCTATCATAGAACGATAGAGGGATTGATCAACCGGTTTACCGTCCACATCCAAGTCGAGATGCCCATTGGTTGCCATGGGAGTCTTGATCGGCTGAAACTCATCCATCTTGAACTTCTTCAAGATATCTTTAGTATATTTTTCTTGATGGATGAATGTCCCTTCCTTCAATTGTTTGACTTGAAAACCAAGGAAGAAGGTCAATTCGCCGATCATGGACATCTCGAATTCCCTAGACATCATGGTAGCAAACTCATGACTTAGTGAATCATTAGTTGAGCCAAAGATAATATCGTCAACATAAATTTGACAAATGAAAAGATCCCCGTTGACGTCTTTTGTGAACAAAGTGGTGTCCACCCTCCCGATCTTGAAGCCTTGCATGATTAGGAAGTCACGAAGCCTCTCATACCAAGCCCTTGGAGCTTGTTTGAGCCCGTAGAGTGCCTTGTGCAACCTATAAACATGGTTAGGGTTCCTCGGATCTTCAAACCCGGGAGGTTGCTCAACATAAACAAGTTCGTTAATAACGCCATTTAAGAATGCACTTTTCACATCCATTTGATATAACTTGATATTGTGATGTGAAGAGTAAGCAAGAAGGATGCGGATAGCTTCAAGTCTTGCGACCGGAGCAAAAGTTTCACCAAAATCCAAACCTTCGACTTGAGAAAACCCTTTTGCCACAAGTCTTGCTTTGTTGCATATCACCACCCCATGTTCATCTTGCTTGTTTCGAAAGACCCACTTGGTGCCGATGATGTTCTTGTCTTTCGGAGGAGCTTCGAGGACCCAAACTTCATTGTGGGTGAAGTTGTTCTATTCTTCTTGCATGGCTATCACCCAATCCGAGTCCTCAAGTGCTTCCTCTATGCTAGTGGGTTCAATACAAGAGACAAACGAGTAATGTTCGCAAAATGAAGCATGCTTGGAGCGAGTTTTTACTCCCTTGGAAGGACTACCAATGATTTGGCTAATTGGATGATCCTTGGAGATGCGACCATGCTTCACTAGCGGTACTTGCGTGGATGCTTGTTGGGGTGGATCATGGGTGACTTGTGCTTGTGGTGGAATATTTTGCGCTTCTTGTTCTTGGACTTGGGGTGTTGGTGTTGGCACATCTTCTTGAGGTTGTGGATCATTTTTTTTCTTATTCTTCTTCTACTTGGGGTGCCGTGGAGGTGCTTGGTGTAGATGAGGAAGGTCCTCCCCCTTGATCATTACCTTCATGCACCTCTTCCGGCTTGATATCCCCAATGGACATCTTCTTCAAAGCTTCATCAATCTCCTCATCACCTACATTGTCATAGCCAACAACCTCCTCTTGGGAGCCATTAGATTCATCAAACTCCACATCACATGTTTCTTCAACTAACCCGGAGGTTTGATTGAATACTCTATATGCTTTGGAGTTTGATGCATAACCAAGAAAGAAACCTTCATCACATCTACTCTCAAACTTACCGAGCCTTTTCTTCATATAGATGAAGCATTTGCAACAAAAGACTCGAAAGTATGATATATTTGGTTTCTTCCCGGTGATGAGCTCATATGGAGTTTTCTTGAGGAGTCGGTGAGGATACACTCGGTTGGATGCATGACACGCCGTGTTGATTGCTTCCGCCCAAAACTTCTCGGACGTGCCATAATCATCCAACATTGCTCTTGCTAGAGTGATGAGTGTCTTGTTCTTTCTTTCCACCACTCCATTTTGTTGAGGCGTGTAGGTGGCGGAGAATTCATGCTTGATGCCCTCTTCATCGCACCATTCTTCAATCTTCATATTTTTGAACTCGGTGCCGTTGTCACTCCGGATCTTCACAATTGGGGAGTTGTACTCCCTTTGAGCTCTTCTTGCAAATGTCTTGAAGACTTTCGGAGTTTCACCCTTATCGCCTAGAAACATGACCTAAGTGTAACGTGAAAAATCATCAACGATTTCTAGGCAATAGAGGTTACCACCAATGCTCTTGTATGTAGTTGGACCAAAGAGATCCATGTGTAGTAGCTCGAGCGGCTTGGAGGTAGACAACATCGTCTTGATGGGATGATGTGTTGCAACTTGCTTCCCGGCTTGACATGCTTTACATAGCTTGTTCTTGTCAAATGTGACATCCTTCAAGCCGGTGATCATCCCTCTCTTGTGGGCTTTCTTGAGGTTGCTCATGCCAATATGAGCAATTCTTCTATGCCAAAGCCACCCAAGACACGACTTGGTGAAAAGGCATGTCATGGAGTTTGTTTGCTTTGAAGAGAAATCCACCAAGTAAATGTTGCCATGCCTAAACCCCGTGAATAACAATGACTTGTCTTCTTCAAGAGTTACTACAACACCATTCTTGTCAAAGGTACACGTTAGTCCAAGATCACATAATTGAGCAATAGAAATGAGATTAAAACTAAGTGCTTCTACAAACAAGACATTAGAAATAGATAAATCTTTTGAGATTGCTATTCTACCCAAACCTAAGACTTTCCCCCTTGAGTTATCACCATAGGTGACATGTTCATGATCGCCGGGGTCTTCAAGAGAGGTGAACATGCTATCATTGCCGGTCATGTGTTGAGAGCAACCGCTATCAAGTACCCAATGTTTTCCACCTGCTTTGTAGTTCACCTACACACATGAGAATTCACTTTTGAGTTTTAGGAACCCAAACAAGCTTTGGGTCTTGCACAAGTGTGACAAGAGCTTTTGGGACCCAAAGTTGCTTGGGGAGCTTCTTTTTTGACTCCTTAGCGATTTTGCCAATGAATTTGGCCTTCACCTTGCCCTTCACTTTACTCAAAAGAAAATTGTTGTTTTGAAACATTGAAGAGTAATTCTTTGGTAAAGTGGGAAGAGGGCGTGATGGTAAGGTGCACTCCCTAGTGTGGTGCCCGGTGACTTGGCAATGTTGGCAATATGAACCAACTTCTTTGATGAAGCTAGTCTTGATCTCCGGAGAATGAGTAGTGCCTTGATTTTGGCTCCGGAAATGAACCAAGACCTCTCTTGCCATAGTCACGAGCATTGTTGAAGAGAATTTCCTTGTGGATGTATTCTCTTCTAGAGAGCTTCTCCACACTACTCTTGAGGCTTGCCACTTGATCCATCAATTCCTTTTCCCTAGAAGGAGCAAGCTCGGGCACAATATTAGTGGCATTTTCATTAATGAGTAGGTCATCACATGAAGTAGAAGCATTGACCTTTTCAATAGTTTCATTGATAAAGTTCTCAAGACTTTGGTCAATTGCTTCATAGGCAAATTCAAGTTCTTGATATTTGTGAGCCAACTCCCTATGCTCTTGTTTAAGCTTTTTGTGGCTCTCTTCAACTTGCTTAGCAAGTACAAGCGACTCATTGTGCTTTTTGAGCAAGTCATTGTACTTGCCAAGCAAATCGGAGTGGGCAAGCTCTAACTTGGCATGAGTGCTCTCAAGAATCTTGACTTTGCCCTTTTCCCTCTTGATAACGGATGTATACTCATTAATGAGGTTAGTGAATTCATAAGGGTCAAGCTCTTCATCACTATCATTGTCACTATCCACCTCACATACCTTTGTTTTACCTTTTGCCATAAGCCACATGGGAGGTGGAGGTAGCGATGATTCTTCATTGGTGAGGGCGATGGTGACGATATCTTCTTCCTCGTCACTTGACTCTTCACTTGATGAGACATCGGTCACCCATTCTTGTTTTTCTACCAAGAAGCTTCTCTTGGTGTTGCCCTTTTTCTTTGGGAAGAGCTTGGTCTTCTTGTCATGGCTCTTCTTCTTCCCAAGTTTCTTGTTTTTGTTCTTCTTCTCATCTTCATCATCATCGCTTGAATCATGGCGATACTTGCTCTTGTTGTCCTTCTTTCTTTTGTCCGGCTTGGGGCAATTTGGAGCAATGCGACCTTTTTCTCCACAATTGTAACAATTTTTGTTCTTGACATCTCCCCATGGCCGGAACATTCTTCTTTTAGGGTCAAAGTTGAAACCCTTCTTGTTAATTTTGTCATTCAAGCGTGTGAACTTTCTCATCATGAGAGCAAGTTCTCCATCATCTTCTTCATCAGATGAGCTTTCATAATGATCTTCTTCTTCATTGCTTGAGCTTGATTCTTGCTTGACCATCTTGAGCTTGCGGTGCTTGTTGGCCTTGGTTTTGAGAGCAATTGTTTTGCTTGTAGTTGGCTCTTCGGACATACCAAGGATCCCCATTTCATGAGCACATATTTCACCCACAAGCTCTCCCACTTCCATTGTATCAAGATTCTCCTTTTGAAGCATAGCATTTATGATGTTGTATTTGGGCTTTGGTAGGAGCATGAGAATCTTGCGGTTGATGGAGCCACTGTCAATTTTAGAAACTTCAACCGCATTAAGGATCGATGGACCAAGAGGGGGGTGAATTGGGCCTTTTTCAAAATTCTAAAACACAGTAAAGCAACCTTAACCTATGCAATACTAGTGAGGCTCAATTCACCAACCGGCTAGCTAAGCAAACTACACAATCTTAAGAAGATACAACTAGATAAGAAACTAAGCAAGGTAGAGCTAAGCTATGATCTCTAAGATCAAGCACATGAATAATTGCATGAAAGTAAGTGCTTGAAAGTAAAGAGTGGGCAAGAGACAACCGGATTTTTTCCCGTGGTGTCGATGTGTTGGCACACACCCCTAATCCACGTTGTGACACTCACTAAGAGTCTTGTCACCTCCCAAGTCACCGAGACGAGGGCGCTCACTAAGAGTCTCCGTTCACCATCCCGGCGTGGTGGAGCTCAAGCCACGTACAAACTTCTTCGGGCTCCCACAATCGTTGGTAAGCTCCGGAAGAAACACCTTCAATCGCCAAGATCGCCTAGGTGCTGCCAATCACCAAGAGTAACAAGCTAAGGTCTTCACTTGAGCAAGAACCGATCACCAAGAATGGATGCACACAAGCTTCTCTCTACTCAAGTCCTTAGTCTTGCTTCTTGAATGATTGAATGAACAAATATGTGAATGATGAAGCTCAAGATGGCTCTCAACAATATATAAGTGTATGAATGTTGTCTAGTGTCAAGAGAGTGCAAAATGACCCATTGGAGGGGTATATATAGGCAGCTCACACGAATAGAGCCGTTGGAGAAAAGCTGCTAGAAAACTGCGTAGCGCCGGTTAATCCGGCGATCCTCCAATAGCCAGCGTCGGTTTAACCGATGAATGTAAACTGCCCATTCTGAAAACTAGCCGTTACAACTCGGGCAGATTAACCGACGTATCATCGGTTTAACCGGTGAGTGTAGTTGTTCACTGATCAACTGCAAAACCAAGTCTCGGGACAACTGCACCGACATTAACTCAAATCCATCGTCGGTTTAACCGGTGAGTACAACTTCTGAAATCCCTGGAAAAACCATCTCCCTGGTCAATTGCACCGACGTCTCATTTCAAATAGCGTCGGTTTAACCGGTGTATTGAACTTGAAATGCCCTGGAAAAACCAACTCTGGACTAATGCACCGATGTTAATTCAAACAACATCGGTTTAACCGGTGTATAAAATATGTTCAGACTCTGCTGACTGCGTTTAACCATTGTATAGAAAAGTGGAAGCGTCGGTTAAACCGGTGTATAGACTTTTTTTGATTTTGCCTTTTCTGATTTGAGTCTTGAGTGAAATCCAAATATTCTTGAGATATGAGTTGAAAACCACTTATTTGAACTTCTAGAAACCTGAGTGACCATAGTGTGCATCCATTTTCAAATGACCATGTCCATGCTCAAGTTACTTGACCTTAACCCCTCTTAATAGTGCGATCACTACAAAACTATAAAACCTATACTAACCTAAGTGTCCTTCTCAACCTTACGACACTTAGGACTAGAAAGATCCTTAGTCTTGTTATATATTTGAGTTGAATACCGAGATCGCCTTTTTGAATAACGGAATTGAGGGGCCTCTTTTGACATATGACCAAATGAGCGATAATGATCTATTAAGCTGCACAAACTCATTAGTCACAATAATGGTTGTCATTAATCACCGAAACATACCTTGAGGGCCTAGATGCTTACAATCTCCCCCTTTTTGGTGATTGATGACAACACAAACATAAATAACGAGAGAGCGAGAAAGATAAAATAGGATAAACACAAGCAAACTCGAAAAAGGACCAAAGAGCTCAACGGCTCAAACGAAATCCATAGATATGTCCCAAACCACAGCATACTCAAGCGACAAATGTACATATCCATGAATTAACATCAAATGAGATAAAATATCAAAGTCCTGATAACTACGAGCTCTCTCTATCTCTACCCTCCCCCTGACTCCAACTCCCCTGACTCTCTCCCCCTTTGGCATCAAAGCACCAAAAAGGCGAGCTACTGATCCGGCTGTCGAGGCACGGCAAGGAAGCGGTCCGGGTCGTCATCGTCGTCGTCGTCGTCGGATGGTGAACCCTCGGTGACGGACGGGAGCTGCTGGTCAGAACTGCCTGCTGGATCTGAACTGACTGGGGGTGTAGCTGTCGTCGAGGCTCTCGTGCTGGCACTGCCTGGAAGAGGGTCCGTAGAAGTGGTAACCGGCTCAGCAGAAGATGTGTCAACATCTGAAGTAGTAAGTGCTGAAGCTGTCGGCTGTGTCAATTGCTGAAGTAAAGAACCCTCTCCTCCTCCCCCTGAAGGTAGTGTCTGTGGTACGACGGGGAGGGCGACTGACTGAACTGCCGACGGAGAGTCCTGGAAGAGTGAAGTCGCTGGCAGTGGTAAGAAGAGCGGATGACCGGCAGACCCAAGGAGTGCAGACATCGAGAACGTGGTCTCCGGTGTCGCTGTAGTAGCTGGAGCTGCAGTGGGCGCTGGAGCTGGAGTGACTGCAAGCTGAGGTGCTCCAACACCCTGAAGGCCTGGCTATCCTGGCTACTGCGGGGCGAGTCGGGTGTGAGTGTAAAGCTGTGTAATCCGAGTTCCAAACAAAGCAGGACAAATCAGATTGTTGATCAGAAAATCACTTCTGAGTCTTACATGCTTGTCATGTCATATCCTATAGCAAAGTTATTCATCTAGAAATTTGAATAAGTTGGCCTACGTACCTTTGCCTTAGCTCCTTACTCATCCATGAGGCTTTTAGCTTCTCCTCGTCTTGAGTTGTTGATAGTTAGACACATTCCTAGATCAGTGATTCATCCGGAGGTTTTCTTCTTAAATTTTGAATCTAAGACTAAGTTCCTCGAATGACCCTCTCGAATCACTCGATGTGTATTGTTCCTCACCAGAGCAATCCTTGCCTCTTTTTCTTTCCTACTAAAGATAAAGCCTTTATGTTGCTTAAAGTAGGGTAAGAAATAGTCATACTGCAATTTCACATATTGTAAAGTCAAAGAGTGGATCCATGAAGAAACAAATCATACAATCAAGATCAAGATGTGCTTGCCTATGGATGGGTGGATGATGGTATGACTTAGATGTGCTTGCGTATGGATGGGTGGATGATGGTATGATTTACTCCTTTTTGAATTAACTCTGTCTCTCCTTTATTTTGCCCCCTATATTTTTTGACATGGCTACTCATTCCTCTTTTTTTGGATCATGCTTTTTGGTATGCCTTGATTTTCTTTTAGGGATAATCATGTCTATATTTTTTTCAAGTGACATGTTATGGGTTTGTTGCACACCTTGCTCTAACTGCCCAACATCGAGTAGTGTAAGTATTGTATTTGCTAAATAGTCATGGGCAAATCCAGCATGGCAGCAGGGGGGCTCAAGCCCCCCTACCCACAGGAACTCCATGGAAAGTTTTAGGGCGAGCTTAAAATACATATTCACATTTGGTAATATGCTAAGTATTTTATAATTTTTTCTTTGCAGCATAAGAATTAAGTTTATTGTCTGGCAAATAAATTGACACTCTAAGGACGAGAGGAATTTAAACCATTGCAAACTCAACATCTTAACCAAGTACAAATACCACAACCACTATGTTAGCTCTTCAGACAGAGACAGAAAACCATTGGAGCCAGCCCGATTGAGTTCAGTTGCGAGTTAATCGATTATGTGTTCGGTACAATACCAATAATTCAATCAAACTCAACATTTGCCCCTGTCAGGTCCACGGACTAAATATTGCTACACCTCTAATAAAAATTTTGTTAAACATATTATGGTAGTTCTAAAATATTTATGATATTGAATTCTGGATCTTATAAGACCTTGAAACTTACCTAAAAATCGAAGAGAAGACCACAGCGTGTCCACTGGCCGTATCGAAGTGAATCTCATTAGAGACATTATACCCAACAGTTGATCCACTTCCATAAATAATGTTGTAACCGCAATGCCTGAGTTTGGCACCGAATGTCTGAGAAGGCAAACATTGATGATACCCTCAACTGACTAGGGTCATATGACTCACTCCGAATAAAAAAACAAAGTACAAATAGGTTATCAAATAAGAATGGACATGGAGTTCCTGTGGGTAGGGGGCTTGAGCCCCCCTACCGCCATGCTGGATTTACCCCTGCCTATTTACAAAATACAACGCACTCGATGATGGGCAGTTAGAGCAAGATGTGCAACAAACCCACAACATGTCACTTCTAGTATCTATCACCAAAGTAATTTTTTGTGGGTTTTTTATGTTTAAGCGCGTTAAACGCTTGTAAGAGAATAAATTTAGTTTTGAGAAGTAATAATCTTTCCAATTGTTAGTATTATAAACAAGATATGGGTTGGAGAAGCATTATAAAAATGTCTTGTTTATTAAAATTTCATTATAATAATATTAGGCACATTATTTGAATATACACACCTAAATAAAAGGGCTAATTATATTTTGTATTATATTGTTGTGCTTTTTTTACCAATGATAAATATGTCCTTTCATACCGGATAGGGTAGCGATTACCATAGCCAAGAATGGGGAGCTATGACATTCCAATGTTGCTGCTTTGAACCCCATCGAGCAATACCCTTTCGTGACGTGCCAAGGGTGCATTGGTGGGGGGGCACAAGCCCCCTACCCTGCCAGGGTGGATTCAGCGTTGTGGCGGGGGGCACAAGCCCCCCTACCCTAGGAGCTATGGAAAGAAGAGGAATGGAGGAGGGAAAAGAAGAAGAAGAATAAAATGAGAGCTGAAGCAAGGAATGTGGGAACTGCATAAATACCATCATCACTACCAATGTCAGTCTCATCACAAAAGCCATATCTGCACACAAATGCAAATGCCATATATATTAATTAAGAGCTCACTAGTGTATTTGATGTTTGAGAGGAAAAATTGTACACTAGTGTACAATTACTTTTTGATGTTTGAGAGGAAAAAACTATGGCAAACAATATATTTTGGCAATTTTTTCCATGAAGATTGGAGCCACGGATACCAGCATGTACGGTGGCGATAACAATAAAAGAAATTACAAACTTTTGCTTCACTTTTTGTCCCAATTTCTCTCATTACAATATGCATCCTATAAAAGCTGATAATAAACTATTGGATATAGTGTGGTGACCATTTCTTTGACTAAAAAGAAATTATGCTATAAATTTATCAGTTTGTTTTTTGTTAGGTTTGGTAGAAATGTATAAAAAACATTGCATAAATACATGGAACAAGTAATACACAATGCTACCAAGTTTTTCACAGAGGGTGTCGTGGTTGATCAAAGAAATACTTAAACACCTAATCTGGGTGTACGAAGGTTGTGCAATTCCTAAGCCATGGTTTGAAAACAAACACAATATCTAAATGAAACCAAAACACGGATGGAAAAATGAAATTAAATGCATCTCTCATGAGTCTAGGGATTCGCTACATTAGTCTGGAATAATTGTGGACCATTCATGTAATAATAATATGTCCTTAAATTTATTTATATTTATATTTTAAAAATATGATAACTAGAGAAAAAACAACCTCTATTAGATCTAAAACAGGCATAACCTGGTGTAAACGACTAATGTGTGGCAAAGGCTTGAAAAATAATAAGGGAATTTGGTGATTCTACCCTTACTTTGAAGGCCAATGGTGATTTTGCCCTCATTTTTTTAACTTTGCATTTTTACCCTCATTTTTTTTAAACGAACCCTCCGTCTACCCCTATTATGTAACACCATTGGTATACTGGTTAAAATAAACTACAAATAAAAAAGAAAAAGAAAATACAGGGGGTCGAAAGGACAAAAGTGCCCTTGAGGGCTTTTCTACTCACTCGCGTACTCTGTACGCGTAGCAGCGTCCGATGGCTCCGATCAAAAAAAAGGAAAAACATCGGGCTCCTCTTCTGCAATTCTGCGTCGAGGGTGGCGCTGCTCCGACGCACCCGACGCTGCTCCGGTACTACCCAACACGGCGGCCGGGAACCAGGCGACGGTCCTCCTCTCCCCTTCGCTTTCCCCCTCTCCCCATCTTCCTCAGCAAGGCTCGCGCGTGCATGAAGGGGGCGGGTTAGGGTTTCGGGTACCGGCGGCGTTACAGCTCCCGGCGGCCGGCGGCCCCTCTCTCATCAGTGTCCCCTCTCCCCGTCCTCTCATCTCAGTTCGCGCATGGGGCATCACAGGCGCTGCTCCTCCTGGCGACCGGCGGTGGTGCTCCCGGCAGCCAGCCATGGTGCTCTCGACGGCTGGCGGTGGTGCTCCCGCGCAGCGACCCCTCTCTCCTCGCCCTCCCCACCTCCCTCATTGTCCTCACCCCCAGGACAGCCAATCTGGATGCAGTAGGATTGCAACAGCACAATCTCTCAGCACTTGAAGAACCCTTTACCGAGGAGGAGGTCTAGAATGCAATCAAGAGTATGCCTCTGGAAGAAGCTCGAGACCCTAGATCCAAACGGTTTCACTGGCAAGTTTTACAAGGCCTGCTGGAATATAATCAAGGAAGATATTATGTTAGCCCTCTCAGCAATACAACATGGTCATGTGTTTCATTTCAGATTGCTCAACACATCACCTTGCTTCCCAAAGAAACCAGATGCTCTACAGGATTTCAGGCCTATAAATCTGACTCATAGCTTTGCAAAATTGGTGACTAAAATTATGGCAAATTTCCTAGCCCCCTTACTGGCCAACCTAGTTCCATCGAGCCAAAGTGCTTTTGTTAGGGGAAGAAGCATCAATGATAATTTTTATTTTGTTTAGTAGATGGTTAAAGCCTTGCACAAAAAGATGGAAACCCATATCCTTCTCAAATTGGATATTTCCAAAGTGTTTGATTAAGTCTCTTGGTCCTTCGTTCTTCATTGAGGTTCTTAAACACTTGGGTTTCAGCAAGAGTTGGTGTGACTTGATTTGTCTGATCCTCGCTACCTCATTACCCAGATTCTAGTGGATGGGGAGCCAGGTGATGTTATTTTCCACGATCATAGTCTTTAGTCTTCGACAAGGGGACCCCTCTCTCTCCCATACCCTTCATCCTTGTGATGGACATGTTGAAATCTTTGATCAAGTGGGGATCCTCTGGCCGTTAAAACTTAAAATGCTGTAAAACTTTACATCTGGCCGTTAGGGGCCACTCTGATGAATGAACCAGGTGGGGATCCTCTCCCCCCGTTGAACCTTCAAAAAAAAATCTTTGATCAAGCTCGCCATCAAGCGACAACTTCTGCAGCCAAAAGTTGTCCCACATGTCACACACTGGGCATCTTTCTATGTAGATGATGCAATAATTTTCTTTCAACCCACCACTAACAATCTCCAGGTCATGAAATTCTTATATTTCTTTCTTGTATGCCATTGATAATTTAACTGGTCCTTTTAATGTCATCTAAATTTAGACCATCCTTTCGGTGCCATCGCTTCTAACTTTTCCTTTCCCTTATATGTTGTCACCATTATATTTAGAGAAAGCGCAGTGTAACACCTTTTTGTCTCTTGAAACAAAATCTGTTGTTGTGTGTGTATACAGAATATTGTTGTGTGCATAGAAAGGATAGCAAGATAAATATTTTATTTCTTCTCTACAAGGGTAACATGGTCTTTAATTTTCACCTTCACTTAACAGCCACATGATAGCAGATTGACAACAATGGTACAGAAGGGATGAAGTTAAATTGTCAATGGTACTAAAACGATCGGATGAGTCAATCCGTTAGCATACAGATAATTCCCTCAATTAAGACCACGTGAATAGGCGGGGAACGAACAATATATCTCATCTCAAAGTAAAGCTCCGTCCTTGATTTTAAAAAAAGTAGTAGACCATCAACATCGTTCCTTGTGTACGTAAAGCTTATAGCTTATTAATAATAACTTATTATTGCCTGATTATTTTAGCATGTATAGTAGGACAGAATATAAATTGAGGGTGTGCGTGGGTTCCGCGGCACATTTCTCCGTGGACGCATCCTTCGCCCAGGAATAAAGGCCGCCGTCGATCTGCCAGCAGCGAAAGTAAAGTAACCCACCACCGAGAGAGGAAAGAGATAGCTAGAGGTCCAGCACGTACTCCTACCTAAACCCAAGGCATCGACGACGGGGACGCGCCGGCCGCCGGCCGCCGGCCCCGGCCCACAGGATGAGGGGACGTCGACTGCCCGCCGGCGCGGCCAATGTGCGCGACACTACGTGCGTGCGTGCGATGGATACTTGGGTAGAGATGCCTGCATGGTTCTCTGGGTGGGTGGTGTAGCGCAACCACGGGCCGGGCCGCCGGGGGCAGGGTGTACCTACACGGTGTATCCTCCGATCCCGGTGGCCGGCCGTGCCGTCGTACGGTGGTCCACCCGCCCGGGCGGTCTCGTGCGCGCGTGGTCCGGGCGAGGTGAAGCCGACGGCACGGACCCCAGGTCCCCAAGTACAGGCCGGGCGGGCTGATCGCAGCAGGCAGGCCCGGGATACGATCGACGTACGTTGACCGGGCGGGCGTACGTGGCCGCAGCGCATCCGACGCCGCCCCACACCACACACGATCGATGAGGCGAGCGAGACTCTGGTGACATTGCCGCTCGCGGTTTTGTCTTGGGCACAGCAGTGAGAGGAGGTGGGTGAGCACACGGTGTCGACATGCGTGCATGCACCGTACCGTACCGTAGCGGACACCAAGGCAGCAACAGGTGCAGTAGTTGTCAAGATCAATACTAGTGCAAAATTGCACGTATCTATACCTATTAATAAAGTGATTAAGATTTCCACCTAAATTTTTGGTTTGGTAGGTTGGTTTGGTCTGCTTGTGTTATTGACAGGTGGACTTTAATCCATTCCGTATGTGAGTCGGACTAACCCCTTCCGTCCACTATTTGATCACGTAGATCCCTACAAATTAACACACGCGCATCAATATGTATCCGATACTTATACCAACTTTATTCGTAGCAACGCACGGACATAATTGCCTAGTAACTTAATAAAGATATAATGATTGTACCTTAGAAAGATAGAAAGTAGAACTAAATTGTCTCACTCGTAAATATACTTTTACTTTAAAATAAATTTTAAATTCTAGAAGGATATTTATTGTGGGAGGGATATATATATATATATATATATATATATATATATATATATATATATATATATATATATATATATATATATATATATATATATATATATATATGCTTTATCCCTGGTCCTCCTCGTTTCACTCGGCTCGACTGGCTCACGTACTGAGCCCCCCGTACGGACCACACGAGAGCTGTTTTAATTTTTATAATCGGAGGGGATAGATGTGCAGCGGTGACATTGGTCCAGGACCTCTATGCCCATGCTGCCTTGCATGCATGCATGAATAAGATCTCCGCTGGGTTACTTTATCTTAGCGTATATGCATCCATCAAGGGCCGGCCATATCTATATCTATATGTTTGGCCGTGAATTCCCCGGCGCCCTACGTACTACCCTTCCCCTTCAACTTCGAGGCTGCGAGTCGACCAATCTTCCAGTTCCTGCCACGTGTCGCCTGCCGGCAGCCATCCATGGCATTGTGTTGACACTCAAAATTGGTACGATGAAGGTTTTCTGGACAATCTGGGCAGGACCGGTCAGACCAGTCTAGACAAGTTTGTCAAATTGCAAATTGGACTGCACCATTGCGTAGATCTCGTCGAGACAATCGAAATGCATATATAGAAAGTCTAATTCGGAGTCCGGATGAGGGAGTTATGCCTCCCAGAAAACCTGCACCCCAGTCAGACCGATCCAGAGACCGGTCAGACCGGTCCGAAACGCCCAGTCCGAGTTGGGAGTTGTATTTTGACTCGAGATTTGATAGGGTTCCAACTCCTAACGGGTACAGACCTCCCCACCATATATATATGAAGGGCCACGGCCGATTGAGGGTAATCCCAATCGATTCACACATTTATCCTTTACTTTTTACCTCCAAACCCTAACTTTTCCAACCCTATTTGCTGTTCTTCGCTCGTCTCCACGGCGTTCGATGGTGTTCTGAGTGGCCTGCCGACCTCAGAGCAACCCTAGATCCACGAGCTCCGACGGGGGTCCCTCCCGAGCTCTTGGTTCTAGGTCTTCGCCGTCTTCCTGGAGTACCGGTCTGACCGGTCCGCTATACCGGTCTAACCGGTCGGCGCAGGGAGGCTGCTGGTGTTGATCATTTTGACGATCTTGCTGCGTGTTCTAGCGTTTTCGAGTGTGTTGGCGCAAATTAGTGTCAACACACTTTTTGGCAACTCCGCTGGGGACAGATTAATCTGGTTTTTAAACCGATCTAATCTAGTACTCAAAGAAGATGGGTGTCATCACCGACCTCGACGAAGGCAACATCTCCACATCTATCGAGGAACTCAGCGAGGAGGAGCGCCAAGAGTACTTGGTGGTCAGGGAGCACTTCAAAGCACAATTCTTGAAGGGATTCAAGAAAAATCAGCAAGGCCAGATCACGAGGGTTCAAGACTTCGTGATACCCTCCTTCACGCTCAAGAATAAGCAAGTCGAGGTAATAAGCAATGTAAACACTTCATCTTCCGATTTGTTTAGCCAATTATCATCTATGATGGATAAGAAAATTGCTGATATGTATAAGCCCATGAATGATTTAAAAGATCAAATAGATATCATGAAAAAAGGCAAATCCGTAGATGATAAATGTGCTTTCCAAACTGCTAATTCATCAGCTATGCTAGCATCTGTTCAAGAACCACTATATGGTATGCCGACGAGCTATTTTGCAGGGCAAACATCACCATTGCAGCTGGTACAGCCGAATGCGGCTGGACCGGTCAGACCAGTCCAACAGACCGGTCAGACCGGTGCGATGGTGGTCAGCCCAGTAACATCTACACCGAACACGTTTACTCTTTGCTCGGCAATCCTTAGCCGAACCAATGAGATGACAAATTGTGTGCAGCCTTCTCCTTCACAAAAATCTGGTTCTCCACATGAACCGATTTTTGTTGATGTACATGAAAATTCTGCGGGGCGTGAACCGATAAGTTCGGTTCAGACGATGCTACAAGATAATCCTATAGAACATCGTCTTACTTCTGTAGCACAAGCATCCACGAGTGGTAGATGCAAAGCCGATCCCACTAGGTTAAAAGAGGATCCGGCTAGTGCGATGAAAACTAAATTCGGTGTGGATATAGGTAATTCTACATTATACCAAAAGTCATATCCTCCTGAATTTGATTTAGTTTCTTTTCCTGCTGGTTGGTGTGTTCCTGATTTTGTGAAATTTAGTGGTGATGATAATAAAGCACCTTGGGAGCATATTGACCAATATATCTTACAACTCGGAAAAGCTGGTTTTCATGAGGCTTTGCGCATTCGCTTATTTTCATTATCTTTGACTGGAACCGTTTTTTCTTGGTTTTCTTCATTGGCCCCGAATTCTATTCAATCTTGGAATCAGTTGGAATGTAAGTTTCATGATCGTTTTTATAATGGGCTCAATGAAGCTAAACTGTTGGATTTGGCATCGGTTTGGCAAGGCCAAGATGAGGCTGCTTCGGATTACTTCCGAAGGTTTAAAGATATAAAGAACCGATGTTTCAATTTAACAGTTTCTGAAAAGGAATTGGCTGATTTGGCTTTTGATGGTTTGCGTTCTTATTTGAAAAAAGAACTCGAAGGCTTTGAGTACCACACTGTCAATTATTTGCACATGAAAGTCTTGGGTTTAGAATTTAGACTCCAGAACGCAAAAGATGCCCATAATACTCATCGGTTCATACATGTTGATTGTAAATCTGATTCGAACGATGAGAAAAAGGAATTTGCTCAATTCATATGGCCATCAGAAGCTAAGCCATGTTCTTGTTCATCGCTTAAGCCGATTCCGAAGAATCGGCAAGAACAAGTTCGTTTCACATTTGATGTTTCGAAGTGTGATTGCATATTTGATGAATTGCTTAGAAGCGGAAACATCAAGTTGTCACATGTCATACCGCCACTTGAGGAGGTAAAGCAGCATGCATATTGCAAGTGGCATAATACTTTTTCTCATGCAACTAATGATTGTAATATCTTTCGTCGAAAAATCCAATCGGCCCTTAATGAAGGACGATTGGCAATGCATGAGGTAAAAGATGACAAGGCGTTATTCCCTGTCCATACGATTGATTTGGATAAAGCCAAGGTACTCATTCGGCCGGAACAAGCCGAAGGAGCAAAAGGGAAAAATATTATCATTGGTGAGCCAAGGCCGAAAAATATCAATGACAAGATTCAGGCTAGGGAAGTGACGATGGAGAAGACTCCTGATGGAAAGGAGTCACTGAAGATCACTGTCAAAGCTTCAAGGCCCGGGGGGCAAGAAAGTTCCTCTCAAAAGACGAGTCGGCCTGCAACCCAGGCACGACCGGTCAGACCGGTCGCCTCAACCGGTCAGACCGGTCAGACAAAAGGCCGGCCCAGAACTTTCAAGCCTAAGTGGCCGGAAGGAGGTACTCAGAAGGTTAATGAGTCAAAGGTGCAGGGGAGTTTTACAAAGCAGAAGCTCACCTTCGCTCAGTTACTGCACAAATACACAAAGGCCGTTCCAAAAGATCGGCCACTAAAAAAAGAACCAAGTTCACCTCCACCAAGTTCACCTCCGCATCAAGGAAAGCGCTCTTCTCCTAGGGGAGAATCCAGCAAGCGTAGGGGTGATAGCACTACAGTATTGCCTTCTCAGAAGGTGTATGCTGCTACGTCATGGGCGTCACCGGTATCGGGTTTTTCTTGTCCTACATGGGGGCATGAAGGAATTTGGATGTATTGTTATCCGATGCTATACCCACCATCTCACCACAGGGAGGAGGATCACAGAAGGCCTGTGTTTGGCAAGGTTGCGCGACCAGTGCATGACCGATTGAGATCCAACCAATCAGGTCAGAGGCGGCAGCCTGCACCGGTCAGACCGGTTGCCGCTGACCGGTCAGACCGGTCTCATCAGAGGCCGGACAAAGCTCATTCTCCGAGACAGGTTTACCGTGTCAAGAGAAGAAAGAAGAGGTACAACCCACTATTGATCCAGAGAAAGCTAAAGCCGATGATGTTGTGCAAATCGGCAATATCAAAGTGGTTGTCAATGATGCGGGTACAAGGCCGATGGTTTTTGGTAAATCGGTCAATTCTTCTATCCAAAGGCCGATCATGGCCAATGATCATGAGGCCAGCAGCAGTAACTCTATATCAAAGTACTTTCAACCAAGATGGTGTCCTTCAGGGTTGACTCGTACTCAAAGAAGGAAGCTGCAACGTCTATGTGCTCAGGAGAAGAAGGAAAAAGAGTTCAAGAGGCTGAGGGACAAACAATCCAACTACTACAAACCAATGGTCCCTCAAGGCAAGGTATGGAGGGTCAAAGCGGTTGACCAGCCAGCACGACCGGTCAAACCGCCTCAGGCGACCGGTCTGACCGGTACAAGCGACCGGTCTGACCGCCCAGAGCAACCGGTCGGACCGGTTGAGGTTTCAGCAGAACAGAAAGCCGAATTGGCAATGCCCATTTCGGTTCCTTGCGATGGAGAAACACCGCTAGCATTCTCGGTACAAGGCAATGAGGAGCTAGTGGATCATGAAGCTACACCAAAAGAGCAGCAATATGGTGCTCGACGACATTTAAGTGCTCGGGGGGGCAAAATATTGGCAAATGATAATTTACCTCATGAAGTTTCTATGCAACAGATCAGTTTGCAAGGGGCTCTCAAGACTTTGATCAAGTATTTGAGGTCTTGAGCTGGTTGAAAATTGCAACATCAGCGGATAAAAGCCGAATTAGAAGTTTTTCAATTCGAGCTAGAAAATTGGCAAACTGTTTGTAATAAGGCATATTGATGCTCTTACTTCTATTCTTCGGTTAAAGAATGAAACCGAATTTACTTGGAGGGCAGAACAGCAAGAGGCTTTTGAAAAGATCAAGGTTTATTTGTCTTCAACGCCTGTGCTCAAGGCGCCTAGGAGAGGGGTTCCTTTCAGGCTTTATGTGGCTGTTGAAGATAATGGCATTGGGACTGTTTTGACTCAAGAACCGAAGACAAGGAGTATGTCATCACTTATATAAGCCGACGACTTATTGATGCGGAGACAAGGTATACTCTTACTGAGAAGTTATGTTTGTCTCTCTGTTATGCTTGTACCAAATTGAAGCATTATCTACTATCTAGTACTTGTATAGTAGTATGTCAAACCGATGTGCTCAAGCGCATGTTACAAAAGCCGATTTTAAGTGATAGAATCGGCGAGTGAGCTTATGCTTTAGTTGAATATGATTTGGCTTGTGAATCCTTGGAATCTATGAGAGGCCAAATCATAACGGATTTCATTGTTGAGCATCGGATTAATGATAAGCATGCTTTGGAAATCGGCTATGTTACTTGCACACCACGGAATTATATTTCGATAGATCGGTTTGTGATGATGATCAAAGAATTGGTGCTGTCTTGATTTCTCCAAGTGGTGGTATTCTGAGTTCTCAAACCGATCAAAGGAGAATTGCATAAATAATTAAGTTGAGTATGAAGCCCTCTTATTTGGCTTGGAATTTTTGCAATTTACGGGCGTGAAACGTGTTGAAGCCTTTGGTGATTCACTTCTGATGGTGCAGCAAGTATTTGAGGTATGCTAATGATATAATGGATATTTAAATGCATATCTTGGCAAATACCTCGATATTATTTCTTCCTTCAATGAATTTGTTATAAGATATATACCAAGGGAAGAGAATGGGCAGGCTATTGCTATGGCTAAGCAAGCATCTGGCTAATAAATTATGAAAAAATATTTTCATATTTGAAAGCCGATGCAAGTAAAAGCCAAGTTGCAGGATCTGGACGAACCGGTCCGACCGGTCGATGCAACCAGTCTGACCGCCTAGACCGGTCTGACCGGTCATGAGACCGGTCTGACCGTCCAGACTGCTGGAGACACCAATTCGGCTATGAAAGGTGATTCATCACCAAAGCCGAAGATCAGGACTAGAGGGTTCCTGTAATCTCCTATCTAAAAATCTTGGTCGTGGTGCAGAAAAGGATATTTGGCGGATAACACTTAAAAATGTTTTAGTCAACGATAAGCTCTATTGTTGAATAGCCGAATATTTATTTCTTAAATGTTTGAGCTAAGATCAGGCCAAAGTTGCCATGAGAAACGTTCATGAGGATATTTGTGGTATACATCAATCGGCTCCAAAGATGAAGTAGTTGTTTAAAAGAGCCGATTTGTACGAGCTTGCCATGATGTCTGATTCTTTCAAGCAGTATAAGGGGTGTGAAGAATGTCAGCGGTTTGTCTACTATGTTGATACATCCTATTATCAAATCATGGTCGTTCTGAGGTTGAGGATTGGATTTTATTGTTAAAATTAGTCCTCTATCTTCAAAAAGACATTGCTTCGTGGTAGTTGCTATAGATTATTCTACTAAATGGACCGAAGCGATTCTTTTGAAGAACATGATTCACAGCCGAGATAATTTATACTCAGGCTTATTCTACTTGCACCAGATGACATGGCCATATACACTATCGTCATTGAAAGCAAGACATGATTGGTGCGTAGGTGCTTCTCGTTGTTCAAGTGCATTTTTGGGCTTGGAGATATGTTTCTTGGTACGCAAGCTTTACCAAGAAACAGGAGGGCATATGTTGACACTCAAAATTGGCACGATGAAGGTTTTCTGGACAATCTAGGCAGGACCGGTCAGACCTCTCCCTTGAACCGGTCAGACCGGTCTAGACAAGTTTGTCAAATTGCAAATTGGACTGCACCATTGCGTAGATCTCGTCGAGACGATCGAAATGCATATATAGAAAGTCTAATTCGGAGTCCGGATGAGGAAGTTATGTCTCCCAGAAGACCTGCACCCCAGTCAGACCGGTCAGACCGGTCCAGAGCGGTCAGACCGGTCCAGAGACCGATCAGACCGGTCCGAAACGCCCAGTCCGAGTTAGGAGTTGTATTTTGACTCGGGATTTGATAGGGTTCCAACTCCTAACGGGTACAGACCTCCCCACCCTATATATATGAAGGGCCACGGCCGATTGAGAGTAATCCCAATCGATTCACACATTTATACTTTACTTTTTACCTCCAAACCCTAACTTTTCCAACCCTATTTGCTGTTCTTCGCTCGTCTCCAAGGCGTTCGATGGCGTTCTGAGTGGCCTGCCGACCTCAGAGCAACCCTAGATCCACGAGCTCCGACGGGGTCCCTCCCGAGCTCTTGGTTCTAGGTCTTCGCCGTCTTCCTGGAGTACCGGTCTGACCGGTCCGCTATACCGGTCTAACCGGTCGGCGCAGGGAGGCTGCTGGTGTTGATCGTTTTGACGATCTTGCTGCGCGTTCTAGCGTCTTCGAGTGTGTTGGCGCAAATTAGTGTGAACACATTGCCATCTCATCAGCCGAGGGAAAGACGAATCGAACAGTCTGTGCACTCTGGGCCGCGCGTTTTTAAAGTAGGGAGAGGGATACCACTCCTCCGGTCCAATTCTCGGCAGCCAGCAGTGCCAGCGCAGGCGATCCCACCACGCACCGGGCACGTGGGCGAAGGTGGTCACGCCCGCGCCGGCGTGCGCGCAGCACGCGGACGCGCATGCAGGTGCACACGGGGCGCGGCAGGCACAGGCGGCCACAAAAGGCAGTGCAAGTTTACGGCAGGCACAGGCCGCGCTGCGACTCCGAGTGCAAGTTGTCGGCACTGAAAATTGCAAGTGCGCTTGGATCGGAAGGACGAAGGAAGCTCATCAAATTTCAATTCAAGCCAAGCACCGGCGGAGCCGAGGGCGAGTCTTGTCCAAAGGTGGGAGAGAGCGAATTGGATGCCACGACGACCAATCTCCCGTGCGTTCCGATCCGGTTTGAGTTTGCTCGCTCTCTGCCGGCGAGGTACGTACGTGTGCCCCTCGAAAGATCACGAAGGGTTCGCGATGCACCGGATGTGGCCAACTCCGAAGCCTCCACGACATGGTCACCTTTGAAAAGATGAGACCAACTTGGGAAAAAGGAAAGATGATGAGACCTACTACCTAGAGCTTTTTCCCCTTGTGCTAGGATTGGGACGAACATACACGTCGGCATAATGCAACACTGCTGCATACAATGCATCTTGTGTTAACTCATGTTTTCCTAGTGTCGACTAATAACAGACAAATAGATGTGATTAAGCAGTGCACCACATGGTAGCCTCCTCTCTGATGTAATGTTGGATCACGCGGCGCCGCTGCCGCTTTGGAGCAGTGGTTGCGGCTCTTGCCACGTGAAAGATTCACCGCGGGGAGAAAGAGGCCAAGATTTGGCAATCGGCGCGGCGTGCAGGTGAAAAGGGCGACGGTTCACGTGCACTGCACTGCACTGCCCACACGAGACGAGGGGGAGCACCAATCTCCACGCCGCAGGACGACAAGCATGGTCTGGTCCTGTCCCATCGCTCGTTGGCTGCTAGAAGCTCCTCTCCTTGAGGGGATCCCGGCGATCCGTCTCGAGCCTTGTGGCTCAACGCTGCGCACAGGCGCAGGCAGAGTACGGTCGGATGGACCCATCATGGCATCATCATGGCACAGTGATAGTAACTGACGGCGACTCTCAAAAATAAAGTCAAGCAAGCGCATTGTGGCGCTCACTCAGTGCTAGGGTCCTCCACAATGTGTGCTCAAAATGATGCCTAAATACTCTTTCTACATTTTAAGCATCATTTTTGTTTACACTGCAGCTACCATGCCAGCGCTTGAAAATTTCTTAGCGATGCAAGTTGAAACTTTGGTACCCAATCAATAAGAAATGCCTTCTTACAGTCCACGAGAGCTCAACTGCTCCTGGATAGCTCAAATGCCTTGTTACCTGGTGGCAGAACAAATGAAGCAAGGGCAATAGTAGTTTATTATTTCATATATGGTCCCATGCTCCTAGATAGCTTCGGTGGCAACTTTGACACATACTGCAGCAGATAGAGGCTCATTTTTTTTTACCATTGGACTCACATTTTTTTTTACTTCACTATCACATTGCGGAGAACCTAATAAGAGTGATTTCCATCGCTACGAGCTGTGGCTAATTTCCTTTAACACTGACCGTGAAAGATTTATAGCAGCCTCCATAGAGGAAGATTCTTTTTTTTTTTTGGAAGATCATGAACCTTGCGGTTCAGCATATATTAATAAGAAGAAGAGAATTGAACCTGTTTATAAGTAAACCGGGCCCGAAAACCGCATAACAAAAACTGCAAACCTACCACTACAACACCTACGACTAGCAACACCGACCGGTTGGATTGGAACATCAACCGGAACTCACTCGACTTTGGCTAGTCGGATTGAGACATCGACAAAGCTACCACAACTTACATAGAGGAAGATTCTTGAAAGCACCCCCGCTTTTGCAACCAGGTAGAACCACACTCTCTAATTAGCCTTTGGTTTACAGTTTGGAACTTGCAGGCCTTTGTTATTGGGCCCATATGTTACTAAGCTAGTGCCTCTACAGTTACTACCTAGTAGGAAACTTCATCCCTATCCAGTCTCCTCCCAAATTGCCTGGGCGAACATCGACATCCCTGTCCCAAAGCCACCGCCACCACCAGCAGCGCATCCAAGTTTGTGAGGCACGCTGGGCCAACTTATCAGTGCCACGTACAGCAGAGAAAGACGAGGACAAAAACAGAGCAAACAAGAAGGGAACAGTCCTCCCCCCTATATAAAAGCGCTAGATACAGCACCATGGCATCATCCTCCATCTTCCTCCACTCTCTTCTCCACCGCCTCCATCGACGCCAGCACGCCCAGCTTCCCTCGGTTCTGAAACGCCGCCGCAGCAAGCTTTCTTCCTCCCCGTCGGCGTTAGCCGGCCGACCCATCGCCGCCGAGCCTCATTTTTCTCCTTTCGTGGTGAGCAGAGCTGGCAAGCACATCGACCTGTGCCCTGCAGCTAGCTTCATTATTGCCAGGCGTCTGAGTAAGGGTTGAGAGATTGAATGAGCTCTATGTTTTCATCTGAAACAGGTAAGCAGGGTGATCCAAGTGAAGCTCTGGAGGGAGCAGAGAATGAGTTGAGCATCGCGGCAGAGCGGCGGTGAGTTCAATGGAACAGACTGCACACAGTATACATGTGTCAACTTCGAATTTTATAGTTTTTAGTTAGAGCAGCTATGTTTCCCGGTCGTTTTCTGTTACATTATTGCTTGCGTATGAGCAACTAGCTAGTCCTTAGTAAAGATGCCGTCGCTGTGATACAAATAAAGTTGGATACAGAGGTCTTACTAGGATGAAACTAAACATATATACATAATTGATAGTAGCCCGGAAATGATGAAAAATATGTAGCAATTGCTACGAAACATGTCCATATCAACAAAAAAAAAGGAGCTTCGCAGCGTTAAGGATAGGTTAGTATAGATGATGATTCAATAGTTAGTGACGTAGTACGTTTTAGATAGAGTAGCCATTCTGAAATATGGGTAGCAGAGAAGCCAGCGACAGTAGCGAGGGAGGACTTGATTCCTCTTGCACGCCGATTGCACCCCCATTCGCAGCGCAACAGACACAGCACATCTTCTTCATACTGAAACATGGAGCTGAAACCAAATCCAATCACGGGTACGGTGAATTATTTCACCTTACAATACCGACTACACAAAGGCCAGGGGGGACCCCTGTCCCACTACCACACCCATGAATCCATGATACCACACAAATGGCTAGGGACCTTTACAAAATCATGTATCCAAGCATGTGGACAGGTCAGAAAAAGGAAGAGGTCATGTGGCCAATGGACTCCTGTACGCAGTACGGCTGTACTGCGCTCGTGAATGGTTGCCAGCAGCTTGCACGTCCACTACCCGGAGGTCACTCGCTCCAAAGTTTTTCATCCGGGTGTGGCAATGCTTAGCTGATATATACTATGTGCCATAGCCAGGCTCATCTGCATTTGTGCCACATCTAGTGAATGTTTTTCGATGCTGCAGTTAGTCTCCTAGACATACTGGGCGTGGATAAAAAGAAATGAAGGCGACCTGTTTGGTTGGTGATGGTTATGTCAAAAGAGTAGAAGACAAGTACTAGCAAACAAATAGAATCAAGGTTCTTGATTCAAACACAAACACTTTGCCGCTCAATTATATTTTTGGTTGAACACCTCTTTATAATTAGGTGGAAAGTAACATTCACCATCACTTTTAGGAAGACGGGTGGAAAGCTTTGATGTGTGTGAGTTAGCCCACAGCCTAGAGGATAGCGTAGCAGCCATGTGCTGCTAGGCTCTCATTTTGGTCTCTTGTTACTGGCTCTCGACTTCTCGCCTCATGGGTTCACTTTGCTTGATTTTGTCTCAGTTTCTGACTCCATCCTGCTTCAATGTGACAGGGCAACTCTTTCCATCGATGTGTTCTACTGCTCTTTGTCACAATCTGCTGAATGTTCTACTGCTCTTTGACAATATCTGTTGATTTCAGCATCCCATGGAGATATTACTCGCACTGGATTATGTGCGCTTATCAGCATTCGCTATTTTGCTGGTTTGGGTCATTGGAAAAATTGTCAAACTGAAGAACAGACAACATGAGACAGGAAGTGGTGTCATGGTTTCACTAGAAAGGAAGGGAGTGACCCCACTCCCATCACACATAATTGCAGTCTGCAATGCCTCAGTCACGTCAATATATATTGGCTTTGCTGCACTTGGAGTTTGGCAGGACCAAACTATCTCCTTGGGCTTGATCGTTTCATCACTGTCATGGCTTCTGGTGACTCTGTTCTCACTCTACTGCAAACACAAAGGAGCAGGAGTCGTATCAAACTGGCCTGCAGTTCTTGTTTCTTGGTGGCTCTTCAGCTCCCTGTTAGAATCCCTCCTCACTTCATTGCATTTGCTACACCTAATCAACTCTTCACCTGTTGTAAATTTCACTTCACTACCGTTCTGCGCTATCATATGTCTGTGTCTAGTTGCAACAGCCATGAGAACTTTTAAAACAAACCATGAAGAACTGAAACAATCGCTTATCAGAGAAGATAGTGGAGACAGCAGCAGGGACAGGTTATCCAGCTCTGGGTGGTGGAGTCAGCTTACATTCCAGTGGTTGAACCTGGTCTTTGAGAAGGGACACAAGGTGCGACTTGAGCTTGAACACCTCCCATCCGTTCCTCAGTCAGAGACAGCAGAGCAGTCGTATGCATTGCTTCAAGAAACACTGCACAAGCAGAAACCAGAGCCGATGTCTCTACAAAGGGCCATCATTTGTGCTGTTTGGACACCTTTGGTCATCAATGCAGTTTTTGCAGGTAATCATCATGAGTTCTCAACGAAATTTATCAGAACAGTGCTGCTCTTTTTTCCCTACAGTTTACTAATACAGTGCATGGCTTTAATTACCAGGGCTTAACACTTTAGCTTCTTATATGGGACCATTCTTGATCACTTACTTAGTGGAGCTGCTCTCTGGCAAGAACCCTAACAGAGGCCATGGACATGGATACATACTTGCAAGCCTCTTCTTGATATCAAAGACAGTAGAGTCACTGTCACAGCGACAGTGGTACTTTGGCGCTCGTAGAATTGGATTTCGGGTGCGTGCAGCGCTGATGGTGTCCATCTACAAGAAATCCCTGCTGATAAAGAATTCAACTACAGGGACAGGAAAAATTGTGAACTTCCTTGATGTCGATATAGAGAAGATTGGTGAGTTTTTCTGGTACATCCATGGAATTTGGTTGCTGCCCTTGCAAGTCTCACTGGCACTTGTCATCCTGTACAATAGTCTTGGGATGGCGGCTTCAGTCTCTGCACTTATTACAACAGTGTTGGTGATGGTGAGCAACACACCACTGGCAAAGTCACAGAAGAACCTCAACGTGAAGATCATGGAGGCGAAGGACTCACGGATTAAGGCCACAGCTGAGGCACTGAAAAGCATGAGGATTTTGAAGCTGCATGCATGGGAGACAGCCTACTTGGACAAGCTTCTGAAGCTTAGGGATGTGGAGAGGGCGTGGCTCAGAAGGTATCTGTATACGTGCTCAGCAATAGCCTTCCTCTTCTGGGCATCACCAATGTTGGTCTCAGTTGTCACCTTTGGCATCTGCATTCTTGTAGATGTTCCATTGTCAGCAGGAACTATACTATCAGCTCTTGCTACTTTCAGAATCCTCCAAGATCCCATCCACAACCTTCCAGAGCTAGTGTCAATGGCCACGCAAACCAAGGTGTCCTTAGATAGAATCGAAGAGTTCATCAAAGAAGACCAACAAGGGAAGCCAAATAGTTATGGCAATAGAAGTAGCACAGAGAAGCAGTCTGTGGCTGGCATTGTGGAGATTGAAGCAGGACAATACAGTTGGGAAGCCACTGACAGCATCTTGAAGAAGACAAAGTTCACTCTGAAGATCGATAGCAAGATGGACATCATGAATGGTCAAAAGGTTGCAGTGTGTGGGTCAGTTGGCTCAGGAAAATCAAGCCTCCTTTGTGCCATCATGGGTGAGATTCCAAGGGTCAGCGGTACACAAACAACGGTTGTTGGATCAAAGGCATATGTCCCACAAAGTGCATGGATTCAAACCGGGACAGTTCAGGACAATGTGCTTTTTGGGAAGGCCATGGACAAGGCTCAATACAATGAAGTGTTACAAGCGTGTGCTTTGGATAAAGATGTTGAATTATGGGCTAATGGAGACATGACTGTGGTAGGGGAAAGAGGCATGAACCTGAGTGGAGGCCAGAAGCAGAGGATTCAGCTCGCCAGAGCATTGTACAGTGATGCTGATGTTTACCTCTTGGATGATCCCTTCAGTGCTGTTGACGCACACACTGGAGCACACCTTTTCAAGGTACAGTGCAGACAGGTATTCTGCAACAATGTATCCACTTGTAATTTTTTTTAAAAAATGGATGCCCCAATGCATGAATTTTGTAGGACTAACATGTGAAGCAAATCGTAACAAAAGCAAAAATATGCATATTCTGTCTGTTGGGGACTTCCTGACTTATGTATATAATGTATCTGGTTTTAAGAACCAAACATAATCTTCAAATAATTTTTTTTACCAAGAAAATTTAATAATAATATCATGTTATATATATGCAGGAATGCTTAATGCGACAGATGTCCTCAAAGACAGTCATATATGTAACTCACCAGCTAGAGTTTCTGCGAGACGCGGATCTTGTTTTGGTAAGAAAGCTATCTTCTTAACCCTGAGAAATGATATAGAAGAATCAAATTTCAGTGGAACTTTCTTTACTAGTAATGAAAAGGTACAATGCAACAAAGAAACTGCCTATTGCTCATAAAACTGATATTAAGTCAAACACGCACATCTATAATTACTAAGAGAATTCATTATGTAATTTCACTTAACTTCCATATTGCTTAGGGTCTTTCTTTGGGCCTGAGGCCCTATGCCTGTACATATCCTTTTTTTTCATATATTTATAGAAAAATCCATTAGGGGCCTCACCTGCTGTTTCAGTCAAAAAAAAAACTTAGAACAGGCACATACAATTATATAGATGCTAATGACTCATTAACTACAGGTCATGAAAGACGGAAGAATTGTTCAATCAGGAAAATATGATGATTTAATAGCAGACAAAGATGGTGAGCTCTCAAAGCAAATGGATGCGCATAACAAGTCCCTTAGCCAGGTCACCCCTGCACAAGTTCACAGCTTGGCTAGAAACAGAAAATACAAGAACAAGCAAAAGGAGCTCACAGAGATAGAGCCGGATCACAATGTGCTAGGAAGGGAAAGTGAGGAAGAGCGCGAATCTGGACGGGTCAAATGGGGTATCTACCGCAAGTTTGTTACCTCAGCCTATAGGGGAGCTCTCATTCCAGTGATTCTTGCTTGCCAAGTACTTTTCCAGACGCTGCAGATATGTAGCAACTACTGGATTGCATGGGCATCAGAGAGTCGAGAACAAGTAAGCAGAGAGAAGATGATTGGTATTTTCGTGCTATTATCTGCAGGAAGCTCGGCATTTATATTGGGGAGAGCTTTTGTCCTATCAGCAATTGCAATTGAAACTGCTCAGCAGCTCTTCTTAGGCATGATTAAAAATATATTCCGAGCACCAATTAATTTCTTTGATTCCACTCCATCAAGTCGAATCCTAAATAGAGTGAGCACCTGCAAACTACCTCTTGGATGTAACATCATAACAATTACTCTCCTTCCAGTTAGTCCTTACAGTTCAGCCTTTCTATTTTTCAGGTTTCAACAGATCAAAGCACACTAGACATGGACTTGATGCCGAGGTGCAGGGCTTGATGCCACCGGACCCGATGGCGATGAGATAGAGCCCCAGGTACACCGCAGCACGATGACTGCTGCTGCTGCTGAAGGACGAATCCATTAGCAGTGGAAGCCATGCCGAAAGGGTGAGGGCGATCATCCCCTGAAACAAAAGCAGAATTGTTCAGAGATGTTGACGGAGGATGCTGGCAGGATAGATCTGCAACTTTGCTAACTTACAACGGCCTGGATCGAGATGAAAATCACTACTGTCCTGTATCTTCCCCAGTATGTGTCGGCCAGGAAAGCTCCGAGGAGCGGCGTGAAGAAGCAGCTGCCGAGCCAAGTGGACACGTTCGCGGCAGCGTCGACATTGCTTTCGTGAAGCACGCTCGTGAGATAGGTGACCAAGTTCTTCTGTATCCCAGAGAAGGCCAGGCTTTCACCGATTTCGGCACCTGATGAGCGCTCATGATTCAAATGACTAGGTTAAATTTGTGTGTTGAAAGAGAAACATGTATTATGGTTGGTCTACAATGGACATAATTCTTTGTTATAAACTTGTGACAAAGGAACTTTTTCGGCAGTACCTAAAATCAAATAGCATGCTCTCCAGTTCCCCGTGCTCCGCTTCAGAGCCGGCTTCTTGTTGATATCAACTGTTCCGTCGCTAGTGTATTCTGGACCTTCATACTGAATGATAATACCAAGAGCAAAGCTGATGACTCTAATTTAATTGCATATATTCTTGCTTCTAACTGCTAAGAGAATAAATTCTGTGTTTCCAAGAAAAGGTGAGATTTATCTTTCTGATAGACCAAAGTTACTGTACTTTTGTTCTGTCTTTATGAGAAAGGAAATATTAGGCAACTACTACTTAACAAGATTACCATGAAAGCATGATAAGGTAAGAGAATTCACCTGTGGACGCAGGTGGTGAATCAATGGCGTCTCCTCATCTGCTGAGTCCATGGTTGCTGATGGGCTTCCGGCACTGTTGATGAAAGAATCTAGAGGACCCGATATGGTCACTCTGCTGCCGGCCAAATTAAACATCGACATGAGAACAGGACAAGAAGATGAGTAAACATTTTATTCTAAATAATTTTCACATTGATAATTCTCACACACACACAGTATGTGGTTGTCGCCTGCTTGATATAATCTTAATTGACCACATGGGACTTTTTCGAACATAAAACTCTTTTTCTTGTAAGCAATGGCATCTGGCCACCTGATGAGCAATGAAGGGGCGATTCCTAGATCTGTAGGTAAATTTAGTGAGAAAGCCAACTTGAATTATTCCTGCTTTCATTTTCTGTTAGGTAAGACCCTGCCCATTTCATGACGATGTGCAAATTGTTCTACCTGTCGAAGAGTTCCCCAGTATGCCGATGCTTCCTAGCTAATTCTCTCTGCAACTGGGTATATGTTCGAATGAACCAAAGATTCCAAAACAGAATTTGAACTGTAAGAATTATTTTGGCCCATCGCCCAGTCGGAGGACACGGGCGACCTTGCTAATATTATGAATAGATACTGAGCCCTTGTGCTGATTAGAAGAGCAAGGATGAGAAATTCAGAGAGAGAGAGAGAGGGAGAGAGAGAGAGAGGTTACCTTGAGCAAGGTATATTTGGAGGACCATGGTGGTGGTCTGGTGGATGGAGCGGAGGACAAGGCTCTCCAGTAGCCTAAGACGAAGGAAGTGGCTGGAGCTAGTAGAATGCTTTTTTGGAGAGTGGAGTCGGAGAGGAATCGCATCTTATTTCATTAATTAAGTATTCAATTTGCAGTTTGGATGTGTCCTCACACCAAACCAACAACACCGGCCGGCGAGTCTTTCTTTCAGTTTAATTGAGAGTGTGCAATGGAGCCACAATGATCGGCTCCTAAAAAGTAGTGAAGTGGGGTCAACGTGATGATGCGGAGTCAGGTCAATTATAGGCCGTGTTTGGTTGATGTGTGAAAAAGTTTTGATGGAAACTTTTTGGTACTTTGACCAACAATTAAGAGTATTAAATAAAGTCTAATTACAAAATTACCTCCACAACTATGGTACTGTAGCAGTTACTCTAACTGATGAGGCCTTTGACCGTACGATTAGTGAATAATTGAGCGCGGTCACTGTAGCATCACTGTAGCCAATCATGATGAAACTTGAGTCATTAGATTCGTCTCGAAAAGTTACACTCATCCCTGAAAAGGTTTTGCAAATAGATTTCATTTAGTACTCCATGCGGACATTTGTTTTTTTTTTGAAATTGTGATGTGACTTGTAACCAAACATGGCCATAACTATGGAAAAAAGTACACGATCATGTGACCTATGTCTTATTGATGTCCATTTAGTTCACTATACTCCAAAAGTAGCAACATTATAACAGGATTTGGTACTCAATATATAATAAATTGATATAATTAATTTGTATTATCTATTCAATGGAACAAAAAAGCAGATTATCTTTACAACAAGTGTGAACAGGACTTATATGGAAAAGGCTTGATGAGCTCTCACTTATTTTAATTTTTTCATTAAAAAACTTGTTAGTGAGTAAAGCATGATTTTATATCAAATTCTTATAAGAAACACTAAGCTCCTCATGAGTCAATTTTAATTTCTCATATGAATAATTTATAATATGAAGTAGAAGAACAACTCATGATATGAAGTACAAGCATTTGTTGTTCACATGTGTCTTTGAGAAAAAGAGTTTTTTTCCAATTTAGATGTTTTAGCTAACTCTTTCTCAAATAATTTGATCATGCTAGCAAATCTACTCAAGAGCTCATCATATGTATCAAGATCAATCACATTATAGTTTAATATCTTTGTGTCATCTTGTGACATGAAACAATATAGTGATGAAGATGAGCCTATAGTAGCAATATCATCCATACGTGAACCAATTTGATCGTCAAGTGAGGTTGGAGTAGATTCATCATTTACAGCACTTAAATCATTACCATCTTCGGAGGCCGCCCCATATTTCTCATTTGAAATAACTCCAAACTTCATGAGCAGTTTTCATGTCCTTAATCTCACCAAATATGCAATCATGCAAAGATCTAAACATGATGTTAGTAGCTTAGATGTCTAGATCTAGGCATTTTTTTACTTGAGTTAGATTTTTTTTATTCAACACATGAGAAAAATCTACATTTACCACCCACCACATTTGAGGGCAAATAAACTTAAAATTGCATACCACCTAATTTTTTCACCGTGCAAAGTGAGTTGCATAAAAAATGTGTGGACACTCAACTTCTAGCCCATAAGTCGCCATCCTCTCGGATCGGTTAAGACCACAAATAAGAGACCTAAACTCAGATACCACTTGTAGAGTTGAGATGGCAGACTAGAGGGAGGGTGAAAAGTCCTTTTCTAAAACTTAAAACGTTGCCGGCTAACCGAAATAAATGTGACATTAAACTAATCAGTCTAGCCAAGACTACACCTCTTAATCTAAAACTTGCACCTTACAAAAAGATTCTAATTGAGTAACTAAGATATCGGTCTAGGTAGAGCTCACCCACACAAATCTACTTTGCAAGGTCACACAAGACTATGCAACTAGAACTCAAACAACCGGAAAGCCCCTGCACATACTAGTATGCAAAGGACACAAAAACTAAGCACAATTAGTAGTTCTCAAGAGTGCACAAGCCAAATTAGAGAGATCAAATTACTTAGCTACACAAACTAAGCAAAGTGACTAACAAGACTACTAGGGAGTTACTTTTAAGCTACACAAGCAAGGAAGAAAACTAGCAAGCTACACTAGTTAACTAATTACAAGAGCAACTACACAAACACAAAATATGAGTAAGTAAAAACAAACTTATGTATCGGGGATGCAAACCAACGGTAAGACAAATTTTGACATGACGATTTTATCCCGAAGTTTACTTGATTGCCACCAAGCTAGTCCCCATTGAGATAAATTTCAAGGTTGCCGCCGATCCTCTTGCTAGTGGTGAATCTCAAGTCATTCTCTCCTACATGGAGTGCTCACACCGAGCTCTAGCACATAATCCGGCCGGACCACTTCTTACTCTTCGAGTCTTGCTCAACTAGAGTTGCTCTTGCTCCCGCGAGATGAGCACAATACCCCTCACAATCATGCCCTCGGAGCCTTGCACAATCTTCTTGCAAACTTCACAGAGACACCACCACCACCGAGCCGTCTAGGAGGTGTCAACCTCCAAGAGCAACAAGCACTACGAGCTTGCAACTCGATCACCTAGTGTAAAACTCTTGCAATTTCTCAATGCAACGCACTAGAATCGCTCTCTCACTTAGTGGACAGGATTTGCTCTAATCACAAATGAGTTGGAAGGCTCTCAAGCACTCTCACACAAGGACACCAAGTTCCCAAGGTGCTCAACACACGAAAAGGTCGGCCGCCACCTCTATTTCTAGAGGAAGACCCCAAACTAGCCGTTACACTCAAATTCCATAAAAACAGAGCTTTCACAGACTACCCGCCTCAGAGAAACCGGACTGTCCGCAATTCAAACCCAAGGGCTAGAACTACAATTATTGCGTGTCAGAGTCGACCGTTAGAGCCCCGGGCGGACCATCTGCCACCTAGGGACGGACAGTCCGCTGTTCAAAACCCTGAACGCCCAGAAACAAAAATATTTCTGACTAAAACTGGAAGTGACTTGCAGATCGTCCGCTCTCAAGGGACGGACCGTCCGCCATACAACTTGGGACGTCACCCAAAGTCCAGAACGGTTCTGTTCGTGTTCAAACCAGAAACCGACAGACCGTCCGCCCCCCAGTAGCGGACGGTGCGCTGGTCTATTTCCAGCAAAACTGACCATCAGCAAAACGCTCACAATTTTTAACCCCATCAACCAAATTAGGTGATCTTGGACTCTATGAAAAGCTTGTTTAGAGGACTACACAACCCAATTGAATAAAGAATTCAAAACACAATGGATCAACCTAGAATTCCATTCTAAGATCCAACCCATAGTTAGAAGCACAACAAACCCCCCCTTTTTTGCAAAGCATGCCAACTCCAAATGATCTTCCATAGATGATCAATACCTTTCAGTCTTAGTTAGCATTTTCAAAACATTTTTGTAATATTTTTAATGCTGCTCGATCCTAGCAACGTATGCAAAGTTAGATCGCTCAAATGACACTAGATGATCGATATGAAACAAGTTTCCCCATCTTGATAGTACGACCATCTATCCTAAATTCGGTCATAAATTTCTCTACATACCAACGACTGGTGAAATGAAATGCCCTATAAGTCATACATTTGCTTTGCACATTCCATTTCATCTTCTCAAATGTTGATGCTACACAAGCACCAACCACCATCAAGCATTTTGATAATCATCATGAGTCAACTCTTGACTTGATCTTCCTTGAATGATATGATCCATTTCATATCATCACGTAACTTTATTGGTTTATCAATCTAAACATAACTTGCTTTTCACCATTGCTTTGGTCCATCAGCGCCAAGTCTTTACTCAAGCTTCCCCGTCACAAGCAGTTTGTCGCTTCAATGCCTCCAAGTTGCCATTCACACTTGCAACTGGTCCATCGACGCAAAGTCTTGTCTTGATCTTCTCCATCTAACCATAAGTCTCCATGTCATGTCTCATATGCAATGAGTTCTTTCATCACACTATATGAGCATAGCATCAACATTAAATTATTTCTCCATAATAGCACATGTTGCTCATACTAGTGTTTTTATGTGGACTAATCACTCATGTATCTCAATCTCAACATAAATATTTATTAATCCATCTAAATTGTCACTCAATTTCAAAATCAAAATAAGGGCCTTTCACGGTCGCGTGGCCTCGCCGCTCCGCCTCATCCAGCATCAACAAGCCTCCTTCTCCGAGCTGTTGCATCACGCCGCTGGGCCGAATAGCCCTACCGGCGACCTCTCCACCGCGGCGCCGCCACGTCGGGACCTCCCATGCGCTGTGGCCGCAACTCCACCTCAGCCTTACATTGCATCGTCGACTCGTCCGTTCCACCGTGGGGCCCACTCCACGTGAGAACATGTGCTATCAGCCCTCATCAGCCGTAGCGAGAGCGCGTTCTTTCTCCTCTTCTCTCTTTCCTACGTGTTATCCTTATAGTAAGTTTAACGGCACCATTAAAGCTGCCCTAACAAAAACCAGCGCCCTCGACCCCGCTCTAGGACCAATCAAATCGCAGTAACGGGAGTGATCTCCAACAGCGCCCCTAGAGGCGGCTCCACCTATCACCCACAATTGACGAAGTGAAACACGTGAAGGGCCTAATTTAATGCGCGACCTAGGTGAGTTGAAGTTGGGCCCGGCCCATCTCATATGGCCATTTCTCTCCTGGCCTTTCTATCCCCAGCTCACCCATCACGACCTGGACACACGCCGTATCTCCCCATTCCCACCGGCAACCGGGCATCGTCGTCGCCGCCTGCGCCGCCGCCCGCGGCCACCATGTGGAGGGGCGGCGCCATCGCCGCCTCCGCCGCGAGGGCTCTCCGCTCGCGCCTCATCCCCGACCCCATCCACCACCCAGCCACGTCGCTCACTCCTATCGCCTCGGCGCGTGCCTCCTCCTCCGCACCCTCCGCCGCCGCAGCGAACAACGTCGTTGAAGAAGCGGCGGCGGCGGCCGTATCAGTCTCCCAGCAGGCGGGATCCGTTTCCAACGCGCTACATCACTACGGGAGGTGCTACTGGGAGCTCTCCAAAGCTCGCCTCAGGTGCGCGATTTGCTTTTCCTGTTCCCCATGGATCTATTGTAATGTTTTTTGGAAATAGCATCCGAAATAAATTGAGAACACACGCCTTCGTTTCATGTAACTAGAGTTGTCACTGGGCATAGTGGTGCCTTAAATAGGTTTTGTTGCCCTCGATGCAATTTGGTTGTACCAGTTCTACAACTCCTTTTGTTGAGCAGACCTGGTCCGATGCCCTATGCAACTGTAGAAGATTAAGGATCACAAGTTCGGCAATGTGACTTTCGATTTTGTTCCTTGGGAATGTTACCTTGGTGCTTCAAATCCAATCATATTCATATTAGAGTAAGGGTATATATGCTTTGGTACTTATGTTGGATTCTAAGAAAATGTAGAACCTTGAATTTTGTATGCACTTTTTTTGAATTAACATTGATCTTTGACATGTCTTGCACAGTTTTGGTTTATACAATTGAGCAAAACCTTATATGTATTCATGCATATGCCATGTAGAATCCATACAGTAAGTTTACACAACTAGTTTCTAAGTGAGAATTCTGCTGCGACCTGTGGGTGATGCTGGCTATTCAAACTTAACTATTGTGATGCCTTTCCCCGAAGCATATCAGGCTTTAACGTATTCTAAGTATGTGGAACTTCAGGAAAAAAGACACTTCTTACATTTGTGGTAGACATTCCTTCCATTTTTAATTGTACGTGAGCAAGATGCTAAATTTAATTTCTGCCTATTAGCATGCAGATTGCACTACCTAACCTCTGCCTCTGCTATGTTTGAATCTTGAATCTTGAATCTTGAAATGAATAATGAAACCTTCTGTAACATTGTTTCTCTGGATCTGGCCACTACTGTTAGAACATTAGACACTCTTCTCTGGTTATAGTGTATAAATGGGATTGAGACAGTGGTTCAAAATTCAATCGCAGCAGACTTGTCTTTGTCCATGTTTTGAACTAGCTAGCTATCATGTTTGATTATATAAGTTGGATTAGGACTGCAAATTAAAACTCAATGAAAGCGCAACTGTGATAGTCCATGTTCTGTCCAGACCTTTATGCATAACTAGCCTCATTTTGGTGTTTTTCTAAGAAATATGGTCATTCACAATTTTTTCCTGGAAACTTTGAGGATTTGCCATTTCATGGGACATTGAAGTCCTTGGGACATTAACATACAATTGGATTTTCAATTTTAACTTGCTATGAACTGGGTATCAAAATTTTCAGTTTACCACCTTTTTTCTTGTGAAAGAATTGTTGGTTCACCTAATATCTGTACATAGTGTATCTGTATGTAGTCATGGTTCTTAAGGTGTTCAGGTGACATGTGGCGACCCGCACCCTCAAAATGCCTAGCCGACACCATAGACATATCCCAAATATACTATGACAGAAGAATTTAGTAGCACATGCATGAGTATTGCATAAGGCAAAAGCTGATGCATAATTCTGAAATCTCTCAACTCTCAGCTCTCAGTTTCAATCATCAAACTCATCTTCATCTTCATCTTGCTCTCCATCCTCCTCAGCATTATTGTTGGCATCCAAGTATTCTGCCATCTTTTTCCTTACCTCAGTGCCAACCATTGAACATAGAAGCACATCTCCATTTCCACCAGTTAGATGTTTCTTAAACCTTTTAATTCCTCCTGCAATCCTCTTGTTGCACAGCTTACATGTCACCTTATCTTGCTTCATAAGGTCTTCCGAATAGCCACGCTCCCAGTCTGGATATTTCGAGTTTGCTGGTCTTTGATTCTTTGTTTTGGATCAATCTTGGGGTCATACTCGCCTGCCACAGAAAGATGCTCTCTCCATTGTGGCCTTGTGGCTGCAGTGTGCAAAGAACAAGAGCACATGGTTTTATAATTGCTGAGCAGGGCACAGCCAAGCACAAGGAGAAGAGTAGAGCAGAGAAAGCAGGAGACGAGAGGGAAGATGGCAGATAGCAGAGGTAATTTGGCTGATCCAAGCACAAGACCGGGAAATGAATAGGTGAATAGTTACCTAGGAAGCAGAGGGAACGGGGGTGACACAAATGTTGTTGGAGACCGAAGACTAGAGGCATGTGTCGCATGTTGTGGACCGGTGGGGCCACGCAGGACTGCGACCAGCGGAGAGGCAGGTTCGAATGGGATTGAGGAACGGAGTAGATGTACCGGGTCACAGTCGTAGATTGACGGAGACGTGGGGCGTCGTGTCATGTATGTGGATAGGCGGAGATGGGCGGGATCATTGAGGATCCGCTGCCGTGAGTTCCAGGTTCCATCCCGCCTCCTCTTCTTCCCTTTCTCTTCTCTGCTTCTCCCTCCCTCCCTCCCTCCCCCTATTGTGCCTAGATTGGCCAGGTATACTTGCATGTCGTGTTCGATTTCGTGGCCCCGTGTCGATTTCCCTCCCACCTGCCCCTCAATTTCACTTCTGTGCTCCGTACCGTGATTTCCCATGTGACACTCGTGTGTGGCGGCGGCCTCATCCTCCAGGACACCCAGAGAACACGGGGACGCCTTCCACCTGAGGCGGACGCCATAGACCATCCTGGCTAGGCAACAGGGATGCCTTGGACCCCAGCGCGCCCCGACACCTAGTGGTCGCCTAGGCGATGCCTTAAGAACCATGGTAGTACTGTAGTACCTCACTTATAATAGGTTTAGACAATCTTGTGATTCTGAATTCAATTTAGTTGTTCATGTGGGATTACTTATAGCTGATGACTGAAGTAGAAATTTCTCCTTTCCTTGCACTTCTTTTATCTAATAACCCATCCAAAATTTTATGGTATTTAGTGCTCTTGTTGTGGCAACTTCTGGGGCTGGCTATGTGCTTGGTAGTGGCAATGTCGTGGACATTGCTGGACTTTGTTGCACTTGCGCTGGTACAATGATGGTTGCGGCATCTGCAAATACCCTCAACCAGGTACATGTTTCTTACATTTTGGCATTGTAAAACAATATTGATTGCATTAGGATTTATTTAAATCTTTATTTGTTCATGATCCTGCAGCAAATATTAGATTTATTAATGTATCCTCTTTCCCACACATTTACACCATATGAATAGCTCTGCTTAATATTGTTGTTAGTGTCTAGAGAGTGGAGAGAGTGAACTTTTTGTAGTTGCTTTAACTGCCAGCACAACTCAGGATTCTCTCTAATCATTCACACCTACTTTCAGGTGTTCGAGATAAAAAATGATGCTAAAATGAAAAGGACAATGCGGCGGCCCCTGCCATCAGGTCGCATTAGTCCTGCACATGCTGCCATGTGGGCTACGAGCGTTGGAGCTGCAGGAACAGCTTTATTGGCCTGGAAGGTTCTTGCTTTCTCTTAGCATTTTATACATGCAAATGTGTACTTTCTTTCGAAAATGCTCAGCTGCATAAGTTGATAGAAAGCTGACACTTGAACTAAACATGCAAAATTTGGCAAGGTTTGTGCAGGCTAATGGCTTGGCAGCTGGGCTTGCAGCTTCTAATCTTGTTCTGTACGCATTTGTATATACCCCACTGAAGCAAATACACCCAGTTAATACATGGGTAGGAGCAGTTGTTGGTGCTATCCCACCACTTCTGGGGTATGTTACGTACTGAACCTGTTTGCTGGTATTCTCAAGTACAGTTTAAATATCTATTTATATTAATGCCACTGAATATATTTTCTGCATCGAAGAAGCATGTATAATTCACTGTACTTGGTCAAGGAAAGGTTCTTTCTGTAGGCGGTTAAATTTTGAACTTGAAACTAACTTGTAACTGGATGAGACACGACCCCTAATAGCTGAACTAGTTTCTCTGGAGTGCTTGGAGCCTTGGGTTATGGGCTGGGCTGCACAGAGGTAGAGTGAAATTAAGAGCTGCATTTGATATTATGCTCTCTTGAGAATCAATTATCTCTTATTTGACAAGCTGCATATTGTGGCTGCATTAAGTTCGATATCCCAAGTGATAATGACTGTAAAAAGGTCTGTACAAAACTGTGATCTTGATCACTCTTTGGATCAATAGTGATCAATATCCACCCCTCCATGATGCCTTGCACTCTACATTAGATCTTGTAGAAGGTCTGTGGAAAACTTCTAGTGTGTAACATTGGCCAATTCTTGCTATAGAGTATTTTGCCGATATATATTTTTGTGCTCCTATTTTATCTGTTGAATGTGTTAATAAAGCTATCTACATCTTTTACAAGATGTGATCATTTACTGTGTCTTCCTCTGTACAGATGGGCAGCAGCTTCTACTGAATTGTCACTAAATGCTATGGTTCTCCCTGCTGCATTGTACTATTGGCAAATACCCCATTTTATGGCGCTTGCATACTTATGTCGCGATGATTACCTTGCTGGAGGGTAATTCACTTGTCTCTGTTCATTACTAGCAGATTTATCTGTGAAGAGTCTCTAGTTTAGATGAAAACTCTGGTCACTATTTGTTCCATGCATGTAACTGTCTGCTTGATGCAGGTACCGTATGTTTTCTTTTGCTGACCCTTCTGGTAAAAAAACTGCGTGGGTATCGCTCAGAAATTGCCTGTACATGTTACCTTTGGGATTGTTTGCATACAACTGTGAGTATTAATCATATTAATTTTCTAGTTTTAATTGCAATTTTAGATCTTATATATGAGACTAATGCAGGGGGCCTCTCATCTGAGTGGTTCGGTCTTGAAGCATCACTACTAACGATGGGCCTTACCATTGGAGCTCTATCGTTTGTGTTGGAACCAAGCCCGAAAACTGCAAGGAGAATGTTCTATGGAAGCCTGCTGTATCTCCCTGCTTTCATGGCTGGACTTCTATTACATCGGCTGCCTAATGAACAAAAGGTGCACAATCTGACTGAGAAAAGTGAACTGGATGGAGTTCTTTACGGGGCTGATCTGCAGGATGACCAAAGAGCGAGACAGAAGTACGAAGACAGGAAACCTTCTCGTGGGCAATCACGCCCTCCAGTTGCTTATGCTTCTGTGGCTCCATTCCCTTTCTTACCAGTACCCATATACGAGTCATGAAAACCTTCTCCCGTTCTTCCTGCATCAGTGGGCTGCCGGAGCAATATGTTCATGCACTTTTGGTTTCATACATGAATTTTTTGCCGCCAAGGGGATCCTTGGTCTCGTTGAAATTATAGGATAATTCTTTTGCGGGGTGAGCTCTTTGCGGTCCATCTGAATGTAAAAAAGTGCTGTTGATCCTCTTTCTGATGCCTCGAGCAACACGGTTGCGCTGACGTACAGGATTCTTCTTTTGTCAAATTTGGTTGACATTAATAACGCGCAGTGAAGTTTCATGCAAACTGCTGGTGGCCTTCATGTTCACGGCACATATTGATGGTGTAGAACTATGCAAGTGTCGGAAACTCTCTTTGAATTTTGAGTTTCACAAGGCGGCATTCCTGTCGTCTTAGGATAAGTTTGGTGAAGCTACATTTTCTTATTTTATAAATGAAGTGATTCTATGAAGTAAGTGATTTTGTAACTGAAAGTAATTCTCTTCTAGGTTCAATTCTAACAGAGTGTCTATGTCTGAAGCGAATTTGGTGAAGCTATTCTTTTCTAGCTCAGTCCAATTGTTTGTTTTAGAGAATCATTTAACATATTCAATATAAAATAAAGTATATTATACTCATAATCTTTAGTTCATTTAGGAGAATTATTTTATAGAATCAGCAGTGAATCAAGTATACTATACTGTCCTTAATGTTTAAATAATTCGCTCTAAGTTAGAATTTGGGTCTACAACTAATAAACCTATGGACAGTGCGTAGAGTGAACAAATAAAAAAATAATTAAGGATCGAGATTCTTACTTTGGATACATGCTTTCACGTCCCACTACTATTTATATATATGAAAAATGATTGTTACTATGTACGTGCAGGTTGAAACTTCCAAGGAGTTGTTATTCTAGAAAAATGTTGATTAGAAATATTGTACCGCCCACGCCCACAAGGTTGCACTTTTTCCCAACTATGTGAAGAGCTTCCACCCAAAAAAAAACCTATGTGTAAAGCTAGAGATATCCACACTTGATGGTTAGCTGTAAGGTTTATGTTGATATTAGAGGTTAGGGTTCTAGCACGAGGGGAGGTGCGTAAAATGATCTGGACTACAATAATAGCAAGTATTATAGATTGCTGGCGGCGCGGAAAGTACAACCATGCTAGAAAAAATCACCACTTGCGGATAGAGAAAAGGAGAGAGTGTGGAGCATGCAGCTCGCTAGAAAAAATCACCACCGGCGGATAGAGAAAAGGAGAGAGTGTGGAGCGTGCGGCTCATGAAGTCCCAGTTGAAGCAGGCGGATGCACGCGCATGCAATTCCCACTCGCTATGCTTCGGCTGCACTCGCTCTTTATTTGCTACATGTGCTGTGCCACTCATTGCTGCTAGTATTGCTGCATTAAATACTCTCCACGCTGGTGTTTATTCAACTGGCAGCGGGCTGAACCACAACCCTTCCACTAAAGATGCGTAGGTGAAACAACAGATTTATCAAACTTTGGAATTAACACGTCTTTTAAACTTTGCCTATTCCAAGATCACAGCTACTATGATCAATGCCTATAATGCAATCCACCTTTTCCTCCTCTTTTCTCTGCACATGCATTAACTTCAGTAGAAAAGATACGAGTGCAAAGTTTCATAGTGATTATGCCAGCTAAGTTTTATACGAATAAAACTCCTCTTTCATCCTACGAAACTCACACTATCTGTCCTCGTTATATCAATAAAATTGATGATGTGATATCAAATTTAATAGTATGAAACACTAAAATAAACATTGAGATTGACGCCTCTGTTCAATCTTCCCAAAGAGGCAACTACACCCAATCAGTGTTTTCCTTACCGATCGGTAACCGGCGGTTACCGCCGATTTTTACCGATATCGGTAATAGGCGGTAATGCAAATCGGCGGTAAATTTTGAAAAATTTCGCCAAAATTTAAAATTTTCAAAAAATTTTGAAATAAATTACGCAAAAATATGGTAAGAAAGTAGAGATCACATACATCATTCTGATATAGAACATGTTCAAATATTTGACCATTTGGGCACCGAAAAAAACAAAAAAACATTCGGAACCCGTTAAGACCCGTTAACCCGTTAACCCATTAGCTTTTTTTACTACACCACCGACACCCCATCTAACCCGTGAGTCACTTTCCCCTCCCCCTTCACCCCTTTCGCCTGAGCTCCGGCGATTTCCAGGCGCTCCCCGTAGATTTCGGCTTCAAGGCGATGTTTATCGCTGGTAAAGCGACGGAAGCCGGGCGGTAGGAGCGGGAATCGCTCGCGCGGCCGCCTGCCTGTCGCGGGCGCCGGTAAACGTCGGTAAATCGGTGGTTTTCGGCGGTAGGGCGTCGATTACCGGCGGTACAGTGTCGGTAGAGGTGCCGGTGTGGCCGTCCCAGAGCGGGATCCGCTAATACCGAGCGGTATTCGGATGCAAGATGCTTACAATGTGCAGGTAAATGGCGGTTTAGCAACTAGTTTATATTATTTTTATTTTTTCATCAAAATTTCATCACGTTCAATACGCAGGCTCAAGGATATGCGACATATGGTGCCTATGGCGCATATGGGGCCTATGGAGCCTATGGCAATAGCTCATATCAACATGATGAGACTGAAGAATAAACTCCATGTGGTATGTATCGTGTGAACTACTATGTATTATGTATATTGACGATGATGGTTTGTAAGGACTACGGTTGTGATGATTTGTATGGACTATGATTGTGATGACTTGTATGGACTATGGTTGTGATGATTTGCATGAACTATTGTTGTGATTATTTATATGGACTATGGATGTGAATTTCTATTTTTATGGATATGAACTTCTATTCTATGTATGTGTAAATGTTATATAATTGTTTGATATATACCATCAGTAATGATATTAACAAAATTACGGTGAAATGCTGCCAAAATTTTTAATTTTCCAAAGTCATACGGTGTTTACCGGTTAAAACTGACGGTTACCGGTCGGTAAACATCGATTACCGGTCGGTAAACAACGGTGATCGATTTTTTGAATTTGAATTGTCATTTCGAGCGGTTTCTAGAGGTTTTTGGCGATTTACCGCCGGTTTACCGATACCGCTAATTGGCGGAAATCGCTTTACCTTCGGTAAGGTGAACCCTGCACCCAATTGACTGACCAACACACGCTTCGCGTTTGCACCCATCCGTCCCCCAAACGGTTAAACCCTTCAGATTCATTAAAACTAAACCAATCCCCCAAAAAAACCCAAAACAAATTATTCCCCTCCGGCGCCCACCCAACCCCGCCGCGGACCACCATGGCATCGCTGCGGGGCGCGGCCGCTCCGTCCCCGGCGCCGCGCGCGGGTGACCTGGTGATCACGCAGGTCAGCCTGGGCGGCTTCGACGCCACCGTGAAGGCGCGAGACCTCGCCGACTTTCTCGAGACCGAGGTGGGCCAGGTCTGGCGCTGCCGCGTCAAGACCTCCTGCACGCCGCCGGACGCCTACCCCGACTTCCTCCTCCCCGCTGTCGCCCCCGCCGCGGGGCAGCCGCTGCATTACGACCGCGTGCCCCCGCACGCATTCGTCCACTTCGCGCGTCCGGAGGCCGCGCGCCGCGCCGCCGACGCCGCGGGCCGGTCGGAGCTCATCCTCTCCCGGAAGCCCCTCCGCGCCGCCTCCGCCCCGGATAGCTCCCTCCGCGCCTCCCGCCGCCGCAGCGTCACGCCATTCCGCTTCACCGACTCGCGGCTCGAGGTCGGGGATCTCACGGCCCCCGACGCCTTCATCGCCGCCTGGCGCGGGCCGGACGCCGGGCTCGAGTTCTCCGTCGACCCCTTCGACGGGTCCTGCCGCTTCGTCTTCACCCGCGACACCGCCTTCGCGTACCCGGAGTACCCCCAGGCCGCCGTGGTCATGCGCTGCGACGTCAAGCTCGAATTCCCCGTCCGCGACGTTGCAGAGGTCAGGGTGTTCCAGCTCGACAGCTCGCTGCTGCTCCGGCTGTGCTCCACGCCCCAAGTCTACTACCGCACGGCTGATGATGACATCTACGAATCTGTGCCGTTCGACCTTCTCGACGATGACGACCCGTGGATACGGACCACCGATATCACCCCCAGCGGCGCAATCGGGCGGTGCGGAGTGTACAGGCTCACATTCTCCAGGCGGTTCTGGCCAAAGATGGAACGCGCCCTGGCGTACATGAAGGAGAGGAGGGTGGAAATCATTGAGTGCCGTGGTGGGTGGGGTTCAAGGCGGGGGCTCACAGTGCGTGATGAGCCCGAGTATGGGGAGCGAATGCAGGACCTATTCTTCTGCGTGCAGCACGCGGAGGGGCTCAAGTTTCCGGTGCTGTTCCTCGTGAATGCGTTGGTGCACAAGGGAGTGATAAATCAACACCAGCTCACGCCTGAATTCTTTGGTTTGCTCCAGAAAAGGGAGGATGAGGTGAACTTGGCTGCATTGAGGGAATTTTGGGGGGACAAATGTCCAGTGTTTGATGCATGTAGGAGGCTGAAGAATCTGCAGGATAGGGTTGCCAGGAACCCGAAACTTCTTCGCAAAAAGATTGGAGATGAAAATTCAGAGGTGAGGAGGCTGGTGATAACACCCACCAGGGCTTATTGTCTGCCACCAGAAGTAGAACGCTCTAACCGCGTTATCCGGCATTATCGTGAAGTGGCTGATAGGTTCTTGAGGGTAACTTTTATGGATGAGGGGATGCAACAACTGAACAGTAATGTGCTACACTTCTCTGCAGCGCAAATTGTCAAGGATTTGATGTCAAAGTCGATCCCACATAAGACAACAGTGTACAAGCGCGTTAAAACATTTCTGACTGAGGGTTTTCACATGTGTGGCAGGAAGTACTCATTTCTTGCATTCTCATCGAACCAGCTGAGGGACAGGTCGGCTTGGTTCTTCGCAGAGGACAGAACAAGAACAGTGGAAAGTATAAGAACATGGATGGGGCGGTTCACTAGTAAGAATGTAGCAAAGCATGCTGCTCGGATGGGGCAGTGCTTCTCATCTACATATGCAACAGTAGTGATGCAGCCACATGAGGTTGATGAGTGTCTTGAGGAAGTTGAACACAATGGGTATATTTTCTCTGATGGAATTGGCAAGATTACGCCAGATCTTGCAATGGAAGTCGCTAAGACACTTCAACTAACAGATAACCCCCCATCCGCTTACCAGATTAGGTATGCAGGCTTCAAGGGTGTTATAGCTGTCTGGCAAGGAGAAAATGATGGGATACGACTTTCCCTGAGGACAAGCATGCGCAAGTTTGAGTCTGCCCACACTGTGTTAGAGGTGGTCTCATGGACAAAGTTCCAGCCAGGATTCTTAAATCGTCAGATTATCACATTACTGTCTTCCTTGAATGTCTCGGATGCTATCTTTTCACAAATGCAGGAAGCGATGCTATGTAATCTCAACAATATTTTGTCAGACACTGATGTTGCTTTTGATGTTGTAACCACCTCTTGTGCTGATCAAGGAAACACCGCGGCACTGATGCTGAGTGCTGGCTTTTCTCCTGGAACTGAACCACACCTGAAAGCAATGCTATTGGCTATAAGGTCTTCACAGCTATTGGGTCTTTTGGAGAAAACAAGGATTTTTGTGCCAAAGGGAAGGTGGTTGATGGGCTGCCTTGATGAACTTGGGATCCTTGAACAAGGGCAATGCTTCATTCGGGCCTCATCTCCATCGCTCAATAATTGTCTGGTGAAGCATGGACCAAGATTTTCCTCAGCAAACAAAAATGCAGAGACAATTGTGGGTACTGTTGTAATGGCGAAGAACCCATGCCTTCATCCAGGGGATGTCCGGATCCTTGAAGCTGTTGATGTGCCTGAACTGCATCATCTTGTTGATTGCTTGGTCTTCCCAAGGAAAGGTGAGAGGCCACATGCCAATGAAGCATCTGGGAGTGATCTTGATGGGGATCTCTACTTTGTGACATGGGATGAAAAGCTTATACCGCCAGGCAAAAAGAGCTGGAACCCTATGGACTACACCCCAGCCGAAGCAAAACAGCTGCCACGTCAAGTAGTTCAACATGTTAGTTCAACTATTCCTGCCATTTAGGCATTTCTTCCCTCATATATTTGTTCAATATTTGGATGTCTTCCCATAAATGATTTCTGCTTGACATGTTAGTGGTCATTGTAAAACAAACCCTTCTGTAGCTACTGAAGCAAGGAACTTGAGCATAAATAATCATTGGAGTTGTACCATAGTTTCCACCCTGAACCAGAGATTTTATTCCTTTCTACTAATTCCATGCTTTTGTTGAGTGTTGAGTGGCATGGGAAATCCTAGAGTTTTTGAGCTATATTTTTATTTGGTTATATTGTCTGCCATTTGATTATCAGATGACTATAGATTTACCTACATTTGTTTATGGACCCAGTCAGCTACCATCATTTCTTAGATATCAGCTTTTCAGTTTTCACTGACCAACTCTCTTGTACAGGACAATAGATAGTTAATTGTTTGTATGCTCTGTAATTATTGTCTTAATATGCATTATGCAAGATCAAACATGTTATTTGTACTGTAACAATTGTTCTAGTTAATGCACTTTACACATAGCTCTAAAGTTTATTTCTAATATAGCACAGGATACCTGTGTAATCTGCAGGAACTTCATACATGTCATTTACAAAAAGTGACATATGTATACATTTTCATTTGACAATCTACATTCACAGCAATATAGTTGGTCCAAGTTAAAATAGTTTGGTTGCAAAAAGTCACTTGTTTTTGACTGGCGGGAGTGCTTACTGTTTTCTATGTTTTAGGTAGTGGCTAAAGGCTAGATAAATTCTGAAGATCCAGATCATGGAGCCTGCAAGCCTATTATGTTCAGCTAGATTTCGATATTATTTTATTTGATTCTTGGATGAGTATAGCTATATAGTACAATCAAACATTTAACTTACCAATTTACTGGTATAGCAGTTTTAGATGGATACCACATTGGCATAATTTGGTGCAAGCCCTGTTGCCAGCAACAAGTCAAGAGTGTTAGAGTATATTAGGCAACTCCGGATATGGTTAGTTTAGGATTGATTGTAATCCCGGGATAACCTTCCTTATCTCTAGGAGAGGCTACTTGCCCTCCAAGCCATGTACTCCTATATATACCGCCCAAGAAGCTCAAGCAATATATCGACCACATTATACGCATCCTACCTTTCCTACATGGTATCAAACGCCTAGGTTTTAGATCCTGACCTAGCCGCCGCCGCTTCCGCTGCATCCCGCGCCGCCCCCGGGGAGATCAATCTCCGCCGGGGGCAGCACCCTCGTAGGATGCGCCGCGGATCCCTCTGATCCGCGCCGCCGCCGCCGTCAACCAGCAACAGAAGGACCTACCTCTTCCCTGGCCGCCCCATGGCAGCACCGCTCGACGTCCCCGTCGGGTACCACATCGCCATGGGGGCGCCACTGGGCCTGCACGCCTCCGCGTCGTCGTCCCCCTCGGCTCCGCATCCGGATCCGCCCGCCCCTCCCGCGCATCAAGCCTCGACTCCTACCAGCGCCGCCGCACCGCTGCCATGAGCGCGAGTGCGTGGCTACGGAGGACCACCGCGGGGACGCCAGGCCACTGCACCATCGGGGTAGGCGGGCCGCCGCATCGCCAATCGACGTCCACGCCGGGCCGCAGCGCTGCCGCCGCCCTCCATCACCGGTCCTCTCCAACGCGCCGCCGCGAGCCTGCTTCCCCTCCTCCCTCAACGCCATGCCGCCGTCCGCAAGGTCGCGGCTCCGGCTTCTGGGGGGTCGTCGGGCTGCTGCGCGGCCGGAGCAGAGGAGCCGCTCGGGCTGCTCCTGCCCCTTCCTTCCTTTGCCCTCTGGCCAACAGGCGGATGAGGATAAGCTTTGGGAGGGCATCACTTGGTGCACCCGAGATTGTACCCGCAGGTTCGCCTTGATGCTGCTGCTATTTTTTTTCCGATCTAAGATCGGTTTGCGTCGCCCTGCCGTTCGTCGCCGTTCATCGTCGACCCTCCCGAAGGACGAGGTTGTTGCTGCGCCTTCCAGGCTGCAGCGACGACGTTCGTGATCAAGCCACCCTATCGGTGTCGTCGCCTTTTTCAGGCGGTGGCGCCACTCGCTGCCGGTCTTCGTCAAGCAGGCGCTCGATCCGCCTCCGCGCCTCCAGCCTTTCTCGCGCGGACATCGCCGCCGATGTTCCTGAAGGAAGACGTCGTCGCCACCCCTGATCTGAGCGCGACACTTGCTGCAACCTGAGCCGTCGCCATCCCTGTCCTGAGCGTGACCTAAGTCGCAAACCGCGCCGTCTACCTTCGTCATCCGCTGCACCGTCCTGTTGCTGTCTTCGGCAAGAAGCTGCTGAGTTTGCGTACTCGAGCACCTCGACGACGCTTCGACCCGCGCCCCCTCCACGGCTTCGACCACGTCCACCTCGACTTCGGCTACTACGGCACTAAAGGGCTATCATCTGCATGAGTCTCCAGTCAAAGCTTTCGCACCGGCGTTCCGACTGCAGGGGGGATACGTCTCCATTGTTCAGTCTGACCGTTCGTGTTGCTACCGCTACGACTGCGGGGGGATGTTAGAGTATATTAGGCAACTCCGGATATTGTTAGTTTAGGATTGATTGTAATCCCGGAATAACCTTCCTTATCTCTAGGAGAGGCTACTTGCCCTCCAAGCCGTGTACTCCTATATATACCGCCCAAGAAGCTCAAGCAATATATCGACCACATTATACGCATCCTACCTTTCCTACAAAGAGCTCCTAACCATTTGTTCGTGGCTTATGTTCGCTTACAGAACACCCTAATTGGCACATTTTTTTTTTCATCTCATCTGTTAGATCTTTCTCTTCTCTTTTGAAAAATAACATTGGCGAAGGCTTATTATCCATTTGATCCGATACATATAGCTAATATACAAAAATTATAAAGTGCATCTTTGTTTCACCTGTTTTTTGCAAATTGCTTGAACTTTGGTTGTTGATAAATATTTCGTATTAACACATTTTATTAATAAGCTCTTGTACTTTTAACAGGATATAGTTGATTTCTTCTTGAAGAACATGGTAAATGAGAAACTTGGTCCAATAAGCAATGCTCATGTTGTTCATGCTGACACAAGTGAGTATGGAGCAATGGATGAGAAGTGCATTCAATTGGCGGAACTAGCAGCAACTGCTGTGGACTTCCCCAAGACGGGGAAAATCGTGTCAATGCCACCATCCCTTCGACCAAAATTATATCCTGACTTCATGCAGAAGGATGAAGCAATCACCTATAAATCAGATAAGATCCTTGGAAGGCTTTATCGGTCAATCCAAGAAGCCTCCAATGGCGATCTGGTTCCAGAAGAAACTTGCACTTTAAATGATCTGCCTTATGACACAGATATTGAAGTTCCTGGTGCGACAGATTTTCTCTCAAGTGCCTGGCAGTGCAAGTGCTCTTATGAAGCGCAGCTAAACGCACTGCTCAGTCAATATGGTGTGCGTACTGAAGCAGAGCTTGTGACGGAGCACATATGGTCACTTCCCAAATACAGTAGCAGGAAGCAGGGGGATATAAAGGAGAGGTTGAAGAATGCATACTCCGCTCTCCGCAAGGAGCTCCGGAGTACTTTTGAAAGCATTGAGACCGACCAAACTGAGATATCTGATGATGAGAAAAATAGGGTATATGAGATGAAGGCCTCTGCATGGTACCAGGTTACCTATCACCCCAAATGGGTCCTGAAGTCAAGGGAAATGCTTGGGCCGGACTGCGAGAAAATGCCGGCGAGACTTAGCTTTGCATGGATCGCGGTGGATTATTTGGCGCGCATAAAGATAAGGTGCCGAGGAGAAGTGAAAGCTAACAGCCAAAGACCTGTCGACAGACTTGCCGCCTACATTTGTGAGAGCATGTAGATGGCAAAGCCGCTCGCGTGAAGCTCCCTGCAGTCGTAAAGCAAGACCACTCTGCCTTTCTGCCATGCCATTAAAGCATGCGTCCATCATAGTCAGTTTGTTACCTGGATTTCGTAATTTATCTACCGATTTGTTCAAACTCTCTTTAGTACCAGGAATGTTTGTGTATATACCCTGTTAAATTCATCCTTGCCCCTGCTGAAGTTGTACTTACACTTGTAGACTTGTAGTGGACTACTATCATTCGTGATTCTAGTGTGGAGCTTCTGCCAGCAGCAGAAGACTACTGTTATGTGAATTGTTATCAGGTAACGTGTCGCTGGTTCCAGTTTATTATCTGAAAATTGATAGGTTAGGCCCCCCCTGAAAGTGATCTAGCATTGTTTTCTGTTTTCTGATTTGAATTTCAGTTTCCCAAAAGCCAGTATATTGTGGAGTTGCGAGCTACGCATGTGACAGTACTACCGTTCGTCTGAATTCAGGGATAACGCAGGCGTATTTCCAGTTTGCAGATAATTCTTGATATCAAAGATTGAGGAACTGATATTCATTACTACCTGAGGTAGAAAATCCTTGTTACCCTCTGAAGTTAATTCGATTTTGTCTATTTGGGAGGAACCTGTACCTTTTTACCCGTGTTTCTGTCCCAAATAATGGGTTCACGCTCACATCTCATTAAATATATTCCGCTATAGTGAAAGCATGGGTTGCCATGTTGATGTATCTTAATTGCAAAGAGGTGTTTGGATCCGAGTGCTATTGCTCAAAGTGCTAAACTTTAGCATTAGTCTATCCAAACAGAAGTGCTAATATGTGAGTTAAATTTTAGCCAAGACTTAAAAACTTTAGCGAGACAATAAGTGCTAGTACTCAACTTTAGCCCATCCAAAAAGGCTCTAACTAAGCCTAGTTTAGTTGGTTATCTTCATGGGACAGGAGAAAATTTGTGAAAGTAACGGATTCAGCGAAGGGCGACGACTTGGCACTGTCGGTGCACATTTGTCACTACGAAGCACGACTATTGCACCAAGCGGCGACGGCCATTAAATTCTCCCGCACTCTAAAACCCTTGCCACGCTCAGCTCGCCACTGCTTAGCAAGTATACTAATGCGCTGGAAGTTGGTTGGGAGTTTACGTGGATCAAGAGAGAGACGGAGGCGGGCGTCTCGCTCCGCGCCTGCTCAAGCCGGCAGAGAGACCCTCTGTCCGCTCCCATTGGCTGAGCTAGTGGGGGTCGCCACCATCATCTTGCGCCTCTCCACCAGCAGTCGCCTCTCCACCGGCAGTCGGCGCCGCTATAAGCCCTGCTCTTAGCAGCACAAACTTTGATTAGACTTGCATCAACAGGCGCAGCCATGGGATCTTCTGCGCAGCTCAATCGCCGCCTGATCGATGCCACTGGCCGGCTTGCAATCGGCGGCAGCCTGCTTCCCGCCGTCGCGTTCCTCGCCACCGCTGTCCTCCTCGAGGCCGGAGTCAGCTCCATCATGCTCCTGTTCTTGCTGTTCCTGGTCGCCGCCGCGACCCTGTACCTCGTGCGCCGCCCTCGGCCGGTGTACCTCGTCGAGTACGCCTGCTTCCGCGCCGCGCCCGCCTACCGCGCCCCCTCTTGGCCACGTTCATGGCGCTGCCGCTGTCGTCTCCTTCATCGAGGGCACGCAGGAGCGGTCGGGCTTCGGGGAGGAGACCTGTGTGCCCCCCTCCCTCAGCTACATCCCGCCCGACAGGAGCCTTCGCGCGGCGCGCGAGGAGGCAGAGCTCATCATCTTCTCGGCCGTGGACGCCCTGTTCGCCAAGGCAGCACCACGCCGCGCGGCAGGGCAGGGGGACGACGTCGACGTGGTGATCGTCTGCTGCAGCGTGAGCGCACCGGATCCGGCGCTCTCGGACATGATCGTCAACAGGTACGGCATGCGCAGCGACGTGCGGAGCGTCAATCTGTCAGGGATGGGGTGCGGCGCGGGGCTCATCGCGGTGGATCTCGCGGCGAGCCTCCTGCGTGCTATGCCGCGGGGCGCGCGCGCACTGGTCGTTTCGACGGAGATCCTCTCCTCGAGCTACTACGTGGGCGCCGGTCTCTCCATGGTGGCTGCCAACTGCTTGTTCCGCATGAGCGGCGCCGCGATGCTCATGTCCACCTCCGCGACGGCCGCGCGGTTCCGGCTCGGTTGCGCCGTGCGTACCTGCTCGGCCACTCAGGACAGCGCATACCGCAGTGTGTTCCAGGAGGAGGGCGACAAGAGAAACCTCGGGGCGAGGGTCGAAAGAGGGTTCGCTGCCGTCGCCGGTGACAAGATCAAGGCGAACATCGTGGCGTTCGAGCCCCGTGTGCTCCCGGCCTCGGAGCTGCTCGTGCTCACGCTCTCCGCCGTGGCTCGGTGGGTCCTGAGCCGGCGGGCAGTAGGGACTTACCAACCAAACATCCGCACAGGGTGTTCGAGCACTTTTGCGTCCACGCCGCGGCCCTCCTCCGGCCTACTCCGCCCTCGCTCAGCCGCCAGGAGACCGCGGCACCGCGCCCCCCGGCCTGCTCCGCCCTCGCTCCACCGCCAGGAGGCCGCGCCTCCCGGCCTGCTCCGCCCTCGCTGTAATTACTGTGGCGCCCTAATCTGACGAGTGAGGCCGGGCCACCCCGGCGGCGGAGCGAGACGGACCAGGCCAAGGACGCGGCCTCCCGGCGTCCGAGCAGGGGCCGGGCCCCCCCGGCGGCGGAGCGGGGCGGAGCAGGCCGGGGCCGCGGCCCTCCAGCAGCGGAGCGGGCAGGAAATTCATCCGGTGAACTCTTGTAATTATTGTGAATTTGGATCTTGTGATTCATGTGTAGTCTTGTGAAATGAAATCTTGTGATTATTGTGTAATCTTGTGATCCTTATGATTTGTTAAATGAATTCTTGTGAAATGAAATCTTGTGATTGTTGTGATTCTTGTAAGATTGTGATTGTGTAATTTTAAAATATGTGATGGCTAGTGCCGTGGGAAGAAAAAAGGAAAGAAAACGAGAAAAGAAAAAAAAAATAAAAAAGCCACAAGCGTGGGAGGTATAAAGAAATTTAGTAAGAGTCATTTTAGTACCTGGCGTTTTGGCCGGTACTAAATGCAAGCACATTGAGTACCTACTAAGCGGTGCTTGGCATCCGACCGGTACTAATCGGGAGTTCTGGCCCGATACTAATATCCAAATTTCTGGCTGTGACCGGTATATTTGTGGTGGCTAGATGGTTCTCCTACATTACGTATTCCGATCCCACCGTCCCAGGATACGAGGTGCGCGTAATTCAAAATTCAAACTTTTAAAACTTTGACCTACAATTAATCTTATACAATAAAAACTTTGTCTTATAACAATCATGTCATTCTATTCGTATTTAAATGTAATTTTATATAATTATAATTTTTTTGCTACAAACATTATATTTATTTTAAGAGATATTAAGAGTCAAATATTATTATTAAAGACCGTGCCAAATTTGTCCCCGTCTTATATGTTGGGATCAAAGGAGTACATATTTGTAAGACCGGCCAATATAAAATCTATATATTAGTACCAATTGATGTTACCATTCAGTACTAATGTCTATACCCACATTAGTACCAATAGTTAACACCACCCACACTATACCACAACACTAGATTAGAACGTGAATCACTAGAACTTGATTATTATTGACAAACCGTTGGTTGCAATAACTCAATAAGTCCTCATCAACTAACCGTCGGTAATATAAGATGTGCACCAAGCGACGATCGGTCGGTATTTAATTTTTATGTACCGTTGGTCGGCATAAGATAAGATAGGGTCTAACAGTTTGTAGGTAAATGGGCCCACCAATTTCCGTCCTAGCGCGTGCCAAATGAAGCTCACTTGCGCGATTAATATTTTAGCCCAGGACCCACAAGTCAGTTGACTGTAGAAAATCCTAGCTATCCATTTTCCTTCCAAACCTGCCGCTGCTGCGCTCCAAAACCGTCGGCGCCCGTGCCTTCGCCTCCCAACGCTGCGGCGGCCGCGCGGAGCACCAAAATTTCACGCCCGGCCAGGCCAAAACCTGCAGCCGTCCCATCCATGGCCTTCCACTGTGTAGAAATCCTCCCATCATTCCCGTCTACTTGCTTCCAGAGCCCTTTATCTGTCATGCGCTGGCCTGTCCTTGCCGTGCGCCAGTCGCCCCCATCGATTCGCCAGCCGCCGGCCGCCGGCCACCGGCCACCGGCCACTGGCTCTGCCTCCGCCGTTTGCCTGGCCTTGCCGTGCGCTAGTTGATTGAATGGCAACTTTGATTTTTTAGGAACTTCTTGGAGATGCTAGAGGAAAGCACCTTAGTTGGTGCACACACTACACAACCAACTGAAGTGCCCGTGTATGCTCCGCTATTTTGGATTTCCTATAGATGAGATTTTTTGTAAACAAATATAGCGATGGTTATGTAAGCCAAATATGTCAAATGTGCCAACCAAACTTTATGGTTGCCTGAACACTTAGTCTTTTTTGGCTGATGTACAGTGTTGATGTGTTGACTTCTATGTACTGTTGAAGTGTGAGATTATTGTTAGGAGTTATTAGTACAAGTTCAGACCATTATGGCTTCGATGAACATATTTTGAGCAATATATATTGTCTGGTGATCAATGTGGGCTATATATACGTGTATTGTATTTAGTGAAATCAATTTTATCTAATGATCAATGTGATCTTGTTTGGTTTTGATTAATGTTAGCTTAATTATTGTCTATTATAATTAGTGTGAGCTTAATTATTCCCTGATTTGTAAGATCATCCGACTATTTAGCATCAGCTGATTGTTTGTCACTAAGGACAAATGTAGAGTCCAACTGTCGGTCGTGATAAGTAAGAGACAATCAATCGGTATATGTCTGTCGGTATTCACTACTAGAAAAGAACCCATTGACACCGGTTAGTAAGGGCCTTAGGTATCGGTTCTTAAACCAGTACTACGAAACTGAGACAAAAAATCTCAATCTTCGGCACCGGGTAAAATAACCGGTACCTAAGGCCCTCTTTAGTACCGGGTGAATGTTTCACCTGGCACTAAAACATTTTCAGTCAAAAAATATATTAAATCCAAGAAGAGGTCCACACACACAAATTGCAAGCCACAAGTCACGGTATAGAGCTATCCGTCGGTATAAGTTTATACCGACACCAATTTTAACGATTCAAGGCGCCAATAGGTACGTATAAGTCTATAGCAACTAACCAGCTGATTTAGTCTTTTCCGACCAAGCTGTTGCCGGCATATATGGGGGGCTGTGGTGTTGTGGCCCTGTTTGATTCATGCTAGAAAGTTGATGCTAGGCACTTTGACTATTAATTAGGGGTATTAAATAAAGGCAATTTACAAAATCAACTTCAGAACCCCTGCGTTAGAAACCTTGAAGTATCTAATGAGGCCTTTGACTGCGTGATTAGAGAATGGTTACTGTAGCATCACTGTAGCCAATTATCAATTAATTACCATCATTAGATTTATCGTGAAAAATTATACACATCCCTAAAAAGATTTTGCAAATAAACTTCATTTAGTACTCCATGCATACGAGATTTTTTTTTCGAGAAATGTGCGCGCTAGGATCTTAGCGCGATCCAAACAGGGCCACTAGTTTCTAGTAGTAGTGATGGCGGGACACAACTACATTTATATCTTGTGGCCCACTAGCTAGAACAAACAATCATGTCTTTTATTAAAAGAAAAGGTATATATCTTAAATATCTGTTGCTTGAACCATATAAAACATGTTAGACCAGAAAATGAAATGTTTAAAGAAATATTGAGGAAACTTGTATTGCATAGGGAAAAATGTTGAGTTATTAAAAGATAATGAAAATATTTGGAATGAACTATTAAAATATATAATGAAGCTGCATTATAGCTAGATTGTAGAAGGAATCTTGGAGCAGAAAGCAAAGAAGAGGATCACAAGAAATCTAACTCATCAGGACGGTTTTCTTTGTGTTTTGTACAGATTAGTTAGCCCATCATGGGCTGGCTTTTTGTTTATTATCAAATGGACCCGAAGAATGCGTATTTGTAATGTTGTTGTTAGACCATACACTTTACCTATAAGGTTTTTTACTTGTTGGTTTTTTAAGTTTTGATTTGTAGTCTACTAGTAAATATACGATACAACAAATTAGTAGGATCAATGTCATATGTCAAGTACCGGGCCTGCATCATCAAATATTAAGAGGCCACCAGCAGCAAAAAAATAGGCTCTAAAATGTATTGGGTCCATAACCACCCTCGCATTCAATATGGCCCCTCATAAAGGCTAATAATCAAAACCTGCTGCTGGCTGAACACCTGAGATTTCATGACATTCTTTAGGCTCGATAATGACAAATAGCGTGCGTCATAAATTAGTGATGACATAAGGATCGTCACAAAATTTATGAGAAAAACATATACTTTCGTCACATAACACCCTTAGCTACGCATGATAGGGGACGAATGAATTTTCATCACCTGAACATTACAGATTGTGAAACGACATGGCAAACAAACAAATTTTTGCAACACAAATGAAACGCCACCGATCATAACATTTCTTGTAGTGAGGGGGGTTAACAAAGTCAAAGAAAAATTCTACTTTGGGGCAACTTCCAGGTTAGAGGAGTAGGGGATATCCACTGACCGGATGCCGAACCGGAGGCTTCGATGTTGCTGGCCTTGTCGATGGAGAAGTCGGTGACGACGGGGACGGTGTTGACGTTGCTGCGGAGGTCGAAGACGGTAGTGGCGTGGCGCAGGGGCAGTGGATGTTGTGGTGCAGCAAGGGCGGCGGCGGCACCGTGCAGTGGTGTTGGCTTCCCGTTGCTTCTGCGCTCCCTTTGATCGGCTATAGGGCTAGGGTTTTTGGTGGGTCTAGTGGTGCATGGAGAACCTCGTGCTGTGTGCCTCTGGCCCCCACCTCTCTTCATAACATAGCGCTAAGGGGGCCCACCAACCATGTGTTGGGTTGGGCGTCTCCAATCAGGGTGCGGATCAGGCTCGAGTCGGCCGTTGGGCCGAACCGGTGGAGATCTATCTAATATTCTCCCCCTTGATCCCACTTAACAATTTTAACTTAATATTCTATCCCACCACAGATCAGTGCACAAGACATGCCTCGTCAAAATGGTTAGTACCATTGGATTAACAACCACAACACACCTTTCTGTTTTGAAATAGATATTTGATTTTTTGTCCTTACTGTCCAGGATCATAGGCTTTCCTGTAAACCTCTGCCGGCTAAGTGTTCTTTGAACACATTGGGCGGTAAGCCTTTTGTGAGCGGATCCGCTGACATCTTGTTTGTGTTCATATACTCAAGACTAATGATATGATCCTGAATTTGCTCCTTAACAACATAAAACTTAATGTCAATATGTTTGGTAGCATCACTTGACTTGTTGTTGTGAGCATAAAATTCTGCGGGCTCATTGTCGTAGTACATCTTTAGTGGTTTTTCTATGCTGTCGACCACTTTCAACCTGGATATAAATTTCTTTACCCATTTAACCTGCCCCGAGGTCTCATAACATGCCACAAATTCAGCATACATCATAGACGATGCAGTGACTCCCTATTTGAAGCTTTTCCATGATATAGCTCCACCTACGAGAGTGAACACATAACCTGATGTAGATTTTCGATCATCTATATCTCCCACAAAGTCTGAGTCTGAATAACCCTCTATCGATCTCTAGGGAATCAGATCTCCTATACGTCAACATGAGGCCTTTTGTGCCCTGCACAAAATGCAAGACTTTCTTAACCAATTTTCAGTATTCTATCCCTGGATTACTCTAAAATTTGTCAAGTACCCTGGTGACAAATGCTAAGTCAGGGCATGTACATACTTGAGTATACTGTAAGCTTCTGACAGTTGAAGCATATGGTACCGCTTTCATCCGATCGATCTCATACTAGTTTTCGGGACACCAAAATTTCCCAAAACTATCGCCCTTGATTATATGAGTAGATGTTGGCTTACTTGGATGCATACCATACTTCATTAGTACCTTTTCTAGATATGCTTTCTGCAATAATCCTAAAACTCTCTTTCTTATATCTTGGTGAATCTCAATTCCTTGAACGAATGATGCTTCACTAAGATCTTTCATATCGAACTTTGAGGACAATAATTTCTTTGTCTCTAGTAGCATATCAATATCATTGCTGGCAATCAATATCGTCCATATACAGGATAAGGAAAATAAATTTCCCGTTCTTAAACTTTGCATAAATACAATTGTCCTCATTTTCTTTGAACCCAAACTTTCTTATGGTTTTACCAAACTTTAAATACCACTGGAGGCTTGCTTTAGTCCATATATGGATTTCTTTAGGTGGCATCCCAATCTTGCTTTTCCTTCCACGACAAAACCTTTCAGTTGTGTCATGTAAACATTCTCATAAAGATCCCCATTCAAGAATGTCGTCTTCATATCCATGCAACTCTAAGTCATAGTGTGCCACTAATGCCATTATGATTATGAAAGAATCCTTACACGAGATAGGAGAAAATGTCTCGTTATAATCTATTATCTCTCTCTCTCTCTGTGTGTGTGTAAAACCTTTCACCACAAGTCGTGCTTTGTATCTTTCTATATTCCTTGGAGTCACATTTTGTCTTGTAGACCCATTTGCAGTCTACTTTTGGCTCCTTTAGGAATTTCTTCTAAATCCGAAACATCATTGGTACTCAATGATCTTATCTCATCTTTCATGGCCTCCAACCATTCAGATGAGTGAGGGCTTCTCATGGCTTCTTCAAATGAAGTAGGATCACCCTCCATTTGAATTTTGTCGCTATTATAGACTTTGTACTCATTAGAAATTGCAGGCTTTCTTAATCTTTAAGACCTTCTGGGTGCCTCAACTATTGACACTTCTTCTACTTGGGGCTGTTGTTGCTCTCTCCTCATCTGCAGCAATTGGTTCTATCGAATCATGAAGGATAGGTTCCTCATTCTAATTTGTTGCCACAACTGGGGAACTAACAACAGGTGCTGGCACTACAACATCATGTGTTGTTGGTGTAGCAGCAATAGGTAATGTGAAAAATGGCTCCTGAATCATCGGAGTAGGCACAAAGGCCCACTTCTATTCAAGATCAATTTTTTGCGTTACCATTTTCCCCCTGACCATATGATCCTCCAAAAAGACAACATGTCTCATTTCTACAAACTTTGTATATCTATCTGGACAGTAGAAATGATAACCTTTCAACTTTTCTGGATGAAAACATATCCAGTGGAAAACCAAGGTAGCTATGGAAACATGGAAACTATCGATCCAGGCTACACGTTGCTCATCGGATAGCTCCCTTTAGAGGTGGGTAGATTTTGCACTTAAATCCCCCACCATTAGCTTTCCTAATCACAGTTTTGCAAACACAACCCCTCCACCTCACGTCCCTTCCGTTTCCCTCGATTGGTTCCCAGTCGCCACGTCTGGTCACCTCCCGCGACGTGCCGCGACTCCCCGCCCCTGCGCCGTGTCGTTTCGAAACGTGAAGCTCCGTCCGTCCGCCCGTACGATTCCTCATGTAATCAATTAGAAAGATTGGCGCGCTGCGCTGCGCCTGTAGATGATGCGTGATGTGCTGCTGGTTTTTTCAATGGGCTTTTGGTTAGCATTGATATGGTCATTTGGTTCATGTTGGTGTTGCATGGATGATGGATTTCTAGGGCCATGGCAAACGATAGTGCTATCGCCTAGGGGTGGCAAGATTGCCTGTGTGTTTGATGATCCGTATGATCAATTTGAATGGGAATCAGGAGTTTGAAGTGCCAGATATCCTGATGCAGATGACATGAAGCATCTATATTATCTCATTTATTTACTAAGAAAAGTGTTCTCAGTGCTTTAATGCTAGCACCACAAATATAACTCTGCACCTTTTGGTTGTGCACTTGTTCACAACTACAGGCACTGAATCAAAGCGATAACTGGAAACTAAAATTAGAGAGGAAAATAAATGGTTTCCTAGACATAATTCTAGGAAAAAAATGAAACATAATGTGGGTCATCAATTATATGAGTGTATTGCTATTAGTACTGTATAGCATTGCAGAAAAGAATTCCATCACAAGCTGGAAATGAGTGCAAGGAGGCTGATGGACCTTGCTCAAGTAGCACGTGAGATGGGAAACAATTTCAATCTGGAAATGACATTTAGAAAATGTCTGATTGAAAATGACATTTAGAAATTTTTAGAGGCAGTGTCCTTTGCAAGAATGGCAGAGAGCCAGAGAGTTCGGTGAAACAAAGAAATTGATACAGGTGGAATACTGGAATTGGATAGAGGGTCTTGAGAGGACATAGTAGGCTGTAGGGGAAACAATGGTATGACATAAATAGAATTCAATTGCACCGTACAATCAAGGCTAATTTGACCAACATTAATCATGATTTGAAAAACCACCTTGAATTGTCTTTTGGAATTCCCAAAAAAGGTACCCCGCGCCTGCTGAGTACGACATTATTTTTTTAAGGACCATGTCAGTGCCCTAGGTGAAGTAGAACCATGTCCGCATGGGTTTACCATCCATGGTTCACCATGTTTTTACCAACCTGGGTTTACCAACCATGTTTTGGGAACTAAAAATAATGTTATAGACCCTGCCCGAGATGTAGAACCATGTTATTCAACTGTCTAGTTGACCGCATGGGTTTAGGATAGCAGGGTCTATAATAAAGCGCGAAGCAAGTGCATGTACCAGTCTATTTCAAATGTGCAATTATAGCAACTATTTTAAGATGTATAAAACAGGAGAGTGGAAAAATACATATATGAGCCAGTGAGGGAGAAGTTCAGAATAGATTATGCTCTCATATTTGCAACAAAGCAACATCAACTTATTATCATCTCATCTCAGTTTAAATGCCTACCTTCTGCAGGATATGGATTAAAAGGAAAACAATCAACAGATCTTAATTTTCAAAATGGAAACATGCATTCAAGATGGGCACAACTTGGCAGTCAAATTGTGAGCACATAGATGGAATTCTCCTCTGTTGATATGCAGTATTAATGAGATAATTAGTGCACCTGATCTATTGGAATAGAAAATTTGGACATAGGGAGATAGCCGGAGGAAGAACAATCATATGAGTGTACTTGTACCTATATGTTGGATGCTGAAACTGCCGGGGTCCCTAAGCAATCAGAGGATATGCAGCAGCTCTACTCAAGATTGGCTTCCATAGGCTCGAGTGCCCAGGCCTGCACAAGCAGCCTCGCACGCGGTGGTCTAAGGCTCTGAGGCACCCAGGTTGGCCAGCTGGAGCAGCGTAGCGAGTGTGGGTTTGAGTTGGAGCAGCAGCTTGGAGAAGGACATCACCGGCGTGGAAGGCAATGGGGAGAAGAGCGGCGCGCACGGGAAGCGATGGGGAGACGGCGGGGCAACGGCAGCCAACACCGCAACACGTGACATGGAAATGTTCGCGTGGCAAGGACGACGTGTAGACCTGTCGCGTAGGAAAAACGCGATCTGCTACGTGTAAGACACGCGGGCACCAGTGAATGAACGGCGTACTGCTAACGCACACTTGCACGCGTCACTTTCCCGTAGGCTAAATGGCGCAGAGGCTCTCGCTGGCCTCGGTTTGGTTCAGCGATATGGATTTACATATTGCTGATATAATCAATGTAACAGTACATGGATCACCATTGCATGGTGTTTTCAGTGTTTCAGTGCTTCAATTGCTGATATAATCTGGGGAAAGATTTTTTTTCTTTTTCAGTGTCCTGTTCCCAATTTAGTTTCACTGCATGGTTCTTTTTTCACAGGACTTGTGAAATCATCCAATTACCATTATGTAGGAATTCTGCAGGGACATTCTCTCAATCAGAGTATCAACTTGGGACCAAAAGCAATTTTCAGTACACATGAAGTTAACCTGCAGAACCTGAATTTTTAATGCTCATTTCAGCATAATTATGTGTCTCAGCGCTCAGCGTGAGATGCTTACAGTTACAACAAGACCTGTCAAATTCAGTTCAAATAATACAATTTACATCACGTATTGTGTACTAACAACACTACAGGAACCATCACAAGCAAACAACATGCGCGAGCGACTCTTGGGCAGCGGCAACACTGCTTTCCTTGGCGCCTCGCCGCCTCCTGCGGTTCGATCTTGGAGAACCACAGATGCCAAAGCGCTGCAGCTGGTCCTCACAGTCGATGCTCTGGAACGGAGCACCCCCGTCGACGAGCACCACCATGACGCAGCAGAGGGCGGGCGAGGAGGCGCGGCGAAAGGTTCGTCCACGGGTGGACGGACGGCGTGTGCAGGGGCGGGCGGGCGGGCGGGCCAGTGCAGGGATGGCGAGTCGCGGGAGGCAAGCGGACAGGGCGACGGGGATCCGATCGAGGGAAAAGGAAGGGACATGAGGTGGAGGGGGTATTTTGCAAACTGTGATTAGGAAAATTGATGATGGGGGTATTTAAGTGCAAAATCAACTCACCTCTCTAAAGGGAGCCATCAGATGAGCCACGTGTGGCCTGAATCTATAGTTTGCAAGTTTCCACAGCTACATTGGTTTCCATTAGATATGCCCCCTTTCTGGATAATCAATAAAATGACAATTGACTATCTTAAGATCTAGCTTCCCAATGTTTGGGTTGAATATTTTCACTTTAGCTGGACAGCCCTACACAAATAATTTAATGTAAGTTTTCTCTCTGTCCATAACTCATATGGTATTTTAGACACTGACTTGTTACACAATTAAAAATTCGAATGGCAGTTTTTAACAACTCCATCCACAAATTAATCAGTAACATTGAGTAACTCATCATACTTCTCACCATGTCCGTTTCTCACCATGTCCGTTAAGGTTTAGTTACGCCTTTCAATTACTCCATTCCGCTAAGACTCACCAGTGTAGAATACTAAACTGCTATTCCATTTTTCTGTATTCACCTCTTCGATCTGATCTTACTATTTTAATCTTTAGGTCGTGCTAATTTTTTACTTCAGCCTTGAATATCTTAAATTTATCCAACCTGGCAACGACAAACAGCAAGTATTTGTGTCAGGCGGTAAGCAACAGGTGGTTTCCAAAAAAAGTGTGAATAAAGGTGTTGGCTAATGGGTACGCACTACAGCAGACAGTATTAGTGGCACGGAAGTACCGGAGCGGCTGCGCACTACAACCAGTAAAGCGAGTTGGTGGCATATCAAGAAACGGGAACAATGCAATCCTACATCACTTATGTACAAAGCCCCTACACGTCCCAGCTTCCTAAAGCTAAAGATTAAAGACCAATCCGCAACATGGCCACACTTCTACTCCTGATTTACCGCAGGGGAGGGTTCACCCGGCTTGGGCTTAACGAACGACTTCTGCTTCTCCAGCGTTGGCATGTAGGCGGCGGTGCTCTTCTGGAGGGGGTCAGCAGCGGGCTTGTCAGGCTGGCCCCGTGGGCTCGTCAGCTGCTTCTCGAGGACGTCAAACTTCGCTGTTGCCCAAGGGGCGGTTCCCACATTCCCAGCAGTGCTTGGGCCATCTTCAGTCAGCGTTGTGATGGCATCTCTTGATGAAAACCATGTGTGGCCGCAGGCAGTACACTCAAGCTGAAAACCAAAGGAAAATAGTTAGGTCAGTTCCCTATATGAAATTCCTCCTCGGTAAAGACTTCTTACTGGCCGTCCGTATTTAAATTTAGTTGCACGGCTGCATACATCTACAGGGAGTGGTTTACGGAGTAGCATTTTTATTTCTACTGCTCTAATAAAAAGTTGTAGTTCTCAGACCAGCTATCAAATTCAAATTCTGATTGCACATCTGTATTTTTTTAAAAAGACCTTCAAAACAAGAGGTCACTTGCATATGTTTCAACAATATTTTTTAGATACACATAAATTGCTTAAGTAGATTAGAAAAATACCAACATAAATTAGTAAAAATGCTCAATTGACTTGCTAAAGTTATCTATCACTGATCATGCAATAAACATCCACCTACCCCAACATAATTGTTTGCCATCATTCTCTAATCATATCATCCAATTATCTTCTAAATATCAACATCAATATCCACTTCAACTAAACTCGGGCGAGTCAAACAACATTTCATAAACGATGAGCAACTTTTGCAAAATCCACAAGCAAATTAGAATACACTAAGAAAGCATTTTCTCACACGAAAAAATATATCTTTGAAACATGAAGGACAGGCCTGGCGCAGTGGTTAAAGTCACCCCACTGAGCCAAAAGGTCCTGGGTTCAAGTCAGTCTCTCTGCATGCAGGGGAAAGACTTGCCTTGGTTATTCCTTCCCCAGACCCCACTCACGTGGGAGCTACCAGCACTGGGTCTGTCCTTTTTTTATAGTGGTGTGGAATCTTGTTTCGAAGCTCTTATTGAAACAAGTGTAACTGTGTAATCGGATTTTGATTTTTTTTACTTGATATTGAAACTATGTTCTTTTTTGTTTGAAATTGTGTACAGAGTACACGATGCGAAGTGGGAAGATTGCCAAAATAGGAAATTCTGATTAGTGGCTTCCCCTAAAAGGAGCGGCCGTACGGCAGGCCTAACGTACGGTCGGCTGTACATTAGCCTGGTCCTTCATCCTTCTAAATCAATCAGATAAAAGAATCCAAGTTGACATGGCGTCATGTAAACAGTACATCTGTTGAGAAGTACCAGTACTATTGTTGAAATCCCTTTACATACTGAACATCCTTCTAAATCTATTTCGAGCAATAGAATCCAAGTTCAACAGCACATCATGTAAACAGTACATCTGTTAAGCAGTACCAGTAGAACTGTTGAAATCCCTTTACACACTGAACGTCCACTAAAGAAGTTTGCAAACAGAACTTCTAGCACCAAAATTTTATAACACTGGGCGTGGCGCAGTAGCATGGATTGAGAAATAAACAATCTGTTATCTCTCAACATTTGTTACAGAATGAACCTAAGTTCCATTTTATTAAGACTGCCACCAGTATTTCTGTGTTTCAAGGATCAAGAATTACCAAGCCAGTTCTAACCTAAGGTTTATGTCATATCTGATACCATCTATATTCCTTATTTTTCACTGAATCTGCTTGTTCTAACCATAGATGATACTGAATGAAACAAGTCCAATTTACTCTGAGGCACCTTGAAAACGTATATTAAACTCCCAAGACTACAGAATGGGATATCTAACATCATAATCTTATAAAATCAAGCTAATTTACACCCTATTGGGGTCTACAACTGAGTTAAAACTTTTTGCAGCACATGCTAAAGAAAAAAAGAAACTGAAACTTTTAGATGAATGTTCCCTCAAACTGCAAGATAAACACTACCAAATATTATTTTGCCCCCAAAAGAGAAATATTTTTTTACAATAAGTAAATAAGCAGACAGTATGAGTGGTGTGATACTACTTAGGAAAAGTCAATGATACAGCTAGCAACAAAGTAAAGCAAGCAAGTTCCATCTTGTGTGAGAAAACTGGTATGAAAAAAAAAAAGAGAATACAACATGAAAGATTTTCAGACCTGATAGCGATCTCCATGACCTGCATGGATAATATCAGATATGCCAACTTTCTTTTCGCTGCATCTTGGACATCTTGTATCAGTCATCTAAGTAAGACAATTGACAAACTTTGAGAATCATAGTGTAAAAGAATTACGTGTGAAAAATTCAGTTATAGTAATGAATATTCCTCTTTGTTCTCTTCACTGGTTTTACTTAGCTTACAAAATATATGTACCATACCTGCAACTGTCTTGACTCTTCTGGTTCAGATGTCTTTTTTGCTGAAGTCAAACCAACCTGAAATGTTGTAAATACTATATATGAGCACTTTGTGGCAAGGGTTTTGTGATACAGTGTGATATACAGCTGGAAAACGTTAATACAAGAAATTATAAAAACATTTCCTCAGAAAATAAGAATAACTTCAGTAAAACATGGGTCCAGCAGTAAATCTGCGCTACTAGTAGTTTAGTATACTCAATACAGCGGTATTGAATACCATGTTCTTGCAAGTCCAACATGACAACACACAAAAAGCATAGTAGTGCTATAAGAGTAACAATTCACAGACAAACAAACACATATGGTCACCAAGTAATTTACGCAACCATTGTGTAGAAGAGTATTCTCAACTATGTACTATCATCCAGGGTGGAGGAAGGAGGATGTCTAGGATTAGAAGAGGGAACTGTGCCCCTTATACATAAGTATAATGTTATTTGGTCTTAGAAGGCTAAGGTAAACACTCCCTCAGAAGGCCAACTTAAATGTAAACTGACGGATATAGAAAACATAACATTTATGGGCTTATGGAATCAGTAAAAATATAACCCAAAAGTCTACAGTAACTACAGAAATTTAAGCATTGGGCACTTTTTACACAATAATATATTACAACGCTGCCATATCGCGCTGTTTCATGCTGCAACAGCAGTCAACCATGTTGCCACAGGTAAATTGTCCTATCAAATTTGTCAATGTAAATGAAGTTGTCCTATCAACTTAAAATAACTATAGTGTGAGCTATTGGCACAAGGATGAAATTGATTTAAGTAAACAATGTAATGAAGATAGGATATCTGACTCCTATAATAACCAAAATGTAAAATATTTAAAATGACAATTAGACCTTTAATTCATCAGGGGACATAGTTAAAAGAACTGGAGGATCAAGCTCCTTGTCCATCAGTCGGCTGCGTAGTTTAGAGTTATTCTGTATGATAACCAAAATAACCATGGTAAGTCCAACATTGAATATTTGAAATAATAACAATAGAAACAGATTCAGAGAACAACTATTGAAATAAAAATAGAAATAGAAACAAAGAGAAGTATAACACAGCATGAGTTATAATTCTTGATACGGAAAGGGACCTCACATGAAATAGTTAGGGTGCATATAATTGCTAACATCCTGATAATCAGACACAAGTATGCTATGTTGCACGGATACACGGATACAGATCCCGGTACGCGATACTCCGATACGCCATTTCTCCCAAAATGCAGATACGGGGATACGTCAATATACTTAAAAATAAAAAATAATAAATCCACTCAAATTAGAAATTAGCACACATATCTTAAATATTACATAACATAACAATAACATTATTCAGGATATAACGTTCTATGGTTCAAGGCATAACGTTCAAGCCATGAAGCCATCATTCAAACTTAGGTTCAACACACACATAACGTAGCAACTAGAGCCCACCTGCTTGTACAAAGTGGTTGTACACAGCTGCATAGATTGCTCTTATGTGTAGTGAATGAGTACTGGTTTCAAGGTATCCCACATGTATCGGTAAGGTATCTTAGAAGTATCCGATTTGTTTTTATTATTTGAAAATCACATAAATTACCTATACCTACGGGATACGTATCCAGGAGTATCCGTGTAGTACGGGTATCCGATACGGTATCCGATACCGGTACATGAGTTTTGCGAAGTATCCGCAATAGCAATACAAATATTCCTCCAGAAATATAATATATAATTTCATATTAGTAAATGTTATTGGAACAAGATGGCTACCCTCTCGCCTCTCCGTCTCCCGACCACCCCGTCCTCTCCCCTCCCCGGCGCCACCACCCCCCTGCAGCCCCACGCCGGCGGGCATTCCGTCCCCGGCGGCCACCCCCAACCTCCGTTTCTCCCCGGCATCGGGAGCCCCCCCTGCTGGCTGCGGCAAGGCCCTACGGTGGTCCTGCGATTCCCCTCCGTCCAGCAAGTCCGGCAGCGGCGATTCCCGGCCCTCCTTCAAGGAAGTCCTCCTGGTAAGTATCGCGGCGTCGCAGGCACCCTCGACGATGCCGGAGCGACCTTCCCCTGTTTCGTCTCGCCCCGTCCGTGCGACCCCTCGCCTGGTGATTCGCCTGCGGGATTCCCTTCCCCCACGGCGGCCTTCCGGTCCTGGGGCGGACGGCTAGCGTCCCGTGGTGAGCAGGCGCACTCGCAAGGAGCTCGCGCGGCTTGAGCGGCGTCTTCATCGGCGCGTTCCGGTGGACCTCCGGGGGAAGTGCTTCAATTGCTTCTCTCCCTGGCATCGCGCGGCATCGTGTCGCTCCAGCGCTCAATGCTTCAAGTGTCGTGGGTCTGGCCACCGGAGCTACGTCTGCCCCGTTCGGCTCGCGGCCCCTTCGGCGGGCCCTCGTCACAGACTGGTGTGGCGACCAGTTTCTTCCCCAACAGCGGCGGCCCCGGGCGGTCGCACCGCGCCAGACAGCTCCCAGGTCACGGCGATGGCTCCCTCTGGTGATGGTGCTGGCGCTGGTCGGCGCCGTCGGCGTTCCCGCAAGCGACGTCGCAGTGGCGGTCCGTCGTCTTCCCCTCCTGCGCCTGGCTCCAGGGAGTTTGATGAAGATTGGTCTGCGGGCTCTGATGGCGACCATCGTCTCGACTCCCCCGTTGAGCTAGTGCCCCGACCGCGCTGCGTTCTCCGCCGGTCGGCTGACGTTGAGCTTCGGGAGGAGCGACTGGCCGAGCGCGCCCTCATTCTGTCGGTGATCGCCGACGACCCGGGGAGCCTTTCCGAGCATATCGTCCCGGCTATCGCGCATCGGTTTGAGATCAAGGCGAACTTGCTGAACATCATCAATCTTGGCCCCGCAAGCTCCCTCTTGATCTTGCCGGACGCACTCACGGCGACGCGCATCTACAACGGTGGGCGGGCGATCCTGGTTCCCCCTGACCGGCTTCACGTCATGCGCTGGTCCCGGTTCTTCCTTTCCTCGGCGGAGCTGTTCCCGTCGGAGGTGGACGTCGAGCTTCGCGGAATCCCGACGCACGCATGGGACTTGGAGACGGTGTCGCAGCTTCTTGGCGATTGCTGCGTGCCACGGGAGGTTCATCCTGATTCTGAGGCCCAGCGGGAGGTTTTCCGGCTCGCCGCCTGGCGTTCCAGTGATGGCGTCGTCCCCCCGGTGGTCGACCTGATTATCCCCGAGCCGGAAGCCACCGCAACGCCGGACGCCAGGTCGCGACATGCTCTCATACCCGATCAAAAATTCGGTTCGACCTCGCGACGACGACGCCCCTCCACCGCCTCCGCCCGCTGGTTCCAGCGGGCGACGTCGCCGGCGATGGGTCCGGCGTGCGGCGGACTCTGCTGTCCCGGCGGCGGAGGTGAACGGCGGTGGGCATGTCGGGGCCCATCGGGGCCCGGTCCAGTCGCGGCTTGGGAACTACACCAGGAACCGTGCCGCCTCGTCTCACGTCCCCTGCATGCATCAGGCGGTACCCGAGGAGATGCCGCGTCTTCCCAGGTGACACCGTGCGGGGGTACCGATGCCGTCGTGAAGGAGGCGTCCTCCTCGGACTACGTCGATAAGGCGGCCGCAGTTACTCCCGCCTCCTCGGCGCCTGCTCCTTCCGTGGACGCAGTGGGCCCTGCCTCTTCTTCTGGCGGCCCCGGGCCCACTTGTTGCGCCACGCCTGAAGACCCCCTGCTTTTGGAGGCCCGGTGTCCGGTGATCGATGATGTGCCCTTGGCTTCCGTGGCCGTCGAAGGTACACCTCCAGTGGGCCGGCCCACTGTTGATGGTGACCCTCCGGCCATGGAGCCCGTTTGCACCATGGAGGAGACTGCTCTGCCATCCGCAGGCGTGGCTGCGGCGACCACGGAGGCGGCGGCTGCGACATCAGTGGGAGTTGCCGCTGTGCCCTCTGCCGCGATGTCCGCTGCGACCACAGCATTGGCGGCCATGTCTCCTTCAACTGACACCCCTCCGATTGCCACCATGCTTTATCAGCGGATTCTCCCTGATAACCTGGTCGTCTACACTCGCAAGCCAAGGAGACAGGATTCAAGTAACGCTGAAGTTTCGAAGTTCATTCAAAAGATTTCCAGACCGGTTCAGGCCATTGCGCCAACTCCGACCACCAACAAAAGAAGACAGAGAACTGTGGGGCCTGTGTCTATGCCGCAACGAAGCCGTCGACTAGCCAACCTGCCACCTGAGTCTGATCGGATCTCTGCCTCCACCGTATGCAGAAAACTTGGTTTTATTAGTGACGAGGGCAGAATTTCAGATGATGCGCTAGCTCGATACTCCAAATTCTACAACCACCTCCTAGGGCGCGATAATCTCGCTGCGCTCTCGGCCCTGTTTGGCTGGGAGGTCCCCCCCTGAGGGGCAAGCTAGAGCCGAGGCCATTGCTGTGTACTAAAAGGGGGTTGTACTGGTCATGTTACTGATATTTTCTAATGGAAAACACCAGCATCCTGATTTGGAATGTGCGAGGTCTCAACGATCGGGGGAGAAGGGACAATCTCAGGAAAGTGGTTGATGATTTCAGACCTTCTGTTGTTTGTCTTCAAGAAACTAAACTTAATCACATTTCTGAGCGTGATGTGATCTCCTTTCTTGGTCGGGATTTCTCTGAATTTGTATTCCTGCCGGCTCAACATACAAGAGGGGGTATTCTTATTGCCTGGCGTGATCAATCCTTCTCCGTTGAACACAATTTTGTCCACCGCTTCTCTGTCTCGGTTCTTCTTAATAGCAGCACTGGCTCCCCTTGGTGGCTGACAGGGGTCTATGGACCTCAACGTGATGAGGACAAGTTGTCCTTCCTGGCAGAGCTTCGTGAGGTTCGTTCAAGCTGCCCAGGCCCATGGATGATTGCTGGCGACTTCAACATGATTTATAGCTCTGAAGATAAGAACAATGATAATGTGAACAGAGTTATGATGGGGAGATCTAGACGTTTTGTGAATGATTTAGAGCTGAAAGAGATCCCTCTCTTGGGGAGACGTTATATATGGTCGAATGAAAGAGCCTCACCTACCTTGGTCAAATTGGATCGGGTTTTATGTACCAATGATTGGGAAGATTTATACCCAGAAAGTTTGCTGCAAAGCGCCGCTACAGAGATGTCTGACCACTGTCCTCTTGTCCTGGGCCTTTGCGAAAGGATTGCGGGTAAGAGAAGATTCCACTTTGAAAGTTTTTGGCCGCGGTTGCCTGGGTTTTATGAAACTGTCCAGCAATCTTAGGATGCACCAGTGTCAACTCACTATCCTCTCCAGTGCATTTCAATCAAGCTGAAGCGGCTGGCCAGAGCACTTCAATCCTGGAGCCAAAAACAAACGGGTAACATTAAAAAGCAGCTAGCTCTTGCACGGCATATCTTACATCATATTGAAATGGCCCAAGACATCCGTGACCTCTCTGTGGAGGAGAATTGGTTCCGATGCAAATTGAAGCGTCACTGCTTAGTTCTATCTTCTTTAGAACGAACAATTGCCCGATTGCGATCAAGGGTAAGGTACTTGAAGGATGGAGATGCTAACACTTCATTTTTCCATAAACAAGCTAGCTGCCGGCGACGCAAGAATTTTATCTACAGACTCAAGGATGGGAACCAGGTGGTAACATCCCAGCAAGAAAAGCACCAGATCCTCTTTGACTATTTTGACAGTGTACTGGGTACGGCTGCGCAGCGACCTTGCACCCTTGAGCTCCCAGCATTTCATAGGGCGGGCACTGATCTATCCGCACTGGATGTGCCTTTCACTGAAGAGGAAGTGTGGGCTACGATCAGATCACTCCCTGCTGACCGTGCTCCAGGACCAGATGGGTACACTGGAAAATTCTATAAGACCTGTTAGCCGATAATTAAATCTGATTTCTTGGCAGCACTGTCCTCCTTACAGCAAGGTGATACAAGAATGCTAGAACTGCTGAATTCTGCCTATATTACCCTCATCCCCAAGAAAGAGGAAGCATGGGAAGCTAGGGATTATCGGCCGATCAGTTTAGTACATAGCTTTGCAAAATTGGTCACAAAAATGTTGGCAAATCGACTGGCACCTCTGCTGGACAGCATGGTTGCTACCAACCAAAGTGCATTTATAAGGGGCAGATGCATCCATGATAACTTCATGTTGGTTCAGCAAACCATCAAGGTATTACATCACCGTAAGGTCTCAAGTCTATTTCTCAAGCTTGATATTTCAAAAGCTTTCGATTCAGTCGCATGGAGTTTTTTGCTGGAGGTGCTGGCTCATTTGGGATTCAGCAATGGGTGGTGTAATCTCATTGCCAATTTGCTCAAGTCTGCCTCCACTCAAGTTTTACTAAATGGTGAACCGGGTAACTTCATATCTCACCAGCGAGGACTCCGTCAGGATGATCCTCTGTCCCCCATGCTGTTCATATTGGTAATGGATGTTCTCAATAGCATGTTCTGTCGTGCTGATCAGGAAGGCTTGCTGCAGCCTCTCCACTCTGCGGGTCAGCGTCTCTCGCTCTATGCCGATGACGTAGCCCTATTTATTCGGCCCAATGAGGAAGACTTGCAGTTAACAAAAGCATTGCTACAACTCTTCGGGGATGCATCTGGTTTACAAACAAACCTGCAAAAAAGCTGTGTGATCCCTATTCAGTGCAACACCAATATCATGGAAAGAGTTGACAGCACTCTGCATTGCCCGGTTTCAGCTTTCCCCTCCAATTATTTGGGCTTACCAATATCAGATAAGAAATTACGTAAGCGAGATCTTCTAGTTTGGATTGAAAAGATCGCTAACAAACTGCCGGGATGGAAAGCACCTCTATTATCTTTGGCTGGTCGAGCAGTTTTGGTAAAAGCAGTACTCACTGCTATCCCGATATACCTACTGATCGCTCTCAAAGTCCCTAAGTGGTTTATCCGCAGTATAGATAAGATCAGAAGAAATTTCTTGTGGAAAGGAAGGAAAGAGGCAAATGGTGGCTGTTGCTTGGTAGCCTGGGAGAAAGTCATGCGCCCTCTTGATTTGGGGGGCCTGGGAATTCATAACCTAGAAATCATGAGTTGGGCTCTACAGATGAGATGGCTCTGGATCGAGAAAACCAACCCAGATCGCCCTTGGGCTGGTCTGAGGATCCCTGTGCATGCCCACTCCTCGGCGATGTTTGCCATTTCTATTGTCACCTCTGTTGGAGATGGAAAGAACACTCTTTTCTGGTCCGATCGATGGATTCATGGCAGATGCCTGCAAGATTTTGCTCCTAATGTTTACATGAGTGTTCCTGCAAGGGTGAGGAACAAGAGGACTGTGGAAGAGGCCCTCCATGATCAGACCTGGGTAAGAGACATTAGGGGTGCTCTCGGTTGGAGTGGGCTAGCTGAGTGCCTAGAGCTATGGGACACTTTATCTAACATCACCCTCAGCACCATGGAGGATCATCACCTTTGGAAATGGGAATCCTCCGGTACTTTCTCAACTAGGTCTGCTTACAGAGCCTTCCTTGTCGGTTCTACTACTTTTGATCCTTGGAAAAGAATTTGGAAATCGTGGGCACCAAGTAAATGCAAGACTTTTATTTGGTTGGCTATCCGAAATCGCTGTTGGACAGCTGATCGGTTGCAACAAAGGGGGCTACCTCACCCAGCACACTGCCCACTCTGTGACCAGGAAGATGAAACGGTGCAACACCTCCTCACCTCATGTGTTTTTTCCAGGCAGTTTTGGTTCTCAATTTTGCAGCCCCTGGGGCTTGCCACCCAGGCACCTAATAGAAGAGACACTTCCCTGGCTGATTGGTGGAAGAAAGCTTGGAGGAAAATTCCTAAACAGCAAAAGAAGGGGTTCAATTCGCTGATCATTCTTGGTGCATGGATTCTTTGGAAACATCGGAACACGTGTCTTTGAGGGGTCTACCCCAAATTTGCAGCATGCTCTACAGGAGTTTAAGGTCGAGCACCATTTGTGGCTGCTTGCAGGGGCAAAGAGGCTTGCTGCCCTAGGTGAGGGCAGAGTAGATGCTCATTAGCGTTGAGCAAAGAAAATTTGGGGTCAGGTCCTTCTCGATTTACTTATTGTAATAGGTTCTTTTATCTTCTTACCATCACCCCCATTCTAGTCCAAGGTGGGATGTGATGTTTTGTATTTGGACTATTTCTTCTTCTTAATACAATGATGTGCAGCTCTCCTGCGTATTCGAAAAAAAATGTTATTGGTTTACAGTCTCATAGCCTGAACACTGAAGAAGGATGGATGCAGAATTTGCTTTTTATGTTTTAACATGAAATAATAACTATGACTACGCCTTCAACGGGGTGGTCCCAAGTGTCGCTACTGCTCTTTCTTTGGCCATGGATGAAGCACGGCTGCGGTGCTTAGCAGGTGCTAGGGGTCTTACCCTGCTTTCTATTCAGGGTATAGGTTAGCTGGCTGACCTCTAGGAGTGGTCGCTCTTTCTTGTGTAACGGGTGATTAGTTCTTTTTGCTTTCAGGGTGTGTGGGGGGTGTGTTGGGTCTATGTATGACTCTTTTCTTCTATAAATACAATGATACACAGCTCTCCTGCGTATTCGAGAAAAAAAACATGAAATAATAACTAGCCTAATCCATACAGAAATGGATTATAGAAAATGTCTAGTATTCGCAGCATTAATATGCGAACAATGATCTGTGATGCTTGTTTTTTTATATTGTACTTTGGTGAACGTGCGGAGCTGATACGTCTTATGGAGAAGGTGAGTAGGTGACATACAGATTCTTTTTACTTTATCAAGTTCATCAAGTGGCAGTACTGGTTGCAACAACGCAGAAGATGCCATCAGGCGTGTATCACAGTTTAGAGGTGCAAGTTCTATTTAGTTGTACAGGACGCAAAAACTGTGTATGGAGACAGTAAATGCTGATTGGATCATTGGAATGGCCAAGGTTTTGATAACGATAGATTCAACTTTAAACTTATTTGTTGTAGTATAAATTTCACTAACAGATTATTGCTAGAATCACTGCAAGTTATGGACTCCAAAAATCTGCAACGGAACAGATTTGAAGCAAGCTAACATAACTATACAATTGAGGCTGCTTGTCAATAACTTTGCAGGATACACAAGCACTGCATGCGGAGAACTAAAGGTTCTCAAATAGGACAGTTTTAAAACTAACAATTTAGGTTGGCCAAAACACAATAAACAATCTGAACTGAAATATTCTATGTTTTCAAGATTCAAACCATGTTGGAAAATAAGAATATACGTTGGCACATAATGAATGCATGCTTGGCACATAATGAATGCATGCTTGAGTACAAACATACATTCGCGACAGTAATACACCATTAAGATTGATGGTATGATAACAGGTAATTATCTAAAGTTATCAAGTGTCCCATGATAAAAACATGCATACCTTGATGTTGAAAACTAGCTGTCTCAGTTTCTGGTTATACTTCAAAAAATCATTGCCTAGAGCTTCATATGCAGATCTTTCTAATGCAACCATTATTGGAACAACAACATCAGGTGCATATGATTTTTCATTGTCCTGATTGAAAACATAGAAAATCATCGTTATAAGAGGGAAATGAAGGATCAACAGATGTACAGAAACATGGAATGAGGGATGCAACGAGCCAAAAAGAAGGATGAAGGCATTAGCAAACATACTTTTCATAAATATAAACAGTAAAAAGAGTAAAGTTACAAATATAAACAGAAAACTCAGACCTGAGACACGTTCTTTATTTAAAGAAACTGAATGGATTCTAGAAGTATGCACATAAATGCAGAAAAAGAGGACAGAGATGGAATTTCCCAAGCAAGAAACATTATGCTGACATTTCATATTGTGGAGTGTGGACAAATTTATCCAAGTTCCGCCCCAACCATGAGATTTCTTAATTCATTAAAAAAAAGGACAGACCCAGTGCTGGTAGCTCCCACGTGAGTGGGGTCTAGGGAAGGAATAACCAAGGCAAGCCTTTCCCCTGCAAGCAGAGAGGCTGACTCAAACCCAGGACCTTTTGGCTCAGTGGGGTGACTTTAACCACTGAGCCAGGCCTGTCCTTCAGATTTCTTAATTCATTGAATAAAAATAATTAATCTGTGCTCTCAATCCAGGCATATTTCAAAAAATACATAATCTGTAAATGCCAAGCTCAAAGGGACCACAATCAAGCAATCTCCATAATTCATCATCCTTCGAGTTATCCAAAATTAACCAACTCAAGCAAAGCTTATATTATAAGCACTAACAAGATGGCCATCACCAATGAAAAAGAGATTATGGTTAATTGCATTGCTAACATATGGTTGGTGCTTAAAAGCCATAATTAGTGCATGCTGAAGAAATCATACTGACTAGTGACAGATCTAATAGAGATACTTTGGCAGACTAACAGTAACACCCCATGCCACAAATTCAACATTATTCAAGCATCTAAGTACATCTCTTTTCCCTTCAGTCCATAGGTTTTGAAGATGGAACAAATAGGAGACTATTTCACAACAAAAAGAGTGCAATTTTTGCCATATTAGCAAGCCACAGCATCAACACAACCATCTACTTAACTGTGAGACAGGCTTTAAAGCCTCACATCTCAGGTAACTTATTTTAGCAATGCATATTAATAAATAAATGCAGCCTCAGAAATCAATTGAAAATGACATGGCATTCATAACATAATTGGTTCTGGATCATTTCAAAATTCTATTTCACAAAGAAATGTAGGATCAGTTTAGCAGCCACCAGAGTTGGTTATGTTTGCTAATTAGTAGTGTCCCTAGGTGACAGATGCTTCATTTGGTAAGTTGTACAATGACCTAGGAATCCTTTGACATTACATACAATAACTTGCAATTAGTAGTGTCCCTAGGTGACAGATGCTTCATTTGGTAAGTTGTACAATGACCTAGGAATCCTTTGACATTACATACAATAACTTGCAATTAGTTAGACCTAAACACGTAATGGCATCAACATTTTTACTGACAACAACAACAACAACAACATAGCCTTTTTTCCCAAGCAAGTTGGGGTAGGCTAGAGATGAAACCCGAAAGAAATAAGTTCAAGGTTCAGGCACATTGATAGCTAGTCTCCAAGCGCTCCTATCCAAAGCTATCTCTTTAGAGATGTTCCAATCCTTAAGGTCTCTCTTAACCGACTCATCCCACGTCAGTTTAGGTCTACCTCTACCCCTCTTTACATTATCGACTAGCTCAAGGATCCCATTACGCACCGGCGCCTCAGGAGGCCTTCGTTGGACATGTCCAAACCATCTCAGCCGATGCTGAGTAAGTTTCTCCTCAATTGGTGCCACCCCGACCCTATCCCGAATAACTTCGTTCCGGACTCTATCCCTCCGTGTGTGCCCGCAAAACCACCGCAACATCCGCATCTCTGCTACACTCAGTTGCTGCACATGTCGTCTTTTTGTAGGCCAACATTCAGCACCGTATAATATCGCCGGACGAATTGCTGTCCTATAGAATTTGCCTTTTAGCTTTTGTGGCACCCTCTTGTCACAAAGGATGCCAGAAGCTTGCCGCCATTTCAACCAGCCAGCTGAAATTCTATGCCTAACATCTTCATCAATGTCGCCATCCTTTTGTAACACCGATCCTAAATACCGAAACGTATCCTTCTGGACCACCACTTGCCCATCTAGACTAACGTCTCCCCCCTCATGCCTAGTCGCGCTGAAATCGCACATCATGTACTCGGTCTTGGTCCTACTAAGTCTGAACCCTTTCGACTCTAACGTGCGTCTCCACAGCTCTAACTTCCTATTAACCCCTGCCCTACTCTCGTCAACTAGCACCACATCATCAGCAAAGAGCATACACCAAGGGATCTCACCTTGTATATCCCTTGTGATCTCATCCATCACTAAAGCAAATAAATAAGGGCTCAATGCTGACCCCTGGTGTAGGCCTATGTTAATAGGAAAGTCAGTGGTGTTGCCATCACATGTCCGGACAAACGTCGTCGCATCTTTGTACATATCCTTAATGAGGGTAATGTACTTGGTTGGGACTTTGTGCTTCTCCAAAGACCACCACATGACATTTCTCGGTACTTTGTCATATGCCTTCTCAAGGTCAATGAAGACCATGTGCAAATCCTTCTTCTGCTCCCTATATCTCTCCATCAATTGTCGTATTAAGAAAATCGCCTCCATGGTTGACCTTCCAGGCATGAACCCAAATTGGTTTTGGGTCACACTTGTCCCTCTTCTTAGGCGATGCTCGATGACCCTCTCCCAAAGCTTCATCGTATGGCTCATCAGCTTAATCCCACGGTAGTTAGTACAACTTTGAACATCGCCCTTGTTTTTGAAGATAGGTACTAATATACTTCTCCTCCATTCTTCCGGCATCTTGTTTGACCGAAAAATGAGATTAAAAAGCTTAGTTAACCAAACTATTGCTCTATCCCCTAGGCATCTCCACACCTCAATGGGAATACCATCAGGACCCAACGCTTTACCTCTCTTCATCCTCTTCAAAGCCTCCCCGATTTCTACCTCCTGAATTCTCCTCACAAAACGTCTGTTGGTATCGTCAAAAGAGTCATCTAACTCAAGGGTAGGGCTCTCACTCTCCCCATTAAACAACTTGTCGAAGTACTCTCTCCATCTATCCATGATCTCATCATCCTTCACTAGCAGTCGATCTGTCCCATCCTTAATGCATTTGATTTGGTTGATGTCCCTTGTCTTCCGCTCGCGGATCCTAGCCATCCTATAAATGTCCTTTTCCCCTTCTTTCGTGCCTAGCCGCTGATACAGGTCATCATACGCTTTACCTTTTGCTACACTCACAGCTCGCTTTGCAACCCTCTTCGCTAATTTATAGCCCTCGATGTTGGCTGCACTCTTGTCAAGATGGAGACGCTTGAAACACTCCTTCTTCTCCTTAATAGCCCTTTGCACCTCGTCGTTCCACCACCAGGTGTCTTTCCCCTCCTGTTTGCCTCCCTTACTCACGCCAAACACCTCTGAGGCCACCTTCCGAACACATGTTGCCATCTTTAGCCACATGTCATCTGCGTCTTCTCCTTCTTCCCAAGACCCCTCACCTAGCATCCTTTCCTTAAACGCTTGTGCCGCTTCCCCTCTAAGCTTCCACCACTTTGTTCTCGCAATCTTGGTACATTTGTCCCGGTGGACACGTACCCGAAGACGAAAGTCCGCCACCACAAGCTTGTGTTGAGGGACAACACACTCCCCAGGTATCACCTTACAATCTAAGCAATCACGTCTATCCTCCCTCCTAGTAAGGATAAAGTCGATCTGGCTCGAGTGTTGTCCACTACGAAACGTCACAAGATGGGATTCCCTCTTCTTAAACATTTTTACTGACAAACAAGAAATATGATTCATGGAAGACATATATAATATGCAAGAGTTTAGAACATCTGGATGAAAACAACAAGTAACTTACAGCAGAACCAACAACCTTTGCAGATGAACCGTTATTTGAACTTTTAGTGGCAGCATCAGGACCAGCATGAGATGCTCCAGCACTCTCCTTTGATGCTAGTGGAATACAATCTACCAATTTGTCAAGACACTTATCACGATTTTTCTCACCACAAAGTGCTTTATATCTGACAAGGATGTCATAATTCCTTAGGTTATCACTTCCAGGTGTCTCTGCTTTTGGAAACTGCTCAGATTTTCCAACTGGAGGTTCTCTCGTTACATCTATAGGGTTAAGAGGTCTTTTACGTAGGCCTCGTTTATTTGATAAATGATCACTGTTGTCCATAGGTGATTCTTCAGGCTCAAGGTCAGGAAGCTGCCCAATGCGGTCTATTGTTTTCTTAACAAGGAGATCAATCTCTTGTTGCTTGTTATCCTCATAGTCCTTGTCTGTTAGGTTCCAAAGTTTCTTCTCAACTGCATCATAAACCTTCTGGACAATAAATCCAGGGTGCTGCTTTCGACTGGGAATCTGCTTGTGCTGAGGAATGAAATGGACCACACATTTGTGCATAACTGACTCTGCAGGCACATCATCGATATGAAAACTGTAAAATAGCTCTCTGGTGTCACGTGCTACCCAGTTTCCACCACCTTTTTTATCAGCTTCTTCTGGCCTATAAAACCATTGGCCAGTCACATTTAAGCTACCCTCAGTTTCTGTTATATCCTGTTCCAAGATAAGGAGCATGCAGATGTGTTACAAAAAATCAAATATCATAGAGAACAATAGCAAGAAGGTTTCAGTATCAAAATCTAAGGATCACTATATTAAAACATATCTTCTGGTTGTAAAATGATAAGGGACTTTGGCATCAGCATACTAGTAAGAATAGGTAATCATTCCAGTCATAGAATATAAAGTAAGGTTGATATTACACTGCTCCACACAAAGGTTGGCCTCAGCTTAAGGTCCATTTGCATCCATGGTAACATAAGAAAAAAGAAATCAAACCAAAATAGATGCCTAGCACAAGCTCTTAGTTAATATCCACGGAAAATGTCAACTATGATGTTCCATTATCCAACAATTCAAAGCAACAGTTTGAAGTTTGTAGCAACCAGATGCAGGGAACAACATAAGCAATTAAAAAAACTAGGGATTATTACATTTAAAGAAAACATTTATGCAAGAACTGTGAGGTCACATAAACAAAAACCTTACAAATCTATGTGAGTTACAGTCTAGGCACAATGCCAATTTGAAAATAGCACAAACGAACCTAGCCTAATCCAATGTGCCTAAGGTAATTAGCATATACATAGTAAAATGAACACGTCTATCTTACTGGTAAAAGACTGGTCACTCAAATTACCACAGAACAGAAGCATCAATAGCTGCAAACTCATCAAACTTAGTGAACTAGCCTATGGAACCCTACAAACAAATCGAGTAAATTGCCGAGTCCCCCCCCCCCCCCCCCTTTTTTTTTGGAACCTCCGAGTCCCTGATCTTATCACAGACCTTGATGATGGCGACATAGGGCTTCTGAGTGCGGTCTTCAGGCGTGAGCAGCACGGGGTCCTCCTGCACGATAAAGCCACAGCTATCACCCACCGGAAAAGAAACAATCCGTGCCTATCGAAACCCTAAAACCACACAACAGGGCGGAAATAGGGAAGCCGGAGAGGAAGAAGGCGGCGGCTTACCAGCTCAAAGGTGTTGCCCTCGTACTCGAAGGAGTTGTAGTGCTTCTTCTGCTTCTTCCCCTTGCCGGTGACCTTGACGGGGTCCCCGACGGGCACCGCCTCCGTGTTCTCCTCCTCGCGGGGCTCCTCCTCCTGCGGCTCCTCCTCATCGGGCTCCTCCTCCTCACTCTCCGGTTCGCGGCGGCGCTTGGGACGTCCACGGCGCCGGCGGGTCTGCGTCTCCGCCTCCTGCTCCCGCCGCTCCTCCTCCTCGGCCCGCCGCATCGCCTCGAGGTCCTTCTCGTCTTCCTCCTCCTCCTCGAGCTCCACGTCGTCGTCCTCCTCCTCCTCCTCGTCCGCGGCGGCGCGGCGGCGCTGCTGCGGCGGCGGCGGCTGCGGCTTCCTGGGGTTGGCGCCCGAGGAAGCGCCGCCGCCGCCGGAGGGCTTGGTCTTTACGGGCACTTCCTCGTCGTCGTCGTCGTCGTCCAGCTGCGTGAATCGGCGCCGCCGCCCCATTTCCCCGCGGCGACCGATTCGGGGGCTTAGTGTCGGAGGGGGAGGTGGCCGGGGTGAAAGAAATTGCCAAGAAATGGGGATCGGAGGTTTGGGCTTGGACTGAGACGTCGGGTTTGGCCCTTTGGGAGGGCTCCGCGCGCCCGCCGGCTCCGGCTTCATGCTACAGGAAATATTACTGTAGTCGTACTGTTCTATACTGTAGCGAGAAGCGAAATGAAAATCGAAGTCCAAGTGTGTTTAGATCCCACAAAACCCCCAACTTTCCATCACATCAAAATCACATGGAAATATTAAATATAGCAAATAACTCATACATGGAGTACTAAATGTAGGTAAATAAAAAAACTAATTGCATGGTTTTGATGTACGTTGCGAGACGAATCTTTTGAGCCTTTCGTCAAACTTTTGAGCCTGACAAGTGGGATCTTTGTGAGAGGTACGGTAGACCTAATCTTGGTGAGAAACGGTTTCAATTATTTTAACTTTTATAGTATAGATTTATAATATAGAATGGACTATATATTTATAGAGATAGCACGTGGCACGTATTTAATTTTTCTTCCATTAAACAACGATGACATTTATTTTTCTTCAAAAAATAATACACACTTTTCTTTTTTCTTGCATAAAACAATGATGTCAATCCTTTCAAAACAAATATAATGCGAATTATAGGTGAATGCAGGATGTCATTTATTTTCATTCCAAAAATAATATACGTCTTTTCTTTTTCTTCCATAAATAATGATGTCAATTATTATCCTTGCAAAAATAAATAATGACTCGAATTATGGGTAAATGTATGATGTCGTTTATTTTTTTTCCAAAAATAATACATATCTTTTTTCCTTACACAAAATAATAATGCCAATTATTATCATTCCAAAATAAACAATAATATGAATTATAATTGAATGTATGTGCAAAAAAAATAAAATGTATTTAAAAAAAGTAATATACGGATACAACATGTGGGGTTCCGGAGCTCCCCGGTGGTCAGGACGGTGCTTGCCTTGCCGCTTGCTGCCGCCGCAGGTTTTTCTGGTTCTTGTTGCGCTCCTTCCGCGCAGTCCACGCAATCGTGCCTTGCAGCATCGTCGCCGACCTCACTGCTCTCCAGCTCGCCGCTGGTCACGGCCTGCCGCCTATCCCTGACGGCGGGCCCCTTGTCCATGTTGGCCTTCCCAGCTTCCCACCATCAAGCCTCTGCTTGACCGCCGCCACCTCGTTGTGGCCAGGATCGTTGTTGGAAAGGCTAGCCCACATGTTGGCGCTTGCCTTGATGCCGCCGCCTCCCGTCATCTCACCGCCGGCCGTCGATCGCACATCACGAGGTCGCGGTAGCAACGACATTTACGACGCCGAGAGTATCTTGCGTGATTGCAGCCTGATCGAGCCTGATCGGCATATGAAAAATGAAAGTCCAAGTGCAAATCTGATTAATTTTGTGGTAGCTTATTTGTCCTTTAATGGCAAAGATGCCACCAAATATTGCATGGTTTTGCTACTGAGTGCACTACACATATGGTTGTATTCCTTTGATAACAACTGATACGTTTGTTTTTCCCATAACTATTTCTATGTTGGGTGCGGACATAAGGTTATTTCAGTTTTACCTTCATGCATTTGTTGGGTACATTACGACTTCTTAGTGTCTCATGTGTTTCCTATAATTCAATTTTGATTTGGAATATATAGATCTATACCATTTTGCATATATTCTAATCATTTACTGTTAGAGTGTGCTAGGGACTTTTGCTGATGATGATCTTTAGATTTTTATAATTGCAGTAACTGGCTTATTAAATATTTTGGGTTAATTGAATCCATGCCACTGCAATTTTCGAAGTTTTGAGATCCACCATTACAATTCACCTATCTCGAAATTTGCCATTATAATTCTTCATCTACCAGATTTCTTACCATTTTTCTATGTCTTTTGGAAGTCCACTGTCAGGTCAATGTACGCGTATGTGTCTTCCTTATGGACCAAAACACCCTAGCTATCTCTATCTGTACTCGCTGACATGTGAGTCCCACAAGTTAGCTTCTCCTTCAACCTCCAGCCATCCTTCATCAGTCAGCCGCCGGTCTCGGCCATGCCTTGACTACTCATCAGACCCCTACCCTGCTGGCGCTGGTGGCCGGCCTGCAGCTCACCTCCTACCCCCGCCGCCGCCACCGTGCTCATGTGCTGCTCCAGCGGGTGGGCACCTCCGCGTTCCTCCCTCATGGGGGACAGAGGCCCGATCTTCCTGTAGGTAGATGATAAGTCGAATTGTGGAGATCACGACGTAGATGATCCAAGGGCTCCGACCGAGCACATCATCTCCCTTGCAATCACAACATCACTGCTCCAATGGTTATCAATCGAGCACAAAACCCGGATGACCTCGCCAAGAAGGTTAATCCCTGCAAGCGATTCGAGAACACAAGCAAGAACTGGTAAAGGCAATATGAAATTGCAAGTTGGGGTTTCACAAACCAAAGTAGCAGCCTAGTCGGTCTGGTACAGAGGCGAAATCTCACAAACAAAGTGCGCATAATCAATCTAAGCAAAACCTAAGTTTTGGAGCAGTACATAGATGATATTTATAGAAGGAAACAACTCTCCTAGAAGGCTATGGGCGCAGGCCACTACATGGGAAGGTGGAAGGCCAACTGGTTCAGCATTCATGGAGTCTCTTGAAGTTCTCGCACGTCTTCTCAGCTTCTGTGTAGCCTTTAGTAAATCAACCATAACTTTTTATTGGGAAGACCAAATGTCACTCCGTTTGTTGGGTTGGAAAGTACACTTAATAATGATTCCAACCATGTATGATATGAACTCTGAAATGTCACAGGTTGGTATAGAATTCCACGTGAAGTTAAAGTGCTTGTCACGTGAACTCAGTCTTTGTGTGTGTAGTCGTTGTCGCTTGAGTGTAAACTTGGTGTAGAGCTTGAAGCTGGTGTATTTGCTGATCCCATGTTCCTAAGCAATAAGACATCACAAGACTTTAGTAGCATCCCATCCCCATGAATATTAGGTTGTAACATAAGGAACGAACGCACCTCAAAATTCAAATGACGTGCACGAGACATTGTCATTGGTCCTTCTAATGAACTCGGTGTAGAATTAGTGACAGGGAGTGTGTCCGATGCGGTGATGTCCTCATCATCCTCCCCCTCTAGAACTAGAGTCATCCTCGACTCAATCTCATCTTCGTCTCCCAAGTAAGGCTTCAAATCTGTAATGTTAAATGTGGGACTAACCCCAAAATCTGCAGGCAACTCAAGCTTATATGCATTGTCATTGATCTTCTTAAGAATTTTAAAAGGTCCATCAGCTCGAGGCATTAATTTAGACTTCCTCAACTCAAGAAAGCGGTCCTTTCACAAGTGTAACCAAACGATATCTCCCGGTTCAAAAGTTAAATGTTTCTTACCCTTGTTTCCATAAGATCTGTATTTGGCATTCATTTTCCCAATGTTTGTCTTGGTTAACTCATGTAGTTTGATAATCCATTCAGCGCGTGATGTAGCATCGGAATTTAATTGGACAGATTGTGGCAGCGGTAACAAATCGATTGGGGCACGGGGGTTGAATCCATACACTACCTGGAATGGACTTACCTTTGTGGTGGAGTGGACAGCCCGGTTGTAGGCGAACTCTATGTGAGGTAAACACTCCTCCCACATCTTTTTTTTCAACATAGCTCGTAACATAGTGGACAATGTGCGGTTAACAACTTCTGTTTGTCCATCTGTTTGTGGGTGGCATGTAGTTGAAAACAGCAACTTGGTCCCAAGTTTACTCCATAAGCACCTCCAGAAATGGCTCAAGAACTTGGTGTCACGATCAGAAATAATTGTATTGGGCACTCCATGCAGACGAACAATCCCCCTGAAAAATAAATCAGCAACCTTTGTAGTATCATCGCTCTTATGATAAGGAATGAAATGTGCCATTTTAGAAAATTGATCCACTACCACAAAGATACTATCCCTCCCCCTCTTTGTTTCGAAGTAATCCCAAGACAAAATCCATTGAAATATCATCCCAAGGCACATGGGGAACGGAAAGAGGCATGAATAGACCATGTGGATTTAAGCGTGACTTAGCTTTATTGCAAGTAGTGCATCGTGACATGTAGCGCTCGACATCATGTCTCATCTTGGGCCAAAAGAAGTGGCCAGCAAGAACATCTTCAGTTTTCTTCACGCCAAAGTGACCCATTAGACCACCTCCATGCGCCTCCTGTAAAAACAAAAGACGAACAGAACTAGCTAGAACACAAAGTTTGTTAGCACGAAAGAGCAGACCATCAATGATGGCATATTTGTTCCAGGTGCGGCCATCTTTACAATGTGCAAAAGCCTCTTTGAAGTCTAGATCAGTATCATATAAATCTTTAATTGTTTCTAAGCCAAAGATTTTGTGATCCAATTGGGACATCATGGTATATCGTCGAGATAAAGCATAAGCAATTACATTATCTTTACCTTTTTTGTGCTTAATCACATATGCCAATGCCACTAGCATCACATTCTAACTCAAAAGTCTTACCAAAGTTTGGAAGTTGAAGTAGAGGGGCACATGTAAGCTTCTCTTTGAGAGTGCTGAAAGCATGGTCCTGTGGTGCACCCCATTGAAATGCAACACCTTTTTTGTCAACTCATTAAGTGGGGCAGCGATGGTGCTAAAATCTTTCACAAAGCGGCAATAAAACCTTGCAAGACCAAGAAAACTTTGTACCTGTGTGATCATCTGAGGAATTGGCCAACCCTTTAAGGCTTGAATTTTTGCCTCATCCACTTCAATGCCCTGTGGAGTCACAACATATCCAAGAAAAGAGACATGATCGGTGCAAAAAGTGCACTTGGCATGGTTTTCAAATAAGCGTGCATCGCGTAAGATGGTAAAAACACGCAAGTGGTCAATGTGATCGTCAAAAGATGTACTGTATATCAAGATATCATCAAAGTATACGACCACAAATTTTCCAATGAAAGCTCGTAAAACCTCATTCATTAAATGCATGAAAGTGCTAGGTGCATTAGTTAAACCAAAAGGCATCACTAACCACTCATACAAACCAAACTTTGTTTTGAAAGCCGTTTTTCATTCATCACCCAACTTCATTCTAATTTGGTGGTAACCTGAGCTGCGATGGATCCGGAGAGATCAGGGCAGCGATCTTGTGCAGAGAGTGTCCACAGTGCTAAGGCAAGCTTGGAAGGAGGATCAGGATGCCGGCCATCTCCCGGGGTCACTGTATGAGGTCTTCAGTGAAGCCATCTTCTCGTTTGTCCAACCACCAGAGATATCCTTATTTGTGTAGAAAGTGGACTCATAGGCTTGGAGGTATTTTAATCTGAGAAAAAGTCCACTTTTGGCCCCTTAACTATTGTGTTGGTCTAATTTTAACCCTCAACTACAAAACCGTCTGGGATCAGTACCCCAACTACCAAAACCGTTCACTTTTAGCACCTGGACTTGATTTTGGTGGTTTTCATTTGACGTGGCACATGTTGACCGGTATTGACCCAATGATGTGGACAGAGAGGGCCACGTCGGCCGGCATCTCCTCCCGCCCTGTTCCCCTTCGCCTGCCGCCACCATCGGCCTCCCCTCCCGCCCCGTTCCCCTCCGCCAGCGCCGCCTCCCCTCCCACCTCCATCTCGGCCTCCGCAACCGACCCCGCACCATGCCATACAGGCTGCAGCAGCGGCCCTGCCACAAACCCCTGCGGAGGCGTTGAAGGGGGTGAGTGCGGCGTGGCTCGGACGTCCTCAAGTCCGGTGACGGGGCAGGGCGGTGAGACCTCACCTCCGAACTCGTTCTTCTTCGATTGATGGCACAAATAGCATCGTTCGGCTCTTGCGTAGCTCGTGCTCACACTAGATAGACGCGTTCGCCGCTGCCATGACCGGAACGCGGCCGTCCGCCGCCGGCCAGCCTGCCACTGCTGCGCGCACACTGCGGGCCGCATCCGCTCGCCCCTGCGTCGCGCCACTGAGCGCCACGGCACCGCCCGGCCGCTCTGACCGCAGCCCCACTCGCCCCGCTGCCGGTCTGCCCCCTTGCTTGCACCGAGCTACGCCGCTGCCCGCCATGGCCGCTACGCCGGCAGAGCCTGCCTTTGCCACCGCGCCCGCTTGCCTGCGCCGCCGCGTGTGCGCCGCGCGTGCGCCGCGCACCCCCCTGCGCAGTGTCAGAAGGGGCTAGTTAGGGGTGTGGCTGAGTAGGAGGAGGTGGAGGCCTGGTGTAGGGTCGAGATGGCGGACTAGAGGGGGGGTGAATAGTCCTTTCTAAAAATAATTGCGCCTGCTAACCGAAAACTTATACGGAATTAAAACTATTCACTTAGCCAAGACTTCACCCCTCTAACTATGACTCTAAGGCACCTCCAAAAGGATCCTACACAAAGCAAATGGAGTGCCAAGCTAGTAAGAGCTCTCCTAACAATTCTAATGCAAAGTCACACAATCCTAAGCGCTAGTACTTCACAAACCGGGGGAGCTCCTACACAATTCTAATGAGCAAAAGCACAAAGCCAAACCTAAGCTCAATAGATGCTCAAGGACAAGGATACACAATCCAAATCCAAGAGCTCAACTTGCTTAGCTACACAATCTAAGCATGAGCAACTAATTAAGCTACACAAGCTAACTAGTTACACTAGGATCTCTATTTCTAGCTACACAAGCAAGAAAATGATTAGCAAGCTACACAAGCTAACTAATCACTAGAGAGCAACTACACAAGCACAAGATATAGATGAATATAAATACAAGGCTTATGATTTGGAGAATGCAAACCACCGAGAAGAGTAGACAAGATTGACACGGTGATTTTTATCCAGAGGTTCACTTGGTTGCCACCAAGCTAATCCCCGTTGAGACAAGCTCCAAGGTTGCCGCCGATCCTCATGCTAGTGGTGACTCTCAAGTCACACTCTCCCACGTGGAGTGCTCACACCGAGCTCTAGCACATGATTTGGCCGAACCACTTGTTGCTCTTCACGTCTCGCTCAACTGGAGTTGCTCTTCGCGGCTCCCGCGGGGTGAGCACAATACCCCTCACAATCTCTTCTTCGGAGCACCGCACAATCTTCTTGCGGGCTTCAACGGAGCCTCTTGCCACCAAGCCGTCTAGGAGGTGGCAACCTCCAAGAGTAACAAGCACACCGGCTTGCAACACGATCACCTAGTGCCACTCGATGCAATCTCTCAAAGCAATTGCACTAGAATCGCTCTCTCACTCGATCGGATGATTACTATCAAGTTGGAGTGAGTAGAGGGCTCTCAAGCACTCTCACACATGGACACCAAGTCCCCAAGGTGCTCAGCAACCTCAAATGGCCGGCCACTCCCTCTATTTTTAGAGGGAGGCCCCAAACTAGCTGTTACACTCAAATCCCGTGAAAGCAGAGTTTTAGCGGACTGTCCGCCTCACAGAGACCGGACCGTCCGCCATTCAAAACCAACAGCTAGAACTGCAATGATTGTGTGTCAGAATCGACCGTTAGAGCCCTTCGCGGACTGTCCGCGCCCTATTGGCGGACCGTCCGCCGTTCAGATACTCCGGGCACTCAGAGAGACAGCGTCTCTGGACAAACTTAAAGTTTGAGGGGCGGACCGTCCGCACCCATTGAGCGGACCGTCCGCCCTTCACAACGTGCAACCCACCAGAAGCAAAATTGTCTCTGGTCATTTTCTCAACTGACCGGCGGACCGTCCGCACCCCAATGGCGGACCGTCCGCCCTTCACTCTTAAACCCCACCAGAGACCCAACACGTCTCTGGTCAATTTGTTAAGTGACCTGCGGACCGTCCGCGCCCATGGGCCGGACCGTCCGCAGTCCAACCTTTCAGCACAAGCCAGAGAAACAACCTCTCTGGACAAAAATGAATTATACTAGCAGACCGTCCGCACAACAGGGCCGGACCGTCCGCCCGTTAATTCTTTTTCCCACAAGTTGATCAACATCAACTCCAACACCTTCTCCTTTGCAAATGTGCCAACACCACCACGTGAACAACACCATGTGCATGTGTGTTAGCATTTCACAAACATTTTCAAAGGATTTTCACTTGATCTCACCACGCCACTCGATCCTAGCAACATCGCAATGTTAGATCGCTCAAGTGGCTCTAGATGACCGATATGCAAACAAGTTTGCCCCTCTTGATAGTACGGCCATCTATCCTAAATCCGGTCATGCACTTCTCTACACAATCTTTGACCGGTGAAATGAAATGCCCTACAAGTCATACCTTTGCCTTGCGCATTCCATTTCATCTTCCCAAATATTGATGCCACACAAGCACCAAACTCCATCAAGCCTTTTGATCATCATCACGAGTCAACACTTGGCTTGATCTTTCTTAAATGATATAATCCAATCCATATCATCACATGACCTCTTTGGTCCATCGATCTTGACCTTGCTCGCTCTTCACCGTTGCCTCGGTCCATCGGTGCCAAATCTTGCCCAAGCTTCACCGCCTCGCGGTCCCTCGCTTCAAAGCCTTGACTTGCCCTTCTCCATTGCAACCAGTCCATTAAGCCAAGCCTTGTCTTGATCTTCTCCACTTTGGTCACTTAACTCCATGTCATGTCTCATATGCAATGAGCTCCTCGATCACACTATATGAGCATAGCATCAACCCTTAGCCATTTCTCCTCCATGGCACATGTTGCTCATACTAGTGTCTTTGTGTGGACTAATCTCCTGTGTATCTCAACATAAACACATATTAGTCCACTTAAGTTGTCACTCAATTACCAAAACCAAACAAGGGCTTTCAATCTCCCCCTTTTTGGTAATTGATGACAACTCTACGAAGATATGGAAATTAAGCATATTCCAAGCTAGCACTTCACACACACGTGTAAATTGCTAACTTGGTTTGGATTTTATGTTTCTTATCCACCATTAAGACCACTTGTAAAAGATTGGATAAGCACCATAAAAATCCGACTTGGTAGTGATAACTCCCCCTACATGTGTGCTCAAGAGATTTGGTTTTAAACTCACACACATGCATAAATATGAAATTTGTGGGATTGTTATCACTACTAAGTGATGCTAAGGTATATATGATAAACCTTTGAAGCGTGATACCAATTGGAGTTGCATCCTTGAAGTTCATTCCTTGGCATCAATGAGTAACTAGACATTCATCAAAAACTCAAGATACCTCATGAGATCAACAATATTAGCAAGGCTCTTGATTCACTTGTAAAAAAATGTCTAGCTACAATCTATGCACGCTAGTTATCAAATCATCAATCAAGTTCTATGACTAGCATATATCACACACAAGTAATGCATATATAAATTTTTAAAACTTATGCAAATGCAAGCAAGCACATGAATATGCACATATCAAATGCAAACAACTAAGTTCATGAGCTTGCTCCCCCTACTTGTATGCTCCTCGTGTCCAAGAATATTGATCCTCCTCAATATTGCTCCTCTTGATCCATGTCCATGCTCCCACTCTCATCTCATCTCCCCCTTTGTCATCCAAGGATAATTCATATCTTTGTTCATTCCTCTCCCCCTTTGTCATCAATGACCATAAAAGGGCCGAAACCACATGAAATTTGCCATGTAAAGATCAATGACTACCACATGAAGTTGTACCTCTTGTACTTATAGGGTTACTGTAAGGATCGATGGACCAAGAGGGGGGTGAATTGGGCCTTTTTCAAATTTCTAAAACAAATACTAGTAAGGCTCAATTCACCAACCGGCTAACTAAGCAAGCTACACAAGCTAACAAAGATACAACAAGACAAGTAACTAAGCAAGGTAGAGCTAAGTTATGATCTCTAAGGTCAAGCACATGAATAATTGCATGAAAGTAAGTGCTTGAAATGAAAGAGTGGGCAAGAGACAACCGAATTTTTTCCCGTGGTGTCGATGTGTTGGCACACACCCCTAATCCACGTTGTGACACTCACTAAGAGTCTTGTCACCTCCCATGTCACCGAGACTTGGGCGCTCACTAAGAGTCTCCGTTCACCATTCCGGCGTGGTGGAGCTCAAGCCACGTACAAACTTCTTCGGGCTCCCACAATCCTTGGTAAGCTCCGGAAGAAACACCTTCAATCACCAAGATCGACTAGGTGCTGCCAATCACCAAGAGTAACAAGCTAGGAATCTTCACTTGAGCAAGAACCGATCACCAAGAACGGATGCACACAAGCTTCTCTCTACTCAAGTCCTTAGTCTTGCTTCTTGAATGATTGAATGAACAAAATGTGTGGAAGATGAAGCTCAAGGTGGCTCTCAACAAGAGTATAGTGTATGAATGTTGTCTGGTGTCAAGAGTTCTCAAAATGACCCATTGGAGGGGTATATATAGGCAGCTCACACGAATAGAGCCGTTGGAGAAAAAGCTGCCAGAAAACTGCTTAGCTCCGGTTAATCCGACGAACCTCCAATAGCCAACGTCGGTTTAACCAATGAATGTAAACTGCCCATTTGGAAAACTAGCCGTTACAACTCGGGCAGATTGACCGACGTATCATCGGTTTAACCAGTGAGTGTAGTTGTCCACTGATCAACTGAAAAACCAACTCTCTGGACAACTGCACCGACGTTAACTCAAATCCATCGTCGGTTTAACCGGTGAGTATAACTTCTGAAATCCCTGGAAAAACCATCTCACTAGTCAATTGCACCGACGTTTGATTTCAAACATCGTCGGTTTAACCGGTATATAGAACTTGAAACACCCTGAAAAAACCAACTCTGGACTAATGCACCGACGTTAATTCAAACATCGTCGGTTTAACCGGTGTATAGAACCTGTCCATACTCTGTTAACTGCGTTTAACCGACGTATAGAAAAGTTAAGTCGTCGGTTAAACCGGTGTAGAGACTTTTTCTGATTTTTGCCTTTTCTGATTTGAGTCTTGAATGAAATCCAAATATTCTTGAGATATAAGTTGAGAACCACCTATTTGAATTTTTAATAACCTAAGTGACCATAGTGTGCATCCATTTTTGATTGACCATGTCCATGCTCAAGTTACTTGGCCTTAACCCCTCTTAATAGTGCGATCACTACAAAACTATAAAATCTATACTAACATAAGTGTCCTTCTCAACCTTACGACACTTAGGACTAGAAAGATCCTTAGTCTTGATATATATTTGAGTTGAAAAACGAGATCGCCTTTTTGAATAACGAAAATGAGGGGCCTCTTTAACATATGACCAAATGAGCGATAAAGATTCATTAAGCTGCACAAACTCATTAGTCACAATAATGGTTGTCATTAATCACCGAAACATACCTAGAGGGCCTAGATGCTTACAGTTACGACTTCAATACCCCTTGTAGACAATCATATGAAGCGCTTGTGGTTTGATACAAAGAGTTGGACTTGGGTAGATGGTTGAGTCTTGAATCTTCATTTTTGATGGACACTTTCAATTTGATTGGAATTGACATCACTTGTAACAACATGTGGAAGCATGAAGACCACCTTGAAATGCCACATGTTGGACACTAGTAGGATCCTTGACCTTGATACCTTGTAGTGAGGCTCCTCCCCCTATGTCAAAGTGTTTGTCAATCTACTTGAATCTTGAGCTCTTCTTGATGAGGGTAGCTTTCTTGATTTGAATTGATCACTTAAAGTTGAGGATCACTTGTGGAACCACCATTATTGCACTAGATCTACTTGATTGAATACCACTTGTATGACCATGTATATCACTTGTAGAGATACAATGATATACCTTTTGTTGAATCTAGTTTCACTTGTAAAATCATGATGGACCACTTTGTTGAATTTGACATTGATAACCAATTCTTGAACTAGATTGTTTCCATGAGCTTCTTTCTCTTTGACTTGATCTAGACTACTTGCCCAAATGATTCAACTCGGTTTGAACCAATGACAAGCTTCTTCACACCTCATTCTAAGGGTTATCTTGACAATGTTGAGTTAAACACTTGAAAGCTCATTTTCTAGATCAACTACTTGGGTTTACTAGCTCATGAACATGTCATATGTTACCACTAGATCATATCAAGCATAGAAGCAATAGTGGCATCATAAAACATTTAAAATTATTTTATTTTTCATGAATGATCACTATATATGACTATATGCACTAATCATGTCCTTAGCATAGTATGAATGCATATGTCAAGCAATTTCACCTTGCTATGTTGGAGTAGAGGATGGTCATTAGATTCCAATTTAGCTCTCCAACTAGCATCATGAAGTCCAATTATAATAGCTTGGTGAAGACAATGAATACCAATATGAAAACCATTCTTCACACATATGAAATGAATACCACTTATCATTAAATGCACTATCTTGTTGTGGTTGGCTGGCTTTATCTCTTTGATTTTTGCTTGCATGAGAGAATACCATTTGAATATTACTTGAATTTTCATGAATTTCTCTACTTTGGGTGTTGTTTGCTTTTCTTGATCAACTCATTTGATATCTTCAACTAAGCAGATTCAACTTATCTCAGGCGGACCGTCCGCTTGCTTAGTGGACACATCATTGGTGTAACCGAAGCTTACCGGTACATCTGGCGGACCGTCCGCGGTCCATGGGCGGACTGTCCGCTCTGCAATTTTCTGCTGATCAAAGCCTCTGGTGAAAAACTTCATGAATGGCGGACCGTCCGCCTCTTACACGCGGACCATCCGCGCTACCAAATTTCAGACAGCCCAGAAATTTGCCAACTTTCAAAATTTCAACTTTGAATTAGGATTATTGCTCAAATAAAATTCCAAAAATCTCAAAAATAGCATGAACACCATCCAAGGACTCATATGAGTGAGTAAGAATGAGAAATCAAAAATAAATCAAGTAAAATCAAGGAAACTCATAAATAGCCCATAAAAGCTTTGAAAAAATAGAAAATTTGAAGCAAAGAGTGCACATAAGAACCAAATGTCATATGTACTAGTTTTCAAGCCACATTTGAGAAGGAAATGACATTTAGCTCATTTTTCAAATTGCAAAATGATTTTTCATTCAAAAGCAAGGTTTAACACAAATAAGTTTGCAAGCCATCAAATATTTCAAATGAATTTCTCACAACTAGAATAAGATACTTGTATGTTGTAGCACTTGGACTTCATTGTTTTGACTTGGCATTGGGTTGTATATATGCAAAAAGCTTCAATTCCTTAATTCAATCATAAGATCAAAAATATGAATTTTATTTGAATCAAGCCTCCAATGTCTTTGGTACCTACACACATTCATCCACGTTTTGATGGTACCCAAACTAGGTTGGGTCCTCTCAAGTTAGGAGGAAAATATTTTGGCAATGCCTTAGTATGAATAGTGGGATGTTTTGCAATAGTAACAAATGAGGTACCATTACCATCCTTTCTAGGTATAATATTTGCATCAATTGAAATAGGCTTAGAATTGTTACCTAAGGGACATGAATAACCCATGTGTCCCCTTTCCCGGCATAAGTAGCATCTTCTATTTTGTTGAGCCTTTTCTTCCTTACTCATTTGATGCTTCTCATTGCCTTGCTTCTCATTGTTTGGTTGAGTCTTCTTCTCAAGCTTGTTTGGGCAACCCGAAGTTAGGTGACCCAATATTGCACAACTATAGCACTTGATGTGAACATGTGGATTCTTCTCTTGAATCTTGTTCTTGCTCAACATCTTGGCATCTTGAATATGAGTTGGATGCCTTGCTCTTGCTTTGCCACCCCTTCTTGTTCTCTTTTTCATCATTTTCAAGTCATTAACTTGATCATCATGGTTGCTCTTGACTTGAGGTTGGGGTGCCTTCTCTTGCTCAACTTGTGGCTTTGATTGAGGTTCTTGTTGCTTCACCAATTGCTTGGTTGGGCACATTGAGGTGAGATGACCCCAAGTGCGGCACTTAAAGCATTTGATATATTTAACCTTCTCTTCTTCCTTCTTCAACTTGAGTTTTTCTTTGTTGGGGCAACCAATTGCAAGATGTCCCATCTCATGGCATTGAAAGCACATGAAATGAGATAGCTTCATTTCTTCTTGCTTCTTCATCTTCCTATTATATTTATTTTTGCCCCATTTCTTGCCTTTGGCTTTGCTCTTGTTGGAACCAATGCCACTCATGTCACCGAAGCTTCTTTGATTTTTTATTATGCTTTCAAGGGTGACTTTTGATTTTGTCCACCTCTTTATATTGTTGCTCAAATACTTCACTTGACTTTGGAGCTCTTTGTTTTCTTCTACAAGATTAGTCTCATATTGCATAGAAGAAGAAGAACAAGCATCTATATGTTAAGTATATGGCATAGACAATAAATCATCACATGAGGTGGATACATGTTTCTTGCCTACATCACAAGAGTTAGCAACATTTTGCAATTGATCCTTTGACCCATGTGATGAGCTCTCTCTAGTTTTAATTACTTTACTAGAAAGCTTGTTAGTGAGTAAAGCATGATCTAATACCAAATTTTCATGAGCAACACTAAGCTCCTCATGAGTCAATTTTAGCTCCTCATGTGAATAACTTATGACATAAAGTAGATGATTTAGTTGTTCACATGTGTCTTTGAGAAAAGAGTTTTCTTTTTCAAATTTGATTGTTTTGGTTAACACTTCCTCAAATAATTTGGTCAAGCTAGTATATCTACTCAAGAGCTCATCATATGAATTAAGATCAATCACATTGCAATTTGATACCTTTGTGTCACCTTGTGACATGAAGCAATGTGGAGATGGAGATGAGCTTGACGTAGCAATATCATCCGTACATTCCCGTGACACTGCAATGAATGTCCGCCTCACAGAGACCGGACCGTCCGCCATTCAAAACCAACAGCTAGAACTGCAATGATTGTGTGTCAGAATCGACCGTTAGAGCCCTTCGCGGACTGTCCGCGCCCTATTGGCGGACCGTCCGCCGTTCAGATACTCCGGGCACTCAGAGAGACAGCGTCTCTTGACAAACTTAAAGTTTGAGGGGCGGACCGTCCGCACCCATTGAGCGGACTGTCCGCCCTTCACAACGTGCAACCCACCAGAAGCAAAATTGTCTCTGGTCATTTTCTCAACTGACCGGCGGACCGTCCGCACCCCAATGGCGGACCGTCCGCCCTTCACTCTTAAACCCCACCAGAGACCCAACACGTCTCTGGTCAATTTGTTAAGTGACCTGCGGACCGTCCGCGCCCATGGGCCGGACCGTCCGCAGTCCAACCTTTCAGCACAAGCCAGAGAAACAACCTCTCTGGACAAAAATGAATTATACTAGCAGACCGTCCGCACAACAGGGCCGGACCGTCCGCCCGTTAATTCTTTTTCCCACAAGTTGATCAACATCAACTCCAACACCTTCTCCTTTGCAAATGTGCCAACACCACCACGTGAACAACACCATGTGTATGTGTGTTAGCATTTCACAAACATTTTCAAAGGATTTTCATTTGATCTCACCACGCCACTCGATCCTAGCAACATCGCAATGTTAGATCGCTCAAGTGGCTCTAGATGACCGATATGCAAACAAGTTTGCCCCTCTTGATAGTACGGCTATCTATCCTAAATCCGGTCATGCACTTCTCTACACAACCTTTGACTGGTGAAATGAAATGCTCTACAAGTCATACCTTTGCCTTGCGCATTCCATTTCATCTTCCCAAATATTGATGCCACACAAGCACCAAACTCATCAAGCCTTTTGATCATCATCACGAGTCAACACTTGGCTTGATCTTTCTTAAATGATATAATCCACTCCATATCATCACATGACCTCTTTGGTCCATCGATCTTGACCTTGCTCGCTCTTCACCGTTGCCTCGGTCCATCGGCGCCAAATCTTGCCCAAGCTTCACCGCCTCGCGGTCCCTCGCTTCAAAGCCTTAGCCATTTTGGTCACATAACTCCATGTCATGTCTCATATGCAATGAGCTCCTCGATCACACTATATGAGCATAGCATCAATCCTTAGCCATTTCTCCTCCATGGCACATGTTGCTCATACTAGTGTCTTTGTGTGAACTAATCTCCTGTGTATCTCAACATAAACACATATTAGTCCACTTAAGTAGTCACTCAATTACCAAAACCAAACAAGGGCCTTTCACCTGGGCCAGCGGGATTTGGTCCGGCGGCGGTGGAGTCTTCTCTGTTTTTGAACCGAGGAAAAAGAAGAGAGATACTGAATGGGAGAGGGAGGAAGATGGAGCGGTTCCAGCGTGGGTTCGCCGGCGGCGTAGGCGCGGTCCCATGGCAGTGCGCATGGGGCTCCCCGATGGTGGCGCACAGAGGGATCCTGGCGTGGGCTGCCGGGCTCGTCGTGCTGCTTCCTCATCGAGCCAAGGTGTCAGAGAAATTCGCCATCGTCGGAGAAATTCGTTGTCCCCGAGCAAGCTCCGGCCGATTCCTCCAGCCTACAGCCCCATGCACACCCCACCTCCATTCCTAACCCATATGTTCAAGCCCTCGTGCCTTGAATCGACGCCGAGTACCCTGCCCTATTCCGCTCGCCGTCGGCATGGTAGTTTGCGGTGAGCCCTATGCTCCGGCTGATTTTCTTCCAATACGACCGCATGGCTAGCTCTCCAAGGTTGTGTAGGTGCTTGTTGTGCCGTTTGTTGGCTTGCTGTGCACATGCCATCGCCGGGACTCCTGCGCCGCCATGCATGGCGCCGCCGCCGGGTTTTGCTGGTTCCCATCTCACGCTGTCCAAATTAGGGAGCGCGCCGCGTATCCTAGGCTCTCATGATGCTACCCGTGCCGTTTGTTGCCCTGGATCTGCGCTCCTCGCGCCTGCCGGTCGCTTCGCCGCCGGCGGTCAAGCCCTAGCCGCCGCCGCCGCCGTTAACCGCTGCTTCGCCTTTGTCTTTGAGCTCTAGCGCCACCCGTTTGTTCGCCATGTTGCGCTAAGCCCCGCGGTGCCCTTGGCTTGGCCGAGGAGGTTCGCCGCCAGGCGTTCCTGGCCGGGTCAGCGCCGCCGCGCCTCGGTCAAGGCCGGCGCGTGCGCGACTTGGCCATGTGCGACGCCAAGGGTCGGAAGGGGCCATATTGCAATTTTGTTCCCCTCCCACGTGCCCTTTGTCCACGCTGGCCCTGCCACGTAGGCGAAAAGCTGTCATGTCATGGTCAATGTAGTCAAAACCACCGCCACGTCAGCTCAATACCACCCAAATCAGTCTCAGGGTATAAATTGATCTGGTTTTGAAAGTTCAGGTGTCCACTGTGCCCGGTTTCGTAGTTGGGGGTCAAAGTTGGACAAATCCAATAGTTGAGGGGTCAAATGTGGACTTTTTCCTTTAATCTGTGTTGTACAGGTAGGAATGTCTTACTAGATTCTTGGAATTGTTGGGTGGGTGTGGTGTAACTTGCATCAGCTGATCTAGTGAGTTACAGTATAATTTTAAACAAAATTTGGCAAAGATTTTGAAAATTGAATCTCGTTTACTTCGCACCTGCTTAAGATTTTGATATTTTGAGCACGACACCACGCGAGCACCTACCACTATGCAGTAGTTTTTTTTGAATGAACCGCACGAGATAGTGCGAGTTTCTATTATATAGCAGAAAAATACAAAACTACAGTTCTGGAAACCATAGACAGGAAAAAGAAAACAAACAAAAAAAAATAAAACTCACTCGGTTGGATTGGGACATCAACACGGGAACTCTACAACTCAACTCTCCCGATTGGATTGGGGCATCAACACGGGGAACTCCACACCTCAACTCTTACCCGGTTGGATTGGGACATCAACACGGATAAAACACTCAGAACTGCAGGGCTATGGAGGACAAGCAAGCCAAGTCGCCGCGGCTACCAACCTTCTCCTGCCTAGGAAGGCGCCGTCGAAACATGTTCCCGCGTCGATAAGAAGTCAAGAAAAACATACTGCACCACACCAAGGAGGCCACCGCCATGCAAGACTTGTAACTGTAGTGCCGCCGCTCCACCATACACCATCCGATGGAGTGAAACCACCAAATCCGGACCTCTCACAGGCTGCTTCACCGTCACCATCGTGATGACACAACGCGTGGGGGCCTCCCCACACCCGCCATTGGACCTCCTCACTCTCGTCTCCATGTAGAAGCACCACATGCAGGGGCCTTGCCACGTTCGCCGCAGTACTCTGTGTCGCGGATCCATTCCTTAAATCGCCGTTAGAATGATGAATAATGTTGCCCCATGTTCCAAGATCCCCCTCAAATAGCTGAACCATTCATGCTGGACGACCGCAGCGTGTTGCGCCACCCATGCCACAGCCACCGCCGCCATACTAGCAAGCCAAGTAGTCGCTTGTGCCGTCTTTTGACGATGTACCACACCAAAGTCGTCGAGCAATGCAGAGCAACCCGCCACAGTCCGCTGCAAGCCAAGCCGTCCCACGATGTTGGTGCTGCAAGCGCCGCCCTCCGACGCAGACCCATGCTGCACTGACAGATGCCAAGCAACGCCAACCGCCGCAGTCCACTGCAATCAACCAAAACCAACATCCATGTGATAACCCCCGGCTGCCAACATGAATTTGGTCGCTGCTGCACTGAGCAACCCCGCCAAGCCCCAGGCAAGCCTTCCACCGTCTGGCTAATATGGGTCTCCAACAACGACGCCTCCAAGAAGGTAACGACGCCAATGGCGCCGTCGTCACTCGTGCAACAAGTGGACAGGTCTTTCACCCAGAGAAAAACGCGTAGAAGGGATGGGCTCTAAGATGACGCCCCCCAACAAGGAGAAAAAGAATGTCCTCGGGCGTCGTCGTCATCGTCACCAGCAGGAAGCCGCTGAGACTTTCACCCAGAGAATCCCATCCCTAGCTGCACGGCCACAACCAGGCAAACCACAGAAGTCTTCATGGGACTGGAGGTGCCGCTGTGCCACCACGCGCTACAGCCAACTCGCACCTCCTCGCTCTGCGCCGCCCTCAGTCGCGCTGCCACACACTATGGCTGCACAAGTAGCCTCGGCATAGCGCAGCTGCCGCCCTGCAACACCGTGCCGACTCACCAGGCCTCGTCGCTCCTCGGCAGCCGCTGCCCACGGCCGACCGTCGCTGCTGCATGAGCAAACCCGCGCGCTCGCCCCGCAGCCGCCCCGCGGGGCTGTAGCGCCGCACGCGCCTATAGGCGTCGCTCCCGCACGCCTGCGAGTCACCCATGCCTCCGTAGGCCCTCACGCGCCGCTGCCGCGCACCAGCTCCGAGTCGAGCACCAGAATGTGAACTGCCGCAACCACTGCGCGCCTCCGCCGCGTCGTCGATCACCTCCAACGCTGAGCCACCGGATCCGGTCGGCGCCATGCCAGATCGGTGGCCCCTTAGGCTCCAACGCCGTGGAGGGCAGCTTCCGCCGGTGAGCCGCCTCGGAAGGCCCAGATGGCCGCGCCAGGCCCGCTTGGATGCATCGGAGGAAGGGAAAAGGACCCCCGCCGCCTTCCTCACGGGCCGCATGGGCTTTGAATGACTTGCTCAGGCGGCGACGCGGCGGGAGGACGCGACGGTGGTGGTGGTGGTGGTATGGGGGGCCAAGGGTGTCGGAGTCGCCCGTGCGGGGCGCGCAGGCGCGAGCGAGTCCACTATGCAATAGTTGTTTAGTTCTTTTTATTACGTTGTAATAGTTGATATTAGGTTGTTGCAATAGTTGATTTAGGATATTGCATAATCTATTTTAGGGTCTCGTTTTGTTGCATTGAGATGGAGATGGATATATTTTTCTACATTGGATTTTTGGATGTTGGAATAGCTATGCGAAGATGCAGTTATGATTCTATAGTGTTTACTCGTGGATAGGATGGTGTACGCTTATGTTATAACAATTCATACTTTTCCATTTGCGAGACTAATGTAGGGTTCAAGATAATCTCATAGATTTTTGGTATATAGCGTCCAACATCCTATAAACCTTATCCTCCCTACCTATGCCACACAGACCAGTAATATGTGAATTATAGATTTGCATATCAGCTCGATACCCATGTACCCTTCTCCAACCCTTCCACGGGGAACATACACATCAATAAGTGAGAAGTACACCGCCATCATGTTCACAAGTAAACACTTGCTCGTCACGTTTATGTCTCATACATTTCATGGAACAGGTTGAGCGCATCCTCAACATTCCCTGAAGCAGCCAACGCACCAAGGACGTGGGGCTTGACGTCGAACTCGTGACGGAAGTGGGGAGGGCATGGAGAGCACAGAGCGGGCGCATGCAAGTGGTGTGAAGCTGGACAAGGAGCATGAGAGCTCGAACGTGGGCGGGCTCGCTCTCGCCAACCGAGCTACCTAGAAACAGTAGTTTCCTGTTTGGCCCTATTTGGTTTCCCATTCTAGAGTTTCTAGAACGAGGAATCTTTCATGCATGAAGCTCAGAATGAAGTTTATTTGCAAAACTTTTTCAGAAATATGTGCAATTTTTCGCGACGAATCTAATAATGGTAATTAATCGATGATTGACTATATGGATGCTACAGTAACTATCCTCTACTCATGTGGTCAAAAGTCTTATTAGATTCGCCAGGGTTCCTAGAGCAGGAGTTCTGGAGTTGGTTTTATAAACTATCTTTTTTATACTCCTAATTAGCTGTCAAAGTTGTGAACAGTTATGGAATGCCAGGAAATAATGGCGGAAGCCCTTCTAGCAGCCGGCCAATAGGAAGAACGGGAGCGCGAGCGGTGGTGGCATGAGCGGGCACGTTAGGCCTAGGCATAGTTGACCGAAACCGAAAAAATGAACTAAAGTAACCGAAACCGAAAATTTCGGTCACAAATTCGGTCGCGAGGTCTAACCACCAAAATAAAACTGGTTATTTCGGTAAGAGACCTGGTTAACCGAATACCCGAAAAATCCATATAAGAAAAGACCCAACAGCAGCCTAGGCCTAATAGAGGTAGGTTTGGTTGTTTGGTTGGCAGTCCTGGGTGTCCAAGCCAAAATTTGGCAATGCCCTAATAATTTGGCTAGCGTTTGGCGTAAGGCCAAATTTTGGTTGTGCTCTGGAAAAATTAACTGCGATAGTCAACAAGCAACACGGGACGAGACTTTGGCAGTTGATTCGGCCGCACCATTTTTGCTTGGCAGCATGGAGAGAAGGTGCTGACTTGTCAGCTTGTGAATGACTGCAATAAGTGTGTCTCTCTCATTGTTAGCAAGCTCTAAATAGTAATATTTGCCAAATCACACATCCAATCTCTAATCTGTTTAAACCTTTATACTCCTTGCAATTAAATCTAGAAAACAATCTCCGATCCGTTTAAACCTTTGTGCAAAACCATGCAGGGCGATGCAGATACCTGCTCTTTGGGTAAATTTGCTGCTAGACATTTCCAATGTTGATTTTTGCTGCTGGATACTACTACTCAATCTTGTATTTGCCAATAGGCATTTTTCAAGAGTGGATATTTACTATAAGACACTATGTTCACTTTTTCTAATTCAATGGAGAGATAAAATAAGTAACACAACCAAAATGCCCCAATGGGCGGGCATGCTGCCAAAAAAATATATTTATAGGTAGGGAAAAAAGATTAACTATATGATGAGTTGTACTATAGATGAAAATTACACAATTGTGCAAACAATATAATAAATAAATAATAACTTTTAGGTTCAGTGGAGAGAGAAAATAAACAACAAGACCAAAATACCCCTACGAGACCATGGTGCTAAACATGTTCATAAATAATAAAATAATTATAATAGTTACTCTATTATATAGTTTGCATGGTTGTGTAGTTTTCGTCTATAGTGCAACTCATTATATTCATAATATTTTTTCTCTATCTATAAATATATTTTTGGTAGTGCGACCCGCCCGTAGGGGCATTTTTGTCTTGTTACTTATTTTATCTCTCATTTGAATGAAAAAAACATTATTTTAATAAAATTATTATCTTGTAGCAAATATCCAAATTTGAAGAGTGTCTATCGGCAACTACAAGATTGAGTAATGTCCAACAGCAAAAATCAAAATCGAAAAGTGTTCACAGGCAAATTTACTCTGCTTTTTCGTGGTAGAGAAAGGCGCAGGCCTTGGTCGTAAATGTAATGGCACGCTATTTGCAGGGGCTCATATGAAACATATCCGGATGCGGATGCCGAGGATATGAAGGCAGGCCATCTCTTATTTTATTTCACTCCCTATCCAGTTTATCCTCTCCCTAATGGCGCTTCCTCTGCGCCCCGCCGCTCCGGCGCCACCGCCTTGGCGATGCTCCGGCGTGAGCTCCTCGCCGCGCGCATCCCTCCTGGACACGGCCTCCAGTGAGTGTACTCCAGCTCCTCCGCTTCCGTTCCGTGTCCCTTTGATATTTTGATTCTCCTCTGGTCGGCTCACTTCTGACGTTTCCAAATTCTTATCTAAGCAACCGTAGTACCAATATTGCGTAGTACTAGGCTACTAGCGAGCTCCATCCGGTGTGGTTGCTCCTCCCTGGTGCCTCAGCTGACAGCTGGCCTGGGCGGGGGCTGCTCAACGAAATGCCTGGTTACTCTTGCGCCGCTGGTTTGCCCCCATTTCTCCCCCTTGTTCGGGTGGTGGAGAGCAACAGCGCTAGTCTGTTGGCTTTTTAAGGTCTGCTTTGGTTGTTCTGCTTTCCTTCACACGCTAGTTCCATGTTGTCATGGACATGTTCTCTTGTGGTCTGCCCATCGTGCTAATGATGTTAATTGCTGTGGTAGAGATCCTGAGAGGCAATTCACTAAGAGAGGGAGGGCAGGTAATCGAGCTAAGAGGTCTTGTTTTGCTTGTTACTGTCTTCCTTTTGAGTGTGGGAGGGAGGTCTTGTAGGATGCTAGGATGTGTTATTTAATTTTTGTAATGGGGATTCTCATGCTTATGTAGGCATTTCTAATAATAATATAACGGCCTCTCTTGCACTTCCTTTAGAAAGGAATTCGATATAAGAGCCAAGGCTACCGGACAGTGCCTCCATTCCTATGCTTGCATATCTTGTAACAAAGTTCACGATTCCTTTTGACGTGTCACCGTTTCTTCATCTCATTGTGATGTGAGCTTAGACTAGAGAAAGGAAGGACTATTCCTTCTTGGGTGGGAAAAGTTTGGAGTACCATTGGCTTTTGAATGGACTGCATTAACAAGATTGCAGCTTGATACTTGTGGGGTTTTCTTTCCATTTTGGCTATGATATTCTGCATGAAATTCTGAGAAGAAAAGCCAACTTTTTTTCTTTCACTATGCCAGTATATTTTTGTCTATTTCATTTTGAGGATCATGTTGTTTAGTTAATATAATCGTTCACCTATTAATAATTTGACTTTACATCCTGTTCAGATTACACAATAACAATACTTCTTAGATTATTTCAAACTTTTGATAGTATTAAGGATGCATAAATTACATGCTAACTTGTTTTCCCAGTACCAGATGCCATTATGCATAGAAAGTTTCAAGATCAACCACTTCAATAATTCATCTTTCATTATAGTTAGGCAAAGGAATGGAAATTTTGCTTTAGGGTTGCTGATGTGTTGTGGCACTTGTCATGCAGAGCAAGCATTTCCTGTTCCATTACCAGCTGACCGGGTTGCAAGATTTTCCTTATCTGCAAAGCGTTCTGCATCTCGGCTTGTCCAGTCAATGACTGATCTCACCGGTTTTAGAAGTGATGGGATCCATGCAGCCAATGAACATTCACGTGATCTCATGAGGTCCATATCTGATCTTCAGGTACGATGGTGAGTCCCTTGCTCAGTTTTAGCATTGGTTATGTCTTAAGCATTTATCATGTGATGATCGATACAAACCTTTGATTTGGAACGAGACTGAAAATTATCAGATAACTAAAAGTCTAAAACTAACCTTGTGTTTGTAGCATCTTTTTTACCAGCAATATTTTCTTACTCTCTCAGTGCAAGGTACAAGGCATATTTTTCATTTGGCCCAGTCTCCAGACTTAGATTTCAACAGATGCTTTCACAAATTTTATTGTGAAACCATTTTGAAATATCATTGTAGTTTGCATAATTTTTGTACACCAAAGACCAAACATACTTACAATTCGACTAATTGTTGGTCAGAATATGCAATGTTTGGTTTTTTTCAAAATAAAATACGCCCTATATGGTTTTATAGAGGAGTTTCCAATACAGCATAATTTTTTCTCCTTGCAGATTTTACTTTGTAAACATCAGCAATATTATGCAGCATTATTTTCTTTTACTTTTTGCAGGAAGTTGTATTATCCTCTTTTGGGAAAGCATGTATTTTCGGTAGTTGCATCATATATGTTCTGCCTCCTGCTTGTTTAGCAGAACCATGCGAGCAAGAGTACTCTCTCCCTAACATGCCTTTGCTGTTTGCAATAGCCATGGTTGGTGCTACTGTTGGAGGTACGCTCCCCACACTGTAAATTAAAGAACTTGAGACATGGAAAGTTTGTGGAAACTGGCTACGAAAGTCATCATGAGAATGCATAATTGATTCTTTCCCTACCTACGTGTTTACGTTGTCTGATTTGTCACTATGTTGTCTGATTTGTCACCAACATAATATGTGATCAAAATTGTTTCAAATAGCTGAACTTTGAGTTATTTACAGTAAACACTAAATTGAATCTAGTACCAGGGAAGTACATGAGTTTCCTCTACACCCATGTGTTACTTGCTCTGTTTGAAATTACAGGGCATATTTCGTTTAATTATCGCAAGGCTTTGACTGACAAGTACTCCTTTAATAGATACTTTTTATGACTCAAAATTAATGTTGTTAGAATTGTACTAAAAAGTACCTGCTTATGATTATGATGTTTTGTCACGTAAATGATGTATTAATGGAGTAATTATTGTAGTTCCAAGCCCTTGTCCTAAGAAAACAAGATATGCCTGCTAATTTCAATTTTCAAAAAGAGGGAGTAATATTTGTTTGCTTGTTTTCTCTTTTCCAGTTTCCTTACTTAACAGGACATTCGGTTAAATTTAAAAACATATACAGGTTCTTTGCCCCTCTGCAATTTATTGATAGCTCTGTACTACATAAACTGGGATGTAACACAGTATGCATGTTAAGGAAATTTGCATTTTGGAGCATTCTAGTTATCATGCTTTCATCCAACTGGCTGTTACTTTCCTTGTTTTTTGTACATAGTTATCTAGTCTGATAGAACTGAGATATTACAAGTTATTTAGTTGATGTGGCAGTTTACATTTGTTTCTACAACTATTTATAATCTCTTTTGTGATTACCATGCTCCATTCATGTTTGTTTTTGACAATAAATAGGTAAGTTGATATTTCGTGTTCAAATTATAAGTTCTCTGATATGCATATTTCCCTCTGTTATGGAATCTAGCTGAATTTTTCTGCATTATGCTGAGCAATAAAAAAAATCCTGTAGGGCTCCTCGCAAGACAGAGGAGAGGGGAGCTTGCACGGCTGAATGATCAGTTACGTCAGATAAATGCTGCACTGAGAAGACAAGCCAAGATTGAATCTTACGCTCCTACTTTGAGCTATGCCCCAGTTGGTAGTAAGATACCAGAATCAGAAGTTATTGTTGATCCTCAGAAAGAGCGCCTGATTGCATATCTGAGGACTGGGAAGAACTACCTGAGAAACCAAGCTCCTGACAAGGCATTTCCTGAGTTTAAAGCAGCTCTTGATCTTGCACAAGCTTTAGGTGATCATGTTGAAGAGAAGAAAGCAGCACGAGGATTAGGTTTGTTTATTCATTTTCACAGATACTTGATATTGCTAATGCTATAACATGTGTCCTTCATAACTGGTACAAAAAAACAGGCGTAACCAGTGCTGAAAGGTCCCATGGTGGGTTCTGGGGAAGGGAATAACTAGACAGCCTTACTCTTGCAAAATTCTTTTAAAATTCTGCAAAGAGGCTGGTTCGAACCTAGGACCTCCAGGCCACAAGTGGAGAGTCTCTACCACAATCCTGACCTCCCCTTATTCTTCTTTTCTGAATTTGGTATAAATGCTAACATGGAATGTTAGGCTACAAGTTGAAAAATGATAAAGAAGGAAAATGTTTTCAGGCATGTTCAGTACTAAGTTCAAACTTGATCGTACGAACACGATAGAATGATGTCAAGGTGTCACATCAGAATGATGACTTTTTTCTGACACCTTACATTAATTATGCAATGGAAAGAGTTTAATGTGTTTGCTGAATCCATGTAACAGAGTTGCTTTGTATTCTCCAGGGGCATCATTCCAGAGACAAGGCAAGTACAAGGAAGCCATAAAGTATCACTCCATGGTCCTAAACATCTCTAAGATGACCGGAGAGGATGCGGGTGTCACTGAAGCATATGGAGCAATAGCAGACTGCTACACCGAGCTTGGTGAGCTTGAGAAGGCTGGCGAGTTCTACGACAAATACATTGCAAGGTTGGAGAGTGACTGAAAAGAAGAGCACCGATCAGAAAATATGTTAGAGCATTGACAAGTCTAATGGAATTTCTACCCTTTTTCGCTTGTCATGTAGTTTATTGTAGATTTGCAGTTCCCAGCTCGAATTGAGTTTTATTACCACCATGCAAGTTCTTTTTGGCAGGATTATGGCACTACTCATCATTGGAGTTCCTGTTGAATAATTGGAGTTCTTGTTGAATAATTAGGCAATTGCATAACTAAATTCCAAAATAAAATAAATCATGAACATGACAAGACCTAACATGAACAACTCTATCATACCAGCAACAAGACACATCACAATTGTGATCTCAGAAAACATAATTAAAGAACGGATCAGATCACAACGCACATATTTAGGGTTTGAAGGTGAAGGAACCCTAACAATCAGCAGCTGCAGCGGTGCAGATGGCGTGACGGCGGTGTTGCAGACGCATAAGGCGGCGTTGAAGACGACGGTTCGCCGCAGCGCCTGACTTGGACGGAGGACGAATCGTGATGAAGATCTTCAAGGAGTCATGTTGGGCGCTTCCCAAAAATCTTATTCCCCCTCTCTCGGTGTAGGAATGCAAGGATGGAGGTTCCGAAGACTTGCTCTCCCTGTTGGGGCACATCGACGCTCGGGATGAAATAGACTACAGTGGCGGTGCAGCAGCGAGAGGATGTGTTTTCTGGCGGCAACTTATGGGGCAGATATATAGGAGAGCCACACGGTCTCACGTCGCGATCGCGATCTAAACCGATTAGGTTTCCATATCCCGCAGACTTATAGGCTAATGCACCAAAAATTAAAACTACAAAAGGGATTTCGGCGGACCATTCACGCGGGTGCCACGCGCCCTTCACCCCCGCCTGGTGAGGCGAGGTGAGGAGTGCGCGCGAGTGGGCTTTCCTTTCTCTCCCCACACATATAGGTGAAGCAAAGACCACCTCACTATTTAAGTTGACCATCCTCAATTTTCACTAGCAAGGTGGGACTAAAGGTTTGCACCACTCCTTCACTTCCTCATGTCCACATGGGCCTTTGGAATTGCTAAAATACTCAATGGGCCAAGCCCACATTCCAACAATCCCCCACTAGATCTTGAATGTCCATTTAGAGATTTGCTTGTGTTCTCACTACTGTTTTATATACCAGCATTTCAGTGAGGACTGTTAAGTTGAACTCTCACCTAGAGCTTCTAGCTACACTTATTCACAACTTGAACCTCAAAAAATTGCTAAATTGGATGAGTTCTGCGGATTTTAAGGCGCCGGTTAAACTGACATTGCATGTGATGGTGCATTAGTTAGAGCATTGAATGCTTTGGTGCAGCCGAAGACAGTCGACTGGTTAAACCAACAGGTTACTTTTGCCGACAGTGCATGAAGGGGGCGGGGGTGCATTGACCTAGACATTCTGCAGAGAGCATCTCAAGCTGAAAGAGCACAAGCCTTAAGGACCAGTTAAGAGTGTTTAGTGATCACATCTTAAGGACCAATTAAGAGCATCTTAAGGACTTCCAAGCCACCATTGTGCTTAGTGGTCACATCTTTAGTCCTTAGTACTCCTTAAGAGTGTTATTAGTGCTAGGTTAGCTTGTGAGAGTGTGCAAAAGAGCAAGGTGTTGTGCCTTATGAACTGTGCTTGAGTGAAGCTCAAACTTATATCTTGGTGTGCCGTCGCCTTGGAGCTTTTGTGGCTCACCGGCTAGTCTTCGACCCTCCGTCTTGGTGTGGAGCGGTATCGATGATCTTTGCGCGGAGGACATGGAGACCCCCATCCTTTGTGTAAAAACTCCTTAGTGGAAAGAGGGATCAAGGTAACTAGGAACTTGGCATTACACTACAACCAAAAAACCCTTATCCGCGACCTTTAAAAATGGCCTCGGAGGCGGGCACAATTTTTAACCGCCTCGGTTAATGCCCTGCATTAACCGAGGCGGTCATTTTCTATTAACCGAAGTGGTTACAAAAAGCTGCCTCGCAAAATCGATTAATAGAGGCGGGCTCCTTAAAATGTCTGCCGCGGTTAGGCGATTTTTTTAATGTAAATGCCTCGGTTAATACATTAACCGAGGCGGACACGTTATAAGGTCCTCCTCAGATAATACTGGCACATCTTGAGCCCAGATGGCCCATCTCAGCCCGTATGACGCTTGGAGTATATAAACACAAGTTAAGTTTTCCTCCTCATTCCTCGCTCCTCCCTCTCCTTCACTGCTTCTCTCCCGGCGGCGCACCTCCCACTCCTTCACTTCCTCTTCCTCACTCCTCCCTATCCCTACGGCGCGGGTGCGGGTTCGGCCAAGGCGGCGGGGCACGGCATGGGGCGCACGGCCCCCGGCGGCGCAAGCGGCGGGCTGGAGGCGACGGCGGGCCAGATCCGCTTGCGTTGGGGCTGGATCCGGCGATGGTGGCCCTCCTCCGTCCTCCCCGGCGGCGGCCCTCCTCCGTCCTCCTCAGGCCGGCGAGCCCCTCCCCAGTCGCGTTTGGCGGCAGCGCGCCCTCCCGGGGCCGGATCCGGCAGAGGCGTCGGCGGCTAATTGGCTCGCCGGGCCCGTGATGGGCTCGGTGGGATTTTTTCTTTTTTTTTTAGTTTTTTTAATTTACCGAGGCGGGAATGGAAACCGCCTCGATTAAGTCACGATTAACCATGACGATGTCTTCGAGGCGGTTGGGTCTGCCGCCTCGGAAAATAATTTTAGACCGCCTCCGAAAATAGTTTTTGTAGTAGTGTTAGGCTCGGTGGTCTAGGCTTGGTGGCAAGTCAAGGGGCCCCGGAAGAGACTTGATTGTCGGGAAGCAATAATATTGTTGAGTGCTTCAACAACGTGTATTGAGTGCTTCAACAACGTGGACTAGGGATAACTTCTGTTTCTACCGATATTACGGGATGCATCTTGTGTAAGTTTACTTCTTCTCATCTCTACTTTACGTTTCTGCATTTTATATTTGCAACTTATGTGCCTTTACATTCTTAGTGTCGTATCTTGCTACAATTGACTATAGGTTGCAAAACTCTTTTAGGATGAGGGTTCACATTAGAAAAACTATGTTGTACATCTAGATAGCAATATTTTAGTTTAAGTTTATGTGCAAACTAGTTGGAGATATATATTGAGATTTTAAGTTGCCTAATTTATCTCTTCCCTCTCTTAGGCTACGAGGACCGATTCCTTTCACTTACCTTCGTCTCAGAAGAAAAGTGTGTCGGGTTGAATTCGGAACATGGACCGCATTTTCTCATAGAATTTTTTGTTGGCTCTCGTTCAGCCCCACTTGATCCCCCGTCCCGGTCCTTCACTTGGGGGTTGGGAAGAGCCAGTGAGCCACATCTCCGGTCCAAGAATCTGTCACCCGCACCACCTAACCCAAATTAAAGAAGAACATGGAGGCGTGGGCATGTAATCCTGAGTTCTTACCTACACTCGCATCTGAAGCTTAAGCCGGGATTTTAAGATGGCAAATGCATTTCAAAAGATTAAGATAAACATAGGAAACTTGATCTGAAAGTCATGGGATTTCCCCTTTTCTGCACTTCAATCATATATATTTTTTTTTCTTGCGTTTGCACTACGGAACATACAAAGTCAAAACATGTCCTTCGGACATGATTCCAGCACACTAATCACCTCTGCACTACAGCTCTACTACCTCCTAAGGTCTTCCTCACCATCTATAGATTACACACGTAACAATAGATCAGGAGATCTATCACAAAAAGGGGTCGGGGCAGCAGCAGCACCCATCACCGATCCATGATGGGGAAAATCCGGCAGGTATATCAAGAACCGAAAAGTACGGTCAAAAGGCAAACATCAGCGCCCTGCGATGCGAGACGCACGCGACTAGCTGTGGTTGTAAGCTAGTCATCCCAGCGGAGCAGCATGACGACGCATCGGCGGATGATGTAGAGCCTCGCCTTGTGCTCCTTGAGAGCCCTGCCCGGCCCTCCTCTCCTCTTGCTGCTGCTCCCAACAAGCTTCATCCTTGCTTCTTGTTAGAGCGAGCAAACTCGATCTTTTTAATTTGCTCCTCCTTGATCCCTTGATTGAGCACACTACTGCCTGTGTGCAAGTGAAGTGGAATTTGTTTCTCTTTGGTTGCTATGGATGAACGGAGCTCAGGAGGTAGCCGGCTTATATAGGCGAAGACCATGAGATCCGTTTCAGAGGGCAGAGACGACTATCGTGCCTGCGCACGCACGGCTGCTGCAGCTAGCTCTCGCTAGTCGCTAGTGTTAGTATATAATACTGGCGACGCACGACTTGGTGCAGCTCCAGCCGGGGACAGCGGCCTCGAGAACCACTGGCTCCTTGGATCCTTGTGGCCTCGCTTTGCTCGTCGTGTCCCCCATGGCCGCGATCATGTACGTGACCGCTTGCCGGCATCGCTCTGGCCTGCTCGCTTTGATTAATGTCTTGGCCTTTCATCCTTGTTTTGGGACCTGAGATAGATACAGCTCAGGAAGTGTTTTTCAACAAACATACAGCTCAAGAAGGGGACCGTGCGTGCGCCCTGCGGGAGCGGTGCGTGCGGTGGGATGAAGGCGCGGTCCCCCCCGCGCGTGCGCCGGCGTGCGCGCAGGACTGGGACCACCGGCGGCGAGATCTGAACGGCGACGGGCACCAGCTCATCAGAGCTCCCTGGCGACTGCTTGTCTTAGCTTAGCTTGCTGCTGTACCAAGCGAGTCTCCTCTTGGAGCACAGCTGTTCTTTGGCGTACTACATGGAAGGAGGCTCCGGCCGTGTGCAGCTGTACCTTATTTGTTTGTACAAGTTAAAAGGGATAGAAAATTTGGGTTGTACTGACGATGGCTGCATGAGTGAGCTAGTCGTCCAGTCAGCTTTCAGCTTGTTCGTAGAATAACATTGAGTTCACAAGGAAGATCATTATCGTAATTAGCGAAATAATTGAGTGATGAGTGAGCTGCCATCCAGTTTTGCTTCAAACACGATTTGTGCATTTGTCAGTGCTCAGGGCATCAGCCTTGACCAACAGTCAGTCGAGTGTCCTGGTTCTGCGATTGGGATATGATGGTGCCTGTGTTCTGAACATTATTCAGCTATTCAGCTCACAGACGAATCTTTAAGCCTAATTGGTTCATAATTAGACATTAATTACTAAATAATAATGAAAGTGCTACATTACCAAAATAATGTTGTTTGGGTTCGAAAATGGCACCACCCTGCCATTTTACGGTCAGTCGACTGTCCTGGTTCTGCGATTGGGTATGATGATGCCAGTGTTCTGAACATTATTCAGCTTACAGGTATCTGCTGTTAAATTGGAAAATGGCCGTTCAACTAATTGATGCCTGATCGGAAATTCGGAATGGTCAAGATTGAAGCTGTCAAGCCTGACCCTGAATTTCGATATAAAGACATACATTGGAAGGATGAAGTGCTGAATTATCTGGTGACGTCTTGCAATGGCGAATGAAAAGACAGTTTGCTTTCTTATATCGTAAGCTGAACATATTATTAGAGAAGAAACATTGTGGGCTTGCAGCAAATTACGGATAGCAGAGAAAATAATATGAAAAAACTTCACTCTGTTGATTAGACATCCATGAAGCCACATTTTCAATCTGCTTCTCCATTTATGTCTGCCTTAGTTGATCATCAGATCTAATATGCCTTGTGCCGGTGATCAAGTCACATCCCAGAAAAAATGCCGTTGGGAAACTTTTGATTCTTAAGCAATTACCAAGAGACAAACAATGAGAGGGACAAAACTGAAGTTTCGTTTATATGCTGCAGCTGCTAAAGGATCTGTATCTATCTTTATATACATTTTCCCTACCATTCTGGTAGCCGGAAAGAGAGAAAAAAAAAAACAAAGAAGAGCTAGAAAAAACAAAGAAACTAAGAGCCAAAACTGTTCTTCAATCTTGCCACCGGATCAGCATAACGACGCATCTCGAGATGATATAAAGCCTTGATCTGTGCTCCTTGATGGCCTTGCTGAACCCGGCTCTCCTTTGGCTCCCAAGCTTCATCCTAACAAATCCTCACACTCCTTGTTGGTGTGGCTGCCTGGAAACCCAACAGCAGCTCAATGATCTTGGCACTTGCACTTTGTGCGGCTGACTCAGTTTGCACTGTGCCAGGAGTTTATATAAGGGTCACAAGCAGATGGAAATGGACATGATTAACAAGAGGAGACTAAAATATGAACCCATCCACCTGCATCATGGCAAGACTGGCAACCCACACTGTATGTACTTGGACCATCAGACAAGGGAGTGAAAAACAAGTATCCCACTGTCGAACCGTCATGTGAGCCTGTCCCTCATCTTACAATAATCTTCTAAGGGCTCAACTTTGGCTCTTCAGGCATCAGGTTAGTGGTAAAGTCAATCTTGATCTCTGAAGAAATTGCGGCGTGCCCGACAACTCTGTATGACCCTCCACTGCGCCTGACGGACAACCTGACTGATAGTGATCGGGTGCTCTAGCCTAAGAGGGGGAGGGGGTGAATTAGGCACTAATAAAAACTTAGACCTATGACTCCAACTAGTTTGCACAAAGCTTAAACTAAAACAAGCTATCTAGATGTGCAACTAGGTTGTTCTAGTGTAAAACCCCTATCCCAAAAGAGTTTAGCAACCTATAGCATTTCCTATCAAGAAACTATTCTATGAAAGTAAAGGCATACAAATTACTAGAATGAAATGCGGAAGCTTAAAGAGCGGGATAGGAGATAGCAAACTCTTGACGCGGGTGTTTATCCCGTGGTTCGGTTAGCCACAAAGGCACACCTACATCCACGTTGTTGTAGCACTCACTAAGAGTATTGCTACTCGGCCACCAAGTCTCTTCCGTGAACACAATCACGGTCACCTTGGCCCCGGGTTCCACTAAGGAGCTTCTCCACAAAGGATGGGGGTCTCCACGTCCCCCGCACAAAGGTGTCGTCGCCGCTCCACACCAAGTCGGAGGGTCGATGACGTTGCCGGCGAGCTCCACGCTCCAAGGTGCCGGCGCACCAAGCTCTTGTTTTGGTTCACTAATGAACCACAGCACAAAGGCTCTAAGCCTTGCAAACTCACTCACTAAGAGCTAATCCTTTACACAACACTCTCAAAGTGTGCTAAGGGCTAAGGATATGATCTTGATGCTTTTGTATGGCTTGGAGATGTTCTTGGGTGTGTGTGGGATGTCCAGCAACTCCAGCAATCTTCAAATGGCCGGGGTGAGGCGTATATATAGGCCACCAAGTCTTGTAGCCGTTGCTCCAACGGTTAGCTGAAAATCTGTGTACCACCGGAAGAACCGATGCCTCTTGGCAGGGTAGCGTCGGTTCATCCGGTCACTCATAACACGAAGTAGCCGTTGGACTCCTGACGACTGACGCAGAGACCACCGGTTGAACCGATGCTTTGCACCGATGCCTCACCGGTTCAACCGGTGCTGAAGGAATCTTCTCCTGGACGCTGACGTCATTACACCGGTGGTATGCACCGATGCCCCATCGGTTGAACCGGTGCTGAAGACACTTCTCCTGGGCACTGACATCGCCTCTGGTACAAAGGACGGCCAATGCACCGATGCCCCATTTTGACCCGTCGGTTCAACCGGTGCCTGTAGGCTGACTTGGCTTCGATTTCCTCCTGCACCAAACATCGTAGCGTCGGTTCTTCCGACAAGCGTCGGATGCACCGGTGCCCCTGGCGTCGGTTCTTCCGGTGCTCCTGATCCGAAGAGCTTTCAGGGCGCTGCCCTGAGACCCGCGAGGGGCGGCTCCCCCTCGACCCCCGTCCGCTAACCGGGTAGCGGAACCCCCGTAGGGGCTGCCCTTCGGGCCTTGCTACGCCTATTTTCTCTTTCTCTTTGTCATCACTTGAACCTAAAAGTCTGAGAATGATCATCTTAACAATCATATTAGTCCAAGTGTTGTGTTGTCATTCGATCACCAAAATCACTCGAAATGGCATAAATGGTGCCATGTTCGTTACACTGACCCATCTCGCACGCATGCTGAGATGAATTGCATGTGTTAAGATCTGACTACAGCAAGGATTTGCCTGGATCTAGCCTTTGGTGCCTGCTCAAGAACATTAACAATACGTATCTCTGTTCCTGGTAGCCAGGGTAGTAGTTCATAGTTGTATAAATCTCATAGACAAAGTGAGCTCCACTTTGCTTATGATGAAATTTGAGTTCTAAGTTGCATATCTGAACAGAATAATGAATAGACTATGCCATATTTGGTTCTTAATAATTGGGTGGCCATATTTTGTCGTGTCTTCTTACCTGATCTGGTTCAGTAGTTTACTGAATTTAAAAATTTCATGATCTGAAAATTCCGGAGTTAAAGTAAAATACCATTTTTGCAGCACATTTTCCTTGGTGAGGTTGCCGATTTTCCTCTTGAATTGTGCTAATACTTCACGTTTTCAATGGATATACATTACATACTTGTATTGGATAAATTCCAGCTAAATTTCATCATTTGAAATTCATCTGACAATATGTTGCACAGAAGTTTAGTTTTGTGTATTATGTCATGAAATCAGTATAAACAATTCATTTCAAAGGATATTGTCACTAAATAGGATTGAGATGAGGTCAGAATTTAAAGAATGTTATATTGTGATCCAAATTCTGGTGGGAGATTGTTGGAATTTGGGCTTGGCCCATTAAATATTTCAGTTATTCCAAATAAATCCCAAAGACCCATGTGGTGCAAACTTTTAATCCCACATTGCTAGTAGAAGTTGAGGAGATCATATGACTCTCCTATATATCTAACTCATAGACTTCACCGGAGAACATCAATTCGATTATTCCTCTTGTAAGCCACCGTTAGGCGTTGTAAACACACACCCGATATAGTGAAGTTCTTGCTGGCTGGCGCCTGTGGTTTTTACCCTTCGCATTGGAGGGGTTTTCCACGTTAAATCCTTGTGTCTCTTGAAGTTTGATCTTTGTTGTTTTCATCGTTTTGTTCGCCGTCGCTTCTAACAAGTGGTACCGGAGCCGTGGTTTCAAGTTAGGGTTTCGTGATGGCGTCGATGAAGTATGATGTACCGATGTTGGACTACAAGACGAGGTTCTCACTGTGGCAAGTCAAGATGAGAGCTATTCTGGCGCAAACCAATGATCTTGATGAGGTGCTCGAAAAAATCGTGAAGAAGAAGAAGGTCAAGGTGCTTCGCACTGATAATGGTAGAGAATTTTGTTCGGATGTTTTTGATGATTATTGCAGAAAAGAAGGCATTGTTAGGCATCACACCATCCCATACACTCCGCAGCAGAATGGTGTGGCCGAGCGCATGAACAGGACCATTATCTCGAAGGCTCGTTGCATGCTGTCCAACGCCCGCATGAACAAGCATTTTTGGGCTGAGACTGCTAATACTGCATGCTATTTGATCAACAGGTCGCCTTCTATTCCACTCAACAAGAAGACTCCTATTGAGGTATGGTCTGGTACACCTGCAGATTATTCACACTTGATAGTTTTTGGCTGCACTGCTTATGCTCATGTTGATAATGGAAAATTAGAGCCTAGAGCTATTAAATGTCTGTTTCTTGGTTATGGTTCGGGAGTCAAATGATATAAATTGTGGAATCCTGAAACTAAAAAGACTTTCATGAGCAGAAGTGTTGTTTTCAATGAGTCTATGATGTTTATTGACAGTCTGTCCACAGATGATACTTTAGTTGAAAAATTGCAGCCACAAGTTAGTGTGCGGGTGGAGCTTATGGATGACCAGGAAAATGAAGTTGTTGGTAATGATATTTCAGATAGTGTTCCTGATACTGTTCAGCACTCACCTCCAGTTTCACAGTCTGATTTGCAACATGAGAAGGATGTAGATTTACCTATTGCTCTTCGCAGATCAAAGAGGAGTTGTGGACCTCCAAACCGTTTAATTGAGGAGTGTAATCTGACTTATTATGCTTTGAGTTGTGCTGAACAGGTGGAGGATGCTTGTGAGCCAGCAACATATTCTGAAGCCGTTGATTCTGTTGATAAGGAAATATGAATCTCAGCTATGCAGGAGGAGATGCAGTCTCTTGAGAAAAATGGCACATGAGAGATTGTGAGCTTACCTAAGAAAAAGAAGTCTGTTCGCTGCAAATGGGTCTTCAAGAGAAAGGAGGGTTTGTATCCTAGTGAGCCTCTACAATTTAAGGCAAGGTTAGTTGCAAAGGGCTTCAGTCAGATTCCTGGTGTTGATTATAATGATGTGTTCTCCCCAGTTGTGAAGCATAGTTCAATTCGGACTTTTTTTAGTATTGTTGCTATGCATGATCTTGAGCTTTAGCAGTTAGATGTGAATACTACATTTTTGCATGGAGAGCTTGAGGAGGAAATTTACATGAATCAGCCAGAAGGATTCATAGTGCCAGGCAAGGAGAATTATGTTTGCAAATTGAAGAAGTCCTTATATGGTTTGAAACAGTCTCCTCGTCAGTGGTATAAGAGGTTTGATTCATTTATGTTGTTACATGGTTTTAAAAGATCTGAATATGATAGCTGTGTTTACATTAAGATTGTTGATGGATCACCTATATACTTGTTGTTATATGTTGATGACATGCTTATTGCTCCAAAGAGCAGAAAAAAAATCACTACAATAAAGAAATTATTGAGTAGTAAATTTGATATGAAGGATCTTGATGTTGCTAAGAAAATTCTAGGTATGGATATTACTAGAGACAGAAAATCTGGTTTATTATTTCTTAGTCAGCATAATTACATTAACAAGATTCTTCAGCGTTTCAATATGCATGATTCAAAGCCAGTTAGTACTCTTATTGCACCTCACTTTAAATTGTCAGCCGCTCAGTGTCCGAGTTCTGATGAGGATGTTGAATACATGTCAAAAGTCCCATATTCTAGTGCTGTTGGTTTTTTGATGTATGACATGGTCTGCTCTCGCCTAGATTTATCATATGCTATGAGTTTGGTTAGCAGATACATATCTAATCCTGGTAAAGAACACTGGAAGACAGTTCAGTGGATTTTTAGGTACCTCAGAGGAACATCAGATTCTTGTTTGAAGTTTGGGAGAACTGATCAGGGACTCATTGGTTATGTGGATTCAGATTATGCTGCTGATTTGGATAGGCGCAGGTCACTCACAGGTTATGTGTTTACTGTTGGCAGTTGTGCTGTGAGTTGGAAGGCTACTTTGCAGTCTGTTGTTGCTATGTCTACCACAGAAGCAGAATATATGGCTATTGCTGAAGCGTGCAAGGAGTTAGTTTGGCTGAAAGGTTTGTTTGCTGAGCTGTGTGGAGTTGATTCTTGCATTGATCTATTCTGTGACAGTCAAAGTGCCATTTGCCTCACCAAAGATCAGATGTTTCATGAAAGGACAAAGCATATTGATGTCAAGTACTATTATGTTCGTGATGTTATTTCACAAGGTAAATTGAAGGTATGCAAAATCAGTACTCATGATAATCCAGCTGATATGATGACTAAATCAGTTCCTGTAGCTTGCTCAAACTTAGTTGGTTTGACAGCTTAGCCCAAGAGGCTATTTGGTGCCAGAACTTCTATTTTTTTGTTGTGTTCAGGTGTTGATTTTGATATGCTACAAGAAGAAATTTGTCTCAAGGTGGAGTATGTTATATTGTGATCCAAATTCTGGTGGGAGATTGTTGCAATTTGGGCTTGACCCATTAAGTATTTCAGTTATTCCAAATAAATCCCAAAGGCACATGTGGTGCAAACTTTTAATCCCACATTGCTAGTAGAAGTTGAGGAGATCATATGACTCTCCTATATATCTAACTTATAGACTTCACCGGAGAACATCAATTCGATTATTTCTCTTGTAAGCCACCGTTAGGCGTTGTAAATACACACCCGATATAGTGAAGTTCTTGCTGGCTGGCGCCCGTGGTTTTTACCCTTCGCATTGGAGGGGTTTTCCACGTTAAATCCTTGTGTCTCTTGAAGTTTGATCTTTACTGTTTTCATCGTTTTGTTCGCCGTCGCTTCTAACAAAGAACACAAATTTCCGTGTTAATTAGTTCCACTTATGAGACATTCATGAAACAAAAAATATAAATCAGCTTATCTGCTATTCTGTTAAAGTACCAACATTCTTGTGCAACAGCAATTCTGCAAGAGACAAATTATAAGAGAAGAACGAAGTCTGAATATTCATATCACAGTTCTGTTACAAGGGTCTGTATCTATCTATATATACAACTCCCCCTATCATGTAGCTGAAAAAACAACAGAAGAACTTGAAAAACAATAATCAAAATTGCTTTTCGTCAGTCATGCCAACGTATCAGCATAACAACGCATCTCGAGATGATGTAAAGCCTTGATCTCTGCTCCTTGAGAGCCTTGGTGATTCCTCCTCTCCTTTGGCTCCCAAGCTTCATCCTTGCAGCCTGAATGGTCACACCTTGGACAGAACTCATCACAAGGTGTATGTAGTGCTTATGTGGCTGAGAACACAACACAACTACTGTGTGATTTTGCTCCTGGTGTGGCTGACCCTCAATGGGCACAATGCTATAAGGTTATATAGGAAGGGTCAGGCACAGGTGGATATGGTAGTTAGCAGATTAAAACATATAGTACACCCACCTGCATCGTGGCAAGACTGGCAACCCACATTGCATGTACTTGGACCATCCGACAACAAGGTGAAAAACTAAAGTCCAGTGTCCATCTGATTATGTGAGCCTGGCTCCTCTCATCTTACAATAACCCATCCTTGTCTTTCCTTGACCTTCAGGCATCAGTTTATTGGCAATGTCAATTTTGATGCCCGACTTCCCAAGATGGCCACCGGGTGCGCCCGACGGATCGACAACCTGACCGGTCTCACCCACGCACACACTGAGGAGGATTTGCGTGGAACACATGTGCTGAGATCTGACTACAGCTAAGGATTTTCCTGGATCTAGTATTTGGTGTCTGCTCAAGAACATGATGAACAGCTATGTATATCTCAGTCCCCGGTGATAAAATAGTAGCATGTAGAGAAAGCTGCGCTTAGCTTGGCTTGTCATGGCAGTTCGAGCTTAGGAGAGGCATAGCTGAAAAGCTCATAGATTATTCCATGTTTGGTTCCTCATAATTGGGCATTAAAAAAAAGCCATGGCAAACATTCCAGGCGTGATTTTAGGTTGTGTTTTCCCTGTGTTAACTAGTTAAATGTAATTTGGAAAATGCAATGATCTGCCACTCCGGAGCTCAATCAAAATAAGTATTTTTATGGCAGTTTTAATTGACATTTTCTCCAATTTTCTTTTCCTTTGGCTTAAGAGTGTACGTTTATGTGCCTCTTATTAATGCAACAGAAAAATGGGAAATCCTAACAAGCAATAATCTTTTTTTTGCGAAAAAGCAGTAAACTAATTACTGAAGTGAAACCTCGTACATGTTTTTTATAAAAAAAAAATTTAAGAGTTCCTTCCCCTGATGGAAAGCTAAATGATGCTAGTCGTCAGCGTACCTTTTATTGGATGAATTCCGAAGAGGTTTTTCTTTCGAGTACTTATTAAAGATTATGATTGTAGAACGCAAAGATTGTTTTTTTGTTTGTTTCAACATGAAGTCAACATAAATAAATATTTGAAAACAAAAAAAATGACCACAAAATGATATATCAGTAATTTCATATTGAGATTTCGTGCCACAACTCAATCAACAGACGTAAGCTTATATATTTTTAGAATAAAGGTGAAAAGAAATAAAAAGGGCGAAAATGTGTTGTACATGGTATTTATGTGTTGTGTTTATGAATATTGGTAGGCAATTTTGCCATGATTGCATCGGTTGCCATGAGAGTGACCGGAAGTTCAGAAGTCAAGGCAAATGCCTCAAGCATTTGAAGAACACATAAGGAAGACCGAAAGATGGAAAAAGAGTTATTGTGTTGTTTCTTTGGAAATCTTCATGTCCATTTCTTTGGATGCAGATAACTGGAAGTCCATAATAAGACCTCAGAATCATGGGACTAACACACTCTCTGTAGCCTCAAGTTTTGCATTTTCAAGACAGTGAAATTAGTTCTTTTCATTCAGTAGGAGGATCTGCCATATACACCATAGAGATTCATCGATGCTCTTGTCTGGCAACGAAGAGGGAAAATAAACAGAGAGCTCAAAGCCAAACTAAATTTTGCAGAATCCATGTATCTGCACACACAAAATGCAAGAGACTCGAAAGATAAATCGAAGAGCTAGTAATCGATGAAGGCATGCGCATTGTGATCGACCCATTGCTTGTTCTCTGTTCATTGATTTGGCATTCCACACTGATGCGATTGTACATTGGCATACTAGTTTTCAGGGAAAGCCAGAGACCCCGATCGATGAACACCGTACCAGAGTGAATCCTACTGCTAGTGCTACTGCTACCACCACTAATTTGTACTACTCTATATTGTCCCTGGCTGGCCCTCTATGTACAGCAGCCGGCGACCATTCTGGCACCACCAAGGAGACAGAACCAGAATCCCCAAAACTTTGGCACCCGATGGAGCATCTGGGCAAAGACGATCCGCCGATCGATCCGGCGTCCGGCGGTGGATCGGATCGGATCAGTCGTTCCAGCGCAGAAGCATGACGACGCAGCGCTGGATGATGTAGAGCCTGGCCCTCTGCTCCTTGAGGGCCTTGCCGAACCCCCTCTGCCTCCTCTGGCCTCCAACAAGCTTCATCTTGCCCTGGCTGCGTGTGTTTTCGGCTGGGGCACGGATCTAGGAGTAGACTTGGATAATAAGCTGTCTTGTTGGCTCGAGTAGCAGTGGATGATGTGTTGAAGCAGCACTCCAATGGCAGCTGTATATATAAGCAAGAACTCTTCAAGAGGGCTAGCTGCTAGCGGAGGAGGAAGAAGGAAAGAAGACTCGCAATAATGCAAGCGGGCCACATGGGGAGCGTGCAACGGCAGGCAGGCGGGGTTGGGCGCCAGTGACACGGCCAGCGCGGCGAGATTCCGGCTGTCCCCCCGGCTCCGAGGGGGGGTGGTTCGGCCGTCGTGCGCGCCGTGCCCAGCGGTGTCGGGGCGTGGGCTCCGCCACTGTTTGGACATGGAAAATGTGTCGGAGGAAAGGCGGGGGCGTGCGCTGCGGCGTCGCTGCCACGCCCGCGCGTGCGCCTGCCTGACTACCGCGGGCGCCCGTGCGGGCGCGCGCGTCGCCGGATGTGGATTCCTCTGTACTGATCCAAGATGCAGCTTTGAATGGTGGTTGCTGAGTCATGACTAGATCAGAGTACCAGTACCAGACCACAGCCAAAAGTCCTTTTTCTCCTCGGCGTTCCTACTTTGCACAAAAAAAAAAGCCATAGCAAGAGATCTAGTGAATGAAAAAAAAAACAGTAGGATGCCCCGTATAAGCCCGCGTCCGCTCGCGTCGCCCCACTCGGGCGACGGGGCGGCTCCCTCAAACCCTAGCGTTGCACCTCCCACCTCCCCTTCTTCCCGCCGCGCCGCCGTTGGAGCGGGCCATCGAAAGCTCGTGCAACCCGTGGTGAAGGCGGCAGTGGGCCTTCCCCCTCTATCTGGCAGCTTGGGGCGGGTGCGGTCGTCTCGGCTCCCCTAGAGCTCCTCGTTGGCGGCAGCGGGGCCACCAGATCCGGTGTCGCCCCTGTCGGATCTGGTCGACGGGGGCGCACGGCGGTGTGTCGGGGGCGGCGTTAGAAGTCGGGGAGCGGCGGCTCCCCGGCGGCGCGGTGGCCCTCCGCGGCGGCGGCGGGCCACGGATCCGGTGGCCGCGTGACGGGAGGCGTGTGGATGCTGGGGGGTGGGGGTGGGGGCGGCACTGGGATGCGGCGGCGGCCGGCACGGACAGCACCGGCGGCGGCGGCGGTCGGTGCAGGTCGACAGCTGTAGCGGCGGCTGGTGTTGTCACACCCTGAAATTTTTGAATTTCAGGATGTGATTAAAATTTAAAAAAATTCCACAATTTTCTCATAATTTTAAAATTTTTCCAACATTTACTTTTCTTCAAAGGGAATTTAGTAAAAATAAATAATGATTGGTTGTTTTTATAAAATTAAACGAAGATGTTTTGTTTGTTGTGCACTCATGCCGCTTTTGCATTGTTTTAATGTTTGTGGTTCAATTTGAATTCAAATTCGTTGAGTTTGAATTTGATTTGAATCAGTTTGGAAAAAAAAAGAAAGAACTCTTTTGGCCCAGTCTTTCAGCCCAACCAGCAGCCCGGCCCGTTTTTCCTTCCCCCTCTCTTTTCCTTTCCACGCGGTCCGCGTCGGCCCAGCAAGCGTGTGCCTCTCCTCCCCTTTCCGGCTCAGCCCGCTCCCGTTTCCCTCTCTCGTGCGCCGCTGACAGGTGGGGCCCACTTGTCAGGTCGCCTTCCACATCCCGCTTGAGCCTCTGCTCGCTGAACCGCCGGCCGCGCCGTGCTCCGCCGCTGCCCGTGGGCCCCCGCTCGACCTGGCTAGCCCCGAGAACTCCCCTGCAGCCCCGCCCCACGCGCGCACCTACCGAATCACTGGACCCTCGTCCCCCACGAGTGCGTAACCGATCGGGACTCGGACCCGAGTCTGGCCGAGGCATGCCTCCCCGCGGCCGCCCTGGACCCGCACGCCAAGGCGACCTCGCACCCCTATGAAAACGCCACCCCTGTGTCCCAGGGACCCCATCGAGCCGCAGCCACCAATCCCCGCGCTAACCCTAGCTAGCTGCGCGCCGCCGCCCTCGAAGCTTCGCCCGCCGCCGCGTAGCTGCTACGCCGCCACTGCTCTGCTGTAATCTCGCCGGCCCAGAGTCCCGCGTTGTGGTGAGTTTTCCTCCCCGGCCGTTTTCCCTGCGTTTTCCCTCTCTGCACCGCGGGTAAATACTCACCGGAGCCGTAGTGTGCAGACGCACTGCCGTGCACCGCCGTGCACCCACGCCCGGTTCCCAGCATGTCTCGCAGAGCCCGCAATCGGTCTCCCCGCGTCGCGCACTACCTCCCTGTCCAAGTCCCGCGTCGAATCGAGCCCGGGAACGCGCTTACGCGTTTCTCCGGCGAGTCACTGCCGCCGCTCGCCGTTGCGCCAGCGCCGCCGCCACCCGTCCCTTTTCATCTCAGCCGCCTGATCCGTTGCTAACGGTATAGATTAGATCGGTTTCCCGGATCAGCCTCAGCCGTTAGATCTAGATCCGACGCTCCTAAACCCTAGATACCGGTTCGAGTGGTTCTTTTGCTAAAGAGACCCTCGGTTCTTCAAAAATCAACTCGCAGTCCATATCTATTCAAAAGAAATTCCAAATCAGCCCAAAACTTTTCGCATAAGCCCCTGATCTCTTCAGAAATCTAACCCGCCGACCCAGCCCTGCCTTTTTACATGCTAGCGCCTGCGTATAGGGTTTAATTATGTTTTAGTCCTCGGTTTCTTTACTCAGAGCCCCTGTTCGTCCAGAACTCTTATAAATAAGCCCTGAAATCCTGTTTTAGCCATAACTTCTTCATTTTAACTCCGTTTCCATCGATTCTCGCGCTCACGTGATCCTTGCAACGTGTGCGATAGCTTTATGACCTTGTTATCCTCTGTGAGCACAGTTTTTTGTGTCTTGCAAATCTTTTCCGCTAGCTCTTAACTCTATAGTTAATCGCGACTAGATCCTTGAAGCATCGTTTGTCCCATAGAATCGTCGTTTTAGTTCTGTTTTCCGCGTTTCTTGCGCTCTCGTCATCGTAGCAGCGAGCCTTATCCTTTAGTACGCTCTTTTAAAGCTTTTCTTTTATTTTAGTGTATTGTTCTTAGATGTATCTTTTTGTTTGCTTTGTATGGTTGCTCGTTGATTGCTCCGAGTAGAAGGATCGCTGTTCGAAGATTGAAGATCAAGAGTTCCAAGTGAGCAAAAGCTGAAGAGCAGTAAGAATAGCTTTTCATTGGAGAAAGGCAAGTGACCCTAACCATCTTTCTGTCTATGCTTATATACAAGAGTACTTGATTTAATTGGAACGTGGAGAACCACCCAAGAAAACAGTACAACCACAATACTATATGGCTCTGGTCTTGGCTGATTAATTAGAGACTCTAGTTTGTGACAATCTTACCGAAAGGGCAAGAGGGGATGCATCGACGGGGTATAGCTTGGTCCTCTTGGGGAAATTGGTATTGTTTAATGGTTCTTTGGCAAGGTACCACCTCATTAGGACAGTGTTATGACCGCTTTGGCTTGAAACCTTAGCGGATTGTCATAGGTTAGGGAATCTTTGTAAATGTCTCGTAGCGTCCCTATGCAATCACACCTCGGAAGTGTGGTATTGTGTCTAGCTAGCACATTGCGTGGTTGGGTTCAAAGTTCTTCGGAACTTTTACGCGAATTGTGGTGAAAGTGTACAATCTCTGCAGAGTGTAAAACTGATATATCAGCCGTGCTCACGGTCACGAGCGGCTTGGACCCTCACATGATTAATAAACTTAAAGATGGATATAAATCACATTCTGATTATTTCTTGTGGCCTTACTGAGTACCAACCATAAGTGTACTCACCCTTGTTTACTGCTGCTCAGAAGGAGAAGGTTTATGAAGTTTTCTGAAGATGTTGCTGACTTCTAGGCGTACGCAACCCCCAGTCGATTGCCTGTGAAGTTTGGAGCCTCCGTTTCCAGGATAAGCTGTATAACTCTGATAATCTCCTATTTGTTGTAATTCTCTTTTACGTGATACTGTTACTGATTATTCACTTATGATGTCTCTATATGTATGAAACTTGATCCTGGCATACATATAGCTATGCATTCGGTTTTGTCCTTAAAACCGGGTGTGACAGGTGTGAATGGGCGTAGGGGGCTGGTGGTGGTGGCTGCGGGCCGTGGATGGCCATGGCTGGGCCGGTGTTCGGCGACGGGATCTGAGGTGAGGCGGTTGGTGCTTCTCGACGGTGATGCTAGCCCGGCGCCGTCTTGGTGGTGGGGTTGGGGGCTGGCTGGTGCATGCTGGTGGTGCCGTGGTGGTGCTTCGGCTGTGCCGGGCTTCTTCCGGTGGAGGCGATGCGGAGGCGTTGAGGAGCGGGCTACTAGCTTGGCCAAGAACGTGTGGTAGGAATAGTGCTGAGTCGGGCGAAAACCTTCACTGACGTCTTTGTCAGTGGCGATAGTGGCGGCGTTCTCCCTACTGGGGGCACCATTGTGAGGCACCATGTCCCCTGCTGCATGGGCCTCTCGAGGGTGAGAAACCTGTCCATCTCTGGACATGCGACGGCGGCGCCATTGATGTCGTGACCTCCTTGGAGGCACCGCATCTGAGGCCTGTCTTGGTTAGGAAGTGGCGATGGTTGGCTGGTGGTGTTGCTCACGCGCAGCGGCAGAGGAGGTGCGCGTGGTTCGTGTTGGCAGGAAGGTGCAGAGGATCTATGGGTGCTGGAGGTCTTGAACTGGCGCGCCTGGTGCTGTGGTGACCCTAGTGTCGGCTGGGTGGAGGTGTCGTTCTCATAGCAGTTTCATATATCTGAGTCCTTGGCAGAGGAGTACGAGGAGGTGGGAGAGGCGAGGCCCCCATGCAGAGTGGACAGGATCAGTGATTTTCATCGGCGCTGCGACGGGGGTATTCTGCTGATGCTCCTTTGGGACAGGGGGATCGACGATCGTGTGTGTGTCTTGAGGGTGATCTCTCATGGTGGAGGAGTTCGAGGTGCCGCTCAGGCTTGCAGCGGGCCGCGGCTTTTGGCGTGGCAAAGCGTTGGCGGCGACGGGGCAGTTCGCAGCGGCTTCTTTCGCTTCCTCTCCCAGTTTGTGGTTGTGTAGTGTTTTGTTGGGTGCATTGTTGTGTGGTTGTGGTGGTGTTGGCTTCAGCACGTTATGTACAATTACTTCTTCTTCTTCTTATATGATGTGGCAGTGCTTCAACCTTTCATGAAAAAAAAACAGTAGGTGATACGCTGAAACCAGGTGTTCTTGTATTCCTCTCTCTTGTTCCACTAGTAACAAAGTTAACTACTTCATCTCGATCTATTTCAAATAGCTTCTTTCTGAGGAGGATTCAAGTACCTTTTTTTCAAAAGTGGACCTGTCTTGATCAACATATAGCTAATAAATATCATCAATCACCATGAAAATGCGTCTCCGTCGAGCTGGTTTGGGGGACATGAGGAGAGTCGTCACCATCGACCTTACGGACAGCAGAGTACACAGGGGGCACTGTGTGTCCAAGGCTCCAATGCAAGGATGCCACACCCTGCTAATGACTCGCCACTGCTCTGTCCCTCTCGGACTCGGCTGAGCGCGGTCCCGGCCTGAGGCACCGGATCAGGACGCTAACAAGCTAACCACTTGGGTTGGAGACTTGGAGTGGGAGCGCACGCATGTGCCCGTGTCGGCCATGGGCGCACGGTGGGTGATCGATCTGACTGACTTGGGTAAGCATGCATGCACGCGCGCAGTGCCCCCGTGGCCTGTGCTGATTGCCTGATTGGCTTTGCTATGATTATACTGAGTGGCTGCTGCTTCGCTTGTAGATGGTGTCCTAGCGCGTCCAGCGATCCGGTCAAGCATGGGACAGCGCACGTGAGTGGTGACCAAGTACACCGTGCATCCAGATTCGCGGCTCTGTAATTTCCTCTGTTTTTTCTTCAATATTTGTCATTACAAGCTGTGCTTATTAGTACTGTCTGAAGTCACAAATAAGTGGCGGCAGTTTGGGTTACTCCCTTCATCCTGGAATGTAGGGCGCTTTAGATTTTTGTAGACATATTATGAAGGTACAAAAAAGACGATGCATTGCTTATTAGCACACTATTTCAACTGTCGCACCAAAACAAGGAGATTAGCATTGCCTTTTTTTTTTAATTCTCAGACCCACAACAATTGATTTCTTTACAAAACTGGTACCAAAACTAAAGAGATTATTCTTTCCTTTTATCCAAAGGATCCTATGGTGCCCTACATTTGAGTACGAATTTTAAACCCTCTAATGCCTTACATTCCAAGATTCAGGATGGAGGGAGTATCTAATTGAAGTCAATCATTTCAAGCTGTGGTATTTGTAGATTTGTGTTAGTAATAGTTGTATAATAAGACTTGTTCTATGTGTTATACTGCTAAACAATTAGTGGTCAATGTTGGGGACTTGCTATAGAACTCCCTAGGGGTGTAAATTGGTGAATTTTAGTTACGCCTCCAACCCACATTGGTTCAAATGTTGTGTTAATTTTTCAAATTGAGATTCTATTTTGGAGAAATGACATAAAATTTAAATTAACGATGGTTAGAGATGTATCTAAGGGTCACCAATTTGCACCTCGAGAACTGCCATTACCCCTACCGCGTGGGGGTAGGGGGCACAGGCCCCCTTACCCTAGGAACTCCTTGGAATGAAAAAGAGAGGGAGAAGAAGAGGGAAGAAGGGAGAGAAGAAGAAGGTGGTTGGAGGAAGGAAAAGGAAGATGAGCCCCCCCATCAGGCACAAATCATGGATCCAAGTTTGGATACTGGTGATGCCACGAAACTTTGTTGTGCCAGAGGGTTTGGTGGTAAATAAACCTTAGCCTTCTACTCCTGCTACACTTGTTTCCGTACATCTATCTTCTAACAAGTTGTTTGTAGTAAGCCTGATCGTTGTTTTGCTTAGGCTAGAAGCAGTAACAGGGTACACCAAAAACTATATATACTTGGAGGTTAACCTTAATTATCTCTTGTTGTCTTGTCCCATTGGCCCTCTTAACATAATTGACTTGGCCAAATAATATTTTCAACAGGAACTTCAGTTATTTTTGTATTGTTTTGTTGCACAGATATTATTTTAATGGATAAACTCATTGTGTATGATGTTGAGAACATGTGCGTTGCATGGGTGAATTACGACCGTAAATAAATATCTATGTCTTAATTTAGCTTCCAGATCTTCTAACTTTCGATTGTCATCTTCTTGACTAATTGATTGTATGGGGTCTTTCTCAGGTTTGCAAGCGGTTAACATTACAACTCCAAACCATTGGAATAAGGCACAACCCTTTCATGAACAATGGGGCACATTATTTTAGTACTTCTGGTAGGTTTTTTCCTTCTTTCAATCTGCAAAAAAATAGTGACCTTTCTTCAAATTTTGACTGATATACAAATGTTTTACTTCTATTGTAGTCCTGACTTATCATTTCAACTCGTTACAGTACTGTCGGGTACCACGATTAGGGACACCCTAATCGGGGTACTAAGATCGCTTTAAAACGCAAACACATGTTAAGGCAAGTGGGCCCGCGAAGGCCCACGGCCTCCCTCCGATCTAAAAGAAAGGACTCAAAGAAGCCCAAACACGCGGCCCACCGACACGGTGCGGCCCATCCACGCTCCCCTCGGACTGCGGGATGATTTCCGCCTCGCTCGAGGGCTCCCGTCGAGACCCCTCGACTGCGCCCCGCATCTCCGCCTCGCTCGAGGGTAGCGAACCTACCCTCGAGGGGGTGACTCATCTCCGCTTCGCTCGAGGCCACCCCTCGGTGCAAGGGACAAACAACCCTGCTGCTCACCCGCCCGTCGTACGGAGGCTTTAAGTGCCAACCACTCCTCCACAGTGCTCAGGACAGACGGTGTCAGACCGCCATTTCCCACGATGGCTGTGACCGAAGTCCCATCCGCCAACTCCGGTCCCTGCACCGCCATCCCGGGCGCTGTGGCGAAACTATGGGACCTGCGACGCGGGACGGAGCGTGCCCGGCACTGCTCCCCGCACTATTCTGCCAACTCCGGCCGTCCGGACTCTACCTCAACATACGTATGGCCCCGGACCACCTCCTGCTCGGGAGGGGGTCCGGTGTCGCCACGAGCCCCTCGGAGAGGGTCGCCCATAACTCGCAGCCAGGAGTCCGGACCTCCCCCCTCGAGGGGTCCGGGACCTCTGCGTGTCTCTCGGACCTCCTAGTGTGCACGACAGCACTCCGTCCAGGGGGTCCGGGACTGCCGCGTGCCCCGTCGCCGCTGGAGTACGTAAGATCCTGACCAGCAGGGCCCACTGAACGCCACTTCTGGAGAACTGTACGCCCTATAGCGACGACCACTCCGCCTACAAGGGTTGGCAGGACGCCGGCGCGATCTCCGCGAGACCAAGGACGATGGCCAGGACGATCGCCACACCCAACGCCATGCCCCATAGAGTACTTTCTACAGTATTCGGCCACTGTACCCCGTGATTCGGGGGAAAACAACGACTTCTACGCCCCACTCATGTACACCGCCCCTCCTTGTGACTATAAAAGGAGGAGGCGGGCTTCCTTTAGACGGGACGCTTCTGGACATCAGCGACCACGGTCACCCACATTCACGATCATCGCCACACTCAACTCTTCTTCTAGCAGAGACCTGGGAGCTTCCCTCCCTCTCTCGCCTCGCTTGTATCCCCTACTACAAGCACTCCGGGTGCAAGATAATACAGTGGCCTCGCACACCCCCTTTGCTGGACGTACGGCCCCGCGGTCGGAACCAGGATAAACCATGCGTTACTGTGTTGCCTCTTGCATCATCATCTGGGACGAGGAAACACACAGCATTTACTAGTTGGGATCCGGGCCCCCGAGTCAAGACACCGACAGTTGGTGCGCCAGGTAGTGGAAGCCGCGTGACATTTTCTCTCTTGTTCCCATTTGATCTCCAGTGATGGCGGGCAGATCCAACCCATATCCCATGGGCATTTCGGATCCGCTCCCAGCGGGGTTCGTGATCTGGTTCAGGAGTCTCCAGTTCAGAGCAACCGGCAACGGTTACCTCTTGTAGCTCCTCTCGCCCAGACGCAACCCCGTCCCTTCGACTTCACCATCCCAGCGCAACAGGCGCTCGGGCCAGCGTTCCCGACAAGCACGCACGGAGCGGTGCCGTGCGTCATGTCCCAGATCCCCCGCGTGGGTTGAGGCTGGCATGTCGCAACTCGGCATCGCGGCCAACGGGGCCACCGCATCGTCATCACGTGCCTCAGCGTTGTCTGCGCTGGTATCATCATCTGCCCCAGTACCAGTGCCTCCCAGGGGGGGCTCGACCTCGCCATCGCCCTTCCCCTTCGGGATGCGCAATACTGCGAGTTACGCTTCTTGGATCAGTTCTAACTTCACCGAGTATGAGGATCTGCCGGGTCATCACCTTCTGTCGATCCGCAACCTCATCGTGTCATCCCCCGATGAATCCTACCCCGAGAGGGCGAGCTCGACCGCCGACGACGTCAACTTCTTCATGAACAACTTCACGGCCGAGGAGGCCGAGGACTACTCCGGGGTTCGCGACCCCGACGCATTCCGCTCGTTCCAACTCGCGATGGCCTATTGCCTCACTTACTCTGAGGACTCCAGCGAGGGGGATTATGATCCCGCCCGGGAGTGCTTCATGGAAGATCTTACGGACGAGCAAAACGGCAACGCCCTGGGTGACGACGGGGGCGGCGAGGCGGACCCGCAGGCAAACCAACCGGTGGTGCCGCCTGCAGCCCCTTCTTCTTCGTCAAGCTCGGCGGCGCGGCAAGCCCAGCTGGCGCAGCTCAAAGAGCTCCAAGCCAAGCTCGACGAACAACGTCGGCAGACCCAGGAGCTGCGCACCGCGCTCGAGCAGCAGTGCGTTGCCCGGGAACGCATCCTGGCCGACGACAACATCGACAAACCTCCGGAAATGAAGACGGCCGGCGAGAAACTCGTCGCTGTGGCCTACCTACTCCAAGCCATGCCCGAGCCATCGACTCCTTCAGGTCGCAACCTGCGCCGCGAGGCACAGGTGCTCATCGAGCAAGCTGCCGTGCAGCAAGCCGAGAGTTCTGTGTCTCGTATACGCTCGAAAGCCCCGAAGCAGCCCGGTGGGACCGCACGCCAGGACCACGAGGCTTCTGTGCACACTCCACTGGCAGGGAAGGGCAAGGCAGCCGTAGCGCTCGGTGCGAAGGCACCCTCGGTGCACGACCGCATTGGGAGGCCTCCCGCGAGGGAACGGCTCCTCGACACACGCGGGCACGCCGAAGACGGCGATGCCCGCTACATTGTCGGTGGCATAAAGTACACCCCTCGACGGGGTGGAAGCTTCGACCCCGAGCACGACAGGGGTGAGTCCCCGGAGCCTCTGGGCACCCGGGTGTTCAGCCGGGAGATTCGAACTGCTTCCTTTCCCCCGCGCTTTCGACAACCCACCACCCTCGTCAAGTACTCGGGCGAGACCGATCCCGCAGTCTGGCTCAACGATTACCGCCTAGCATGCCAGCTAGGCGGTGCAACGGAAGACGCGGTCATCATCCGCAACCTTCCTCTTCACCTTGCTGATGCCACACGAACGTGGCTCGAGCACTTGCCCGCGGACCAGATTCACAACTGGGCCGTCTTAGTCAAGATCTTCGTGGGCAACTTCCAGGGCACATACGTGCGCCCTGTGAACTCTTGGGACCTCAAGGGGTGTCGCCAGAAGCCCAACGAGTCCCTGCAAGACTACGTGCGGCGCTTCTCCAAGCAATGCATCGAGCTCCCCAGCATTACCCACGTAGAGGTCATCAACGCCTTCCTCGAGGGTATGACGTGCAGGAACCTGGTGCACGAGCTTGCGAGAAGTCGACCCGCCAACACCAATGAGTTGTTCGATGCTGCCACCAACTACGCTGCCGGCGAGGAAGCAGTTGGTGCTATCTTCGACGACAAGCCGAGCAAGCGCAAGGACGATGCGCCCGCGGAGGGCAGCAACGTCAAGCCCAACGCCCCCAAGAAACAGAAGCGGGGGAGGAAGGGAAAGAAGCCGGTCCCACCGAACTAGCGCGGATCGGGGCAGGCAGAGGACACCAAGGAGGCCTTCGCTGCTGCCCCGGACCGTAAAGGACCTCGAGGCCCCCCTCGAGGCGGTGGTGGCCTGTTCGACGACATGCTTAAGAAGCCGTGTCCTTATCACAAGGGCTCGGTCAACCACACCCTCGAGCAATGCAAGATGCTCAAGAAGTACTACAATCGCGTCGCGCATCGCGACGAGGACAGGAAAAAGGATGCTGGCGACAAAGGTGGAGACGACGAGTTCCCCCAGTGGAGAACGCCTTCTTCATCTTCGGAGGACCAACGACGAACATGACCTCCCAGCAGCGCAAGCGTGAGCGCCGAGAAGTTTTCTCCGTCACCAAGGCCACGCCATCCTACCTCGACTGGTCGGAGGACACCATTTCCTTTGGCCGCGATGACCACCCCGACTACGTCCCGCACCCGGGACGGTACCCACTCGTTGTCGACCCCATCATCGGCAACACTCGCTTCTCCAAGGTGCTCATGGATGGAGGTAGCAGCCTAAACATCATGTACGCTCACACCTTGGTGCTCATGGGGATCGGACTGAACAAGCTTTACCCCAGCAAGTCGCCATTTCATGGCGTTGCACCAGAGAAGCGCGTCCAACCCCTCGGCCAGATCGATCTGCCTGTCTGCTTCAGCACGGCAGCCAACTTCCGCAAGGAGGTACTCACCTTTGAGGTGGTGGGGTTTCGAGGATCTTATCATGCCATTCTTGGTCGTCCCTGCTACGCCAAGTTCATGGCCATCCCCAACTACACCTACCTCAAGCTGAAGATGCCGGGTCCGAAGGGCGTCATCACCGTCGGCTCTTCATTCGAGCATGCCTACGAGTGCAACGTCGAATGCGTTGAGCACACGGAGGCTCAGGCGGAGGACGAGGCCCTCGCAGCCACCCTCGATAAAATGGCAGGCGAGTCCTTGGACTCCACGCACAGACACGCGGGCAGCTTCGAGCCCGCCAAGGGTATCAAGAAGGTGCCCCTCGATCCTGATCGTTCCGACGACAAGGCGTTGCAGATCAGCGCCACCCTCGACAGCAAATAGGAAGCGGTGCTCGTCGACTTTCTCCGTGCCAACGCAGAAATCTTTGCGTGGAGCCCCTCGGACATGCCTGGCATACCGAGGGAGGTCGCCGAGCACTCCCTTGATATCCAACCCAACTCCAAGCCGGTGAAATAGTGCCTGTGATGCTTCGACGAGCTCAAGCGCCGGGCGATCGGCGAGGAGTTGCAGAAACTTCTGGCGGCCGGGTTCATCAAGGAGGTATTCCATCCCGAGTGGCTAGCTAATCCTGTATTAGTGAAGAAAAAGAGTGGAAACTGGAGGATGTGTGTAGATTACACTAGTTTAAATAAGGGAAAATTCGATTCATGCCACCACAACTCCGTGAAATTGGTAAAACATGTCCGAAGGTTCCCTTTCCTTTGCCACGTATCGATCAAATCGTAGATTCTACTGCGGGATGTGAACTTTTATCCTTCCTTGTTGCTTACTCCGGTTACCATCAAATCAAGATGAAAGAGTCCGACCAGCTCGCGACTTCTTTTATCACACCTTTCAGCATTTACTGCTACGTTACGATGCCCTTTGGCCTCAGAAATGCCGGAGCTACGTATCGGCGGTGTATGCTCCACATTTTTGGAGACCATCTCGGGCGCAACGTAGAGGCATATGTCGACGATATCGTTGTGAAATCTAGGAAGGCGGACGACCTGGTCGCCAATCTCAGGATCGCGTTCGATTGCCTACGGGCCAAAGGGGTAAAACTCAACCCCGAGAAGTGCGTGTTCAGGGTGCCTCGAGGCATGCTCTTGGGTTTCATTGTCTCCCAGCGGGGTATCGAACCCAACCCTGACAAAGTCTCGGCCATCACTCGGATGGGACCGATCCGAGACCTAAAGGGGGTACAGAGGGTCATGGGATGCTTAGCGTCCCTCAGCCGGTTCATCTCGCGTCTCGGCGAGAAAGGCTTACCCCTGTATCGACTCTTGAGGAAAACCGAGCACTTCACGTGGACCCCCGAAGCCCAAGAAGCCCTCAACAGGCTGAAGGCATTGCTCACTCATGCCCCCATTCTCACACCACCCACGAACGATGAGCCCCTCTTCCTGTATGTAGCTGCGACGACCCAAGTGGTCAGCGCAGTGGTCGTTGTCGAAAGACAAGAGGAGGGCCATGCTCTGCCCGTCCAACGGCCGGTGTACTACATCAGCGAGGTGTTGTCTGAAACTAAGACACGCTATCCGCAGATTCAGAAGCTGCTCTACGCAGTGGTTTTGGCTCGACGCAAGCTGCGCCACTACTTCGAAGCCCATCCCGTCACCGTGGTCTCATCTTTCCCTTTGGGAAAGATAGTCCGCAACCGGGAAGCCGAGGGTAGAATTGCCAAATGATCTGTGGAGCTGATGGGAGAAACTCTCACCTACGCCTCTCGCAAAGCGATCAAGTCCCAAATCTTGGCTGACTTCATGGCTGAGTGGACGGACACTCAGCTACCCCCACCACAGATCTAGGCCGAATGCTGGACCATGTACTTCGACGGGTCGGTGATGAAAACCGGTGCCGGCGCCGGCCTCCTTTTCATCTCACCCCTCGGGGAACACATGCGGTACGTAATACGCTTGCATTTTTCTGCATCTAACAATATGGCGGAGTATGAGGCCCTCCTCAGTGGTCTCCGAATCGCCATCGAGCTCGGCGTCAAACACCTCGACATACGCGGTTACTCTCAACTCGTCATTGACCCAGTAATGAAGGAGTCTAGTTGCCACGACCCGAAGATGGAGGCATACTGCAATGCAGTGCGCTGCCTCGAAGACAAGTTCGACGGCCTAGAACTCAATCATGTCCCGCGCAAGTACAACGAGGATGCCGACGAACTAGCCAAGATCGTGTCGGGGCGGACCACCGTTCCCCCGAACATCTTCGCTCGCGACATTACCAAACCCTCCGTCGAATTCAAGGATCCGGCGGAGCTGGGCCCCTCGACCGCTGGGCCCTCCGGCGGGAATCCCCCGGCGGACGAGGCCGAGTCCATGGACATTGACTTCGGGACCACCTCCGCGGACGAGGCCGAAGCAATGGAAGTCGACGAGGCCCCCACCTCGCAAGATTGGCGCGTCCAGTACCTTGACTGGATGATTCGAGGGGTCCTACCCTCGAACCGCGCTCAGGCGCGGCGCCTGGCTAGGCAGGCCAAGTCCTTCGTCCTAATCGACAACGAACTGTACAAGCGCAGTCCCTCGGGTGTGTTGCAGCGATGCATCCCCATCCCCGAGGGCAAGGAACTGATCCGCGACATCCACGCTGGCGTCTGCGGCCATCATGCCGCACCACGTACCCTCGTGGGTAATGCGTTTCGGCAAGGTTTTTACTGGCCCACTGCGGTCGCCGATGCCATTGACGTCGTGCGGACCTGCGAGGGCTGCCAGTTCTACGCTCGAAAAACGCACCTCCCCGCGCACGTTCTGCAGACCATCCCCATTACGTGGCCTTTTGCTGTGTGGGGACTGGACCTCGTCGGTCCGCTGCAGAAGGCGCCCGGGTGCTTCACCCACTTGCTGGTGGCAGTAGACAAATTCTCTAAGTGGATCGAGGCTCGACCCATCGGCAAGATCAAATCCGAGCAAGCGGTTCTATTCTTCACCGACATCGTCTTCAGGTTCGGGGTCCCAAACTCGATCATCACTGACAATGGCACCCAGTTCACAGGCAAGAAGTTCTTGGCGTTCTGCAACAGTTTCCACATACGTGTGGAATGGTCGGCTGTGGCACACCCACAGACGAACTGGCAAGTGGAGCGTGCCAACGGCATGATCCTCCAAGGACTGAAGCCACGAATCTTCAACAAACTGAACAAATTCGGCCGAAGGTGGCTCACGGAGCTACCCTCGGTCATTTGGAGCCTAAGGACGACACCAAGCAGAGCCACGGGCTTTACCCCGTTCTTCCTTGTCTATGGCGCCGAGGCCATACTCCCCACGGACCTGGAATACGGGTCGCCGAGGCTCAGGGCATACCAAGAGCAGCAGAACCAGCGAGCCCGCGAAGACTCGCTGGACCAAGTGGATGAGGCTCGAGACGTGGCGCTCCTACACTCTGCGCGCTACCAGCAGTCTCTACGAAGGTATCAGGCACAGAGAGTCCGGCGCCGAGACCTCAACAAAGGGGACTTGGTGCTGAGGCTTCGATAGGACAACAGGGGCCGCCACAAGCTCTCACCTCCATGGGAAGGACCGTACATAATTGATGAGGTGCTCAAACCCGGCACGTACAAGCTGGCGAACGAAAAAGGCGAAGTCCTCTCCAACGCTTGGAACATACAACAGCTACGTCGCTTCTATCCTTAGAATTCCAAGTTATTAGTACATCGTTTGTACTCGCATTTTCGATTTCCCGAAATAATAAAGAAGTACGCTTTACTTGTTTATTTTTGGGAACCTTCCGGACCCTCGAAGACTCGGATGCGCACGAACACTGAGGTACGCCTGGCTTTACCCTCGGCAAAGCCACGCCTCCCTCGGGGGCTACTGCGGGGGGAACCCCCGAACGTCCCCAAAAATTGCCAATGTTTTTTCGAAATACTTCCGTCTCGACCCTAAGCTTCTCGTATCCTTGGAAAAAATGGACACGAGGCATAAGCAACTACAGTACGGGGCCGGCCGAGTCGCGGGGCCGCCTACGTCTCCGGGATACGGCACCCCCCTCACCACCCCACGCCTACGTTGCTTATGAACGCGAAATTCCTCGCAGACGTTCATCTAAGTCGCATACGAGAACATGGAAATAAAGTAAAGAAAACATAGGCTCGAACGGACAAGGCCTCGATGGGCCACACAGTCGATTTATTGAAAATAAATCTCTTATATTCATAAGGTACGATTACAAAGTGTGATTACGATAAACACTAATCTATTTACATGGGCTTCGAGGCCCAGATTTCCTACAGGCTACCATCCCCCCTTGCGGGTCTTCAGTGGCGTCGAATTCAACAATGGGACGGATGTTGGCTTTGAGCTTCTCGGCGAGGATTGTGGCGAACTCCTCCGCGGCTGCATTGGCTTCGTCCATGATGGCCGACGCGGTGTCCGCATCTGCGTCATCGGTAACGACGTACCCCGACGACACCCTCTAGAGATCCATGAGGTAGTGTGTCGAGGCCACGGCGAGGGCCCGCAGGACACCGAGGCGGAAGGTGCTCTTGGCATGTTCGGCAATCCGACCGCCTAGCGCACGCAGGCGGCTGATCACCGAACTGCCCGAGATGGCACCCTCCCCCTCGAGCTCTTGACACACGCTCACGGCGGTTTGCTCTAGCTCGGCGAACTCCATCTGTGCTACCATTAGTGCGGTGTGGACTGCCTCCTTCGCCGTGGACTCGTCCGCCACCTTCTGCCTTAGCTCTGAGTAAAGGAAATCAAGGTGAGCTACGAAAAGAAACAAAACAACGAAAACTCGAAGGTACTTACCCGTGATACTCTTCTGCGCCTCTTCCCTCTGGACTCGGGCGGCCTCTGCGAGCGAGGACAAGGAGTCTTCCTTCTCCTTAAGGGCGGTCCCCACGTTCTGGAGGGCCACCTCCTTCTCCTCGAGGGCCTCACCCTTTTCCCGGGGGGTCCCGGTGAGCGTGTTCTTGACACACCTCGGCCTTCTGCTGCTCGAGCGCTGTTCTGAGGCGCTGCAGCTCGGTGCTCTACGCCTCGGCCTCCCGAGCCCTCTCCTCGAGCGCCGGCCGGAGGTGTTGCAGCTCGGCAGCCTGCGCCTCGGCCTCTCGAGCCTTCTGCTCTGCTACAGCCCTCTGGATGTCTCGCTCACCGGTTACCCGCGCCAAGTCCTCCTCCAGCACCTGCTAACGCGCTCCCAGATCCGTCATCCTAGTGTTGGCCTCGATGTTCTTGAGCACTAGCTCGGCATTGTGCTGCCCAAGCTAGCTCATCTGGGAGTACATCCGGGACATCTCGGCGCTTTTTCGCGCGAGATTTCCCTCAGCCGCTGCAAGTGGAAAGGTGTGGGTAAAAGCATGTTAAAACCGAAATCGAATCCGAGCAATTTTCAGGGGAAAGTATTTACCTGGCTGACCTGGTAATCCGTCCTCTGATGGAGCTGGAAGGCATGGTCGAGGGCTTCTAGGATCTCGCGGCCGACGTCGAGCTGCGCGTTCCAGGCCTCCTCCTCCTCTTGCTCTTTGCGAAGAAACTCCGAGGGGAGCCCGGACGGGACGATTGCCCTGTGATGACGCCCCTCGGACGTCCCCACCTCGAGCACGTCCGCACTGGCCGATGCGATCTCGGCAATGTGCGCGGCGGCGCTTGCCGCAGCAGCGGGGTCGATGTCCATCGAATCCCCGTATTCCTCGCTGCTGTCCGGCAACTCCACCACCACCACCACGCTCCTTTGCGCCGTTGGCGCCGGCACCACCGTGACGATACCCTCATCCCAGGCCTCGGTGGGCTCCGAGATGGGGGCTCCTTCCACCCCCGGCGCACCTAGCGTCGTCTCCTCCTCTGCGACGTCCTCGACCTCAGCCCTCAGGGGCTCGAGGACGAGGGTCTCCACCTCCACATGGTCGGCGGGGCGCTCCTACGCGCCCCCACCAGTTTCTCCTCCTGTATCCGGTCGGGCGGCGCTGCCCGCGTCGCCCTGACCGGCCCTAACCTCGACGTCCGGCCGGGCGACGCCATCCGCATCGCCCCGGCCGATCTCCTCGACGGCATCGGCCGGAGTGGCCACCTCAGCACCGCTCTGGCCAACGCCGCCTCCATCCCCCTAGGCTCGAGCTTGCTGGGCCGCCTCGGACCCTCGAGCCATTGCCTCCCGCAGCTTCGCGGCCTCCGCCACAAGGTCCACGGCAGGCAGGGGCTGCGGCGCCGTGTGCGGCGTACTGCGGGCCCCAGTCTTGAGGGCCTTAGTCGGGGCGAGCTGGACCGCGTCCTTGGCAACGGCCCCGGGACTGGAAATCGAGAAGCAAAAGCTGAAGATAGTGGGATCGAGAAATCGACCAAATACGCAACATAAACAAAACCCAAAGTTTACTTACCCGGATCGAGCACTCATGCTCCGCTTCCTCGTGGCGCTTCTTCGGGCCTGCGGCACCGCGCCACCCCTCGAAGACTGCCCCAAGGGCGCCCCCCCTCATGTCGGCCTGGTGACTCGAGGCTGCCAGCACGGACGACTCCGCGCCCGCCGCAGACTCGTCGCCACGATTCAGCACCTGGGGCACGGGCGTCTCCTCACCGGCTGCCAGAGGGGACGACTCCCGCTCCGCACCCTCGAGGGATGGATCCGCTGATGACTCCACCACGGCCCTTGTCTCTTCCGGTGCCGCCGGCGCCCCCTCATCATCGTCCCACTGGTAGGTCGGCGGGGAGCTCGCACCCGCTGCCGCCCCGTCGCCCCCAAGAGCGTGGTCCTCGGCATCCGAGGCCTCCTCCGTGGACTCAGGCGTGGCAGGCCGCGGCTTCCCCTCCCCGCGAGCAAGCCTGCACGCCTTGTCGTGCCTCGCCTTCCTCTTCCTCTTCCTCTCGACCTTTGCCTCCGCCGCGTCCTTCCGCCTTTTCAACTTCTCCGCATGGAGGCGGTTGATTTGGCGTTCTTCTGGGATCGGGGGCTTCGAGGGGCGGCACTTCAACCCCTGCGAAGCATGCCCGAGTTGGAGTCAGGAAAAGGGGCTACACAAGACACAGCGGATTCAGAATCAAAACTTACCAGAGAAATGTACCCTGTCTCGGGGCGCATCTTGATTCTCCAAAGATCCTCGGGATCATGGGGGAACTCCGCCACCGCATACTTTGCCCTCCGGGCGGCGGTGGTGCGGGAAAGCAGCTTGAACGACGTCCTCGGGCCCTCAGCCTGGCTCCCGAGGGTGAGCTGGAAGATCGGCATGGCCCTTTCCAAGAGAGGGATCACCCTCTGCCAGTGGAAGTTTGGGATGACGGCCGCTGCCGTCAACCCCTTCCTTGCCAGATGCGCCAGCGCGTCGGTGAGGACTTCGAGCTTGGATTGTTGGGCTGGGGTGACACCCCCCAGTCCCACGTCGGAGGTCGCTCCCAGAGAACTCTGTTGGTGAACGCCGGGAGCGCGCCGCTGTAGTTCCGAAGGTAGAACCACCCTCGGCTCCACCAGGCGTTGTTCGTCGTCATCTTGCTCGGGATGTAGAAGTTCTTCCGGGAGTGACGCACGTGGAACGTCAGGCCACCAGCGCGCGCGAACCGCCTCAGTTGGCCCCGCGCGCTCTCGATGAAGAGTTCGCCGCGGAACAAGTGGATCCAGAGATCCCAGTGCACTAATATCCCAAGGTACCCCTCGCAGACGGCGACGCAGACCGCCACCTGCGAGATGGAGTTGGGGCTGAAGTTGTGCAGCTCCACTCCATAATAATCACACAACGCCCGCATAAACCTGCAGACGGAGACGCCGAAGCCTCGCTCGTGAAGGCGCACGAAGCTCACGACGTAGCCTTGCGGGGGTTTCGGCTCGGTCTCCTCTGGCCGCAGGGAAATCCACGCCGGCGCCCCCGAGTCGGGGTTCCGCGGCAGCAGCCAGTCGGCGACCAGCTGCTCCAGAACCGCCACGGTGGCGGAGGATTTCCCCCACGGCAAGGGCTCCTGGATATCCGACATTTCTTCGATTCGAGGGGGAATGTGGGAGTGAAGGCTCTGGGATGGCTAAGGTGCGCTCTCTCTCTCTCTCTCTCTCTCTCTCTCTCTCTCTCTCTCTCCTTCCTCTTCCTCCTTTCGCTCTTGGCTGCGGGCTCAGGATGCAGGGGAGGCGGAGAAGGCAAAGTGAGACAAAAGCAAACATCTAGGTGAGCCCAAACAACTCCCTTCTCTTCGTTTTTATTCACCACGATGGGCGGACCCGCCGCCACTGCCCGAATCTACCACATTGAGTGCGGTAGATTTCGCTGTCGCCGACGGCTGGGCCCCACGACCGTGGAGTCTCCCACGCGCGCACGCAGCAATGACTGCGGCACGGTAACCGGCGGGCATGGCGCGACTGTTGCACTATCCCATCCGTCGGCTGCCGCCCACGCCGCTTCGTCTGCCCGAGGCTGTCGCCTAAAAAGGCGCGCCCACACCGCACCGCACGAATCGGGCCACGTCACCCATAACCAGCGAAAGACCCGCGCGCGTGACTCGTGACTCCACGCCATTCTCGAATCATGACGGAATATTCCTTCCGGGGTCTCGTTACCCTCGAAGGAATCGCATTCCGAGGCCTTACTGATCAGGGGTTCGAAGCCTGGCCCGTCGGGGGTTCGACAGGTGCCCCAGATCGCCAGAGTCAGGGACTGCATGGATGTGCCGTACAAGCTACCCTCGAATGCGGAGTTCAAGACATCCTGCGCAATGTTCAAGGCCAGTCAAGGGTGCCTAGAAGGGGGATCCCATCGAGGGAGAGCATCGAGCCCTCGGATCCTATCGAACGGATCCGAGCTCCGCCTAGCGAACCCTCGCGAGCGCTTTATGCGATGTGTCCATGGACCACGAGCCGACCCTTATCTAACGGGGCACGGACGTCCGGTTGAACTACCCGCTAACAGCTCACTGAAGCAGCCATAGCTCGCGGCCCGGGCATGGGTAGCATGGTGCACTTCACCCTTCCTCCCTGCGAAAGGGCGACGAGGGTTGTAATCAAAGTCGTGGGTTCCCCTGAACGCCTTCACACGGGCCTGGGCTCGGGGGCTCCTCGCACACCACGGTTCCGACCGCACCATCGAATAAGTCGACGACCGTCAATTGCGAAGCTCCACGTGTATAACCAAATCCCCCGCTATTAACGTGCGCTCTCCTGATGGTTAAGCTGAACGTCGGGTCGCTGTACCAGCACGGAGAATGCTGAGGGCGGCTGAAAGAGTGCCGTTGCCGGTTGAAAAAGACGCTGGACGACCATCCCGGTGAGGCAACCCAGTGGGGCAACGTTTATAGCCCTTGGACGAGCACAAACTCTCCTCCAAGGCCTCGGGGGCTACACCCGCGGGTGCGCTGACGCGCCCCCGCGAAGGAGACTTCACACATATTTGAGGACTGTAACCCTCTGTATGTCCCTATACCCTCGATCATACTTCCCGTAAAGAAGAAAGGGGGACTTTATTGCTCAATGCAAATAAAGATTACAAAGGGTTACCGGCGCGAAGCCGTCGAAAAGTACAAGCACATTGCCACCTGCGTGACAATTTTCCCTGTCTTGGGGAGGAGCAAGTGGCGAAGAAAGGCACCGAGCCCTTGGCCGAAGCGACGGCCAGGCTGTTAGGGATGCAAGGAACAGCCTCCAGACCTTACGGGTCCAGCGGCATGCTATCCTCGCAAGCTTTCTTCTAGCGTCTCCTCCACCAAAGACCACGCGGGGGGTCGAGCTGGCGGACAAGCGCCCTCCGCACCGTCTCCCCGAGAGCAACCTTGTTGCCAGGGGGACGATGCGAAGAACAGCCGCCAGACCTGGCGCCAGCGCCACGGTCAGGCGTCTCCATCCCCCTTCAGGCTAGGGGACATCGCAGGAGCAGGACGCCATGGGCCCAATGCTCTTCTGCTGATCCCACTTAAGCTGAGGGATGGTGCGCACGCCCTCTCCGGTCTTCCCCCGCCACACGCAAACATTCTTCTAGCATCAAAGCCTAAAAAAGCCATGCCACCCTATCTGGGGGCCGGACACGAGAGGCAAAGTAAAACATTACAAGACTTGGGCAATGCTAGAAGAAAGAGCAGGGAGGTTGGAGAAGGAAGGGAACCCTACGACCCCTATTTATAGTTGCGTCGAGCGCCAAGCTTCAAGCCTGTCAAAAGGCACGGGCCTGGACAGCCCGTGACGGTGCAGCACTTCATGAGCAAAGGATGCCCTCGGTTACCACGCCGAGACGCGACTGAACGAAATAAAGCGAAGCTAAGCCCATGGACGCTAAGCGGCGCCGCATCGGCTCAGGCCGACCGCCCTCGAATGGCGCGCCGCAAGGCAACCAGGGAAGCCGGGGCCAACACCCTGAGCGCAGGACAGCGCGACGAAAGCGCCAGCTGCCGAGCAGCAGGCGCCATCGTCGCCCTGGCCCCCCCTCAGCGTGCGGGTCCCCGGAACAAACAAAACAAAAAGGGTGCTCGCCTCAAAGTACTCCCCCGCGGGCGCACTACCCCGACCGATGTGTTGTCACATCCGCCGGGCTGGCGCTCAGGCGTGTCGGGCGGGTGCGCGGCATTGACTGATCACGTCAAGAAGAAAATCGCCGAATCACCCTTTGGCCGAATCCTTTGACTCGACCAAAGCCTCGGGGGCTACTGTCGGGTACCACGATTAGGGACACCCTAATCGGGGTACTAAGATCGCTTTAAAACGCAAACACATGTTAAGGCAACTGGGTCCGCGAAGGCCCACGGCCTCCCTCCGATCTGAAAGAAAGGAAAGTTCTCAAAGAAGCCCAAACACGCGGCCCCCCGACACGGTGCGGCCCATCCACGCTCTCCTCGGACCGCGGGATGATTTCCGCCTCGCTGAGGGCTCCCGTCGAGACCCCTCGACTGCGCCCCGCATCTCCGCCTCGCTCGAGGGTAGCGAACCTACCCTCGAGCGGCCGAATCATCTCTGCCTCGGTCGAGGGTAGGGAACCTACCCTCGAGGGGGTGACTCATCTCCGCTTCGCTCGAGGCCACCCCTTGGCGCAAGGGACAAACTGCCCTGCTGCTCACCCGCCCGTCGTACGGAGGCTTTAAGTGCCAACCACTCCTCCACAGTGCTCAGGACAGACGGTGTCAGACCGCCATTTCCCATGATGACTGTGACCGAAGTCCCATCCGCCAACTCCGGTCGCTGCACCGCCATCCCCGGCGTTGTGGCGATACTATGGGACCTGCGACGCGGGACGGAGCGTGCCCGGCACTGCTCCCCGCACTATTCTGCCAACTCTGGGCGTCCGGACTCTACCTCAACATACGTATGGCCCCGGACCACCTCCTGCTCGGGAGGGGGTCCGGTGTCGCCACGAGCCACTCGGAGAGGGACGCCCATAACTCGCAGCCAGGAGCCCGGACCTCCCCCCCTCGAGGGGTCCGGGACCTCCGCGTGTCTCCCGGACCTCCTAGTGTGCACGACAGCACTCCGTCCAGGGGGTCCGGGACCGCCGCGTGCCCCGCCGCCGCTGGAGTACGCAAGATCCTGACCTGCAGGGCCCACGGAACGCCACATCTGGAGAACTGTACGCCCTACAGCGACGACCACTCAGCCTACAAGGGTTGGCAGGACACCGGCGCGATCTCCACGAGACAAAGGATGATGGCCAGGACGATCGCCACGCCCAACGCCATGCCCCATAGAGTACTTTCTACAGTATTCGGCCACTGTACCCCGCGATTCGGGGGAAAACAATAACTTCTACGCCCCCACTCATGTACACCGCCCCTCCTTGTGACTATAAAAGGAGGAGGCGGGCTTCCTTTAGACGGGACGCTTCTGGACATCAGCGACCACGGTCACCCACATTCACGATCATCGCCACACTCAACTCTTCTTCTAGCAGAGACCTGGGAGCTTCCCTCCCTCTCTCGCCTCACTTGTACCCCCTACTACAAGCACTCTGGGTGCTAGATAATATAGTGCCCTCGCACACCCCCTTTGCTGGACGTACGGCCCCGCGGCCGGAACCAGGATAAACCGTGCGTTATTGTGTTGCCTCTTGCATCATCATCTGGGACGAGGAAACACGCAGCATTTACTAGTTGGGATCCGGGCCCCCGGGTCAGGACACCGACAAGTACACTTTACAGGAGGAGTTGAGATGTTGGCAGGGGCCGATCTAACGTAGGGTTAGGGGTCACAAGCCCCCTTACTCCTGGAACTCCTTGGAATAAATAGGAGATGGAGAAGAAGAGGGAACAAGGGAGAGAAGAAAAAGAGGGGGGGCTGGAAGAAGGAGAAGGGAGATGAGCCCCACCTTTAGGCACAAATTGTGGATCCGAGGTTGGATACTTGTGATGCCATTGAATTATGTTTTGCCAGAGGGTTTGGTGGTAAATAAACCTAGAGCCTTCTACTCCTGCTACACTATACGTCTATCTTCTAACAAGTTGTTTGTAGGAAGGCCAATCGTTGTTTTGCTTAGGCTAGAAGCGGCAAGAGGGTACACCAAAAACTATATATACTTGGAGATTAACCTTAATTATCTCCTATTGTCCTGTCCCATTGGCCCTCTTGACATAATTAACTTGGCCAAGTATTATTTTCAACAGGTGCTCAGCTTATTTCGTATTGTTCTGTTGTACAGACATTGTTTTACTGGACAAACTCGTTGTGTACGATGTTGAGATTATGCGCATTGCTTGGGTGAATCACGACTATAAATAAGTCTATGTCTTAATTTAGCTTCAAGATCTTCTAACTTTCGATTGTCATCTTCTTGACTAATTGATTGTATGGGGTCTTTCTTAGGTTCGCGAGTTGTTAACATTACAACTCTGAACCATTGAAATAAGGCACACCACTTTCATGAATAATGGGAACATTGTTTCACTACTTCTGTTAGGTTTTTTACTTCTTTCAATCTGCAAAAAAAAGTTCCAATTACCTTTCTTCAAATTTTGATTGATATATAGATCTCTTTCCTTTTGTGGCAGTACTGACTTATCATTTCCACTTTTTACACTACACTTTATGGGAGGAGTTGAGATACTGGTAGGGGCCGATTTGGCATGGGGGTAGGGGGGCACAAGCCCCCTTACCCCAGGAACTCCTTGGAATGGAACAGAGAGGGAGAATAAGAAGGAAGAAGGGAGAGAAGAAGAAGAAGAAGAAGGGGGCTGGAGGAAGGAGAAGAGAGATGAGCCTCACCTACAGGCACAAATCGTGGATCCGAGATTGGATACTGGTGATGACACGAAACTATGTTTTGTTAGAGGGTTTGGTGGTAAATAAACCTAGAGCCTTCAACTCCCGTTACACTTATTTCTGTACGTCTATCTTCTAACAAGTTGTTTGTAGGAAGGCCAATCGTTGTGTTTGCTTAGGCTGGAAGCGGCAAGAGGGCACACCAAAAACTATATATACTTGGAGGTTACCTTAATTATCTCGTGTTGTCCTATCCCATTGGCCCTATTGATATAATTATCTTGGACAAATAATATTTTCAACAGGTGCTCCACTTATTTTTGTACTATTTTGTTGCACAGATTTGTTTTAATGGATAAACTCGTTGTGTACGATGTTGAGAACATGCACATTTCCTAGGTGAATTATGACTATAAATAAGTGTCTATGTCTTAATTTAGCTTCCAGATCTTCTAACTTATAATTGCCATCTTCTTGACTAATTGATTGTATAAGTCTCTTTCTCAGGTTCGCAAGCGGTTAACACTACAACCTCAAACCATTGGAATAAGACACAACTCTTTCATTAACAATGGGGAACATTGTTTCGCTACTTCTGGTATGTTTTTTACTTCTTTCAATCTGAAAAAAAATCCAATTACCTTTCTTTGAATTTCGATTGATATACAGATGTCTTTCCTTCTGTGGCAGTACTAACTTATCATTTCCACCCGTTATACTACACTTTATGGGAGGAGTTGAGATACTGGTAGGGGCCGATCTAGTGTGGGGTAGGGGGGCACAAGCCCCCTTACCCCAGGAACTCCTTGGAATGAAAAAGAGAGGGAGAGTAGGAGGAAAGAAGGGAGAAAAGAAGGGGGCTGGAGGAAGGAGAAGGGAGATGAGCTGCACCCCCAGGCACAAATCGTGGATCCGAGGTTGAATATTGGTGGTGCCATGAAACTATGTTTTCTCTGAGAATTTGCTGATAAATAAACCTAGAGTCTTCTGCTCCCGCTACACTTATTTCCGTACGCCTATCTTCTAACAAGTTGTTTGTAGGAAGGCCAATCATTGTATTGCTTAGGCTATAAGCGGCAAGTGGGTACACTAAAAACTATATATACTTAGAGGTTTACCTTAATTATCTCTTGTTGTCCCGTCCCATTGGCCCTCTTGACATAATTACCTTGGCCAAATAATATTTTCAACAGGTGCTCCGCTTGTTTTTGTATTATTTTGTTGCATAGACATTGTTTTAATGGATAAACTCATTCTGTACGATGTTGAGAACATGCACGTTGTCCGGGTGAATTACGACTGTAAATAAGTCTATGTCTTCATTTAGCTTCCAGATCTTCTAAATTTCGATTGCCATCTTCTTGACTAATTGATTGTACGGGGGTCTTTCTCAGGTTTGCAAGCGGTTAACATTACAACCTCAAACCATTGGAATAAGACACAACTCTTTCATTAACAATGGGAAACATTGTTTTGCTACTTCTGGTAGGTTTCTTCCTTCTTTCGATTTGAACAAATTTTCAGTTACCTTTCTTCAGAATTTCGAGTGATATATAGATACCTTTCTTTCTATGGCAGTCCTGACTTATCATTTTCAACCATTACACTACACTTTACGGGAGGAGCTGAGATGCTGACAGGGGCCGATCTAGCATGCAGGTAGGGGACACAAGCCCCCTACCCCAGGAACTCCTTGGAATGAAAAGGAAAGGAGGGAGAGAAGAAGAAGAAGGGGGGAGGCTGGAGGAAGGAGAATGAAGATGACCCACCTCTCTTCGAAGGCACAAATAGTGGATCCGCCCTCGGATGCTAGTGATGCCACGAACTATCTTTTGTCAGAGGGTCTGGTGATAAATAAACCTAGAGCCTTCTACCTCTGCTACTGTTTGTCTCCGTGCGTCTATCTTCTAACAAGTTGTTTGTATTCAAGATCAATCATTGTTTTGGTTAGGCTAGAAGCGGCAAGAGGGTACACCAAAAATTATATATACTTGGAGGTTAATCATAATTATCTCATATTGTCCTCTCCCTTTGGCCCTCTTGACATAAATAATTTGGCCAAATAATATTTTTAATAGGTCCTCCACTTATTTTTGTATTGTTTTGTTGCATAAACATTGTTTTTATGGATAAACTCATTGTGCACGGTGTTGAGAACATGCATGTTGTCTAGGTGAATTATGACTGTAAATAAGTATCTAAGTCTAAATTTAGCTTCCAGATCTTCTAACTTTCGATTGTCTTCTTTTTGACTAATTGATTGTATGGGGTCTTTCTCAGGTTCGCAAGCGGTTAACATTACAACTCCAAACCATTGGAATAAGACACAACCCTCTGATGAACAATGAGGAACATTATTTCAGTACCTCTGGTAGTTTTTTTCTTTCTTTCAATCCACAAACAAAAAATTAGTTACCTTTCTTCAAATTTCGACTGATATACAGATGTCTTTCCTTCTGTGGTAGTCCTGACTTATCATTTCCACCCGTTACACTTCACTTTACGGGAGGAGTTGAGATACTGGCAAGGGCCAATCTAACATAGGGTTAGGGGTCACAAGCCCCCTTACTCCAGGAACTCCCGAGAATAAAAAGGAGATGGAGAAGAAGAGGGAAGAAGGGAATTGCAACTATAAATAAGTCTCAAAGTCTCAATTTAGCTTCCAAATCTTATAACTTTCGATTGCCATCTTCTTGACTAATTGATTTTTTGGGAGTTTTTTCTCAAGTTCGCAAGACATTAAAATTACATACCCAAACCATTGGAATAAGACGAAACCCTTTCATAAATAATGGTTAACATTATTTCAATACTTATGGTAGGTTTTTTCATTCTTTCAATCTTCAACAAAATTTCTTATTACCTTTCTTCAAATTTCGACTGATATACATATGCCTCTCCTTCTATGGCAGTCCCGACTTATCGTTTCCACCTGTTACACTACACTTCAATGGAGTTGTTGAGATGCTGGCAAAGGCAAGTTCAGCATGGGGGTAGGGGGGCTCAAGGCCCCCTCTCCGTAGGAACTCCATGAAAAGAAGAGGAAAGGAGGAGGGAGAAGAAGAGGAAAGAAGAGAGACAAAAAGAAGAAGAAAAGGGAGATGAGCTCCTCCTTCCAGTACAAATTGTGGATCCGCCACTGGATGTTGGTGATGCCACGGAACTATCTTTAGCTGCAAGTTTTGATGGTAAATAAACCTAGAGCCTTCTACTCCTGCTAGACTTATTTTCTGCATCTATCTTCTAACAAGTTGTTTGTAGGATGGCTAATCGCTGTTTTGCTTAGGCTGAAGCGGCAAGAGGGTACACCAAGAATAATATATAGTTGGAGGTTAGCCTTAATTATCTTCTATTATGACCTTCTTGAATGTAACATTTTCAACCAGTGCTCCACTAATAATTTTTGTATCATTTTGTTGCATAGACATTTTAATGGATAAACTCGTTGTGTATGATGGTGAGAACATGCATGTTGGTTTGGTGAATTACAACTGTAAATAAATCTCCATGTATTAAATTAGCTTCTAGTTCTTCTAACTTTTGATTGCCATCTTCTGACTAATTAGTTGTATGCAGGTTTTCTCATGTTCGCAAGCGATTACCATTAAAGTCTGAAACCATTCAGGATAAAACATAATGGAACAAACGTCAAGGACATTCCAGGCACAAGTCATATGGCATCGTGATACCTATTGGAGTTGTTCTCATGCTTACATATATTTTTGCATTTGGTGGCCAATTCCCATAGCAAGCTAGCTTATTAGGCGGTCTGTAATACATATGTCGCTAACTTGATTTGCTGCCTAGTGCCTTACCAATAACTAATAAGCACATTATTACCGATGTTGTGAGCTGAATTGATGAAACTCATATTTTTAAAATAAGAGAGAATCAAGAAGTAGGCATGCAAACTTCAGTGGTGCAGAAAGTCTGAGGTAATTCAGCTTGTTGTCTAAGCAAGTTCCCAAGGTTGGTGTGTATCAATGTGTCGTACACACAGGTGTGGTAATGCACCATAGCCTTAGTGCTCTCTTCACAATCCAACTTAACTCTTATATATTTTTAGCTCAAAATATACAAGGTAAGAGTCCCATCCTTTTTTAACCCGACCCTTAAATCATCAAGCCTCAATTTTGAGGCCTTTACCACTCCTAGTCGTACATGAATATGATCATAGCATGATTTATTAACATGTATTCCATGGATCCCAAATGGATCTTTTATATCTTAGAGTGAGAACTAAGGCGAGGCAGCGAACTAAGGCAGAAGAGAAAGACTAGAGTGAGAAACCCGGCGATCAATGGATCTTCCTTGTTTAAGGGCAGATCAAAGCGGAGAATCAATAGTGTGATCTTCATTTTGATTTCTCCTACTTTTGGAGGTTTAAATTGTTTCGATTTGCTCACCTTAAAGGGTTTGGGAGAGGGGGAAGGACTTCGAGCATAGAGGAGCTGCTTGTGCTCAACGGGATTCGTGGAGGGCAGAGAACATCAAGTCTAGTGGAGTACTGTTCCCATTTTTTTTACACTGAGCCCCCGCCGGCCTTTACTCATCGAAAGACGAAAATCAGATTATAGCGTATCCGTGGACTGTGGGGATGCCACCATTCAATTATGTACCACACTTGCCACACTTGTCTAATCTTAAGTGTGGTAAAGTGTTGTTGGCAACCAAACATGCCTTACCGTCATTACCTCAGGAACCAACTACGAAAACAAAAACAAGACAAAGCTGAACATGCTTCCAGGTCTTCCTTGTCCCCGGTTCTTTTTCACCTCCGCGTCTTAGTTGCTTACTATCCCCAACGCCAAGCACTAGGTAGAGGTTTGGGTTAAAGTGCCTTCCTGTGGTGGGTAAAAGTTATCGTGGCAGTTCAAGTTTGTTCATGTTTGCAACAACTTTTTTTTAAGAGAAATTGGTGTTTTTACCCTTACTTTATAATGCAATTATGATTATACTATTATGATTATACCATTACTTTTAATATTCTGGTCCCTGTGGAAGGAACGGAACAACAGGATCTTTAGGCAACAAGAGCTGCTCCCTGCGAGATCTCTCTCCCTCATCAAGGACATCAGACTTTGTATCTTTGCAGGGGCAAAACACTTAGATTCACTTGTTGGTCATATTTTTAGCGAGTAGTCCCTTTTGCAGGGGCGGAGCCAGGAATTTGTTTTTTCATTATTAGGGGGGCGAACCATGCTAATTTATATAAAAATTTAATTAAAATTCAAATTTTCAATGTAAATTTGGGAGCCATAGGGGGCCCAGGCCCCTGCCCGCCCCCCCCCCTGTCTACACCCCTGCCCTTTTGTTTCTTCCTGCCTCCCTAGCACTCTTAGCAAGCAAGCTGTTATAGGCACTGCATGTGCCTTGTAATCTCTGACTCTCCTTATTAATGAATGCCGGATAATGTTCCAGGTCTTTCAAAATATAAGATTATACTCTCGTTTTCACTTTGTGATTTTGCCCTTGCTATTCACCAATGCGATTTTGCCCCTATTCAACGCAATTTTGCCCCTATTAATGAATGCTTCAAGTCAAAATAGGGGCAAAATCGCGTGTTGATTTGTGCACAGCAAGAGCAAAATCACAAAATTAAGGAAAACGAGGATACAATCACAATTGCAATCTAAATTAGGGGCAAGAACACAAATGCACTCACAAGTACATAGATTCACCCGTATAGTTACACATGCTATTGAAAACCTGTTCATAATAGTTCAAAACAGAAAACAATTATAAAAGCAACCAAGACATGAAGCCATATGGCCAGTAGTTTATTCCAAGAAGTTCTGAACGCATTAATTCTTTTCCCATATCAAGAAGTTACGTTGTTTATTTCAAGGTGCAGAAAGGGAGGATGCCTTCTTGTTGCAGCAGTATTGTTTGCATTTTCCCCTTGACGGAAAACAGTCTTTCTCTACATCCGAACAGCAGTAGATCCCGGGTTTCATTTCTGGGCAGGGGCATATTACGATCTTGTTGCTATCAATCTGATCAACGGTTTGACCTGCATTCGTATAGGGGCCATTAGTTGAACTCAGTTTCAGATTTGTCACATTCTTGTTTGACAATGTAGCACAAGGGCATTATGAGATCACGTAACTGATACAAATCTAAGAAAAACCCATGAAGAACTTGTCAGAGCACAACGCAATAATGGCTTCTTCAAGGTTGAATTCAACTGTTTGTCTACGGTATAGATACTTACAGTTTGAAGTAACCATGAAGCACCCGAGGATGAGGATAGAAAACATGGCCACCTTGCTTGTCTCCATCGTGCACTTTCTCGTATTCCTGGCCCTAAACCCTAAGTTCACAGCTGGCTTATATAGAGGAGCAAGAGGTGTTGGGAGTGTTAAAGATTATGTGAACACTAAGGGGATGTTTGGTTTCAGGCCACATTTCGCCATGCCACACATGCGGCTGCCACAAGTTCGGCGCCTAACTCCCTGTGGCAGCCGCAAGTGTGGCATGGCACAAGTTGTGGCGCCGAACTTGAGGCCACACATCTATCGTCTCAAGTTCAGCGCCGCCATCTTTTGCAGCGTGGCGAGCCATGGCGAGCCATCATGACTTGGGGCGGCGCCACACATGGTGTGGCGGGCTTGGGGAGAGCCGGCCGGACCCCATCCGAACCGTCCGTTCGGTCGGACGGCCTGCGCTGCGCCAGGCTGAAGCAGGCCGGCGGCCCAGCGGCGATGCGCGGCCCAAGCCGTTGCTGGGCTTGCTCTCAGGTGGGGTGCGGGGAGAGGAAAACGGGCCGGGGTAAAATGAGCCCAGCTCGTGTGGGTGCGGCCCAATTAAGGAGAACAATGTTTTTCTTTTAGTTATGTTGATTGAAGTAATGGGCTGCACAGTAATGGTCCATTTGGGCTGAACAAATGAGATTTGAGACTTGTTAATTTCAGTGAATTTTCATTCACTGTTTTGTATATATATTGAGCTCAAAATGATTTTTTTGAATGGATGTTTGGACTTTAATTATTCTAGCGCAACTAGTATTTGTTGGTTATTATACACAAATTAATCCATGTTTCCGCTGCAAAGTTAACGGTGTAATTTCTAATTGAGTTGGAACCAACGGGAGAACTTCATTAAAGAATTGCAATTACTAAAAAATCTTTAATCCGAACCAATAGAAAGATTTAATCATAAGTATTTTAAGGCAATTTTTGACAAAATTGAGTGTGGCTTATATTTATCAATTTGACCAATCTGTTTGATAAATATTTGTCGCGAAATTTTGTTGTTCTTATCCATAATTTGACCAATGCTTTTATGGATTTGAATAATAAAAGAAGGTTGTTTATAAGAAATGATCGATGAGTCTTATCATCGAACATTTTAATGTGATTATTTAGTGCAAAACTAAAGTCATCTCGACTTTTGGGGTGCACTATTCAAAGTTTCATGCCCACTATAATGATCTATGACCATCTTGATGATTATTCATTTTGACTAAGGATAAATTATATAAAGTGGGTATATTCTGTTAATAGGCATCACATGATCAAGAAAGCCCAGTGTTTGGAAATATATAGTTTGATGAGTCATCAAATAAATGTGGCCTAAGAAATGGGTAAAGACATTTGATGATAATTTTCCTCTAAATGGAAATATGATGCATTGGTAAATGGAATGCATATTCTGTTTACTGAAGGCTATGGCCTTAAATATTCAAAATCGGTCTCAATCAAAATGGAACCAATGCAAAATTTTGCATTGAGATCCGGAGTGTTAGTTGGATATTAACTAAAGGATGATTCATGATTGTATTCTAACCAAAGTTGTTTATGATAACTGAATCATCATAATTAAAGGACTGTCCAACAATTAAGAATTACATCTTAAGCCTTGCAAAATTGATAAGCCAATTTTGGCCATAAGAAGGCTGGGTTTCAAACATTTTCTCAATTAGGCCATAAATAAATAAAGTTGAACAGAATTTTGAGGAGAAGATGAAGATTGGGTTGATTGATAATTTATTATGATCCCTAAGATTATGTCACAATTATGTTTTGAGATAGGAATAATATTCTTATTGGCATTAAAATAAGTGATTAAGTGGTGCTTTATCTTATGATAACGCTTCAGCAGTATGGTTGTACTGTAACCAAAGTTGTTTATGATCATTGAGTCGTCACAATTAAAGGATTGCCCAACAATTAAGAATTATATCTTAAGCGTTGCAAAATTGATAGGCCCAATTTTGGTCATAAGAAGGTTGGTTTTCAAACATTTTCTCAGTTAGGCCATAAATAAAGTCGAACGGAATTTTGAAGACAACATAAAGATGGGGTTGATTGATAATTTATTATGATCCCTAAGATTATGTCACAATTATGTTTTCAGATAGGAATAATATTCTTATTGACATTATCTTATGATAACGCTTCATCAGTATGGTTATAATCATAATAATTATCTTTGATCAATGTATTTTGGTAAGAGACTTGATGAGCTTTATTGTGATTAACTGGTGGCTTATGGCTCTTACTCTAACCATTGTAATTTATTGCCATATGTCACTTAATTAATTCTTTATTCGGAGGCATTTTTCCTAAAACCTTTATGAGACCATGATTATAAATATTATGATATCCCTAATCAAAGAAGGAACCAACGGGATGTCTTTGATTAGATATATGATGAAGGTAATTGGTGGTATATGATTACATTCTGACCAACGTTGATCGTAGTCATGCATCACCAGGAAGGTTATTCTCTTGGTCAAAATGAATCCATCGGGCCTTGTTTAGATCCCAAAATTTTTGGCCAAAATGTCACATCGAATGTTTGGACACATGCATGGGATATTCAATGTGAATAAAAGAAAAAACCAATTGCACAGTTCACGTATAAATTGCGAGACAAATCTTTTGAGCCTAATTGCGCCTTGATTTGACAATGTGGTGCTATAGTAAATATTTGCTAATGACGGATTAATTAGACTTAATGAATTCATCTCGCAGTTGCAGGCGGAATTTGTAATTTGTATTGTTATTAGTCTATGTTTAATACTTCAATTGTGTGTTCGTAGGCTTCAAAAAATTTACACCAAAAGAACTAAACACATGACCTTATTTTAGAAATGATGAAATGATTAAGGTTATGGACCGTGACCGCATACTCACTATTGACGCTCGCTACAGATCATTTTTAGGTGTAGCTAGGCCCCGCCAAGTTTGTGTGACAATGTACGAACTTTATTGGACACAAAAGTTTAATTTTCAATCCCCAATATCACGAGAATTGGCTTGACCCTCCTGAAAGTGATCGGGTGCTCATAGACTAAGAGGGGGAGGGGGTGAATTAGGCAACTTAAAATCTTAACCTAAGGCTCCAAGTAGTTTGCACATAAACTCAATCTAAAATATGCAAAAGAGTTTTGCAACCTATAGCCAATCCTATCTTGATCTACTCTAAGAAAGTAAAGGCACACAAGTTGCAATATGAAATGTGAAAGTTTAAATAAGGGATGAGAGAAAGCAAACTCTTGACGCGAGATTTATCTCATAGTTCGGTTTGGCAAAGTCACTCCTACTCCACATTGTTGAAGCACTCAATCAAGAATATCCGCTTCTCGGCCACCAATTCTCTTTCGGGGACACCTTGACTTTGGCTCCTTGTTCCACTAAGAAGCTTCTCCATGAAGGATGGGGTCTCCACGTCCCCCTCACAAGTTCGTCGACGCCACCCCACACCAAGTCGGAGGGATGAAGACTAGCCGGTGAGCCACCAAGACTCCAAGGATGACTGGCACACCAAGATACATGTTGGTTCACTCAAGAACCAGCACAGAAGGTTCAACACTTTGTTGTCACACTCTCTCAAGAGCTAAACCTAGCACTAACACTCTCAAAGGTGTGCTAAAGACTAAAGACTTGATCACTAAGCACTTAGATGGCTTGGAGACATTTTTGGGTGTGGGTGTGACTTCTAGAAACTCCAGCAAACTTCAAGTGATCGGGAGATGGCATATATATAGGCCACAAAGTCCATAGAGCCGTTGCTAGCTATTATGCCTTTTTCTGCGTACGCATCGATTAAACCACTGGGTACTGTCACTTTAACTGGCCACTCACAGGTCAAATATATCCGTTGGCTCATCTGACACTTCTGCAGTTGGTTCTTGCAACCATCGGTTAAACCGATGCTGGGGTATCGGTTAAACCGGTCACACTAGACTTGTCACATAGCTGTTGCAATTCACTTCTTTTGCTGACATCATTGCACCGACGCTATGCTCCAATGGCCACTAGTTCAACCGGTGCTTGAGGCTTGGCTTCTATGCGCTTGACATGCTCTCTGAGTAATAGCACGTTGAATACACTGACGCTTGTTTCTTGACCGTCGGTTTAACCGGTGCTTATTGGTTTTCTTCAGTTGGCGTCCACAAGCACTTTCCATTGCACCGATGCCTATGCATCAGTTTATCCTAAGACCATCGGTTAGACCGATGGCTAGGCGTCAATTTAACTGATGCAGCTGATTCTGCTGACACTTGTCCAATGCGACGCAGTGATCAATTGGACATTTCAAAAGTATTCTAACTCTAGTTTTCACCATGACTTGGCATCTCTACGGCAAATTGGACACATCTCGACGACGGATTCAATGCCTCAAATTACATCGATGGAACTTAAAAATCCTACAAATACGATCTCACAAACTTGTTAGTTACATTGATTATATTGCCACAGAATCATCAAAATCACAAACAATGGCCTAATAGGACCACGTTCCTTACACCTCCTTTTCCAATATGTTTTTGGTGACATATGGGCCAAGCAATCTGGACTGGTTGGACCTATACAAATCCGCAAGTCTTATAGTTTTATGGACTGATTTTTTTTTTGAAAATCAGCTAGAAGTACCGTAAAAAGGGTCGATGTGTATATAAAGGAAATAGATGTTTGCGAATATTATAGTTGTTGGTATACTTCATAGAAAATATTTAATTTATGATGTATGTTGCCGAATTAAGATAGATATGGAGCAAATTATTCAACTTTTCAAAAAGCACATGTGGTGGAACACATCTTATGAATTTCCCGCTACTACCTTCTAGAGAGTAGGGTGGTGACATATTATCAAGATCTAGAAAATAGTGCAAAGTAACCTGGATGTAAGAAATTCAAAAAAATGTCGAACCATATATAATCAAGGGCGGACCCATGTTGGGCCCAGTGGCGGCACGGCCGTCACTCAAGCTTTAGGTTTTGAGTACTGTTTTTTTAGATGCAACTAGGAGCAGGCTGCCTGTAACGTACCAGATTTTTCTAAAATGTTAGAAAGTCAAAAAATATGGATTTAAAATTTTTTTATGGGAATGTTGTAGTTAGATCCACTTAAGTGTGAAATTCTACCCTTCTAAAATTCGTAGGAATTAAAAATTGGAAGTGGAATTTAAGAAAATTAAATGTTAGTTTGAATATATTTGGAAATGTTTGGATTTAATAGAATAAACCTTGTTTATTTGAATTTGATTTTGATTTACTTTCTTGTTTGAAATTGCGTGGAATCTAAATTGAAGTGCGTCCCTCAATTTAAATTCAAATGCTAACTATCCTGCAGGAGTCCTACCTAAGCCCTAAGCCCCTAGCACGTTTAACCCTAACCCATGGTCCAACCCAACCTGCTACCCGGACCTAAACATGGGTCTAGCCCAGCCTAAACCCTTAGCCAAACTAGCCTAGCCAGCGGTCTGTTGACACTTGCTACAGACCGTTTTTAAGCGTCAATTTGATCAGAACATCTAGAGAGTTTGCAATTTTTACACGTATACTTATCTAAAATAATGCCAAAACCCAATGTGTCTGTGGACAATATGCAGTGTTGGAAATTGAGCAGAAATGCAGGTTACAAGCACCTATTGATCCAAGGTAAAAACATGTCGACCAATCAGGCTCACTTACCCGCTGACGGTGGGTTAGGGACTCATGGGAACCCCCATTTAGAGATCCGGACAGGGGTGTAACATGCGATAAGATTCTACCTATGTGAGTGCGTTGTGGACACAGGGGTTTAGATAGGTTCAAGCCGCCCGGAGGCGTAACACCTTACGTCATGTGTGGATGTCGGTTGATTAGAGTTCAAGGCTAGTTGTTTTTCCCATCCCCCCATCCCCCAGTCCCCCTTTACAAGTCGTAAGTCGTACTACTATTCTATTTATAGCATGGCGCTGGCTTAGCAGGTAAGTCTCTAGTGTGAACACCGGCCGTGGAGGGGGGCACCACCCTACATGTAATGCTGTTAAAATTAAAGTGTCAGTAATCGTGTATTCTTCGTAAAATATTTGGGTTGGTCTTATGAAGATTTGTTGTCTATAATTAATTGATTGAGCTTTTGAGCAAAAACACGGTTTTTATGGTAGAAAGTGTAAAAGATGTACATATTGACCGGGTATTTTAAGAAGGGGCAAAAGTTGACTTTTTGATCCGTAGTTCGTGTAGAAAATTGGAGACTATGGATGCGTAGATCTATCCAAAAGCAATCCGTTTGAGTACTCATGTTTAATATTTGGATTTATAATCATGGAGTTATGTGCATCCAAAGAATGAATGGATGAGATGAATAAAAAAAACATAGGGCACCGAACCCTTAACCGCCCCACCCCCCTTCTGCCGACATCAACGCCGCCCCCTCCCCTCCTCACGAGCCCTCCAAGAACGCCTCCTCTCCTGCTCCCTTCCCCCTCTAGATCCCGTCTATTGCATCACCAATAATGGAACGAAGCTGCAAATCGGATCGAGGAGGAAGAGAGGATCATGGAGATGTACTAGATTGGTGTTTTCCTAACCTTCCCCCTTGATGATTCTAGTGGGGAAATCAATGTGAGGTTTGATCTCCTATTTTTACACTTGGTTTAGGGTTGCTTTGGTGTGGGAGTCCGTTGTAGGGAAGGGTTAGGCATGGATTTTTAGCGGTAGACCTTGAATCGATTTGTTTCAGAGATTTTCAGATCAGGCAGAGCTGATTTCGTGGCTTGTAGGATTTTTTCTTGATGGGTAAAAATACTAGAAAAATTATATTGTGGAATTAGACTCGTGCATCTTTCTTTTGACGCAAGAATCATGTTCATAGCTGCTGTAAGTTGGGAGTTATGGTCGCTACAATTTGACCCAGATTTTTTTTTGACGAATTTCTGGATAGTAATAGATCTATTCAAGTTCAGTGGCATAGGATGCAGAATCAGTTTATACAATGAATACCAAAGTCGTAGAGTTTTTGGCAAGCTTTCTATACTGTTTTTAATTGCAATTTTTGGTGGATTAGAACTCTAGTTATGGCCAGATTACTATGTCTGTTCTAGTTTGCCTAGCAGATCGAGAAGGTCTGTTCATTGATGTTTTTCATCTTGTAAATGGACGAATTAGTTCTTCCAACTATGAAGACTTTTGTAGAGGGATAAAAGTTCTTACTGCCAGCAAAATTTCATATTTGTTTATGGTATAGTTTGGGAGATATGAATCTCTATATATCGGTACATGAGCTGTTAGGCAGATCCGTTTTGAGTTGTGTATTAGGTGACCCTAGAGATCCGATAAAATTAGTCTTGCTACCAAGTTGTAGTTTATTCACTCTAGTTTCCCAATATATATTTATTTGTTATCTAATCTGTTGTATAAAAATAGATGTGAAAAAGAGAAGCACTGCTGCTCGTTATCGATGTTGTTGACAAGGAATGGAGTTCGTCTATTCTTATTGATATTGGGGTCTTGGACATATGAGCACTATATTTTGTTATATGAGAATGCCATTTGGGTTTATTGTACTAATATACATGAGTGGTTTAGCAGGCGATGTGGCTTCTAAGGTGACTGTCTTCTTCGGTAAAGGCAAGTGAACGTAGTTGTTGCTTGCTACAACTTTAACATTCTATTTTTACTGCACGATAGTTTATGCTAAGCCGTTGCCCATACAACGGTCGAGTGGTTTGCACGATAGTGGAGTTAGGTGAGATGACACACCAACTCGGTGCTTAATTGTGACAAGATGGATATCTCCCTTCCTTGCCCAACCACACAGGTTAGAGCACACCATTCGACAATTCACACAGAAATGTCATCCATCCCATCTAAACTCATCTTTCGAAAATTCTACATTTTTCCCTTCCCACACACTCACGCATTTTCCTTTTATAAAACAAGTTGTATCGTGTTTAAGGTCCTAAGCGTATTAGCAGTGATTAACGTCCAAACAAATCACATTCAGACATTAATCTAGGTGGTCAAGGAATGGTTATAACAAATCAAGGGGTGGCTATCCAACAATGTTTTCAGCAGGCAAAACATATGCAGTTTTATAAAACAGGCCAGTAGGTTGTGTTTATAAAAACTAGGACAAAACATGCATCAAAGGGTGGGATTGAACTTGCCGTCTTCAAAGCCTTCCGGGAAGTCCTGATCGAGGTACTGTCCTTCGGGATCGGGGTCGCGGAATTGGTCCTCGTTCACTTGCTGCTCGTCGACGGGCTCTCCTTCATTCACACCGTGATCTACAACGTATACAAACAAACACACAATCAAGAAAAAGAAATAAAGGTTTTATCGATGAGCTCGAATCGGAAACAATTAGGATATGGGGATGGGAGTAATATTTTCGGGCGGTTTTCTAATGGCATGGCCAAAATTATATTAGAAATGGCGTGGTAAAGTTTCAGGTCGATCGGAGGATTTTTAGCGCATGAAATGATAGGTCAGAGAGGGGTTTAGGGTTAAACCGGGGTTTAGGGGCCTATTTGTAAATATTTTTGAGAGGGCAAGGGCTTGATTGGAATTTTGGAAAATATTTGGGCTACTCTGGAAAAGGCAGGGGCATATTTATAAGTATGTTTATATGGTGGAAGGGTTTGTTTTGGAATATAAGAATAGGAAGGGTCTCTTTTGTAAAAGAGCTAGAGAGGTGGGAGGACTTTTTAGAAAATAGGAGGGGCAGGGGGTTATGGGTAAAATTGCCCCTTTCTTCTCCCCCTCCCTCTCTTCCCGCAGAACAGGGGAGGAGGCTGGCGCGCCGGCGACGGCCTTGGGCCGGCGGCCTGGGAGCTCGTCAACACTCGGGGAGTGGGGGGAAAGGGATAGCGAGGCACGGGGAGTTGATTCCCGGCCGCAGCTCGAGCGGGGGTGGCCCGTGGGAGCTTGGCCACGGCGGCGGGCGGCGGCGACCGTGGAGGCGGCGCTGCAAGGCTCGATGGCGGCCAAGGAGAAGAGGGAAGGTGAGAGGGAGCCACTAGGACCATATTCCCTACCTTGGTTCGGGCTAGGACGTAGCGGGGTGGGCGGTCCACGGAGGCCGGCGGCGGCGAGCGGAGGAGCTCGTGGCGGCGGCGCTGCAGAGCTAGGGAGGAGGCGAGCGGCGGCTGAGGTGGCTGTGGTGGTGGTGGAACGCGGTATGGAGGCCTATTTAAAGGCGGGGTAAGGCGGTGGGGCGGTGGCCGCGGAGGTGTTCGGCCGGCGAGGGTCGCGGCTGGCTTTAATGGCGGTGGGGGCCGGTGCGGTGTCGTGGAGCGGTGGCGCGGGCGGCGAGGCGGCCACAGGACGACGGGACGTCTCGGGCAGGCACGAGCGGCACGGCGAGCATCCGGGGTGCACAGGGACGCGCATGGGCGGGAAGCAGAGCATGCGCGGCGAGCCTTCCGGGCAAGCGGAGCGCGTGCGCGCGTGCGCGCATGGAGCAGGAGCTGTGCGGCTCTGGCTTGACGACGGCCGGAGCGGTGACGTGGGGCACGCGGTGTGCGTGGGGCGCACGGTGCGCGACGAGACAAGCGAGCGGCACGGCGACCCAGCGAGGCGGGGTGGCAGGGGCGGCCGGCGCCGAGCTGCGAGCGGCAAGCGGCGCAGCGGGGGGCTCGGCCGCGTGGTGCACGCGTGGGCAGGGGCGGGCGCGTGCCGCACGTGGGGTCGGCCGGAAGCGGGGTGGGCGCGTGCGTGTGGGCAGGAGCGGGGAGCGGCCGGGGTGAGGGCGGTGGCCGGCGAGCGGCGCATCGCGCGTGTGGGAGCGCGACAGAGGAGAGGAAGGAGAGAGAGAGGGAGGGAAAAGAAAAGAAAAAGGAAAAAGGAAAAAGAAAAATGGAGAAAAAGAAAAGAGAGAAAGAGAGAGAGACGGCGGAAATCGCGGCGGCGACCGCGGCCGGACGCTCACGCGCGCCGGTCGGGCGTGACGCGCGGGACGAGGGTGAACAGGGAGACGGGACAGCGATGGATTCGGATGTCAGGACCGGTTTTTCAGGAGATCGGGCGGGAAAGGTCTGAGCTCAATGATGAAAAAGTTTTGAGAAATATTTTTTGCGCGTGTTTTATTTTGGTAGATTTTTCGGGATGTCACAAGGGTCGTTTTCCCGTGATGGGAGTCCGGGGCCTAAAGCCGGCACTAGTTGTCCTAAGAAGCCGAGGACAACTGTGTGGAAGAGGAGGATTAGCAGAGAAGTCAGGTAACCCGTTGAGTTGTTTCAGTCTCATTCCGAGCTTGACTTCTGATATCTTTGCTTTTTGTAGCCCTGGTCCAGCTCCCAAGCAGAGGCGAGTGGTTGAGGAAGGGGCTCCTGCTGCTGCCACTCCTTCTGACATAGCAGATTCATCGAGGAGGACCGGTGGGAGGGATTGCAGCCTTCGGATGATATCCCAGTTGGTGAGCCCATTATTCCGCCTTATAATGGTTCGAAGGTACTTCCAGTTGCTCGACTGCTTCATGAAGATAGAGCAACAGGTGTTTCACCAGATGCTGAAGAGGAGGAGTCGAGTGATAGCCTTTTAGAGGAAATTATGGCGTCCCCCCTCACTTTGAGTGCAATCATGGTGAAGAGCTTGAGGATGATCCGCAGTTGACGGCTGGGAATATGAAGAAATTCCAGGCTGTGATTCGGGAATTTACCAAGTTTTCTGTGGTGAGTACTTTTTGTTGAGTACTTTTACTTCTGTGAGTGCTTCTGGAAGCTGACTCTTCTTTGTTGTAGCAAATGGTCAATCGCTCGTATCTGAAGTCTCAGAAGCTGAAGACGACCGAGGCGGATCGCCAGAAGATCACTCTGCTCGAGGCGGAGAATGCTGCTTTGAGGAAGGATAAAGCCGCACTCGAACAGAGGGTCAGGATGTTGAAGGAGGTGATCCAGAAGAACCGAGGTAACTTTCTGATCTATGTTATGAGATTTTCCTTTTGGTTGTGCGGGTGCTTACGTTCTTTTTGATGCAGACGGCACTGAAGGGCACCAGAAAGAATTGCAAGAACTTCGGGTGGCGGCACAGACTGTGGTCGAGTCCATAGGTCTATCTGAGGAGTCTGGCGGCAGCTTTGCAGATCGGTTGCGGGGGGTCCCTTAGAAATTCGCCAAGTTCTTGGCTGAAGCTTCTAGAAATTATGTAGCGCAAACTGTTGGGCTTGTAAAGTCATATTGGCCTAGGGCGAAAATAGCCGTTCTTGGCGATGGAATGTGTTCACGATGTGAACATGACCAATTCATCAAGTATGTTGAAGAGGCTGAACCCGTGGCTGACCAATTTGTAAAGTTGATAGAACAGTAGGATGTACTGTATCTTCTCCTTGCCATGTAATTATGACTTTTTGCCAATGAGTTGTTGAGGATTTTGCTTGAGTCATCATCTTGTGTAGATGCAGAGATCGTGTCTCTTGGCTTCCATCTTGCGGGTGAATAGCTCTTGGTGAGATCTTGTCTCTTCTTGGGTCGAGTACTGTAGTAGTCGATGAATTGTCATCTTATGGACGAGTAATTCTTGGAGATAGGGAACTTGTCCCGCCCGAAGATTGAGTATTGAAGTAGTCGATGACTTGGTACCTCGTGGGTGATTTAGTCCTCTTTTGATATAGGGAACTTGTCCCTTCAAAGGTCGAGTACCGTAGTAGTCGAATCAGTCGTCTCGTGGACGAATAAATCTTCTTGAGAGATGGGGAGCTTGTCCCTTCAGAAGCCGAGTATCGTAGTAGTCGACCAGTTGTCGTCTCATGGATGAGAAAATCCTTTTGAGAGATAGGAAGCCTGTTCTATTTGGCCATGGAGCTCATGTCTCTTAGCCGGTGGAGTTTCGACTCCTGGATAGGGTAGAGAGCTTGTCTCTTGGGCCGCAGGGCTCATGTCCCTTAGCCCCGACTACTTGATTCGCCGTGCCTTTGACTTTGAATGAACAAAGAAAGTTTGGTATTCGAGGTAGCCGATGGAGATACTACTCCTGAAGAGGGTAGAGAACTTGTCTCTATGGCCGCAGGGCTCATGTCCCTTAGCCCCGACTACTCGATTCGCCATGCCTTTGACTTTAAGTGAACAAAGAAAGGTTGGTATTCGAGGTAGCCGATGGAGATATGACTCTTGAAGAGGGTAGAGAACTTGTCTCTAGGGCCGCATGGCTCATATCCCTTAGCCCCGACTACTCGATTCGCCGTGCCTTTGACTTTGAGTGAACAAAGAAAGGTTGGTATTCGAGGTAGCCGATGGAGATACGACTCCTGAAGCTATCTTGAGTATTTGAATTGAACTCCGAAGGATCATGTTTCTTTATGGAAGATTGAAATCCGGGAGGTAGTCTCTGACAGCTTAAGGATAGAACTTCCTAAGATGCTCGATGTTCCATGAGTTGGAGACTTCTAGTCCATCCACGTAGATTAGTCGGTAGGATCCAGGTCCTGTGACTTTAGTGACGATGAAAGGTCCTTCCCATCTTGAGTTGAGTTTGTGCAGACCCGTTTTATCTTGAATTTTGCGGAGGACCATGTCTTCTACGTTGAACGATCTTATCTGGATGTTGCGATCGTGATATCTTCGCATGTTTTGGAGATATCGAGTTGATCGTAGCAATGCGTTGCATCTCATCTCATCGAGTGAGTCCAGTTCCAGTTGGCGGCTTCCATCGGCTTCTGCTGTGTCATACATCTCTAGACGAGGCGACTTCCAGATGATGTCTGCCAGTAGTATTGCTTCGGAGCCGTACACCAGGAAGAAGGGTATTTGACCAGTGGCCTTGCTAGGTTGGGTGCGTAGCCCCCAGATTACCATTGATAGTTTTGCTAGCCATTTGTCTCCCTTTTTGCTTGTGGAATCGAAGATCCTTTTCTTTAGGCCATCAATTATCAGTCCGTTGATGCGTTCCACCTGGCCGTTGGCTCTTGGGTGTGTGACTGATACATATTTGATGTCAATGCTAGAGTTCTCGCAATAATCCCAGAATTCTTGCGAAGTGAAGTTTGATCCGAGGTCGGTTATGATTATATTGGGGAAACCGAACCTGTGGAGTATTTCACTGATGAACTTGACTTCACGATCTGATGAGATCTTTGTGATTGGCTTGACTTCAATCCATTTGGTAAACTTGTCGACTGCCACCAATACGTGTGTGAAGCCTCCTGGTGCTGTTGGGAGTGGTCCTATCATGTCAAGGCTCCAGCAAGCAAACGGCCAAGATGGCGGTATGGTTATTAGATTGTGGGCAGGCAAGTGACTCTGTTTGGTGAAGTATTGGCATCCAGGACAATGTTTGAAGAGTAGTTCTGCGTCTGATAATGCTGTGGGCCAGTAGAAACCCGATCTGAAGACTTTGCCGACTAGCGTACGTGAAGCTGCGTGGTTTCCACACGTGCCTTCATGAGCTTCTTGAAGGATTCCTTTTCGTTCTTCTGTCGTGACGCATTTCATGAGGATGCCGGATCCAGCACCTCGTTTGTAGAGTTTGTTGTCAACGAGGACGTAGTTCTTGCTGCGACGCATGATGCATACTGCTTCTGCGTCGTCTTTTTCAATTCCCGGTGGGAGTACTTTGTCCTTGATGTAGTCGATAAACGTATTGCGCCAGTCGGCTTCAATCATCATTACCTCTCGACTGGTTCCTTGAGGGACTGAGTCGACTTCCATTGGGGTGAAGGTATTGATTGACGGGTGGTGAAGCTCATGGACAAAAATTCCTGGAGAGACTTCTGCTCGGTCGGAGCCGAGTTTTGAAAGGACGTCTGTAGCCACATTGTTGTCGCGGATGACATGGTAGATCTCCAGTCCTGAAAACTTGTTTTCCAGTTTCCTGATCTCTGCCACATAGGCGTCCATGGTTTCTTTGTTGGTGTCCCATTCTTTGTTTACTTGTTGGACTACGAGGAGGGAATCTCCATAGGCGAGTAGTCACTTGATGCCGAGGGAGATGGCCAATCAGAGGCCATGCAAGAGAGCTTCATATTCTGCTTCGTTGTTGGATACTTCGAAGAGAATTTGAGAGAAGTACTTGAGTTGTTCACCTTTTGAAGAGATGAAGAGTACGCCTGCTCCTCCTCCACCCAACTTTAGTGATCCGTCAAAGTACATGGTCCAGTGGTCTGAAACGATTGTGGAGCGGGTACTTGATTTTCTCTCCATTCAGCCAGGAAGTCGACTAGAGCTTGGGACTCGATTGCAGTTCTTGGCGTGGATTTTAGCTCGAGTGCCCCTAGTTCGACTGCCCATTTTGAGATTCGACCAGTTGTGTCCCGGTTGTGTAAGATGTCACCCAGTGGAAAGTCTGTGACAACTGAAATCTTGTACTCGTCGAAGTAATGTCGCAGCTTCCTTGAAGTGATTAATATTGCGTAAAGGAGCTTCTGAATTGGTGGATATCGCACCTTTGCTTCAGAGAGTACTTTGCTGATGAAGTAGACTGGTCTTTAGATGCCGTAGGCGTGACCTTCTTCCTTGCGTTCTACCACAATTGCCGTGCTGACGACATGTGTGGTGACTGCAATATAGAGGAACAATTCCTCTCCTGGCAATGGAGTCGTGAGGATGGGACGAGACTGGAGATGCTGCTTAAGGTCTTCGAGAGCATCGGCTGCTTCTTGGGACCATCTGAATTTGTCCTATTTCTTGAGCAGTTTAAAGAAAGGAAGGCCTCTTTCTCCGAGTCTTGATAAGAATCTGTTTAGGGCGGCCATGCACCCTGTGAGCTTTTGAACGTCTTTGATGGACGCCGGGGCTTCCATGTTCATGATGGCATTAATTTTCTCCAGGTTTGCTTCGATCCCTCGGTGGCTGACAATGAAGCCAAGTAGTTTTCCTGATGGTACGCCAAAGACACACCTAGTCGGGTTCAATTTCCACCTGAAGCTCCGCAAACTGTTGAAAGTTTCTTCTAGGTCTGGAATAAAAGAATCGAGTTCCTTTGTTTTTACGACCACGTCATTGACGTAAGCTTCCAAATTGCGGTGTAGCTGGTTGGTGAAGCATAGCTGTATGGCGCGCTGATAAGTTGCTCCAGCGTTCTTCAGTCCGAAGGACATGGTCTTGTAGGCGCATGCACCAAATGGAGTGATGAACGCAGTTTTGATCTGATCTTCTTCCATGAGGGCTATTTGATGATAGCCTGAGTAGCAATCCATGAAGGATAATAAGACGTGTTGGCGCTCCTTAAGTACCCACTTTATCTCTTGTTTATCCTTGATAATGGCATGAATTTAATATCAAAATCACTAACCGTCCTAACCCCGGCCTAATTATTGGTCATTTTCACACTTGCACATATATTTTGGAGGAACTTCGTTTTTGTAGGTTTTTAGCCTATTTTGGAGCATGAAATGACGAGGCCCGTGATCGAGCACTAACAAGGAGAAAGACGAAGGCCAAAACCCAAAGGAAGGACCAAAGCCCATGCTGATTCGAAGCCCATTCATGCACATCCATCCTCCAAGAGAGCCCAAAGGACCAAGCCCACGAAGATGAGATCAAGATACTTCGGGATTAAGCAAAGCAAATGAAAATTTAAGGAAGGATTCCCTATCCTATCCTTTCCTCGAAGATATCACCAAGATAAGGACGTCCAAAGGGGTGCAATCGTGAAGGACATAAACTCTAGAAGATGCGAGGAGTCTGCACGCGAAAGATGAGACCGAGGCGAGCCTGAAAGGGGGTAGGCCGGCTGGCCTAGACCCATGGGGCCGGCCGGCCTAGCCCGTTTCCGAGGCGGTTCGGCCTCCCCTTCGACCGGTGGCTTCCTCGGCTTATAAATAGCTCGCACCTTATTCAACTCGTGGCATCCATCCACCCAGAACTCGACAAAAACCTAGGGCCAAGACCGGAGGGAGACGACGGCCGCCGCAAGTCTTCGAAGTTGTCTAGGAGATGGCTTAGGCCACCCCTAGCTGCCATGGCCTCCCTGCGTGGTTGTGCCATGGTGGAGTTCATGAGCTAGTTGGAGTCGTCAATGGTATGTACTCGGTGGTGACGATCCAAACGAATCTATTATGTGAGTAATGATAATCATGTCTTCTGAATCTATTAGCGATCATGTTCTCTCTTTCGATTTCGTTCTTTTCTTTGGATTTGCTTCATCTTAGATCTATTATCGATATAGATCGCTTAGCATGATCTTGTAGTCATGGTGGCTAGAGGTTCATGGAGGAACTACCAAAGAGGGTTCGACTTGCTTCAGGGTACTTTCATCCAAAGGGGGGTGTCGTGACAGGGCGCTGCCACTGAGTAGGTGGGGTATCGAAGGATCCGATTGGAGATTTTGATTTAAAGATGCTTTTGATTGAGATGCATGATTTATTTGCTCGTTAGCTTGAACTACAACTAGATGACGATAGGCCTAGTCATGTCTTTGGTTTTGCTATGATTAAGCCTATGTTCGTGGATGAGATCAACCTTTACACATCACTCGTATCTGTCAAAGGTTTACCCTTTATATGCAATCAATGCTTCATGTTAGGATAGATCCGTTAGATTAGATGGAAAACCTTAGGTAGTTCTTTGTCGATCCACGGATTGATAAAACTTGGGGGAATACTCTAAGGGAAAAGTTACACGAACCGTGCGCTTGCGGTATACAAATCGGGGCGCTAAGGAGCGTCAACAAGCTTTTCTGGCGCCGTTGCCGGGGATCGGCAACACGAACCCTAAGACGATCTATCTAGTTTTTGGACTAACCCTAATTTTATTATTGCATGTATCCTGTGTTTCTTGTTTGTGTCCATGAATGCAGGTAAAACCCTAGACACAAAGCGATTGAGAAGTTCTCAACGTCCGTACTTTGACAAGTCCAATCTCACTCAAGCAAGTTGATGGCTACGTGAAGACCCGCTCTTTAGTGGTAGGTGCTAACTTTTGTTAGTGGCCCAGCATCCGCTATCGAGTCCCCACTCCCCAAAGCAAAAGATGATAAATAAGGTACGCCGCCGTGTCAATTGATTTTAAAGACTAATGTTTTTTGGAAAAATTGTTTGTTCAAGCAATAGGTATGAAGCATGCCCGCGAAGAAAATCGTGCGATCAGATCATCATCATCTCCAAAGTGTCACTGTTGTAATGAGTTTTTCGTCCAAGATACGAGAAGTACCATGAGAAAACAATAGATTTTTTTGAAGCTCCATCAAGTCTACTTTCCAACGCATCAAGAATCATGAATTTTGGAGATCGGTGTGAAGAGTTATGGTAAAATCTTTCAACGCTGTGCGTTCTGAAATGTCTCGGGACAGAGCGTAGTGCCGGAGTAAAACGACCATAACTTCTTCATCCGGAGTCCGTTTGGGATCAATGACCACTCGTTGAAAAGGTAATTTCATAAGGCTTTTCATGGAGTAGAATTTTGGTACATGTTCTGTGCATGATGATCAAGGAATGCAACGAAGAAGAGGCAGCAACAAACAATGGAGAAAGTGATGGCGATGTCGCAAGATGTTTGGAGAACCTTGTGCACAAAAGTTGATGATTTGAAGTTGACCAATGCTAGAGGCAACAAGATTAGAGGAACCATGATGCCACCCATCTTCTCCATGGGATGCTCAAGAAGCTTCTAGTCGAGTGCAATCAAAGAAAGAGACCGCTCTGATCATCGACACAAAGCACGGGAGCCTCCTTCGATCCCGACACCTTAGGCAAAGCAAGAACCATGGAGACAGACCATTGGAGCCATGCTACTCGCTGGTGAATCAATGGTGATGACCTTGAAGCTAAGGATGCACAACAAGACGCTCCGAAGACCACAAGATCAAGATCATCGACATCTTCGGATCGATTCGTAAGAAGTCATTGTTATCATCAATATTCTGCTCAACCTCAGAAGCAAATAGCAGCATATTTTTGGATATTAAAAAGCTCCACGAAGTTCCCGTCCCAACGAATCAAGAACCAAGTCAATCGGAGATTACTACAAGCGGGTATGGCCAAAACATTGAAGGTTGTGCACTCTGAAAATTTCTAGACAGCACGCAGCGCCAAAAGTGAAACGGGCATAACTCCCTCGTTTGGACTCCGTTTAAAGCGAATGACCACTCGTTGGAAAGGAAATTTCATAAAATTTTCAATAGAGCTATATTTTGGTATATGTTCTGTTGAGTATATAGGAGAGATTCTACGAAGAAGAGGCAGGAGCAACACGATGAGAACAAGATAGAAAAGATGACGATGACAACAATGAAGGGGAGCTTGGGCGATGTTTTCATCAAGCGTACATGATAAAATTCAGAGGCTTGGAGCAGAGGAAGAACTCCAATGACATTGGCAAATGAAGGCACAAGCGGTCGACCTTCGACAAACGAAGATGTTGAAAACAAACCACGACGGATTACAAGAGCGCAACATTCAACACATGGAGACGTGAGAAGAAAATCACGACGGACCACGAGGAGTGCATCAAGATGACATCTTGCACAAAGCACCACGACTCCAATGAGTATGAAAAAGCTCCGAGGCTAAGGTATACAGTGAATTCTCAAGCTTCTATTGGTTTTGTTGATAATCGTTAAAAATCTCATGCTCGAACCAATAGTCGGAATGAAAGTTTAAACTCTATGCCTTGTTCTTTTCATGATGATAGGCTAGAGTTTCTTGAGAAGATTGATTTCATGCTTAAAGAACCTCTGCCTAATAATGAGCTCTGCGCTATGCAAGAAACACATGCTGCATTTAATTACACCATGCCTTGTTGATGAAATTTAATTGAGGATGTGATTATGTTGCATATGTTTACAAATAATTGCAAATCTCGATCTTGCTTTGCGCTTGGTCAAGCTCATGACCCTAAAAGAGCACATGTCAGGAGAAGCCCCGAATTTCACTAACCATGCAGGACATGAAACTCAAATGATGAGGAGGGAAACTGTGCCCAAAATTTTGAACACCATCGTCAACATCTTCAAGTTTCAAGAACGGACGTCGCTAAGCCTCATCAATTTTGTGCACAAGTCCAGAGATTTACAATGCAAGAAAGTTGAATATTTAGGATCTCCATCAAGTTCTCGGTTTAACACATCCATGATCGATACAATTGAAGACCCATGGGAGGAGTTATGTCTCAAACATCGGAGATGCACGTGCTGAAATCAGCACGGGGCAGATTGCAGTGACGGGGAAAAAGGGGCATAACTCCCTCAATTGGAATGCGTTTTGGGCAAATGAAGACTTGTTAGAAAGAAGATTCCGTGCACCTTGCATTGGATCAATTGTTTGGCGCAATTCCCAATCTGGACAGAGAGGAAAATCCGTGAAAAGAAAGATAGCGACGAAGGACAACAAAGAAGGAGGTGACCATGATGTGAGAGACGATTGGGCAAGTTTTCCATTAAGCGTGATTGATCATGTCCAACATGGAAAGTGGAATAAGAGCTGCATGGAACACCTTCACCTCTTGCATGAAGGACCATGGCTTCGCATCAATGAGAAGGTATGCAAGAAAGTCAAGCTCTATGACTCTAAATGAAGCGCTTTGCGGGAGGCAACCCGATCTTTTATTTTATATATATTAATATGACCATCTACATTGCACTCTTTAATCAGAATATCAAGTAACATTGTACCATTGCTCTAATAAAAACCACAACTTCATGTTGTTCATTCTAAATGTTATTGAGGGAGCACTTTCTTATTTGATATTGGGAAACTTGTAGACCTTTTTGTGTGCCTATTAGTTTCTTGAGTCTTTTTCTTTGTGTCCTTTTTAGAGAGATTTATGAAGCATTGCACCACCCTTTGATTCTAAACTTGTGGCTAGTTAACTTAGGCTAACTCTCTTTTTGTTATAGGACCTCCATATTTTCATGTCACATCATTTTGTTTGACCATATTGTTCTCCCACCTCATGTGCATTTTATTCTCCACTTTGCACTGCATTTACATTTTGCATCCACCTCATTGTCCTCACTTTCATTTTGTTAGCTTGATCCTTCGGTAGAACTTTATTGATGAAAGCTTTCATATCCATGTTAATGCTTGACGTGAGCATTTTCCTTTTTGCAATCTTGTGTAAACATGGTGTTTAGACATGATTGAAGACCATCATCATTCAGTTTTATAAACCAAGCTATGAGGTTGCATTTGGTTGGTTTATAAGCTTTGCAATGCGCTTTATTTTTTTCTTGTGCTATGAAGGCCTATTGATCTTGGTATAGACATGGTGTTTTGACCTTGGTTAAATAAGTCTTTGTGGCTATGGAGAAGTTCGGCAACCTAGTTGTAAACATGGTGTTTAGAACTAGGTGTAAACATTGTCTTTGTTTATATACCTTCCTCTCATTTGCATTTACACTAGCACACACGTACACTCACTAGTTTCGCTAAGCTAGCTATGCCACAAATTGAGATCTTAGGAATGGTAGGTTTGTTGGCAATTGTCTCTACTCCCGACTGTCACCTTGGGGGTAGATTGGGCACTTGAATTGTTTTGCAGGCATGACAAAGTGTTCCCATGAATTCGTGATCAAAGAAGAAATCAAATTCGTCAACATCTCCAAAGTTTGAAAGCAAGCCCCGCTGTTTTCATCAAATTTTGCACATGACCAGAGATGTACAAGGAAGAAAAAGTTGATATTCCGAAGCTCCTTGAAATTCTCATTCCAACGCTTCCAAGATCAATGAATTTGAAGACCCGTACAAGGAGATATGGCAAGAACATTGGACGTTGCACGTTCTGAAATTCGTCGAGACAGATTGCAGCGCTGGAATGAAATGGACATAACTCTCTTGTTCGGAATCAGTTTTGGGCGAATGAGGACTCGTTGTAAAGGAAAATTCGTGCGCTTCGCAATGGAGCAATGTTTCAGTACATGTTCTGTTCAGGAAATTGAAAGAAAAAAATTCATGAAGATGAGGCAGCAATGGGACAACGAGGAATTGACGGAGGCGACGACGATGTGAAGCAATGATTGGGACCATGACTTAGTACAAGAAGAAGTTGAAGGAAATTGAGGCAACAAAGCTGAAGACACATTGAAGATGATATTCATACACATGAAGGAAGGACTTCAAGAATTTCAAGATGGTCCATCTTCTCCTTCCACGCCTAGCATCATGCTAAGCATGGGGGAGGATTTCGTGGACAAGGAAGAAAGATCTCATGGAGTAAGATAATCACGGTTGCCACAATATGTTCATGATTCTTCTTCCATGCTTAGCACAATGCTTAAGTATGGGGGAGGCCGCGCTACACTTCATTACGAGCATCGAGAAGGACGGTAATTCTTCCTCAACTCTCTCTTTTTCTAAATGCTTGTACATATATGCCTTCAACCATAGATGCAACCTTTGTATATACCTCTCAACCTATCACATGGCTTCTAGGAGGACAACCTAGTCTTGTTTTTGTTTTCAATAAGTGTAGGATCACCATCACTTTGTGCTCACCACATTGATACATTTTGGCAATGCCTTATGCTTATGGAAAAATGATGAAAGTTGCTGCTTTGTTTTACCTACGCTATGTTGTATATGACTTGACCATTTGCATTCAATTAAATGGAATTAAAATGATTAAATACCGGCTCTTTAAATTGTGGAGGTTAAATGACTAAATTCTAAACCCACATATTCTATGTTGCTCTTTGATTTAAGTCTACTGATGACCTTACACCTTGTGATTGTTTAATTTGAAAACTTAATTCCTATGCTATCTACATTTGTGAATCTCTTGCAAAGTTCTACCTACCAAAGCCTATACATACATATTCTTTCATGATGAAACCTTTAGATTGCAAACTTATATTTTGATGAGTTGAATTAAGATTGATTTCTTTGGTATGAGACTAAGAAGCTGGTCATTCCATTTTTTTTGTGTAACCTTCTTTTTACTTGCCTATTTATCCATGCATTGTGAGTTTCTACTTCGGGAATCTTACAAACCTCGCTGGATATCCACCCTAAACCAAAAATATCTTTTTGTGATTACCTCCTTGACCACAACCCACTTTGAGTATGGAATATCATTTCGACGAAATCAAAAGAATCAAGGGCATCATATTAAGAAAAGTTTTGGCAGACAAGGCTCCCCGGAGATTCAAGTGGTTCTACGAAGAAGAAGGTGAATTTGAGATACTTACCCTAGCTAGTTGGTTCTCCCACTATTCATACTCGAGGACGAGTATTCGTTCAAGCATGGGGGGATGGCTGGGTAAGTATTCTATGTTATCAAAAGTTCTAAGGAGTGTTATCAAAAGTTCTAAGGAGCAAAAAGAAAGAAAAAAAGAAAGAAAGAGGAAAATAGAAAAATGATAGAAAAAGAAAAAAAGAGAAGAATAAAATGCTCCTTAGCTCTTTTTTTGCTTCATTAATTTTCCAAGTTACTTTGAAGAATTATTCCATACTCAAATCTTCCAACCATGTGCAATCCGATAACGAGAACTTCATTTGTGTCTCGGGATCATCCATTTGCCACTTGCACATGTCCACCTATCTAAATGTATGTGTTTCATCTTTCTCCCTCTCCAACATTATTCTCCAATGGCCTTTTTGACTAGTCTCTATAATCCAATAGATCTCTCTCTTAGTTTGACAATATTTCAGATATAATGTTTTGCTAGGATTGTTTTTACCTACCAAGCTCCACATAAGCCTTCCACTTTTATATATTAGTAGAATAAGTTGAAGACAATCTAACGTAGGCCTGAGTGACTTGATGACATGAGTATTTCCATGATCTTTTGCAAGAGAACCTCACTTATGTTTGATATGCATTCTTTTGAAAACTCTTCACGATGAAACAAGGTAAAGGTTTGAAGTTTGCTTAAGTTTGAGAGCATTGCATTTATTTATTATTGTGGCTTGTTCTTTAATTGCTAGTCTATCTTCCATAATGAAAAAGTAGCCGGTTACAACATGAACTTAAATGCTAAATACTTGAGAGAGCAATATGTCTTGTTATGTATGACTAAGTGCAGAGAGGACATTGAGGGGCAACACTGATTTCTTTATAAGCAAAGCTCCTGGACTTACTCGAGGACGAGCAAGGTTTAAGCATGGGGGGAATGTTGGCGCTCCTTAAGTACCCACTTTATCCCTTGTTTATCCTTGATAATGGCATGAATTTAATATCAAAATCACTAACCGTCCTAACCCCGGCCTAATTATTGGTCATTTTCACAATTGCACATATATTTTGGAGGAACTTTGTTTTTGCAGGGTTTTAGCCTATTTTGGAGTATGAAATGACGAGGCCCGTGATCAAGCACTAACACGGAGAAAGATGAAGGCCAAAGCCCAAAGAACCAAAGCCCATGTTGATTCGAAGCCCATTCATGCACATCCATCCTCCAAGAGAGCCCAAAGGACCAAGCCCACGAAGATGAGATCAAGATACTTCGGGATTAAGCAAAGCAAATGAAGATTTAAGGAAGAATTCCTTATCCTATCCTTTCCTCGAAGATATCACCAAGATAACGACGTCCAAAGGGGTGCAATCGTGAAGGACATAAACTCTAGAAGATGCGAGGAGTCTGCACGCGAAAGATGAGACAGAGGCGAGCCCGAAAGGGGGTAGGCCGGCCGGCCTAGACCCATGGGGCCGGCCGGCCTAGCCCGTTTCCGAGGCGGTTCGGCCTCCCCTTCGACCGGTGGCTTCCTCGGCTTATAAATTGCTCGCACCTTATTCAACTCGTGGCATCCATCCACCCAGAACTTGACGAAAACCTAGGGCCAAGACCGGAGGGAGACGACGGCCGCCGCAAGTCTTCGAAGTTGTCTAGGAGATGGCTTAGGCCACCCCTAGCTGCCATGGCCTCCCTGTGTGGTTGTGCCATGGTGGAGTTCATGAGCTAGTTGGAGTCGTCAATGGTATGTACTTGGTGGTGACGATCCAAACGAATCTATTATGTGAGTAATGATAATCATGTCTTCCGAATCTATTAGCGATCATGTTCTCTCTTTCGATTTCATTCTTTTCTTTGGATTTGCTTCATCTTAGATCTATTATCGATATAGATCGCTTAGCATGATCTTGTAGTCATGGTGGCAAGAGGTTCATGGCGGAACTACCAAAGGGGGTTCGACTTGCTTCAGGGTACTTTCATCCAAAGGGGGGTGTCGTGACAGGGCGCTGCCACTGAGTAGGTGGGGTATCGAAGGATCGGATTGGAGATTTTGATTTAAAGATGTTTTTGATTGAGATGCATGATTTATTTGCTCGTTAGCTTGAACTACAACTAGATGACGATAGGCCTAGTCATGTCTTTGGTTTTGCTATGATTAAGCCTATGTCCATGGATGAGATCAACCTTTACACATCACTCATATCTGTCAAAGGTTTACCCTTTATATGCAATCAATGCTTCATGTTAGGATAGATCCGTTAGATTAGATGGAAAACCTTAGGTAGTTCTTTGTCGATCCACGGATTGATAAACCTTGGGGGAATACTCTAAGGGAAAAGCTACACGAACCGTGCGCTTGCGGTATACAAATCGGGGCGCTAAGGAGCATCAACAAGACGCATCCTGCCGTCGAGTCAATGACTTAGTCGATTCGAGGGAGCTCGAAAGGATCTTTCGAACAGTGCTTGTTGAGGTCAGTGTAGTCGACGCACATCCTCCACTTGTTGTTGTTCTTTTTAAGAACGAGGACAAGATTCGTCATCCACTCGGGGTGGTAAACTTCCTTGATGAACCCAGCCGCGAGTAGTTTGGCGAGTTCTTTTTTGATTGCTTCTCTTTTCTCTGCTGAGAATCTTCGTAGCTGTTGTTTCTTTGGGATAGCAGTATATTTGACATTTAGGGAATGCTCGATCAACTCCTTCGGGACACCGGGCATATCAACTGGTTTCCATGTGAATACGTCGCGGTTGGCCCTAAGGAAGTTGACGAGCGCGCTTTCCTATTTGTTAGTGAGGCCTGTCCCAATCAAGGCTGTTTTTCACGGATCATCTTCTTGTAGCTGAATTGCCTTGACCCCAACATTATCGGGTGGTTTTGTAGCGGAGCAGTTTATCTTCTTCGTAGGGATTTCTGTCCCTGATGCTGAATACTGCTGAGCTATTGCGAGTACTTCTCCTGCGGTATCTGGTAGTCGATTAGTGGAAGCTTAAGTTATGGCTTCTTTTTCACACTCAAAGGACCTTTGAAGATCTCCGCGGAAGGTGAGAACTCCTGTCTTCCCCGGCATCTTTAGTAGGAGGTAGACATAGTGAGGAACTGCCATGAACTTGGCTAGAGCTGGTCGTCCAAGTATGGCATGGTATGATGATTCGAAATCTGCTACTTCGAATTTGATGAGTTCTGTTCGGTAGTTATCTGGAGTACCGAAAGTGACTGGGAGCACTGAAAGTGACTGGGAGCACCACACTTCCGACTGGGAAAGAAGCGTTCCCTGGCACGTTACCGTAGAAGGGTGCCTTGCTTGGTTTTAACTTGTCGGAGATGTCGAGTCCCATCTTGGTTATCGTACTCATGAAGATGAGGTTTAGGCCGCTGCCACCATCGATGAGTACTCGAGTGAGAATGCAACCTACTACCACTGGGTCCAGTACAAGTGGAAACTTTCCAGGTTCAGAAAAACTAGTCCACTGGTCTTCCCTTGAGAAGGTTATCGGTATCTCACTGTGCCTTAGAGGTTTCTGAATGGCTGGTTCCATCTTTAGAATTTCCCGCCAAACCAGTTTCTAGTTTCTCTTGTTGAAAGAAGAATATCCTCCGTAGATCATATTGACCCTGTTGGCGGGCTGTTGGAAACCCATAGTTCCATCTTTATCGCCGTCTTCCTCATCCTGCTTATCCTTCTTCTTTTTGTCTTCTTCCAGCTGGCACTCTTGGAGAGACTTGCGAAGGTTTACGCATTCGAGGATCGTGTGTTTGCCCTTAGGATGCAGAGGGCAAGGTCTTGCGAGTAGTTTTTGGAAATCATCCTGCTGATTTCCCTTCTTGCCTCGTTGACCTCGATCCATCGTGGCAACTGTATCTTCCGGCTTTCACTTCTTGTCGAAGTTGCGTTGGCCCTTATCTGATCGTGGATCTCCATTGCGTTCCTGGTTGTTATCTTCACGGCGGGGAAAACGATCGCGTTCTTGTTCTTCCTGATCGGCCCATGCCAGCATCATGTCTCGTAGTGCTACGACCGAGCGAAGTCTGTTCCTCCTGAAGTCTCGGTACAGTTGCTGCGCGGCAAGACCATTGTGAAAGCAGTCGATCACATCATCATCTAATATGTTGGCGATGGTAGCTCGCGTGTCAAAAAATCTCTTTATGTATGATCTCAGGGCTTCGCCTCGCTCCTGTTTACACAATTGTAGGTCATGGCGAGTAGCTGGGTGATGAATGGAACCTTGGAAGTTGTCGATGAAAATCTTTTTCAAATCATCCCACGAGTGGATCGATTCGTGTCTTAAGCTCTCGAGCCATATGAGCGGAGTGGATTCCAAAGCCATCGGGAAGTATATGACTTTAGTGGAGTTAGTCCCTCCTGCCACTTCGATGGCGGTCGAGTAGATCCGCAGCCATTATTGAGGATCCTACTTGCCATTGTACTTCTTCAGGTTTTCCATGTTCACTGGGTTGAAACCGGTCGGGTACTCAGCATAGTTTATGTTCTGGCTGAAGGCTGGGAATTGATCGGTTTCATCTGCGGGTCGTCCGTGACACTTGGCGTTGATGATATCTCGTGCGTCGTTAGGATAGCAGTCGTGATTTCTTGAAGGGCCAGCGTGATAGCTCTCATCTTGGAATCTTGGCCTAGGTTGGCCACACGGGTGATTGCCTTGTTCTGCTTCCTGGTGGTCCATCTGTTTAGTAGGAGTCCGGCTGTTGTTGGAAGCAGATGGGGCCAAGTTCTGTCTTCCAATCTGATGCAAGGCATCTCTGGTCAAGCGCCGAATTTCACGGATTTGAGGAGTGTCCAGCAAGGCTTACATCAATATGGCTGCCTCGGTGAGGTTGATTAGTGGGCTACAGAAAGCATTGTCGGCTGCTTCGTCTAAATCTCGTCGCAAGTTTTGTTGTCCGTGCGAAACTAGAGTGTGTTGAGCTCGAGCAGTTGCGTTTTTTCTGCGAGTGGCACGACAGTGGTTGCATCGTCGCTGACTTTCTCTATCCAGCTGGGACTCATCATCTGATATTTGGTCTAGATTCTCATTGGCGTATTGATCAGCCTGAGAACCGAGTGCACTTTCCTCCCCGTGAATTGAGACGTACACCTGTCTGTCTGGGGTAGAGTGAGTTGTGCTGTAATCGACCAGGGCAGTGTCGCCAATTTTTTCTCCTCTGACTGGAGAGAGGGGTCTGCCCGACTGATAGGGCAAATCATGTAGGCAGGCCACAACCCGGACGTTATTGGTCGCGCCGGCAAGTTTCGAGTCCCTCCAGTATACGGTTCGGCTATGCGGCGTAGCCAGGATAGTCAGGTTTTGGAAATTGAGCGAGTCCGAATTCGTGCTGTTCATCTCGCACATTTCCACCGGCTTGGGGCTGCCGATCTCCTCATTCTTTCTGCTGCTGCTGGAAGATTTCGGCCTCCAGCTCCAACATCTCACGTGTGACACCCGGTTTATAAAAGGACATAAACCGAGCAATTATATACGTGCTAGGATCAAGTCACACGTATATACAACAGAATGAATAGTATATCACAGCACATATCACGTAAAAAGATATAATAAAGCGAATACGAATGTTATTTATTACATTAATGACAAAAGTCTGGTACAGAGTATGCGGAAGCGTAAAAACATATACGAGAAGCTCTCGGAAGCAGGGCGCCATAGGGACGTCGACTGGGAGATGAACACCTAGAAGTCCTCGTAGTCCTGGTAGCGCTGAGCGAACTCCCTCGCGTCGGCAGGAACTGAGCAGCAGTAGAGTGTCCCCAAAAGAACAAGAAGAAAAAGTATAGAGGAGGCAAGAGTGAGTACACAACTCGTACTCAACAAGTATAACATAAACTATGAGGCTCTAAGGTTGGCTGACTCAACTGCATTAGCTTTTAATCTTGGCAAAGTTTTATTGAAGCTATTTACTACAAGTGGATGAATTACCATAAACCCAGTTACATAATAATTAATCAAAATTATTTAAGAACTACTGAGAACCAAACCGAACCAAGCCAAGGTAACCCCGAGAGGCACCCTCCTCGTCGGAAGGAGATAACCCCACTAATCAAAAGGAGGATCTGGGCCGCTCATGACCGTGAGCACGGCTAGTATACCAGTTTTACACTCTGCAGAGGTTGCACATCTTTACCCACAAGTCGTGAGCTACGCCAGTTGTTCATCACACTTCCTTAGGTGAGATGACTAGCAAACTCACTACGAGGCCTTTACAAAGAATCTCGTTGGTAAGGAAATAACCGCGAGGGTTGGATCGGCGACTATGGAGCAGGTCTAGTGGGCGTTAAGAATACCACAGACGAGGCCACTCAGTACGAGGGGCATAGAAGCTTACCACCCTTGCCCCGCAGGTAAGTTACTCCAAATCAAAAAGACCTAATTATTACGCCAAGACCGTCCCATTCCAGCCTTGTGGTAGCGCTGTTGTCCCAGATTGTCGCTCTATGAACTGGTCCTTACGGAGAGTGGCCAACCCAGCAGTAAGCACCGTGCTGGCCCCCTAAACCATGTTTCTAACAAAAACCAATTTTAACGAGACGTGAGCCCCTCAAACGGGCCACTCTCAAAATTAAGTTGCATATACCATTAATCAAATTAATTTAAAAGGACCAAGTGTGTTATAGCGCAGCAACCTAGCACAACTAACCAAAATGCAACCCAAGGATATATATAAAGGATATAAAGTGGCTAGGAAAGTCCTTATAGGCATACAGTATTAAAATGCAGTATAAAATTGTATTTAAAAGTGATAGGTGGTGTTCATGTTATACTTGTCTTCCTCAAACTATTCCTGCTGCTCAAACTGCTCAGAAGATGGCTCCTGGTACTGGTACTGGGGCTCCTCAGATGGATCAACATCTACTCACGAACACATGGCCAAAGACAATACACAACATAAACATACATGCAAACAAAGGCATAAACTAAGAAATAGTACATAAATACATGAAAACAGCAAACAAAACTATGCTAGAACTATTCTACGCGTTACAACGATCGCGTGGACATAAAGAACGCCTAAAACGGAGCTAGAACGTGAAAACTAGGCCTAAAACAAGATCTAGGGGCTTTTCTGCAAGAAAAACTAAGTTTCTGGGGGTTTCCTGCAAAAACTGAGGGTCTAAACGTAATTAAACATAGATCTGGGGTCTAACACACAAAAGGACAGGGGCTGGACAGCGGGTTCGAATACTGGAAAGTTCACGGGGGTCCGTGCAAAATTCTGGGCTGATCTGCAAATAGTTTTGAATAAAACTGGACTGCGGGTTGATTTTGAAGAAAAGCGAGGGCTCTTTAGCAAAAGGTCCAGGCCGAACCGGTATCTACGCATGTGGGCCATTGGATCACGATCTGGCGGTCTGGATCAAACCATTACGGCGTTCTAATCTTGAGCATCAGAGATGGATCGGGCGGCCAGGATCCAATCACACGAGGGGCGGCGGCGCCGGTGGCCGGAACAGGGCTCCGCGGCGGCGAGCTCACCGGCGTTGACGGTTCGGGCGTTACAGGGGTCTATTTGGGGTGCGGTTTGGCCGTAGTGCACAAGCGCGGGATGGGTAATCGAACTGGGTGCCAAGCTGGGCTCGGGGAGCCTCTGGAAGGCGGATGCGACGGCGAGGGCGGAGCTGCACGGCGAGGCTCGCCAGAGCGCGCGCGTTTAGGCCGAGGGGGTGCTGGGATGTGTGTGCAATGGGGTCAGGTAGTACGCGCAAAGCGCGGCACGCCCTATGGCATGCTCTGTGGGACCTAACGTGCAGCGCAGAGGGGAGCTTGCTGTGGCGCGGCGGCGCTGGGTCGCCGGTGTGCCGCATGCTAGCACCTAGATGGCGCTATGGCCTACGGCATCTAGTGCAAAAGATCAGGGGGGTTGGGGTGGTGCTCACCGTGCCAGGAATCGGACGGGAAAGTGGCACAGTGGGTTTGGCGGCGAGGTCCGGCGGCGTGGCGTGCACTGGCGTTCACGGAGGAGGGCGCTGCAGGGGTCCTCCGGCTTCTGGATCCAGTCGAGGAGATGCGGAGACGTGCTGCGGAGATGCAGAGGTGGTCAGGCAAGCCGGAGAGCCACCGGCGGCGAGAAATTGCACGGCGGCCGATACTTCTCACCGGCGGCAGAGGAGGGGAGGCGCATGCGGAGGGGTCGGAGAAGGGCACCTCGGGGCTTCTGGATCCGATGGCCGGACGGTAGCGGCTGTGGCAGAACCACCTGAATTATCCCGGTTCAAGTGCGCAGGCCATCACCGTAAAGGCAACACCGGCTCAAACGCACTTCAAACGGAACAATTCTTGGTCTGTCGGGTAACGTCCCGATACAACCACCGGTTCTCGGATCGAACAAGCATACCCCGCACGAAGGCGAGTCCAGAGATATTACAACCACAAATTTTACAACACAGGCAAGTTCAGTAGTGATTACAACCAGTTCAAAACATTATTACAAAACCAACTTAGTACCTCAGTTATACAAAACATAAGGGTAAAACTTCAGAGTTTAAACGGCGGAAGATAACACACGACGGCTACAACACGTCGCAAAAGTATACCAAGCTAGCCCCAGCAAGGTATCACTCGTCATGGTCATTGCCGGTCGAAGACGTATCCCAGTCTACGGACCAGCCAGGAGGCAAAGAGCAGGGATAGGTCAAGCTAGCGATTTTCTCCTCAAAACTCATACCTGAAAAGATTTCCAACAGCAAGGCTGAGTATTCTAATACTCAGCAAGACTTAACCGTCAACGGGTATACTAAACCCACTTTAGCTAGACTATGCAGGGTTTGTGAGGCTATGGTTTTCCTTTTGCTGAAAAGCAATAAAGAGTAAGTCCTTACTTTCAAGTTTTAGCTTTCAAGATTCTAGTTGATTAACCATTCTATGTAAGCAACTACTATCCAATCAAGGTAGATCTTTAAGCAAACATCAAGATTGATCATAGTATTGTTGCTCTTATTACTCTGTGTGGCAAAGGGATCAAGCTGTCCCAAACTGTGAGAAGCAGACGATTCGAATCGAATTTCTTAACCTGGCCAGGCAAACCTAACACACACTCTGGAACACCGTCGGGTCGTTCCCAAACAACCGTTGACCTTTCTTTCCGGCTTGTGGATAGGGTCACTCTCCCCGACTACAGGGCTCCAAGGACGAACCTTGTCCCTCGAAGTCGTATTGTTGTGCAACATAAAAATAAAACCTATCCCTAAGAGAGAGTGAAAGGTATATCCACTCCCCGGTCCAATCGGCTACTAGGCTTGCCGCGTACCATATTTACGGCATGTGGTTAGTACTTTCAAAAACTTAACCACCGCTACCACACACCGCGACCTTAGCAAGTTCATCAATACAGACGGGATCTCACCAAAGGTCATGATATCGAACATGACCCCGTCCGTCGTCCTTATATTGATAACAGAAAGTAAACAAGCAATGCCTATAAAGCTCGCGAGTGACAGGCAATCACTCGACTTTTACCGGTCCTATAAGCTTAGCAAGTAGTCGAACTCAGGTCTAGTGTTCAGTACATAGGTTCCTAGGATCATGCATCTAGGGTTTCAATTCAAAACCTAAGAACTGTAAATGCATAAACAAGTAATAACAGTAAGTGATAATAATTTGAAATATAGGTTATGTCCGAGGCTTGCCTTCTCGGTAGTCGCTAACTATTTCAGCCCTAGGCTCTTTCGAACTTTGGTCCGGGGCTTCAGTTAGTACGGCGGTGTTCGCTTGAGCTTCGAGATCACCTCCGTCAGACTCCGGGATCAGCTCGTACGTCCCATCCGATAAGGCAGTCGTATCTATATGTGATGCAAGAACAGAATTATAAACACACATGGGCAATCTTTTATAGAGTAGTAACTCAACAAATTTAACTACACAAGGCATCATGATCAACAGCACAAGAAGGTTATATCAACTTTATAGAGCGAGTGGTGGTTGATTCCTATAGCAATTAAATCTAGGTTTGCTAATAAATTAACAACTTAGAGCATGAACAGTAATAAATTTAGAAAAAATTATCCAAAACAGAACATGAACAGAGTAGGCTACCCTATAAAAATCATGCCAAAACATGTAGCCATTTATTCATAACAAATCAATCATTCAGATCACACCTAGAACAAGATTGAATTACACAGGTTAATCTAGAGCAAAACAGAAGCTCAATATTAAACAGCAGACCTAAACAGGGATGAATTAGCTACTGTGAATTTTTGATGATTTTATCTACAAAGAAATAATTATGAGAAAATAAACAAAACAGACATCAGATTAGCAAGATTCTTTTTAGCTCCTGTTCTAGTCATGAACTGATGCTCAAACTTCAAGTACAAGCTAAGATACTCCAGAAGAACACTCAAAAATATTTTCATGATTTATCATCAGCATAAACTATTTATCATAATTAAAGTCTACTAAACAAGGATTAAATCAAATAAATAGTTACACATGAGAACTGACCACGAAATTTTTATAGCAATACTAGTGTTACAAGAAAAAAAACTACCATAAAAGTTTCACTGCAAGACATGGCTTCAATCATCAGTTAAGAAAAAGATAAAACATCTAGTATTTATTTACCTAGTGACACAAAACCATTTATACAGCAAAAAATTGTAACAAACACCTACCATATTATGGTTCTACTGCAAAGAGCTTTACACAAGGATTCCAGAACATCAAGATTTACTATTTTACGAATTTCCTACAAATTTCTACTGAATTTCAAAGTTTTCAGCTAGAAATTACAAAGAAGTCCCTAAGGCACTATTCAACTGAGTCACGACCTACTCAAATAACCCCCTGGGGTTTCTGGAATTTCAAACCCGAAGCCCTTTGCCGGGTCAGAGAGGGGGGCGGTGGTTTGACCGGCCGAAACCGGTGAGAGGGGTCACCAGCGGCGGGGGAGAGAGGGCGTGGGAGCACGAGGAGGTCGACACGCACCCGAGGGTTCCCTTGGTTGGGGTCGAGGCGGCCTGAGCGGGGCTCCCTACGGCGGACAGGAGGCGGCGGCGGCGTGTGCCTGTGCCGACGGTGGTCCGGCAGCAAGTGGGCAGCGGCGTGGGGCTGGGAAGCTTCACGGGGGTGCAAGGAAAGTGACTGCGCCGCCAATTTGAGAGGAGAGAGACTGGAGGTGGTGGTTCGACGGGGAGGCAGGGGCGGTGGCACTAGGAGCTTGTTCCGGCAAGCTGCTGGCGCTGGAGCGGAGAGAAATGGAAGGAGGAGAAAGAAAGAGCGGTTGTAGGGCTTCGGTGTCGCCTCGAACGCGAGCCAGAAGAGGGGAGGCGAGCGCGAGAGGCGCTACAGGGGTGGCCCTGCCCGACGGGCGGTGTGTCGCGGAGGGGAGGGTGCGCGTGGGCGCTAGGGGGCCAAGGTGGAGCTGATGGTGACGGCTGGCACCGGGGAGGGGCGGCAGGGACAGCCGGCAGCCGGAGGAAGGGCGGCAGGCGGCGCTCGGCCGTGGCCGCTGCTGGAAGCGCGCGCGTCGCGCGAGCGTACTTCAGGATGGCGTGGCTGCGCGAGAAGAGGCCAGAGCGAGGGGAAGTGGGACCAAGGCGGGGCAGCGCGGGCCGGGTGGCAAGGCCAGGAGGTGGCGCGAGGCAGGTGGCGTGCGGGGACGCCGGCGGCAAGCGGTGAGCGGCGCTCCTCTGCTCGGCAGAGGGAAGAAAGAGAGGGAAAACAAGGACCGAATTGTAAATATTCAAAAACCTAGGGGGCCAACTGTAATGTCATTTTTTTCCGCTAAACTAGGACTCAAATGGAAAAACACCTAAAATGAAAATTGTAGGTTTTAAAAAGTTCTACAACTTTGCTTTCAGACCCAAGTTCAAAAGAGTTACAGATTTGAAATTATTTTGAAATCCGTCAAATCTTTCAAATTCAAATAAACACAACTTTAATTTTGAAATTACCTAAGTCATCCTAAGCTCAAATATTCCTTTTTACCGAGGTCTAAAGTGAAAAACAATTTATGCACTGAATTTTGCAAAAACACCCTCCACAAAAGCAACATATACACAATCAATTCAAATAAAACTCTAAGAATGACCCTATATTAATTCAAAATTACACAAAAGGCCCTTATAAATTTAAATTAAGCCCTTGCTCAAACAATTCACACATGAAGCATAGCAAACAAATGCAGTTTTTATTGTGCAGGCACCTAGGGTGTCACAGCGGCCTCGGGCGGTGCTGGCGAACTGGGCAGCGCGGCCGGAGTGGCACGGGTGGTGGGGGAATTGAGGTGGCGGAGCACCTCTGCTCATCGGGGCGATGGCGGCGGTGCTGCTCTAGGGTTTGAGGGTGGCCGCGGAGTGGAGATGATGAGGTCCATGGGTGCGGCTGCGGTTAAGAAGGGCAGGCCCGGGGATCTCGGCGCCTGGGCTCGGGATGGAAGGCCGGCGGTGATCGCGGCCAGGGATCTCGGGGCCGTTGCGCGAGCGCGAGGGATGCGGGGAAGACGGGCCTGCCAAGCGGGCCCGGACGGTCAGTGAGAGGAGGGCGACGCGCAGCGCGTGTGAGAGAGCGTCTGACGCGGTGTGTCGCTGGCGGGGTGGGGCTGGAGTTCAGCGGGTGAGCGGGCGAGCGCGGGCGCAATGCGGGGGCGCGGGGCGACACTGGCTCGGGGTGTGTCGCTGGCGAGCGGGACCCAGTGGCAGGCGGTGGTTAAGCGCGTTGCGCTGCTAGGCCGAGCGGGGCCCGGGTGCGGGAGAGGGGGAAGCCGCGGTGCTTGGGCCAAGCTGGGCCGTGTTGGCTGCCTGGGTCGGACCGAGCGGGAAAAGGAGGGGAGCGTGTTGGGCCAGTTTTTTGGGTTGGGCTGGGTTTTGGTTTTGGGTTTCTTTCTATTTCTCCTTTTCTATTTCTAATTCAAACTAACACACAACTAGGTGAATTCAAATTCAAATTTGAATTCTCAACTAGCACTCAAACAAATAAATTAATGCACCAGCATGAATGCAACACCAACAATTAAATCTATGATAAAATTTTAATTACTTGAGGAACAAAATTGGATTATATGCCATACTAAACACAATAAACCTTAGAAATTTAAATAAAGCCAATTAAATTTATTAATAAAAGATTAAATTTAAATTAGGGTGTTACATCACGCCCCACTCCATCCTCCTGACGGCCATCTTCGTCCACTTGTGCGAGATGTTCGTGGGGGTGCGGCCCTGCGTCATCCTCTTCCGCCACTTCTTCGTCCTGGTGAAGTCCGGGAAGGGCAAAGAAGAAGTGGGGGTGTACTACTTCCAGACGAGGAGCGACTTGCGGACGCCCTACATCCCCGGGCTCACTGGCGGGAAGTGGGAGGATTGGCACAAGGAGTGGGTGATCGCCACCACCGAAGCCAACGAGCGCCTCATCATGCCGACCGGGGGACCCGCCTCCGACCGCCAGTCCTGGAGGGCCAAGCCGACCCTGCCGTCGGAGTTCGATTCCGTGCTGAGCAAGATCATGGCGCTGGCGGAGGGCGGTCTCACCTCATTGCACGTGCTCGGGGACTTCCTGAAGCGCCGGATCGCCCCTCTGAAGAAACGGCTGCGTCCTGCCTGGAGCTTCACCGGGCCCCAAGACTGAAGCAGGACCCACCGCGGGGAGGACAGCGATTTGACCCAGGAAGCCCAGGAGGTCTTGGTGCGGGCGGTGACGGGGGAGATCCTCATCCCGGAGCACCTAATCCTTCCTTAGGGTGTCGTCCCCCTCTGTGAGGACTCATGCCTGAGGACTGCGGTGCTGGTCACCCTACCGACCCTCGACGACGGTGGGCTGGCAGCGCGCCAGACAGGAGGCGACCCGGACTGTGGGATCCGGATCCGCCAGCTTCGATTGCTGACGCCCTCCCAGTGCTGAACTCTGCTTCTGATAGACTCCGGCGCCTGGAGCCGATCCTTGCCGGTCATCTTGAAGCCGAGGGTCGCGAGCTGTGCCGGATGGTGGTGGAGTACATTCTGACCTGCCTCTGGAGCCACGACCCAGCCATCTCGCTAGCCCCCGTGGTCGATGGGCCAGTGGCAGAGACGGAGGCCTCTGCTCAAGAAAGCGTGCGGGACGTCGTCGACTTCATTGCTGCTTACTTCAAGCGGGAGCCTGCAGATCCCTGAGCTAGACCATCACAGCAGGCGATCCTTTGTTTTTTGTGTTATGTAAAAAACATTGTACTTGTTGAAACTTAATAGAAGAAAATTTCAACTTAGCTATTTGTCAGTTGTTCTGGTTTGCGGTATGTAGCACCCCGGCGCCCTGGCCCCCTAGTAGATAGGTTCAGTTGTTAGGACCTATCTGCCATCAGAGTCGAAGAAGACACTCCAGACCCCCGTATGAGATTGAGCAAGCGTCCTTGGGCATAGGTGTAGCATAGATTGCAAGTCGAACGAGCGACTTATTCCCTGTATAGCAGAAAAAACTACAGAGAGGAAAATCAAACTCACTTGTATGGTAGTAATGATACTGCAACTTAGCTGTTTGATGCATGCAGAATCGATCCGTGATGTCTGGCTCAAAGCGAACACTCCAGGCCCCCTGGGAGATAGGCTCAGTTGTTTTGAGTCTGTCTACCATACAGACTGGACCTCGATCTGCATGAAGCAATAAAGCGGATGCCGGGACCCCCTGGTAGGTAGGCTCAATGGTTTGAGGCTAGCTACCACTAGTTAAGGCCTAACCTGCATACCACTCAAACTCAAAGCTTAGTAGCAGGTCCGCGGGACTTATTCTGGACCAGGGACCAGGCTAGTACGAGGTCCAAAGCTTCCGGATACGCAGGTCCAGGCAGTTCAATGCTTGTTTCAGAGTGGTGGAGTGTGTAGACTTAGGGTGCGGAACCAGGCTAAGGCGCTACACAGGGCTCCGGACCACTCCAGGAAACAAACACGACTTTACCGGACCTGGCTCCGACGTTTCAGACCCCTCCTAGCAGTGGGTGAGGTCATTCTGTCGTACTCGATCCTTTGAGATATGGAGCTGGACCTGCCGTGTAGGACTTAGGAAGCCAACCCTTGAGCTAGAACGAGGTCCGGGCCCCTAATTACCCAGCTCCGAGTACTAGAGCACTCGTTACAGGGTGGTGGAGTGTGTAGACTTTGGGTAAAGAACAGGCTAAGCGGCTACACAGGACTCCGGACCACCCCAGGAAACAAGCACCCCCTCTTCAGAGCAGGTCCCTAGGGGTCCGGACCCCTCTCCAGTAGCAAGGGGGTCCGGACCTGTACGGCAGTGCAGCAACTCAATACAGATCTTAGCTGTAGCGACCAGAGTGGAAGTCCGTGCGGGGGTTAGAAAGGCAAAAACTCGAGAATCAAAATGCGAAATAAAATTTTCACACAAAGACAGAACCGGGGGCAAATCTTTCCTTTGCAACTTGATATTCATGGCTTGCGAGATGGATGCCAGAGGCCGGGTTTATTGTGGGCGGACCTCTACCGCTCTGGGCCGCGCGTTAATGCTAGCCGATGGTGCGATGGATGCCAGAGGCCGGGTTTACGAGGACGGACCCCCACCACTCTGGGCCGCACGCTAATTCTATCTTATTACAAAGGAAAAATTCATTTTCCTGCTCTATCTAAGTGTAAAACATACGCAGATGTTCTATATTCCATGGGTTGGGAAGCGGCACCCCTTCTTATGTGGCAAGGCGAACTCATCCGGGCCGGCATACTTCTATAACCTTGAAGGGCCCCTCCCAGCTGGGGGAGAGTTTGTGGAGCCCTGCTCGGCTCAGGATCCACCTCAGGACGAGGTCGCCAGCCCGGAGCTCCCTACTGTGCACGAACCGTTGATGATAGCGCCTGAGCGCCTTTTTGTAGCGTGCATTTCGGATTGCTGCACGCCACCTTCGTTCGTCAACGAAGTCCACATCGTCACGCCGCAGTTGTTCCTGCATGGATTCATCAAAAGCCTGGACCCGTGGTGAGCCCAGGTGAATTTCCGAGGGAAGGCATGCTTCAGCCCCGTAGACCAGGAAGAATGGGGTCTCCCCGGTGGCTCGACTGGGTGTGGTCCGGTTGCCCCATAGTACGCACGGAAGCTCATCAACCCATTTGGCACCATGCTTCTTCAAGCAGTTGTAGGTGCTGGTCTTGAGTCCCCTGAGGATCTCTGCATTTGCTCTCTCGACCTGTCCATTGCTGCGGGGATGTGCCACGGACGCGAAGCATAGCTAGATGCCGATGTCCTCGCAGTACTCTTGGAAGAGTCTGCTTTTGAATTGGGTCCCGTTATCCGCGATGATGCGGTTTGGGATGCCAAATCTACACGCAATGGACTTGAGGAATGCGACTGCTGATTTTTTGATGATGTTCACCACAGGGGTAACTCCCGGCCATTTTGTGAATTTGTCAATGGCGACGTAGAGGAACCGGTACCCGCCGACGGCCCGGGGGAACGGCCCCAGGATATCCACGCCCCATACGGTGAATGGCCATGAGGGCGGGATCATTTGCAGAGCTTGAGCCGGTGTGTGTATTTGCTTTGCATGGGACTGGCATGCTTTGGAGGACCTTACCAGCTCAGCCGCATCCTGGAGTGCTGTCGGCCAGTAGAAGCCATGCCGAAAGGCCTTACCAACAAGCGTGCTGTAAGCATCTAGGGCCTCTAGGTATGTTTCGGTGATTAATGACAACCCTTATTGTGACTAATGAGTTTGTGAAGCTTAATGAAACATTATCGCTCATTTGGTCATTTGTTAAAGAGGCCCCTCCATTTCATTATTCAAAAAGGCGATCTCGGTATTCAACTCAAATATATATCAAGACTAAGGATCTTTCTAGTCCTAAGTGTCATAAGGTTGAGAAGGACACTTAGGTTAGTATAGGTTTTATAGTTTTGTAGTGATCGCACTATTAACAGGGGTTAAGGCCAAGTAACTTGAGCATGGACATGGTCAATCAAAAATGGATGCACACTATGGTCACTCAGGTTATTAGAAGTTCAAATAAGTGGTTCTCAACTTATATCTAAAGAATATTTGGATTTCATTCAAGACTCAAATCAGAAAAGGCAAAAATAAGAACAAGTCTCTACACCGGTTTAACCGACGACTTAACTTTTCCATACGTCGGTTAAATGCAGTTAACAGAGTCTGGACAGGTTCTATACACCAGTTAAACCGACGATGTTTGAATTAACGTCGGTGCATTAGTCCAGAGTTGGTTTTTCCAGGGTGTTTCAAGTTGTATACACCGGTTAAACCGACGATGTTTGAAATCAAACGTCGGTGCAATTGACCAGTGAGATGGTTTTTTCAGGGATTTCAGAAGTTATCCTCACCGGTTAAACCGACGATGAATTTGAGTTAACGTCGGTGCAGTTGTCCAGAGAGTTGGTTTTTCAATTGATCAGTGGACAATTACACTCACCGGTTAATCCGATGATACGTCGGTCAATCTGCCCGAGTTGTAACGGCTAGTTTTCCAAATGGGCAGTTTGCATTCATCGGTTAAACCAACGTTGGCTATTGGAGGTTCGTCGGATTAACCGGCGCTAAGCAGTTTTCTGGCAGCTTTTTCTCCAACGGCTCTATTCGTGTGAGCTGCCTATATATACCCCTCCAATGGGTCATTTTGAGTTCTCTTGACACCAGGAAACATTCATACACTATACTATTGTTGAGAGCCACCTTGAGCTTCATCTTTCACACATTTGTTCATTCAATCATTCAAGAAGCAAGACTAAGGACTTGAGTAGAGAGAAGCTTGTGTGCATCCATTCTTGGTGATCTGTTCTTGCTCAAGTGAAGGCCCTAGCTTGTTACTCTTGGTGATTGGCAGCACCTAGGCGATCTTGGTGATTGAAGGTGTTTCTTCCGGAGCTTGCCAAGGATTGTGGGAGCCCGAAGAAGTTTGTACGTGGCTTGAGCTCCACCACGCCGGGATGGTGAACGGAGACTCTTAGTGAGCGCCCAAGTCTCGGTGACATGGGAGGTGAAAAGACTCTTAGTGAGTGTCACAACGTGGATTAGGGGTGTGTGCCAACACATCGACACCACGGGAAAAAAATCCGGTTGTCTCTTGCCCACTCTTTCATTTCAAGCACTTACTTTCTTGCAATTATTCATGTGCTTGACCTTAGAGATCATAACTTAGCTCTACCTTGCTTAGTTACTTATCTTGTTGTATCTTTGTTAGCTTGTGTAGCTTGCTTAGTTAGCCGGTTGGTGAATTGAGCCTTACTAGCATTGCATAGGTTAAGGTTGCTTTATTTGTTTTAGAAATTTGAAAAAGGCCCAATTCACCCCCCTCTTGGTCCATCGATCCTTACAATTGATATCAAAGCCACGTTGCTCATTTGGATCATTAGGCTTCACCGCCTAGAGCTATGGCCAAGATGGGTGGTTCGCCGCCTCACTTCGAGGGCAAGAATTTTGCTTATTGGAAAGCTCGCATGGCCGCATACCTTGATGCGATTGCCCCCGAAGTGTGGTTAGCAACAAAGACCGGGTTCACCGGAACTCCCACCTCGGAACAATTAAAGTGGAATGCCAAGGCTAGAAATGCAATTTTCGAAGCCATTAGTGAGGAAGTCTTTGCTAGAGTAAATGGCATGGACTTAGCAAGTGATATTTGGAAAGAGCTAATTGAAATTCATGAAGGCTCCACAAAAGTTCGTGAACAAAAATATCACTTGTTTAGAGCTAAGTATGATTCTTTTAAGATGCTAGCTCATGAAAATTGCAATGATATGTATTCTCGCTTGAATGTCATTGTCAAGGACATTAATGCTCTTGAAGTTTCTAAAATTGACAGTGGCTCCATCAACCGCAAGATTCTCATGCTTCTTCCGAAGCCCAAATACAACATCATCAATGCTATGCTTCAAAAGGAGAATCTTGATACGATGGAAGTGGGAGAGCTTGTGGGCGAAATTCGCACTCATGAAATGGGTATCCTTGGTATGTCCGAAGAGCCAACTACAATCAAGTCAATCGCTCTCAAAACCAAGGCAAACAAGCCCCGTAAGCTCAAGATGATCAAGCAAGAATCAAGCTCAAGCAATGAAGAAGAAGATCATCATGAAAGCTCATCCGATGATGAAGAAGATGGAGAACTTGCTCTCATGATGAGAAAGTTCACACGCTTGAGTGACAAGATCAACAAGAAGGGTTACAACTTTGACCCTAAAAGAAGAATGTTCTGGCCAAGGGAAGATATCAAGAACAAAACTTGCTACAATTGTGGAGAAAAAGGTCACATCTCTCCAAATTGCCCCAAGCCGGACAAGAGAAAGAAGAGCAAGCATCGCCATGATTCAAGCGATGATGATGAAGATGAAAAGAAGAACAAAAACAAGAAACTTGGGAAGAAGAAGAGCCATGACAAGAAGACCAAGCTCTTCCCAAAGAAAAAGGGCAACGCCAAGAGAAGCTTCTGGGTAGAAAAGCAAGAGTGGGTGACCGATGTCTCATCAAGAGAAGAGTCAAGTGATGAGGAAGAAGACATCGTCACCATCGCCCTCACCAATGAAGAATCATCGCTACCTCCACCTCCCATGTGCCTCATGGCAAAAGGTAAAACAAAGGTATGTGAGGAGAATAATGATAGTGATAATGATAGTGATGATGAGCTTGACCCTTATGAGTTTACTAACCTCATTAATGAGTATACATCCGTTATCAAGAGGGAAAATGGCAAAGTCAAGATTCTTGAGAGCACTCATGCCAAGTTAGAGCTTGCCCACTCCGACTTGCTTGGCAAGTACAATGACTTGCTCAAAAAGCACAATGAGTCACTTGTACTTGCTAAGCAAGTTGAAGAGAGCCACAAAAAGCTTAAACAAGAGTATAGGGAGTTGGCTCACAAATATCAAGAACTTGAATTTGCCTATGAAGCAATTGACCCAAGTCTTGAGAACTTTGTCAATGAAACCATTAAAAAGGTCAATGCTTCTACTTCATGTGATGACCTACTCATTAATGCAAGTGCTACTAATATTGTGCCCGAGCTTGCTCCTTCTAGGGAAAAGGAATTGATGGATCAAGTGGCAAGCCTCAAGAGTAGTGTGGAGAAGCTTTCAAGAGGAGAATACATACACAAGGAAATTCTCTTCAACAATGCTCGTGACTATGGCAAGAGAGGTCTTGGTTCATTTCCGGAGCCAAATCAAGGCACTACTCCTTCTCCGGAGATCAAGACTAGCTTCATATTGCCAACATTGCCAAGTCACCGGGCACCACACTAGGGAGTGCACCTTACCATCACGCCCACTTCCCACTTTACCAAAGAATTACTCATCAATGTTTCAAAATAACCATTTTCTTTTGAGTAAAGTGAAGGGCAAGGTGAATGCCAAATTCATTGGCAAAATCACTAAGGAGTCAAAGAAGAAGCTCCCCAAGCAACTTTGGGTCCCAAAAGCTCTTGTCACACATGTGCAAGGCCCAAAACTTGTTTGGGTTCCAAAAACTCAAAAGTGAATTCTCATGTGTGTAGGTGAACTACAAAGCCGGTGGAAAACATTGGGTACTTGATAGCGGTTGCTCTCAACACACGACCGACAATGATAGCATGTTCACCTCTCTTGAAGACCCCGGCGATCATGAACATGTCACCTATGGTGATAACTCAAGGGGGAAAGTCTTAGGTTTTGGTAGAATAGCTATTTCAAAAGATTTATCTATTTCTAATGTCTTGTTTGTAGAAGCACTTAGTTTTAATCTTATTTCTATTGCTCAATTATGTGATCTTGGACTAACGTGTACCTTTGACAAGAATGGTGCTGTAGTAACTCTTGAGGAAGACAAGTCATTGGTATTCACGGGGTTTAGGCATGGCAACATTTACTTGGTGGATTTCTCTTCAAAGAAAACAAGCTCCATGACATGCCTCTTCACCAAGTCGTCTCTTGGGTGGCTTTGGCATAGAAGAATTGCTCATATTGGCATGAGCAACCTCAAGAAAGCCCACAAGAGAGGGATGATCACCGGCTTGAAGGACGTCACATTTGACAAGAACAAATTATGTAAAGCATGTCAAGCCGGGAAGCAAGTTGCAACACATCATCCCATCTAGACGATGTTGTCTCCCTCCAAGCCGCTCGAGCTACTACACATGGATCTCTTTGGTCCAACTACATACAAGAGCATTGGTGGTAACCTCTTTTGCCTAGTAATCGTTGATGATTTTTCACGTTATACTTGGGTCATGTTTCTAGGCGATAAGGGTGAAACTCCGGAGGTCTTCAAGACATTTGCAAGAAGAGCTCAAAGGGAGTACAACTCCCCAATTGTGAAGATCCGGAGTGACAACGGCACCGAGTTCAAGAATATGAAGATTGAAGAATGGTGCGATGAAGAGGGCATCAAGCATGAATTTTCCGCCACCTACACGCCTCAACAAAATGGAGTGGTGGAAAGAAAGAACAAGACACTCATCACTCTAGCAAGAGAAATGTTGGATGATTATGGCACGTCTGAGAAGTTTTGGGCGGAAGCAATCAATACGGCTTGCCATGCATCCAACCGAGTGTATCCCCACCGACTCCTCAAGAAAACTCCATATGAGCTCATCACCGGGAAGAAACCAAATATATCCTACTTTCGAGTCTTTGGTTGGAAATGCTTCATTTATAAGAAGAAAAGGCTCGGTAAGTTTGAAAGTAGATGTGATGAAGGATTCTTTCTTGGTTATGCATCAAACTCCAAAGCATATAGAGTATTCAATCAAACCTCCGGGTTAGTTGAAGAAACATGTGATGTGGAGTTTGATGAATCTAATGGCTTCCAAGAGGAGGTTGTTGGCTATGACAATGTAGGTGATGAAGAGATTGATGAAGCTTTGAAGAAGATGTCCATTGGGGATATCAAGCCGGAAGAGGTGCATAAAGGCAATGATCAAGGGGGAGGACCTTCCTCGTCTACACCAAGCACCTCCATGGCACCCCAAGTGGACGAAGATCAAGAAAAGGATGATCCACAATCTCAAGAAAATGTGCCAACTCCAACACCCCAAGTCCAAGAACAAGAAGAGCAAAATGTTCCACCACAAGCACAAGTCACCCATGATCTACCCCAACAAACATCCACGCATGAACCGCTAGTGAAGCATGGTCGTATCTACAAGGATCATCCAATTGATCAAATCATTGGTAGTCCTTCCAAGGGAGTAAGAACTCGCTCTAAGCATGCTTCATTTTGCGAACATTACTCGTTTGTTTCTTGTATTGAACCCACTAGCATAGAGGAAGCACTTGAGGACTCGGATTGGGTGATGGTCATGCAAGAAGAATTGAACAACTTCACCCGCAATGAAGTTTGGGTCCGCGAAGCTCCTCCGAAAAACAAGAACATCATCGGCACCAAGTGGGTCTTCCGAAACAAGCAAGATGAACATGGGGTGGTGATACGCAATAAAGCAAGACTTGTGGCAAAAGGGTTTTCTCAAGTCGAAGGTTTGGATTTTGGTGAAACTTTTGCTCCGGTCGCAAGACTTGAAGCTATCCGCATCCTTCTTACTTACTCTTCACATCATAATATCAAGTTATATCAAATGGATGTGAAAAGTGCATTCTTAAATGGCATTATTAACGAACTTGTTTATGTTGAGCAACCTCCCGGGTTTGAAGATCCGAGGAATCCTAACCATATTTATAGGTTGCACAAGGCACTCTATGAGCTCAAACAAGCTCCAAGGGCTTGGTATGAGAGGCTTCGTGACTTCCTAATCATGCAAGGCTTCAAGATCGGGAGGGTGGACACCACATTGTTCACAAAAGACGTCAACAGGGGTCTTTTCATTTGTCAAATTTATGTTGACGATATTATCTTTGGCTCAACTAATGACTTACTAAGCCATGAGTTTGCTACCATGATGTCTAGGGAATTCGAGATGTCCATGATCGGCGAATCGACCTTCTTCCTTGGTTTTCAAGTCAAACAATTGAAGGAAGGGACGTTCATCCATCAAGAAAAATATACTAAAGATATCTTGAAGAAGTTCAAGATGGATGAATGCAAGCCGATCAAGACACCCATGGAAACCAATGGGCATCTCGACTTGGATGTGGACGGTAAACCGGTTGATCAATCCCTCTATCATTCTATGATAGGGTCTTTGCTTTACCTTACCGCATCTAGGCCCGATATAATGTTTAGTGTGTGCTTGTGTGCCCGCTTTCAAGCAAACCCAAAGGAATCACACCTCTCGGCTGTGAATAGGATCCTTCGGTATTTCAAGCACACCCCAAGCATAGGCTTGTGGTACCCCAAAGGCACTAGCTTAGATCTCTTGGGATACTCGGATTCGGATTTTGCCGGAAGCCGTGTGGATCGCAAGAGTACCTCCGGGGGTTGCCGCTTGCTTGGGCATTCTCTAGTTTCTTGGTCGAGTAAGAAGCAAAATTCCGTGGCTTTGTCCACCACGGAAGCGGAATATATAGCGGCCGGTGCATGTTGTGCCCAAATCCTTTATATGAAGCAAACCCTTTTGGACTTTGGTGTGAAACTAGATAGGATACCACTCCTTTGTGACAATGAAAGTACCGTAAAAATTGCCAAAAATCCGGTTCAACACTCTCGCACAAAAGCACATTGATATTCGCCATCACTTCTTGCGTGATCACGAAGCTAAAGGAGACATATCTCTTCAAGGTGTGAGATCCGAGGAGCAATTGGCGGATATTTTCACAAAACCTTTAGACGAGAGTACTTTTGTTAGGCTAAGGAATGAGCTTAATGTATTAGATGCGGCAAATGTCATGTAAGTTGCCTTGCCATATAGAAAAATGCATACATATAGGACACTTGTCTAACCATGGTAAGATAGTGATGAGCATGGGTTTAGCTAGAGGTGGTGGTCCACTTGTTTTCCTCTAGGCTTGAAGAAAGGCTCATCATGAAGAAGCTTCCCGTGGGTTCAAACTTGACAAGTAGAACTTAATTTCTTGTTATGCATTTCTTGTCATATAGATGTGCACTTCATGTTTACTCTTCTTTCGTATGTGGTTGTAGCTTGCACCATCATTGCATGCGTAAGGGTCACAAAGGAGATCACTTGATGAAAATGAGACTTGTTTCATATGCAAGATCTTAATTCATGAAAAGTGAAAAGAGCAAAGTGTTAGGTGCGTTATTGCCTAGTGAGTCATGTCATAATGAGTTTGAAGCTCTCTATCTTCAACATTCCTATGACAAGGCTCATACATTTTATTTGGCGCTTTCTCTCGCTTTGCGGCTTTTTCCTTGTGTTCGAAAAGAAACAATTTACTAAGCTCTATGCTATCCTAATTATTTTGAGGGGTAAAGCCGCCTATGCAAGTCCATTAACTTGAGTTTAGTTGAATTTTATAAGTTTATTGGACTTAGCATAGAAGAGTGAGCTGAGTGAAGGTTTTTTTGGGTTCACCGGTTAAACCGACGCTAAATGGATCTATACCCATCGGTTTAACTGGCGTTACTAAGTTTCTGGCTCAGCTCAGACAAACCAGGCGATCAACCGGCGTATACAAATTTCAGATCATCGGATCAACCGGTGAACACAACTCAGATCTGACCTATCAATCAACCAGTGATAGCAGCGTTCAACCGCGAGTTCAAAATGCTTATCGTCGGTTCAACCGGCGTTCAGATGGGTTTCTGCTGAAGTCTCGGGTGAACTGCACCGATGCAATCAACTGGCGTTCTATACCTAAGCATCGGTTTAACCGGAGTTAAGGAAAATTGCGGGCCCACCTGTCATATATCTCTTGCCCGCGCGCACTCTTTCTCGGTTTCGCCCGATTCAGTTGCCTTCTCGCCACCGCCGCCATCTCGCACCCGCACCCGCCTGCACGCCGCCGGCCCGAGCCGCCACCACCGCGTCTCGCACCTCAATGCGCCGCCACTCAACGCACGCCCACGCCGCTCACGCACACACGCCTGCGCCACCGCCGCTTGCGCTCCGCCCGCGCACGCCCACGCCGCTCACGCGCGCCCGCCTGCGCCACCGCCGTGCCACGCCTGCGCTGCTGCCGTGCCACGCTTGCGCCACCGCCACGCTCTGAGCCGCCGCTCTAGCACTACGCGCCGTCCACGCTGCAGCACCCCCACGCCGTAGCCACAGCACCTTCTCGCCAAGTGCTCACCAAGTGTTCGACAGATTGCCTGATCGAGATGGGTCGCGAGAAGAGGAAGGGAAAGGAAGTTGTGGTCGAGAAGCCCGTTTGCAAGTGGACCCGCGCAGAGAGAGAGGCCGAAAGAGCCGGGATGGTGGCCAAGGCCGCCGAGGTGCAGGCGTCAGGCCGTGCTCGTCCGTTCGCGATCAGGGAGCAGCCAGCCAGAGGCAGAGGCCGAGGTATGGGAAGAGTCCGAGGTGCTAGGGCCACCAGGGCCACGACAGAGGCAGCAGCAGAGTCAGATCACTCAGATCGCTCAGAGTTAGAAGCAGATTCAGATGCAGCACTGTTAGAGCAGTCCCAGGGAGAGAGAGCTCAGGGGTCACCGACTCTATGACGTTCTGGTCGCACTCGGCAGACGTCCCCAGCTGGAGAGTCTCCGCCCGCGATCGAGCGTCGCACTGGACCGAGGATGCGAGGAGGTCACCAGCCACAGGAGCCTCGCAGGTCCGCAGCAGCAGCAGCAGCAGCCCGTAGAGCCGAGGCCCTAGAGGCCAAGCGCGCAGTGTTTCGTATGGACACTGTTGTGCGTCTGGAGCCAGGTGTGCTGCACCAGAACTTGACCAAGGCCAATGCTGCGAAGGTCAAGAGGCTCAGGTTGAGTGTTGGAGAGGAGGACTAGTTCCCCGTGACCCGTGACAGCAGGGTCGACCGTAGATTATGGACACTTCTTCAGGCCAGCTTCTACGAGACCTACCAGAGGCGAGGGCACAGGATCTTTCCGCACAGGGTGCTTGACTGGGTTTCTCTGAGGACAGCTGCAGGGGGACCAGATGTTAGAGAGCATTTTGCACACTTCAGAGGTCTGCCCAGGCTACTTCAGATGGAGCAGAACAGATATATCGAGGACTAGGTCAGAGTGTTTTATGCCACAGCCTGGATCGCTCCCGAGCGCAGAGCCGTACACTTCGTGTTTGGAGGCCAGGTCTTTGGCTTGTCCAGGGCGACGATTGCAGGGATTCTCGGAGTCGATTTGGTTGATGTCTCCCTGCATGAGATGGTATACGGAGACGCAGATCCACCGCGAAGAGCGATGATCGGCGGGATTGCACCTTCTCACGAGGCGATCTCTCAGTGCTTCCTTCAGCCGTTTCCAGCCTCGTACGCCAGAGTCCCTAGCTTGCTGATCCCAGAGGCGTACGTTGTTCACATGGCACTCCGGAGGACTCTGTTACCGAGAAGTGGCTACCCAGAGGGGTTCACTGGCTTACAGCAGCTGCTACTACTTAACATCCTCACTCACGAGCCGTTTGATATAGTTGACTTTATCATAGCTGAGATAGAGGATGTGATCACTGACGGGATGAGTGTTGTACGTCAGTTTCCTTATGCTCACTGGATCAGCTACATCTGTTCTATGATTGTGCCAGCTGAGTCACCCGTTAGTGCAGTTTACCGTCAGGATGAGGCCCCCAGGTTTCCAGTCTACCGTCCCACAGCACCACAGGACAGGAGGAGGGGCAGACAGGCAGACAAAGCTGCTATGGCACGACTGTCACCTGAGGTGCAGGCCCGAGTGGCACAGGAGGATGAGGCACTGCTAGCTGCCAAGGCATAGCTTCCCGGAGGAGATGATGAGATACACTGGTCTGAGCTTGAGTCAGACTCCTCCGAGGATGACGAGTACTTTCCTGCAGCCCCAGCGACTCACGACCACGAGGCAGGAGGTTCCAGAGAGCCAGCTCCAGAGTCACCAGCAGCAGCTACAGTCACAGAGTCCCAGGTGACTCAGCCGTCCGAGCTCAGCTCTCTTCTTCAGCAGCTGGTCACTCAGCAGAGAGAGGATCAGATAGCACAGGAGGATGCCAGGAGAGCTCATGAGGCTCAGCTTGTAGCGATTCAGAGGGAGGCCGCCCGAGAGCGTGCTGCAGCCGAGGAGCATTTTGTCGGGCTCATTGACAGAGTTTCACAGAGGACAGACGCTCAGTTCCAGCAGATGCAGCAGGGCATGATGGCGATGTTCGGGATGATTACATAGCTTTACACTCACACCGGACTCGCCCCGCAGCAGCCAGGACAGCCAGGACTTCAGGGCGTTGGAGCTCCTTAGCTTGCAGTCACTCCAGCTCCAGCCCCTACTACAGCTCCAGCTACCTCGGTGACACCGGAGACCACATTCTCGATGTCCGCACTCCTTGGGTCTGCCGGTCGTCCGCTCTTCTCACCACTGCCAGTGACTACACTCTTCCAGGACTCTGTGTCGGCAGTTCAGTCAGTCGCCCTCCCCGTTGTACCACAGACACTACCTTCAGGGGGGGAGGAGAGGAGTCTATAGTTCCGCAGTCGACACAGCCGGCAGCTTCAGCACTCACTACTTCAGATGTTGACACCTCTTCTGCTGAGCCGGTTACCACGTCTACGGACCCTCTCCCAGGCAGTGCTAGCACGAGAGCCTCCACGACGGCTACACCCCCAGTCAGTTCAGACCAGCAGCTCCCGTCCGTCACCGAGGGTTCACCGTCCGATGACGACGACGATCCGGACCGCTTCCTCGCCGTGCCACGTCAGCCGGATCAGTAGCTCGCCTTTTTGGTGCTTTGATGCCAGAGGTGGAGAGAGTTAGCGGGAGTTGAGTCAGGGGGAGGGTAGAGATAGAGAGAGCTCGTAGTTGCAGAACCTTGATGTTTTATTATCATTTGATGTTAGTTCATGGATATGTACATTTGACGCTTGAGTATGCTGTGTTTTGAGACATATCTATGGATTTCGTTTGAGCCGTTAAGCTTCTTGGTTCTCTTTCGAGTTTGCTTGAGTTTATCCTGTGTTATCTTTCTCGCTCTCTCGTTATTATTTATGTTTATGTTTGTGTTGTCATCAATCACCAAAAAGTGGGAGATTGTAAGCATCTAGGCCCTCTAGGTATGTTTCGGTGATTAATGACAACCCTTATTGTGACTAATGAGTTTGTGCAGCTTAATGAAATATTATCGCTCATTTGGTCATTTGTTAAAGAGGCCCCTCAATTTCATTATTCAAAAAGGCGATCTCGGTATTCAACTCAAATATATATCAAGACTAAGGATCTTTCTAGTCCTAAGTGTCGTAAGGTTGAGAAGGACACTTAGGTTAGTATAGGTTTTATAGTTTTGTAGTGATCGCACTATTAAGAGGGGTTAAGGCCAAGTAACTTGAGCATGGACATGGTCAATCAAAAATGGATGCACACTATGGTCACTCAGGTTATTAGAAGTTCAAATAAGTGGTTCTCAACTTATATCTGAAGAATATTTGGATTTCATTCAAGACTCAAATCAGAAAAGGCAAAAATCAGAAAAAGTCTCTACACCAGTTTAACCAACGACTTAACTTTTCTATACGTCTGTTAAACGTAGTTAACAGAGTCCGGACAGGTTCTATACACCGGTTAAACCGATGATGTTTGAATTAACGTCCGTGCATTAGTCCAGAGTTGGTTTTTCCAGGGTGTTTCAAGTTGTATACACCGGTTAAACCGACGATGTTTGAAATCAAACGTCGGTGCAATTGACCAGTGAGATTGTTTTTTCAGGGATTTCAGAAGTTATCCTCACCGGTTAAACCGACGATGGATTTGAGTTAACGTTGGTGCAGTTGTCTAGAGAGTTGGTTTTTCAGTTGATCAGTGGACAACTACACTCACCGGTTAAACCGATGATACGTCGGTCAATCTGCCCGAGTTGTAACGGCTAGTTTTCCAAATGGGCAGTTTACATTCATCGGTTAAACCAACGCTGGCTATTGGAGGTTCGTCGGATTAACCGGCGCTAAGAAGTTTTCTGGCAGCTTTTTCTCCAACGGCTCTATTCGTGTGAGCTGCCTATATATACCCCTCCAATGGGTCATTTTGAGTTCTCTTGACACCAGGAAACATTCATACACTATACTATTGTTGAGAGCCACCTTGAGCTTCATCTTTCACACATTTGTTCATTCAATCATTCAAGAAGCAAGACTAAGGACTTGAGTAGAGAGAAGCTTGTGTGCATCCGTTCTTGGTGATCGGTTCTTGCTCAAGTGAAGGCCCTAGCTTGTCACTCTTGGTGATTGGCAGCACCTAGGCGATCTTGGTGATTGATGGTGTTTCTTTCGGAGCTTGCCAAGGATTGTGGGAGCCCGAAGAAGTTTGTACGTGGCTTGAGCTCCACCACGCCGGGATAGTGAACGGAGACTCTTAGTGAGCGCCCAAGTCTCGGTGACATGGGAGGTGACAAGACTCTTAGTGAGTGTCACAACGTGGATTAGGGGTGTGTGCCAACACATTGACACCACGGGAAAAAATCCAGTTGTCTCTTGCCCACTCTTTCATTTCAAGCACTTACTTTCATGCAATTATTCATGTGCTTGACCTTAGAGATCATAACTTAGCTCTACCTTGCTTAGTTACTTATCTTGTTGTATCTTTGTTAGCTTGTGTAGTTTGCTTAGTTAGCCGGTTGGTGAATTGAGCCTTACTAGCATTGCATAGGTTAAGGTTGCTTTATTTGTTTTAGAAATTTGAAAAAGGCCCAATTCAACCCCCTCTTGGTCCATTGATCCTTACACGTGCGAGATGAGGAATGTCTTCCACACTCGCCTCCATGGATCTCCGCGAGCAACTCGCGGCCCTCTCCCTGGGAAATGCACCGCATGAGGATACCATTGGCGCCACGGCGGTAGAGATCCCCTTCTACCACCGCATAGCGTTTAGCCAATCATACTATGCGCTCAGCAGACGCATCATCATCAGGGAGGATATTGTCTTTCAGGTAGTCCCGAATCTCGGAGATCCATGCACCGGGAGCTCCCTGAGCAGGTGGGAGTGGCCATATGAGGTCTCCAGGATCCTCAGCAGAGCACACAACCCAGGGCGGGCACCACAGGTGGAATGCTGCCGGGACCGCTAGCTTCGAGGTGCTAGCTTGATCCCCTTCACCCAGTTCGGCAGGCTGGGCGGTAGGTCTCAGCAACCGTCTTTCAAAGACGCCCTCGGGCACAGATGCCCAGGTAGATGCTCTCGCGGAGAGATCATCTGCTGCTGAGTTGAATTCGCGGGGAACATGTTGCAGTTCCAAGGCATCGAAGTCCTTCTCGAGCTTCCTCACGTGGATGAGGTATGCCGCGAGCTGGAGATTGTTGCAGCTGCAATCCCCTCGGACCTGCTTGATGATTAGCTGAGAATCTCCCTTCACCAGAAGCTGCCGGACCCCCAGAGTCAGGGCTTGTGTTAGGCCAAAGATCAAAGCTTCGTACTCTGCCATGTTGTTGGTTGCCTTGAACTCAAGGTGCACCATGTACTTCAGCTGATCTCCGTTTGGGTCGATGAGGACCACACCAGCTCCATCCCACTGCTTGCGAACGGACCCATCGAAAAAGAGTGTCCAGTGGGGCTCGGTGAAGACTGGTGTCCTGACTTCCGGCTCCGGGGGTCCGGCGTTGAGGTCCGGACCCCCAGAATTGCTTGGGGAAGGAGTCCATTCTGCTATGAAATCAGCCAGGATTTGGCTCTTGACTGCATGGCGGGGCTGGAAGTCCAACTGGAACTCAACCAACTCTGCTGCCCACTTGGCGATGTTGCCCGTGGCATTAGAGTTGTGCAGGATCGCTCTTAGCGGGTAAGAGGTCACTACGACAACTCGGTGTGCCTGAAAGTAGTGGCGCAGTTTCCTGGACGCAATAAGTATGGCATAGATAAGCTTATGTGTCTCAAGATACCTGGCCTTTGCCTCGTGGAGGACTTCGCTGACGTATTAGACTGGCTTCTGGATGGTCCGGACCCTGGCGATCGGGTCCGGTTCGCCCTTATCCACCACGTCAGGTCTTTGGGCCCCCAGCGGTTCTGGGTTCCCACTGGGATGAGGCTCCTCCGGACCCCCTTGTCCGGGGTCCGGACCTTCAGACAGAGGAGTGGCTGCCGGACCCCCATGTCCGGGGTCCGGCTCACCATCCTTGGCCGGGGAGACCTTGGTGTCCCCCTGGCGAGCTTGCTCCGTCCTCTCGGCGACCAACACCATGCTGACTGCCTCTGTGGACGCAGCAAGATACAAAAACAACGTCTCACCTGGCTCTGGAGCCACCAATACTAGCAGTGAGGTGAGGTGCTGCTTCAGCTCCTGGAAGGCTTGTTCAGCCTCTTCAGTCCAAGAGAATGGATCGGACCTCATCAATAGCTTGAAGAAGGGGAGGGCCCTCTCAGCCAACCTCGATATGAAGCGGCTAAGAGCGGCCAGAGATCCAGTAAGCGTCTGGACGTCCTTGATGCGGCCAGGAGGCCTCATCGCCTCGATCGCCTTGATCTTCGCTAGGTTTGCCTCGATGCCTCGATGTGAGACCAGGAAACCCAGCAGCTTCCCTGCCGAGATGCCGAAAATGCACTTCTCGGGATTCAGCTTCGTGCGCGTGGTGCGTAGCCGGTCGAAGACGAGGGACAGGTCCTCAACTAGTGTTGACCCTACCTTAGTCTTGACCACAATGTCATCAACATACACCTCAACAATATCTCTAATTAGATTACAGAAAGTTTTGTTCATAGCTCGTACAAACGTGGGTAAGGCATTCCGCAGACCATATGACATGACAATATAGCAATAAAGTCCATCCACTATTACAAAAGTAGTATGTTTCCTATCCTCTTTAGACATCTGAATCTGGTGGAAACCAGAGTATGCATCTAGGAAAGACAAAAGGTCACACCTGGAGGTGGAGTCCACGATCTGATCGATACGTGGAAGAGGATAGGGGTCTCTAGGACATGCCTTGTTGAGGCTGGTGTAGTCGATACACATCCGAAGCATCCCGTTGGCTTTTGGGACGACGACCGGGTTGGCCAACCACTCGGGGTGGTAGACCTCCTCGATGAAGCCAGCATGTAGCAGCTTGCGGACTTCTTCACGGATGAAGTTCTGCCGCTCCACGGACTGCTTCCGAGGCTTCTGGCGCACCGGCGTGGCATCGGGGTAGATCCTCAGATGGTGCTCGATCACTTCCCTGGGGATCCTGGGCATCTGTGACGGTTCCCAGGCGAACACGTCCACATTTGCCCGGAGAAAAGTGATGAGCGCGTCTTCCTATTTCTCCTCCAGGTTTCCCGCGATGCGGGTGGTCCTGGAGGAGTCCGCTCCGATCTACACCGTCTTCACGGGAACGTCATCCGGATCAGACGGCCGAACCTTAGGTGCCTTTGCGGGCGCCCTGGCTAGCGAGGTGGATGGGTCCTCCTCGGAACGTGCAGCCTCTACCGCCAGAGCATGCAGTTTCTCAACTGCAGCGATGGCAGCGGTGCGGTCACCCCGCACGGTGAGGACACCGGCAGGGGAAGGCATCTTCAGGACCAAATACCCGTAATGGGCAATGGCCATGAAGCGGTAGAGTGCCGGCCTGCCAATGATGGCATTGAACGAGAGGTTCACCTCCGCAACATCGAACTGGACGCTCTCTGTGCGGAAGTTCTCCTCGGTCCCGAACATGACCGGCAGAGTGATGCTCCCCAGAGGGAACACCGGATGTGGGCCTACTCCGGAGATTGGGCGAGAGGGAGTCAGCTTGGACTCCGGGATTTGCAGCTACTTGAACACTGCATAGCTGATGACGTTGAGGCCAGCTCCTCCGTCAATCAGCACGTGATAGAGCCTGATGTTGGCTATGACAGGGGCGGTGACTAGAGGTAGTACACCAGCCCTAGCCATGTTCTCCGGGCAGTCGGATGGCCCGAAAGATATGGTGGTGTTCATCCACCTGTGGTGCAGCGCCGCCTTCGGGACCCCCGGCCTCACCGAAAGGACCTCTCGGCGAAGGGTCTTCAGGTCCTGCCGGTTGACAAGCTCCCAGCTTCCACCGTACATTACGTACAGCTTCTTGCAGCGCTCCTCGTTGTCAGAGCCGGAGTTGTCGTGGCTGTAAACGCCCTTCAGCTCCCGATCGGGGGATTGGTACCCCAGCTCCTTCTCCCCGGCAGCGGTCTCACTGTCGGAGACTTTCTCCTTGCCAGACCGCTGGCGAGGAGGGGGTGAGCCATCCTTGGAGGACTGCTCACGCCGCTCAAGAGTTTCTGGATCTCGCGGCAGTCAGCGGCGCTGTGGCGAGCGGTGGGATGCAGTGGACATGAACCTCTGCTGCCACCTTGCGGGCACGGGCGTTTTCCAAGCGCATTCTGGCCCCCAGCCGCCGCTGCTGCAGCTGGTGCAGCCGCTGCAGTGACTAGGCCGCCGGGATGTGGCTCCTCGCGACTCCGGTTCTTGTTCTTCTTTTTCTTGCCACCGCCCTGGGCGGTAGCCCCGGAGCCACGAGCCTTGGCGTCTCCGTCTTGGGGAGCTGAGTGCCATGCGCGGCCAGGGAGAAAAGCGTGGTAACGCTTTCCACCTCGTGCGTCGCCAACTTCTCGAGCATCTTCTCATCACGTACCCCCTGACGGAAAGCAGTAATGATAGATGCGTTAGAGATACGAGGAATGGTACCCCGTACCTTGGTGAAGCACGAGATGAATGCCCGGAGCATCTCTCCGGGTTTCTGCCTCACGGCGTGGAGGTGAGCCTCCACACCATGCTGCTGGTACGCACTGGCGAAGTTCGCTGTGAACCTCACACAGAGCTCCTCCCAGGACTGAATCGTCCCAGGAGTGAGATTCATGAGCCAAGTCCGGGCTGGCACAGTCAAGGCTACATGAAAGTATCTTGCCATGATGGCGTCGTTACCACCAGCTGCTATGATGGCGGTAACGTACACCTGCAGGAATTCCGACGGGTTAGTGGTACCGTCATACTTCTCCGGCAGGTGCGGGCAGAACTTGGACGGCCATGCCACTGTGCGGAGGTGATCCGCCAGCACAGCGGAGCCCACCCCAGCCACCGGGGTGCCCGCTTGTATCCGGGCATTTTCCGGAGGCTTAGGTGCCGCTACATCGAAGTCAGCATTGAGGTTGCGGCCCTCAATGTTGAGGCGGCGCTCTCGCGCCCTCTCCACGGAGATGCGGGCGTCCTCACCCGCACGCCTGCGGTTGAGCTCCGCCCGCAGGTCTTCTGTTCGTGTGCCCCTTATGGTGGGGGAGCGCACGGACGCCGGCGCACCGCCCTGGCGCCGGTGGTAAGGTACCACCGCATTGCCAGGCGGAGGTCGTTGCCCAGTCCTTGTAGAACTGGGGGAGGCCTGAGCCAGATGGAGGAGACGGTCAACGTCATCCCGCCACTGCCTCAGGGCGTCTGGCGAGGCTGCAGCAGCCGGAGGGTTGCGAAGCAACTCCCTAGCTGCCGCCAGGGCTCCGCCGCTCGCAGCTTCTGAGGGAGTCCTTGGGCGCCCTGACTCTTGCCGACGAGTAGCGCGCGCCGCTGCCGACGGTGGCTGCTCCACGGGCACGGTTGCCCCTGGAGTAGGAAGGCGAGAGGCGTGTGGCACGGATGACGCCACACCCTCCGTCATCTCCACATCGTCGTCGTGGTGGGAGTGCTCAGCCACCTGAACCATGGAGACGAGCAAGAGACGAACTGAAACCAGCTAAACACCCCTACCTGGCTCGCCAAATGTCGTGGTGTGCAAACCCACAGCCGGGTGGCGTAGTGCACCCGCCTAAACCCAGAGGGTGAGTACTCGGGGGTTAGCTAGGACTAGTTCTATCTCGCTGGAAGAACACGATGAACACAGCAGGTTTAGAGTGGTTCGGGCCGCCGGAGCGTAATACCCTACGTCCACTGTGTGTTGTATTGCTTGTGTTTACTTAGCCTCAAGAGAGTCTGAGAGATCTAGTGCTGAGTCCAGCGTGAGTCTGAGAATCTGTAGCGAGAGCCTCCCTTTTATATCTCAAGGGAGGCACATACATAGCCGTTGGGTCCCCAACAGGTGGGCCCAATCGATGTAGTATAAAATAACGTAATGTTCATACATTATGGCGTTGCAGCCGAAGGAGATCTCATTCCTAGATTTCCTTGCTCTGCCCGCGGGAATCCTCCGTCCAGCATATCCATGCCCTGTCTTGTCAAAACAGCGCCAGGGTATAGCTTGCGGCGTTGCCTGTAGCGTAGCTGAACGGGCCGTGTAGCTTGCGGCGTAGGCGGTATGATGGAAAAGTGTCATGCCGTCGTTTCCATTTAATACAACAGACGGGCTCTGCGCGGATGCGGCGCAGGCGGCTACACTGTGTACCTCAGTAATATGCGGTCTACAGCGAGGCCTGACAAAGACTGCCCCGCGTGCCGCGTCGGCAGAGCACGCCTCAACCACCCGCATTGAATGCGGTGGGTGGGCGAGTCTTCCAGCGGAAGACTCGCGCCCGCGCCCGCGCCTGCGGGACACGTGGCGCCCCCGGACCCCCCCGGCGGTATGCTGGTTCTACGCGTGTGGGAGGTCCCGGACCCCTAGGGGGGTCCGAGCCCTCGGCTGTTGGCTCGGAGCTTTCCCTTCTCAGGGACACGTGGGGTCCCCGGACCCGTCCCAGAGCGGGGAGCGGGTCCGGGGCCACTGGCCCGGTGAGGAAAGAGCCTGACCCGTGGGGCCTGGCTGCTCCGCCCCTTATGGCGTAGTTACAGATGACTATGCGAGTCCTGCCTTGCTGCAGTAGGAGTGGGTATCCCTACTACAGGGTACCGACATTATGAGTACCCGGATATCTATCTCTAACATCCAACTCTCCCTCAGCTGCAGATCACTCCTCTCTGCCACACACCTTAATAAGGTGCTTATAGAGTAACCAAAGAAAATGCAATATAGTCAAGTATACATAATAGAAAGAATAATCTAGATGCTAGGTATTTTTAGGCGCTGGTCAATTTTGTTATGGGATCAAGAGCCCAGTTGGTACTTTGAAATTAAAGGCATGTTGTTTGGTGATTACAAATATCTCAGTAGCATCCCAAGTTCTAAATTTGACTCCTAATGGGAGCGAATATTCTAAAATTTAACGGCGTTATGATTTCAGTAGTAGGCAACCTTTTCGTCGATAGCGAGGCGACTATAAAAATGAGTGTGCATGTGTTATTAGTGTATGAGTTATACTTTATAATCTTAAAAAATAGCACTTGCTACTGCATCGCCGGTATATATACTGCAGATCTGGCCCTTTTTTACGGGATTACAGGCTGTATGTATTCTAGCATTAAAATACACACATCACTTGTCTTCGAAAAAAAAGGTGTGCGCATCACCTTGATTGGGTCAGTTCAATTCATAGCATGGATCTCTAGATCTTTCGAGATCAGTATAATGTAAGTTGCAACTCGACATAGAGAGTGCAAGCTTTCGAGAAATATAACGAACGCACTGATACGCATGCATGTTCTGATGTTCAGTTCAAGAGATTTCGGTGAACACAAACTCAGAAGAAATTAAACAGGGAATAATGGCGAATCTCTTGCAACGAAGCTGCAGAGAAAAGAGTAGATCAAATCCGCAGATGGTTGGGGAAATCTACATGATTATGTAGTACCATCGATCATGAAGTTAGCAAATTAGCAATTAATATACATTTATATACAAAAACTATAGCAAGAGTCTAGGCTCTAGCTATGCTAGTCAACACAAAGGAACGGAAAAAAAAAGAGATGGAGAAAATTCAAAGAAGTAGTCTGATGCAATGCCGGGAATGAATTCTTTCTTCATCGTCTTCCAATAATCCAAGGCCGATGGCTGATGTGATGTCATTCAGAGAGAGATCGAGAGGAGGATGGATGAAGCAGCAATGCTGGCACTAGCAGTGGCGAGCTAGTCGTGCCAGCAGAGGAGCATGACGACGCATCTGCGGATGATGTAGAGCCTGGCCTTGTGCTCCCTCACCACCTTGCTGAGCCCTCCTCCTCCTGATCCCCTCTGCTTCTTCATCATCTAGATCTCTCTCAATCTCTCTCTGGCTCTCAACCAAGCTAGAGAGAGAAGGTGATGAAAAGTGGTGGAATGAGAAACAATAATCCCGGCGCTAGGTAGAGTAAGAGGGGCACGCTTGGCTTCCTATGGAAAAGAGGCTGGGTCTCCCCTTATATAGAGGTAGCTTACTACCATCAGGCAGTGCTTGTGATGAGAGGTCGCTCGTTCCAGCCGGGGCGTCAGTCCTGTGTGCACACGAGACGAGAGGAGACTCGAGAGAAGAGAGGGGGAGAGGGAACGTGTGGTCCCCCCACTCTCCCCACGCAGGCGTCGGAACGTGGGCGCGGGCCCACCACCCACACGTGCACCTGCGGGCCCCCACAGCGACCGCGCTAGTACTAGTACTGGTACTAGCTTTGAGGTTTGGACGGATTGGATTCCCTCTGCCTCGGACCCGACCTCCTCTCTTGTCACTTCGTCGGCTCGCGCCAACCGCCTCCGGGCGGGGCCTCTGCACGGTGGCGCACGCGGCTTGGCGTTCGGTTGGGTCGGGTGGCACCCAGGGCGTGGATTGATTGCCTGCGCTGCCGCTGCGACTGCGAGCGCCGCGCAATGATGGATCGTCCGGCACTCCGGCGCGGTTGGTGCCCTCCTCACCTCCCCTCACTCACCAGCCGCTCGTGCACCCAGCCAGCCACAGCCAGTCACATGTATCCGCACTCGCGCGCGCACGAGTGCAGCGGGCGTATCTCTTGTCTGATTCGGATGTCACTGGTGACTCACTGTGCGCGCGCGGCTAGTAGCCGGCCGGCTGGTCTTTATTTGATTGGCAATAATCATATCGGGCACGGAAAGATAGACACGGGTCGACGATGCATGGACCAACCAGCAGGCCAGAGTCGATGTTGGGTGTGACTTGTGAAGCTAGATACAACGGCTAGGTGCCAGTGCAAGAAAAGGCACGCAGGCAGGCATGCGTCGACGCCATTATTCAGTGGTGGTGGCATACTGGCATGGTAGGAGTCGGGAGATTCTCCCGGCCTGTTCCGGTCTACTAGGTGCGCCGGAACTAGTAGTGTCTGGTTACAACATCACCTCATCAGCTGAATTATTAGCTGAGGCAGGCAGCGACGGCTCATCCATAGTCACGTACTCATCCGATCCACCACTTCTTCAGCACAGCAGCCAGGTTCCCAAAGCAACAATGAAATTTGAAGGTTATGCAGGATTATTTACACGTACCTGATCCATGCATATTATCTCAACCATCATCAAAAACTCCGAGAAGCTTGTAAAAAGTAAAAACACTCTTGTAGTACTTGCAGCGGCGCTCTCACTGGAATAAAGTAAGCAAACAACAAGCGGGTAGTACGTACGTGCGCAACAGCGGCGTGAGGTGACGAGGCGTGCGGCAAGCAAAACATGAGATCTTGATGGGACGGCGACCACGTACGATCCATGAGCCTGACTCGTCGACGAGATGCGTGCTGCGCGCACCGCACACACAGTGGCCTACGAGGCTACGAGCCGAGGAGCAGCAGGCACGCATGCCAATGCCCGGCGCTGCCCAAGGCCATGCAATTATTGCTTTGTTCGGTCGTGGTACGCGGAAGGGGACGGGCTACAGTGCGCACTAACGCATCAGCCAGTACGTACGCGTGCACGCACACGTGCGGCCGGTGCTCAGTACGTTGGCAGGCACCTAGCAGCGGCTGCACATGCTAAGGCTATCCACACTCATTCTCATTTATTTTCCTCTCCTAAAGAAATATTTTTATCCTAGTCATTGATATTCTCTTCTCTATACCCAATTTTACTGCACTCATTCATCCTCTAAATCTCTTCTCTATACCAATGACCCTATATTTTATTCAATCATCTCCAACAACCAATTTTTTCTCCCCCCCTTCCTTTTCCTTTTTCTCTTCTTTCCTTTTTTTCCCTCCTCTCCTCATTTTCTCCGCGCGGCTCTCTCCTCCTGCTCCTCCCCTGCTCTCTCCCTCGTCCAGCCCCGCCCATCCCCGGCGGCACGCATGGCGCGCGGAGGGCCATGGCGCGGGCAACAGCCGCCGGCGCTCCTTCCCCTCCCTCGCCGGAGCTCCCTCACCCATCGCCGGGGACGGTCCTCCACTTTCCCCACCTCGAGCGCATCTCCCTCCCCGGCGCCTCTCTCTGCTCCTCCTCCCTGGTGCCTCCCTCGCCGCACCGGGCGGGCACGGCGCAGGGGACCCTCCCCCGGCGGCGGACCTTGCGCGCGCCGGCCTCGAGCTCGCCAAGCAGAGGCGCGGGCGTGGCGAGCGGACGGATCCGCCCCGGCGCGGGCTGGCAACGGATGCTCCGCCGGCTCCCCCCTTCCTTCCTGCTCCGCGCGCGGCGACGGCGGCGGTGAGCAGGCGGCCCCTGCCCGCGCACGGGCCGGCGCCCCTCTCCTCCCTCGATTCGGAGCAGCGGGGTGGCCGAGCGGCTGCGGCGGCGGCGAGCAGGCGAGATTTGGGCGGCGGCCTCGAGGGCGGACAGCGGCGCGAGGGCGCGCGCGTAGGCGGGCTCGCGGGGCTGCGTGCGCGCGGAGCCGGCGGCGGTGCGGCGCACGGCCGTGGCGGGGCGTGGCGGGCACCGCCCGAGGACGCGGCGGCGAGGCTCCCCATCCCCTCCCATCCCCTCCGCCCCATCCCCTGGAGCTCGGCCGAGGACGAGGCGGTGCCGCCGAGGACGAGGCGGTGCCGCCGAGGACGCGGCGGCGTCCTGCTCTTGGGCCATGGCGGCGGCCGCGGCCTCCCCCTCCCCTTTCCTCTCCCTGCCGGGCCTCGTCACTGCCCCCTCCCCTGCCTGGCCTCTCGACGAGCCGCAGGCCCACGCACTTCCCCCTCCCCTGGCGGGGATGGCGGCGGCGACCGGAGCCACGCGTGGCCATGGCGGGTCCGGCCTCGCCTCCCGCCGGTGCGATCAGGCTAACTGCATCCATACATGACCGACGACGCCACTGAAGGACTTACCACATGCCCATCTCGTCTTGGACAAAATCAAAACTACACTCCTATTTAATTTCCTTTGTTTTCATTTTTATCGTCGATGCTGTTTATATTAGGGCTAATTTTAATAAGATATTATGGTTCATTTGGCAGCAGAAAGATGATTCTGAAACAATAATGCTTTATGTACATGTGTGTTCCGTCAGAGGACGTACATAACTAGAGCAAGATTTTAGCGCCAGCCCAACACAGCACCCACACCCACATGTGACTGACCCGGACTTTTCCCGTCAATGGTGACAATACTAAGCAATATGGGAAGCGGGCCCAAAAATCGGAGCTAATCATTTCATATAGTATATTGCATATAGTACTATCCATCCCATGTCCTAATTAATATAACAAGTCATCATCGTCTAACCTAGATTCCAGAGGCAGGTGGTGGAGTAGAGTCACGTACTACATGGGCAACGGATGGTATTACAATAAGGATATATATACACAGTGACAAGTGGGGATGCAAATGGGTACCCATTGGTGTTTTGGGGTTTCTCGTTTTAGTTTATTTTTTCTCCCAAATTAATTATGTATTATGCCATTCTAATTCATTTTATCAAGTTTTGAGTCGATCCAATGACCCAAAAATGTGGGACTTGCATCCCTAGTGGCAAGTGAAGTGTTATTATTTCCGCTAATCAAAACTTATGAAGAATCTTTTATTAGCGAAATGAGTTGTCCGATCCATGTATAGTTGTTGATGCACATTGTTAAGCAAAATTATTATCTCCTATATTGCCCATGTAACATTTTTTGATCGTATGACAACTGTGTTGTTGATCAAACCTATCGAGATCATCCATACGAAAAAAGAAAACAATATTGGAGTGTGAACCAAAGAAAACAATTAACAATAGCTAGGTAGGCGCTGATCTGAGCTGCCGACAGTTGTTGATCGTCAGAGATGGCAGCAAGACCGTAGACCTGGCCAAATTTCTTATGTATGCATACACGTTCAGCATGGGATAATTAATAATATTTACGCCACGCTTGTATATATACATATTGCCCATCTATCCGGTGACCCATTTTTTATACACATACATCTTGTTCGCAAGAGAATCTAGTGTACATAACGTAGTACCCGTAGCCCGTGGATAATACGATTGTGAACGACGAGGCATGTTGGAGACCTGACAGCGTTGGGGTTTCGTGGTACGTTCCGCTCCTTGAATCGCATGCATGCTGTACTGGCCACAACCAAGCATGGCCACTTGCTCACTCCATCGACCTCAGCTCCAAGAAAAGCGCGCTGCTCGTACGAGGCAATATAGACGTTTGTGTCATGTAGTGTCCAGTGCTCACTTTCATCAAAGCTATCTTTTGCTATGCAAAGCAAAGTTATCTCGTTTACAAATTCTCACAAAGTTTTCATGCGTGTGCGTGCGAATTTTGAAAAATTAAATGTCATACTGTCAAGGTACAAAATAGAGTGCCAGCATTAGCTACATCCTTCTCATATCGTCCATGTCGGAGCAAAGCTACTTTAGACTTTTGAGATCGGGGGAAGCGATGGCGAATCTATGGTCATGCTCTTTTGTCTTCCTTCGAATGCATGTTATGAAACTAAAGTCGACGTACACACAACTAGGATTTTTCAACCGCCATATCAGTGCCACGCAACAAGACAATTGTGTTTGTTTTTGTATTGATGAAACATATATATCGTAGCAACATGTAAATTGTTGTAATGGATCCTTAGATTAAATTTCAGGGCGAATATATTTCCAGGGTAAACTTGCATGATCTTCCCAAGTATGAACAAAATGTTTTCCAATTAATAAAAATATTCCATCTTGATGATACAAAAAGAGTTCAGCTTTGTTATAATATAACCGGACTCTATTCCTAATCCTAGAAGGAGATCTTTATTATAATCCAGCGATACTTGTGTTCTTGTATCTTCTACTGTGTTCTTGTGATTGTTGAGAAAGAGAGAGTCGATACGATATTGACGACGTGTTTCACTACTACAGAACAGGCCTTTGATCCCCACATTTGTCCCGGCCGCCGTTAGACCCGGGACCAATGGAGGCTTTTGTCCTGGGTCCAACGGCTAGCCGAGCACGTGGGGTGTGCAAAGGGCCTTTTGTCCCGGTTAGAGCTACCAACCGGGACCAAAGATGGGTCTTTGGTCCCGGTTGGTGGCTCCAAACGGGATAAAAGGCCCAACGGGTCCTTTGATCCCGCCAACCCGGACTAAAGGGTACCCCTTTTGTCCCGGTTGGTGGTACCATCCGGGATCAAAGGACCCGTTGGTAGTATCAACCTGGACCAAAGGGCTGTCTACGGGTTAGTACAAAAGAAAGGCATGTCATATAAAGTCAGATGTGATGTGTATGTGAGATGGTAAGCAATCTGTGTGTGAGGCAAGAGGTCCTGGGTTCAATTCCTGCATGGCACAAAAAAAATTTCGCATGACCGGGACCCTTTGGTCCCGGTTGTAGCAACCGGGACTACGAAGCCGGGACTAAAGGTCCCGACTTCGTAGTCCCGGTTGCCACAACCAGAACAAAAGGGGGTTGGCAACCGGGACAAAAAGCCATTTCTTACAACAAGCTTTACACAAAAAGCTTATTTAAAAAAAACTCGATGGGGGGGGGGGTGTTGAAACGGTCCCCACCCGTGTTTCATTAAGAGGAAGTGACTGCCTCAGCTCTTAACCCGACCGAGAAACCCCCCGAACCCTGGCCCACCAGCGAGGGGGATTTTTTACCCCGCGGCATCGGAAATTCGCGTCCCCCAGGACTCGAACCCGCGCCGCGGGGGTGCCGCCAGCCCCAGCCGGCCAACTGGTCGTAGGGGCCTTAGGCCAAAAAGCTTATTTAAGAGTCACGTGATTTAAGAAACGAGTTTAAACCTCTAACAGCAATAACATGTTGATCTTTGTGGTTGTGTAAAAATAATCTGATATTTGAAACCAAACAAACATCTTTTTTGCAACTCTCTTTGCAGTATCGCATTGGCTTCGCACATGTGCTATTCTCCAAACACCACAGGAGTTAGTTGCAGCGGCATGGCATCTCAACGCTTGGCCCAAATGACCCAGAAGGTTTTTACCTAGACACGGGTGGCGGTCTAGTCTACAGATTAATATAGTCACTATAGAGTGCTCACTCTCTCTCTCTTTTGTGTAAGGTTGTATGCTCTTTTGGTAGAGGTTGGAATTTCTTTCAAGTATTGATGTATCACTTTGATATAACATTACTTAAAATCAATAAATTTACCTTTCAAAGAAATATGATTTATTCTGTAAACCGAGACTTACTTGCGCCAAAGCAAAATCTAATGTCACATTACGATGTTCATCCGGACGGTTCGGTCCAAATCCATAGACGATCCGATGGTTGGAAATGTGGTGGGATCATACATCCACTACTACAAAAAAAACTTTGTAGGGGCGGGCTAAATCCTATTTGTAGGGGTGGACAGCGCACCCGCCCCTAATATCCGCTCCTAGAAATAGCTATTTCTAGGAGTGGGTGCGTTACCCCGCCCCTGAAAATAGATTTCCAGGGACGGGCGACCGCATGAGCCGCCCCTGGAAATCAATTTTCAGGGGCGGTCCACGCCCCAAACCACCCCTAGAAATGGATTACCAGGGGTGGTTTGTGGGGTGGACCGCCCCTAAAAAACTATTTCCAGGGGCGGCTCAGGGTGTCGCCCGGCTCTGGAAATGTTTTTCTTGCCCACAAAAAATACAGCAATTTGAAATATGGATTCCCGCTATACTGTTCTATCGAGCTAGTTCGCAATCGAATCTCAACTATATTGTTCTATCGAGCTAGTTCACAATCGAATGTCCTAGTGATCGACGTGGAACCTTTCATAAATATCAATAAATATGAACGCAAAATTAAATGTAGTGATTAACCACACACATGTATCATTACAAAGCATATATAACAAATATAGTACATCATTAAAATTGTATCTTGAATGCATGGTTTTCTCCTATTTACCGATGCTACTAGAGGAGGCATAGTGCTTCTTATTCTCCCACTCACGAAGACCAAGATATTTACTCTCTGTTGCTAATTCGCTGTGTTTATCATAAAATGTTCCCCTCAGGTTGATCACTTCGTGCATGATAAAACGGCATAAATCGGCGACTACTTCTAGAAGTTGTTTCTCATGAAGTATCCCATAGTTCCTTTGGGGATGGTCCTGGAATTAACGAGAATCCATAAAAAAAGTAAGCACAAGTGTTAGATATACGCAAAAATAATGTAACACATGTAAATCTATGCATAATAAATAGTAGTCCCATACATTTTCAGGATCAATTGTGTATCTCCCTTGTAACCTGATATGCTCGCACAAGTAATACCCGCAGTACACGGAGCAAGCAGGTTGCTTGTGGCACGAAAAGTGTGTGCGTAGAGTCATTTCTTTAGGCTTCTCAGGGGGATGAGCACCATTTAATGCAATATATTGCTGGTAAGCCCTGTTTCAAAAAGATAGAAGTGAGAAGTCAGTCTATAAATGCATGTTATTTATGCGAAATTTTACATGATATACGTATGAAGCATAGTAAGTGCACTAGCATTCTGAGGATGAATAAGAAATCAGTGTATTTGTTCTTTGGCCAATCCAAGGAGTCGAAGACAAGGACTCTTCCAATCTTGGGTTGCAGTGCAAAAGTGATCCAGTGATTTCTGCAATATTAAATATGTATTTTTTAGCTATGAATCGGAGCAAGTGTATATTGTAACAAATGATTAAAAGTAGAAGTACCTAATGTTATATGGCGCAAAAATGACATCAGCATCATCTTCCCATTTTTTTCATCATTTTTTCTATGTAGGCCACCACCATCTTCATGGCCTCTTTGAGGTGAAATTTTCGTTCCTTAGCTATCTGTGCAGGCGTTTTACAGTTCTTGAAGAGATCATGGTCCTCTTTCCACATATTTGGCCCGTGGTGCTTGGCCTCACAAATTGCTAGAGGATCAAGATACTTGATCCTTCTACCTAAGATGTATGCATCACTTGTTTGCATCATGTAGAATGGAATTATATAATTAATAAGATATGCGTATATATAGTAGTTAAGACAATAGCATAAAAGAAATTAAGTATCAATGAGGCACTGACATGCACCATAGTCTAACCATCTTGATGCCAAGTTCTTTGAGGCGGAACATAGCGTGGATGTCTTGAAAATCGAACAAGACATCAGTGATGCCAGGGCCTGTAGGTCCAAATACTTGGGAATAGTATGGAGCGGATATGGTACGAAGCCCAAGTATGCATGTCCTAATGTACCAATTATGTATCCGCTGCATTTCACTTGGAACATCCTGGAGGCACCAATCAGGTAGAAGTGGCTGTCCATACGTAAACTTGTTAGGACAATCGGGCAGATCTGGAATCTCATCGACCCCGGCTATTTGTTTGAAGTTCGTGTCAGTGCGGGGCTGGGAAAATCCTAATCTTTTAGCAGTAGAGGTTGAATCATCTTTTGACTTCGCCTTTGTCTTGTCCTTCGCTTTAGGCTTTGGATCAGCCTGCTTCATGTTTTCCTTGTGCCACAAGTCTGCAATCTCTTTCCCGTCCTTTAGCTCCTCATAAGCACGTATCACTCGCGGCACCTCATGCGGTGGCTGTTGTTTCTGTGCTGCTATTGGAGCCTTTGTCGAGGCCGGTGATCGCGGGACAAGTGGAGATGACTCTCGGGATATAGCCGGTGGTGATCGCTGAGCAGGTGGAGATGCCTCTCTGGATGGTGGTGCCGGTGGTGATCGCTGGGCAGGTGATGCCTCTCTGGATCGTGGAGCTGGTGGTGATTGCGGGGGTAGGTGGTGATGGGTCTCGAGATGGTGGAGCCGGTGGTGATCGCGGGGCAGCTGGTGATGGGTCTCGAGATGGTGGAGCTGGTGGTGATCGTGGGGCAGGTGGAGATGACTCTCGATATGGTGGAGCCGATGGTGATTGTGGAGCTAATGGTACTTGATCAAGCAGTACGATATCTCGCTTATGCCAAAGAATTGTGCTGCCAACACATTGTCCAAGGCAATTCTTCCCATCTGCAGTGGGGATATCTATCTCATTACACTCATAAATTGAATTCAATATTTGCTCCACTTGCATGCGTGCATACAGGGGCGGGATCGGCTTCCCCTTAAATAAACCCACAACGGGCTCCACCTGGGCCTTTGTGACTTCTTTTGTCTTTTTGGCCCTGCCGATCGGATAGAGCAACAAGCAGTGAGTACTAGTCGTGATTCTATCTACCAGATATGGCTCTCCACTGGTCGAGGTGACACTACTCTGAGCACTTGAACTCGGTTGGGCAAGTACCGGAGGGGGCGCCGGCATGTCCACCAATTGGTGTTGCCCCACCTCTTGCGAGGAGTTCAACAAAAGTTGCCCTGACTGCTGCTCCGCAAGTGTTGCCCTCAACAAATCTTTAAACTTTGCTTCCATTGCAGTCTCAGCCGCTGCCAAAATTTCTTCTTTATAGTGGTCAGGGCTCCTGTATCTAGACCAGTCTTTCTCGAACCCAATCCTTGAGGGTCAACTTAGAGGACAGGCCTCTGACGCGGCCTCCATGCTCTTTTGACCCAATTGCTGTACTCAGCACATCCCTCTCTCTATGTGGTTTGAACTTTCCTTATTTCTGAAGCTCGGCAAGTTGTAACATTTTTTTTGCCACCGCTTCGGTCTTGAGGCGATCAAAGTTTGGCTTTCCTTCAACTATTTTTGGCTTCCTGGCTTCAAGCCACCGCCATCCATGTTCATCCAAGCCTTCGTAAGGATCAGGCTGGCCGGCAGCTATTGCCGCCTCTCTTTCAAGCCGCCATTGATCCACCTTCCTTTGATCCCCACCTGGCCCAAGATGGACTTTATGTATATTGCTCTGTGCTAGTTCTCGATTTTTCTGACTTAGAGCTAGAGCTTTTTCGGTGGTCTTTTGTCGAACAAATTCTTCCCACTGTGCTGGTGTGATGCTCCCATAATTTGCAAATGGAGTTCGACCCTTCTGGACATCTTGGGTATTCAGTTGGCTTTTCCACCGGCGAAAAGATTCACCTAGCATCTTCATAGCATAATACTTTACTTTGTCTGTAGTTCCTTTTGGCAGAACAAAAGTGGTGCTCAATAATCCCCACATCGCGTCTTTGTTGCCCCGGGGAACCAGCGTCCAATTGGTGATCGTTGGATCCAAAACCATCTTTGTTCTGATTATTGCACCGATGGCATTACGGAACTTTGCTGCAATCTCCGGGGGTTCTATAGGCTCTCCTGCCGCGCTTATTGCATTGACCGTATACCGCCCTTCGGGGTAGTGGTTTCTTCCTCGTTGACCCCGTTTTCTCTTGTTTTGTTGGCCCGAGGACGTAGTTGCAGGATTAGGGCCCGAGCTTGCATTGTCTTCCTCTGTAGGGCTAGGGGGCCGGCGTCGGCGCTTACCCCTTCCTGTCTCTGTCGCCTACATGTATCATATGATCCGGCAAGTCATTACATGTAGTCTATGAAAACGTATAGTATGTGTTGAATCAGGTATGCATTACCTGACGTTTCGGTTCGTAATCCGGATCAAATTCCTCCCTTGAACACCTTTGTCTTGGTTCAACAGGGTGTGGATCAAGCGGATCTTTCCATACGCCATCTACCCAAGCCCCTTCACCAATCCTAGGACCCTCCTCGTCCTCGGATATGCCATCTATGTTGTACTCATCGTCCCACACCATTTGGGATGCAATTTTTTCAAGATCCTCACCCTCACCTTGCGGTGCGGCATCATCCCTTCGGGGCGGAGATGGCAACGATGGATCCATCTACGATTTGTTCACTACATAGCCATCGACGATATATTTGAATAATTATTTTAAGTCACATGTACAGTAAAAATTAATTCACATGTATACAACAATATGAAATGTGAATAATTATTTGAAGTCACATGTAAAATTTTGAGATAGTAAAATTTTGATACAACAATATTAAAGTACATGACATGTGCTCAGACTAATCGGGTCCCAGCTTATAAAATTTCAAAATTAACAATATTAACTTACAAAGTTTTGAGATAGTAAAATTTTGATACAACAATATTAAAGTACATGACATGTGCTCAGATTAATCGGGTCCCTACTTACAAAATATCAAAATTAACAATATTAACTTACAAAATTTTAAAATTAACAATTATTTCAAGCATGACGATCGAGATTAGCAATAATTTCAAAATTATTTCAAGCATTAACAATATTAAATGACATGAACAACAATATTAATTTAGTGGAGCAATAATTTAGTTGGATTTTCAATTTGGGATCACGTAAGCATGCACAACGCCTTCACGGACGGCGTGCGGAGCAGGACGGACGGCGCGCGGGGAGCACAGCGGCGGAGGAGGCCAGACGGCGCACGGAGAGGACAGCTCACGGGGAGGATGGCCCGCGAGGAGGACGACGCGCGCGGAGGAGTCCGGACACTCGTGGGGAGGAGGCGGCCGGACGAGCGCGGCGGGACGAGCGGAGGCGCGCGAAGGATGTGGCTAGCCGGTGACGAAGCCGCCGGGGCCGTAGATCCGGCCGCGTGCGCTGCCGGGGCCACTCGCAGATCCGCGCGGGGAGGTGCTGCGGGGAGGAGCGGCGAGCTGGGGCGAGCGGCGGTGCAGGGTGGGGGCGAGCGGTGGTGCAGGGAGGGCGGCGGCGGCGCAGGGAGGGCGCGGTAGCGCAGGGGATTTTTCGGTAGCGTGACGGCATCTGTGTCTCGCGCACCTCCAGGGTTTGGAAATTTTTCCAAGTGTTGGAGTATATATAGCGCACACATTTGTAGGGGCGGGTGAGCTTACGGCCCGCCCCTACAAATGATTTGCAGGGCCGGATGAGCTTCCGGCCCGCCCCTACAAATCATTTCCAGGGGCGGGTGATATTCCGGTCCGCCCCTACAAATAATTTTCCAAATTATTCTGAAAATTTGTTTATTGCAAAATAAATAGTAAAACAAATCAAAAATTTTGAAATTTTTACCATAGGTACATTGCGAAATATATAACATAGAAAAAAATGTCAAATCAGAAAAAATATATAACATAGGAATAAAAGTGTTGAAACTATAAGTTAAACATGTCATCATACTACATACATACAACTTAAGTCCAACTTTAGGTTTTGAACACTCTTACACAATAAACATGGTGAATTGTAGTTTTTATATTTTTTGCATGTCCCACTGGTCATTGTATTCTTATGCCTAAAATTTCACAAATTTTCAATGTGTTTTAGTATTTCTTTTGTATTAAATAAATTTGCAGAGAAATTTTAAAAATCATTTGTAGGGGCGCGGGTGGGGCCATAACCCGCCCCTACAGATATTATTTGTAGCGGCGGTTGGCAAACCCACCCGCCCCTACAAATAATTTTGCAAATTATTCTGAAAATTTGTTTATTGCAAAATAAATAGTAAAACAAATCAGAAATTTTTGAAAATTTTACCATAGTTACATTGCGAAATATATAACATAGAAAAAATGTCAAATCAGAAAAAATATATAACATAGGAATAAAAGTGTTGAAACTATAAGTTAAACATGTCACCATACTACATACATACAACTTAAGTCCAACTTTAGGTTTTGAACACTCTTACACAATAAACAAGGTGAATTGTAGTTTTCATATTTTTTGCATGTCCCACTGGTCAATGTATTCTCTAAAATTTCACAAATTTTCAATGTGTTTTAGTAGTTCCTTTGTATTAAATGAATTTGCAGAGAAATTTTGAAAATCATTTGTAGGGGCGGGTGGGGCCATAACCCGCCCCTACAGATATTATTTGTAGGGGCGGTTGGCAAACCCACCCGCCTATACAAATAATTTTGCAAATTATTCTAAAAATTTGTTTATTACAAAATAAATAGTAAAACAAATCGGAAATTTTTTAATTTTTTACCATATGTACATTGCGAAATATATAACATAGAAAAAATGTCAAATCAGAAAAAATATATAACATAGGAATAAAAGTGTTGAAACTATAAGTTAAACATGTCACCATACTACATACATACAACTTAAATCCAACTTTAGATTTTGAACACTCTTACACAATAAACAAGGTGAATTTTAGTTTTTATATTTTTTGCATGTCCCACTGGTCATTATATTCTTATTCTTAAAATTTCACAAATTTTCAATGTGTTTTAGTAGTTCTTTTGTATTAAATGAATTTGTAGAGAAATTTTGAAACTCATTTGTAGGGGCGGTTGGAAAACCCGCCCGCCCCTAGAAATCTGTTTGTAGGGGCGGGTTATGGGCCCACCCGCCCCTACAAATAATTTTGCAAATTACTCTGAAAATTTGTTTATTGCAAAATAAATAGTAAACCAAATCGGAATTTTTTGAACTTTTTACCATAGTTACATTGAGAAATATATAACATAGGAAAAATATCAAATTAGATTTTAGTGGATAAAAGTGTTGAAACTATATTTCCAAAATTCCTACCAAAATTCCTTTAATGCAAAACAAATAGTAAAACACATAAAAAATTCATGAAATTTTTGCCATAATCATATTATGATTTTTAGAACATAAGAAAAATACCTAAAGTCACGTGTCAATGTATACAGTAAATAAAAATGTTCAAACTACAAAGAGTTTAAATGTTAATATTGTAACACGTGACATTCATAATAATAATTATTTCAAAATACACAAATTCACGAGATATTTAAGCTGTAACAATTCTTGATTCGCCATCTTTGTGTGCCCATGGCTTGTCGTCTTTTCTTATGCCTACTTCGATAATCTTCATCTTCTCTGCTAGATCTGTGAAAAGGTTCATTTGATCATACTGATTATATTCTTCCACATCGTCGATACCCTCAACTCCTATGATATCTTGTTTTCCAGGGACGACAACATATTTTGTCTTTTTTGCATTATCAGCAACATACAATACCTGTGCAACCTGTGAAGCAAGTACCCATGGGTCGTCTTTATAACAAATATTGTTGAGGTCAACAATCATCAATCCACAGCCGTCCACCTCAACACCTTTCGGGTGCTTGACCCAACGACATCGAAAGACCGGGATTTGTATATTGGAACCATAGTGCACTTCCCATATATCATCAATGACACCAAAATATGTTGTATTTTGGCCTATTCTCTCATCTAAGGCCGCGATACGAACACCACTATTCTGGACACGGTCTTCCTATCCTTGACGGCAGTATAGAATATATATCCATTAATATCATACCCTTGTCAGGATGTGACCTGGCTAGATGGACCAGCTGCCAATCTTTTGATTGTTTGCTCCTACATGGTCTCCCCATCTGGTAGATGCAGGTCCTTCAACCATGCAGTCAGTCGATGCTTGTGCTCTCTCATGATCCAATCTTCCGAGCGGCCGTTACTTTCTACATGAATCATGCTCAAGTGTTCGTTGACTAAAGGTGTCATTATGATGAGGTGCTGCAAGATGCTATAATGTGCTTGCTGCACACCTTTGAAATCTTTATCGATGAAGATTTTCCTCCCTACTGTGCCAACACATTCCAACCTCCCAAAAATCGTGGAGTCGGCAAACCAAGGGGCACATTATTCTGTAAGTAACCAAGGCAAGACTCGATGACTTCCTCAGTACTGAATCCCTCTATCATGGACCCCTTAGGATGAGCACGATTCAATACGTACTGGTTGACGATGGACATAAAACGCTCATACGTCCACATTTCGTGTAGGTAAAGTGGACCAAGTGCCTGTATCTGATCGACCATGTGAATCATTAGGTGTTCGATTATATCAAAAAATCCCGGAGGAAAGCACATCTCGAGCTATGCCATAGTCTCCCCAATGAATTCTTTGAGATCGTGCAACTCATCTTTGTCGATCACCTTTTGTGAAATTCTATTGAAGAAGTAACACAACCGAGTGATTACCATCTTGACATATATTGGCTTGATCGCTCTGATTGCAATCGGGAGGAACAGCGTCAGCAACACGTGACAATCATGACAGTTGTAGCCGCATAGTGACAAATCTTTCATCGAGACTAGTTTCTTTATGTTGGACGTGAAATGAGTCAGGACTCTGATCCCTCTTAAGCTCTTGCACATTGCCTTCTTCTCATGACGTGTCAAGTTGTAGCTAGCTGGGGGGGAGTTCATATCTGCCATTCCATTTGTCCACAGGATGAAGATCTTGTCTTATCTTTATAGCTATCAAGTCCTGATGTGACTTCAAGGTATCCTTTGTTTTGGTTGATGTCTCTAGTAGTAGCCCAATTGTGTTACCAAACACATTCTTCTTCAGGTGCATACCATCGATTGCATAGTGGATCTCAAGATCCGCCCAATACGGCAAGTACTTGTAGAAGATGAATTGTTTCTTAAATGGTACGCCATCGGTGGGTGCCTTATCTCTCTTTCTCTTGTTGCCATCTTTATTCTTCTTCCCATAAACGACCTGGATGTTCCGGACCATATTGAAAACATAGTGCCCATCTCATTGTACTGGAGCATAATGGAATTCAGGCTTGCCGTCAAAATGATTATAAAACTTCTTACTTCGGTACCTATGTCCTTCCACCAAGAAGCGTCTGTACTCAAGGTAAACTACCTTCCGAGAACCTTCAAGGAAACACGATACGGTGTCATCCACACACACCGTGCATCCCGTCTTACCTTTCATCTGTCCTGACAGGACAAACAATGCCTGATAATCATGGATAGTGACGAATATAATGGCTCTAAGATTAAAGGACTGCCGTGCAAAACCATCAAAGATATCAATACCCTCCTTCCATAAAGTTTCCATCTCTTGCATCAGAGGCTCAAGAAAAATATCTATATCGATGCCAGGATGCTTGGGGCCCTGTATAAGCACAGATAGCAAAAGATAGATCCTCTTCTGGCACAGCCATGTAGGCAGATTGTACATCGTCAATATCACTGGCCATGTGCTATGGGTGCTACTTCTTTCACCAAACAGACTCATTCCATCCGTACTCAACGCAAACCGAACATTTCTCGAGTCATTCCCAAATTCCAGATAGTACTTGTCATCGAATTCCTTCCACTGCCGAGCATCAGCTGGATGTCGGAGCTTTCCGTCACCCTTCTTGCGCTTATCCGAATCCCACCATTGCATTAGCTCAGCATCTTTTGGGTTCGAGAAGAAACGCCTAAGACGATCGCCAACTGGGAGGTACCATATAACCATGGCCGGAATTCTGCTCTGCTTCTCAGAAATGCCTAAAGTAGTGTCGTCTGGCTCAATGGAGGCAACACTATTCTTCGCCACGTTCCCCTTCCCCTTATTCGCACTGGTTGGACCTTCATTGTCGTCAACACAGTATCCAGCATTATTTTTATACCGACTTGCGGAACATACAGGGCATTTTTTTAGGTCTTTAAAATCATCCCCCACGATACAATATGCAATGATTTGGACATATATGGATTCTTTCCACACCCATAGTGAATGGGCTGACAAGCTTCTTTGCTCGGTATGTGTTGGCTGGCACTTTATTTGGCTTTGGAAGCAACCAACCCACGCAGCAAGTCACTGAAACTACCATCTGACCAACCATGCTTAGCCTTCAGAGTCAACAACTCAAGTACAAAACGAAGTACGGTGCAATGTTTCGGGCATCCCTTCGATCGCTCATATATATTTTCCTCTGCTGATTTTCTAACCGTCTTAAAGTTTGCTAACCCCCTGGCATTACCAACCAATACCTCCGCTTTGGAATTGCGCAACAACTGGCTAAAAAAATCAGTATCATCAAGTTCATCATCACTGCTGTCAACATCGATGGGCCCGTTGCCAACATCATCACCATGGAATCCACCAACACCATCATCATCGCCGACACCATCATTACTTTCGCCATCATCAATATAAGCATCAAACATTCTATCAAACTATTCACTGGAGGGGGAGCATCCGTCTTGCCATGTTTCTTCCAGATCGTGTAGTCCTTAACAAATCCACTCAACATCACATGCGATCTGATTGTGGTTGGGTCGCTGAACACTCTCAAATTCTTGCATTTTTTTGCATGGACAATATATCCACTGTGTCTTCTCATTTCTTGCACGGTTCTCCGCAACTTTAATGAATTTATCAAGCTCTCCACGGAAACAGAGTTCCGTCCTTTTTGCTTTGTACATCCATATCCTTTCCATCTCTGAACAAAAACAAATAAATTAAATGGATCAAAACAATCAAATTTTCATGTAAATGCATAAAAAAATTAAATCAACCGTGCACTAAATTGATATAAACATATACTTCTATATATGCATAGGTGTTGAAAACATACGATTTAACTAATACTAAGTAAAAACAATCAAAACTAAACATATTAGTTTACCACTAAACCGTGCACTAAATTGATATAAACATATACTTCTATATATGCATAGGTGTTGAAAACATACGATTTAACTAATACTAAGTAAAAAAAATCAAAACTAAACATATTAGTTTACCACTAAATATTGGGAAAAAACTAACATGCATATTTGAAAAATAAAAAAACAAATTTTTTTCTCTCTCCTCCATAGATCTAGGGCACTATTTCCTTTAGAATGAGGCTAAAAATAGTAGATTGAATCCAAATGACCACATAATCTTGTTCTCCTACTAAAATAGCACAACTTTATCCAAAAATTTAAGGGAAATGGTGTCTCAAATGGCTAATCCACACCATGGAGATCTAGATTAGTTAGAGGCTAATAGAGCTTCATTTGAGCCATAAATCTAATAAAAGAGCTTAGAAATGAGAGAGAATTAGTACCTACTTACCTCCTAGAGCCCCCAACTCGAAAAAAATCAACTTGAAAACCTCCCCCTTTTTTCTTTTTTTTTAGAATGTTGGGGGAGCTCCTCTCCCGACCAAATAATGGGTGGTCGGGAGGAGGAAGAAGGCAGCAGATATTTATACCCATTTCTAGGGGCGGCTCACCCCTTCGGCCGTCCCTACAAATTTTGTTTCCAGGGGCGGCTCACCCCCCCCCCCCCCGCTACCCCTGAAGAGCCGCCCCTAGAAATGAAATTTGTAGGGGCAACTCACCCCCAACCCACCCCTAAAAATGGACCCTATTTTCAGGGGGGGTTGAGCCGCCCCTACAAATTATTTTACAGGGGCGGCTCGTTAGCTACATATCTGCGCCTTATTTCTAGGTACGGCTGACTTAATAGTCCGTCCCTGGAAAAAATATGGAGTGATCTGAGCTTAGCTTTTACGCCAAGACACCCATGTATATTCTGTACCAGTGGCGAAGCCAGCCCAGAAAATGACCTAGGGCGGACTTTTACGATAAAATTTTTGCACGACCAGAGCGAGACGCCGAGACTTGCTGCCCGGCTGCAGGCGCCCGCGCCGGCGGCGCACGGGATCTACTGTCGCCACCGACGGGCGCCGAGATGGGGCTGCTGAACGGACGGGCGTGGAGTGGCATCGCGCAACGGCATCGACACGCCAGCGTGAGCGCCTGAGCGGGACTGAGGGGGTGGTAGATGGTGAACTGCCGAAATTGGCAGCGGCATCTGGTGGCAAGATGCAGTGCTGGGCTGGGGCGCTAGGTTGAACCACTTAAGAGGCCGCAGCCCACTCGACCTCGCGTTCGGGGGGCGCCGCCGCACCGCCATGAGCCCCTGCCGGAGTTGAGAACGGGGATATTGTCAGCACCCACGAACCAGAGAAAGCATCTCCTACTATGGGCCGCCGCACCAGGAAGCCTAGTGTCTGTCTTGGCGCGAATGGGTTCGCTAGATGTGCCTGCGCGCACGTATCAGGCCAAGCCCATGTAAACGCAAGAGAGTCGCTAGTTAAATACTGAGTGCGTGCGAGGAGGAATGGTATCGAACAACTTGTTTGAACTCTTACTCCTTTCTCAAGTAATCTATTATGCGGAAGCCAATTTCCAGTTCTCTTATGTTCTTCCTATGTTTTTCAGATCCATCCTTCTTCTCTTTTTCTGCTACCTCTACTGTTAACAAATATACTCTGGACTTCACTTAGAGGGACCTAGGGCGGCCGCCCTGGCTCGCCCAAGTGGTGGCTCCGCCACTGTTCTGTACTGTTTATATTTCTCTAAAGAAACTACCCCTAATTCTCTCAGCAGATAGTTCAAAGAAGAAGAGACTGGGCCTGTGTTTAGATGCAAAAAGCAAAATTCCAAAAAAAAAATCCGGCACCTGAATGGAGACTTAAATCTAGATGAAATAAAAAACACATTGCGACTGCTGCCTGTAAATCGCGAGACGAATCTAATGAACCTAATTAGGCTGTAATCAGATGCAAAATTGATACAGTAATGCTACAGTAATAACCTCTACTATCGGATTAATTAGACTCATTAGATTCATCTCGCGATTTACAGACGAGTTCTTTAATTATTTTTATGATTAGTCTATGTTTAGTACTTCAAATATAGAAAGATATCTTTTCAAAAAATTTACGGAGCACAACCAAACAGAGCCTGGTGTAAGTCAAATGAAAGACTGGCATTCCGAGCTCATAATTGCAGACCTGCACGTGTGGGTCGGTCGGAAGTTGTTGAGGTTGTGGCGCCAGTGAAGAGCGTGGTCGGGACCACGCCCACACGCTTGCACATCGAGATCGCGCAAGAACAGCTAAGGGTTCGTACAAACGCTGTAGCATCGCCATGGCTACTACTCAATCAATAATGCCAGCTCCAGGCTGCAGACAAACAATAATAATGCATGCGCAGTAGCAGCACACACTGAGCTCTCAATTCTTGTGGTATAGTGCTGACCGAATCATGTTCATACGAAGACCACAAGTATAATGTAAGCTCCAATCACAAATGCAAGTCCTTAGTGACATGTACACAGTTTATACAGGCAGAAGTTGAAGAACAATTACATAAAAAATAATATACAAAAGAAAAATTATTGTAAAAATATTTGTCATCTCTATATATGATTCACACATCAAAAGAAAACCTTCTAGCGCGGCCACGTCACCGAACGTTCCCGGCCGTCGAATTGGCTAGCGAACGGCTCAGATTCTGCATTTTTCGGTCATTTGCAGAAACAATTCTCGAACTTTAGAGATTTCAACTCGTGGTCCGGCCTACTCTCTTAAAATATTTTGTGAAAAAGCTCTCAACTTTTCTCAAAATCAGCCCGCAGTCCAACAGTCCAGGTTCAAAAAAATTTGCAAAGAAAACCTTAAGTTCTCATAAAACTAACCCGCCATCCTGGTCCTCTCAAAGAATTTATTTTTAGAAAAATCCTCAGATTTTAATTAAATCAAACCACAACCCGTTTCATCCATTACTTCTACTGGAGCAACATTATATGCACAATTTGAACATTAAAATGCATTGGAATCAAAAGTTACACAGCAAATAAATTGATCAAGAATTTAAAAACTACAACTTTATTATAGATCGTTTTAAACTTCAAAATGCTTTCGTAATTCATTTTCAAAAACGCTTACATGCGACCCGTTGTACCTACAATTTGAACACCAAAAAAGCTTCAAATCAAAAAAATAATCAATACAAAGTTGCCAAGAATTTCAAAATCTACAAATTTACTATATAGAAAAGTTTTTTTTATATTCAAAGCATTTTTGTAATAAATTATTTTATCCCTTCTTTCACCACAATAAATACAGTAATAAATATCATACCTCTATTTCGATGCCCAAAATAATATAGTCCTTAAATAATAGTGTCACAGCAATAGAATGCCCAAAATATATACCTAATGCAACTACTGCTACAAACCATGACACCTATGAGAAAATAACAAAATAATAAATTTATCTTAACTATGTTTCTTAACAGATTGTACATTTGCTTGTACACAACTACTATAATATCACATGCATGAATTAAAGTCCACAATAACTATACTACTACTACGCAAGATATATATGGACCCCACTTGGCAAAGTCGCGGAACTTTCGGGACTTTCTAGTAATAACGATCCACTAATGCCGGAAAAAAATAGTATTCCACTAATAGCAAATCTTACATAATGCTATCCTATCATTTTTATTTGCTGATCGATTATCAGAATTTAAAAGGTTAATATAACGGACAAAACCCTAAAGGCTTCTTATCGGATGAAATATTTAATTCGGATAGTACACTATTTGATATTATGTGGAAGATTTTTTTACTAGTATGGAAAAATTCCACTGTAGCACGGCTTCCCAGCTTCACCACTGTGCTAGTTCATTTTCCCTCCTCGGTCCCCGTGTTTGCTTCGTGTTACAGTGATTCACAGTGCAGCACAATGCTCCGTCCCTGTAGTGCGAAGCTAAAGCTGCTGAGGCAAAGCTGTGCCAAATGGGCCCTTAATGCCAAGATCATGTGAGGCTTCACGTCAGTAACGAGGTCACCTTTGATGCCTCTCAGACCCACCAGCAAGCAACGCAACGTATGAACACGTCCTCTGCTCCGTGAGATGGTATCTCCGACTATGATAGCCTCAACAAATGATGTATCTCATGTAATTTACTACTGTCACAGAAATTCGCTACAATGGTCGGGATAGTTCGGTAATAGTTGTACAAAAAGGCTATCCATCTTTTTACAGAGCTGTAGTAATCTAGTTCTAAAACAGGTGAAGTTTACGAGCTACAGCGTAAAACTACAGGGTCACACAACCAGCAAACTTCTACTGTGCCAAAAAGGTTCACGGTTCTAACTTTTCTCAAAACATGTCAGCAAAAAAAAAATTACATCACAGATAAGGCCCCGGTGAGCTTCGTTACTGGCCACTGAAAAAGTAAAGGAAAAAAGCTGGCCACAGGAAAGCTGAGTATTGCTAACAGTTGCTACCTCTTTTCATGTCACAAGTTCAACATCTATGTGGCGACTGTGAGCTGGCACAGTTCGGCTGCAGCCTCAATGTAGCAAACTAGCTGCAAAAAAAAAAGTTTAGTAAAGGATCTCAATATTGTTGGTGTTTCATTCAGCAACAGAACAAACTGTCCAGACTGTTTGAAAGGCCCAACTTGCACTGTTTCTGCATTGGTTTTTTCAATCAAGTGATCAACTAAGATCTGTCTATCCACCATGGTACAAGTGCTGCTGTGACTAAACAGCCATCCTTAGTGTTTAATAATGTCTATATTCTTGCACAAGTATTTGAAATAAAGCTAACATAACCTAGATGTAAATCATATACCTGTGGCACACACCAGGTGCGGCTTAAGATGTCTTTTTTACAAGACGGTCATTTGCTTCAAGAATGTCATACAGGCAATGTTCTCAGCAACTGAAGAGCTTTAGTTCCGTGAGGGCCTTTGGCAAAAATAATCCGTTTCAACAGAGGCACTGCTCCAGCAGCAATTATTGCTGGGTGATTTTCTGGATCCATGCTCAGATTATACAAGATAGCTAAGGCAGCTTCCAATGCATCTTCATCGCCCTCTTCAAGCATTTTCACCAGTGGAAATATGCCCCCAGAATCAGCCGTTGCTCTTGTGTATTCCAGCACACCACTCGATATTATCTTGTTTAGCTCTATTACGGCACTTCTTTTATTTTCAAAAGAAAATGAGGTCAGCATTTGCTCAACTAGGCTTGGAATAGTCTGATAAATAATTATCTCCATATCTACACAACTGACACCATGATCGCCTGATAAGCCAGCTCTTGATTCTAGCTTAACAAGGCATGCTGCAAGCCAATTCTTTGACTGGAGCGGAAAACTAGTGAGGAACGAGAGTACTCTATCCTGCTTGTGATGAGTGATTTGTCAACCGTGCAGTGTGATCGTGCGCTTGGTCTTTGGATTGCAGGTATACGGGGGTCGAGTGTCGACGGGGAGCTGCCGTGGAGGTGCTGTGGCCGATGGACCGTGCGGTGGACGGCGGTGAAGGGCAGCCGGGACCGGAGCTCGGACCGGGCGGCAGCTGTGGCGTCCACAACTGGATCGAGGGCACAAGCGGCGATGGAAGGCGGGTTTCTTGGTTTGCGCCACAAAACCAAGGAGGCGGACGGCGGTTGAAGACGCCGAGTCGTGGAGGCACGGGCGTCGGTCTCAGGACTGACGGAGGCGATGGGCGTCGGCGGCGTCTAGGGCCTCGCTGCGGGCGAGGAGGTGACGGGCGTCGGGCGGCGTCTAGGGCCGTCAGAAGGCCGAGGCGGGAACGGCGTCTAGGGCCACGGCGTGGAGGCGGGAATCTTCCCGCGTGTGAGGTTTTGGCGGTTTTCTCAAAACCGGCCATCTACCCGGGTTTCACGGACCCTCCAAAACCGTGGACTGGATCTTCATCAAGACGGCGGCATCATGGAGAAGACTTCGTTTCGAAGAAAGAACCTCGGCCGTCGGATGAGATCATGTACAGGGGGTGCTGCAGGCCAACCAGTCTGACCGGTCCCTGGCACCGGTCTGACCGGTCTAACCAACCGGTCTGACCGGTCCAGCGCACCGGTCTGACCGGTCCCGCGGGTATAAATACCCCTTCACTTGTGTTAGGTCAAGTGCGGCTTTTGTAACTCGTCCGTGGATTGTTCTCTCTCTCAGGCCGCCGCCCCTGTGTTCCTCTCCCTCTGTTCTTCTCTTTAGAATAGATTTGGTTGATGGATTTGTGAAACCTTGTGTGGATTTGAGTGGGAAAGGAGGCCCTAACCTCCTAGTGCCCTCTGGGCTTTTTGATTCAATCCCATCTCTTGGTTTTTGTGCCTTGTGCAATGGATTCTTGACTTCATTTTTGGCACACTAGATTGCTAGGAGGTTACGAGTTCTTTACTGTGAATCCCGTGCTTCTAACCCTGTCCTAAACCCTCTGGAATCACGAGCTTTTTGAATTGAAGTTCTTGAGTATTTGAGAAAACCCCAATCCCTTTTGATCTCCCCCACAATTCTCAAGATTCGTTGATCTTTAGGCCGGGATCTTTTGGGGATATGTTCACGGGGTAGGGCGAAGCAATCCCCCAAGTTTCACCGATTTTCGTGGTCGTTTGTTCGAGATTCACCGTTTGAATCCAATTTCTCGGGGTTTTCTGGGTGCTACCGGTCAGACCGGTAGGCACGAACGATCAGACCGGTCCAGCGCACCGATCAGACCGGTCCATCGCACCGGTCAGACCGGTCCAGGCAGATCAGTTCTGCAGTTTTTCGGTTTTGCTTCCGATTTGCTTCTTGGTTTCGCTCGCTCGTTCGAGGCCTTTTGTGTTGGTTTAGCTTTTCAATAGCTACTCCAAACTTTGGTCAGAATGCTTGAGGGTTTGGGTGATTTTGGGATATATGCCGACGATTCGAATTTCGAAGAAATTTTGATCGGCTCCCATTCACCCCCCTCTGGTCGCCGGCTTCGGTCCCACAACTAGATTTGAGCATTCTTCTTAGCAGGGAAGTAAATTTCTCACTATTTATGCTGCGGGTGAAAATATCAAAGTTCAATAACTTTGTCAGTAACGTCACAGCTGCAGACACAGCCTGACTGACTTCTTCAGTGACTACACTAGGAAGGTTATCAAAGTCTTCAGAATCAGCTCTGGTACCTGTAGACAGTGGAAGTAAGAAAAAAAATTCAGAGATGCCCTTTACTTCAGTATAACACCATTTTGAGATTTCATGCATCAAATACTCTCGGAAAATGACAGCAAACTGTGGTGTATGACAATGCTACTAAATAATATTTTTTACTGAAGAAAATTCAACAGAAACTGCTTCACTAGCATCATTATTGGCTAACATTTTGATTTTGCTATAAATGCCAAGGAAATTTACAACACAACTTGCCATGTCATGTTTCATTGTTACCTATTACACCATACCAAATAAGACCATGGACCAAAAATGTTGATGTTCATGAACCAAAAATGAAAATATCGGAATATATCATGGTTGACAGCAAAATAAAATTCACTTTCTAATTGGTACTACAAGGTTCTATACAGATCAAAGAAGCCTATACAAATCTTGATGTTTTCTGGCAGTTCATTTCTGTGGTGATTACAAAACAAATAGGTTATTTTACGCTTTGAATAAAAAGTTATTGTAAAATCTTCATGGTATGTACAGAAATTCAGAAAGTCAGATATCCCTGCAGTATCATAAAGCTCATCAGTGCATACTAACTCTTTTCTAACAGTCCTTGAACATAACTAATCCATGCAAAAGATTAATGTATCCATCTGCACTATGCAAAACTGAATCAAGCAAGATACCATGAATAACCCCGATTTCCAGAATAGCTTCGATTACGGAACCGGTGCTAGTAGCAGTCATTGCAGGGGCATGTTGCTCCAAAGCTGCTAAATGCTCCAGTACACATCAGACTTTTGCTTGCAGACTTGGGGATCCTTCCTTCAGAACTTTGGTCAAGCGTAAAATAGCATCAAAATCCAAGATCATCTCACTGAAAACATGAAAAGCATCACATCATCACAATATTCTAAAAGGCACCGAAAAAACAAAGTGCTACATTTTTCCTTTTACGTACTTTCCACAATGTAATAAGTCCATTTTACCACCTAACTTACTGACAAATTTCAAACATTCACTCTCGACCAAAGTAAGAAAAAGATTAACATAAGACCCTCCAATATAAAAACCAGATTGAAACCATGAAATGATGGTTTTATGTGAGACCTCCGTTAATCAAAACCAGATCGAATAATCATGAATGATGGTTTTATGTAAGGCTTTGCCCGTTTGGTTATTCATATGGATTAACATTACCATGTCGAGAAAGGAAAACCAATCATGTTAGTGTTGACAACCAAAATTGGCAGCAGACTAGACCAACCGGTCTGACCAAGCGGTCTAACCGGTCTGGGCGTTGTAGTTGGTATGGCACGACCGACCGGTCTGGGCGCTATAGCTGGTATGGCACGACCGACCGGTCTGACCGGTCCAAGCAGAGTCCGAGTACAACTAGAGATTTTTATAGATTTATATCTGTAAACAGGATTTCTTGCGAGATAAGTCAACCCCACCCTATAAATATAAAGGGTCACGGCCCTTTATATTTATTGCTTTTACTTTTATATCCAAACCCTAGCTCTTTCAACCCTTTTCTGCTGTTATTCTTTCGTCTCAGCGACGAGTCATTGTACTTCTCTTCTGTATCACCCATGATTCATTAATTCAATCTATCGATAACCTTTTCCAAAGTAATCACATCAAATCATGATTAAAATACAAAGTAACATATTTCCTTGGCCCCTATAAGCCACTTGTTATGATATAAATGTATGTTTCTCCCCCTTCACAGATGAAAATCGCTTCCTTCATATCTAAATTTTTTTGTCCCTACATAATTGTTATTTTAGGAAGAAACTCTTGTCCCTGGATAACTATACCATATATTGAGTTCCCTCATGTGTTGAGTGATTCGAAGGACTAAAATAGTTTTACGAATATTAATCAATTTAGACATACTAACACAATAGGGTAGTTTCCTAATTGCAGACCTATTCTATTTGCAACATGTATGCATAAGACTTAAATATTACATATAGACCAATGGAAGAAGACCCAATGGTATTTTTATGAAGGTTTTTTGGTGTTCTTACCCCTACTTTGAAGTGCAATTGTGATTTTGCCCTCATTTTTTTAACTTTGTGATTTTACCCTTCATTTTTCACAAGTTGTTGCGGTTTTGCCCTTAATCTCTGCATATTTGCCCCTGTTTTGACCATTGATTAGGGGTAAAATTGCACTGATTTGTAAATAGTAAAGGAAAAAATCACAAAGTTAAAAAAATAAAGGCAAAATCACAATTACACTTCAAAGTAGGGGTAAGAACACAAATGCCCTGAACTATATAAATTCAAGAAGATGTAAAATAGGTAATCTTACACCAATTTCTAATATGTACGTGTAAACTTAAAAAGGCACTAGCTTAAATGAGAGTAGGAACTAAAGATTTTCTATGAACTAATAAAGTGAAAAAAAATGTCAGAAGCATAGCCATAAGGCTGTGATGAACCTGGCCATCTCTTGGTTTACAAATGTATGGGAAATGACACTGTTTCCTGTAGCTGTATCACCTTGAATACTCCTCTCAGCACTGGTTACATCCTCATGAGCATAGCTCTCCGGCTAACAAATTGAGTGTATTAGACTGCAGTGTTTCAATAAGCACCATAAGTACTGCTGATGTGCAAAGAAGCCTAACTCACCGCAGCAACCATGTTAATCCCCATGTCAAACATTCGAGAAAGTACACAAATCATCTGCATGGAATCTGTAAAGTTAGAACCCTAACCATGATAATGTAACAATGAAAAGTAAAACAGGTCATGTTGCTGCCCAATACCTTCTCTAGTTGTTTCACTGGGGTATTTGGATCCTTCACTGTATTTACAAGCAGTTCAAGTCCACCATCTGCTTTGATTTTCTGACATATGGTGGCACTAAAAAAGGACAGCAAGGAACATATAATAGTCAAAAACGAAGCCAGCAACTAACAAAAAACATACTAAACAGGGTTAAATAGCATCCCCACTATATCTGTGATAATATCATAAAAGCATTTTTTGGCTGTATACTATCACATGCAAAATACTTCACCACTATCCATATATGAAACAGTATACACTATTATTTGTTAGTATAGAACCAACATTACAGATAGCTAGGCTTTATTATCTGTTTCATCAGCTAGCCTGAACAAATATTAGCACAAAGTGCACTCAAAACAATCGAAAATCTTAGACTATTGTCAAAATGAACTTTATGAAATCCATATGGCTCCTAAAATTCTCAACATGCTTTGAAACACGCAGACTTTCTACCATTAGCCAAATGAGTAGATGCAAACAGACAGAAATGTATCTGTAGTTTCTAGATAGATACCTACATAATTAGAATGTGAAACTCAAGAAGATGATTCATAGTTTAACATGATAAGTCCATAACCTAGAGAAATGTATTACTGCATTATAAATTACAGCATCCAAAACAGAGTCTAATTACCATCTATATTTATACTAAACAATGTTATGCAGTATGATTGTGTTGATTAAAGAAGAACAAATGGATAATAATATACCTGACACTTAATTTTTCCAATGCATAAGCAGCAGCTTCTCTGACAGACACATCACCGTGTTTCAGCAGCTGAAGTAGAGGTTTAACAGCCCCAGCTTCCTTGAATGAGGTGCGCATATGTTCATTTATTGATGCATCACCTATCGCTCTAGCAGCTTTTTTAATTGCAGATACATCTTCAAGACCACCAAGAATCAAAACTAGCCTTGCAACACCATCAACCCATGGCAAAATGGTATAGAGGTCACTCTTTTCAGATCCAGATTGCTCATTTCCTTCATCATCCAACTCAATAGCTCCAACACGTGCAAGAAATTGCTGATTAGAGCGCCCTATCATAGCATTAATTTTAGCTTCGTCTGGCTTTGTATCCTTCTCATTGACACTCAAGCCAAGGAGCAGTTCAGTAGCACCGTATTTTGAGGGGCGAGAACTCCGTTGAATCTCAGATCCATCAGGAAAAGTGGGCCACGAATGAGGGAGAGGTTTAAAAGCTTTATATGCAGCTGAGCCAACCAAAGGAACCCGAATAAGACCCTCCTCTATTATAAGGCTGAGGTAATGATCATCATGGGCTAGCAGAATCAGCGAACTTCGAGCTTCCTTTCTAATAATCTTATAGTCATCTTCTTTGGTTTGCAAAAGATGAACCTATAAAAACAACCATAATGATTATTTTGAATGAATTTCAGGAAGTGCATAACACCAGGTGAAAGATACACTCTGTAGTCCGCCAAAACATTCCTAGACAATCGATCGAATACAGAAGTTAAAATTAGGCACATTTTAAAATATGAGCCTACATACTTAGATATTGCTGAAGTTCTGAGCAACATATCATCAGATGTTCAGAAGCCACGCATCATGGTGCTTTGATTAAAATGGCATATTAGGATTTAGGACCTCATTTACTCCAAGAGATTGATTATATATGTGACTCTAAGTGTACCAACCCTTATCATGGCTAATACTCAACTTCCCTCCCTAAAAGGAACGATCAAATTACGCTACGGCCACCCAATCTCGCGCCTCCCGCTGAGATGCCCACCACCCACTGCACCAATAAAAACGTACCCCAAATTTCGCCTGTGTAGAAATCAATGGCTCTGGATCATCCAAACACCATCCAACGGACCGAGATCATCCGCTTGAAGCGGAGACCCCATCGCCCGCGCGTCGCCCGCCCCTCCGCCGCGCCCCGCGTTCGAATCCCGCGCGCCGACCCGCCCGCGGCCGTCTTCCAACTCCTGCTCCGCCTCCGGGTCCCCCGCAGCCTTCTGCGCCGCAGCAGCCGCGCCGGCCTCCTAGACGCGCCGGCCTCCCGCTCCGCCTCCGGCCTCCCGCGGGATCTGGATCTGGCGCGGCGCGGGGCACGGAGGGAGGGTTCAGCCCGACCTGCGCCGCCGCCCCGCCCTGCGCCGGCTGCGGGCTCAGGCCGCCGCCGCCGGGATGCGCGCGGGCAGCGGGCTCCGGCTGCCGACGCCGCGAGCCCTCCTGCCGCCCCCCGCGTCGTCCGCGCCGGCCGCGGACTCCTCCGGCCGCCGCGCCGGACCCTGACTCCGCGCGCCGCCGCCGGGCCGCACCTCCACGCGCGCGGCTCCAACACCCGCGGGTTGAGGCCACGGCGGGCAGGGTGCCGTCGCTACTTGGCGAGGCCGCGTGGGTTCGCTGCCGAGCCACGCGCTCCTCCATTGCACATCCACATCCACATGCAGTTCTTCTCATTTTTGGCTCGATTTCTTAAATCCAAGCGTTTGGGGAGTTTTTTGTTGGTTTGATTCGTGCAAAGACATGTGTTGACGCTACTCCATGAGTTAATTTGATTGAATCAACACGAGCACGAAGAATCGAACCAATTTCATTTTGGGGAGAAAAACTGCATTCTTGCACGTGATCTGAAATTCCCAGAGTTTGAGTTCGATTTGAGACATGACTCTTTCGAGATAGTTTACCAACTCCATGGAGATCACCTATGCAAAGTTTGGGAGCGATTCGTTTTGATTCGGTCGAGTTTCGGGCGTTTTTCTCTTGCACCCGTCATCCTTCTCTTGCCGCTTCCTCCTCTGTTTGTTGCTCGCGGTTCCTCCGCTTCTTCCTCTGATGATTCTCATGCTGTCTTGGGAGCAGGGGGGCAGGAGGAGCGGGCTGCGACTTTGCCGGCCAAGGGCGCCGAGTGCGCGTGCGACGCCAAGGCACTGATGGTGTAGGTCTTCGATACGGTGGTCGCCCTCACAATCCTGGTGCTTATCGCAGGTATTGTACCAAACCTAGAGTGCTTCTTGCACTGCATTGAGCGCTGAGGCTTCGAATGTTTTATCGTTAACATCCTCGGGAGGTGTAGGATTGTTCAGTTCTGCGGTAGGGGACTGCTTGGGGACTGGGGTCCTAAAAGCGTCTGAGTTATTGGTTAAGTTTCTTTTGTTGTTGTTGATTCACGGCTGTAGAATAAACTAGCTGTGGACATTGACTTCCACATTTAGCTATAGTGTGTGGTCTGGTTCACATATATTAGTTTTGAAACTTTTAGTTGTACTGAGGAAGGAAGCAAAGAGAGCACAATTTTCAGATTGGTTAATTCAGAAATCAGATTATATATGCTCTGAGGTGTCGCTGCCTTTCTGCCCCACAAGTTTCCAACACGGTAGTTATGAAGTGCTACTTTATAGAACAATAAAAGATTAGGACCATGATTTTTTTAACATTTGTTAGAGTGATCTTGCAGATGCTTACATATCTAAAATAATTTAATATTTATGAGTTGCTGCACGATGTGGTGTAGTATGCCCTTGTCTGCTTCCTCACCTCATGGATTCAAGCATGTCATTCAGTTCAAGCTCCTAGCAATTGTGAAGACTAGGAACAGGAGTGATTTGTCTAACACTCTAACGTGATGTCTTTGCTCGAGGCAAATGTTGTGGTGATTAATCAGGTATTTTCATCAGTTTTAGGGGTTTCTGTGGTTGGAAAGAAAGGTTGATGGAAATGCTTCTTGTCTTCCCTAAGAATGTAATATGTGAATGGTTCCACCTGAGCATCAGCAATCCATCACTCAACTGATTGGTAAAAAATGTAATATGTACATGTGGTCATTGTATTATTTTTTTTGTTTTTGCATATTTCTTCCATGCATGTGATGTTAGTTCCAGTTAATTTATCAACATATTACATTGACATCTAAATTAAAACATATTCAATGTGTGGAATTGTATAGATGGACTTGTAAGAGAAGAGATGCAAGCTATTTGCTCGGGCTCCTGGTTTTATCACAACCCTGTATGCATTCTTTCTGAGTAGAATTATGTGATGCTGCACTTACATATGTTTGTTTTTTTCTCATTGCAAGAATCGTTGCCACATCACACCACCCTGCTGCAGATCCACGCCGGGGCCGCCGCAGATTGATGCCGAGATCCACCCTGCTGCGGATCCGGCCGGGGCCGCCGTCGTCCGCGCCACGCCGTCCTTCGGCTGCCGGAGCTCCACGCGTCGTCGGGACACGCAGCAGCACGCCCCGACGCACAAAATCCTAGAGGTCGTGGGTGCGGCTTCCAGGTCCAAGTCAGGTTAGAGAAACTTATGGTGTTGATATTAAAAACATGAGCAACTTATGCGAACCAAAATTTATACATTTGATACACCGATGCAGAACTTACACTAACCTGAAGATACCATGTTCTGGAACTATACTAACAAATACATACGTGATCCAGGGGATCATACTTGATATTTGTTTAACACAGTGCTAATGCCCGTTTCATCCATAAATCAATTTTGTTCCCTGATGAATGTAGTGATGCACTTTGCTTTCTCTCTATTTTTCAAATCCTGTATAATGCTCCTCTCCTTTTAATCTAATTGATTGATAAATGAATATATGTTTCCTGATTTGGAGGGCAGAGGTGTATATGCCTCGAATAATAGTTAAGATGCGGGGATCAGATTAGCTCATCACCCATGAAGATAATTTTGTTTTGGTTGATTGGTATGACAGGCCTACATCCAGAATCTTGAGATGATCCGGATGAAGTTGGAGTAGCTGGAGCACAAGCTCCATCGAGCCAGACAACAACAGGTGATAAGCGAGGCTTCCATTACTGAATTCCCAGTCATATGTTTGTTTGTTTTATGGGTCAGGTGATAATTCGGAAACGCGGGTCAGTTGCAGTTCCAAATATGAAATATTTGTCAATGTTTGCCTTACAGTGTTGTAAATAGGGAACTTTAGCTAATGTTTCAGTTGTGCAGAAGCTTTTTATGTTAAGATTGTTCTTCTAGCGGTGATTGGGTTCATATGTTCATTCAATTTCTGTAAAAACAAAGACTGAACAAAACTGGTTTACAAGTTCAGAGTTCAGATGCGGTTCAGTTTTAGTCCCTATTTCAGTTTCTTCCTCTTCAGTTAGATTAGTTTGTTCCTTCGTGATGTCACGGTGATGGAATTTCAGTTTCTGCGGTAGGACTGAGGGTTTGATACTTAATTTTACCTGTGGCAATCGTTCCATTGTTTTTCTTGTCTGTAAAATTGTGTCTTTTATGGTTCGCCACGCAAACAGTTGCATATCCTCAGCTACCATTAGCAGTTTACACAGTTAGAACACCCATGGTGGTGTTCTACGCTGATCTTTCTAATATCCTGCATTTGAGGAGTGCCTAAACGTTGGTTTATTAGTATCCTGAAACCGTTCAGATTCGGCCCTATTACTCTGTAGCTATTTTTTAATGTTTTATGCGTGCTTTATGGATAAGTGAGATGCCGACTCTTTTTTTCTGGATTTGGTCAGGTTAGGGAAATTCTCAGCCACATTAACAAAAGGGTGAAGCACATGCCTGAGATTCCACTGCTGATGCTGGATTTACAGAATCTGCTTCCTTAGCAATTGAATGGAACTTTTGCATATATATTGAGATGGAGTTTGAACGCCTGCCAACTGAGGTATTCTCTTTTCCTTTGTTAACCTCTAATTTTCTCTAGAGCTGCTTCACCATTTCTGGAAAAGTTAGCTGTATCACCTGATATCTTGACCAATATATCAAATGGTGCAGCTCGGCATCAAGGGATCATCTTGAGACTTGTGACAAAAGGTCAGTCATGTCCCTACTGGAGTGATCGCATTCTAACAAGCTGTGAAGTATTTTATCTGCCATTTTGTACTGCTGTGCGTACATTCTATAACACTTGAACGTTTTTCCCTTCTAAATTTGCTTCTATTGTCGGCCAGGCTATCCATAAGGTGGATGGCAATATTGCTTCAAAATATCAAGCAATAAGTAATAACTGAATCCAATGATGGTTTAATATTTCCTGACTTTTGCTTCCATACATTATTGTATCAAACACCACCTCAGTGGTATGTATTCCTTGCTGAATTAAGTAAAATGTATAGAACAAATTTTGAGACTTGGACATTTGAATGCTGTCAAATTCTACAGTATTGGATGTCCATCAGGACTTTCAGTTGCACAATCAGATCATGTTACTGGAAAACTACCACTAAAAGACGACATACTTGCATCAAGAAAGGAAATACAGAAAATGTGTAATCATGTCTGCACTGGACAAGCGCACACACACATTTTAGTTGTTGAGTGTACTGCCTGCATAATGCACCTGGCCTTCTCATGGTTTAATTTTTTGTTCAACCTCTTCAGCTAGGAATCTTGAATGTCATTCAAGCTATGAACTTTGCACCTGAGATTGTCTACCCTCTTTATTTATCTGCTGCTTCAGATAGGTATTCCATTTCAGAATTTTGTCTAAAATATATTGGAATTTTTATGTGGATTGACAATGATGCTAACCACTGTTTCAACGTAGTCAAAGAATCAGTTTCTAAGAAAGGAGAGGAGTTGTTAAAGCGCAAAGCATCAACTGTGAATTTAGAAGATCCCAACCTCATCAAGAAATTGTTCACGGTGTTTAGTGGTATGCATTTTCTATTTTTAGGATCTAGATCGATGTAGTTTGAATTTCAACCCCTTCGGTTTTGCTCTCTCAATTTGTGTATAAATATTTTGTTTCAAGCCTTGCTCTCTGATAGTGTTCTCTGTTGAGGCAGGTACTGTGGGTGCAGAAAATATAGCAATAATTTGAGTTTCATGATAGTGCTCTCTGTTTTTCTTCTTTTTTCAGCTTGATTTATGCTATTTTGTATGGCCTGGTTTCATGATGCACGTGAAAACTCGAGTTCTGGATGGGGGTTGGTGTCCTTCACTAAAGATGAATAAAGTAACTACAGGATCGATCTTGCTCTGCCATAAATATGTGGAAACAAGAAATGACATTGCTCCACCATAATTAATATATCTCAAACATAATTCTGATGTATGTCAACTGAATTTACGTGACTCTTTCCACCATAACTTATACTTTTCTGTCTATTTTACTCCTCACCGCTCTATGGACTTTACCCTATGGATGTGTTTGTGTTATCAACATAATACTATTTTCTTTGTGTGAAATTTGTGTAATCAACATAATGCTATTTTCTTTGTGTGAAACATATATTTGTCAGTTTGGACTATGGATCATGTGTATGTGTTGTTTGGTGTATGTTTAATTTACCCGTGGCGTTAGCACGGGCACCTAACTATCAACATTAAAGCAACAGCATAAATTGCAATTATTTGCACTGGGTCTTTGCTAACGTGGAACACAATACAACTTACCAATTTTGGAATCACTCCTGCTTCTACCAAAGCTCCATGATTAGAGGGACTCAAAGCTAAATTTGATATGATACCACCAGCAGCTTCTTTGACTTTTATATCTTCTTCATCTAGGTATCTAACAATCTTTGTCAGGACATCACTCCTCAGAATCTTGTATCTCCAGTTTTCATCAATAGAAAAGTTCCAAATGGTACACAAACACTGCTCCATCATCTGCAAGAGAACAGTATGTGCATAATACATTAGGTAATTCAGTACTCTCCCGACATGTAGCCTGGCTATCAACTATTTACCACACATGCCAAACATGGTAAGAGTCAGCTATACCATTTTACAGCAAACAGAGCAGGGAGAAGAGAATCTTGGAGTGTTGGTGATTGTATTTGCAGTTACCTCGGGGCTTATTGTAGATTTACACAGAAGACTAATGACTTCTTCCATTGCTCCACTTTCAATGGCCATCTTCCTGTATATTTGAACTGACGTTATGTTACGCAGAAGACCAGCAGCTGCTTCACGGGCTCGAGTGGACTCTGACTTCAGGAGGCTAATGATTATGACAATGCAACCAGGGAATTGCATTATCTCATCAATGCTCTTCCGGCCACCAAGAGAGTATTGATAAAGTGTGCAGACAGCATGCTCCCTATCACGAGTGTCATTGTCCAAACCAAGCAATCGAACAAAGAGACCAAGGTATGCAGATCCAGAACTCGTAGTACCAGTAGAGTAATCAACATCCTAACAAAATCAAGCAATGTATTGAGACAACAACTCTAAAAGAAATTGCAACTCAAGAAAGTTCATGCTGAATTCGCTATCAAAACTGCTAACAAACATGAGATTTTAAAAGGGGAAAGTCCATATGATTTTCACAAATTTGTTAGTTGCATTTCAACACATTCTCAAAATTACTGGAACACTCCATTTCTTGCTCAAATGGAGCAACAAATAGTCTGCTCTATATGAATATTAAGCTGATGGATAAGCATCTAGCATGGAGACACCGAACCGAGCCTAGCCATCATTGTAGAATAAATATCCTCATCAACATGCACAGCCTCAAAAATGAATTCAGAACGGAATCAAATATGCAGACATGAAGTATTATGAACATTAGAGTTCAGAATAGACAAACATACAGTTTTTTTATCCAAGACCATCAGGTAGGTTAAATTCTTCTTCCAGCTTAATGGGCGCTATGGAGTTTTTATTTATTTATTTATTTATCTGTTTCTTCCAGGAGATGGACACTACCCTACCCAATGTTCCTCACCAATTAGTCAATTATCACGGCCCAAAATGGCAAAATCATGAGGCCGGAATTTGAGCAAACACCTCCAAGGCGTGTGAGGACGGCCGCCGAAAGCTTACCTGTCCCGAAGGACCATCGCCGGCTGCGAACGCGCCTGCTAGGAGCCGGCGGCGGGCGCCACACGAGGCCTTGGCGGGAGTAGCAGGGAGGCGGTGGCACCGGAGGTGGAAGCGACGGCGAAGGTGTTGGTAGCGCGGCAGATGGGAGAGTGCAGGGGATGCGGCGGCGACAGCCGGCAGCATGGCGAACGACAGAGTGTTCGGGAAACAGAACACTGAGCTCCGCCCTCCGCGGCGTTGTGCCGTGGGTGGCGATAGGATTCCTAGGGCCTTCTAGAACAACAAACATTTCTCCCTGCCTCTAGAATACGTTAGAAATGGCCCGGAAGTCCTCCTATCTTGCGGCCCAAGTACGGCCCATATCCATGGACATACGACAACCAAGAATACTATGGAGGAGGACCGAGAAATTAGAGTTAAATATTAAGGTGGGTAATTTGATTTCAGCTGGCCGTATAGCATGGCTGCATCGCACGGCCGCTCTCGCTATCCTTGTCTTCTTATCTCTCACGTCTCTTCCTCAATGTTAACTCCTCTCTTTCCACCTCGACCTCAAGTGCTGCACAGGCGAGTGGCACCTGCGTGGCGCGGCGCCATGTGCTCGCGCCATCAGCCGTGGCGCTCCTTGTCATCGGCATCGTCGGTGGTGTTGACGCTTAGTAACAGCCTATTCTAAACATCAATTTGATCAAAAAATTATGAGAATTTATATTTCTTACACGCATTATCTATTAAATAAATCTCAAAATACACTTTACTCTTAAAGAATTGCAAGTTATATTTTTAAGGTGAAATGCAGGTTGTAAGCACACTTTAATTCGATATAAAATAACAGATAAAATCTGAGCACAGATTCAAACTCAAATGGACCAAAAGTAGCCTAACTACTCAAGTAAACCGGCTTAGGACAAAGTATGACACGTGCTTTGGACAAGAGGCGGGCCAGAACAGCCCACCAGAGGCAGTTGGGGGCGGTTGGCGCCATGGGCAGGCCAGCTCGACCACCCTTGTTGGCCGACCAGACCCATGGGCCCCACCGCCTTAACTTTACCACGTGGCTGCTCCTCACTGGCTCCCAAAGGTGGTTCTGTAAGGATTAGCTGTTGCTCGGTCGTGGCTTCCTCCTATAAATATGAGAGGGGGTGAGAATATGGACACACACAACTCAAGTGAAGCTCAACTCACTTCTTGCTTTAGCTCTATAAGTTAGTGAAGTTTAAGTCTAGGAGTCATCGAGTCCCCGGAGCTGCTCAAGAGTTCTGGTATGGGTTCTTCTCTAGCTCTCTTGTGTAATTCCCGGTCATTTGTAGTATATTTAAACTATGGTTACCGATATCCGTTCGATTTATACTCTGAATATTCAGAGTTATACTTCTTGATCTAGTTGCGTTATCGCTCAATGCTTGCATTGTGTTATCGCCATGTACTTGCGATGGTTAACATATTAGCTCTAGAACTTTGTCAACTGCTTCAGTATTTGTATGTTAGCTCTAACTAGAGTATCGCTTACTAATGTACATGTGGTCTCTAGACTAGTTAAGTGTTGCTAGACGTCGCTCTTTCCCACGGTTTGTAGAGGTGGGCGACAGGTGGTGACAGCCCTATTCGTGCCCAGTAATCCTCCACGTTCAGATTGGGGGTAGGAGTTGCATAAAGCCGTATGGTGTGGCCGGGATACTGCCGACCAGCTAGTAGTAGTCTCCCTCTTCCCTGTTGTACCAGTTTAATTTTCTGTTGATCTAAACATAAGATAGCAAAGATATAACTAACCTAGTACCTTTGACTTGAGCTGCTAACTTCTTCATTTCTCCCTGCCTATAGAATATATTTAGAGTTGAGTGCAACTTGTGTGTGTCACACTACCTCCTATTCAATCATTTATCTTACCCCTGTTTATGCATTTGAATATCCAATATAGATCAGTTCATTAACTAGCCTATGTACTTTCTATAGCCATCTTCCCTGCTGAAATATAAATGGCACCCCGGTATACTTTTGGATTAAATGCTACAATAGTATTCCGTGCGCTTGCGGATTCATTCGTGGTTCATGGAATACCTGTCACCCCCTTGGCGTCTGCGTCATCGCTAGACAACAGTGGTAGCATTGGTAGGCGCCAACAGGTGGCAAGTAGGGGGCGTTGGTGCCCCACCTTCGTTGCATCCCTCCCAGCGTGCAGGTCCTTCGACCTCTGACCCTTCATATCCTACAACAGTCGCTGCGTTGGCTCCAATGCACCTGGGTCGCGCTCTCTATCACCTCCTACCTCGTGCACCATGCCACCTCATGCTTCCAACCCTGTCATCACCTTGGAGGTTGTCTTGTTGCTGATCTACCAATGTCTAGGTGGCATTCAAGGTCGCTGACGATGGGTGAGTACCGTAAGCAGAGGTTTGTAGAAAACCCATCTAGATATTCGGCCAAGGATGTAACACGCAGTAGAGATCCCTCCCATGAAACGAATGGTGGACAAGAGGGTTTAAACAAGTTCGGGCCGCTGAGAAGTATAACATCTTACGTCCTGTGTGATCTTAATTGTTGTCTTTGGTTAAGCAAAGCGAGGGAGTCTGTCTCCCTTACATCTTGCCTATCTATTCTACTTATAGCATGTCTCTCCACCTTTGGATAGGGGCATTACCACCTTTGGTGTGAATGCGGCACCCTAGGATGGCGCCGGCATGCATGCGAATGCCCAGGCTTTGTGGGGCAGGCCTATTGCCGCCCAAGATCGTTCCTTAAGGAACTGTTTGGTTCGGTGGGTAGCACAGGTAGCATTGGCTCGCACACCTAGCATTGCTAGCATGCTACAAGTGCAACTGCGTGAATTCGTTTGGTTTGTGCTAGAGGTTAGCACAAAACAAAAAATTTTGCTACATGCACACACGCTTCCCTACCTAAATAGTGCACACATAACATTTATTGGCCTGTCAAAAATATGTTTGAGTAATTATTATACATGGACAACAAATCATAAGATTTCAATTACACTACCTAGCAGCAGCACAACTAAATTATTGCAACCCAGAGTCATGCAAACACAACCTTATTGCGGTAATAAAATAAATGCCTACACATGCAAAAGCACCGTTATTGATGTATTATAGAAATAGACCCACACATGACATACGGAACAAACATATGCTCATAAACGTGGTGCCAAGAGGCACCCTACTGCTATTTCATCATGCAGTGCATTCATGTCTTCATCTTCTTCGAGTGGCGATGTAGTAGCATGCACCTCTTCTTCAGCATCATCTTCATCCGGTACTGGCAATGTCACCTCTGCCTCATCCATATTGAAGTCTACATCATCGCTATCATTCTCTAAAATGAAGTTATGAAGCTGTAGGATCAAGAACACCGACTAGAGGGGGGTGAATAGTCGGTTTAAAATCTAAAACCAACAACACTAGAGAAATTTAATTAGTAACAAAGAAAAGCCATATGTCATGCTACTACTATCTCTAGATGAGTTTGCAACCTAGGGTGACAAGATACAAATCAAGCTCTAGTAAAGTAAATTGCTCAAAGTAAAAATAAGAATTAAAGTGAGCAAGAGAGGTAACCAAGCTTGACACAGGAATTTATCCCATGGTGTCGATGACTTGCCGATCACCCCTAATCCACGTTGAGGTGGATTCCAAGAATCAACCGCTCCTCTATCAAGAACCTCTTGATCTTGAGCCGGCTTGAATCAAGGAACCGCTCCACACCTCGATTCCACTAGAGTTGCTCTTCACCACTCCGGTGAGGTGAGCACAAGACCTCTCACAACCGAAATCGGGGCTCCTCAATAATCTCCTTGGAGGAGCTCCACGAAATCCTCTTCTCCAAGCCGTCTAGGGAGCGGCAACTCCCAAGAGTAACAAGTCGATGACGCTTGCTTGAAGTTTCCCTAGTGCCACAAAGCTCAAACTCTTGATGCAATGCACTAGGAAGCCCTCACACTCTCAAGAATGCAATCTCTAACCAAAGTGTGTGTGAGAGAGGGATGCCTTACCTCTATAGTGTCAAGTATGCAGTCCAAATGGCCAAGAGAGCCTCTCAATGGCCGGGCATTGGGTATATATAGACATCCCCTCAAAAACCAGCCATTACACTCTTTTCTGCGAAGTCGCGGACCGTCCGCAGTTCAAAAACCGGACCGTCCGCCGTTATAAACCAGTGAGTCAGAGTGCATTTAATGCGTGTCAGAACTATCCGTTATAACCCTGGCGTACCGTCCGTGCCCCAGGGGTGGACCGTCCGCAGTTATGTGTTCCACACCACCAGAGACAAACATCGTCTCTGGTACAACTTTGAAATTAGCTGGCGGACCGTCCGCTCCCCAGGTGCGGACTGTCCGCCGTTCATCCTTGAAAACCACCAGAGACAACAATGTCTCTGGTACAAATTGTCAAATAGCCGGCGGACCGTCCTCACCCCAGGGGCGGACCGTCCTCACCCCAGGGGCGGACCGTCCTCACCCCAGGGGCGGACCGTCCGCCACACAGATCATCGCCTCAACCAGAGAAAACACCCTCTCTGCTACAATTTGAGTTAGATCAGCGGACCGTCTGCCCACCTGGGCCGGACTGTCCGCCAGTCACATCTAATTTCCACCAGAGCCAAACATGCTCTCTGGTACGGGTGCGGACCGTCCGCGCTCCAGGGAGCGGACTGTCCGCGCTTGTGCTGTCAGCTCTCAAACTTGTTCTTTTTCAAATCTTGTCAAAGCGTCGTTAGCCCTCATGCATGCACCTAGACATTTTGAGCAAAATGGCACTAAAGACCCGTCAAGCACGAGTACACAATTCCTCTTGATAGTACGGCTATCTATCCAACAAATCCGGTCACTTTTCATCCACTAAATGCCTTGTGACCGGTAAAATACAAAAGCCATATTTTATACCTTTGCCTTGAGCCCGAGCTTTGCATATCATCTCCAAACTTCACACGTTCACAACCAAATCCCTTTCATCCGTGGATCAACCTATGCTCATTATCTCGAATGAAATTGTTAATCCACAAATTGTTGTCATTAATTACCAAAACTCGAATTAGGGGCCTAGATGCTTTCAGAAGCCCACAACAAGCCAAAATGATTTGTGTCTGTTTGCGTACAGAATAGTGAGGGAGACCCAATAATATGCGCCACTTCATCTTTAACACACCAAAAGATCGCTCTATGACCGATCGAATGGAGGAATGAGCTTGGTTGAAAATTTCTTTTCTACCTCGTGCTCGTGGCGCCTATTTCCAGTCATCTTGATGGTACCTCACTCCCTTGTAAGGTCTTGATGGTACCTCACTCCCTTGTAAGGTGCTAGATATCCTGAGCGGTTCGGGTATCCCGAGTCCACCAGGTAAAACTTGCCTACAAAAATTTTCCATTATTCACAAAACATATGTAACAGTTTACCGCAGCAATGACAACCCGAGCAAAACCATGGCCACATACCTGGGGGAGGACGAGGAAAATTGTCACTATACCTCTGCATCACCTCTTGTAGGACACTCCAATCATGTGCCGAACCAGGAATCCCAACTGCGACAAATGTGAACCTCCTGTCGAAGTCACATATTGCCTGCACATTTTGACTCTTCTCCTTGCTCCTATTGAAATATGGTCCAACCTTCTTGCCGGGCACGATCACTTTGACATGTGTTCCATCGATTGCTCTAATTGCATTGTTGAAGAAAGGCGCATACTTGTGGTCTACTATCTTGGGATGTACTGTACTGAAATTAGGGTCACTTGGTCGGATGATATCTTTAGCTAGGTTGCAAACACACTCTAACACATGCTCAAATTTCTGGCTTATCGTCTCCATTGACCGTGTAAATTTGTCCTCAGCTTGCCTAACAGGTTCAGGTGGCCGAATCATCCACAGGAACATTCCTAAGGCCTCTCTAGATGACATCCTACTTGTTGACAGTAACCCATAAGATTGGACAAATACATCATGAAGCATCTCAAATACTGGAGGATTCATCCTAAACATGTTGTAGCAAGATGTCTCATTGCGTAATGTCTTCTCTACCCACTCAATTCCATTTTCTTTGGCTACCCGATGGGGTTTTTTTTTCAAATACGTGTAATAGTACATACCCAGTAGTAACGCCTGGTGCATGATTTGCCTCTTCCTCTCGCTTTCCTCCAATAGTTCCTTCATGACCGGAATTACTTCATCGTCACTTCCAAACAAGTCAGCAAGAGCCTCCGAAACCGGATCAGGAGGCCCTGATTCAGCTGCATTTGCATAAAATAAATGAAATCAGAATGTTACAGTTGCACCATTTGGTACTGTTGCGCAGAAAATAAATGAAATCAGGATCCATGCTGTCAGAAAATATATGAAATCTGGAGCCATGCTGGCAGAAAATATATGAAATCAAAACTTGACTGACTATCAACAATTCACAATGCTTACTACTTGCTGGTGCAGGTTCGTTCCCCATCTCTGCCGCACCGTGAGTCCTTGCTCCGACTCCGTTCAACCCTCCATTGTCTGCTGTACTTGACGCCTGCACCGTCAACAAAAAGCCACAATTAGACATGCATAATAGGACATCAAATTGCATTTAAACTTAAGCAAGTAACAGCACAATATGCAGCAAGCACAAGTTCCAGTGGAATGAAACAAACATCATGACAGGAAACCCAACACAAGTTTTATAGGCATACATGACGATGACTAGGTTCAGTCACATCTACAAGCTTCATAACATAGTTGCCACCGCTAACATTACACAAAAGAACATATGAGTGCAACAGGTTCATAGGCACACATGGTCCCACATGATAGTGGACATAGTAGAACATAAACATTATTTAGGACGACATAAATAGCTACTCCGCATGCATCGTAGGATCAGCAAATGCTTTGTAGATCCACGCAAGATGCTCATCCGGCGTTTGCAAGTAGCAAAACACTCCTCGCCAATGTTCAGATTTAAACAGCTTGCTCAAGAAAAAGAATTCATCGCTGGTTCTTGAGATGCCACTTTGAACTACCAAATCCAAGCAATATTTGAGTGCATCAGCTTTTTCCTTTTCCTTGGTGTAAGGATCACCGGGGTGTCCGACCCTAGAGGGGGGAGGGGGTGAATAGGGTCTTTAATCGCTTTCTCTCCTAGGGCTCAATCTATTTGCATAAGATAAACCTAACACGTCCTACACATGCTAGTTATGACTAAGATTTATCTATGCTACTCTCTACTTACCCCAAAAGACTTGCAACCTATAGCCAATCCTAATCAAACTAACTAGGAAAGTAAAGGCACGCAAGATAGAGTAAATGCGGAAACGTAATATGGTTAGTAAAGAGGTAAGGGAGAGAATATGCAAACTCCCGTGAAGACACCAAGACACACGATTTAATGTGGTTCGGTTAGGACACCAAGTCCCTCCCTACGTCCACGGCCACTTGTCCAACAAGAACAAGTGTGATGCCGAGTCTCTTCGCTTGATCATCGTCTTGCGTTTGCCACCAAGGCTTCTGGCAAGCAAAGGCTAAGTGGCGCCAAGTCACCATGACAAGGCCACCGCCACCGTCTCTCTCAAAGCGTCACCAACGGCACCATCTTCACTATCGGAGCTTCTCACCAAGAGGGGTCTCCTTCCCCGCACAAAATGTCGTTGCCGCTCCACACCAAGTCGGAGGGTCACACGATGAGTACACAAGATGCTTGCCACAGCAAGGCTTTCACTCAAGCTTACTCTCTCAAGAGCTAAGCCTAACCAAGCACTAAGCACTCTCACAAGTGTGCTTAAGCCTATATGATGTACAATGAAGCTCTATGGTGGTTGGAGGTGTTCTTCAAGTGTAGTAGACTTCTCTATCTCTTCAGCAACTCCAGCACACACCAAATGAGGCGTGGGGTGGCATATATATAGCCCAAACCCCCCAAACTAGCCGTTGGAGGAAAGCTGACAGAAAAAGCTCGTAATGCCGGTTAATCCGATGCTCCTCCAATGGCCATCGTCGATTCAATCGATGAAGGTAATCTGCCCACTTGAAAAACTAGCCGTTAGTTGTACGGGCAATTAACCGACGTACCGTCGGTTTAACCGGTGAATGTAACTGTCCTATGATTCCTGAAAAACTAACTCTCTGGACAATTACACCGACGTTCACTTTGCCTTCATCGCCGGTTTAACCGGTGTCAGTAAAACTCCTGCTGCTTCTTCGGCCTCCAAGTCCATTACACCGCTGAGTGTAAAACACCCAACGCCTGTTAATCCGGTGCCAAACCCTAGCTCGCAGCTTTTGTGTTCATTGCACCGATGAATGCAATTTGCTCATCATCGGTTTAACCGGTGATAGCAAATTGTCTTTGTTTTGATCTTTTCGACTTGGATTTCTTCACGGTCTCTTCAATTCTTGTCCTTTGGAACCACCGTAGGGGTGGCCCTTCGGGCCTAGCTACGCCTATCTTCTCTTTGTCATCACTTGAACCTAAAAGCCTGAGAATGGTCATCTTAACAATCATATATTAGTCCAAGTGTTGTGTGTGTCATTAATCACCAAAACATTATATTGAAATATGGCATGAGATGCCATTTTCGCTACACTTGGCCTTCTTCAGCTCATGATCTTGGTCCAGAACCTGCTTTGCCTCTTCAGCTGGCTTCTTCATTTCAAGAAACATGGACTGCAAGAGGGATCTAACTTTCAAATTTTCCTTCTTCGCGGATGGTGCCTTGGGGCGTTTGTTCTTCTTCGATGGACTTTCAGCGGTTGAGGAAGTTCCACCACTGCTTGCCCTCTTTCGGCTGCCAGAAGTGGTTGTGGGACTGGTGCCATCACCATCTGAGGTTCCATAGTCACCAGTCACTTCCATTTTGCTCCAATCAATTGTACATTCCTTGAACATGTCATATAGTTTCGCAGTCCATGTGGGAAAACCCCTCTTGAGTTTGTGGACCTCGTCTGGCCATCTCTGCGAATGCAACCAAATGAGTATAATGAAAAAAAATTTATACTCAGAAATATGTCACAGAGGTATGGCACATAAAAGCAAATGACTAGAAACATGTAAGTACCTTGTGCAGTCTATTCCACACATGGTCGGGGATAGAGTACCCACCACCAGGAAGTTCTGAAACACCCGATTGGTTAGCCAATGCGAGAATTAAGTAGTGAAATCTTTTGAGTTTCCTTGACTCATTCTGCATCTGCTTCAAATTATGGTTCAAGCCAGTCTTGTGCCTGTACTCCCTAATTATTTTGCGGTACCCTTTAGTCTTCATTTTACCATGTGGACAGTTGCCTATCATACATTGTTCTATCCAAAGGTCGCAGAAAAGGAGCGTATTTAATTCGGTCCAATTTGCGTCCGACCTAGGGATTCCTCTCTATGAACGAACACAAATGGAACGTCAATGTTAAATAGGATTTATAACAGAATTTATCAAACAATTTTTTCTTAATGTACGATGACACTACCACTACGGAGAAGGAAAGCAACTGTCACGTGTTCTGATTGAACTAAGACTAGGTGCTACTGTCAGACTGTACCCGTAAAGTAAGTATACATTTACACATGGAACCACATTTCGTAAGCAATTTGAATACACACAGTAAGCTAGAGGTATGCTGCAAATAGCAAAAGGTTCAACAAATTGAAACTACCATATGTATATTTGATGACTACCATATGTATATTTGTGAACTACAACTTCCAATTACATGGCAACCGTATCTACCTCATGCTGGAATAAGCAAACTGGGTAGTACAACAATACTTTCAATTGAAACACGGAAGCAGTAATATGTGGAGAATGCAAAAGTAATTACCGAGGAATCATTGTCTGACGTGTAGTCACTGTCATCACCGTCGTCGTCGTTGTCCCTGTCGTCGCCAATGCCGGAGTTGGAGGAGCTACCAATGGTAAGCGTGTTGCAAGTTTGGGAGCGCCCACGGCTGGAACCTCGACTTGGCGACGGCGGTGCAGCACCACTGCAACGAACACGGCCGCGGCATCCACGGCCACGGCCTTCTTGTCCACATAGGGCACCCTCGTCGTGTGCACCGCGACCTGGCGGAACAGGAGGGGGGTACTGCTGCGACGAACCGCCCCAGCCAGCTTGTGGCGCCCACGGGTACTGGTGTCTCCCGTACCCCATGGAAGCAGGACTACCCCCAATCGTGGAGCTCGAAGCGTTGAGGTCGAAGCCGGTGTCTGGATGTGGCGCCGAATGGAGTCCCGCGTAGACCGGCTGCGGCGGAAGGTGGCCGTATCCGCCTGGCGTCGGCGGATGGAACCCGCTGAGGATAGGTGCCGGCGGCGGCAGCTCGATGATGGGACGAGTCGTCGGCGCTTGCCCTGCCCCATACGTGGCGTTGGCGTTGGTCGAGGAAACGAAGTCCCCGCCGGCGGCATGGTGGGTGTCCCCCAGGGACAAGAAATCCCACATGTTGCCCTCTTCAGATCCGGCCATGAAATCGGGCCGAAAGTTGATGTAGGTGCTGGTTCAGCCTAGATGAGATCGGCGTCGGTGTGGAACGAGGCGGGGCATCATCGGCGGTGGCGCATCTAGTGTGCTGGGGGGAGGAGGGGGTCGTCGACGCGCCGCTGGGGGAGCCGAGGCCTCGAGATGCGGCGCTGGGGGCAGGGAGCCTCGATTCGGCGCTTGGTTGCACGATACGGCGGGGGAGGAGGGGAATGGTGTGGAGGTCGATGCGGCGCGGGGGAGGGGCGATGCGGCACTGTGGGGAGGGGCGTGAGTGGAGGGGGATTGCGGTGCTGTGGGGAGGGGGTCTTGTTGGGTAGCCCTAACCGGGGATGCAATGGCCGCGTATGGTGTGGGCCTCATCCGCGCAAAAGTAGCCTATCTAGCACGTTCCGGCCTTTTCTTCTCGTTTGGTTTACTAGCACATTTTCAGCCCGTGATAGGTGTGCTACCCCTTAACCAAACAGGGCCTAAGAGATCTCAGGATGCTCCGGAGTCACCCAGGGATCCTTGCTTTGCCCGACGTCTAAAACGCTCTTCTCCATGTCTACTTGATGTGATGGGAGGCAATGGATGGTAGAGAACCACCCCACCATCCATCGTCAGTTGACGCAACGTGACCCAGAGGGGGGAAGCCACCCTCGGTATGGTTATGGCGTCATCTGCGGGCACATGTCTCTTGTAGTCGTGCTATTTTACGGAGTAGGTGTGCCGTCCTCGGGCTTCCCCAGCCGCAGCAGGGCGAAGCATTAAAAATGCGCTGCCAGGCCATTCTTTCTCCACTAAAGGGAACGCCTCAGCTCTGAGGGGTGCATGACCTTCCCCTGTGTTGAGCCTTCCCGGGGGAGTCCCGTGCTGGTGTCTCGGTCTAGCCTTTTATCAGATGACAGGCCGGAACGGCCTTTGGGCCCATTTACTCCCAATTTGTCTAAGGCTAAGGGGGCACGTTCTTGTTGCGCTGACAGACGTCTTGATGCCCAGCCCCGCCAAGGACCATTTCGCAGCCGTTGCCATCTGCACCAGCACCAGAGGTGGGCTGTCCTTGGTCCTGTCACTGTCGTCGCCGAGGACCATTTCACCGATCTTGTCTGTCTATGGACTTTTTCACTATTGGTGAGGGCGCTGGCTATGTGGAGGGATTCTAGATATGCATATGAAAGCCAGGCCAGCAAACTATCACGACAATGGCGACACTTTCAAGCATCGTTTAGGAGGTGTTGTCACAACATTCTCCCACCTTCAATGTCTCCTGCAGCTATCAGTGGTTCTCCGGGTGAAAACCCAATTCTAACTTGCCAGATGAGGCGGCGACGACATCTTGGAGGTCCTTCGGTTTGGCTTTGTACCGTAGCCCGGCACCTTGGAGGTCCTTCGGTTTGCCTTTGTAATGCAGCGGCATCCAACAATTAGAATAAATGTCTAAGAAGACGATTGATGTGATGTTTTGGTGCTACGATAAGACTTCGTAAGGATGAAATGTGAACGAAGAAGAAAAACGAAGCTTAGTTTGTTTTAGAGTTTTTTTCTTATATTTCCGAGGCATACATTGAGAACACTGTGTCTGCGCTCTGCGGTCACTAGTGCTAACTGCTAAGAACTTGGGATCTGCTAGGGTAGTTTGCACCAAGTCTCGAGGAACACAAGCTGCACAATTACTCTTAACTCCGGAGGGGGGTTGTCGTCGCACCTTGGAGCACGAGATATTTGTTCTCAGATCCATACATCAATAGGGGCAAGGTGGGCACTCGCACAGGGCCCCAAATTCTGTAATTACTTAGCTAACTAAGAGCATCCTCGGTAGTGGAGGGCATCCTCCCCGGCGGAGCTGGTGGCGATGGGCAGTCGGACGCCGTCGCCCAAGACGAGGGCCTCAGAGTTGGTGACCTGCTTCCTGGGGAGCTCGGAGCCGGCCGTGTCCATACAGTTCGCCGAAGGAGGGCACCTCGCCGATGGAGCTCGGAGCTAGCCCTATCCATGCTAGGAGCGGAGGGCAACGCGTTGTCGAGGAATCGAGGGTGAAGTCCCTCCACGCCGCGTCGATCTCTTGCAAGTGAGGGCGCCGCAGGCTCGCCGCCCACGACCGGCCGAGGTAGAGGAGCGCCGCGGGGACGCGGCGGAGGGCGCAGGAGAGGAGCTCGATTTGGGGAGGGGAGAGGGAGGGGGAGGGGAAGGAAGAAGATAAGAAAAGAGGATGACATGTGGTGCCCATTAACAGTATAACAAATGGAGAGTCTGGTTTTAGAGATTCTGTTGGGAGGCTTGACAGTTTGGGAAGATTTTTATTGTTTAGCTAGCCTCCAAATCTCTAAACTTAGCTAATGTTATTGCTAATTTCTTGGAGATGCTCTAAGTGCTTAACTATAGAAAAAAAAATAAAAGATCCACTATAGCCCATACAAGTATTTTCCGCCTGTTCATCTCCCATACCCCGAGACTCTTGAACTTGGTATAGACAACGTGAGATGATGCTTTTTAGTAGAAAATGAAGGTTAGTTTATTGCTTTGGTACTACCTTTTACCATTTTAGCTCTAATATTTGATATGTTCCTATTTAATGTAAGAAATAATGTATACTAAAGTTAAAAGTATGCTTTGTTTGTATTGCATTTCAATTTTTTTGAGAGCCCATTATGTATTTCGCATTGGAGTCCTAATTTGTAGGTACACTGCTATCACATACCATCCTTAGCACCAGCCTTGCTGGGATGTAGTGAAGGACTGGGGGGGGGGGGGGGGGGCGCTACTCCTTTTCTATTGGGAAGAACAATGTGATGCCAATGTATGTAGAGGGTGTGCCGGGAATTGGGACCTACTGTGTGTACTGGATTGGTGGGAATGGTAAGGACCAGGGCATGGTCTTTGACATGGAAACTAGGAGGTCTACATCTTTTGGAACTCCAAAGTCATCATTGTACCTAGGCATCCGCATCGTACAGTCTACTGGCACTTCTTGAACAATATGGTTAGCAGCAGCAACAATGGAGGAAGAAGGAATACTCGACAGCAGCAAAAGAATAAGGGATCTTAGTCTTTCTGGATATAAGCTTTCTACTGTGGGGCAGATTGTTTGGATATATTACTTAATATGTCTAAGTTTCATACTTGCATCTGTTACTGGTTATTGGCCAATCCAAACTATATGTTGCTATGATTTTTGATTTTTGAGAAGTCTAGTTTTGTGTAGCACAAAAAATTACGGCCGGACAAATGATCCAAATGACTAGGTGGCTTAGCCAAATGATCCAAATGACTAGGTCCTCCTCTTTCGTCGGTAATATTGCTTTCTCTCTTTTACTTTATTAGTACTTGAATAATTGGTCTCTCTAGTTGTGGGATCCCTTGTCTGCGTGGGTAGCAAGTTCTATCCATTTGGGGTTTCTTCTATCCTTAGCGCGAGGTGAAAGTCAGTAACTTGATAGCGTAGGTACAGTGCCTAAGCTAAGCTGAATAGTTAACTTGGGTTGTGTTCCACCCCACGGAACCGTAGTGGTAGGCGGCAGGTGGTGACAGCCATATCCGTCCTTCGTAGTCCACCATGTTCGGTTATTTTCATAGCAGTAGTTGCAGGTTGTCGTTGGGCTCCCCTCTCACCCCCTTTCTGAAGTCCTTCATCTTCCAGCCGCCGAAGCAACTAGAGAATTAAGTCAAGTATTTTTGATAGGAGTAGTTAGCAAGACAATGTTATACCACCTCTACCTATATTATGTGGACCACTTCACTCTGTCATATCCCCTGAATAAACAAGAGTCACTACAAGTATACTTCTCATTCCTTGTAGATTCGATAGAATACTACAAGGTGAAAGCTACATCGGTATCCGTATACTTGCGTATTTATTCTGTTAGGCTAAGGACTGCCAACACCCACGCGACCCCTGGGATGGCGGTGGCGGGAAACGTTTTGCCCTGGACCTGCTGCGTGCTCTGGATCTGGGTGGGCACATGGCACTAAGGACCACCAACACCCGCGCGGCCCTTGGGATGGCGGCAGTGGGAACTTTTTTTTTTGCCCTAGGCCTGCTGTGTGCTCTGGATATGGGTGGGCACGGGGCACGGTGACGGACTCAGCAACATTGCGCGTCGGCGGGCAGTGGCTACGGCTGCGTACGGAGATGGCATCTTGCCAGACCCGCCGCGAGCGGGGTGGCAATCGGGCTTGCACACGCGGCTGATGAGGTGGCCTTTGGCGGCGCGGTTTTGTGGATCTCATGCAGCGGCATTCAGCGTTCGGGATGGCGGCTGGGCAAGCGGCAGCGGTTGGTGGGCCGACTTGGAGGGCCTCTGTCGATATGTCTGGGCAGCGCATCCAAGGAGCGCGCGTGCAATGTCTAGCGATGGAATGGGCCCCATCGGCGGAGCAGAGCGGAGGTCCAGGGTCCGTGGTCGGCACGGCGCAGCGCGAGGCCGTGTAGACAGACCAGCAAGGCGCAGGATTGCACTGGTGAGGTCCGTCGCGTGAAGGGTTTGACTGCGCGCGCGCCGGGGGGGTGTGGGCATGCCTGTGTGGGCAGTGGCGTGGGTGGCACTCATCGCACCGTGCCCACGCGGCTCCTCTCAGCACGGCGGTGGCTCGAGGATACTGCGGCGGTGGCCACTTGCGAGGAGTGGCAGTCATGTGCTCGCACAGTTGGCGGCGTGCAAAGTGAAGGTGGAGCTATAGCGGCATGGACATATAGGCATGGAGGCGGTGTTTCCCCGGAAGGGCCGCCGTAGCTGTGCTGCGGAATGTCACATCGTGCGCATATAGCATGGGGTTGGATGCTCCAGGCGAAAGCCCTTGCCGGCGTCCTTGCTGGTGGGATGGCAGCAGTGTCCTTGTATGTCGTTTTCCTTATTAAGGGCGTCATTTAGGAGCTACAACATTGTTGCACGGGGTTCTTTGGGTCAAAACCCTATGCAAATCTTGGACGAGCGATGGTGGCGCTTTTGGCATCGTGCCCTCCTTGGAGGCATTGTCTCTAGAGACCCAGCTCAGTTTGTGGTGCTGCTGATCCATTGTCCATGGCGGCTTCAGCCAGTGACGATAATTCCATCGCGTGGCAAGCTGGAAAGGTGTTGCTGAGCCTGCACGGAGGCGATCATGGTCTTGGTGGCGGCTAGAGGTTGTCACATAGTTGCCGGTTGGCTACTTGCAGCAGACCGCGGCGGCTAGTGTTGCTTGGCAATGGTCCGTGCGTCATGGGACTGCATCAAAGGATGGTGCTTGCGTCACCGGCATTGTGGGATGACTAGACTTGCAGCAGATTGTGGCGGTTGCTCAACTTGGCTGGGGCCACCTGGTACGGCACAATGTCAGAAGATGGCACAAGCGACTTCCTTGGCCCGCTGCTTTGGCGGCGGTCGCTAGGTGCGACGGTGAAGCAACGAGGCGAAGTCGACTTGTGGCGATGGCTTGGCTGTTTGCTAGAGCTCATAGGGAGCAAGGCATCTTTGCTCTCCACCCCAACGGTGAGATAAGAAATGGATCCAGAGCATGGAGTACTGTGGGGGGCGTGGCAAGGCCTTCGTGCACAGTGTTTTCCTCGAGGCGACGAGAGAGAGGTGAAGTCCAACGATAGATGCGGCGAGGCCCCCCACGCATTGTGTTGTCGTGGTGGCGCCTGCAAGGTAGCCTGCGAGTGGCCTGGATCTGGTGTTTTTCACCCCGCCGGGTGTAGAGTGATGTTGCAGCGGCATCGCGGCGAAGGCTCCTGCATGGCGGTGGCCCTCTTGGTTCACGCCCGAGGTTTCGACGACTACAAGAGTGTGGGCTGTGGTGGTGCTTCGGTTTTGCTCCCGTCATCGAGTGGAGCGGTGGTTTTATAGAGTAGAGCTTGAGTGGAGTTGTGTGGCCGTGTTGATGTCCCAATCCAACCAACCAGTGTCGTATTTGTTCGTTGTTTGGTGTGCCCAGTTTGGACGTTGTTCATTCTTTTTAATATAATTGGCAGCTCTCCTGCCTTTTTAGTTTAAAAAAAAAACTAGATGTACTGATGTCTTAAAAAACGCAAACGTTTCAATTCGGTTAGTTGATTACGTTGTTAGAACACGGCCACCATTTTTGGTGAACTTCAACACAAACACATACAAGTGAATCTTGTCATAGTATGCCTTCTACTCCAGAATGATAAGAGAAGGTTTCAAAAAAAGAAAAGGAACATTTAATCCATCTCAACTGAGTGTCAAAACATATCATCAGTGAAACTGAAACCACACGAGTTCAATCTCAAACTCAAACACTGTTTGTAAACAGTGGCGGCTGAAGGGAACTTGAGATGCTCAAGAAGGGAAAAAGGTAAATGTAATGTGGCGATCAATATATCTTTCTGCACAAATGAGATATATGCAATCAATTTACATCCACTAAATGGAATCCATCAATCCCCAACTCTGCACAAATGATAGACCAATGCACCCTGGAAGGCTGCTGCTAAATGCTAATTACACGTTTCTGGAGCCTCCCTGGGTGTGATTATAAGTAGCTCTTGCAACAGTCAGCAGATACTTATTATTCGCCTGCCTACCCTGCACTCTCTCAAGTCATCTATGTTACATCAATGGGAGATCAGGGAAGGATGGGTGGATGGCTTTGGCTACACAAGATGAACAGAAATCAAGAAAGAACAAAGGCAAACAATTGCAGCTTTGCAGATGTGCAAAAGCATGAGCAAGAAGAAGTGCATCGAGATCGTGCAGGTAAGGGCCGGGATCATTGGTGCATCTTGGCCGGTGGCGCCGGGTAGCCCACCGGCACGACGTATGGCGAGTGACCCGGCGGGAACATGACGGGCGTGCCGACGGCCGCGGGCGCCACCATGTGGCCGGCGACGGGGTGGCCCATGGGCGCGTGCCCGTACATGCCCATCGGCGGCCCCGGCGGGTGGTGGTGCTTCATGCCTGCTGGCCCCATCGGCATCGCGCCTGCGGCGGCGGGGCCGCCCGTGATCGGGGCGCCGGCCGCCGCGACCTCGCCCGCGGTGACGCTGGTGATGTCGTGAATGCTTGAGCGGCGCCGGTCGCGGTTCATGGAGTTGAGGCGGATGAAGTACTTCTGCGCGTGGCTCGCCACCTGCGTCGGCGTCCGCGACATGACGAAATTGCGCGAGATGCTCCGCCAGTCGCCCTTGCCGAACTTGTCCAGCCCCAGCAAGAATAACCTGCGCCACCGCATCATTACGAGTCCAAATTAGCAGCCATGAACGCAAGAACGTCGCCAGCATCAGCATGTGCTAGTTACGATTGGAATTGGAATCATTTTGTGCGAATCATTGAGTCTGCTCTGTGCTTCCATATCCAGAGATGACACAAAAGATGCAAGCTTCGAATTCAAGAACTCCAAGAGATTCTCTACGAACCTGTGCTCTTCCTCCGTCCACGGGATGCCCTTGCGCCGCTCCTGCTCCGCCTTGGAGCAGCTCTTCCCCACGTCGACGCCGCTCTTCCGCTCCTCGCGCCGGTGCCCCCCTCCGCCGCCGCCGTCCTTCGGCGTGGACGCAGCACCGGCGGCGCTGTCGGGCGCCGCGGCGGCGGACTCCTCCCCGGCGTAGCGCGGGAGCGGGACGCGGCCGGCCTCTATGGAGGCCACGTCCTCCAACAGCGCCTCGTAGTGCCGCCGCACCTCCTCCGCCGTCCGCGCCGGCACGCTCGCGGCGAGCGCCGTGAACCAGCCGTCGTCAGGCGGCCCGTCCCCGGGCGGCGCCGCGGTGGCCGCGACCGCGTTCTCGAACGCCTTGTCCTCCTCCCTGGTCCACGCCGCCGCGGTCGTTGCCAGATTGGTCATCGTGGGACGTCTGGTTCGCCGCGTGGCGCGCGTGCTCCTGCGATGATATGGCTGTGGTGGTACCGTGGTAGTGGCGGAGCGGCGTACGTTTGCGGCGGCGGCGGCCGGCGGCGCGGTACGATTAGTAGTAGTAATTAACTAGCGCACGGACAGAGCCTTATCCACAATGGTGGTGCTGCGTGTAGGGATATATACTGGTGGTTAGTAATCGTTTTTCGGCTGGGTTTAGGGGCAAAGATGGCCGTCAAAATCATTTTTATCTTGTGAATTTCGGGCCCAAAAGAAAAGTATACTTTTCCGTTCTTTCAGACAGAGGAGAAATTCATGCTTTTAGGAGCACAAAAGAAAAGCACAGCTTTGTTCCAAATCCTGAAGAAAGCTGCTTTGGCCTTTATTGTGTTTAAAAAATTATTCTTGAGGTTTAAAGATATAAGAAATTGTGCACGGTGTCCTTTGCTTAATATTTCAGTCTTCATCCACTTGATCATCTCACGATGTGCAAATATAAAGAAAATTATAGAGCATGTAACGTGGGCAGTCGGATTGCTTAGCTATCATAAGAGAAAATGTCACTGCCACTCCATCCTATGAACTGCAAAATATAATGAAAATGAAATCAACAGCGAGCATCACCGACAGCCCTAAATGGCCTAAAAAAATAAGCAAACAATAATGGAAAATACAGTAGTAAGAATTTTTTTTTTTAAAAAAGACGACACCAGCATCAGCAAAGGCACTTTGAGAGGGATACAGACGCAAGGTTCCAGTCCGGCGTCCCTGTCACCCGTTGTTGGGTGTGCCGGTACCTTGGAAAAGAAAAGGGGCGAGGGAGAAAGAGAGGAGGGAATCAAATGATCATTGTCTGAATAGGAACTTAGGAAGCAAGCGGCTCCAAGGCCCTCCCTTTGGGGTCATCTGCGCTGTGTGAGGCGCTGGGATTTGGGCCTGGATACGCTGACAGCTTCGCCTCCGTCCTCTCTCTGCTCGCTCTCCACTGGGACTGAAGGTGAAAGGTCCACTGGCGCAAGATTCCTTGGCATGCTGAGCGCTTGATTTGGACTCCGGAACCGTGTTGTTCGCGGACAAATATGGCAATGTCATGCCGCCCATCATTAGTTGGACTGCTGAGAGTTTAAACAGAGAGATATTTCCAGAGTTTAAACTGTTTGCCAACATCGCAAGGGGAAGAATCAAATTCATACTAATCGCTACTCCCTCCATTTCAAATTATAGATTATTTTAGTATTCATGTGTGTATAATTTTGCTATGCATCTTTATACAGAATATGTCTAGATACATAATAAAAACTATGTATCCAAAATTGTCAAAACAACCTATAATTTGGAACAAAGGGAGTAGATTTCAACAGCTAGCTTATTTGAATTTTTAAAGTGTCAACCAAGATTTCCATAAAAGAAGTGTCAACCAAGATGAAGAATCAAATTCATACTGATTTCTCTAGCGAAAACAGCAAAGAGAACCGTATGTTAGGAACGCAATGGCACACACACCTATGCATGGAGTATATATGATTGGAGAGAGGAGGATGGGTAGTAGCGGACTAGCAGGTTGGTATTGGTGGATGGCGGGCGGGGTGGCGGCAAACGTGGGCGATTCTCCATTTCTCATTCGGCGAGGGCGCGCAATCCGCAGGCGCGCGCCATGATTGGCCCCTCAGGCCCTCCCTTTTTGGACGCTTGCGTCTGGTTGCCAGGCCCAGGCCGATCCACCGCCGGCCCCACACCTCGCGCCGCGTCGCTCTCCGATCCCGACGTGAACCCGCCTGGCCGGCCGGCCGCCCTTTCGGCCAGCCCCAGCAGGCAGCAGCCACCAGCCGCCCGCGCCCGGTAAAAATAGTCTCTTCTCTGCGCCCAGGCAACGGGGGAGCTAGCTAGCCCGTTTACTGTTTTATACTGCCCGCGTTGCTGCTCTGATCGACTCTGTGACTGGCGGTGAAGGAGTGACTTTGTGGCCCGGCGAACATCCCAATCCAGCTTCGACGACTTCTTTGATCTGCTGTCCACATATTGCGATGTTTTTTTCTTTCGTTCGGTTTCCTTTCGCTACACCGAGCGACTAGCTACGATTGACACAAAAGGACTCCCGGTTTTTTCGTCTGAAACTTTATCATCCCTGTATAATCCGAAAAAACAGAAATGAATTTAAATCCTTTTTTCTTCAGAAAAGCCCCGTGCGATATATTAATAAAAGTGAAAGCAAGTATATGGGTACTTAATTCTTATATTAAAGATTATGCATTAAGAATTTGTTACATCAAGCCCTGGAGGAATGAATCTACTGAACTTCTTGATCTTCCATTCTCCCTTGACAAAGATCCTAGATCTCACAAGTTACAACGGACTATCAATACCCAGTCGTTGTTTTAGTTTATAAACTTCCAAGGACTTTGCTATGTTACCCTTCATATGTAGTGATGCTGCTACGACCACATTAAATCATAGATTCTTAAAATTCAAAAAAACTCCCACAGTTGTTCTTAGATTTGTCGGTTGTGTTTAAACTTTTGCTTCTTCTTGATAAAATGTTTGCCCAAACAAGTTCTCAAAAAAGAAATAAAAAATTAAAAAAAAACCTATGTTCTCCGGGCTCCTCCCGCCTCTACATTACTGGGCACGAACAAATAAGACCTGAACTTTGGTAGCGAAGTAGTTCGTTGTAAGGAAAATCAAAGGGGATATATTTGTAACCAGAAGGAATTGATGTTCAATATTATCATCGGCATGGTCTTCCAACAAACAATAGTTTAATGTTTACTATAGATTTATCCAGCCTAACAAGTTAATTGAACAGCTTGCAAGTGGCTCGTTCTGAGCTCGTTAGCTCACAAGAACTGGTTAGGGTTGCTATGGCGGCACAGGCATCAGCATGTCACGGTTGACACACGTACATAGACTATCTAAGACATAAGGTACCGAGACAACTCCTATCGAGTACAAAAGACATGAATAAACTTCTTACTAAAGTTCCAGACCAGTTCAGAGTATACTCATCTTAATGTGAGACAATGCGATCTGGAGTATTCTTAGCTACAAAGAATACTGACAATTCTAGCAAAACAATGTGATTAATTGATTGCTTGTTCTCATTGTGAATATAGATTTCTATAATGTTTACTATAATAATCTGAAGACCTCTGGAAGAGTTAATATACAGTTCTAAACAAATCCAGAACTACTCATTTTACCAACTTACCGCATCGTTTCCCTTATAACCTATCCTGTCTAACGGTTTTATCTCTCTAGCATTTTTGGCAGCTCATGACAAGGACACAAATAACATATCCAGCAATGCTCACAGGAAGTTCCTCTGCACTGCCCCAGATGAGAAACGGGAAGACAGTCCTTGTGACATGTTCTCCGGATCTAACGCAACCTTTTGCCTCCCAGCGGAGAGATCCTTCTCACGGTCCCATGGCTTCCAAGGGTGGTTTCCCTCCCATTCTTCTTTCTCGTGTTGCTTTTGTTTCTTTTTCTCCTTTTTGCTTTCTCGGTGCTTCTGCACAAGAGACACTGATCTTTTGGAGGTATTATATTTATCTACGATTGAGGCATCCGGGTTTTTGCTCTTTACGTCATCTCCTTCTGCAATCGCCTTTGTTTTATTGTAGGCTTCTAAATAGCTGCATCAGAAAGAGTAATCCATTAGCCCATGTACATATATAAAGAAGTAATGAGGCCGATAAGTAATAACTTCAAAAAAATGGAAATGTCAGCAATATAGTGCCTTAATAGCAAAGGAAACAAATGACTTAATTATAGAAGTTACCAGGCTTCCATGTTGTATGCCAGCCAACTCTTGGTATGGCACATCAAAACATGATTTCCAAGCTTCCTAGGGTTTAATTAGTTAGCTGCGTAAAACAGATGGCAATCATATCTGGTTTACATCAAGTTTGTGACATCCAAGTATCCATGCCATTACATTTTCATCTTACTAAGAGTAAGAGCAAAATACATTATCTCATTATCCATGCCCTTAAATTTCTATAAGTTGCAAGCCATCGATGAGTTTACAACTAAAAGTGTTAGCGCGCCCCACCTAGCCAACCCGACCATAAAACCCAGGTGTTATAGTGGGAGGGGTGGGGGCTTTTATCCATAGTCCATCATTCTCCCTACGGCGTGCGAGCCCGGCATAGCCCGCAGCAGGTTCTAGTGCCCGGCGTAGCCCGCAGCAGGTCTCAACACACGAGAGGCGCAGGGGAAATCGCGCAGCGGAAATGCGTGGCCGGGTGGGTTCGAACCCGGGACCTCAGCTCTGGTACCATGTTAGCGCGCCCCACCTAGCCAACCCGACCATAAAACCCAGGTGTTATAGTGGGAGGGGTGGGGGCTTTTATCCATAGTCCATCAAAAAGCATGGTAATAAGTTAGAACTTAGAACCATATGCACATTCTAATGTGGTTATTGGTTCAAACTATATGTAACATGGTATACAAATGGGATATAACACATACAAAATTTTAAATTTTCAACCTTGCTTACTCGGTTACAATGATCAAATAAATTTTTGCTTTACAAAAAGGATGATTCAATTTCTTTACTCAGATCGATGCATCTCATGACTCGTTATTAAATTATTTTTCTAGAATTTAGGCCAATCATAATGGGAGGCTTCATTTTGTGTTTCCAAGAATGCCACATAAGCACTATTGCTGATTTACTAACCTCTATACGAAACTAAGAAACACAGACATGAATAAAAAAGGAACTATTCGAGTAGTATCCACAAACATTACCGAAAACATTGTTAAAATATGTCTAAGAGAGGGTTTTATTGAAAGTGTTCGGAAACATCAGGAAAATAACAGATATTTCTTGGTTTCAATTTTGCGACATCAAAAGAGAAAGACTAGAAAGGGAATATATAGAACTAGAACCTTTTTAAAGCGTATCAGCCGACCTGGCTTACGAATTTATGTCAACTATCAAGGAATTCCTAAGGTTTTGGGCAGAATGGGAATTGCTATTCTTTCTACCTCTCAAGCGTACATGTATTTGGTTGATGGTTGAAATGGTGCACTATAATGTATTTTTTAATTTTGTTGTTTCATAGATAACACATGCAAGAGGGTAAATGTGTTGGAAACAGTGCCCATGTGGTCTCATCAAGATGAAATCCGTCTTTTCTCTCTTCATTATTTCTTTCCACAACATCACAAATCCTGACATGGAAATGAAACTCCATTGGGAGTATCCTAGAAGAACTAGCATGTATACCGACACAACAATGTGCAATAATTGTGTGTGAGATAATTATCTATACAAAACAATGTTCCACATGAGCTTGTAACGTGCGTGCCTGGTGTTAGCCGCCAGGGGAAAACTCTTCATAGTTCAAATTTCCAACAACACTTTACCTAGTTCCAGAGGATGAACCAGTCCAAAAAGTGCCAGCCTACACAGCTTGTTCAGAAACTGCAACCAGCAAAGCCACTATTTTCGCATCGTGCTTGCGTACAGTCATGCAAGTCCAACACACCCAAATAAGCACCCATTACATATTTACTGCATTAATTTGCCTGGTAGTTTGCAATTTTTCATCACTTCTAAACGAGATTTAGACAACTTCTATATGGTGTAAAAGCATCTCTCATTGATTTATCTTTTTTGCAGCACCCAGACTTAAGAATTTGAATATTACTTTTTGTGGTGGTTCTACATATTGGTTGCAACACACAAATCAAACTATGCTATATGGGTTCTTTTGTCCTGTACTATGCACAAGATGACAATTAATTCCAACGCACTAGCAGGTATGAAGAATGTCAAACAAGCGATCATAGTCAGAACTAAATACTATCATAATACTGACCTTTGTTGTGCTTTCTGTGCTCTATCAAGCGGAGTATCAGTCCAGACACTTGTGTCTCCTCGTCCTTCTTTACCATTCATACTAAATGATGTAGTAGAGTGCATTGGCACTCCTGCCTGTGTGAAGAAAAATAATTTGTTTATACATGTAAGATAAACACATAAAGTAAACATACATTGGTGAATTGTAAAACAATTGAACAAGTTATTATTTTTATCATTTACTTTTCTCTCAGGTGGCAACGTGGTCATCCATTCATCTCTCTTAGGTGCCTGTGCCTCTTTAGGACCTGCTAAAAGTTCCTCATCACCAGCAAGTGATATACCTGCAAGCAAAAAGATGCAATATGTCATCACATTTACCCCTTACGATTACCATTACCAGCTGTGTCAAATTTGAACAAAACTAATCCACAAAATCAGAAGTCACTAGATCTAAGCGCGAACCCTCATAAAAAACAAGAGTTTACAACATCCTATGGTGGGTAAAGTACATTACTGCACAGGACTGTAGGCTATCAAACTGCAGGTATCAAGTCAAGGGACTACCAAGTAGCACATCTAAAGTTTACAGTACCACAGTAAACATCATCAAAGTATGTGCATAAGAGGGTAGTATGTGCAATATCAATATCTTACAGTACAAGCTTGTGTAGAAGCCAAAGGTCAATTCAACAATATTTGAGTTGGAAGCTAATATGTATTTAGAGATTAAAGTCACTTTTATTATTATGTTGCTTAATTTGATAATATGTGTGTCGTTTGCCAAAGTGAACCGTGACCAGGACTTCATAGCAAGCAATTGGACCTTTGCCCTTCAAAGTCCAAACGTTGATTGAAATTTGGAAAAAAGAGCATCATGTTAATTCCACAAAACTACAACTATTTGCAACAATGTAACAAGGAACTACATTGTCTAGTGATTATTTCAAGAAAACCACACTACTTCGGTCCTCAATAACAAGGAACCACGACTAAAAAAATGGTCATGGCCCCACTTGTAAGATGGGGTCCAAAGTTGTAATTTTGTGAAATGGTCCGTCCCTATATGTTGCAGTTGTTAGAATGTTACACAGTAGAAAGTTTTGCAAAACCAACTCTTTCTTTTTTTTTTTTTGCTACATTGCTACAATACATAGCATCAAATTTTGTTTAAATTAATTTTTCGGAATATTTGTTGTAGATATAATATCACAACTTACCTTGTAATCGTCTCCATTCGGCAGCCTCACGCATTGCTTTGAGCTCAATCTAAACAGTACAGGAATGCAATAATCAGCATAAAATACTTATCTTTTTAGCATCACTAATCATGCAGCGAGCAGTGGTGCCAGATAGGTACTCCAACCATCCCAAAATACAAGTCATTCTGGAAAATTCTAGGATAGATTAAAATGACCATGTTTGCCCCTATTTATTACCCATATTTGGCAGTAGTTGATTCTTACATGCACATGCACTTTCTAAATAGGGTAAAGTGAGTTGTTTTCTGGGACAAATTTTGAACACTACAATGACTTGTTTTTCGGGACGGAGGGAGTAATCTTGAATAAACATTGTACAGAACAGCAGAAGTTTACCTCAAATTGTTCCATCTCCTCTTTCTTCTTTATCTTCTCATCTATTGCACCTCTCTGCAAAGAAAAAAATACAAATAACTAAAATTTAAGCTAGAAGAAGGGGTGGGGAGTTTATTAATCAACAAGTGTGACATGAATTATCAACTAAATGCAAGTAGAAGCAAGCTTCATCACACAAAGATGAACTCTACTCATAATAATATCTTATTTAGCTACCACAGTATAAATGCACCATTTTCTCCATAATACCAAAATAAAAGGTTATTTTGGTACTTGGCAAAATTCTGTACGTGAAACTTTGACAGAATGATGAACCTAGTTTCAGCTTATGAAAGGAGTGAATTTTCCAGTTCATATACCTTATCAGGGTCTTGTAAGTCTTTGAAGGCATTGTTCAGTTTCACAAACACCTCTTGTGCTGAAGGATGAGGACATTTGTCTGGGTGCACTAAAAGAGACAACTTCCAATACCTACAGTGTAAGATAGGAGGATTTATCACTCAAGCAGAAAAAAGATAAACATAATTAATGTGGCATTGTGTGACAAGTGTTCAACATTGTTATTAACATGGGGCCACAATTTTCATGGGCACAATAGTGAAAAGATGCTGCAACAATTTTTTGTCATCTGTGTCAAAAATAGTCCCAACAACCCTTCTTAATGCAATGACACTCAGTTCTGTTTTATAGTCCCAACAGCCTACGGAATAAATACTGTATGAACACCTCAAGGCATTATTAATCATGAATTATGTTACCACACCAAATTATTGAGGTAATACGAATAATTAGATGAACATGTTCGTAGATACCACTGTTCCAAAACCGGCTGTTTAATCAGCAGTTAACACTTTTTTGAATAACTGATAGAAATCAATGAGAAAACAGTTTCAGAAACCCTTGAAGCACAACAGATTTTGATAAGTTTGTGTCAGGATAAAATTTTAATCTACATCAGACAAACACCTAGCTAAAACTATTATGATGTCAAAACAGTAGAGAAGATAAATTGGAAGTGAACAGCAATAGAATAAAATGTTTGATTCCAACTGTTTCGTTGTTTCCATATTGTTAAGTTGAACATAGTAATTCATTTGGTCTTCAATAGTTCAATTTTTTTGAAATAGTGCTGACAAGAATTAATAAGTTTAATATATCATGTATCTCATATCTATCAACAGGCTTTAAAATTTTAGCTTGGTCTGCATTATGACACGCAATATGATTGTCTACAAATACCAATCCAATACAAAATTAGACGACTTAACCATTTTGAAGAGAATATTTTTATCATAAAAGCATGTTAGTATCAACTGGAAAAATGAAGAGTATACAAGTCGCCACCTTTTCTTCATGTTATCAGTTGACATCTTCCAATTTACCCCCAGAACATCATATGGTGAATTCGTATCAGCAGCCAATATTCGAGTAACCTTCAAACAAACAACCAAAAAGAAAGGTCAACAAATTGACTTGAGCACATTGAAAAAAAAAGATAGTCGCAATCACCATGTCATGCAGTTATAAGAAACAGCTTCTAGAATAACCAAATAGAAAGTTTCGCATTCAACAACAGATGCCCAAAGGCAGAGAAGAATTATACAAAGTATTTCTTGACTGCTTATAAGCATAACAATCACTTTTCTGTACGGATGCTCAGAGAGAGAAAAATAGGATTCAGATAATAACCATATGTAATCCGCAGGCACAAACTAGGATAAAGGAAGATCACGTTCTAAACATCGAAGGAGTGTTCAAGGGTAATGTTTGATCCTAATACCAACAGGCCCTAAAGGCCGTTTAGAATGTTGATCAGATTTATAAGAAAACTGACTAACAAATATTGCTGCATGGTTTGAGCCAGGTACTAAATATTAAAATATATCTGATATTATCCAGAATAACAACTAACCCCGTAAGTAGCTGAGAGCTGCTCATTGCAAGTTGCAAGGAAAATAAACAAAGCAAAAAGTTGCTGAGGACAGAAATTTTCTACTATTCTGTTTTTAGCACGTAATGGAAAGGATTAGCAAAGGCAATATACTTAATGACAGGGTACTCCTAACATACAGAACTGATGCAAAATTACCCATGATTTAAATAGCGGGCTATAGCGGCGATTTAGCGCCGCTATAGCGGCTGGAAAGCGGCGCCGCTACGATATCCCATATATAGCCGATATTACCGCTATGAGCGCTATTCCACGCTAAATCGGCGCTAATTTGAGTAGCGGAGCGTAGCGTTTAGCGACGCTAAAATCATCAGGTTGTCCGTGGGCTGAATGTGAAGGAGAGTTAAATTCTAGGGATGGATTCGGCCCATATCGGTTTGGCCTTGGCATAAAAGACTCGCCTGAAACCCTAGCTCTCCCGATTCCCCTCTCTGTTCCCTGATTCAACGAAAAATCGAGGGCTGCGAGCCTGCGACGGCGACGGAGACCAGGGAGGCGACGACTGCTTGTTGGCGTTGCATCGATCCGACGAACTCGCGGCTGCACGGCACCACCGGCCGGCGGCAACAATGTCTCAGTCTGATGCTCAACCAATACCACCGAATTCAGCAGGCAAGTGCTTCTGATTCACCTACTCTGTTCCCTGTAATATTGTGATGAATGTGCGATCTGCATTCATAAATCTGAATTTTTGCTTCTCTACTCTCTAGTGAATGTCTCAAGCACTGCACAAACAAATCCACAAAATGTTGATTCGGCAGACCCTGCTTGGAATCACTGCACAATGCCAGATCCGAGCAAGAAACATTCACTGAAGTGCGACTATTGCGGCAAGTCTTATAGTGGTGGGATTACTCGCATCAAGTACCATCTTGGAAAGGTGCCCAGGTCTAATGTTGCTAAATGTCAGAAAGTTCCATCTGATGTTAAGGAAGAGATGATTAAGTTGCTGACAAAGATGACTGATTCCAAGCAAAGGAAGGCTAAGGATGTGGAGGATGAAAGGGCTATAGTGGACTTGAGCCATTCAGAAGGAGAAGAAGCAAGTGATGATGGTGGCAATGCTGTTGTTGTACTAAAGAAAGTGAGAGGCACAAGTAGATCTTCAGGTGGTCCCATTGAGAAGTACTGCAAATTAACTCCAGAAGAGGTAGCAGCTGCAAGGAAGGGCAAAGGGCTTGCTGAGAAGGTTCAGTCAAAGTTATCAACTGAGAAACGAGAAGAGAAGAGGGACAGAGCGTGTGAGTATATCTGTCAGTTCTTCTATGAAGCAGGCATTCCACACAATACAGTCACACTTCCAAGTTTTGATCTTATGCTTGAAGCAATCGGCGACTATGGAAGGAACTTGAGAGGGCCTAGTCCATTTGAGATGAGTGGGAAGTTCTTGCAGAAAAGGAAGAGGGTGATAGAGGGATTCAAGCCACACCAACAATCTTGGGAGCTCTATGGATGTACTGTGATGACAGATGCTTGGACAGACCAAAGAGGTAGGGGGGTGATGAATTTGGTAGTTCATAGTGCATATGGTGTCTGCTTTCTTGATTCTGTTGACTGCTCTTCTGCGAGGAAAGATGGCAAGTACATCTTTGAACTTGTTGATGGGTGTATAGAAGACATCGGAGAGAAAAATGTTGTTCAAGTGGTGACTGACAATGCAAGAGTAAATGAGACAGCATCTAGTTTATTGAGAGCAAAGCGGCCCTCGATATTTTGGAATGGTTGTGCAGCCCATTGTCTTGATCTTATGCTGGAAGATATTGGAAAGCTTCCATCAGTTGATCAAACCATTACTAAAGCTAAGTCTTTGACTGTGTTTCTTTATGCACATACAAGGGTTCTCGACCTGATGAGGCAATTCCTTGGGAAAGACTTGGTTAGGTGTGGAATTACAAGGTTTGCTACTTGCTACTTGAACTTGAAGAGCCAAAGGGTGCTTAGCCTAGCGGTTAAGACACTCGAGCGGCACTCCACAGGTCCTGAGTTCGAATCCCCATGGGAGCGAATTTCAGGTTGTGGTTAAAAAAATCCTCTCGCCGGTCCTGTGTGCCAAAGCACTGGTTAAGAGCCGGCCCAGGTCGGCCTGAGGACCGTGTATGGCCCAGGCAATTCCCAGGGGTTGCGATTCCCAGTGTCAGGGCGGGGCTGGGGTTCGGGGATTTTCTCAGTCGGGGTTCTTAGCTTAATACCGGTGGGGCGGTCTTTCCCCACCCGGCCGAGTTTTTTTACTTGAACTTGAAGAGTTTGCAGGACAACAAGAAACAATTAATGAGGCTCTTTAGGTCCGATGAACTCAATGACATGGGGTACCTGAACAAGGTGAAGGGGAAGGCAGCTAGCAAATTAGTACGCTCTGACACATTTTGGAAAGGAGTTGACATTGCTATCAATTTTTTTGAACCATTGGTTAATGTGTTGAGAAGAATGGATAGTGATGTACCGGCCATGGGGTTTTTATATGGCTATTTGTTGGCAGCAAAGAATGAGATCTCAGAGAGGTTTGGCAATGACCAGAGTAAGTATAAGGAGGTGTTTGATATCATTGACAAAAGATGGGACAGCAAGTTAAAGACTCCTCTTCATAGGGCTGGCTACTACTTGAACCCACATTATTATTATCCAAACAAGATGGAGATTGAGCTAGATGAGTCATTCAGAGAAGGATTAATTACATGTATTACAAAGTTGGAGCATAATGTTAATATTCAGGACCAGATCATTAGTGAGCTGCAGCAGTACCAAGATGGAGAAGGAACATTTGGCAAGGAAATTGCCAAAAGGCAATGGAAAAATAAGAACTTTGATCCAGGTCTGTTTGCTTCAACCATTTATTTATTGTTCATTGTTCTACTGATCTTCTCTGATTTTTCAACTAAATTACCATCTGTCCTATGTTTGTTTTGTTTTTGTAATAAGGCTAAATGGTGGCTGAATCATGGAACTAGCTCACCGAACCTTAGGAAATTGGCTGCAAGAATTCTAAGTTTGACATGCAGGTCCTCTGCATGTGAGAGAAACTGGAGTATATTTGAGCAAGTGAGCTCCTTTGTTCTTAATCAAGTCTGCATTGCCATTGCAATAACCATTAAGTCACTGATGCAATTATTTTTTTCTCACCTATGTCTATAGATCCACACAAAGAGACGCAATAAGCTCCTTCATGAGAGGATGAGGGACCTTGTCTTTGTCAAATTCAATTCTAAACTGAGACAAAAGAGAGATGACAAGTCAAGGGACCCCATTGAGATGGCTGTTGCTGATGTTGTAGAAGATGAAGACAATGAGTGGATCACAGGCATTGTGCAAAAGGAAAATGCAAATGAAGGAGAAGAACTTGAAGGTGCTCAAGGTGGATCATCACAAGGAGGAACATCAACAACAGCTCTGTCACAGAACAAAAGGAAGAGAGGTAACCAGAACCTTAGGAATAGGAAGAGAAAGAAGATGATCCCTATTCCAGATGAAGAGCCATCCGCCACCTCTTCTTCTGAAGGAGAAGATGACAATGCCATTGACATGGCATCTCCATCAAATTCATCCAGTGATGAACATTCCATATCTTTTAATTCAGATTAGATCAGTGAAGAAGTCAAGAATAAATGTTGCTAGCTGGCAGTGAACTTGTGATGTCGTCCATGAACTTGTGATGTTCTCTGTGAACTTGTGATGTTCTCTTTGACTCTGTCATCTCTATGACTTATTTACTTATTTGCAGTTTGATTTATGGCCTGGAATAATAGTCAGAACAAGTATTTGTTAAACATCTACTGGAATTGTTCAAATTAGTAATATTTTGAGCCATATCTTGCATGTTTTATTGAAAAATGCTAAATGCCATAGCGGCGCTATAGCGCCCATAGCGTTTCAGTCTTGCCTCCGCTAAATTCTATAGCCCGCGATTTAAAACATGGAAAATTACAAATAAGATGACTTGAGATATGTGCACAGAAAAAGCATGCAACAAGATGAAGCAAAAAGTAATCTAGACCCAATTTTGAAAACATTTGACTTGACTTCAAAATTATAGGTACTTGGTCCTGCATTGCTCCAAACTTATCAAGAGTAAACAAACAAATCATGACTGACAATGTAACAATTTACCTCTTCAAATCGCTCAGCTTCATTTGCAGATGCAGCTTCTGCAACTACTGCAGGTGGTGGGGGCCCTATAAGCAAATCATCATCAGCTTCCAATTCAGCATCCCTAGAGAAGGAACATTAAAGATATGCTCAGTGAGAAACCATTGGTTAACACATAACTCTGCTAAATATATCAGACTGCAAAGAACAAATCATTACCGGCACCTAAGAGCCTCTGTCATTTCAGCTGCTGCAGCCAGTAACTCACGAGATGGCATTGCAGGGCCAATTATCCTGCGCATATATTGGGTAATAAATTGGGTTTTAATCAGATAAAAAAGAATCTTATTGTGTAGGGTAACAATATGAGAAGGAAATGAGTGTTCCATAATAACATTCCACCACATTAGGCATCACAATGGCAAACATACTAATAAAAAACATTGTAACTCAGAATTATTATGCCAAGAGAAAAGACAACAGTCAGAGGCATCTTGACTGCATGCAGCGAAGAACTGATAGCCACCACCACACTATACCTATAAGGAAATGAAGCCTTCAATGCCCTTTGTACGGACTTACTGATACGTATAATCATTGGCAACGGTATGGACATGAGACATCATTCTAGTGCTAAAATGAAATATGACAAATCAAGCTACCACATGAGTATTTGTCGTTGTTGCTTGCAGGAATGCCAATATACCATCAATCAAAACCTATAGGCACTGATTATAAAGGATGATAAATTAGTCATTTATCTGTCTGAAACAAAAGGGGCTGGCAACCATAGATGGTTTTTGACTAAAAGATGATCTTGCTATTTGTTACTATTAAGTTAATAGTGTTTGAACACCAGCATCGAGAAGATATGCAAGCTGTGGGATAACCTGATACCAATCAATATATTAATCTAAGTACATAGCCAAGAATACCTGTAGCATATTAACAGGTATGTAGTGAAAATTGAATGGAAATAATTTGCAGCAAGATAACTTGTGACAGACAAGTGTTACCTTCTTTTAGGAGGTTCATCTTCCACCCCAACAATTTTCGGCTCTTCAGCCATAGTATCATCTTTATCTTTATTTTGCACATCAAAGTTGGATGATGGTAATTCTTCTCTATTAGGTGATACTGACTTCCCATTTTTGTCGCCTGTAAGTTTAGAACTTGCTAATAATAATGGTCCAACAATATCAAGTGTAGGAACATTTTTTGGGGGCAGCAAGTAAGCCCCAGTTGCACTTTCTTTCAGTCTCAGAGATCTGAAAAGCTTCTTCAAGCGCTTCACCAATGGCTTGTCGGAGATTCCAGAAATGTCAATGCCTTCACCACTGTCTATCATTTGGAGAAGCTGAAAGTTAAGCAAATGTCATGAGAAATCTTGGGGACATAGAACATAAAGTTACTCTCAGAAAGTGCATGAGGGACAGAAACACAAGTTAAATACATTCAGACCAAAGGAAAAAGGTATAATATTACTGCACAACACACTGCAGTAACGTACTTTTGGACAAATGAAGCCACCACGGAAATAAAGAGTGTAAAGATTGTTGCTAGAATAATGTCAGTAGCTTTATTTTTAATGTAATTATGTAATCCTAAAAACTTGAACAGAGTTAAGTAGCTTTATTCACATTATATCCGAAGTTAAAAACCCAATAATTTTTGACAAATGAAGCCACCACAGAAAATAAAGAGTGTAAAGATTATTGCTAGAATAATAGTATCATTTCACATAACCTATTTTACATTGGTCTTACATATCATGCTATTATGTAACTTTAATCTTTTTTATACCAATTAGATGCCTAAAAAGGGTAGTATAAATACAATTGTTGCTAGAACTTTCAAAGATACAGCTCGATGGAAGATAGAAAAATGTGCAACTTGGACATGCAAATTTATCACAAGGACAAAAGATATCTCCACAAGCCACAGTTGTTGATTTTCAGCATGATGACTGCTAATAGAAATGGACAAAGTTCAAATAACTCCAACAGTGAATGTTGTCCCTCATATAATTTCAGGAGAAAAAAGGTTAATTAACATGGATTAAGTTTACAGTTAAAAAACTTGAATTAAGTTTACTTCCATAGTTCACCAGTACCAGTGGTACCTCCAAGATGTTGTTTTTCATTACATCTTGCTTGTGCATTCATAAGCAAGCTGCAATTTTGTCAAACTCTAGATAATATAGTTACCTGAAACAGTACCAGTAGTAGTTGAGTTCATATGTACATAATAGCATCAACATATCAAAGTTGTGTACTAGACTCCATGTAATCTACGTGAGTTAGGCAGTTAGCTCCGCCGCAGAGAGTGAGTTGTGCTCACTGCTTGCTTGTGCATTCGAGAGGGCCCGAGTTTAGTGAGTTTGCTCTGGTTCTGGGTGTAACTTCTGTGTATGTTTACTGGTGAGGATTGAGAGGCAATATTTCCAACGGAAATCAGTTCAGACTCATATCTCTCCCATTCCCCTAGAGTGAAACATCTGATTCTCCTTCACCTGATAGCACATGCATGCTTTCACACAGAATAACCAACCCACCCTAACTGAACATAATCAAAAACCATATCCTTACAGATAGTATTGTAGGTTAGCTATGGCAGAGTAGCTGAATATGAATTAATTTTTCTTGCAGTTCAATTGTGGAGGGCTAGCCTTCGACGGTCCCTCATCTATCCTACAATGTAAACTGTCTCTGCACAATTTTATTATAAAAAAAAGAGACAAAAATGATAAGAAACCCTACCTGACGGAGCTCTCCGGCGACGGCCGGGAATTCCCCGAGGATATCTCGGACGATCTCCAGCGCCTCCTCCTCGGCCGCCGCCCTATCTTCCTCCCCCTCGGACCCCGAGCCGGAGGACCCGCCATCATCGCCCCCGCGCCGCCTACGCTCCTCGTCCCGCCTTCTCCGACGCCGCCGCCTGCGCTCCTCGTCGCGGGAACTCCGCGACCGGCCACTGCTCTTGCGGCTGTGGCGGTGGCGGTGCGACGAGGAGGAGGACCTCTTCCGCTTGCTGCTGCGGCTGCGGCGCTCGGGGCGGCTGCTCGGGGAGGAGGCGGAGGAAGGCGAATCGGAGGTATCGGAGTCCGAGGAGGGGGATGCGTCGCGGGATCTTTTACGGCTGCGGCGCCTGGTCTCCTTCCCGTCTCTTCCCATCTCTTTCTCCCTTCTCGTTCCTCTTCTTGGCTGGGATGCTGGGATTCCGGGAGGGAGCGCAAGGTGCGCGAGTTTGAGCCCGGCGGTGAGTGAGGCGCCCGGCGGGGAGGCCATATCCGGCGATGCGTGTACTTGGTCGTGTGGGACAGGGATAGCAGCAGGGATTTTTTTTCCCGACCGGAACCGGTCCGGTTATCGCGGTAAACGGTCCGGACCGGTTCCGGTCGGTTTCAAACCGGCCCAAATTCAAATTTCAAATTTGAATTCAAAAAAATGAAAAAAATTTAAAAAATTCCTAAAAATACTTCAAGTTACGATGAATCTAATGGTGTCAAATTTTTTTCAAATATTCGTTCATTTAGTATACTTTGCGAGCATTTGAAGTTAAAAAAAAAGTGCATACAAAAGTATACAAATATAATATAAAACATGTTATATATTGTATTAATGTAAAAGTAGTACAAAAGAGGGTTGGAGGGTTCATTTAGGCTAAAACATGTTATACAAACATTCATTTAGTATCCTTTGCGAGCATTTGAATTTAAACCAAAAAAGAAAAAAAATTGAATTTGGCCGGTTACCACTCAAACCGACCGGTTACCATTCAAACCGGACCGGTTTACCAGTCTAACCGGTCGGCTAACCGGTAGAAACCATTTGAACTGCGGGTTTTGGTTTGAAATTTGAATTTGACCGATTTAAACCGATAACCGGTCAAACTGGACCGATAAACCGGAACCGGGCGGCGGCGGTTTGAAAAACCCCTGGATAGCAGTCCCAAAGTGGATCTACATTCCAGAGATCAACGGCATAAGTACATTTGTTGAGTGAGATTTATTGTATCACCCAACTTTTGTCTCACTCCCAGTTCAAAATTGGATTCCGAATGCACACATCCATGTATTCATGCCTTGTTTAGATCTCAAAATGTTTTCAGTGCTACAGTACTTCAAATATTTGACCACTAATTAGGAGTATTAAATGTGGATAATTGACAAAACTCATTCCATAACCCCAGGTGTAATTGCGTGACGAATCTTTTAAGCCTAATTGGACCATGATTAGACAATGTCGTGCTATAGTAAACAACCTCTAATGACAGATTAATTAGCCTTAATTGATTCATCTCGTGATTTCCCATCCATACGTATAATTAGTTTTATAATTAAATTATGTCTAGTCCTTCTAATCTTCGGTTGAGAATTGCTACAGTCAATTTCGTCCAAATTTTTACAAGATCTAAGGGGTTGTTTGGTTCCAGGGGCTAAATTTTAGTCCATGTCACATCAAAGAGAATCTTAGTATTTAGAAATATTAAATAAAGGTTAATTATAAAACTAACTGCTGAACCCTGGGGCTAAATTGAGAGACAAATCTAATGAGGTATATTAATCTATGATTAGAGGATGGTACTGTAGCATCACTGTAGAAAATTATGAATTAATTAGACTCATTATATTTGTCTCACGAATTAGCACTCAGCTGTCAGAAAAAAATTTATAAATAGATTTTATTTGATACTCTAAAGTAGTAAGATTCTTTTTGATGTGACAGGGAGTTAAAAAAAAGTCTCTTAAACACACCCTCAGAGTAGTAATAATCCGTTGGTGGTTCAATTTCAAATCAACGATAGAGGCTGCAGTTAATATGATTGCGGCACGTCTGCACCCTGTGTTCTAAGTGCAATCTTTAAGCCATGTTTGCATTAAAGGATTCTCAAAGGAATGTTTCAATTCCTTTGGAGAGGATTCTTCTATGAACTAGTGGATCAAGTTCTCTTGTTTTACACATGTTACTTTCTTTTTCTCATTCCAAACTTCTGTTGCTTGCTAGATGGTAGTGTGTATTGAGCAAGGCAATAAATATAGGGTCTGTTAGTTCCATGTGGTTTTGATTTTTTATGGGAGTTGATTCTCTAAGAGAAGTGATTTTATAGCTGAAAGTGATTCTCTTTAATTCTCTAGCATAACTTTTAAAATCAACTTTTAAAATTAGGATGGAGAATCACCTCACAAAATCAAGAAGCTACTTTTTCTAGCTCCTAGCCTCTTAATTCATTTTAAAAAATCACTTTATTGTAAACTTCAAAAGAAAAGGTTTGTGTTGAAGCTAAGCGATGAAGATCAATTTATTGCACTATTAGAAGACAACATGATGTGGTAAATTCTGGCTACACAAAATGTACGGAGTTAAGCGGATTTAGCATAAAACTTTCCTGCATTTTTCCTTGCGCTTCACCCCCTGCGTTTGCAATTCCTGTTTTCCACTTCCAAACATGCCCTCATTGGCTGGTCCAGAGATATTTCCTCAATTAGCAGGGACTTTCCCTAAGCCCTTAGTTCAAAGGGAAAATTGGTCCCATACCATCGAAAGATCGCCGTTTTCATAAAATGCCATTAAAATATCTCCGTTCCGTAAAATAGCATCGAAAGAATGAACGTTACCCTAAACTAGCAGTCTGTCACGTTTTCCGCTAACTTCCGTCACGACGTCCATTCTTCCTTCTTCCTCGCTGCCCCATCACGCCAGCTCGAGCAGGAGCACGGCCACCCCGGACGCCGGCGCTGACGAGGGCCCCGCCGCGGTGTGTGTGGACAGGCGCTGCAGCCCTAGGATCCTGGAAGGTGGAGGAAAACATGACAACAGTGGGGGAACAAAGCCCGCACACGCCTACTTCATCGACTCGGCTTCTCCTCCTCTGCTCCCCGCTCGCTCGCTCGCCATGCCGCCGAAGCGCGCGTGAGGGGTGGCGGCGGGTGGAAGGGTGGAGCGGTGGCGGCAGCCCGGGGGATTCCGCAACAAGCCGAAGCACGTCGAAGAGCAGCGCAGCGCAAAATATTTGGCAGTGGGATTCCTCGCGCCATTCATCCGCCTTACCGAGCTCACAGTTCTTCGCCAAAATTCATCATCCTCACAGCATCTCCCGTCAATTCCTTGAGCCAGCACCATCAGTGAGCAATCATGATTTCGTTTGAGCAGAACCCAACCCAAACCACCCTTTGTCGCCTCCGGTCACCATGTGTTCCCTGTTTCTGTCTGCCTCCGCGCTGAGGTGAGGTCACCGGGGAATCGAGCCCTCCCAAGTTTCTAGGCTAGTTTTAGGTGGGAACGGAGTGTTTGTGCAATGCATACATGGTGTAGGAGGTACTTGTTGGCCGGCTTTGGGCCTAGCTTGGATGGAACGCGAGCTCACCGCGAGCCGCGGCAATGGGGGTCGCCGTTGAGCCCTGTGCTCCGGTGCTTCCAGGACCAGGCTGGCATGCTCCTAGGGGTGCTGTGGTGCCGGTTGGACGGCTGGTTGTTGCCGGGGGGCCTCGGTATAGTCGGCCGCCGTGCACTGTGGCCGTCCGACCGCCGGCGAGCATGTTCTCGTCGGTGTCGGGCAGGGCCGCAGGGTTTTAGGGGTCTAGGGAGCGCAGGGGGCTGGGGAGTAGGACGTGGGCCGGGCTGGTTGTCGTCTCCACTGCGTCGCCGCAGCACGCGCACGCCATCGCCACGCACCGCGTCCGCCGCCGCGAGCTAGCTCGAGGCGGCAGCCTCCGCGTCCGCATCCTCCCCGCTCCGCCAGCACAAGAGCGCCTTTGCCACGCCGCGCCTGCACAAGAGGGGAGCAGAGGGAGGTGAGGTGGAAAAGGAGATGTTTGCCGTGGTGAGGCATGGGAGGAAGCGCTCCTGGAACTGCTTGCCTGTCGCCTGAGCAAAGCAGAAGAGAGAGGAAGTTCACAGAGGAGATGGCATTTGCACGGAACGTGACATAATGCTATTTCTAGAGGACGTTGCATTCTTTCGATGCTATTTTACGGAACGGAGGTCTTTCAATGGTATTTTGCGGAAACGGCAATCTTTCGATGCTATAGAACCAATTTTCCCTAGTTCAAATGTACAATGTTTTATACAGGCAATTTAAATCATAAGCATCATACGAGACACGTATCTATACACAAACTCACGGATATAACACACATACCGAAAGGTGCACAGTAGTCACACCTCACACGCATACAAATTAACACCGCAGTTACTTGCATGTATAAAACTTGAGCCTCAGAACGTGAATATTGCCAACAACATGGAGCAGATGTTATGAACTCTAGCGCCATATCTGGTCCCCTAATTACTAGGCTCTGTCTTCCGGCTCTTCGCGTCCATGCTTCTACGCATGCATGGCCGTTATTCGAGACTCTCTATCAACATTCTTGGAACGGTTTTGTGTGACTGATTGCTACAAAACAGCATTCAGAACATCCAGACAATCCACAAAAGAAAAGTCTCAAAACTACAGAGCACGCGCCAAGTACAACATATGTTCTCTTTCTCGGTATCCTTTAAAAACAGCAGTAAAGTAACAGCACTAAAGATGCTATGCATATTTAGCTCTACTGTTTCCTACAGGGATACAAAAAATTGATCCCCATGAACACAACCACTAGAAGCAGAAAACCATTCATCCCCAGATCTTCCACAAGGTGTAGAAGGTATAGAGACGGGTAGACGGCGTGAGTATCCTATTCACAAACTTACATACAACATACCCTCAACCTGCGCTCCACATCAGGCAGTACGTCGAGATAATTCATCGGCTTCCTCCTTGGCTCTACACTCCACGTTTTCCTCGATTTCTGGCTGAACTTTCTTCGGCTTCCTGAGGCGCAAACTTGTCTGCTTGATTTGGGCTTTACCTGGATCAGTTACTAAGAGTAGGCGGGACATAACATAGGACAAAAGTTCCTCCCTATGCGAGAATGTGAAATCCAAGTGAGCATACTCAAATTCATTATATGAAACCTCCACTCCAGATTTCCGCATCAGCTTGTAGTGCTTCTTTACCATGGATGGTGAGATAACTCTGTCCCTCCGCCCAGCAACCAAATCCACAGGGATGTCAATGAGACCATAGTGAGCTCCCAGGTCCAATGGCTCTGGGGTTCCATACGCTTCAATATTTGCTGCAGGGCTGCCATAGTCATACATTTGGAACTTCTTCACTCTCTTTATCTGGGCAAGGTGAAGTGCAACATGAAATGATACACCAGGCATATCATCCATGTTGTAGTGGGGCAGACCGAGTACTCCCACCCAATTTGAACTGTCGCCACCAACAACATAGCCCATAAGGGTTTGGACGAGTCCACCCAAAGCTGGATAGTTGTGGAAATCCCTAGCTAATTTATTCAGAAGCATCCGAAAGAATCGAGTTGGTATGTAAAGCCCAGGTATTATCGGTGCAAGTACTGGACCAACAAACAGAATGAGCTTCTCCACCATACTGAACACCACATTTGAATCCTCATGGAAACCTGCCGGAGATAGCAGGACTAGTCTTGACAACCTATGGGGCTTCTGTGCGATCCTTGACGTCACCACATACATCAACATAACTGCACCTCCCAAGCTGTGGCATACAGCACAAAGTTTGTAAGGTTGATCTTCTGCACTGTCTTCCTGCGAAGTGTGTACTTCCAAATTTTTTATCTTATCATTTTGATCTTCTGTCTCCTGTCCTGATAAAGGCCGACTTGTGCCAAGTTCTGAAGTTTTAATCTTGTGGATTTCCTCAATTATTGCAGGCATATCTTTTGTTCCATGCTCGTTAACAGAATACTTCCAGTATCTGACAAAGGTTCAGGAATGATGAACATGCACAATTAACAAAATAACTATTCACAGGATAGATTGATTTCCTGATTGTGATAAAACCAGATACACACAGAAGGCCTACTTAGTACTTACTTGTAAGAAGAAATACTTTTATCTATATGCTCTCTTGAAACCAAGCCTCGGAGATTTCCAAGAAAAACATCATAACCTACATTCAGAAAAAAAATACATATGAGCACTTACTGCACAGCACAATAATGCACTACATCAAGTTTTATTTCTGACCTTGATCATAAGCTGCAAATGCTGGCGAGCCAACAACACCATTAGACACCCAACTGTACGGTAAATAACACGACATCAGATAAGGCTCAAATAGCATTAAGAAGAATATCATATGCATCAGGTAAACTGCTTCCATATAAAGCTTAAACAGGTTTAACTAAATTCTTTTCCTAACCCCAAATCACCTAATCATCACAGCAGCCCTTTTTTATTAGGACCCTATATTCAGTAGCATAAAAAATTTTAACTATAAAAAGTAGTCTTAGCATTACGATGTTCTGATTGTCTGTAGGAAAAACACTTGACACGCAAATTCAGTTATAAACAAAAGTTTCGAATAGCAAACATAAAAAAAAAAGATCATTGATGCCCATGTCTAACCTTAACAAATTCATGTTTTGAAACCAAACACCCATGGATCTACATCACCAGAGTGAGTGATAAAAAAGAACTATTTTACAAGTATAACTCTTGGTTAAGAATAGTTATCAAAATACTAGTTTCTGCATTGGAGATCACTACTGATTAACAATGATTAATTGATTATAATACCAGTGTCAGCTTATAGATCAGAAGTGCTGCATGGTAATCCCCAGGGATGTTATAAGACAAGGGTGGAGGCATGACAACACAACACTCTTGATTAATCAGTGCGCTGATTTCAACTAAAAAATCTACTCACCGCCTAATAGCTTTAGCTACTTGCCACTCACAATGGAAAAACATGGAAACAACTGTATTATCAGCTTATTTCCGTAGATGATCTTGCAATTTGTTTAAATTCTCACACTGTCCAAAAGGTTCAAACAACTCAAACCAAGTACAACTTTCTTTTTTGAAAGACTTGATGATGCTTGGGAAGTGGCGAAACTGTTCAGATTGTAAAGATGCAAACAAAGATACAACGAAAATCAGAAAAAAGATAAAACTAATGAAGAAAACATGATTTCATAGAGCATGACTGGCAATTGGCGAATGCCCTAAGCTGTACAGAATGCCAATAACATCACTAGATTTGGTTGGTACTCACCCCATAGACGAGTCCAGTATTCCATGTTGTAACAAGACAACCTTCCGTGAATCACGCCTAAAAAAGGTAATGTATCAAATTTCTAGCCGCAAACACCATGAAAGACAAGAACATGAGACAGTTATGGTTTTCACCTTGGAATTCTCTCCAATAACAGAACATACCCATCTGAAGTAACAACCTTTATAGCCTCAAATGGATAACTGAAAAAAAAGGCCAACAAAAAAAGAAAGATATCTATCACTGAGCATATAATACCAATGAGAAATAAGTTAGACTAAATAAACTCCTGAGTTCTTTATATTCGATGAAGTTAGCTATATCAATTACCTACTATATGACAACAGTGCTATATGTAGCATATTTTAGCGCAAATACAGGGAATAACTTACGGCAGTACCAGAAGCCACAGCATACAGGTCTATGATGCTATTGCTATCCCAAATCTCGGCTTTAATCATTTGCACAAATAAAAGGGACAGAGGTGCTCACCCAAGCTCAGTAATAACATCCTCACATGTTCGAGAATCTGTATTCAAAGAATGACGATACACAGTTTTCCTCTCAGTTGGAATTGGATTATCACTGCCAACATTAGCTGTTGGTACATCAACAACAGGACTATTGTCACGGCCGCTTCCATGAATCCAGCAAAATAACTTCTGCCACACCTCTGTAGGAGAGAGAACATAATGTGCTCCTTTGTGAACAATGTCAAAGACTGATTCAATGAAAATCTCAATTGCCAGATGGAGATCCTATGTCAAAAGAAGTAACCAAGTAGGTGGATGAATACTAGATGTGTGTAGGAGAATTTGAACAAAGGTTCAAATCATCATAACTTGCCAAAGTAAATAAACTGACAAACAGAAATTCAAATACTACCTCAAAAACTCCACGCCTCCTATCAGTTGTGCGTTGGAGAAACTGATCCCTTATATGAAACGATCTTTTTGCAGGACTATTTCTTGAAAGATGAGGGCTTTCTGCACTTTTAGCAGATGATCTTACGATCCGATACTTAATGGCATTGAACAGTATAAGTAGCAAAGATATGAAGAATCTCAATGGCCAAAGAATCCAGGAAATTGCATATATGATATGCCTCCTCAATCGGCGATCACGTCTACTGAAGCTGCTCGCATGTGATAGTCGTGAACTTTGGGATAATGGAGAGGGAGGGCACACAAACTCTTCATTGTCATCATCTCCAGTGATAGAATCAGCAACTGATTCAGTATCAGAATCAACAGAAAGTTCATGGATGAACTCATTAAATGAAGAGACCCCACTGAGCTAAAAAATAATTAAGTCATCAGAAAAGAGTAAAACTCTGTTCCCAAAGAAGAGAGGAATACAGCCCTCAAAAAAAAAGAAAAAAAAAGAGGAATACACATACTACATTGCAATAGTTAAAGTAAATAGGAATATGCATAATGTGGTATATATCACAAGGCTCAAAAGCTGGTATTAATAGTTCTCATAGAAATTAAGAAAAAGTGGACCAAGTCATTTACAATTACATGGCACATAATCTATCGAGCAACCTAAGTCATCAAACATAGGTCTCAATGGGCAGACACACTGCTTCATATAGTCGTTATAAAATATACGTAATAAAAAATAACAGGTTATGGAGATTCAAATTGCTCATACAGAAGTTAAGATTACAGAACAGGTACGGATTCAATCAATACTTGCTATTTTCCTACTGAGTTCTGAGAATAGAATGTTCCTCATCATCGCAACCAGATAGGAGTACAGCATAACATCATATATCAACAATCATAAATTTCCACTATAATTTAAGTCATATATGGAGAGTGTTAACATTACCTTTCCATCCAACGAGGGAGACGTGGCCCACGAAGAGCTGGCTTAAGTTCCCAGCCACTGATCCCTTCTAAAATGTTGCCTTTTCCAGGTAATAGAGTCAATAAGAGTGCTGATATTCCATTTATGAACCTTGCGATGTTGTTCAGTGACTCATATGTGAATGTCTTTACAGATCTGCCCATTTTAAGCACCAGAAGTCAAATACTGCATGCTGTATGTATTGAAGGTAGGGCAAATAAAAAGATAAACTAAATGGTACTTTATGCTCATTGTATTAAGAACTGTATACAAATGAAATAAAAAATTTCTAAAGTCTCAAAATACCATGGAGCACATCTGTCAAATGCAGATCAGAGGCTTAGGCAGAATTGTGCAGCAGGGCTAAAACAAGTCAACTTAACTGACACTTTCCATTCCTGGTTTAAAAAGCAGCATGCAGATGAATCCAATAATTTTTATGAAATCAATTAGTTTAGTTCAAGTTCCTGGAATTGTCCCACAGCGATACAAATAAGTTGTATGGAATGGGAGCCCTTTGCAACAAAAGTTTTCAAGTCAGAAAGCATAGTTCTCCACGAGAAGGTCAAATAAGTATTTGGTTCGTTAAGGTCATATGTTAAAATCCACAATTTCATCAAATGTCAGAGATGCTTATAGTCCACACTTCATCATCAGCTTTACAAAGGAGATCCAAATATCAGATAAACTTGTATTTAGAAAAGTCCACCCGGTAGCCTGGATAGACAGCTGGTTATGCATACTAGAACCCCTAGTATTGCAAAAACTGGCAGTTGACAGGTTCGACGGACTTTATAACTGCATGAGTTACCATATACAAGACTCTATGACTGGTCCAGCAGCACAAGAATGGAGCCTGGCCACTTGGCCCATTAATTAGTGCTAACTATCCATCTCATGACTTTATGTTTTGATCCTTCCACAAGCCATTGTTTAGGATTACTAATAAATACATCAGATAGAAATATAGAAGCATTGCATGCTCAACTATAGAAGCATTGCATGCTCACGCTTTATATTCTCATGGATTGAGCGTTTGCCTCTGCAATTCTAGGCTTGTGCTAGGGCACACTTGCATTCATCCTGGTGCGTTAATCTACCAGTGTAATCTCAGGTGGGGAAAACTACTTTCATGGACATTAATGGGCAAATATATTTGAAGTTCAGAATCCTTGCACCAAAAAAACATCATCATCTATTTAGAATTAGATGTGGCAACCATGCCCTGTTTTTTTTTAAAAAAAATTATTCAGACCAACCATGCCCTGTTTTTGCGCATCCCCCTTCAAGCTACTTCTGTTAGGAAATCTTCAGACACCAGCTTCATAATCAGGAGCTCCCACAACCACTTGCTATTCTTACAAGTACGCATTCTCATCAGCGCTAATCCTACAACAACCGTGTCTTACCGCAATCATCACTAGGGAGGCTACCATCGTACAGGATCTCCAAAGATAAACGTTAACCCAACTCGAAATTCCACTAGCAACACGCAGCTCGTCGCCCCAAATCCCTTCAGCAAACAACGCAACCCTCAACCCAACCGGACCATCCCGTCCTGGCCACACGAACCCTCCGAGCTCGACGACTCCCCGCGCCCTGACAAACCATTCGCTACCGCATCACGCCACCGTTACAGGAACGCACATCCAGCGAAATCGCGGAGGGGCGATGGGGGGAGGCGGGCTGCTTACTCCTTGGTGATGGCGATGACGTTGTCGACGAACTCCTGCAGCATTGCTGACCGTGGATTGGCGCGGCGAGCCGCGGATTGGAGGCAGCCACCACCAGCTCCTTCTGGAAACCACGCAGAGGCGACGAGAGGGAAGAGGCGACGCGAGCGAGGGGCAACGAATCCACGAATCCAGAGGGCGGAAAAGAGAGATTGGGGAGAGAACGGAAAGGAGGACTTGGTATACAGTACTTGGTTTTTCCGTTCAATTCTTTTGGAGAAATCGAAAACCTCTATTCCTGCGGGAATTCGGGCCCTGGAGCGCGTGTACGTGGCCTCTTTTCGCGTTCCGTCCGATCCGCGCGGATCCGTCCGTCCAGGCGCGTTAAATTTTGCAAAAAAACCCTCCAGTTTTAATGGGATCAACCCGCGGTCTAGGGAGGCCCTCCGTGAATAGTGAACACGCTCGTATTTTTGGCGATCAAGTCCCTGTACTCGACGATATTTCAACAGAAAAAAGAGAAAATTCGATAAACACGTCGATTTTGCAGAAAACCGCCCGCCAGTCGCTTTTGCGGAAACACCCTTGCCGCATACGCTCGTGCCGCGGTTCGAATCCCGCTCCCATATTCCATTTTGAGGTTTTTAACTATGTACCATCGCAAATGTTACATATTACCTATGTACCATAAAAAATTTCTGAAGTTCTTCGGTGCCATCGAATGAAAATTTCTTTCCCTACGTGCCACTGCCGTCCGCTTCCGTTGATTCTCGCCGTTTGCCCATCCTGACATGTGGGCCCTGTCCGTGAATCCCTCTCTACTCTGCCGGGCGGCGCTCGCGACGCAGCGACCGGGGCGGCGCTCGCGTCCCCATGCGACCGGGGCGCCCGGAACGGAGCTCGCGCCCCCTGGGCCGCGGCGGCCAGAGTGGGGCCAGGCTTGCGCCAGCCATATGATGCGTCTCATCTCACCCTATGTGCGCCCACTGCCTTGACCTTATCCCTCGCTCCCCTCGCAGCGCTCCCATGGCGGCTGCCGGAGCCCCACGCGCAGCCCGCGATGCGCCTCGACGCGGCCGACTCCTCCACGCGGTGCCTGCTGGCTGCCGCCACCGGTCCACCATCCTTGCTGTCGCTGCTCGACCGAGTCCCCGCCGCGGCGAGGAGCTCGGACCCGCTGGTGCAGTGGCGTACCCGTCCGCCGTCCGCGCCGCACCCGGCGCACACCACGGCAGGTGCGGGAGCAGGAGTCGGAGTCGACACGGCCGGCGGCACCACATCCGCGGCCGGGAGCGGAACCCTTGCCGCCGCCGGCCAGCCCCTCGCGGCCTCGCCCCTGCCCTGCTTCCCTTCCCGCCATGGCTACGTCTGCTGCCTCGCGCTGTGCGCTCGCCGCGCTGCCGGTCTGATTCATGGAGGGGAGGCGGAAGAGCAAGGGGGCGGCGGCGGCGGCGACCCGCGTCAGCGACCTGAAGCGTCCCCACATAAGTGGAGACTAAATGTGATACAAATATCAGTCCCAGGAGGCTGATAACACATTTATTCAACAGATGGTACAGTCACCGTACAAACCTCCGAGGAGGCGGACACTCGATACAAACGATAATAAGTAATAAAACAACTACGGTGATACACCAAAGCACGACCCAGACAGTCTCCAGCTCGGGCTCAGAGTGATGCGATAGCAGAATCATCTTGCAGAGGGCCAACACCACAGGCAAGGTTGGGGTTCGGACGCAACCTCTACTCGACGTCTTCAACAACAAAGTCTGGATCTTCTTCTGGAGAAAAACCACAAAGATATATCGGGTGAGTACAAAAGTACTCAACGAGTCCAACCCCATCCATGGAGGGGGTAACACAGATATGCGCAGGATAAATCAAGGATAGGGCTGAGGTTTATTTGCGGTAAAGCTAGATTTTACACATGCAGGGTTTTAGTTTTGAAAAAGGTTTTCTTAAAGCGGTTTCTTCTTAACCGAATCATGAGTGGGGTTGATCCTACACAAAGAATCCAAGTTTTAATGCTACTGGACTCCTCATCCGCAGTAGCTCACGGCACAACTGCCGTACACCTTTCCAAAACAACTCATACCGTGAAAACATCCCTCCCAAAAGTCTAGTTGTGTGACCAAACCGTAACCCGCTCAATACCGTGAGCACGGCTATTCGAATAGGTTTTACACTCTGCAGAGGTGTGCAACTTTACCCACAAGTGGGGTACCACAGCACGATCACCTTAGTGTCGGTGCAGATCCCATCAAAGCCATTACCCACCTTAGCTAGATCTGACTAGCCAACAAGGGCTCCACCAAGGGGCCATTGACATGACACCGAGGTTTAACCGGGGCATAAGTCACCACGACCTTATCCCTTCTTCTTGATCACCCGTTGCTCTCAGCTCTCCTGATGGCTATCAGACTAACTAGTGGGGTTTATGCTATGCCATTGCCACATACAACGGTCGAATGGTTTGCACGATAGTTGAGTCAAGCAAGATGACACATCAACTCGGTCCTTAATTGTGACAGGATGACTATCTCCCAACCTCCTTGCTCTACCACAATGGTACGAGCCTCCAACGCATGACAATTCACCCAGGGAATGCCATTCATCCATCCCATCTTAACATTTTATTCTTTATAACCCAATTTCCCTTTTCTCAATACTCATGCATTTTCCTTTTTATAAAGCATGTTGCAACCATTTTAGAGTGTAATAAAACGAGTACCGGGTCCTAAGCGGCGCTTGTTGGCTCTCCTTAAGTACCCATTTTATTATATGATTAGGAGTGATTTTGGTAATTTCTTCGGAATGATTCATGTACTAACCCGCCACTTGGCACCCGAACTTGACCGTTTTCGATTTTGTCCTGGATTTTGGAGCATGTTGTATTTTGGTAGGAAATTGGACATTTTCGGAGATGTTTTGACGCATGGTCACAACTGGGCTAAGATGAGGAATAAGGAGAAGAGGCCGCACGCGAAAGATGGAACTGAAAGGGGCCAAAAAGGACCCAGGCCGGCCGGCCTGGGGCCCTCTGAGCCGGCCGGCCTAGCCCATTTCCAGGCCCAATCGGCCTCAATTTTCTTCAGCGCGAAGTATTCGTCAACCCTATCCTGTGTTTTACCAAAACCACCGACCAGAACTGCCTATATATACCCCGAAGCCGCCGTCAAAGAGGGGGAGATTCGGAATAGAGCATCCAGAGACGAGTTTCAGAGATCCATTCGAGTTAGACACAAGAGAAAGGCGACACCGGAGGCCTCATCGTCCCTCGGCGCCGCTGCAAGTTGGAGGATAGCAAGGGATCCATCCCTTGCCGGAGATTTCGTCACCATGATCGACTACGCTTCACCTAGCTTCATGGGGTAAAGTCCTCGTTTGTTCATGGGGTTGTAAGGAGATCTTGAGTTGTAATTGCCGAATCCTTTATGAGATTGATCTATCATGATTGTTGTTGATGATGCTTTGATGCTTAATGGTTCGCGACTTGGCTTTGGGTTTGCTTTGCTCTTGCATGGTTTACTTAGATTACATCAACTATCGTGTTCTTGTTGATTCGTTACCGATTATCCTCGTGTAGTGACAGTATGCGGGAGGGAAATGTTTTGATCTTGGAACACATCTTTGGTAGATTAGATCCGTTCTTCGTTAATTGGCGATTACATCTCTAGTGATCCTAGACCCTATGGACAAATGCTCTTCATATCTTGTGCACACACCTATCATTGCTCACTAGTCTAGATTAGATTAGATTGGTTAGATTAGATCTATTTCACACTCAATCACTCAATATAGATCTTTTACCAACATCTTTAGTGCTTAGTTAAGCATAGTAATACACTTGTTCCGTGGATTGATAAACCTTGGGGGAATACTCTGAGGGAAAAGCTACACGATCCGTGCGCTTGCGGTACATAAATTGGCACTCTAAGGAGCGTCAACAAGCTTTTCTGTCGCCGTTGCTGGGGAACATGCGATTTTGCTACGTTTAACTTTGTATTAATTTTGTTGGTTACTAACACCTAACCTTTTCCCTAGAAAATTTTTGTTTTTTTATTTTTGTTTTGATTGTCTAGATGGCCCATCTCATTCAACACGTGGAGGAAGGAGAAAAATCACTAAGGGATTATGCAAGCCCGCGATCGGAGGACTTCGACATGCAAAAATCAGATTCGGTGTTGCGAGCCACCGAGTACGAGATCAAGCCTCAAATCATTAAGATGGCGGCGGCAAACCCCTTTAGAGGAGATGAGACGGACAACCCATATAGACATATCAAGTGGTTCACAATGCTATGCAACACGGTACAACACGACGGAGTTCCGCTAGCTTGGTTTAGATGGAATCTTTTCCCATACTCACTTGCGGAAGAAGCGAGAAGATGGTTTGCACTTGCATCCTTCGAGGTAAAAGGAAATTGGGATGACTTGATGAAGAAATTTTGCGAGCGATTATTTCCGTTAAGCAAGGTTCAACATATTCGGAAGCAAGTGATCAACTTCGCGCAAGGAGAAGAAGAAGGGATAGATCAAGCATGGGATAGATTCAATGGATTCATTGAACAAGGACCGAAGCTCGGATTTTCCGGTGATGTACTCTTGCATACCTTTTATTTTTTCCTAACCCCCGAGTGCATGCAATTTGTTCAAATGTGTGCAGGAGGAGATCTCATGGAGAAAACACTCACGGAAGCCGCCCAACTCCTACAAAAAATCAGCAAGGGTGCGGCCATGCGAAGAGATTGGGAAAAACGATGTTCGGCAAGCTCCGAGGAAGAATCTCAAGTGCGGGTGCTTGCTGGAATTTTCAGAAAAGAGACATCGGAAGTGAGGGAAGAACAACCGAAGCATAGGAAAGTCATAGAGACAAACCACAATGAAGAAGCATCGATCCGGAGTGCAACGAAAGACGACCCGGAAAAGAAAGGAAGAAACTTGGGCACCGCCAAATCGCTAAGGGAATTCGAGCAAATGGATTGGATACCAATTGACTTCGGAAGATTGTTCAACAAAGCAAGACCGCATCCAAATAGCGAGGAATGGCGAAGGTGATAGCGGAAGACTTTCCGCCGAATAATCACACGGGATATACATTTGGCAAGAAATCGGCCGGTGATATTATTCGGAAACTTTTTGAAGAAAAAGAGGAAGAGATTGACTTGGACGAAGTGCTGGAGGTCAAAAGGATCATGGGAGTAAAATCGGAATCATCACCCTACGCGCACATAGCCCAAGTATATGCGATTGGAAGCGATCAAGGCGAAGGTAATCCATCACCCACACCTCGTGTTGATTGCAAGATATACGGAATAAAATGTTGCAATGTTTTATGTGACGTTGGCGCCCATGTTAGTGTGATGAGTTCCAAGGTTTATGTTGAGCTTTTTAATGAAACACCGAACCTAGATGCTACAATCATTAAATTGATCATGGGAGATGGTAGATTAATCAAACCGCTAGGAGTGCTTAGAAATCTAAATGTTGCTATAGCGGGTAAAGAAATTTCTACCGACTTTTTTGTGATTAATGCTAGTGATGATGAACATGAAAGCATAATCCTTGGAAAACCCTTTCTAAAATTAGTAAATGCTATTCTAGATGTTGGAAAAGGAATTGTCACTTTTGATCTAGATGGAGAGAAGCACACTTTCAAATTTCATTCAAAACCATCTCGTGCTTTACCTCTACCTCTTGATAACGAGGGGGTAGAGAGCATTCGTTTCATTGATTCTTTCAGGGATCCTCTCCAACGTGATTTGGAGAATGGGGACGGTCAAGATAATCAAGATGGAGAACTAGTGGACACAATGGAAGAGTTGAAGCTAATCAACACGGGAATTTGGAGGAAGAAAAATTTGAAGACATCGGAGAATTAGATCAAGAAGAGGATGGTGCGCCCGATGTTGAGATGAAGCCGCTCCCCAAGGGATTGAAATATGAATTTTTGGGAGATGGCAAGACTTTTCCGGTGATTGTTAGCGACGAATTGAGCCCGGAAGAGACGGAGAAGTTGCTGAATTTATTAAAGAAGCACAAAAAGGTGATCGGCTACTCGATTAATGACTTGAAAGGTATTAGCCCCGCTTTTTGCACACATCGTATACAACTCGAGGAGCAATACAAGTCGGTCGTAGAGCATCAAAGAAGGTTAAGCCATGCTATGTGTGATGTGGTGAAGAAGGAGGTCATCAAATTGTTGAATGCCGGAATAATATACCCCGTGCCACATAGTGAATGGGTAAGCCCCATGCATTGCGTTCCGAAGAAAGGAGGACTCACGGTTGTGAAAAATGAGAAGGAGCAATTGATACCGCAAAGAACCATCACGGGATGGAGGATGTACATCGATTATAGAAAATTGAATAAGGCAACGAGGAAGGATCATTTTCCACTACCATTCATTGACGAGATGCTAGAAAGGTTGGCAAAGCATTCACACTTTTGTTACCTTGATGGATACTCGGGATTCTTCAAAATACCTATTCATCCGGATGATCAACATAAGACCACATTTACTTGCCCGTATGGAACTTTTGCATATCGGAGGATGCCTTTTGGATTGTGCAATGCGCCCGCTTCTTTTCAAAGGTGCATGATGGCTATATTTTCAGATTTCATAGAAGAGATTATGGAGGTATTCATGGATGATTTCTCAGTGCATGGTACTAGCTTTCAAAATTGCTTGGCAAATTTGAGAAAGTTCTTAAAAGATGTGGAGAGGTTGATCTTGTGCTCAATTGGGAGAAATGTCATTTCATGGTGAAAGAAGGAATTGTCCTCGGTCATGTTATCTCCGAGAGAGGGATAAAGGTGGACAAAGCAAAGATAGAAACCGTGGAGAAATTGCCACCACCTACGGACACCAAATCTTTGAGGAGCTTCCTCGGTCATGCCGGATTCTATAGGAGGTTCATAAAGGATTTTTCAAAAATCACCAAGCCATTGACACAACTTCTCCAAAAAGATATGGAATACACCTTCGATAGTGATTGTCTTCATGCCTTTCGAACACTCAAGCAATCTCTTATAAGTGCTCCTATCATGCAACCTCCGGATTGGAATCTACCTTTTGAAATCATGTGTGATGCAAGCGACTACGCCGTAGGAGCCGTTCTTGGACAAAGGAAAGAGGGGAATGTAAATGCTATCTACTACGCAAGCAAGACTCTCATTGAAGCCCAAGTCAATTATGCAACAACGGAGAAAGAATTGCTTGCCGTGGTATTCGCCTTCGAAAAATTCAGATCATACATAGTAAATTCAAAGGTGATAGTTTATACCGACCATGCGGCAATCAAGTATCTCTTGTCCAAGAAAGATGCTAAGCCACGCTTGATTCGATGGATCCTATTACTACAAGAATTCGATGTGGAGATAAGGGACAAGAAAGGGTCAGAGAACGTTGTGGCCGACCACCTATCAAGGATGAACCATGGAGATGATGGAAAAGAACCTATCGAGGACCAAATGAGAGATGATCACCTATATAGAATTCTCGACCAAGATAGTTGGATGAATGATATAATAAGGGCAATAAAAGGGATGCCCTTGGATCACTTGGATAAGAATGCAAGGAGAAGAGTGATTGCGGAAAGAAGAAAATACTATTGGGATCCACCATACTTATATAGATATGGAGAAGATGGAGTCCTAAGAAGATGCATACCGAGGGAGGAACGTGAAGAAGTTCTAAGAAAGTATCACTCGTCCGGATATGGAGGACATTATGGGCACTTTAGAACTCAAGCTAAGGTATGGGCTAGTGGATTCTATTGGCCCGAGATGCATGAAGACACAAAAAGATTTGTTTCGACTTGTCCGGAATGCCAAAGGACGGGGAATATCTCACAAAGGAATGCCATGCCGTTGAACTACAACTTGCAAATAGATCTATTTGATGTCTGGGGAATCGATTTCATGGGACCATTTGTGAACTCACATGAGTTTGAGCATATATTGGTGATGGTGGACTATGTTTCAAAGTGGGTTGAAGCTATGCCATGTCGAAAGGCATCAACGGAGGAGTCCATAAACATGATTAAATCGATTATCTTCCCTCGATATGGCGTCCCGAGAATCTTGATAAGCGATGGTGGAACACACTTCATGGGCAAAGACTTTGGTAAATGCTTGAAGAAATTGGGAATTGAACATAAAGTGTCCACGGCTTATCACCCCTAAACAAACGGACAAGCGGAAACTTCGAACAAGCAATTGAATGACATTTTAAAGAAGACCGTGATAAAAGGAGGAAAAGATTGGTTGAAGAGACTAGATGATGCACTATGGGCGTATCGTACGGCACACAAAACCCCGATTGGTATGACTCCTTATCAATTTGTTTATGGAAAAATATGCCACTTGCCGGTTGAGCTAGAACATAAGGCGTATTGGGCAATGAAGGAGATGAACTTTGATGCGGAAGCCGCTGGAATTAAAAGGAGAATCCAAATAAGCGAATTGGAGGAGTTAAGATTGAAAGCGTACAATAGTGCAACAATTTACAAAGAAAGGATGAAGAGATGGTACGACAAGCGATTACAAAATAAGGAATTCAAAGAAAGAGACAAGGTCCTACTCTACAATTCAAGATTCAAACTCTTTGGCAAAGGAAAATTGCAAAGCAAATGGGATGGACCATACGTCGTACACTCGGTTTCACCCACGGGAGTGGTGACAATCATGGATGTGAAAGGCGACCTATATGTGGTGAACGGACAGGGACTAAAGGTATTCTTGGAGCCCGACGTCGTGCCCCTTCATTACATCGTCATATATACCATAGATGAGGAACCAGAACGTCAAGCCTAACGACGTTAAGCAAGGTAAGTTTGTAAATATTCTCTTTTAGAATTTATTTTCGTAGTTTTATTTTTATTCTGGACGAACTTTGAGTAAAACATAGGCTCATAATTTGTTGGTGGGCACCTCGGGAAAAGTTGGAGTCCAGGGGGCCGAAAAACCCCCTGGGCCGGCCGGCCCAACACCCCTAGGCCGGCCGGCTTGAGCCTCCTCGTGCGCGTTTCGGTCTCGATTTTTGGTAGGTACGAGATAAGGAAATTTTAAACTTGTGTCTTATAGATTTCGCATGCCAAATACGCAGAGATATTGGACTTCTCGTCTAAGTCTTTTCAGGACTTAAATAGAGGCGCGGTTTAGATCTATTCTCTCATACTTTTCAATCTACACCACCACCTCGTGAGAGACATCAACAATGGCCGTTCCAGTGAGTGCGAGAGCCATGATTGCAGCAATGGAGATCAAGGAGAGGGGCATGGCACCCAACAGCCCCACGCCAAACCAGCAGACGCCTAGCCCCATCTCGGCAACCGGTGCGCCGCCCCTCCTTGTCGAAGCAAAGCGATGTGAAGCAAAGGCCCCTCCGAAGAAATTTAACACCCAAGCATGGATGAGCGTCGGAGGGAAGGGCCTTCTGTGGTGCAAGAAGAAGCTAGCTCAAGCCCAAAGGGAGGTCGTCATCATCAGCGATGAAGACGAGGGCGAGAAGCGACAAGACAAAGAGCCACCTGCACCTAGGTGTTCCTTGCGCCTTCTCAGAGTTAAAAGGAAAAACTACATCGAGCACACCCCAGAGCCGAAGGACTATGCGGGGGACAGCGATTGGGAGAGCTACATGAGCCCCGGTTCATGGGGCGCCACCAGTCGTGACTACGATGATGATTGGCCGGGGTGGGCCGAAGAGGAGAGAAGGGAGGAAGACAACCCCTCCGGAGGTGACAGCGGCAAAGAGAAGAAGAAGGACGACGACGAGCCCGAGGACGACGACCCCAACCGCGGCGGCCATCACTTCGGGTGCTGTTTCAAGTGCCGCAATGAAATCGCAGATCTCCACACCACCATCGATAGGTGTCACGATCGAATCGTGGCAATGGATCGAAGGATGGACGACATGGAGCGCTTGGTCGAAGGAGATTACAACTCCCTTCTCCGCAACATAAGGAAGTTATTCGGGATGGTCGGAGATCTACAAAAGCAAGAAGGAGGAGGGCGCCCTAGATGCAATTGACCTAGGTTCCGTTGAGAACACCGACGAGCGTCACACCCGTCTTTTATATCGTTGCGACGAGGACGCCGCATAATCTAAGCATGGGGGGAGAGGTGTGATGGCTCGTAGATTGAATTTTGTTAGTCTTTGTTTAGTCGAAAGTTCGTCGTGTGCATGTCTTTAATTTCATTTGTGTGAGAGTCATAGTCTAGCGTTGTGTGCTTTATTTTTCACATGTGTGAGAGTGAGTCTTAAATTAGTGTTGAGTCATGAAAACAAAATAAAAAGAAATCCTAACTCAACTCAATGTACATCCATGCTTAAACCTTGGTATGCAATGCAACACGGGGTGGGTGAATAAAATGATATGACATGATGAGGTGGTCTAAAACAAAACAAAAAGTTAGCCTAAGTTAACTAGCCACAAGTTTAGAATCAAAGGGTGGTGCAACACTTCATATTTCCCTCTAAAAGGACACAAATAAAAAGACTCTAAACACTAATAGTCACACAAAAAGGTCTACAAGTTTCCCAAGATCAAATAACAAAGTGCCCCCTCAATAACATTTAGAATGAACAACATGAAGTTGTGGTTTTTGTTAGAGCAATGGTACAATGTTACTTGATATTCCGATTAAAGAGTGCAATGTAGACGGTCATATTAATATATATAAAATAAAAGATCGGGTTGCCTCCCACAAATCACTTCATTTAAAGTCGTAGAGCTCGACTTTCTTACCTTCAAATTGATGCGAAGCCATGGTCCTTCATGCAAAAGGTGAAGGTGTTCCATGCAGCTCTTATTCTACTTCCCGTGTTGGACATGATCAATCACGCTTAATGGAAAATTTGTCCAATCGTCTCTCACATCATCGTCACCTCCTTCTTTGTTGTCCTTCGTCGCTACCTTTCTTTTCACGGATTTTCCTCTCTGTCTAGATTCGGAGTTGCGCCAACCAATTGATCCAATGCAAGGTGCACGAAATCTTCTTTCCAACAAGTCTTCATTTGCCCAAAACGCATTCCAATTGAGGGAGTTATGCCCCTTTTTCCCGTCACTACAATCTGCCCCGTGCTGATTTCAGCACGTGCATCTCCGATGTTTGAACCGAGGACATAGCTCCTCCCGTGGGTCTTCAATTGTATCGATTATGGATGCGTTGAACCGAGGACTTGATGGAAATCCTGAATATTCAACTTTCTTGCATTGTAAATCTCTGAACTTGTGCACAAAATTGATGAGGCTTAGCGACGTCCGTTCTTGAAACTTGAAGATGTTGATGATGGTGTTCAAAATTTTGGGCACGGTTTTCCTCCTCATCATTTGAGTTTCATGTCCTGCATGATTAGTGAAATTCGGGGCTTCTCCTGACATGTGCTCTTTTAGGGTCATGAGCTTGACGAAGCGCAAAGCAAGATCGAAATTTGCAATTATTTGTAAACATATGCAACATAATCACATCCTCAATTAAATTTCATCAACAAGTCATGGTGTAATTAAATGCAGCATGCGTTTCTTGCATAGTGCGAAGCTCATTATTAAGCAGAGGTTCTTTAAGCATAAAATCAACATTCTCAAGAAACTCTAGCCTATCATCAAAAGAATAAGGCATAGAATTTAAACTTTCATTCCGACTATCGGTTCGAGCATGAGATTTTTTAAAGATTATCAACAAAACCAATAGAAGCTCGAGAATTCAATGTATACCTTAGCCTCAGAGCTTTTTTATACTCATTGGAGTCGTGGTGCTTTGTGCGAGATGTCATCTTGATGCACTCTTCGTGGTCCGTCGTGGTTTGCTTCTCACGTCTCCATGTGTTGAATGTTGCGCTCTTGTAATCCGTCGTGGTTTGTTTGCAACATCTTCGTTTGTCGAAGGTCGACCGCTTGTGCCTTCATTTACCAATGTCATTGGGGTTCTTCCTCTGCTCCAAGCCTCTGAATTTTATCATGTACGCTTGATGAAAGCATCGCCCAAGCTCCCCTTCATTGTTGTCATTGTCATCTTCTCTATCTTGTTCTCATCGCGTTGCTCCTTCCTCTTCTTCGTGGAATCTCTCCTGTATACTCAACAGAACATATACCAAAATATAGATCTATTCAAATGTTTATGAAATTACCTTTCCAATGAGTAGCCATTCATCTTAAACCGATTCCAAACGAGGGAGTTATGCCCGTTTCACTTTTGGCGCTGCGTGCTGTCTAGAAATTTTCAGACTGCACACCCTTCAATGTTTTGGCCATAATTGCTTGTAGGAATCTCCGATGGACTTGGTTCTTGATTCGTTGGAACGGGAACTTCGTGGAGCTTTTGAATATCCAAAAATATGCTGCTATTTGCTTCTGATGTCGAGCTGGACATTGATGAGAACAATATCTTCTTGTGAATTCATCCGAAGACGTCAATGATCTCGATCATGTGGTCTTTGGAACGTAGTGTCGTGCGTCCCTAGGCTTCAAGTTCATCACCATTGATTACCAGCAATATCATGACTTCAATGATGTGTCTTCTCCTTTGTTCTTGCTCTACCCAAGGTGTCGGGATTGGAAGATGCTCCTGTGCTTTGTGTTGATGATCCGAACGGTTTCCTTCGTTGATAGCATCACTCGATTAGAAGTATATCGAGCATCCCACTGGAGAAGATATGTGGTGTTGTGGTTCTTCTAATCTTGTTGCTTCTAGCTTTGGTCAACTTCAAATCATCATCTTTTGCGTACACAGCCTTTCAATCATCCTTTGACATCATCATCACCTTCTTCGTCGGTTGCTACTGCCTCTGATTTCGTTGAATTCCCCTTCATCCAGTGCAGAACATGTACCAAACTTCTACTCCATTGCAAGGTGCATCAAATGATCTTTCCAACAAGTGGTTATTTGCCCAAATTGGACTCCGGATAAAGAAGTTATGCTTGTTTTATTACGGCGCTGCAATCTGTCCAGAGAGATTTGAGAACGCGCAGCGTTGAAAGATTTTACCATAACTCTCCACACCGATCTCCAAAATTCATGATTCTTGATGTGTTGGAAAGAAGACTTGATGGAGCTTCAAAATAATCTATTATTTGCTCATGGTACTTCTCTGATCTTGGATGAAAAACTCATCACAACAGTAACACTTCATAGATGATGATGATCGCACAATTTTCTTCGCGGGTGTGCTTCATACCTATTGCTTGAACAAACAATTCTTCCCAAAAACATTAGTCTTTAAAATTAATTGACACGGCGGCGCACCTTATTTATCATCTTTTTGTTTGGGGAGTGGGGACTTGATAGCGGATGCTGGGCCACTAACAAAAGTTAGCACCTACCACTAAAGAGCGAATCTTGATGTTGTTGCCGTCATGTCGATGTGGACGTTGTCGATGTTCCATGTCGAGGCTCCTCGATCATCTTGTTGCCGATTGCTGAAATTTGTTGAAGTGGATTATGGACTTCTCAAAGTCCAAGTTTGGTGTCTAGCTTTTTCCACTTGCTTTCAAGGACACAAACAAGAAAGTAAGGGTATATGCAATAATAAAAATTAGGGTTACTCCAAAAAACTAGATAGATTGCCCTAGGGTTTGAGTTGCCGATCCCCGGCAACGGCGCTAGAAAAGCTTGTTGACGCTCCTTAGCACCCCAATTTATATACCGCAAGCGCACGGGATCGTGTAGCTTTTCCCTTAGAGTATTCCCCCAAGGTTTATCAATCCGTGGATCGACAAAGCACTACCCAAGGTTTTCCATCTAATCTAACGGATCTATCCTAACATGAAGCATGAATTGCACATATAGAGTAACCTTTAATAGATATGAGTGTTGTTTAAAGGTTGATCTCATCCATGAACATAGGAGTAACCATAGCAAAACCAAAGACATGACTAGGCCTATTGTCATCTAGTTGTAGTTCAAGCTAACGAGCAAATCAATCATGCATCTCAATCAATGGCATCTTTAAACCCAAAATCTCCAATCCAATCCTTTGATACCCCATCTACTTAAAGCAACGCCCTGTCACGACGCCCCCCTTTGGACGAAAGCACCCTGAAGCAAGTCGAACCCCCTTTGGTAGTTCCGCCATGAACCTCTAGCCACCATGACTACAAGATCATGCTAAGCGATCTATCTCGATAATAGATCTAAGATGAAGCAAACCCAAAGAAAAGAACAAAATCGAAAGAGAGAACATGATCGCTAATAGATTCAGAAGACATGATTATCACTACTCACATGATAGGTTCGTTTGGATCGTCACCACCAAGTACATACCATCGACGACTCCAACTAGCTCATGAACTCCACCATGGCACAACCACGCAGGGAGGCCATGGCGGCTAGGGGTGGCCTAAGCCATCTCCTAGACAACTTCGAAGACTTGCGGCGGCCGTCGTCTCCCTCCAGTCATGGTCCTAGGTTTTCGTCGAGTTCTGGGTGGATGGATGCCCCGAGTTGAATAAGGTGCGAGCTATTTATAAGCCGAGGAAGCCACCGGTCGAAGGGGAGGCCGAACCGCCACGGAAACGGGCTAGGCCGGCCGGCTCATGGGCATAGGCCGGCCGGCCTACCCTCTTTCGGGCCCGCCTCGGTCTCATCTTTCGCATGTAGACTCCTCACATCTTCTAGAGTTTATGTCCTTCATGATTGCACCCCTTTGGACGTCGTTATCTTGGAGATATCTTCGAGGAAAGGATAGGATAGGGAATCCTTCCTTAAATCTTCATTTGCTTTGCTTAATCCCGAAGTATCTTGATCTCATCTTCGTGGGCTCGGTCCTTTGGGCTCTCTTGGAGGATGGATATGCATGAATGGGCTTCGAATCAACATGGGATTTGGTCCTTCCTTTGGGCTTTGGCCTTCGTCTTTCTTCGTGTTGGCGCTCGATCACGGGCCTCGTCATTTCATGCTCCAAAATAGGTCAAAAACCTGCAAAAATAAAGTTCCTCCAAAATATATGTGCAAGTGTGAAAATGACCAATAATTAGGCCGGGGTTAGGACGATTAGTGATTTTGATATTAAATTCATGCCATTATCAAGGATAAACAAGGAATAAAATGGGTACTTATGGAGCGCCAACATAGGTGGAGTAAGTGCATTGTGTTGCCAACGGTTCTGAGGAGCAAAAAGAAAGAAAAGAAAAGAAAAAAAGAGAAGAGAGAAGAAAAAAAATGATGATGAAAAGCTCCTCGGTCCCGTTTGCTTCATTAAACTCCAAGTACTTTGAAGATTATTTTATACTCAATTATTCCAACCATGTGCAATCCGATAACAAGGACTTCAGTTGTGCCTTGGGATCAATCGTTGCCATTTGCACATGTCCACCATCTAAAGTGTGTGTTCCATTCTCTCCCTCTCTACAAAGAAATTATTTTCCAATGGTCTTTTTGACGAGTCTCGGTAAATCCATAAGAAGTATTTCTTGTTTTGATAATATCTTGATTATAATATCTTTTGTTAGGACTAACCTTTCCAGAGCTCCAGATAAAGCCTCACACATATATATGAGAGAAAGAAAGGAGAAAGTTCTAGCAAGTTTGAGAGACAAGATGAGCTGAGAGTTTCCATGAGCAAATTTCAATGAGGTTTAAATTATTGATCTTGGTTTAGCATTATTTATGGAACTTACTTTCTTAATTCTGAGACTTGTTTAATTTTGAGAGCATGTGTTTAATAATTGTGGGGAAGCATTTAACTTGTATCTACCTTCCACATTGAAAAAGCTGGTTACAACTTGAACTATTAACTGCGAAATATTTTTGGGAGCATTGTGTTTTCTCGTGTATGATCAAGTGCAGGGATTGGACACCGAAAGGCAACGCTGATTTTTATCAAAGACTTACTCAAGGACGAGCAAGGTTTAAGTATGGGGGAATGTTGGCGCTCCTTAAGTATCCATTTGGAGGGTGGATGTGAAGCAATGATTGGGACCATGACTTAGTACAAGAAGAAGTTGAAGGAAATTGAGGCAACAAAGGTGAAGACACATTGAAGATGATATTCATACACATGAGGGAAAGACTTCAAGAATTGCAAGATGGTCCATCTTCTCCTTCCACGCCTAGCATCATGCTAAGCATGGGGGAGGATTTCGTGGACAAGGAAGAAAGATCTCATGGAGTGTGATAATCACGGTTGCCACAAGATGCTCATGATTCTTCTTACATGCTTTGCACAATGCTTAAGTATGGGGGAGGCCGCACTACACTTCATTACGAGCATCGAGAAGGACGATAATTCTTCCTCAACTCTCTCTTTTTCTAAATGCTTGTACATATATGCCTTCAACCATAGATGCAACCTTTGTATATATCTCTCAACCTATCACATGGCTTCTAGGAGGACAACCTAGTTTTATTTTTGTTTTCAATAAGTATAGGAACACCATAACTTGTGCTCACCACATTGATACATTTTGGCAATGCCTTATGCTTATGAAAAAATGATGAAAGTTGCTGCTTTATTTTACCTACGCTATGTTGTATATGACTTAACCATTTGCTCTCAATTAAATGGAATTAAAATGATTAAATACCGGCTCTTTTATTTGTGGAGGTTAAATGACTAAATTCTAGACCCACATATTCTATGTTGCTCTTTGATTTAAGTCTACCGATGACCTTACACCTTGTGTTGTTTAATTTGAAAACTTAATTCATATGCTATCTACATTTGTGAATCTCTTGCAAAGTTCTACCTACCAAAGCCTATACATACATATTCTTTCATGATGAAACCTTTAGATTGCAAACTTATATTTTGATGAGTTGGATTAAGATTGATTTCTTTGGTATGAGACTAAGAAGCTGGTCATTCCGTTTTTTTGTGTAACCTTCTTTCTGCTAGCCTATTTATCCATGCATTGTGAGTTTCTACTTCGGGAATTTTGCAAACCTCGCTGGATATCCACCCTAAACCAAAAATATCTTTTTGTGATTACCTCCTTGACCACAACCCAATTTGAGTATGGATTATCATTTCGACGGAATCAAAAGAATCAAGGGCACCATATAAAGAAAAGTTTTGGGATACAAGGCTCCCTAGAGATTCAAGAGGTTCTATGAAGAAGAAGGTGAATTTGAGATACTTACCCTAGCTAGTTGGTTCTCCCACTATTCATACTCGAGGACGAGCATTCGTTCAAGCATGGGGGGATGGCTGGGTAAGTACTCTATGTTATCAAAAGTTCTAAGGAGCGAAAAGAAAAGAAAAATAAAAGAAAAAAAAGAGAAGAATAAAATGCTCCTTAGCTCTTTTTGGCTTCATTATTTTTCCAAGTTACTTTGAAGAACTATTCCATACTCAAATCTTCCAACCATGTGCAATCCGATAACGAGAACTTCATTTGTGTCTCGGGATCATCCATTTGCCACTTGCACATGTCCACCTATCTAAATGTGTGTGTTTCATATTTCTCCCTCTCCAACATTATTTTCCAATGGCCTTTTTGACTAGTCTCAGTAAATCCAATAGATCTCTCTCTTAGTTTGACAATATTTCAGATATAACATTTTGCTAGGATTGTTTTTACCTACCAAGCTCCACATAAGCCTTCCACTTTTATATATGAGTAGAATAGGTTGAAGACAATCTAATGTAGGCTTGAGAGACTTGATGAGATGAGTATTTCCATGATATTTTGCAAGAGAACCTCACTTATGTTTGATATGCATTCTTTTGAAAACTCTTCACGATGAAACAAGGTAAAGGTTTGAAGTTCGCTTAAGTTTGAGAGCATTGCATTCATTTATTATTGTGGCTTGTTCTTTAATTGCTAGTCTATCTTCCATAATGAAAAAGTAGCCGGTCACAACATGAACTTAAATGCTAAATACTTGAGAGAGCAATATGTCTTGTTATGTATGACTAAGTGCAGAGTGGACATTGAGGGGCAACGCTGATTTCTTTATAAGTAAAGCTCATGGACTTACTCGAGGACGAGCAAGGTAAGCATGGGGGGAATGTTGGCACTCCTTAAGTACCCATTTTATCCCTTGTTTATCCTTGATAATGGCATGAATTTAATATCAAAATCTCTAACCGTCCTAACCCCGGCCTAATTATTGGTCATTTTCACACTTGCACATATATTTTGGAGGAACTTCGTTTTTGCAGGATTTTGGCCTATTTTGGAGCATGAAATGACGAGGCCCGTGACCGAGCGCTAATACGGAGAAAGACGAAGACCAAAGCCCAAATTAAGGACCAAAGCCCATGTTGATTCGAAGCCCATTCATGCACATCCATCCTCCAAGAGAGCCCAAAGGACCAAGCCCACAAAGATGAGATCAAGATACTTCGGGATTAAGCAAAGCAAATGATGATTTAAGGAAGAATTCCCTATCCTATCCTTTCCCCGAAGATATCTCCAAGATAACAACGTCCAAAGGGGTGCATTCGTGAAGGACATAAATTCTAGAAGATGCGAGGAGTCTACACGCGAAAGATGAGACCGAGGCGAGCCCGAAAGAGGGTAGCCCGTTTCTGAGGCGGTTCAGCCTCCCCTTCGACCGGTGGCTTCCTCGGCTTATAAATAGTTCGCACCTTATTCAACTCACAGCATCCATCCACACCGAACTCGATGAAAACCTAGGGCCAAGACCGGAGGGAGACGACGACCACTGCAAGTCTTCGAAGTTGTCTAGGAGATGGCTTAGGCTGCCCCTAGCCGCCATGGCCCCCTTGCGTGGTTGTGCCGTGGTGGAGTTCATGAGCTAGTTGGAGTTGTCAATGGTATGTACTCGGTGGTGACGATCCAAACGAATCTACTATGTGAGTAATGATAATCATGTCTTGTTGATGGAGATGTTTATGTGCCTAGGAGAAACTCCTTAATGGAGGAGCATTTCAGCAGTATTATGACCAAGGACACAACGCAAGAGGCAATCAAGGAGAGTGATCGCTGACAAGACCATGAATAAAATGCTCCACATTGAAAAAGCTGGTTACAACTTGAACTATTAACTGCGAAATATTTTTGGGAGCATTGTGTTTTCTCGTGTATGATCAAGTGCAGGGATTGGACACCGAAAGGCAATGCTGATTTTTATCAAAGACTTACTCGAGGACGAGTAAGGTTTAAGCATGGGGGAATGTTGGCGCTCCTTAAGTATCCATTTTATCCCCTGTTTAACTTTGATAATGGCATAAATTTAATATCAAAATCACTAACCATCCTAACCTCGGCCCAATTATTGGTCATTTTCGCATTTGCACATATATTTTGGAGGTACTTCGTTTTTGCAAGTTTTTGACCAATTTTGGAGCATGAAATGATGAGGCCCATGATCACGCGATGACACGAAGAAAGATGAAGGCCAAAGCCCGAACAAAGGACCAAAGGCCATGAAGAGTAGAGGCCCATTGATGCACATCCACCCTCCAATGAAGCCCAAAGGACAAAGCCCACAAGATAAGATCAAGATACTTCGGGGCTAAGCAAAGCAAAGAGAGATTTAAGGAAGGATTTTCCATCCTATCCCTTTCCTCGAAGATATCTCGAAGATAACGACGTCTCACGGGGTGCAATCGTGAAAGGCATAAACTCCAGAAGACTCTAGAAGACTTGGGGAGAAAGGAGGACGCGAGGAGGCAAGGAAATGGGCCAGGCCGGCCCGCCTAGGCCCATTGAGCCGGCTGGCCCAGGCCTTTTCCAGGGCTTCTCGGCCTTCGCTTCGACCTAGGGTTTCTTGGGGCTATTTAAAGACCCCTCCCCGAGGCTCAAGCAGAGATCAATTCGGGAGACGACGCCAAGGAGCAGAGGAGATAGAGGGACACCTCTCGGAGAGCCGAGGGTCGTGCTAGTTGTCTAGGGGCTTCCCTAGCCGACGTGGGAACCTTGCAATTAAGACCACGTCGGAGTTCTGGAGCTAGGATCATCAAGATCAAGGTAGGGCCCCGGTTGTGATCTTGTGATGTACAATCATTCATGGTGAAGTTACTTGTGATTCCGAATTTTTAGCGACCATGTTCTCCCTTTCGATTTCGTTCTTTTCTTTGGGTTTGCTTCATCCTAGATCTATTATCGAGATAGATCGCTTAGCATGATCTTGTAGTCATGGTGGCTAGAGGTTCATGGCGGAACTACCAAAGGGGGGTGCGACTTGCTTCTGGGTGCTTTCGTCCAAAGGGGGGCGTCGTGACAGGGCTTTGCTTTAGTAGATGGGGGTATCGAAGGATCGGATTGGAGATTTTGGGTTTAAAGATGCTTTTCATTGAGATTCACATCTGTCTTGCTTCACTACATCTGGCTTAAACTACAACATATGCATGATCTAGGTGATCTAGATTGGTTATCTCTAACTTTCTCTTGCTACCTTCGGTGTTTGCTGTTTTTAGTAGATTAGATTCGTTTTACACCATCTCAACGCAAAGGATTCTCTATGTTAGTAGATTGATTCTTGTATCATTGGTTCCGTGGATTGATAAACCTTGGGGGAATACTCTAAGGGAAAAGCTACACGATCCCGTGCGCTTGCGGTATACAAATCGGGGCGCTAAGGAGCGTCAACAAGCTTTTCTGGCGCCGTTGCCGGGGAACCATCGATTTAAGATCCAATCTTACTTGCATTCGTAAATATTTCTTTTTCTTCATTTTTCTTTTTGACCTTTTTAGATCTCATATTTTTGTGCTAACTAAAAAAAACGGATCTATTCCACGAAAATCAATCTAATCTAGAGTTTGCTTTATTTTGCTTTATTTTTTCTTTTATGTTTTAGATCTTGTATATTCATCTTTTAGATCTCGTATATATTTTTTCTTTTTCTTTTCACTAACCCCTAATAGGAGATGGACGGGAGCCTCTCCAACAAACCCGAAAATTTTGTGGATGATCCAGAAAAAATTTACAGGCAAAGGAGACGAGAAGCGCGATCAAGGAAGCTGGAACTAGTAGATCCAAAATAAGAAGTCACCGGTTCATCGTCTTCACCTTGAGCGACTCCACCAACAAGCCCAAAGGAGGCGCCACTTCACCAAGGGATGGCGCTACCGGAGCAGGAGCGTACGATCGGAGAGCTATGCACTCCGGACATTCGGGACTTGCCGATCCAAAATCTCGACAACATCGGAGTTCTGTTCGAGATCAAGACTTCAATCATAAGGATGGTGCAAAGCTCGCCCTTCACTGGAAAAGAAGACGCTAATCTATATCTTCAAGCTTTCCTCCAACTATGCCGCACCTTCGACATGCAAGGGATGACTCAAGATCAAATGAGAGCGAGGCTCTTTTCGTTCTCTCTACTTGGGAGAGCGCTGCAATGGTTTCATTCTCTACCGGCACACACGGTGCAAAATTGGGAGTCCTTGATGAAGGAGTTCATGACGGAGTTCTACTCGCTGGGCAAGACCCAAATTTTGCGCAACAAGATTGCTACATTGGCGCAAGCCCCGACGGAGACTATTGCGGAAGCCTATGAGCGCTTCAACGACTACATCCGCGCCGTACCTCATCACAAGTTCTCAAGGGAAGATGTGGTCTAGAAGTTCTATCAAGGCCTCACTACTGCATCAAGGGGGATTATTGACGCATCGGCAGGAGGATCGATCATTGAGCTCACGCCGACTCAAGTTTTCAAGCTATTCAAGAAGGTGGCGGGCAATGATGCATGGGCATCATCGGGGTGCCTACAACCACTCCAAGCCGTGGGCGCCGCGAAGAGTGTATTGCATGTGGAACGTGAAGAAGTGTTAGAAGGGAAGATCGACTCGCTCATGAGAAGGTAGGAGAAGATGGAAGTGGAAAAGGGAGAAGCCCAAGCTATTGATTTGAAGGCGGCCGAAGCAAGGTCTACATGTGAAGAATGTGGAGAGTACGACCATGTCCAAAAGAATTGCCTGGAGGAAGCCAAGATGCTCGACTACATGAAGAAGGGAGAATGGATCCCGCAACCCAACTTCCGCTACGGGCAAGGCAAGATCAACAAGGACACCGTCACCAAGTTCAAGGCTACGGACAAGATCTTGGAGAACATTGATGGCAAGGTGACAGAGGTCGGGAGCTCTAACCTTCAAGTACTCAACATGATGAAGATGCTAGAAATGCAAGTAGCCCAGCTCGCCGGACGCTTATCTAGCAACAAAAAAAAGTTGCCCGGGCAACCTCAAGGTCCGGAGACGGCTAAGGCAATTCAAACTCGCTCGGGAAAGGAGACCGAAGAACCCGAACATGCAGCGGGAGCAAGGAAGCCTAAGCCAAGAGTTGAAGTGGAGACCATCATCAAAGAGAAGGCGCCTACTCCTATGCCAGAGATAGTTACCGAAGAAATGGAGTTTGAAATAGATGATATGGACACCAAGATTCTACCGCCAAGGCCACGATACCGCAAAGGTAAACATAAAGATGAGCAATTCAACAAATTTGTTGACATGGTACGCAGGTTGAGCATCAACATGCCGCTCTTGGACGCTCTACAAGTTCCAACATATTCTCGCTACTTCAAAGACATCATGGGAAACAAGCGCGAGATACCGCCAAGCACCGTCAAGCTAACCGAGGAGTGTAGCGCGGCAATCGCTAATGAAGCTCCTGAGAAGAAGAGGGACCCCGGATGTCCTACCATCCCGTGTTCCATTGGATCTATTATGTTGGAAAGAGCACTTTGTGATCTCAGCGCAAGTGTGAGCGTCATGCCAAAGAACGTGTTCGAGAAGCTAAGCTTACCGGAGCCGGAACCCACCGCCATGTGCATAGAGTTAGCGGACAATTCCGTTCGCTATCCTTTGGGAATCGCCGAAGACGTGCCCGTGAAGATTGGAGAACACTTAGTTCCCGTTGACTTTGTGATTCTCGATATGGGAGAAGGGAGCAAGGCGCCTCTCATACTTGGGAGGCCTTTCCTCAAGACCGCAAGGGCGAACATTGACGTTGGCAAGGGGGAGATCAAATTCGACATCAATGGCACCACAAGTGAGTTCAAGTTTCGTCCACGCCTCGAGGTATGCAACATGATCAATGTCAAATATGTTCCGCCTCACCGCCGTGTCATAGAGGAGAAGCTGAAGAAAGAAGAGGAGCCGAACAAGAAGGAAGCGAAGAAGGAGAAAGAAGTCGTCGCGTCCATCGCGACAAAGAAGATCGTTGCACCCGTCAAGATAAAAGCTAGAAGCACGCCTATGAAGACCAAAAAGATGACTAACCTGGAAGACAAACCCGCACCAAGGATTGTGCGGAAGTGGGTACCCAAGACTGCAGCGCCATCACCGAGCATTGGTCCGAAGTAAAGAAGAAGAAAGTCTAGCTATAGACTATAAACGAAGTGATTTGCGGGAGGCAACCCGTTCGTTGAGTCAAGAATAAAGCTGCCGGGAGTTCAACCCGTTCGTCGAGTCAAGAATAAGCTGCCGGGAGGACAACCCGCGAGAGATTTGGGTAAGTGAGTCATGAATTTTGCTACGCAAGGACATGATAAACTTTTGAACAATTGGTCGTTCGGTCGAACAATTCGATTTGGATTTTATTCACTCGGTCATTTCGATGTTGTTTCTTATTTTAAACCAATGACATGAGCCATCCTATGATTTATTTGCCTCTTCTTGAGAAAGCCACATCCAAAATTCCATACCTATTTTTGGTGACCGTCCTCTCCATAACGGCCGGACCAAGTTGAGATAAAAGACACGAGTAAAGCCGCGCTATGTTTATATTATATAAATTTTTGATGCGTAGGTTCGCTCAAACATAGAGAGAATTTTCAGTTTCATAGGACTAGAATTTTCCTAACTTTAATTGTTCCCTTTTTCAAAAAATTTCTCTCTCATTTTGGCAAAAATTAGAACCTAAACCCAAGACCCACGGTTGAATTTGAGATTGTTCGCTATCAATTCATGAAAGTGAACGGTTCCGGTGCAACCAAAATTAATGTAGTCAGAAAATATTTTTCGACTTACAAATGTAAAGATGTTTTGATTCCCCTCTGATTATTCATTTAAGCTCATTGCATGCTTTGAGTTAATTCTGAAATTTCGAAGTTAGAGGAGGATTCAACATCTAAGCATGATTTGGAGAGGGTTTATGTGCTTGATTAACATCTATTGATCAAAGTGAGTTCACGGGAAGGAATTGTGCTCTCTACCTACCACCACATGCAAATGATCCAAAGAAGGGAGCAGCCATACATGGGAAGGACATGTGATTTTCAGTAAGTTGGCACCATGTGATGAATGATGAAGTATGGTACAAAGTGAATGACACAAAGTGAAGAAATAATGTTGCAAGTGGACATCAAAGGCAAAAAAGGAGTGGTTCACAGGATTTGGATGGTGCAAAGCATGAAAGATGTACTGGACAGAAGCAAATAATTGCACCAGGAAGCCACCAGAGAAAGATGAAGTGAAGGAGGGCCAGGAATGCCCTAGGCTGGCTGGCCCCAAGGCCCTAGGCCGGCCGGCCTGGCCTCTTTTTAAGTGCTCTGGTGCTCCCCTTTCACAGGTACGCTCCTCAGTTAGTTCCTTGCCTATGTTCTTCAAGTTCTTCACCCAGAAACATAAGTTAGAGCCCTAAAAAATTCGTCCACCAAAATCAACTCCAAAAATCTCCGAAAATTTGCCACAAATCCTAGTTTGCTCCATTCTTCGATATATTGTTCTCCCGCCAGCAAGAAATCCCCGGTGTGTTTGTTTTTGAGTGTGTGCAGCAAGGAGTCACCATGAGTGGCATCATGAGGTTCGTCACCGGGAGGAGAAGGACGCGTTCATCAACATCCGACGCATCGGCAAGTTCTTCGCGGAGGCACTCGGTCTCCGAGTCTCCGCGGAGCATGGAGGAAGACAACCCCGCACCGAGGAGCGACATGTTGCTCCTTGGTGGGATGAGGGACCCGAGAAGCTCCTCCATGAGATTCACCGAAGGGATGCCACCTCCTCCACGGCGTTCGACAAGGTCATCCGCACCACCATCATACAAGCCCAAGAATTCAGAATATGGGTTTATTATCTTGTCGAAGGAAGAAGAAGAAAGGCTCAAGTTCATGAAGGGAAGGCTGCGAGCAAATTATGATTTTGATGATGAAGCATTGGAGAAGTTGGGATTCCATCATGACATAATCAGCTCTTGGAGAACATCGGTTGGAAGTTATTTTCCGACGGTGTTACGGTAGACATGCAAGAAGAAGTGGCTTTGGAGATGTTCATGACACTAGAGAAAATAACAGAGGTGGTGGATGATGAAGAAGTTCCATGTCTGAAATTTCGGCTCAAGAATGAAGAAAAATTCATCACCTATGGAGAAATAGGGAGTTTGCTCGGGTTGAAAAGTAATGCATATGAAATGGTGCAAGTTGAAGATGGAGTGCTCGATGAGTTTTGGACAAAGATAGCAAAAGATGTCAACCGCCAAAGGAAGAATATAAGTAATGTGACCCTCCAAATATTCCACTCTTGTGTGAGCAAAAGAATTCTCGGGAGGATGAGAGAATCAAAGGTTAACGACCAAGAATTAAATTGGATGTATGCAGCATTGGTGAAAAAGCAAGTGATTGATCCCACCTACATCATGGTTGAAAGATGGATTTGTGAAGCATCATCCGGCACGGGAGAAGTTGGTTCGGGGTGTTATCTCACATTAATAGCCCGAGCCATGAATCCGGGGTTACGAGTGATCCAAAAATATTATGTCCCGGGAAGAGATATAGGGATTGAACATTTGAGGCAAGACCATTATATCGGAGGGGATGAAAAGAAGGAATTCACTATTTCTGAGATGGATATTTCCCTCCCCGATCAAAGGCTAAAATTATTCGCAAGAGGAAGGACCGATTGGCGAGTTGAAAACATTGGAGCAAAAGTGAAGAAAACAAAAAGAGGAAGATTGATTGAAGGAATATCGGAGTCGGCACAACAAGAAAATTTAGAAGTAAAGATTCCACCACCAAGTTCCGCTTATTGGAGGAATGAATTTCAAGGTGCATCAAGTGGACAAGGACACCCGCAAGGATGGACGAGTCAATGGGAAGGAAACCAAAATCAAGCATGGGGGTATGGTGTGGCGGCGCCCCCACCATTTAGCAACTATGGCTACCCACCCCCATCATACCAAGGAGAGATGCCTGACCCGTCATTTGGAGCACAATACTTTGATCTCCCTCAACCGGAACAAGGAATGAGAATCATGGGTGCCTATGCAAGAAGAAACATGGAAGACATAGACGCCATCCGGAGGCACACAAGCCAACTAGAAGATGGAACCGCGGGAATTGCATATCAAATGGGACTTCTAGGCCTGGCGCCACCAGAACAATTTAATGGAGGAGCATTTCAGCAGTATTATGACCATGGATACAACGCAAGAGGCAATCAAGGAGAGTGATCAACGACAAGACCATGAATAAAATGCTCGCACGTGTGGTTTGAATTTTTCTATTTCTTTTTATTTATTTTCAGCATGTGTGCAAGCTTGTGTGTGCGTAGCAATTTTCTGTTTTATTTATTTCAGCATGTGTGCAATTCGCTTTCTTTCGCTTTCATCACCATGATAAATAAATGCATCACCCTCGCTTTAATGTTATGGTTAGTAATGATGATAGAAAGTTTGTGCCATGTTAAAATATGATGATCGTTGCCGCCTTGTCTACTTTATTGTGCTTGGTTTATGCATGATTAAACTAATGCTCTCTCTAACATGATCTAAAAATTAATTAAAATGCCGGCTAATTCAATTGTGGAGGTTATGATAAATTAAGACCCATATCTTTTATTCTTGCTCTCTTACTTAAGCTTGTCAAGGAAAATTTAATTCGGATTTAATTTTGAGCTAACCTTGTCAATGATACCTTTTGCATTTGCTCTACCCTTCTAAAAAGCCTAAATGTTATATCAGGACAAACCATAGAGCAAGATTTATTTTTAGGTGAATTAATTCAAGATTTATCTTGTTTGGTACGAGACTAAGAAGCTGACCATTCCGTATTTTTGCGTACCTCTCTTTTGCTAGCCATTCTATCCATGCATTGTGAGTTTCTATACCGGGAACATCGCAAACCTCGCTGGATATCCACTCTTAACCAAAAACATCTTTTGATGAAATACCTCCTTGTCCACAACCTATATATTGAGTATATATTATTATTTCGATGGCAAAATAGTGGAATCAAGAGCATAATTCAGTAAAATATAAGCTTGGGAAGCATCAAAGAGTTCACAGCAGAAAAATCCGAAGAAGTGGAGGCCTACAGGCTGTAGGCCGGCCGGCCCAACACCCCTAGGCCGGCCTGCCTGCCTGCCCCTTTTCCTCCTCTGTTGGCTTCAATCTTTTATGAGGAGATGCTCCCTTGAATTCCAAAGTTGAGTCCAGAGAATTGATACAAGTTTTGTGCACTCATTTCATCAAGTTATCATCATTCAGGGCTTCTCGGCCTCCCCTTCAACCTAGGGTTTCTTGGGGCTATTTAAAGACCCCTCCCCGAGGCTCAAGCAGAGATCAATTCGGGAGACGATGCCAAGGAGCAGAGAAGATAGAGGGACACCTCTCGGAGAGCCGAGGGTCGTGCTAGTTGTCTAGGGGCTTCCCTAGCCGACGTGGGAACCTTGCAAGGAAGACCACGTCGGAGTTCTGGAGCTAGGATCATCAAGATCAAGGTAGAGCCCCGGTTGTGATCTTGTGATGTACAATCATTCATGGTGATGGATATCCAGCGAGGTTTGCAAAATTAGAAAAGCTTGTTGACACTCCTTAGAGCGCCAATTTACGTACCGAAAGCGCACGGATCGTGTAGCTTTTCCCGTAGAACAAGTGTTTATCAATCCACGGAACAAGTGTATTACTATGCTTAACTAAGCACTAATGATGTTGGTAAAATATCTATATTGAGTGATTGAGTGTGAAATAGATCTAATCTAACAAATATAATTTAATCTAGACTAGTGAACAATGATAGGTGTGTGCACAAGATATGAAGAGCATTTGTCCATAGGGTCTAGGATCACTAAAGATGTAATCGCCAAGCAACGAAGAACGGATCTAATCTACCAAAGGTGTGTTCAAAGATCAAAACCTTTCCCTCCCGCATACTATCACTACACGAGGATAATCGGTAACGAATTAACAAGAACATTATAGTTGATATAATCTAAGTAAACCATGCAAGAGCAAAGCAAACCCAAAGCCAAGTCGCGAACTATTAAGCATCAAACCATCATCAACAAGAATCGTGATAGATCAATCTTATAAAGGATTTGGCAATTACAACTCAAGATCTCCTTACAACCCCATGAACAAATGAGGACTTTACCTCATGAAGCTAGGCGAAGCGTAGTCGATCATAGTGACGAAATCTCCGGCAAGGGATGGATCCCTTGCTGTCCTCCAACTTGCAGCGGCGCCGAGGGACGATGAGGCCTCCGGTGTCGCCTTTCTCTTGTGTCTAACTCGAATGGATCTCTGAAACTCATCTCTGGATGCTCTATTCCAAATCTCCCCCTCTTAGACGGTAGCTTCGGGGTATATATAGGTGGTTCTGGTCGGTGGTTTTGGTAAAACACAGGTTAGGGTTGACGAATACATCGCGCTGAAGAAAATTGAGGCCGATTGGGCCTGGAAATGGGCTAGGCCGGCCGGCTCAGAGGGCCCCAGGCCGGCCGGCCAGGGTCCTTTCTGGCCCCTTTCGGTTCCAACTTTCGCGTGCGACCTCTTCTCCTTATTCCTCATCTTAGCCCAGTTGTGACCATGCGTCAAAACATCTCCGAAAATATCCAATTTTCTGCCAAAATACAACATGCTCCAAAATCCAGGACAAAATCAAAAACGGTCAAGTTCGGGTGCCAAGTGGCGGGTTAGTACATGAATCATCCCGAAGAAATTACCAAAACCACTCCTAATCATAAAATAAAATGGGTACTTAAGGAGCACCAACATTCCCCCCATGCTTAGCTTTTGCTCGTCCTCGAGCAAATCAAATCATCAAGTCCTTCCATGGGTTGCTTGAGAGTTCTCAAACTGCAAAATTTACTTATGCAAACAAGTCTAACAATATTTATTCAAACAAAGGTCAGAGGAGCAGTGAGGATAATCATATCATGGGCATTTAAAAACTCATCCAATATTACTCCACGACTCTTATCTTTAACCGGCAACTTGAATATCGACAACACTTGCTTTTCTTGCCATCCTTGGAGGTTTTTTTCTTTCTTTTTTTTAGTTTTTAGAAGCAAAATACCCTGCAACAAAGGTTAGACCAAAAATTCTTGCACAAGTCCTTTCATGTCTCTCGATATAAGTGGCTATCCTATTATTATTTGCAAACTCTCATCTCCCAAAAGTCTCTCAAGTATAAAGTGGGGCTATAGGTGAGGCTAGCAAAGTATATACATATATTGTCAAGTTAAGAAAACCTTCTAATGATTGCTTACCTTCCGAGCCAATGATCATGAGAGTTTCTCCATAATGTAAGGGGTTCAAGGGTAAGAAGATTTAGAATTGTGGACATGTGCAAAGGCATACAAAAAGATTGACTTCAAGGCACAAGCGTCGTCCTCGTTGTTGGATTGCACATGGTTGGAATTGAGGATATTGTTCAAACAACAAGGTGATATCTCTTTGCACTTCTCTAACCATAGAATCCCTTCATTTATTCTTTTCTTCTCTTCTTACTATTTTTTTCTTTTCTTTCTTTCTCCCGAATTTTCCTTCTCTTTTCCGAACCTTTTCATTGGACACTTTCTATAAAACATAGATACGCAGTTCTCCAAAGTGGCTCCCTAATTTTTGGAGCCCGAGCCGAGGCCAGAGGGGCCTAGGCCGACCGGCTCAAGGGTTGTAGGCCAGCCGGCCTGGGGCTTTCCCAGGTCGGATTCGATCCATCTTTCCGGTACTCCTTCCTTTCTTCACCCCAAAATTATGTTTTATACAACTCATGCGCAGGAACAGAACGTATCCTCATAATTGGGTTGTGGTCAAGGAAGAGGATAATAAACAAGATAATCTCAGGTTCGGGTTTTGGAATCCGGTAGGTTTCATGAGTTGTTCCAATGAGGAATTCTCATTACCGAATATTGACGGGGCTAGCAATTCAGAGATGAAAAATACGGACATGATCATTGCTCGAAATTAAAACTCCCAAGAGAAAGAAATCCTAACTCAACTCAATGTACATCCAATACTTATGGTGGAACGAATATAGCTTGTGGATGATAGGATTTTTACTCTCAACTTGCCAAGAACTTGATCAACCTTATGTTTGTAGGGGTTTTATTATTTTTATGAAATTAAAGTCCTCCAAATCATGCCTTACTCGCAAGCGTAATCAAAACCGAGCGATAGATCAAAGCTCAAGTGTGGGTATTAACATGGACGAATAATTTACTAAGCTCCACAAATAAGAATTAATTTTTATGACAACGCTCGTGAACAATTGCTTTAAAGAAAATAAAGTAAAACTGAATGCATAAATAAAATTGCACAATCCAACAAAAAACAAAGACTCTTTTTATTTTGTTTTCATGACTCAACACTAATTTAAGACTCACTCTCACACATGCGAAAAATAAAGCACACAACTCTAGACTATGACTCTCACACAAACGAAATTAAAGACATGCACACGACGAACTTTCGACTAAACAAAGACTAACAAAATTCAATCTACGAGCCGTCACACCTCTCCCCCCATGCTTAGATTATGCAGCGTCCTCGTCGCAACGATATAAAAGACGGGTGTGACGTTCGTCGGTGTTCTCAACGGCACCTAGGGCAATTGCATCTAGGGCGCCCTCCTCCTTGCTTTTGTAGATCTCCGACCATCCCGAATAACTTCCTTATGTTGCGGAGAAGGAAGTTGTAATCTCCTTCGACCAAGCACTCGATGTCGTCCATCCTTCGATCCATTGCCACGATTCGATCGTGACACCTATCGATGGTGGCGTGGAGATTCGTGATTTCATTGCGGCACTTGAAACAACACCCAAAGTGATGGCCACCGTGGTTGGGGTTGTCGTCCTTGGGCTCATCATCATCCTTCTTCTTCTCTTTGCCGTTGTCACCTCCGGAGGGGTCGTCTTCCTCCCTTCTCTCCTCTTCGGCCCACCCCGGCCAATCATCATCGTAGTCACGACCGGTGGCGCCCCATGAACTGGGGCTCATGTAGCTCTCAAAATCGTTGTCCCCCGCATAGTCTTTCGGCTCCGGGGTGTGCTCGATGTAGTTTTTCTTTTTAACTCCGAGAAGGCGCAAGGAACGCCTAAGTGCGGGTGGCTCTTTGTCTTGTCGCTTCTTGCCCTCGTCTTCATCGCTGATGACGACGACCTCCCTTTGGGCTTGAGCTAGCTTCTTCTTGCACCACAGAAGGCCCTTCCCTCCGATGCTCATCCGTGCTTGGGTGTTAAATTTCTTCGGAGGGGCCTTTGCTTCACATCTCTTTGCTTCGACAAGGAGGGGCGGCACACCGGTTGCCGAGATGGGGCTAGGCGTCTGCTGGTTTGGCGTGGGGTTGTCGGGTGCCATGCCCCTCTCCTTGATCTCCATTGCTGCAATCATGGCTCTCGCGCTTGCTGGAACGGCCATTGTTGATGTCTCTCACGAGGTGGTGGTGTAGATTGAAAAGTATGAGAGAATAGATCTAAACCGCGCCTCTATTTAAGTCCTGAAAAGACTTGGACGAGAAGTCCAATATCTCTGCATATTTGGCATGCGAAATCTATAAGACACAAGTTTAAAATTTCCTTATCTCATACCTACCAAAAATCAAGACCGAAACGCGCACGAGGAGGCTCAAGCCGGCCGGCCTAGGGGTGTTGGGCCGGCCGGCCTAGGGGGTTTTTCGGCCCCCTGGACTCCAACTTTTCCCGAGGTGCCCACCAACAAATTATGAGCCTATGTTTTACTCAAAGTTCATCCAGAATAAAAATAAAACTACGAAAATAAAATCTAAAAGAGAATATTTACAAACTTACCTTGCTTAACGTCGTTAGGCTTGACGTTCCGGTTCCTCATCCATGGTATATATGATGTAATGAAGGGGCACGACGTCGGGCTCCAAGAATACCTTTAGTCGCTGTCCGTTCACCACATATTGGTCGCCTTTCACATCCATGATTGTCACCGCTCCCGTGGGTGAAACCGAGTGTACGACGTATGGTCCATCCCATTTGCTTTGCAATTTTCCTTTGCAACGCTGACAACTAGCTCATGATCGTCAACAAGCTTTTCTGACTCCTCGCATCTTCTAGAGTTTATGTCCTCCATGATTGCACCCCTTACTCGGCGGCCTAAAAATCCTATCATCTACAAGCTATATTCGTTCCACCATAAGTATTGGATGTACATTGAGTTGAGTTAGGATTTCTTTCTCTTGGGAGTTTTAATTTCGAGCAATGATCATGTCCGTAATTTTCATCTCTGAATTGCTGGCCCCGTCAATATTCGGTAATGAGAATTCCTCATTGGAACAACTCATGAAACCTACCGGATTCCAAAACCCGAACCTGAGATTATCTTGTTTATTATCCTCTTCCTTGACCACAACCCAATTATGAGGATACATTCTATTCCTGCGCATGAGTTGTATAAAACATAATTTTGGGGTGAAGAAAGGAAGGAGTACCGGAAAGATGGACCGAATCTGACCTGGGAAAGCCCCAGGCCGGCTGGCCTACAACCCTTGAGCCGGTCGGCCTAGGCCCCTCTGGCCTCGGCTCGGGCTCCAAAAATTAGGGAGCCACTTTGGAGAACTGCGTATCTATGTTTTATAGAAAGTGTCCAATGAAAAGGTTCGGAAAAGAGAAGGAAAATTCGGGAGAAAGAAAGAAAAGAAAAAAATAGTAAGAAGAGAAGAAAAGAATAAATGAAGGGATTCTATGGTTAGAGAAGTGCAAAGAGATATCACCTTGTTGTTTGAACAATATCCTCAATTCCAACCATGTGCAATCCGACAACGAGGACGACGCTTGTGCCTTGAAGTCAATCTTTTTGTATGCCTTTGCACATGTCCACAATTCTAAATCTTCTTACCCTTGAACCCCTTACATTATGGAGAAACTCTCATGATCATTGGCTCGGAAGGTAAGCAATCATTAGAAGGTTTTCTTAACTTGACAATATATGTATATACTTTGCTAGCCTCACCTATAGCCCCACTTTATACTTGAGAGACTTTTGGGAGATGAGAGTTTGCAAATAATAATAGGATAGCCACTTATATCGAGAGACATGAAAGGACTTATGCAAGAATTTTTGGTCTAACCTTTGTTGCAGGGTATTTTGCTTCTAAAAACTAAAAAAAAGAAAGAAAAAAACCCTCCAAGGATGGCAAGAAAAGCAAGTGTTGTCGATATTCAAGTTGCCGGTTAAAGATAAGAGTCGTGGAGTAATATTGGATGAGTTTTTAAATGCCCATGATATGTTTATCCTCGCTGCTGCTCTGACCTTTGTTTGAAGAAATATTGTTAGACTTGTTTGCATAAGTAAATTTTGCAGTTTGAGAACTCTCGAGCAACCCATGGAAGGACTTGATGATTTGATTTGCTCGAGGACGAGCAAAAGCTAAGCATGGGGGGAATGTTAGCGCTCCTTAAGTACCCATTTTATTATATGATTAGGAGTGGTTTTGGTAATTTGTTCGGGATGATTCATGTACTAACCCGCCACTTGGCACCCGAACTTGACCGTTTTCGATTTTGTCCTGGATTTTGGAGCATGTTGTATTTTGGCAGGAAATTAGACATTTTCGGAGATGTTTTGACGCATGGTCACAACTGGGCTAAGATTAGAAATAAGGAGAAGAGGCCGCACGCGAAAGATGGAACTGAAAGGGGCCAGAAAGGGCCCAGGCCAACCGGCCTTGGGCCTTCTGAGCCGGCCGGCCTAGCCCATTTCTAGCCCCAATCGGCCTCAATTTTCTTCAGCGCGAAGTATTCGTCAACCCTATCCTGTGTTTTACCAAAACCACCGACCAGAACCGCCTATATATACCCCGAAGCCGCCGTCAAAGAGGGGGAGATTCGGAATAGAGCATCCAGAGACGAGTTTCAGAGATCCATTCGAGTTAGACACAAGAGAAAGGCGACACCGGAGGCCTCATCGTCCCTCAGCGCCACTGCATGTTGGAGGATAGCAAGGGATCCATCCCTTGCCGGAGATTTCGTCACCATGACCGACTACGCTTCGCCTAGCTTCATGGGGTAAAGTCCTCGTTTATTCATGGGGTTGTAAGGAGATCTTGAGTTGTAATTGCCGAATCCTTTATGAGATTGATCTATCACGATTCTTGTTGATGATGCTTTGATGCTTAATAGTTCGCGACTTGGCTTTGGGTTTGCTTTGCTCTTGCTTGGTTTACTTAGATTACATCAACTATCGTGTTCTTGTTGATTCGTTACCGATTATCCTCGTGTAGTGACAGTATGCGGGAGGGAAAGGTTTTGATCTTGGAACACATCTTTGGTAGATTAGATCCGTTCTTCGTTGATTGGCGATTACATCTCTAGTGATCCTAGACCCTATGGACAAATGCTCTTCATATCTTGTGCACACACCTATCATTGCTCACTAGTCTAGATTAGATTAGATTGGTTAGATTAGATCTATTCCACACTCAATCACTCAATATAGATCTTTTACCAACATCTTTAGTGATTAGTTAAGCATAGTAATACACTTGTTCTGTGGATTGATAAACCTTGGGAGAATACTCTGAGGGAAAAGCTACACGATCTGTGCGCTTGCGGTATGTAAATTGGTGCTCTAAGGAGCGTCAACAACGCTCTAGCAGCGATCAACATCCAAATATAATAAATCATATTTAGACATTAATCTAGGTGGTCAAGGAATGGTTATAACAAATCAAGGGGTGGCTATCCAACCGTGTTTTCAGCAGTAAAAACATATGCAATTTTGTAAAACAGGCCAATAGGTTGTGTTTATAAAACTGGGTCGAAATATGCAATCAAAGGATGAGATTGAACTTGCCGTCTTGAAAGCCTTAGGGGAGGTCCTGATCGAGGTACTGTCCTTCGGGTTCGGGGTCGCGGTACTGGTCCTCGCACACCTGCTCGCAGTTCTGCTCGTCGACGGGTTCTTCCTCGGTCACTCCGTGATCTACGGCGCACACAAACAAACACACAATAAATAAAAATAAATAAACATTTTATCGTTGAGCTCGAATCAGGAATAACTTAAGAAACGATGGTAGAAAAAATATTTTTTGGAGATTTCTTAATGGCATGGCCGGAATATTGTTGGAAACGGTGTGGTAAAAGTTTCGGGGTCATTGGAGGATTTTCGGCGCATAAAATGATAGGTTAAAGAGAGGTTTATGGGTTAAACCGGGTTTTAGGGGCCTGTTTGTAAATAGTTTAGAAAATGAAAAGACTTGATTAGAATTTCTGGGAATATCGGGGTCACTCTGAAAAAAAACGAGGATATATGTATAATTATTTTCAGTATGGTGGAGGCTTTAGTTCCTAGAAATTAAAAAAGGGGGGTTTCCTTTAGAAAAAGGACATAAAGGGGGAAGGGCTCTTAACCAATTAGGTAGGATAGGAGGTGGCTGGGGGCAAAATCGCCCACCTTTCTTCCTCCTCTCGCCAGGGACAGAGGAGGGGCAGGGGAGGGCGCCGGCGGCGCTGGGCCGGTGGCCCTAGGGCAAGGCGGCGGTCGGGCCTAGGGGAAAGGGAGAGGGAACTGATTCCCGGCCTCACCTCAGGCCGGTCGGGAGCGGGCAGCGGCCAGCCCTGGCGGTCGTGGCGGTGGCGCTGCAGCTGAGGAGAGGAGGCGCGCGGGGTGGGCGAGGCGGGGGTGGGCGAGGGCTTCGCGGGGAGCTCTATTTATAGGCCGGGCGAGGGCGGGGGCGAGGGGGCCGCAGTGGTGGCCGGCGGGGCAAGCTCTGCGCTCAGCTTTAATGGCGGCGGCCCCAGCTCGGCGTCGCGGAGCGGCACGGAGGCGACGGCGAGGTGACGGGAGCGTGGACGCACGCGCAAGTGGGGGGGGGGGGTGGCGTGCCGCACGCGGGGGCTGGGCGCTACCGAGCCCTGCTCAGCGTGCAGCAAGGGCAGCTCACCGGGGCGGCACGGGTGATGATACGGGGAGGCCGGCAAGTGGGGCTGCAGCGCGGGCGGCACGGCACGGTGTCAGCTGCAGCGCATGGTCGTGTTGCGGGGCCGGCGTGGTGGATGTGATGGGGCGAGCAGAGGGCGGTGCGGTTGCGAGCGGGGGAGGCGGCGTCGTGCTGAGAGCTCGGCGTGCAGCGCGTGAGAAAGGAGATGGAAGAAAAAAGAAGGAGGAGAAAGGAGGAGGGGAAAAGAAAAAAATAAAAGGAAAAAGAAAATGGCGAAAAAGAAAATAAAAAGAAAAGAAAAAGGAAAAGAAAGGGAGAGAGAGAGTCGCGGCGGCGGTCGGCCACGCGCGCGCTGCGGCGTTCGGCCGGTCAGCGATGAGCACGCAGAACGAGAGAATGGGAAAGGGGATAGGACAGCGATTGGTACTGGTGTCGGGACGGCGGGTCGCCAGGAAAAAAAAACAGGATCTCGGATAGACAAGGATTTGGGATGATTTGAGCTCAACGACGAAAAATATTTTGAAAACGATTTTTAGCGAGTGATTTGTCTTGGTAAATTTTCGGGATGTTACAAACCTACCCCACTTAAAATGAATCTCGTCCTCGAGATTCGACTGAGTTCTGAACAGATGGGGAAATTCCTTCTTTAACGCATCTTCACGTTCCCACGTAGCTTCTTCTACTCCGTGTCTGCTCCATTGCACTATGCAAATCCGTACTTCTGAGTTCCTTGTTCTTTTTGTGACAGTGTCTTGAATTTTGACAGGCACTTCTTGATACCGAAGATCTTTTTGCAGATCAATTATTTCCACAGGTACTATTTCTTCTTCAAGTACCCTCAAGCACTTTCTGAGCTGAGACACATGAAATACCGGATGTATATTTGTCATTTCTTTAGGCAATTGAATACGGGATGCTACCGCTCCAACTCTTTTCACTACTTGGTATGGTCCAATATACCGAGGAGCTAATTTTCCTTGAACTTGAAACCTTTGAGTCTCCCGAATCGGAGAGACCTTAAGGTATACAAAATCTCCAACCTCAAAACATAATTCTCTTCTTCGCTTGTCTGCATAACTCTTCTGCCGTGATTGGGCTGCTTTTAGCTTCTCTCTAATCTCAGCCACATGTTCTTCTGCCTCTTTTATGAGAGCTGGTCTGCTTAGTGTACATTCTCCTACTTCTGACCACATCAAAGGGGTTCTACACTTTCTTCCATAAAGAGCCTCAAAAGGCGACATGCCCAAGCTTGCTTGGTAGCTGTTGTTGTATGAAAACTCAGCATAGGGCAAACTCTGTTCCCAATCCTTACCATAGGTAAGGACGCAAGCTCTTAGCATATCCTCCATAATCTGATTTACTCTTTCTGTCTGACCGTCAGTCTGGGGGTGATAAGCCGAACTAAAATTCAACTTTGTGCCTATGGCTTTATGCAGGCTTTTCCAAAACTTAGAGGTAAATTGGGTCCCTCTATCTGAAATGATTTTGCTGGGCACACCATGCAACTTTACTATATTATTCACATAGAGCTGGGTTAGCTTTTCTCCTCCATAGTTTGTCCATACGAGTAGGAAGTGAGCGACTTTGGTGAGCCGGACCACTACTACCCAAATGGAATCATAACCTTTCTGGGTCTTGGGCAATCCTACCACAAAATCCATTCCTATCTCGTCCCATTTCCAAACTGGGATAGGTAGGGGTTGTAGTAATCCTGCTGGCTTCTGATGCTCAGCTTTGATCCTTTGACATGTGACGCAATGGGCCACGAACTGGGCAACTCTGACTTCATTCCATTCCACCAATACTTTTGTTTTAAATCCAAATACATTTTGGTGGACCCTGGGTGAATGGAATACGCCGAGTTATGAGCCTCGTCCATAATAATTTGCCGGAAGTCCCCTTCTTTGGGCACACAAATTCTATTCTTGTACCACAAGGTTCCTTTTTCGTCTACTCAAAAATCCGGTGCTTTGTTTTCTCCGGTATGTTTGCAGATTCTCATAAAATCCTTGTCCGATCCTTGGGCTTTTCTGATTCTGTCCTCCAGGGTGGGTTGGACACTCAGCTTGTGGCTGGAGCCTCGAGGGACAATGTGCACATTCAATCGTGCCATTTTCTCTTGCAGATGGGCATCCTTGGGTCCATAAGATTTCCGGCTTAAGGCATCGGCTACCACGTTAGCTTTTCCGGGGTGGTAACGAATTTCCAAATTATAATCCTTAACCAATTCCAACCATCTCCTTTGCCTTAAGTTTAAATCCGGCTGGGTGAAGATATACTTCAAACTCTTATGGTTGGTGTAAATCTCACACTTATTTCCAATCAAGTAATGTCTCCAAATCTTAAGGGCATGCACTATGACTGCAAACTCTAGATCACGTGTTGGTTAATTCTGCTCATGAGGCCGAAGCTGTCGGGAGGCAAAAGCTACTACCTTCCCGTCTTGCATCAGTACACAACCCAATCCTTGTCGGGATGCGTCACAATAAATGACAAAATCCCGATGAATATCTGGTAGAGTTAGTACTGGGGTGGTTTTCAATATTCTCTTCAATTCCTGGAAACTCCTTTCGCAAGACTCCGTCCAAACAAACTTCTTTTCCTTCTTAAGCAGCTCTGTCATGGGCCGGGCTATTTTGGAGAATCCTTCAATAAATCTCCGATAATACCCAGCTAATCCGAGAAAGCTTCTGATTTCGCTAACATTAGTTGGTTGCTGCCAATTGAAAAACGCTTCGACTTTCTCAGGGTCGACCACTACTCCTTCTGCGGTCAGAATATGTCCAAGAAAAGCCACTTTCTCTAGCCAAAATTCACACTTGCTGAATTTAGCATAGAGTTTGTTCGCTCTCAACTTTTCCAAAACTACCCTCAGATGTTGCTCGTGTTGCAGGACACTCTTGGAGTAAATAAGTATGTCGCGATAAAGACTACGACAAATTTTTCTAATTCATCCATAAACACCTTGTTCATGAGATTCATGAAATAAGCAGGTGCATTCATGAGTCCAAAAGACATCACGGTAAACTCAAACTGCCCATAACGGGTGACAAAAGCTGTCTTTGGGATGCCACTTTCCTTAATCTTGAGCTGGTGATATCCTGATCTCAGATCAATCTTGGAGAAGTACTTGGCTCCTTTTAGCTGATCGAAGAGATCATCAATTCTGGGGAGAGGATACTTATTTTTGATGGTAACCTCATTTAGTGCCCGATAATCTACACACATCCTCATACTCCCATCCTTCTTCTTGACAAATAGGACTGGGGCTCCCCATGGGGATGAATTGGGTCTGATAAAACCACTTTGTTGTAACTCTTCTAGTTGTTTCTTTAGCTCTGCTAGTTCTGGGGCTGCCATCCTATAGGGTCTCTTGGCTATGGGAGAGGTCCCTGCGACAAGGTCAATGGAGAACTCTATGTCCCGGTCTGGTGGCATTCCAGGGAGTTCGTCGGGGAAAACATCGGGGTATTCATTCACAACTGGAACTCCTTCTAAGGATCTCACTTCCATACTGAAAATCATTGGGTCTGGTCCACTTCCCCGAGTATGGCAGGTTACTTGTATCCCATCTGAGTTGGTTAAGTGTACTACCTTGTCAGCACAACCTATGAGACCATTGTGTAGCTCAACCAGTCCATTCCAAGGATTACATCTATTCCTTTAGACTTAAGTACTACTAGATCGGCTAGAAATTCTACCCCACTTAAATTGATCCTTACCCGTAAACAACCCAGTTGGCATTTGATGTCACCTCCGAGCGTCCGGGTTAATAGGGGTATTTTTAGTAGTACTATAGGTATTTTATGTTTATCCACAAAGCTTGACGATATAAATGAGTGTGATGCTCCAGAATCAAATAATACCGTTGCCAGAGTTGAGCTGACTAGGAACTCACCAAGTACCACTCCTTGTGCACCCTGAGCCTCCTGCGCGTTGATGTGATTGACGCGGGCTCGTCCATAAGGCTGCTGGCTGTTGTTGTTGTTGCCCTTGTTGTTGCTGCCGATGGGGACACGGTTGGCTCCGGATACAGGTGGCCTAGGCCCATTCACCGAGTTGGAGAAGACCGATGCAGCAGGCTTATTTTTGGCATACGGGCAGTTGGCAATGTAATGCCCTGTCTCACGGCAGTTGAAACAGGCTCTAGCATTGTTGTTGTTGGTGGTGACTTAGCTTGCATTACTCTGCGGGACCTTAATGGTGTTCTGGTTCCTGAACTGTGTGTTAGGGGCCTGTGGGCCTGTTATCACACCCGGTTTTGAAGACAAAACCGAATGCATAGCTATATGTATGCCAGGATCAAGTTTCATACATATAGGACATTATAAGTGAATAATCAGTAACAGTATCACGTAAAAGAGAATAAAAGTAATTAAAAGACTACCAGAGTTATACAGCTTATCCTGGAAACGAAGGCTTCAAACTTCACAGGCAATCGACTGGGGGTTGCATACGCCTAGAATTCAGCATCATCTTCAAAAAACTTCACAGCAACTTTCTTTTCTGAGCAGCAGTAAGCAAGAGTGAGTACACTTATGGTTGGCACTTAGCAAGGCCACAAGAAATAACCAGAAAGTGATTTATATCCATCTTTAAGTTTATTAATCATGTGAGGGTCCAAGCCGCTCTTGACCGTGAGCACAGCTAACCGGTTAGTTTTAACTCTACAGAGGTTGTACACTTTCACCATAATTCGCGTAAAAGCTCCGAAGAACTTTGAACCCAACCACGCATATGCTAGCTAGGCACAATACCACACTTCCGAGGTGTGATTGCATAGGGACGCTACGAGGCCTTTACAAAGAATTCCTATATGTAAGTGTTGGTCCCTTCATTTGCAGTCCCTCAGAAGACACAGCTTCCTTCACCTGCTCCACCACACAAGCCCAAACAACACCAAACGAGCCACCCCAACACCACATATAGTTCATCTAATTAATCAGCCAAAACCAGAGCCATATAGTATTGTGGTTGTACTGTTTTCCTGGGTAGTTCTCCATGTTCCAATTAAACAAAGTATTCTTGTAAATAAGCATAGACAGAAGTATGGTTAGGGTCACTTGCCTTTCACCAACGAAAAGCTACTCTTACTTCTCTTCACTGCTCTTTAGATCTTGCTCACTTGGAATTCTTGATTCTCCAAGCTTCAACAACGATCCTTCTACTCGAAGCAAACATCGGGCAACATACAAAGCAAACAACAAATACAACTAGGAACAATACACCAAAACAAAAGAAAGGCATAAAAAGAACGCACTAAAGGATAGGGCTCGTTGCTACGGTTATGACAACGTAAGAAACGTGGAAAACGGAGCTACGGTTGAAAAGAAACAGCTAAAAGAAGATTTGTGTTAACAAAGAAACTATGAACTTTATTTGTTTGAATTAGAAACCACATGTAAATGACTCTTAAAAGAAAAGAACTTGATTGTAATTAACTCACATTATATTTGCTTTTATAAAAACGAGTAAAACTTAGTCAAATTTTATATATAATTGTCTATGTAGAAATTACATTAGTTAAACAATTTATTAGAGAACAGATATGTGAAAGCATCTAAATGAATAACTTTATGATTCGAGTTGAACTAACCAAATTAAATTATAAACACATTTGAGTTGATATTATTCAAATTAACATTAATTATCAAAACTGGAGTGGAACTCTAATTAGGTTTTAATTAGAAAAACTAATTGAGAGATTATTAATCAAATTAAATTTATATTTAGTTTCAAAACAAGAACTACGAAACAACGACACTGCTAAATGATATCTTACGTGAAAAGGAAACTAACATAAAAAGAACGGATTGAAACAGAGTTAAACCGTGGAAACTACGGACTAAACGGTGATCAAACTAGTCGAGATTAAACGTAGACGTGCATGTTTAGAAAAGACTTGCAAGACATAGCAAAATTGTGCTCACTGAAGATAAAATGATGGTATAGCTATTGCACACATTGCAAGGATCATGTGAGCACAAGAATCGATGAAAACGGAGTTAAAATAGAAAAGTTATGGCTAAAACAAGGTTCCAAGGACTTGTTGGCGATAGATTTAAACTTCCAGGGGCTAGCTCTAAAGAAACTAGGGACTAAAACGAGATTAAACCTAAACTATAGGGGCTAGCAAGCAAAAACCAAAGCTTTGGATGGCGGGTTTGATTTTAGAAAAACACGTGGTGTTTTTTGTAAAGATTTGGACTAAAACAGAAATAGTTTTGAACTGCGGTGGACGGCGGGTTGATTTAGGAAAAACCTAGGGTCCTTTTTGCAAAAGGTCCGGGGTTGACCGGTATCAACTCTGATGACCCCGGATTGGATCTAAACTGGATCGTCGGATGGGGATCGAACGGCGCAGGGAGGATCGGGCGGAGCGGCGGCGGCGCTGGGCTGCCGGCGGCGAGCTTCTACGGCGGCGCATGGCCGGACTTAGCCAAAATTGGCCGTTTGGACTTGGATTAGGCTCGGGTTTGGACGGTGTTGGCGCGCCCGAGGCGAGCCCGAAAGATGTTAGGCCAGCCGGCCTAGGCCCATGGGGCCGGCCGGCCTAGCCTGTTTCCGAGGCGGTTCGGCCTCCCCTTCGATCGGTGGCTTCTTCGGCTTATAAATAGCTCGCACCTTATTCAACTCGCAGCATCCATCCACCCAGAACTCGACGAAAACCTAGGGCCAAGACCGGAGGGAGACGACGGCCGCCGCAAGTCTTCGAAGTTGTCTAGGAGATGGCTTAGGCCGCCCCTAGCCACCATGGCCCCCCTGCGTGGTTGTGCCATGGTGGAGTTCATGAGCTAGTTGGAGTCATCAATGGTATGTACTCGGTGGTGACAATCCAAACGAATCTATTATGTGAGTAATGATAATCATATCTTGTTGACGGAGATGTTTATGTGCCTAGGAGAAACTCCTTAATGGAGGAGCATTTCAGAAGTATTATGACCAAGGACACAATGCAAGAGGCAATCAAGGAGAGTGATCGACGACAAGACCATGAATAAAATGCTCCACATTGAAAAAGCTGGTTACAACTTGAACTATTAACTGCGAAATATTTTTGGGAGCATTGTGTTTTCTCGTGTATGATCAAGTGCAGGGATTGGACACCGAAAGGCAACGCTGATTTTTATCAAAGACTTACTCGAGGACGAGCAAGGTTTAAGCATGGGGGGAATGTTGGCGCTCCTTAAGTATCCATTTTATCCCCTGTTTAACTTTGATAATGGCATGAATTTAATATCAAAATCACTAACCATCCTAACCTCGGCCCAATTATTGGTCGTTTTCGCATTTGCACATATATTTTGGAGGTACTTCATTTTTGCAGGTTTTTGACCAATTTTGGAGCATGAAATGACGAGGCCCACGATCACGTGATGACACGAAGAAAGACGAAGGCCAAAGCCCGAACAAAGGACCAAAAGCCATGAAGACTAGAGGCCCATTCATGCACATCCACCCTCCAATGAAGCCCAAAGGACAAAGCCCACAAGATAAGATCAAGATACTTCGGGGCTAAGCAAAGCAAAGAGAGATTTAAGGAAGGATTTTCCATCCTATCCTTTTCCTCGAAGATATCTCAAAGATAACGACGTCCCACGGGGTGCAATCGTGAAAGGCATAAACTCTAGAAGACTCCAGAAGACATGGGGAGAAAGGAGGACGCGAGGCGGCAAGGAAATGGGCCAGGACGGCCGGCCGGCCCAGGCCTTTTCCAGGGCTTCTCGGCCTCCCCTTCGACCTAGGGTTTCTTGGGGCTATTTAAAGACCCCTCCCCGAGGCTCAAGCAGAGATCAATTCGCGAGACAACGCCAAGGAGCAGAGAAGATAGAGGGACACCTCTCGGAGAACCGAGGGTCATGCTAGTTGTCTAGGGGCTTCCCTAGCCGACGTGGGAACCTTGCAAGGAAGACCACATCGGAGTTCTGGAGCTATTATCATCAAGATCAAGGTAGGGCCCCGGTTGTGATCTTGTGATGTAGAATCGTTCATGGTGAAGTTACTTGTGATTCCGAATTATTAGCGACCATGTTCTATCTTTCGATTTAGTTTTTTTCTTTGGGTTTGCTTCATCCTAGATCTATTATTGAGATAGATCGCTTAGCATGATGTTGTAGTCATGGTGGCTAGAGGTTCATGACGGAACTACCAAAGGGGGTTCGACTTGCTTCAGGGTGCTTTCGTCCAAAGGGGGGCGTCGTGACAGGTCGTTGCTTTAGTAGATGGGGGTATCGAAGGATCGGATTGGAGATTTTGGGTTTAAAGATGCTTTTCATTGAGATTCACATCTATCTTGCTTCACTACATCTAGCTGGAACTACAACATATGCATGATCTAGGTTATCTAGATTGGTTATCTCTAACTTTCTCTTGCTACCTTCGGTGTTTGTCGTTTTAGTAGATTAGATTCGTTTTTCACCATCTCAACACAAAGGAATCTCTATGCTAGTAGATTGTTTCTTGTATCTTTGGTTCCGTGGATTGATAAACCTTGGGGGAATACTCTAAGGGAAAAGCTACACGATCCCGTGCGCTTGCGGTATATAAATTGGGGCGCTAAGGAGCGTCAACAAGCTTTTCTGGCGCCGTTGCCGGGGAACCATCGATTTAAGATCCAATCTTACTTGCATTCGTAAATATTTCTTTGTTTTTCGTTTTGACCTTTTTAGATCTCTTATTTTTTTTGTGCTAACTAAAAAAATGGATCTATTCCACGAAAATCAATCTAATCTAGAGTTTGCTTTATTTTGCTTTATTTTTTCTTTTATGTTTTAGATCTTGTATATTCATCTTTTAGATCTCATATATATTTTTCTTTTCACTAACCCCTAACAGGAGATGGACGGGAGCCTCTCCAACAAACCCGAAATTTTTGTGGATGATCCAGAAAAAATTTACAGGCAAAGGAGACGAGAAGCACGATCAAGGAAGCTGGAACTAGTAGATCCAAAAGAAGAAGTCGCCGGTTCATCATCTTCACCTCCAGCGACTCCACCAACAAGTCCAAAGGAGGCGCCACTTCACCCAGGGATGGCGCTACCAGAGCAGGAGCATACGATCGGAGAGCTATGCACTCCGGACATTCGGGACTTGCCGATCCAAAATCTCGACAACATCGGAGTTCCGTTCGAGATCAAGACTTCAATCATAAGGATGGTGCAAAGCTCACCCTTCACTAGAAAAGAATACGTTAATCTACATCTTCAAGCATTCCTCCAACTATGCCGCACCTTCGACATGCAAGGGATGACTCAAGATCAAATGAGAGCGGGGCTCTTTCCGTTCTCTCTACTTGGGAGAGCGCTGCAATGGTTTCATTCTCTACAGGCACACACGGTGCAAAATTGGGAGTCCTTGATGAAGGATTTCATGACAGAGTTCTACTCACCGGGCAAGACCTAAATTTTGCACAATAAGATTGCTAAATTCGCGCAAGCCCCGACGGAGACTATTGCGGAAGCCTATGTGCACTTCAATGACTACATCCGCGCCGTACCTCATCACATGTTCTCAAGGGAAGATGTGGTCCAGAAGTTCTATCAAGGCCTCACTACTGCATCAAGGGGGATTATTGACGCATCGGCAGGAGGATCGATCGTTGAGCTCACGCCGACATAAGTTTTCAAGCTATTCAAGAATGTGGCGGACAATGACGCATGGGCATCATCGGGGCGCCTACAACCACTCCAAGCCGTGGGCGCCGCGAAGAGTGTATTGCAAGTGGAACGTGAAAAAGTGCTAGAAGGGAAGATCGACTCGCTCATGAGAAGGTTGGAAAAGATGGAAGTGGAAAAGAGAGAAGCCCAAGCTATTGATTTGAAGGCGGCCGAAGCAAGGTCTACATGTGAAGAATGTGGAGAGTACGGCCTTGTCCAAAAGAATTGCCCGGAGGAAGCCAAGATGCTCGACTACATGAAGAAGGGAGAATGAATCCCGCAACCCAACTTCCGCTACCGGCAATGTAGACCTCAATTTAATGCAAGCTCTTCCATTCAAAACTCGGTGCCTCTTCATATACAATTGAAGGAGTTCATGGAGGAGCAAGGCAAGATCAACAAGGACACCGTCACCAAGTTCAAGGCTATGGACAAGATCTTGGAGAACATTGATGGCAAGGTGACGGAGGTCAGGAGCTCTAACCTTCAAGTACTCAACATGATGAAGATGCTAGAAACACAAGTTGCCCTGCTCGCCGGACGCCTATCTAGCAATGAAGGAAAATTTCTCGGTCAACCTCAAGGTCTGGAGACGGCAAAGGCAATTCAAACTCGCTCGGGAAAGGAGACGCCGCCGGTCAGCACCGAGTGGATCGCAGACTCGGGTGTCTCCTTCCACACCACCCCAGATGCCGGTATCCTCTCTTCTATCCGACCCCCACACCCCACTTGTCCTTCTTCCATCATGGTTGGTGATGGGTCTTGCCTTCCTGTCACCGCCGTGGGTTCTGCTCCTGGCTCTTTTCGTCTTCACAATGTCCTTGTTGCTCCTCAGATGGTTCATAATCTTCTTTCCATTCGCCAGTTTACAGCTGACAATTCTTGTTCCATCGAATTTGACTCTTCTGGTCTTACTGTAAAGGATTCGGCCTCCCAGCGTCTGCTCCTCTGGTGTGACAGCACGGGGCCCCTTTACACCCTTCGCTTTCCGTCTTCTGCTGCACCACTTTCACCTTCTTCTTCGTCCGCGGCTTTTGCCGTGACGCCGTCTTCCACCACCTGGCACCGCCGTCTTGGTGACCCTGGCCGCGACGTTCTGGCTCAGCTCAGTCGTAGTACCGATGTTCCTTATACTAGGGCTCCTGCTGAGCACCTCTACCATGCGTGCCAGCTTGGTCATCATGTTTGACTTCATTTTTCTTCTTCTTCTTCGCATGTGACGCATGCCTTTGATCTTGTTCATTGTGACCTGTGGACCTCTCCTATTCTCAGCATTTCTAGCTACAAATACTATCTGGTGGTGGTCGATGATTTCTCTCATTACTCTTGGACTTTTCCTTTGCGCGCCAAGTCTGAGACCTTTCCCACCCTACTCCACTTCTTTGCCTGGGTGTCCACTCAATTTGGCCTCACCATTAAGGCCGTCTAGTGTGACAATGGGCGTGAGTTCGACAACTCTACCTCCCATTCTTTCTTCCTCTCTCGGGGTGTTCAGCTGCGTATGTCTTGTCCGTATACCTCTCCACAGAACGACAAGGCTGAGCGGATGATTTGCACGACGAACGATGTCATGCGCACCCTTCTAATATAGGCCTTTCCGCCTCCCCGCTTCTGGGCTGAGAGTCTTCACACCGCCACCTACTTGCTCAACCGCCTTCCGTCCACTGCTTCCCCTACTCCCACTCCACACCACACTCTTTTTGGTACCCCTCCTCGCTACGACCACCTTCGTGTCTTCGGGTGTGCATGTTATCCTAACATCTCCGCCACTGCTCCTCACAAGCTAAAGGCCCGCTCGACTTGTTGTGTGTTTCTTGGTTATTCCCCTGACCACAAGGGGTACCGATGCTTTGACCTCACCTCTCGCCTGGTCCTCATCTCCCGACACGTTGTGTTTGACGAGTCGGATTTCCCCTACTCCACCTCCTCTACACCTTCCCCCGACCCCGAGTTGGAATCCTTGTTTTCGCCTGACCCGGTGGTTCAACCACCTTTGTTTCTCTGTCCTTTCCCTGCAGGTTTTCCCGGTACACTGGCATCGCATCCGGTGATCTCTGCTGCGCCTCGTGCAGCCCCGGTGCCTTCTATCGCGCCACGCGCGGCACCGGTGTCTCCTGCTGCGCCACGCGCGACCCTGGTGCCTCCCCTACTCCTGCGTGATACGCTCAGCAGGTGCAGGTGTACCGATGTCGGTCGGCACCGGTACCGGCACCGCCTCCGGCTCCGGAGGCTCCTGCGGCGCCTACACCGGAGCCGTCGTCGCCGCCGCCTCCACCGACTTGCTATCGAGTCGAGCCGGCGGTGTACCACCCGCCTGTCATCCATCGGGATCCTCGGCATATCCATCCCATGGTGACTCGGCGGATGGTGTCTCAAGCTGCGACTCTCTCCGCCACCGAGGGAGAGCCGTGGATCTCTCTGGTACCCTCCTCTGTCCGCGACGCCCTGGCGAACCCGCACTGGCGTCGCGCGATGGAAGAGGAGTACGCGGCTCTTCTTGCCAACCAGACGTGGGACCTCGTGGCGTGTCCCTCTGGTTGCAATGTGGTCATTGGCAAGTGGATCTGGATGCATAAACGTTGGGTTGATGGCACACTGGAGCGCTACAAGGCTCGCTGGGTTCTCTGGGGTTTCACGCAGTGGCCTGGTATGGACTATGATGAGACCTTCAGTCCAGTGGTGAAGCATGCTACTGTGCGCACATTCCTCTCGCTCGCACTCTCTCGCTCTTGGCCTGTGCACCAGCTAGATGTGAAGAATGCGTTTCTCCATGGCACTTTGTCAGAGACAGTCTACTACTCTCAGCCAGCGGGATTTGTGGACTCCAGTCGTCCGGATATATGGTCTGCCAGCTCAACAAGTCTCTCTATGGTCTGAAGCAGGCTCCTCGGGCTTGGTATTCTCGGTTCGCCACGTTCTTGCTGACATTGGGGTTCACCGAGGCCAAGTCTGACACTTCTCCGTTCATCTACCGCCGTGGGGATGAGACTGCCTACCTGCTGCTCTATGTTGATGACATTGTGCTCACAGCCTCCAGTCTGCAGTTGCTTCAGCACATCATCTCCTCCCTGCCGCAGGAGTTTTCTATGAAGGATCTTGGTCAGCTCCACCACTTCTTGGGTGTTACTGTTGAGCATTGACCGTCTGGCCTGTTCCTTCACCAGCGGCAGTATGCACTCGACATTTTGGAGCGGGCTGGGATGACTGATTGCAAGCCCTGCTCCACTCCTGTCGACACTCAGGCAAAGCTATCTGCTGATATGGGTGATTCCGTGACTGATCCTACTGCCTATTGGAGCCTTGCCGGTGCCTTGCAGTACCTCACTTTCACCCGGTCGGATCTCACATATGCCGTTCAGCAGGTCTGTCTTCACATGCATGATCCCAGGGAGTCACACCTTGCTGCGCTGAAGCATCTCCTCCGCTACGTCCGTGGCACTGTTCGCTTCGGCTTGGTTCTTCACCGCTCTCCCACAGCTGAGCTGGTTGTCTACACCAACGCTGACTGGGCTGGCTGTCCGGACACTCGCCGCTCTACTTCCGGCTACGCCGTCTTTCTGGGCGGCAACCTTGTCTCCTGGTCGTCCAAGCCGCAACCCGTTGTCTCCCGCTCCAGTGCCGAGGCGGAGTACCGGGCTGTCGCTAACGGCGTGGCGGAGGCGTCCTGGCTCCGACAGCTCTTGGCAGAGCTCTACAGCCCGCTCGCCAAGAGCACGCTCGTCTACTACGACAACGCCAGCGTCGTGTATCTCTCCACCAACCCCGTCCAGCATCAGCGGACGAAGCATGTGGAGATTGACTTGCACTTCGTGCACGACAGGGTCGCTATCGGCGATGTTCGGGTTCTTCATGTCCCGACCACCTCCCAGTTTGCCGACATCTTCACCAAGGGTCTTCCCTCCTCGACTTTCGCGGAGTTTCGCTCTAGCCTCAATGTAGCCGGTGGCTAGTTGTGGCTGCGCGGGGGGGGGGGGGGTTTGGGTATTTGCTCTGTGTGTACTTTCTCGTTGTCCAGTCTTGAACACCGCTGCGCCGATTGTTCAGACTGCGTGGGGGTGTTGGCTTTCTTGTTGTCCAGTCTTGAACACCGCTGCGCCGGTAGTTCAGACTGCGGGTGGGGGGGTGTTGATGTCAGCCCATGTATAGAGGCCCATATATAGCTACTATATTACCCACCTTTCTAGGGTTTGGAGGAATACAATGCAATTATCCTCTAGCATATAGATCAATTATTCTTTGCTGATCAATTTCTGTGAGCTGACGATTCCGTGGAAGTGAATGCTGGCTGAAAAACTAGGCATGTACATGCATCTGATTTTTTTATTTGAAAATTTGATCAACTTGCAATATACTAAGCACAATTACATTTGCATCTACTCATGTCTATTTATTTTAGGCAGAATAGATTATGAGCCTGTTGTGCTTTTTGTTTGTTTTAATGCTATGTATATGTATTATGCTGGTACATTCCACAGTTTTTTTAGAACAGTACATTCCACAGTTAAGAAAATATCAGATGACTATGAGAACTCACAACAGCAATTTAATCATGTTGAGCTAGATTGGGTATTCAAGTTGGCATATTTGCCAACCATTTTACTTTCACCATTAAATTAAGCAATCTCTGGTGCGTGGAAGTACATTTGGATTTGTGTAGTTTGACTTAAACAATTTACATCTTCAGTTCAGCTGGTGAACACTATTGTTCATGGATCTTATTCACGGTGTTGTTACAGATTTAAGGTTCCTGACTTTTACTTTGCTTAGGACACATTGCAGGTGTGAGAGCATCGAGTAATCTCTGCACCAGTATCACATTAGAGCAGATTGGTCATAACAAGCAAGCTTGACATTTGTTTGCATTATGGAAGACATCCAAACTCGCTGTTATGTCAGATGCTGGTGAAAGCTGAAATATCTCCGAGGGAAATGTAGAAAAATCTTAATATCTTTCCGAGACATACATTTGTGTGCCTGTAATACGATTTCCAAGGCATCCCGGTGCATATGATATATAAATTCTTTCATGTATACTTTGTTCAAAATTTCTAGCTGCTAATCCTTATTTTATTTTATTCATATATTTAGCTCATTTAGTTAGTTGATGAGTGCGTAATTTTGTTAGTCTTTCTCATAAAAATTTGACGCCCTCAAGCGATAAATAGCACTTATCAGGGAAAGAATAATTATGCATGTTTACCGTCTCTTTCTACCACTGTGCAACGCACCGTACCTTGGGCCCTAGGCCGTCAGAGCCCTGACCTACGTTTTTTAATGGTGAAAAAATCGAGTAAAACTGATACAATGACGCGCCCAAAAAATGCAGCAGAACGTGTGGACGCAGCAGCACCCAAAAAACCGCAGCAGAACGTGCGGACGCAGCAGAAAAAAAAACTAGAGCGGGACGCTCGGTCACGCGGCGGGGCGACAGTCGCTATATTGGGCTCGGGTACGGAATAAGATATTCCATACCCACTGTACGGAATATATATATATATATATATATATATATATATATATATATATATATATATATATATTTCAATGTTGTTTCGATGGTACCCACGTTTGAATGTTGCAACCCACTATATATCCAATTTAGATAATTTTAAAATGCTAATGCATGGTCATAGGACTGTCAGACACCCCCCTTTTGGCTTTGTTGCATGTGGATGGAACTGGTGGTGTTGGTGGAAGTGAGCAAATACACGTGCCCATGAATCAACATGACACTGGTTTGTCCAATGATTACAATTAATTTATAATATGTATACATTTCGATGTGCTTTGTGTCAGTGCAATATAATTATTTTCCTTGGTGTACAAATATCCTACTAGCTACTGGGGCAAATGATTCATCAGATTGGCTTCATCGCAATGATTCATATACACGAACCTTCCACACCAGTAGCAATCTTGCTATGACCAACACAAACACCGTGAAAACAGGTATAATGAAGTGGTTGTTATTTCTTGCATTCCATGTGATCTTCATTTTCTTTTGAATTGTGACAGATAATGTTGTCACATTCTCGCCTGGTAGTGCAAGAAAGCAGGAAAAAAGAGAGAGGGAGCGAATTGTAGACAGACAAAATGGTATTTTCGTGAGAATCAATAAATAAATTTTGTTTGCAGGAAAGAATGGGTGCGAAGTTCCAATCTGCACCTCATAAGCTTAAATCTCAGGAATCTTCAAGAAATACTTGATCCTAATCGGAGCATGGATCTTGATGTTTTCAATCTAAGAGTGCGTTTGATTGCTTGCGATGAGACCACTGTGATGTTTGAGCCGAAATGTCACCTGCTAGATCTTAAATTTTCAGTATGTTATTTAATTTATTATTATTTATTATTCTTACTATTACTACTTTATATACTTTATATTTATATATATAAATATAAATATATTGTAAATATCCTAACATAATATCCCTTTACAGTTTGCCTACAATTACAGACGCCATCCTAAGTATCAATTCAATCATAAACCTAAGGAATTGGCCATATTTTTTAGTGACTGGCCCTGCAGTGCAATTACGTTCAAAGAATGTCAGTTGGTAAGTTCTATTCAAATTTCTTTTATGCTTCGTATTCTTTTATGCTTCATATATAACACCTAAAGCTTGCGGATATATTAACATCTACTATTCTAGGTTATCATACCTTTCTATTCGTGCGGCACGTATGCATTTTTTTGTACTGGACAGGAAAACCAGAGTCATAATGATAGTTGATCCTTCACCTGTGCGTGAAAGCGCTGCATATAATCACCCCATCTTTTACTACCTTCCTCGAATACAAAAGGCTGGAAAAATATTTGATCGTGCCATGGAGGAAGTAAATCCCGCATGGAACGACGACATTTATGATTGGCATCCCATATTTCTTTTTTATATTCCTAAAACACTTGACGGGTAATACTTATTTTTTTTCCCTAACACCCCTTTCTTTACCTCAATAAATTGAACTATGAAATATTTTGACTTGATAACTTTAAATGTTCTTGGAAAATTTTATGATGTGTAGGAACTTGACGGGGTATATAGTCTATGAACTTATGAGATTGTGGGATGGACAACCATTCCAGCAAAGGCTCTATATGGTTAGTAATACAATCCATTAGATATTCTATGTTATCACTCAAATTCTCCTTTACTGAAAATGTTTTCCATTGCTCTACAGGATCCATTTGTTCTCAGAAAGTGGTTCCTAATTGAAGTTTTAAAATGCCATTTTAATGAGAGCGCAGACAACATCCCAGAAGATATAAGAGCTGCTGTCTACTCCATAAGGAACATGGATGTCGAGAAGTATTATTAAATTTCCTGTATTGTAATGCCCACGTCTTATAGTATTTGTTATTTATAGATAAACAGATATAAAGACTTACATCAAAGACATATTTAGCCTCTATTGTATGCAAACATGTAATATTTTTAAATACAATTGTTCTTTAAACACATGCCTGCGGCACGTGCATCTCCACTAGTATCAACTTAAATTTAAAAGTTTTTCCAGCTACCACAAAGATATTATTGTGTTGCTACAGTAAGTGCACTTTTAACTTATGGCTCATCCCATCTCTTTATCACAAGGAATAGTCCAATCATGTGCGCTCCGTGAGGATGAATCCGAGGTAGGGTCTATAAGCTCAGGGACCCATTTTGGGTTCTACAATGTGATGGAATCTTTACGCAAATTGTTGGTAAGCTCAGGACCCATTTTGGGTTCTACACCTAATTTTAAACTCAACTGGTAAGCAAATTGGATGATCCAAAATGGCAACACAATTTATGAACAGTTAACCAGCACCTGCTAAAAGGTTGGACATGTTGACAATAGTTTTTCGTTGACATGAATCGTTCCTATGGAGCCAATCCATATTATCATCAGATTCCTCATTGACCTTGTTAGCTGTGACATCTCCATACAGAAAATAATGACAGTCAGCATAAAAATAACATCTTAGTTAGGTCATCACCACAATAATATAGCAATACATCTTAGTTTCTTCATCAAATACGCTTCACGACATTTCTTGTTCCTTAAATTCCTCTGTTCTTCAGACATATTTGCAAAATGTGATATGTGCCTCCCTTTTTTGTTCAATTGGATTAGTGTCTTGTGGACACCAACTTGCTCCACTTCTAGTGCCTACAATGTAAATGCCATGATTATCTGTCTGGCTAGTTGAGTATTTCGATAGTCCTTATATTTTCTTTACCTTGATTAGTGGTGTTTAACAGATCAACAAAGGGACCTCTACCACTATTTCTTTGTACTGGATCCATCTCTGCTACCGACTTCTTGGAAATAACGATCATTCATTTAATACAGATATATGAGTGCATTGCTACGAGTATGCATGATGATGAAATAAAATGATGCAGTGAATGAAAATGGGAACATAAAATAAAAATGATTTACATTAAATTATTGATAACAGTGGCAGAAACAACCCATTTAGAACAGAAAAACAGTTTGCTGATAACATTGAACATAATGTCCAATATAAGATCGATGTGTGTACCAACCATAAGATATTTTTTAATGAAGTTTCAATAAATACAGTTCACATGTGGTAAGCATTTAGTACAGACTGGAAGAGAGAAAGCCCTGCATCTTCTAATAGAGACTAGAACATTTGGCGGGCGTTGCGCGCAGAAGATAGCGAAAACAACAATCGATAAATGAGTGACGCAATGAAATAATCACAAGAATGACAGCACATGAATCGAACAATTTAGATATACTATCCGATCACCATGGTATCCTCTCTATAGAATGTGATTTTCCGGAATCTAGAGCATCAATATTACATCACATCCGAGCACCATGACTACCCATTGGAGCTTTGAGAGAAGCAATCATCAGAATGAAAGGACAATGGCACATTCTTTATTTTCATCTATAATAAGACCATGTAACCTGAACTGAGATCTACTTTACTGATTGTCATTCATATCTACAATAGTATGTTATCAGCGATCACCTGAGACGAACGTGATCACATCCTACCACTACTAGAAAACAGGCCATGGGCACCGGTTGGAAAGGGCCTTAGGCACCGGATTTTCAACCGGCACCCCGAAACCGAGACCAAAGGCGTCGGTCTAGGACACCGGGTATTTCAACCGGTGCCTTAGGCGGCCTTTGGTACCGGTTGGAAAGTCCAACCTTTCCAACCGGTACCACAGAGGCTGCCACGCTGACGCAAGCGGGCACCCCCTTTGGTACTAGTTTGACTTTCCAACCGGTACCAAAGACTTTTACCCATTTCTCCAGAATCCAGTTTTATTTATTTTGTTTATTTGTGTTTATTGTTTCAGAATTGCTACGCGTACCCGAGCTCTATAGTACTATACGTCTATTGGTCGTGTTCGAGTTCAAAGAATATTCGAAATTAACTAAAAGTCAAAGGCAAACATATAATTAATTTATTTAGTAATAATAATATATTTACAAATATACAAACAATACGACGTCACATTTAGAAATATTTACAAATATACAGGCCATGTTTACAGTGCAATACTAGGCCCCTCATGACGTCGAAGTGGACACTCTATTGACGTGACCGTCGTGGTAGAACTCGCCTCTAGGATCCAGGATCTCTCTCAAAATGAACCCTGCGAGCTGCTCGCACACGGTGTTAATCCGATCGACATAGTAAACTTCGTCCCTAATTTGACTCATCTATCATTTTTTGAGAGAAAAAGATCGATATGTTAATTCATCTCGTTAGTATAATTTGGAAAACGAACTTGTGAACAGTTTGTACATACTCTTAGCCTCTCGTCAGTATACCTCCCGCATGGAGTTAGAATGTGCAGGAACTCGCATACGTTGTACCCGCACGAATCAGTTCCTTGTCTTTGTCTCGCACACTTTAGCAGAAATAAACTAATTATTCAATATTTGTGTATGCCAATATAGAACAATTGAGAATACTTAGAAAAAGGTTCGCGACCCAACATACCGGATAATCCATTATAACGTTAAGTTCCTGCCTCCATTGACCGGCTCCTTTGTTCTTTTTCACAAATTTTTTCCACACCCTCCGCTCATAATTAAGTTTGATATTGAATAATTATTTTAAACATAAAAAGTATTGGATTGTGCAAATTGAACTTACCTGTTCAATGGGTCTAAGAAGTGTTGGATTGCCTCCTTTGGGCACCTCATAGAGTCGAACACTACAAGATTGCTGGTCACCATGTTAAGTATGAGCAAAATCCAATGATAACTGCAGATATAGATACACAAGCATATATACATGCATTAGATTTAGCATTTATTTAGAAATATAAAATAGGTACGAGTCGACCAAGACTTACCGAAAGTTGTAGGGTATCATTATATAGGACTTGTAGTGTTGGTGCATCAGGAATTGGTACATGTTTTGACACGTCTCTCTGTATTTTTTGTTAAGAACTTTTTGGTTGACTAGCAACGGCATCATGAAGCCCACCTGATGGTGCCATCCTTCTTTTTGGCATCTTTGAATCTCCATGCTAAACGATAAAATACAAATTATATAGTGCACAAAGATACTTTTAGCACCGATTAACCAGAAGTATTAATCTAGAGATAAGTGATACTTACAGAACAAAAATGGTGATGACAGAGACATCCAGGGCTTGTCGATGGTATATGTGATGTAGAAGTTCGAAGTCCACCCAGAAGTCGTCCTCCCCGTGGAAGAAATCCTGGTCGCGATACTTGACTCCAAATATATTCATTTCTTTGCTCGACATCTGCATGTACCATTTATGTAAATTATACATCTGCATGCCTAGACTGATCTCCTCCTAGTAAGTGACGAAAGATTTTCCATGCTCGTATGGAACAACAACAACTTCAGCCCTTGGGATATCCTCCATTACCCCCTATGCCTGCTCAAGTGTTAGTCCTGTTTCTTGAAGAAATTCCACCACTGTGTGTTGGTCTGGCAACTTCGGCACCATGAGGGGCTGGAGTTCCTTTTGTTGTGTGCCTAGCTGAGGAACAGTCTTTCCACATTTCTTATTCCTCTGCTGGTGGGCCTTTATGAGCGTCCGATCATAGTCCGAGGGTAGTTTTTTTGGTGGTGGTGGGTTGTTCAGGCATGCGTAAACCTTTGCTACTATTTCTAGATCTACTGCTACCCTCTTCTCTGGCACTTTAGGTTTGAAATGATCTGTCACCTCCTTTTGTACTGCCTCCCTCATTTCCTCCTGGGTCATCTCGTAAGACAATTTCTTTTTAGGGCCTATTTTCTTTTCGACCGTTTTCTGCTTCTATTTGTGGGTCCAGGCGGTGGGAGGGATGATGTCTTTTTCTTATCTTTTTCTCGTGCTGGAGGAGTTGGAGTACTCTTGTCCCTTTGCCCAGGCGGAGACCTTGCTGAGGGAGGTTCCGGAGAGGGATCACGATCATCATTATCACAATCGGGTGGAGAACGGGGATCCACGAGAGCCGCTACTTTTCCAATAAGTTTGATGTCGGCCTTGTACCATAAAATGATCCCATGCAGTGCATCTCCCAATGTATTCTCTCCATCCCCTCCAACAAAATAGAGCTTGAGATTCTCATTGTCTCCGCTCATTCCAACTATCTACTCGACTGTGACAGAGGCGTAGCCAGGGGCATCGGCATTCCATGAATTGTAGTAGCAGGATTCACTGGTAGGACTGACCCATATGCTATATGAATGGATATATTCTGAGCTCGCACATGTAGCTCGCATTCTATTGGAATGGTGATATCATCCACTGGGTACCTCTCCACCGGTGCTGCCTCAATCGGGGGGTGCTCAGCTGGTACGTCGAGCGCTGCCGTGGATGCACAACTGCTTCGTCGCTGAGAGGCCGGGCTTATCACAACATCCGGTGGCTGCTACCCAGGAATGGCCCTCTGGTAGCTCAAAGCTTGCTGCACTGCCTGATTGACTCTTGCGTCCATCTGAGATTCCAGCGACGCAACTTTTTTGTTCATCTTTTCTTGTAAGGCACGGATTTTCTCGTCCTGTTCTGCCTTGCTCTTTCGATGAGTCTTGTATGAGCTATCTCCGACCCAAGCAACTTTCCATGGGACCACGTCGATGCCGCGGGCTCGTCCAGGGTGTTCATGATTCTTTAACGCCCTGGTCAGCTCATCATTCTCCCTTTGAGGCTGGAATGTTCCTTGTTTGGCCTCATCTATTGCTTTGACCAGATCGCGAGCCACTTCTTGCATATGCTCAGGCACGACCAAAGTTCCATCAGTTTGATTTAGTGTCACACCATTAGCAAATAACCACCACTTTGATCTATCCGGCCAGTCCCAAGTCGCCAGCCAAATGCCTCTATCCATAAGGTCCTGCTCCATCTTCTGCCATTTTCTTACTGCCTTCTTATACCCACCCGCCTCAAGGTGGTGGCTGTACTTCTTGTTTCCCGCATTTTTCTTGGCCTGCTCAGATTTTTCTTGCGCTTCCTCAGATAAGTTGTACTGTTTGAACTCCTCCCAGTAAGGTTTAACCTGAGGAAGATCGTCCCAGTTCGGTTCCTTATCCTTCTTGACGTAATTGGCAAACAACTTCTTCTTGAATGTTGCAAATGCAAGGGCCATCATTTTCAAGGCACATTGCTTCACAAGTTCTTCATCTACTCCTTCAGGAAGAGTGAACATATCCTTCAGTTCTCTCCATAGCATTTCCTTCTGGTGTGGAGGCACGGCGTATTGTTGTTCTTCCGGACTGCTCGATTTCCAGAGTTTGTGGTTATTGGAATTCTCGCCCGAACAACAACCCCACATTGGGTGACAAACTTGGTGCTAGCAGCCTCAGGAGCACATGGACAACCTTCTGCATCAACTTCTATGACAACTGTTGACGGTCCTTAAGTGTCATATCTGACTGTCAACTCTTGCAAAGAACAGTGGCAAAGTAAACACCAAACTAGAGATAGGAGTTTAATACTAATCATTTCCACAAGTTTTGGTGAATCGCTGGTTTTAGGAAACCATGTCTGCATAAGGAGGGAAACCATACTCAAATGAAGCCAAAAGTACATTTCAGAGCATGCTACACGAGCATGAGAATTAGAGATCCCACATCCAGAAGAAAATTAGCTCAAGCCCAAGAGAAAACACACTTCCGACAAAACCAGAAGCAGACACAAGGATCCAAGGGCCAAATGACATGGTTAACCCACTTAACTTTCGGAGAACACCCACAAGCCAACACAGGGAGCCCACAGGGAGTCCATAGACCAAAGATGGAGCCAGACGGCCTCAGAAAGGGGTCGGCCGAATCCCTGGGTCGCCCGACCCCTTACTGGGCTCAATCAGGCCCAAGTTTCTCCTATAGTTCCCTTGCGCATCCCCTACGCCGGTCCTGGATGGTACCACTCCGAAAGCTGATGCGAAGATCCACCCTTAGAAGGCTATATAAGGGGGAGGAGAGCTCCCCATTGAACACACCACCAAGTCCTCCAACTCTTCACTTGAAGATGTAGCGCTCCACTCCAATGGCGAGGTCCTGCCTAGGCTAGTGCTTAGAGTAGGAGGAGGATGAGGAGTAGTTCGGGGAAGCGCTGGGCTTGTCGGCGGTCTTCTCCGGTCTTGTACCTCTACAGATGCTGACTTCCTCTGGTATGAGTAAGTTAGTATTTATGATTCTTGTATTGCATAGTACTTTTGCTTGAGTGAGATCAGTTCTCATACTCCAGGGTTCATCGCTCCGTATTTATATGGAGTACTATAGTTTGCTACGGGTATACAGATGTAGTTAGACTGCAGTAGTAATCAGTAGCGCAGACGTGGTGTCTAGGCTAAGGGTTACCTTCATTTGCCTTATATCCCACGGTTGTTAGAGGCAGGCCGCAGGCGGTGACAGCCCTGTCGGTCCTTCGTAATCCTCCACATTCGGATATAGCGTAGAGCCGTTGGCCGGAGTCTCCAGACCATTTCAGGGGTAAGCCGGTGCCCGAATCGAGTCTTACCCGAGAGATTGACCTTTAACTCTTCTTTAGTGCTACCGCAGGAATCCTCTCCAGCCTTGCCACTTATTCTTGGTGTGTCCTTGGACCAACTGAGTTAGGAGTTAGTGTACATACGTTCCCTGTGGATATGATACCCTTGAATACTCACAGATGAAAGCTACGACGGTATCCGTGCACTTGTGGATTTATTTGTATCATTAAAATACCCAACAACGACCTGTCTTCCCTCCAATTTTTTGGTCGGCCGGCGTCTCCCTTTTGAAAGGCTCGTCTTCGATTCAGAGGACGTTGGAACGGGCTGCTAAGCAGGCATCGGGGCAAAGTCATCATCTTCTTTACTGGCATCTCTGGATATATTCAGGAACAAATCAGCTGTCCGGGCCTCTTCTGCACCAAATTGTTCGGCGGCTTTGGCCATAGTATCTTCATTTATTGCATCCATCATGTATTTCACGGCGGTCTCTTCATAATAGGGGTCCATCCTTAACTGAAACTAACCCTAAGTGTGTGTTAGAGACAGAGAGAGGGAGAGAGAGAGTGTGTCAGTGTGTGTGTGTGTGCGTTAGTGTTTGTGTGTGTGTGTGTGAGAGAGAGAGAGAGAGTGCATGTCTAGTTATCCAAAATGCTAAGGAAGTACTGAATTAAATACCTAGTTGTCTAGTTATCCAAAATGCTAATGAAATACTAAATTAAAAACATAGTTATCTAGTTATCCAAAATGGCTAACATGAATTAATTTTGTAAACTAAATAACCTAAGAAAAAAACCTAATTCACTATCTAATTTGTAAATCACTATCTAAATTTGTAAACTAATGGAAACCACACACCTAAATTTAAACCTAACCTGAACTAATTTGTAAACTAAATTACATAAAAGTTAATGCAAAAAAAGTAAGCTAAATATTATAAAACAATAAAAGAAAGAAGGAAAAAGGGCCGGCCGGCGGGCGCAGGCCGGCGGGGGGTTATGACACACCGCGGGGGAGCCGGAGCAGAGGATGCACGTGGAAGTCGAGGTGGCAGGACGGAGGAGAGGGCGCGTGAGGAGGTCGATCGTGGTGGCAGGCTGCCGGAGGGTCACGCGCGCGGCTCCGCCGGCGACGTCGCACGACGGCGGAAGTGGAGGTGGAGGTCGAGGCCACAGCCGGCGCGGAAAGGGTGTCGAGGCGGCCTGGTCGCGCGACGGTGTGGTAGAATGGACGCGACAGCGGTGGAGAGGTGTCGGGCGTGCAGGAGGCCGGCACGACCGCGCGGGCCCCGGAGGATGGGCGACGGAGGAGGCCGGCGCCGGCGCCGGCGCGCGCACTGGAGGAGACTGGCGCGGGCGTGGTGAAGGTGAGGCGGCGGCGGCGCGCAGGGGACGCCGGCACAGTAGGGCGTCGAGGCGGCCGGTGGCGCAGTGAGGCGCGGAGGCGGTGGCAGGCGCACGCGAATTCTTGGAGCACGGGAGGGGACTGGACATTGGAGGAAGAAGGCCGGTGTTATATACCCAGGGCCTTTGGTACCGGGTGAAAAAATCAACTAGTACCTAAGAGTGCCTTAGGTACCGGCTGTAGATCGAACCGGTACCTTAGGCATGCCTTAGGTACCGGTTACTTTTCCACCCGGTGCCTTAGGTCTCCAACGGGCGAGAAGTGAAATCCTCCTTAGGTATCGGGTGGAGGACTTCAGCCGGTGCCTAAGGTGAGGGTCGATTGCTTTTGTATACTTTTGTCCAAGTTGAGACCGAAATCCTTTAGTAGCTCAACGGTAACGCAATGAAATTTGGGTGCCGCGGCCACGGTTCGAATCCCGCACGCTGCCCCTTTTTTTGGCCGAAATGGGACCTTTGGTACCGGGTGTAATTCCCACCCGGTACCAAAGTATCTCCTTTGGTACCGTAAGATAGCATTTTATTTTTGTTATCTTTTCTTTTCCCATTTCTGGTTCTCTAATAAATCTGTTAATTGCCTAATAAATCTTGTAATTGCCTAATAAATCAAATATTGCTTGAAAATATTAAAAAAATACTTGTACCAAATAAATCAATTTATCTTTAATTCATATGTGCCTGTGAGTGAGTGAGAGTAAGAGAGTGTGTGAGTATGTGTGTGAGTGAGTGTATGTGTATGTGTGTGTGAGTGAGTATGTGTGTGTGAGTGAGTATGGGTGTATGTGTGTGTGAGTGAGTATGTGTGTATGTGTGTGTGAGTGAGTATATGTGTGTGTGAGTGAGTATGTGTGTGTGTGTGAGTGAGTGTGTGTGTGTGAGTGAGTGTATGTGTGTTTGAGTATGTGTGTGTATGTGTGTGAGTGAGTATGTGTGTATGTGTGTGTGAGTGCAGGGATTTCACTTCAAAAGTTTTTGTGTAAGCAACGGACATGATGTATTTTTCATGTTAAATTTTGGGTTAATTTGAAAGAAAAAGTTCAATTTACTCCCCTCAACTAATATCATGTAAAATTTCAACTTAAAACTACACCTACGCATGGAGAAATGAAAAAACAAGGGCGTACCCAGTGCCGTAGGCTTCCCGCACTACGCATGGAGAAATGAAAAAGAAAAAAATTATTAGGGGTTAATTTGAACCAAAGAGCATAGTTCGAGGGGTAAGATGAACCAAACGATAGTTTAGGGGGTTTATTATTAAATAGTCTATACTGTAAAAAATAATGACAAAAATTATGATGCATTTTTTCTAACATGCGTTATGGAGTGTACTTATTTAGTTCAATTTATTTTAATACATTTGATAATTTTAAATTTTTAACAACTCGGAGTACCCGGACTTCCGTTCGGAGTATCCGGGACTATGTACGGATGTCCGTACTTTTGTCCGGGGTATCCGGACTTCTGTCCGGAGTATCCGTGCAGAAGTTCGGATGTCCGAACTTCTCTAGACACTCCGGACATATACCCGGAGTACCCGGAAATTCCCCTTTAGTACCGGGTGAATTTACCACCCGGTACCAAAGGAACTTCTATGGTACCTGTTATACTTTGCACCCAGTACCAAATGAACTCCTTTGGTACCGGGTAGTATTTCCACCCAGTACCATAAGGTACCATTTTCTTTTTGTTTTGTTTTCTTTTTCCTTTCTTGTTCTGTTATAAATCTATTAATTGGCTAGTAAATCAAATATTGCTCCAAAATATTTACAAAAAATCAAATATAATTTCAAAAAATTCACAAATGATGAGTTCTGTATTGTTTATATGTAAGTAGGTAAAATTGTATTGACCTTATATAAGTGCAAAAATATTATATATTGTTAATGTTAATTAGTTGTATGTCAGAGAGAGAGAGAGTGTGTGTGTGTCTGTGACTGAGTGTGTGTTTTCTTATCTTTTTCCCAAAAATTATTCTGTGATACTATTTTTTATATGTAGGTTACAATAATACTCTATATGATCCTCACAAATAATATTACAAATATTTCAAATGATGAGTACAAATAGTAAATGTTGATGAGAAATATTACAAGAGATAATCATTCAACTAATGGAATATTAACGATGGTTCGCTTTATAATCATCCCTTCATTGTGATCATGGCATGCGCAGGGAGCCTCCTCTTGGGCTAAAAGGATACTTGTGTGGACCTCCACAGCAAATGGAGTCATGTCTTCAACCTTGTTGTATTCTTCTTCATCTATCACATCATCGACTCCCACAATTTTTCTTTTACCTGCCAGAACTATATGACGCTTTGGCTCATCTCCATCTGACTTGTCCTTTACTAATTTATTTCTAGACTTGTCCTTTTTGGATTTGCTAGACATGTCCTGCACATAGAAAACTTGAGTGATATCCTTAGCTAGGACGAATGGTTCATCTCGAAAGCCAAGCTCTTTGAGGTCTGTTGTTGTCATTCCGTACTCATCGATATCGACACCTTTTCCAGTCAGCTTCACCCATTGGCAATGAAATAGAGGAATCTTCAGCTGCCCATAGTCGAGTTCCCAGATATCCTCAATGTAACCAAAATATGAGTTCGTTTGGCCACTAGAATTTGTGGCATCTATACGGACACCACTATTTTGATTGGTGCTCTTGTTATCTTGGGCTTTTGTGTAAAATGTGTATCCATTAATTTCATATCCTTGGTACGTCAAGATTGAGTTAGCTGGACCCCTGGCCAGCCAGGCTAGCTGCTCATGAATTTCATCAGTGTTCATGAGTTCCTTCTGCAACCAGGTGGCGAATGTATCATTATGATGGTTTGTAATCCATGTTTCAGACTTTGAAGAGTACCTGCTTCGCACCATTTGCTTGTGCTCCTCCATGTACGGAGCCACCAAGGCCGACAGTTGCAGAACTGTGAGATGTGCTTTGCTCAACGTAGCATGGTCGCTGGCATTTACTGATTTCCTTCCAAATGTGCCCTTTCCAATCAGCTGCCCCTCATGTCGTAATACTGGAACCCCAATCGGGCAAAGTTCATCCACATTGTCAACACAAAACTCAATGACCTCCTCTATCACATAACCCTTCGCAATGCTTCCTTCCGGACGAGCACGATTACGAACGTATTTCTTTAGGACTGCGAAGATTCATTCAAAAGGGAACATATTATGAAGGAAAACAGGACCGAGAATGCCAATCTCTTTGACCAGGTGAACCAGAAGATGCGTCATAATATTGAAAAATGATGGAGGAAATATCATCTCAAGACTAACAATACTTTAGACTACATCCTCTTGTAGCCTGATTAGACTCGTTAGATCGATTGCCTTTTGAGAAATTGCGTTGAGAAATGCGCATAGCTTTATGATTGTTGCTCGAATATTAGCTAGTAGAATACCTCTAAGTGCAACTGGCAGTAATTGCGTCATCAACACGTGACAGTCATGGGACTTGACAGGGGAGAGGGAGAGGAGAGGAGAGGAGAAGAGAAGGGTAGGGCACGCCGCCATCCATTGTCGTTGTTCCTCTCCAAAAATCGGTTGGGATTCCTTTCCTCTTTCCATTTCCCCCCATCTCCATGGTTTTTCCTCGTTGCTTATGGTGGTGCCGTCTTGTGTGGTGTGGTGCAGCAAGGGTAGATGCAAGACGGGGAAACGGAGCGGAATCGCCATAGGAGTCGTCGTTATCACCGTCGCCTTTGTTGTGCTCAAGGGAAAACCCTAGGTGAGACATGCCCTTACTGTAGAACATATTTTCCCTCTGGGTTTAGAGGTTTTTAGCTCATGAGAGTAGCGGTATTAGTCGCCATATGGACTAGGGTTAAGGTTTTACCCTCGTTGCTATTCTCAGCATGCCATTAATCTGCGCAGTTTCTGTTGGTGGCTGTTTTTCGTGCTCTTAATGATTTCAAAGAAATGTTAAAACTTTATAAGAGTTGAAGAATAAATAGAGATCTTTCCATGGCCGCAGAGAACACCTCAATCAGATTTAAGATGAGGGAGAAACAAAGGTTAGAATCTGACTGTTTTTTAGTCTCGTAATTCTGGGCAGTGTCTGTTAATATTAAGTTTAGGAAACCTTAATGGAATTTTTGGACCTTTTGGTAGTTACAAGAGTTGTAGAAAATTTCACAAGATTTCCAGATTGGAAAACTTCATATTCATCTGAATTTTAGATCTTCAGTTATGACTGTTTTGGTAGGACTGTTCTGCAGAATCTGTCAGATTGTCAAATTAAGGTTCACCTTGAATTTACCCAGTGTTGATGATTTTTTCTCTACTTTTGGATAACTAGAAAGTTGTGGGTTCTTCAGTTGTATTTCATCTAGAAAAATATGAGAATTTTTGTCCATCGGAATTAAAGATTCCAAAAAGAGAAGCAACAATGCTGCTGTTTTTAGTAGATTAGCATATGTTGATGTGAGGACGTTGGGTTCGGGCGTAGGGTTGCTTACTCGATGTATTTATTTTGATTTGTGTTTGTTTTGGTGCTGAGCTATGTTTGTGAATAGGTGGTGCACCTTCGAATCGTGCTTAGCTCACGTTCTTGATCTTTGGTGAAGGTAAGTAAATGTATTGATGTGGTCTACTCGCTTCAACTTTATTATTTGAATTGCCTCCATTACATTTCAGAAGCTCACACTAGCCAGAAAAGATCTGAATTTGGCTTTATTTCTGATTTATATGTTTATTTACTTGTGGCATTGCTCTTGTTGAGTAAATTCTGGAGGTATATGAAGTTCATGCATTGCAATCATATTTTGCACTCTCATTAAATATGCATATGAAGAAACCGTAGCCGGGTTGATGCGGAAAGTACCGGTATAGCAACGCACAATGAGATATAGCAATGTAGTTGCAACCCTCACTTCCTTCCTTAGGATTTGTGGGTAGAAGTGAAGTCATGCATTGTGTTGCACCATTTGCATGTGCATTGAAAAGAAATTTTCATATATCTCTACCTGAAGTTATTTGTTGTCTCATTATAATCTTCTTTTATATCAAATTATTAATCCTATATTTAGTCAAATTGTGATTTAAATGGTTTGTTTAAAGTAGTTTGCTTGCTGAGATTTTTTCATAAACCTCGTACGTTCCCCCCCCCCCTATGCAGGTTCTTGAATTGGAGGGTGCAGTGTTGGATGGGAGTAGCAGCACGTGTGCACACACTTATCTATATATGTTGAACAAATGTTTGGATGTGGAGACTCTGTTTTTGTTTTAAACTATCTGCTGTGGTTCAGTTTGTAAAATGGTTATTTCACCCCCAGTGTTTCTTTTATCAATCTGAGCATTTTATGTGTTGCTTCCGCTTGTTTTTTTATGTGTGCGCTTGTTTTAGCTGTAACGTTGTGTGGTAATACTCTAGAATGTTGCTGTAGTTCTGGGGTGTTACATTTTCTTTTTCTCTGGGCACTGGTTTGTGGTGTGTCTAGAGTCAACTCCATCAAGTGATAGAAGAGTTTCTTGGATTCGTCCGAGGGTCCACGACCCCTGCCTCTCCCTCGGCCTCGGCCTCAGTTGCGCCTGCCTCGCCAATAAGAATTTTGGGAGTTGTTGTCGGTGGGCTCGCTTGGAGGTTGAGCGGTGGGTGGAGTTATGTACGGGTCGGGGGTTGTCTGGGGCTTTGGATCCTGCGAAGGTTCCATAGGAAAAACATACTGGTTGCTTTGCCTTGAATTGTTCTGATTGCCTTGCTGCCAGCTTTGTTGCTGTCTCAGCAATTTCCTTTGTTCAACTCTTCTTTTGTGGTCTGCATCGGGCCTTGCATATTTCTCCATCTTCGAGTATAGCTCTGATAGTGTGATTTGGGTGGCTCTCCCGAGAGGTGAGATGCCAGTTGAGTAGGGAGTAGGCCAGCAATGCACTTGTCAATTGCTGTTTTTTCAGGGAAGTTTGGGGTTTGTGCTTTCTTCTAGACAAACTTTCGGAGGTACTCGGGCAAGGGTTCTCTGTCCATTTGGATGCACTGAAAATTCTCCACGGAGGTCACATCCATTTTCTTGAAGATCTGAAAGTCTTGTCTTAGTTTCTCTTTGAGGTTATGCCAACTTGCAACCGACAGTGGTTGGAGGTATGAGTACCAGCTGGTGACTGGACCTTCGCAGGCCATGACAAATGACTTTCCCATGATTGGGTCATCTCTGCCGGCTGAAGCTATTATAGCTTTGTATGACATGAGGAACTAGGTTGGACCGACCGATCCATTATATTTGGGGAGCTGAGTAGGCTTGTAGCCAATAGGCCATGGTGTTTGTTGTAGTGTTGTTGACAATGGAGAATTTGGGACGAACGGGGGGTTTGGTGGGTAGTGGTGATGGTTGTTTTCTTGGCGAAGGTGGTCTTGATGGTGTAGCGTACGTAATATTGTCCGCATGGTTGTGACCTTCGGGAGATATTGATGGTCTGGTATCTCTTCATTTGTGGCACTGGTGTTGATTTGGGACCTTCGCAGGTTGTTAACTTCGGCCTCTAGCTACGCTAACTTTCGTTTTGCCTCAGCCAATTGTTCGGCCTGCTGTGCTGCCTTGTGCTTTGCTGCCAACTAGGCGTTGAGTTGCGCTTTGGCCTTCTCTGAAGCTTTGAGCTTCGCGAGGGTTGCGGCTAGCTCGTCTTGCTGCATTTGTTGAGGTTTGATGTCTTCTTCACGCGTTGAGTGGGCTGCCCTTTGTTTGCTCTTTTCTAGGAGAGCACGCTCGATCTTGGCCTGCTTCTCTTGCTTGAAGGTTAGGCTGGAGTTCGTCGTTTTGTTGGCTACGGCTTGAACGATCGGGACCTCACGAAGGTTCGGTGGTTCAATCTCATTGGTGTTTTGGGAGTTAGTGGGTTTTTATATTTTATTTTGGTGCCATCGAAGGTTGTTTTTCGAGCTGAAAGTACAGTGGGCGTCTCTGTTGGGATCCCAGTTGGGAAATCCAAACAGAAGGAACGAAAGCGATGAATTATAATGAAACAATAGCAAAAGCGCTAACTTTCAAAGAATCAACCTCCTACAAGGTAAATTGGTGGGAAATACCCCCAACCTTCATTACATTATTCCTGAAATACTCTTGACCTGCTTACAAACAAAGGAAATATTCTGCATAATGGCCATTTTTTTGAGTTGGAGTGGACAAGTTGAATTCTTGCTCCGTCATCAGGTTCCTCACGTGAATCCGGAGGTGTCTCGGACGTCGGACCTTCGAGCATGTTCCCTTCACGTGTTTTCCTTCTCCGATGTCGCCGGTTGGAATGGCGGTCTCTCATCCGTGAAGGTTACACTCCGGGTCTTCTGCCCAGAGGACGTGGAGCAGCCTCTTGAATCTGTCGTCACTACGACGCTGCTGCTTCCTGAAGGGTCTTCCGACGCCCGCCGCGAAGGTTACGATCAGCCATCATTTGCTTTCCGAGGCCTGTGCGGGACCTTCGGTCACCTGGGTTTCTTCTCAAGCAAACAGAGCCAAAAAGGTGTACTATTCAAGTGCCGTGCCAAAGATTGAAGGTCGCTATCATGACCTCCGGCCTTCCTATAGCCTGCCCATAACCTTCGGGTCCCGCTCTCTCGGGGAGGGCGATCCCCAACACGTGTAGACTATATAGTGAAGGTAAAGACCATAAGAGGAATCAATATCTCATAGCCAGGATGATGCAACATGCTTAACAGGGAAGAAAATGACTCATCGCCTGATAGCGCGAGTCAATATTAATTAATTCATCATTGAAGAGGAACTACAGGTTGCACATGCTGCTATAATGCCACCTATATCCCCAAGCACTCACTTTCTTGGAGATGTTCAAGTATGACAAAAACCAGAACTGCAGTCAGATATTTTATAGTATGCCTAGTGCTGCGAATTTCACAGAGCAGCTCCTGATTTGAGAGAACAGGCCTAACTATGCATCTGTTTTCTTTTTTACTGCAATCTGCTCTGAGCCTCCGATCTCGATCTCGTAACTATGAATCTGCAAGATGCTCGTGACTGTGGAAAATGGAAAACGACAATAAAAGGAAAACAAAACCACAAATAGTACAAACCTACAATATCTCTGCATGATTTCACTGGAACAATGGACAGAATAAACAACATATATCTATTAACAAGAATGTGGAGAGTAAAAATTGGAAATCAAACTGAGAGAGCACAATGTCTCCGTCACATTCATAACATCATTTATTCATACAATCCAAATCACTGTTTGGTAATTGATACAAGGTTTTAGTGTAACATTACTAGTTATTATGTGGACCATATAAATTATCCGGTAGGATTTCTTATGGATGATGCCATAGTCTAGTAGTGAGGTTTGGTAGGCGACTGATATATCTTTGATAATCCTCTTATTAATCGCTCAATCAAGGTGGTGGAACACGAGGTGGATTGAAGAAGGACAATGGGCCTTGAGCTACCACCTTTTCTTCTTCAGTCATGCCACGATTCCCTGCAACACCAGCAAAGGACGTGCTCAGGGCTTTTTTTTATCATTTTCCCCATAATACATGGATAGTTTTTATTTTTTGCTGATCCAGTGCTTTTTTGCACACAATGACACAACACAACATTTTGGTGATTCAATTCAATGATAAACAAATAAGATACATCTTTACTCCAAAAGTGCTTCATATACCATTTCGAAAACCAATTATTAGCATAGTACTAGGAATTAAAATGCAAGACTGGGAGGCTAGTACAAAATTATGAAATTGCTAGCAGTCGATCATTGCAAGTGATTTATTTAATCCCAGACTGTATTTAATAATCTTCAATCGATCAGTCTGTAATACTTTCGAGGAAAATAGAAATATATCTAGTGTGTTCTTCATCTTAAAATGCTTGACTACTTGCACTAGCAGACATTCATATCAACAATCATAATCCAAATATCTTGCCTGTTTCGTTGTTGACGACGTTCATGGTCACCTCCGAATCCGAGGCAGAAGCCGCCGCAGCGACCTGAGACCCCAGCGCATGGGGCATGGCGTCAGTGCCAAGAAGCAGCAAGGCAATGAGAAACAACGATATTGATATCTTAGCTGCCATGGCCCGATCTCCGCAGAAGTTGCTCTCTTGCGTTTGTAGCAACCTCCAGCCGACGGGATGGCACTTAAATACAGGGAGGGGCTGCTTCGTGCTTCCCTGTCTTCTTGGAATTAAAAAATTCAATCGAAGGGACTGCGGCATGCTGGGACCCAGTTGGAATCTGTGGTCATGATTAATTCTTTCCTGGTGCAAAACCCCCCGTTCCAATCTTCTACGTAAGGTTCGGAATCTATCATTTTGCCGTCTCAGTCAAATCTTACTACGGGCTACAACCAGAGCTGTCATAATTCGAGATAAGGCTTCATCTAACTCATATTGAAGGCATACTTCCTCCATCCTGAAATATAAGATTGAAAGTGATCGGGTGTTCTAGCCTAAGTGGAGGAGGAGGTGAATTAGACCACTTGAAAATCTTAACCTATAGCTCCAACTAGTTTGCATATAAAATTAAACTATTGCAAACTATCTAGATGTACAACTAAGAATTAACTAGTTTAAAACTCTCATTCCAAAAGAATTTTGCAACCTATAGCCAATTCTAGCAAGATACTACACTAAAAATGTAAAGGTACATAAGTTGCAATATGAAATGCGAAAACATAAAAAGGGATGAGAGGAAGTAAACTCTGAGAATTTATCCCGTGGTTCGGTTATCCACGAAAGTACACCTACATCCATGTTATTGAAGCACTCACGAAGAGTATTGCTTCTGACAATCAAGTCTCTTCCATGAACACAATCACGGTCACTTTTCCCGCTTTCCACTAAGGACACTACTAGAAATTCGGGCTTTAGCAACGCTGAAATATTGTGACGATGGGGGCAAAATCATTGCAATTTATCTAAGTTGCCACAACGTGATGGTCGTTGGCAGTCGTGGCAAATAATCGCGTGGTTAAAACTTTGAGCCGCGTTTTTTTGTTTGGTTGCAAGAAATATGGTTTTTGCCATGCAATGATGTGTTGCATTTGATACATTTTGCAATAAAAACCTTAACCTATGCCCAAGATCTCGAACAACCTTTTGTACTTTATCCAATGTGTTTGGAATACAATGGCCTTCTGGAAGCACAAGTGAAAATAGGTGAAGTATGGTTTCTAAAGCACTGTTGGAGAGGCCATACATGCACTTTAGCTTAAATAACCTGACAATGAAACTTAGCATATGCATAATTATTTGAGCTTGTTCTTGTTAAGTAAAACATCTCAAACTTTTTGTGTAGCATCTACACAACTATTATATGATTTTGGGCAACTTTCATCTACAAACATGTAGTATAATGACCAGTGCAAAATAAACAATCTAGATCTAGGATCACAAAAGCATTTATGTATCTTTTGTTCTACAAAGTGTTTGGTCCTCAAACTTAACCAGCAGGTTTATCTACTCAAATATAGCAACTGGTAAAAGTTTCATAATTTTCCAAGCTCTAGAACTATTTATCATGAAATAGTGCTATTAAACATGGATTAAATCACATATATAGCTAGACAGTTCAAACATTAACCAACTTTGCGCATTGAGGTTCCCTTAGTACTCCTAGACCATGGAAAAAGTTTAATACAAAGATCTATACTAGAACATTCAGAACAAATTTACAAAGTATTCTGCTAGATCTAGTAAAGACTAGAGTTTCATCTAGTTACAAAGTGTTATCTGGTGCTCAAATTTTTATACAAAGCTACACATGGTACAAAGTAACTTTCAGCCAAAAATCACCCCTAGTTACTAAGTAGAACTCCTAGAACAATTTCAACCTATTTATTCTAATATTTTTCCTAGATTAAAATGTAGACATAAACTGAAGATATGTAATAAAAGTTGTAGAGTTTGTTTCAAAGATTCCAGAACAATTGAGTTTGCTTTTTTACTATTTTTCTACGAATTGTTATTGATTTTACAAGTTCACATGCTCAGAGTTTATGTATATTTTGTCATTTCACCCCTGGAAAGTATTACTTCTCTTGCAACCAGGCCCTTGGCCAGAGTTGCAGACCACGAGAGCGGCAGCAACTGGTTTGCCAGCGTGCTTCGTCGCCGGCAGCGTGGGCTAGGGTGGGGAAAAGGAGGAGGCCAAGCCGCACTTGCTGGTGGCCATGATTGGGGTCGGGGTGGACTGAGGCGGCGCCTCCACGGCGGGCGACGAGGGGAGGGGCCAATGGCCGGGTCTGGGAGGCTCATGGGAAGGCGAGGAAGGTTTCTGGGGTGTTGATTTGGGGAAAAGGGAGCGGAGGGCGGCGGTCCGCGGTGAAGTGAGCTCGCCGGCCATGGCGAGGCAGTTGCGGTGCTGTAGGCGCGCGCAGGGAATGCTGCGCCTTTTATAGGCGCGAGGGGGAGGAGGACCAGCTTGCAAGCAAGGTTGTGGTGTCTGGGGGAGGTTGATTCGGCCTGGGAGGGCGAAGGCGAGGTGGTGGCGCTGTGCGACACTGTCGGCGGCGTGTCACGTAGGGGCATTGGCAGGGGCGCGTGGCGTGCAGAGAAGAAGCCAGGGCGGAGCGGTTTTGGCACAACCCGTGGGCGCGAGGCGGTTTTGGTCTGTGGTGCGGCGTGTGACCGGCCAGGTGGCCAGCGCTGGCGTCCCCGTAGGCAGGGAGCAGGGGGGAGGAAGAGGATGGCTTCAAGGGTGAAATGGTAAATAGAGGAAAGTTTTAGGGTTTCGTTTGTAAACTAAAGTTTTCTCCTTGATCCTGTGGTCAAATGAAACACTATTGAATACCATTATTGTTCAATTTTTTGAGATCTGCAAAGTTTGTTTGAGGCACTTTTTCATTTGAGCAAATGTTTGAAAGTTATTTAATTATTTCAAAAACTGCCATTTAAAATACTTGTCATTTCATTTCATGTGACTTTTGTCACTTTTACTCCTAGGCTTCAACTAGACATTTGTTAGTCTTATCTTGGTGAAGGTGCCTATAAAATTTCATGGACATTTTTGACATGGTTTAAAAGTTATAAATTTTTTTGCACATGCACAACTATGCACACACATATATATTGCTCCTCAAGAGATGCATAATTTGAATTGTTCTTTGTTTAAGAATGATGCTATGTTTATTATGCATGATGTTATATTTAATAATTCTTGCTTAGTGTTATAAATATCTGGGATTTCAGAGCCTATTCCCTTAAAAAAATCTTGTCCCATGATTCGAGTGACTATACTTAAAGTGGAGAGTGTGTGCACCTTAAACATCTATGTTTATTCAGTTTCAAAACATGATCATGATGTTTGCACAGCCTATTCGTCATCATAGAAGAAAATAACTGCCAAATAACTTTGTACTTACGGGGTTAGCACCGGTGGCATGGCCCAATTTTACGGCTCTCCCTAAATTAACTAGCCGAATAACTAGTCGTTCTTAACTTACTTATACGCGGTTAGTGTACCAATAGAAAGTTGACAAAAACTAATATGTTAGAAGTTAACCATAATAAGTTAAATAGCTACCTAGATATATACCCATAATCCCTAGGGCTTTATGAACTAGGCACCATCCTTAACGAACCAACATATTTTGCAAACATACTTTTTGTGGTCAAGTTTTAATAAACTACTTTGAAAACTTGTCGCTTTCTCTAGTGTGCGCTTTGTTCGGCTCTGATACCAGCTGTGGCAGAACCACCTGAATTAATCCGGCTCAAGTGCGCTAACCATCATCATAAAGGCCATTTGAGTTAACACGCACTTCAAATGGAGTAATCTGGCAGCGCTGTCGGGTAAAATCCCAATGAAACCACATATGCGTCGATCGAACCAAAAGCTTCCAGAACACTCGCGCGAAGGCAAGTCTAGAGATTACAACATTCCAAAATTTATTACATCACAGAGTGCATCATAAATTTATTACAAACAGTTCTATTTCAAAAAATGCTTTTGAACATAAAAGGGATCACCAGAGTTCTTTATTGCAGCGGAAATAAAACGATAGACTAGCATCGAAACAAGACGTCATGATTCGTCAATAGACTATCGTTTATTTTTCCGCTGCAATAAAGAACTCTGATGATCTCTTTTATGTTCAAAAGCATTTTCTGAATTTGAACTTGGTCTGTAATAAAATTTATAATGCACTTTGTGATGTAATAAATACTGGAATGTTGTAATCTCTGGACTCGCCTTCGTGTGAGTTTTATGCAAGCTTTGGGTTCGATCATAGCGTAAGTGGTTTTATCAGGACTTTACCTGACAGCGCTACCGGATTACTCCGTTTGAAGTGCGTGTTAACTCATATAGCCTTTATGGTGATGGTTAGCATAATTGAGCCGGATTAATTCGGGCTGTTCTGCCACACCTGGCCAATAGCTCTACACTAGATCCGACGTGGAGGATTACGAAGAAACAATAGGGATATCTCCACCTACGGCCTACCTCTAACAAACCGTGGGATATAAGGTAAATGAAGGATAACCCTTATTCTAGACACCACGTCTACGCTATTGATTCCTACTGGAGTATAACTATGTATGTCGACCCATAGCAAACTACAGATAGGAACCCGTGAGTAAGAGAACTGATCTCAATCAACTACATGAGATAGGAACCATGAATGCTTACTGAGCATTGAAGAACTGATCTCAATCAACTACCGATGTGTTCTCCGAGGTATACCCTGAGGAGAGTGGTTGAAGGTAGGGACTCGCCGAGATCAGAATGCGATGGTGCAAGAAACACAAAGATTTAGACAGGTTCGGGCCGCCAGAGCGTAAGACCCTACGTCCTATGTAGTGGTTTGTATTGCCTTAGGTGTTGTTCGATGTGTATCATCCTGTTCTGGAGGGGTCCCTGTCCGCCCTTATATAATCTGGGGGAATATGGTTACATGGGAAATCCTAGTCGAGTTTTGTTAGAATCCTAGTCCGAAGAGTTCGGTTAGTTTCTGTGTACATCAACTAGTTCTACTCCTATTCGGGTAGATACAGTAGGGGTAGGGCATACCCTTGTGCTACTCCCTACTCTAGAATATTCCATGCCTGTGAGCAGTCCCGCTGTCGGTGTTTTACCATCGGGTTCTCCGAGGGGTATCCCCAGGAGAGTGGTTGTAGGCAGGGACTCGCCGAGATCCGAACGCGATGGTGCAAGGGACACAAGGATTTAGACAGGTTCAGGCTGCTGGAGCGTGATACCCTACATCCTATGTGGTAGTTTGTATTCCCTTAGGTGTTGTTCGATGTGTATTGTCCTTCTGGAGGGCCCCCTGTTCACCCTTATATAATCTGGGAGAGCAGGGTCACATGGAAAGTCCTAGTCGAGTTCTGTTAGGTTTCTAGTCCGAGGTGTTTGGCTAGTTTCCGTGTACACCGACTAGTTCTACTCTTATTCGGGTAGATACAATAGAGGTAGGGCATATCTATGTGCTACTCCCTACTCTAGAATATTCCGCCCCTAAGAGCAGTCCCGCTGTCCCGGGTCTGACAAGCCCCTAGCTCTTTGTAGTCGAGTCCTACAGGCGTCGAGTGCTTCTGAAGATGTTCTTTGAGTGCTTCGAGAGCTTCTGGTCCCCGCTGTCCGGTCAACGAGTGCCTTGGGTGCTTCCGGATCTGGCTGTCTGTCTGTGGAGTCCATTGAGTACTTCGAGTAGTCTTCTAAGTGCTTTTTCAGCTGCATCGAGACTATGAGGTGCTTAAGCCCCCAAAGTCTTCCTTGATATATGCTATGCTATGTACTCGCGCTCTATATGGTGTAGCCCCCGAGCCTTGGTTTGATTTGACAAGTCAGGCTGAGGATCAACTTGGTCTTCTAGGTCCTCCAGATTTTCGTTTGGAGCTCAAAATATTTTCGAAAAAGTTGCCATTTATGACATGTGTCTCGCAACCCCCGAGCCTTGAGTTCAAATCCGTGATTTAGGGTTAAGGGTCCAGGAGATCGTATCATATCCTTTGCAATCTTTCTAAAGTCAGCAGTACTGCGACGAATCTTCTGAAAAGGTGACTCATTAGTGTACTGTGTACTCGTGGGTTCACATGGCGAGTACTGCTGTGGAATCTTTTATGTTCCGTCCGTGACCTTCCTTGTCCCCAGGTGTCACGGGGTGGTACTGCGGCTTTGCTGCTTCTTATATTTAAGCAAGGTATATTGCACTTGTTTCTTCAATCTTCCAGTTGTAGCTATGGGTTCCAAGTGGAGTTCTTCGTTGGAGAGTACTCGTCCTCCTGATGGGAGTAGTCGATTCGTCTTGATAGGTGCTAGAAGAGTATTTGCGAGCAGCAAAAACACTTGCTACCTTCATGGCCGCCGGCCTTGCTTCTCTAGGCTGATCCATCCTGGTCGTCTTGTACCTGGTGGGCTGATGGTGGAAGCCGTGTCAGAAGCCTTTGCGGTCTATTGGAGCCATTCTCCAGGTGGAAGTTTCAGTGGTCCCCCTCGATGGCTTCTGTGGAGATGGCATTGTTTTTGTTGCAAAACATATCAGGGAGAAGAGCATATGCAAGAAGAGGATTTGCGATGTTCCTGATCATGCATCTCTTCTTGCTAACAAGCCTTTCCTCCCTGAACATTTCTGAATTACTCCTTCTTGGGAGTAATAAGATTTCTCTGTATCAGCCCTGGGGCTGGCTTCTTTGTTTTGTAGTTGAGATCGAGTGGTTTCGAGTAGTGAAGTCGTTCAGATCTGTGTATTTTTCTTCTATTGGAATGTAATCTTTGTGTGGAAATTTCCTTTTTCTGTGTTGGCTTTCTTTCCTTCGGGGGGAATTCCGGAATTGTTGGCCGAAATATCTCTGAAACTGGTGCATGACCTTTGAGCTTCTTGTTATTTATAGTAACTGCCACTAACTCTGCTTATTTAACTCATCGAGTAAACCTAGGTTTAGCACGCTTTCCATCTTGATTTGCTCCGCCTACTTTAGCTCCTCTGCTCTTGCCTCCAAGTGCCACGAGAAACTAGCCACCGCTAGCCCCCAAGCGTGAAGCAAGAAGGAGTCATCTTCTTCTTCGTTTCCATGGCTCCCAAAAGATTTGCTGGGAGGGGGAAGGCGGGCGAAGCTACCGGATACTATGCGGAAACCCATGGGTGGAAGTCGAGTAAGTGTACCGACTCCCATCTGTTCGGTCTTGTGGAGGAGCATCTTCTTCAACCCCAAAACATGTCTGATGGGGAATCTTTTCCTCATGAGGGAAAAAATGAATCTGTTGTTTTTCATCCTCATGTTCTTCGGGGCCTCGGTTTTCCTGTTTCTGATTTCTTCCGGGGTCTTCTTCACCACTGGGGGATTCAAGTACATCACTTGACCCCAAATTTTATTCTTCATATTTCGATCTTTGTCCATCTCTACGAGTCTTTCTTGGGGATTGAACCTCACTTTGATATGTTCCAATATTTCTTTCATCTGAAACCTCACCCCAATGACTCTAAGATAGATGTAGTTTGAGGCACTGGGTTGCAGTTTTGTCATGGGAAGAAGCCACAATATATCCCTTACGAATTGAGTGACAAGGTCATCGACTGGAAGAAGATGTGGTTTTACATTAGGAACGTGTCTTCTTCTCTTCCTTTTCGAACTCCCGGCCCTCCTGTGAAGAAGCCTAGTTGGAATTCCAGGGGTGGCAATGTCGATCAAGTAAACTTTCTCCTTGGGGAAATCGAGAGGCTAAAGGCGGATCACCGGATTTGTGCTGATTCCGTGATAACACATTGGACACTTCGAAGGATTCAACCTTTGTAGCAGCAGGTTCATTTGGGTTTGAGTATACGGGGGAGATGGATCCAACCCGTTACACTCGTGCCAAAATTTCTGAGACTGATCTGAAGGATCGAGTGGCAAGGCTACTGAAGAATGTAGTCTGGAAGCCCAGTGTCTCTGGGACTTTCAGAGATGGAAGGCGCCCTCGGGAGGTACTTTTTTGAGTAGTCGACTATAGTCAATGTCGAGTACTTTTGTAGAGTAGTCGAGTTGATCTAGTGTCTTTCGTGCAGATTAATCCCGAAAATTATCAGAGTCGGCCTCCGCTACCCGACGTTGTGCCTGAGGCGCATATTGACTCAAGTGTGGATTGTTGACGGCTCTTAAGTACAAAATCTAGGCCGTCAACTCCTGCATAAATACATAAAATGTAAACATCAACATAGTGGTAGGGGTTTATTAATAACCATTTCCACGAGTGTTGGTAAATATTTGTATGCAGGTGAAATAAGGGTAAAAACACACTTCAAGAGCATGGAAACACACTCCACAGATCAAGGCAAAATACACAACCAATCAGAGAACACGAGTCAGGCTCAATTGGATCAAAACAAGCCCATGCACCCAAGCAAACTAGCTTAGGACAGGCCAAGACCCATGGGTTAGGACAAGGAGGCCCAGTCCAGCCCGCTGGACGAAGCCGGAGGCGGTTGGAGCCTCGGGCAGGCAGACCGACCTACAGGTCGGCTAGCCTGGCCCGTGGGCCCCACCGCCTCATCCAAGCCACGTGTCATCCCCTCATAGGTACCCTAGGTCGGTTCTTGAAGGATTAGCTGCTGAAGGACGTCGTGGCTCCCTCCTATATATATGATGGGAGGGGTTCCAAATAAGGAATCACCACCAAGTTGGAGCTTCACACCTTCTCTTGCATTTAGAGTTGTCTTAGAGTAGGGAGAGGGTAGAGGTACTCAGGAGGGGCGCCGGTCTTTGGCACTCTTCTCCAAATTGTACCTCTACGAGAGTGACAGATTAGTTCGGGAGAAGTGCCGGGGTGTCGGCACTCTGCTCCCAGCTTGTACCTCTACGGATGCTGCTACATTCTTCGGTATTTAGTAAGTATTCGTGGTTCCTATATCTAGTATTTTACTTGGCATAGTAGATGCTAGTAGTGCTTGTAGTTGAGTGAGATCAGTTCTCTAACTCGCGGGTTCGTCACTCTATATTCATACAGAGTGTTGTAGTTTGCTACGGGTTGACATACGTAGTTTGATTGCAGTAGTAATCAATAGCGTAGACGTGGTGTCTAGGCTAAGGGTTATCCTTCGTTTGCCTTATATCCCACGGTTTGTTAGAGGTAGGCCGTAGGTGGTGACAACCCTATTGGTCCTTCGTAATCCTCCACGTTCGGATATAGCGTAGAGCTGTTGGCCGGAGTCGACTCGCATACCAGTTGTAAGCCGTTGCCCGAAGCGAGTATTGTGCCCGAGAGATCGACCTTTAACTCGGCAGTAGCACAATCTTAGGAACCCTCTCTACCCTTCTACCTATCTTGGTGTGTCCTTGGAGAAATTAGAATAGAAGAGAGTGCACACACGTTCCCTGTGGATTCGATAACCCTTAGAATACTCTGAGGTGAAAGCTACAACGGTATCCGTGCGCTTGCTGATTTATTCGTGACACTAAAATACCCAACAAGCTTTCTGGCACCGTTATCGGGGAACAGTTGCTGTATCTCTCTTCTTACCTAGTCATCCTCATATGTTTTGCTTTTCTTTCCTTCTACCTTTACCCCCGCTACCCATCAAGAAGTTATCCTTGAAAAGCTTCTCTACTCTACGGAATTCATTATGTGTCTTTTCCAATTTCCTTCTGCTACCTTCACCCCTGCTACCCATGGAGAAGCCATCCTTTAACAGCCTCTCTACCCCAAGGGGCGAGTCCAATGAGCCACCATCCACTTCCACATCTAGCTATAAACCTTGTCTCGACCTTATCGCTATGGTTCGGGAGCTTTCCTTCTCTGGGTTAAGTAGCGAGAACCCAGACCACCATCTGCGGGAGTTCGAGCAGCTTTGTTCGCACTTTGCCTCTGCAAGCGTGAAACAAGATGTCCTCAAGTGCAAGTTGTTCCCCTTCTCTCTTAAAGGGAAGGCAGGGCAATGGTACACATCTTATACATTTGACGCAGTGGGCAGCTGGGACTCTTTGAAGACGAGATTCTCTATCGTCTTCTTTCAGCAGAATGAGAAGGAAACTTTAGGTGCAGCCTGGGCCAGATTTTTGCTTCTAGTGAAGTCCGACCCTACCATGTCGACACTCTATCCTTTGGTCATTTTGAGATTTATGAGGAGTCTCGATAAGGAATCCGCCGATCATCTCAACTCAATCACCGGAGGAGGCCATATGTTCCCGGCTGAGGCTAATAAAATCCTAGATTATACTGCCGAGTATACCTCCTTGTCAGCCAAGTCTGGTCTTCTCCAAGAGGAGTGTGAGTTGACCCATGAGGATCTTCTAGCAGCTGAACCTAGTCCTTCAATTCCCATATCCTTAGATTCAGCTGTAGAACCCTCACCCAAACCAGGAACATCAGAGGAAGAAGAAATTCGACCCCCGAAGTTCCATTTCCGTTTCGAGAATGATCCGTCTGAAAACCATAGAAACACCTCGAATCTCATAGATGCCCATTCAGGGAAGGAACCCTCCTCTGTCCACACCAATCAATCTAGAGATCTATTGACAGAACCTTCCCTTAGGCCTACGGTACCTTCTTCTCCTCCTGATTCCCGTAATGAAGCACCTCTCGAGGAAGCCATGAAGGAGGATTGGTCAAATGGAGAGAAACACTTTTCTGAAGCAATTTGGATTAGCTCACCCTCCATGATCACTCTTTGGTCAATAAGGGGAACCACCGTAGAAGCCCACATTAACCCTATCATGGAGATTAATGTTTTGCCATGGCACATAGCGTACACACTTTTGGGCAATGTTACGCTAAGACCATCCGACACACTCTTGAAGAGTTGTCCCTCGGGACACATCCTTAAATGTCGGGGGGTCGCAAGTGCCGTGCCGCTTATAATAGACAAGATCGAGATCAACTTAGATTTCCATATCTTCGATATCCTCAATTTTGATCTTCTCCTAGGCTTCCCGCTTGAAAAACTTCTCTCATCTCAAGGAAGCCTAGATGAAATGCTTAGGAAAACCTCTTCTGCCACTGGTACATTTTGCTTGGAAAACTCTATGGCGAAGCATTTTCCTGAGCCAAACCTGCTCAAGGAAATGATGCATGAATCTTCGTTCATACCATCCGAGTCCATTCTCTCCGAGGTTACAAAATCTTTCGAAGAGCACGACTCGGAAGTTACCCTTCACTTTTGTGAAGACGAACGATCATCATCCCTCTTGAGCGAGTTTGAGCCTCTTCCCTCTAGCCCCGAGAAAGTTGTTCTCGACTACGATCGAGATTCAACTATGCTTTCCCACGATGAATCTCTTGAGATGGAGAATCCTTGGGCCATGGAATTTTGTGAGGCGCCGACTCTGGAGTCCGGTGAAAAGGATTCCACAGATGAGCATGGGACCATCATCTTTGAAATACCATGCTCATTCAATACCTCTCCAGAGTCAGGCACGCATTGCGCCCAGAGCACACACGAGGACTATAACTACCTTAAGGTCCTCTCTTGCAAAACCTTTAGAAGGCTAGTTGTAGATGCATATGTTTACCGTAAACATTGCAAATTTCGTGGATGCTCTGTGGTGCTGACCTTGCAGCTAAACCTTCATGACACATCGACAATTGGTGATGAAAAGGGGAACACATCATCACCAATAGCTGCAAGAGGATGTTCCCATGGTCGAGCTTATGACCAAAAACAAAGCACTGCCGGGAGATAGCCTGGATTATCATTTATTTATTTACTTATTTATTTCCCTTCAATAAAAGCAAGAGCATGTTTTAGGATGTAATTTTCCTTCGGGTATTTTTGGTCGCTAACCTTTCCAGGGGATGATCAAGAAGAATGACAGACAAGCAACACCTACGAACATGAGAGCTACACCAACTACAACCCCTTGATATGCCTTGATGAAGGAACAACTACAGAAGGAGATTTGGACTCCATACACTTGAAGTTTTGCAAACTCCAAGTGTGGGGGAGGTATGTGAGTGCCCCGAAGTAAGTTCTTTCTCAATCCATATTTTGTCTTTGAATTGGTGCTAGTCCTCGTATCTTGCTCCATAAAAAAAAGAAAAAGAAAAAGAAAAAAAAGAGAGGAATTGCCATGGCGACAACATTGAGTCTTCATCAACAAGACACCATGGTAAGTACTCTCAGTGTCCTGTTTTTGACATTAAACAAAGCCCTGCCGGGAGGTCGCCCGAGGATCGCCAGAGTAAGTCTCATGGTGAGAGTAATGTTTAGTTTGAATAAATTCTCGAGCTCCCTGGTTCTTAAAACCAGCAGAGCCATTATTTTGTTTCCACTATCTCGTTGAATACAGCACCAGGTACAAGTATAAGTGTGGGGGAGATCTCTCAAAGATCATCATTGACATACACATTCGAGATCTCCCACAGATGCATCGCACAACATCATCTGCACCAACATGACAAGAGGCAAGGCAAGGACACCAAATTCAGCCAGCCACCTAGTGTGTGGCTGAATCACCATTGTTTTGATCCCCACCTTCTTAAAGAGCGATAGTATGTGCATCCTCTACCTCTCAGCTCTCTTTGATTCATGAGTTTGAATGGTTTTTATATCTGATTCACTAAAATCAAACTCAAAATGAATCAGTGTGTTCCACCTGCTCTACATGTTTCCTATGGTTGGCTTGCATATGTTTTATTCCATGCTTATCACCTTCATGCTTGTGGACAAAAATCCTTAGGAAACCATGCTTATCTAAGTAGTTGATGTGTGAGATATGGTTTGGATGATATGATCTTCGCTCCTTGTTGTTTAAGTGTTTGGGAACTTTATTTGAAAATTTGGAAAACCCTTTGCGAAGCTCCTCTTTGATGTGCCAAAGTCCTACCAAAGCCATATGATGATACTTCTTGAAAACCATTTACACTTATGCTGCTTGTTTTTGCATTGAGCTTTGTCAAATTGTTGTGACCCTTGAGAGAATTCTTTTCATGCTTTCATGATCAAGATTCACGTGCACACCATATACCCCCTTGCTATGCTTCTTTGAGAAGTTAGCATTGTACCATCCACTCATTCCACAAAATAAATGCTCCACTATATTTGTTGGTCTCTCTCTCCAGTTTTTGTTAAAAAAAAGAGAGGCATGGGCTATCGAAAAAAATAGACACATGAAGGTCCCAGTATTGAGAAAAAAAATAGAAAGAAAAAAATATGGACACATGAAGGTCCATGAAAAAAATGAAAGAAAAAAAGGAGATAGCCATGCTCTCAAAAGAATTTATATAGGGAGAGAGATCATCCAAAAGGAGTTTCCATTCCATCCATCACAATCCATGCACGTGCACATCTTGATCTGATTGTATGATTTGTTTTTCTCTTTGGATCCGGTTTTTGACTTTGCAATATATGTGAGACAAGTATGCCTTATCTTCCATGCCCTACCTTGAGCTCCACATTAGCCATCACTAGAAGTAGGATGAAGAAAAGGCAAGTCAAATGCCTTGGTAAGGACATATACAGATTGAGCGACCTGAGAGAATCAAATGAGGAGCTAAGCAAGGTTTGTTTTGGAAACTTATTGAAAACCCCCAAGCTACTTGACATGAGGAGCAGAAGTGACTTGATTCAATACTGTTCCATGCCTCAACTACCCAAGATGGCATGATAGACACTTCAAAAGTTCACAAGTGCAAGGTATGAGTCAGAATATCTCTTATGCTCGCTTCATACCTTTGGAAGTCATGTTCCACCTTAGTCCTTTCTGCTTTACTCGAGGATGAGCAAAGGCTAAGTGTGGGGGAGTTGTTGAAGGCTCTTAAGTACCAAATCTAGGCCGTCAACTCCTACATAAATATATAAAATGTAAACATTAACATAGTGGTAGGGGTTTATTACTAACCATTTCCATGAGTGTTGGTAAATATTTGTATGCAGGTGAAATAAGGGTGAAAACACACTTCAAGAGTATGGAAACACACTCCACAGATCAAGGCAAAATGCGCAACCAATCAGAGAATACAAGTCAGGCTCAATTGGATCAAAACAAGCCCAGGCACCCAAGCAAACCAGCTTAGGACAGGCCAAGACCCCATGGGGTTAGGACAAGGAGGCCCAGGACAGCCCGCTAGACGAAGCTGGGGGTGGTTGGAGCCTCGGGCAGGCCGACCGACCTACAGAGGTCCCCTAGGTCGGTTCTTGAAGGATTAGCTGCTGAAGGACGCCGTGGCTCCCTCCTATATATATGAGGGGAGGGGATCCAAATGAGGACACACCACCAAGTTGGAGCTTCACACCTTCTCTTGCATTTAGAGTTGTCTTAGAGTAGGGAGAGGGTAGAGGTACTCAGGAGTGGCGCCGGTCTTCGGCGCTCTTCTCCAAATTGTACCTCTATGAGAGTGACAGATTAGTTCGGGAGAAGTGCCGGGGTGTCGGCACTCTGCTCCCAGCTTGTACCTCTACGGATGCTGCTACATTCTTCGGTATTTAGTAAGTATTCGTGGTTCCTATCTCTAGTATTTTACTTGGCATAGTAGATGCTAGTAGTGCTTGTAGTTGAGTGAGATCAGTTCTCTTACTCGCGGGTTCGTCGCTCTGTATTCATACAGAGTGCTGTAGTTGCTACGGGTTGACATACGTAGTTAGATTGCAGTAGTAATCAATAGCGTAGACGTGGTGTCTAGGCTAAGGGTTATCCTTTGTTTGCCTTATATCCCACGGTTTGTTAGAGGTAGGCCGTAGGTGGTGATAGCCCTATTGGTCCTTCGTAATCCTCCACGTTTGGATATAGCGTAGAGCTGTTGGCCGGAGTCGACTGGCAGACCAATTGTAAGCCGGTGCCCGAAGCGAGTATTGTGCCCGAGAGATCGACCTTTAACTCGGCAGTAGCACTATCTTAGGAACCCTCTCTACCCTTCTACCTATCTTGGTGTGTCCTTGGACCGATTGGAATAGAAGAGAGTGCACACATGTTCCCTGTGGATTCAATAACCCTTGGAATACTCTGAGGTGAAAGCTGCAATGGTATCCGTGCGCTTGTGGATTTATTCGTGATGCTAAAATACCCAACATGCATCTGACTTCTTTTGCCTTGCATTTTTGTTTGATTGAACTATTGGATTCTTGACTGATCATTGTTGGTTTTTGTGCAGGTCCGTCGGCTAGTCGGACGGCGTTAGATGTCCATGACGGGGTGGCGGATGAACCATCCATCGAATCGGCAAGGACCCAGAAGCGGAGGGCCACCTCCGCTGGTTGCAGTGATAGGTGAGCACGAACTATCACTTTTTGACATCTTGAAATTTTTTTACGGCTTTTCTATATCCTAGGCCCCCTTCTCCTTCTAAGAATCGGGTGTTGAGTTCCGTTGTTAGCCCGGCCGTCTCGACGCCTGCTGCGCCGAGCGAGTCTGATGGGAGTGGTTCTGCCAAGGGGCAGAGTGCTTCGGGACTGAGCGGTGTCCCGAAGTTTATTAGGCCCAAGAAATATGTGCTGAAGTAGTCTTCTCAGTAAGTGTAGCTGTTGCTAGGTCACTTATGCTGGTTTTCTTTGCTCTTGTACTGATGTGTCGAGTACTTTTTGTAGCAATCCTGATGCTTTTGGAGTCGATGGTATGGAGAAAGATCCTATCTTCGACTCCTTGAACACTATTGCCCAGTTGCCCCCATGTCCGTCAAAAGCTGGAGATTGTCTAGATGATTCTGCTATTCAGATGGCAGAGAGTCCTGCGATTGAGGAAGTGGGCAAGAAGTCTCTTGTTTCTGGCACTGGTGAGTGATCTATGAGAGATCGTCGACTGGTTTCCTGACGGATTTTGCTGATGTCCTTGTATTTTTTAGATAAGTAGACCGAGGATCAGCCGAAGAGTCCTGCAGCTACTTCCAATGTCGATCTGATTCCTCAGGAGACGCTGCAGCAAGAGGCGGAGAAGCAGACCGGGGGGTCGACTGCCGTGGCCCGGGGGATCATGGGCTGCCAATCCGTGCTTGCTGTACATAAAATTGTACTCGAGTACTCGTATTACGTTGTCGAGTGCTTTCTAGTGACTATGTCTTAGTGGCAGGAACAAGCTAAGCAAGTCGCTGAGCAGGCCGAGTACCTTCGGCGGACTGGAGAGGACCTCCAGTTGTCGACTGACCAAGCGCAGTGTTGACACCGTTTTTTGACACGTGTCAAGGAAGGTTATTCTTGTGAAGGAAAAGTGGCGATTTGGAAGAAACCAAAAGATACACAGGGTTGGAATCGGCTGATGGAGTCCGTCCGATGGACCAGGGGAATATGCTTCGAAGATGCTGATCTGCTAGCTCTGGTGCTCGGCCGATGGAGAGTTGCCGATGGAGTCAAGGAAGGAGGAGAGGATCCGGACTCTGCGATGATCTTGACGATTCGGTTGTAATATTTAGAGTAGCTTATCTTTAGTAAGTCTTTTCTTTAGAGTCAAGTAATGTGTGCCGTAATCGGCTAGGACTTGATAGTGCTATGCAATATATATCAGTTGTAAGGGACCAGAAAAACTTGATACACATCCAATACAGCACAACTTTACAATTCCTTTGTACTTTTTCGATGACTTCGCCTTTTCTTTTCTTGTTTCGACGAGTTCTTTCAAGTTGATCAAGGACGCCTCACATTCGAGCGACTTGATTTGCTGGCGAGTTTTTGTTTTACCGAGTATATTTGAGCTTTAGCTACCGGGCGCATCAATGTGGCTTCATTCAAATCTATTCAAAAGTTATCGAGTTTATCTAGGCTTTGACTTTCAGGCGCATCGCTGTTGTCTCATCTAGATTTATTCACAATTTATCGATATCGTCTAGATTTGTAGGTTTTCCTACGCTTTTTGGCCATTATCACATCTAAAAACATATTAGATCGGCTTTAGGTTTTGCAGTAACACTTTTGTTATCTCAAGAGCCGGTTCAGATCTGTTTTTAGCCTACATCATCTAAGTTACACATTCGTAGCTTAGATCTTGTTATACGTACGATCGGCTATCCAAAGCCGGTTTTGTCGTTTAGTGCATCGGCTGATCTTGCTGACACGCTTGTTTATCATACGCTTGCATTCAATATCTTTTTGTCGTTTACTGTATCGGCAGAGTTTGCCGATACACCTGTCTGAGAGATATTCGGAATCCCAGCCGATACGCTCTCGAATTTGACTTTGTTTTCTCCCTTGTCAATTTCAGGCCAAATTGACTGGCACGCTTGGTCTACTTTCCGTGCTTGGCGAACACTTGCCCTCGGATTCCAGTGTGTTGATTTTTGCGTCAACACATCTTTTGGTTTGACACGTGTAAAGGAAAGGTGATTTTTGTGAAGAGAAGGTGGCCGATTTGGACGAAACCAAAAGATGCACAGGGTTGGAATCGGCCTATGGAGTCCGTCCGATGGACCAGGGGAATATGCTTCGAAGATACTGATCCGCTAGCTCTGATGCTCGGCCGATGGAGTCAAGGAAGGAGGAGAGGATCCGGACTCTACGAGGATCTTGACGATTCGGATGTAATATTTAGAGTAGCTTATCTTTAGTAAGTCTTTTCTTTAGAGTCAAGTAATGTGTGCCGTAATCCCAGCTGATCTGCCGATGCGCTTGTTTATCATACGCTTGCCCTCGGATTCCAGTGTGTTGATTTTTGCGTCAACACATCTTTTGGCATGCTTGGTGGGACCGAAAGCTTCAACATGGTGGACATCATAGATAAATCTGCGGTTAGTGAAGAAAACCATATTCCTGTTCCTGAAGACAAGCTCAAAGAAGAACAAAAGAAGGAATATGAGGAGCTGGTGGAAAGGTTCAAGCGTGAATGCCTCAAGTCATACAGCGTCACCAAATCTGGCGAGGTGATCAAGAAATTTTATCTTCCATCTTTCCAGCCATTGATAGAGGCTCAGCGTGAGAACAAGATGATGGACGCAGTTGGCCAAGCTGTGGCACAAGCTTTCATCAAGAGTGCAACGGTTATGGGCAACACGGTGCACAACGCAGTGGTCAAGACTTTTGCTGAAGGTACGTTTCCAGGTTGCATGGGTCCTTGCTATATACAGCCAGATCAAATGCAGTATGTTCCCTTGGAAGTATCTATGGCAGCAGCTCTATCGGCTTAAAATAGCTAGGCAGGAACAAGCAACAGTCAAACGCGACCACAAGTTACTACTGCAGCGTCAGCAGTTACAGCAGATCCTATCCACTCAACCACGCCGTCGATTGCTACAACTGTGCAAGATGGATCTGCGTCCGTGTTTCCTAAAGGATGGAATCCTGCTACTGGGTATGGCATGCATCCAGATTTCTTTTCTACGCCACCCAAGATGCAGTTTCAAGCGTCGGCTTCTCAGCCAATAGCCTCTCAACCAGATCGATCGGCCACTCAGTCGATGGGTGCACAGCAGGGTGCATCGGCAACACAGCTGAATGCACAAGGCGCATGGAGTCCACAACAGGCTGCGCAAGCTAATGCATCGGTGCCACCGCCGATGACCCCACAACAGCATCTTGCTATCCTGCTTCAGCCCCAGTCTCCTTCAGAAGTGTTGCTTTCGCAATCTCCTCATCAGAAGGGAGTCAACTGGATATTCCATAATCAAGCAACTGGACAGATACGGTGTGTCAGTATACAGTACATGGATACTACTGGTTAACAATCGGCTAGTCCATCATCTCCACAGCCGACAATTACTCAGCAGACACCCAATCAGATAGCTCAGCAGACAAATCAGATGCAATCGGCTGAACAGCCGATGAACCATGTAGCTCAAAAACTCGCGATGATGACCAATGCATCGAGTACGGACTCTCCTCAGCAGATGCCAATAGTTGAACCGCAAGTTGATTGGAGCACGAAGATAGCTGAAGTGATGAGGGAGCAGTTTGGCTTAAGGCCAAAGCAACAATCTATTATGTACAAGACTCCCTATCCTCCGTCATATAATCAGATTCCTCTCCCACACAAGTACAAGATGCCCGACTTCACAAAGTTCTCGGGGCAGGGAGAAGTTTCCACGATGGAGCATGTTAACAGGTTCCTTCTACAGTTGGGAGAAGCGGGTAATCATGATGCACTCAGAGTCCATTTGTTCTCCTTGTCTTTATCTATATCGGCCATTGCTTGGTTTACCACTTTACCAGCAAATTCCATATTATATTGGGCCGATCTGGAGAGACAGTTTCATCAGTTCTTCTACTCTGGGATTACAGAATTAAAGTTGACCGATTTGATTGGCTTAAGGCAAAGGAATGATGAATCGGTCACTGCTTTCATTCAAAGGTTCAGAGATATCAAGAACCGATGCTACAGTCTGGTTTTGTCTGATCAGCAGTTGGTAGAGGTGGCATTTAATGGGCTCCTGCCACACATTAAAGACAAGTATGCATCTCAAGAATTTGAGAGCATTAGCCAGATCGTAGCCAGGATGTTAGGGGAGACTCGATCCTACGAGTCCAAGAAGCCTTTCAGAAGAAGATAAACTATGTAGAATATTCTACTAATGATGATTCTGAAGAGGAGCAGGAAACGGTCGCATCGGCTGAGTGGATATAGAACAACAAGAAGCTGGTAAAGTGTCCATTTGGGAAGAAAGAGCCTGAGTCATATGGGTTTGACATCTCTAAAGCTGACAAGATCTTTGACTTACTATTGTTGGAAGGGTTGATAAAGTTAAAGCCATATCACAAGATCCCGTCGGAAGAGGAGCTCAAGCATATGAAGTATTGCAAGTGGCATAATGCCACATCGCATGACACCAATGAGTGCAAAGTCTTCCGGCAGCAGATCCAGATGGCTTTCGAACAAGGGAGGTTGAAATTTGAGACTCCCAAGAAGACGATGAAGATCGATGGGCATCCTTTCGCCACAAACATGGTTGATGTGGCCAGAGATAAAAATTCTTCTCAAGCCAAGGTCTTGACATCATCATTGGCCAAGAAGTCTGGAGCTGTTAATCCCAGAGCGCAGATAGCGGCCAATGAGGTCAAAGGGAAGGGTTCGCAAGTGGATGCCGGACGATCGTCTGTGCCATGTAGACGTGTTACGTCTCAGATGTTGCTGAACAAGTTTTGGCGCGATCGTGAAAGGCAGCAGCGCAAGGAAGAGGAGGATCTTCGTGAGAAAAATCATTGGAGATGTCCTTTCTTTGTCTACTGCTGGGAAGAAGGGTTGACATTGCCATCGGCATATGATTGCCCCGAGTGCAATGGTCAAGGCAGCCGATCATACAAAAAGCCACGTCATATTGATGAATCCTATCGACGTGAGCGCACTCCTGTGCATGATCGGCTAGGAAAAAAGATGTCGTTGCATGATTGACTGGGGGGCAGGACCATGCTACGTGATCCTGCTGGGAGAAGAGTACCTGCACATGATCGGCTAGAACAGATGGCCGATGAAACAGTGCAAGATGATCAGCCGATGCGGAGAGATCCAGAGCGTGAACCTGATCATGCAGATCAGTCTTAGTGGTGTCCAGGAGGTCTGACCAGATCTCAGAAGCGACGCGTTCAGAGGTTGCGCCAACTGGAGATCATGGAAGAAGAGCAAGAACAGACTCTAAGCAAGAAAGGAGTCAAATCACAAGTTTGGCGTGCTAAGTCCAGAGCCGATGATGATCAAGATTCTAGATCATCGCCTGCACCAATTAACATGGTCTTCATAATGCCGAAGGAGTTTATGGCACCGAATGACGGAGATCATGAACCAGAGTTGGAGGAAGCTATGGCTCAGTTGAATTTGGAGCCATTAACAGCAACATTTGAAAAATCAGAAGATGAAAAGAGGCAACATCTCAAAGCATTGTTCTTGAAAGGGTTCATTGATGGGAAACCAGTCACGAAGATGCTTGTTGATGGAGGTGCAGCAGTGAACATAATGCCCTATGTCATGCTACGCAAGCTTGGGAAAAGCCAAGATGATTTGACAAAGACCGACATGATGCTGAAGGATTTTGAGGGAGTTGTATCTCCTGCTTTGGGAACATTATGCGTCGATCTCACAATTGGCAGTAAGACCCTTCCTACTACTTTCTTCGTTATTAACGGTAAGGGTTCATACAGTTTGCTATTGGGTCGAGACTGGATTCATGCCAATTGTTGCATTCCATCTACTATGCATCAATGTTTGATTCAGTGGGTTGATGATACTATTGAAATAGTATCGGCCGATTCGTCATTCAGTGTGGCATCGGCTGAGGCCCATATAGTGAGTTATGATCGGATGAATTGTCTTTCTGGTCAAGCATGGGAGAAGGATTTCTTTCGGATGGCTGATTATGAAGTCGCGTCAGCAAAGTTAGGAGATTCTTCGAATGAGTCTTGATCAATGAAGGATATGGCCGATTGTAGTATCGGCCGAAATTTTAAGTTATAGCCAATACTAGGAGGTATTTCCTTTAGTGCAAAAAATATGTAAAAGCCGATTTGCAAATCAGATGCATCGGTTGTGACATGGCCAACACGATACGAGTCACCCTTAGAGCAATAAAACATAAAGAAATTGTGTTTTTGGAGTTAGCTGTTTGAAATTCTTGAAGATTGCAATGCATAAAGTGTCTTTACAGTAATCCTAGAGCTTCCTGGATTACTTTTATCGCACGCAAGCGAATCTGATCAATGTTTTCAATCACTTGATTGTTATCTACTGATGAGCCAGGAATCGGCTGCAAACTCTTGTGAAGTTGATATGCTTGGCGAGCATATTTCTGCTTATCTTCTTCGAGTCTAGTGATGGCCGGTGGAATCTGAGAAAGATCGTGATCTGCAGTGTCTATTGCTTGGTTTACTCGATTGAGTTCTTGCAGAAGACGATTCTGTTCAGTTTCCAGCGTAGCTTTATTCCTCAGGATGCTGGCCTGGGTATCATTCGAGGACTTGATCTCACCGACAGCCGATTCTGCTAAAGCTTTGAAGTCATCCCTTTGTTTGATGGTTTCCTCCTGCTGAAGACGATTGGCAATTTGTTTCTGAGCTTTGTTGAATTCTGCACGATGACTTTCGATGAAGGCTGCCGGAGTTAGTGCTTCCTCGACTGTTTCTGGAAGCTTACCCTCCAGTTCTTCCAAGATGGCGCAGATCGGTTGTGCATTCTTGATCAATTGGCCGATATCTTGATTCAGAAACTGGAGGGATTCTTGGAGTTTGGCCTTGATTTCATCTGATAATACAACTAAATCGGCCGATGTCGCTTCTTCTCCTTCTTCTTGAGAAGTGGCTCCAATTTGAAAAGAGAACAGACTGTTGTCTAGGGATTCTTGTTCCTGAAGTAAAGATAAAATTAGGATGGCTGATGAAGACAAAGGAATGATGAAATCGGCCAGAAAGAGAGGTGCTTACTTGCTTCAGGCATATTTCCTCCAAGTCAGAGCCGGCAGGAACGAAGGGTTGTGATGAAGAGCTCGGGATTGCGACGTTTGGCTGGCTAGATAATTCAGACAATGCATGGTCAGAAAGCTGAAGGATGATTGTCAGAAGTATGCAGAGTATATTTGTGAACAAGATCTGAAATCATACCTGTATCAACAGAGAATCTGCTCTGGGTTTTTTGCGAGCCGAAGGTGAATGCTGTACCTGATGAAATCAAAAGAAAGTAATGCCAAGTTCAGAATCATTGGAGAATTCGAATGCTTGGTGAATAAGCAGAATAATACCTGAATGGTAGACGATGAAGGAGGAGGTGTGCTTGGAGGATTTTCTTCTTCCCCTTCAGATTGATCTTTGGGTATGTCTTGTTGATTGAGATATATGGCATAGTCAGTATCAAGGTGAACAGAGGCATATGAGGAAAATTTCAAGAAAATACCTTCTAAAGAAGAAGAAGGAAGGTTAACCAGGTCACCCATTTGGAGTGTTGCTGCTGCAGATTGGCTTGGAGATTTTTTCTTTTTACGGCTTGTTACCTTGGTGATAGGTAACTTACGCTTTCTCCCAGTAGCCACGTTTGTAAGGGATGGAGCATCATGGACGATATTGGGCTTATCGGCCGGCAAGGCATAGTTGTTCGGCTGGCCGCTTCTGCTAATCGTTGGAGGATCATTGCCGTTATCCTATTAATATGGATATTAGATTCAAGCATTGACTGATGTCGTATTTCTCCCAGTTGGTTCTCTGAACATTGGCTATTCTGTGAAACCAGTTCCTCCATCCAGGAGAGACGCTTGGCCAATATCTGAAGGCTTGGGACCAATCTAGGTTCATGTTGGATGATTTGAGGGGATTCTACCGGTTTCAAGATTGATGATGCTAGTGGGATCTGGATTACCCATCGGACCCAAGCAGACCATGCTGGATTGGTTTTCTAGCGGAATGATTATGTTGCCCCTGAGATTCTGAAAATGAAGGCGGAAATAAGAGATGCAATTGAAGAAATCGGAAGGGGAGTAGAAAGCAGAGATGTAGATGGGGGAAGAGAACATACCTCTGGGATCTCGGAGATGGACGCCATTGCCAGAAGAGTGGTTCTTGGACTTGGATCCTTGAAACTCTAGGAGGCTGCGTTGGCGGCGGTGGAGTAGATGTGTTCTTGAGCAAGAGAGAAGGCAGGGATGCTACAGGAAATGTGCCAGCGGAAAGGAAGACGAAGATATTTATAACCTTTGCCCATGGGCAAAATGGGGATGCGGCGTGCTGTTTGGAAGATAGAGATCTGTTTAAACATTGGCAATAATGATTAACGTTAATTTCGGAGCAACAAATCTATTACTCCAAAACTGGGGGGCATGTGTTGACACTGTTTTTTGACACGTTTCAAGGAAAGGTGATTTTTGTGAAGAGAAGGTCGCCAATTTGGAAGAAACCAAAAAATGCACAGGGCTGGAATTGGCCGATGGAGTCCGTCCGATGGACCAGGGGAATATGCTTCGAAGATACTGATCCGCTAGCTCTGATGCTCGGCCGATGGAGAGTTGCCGATGGAGACAAGGAAGGAGGAGAGGATCCGGACTCTGCGAGGATCTTGACAATTTGGTTGTAATATTTAGAGTAGCTTATCTTTAGTAAGTCTTTTCTTTAGAGTCAAGTAATGTGTGCCGTAATCGGCTAAGACTTGATAGCGCTAGGCTATATATATATCAGTTGTAAGGGACCGGAAAAACTTGATACACATCCAATACAACACAACTTTACAATTCCTTTGCCCTTTTTCGGCGACTTCGCCTTTTCTTTTCTTTTTTTGATGAGTTCTTTCAAGTCGATCAAGGACGCCTCACATTCGAGCGACTTGATTTGCTGGTGAGTTTTTGTTTTACCGAGTATATTTGAGCTTTAGCTACCGGGGGAATCGCAGTGGTTTCGTTCAAATCTATTCAAAAGTTATTAAGTTTATCTAGGCTTTGACTTCCGGGCGCATCGCTATTGTCTCGTCTAGATTTATTCACAATTTATCGATATCGGCTAGATTTGTAGGTTTTCCTACGCTTTTTGGCCATTATCACATCTAAAAACATATTAGATCGGCTTTAGGTTTTGCAATAACACTTTTGTTATCTCAAGAGCCGGTTTAGATCTATTTTTAGCCTGCATCATCTAAGTTACACATTCGTAGCTTAGATCTTGTTATACGTACGATCGGCTATCCAAAGCCGGTTTTGTCGTTTAGTGCATCAGCTGATCTTGCCGACGCGCTTGTTTATCATACGCTTGCATTCAATATCTTTTTGTCGTTTACTGTATCGGCAGCCTGCCGATACACCTGTCTAAGAGATATTCAGAATCCCAGCTGATACGCTCTCGAATTGGACTTTGTTTTCTCCCTTGTCAATTTCAGGTCAAATTGACTGGCACGCTTGGTCTAGTTTCCGTGCATGGCGAACACTTGCCCTCGGATTCCAGTGTGTTGATTTTTGCGTCAACACATAGCAGCTGGAGAAGATGGCTGCTCTTGAAATGTCTTCTCAGGAGCAGTTAGAGAAGATCGGACTTCTGGAGGCCCGAGTCGAAGCTTTGGAGCACGACAATTCTACTCTTCAAGATAAGGCCTCCAAGCTGTAGGAGAAGGCAAAGGCCCTTGCCAAGGAGAAGAAAGGTATTCATTTCCTTCTTTGGTGCTTGTAGTTTTCGAGTAGCTTTTGTCTTTTATGCTCATGTTCACCTTGCTTTGACAGAGCATAAAAGTTTGTTGTTGAGAAAGGGTGAATTGGTGACTGACTTGACCAATGTTATGTATCGCCAAACAGATGCTGTGGAGAAGCTGACCAAGATTAAGCTGACTCTGACAAGCAGCTGGTCAAGGACATGAAGCAAATCAAGGATTTGGCGGCTGATCGTGATCAGAAGGCCCAGCAGTTGGCTGATCTTGAGGCTGCGGCAAAGGTAGTCGTCGGGATGGTCGAGGAGGAAGATGCTGGTAACAAGAGTCTGGTGGAGCATCTTCGTGAAGCCCCCCAGTGACTTAGTAGCTTCTTCTCTGATGTAGCTAGGGAGTACTTGGCCCATGCCTTAGGATTAGTGAAATCCTTTCTTCCTTCTGCAAACTTAGCTCTTATTGGCGATGGGGTTGCCGTCGGCTTTTCAGGGGAGAAGTTCTCTGAATATGTCGAGGAAATGAAGCCCATCACTGATAAGGTTATCAGTGGTTTGGAGCCGGTGCCTGAGGGAGAGGCTTGAACATTTGTTGTAATGTTCTTTTGGCTTTGTGGATGTGCGTCCATTGGAGTACTTTTAACACATGGATGTATAGTACTTTCTTCTTTGAGTTGATGACTGATCAAGTGGTTGCCTTTTTAACGAAGCTTGTTGCTGGCTAGCTTGGGTTGCATCTCTGCCTTGTTCGAGTACCGTAGTAGTCGATTTGTTTGTCATCTCATGGATGAATAATTCCTTTTAGGAGAAAGAAATCTTGTCTCGGCTTGGGTCGAGTACCATAGTTTTGATTTGGGTATTTGCCTTTTGCTGACACGAATAGTTTTGGCATTGAATCAGGACTCGGGCTAACCCATCCTAGCCTTTATTGTGTGTAAGACAGGGGATTGGCCCTGAGGTGATCCAGACAGGTAGCTTTATTTTTGTTGATAGTTTGGGGCTGGAACCTCCCTCGAGCGGACCCATCCTAGCCTTTATTGGGGGGAAGACCGGGGGTTGGCCCTGAGGTGGTTGGACCCATCCGACTACTTTGTATGGAGTACTTCTTCTTCTTTGACTTTGAGTAGTTCGGGGGTAGAATCTGAGCTCGGGCGGACCCATCCTAGCCTTTATTGGGTGTAAGACTCGGGGTTGGCCCTGAGGAGATTTAACCCATCCAACTAACTTCTTCTTCTTTGATTGTCAAAAGAAACTTTGCTGATGTTGATTGTTTTCCTTGGTGTCTTTGTCAGCAGAAGGTGGAGGTGCTCCGAGTGCTTTGCGGAGGATGATGCATTGGAAACTTGAGTGCTTCGCTTTAGGGTGCAAAAAACATCTTGAATGAAGTTTTTGATGAGTGGAATCGATCTTCGACTGCTTTGTTGGTTGGGGAGGAGGTACTGCTCTGTTGCTACATTGTTTTTGCGAGTTGTACTCGTAGTTGTTAGGTAATTGATAGTTAGATGTCGGGCTGTATGCTTTGACTTCTTGATGATCTTCTCCTTTGTTGATGATGACTGTTTTCGCATTGCGACCGATGTTGATGACGTTGTGTAAGTGTTGGCGGCCATTATATGCCCATTTTAGCCGCCAACCATTGCCATTAATGAGGGAACTTGAAGTAGTTTGGACATAAAGTTTTATTTAAACTAATGAGTTCCACAAGTTTTGTGTCTCAATATGTTTTGCAAGGAATACAGGTAATATGGAACACAAATACCATTATTTGGTGAAGTAGCAGTTGAGGCCATACAAATGATGGTTCATTCAGATGTCTCGGTACAAATGACACTTGGGCATGGTGTAGAAGTTACTCAAATCACATATTTGACTGCACCATGTTGAAGAGCTCTCCGAGATGATCAAAATGGACACTTGGATGTCCCAATTCGGAGTCCGGATGGAAAAGTTACGCCTCCGGGAAGATCACCGACACGGTCCTGTCAGGCCAGCCGGCCTGACTTAGGCCAGCCAGCCTGGACAAGGGCGACCGGCCTGACACCTTTCACAAATGACCCTCCACTCAGTATCATTGCATTAGGGACTCACCAATGGACCCCCAAACACTTGGGTACATGCCCAAAGCGAAGCTAAGTCCGAAAGGCCTCATATGTCCCTCCAATGGACTTCCGAAGTGGCCGTTCGATGTAGAGCTGATCATCCAAGGATTGGATCTGCACCTACATGCAAAGAAACACACAAGAAACCAATGTCAACCATTGGATAGAAGTTAACACAAATGGAGTGATGGATGAGTTTGTCACATGGATCAAAAGGCCCACCTTCCGCATGAAGAAACGTCCAACCACCTTGGGAGAGCAACACCACACCATCCATCACACAATGGCGGTTGATCCAACGCCTGGGGAGAAAATCCCAGGCTGGCCGGCCTCACTTTTCGGCTGTTCTGACCAAATCAAGTTGGAGGTTGCTCTAACAGACATTGCAAGAAGGAATATTGGGTGTTCGATCAAAACTCGGAGAATCCTAGGCCGGCCGGCTTAAGGGAGGCCGGCCGACCTCACTTTGTCACAGCACGTGCCCATCTTTCGCGTGAGAGCTAAGCAGCCGACCAACTTGCGTAAAGTGCACGTGCTAGCTTCAGCACCGGCTTGGAAGAGCTATAAAAGGACACCCACACCTCACTTCCAAAGCACGGAGAATTGGAGCAAGTCCAAGGCAAAGCGTAGCGCTCCACATATCTTTAGAAAATAGGGAGAGAGGCGAGGTGAGAGTCCGGAGAGGAGCCGTAGTGTTGGCCCCTCTCCAACTTTGTGCCTCCAAGGAATGAAGTTTCGGTTCGAGTAATTTCCTCTTCTTTCGTTGGTAATATTGTTTACTCTCCATTACTTGAATACTTGGTCTCTCTAGTTGTGGGATCTCTTGTCTGCGTGGGTAGCAAGTTCTATCCATTTGGGGTTTTTTCTTGCCTTAACGTGAGGCAGAAGTCAGTGACTTGATAGTGTAGGTGCGGTGCCTAGACTTGATAGTAACCTTGGGTTGTGTTCCACCCCACGGAACCGCTGTGGTAGACAGCAGGTGGTGACAGCCTTGTCCATCCTTTGTAGTCCACCACGTTCGGGTGCTTTCATAGCAGTAGTTGCCGACTGCCGTTGGACTCCCTTCTCATCCCTTTCTGAGTCCTTCCCTGAGGCCGCCAAAGCAACTAGAGAACAAGTGAAGTATTCTTGTTAGGAGTAGTTAGCAAGAGGATGTTAGATTACCTCTACCTATCTTATCTGGACCTCTTCACTACCGTCATATCCTTTGGATAAACAAGAGTCACTACTAGTACACTTCTCGTTCCTTGTGGATTCGATACTCTGGAATACTCCAAGGTGAAAGCTACATTGGTATCTGTACAGTTGCGGATTTATCTGTAAGGCTAAGGACTGCCAACAGTAAGTCGCTGTTGGAATAGTCGAATGCGTCACCAAGCTGCTGATGGTGCTCTATAGTGAGATTGACATTTCTACTTTGAGTCTTCTTCAGCTTGTTGTCCAGGTGAACGGTGACCATGATTCCTTGTGGCGGTGGAGGGATTTCGTAGCTGATTGCTATCGTTTCGCTTTCTCCCGCATCAGAAAGGAAATCGTCATAATCGAGGTCCTCTAGCGCCATAGGATTGGCCTTTTGATTTGTAGGTTCCGAGAGTATGGCCATGAAAATCTCGCGATTGTGATTGGCAATCTTTGGCTTGTTGTCTTCTTTTAGCGGAAGGCCTTGCTGGAATGGTAATTCTTTGTAATATGAGGATTGTTTCTTCTTTTTTTGATTTGAGGACTGGAGTTCTCTTTTTGTAGTGGTAGTGGAAATCGAGTCCTTGTCGGATTCTCTCTTCTTGTCCGAAATGGATTGTTTCGTAGGTCGGTTTCTTTTAAGGGTTTGATCCGAGTCCGGGTAGAATTCTTCGTTTGAGTAGATTCGGGACGATAATCCGAGAGTGTGTCGCAGAAGGTCTTCATCATATGGGATGATGTTTGGCGAGAGCCATCCTCCTTCAAATCGGATTGAGGATTCGTTGATGAATTTATTGTATCTGTCCAAATTGTCTCGTTCTTTCGGTGAAAATAACTGTGGCATGCGGTAATTTTCTTGTGGAGTAGGAGACATTGGAGGTTGAATGACGTTGCACCACCAATTCATGTAGTCTTCAATTGGAACAGAGTCTTTTGCGGGATGAATTTCAGACAAGTACTTATCTAATTGAGCTGGTGATTTGCTTTGTGATTCATCCCATAGCTTTTTGGCGTTGGATTGTTCCCAAAGTGCTTCAAGCCTATTGGGATTTGACAGTCCTTCCATAAACAAGTCGATGTCGTTTGACCACTCGGCTTGATCCTATTTCTGCTCTGCAGGGCTGGGTGCCCAAGGGTTGATGAATTCTTCACATTCGTGGTCATATGTATTTTCTGCTAGCTGAAGGCATTGTGTGATCTTTGTGACACCATAGGTGTCTGCACAATAGAACTACAATTATTTTATACATCATGTGCTTAAATTTCTTGAACAAGGGTCTTATTTTAAAAAATATAAGGTTAATTGTGTAAATATGATTTGATGCAAGGTCCTTTCTATAATTTAATTTGAACAAGATGGGTGAATATTGCTTTTGTGGAGGGTTTCTTTGTAAAATTCAGTGTAATCATTACATGGCAGGAAATTTTTACTTTTCAGTCTAAAATTAAGGTGAATTCGTTTTGGAAAAGACGAAAGTCCATTAAATTCAAAATCCTTTCTATGTTTCCAAAATAAATTTTCAACCTTTGGTCAAATAAATTTTTGCACAACATCAAAGTTGTAGATCTTGAAAAGTTGAACAACTTTCATGTTGGGCACTTTTTCATTTGAGCCCTAGTTTAAGAGTTATTTTTGTTTTATAGTAGGACCCCTAAACTTTTCTGAATTTGCAAACAAGTCCAGCCTGTCGTCTTCCTCCTCTCTCTCTCTCTGCTGCCTCTGTCGCCGGCGCAGAGCGGCGCCACCGCCACTCAGGAAGGCCGGGAGGGCACCTCCTGCTGCTCCACCGCCACACGCGGCACTCCCGCAACCCCCTGGCTAGATCGAAAAATGTACATGAACAATAGCATTCAAACCAGTGAACTTCAAAAATGCCTAAAAATTCATAGAAAAATATGAAAAATATAAATTAAAATGTTTTGGAATCCTTGTGACATGATCTACAAGTTTGTTCACAGACCCCTAGACAAATTCTGGAAATTTTATTCTCTAGGATAAATGGAAGAATAAATGGAGAGAAATTGTTCTAGGAGTTGTACTCTGTAAATTCTTGTATTTTTTGGCTAGAGTGTGTCTTGCAGTGTTTCTAGTACATGATAAAAATTTGAACACCTTTTGACACAATTAACTAGGTCAAAGTTTCAAGATTCCTAGATCTACTAATTTTGCTAATGTATTTATGCTGGAAGAAATATTAATGTTCTGTATCTGAACCTTTTTCCGTGCATGCATGTTACTAAAACAATGCAATTACGAAAGTTTGGGAAATTTTAGATCTGTTTAACTATATCTTTGATTTAATGCTTGTTAAGTAGGCTTTAATTATGATAAATAGTTTCCTTGCTTAGAAAAATCTGAGAATATTTTTGGAACTCGACTTTGGTCATATATTCATGTCTGTAAAATTTGAGATCCAGAAACACTATAGAACTTTATTTACTAATTAGTTTTACCATATGTGGTTTAATATTTTCAAAATTATTACTTCTATTTTATGCCTAGATAAATTCTAAGAAATTTATAGGACGTTCATAAGAATGTGAAGCCTGTTCTGCGGAATTTTGAGCTTCATAAGTGTTGTAGTTTGTTCTGTGGAAATTCATCTTCGTTTAAAAATAATTTGTTTTGAGTATTTTTCATGTATTCATGCCTTACTGTTTTTAGCTAAACTTTTTATTGCAAGTTGTTGATTAGATGTACCACCTTGTATAAATTTTGTAGCTGCAGAATCTGTTCTTAACTTATGAATTAAAATAGTCAAATTACTTCATGCATTTTAATTCGCTTTTAAAAACTGCCACCCAGTTCATTTTATGAAGTAAAGTTAAGATTAGAACTACTCTATAAACAATTGCCCATATGATAAGTTATGTTTGTTAATTTTTTTGACTGCAACTTTATCGCGAAGTGTATATGATTGTAATACCGTTTCTTGCATCACATATAGATACGACTGTTCTAACTGACGGGATGTACGAGCTGATTCCGGAGTCCGAAGGAAGTGATCAAGAAGCCCAGGTGAACGCCGCTACACTGACTGAAGACCCGAGCCAAAATCCGGAAGAGCCCAAGGCTGAATTAGCTAGTGACTACCGCGAAGGCAAGCCCCGGACATAAACCCACTATTTCAAATTATGCAACTTATCGTTATTATTTACTTGTGCCTTTAAGTTATTGGAATTGATTGAAAACCCTAGTTGCATAATTCTAGGTTCCTACTGATTGAACACTAGATTTGAGTTCGAGTTAGATGCTATGCTAATAGGACTGGTAAAAGTCGAGTGATTGCGTGTCACTCGCGAGCTTATAGGAGTTGATTGTTTACTTCCTACAATCACTATAAGGATCATGGGCGGATTTGTTGAAGTTTGTCTGTGTTGATGAACTTGATAAGGCCGCAGTGTGTGGTAGCGGTGGTTAAGTGTTTGAACGTACTAGCCACATGCCGTAAATATGGTACGCAGTAAGCCTAGTAGCTGATCGGCCCGGTGAGTGGATATACCTTTCACTCTCTCTTAGAGATAGATTTTTATTTATGGTTATGTTGTGCAACACCACTGGTGCAGGGAGGAAGTTGGTGCCCTGTAGTCGGGGAGAGTGACCCTATCCACAAGCCGGAATGAAAGGTCAATGGTTGTTTGGGAACGACCCGACGGTGTTCCAAATGTGTGTGTTAGATTTACCTTGCAAGGTTGAAAATCTGATTCGAATCGTCCGTTTCTCACGGATATTGAGACTACTTGATCCCTTTGCCACACAGAGTAATAAGAGTAATGTTATTATGATCAATCTTGATGTTTGACTAAAGATCTACCATGGTTGATTAGAATTAGTTGCTTACATAGAATGGTTAATCAACTATAATATTGATAGCTAAAATGTGAAATTAAGGACCTACTCTTTGTTGCTTTTCAGCAAAAAGGAAAACCAGAGCCTTACAGAACCCTGCATAGTCTAGTTAAGTGGACTAAGTATATCCGTTGACGGTTAAGTCTTGCTGAGTATTAGTATACTCAGTCTTGCTGTTGAATCCTGTCTCAGGTATGAGTTTTGAGGACCAAACCGCTAGTCTGACTTGGCCCTGCTCTTTGCCCCCTGGCTGGTCCGTAGAGTGGGATCCGTCCCAGGCCGGCAATGACCCCGACGAGTGATACTTTGCTTGGGCTAGCTTGGTATCCTTTTGCGACGTGTTGTAGCCGTCGTGACATCTTTCCGCTGCTTTAACTCTAAACTTTAAACTTATGTCTTGTATAACATTTTACTGAGTTTGGACCTGTAATAATACTTTGAACATGATGTAATAACTACTATGCCTGTGTTGTAAAATATATGGTTGTAATATCTCTGGACTCGCCTTCGTGCGGGGTATGCTTGTTCGATCCGAGATCCGGTGGTTGTATCGGGGCGTTACCCGACATACCAAGAATTGTTCCGTTTGAAGTGCGTTTGAGTCGGTGTTGCCTTTATGGTGATGGCCAGCGCTCTTGAGCCGGAATAATTCTGGTGGTTCTGCCACAGCTGGTATCAGAGCTGCAAGTGTACACCAGAGGTGTTGGAACCTTAAAAATTGATTTCAGTATAAAATTGGACCAACAAAGTATTTACAAAACTACGTTAGACTCGTTAAGGATTGTGATTAGAATGTAAAGCCCTTGGGAAATTTATGGGAGTTACTAGGTGGCTATCAAACTTATGGTTTATTTATAACTGACTTCCAGCACTTTTCTTTCAGTACTTTACATTCTGTAACAACACACCTACACGAAGGTAAGATGGTAAGAATCCTCAGTCAGCTGAGGGAGTCTGACTTTCCCGTCGGTGATGCAAACCGAACGCTGCGCTCAAGCAGTGGCCTACTTGAGCTGCTGCCAATATATCGGCCATCGATCGATTATATTGGGAGTAAAAGTACCCAGTAAATACGTTGCCTCGGTAGCGTATGAGCACTGTCCATGCAGTGTTGGACGCATGAATGCTGCTTCTATAGTGAGCGGTAATGTATGGGAATGCTTTCATAAGTGCTGGCATGAAAGGTTCAATGTGTATATATGCTCTGTCAATCTTCTGCAGGTACACTAACCACGATTCGATAAGTTAAGAATAGTTAGAATTTATCGACTAGATATTATAGGGAGAGACGTATCTATGTTATGCCACCGTACTAACCGCGTAAGCCCAACAATAGTTGGCAATTGTTTATCTTGTGAGGGCGAATAGAATGTGCATGCATAGTTTGATGATGTTTGATTGGAATCCTAGGATTTGAATTTGTTACATGAGTCTTTTTAAGGAATTTCTAGCGTGGATCATCATGAATATGTCTTAGTATGATTAAACAATAAGTTGAGTTAAAACTTGATATTAGGAGCTTATTTGTTGAAACACTTAGACTTCCTTGGATGTAAAAGATGGAATTGAGTCATGCCTTCATCCTTAGCCCCATCTTGATGTCATAATGATCTTTTCGTTCCATAGAATCTCAACAGATGAACCAATACTAATTGTGGTTTGTTTACATCCTAAGTCTTGTGAAACCATATAATCTTTTGAATCAGAATCACATTTTTCCGCAGTCTTCTTAAAAGCTTTATTTGAGAAGTCTTGAGATAATCATATAGCTCACATTTGAATCCTTTTGATTCAGATGGCGAACCTTCCGAGTATCTTCTGGGATGATGATGGATATGCTCATACTGATTGCTTGTACTGGGAGGGCTTTCCTAGGATTTTGTAGGATACGCTTCATATTTTCCACTACCCAGAACCACCTCGGTACAAGGGATGACAGTTTTCTGAGGATGGAGTTCAGAAGTGCAGTGCCACCATAACCATTCCTCAGCACCCCAGTTTGGCTTGGCCGCCTATTGAGATTGAGATAGTTGGATATCGCCTTGTGGACGCTTTTGAGACAGCAGACCTCAAAGCTATTACCACCTTCTGTGAGCACCATCCGAATGAAGTGGTCGCTTATCCTATTGGCTTGTTTCCGGCAGTCAATGCTGGCAACGCAGAGTGGCTCTTCAGGACCACCCACTTTGGTCACTTATCTAGAGATGTGGCTGATGAGACTATCCAAGCGGTGATTAGGTATATGAATGCCCAGTACCACTATCAGGTCCTTCAGCAGAGGCTCATGAATCAGGTGATGGACTTGGCCCATACTTTTCAACGAAGTCTTAGCCTGAGAGACACTCAGATTCAGGGGCTTAATGAGGCTGTTGCCGGGAGAGATAACGTCATTGCACAGTAATAGCTTCAGGTTCTGGAGCATGGTACTGAAATAGTGCAGCGCAATACGGTGATTGCTTTTTCTTCAGGAGCAGGTTCATGAGCTCCAAATGGAGCTGGGTGATGCAATAGAGCATATTGGTATGCTCCATGAGCAGCCAATGCCCCCAGCTGTCCCAGCCGAGCCTGCAGCAGAAGAAGAAGACCCAGAGGAGATTGAGGGAGTCTCAGAGATAGATTCCGAGCATGCGCCTGCCGAGCCTAACCCTCAGCCGGACGACTCTTCCTCCGGCAGTGCTTCCTCTGTGGGCAACCTCGACGACTTCTAGGCATCTTAGGATTGTCCTAGATAGCATGTGATCTTCCTTGTTGTAGTATATGTAAATAGGGAAATGAAATGTTGTAAAATAGCCCTAGGAAGGAGTACCACTTGTTGTAGCATATGTGGTAAGGAAGTGTGATGCTAGGTTTGTAATATAAAGACTACCTTGGATGTAATATAAGTAGTGACTACCAGTTTGGAAATCATGACCTTTCTGTTTGCCGAATTTTTATCTCTTCATCTGTGCATTTTTATGCTATTTGATGAATACCAAAGTTGTTGCAAATTTTGTAACCTGGGTGCTCACCAAATTTTAGCCTATTTGGATCTGTGTAGCTATATTTATAGTCAAAACACTACCATGATCCTTGTTGAAAAACAGCATAGTACAGAACAACGAAAAGTGAATTTTTAGGTTACCTTCCTTACTGTTTTGTTTCTGGAGTTGAATACCGAAATGGTAGAGCATGAAGTTATCTAACAGCTGACCAATTTTGATCTATTTTGGTTGAACAGAATGTGAGATATGCATGTTTTTGGTAATCAACAGCATTTTGTTTTCATATTCCGTTGAGCTGTTCATCTTAACAAATTCTCTATCCTTTTATCTTTACATCTTTGAGCCATTGATATACGCCAAAGTGCTAAAGATTGAAATATGTTAGCAACTAACAAACTTCGAGTTGTGTTGGTTGAGCAAAATGTGTGTTATGCATATTGTGTTACACCGCATTTTGTTGAATTCTGCTGATTTTGTTTTGCTGTCCAATGTATGATCATTGCACATACCATTGATTTTGGGAGCAAGGATAATGTATCTAATGGATGTCTTCCATAATTATAGATGGTTGGTCATACCCGTGGATCGCCTGAAGGCTTTGGTCGTGAAACTGGCAGTGGATCTCAGCAGCCACCGCCACCACCACCAAATCTGGCTGAGCTAATGGCCATGCAAACCGAATTGCTTCGTCAGCTGGTACAAGGGCAGCAGAATCCGCCACGCCAGCAGCAGTGTGGAGGACGTGATGAGCAACCAGCGGGTTACCAGGAATTCTTTGGTACCCAACCCCGCTGTTCAGCTGGACTGAAGAACCATTGGACGCCGATGCTTGGCTCCGTACTATTGAGTCCAAGTTTGCCTTGCTATCAGTACCTTGTGCTGATGCGAACAAGGCTCAGTTCGCCGCCCAGCAGCTTCGTGGCACCGCTCGCATTTGGTGGGATCACTATTGTGCTATGCAGCCTGCTGGACATGTTATCTCTTGGGAGGAATTCCGGAATGCCTTTAGGACACATCATATCCCCGAGGGACTGATTGAGAGGAAGTTGAATGAATTCTTGGCTTTGAATCAAGGGACCCGCACTGTTCTTCAGTATGCACAGGCCTTCAATCACCTGTGCCAGTACGGGGGCATCATGCGAATACTGACGCCAAGAAGCGCGACCGTTTTCGTCGTGATCTCAACACCAAGCTCAAGGAACGCCTGAACCTTGTTCAGGTAGATACATATAATGAGCTGGTCAACATGGCCATTACTCAAGAAGATTGCATCGCCGCGCACCGCGCCGAGAAGAAGCGAAAGGCACCAACGGGACCCTCGAGTGCTCAGCCACCGAGGTATCGTCTGGTGCAGAATACTCCATGTAACACCCGGTTTATAAAAGAACAAAAACCGAGCAATCATATACGTGCCAGGATCAAGTCACACGTATATACAACAGAATGAACAGTATATCATAGCACATATCACGTAAAAAGACATAATAAAGCGAATACGAATGTTATTTATTACATTAATGACAAAAATGTCTGATACAGCGGAAGCGAAGTACAAATACGGTAAAAACTCTCCGAAGCTGAAGCAGGGCACCATAGGGACGTCGACTGGGAGACGAACGCCTAGAAGTCCTCGTAGTCCTGGTAGCGCTGAGCGAACTCCCTCGCGTCGGCAGGAACTGAGCAGCAGTAGAGTATCCAAGAGGAAAAAGTAGAGAAGAGGCAAGAGTGAGTACACAACTTGTACTCAACAAGTATAACACAAACTATGAGGCTCTAGGCTGGCTGATTGACTGCATTAGCTTTTAAGTCTTGGCAAAATTTTATTAAAGCTATTTACTACGAGTTGATGAATTACCATTAACCCAATTACATAGTAATTAATCAATATTAAACATGATAGTACTGAGAACCATACCAAAACCACCAAGGTAACCCCGAGAGGCACCCCCTCGTCGGAAGGAGCTAACCCCACTAATCAAAGGGAGGATCTGGGCCGCTCATAACCGTGAGCACGGCTAATATACCAGTTTTACACTCTGCAGAGGTTGCACATCTTTACCCACAAGTCGTGAGCTATGCCAGTTGTTCATCACACTTCCTTAGGTGAGATGACTAGCAAACTCACTACGAGGCCGTTACAAAGGACACGTTGGTAAGGTGTAACCGCTAAGGAATAAGGCTCCGCAACGATGGTAACCACCTTGAGGGGTACGCACACCAAGCCTCGTAGCCTGGCCACCATTGAAGCTCACCACCCCCCATGCCCCGTCGGTAAGTTACTCCCGAACCAAAATGGCCTAATTAGTAAGCCAAGACCGTCCCATTCCAGTCTTGTGGTAGCGCTGTTGTCCCAGGTTGTCGCTCTATGAACCGGTCCTTATGGAGAGTGGCCAACCAGGCAGTAAGCACCGTGCTGGCCCCCTAAACCATGTTTCTAACAAAACCAATTTTAATGAGAAGTGAGCCACTCAAGCCACACAGAGGGCCACTCTCAGAATTAAGTTGCATATACCATTAATCAAATTAATTAAAAAGGACCATTATATGTTATAGCGCGGCACCTAGCACAACTAACCAAAATGCAACCCAAAGGATGTATATAATGGATATAAAGTGGCTAGGAAATCCTTATAGGCATACAGTATTAAAATGCAGTATGAAAATGTATTTAAAGTGATAGGTGTTGTTCACGTTATACTTGCCTTCCTCGTACTGCTCCTGCTGCTGCTCAAACTGGTCAGAAGACGACTGCTCCGGGTACTAGTACTGGGGCTCCTCAGATGGATCAACGTCTACTCACGAACACATGGCCAAAAACAAGGCACAACCATAAGCATACAGCAAACACTAGCAAAAACTAAGAAACAGTACATCAATACATAAGAACAGCAAGAAAAACTAAGCTAAAACTATTCTACATGTTACAACGATCGCGTGGATATAAAGGACGCTTAAAACGGAGCTAAAACGCATTTTCTAGGCTAAAAACAAGGTTCAGGGGCTTATTTGTAATAAAAACAGGGTTCCAGGGACTTTTCTGCTAAAACCGAGGGCCTAAACGTAATTAAAGCATAGATCCAGGGTCTAACAAGTAAAAAGGTCAGGGAAAGAACGGCGGGTTAAATTTTAAAGAACTCCAGGGGCTAAAACGCTAAAAATAGGACCTCTGCGTAATTATTTTTGAATAGGATCGGACTGCGGGTTGATATCTAATAAACCGAGGGTCTCTTTAACAAATTTACCAAGCCGAACCGGTATCTTCGATTTCCAGCCGCAGGATTTGGATCTGGCGGCCTAGATCTAATGGGGATTCGATCTAATCAGGACCGCTTGTTTCGGATCGGGCGGCCAGGATCTGTTTGAGCACGATATGGGCGGCGCGGGTGACCGGAGTTCGTCTCCCGCGGCGGCGCAGCGCGGAAGTCCGCCGGAGTACGCCGTTTCCGGCCCTCCGGGGGTCAAATAGACCCGGACTTGGGTCTGGGGTGGACTTCGCGGTATGCGTAATCCACCCAGGGCCTTAGCGTGGCACGGTGGTGCTCGGAGCTGCGCACGCGTGGACGGCGGCGGCTCTGCGGGTGGTGGTCGTCGGCGTGCGCGCGTTCTGGCGCCTAGGGTGCACCTTGGCCACGAGAATTAGCGCAGAAGCAAGAGGGGGTCGGGGCGCAGCTCACCGAGGGGTCGAGGCGGTCGGACTTGCAGCGGAGCGGGGTCGACGTCGTGGTCCGGCGGCGGCGGTGGCGTGGATCTCGCGGTCCAGAAGTTGGGATGGTCCTCCGGGCTTCTGGATCCCGAGGTTCGAAGCGTGGAGGTTCTGCGGAGGTATATCGAGGATCAGGGGGGCCAGAGCGTCACCGGAGGCGAGCTATTGCTCGGAGGCGGCCTCACCTGCGGCGACGGTTTTCGGGTGCGATTCCGGCGTTGCAGGGGTCGGAGCAGAGGAAGAGCGGCTTGGCAAGCTTCTTGGCGTCACGGCGGATCTTCTACGGGGGTTCGCAGGGGCTGGGATGCAGCTTGGTGGTGGATTCACCGCGGCGCAGAGCCCTGCACGGCGGAGCTCGGCGAGACGGGGCAGAGCTGGGTTCTGGCGGCGGTTGTGAGGCGAGGTGGGGAGCAGGAGGTCCGCGGAGGGGGCCATTTAAGGCCGGGCGGTGATCCTGGGCAGGCGTGCCCAAGGAAGGTCGCGCGCGGGGATCACGGGGGATTGGCGATGGCTGTTGCAATGGCGCGGTTGAGGTGGAGAAGACGGGGCCGACAAGCGGGCCCCGCTGGTCAGCGGCGCAGGGAGGGACGCGGGCGTTGGGCAGGCTGGCAGGTGGGGCCGGGTTGCAGCGGCTCGGGGGGGCAACACGGGGTGCGGCTCGCGGTTGAGTCTCTGGCGCGTGGGCCGCGGTCACGCGGGGAGAGGGGGGAGCGGGTCACGCGGGAGGTGGACCGGGCGCATGGGCCGCGCAGCGGTCTGCGGAGCGTGTGCTCGTGCGGGGAGACTGGTGAGCGGGCCCGGGTTGCAGGGAGGCCGAAGGGGGAGAGTGCTGCGCGCTGGCGTGCGGGTGGGAGCGGAGCGGGGGCGTTGGGCCGGGCTGCAAGAGAAAGATGGAGTAGCTGGGCCCGCGTGGAAGCGTTCTGGGCCGGCCAAGGAAAGGATGAGGAGGCCGGGTTGGGCTGCTAGTTGGATTTTGGGTTGGTTGGGGTTTTCTGTTTTCTCCTTCTCTTTTCTATTTCTAACTCAAATCAAGCCAAAAGAATTCAAATAAATTTGAATTCACTCTTAGCACTCAAACAATTAAAACAATGCTCCAGCATGATGCACAAACAAGTTTAACCTAAAATAAATTTTAATTCCTTATGCAACCAAAATTAGATTAAATGCAAACTAAGCAAATTAAATCCTAGAAAATTAAATAAACCAATTAGATTTATTATTAACTAGGAAAATTAAGTTAGGGTGTTACAAATCCTACCCCCTTACAGGAATCTCGGCCCGAGATTCTGGGCTGGCTAGCAAAGAGATCAGGATAGGTCTGGAATTTTAAAAACGGGGTGTTACAACTCCTACCCCCTTACAGGAATCTCGTCCCGAGATTCTGGGCTGGCTAGCAAAGAGATCTGGATAAGTCTTCATTGGCTCGTCTTCTCGATACGGTCACTCCATTGCATTTTGCACAACTTGATCTTCTTGTCCCGAGTAACTCTCTCGGCGGTCTCCAAAAATTTTCATCGAGTTCTCGATGTGAGTCAGACCTTCTTGCACTTCCAACCCTTTCAATGATACTTGTTTTTGATAGTAACTACATTCAGCTCCCGATAATCGACGCACATTCTCTTCGAGTCATCCTTCCTATCTACTAGCAACAATGGAAAAGCCCAAAGAGATAAGCTGCGACGGGTATAGCCCTTGGCTAGCAACTCATCAATAGTCTTCTTGACTTCCTCATGCTCTATAGGTGCCATACGGTAGGGCCGCTTTGCAATAGGAGCAGTGCCAGGAAAGAGATCAATACAAAACTCAATGGCGCGTTTAGGCGGCATACCTGGTAGGTCATCCGGAAAGACATCCGGGAATTCAGACACCACGCGAATACCATCCGTGGGTCTAACCTCCATCTGATGAAGAAATCCCGAGGGCTCTGAAGCACTGACTGTCACCTCTTGGCCATCAGGTGCTGTCAGGTGAACTGCCCGATGAGCGCAATCAATTTTGACTCCCCACTTGGCAAGAGTATCCATTCCCAGAATCACATCAATACCCTTGGTGTCTAGCACCCTCAGATCAGCATTGAACGTTGCCCCCCTTATGGCTATACTGACTCGAGGGCTAACAATATGGGATCTCAACTCCCCTCCCGGTGAAGAAACTAGTAGATACTTCTTTAATGGGGTGGTAAAGAAACTATGCTCCTCAACATATGACTTGGTGATGAATGAATGAGTAGCACCAGTATCGAAAAGCACTGTAGCTAGATGGGAATTGACCATGAACGTACCAATAACCACGTTGGGAGCCTCGGCCGCTGACTCGGCCGTCACGTGGTTCACTCTGCCCTGAAGTGGCGCCCTGGGCTGAGCTGGGCGCCCCTGCTGTCCCGCCTGTGCCTTCCGGGGGCAAGCATTGGCGTAGTGCCCCGGCTGGCCGCAGTGGAAGCACGTGCGAGGAGGTGCCTGCTGTCCGGCAGGAGGAGCTGCCTGTCGTGGATCCTGTGGTGCTGGCGGAGCTGGCGGAGCAGCACGAGCCGGAGGTGCCGGTAACCTCTGGTCCTGACCTGCCTGCTGCTGCTGCTGTGGAGGCAGGTACTGCTGCGGCCTCGGCTGGTATTGCTGGGGAGGCCGGTACTGCTGCTGCTGGTACTGCTGAGGTAGCCAGAGGCGAGGGCGGGTGTTGCTGCCGGAAGCAACGGGGACAATCTTCCTCTTCTTGTCCTCCATCTCCAAGTGCTTGCGCTCAGTGTTGAGCGCGCTGTCAACCAGATGGTTGAAGTCGTCGAAGCGGAGGTTGAGCAGCGCGTACTGGAGGTAGTCCTCAAGGCCCTCCATGAAGTGCTCCTGCTTCTTGCGGTCATCCGCAACCTCGGCAGGGGCGTAGCGAGCAAGCTGTAGGAATCAATCACGATACTCTGTGACCGACATAGTCCCCTGCTTCAGTGCAAGGAACTCCTTCTGCTTCATCTTCATAACGCCCGCGGGGACGTTGTGGCTGCGGAAACGCTCCCTAAACTGGAGCCAAGTGAGAGACTCGCGGTCCTGAACTGTGTGAGACTCCCACCAGTCCAAAGCTGCCCCTCGCAGCTGTCCTGCTGCGTACAGAACTCGCTCCCGATCATCGCACTGGGCGATGTCCAGCTGACGCTCCACTGCACGGAGCCAGTCGTCAGCCTGAAGAGGGTCGGACGTGTGAGAGAACGTCGGCGGGTGACCCCTCAGGAACTCAGCACGCCTGTCGCGGGTCTGCGGAGGTGGAGGAGGCGGTGGCTGAGCGTGGATCTGCTGCAGTGCCTGAACAGTGTTGTTCAGGGTGGCCATCATCTGCATCTGGAGCTGAAAGAACTGCTCCGGAGTCAAGGGTGGAGGCATCGGCATCCCGGTACCCTGGTTGTTCTGATCCTGCTGCTGGCCAGAACCGGAACCGGTGCTCCTGGTGTTCACCATCTGATTTTGGACACCAGATTTCACGAGTAAGGATGTTGCAAGAATAAATTCAGATGGATATGATAACTCTTTGCGGAAAAAGACTTAGCCATGATAAAGTAGACAGGATAGAGTGGACTGTTTTACCCCCAACGATCTAACTCATTTTATTAATTAATTAACTTTAATTTAATACTGATTTTCATTAAACAAATTTAAACTACTAAGCTATGCAATCATTCAAAAATCCAAATCAAACATGTAGCATAATAACAAGCAGACAATTTTCACAACTTAGCCGAGTTTAGCACACGACTCGACTAATACAACGCGTCGCAGAACGTACTATCGTATTATTATAAAAGGGTCACCTAGCTTACTCATGGTGGTCAGATGACTGATTCAGGCCAAAATCTACGGAAACTATTCTTCAGAGAGAGAAATCAAGGTAAGACGGGTAAAAGTCATAGAATTCAAGGGGTATAATAGTAAAATAGTTTTCAGCAGGCAAGGATTGGAGAGAAGAAGTCCTAAAACTCGACCAGTTCTATCTAGTCTTCGTCCTACAGTCGATACGGCTCTGATACCACTCTGTTACACCCGGTTTATAAAAGAACATAAACCGAGCAATCATATACGTGCCAGGATCAAGTCACACGTATATACAACAGAATGAATAGTATATCATAGCACATATCAAGTAAAAAGACATAATAAAGCGAATACGAATGTTATTTATTACATTAATGACAAAAATGTCTGATACAGCGGAAGCGAAGTACAAATATGGTAAAAACTCTCCGAAGCTGAAGCAGGGCACCACAGGGACGTCGATTGGGAGACGAACGCCTAGAAGTCCTCGTAGTCCTGGTAGCGCTGAGCGAACTCCCTCGCGTCGGCAGGAACTGAGCAGCAGTAGAGTATCCAAGAGGAAAAAGTAGAGAAGAGGCAAGAGTGAGTACACAACTTGTACTCAACAAGTATAACACAAACTATGAGGCTCTAGGCTGGCTGACTGACTGCATTAGCTTTTAAGTCTTGGCAAAATTTTATTAAAGCTATTTACTACGAGTTGATGAATTACCATTAACCCAATTACATAGTAATTAATCAATATTAAACATGATAGTACTGAGAACCATACCAAAACCACCAAGGTAACCCCGAGAGGCACCCCCTCGTCGGAAGGAGCTAACCCCACTAATCAAAGGGAGGATCTGGGCCGCTCATAACCGTGAGCACGGCTAGTATACCAGTTTTACACTCTGCAGAGGTTGCACATCTTTACCCACAAGTCGTGAGCTATGCCAGTTGTTCATCACACTTCCTTAGGTGAGCTGACTAGCAAACTCACTACGAGGCCGTTACAAAGGACACGTTGGTAAGGTGTAACCGCTAAGGAATCAGGCTCCGCAACGATGGTAACCACCTCGAGGGGTACGCACACCAAGCCTCGTAGCCTGGCCACCATTGAAGCTCACCACCCCCCATGCCCCGTCGGTAAGTTACTCCCGAACCAAAATGGCCTAATTAGTAAGCCAAGACCGTCTCAATCCAGTCTTGTGGTAGCACTGTTGTCCCAGGTTGTCGCTCTATGAACCGGTCCTTATGGAGAGTGGCCAACCAGGCAGTAAGCACCGTGCTGGCCCCCTAAACCATGTTTCTAACAAAACCAATTTTAATGAGAAGTGAGCCACTCAAGCCACACAGAGGGCCACTCTCAGAATTAAGTTGCATATACCATTAATCAAATTAATTAAAAAGGACCATTATATGTTATAGCGCGGCACCTAGCACAACTAACCAAAATGCAACCCAAAGGATGTATATAATGGATATAAAGTGGCTAGGAAATCCTTATAGGCATACAGTATTAAAATGCAGTATGAAAATGTATTTAAAGTGATAGGTGTTGTTCACGTTATACTTGCCTTCCTCATACTGCTCCTGCTGCTGCTCAAACTGGTCAGAAGACGACTGTTCCGGGTACTGGTACTGGGGCTCCTCAGATGGATCAACGTCTACTCACGAACACATGGCCAAAAACAAGGCACAACCATAAGCATACATCAAACACTAGCAAAAACTAAGAAACAATACATCAATACATAAGAACAGCAAGAAAAACTAAGCTAAAACTATTCTACTCGTTACAACGATCGCGTGGATATAAAGGACGCTTAAAACGGAGCTAAAACGCATTTTCTAGGCTAAAAACAAGGTTCAGGGGCTTATTTGTAATAAAAACAGGGTTCCAGGGACTTTTCTGCTAAAACCGAGGGCCTAAACGTAATTAAAGCATAGATCCAGGGTCTAACAAGTAAAAAGGTCAGGGAAAGGACGGCGGGTTAAATTTTAAAGAACTCTAGGGGCTAAAACGCTAAAAACAGGACCTCTGCGTAATTATTTTTGAATAGGATCGAAAATAAACCGAGGGTCTCTTTAACAAATTTACCAAGCCGAACCGGTATCTTCGATTTCCAGCCGCAGGATTTGGATCTGGCGGCCTAGATCTAATGGGGATTCGATCTAATCAGGACCGCTTGTTTCGGATCGGGCGGCCAGGATCTGTTTGAGCGCGATATGGGCGGCGCGGGTGACCGGAGTTCGTCTCCCGCGGCGGCGCAGCGCGGAAGTTCGCCGGAGTACGCCGTTTCCGGCCCTCTGGGGGTCAAATAGACCCGGACTTGGGTCTGGGGGTGGACTTCGCGGTATGCGTAATCCACCCAGGGCCTTAGCGTGGCACGGTGGTGCTCGGAGCTGCGCATGCGTGGACGGCGGCGGCTCTGCGGGTGGTGGTCGCCGGCATGCGCGCGTTCTGGCGCCTAGGGTGCACCTTGGCTACGGGAATTAGCGCAGAAGCAAGAGGGGGTCGGGGCGCAGCTCACCGAGGGGTCGAGGCGGTCGGACTTGCAGCGGAGCGGGGTCGACGTCGTGGTCCGGCGGCGGCGGTGGCGTGGATCTCGCGGTCCAGAAGTTGGGGTGGTCCTCCGGGCTTCTGGATCCCGAGGTTCGAAGCGTGGAGGTTCTGCGGAGGTATATCGGGGATCAGGGGGCCAGAGCGTCACCGGAGGCGAGCTATTGCTCGGAGGCGGCCTCACCCGCGGCGACGGGTTTCGGGTGCGATTCCGGCGTTGCAGGGGTCGGAGCAGAGGAAGACCGGCTTGGGAAGCTTCTTGGCGTCACGGCGGATCTTCTACGGGGGTTCGCAGGGGCTGGGATGCAGCTTGGTGGTGGATTCACGGCGGCGCAGAGCCCTGCGCGGCGGAGCTCGGCGAGACGGGGCAGAGCTGGGTTCTGGCGGCGGTTGTGAGGCGAGGTGGGGAGCAGGAGGTCCGCGGAGGGGGCCATTTAAGGCCGGGCGGTGATCCTGGGCAGGCGTGCCCAAGGAAGGTCGCGCGCGGGGATCACGGGGGATTGGCGATGGCTGTTGCAATGGCGCGGTTGAGGTGGAGAAGACGGGGCCGACAAGCGGGCCCCGCTGGTCAGCGGCGCAGGGAGGGACGCGGGCGTTGGGCAGGCTGGCAGGTGGGGCCGGGTTGCAGCGGCTCGGGGGGGGCAACGCGGGGTGCGGCTCGCGGTTGAGTCTCTGGCGCGTGGGCCGCGGTCACGCGGGGAGAGGGGGGAGCGGGTCACGCGGGAGGTGGACCGGGCGCGTGGGCCGCGCAGCGGTCTGCGGAGCGTGTGCTCGCGCGGGGAGACTGGTGACCGGGCCCGGGTTGCAGGGAGGCCGAAGGGGGAGAGTGCTACGCGCTGGCGTGCGGGTGGGAGCGGAGCGGGGGCGTTGGGCCGGGCTGCAAGAGAAAGATGGAGTAGCTGGGCCCGCGTGGAAGCGTTCTGGGCCGGCCAAGGAAAGGATGAGGAGGCCGGGTTGGGCTGCTAGTTGGATTTTGGGTTGGTTGGGGTTTTCTGTTTTCTCCTTCTCTTTTCTATTTCTAACTCAAATCAAGCCAAAAGAATTCAAATAAATTTGAATTCACTCTTAGCACTCAAACAATTAAAACAATGCTCCAGCATGATGCACAAACAAGTTTAACCTAAAATAAATTTTAATTCCTTATGCAACCAAAATTAGATTAAATGCAAACTAAGCAAATTAAATCCTAGAAAATTAAATAAACCAATTAGATTTATTATTAACTGGGAAAATTAAGTTAGGGTGTTACAAATCCTACCCCCTTATAGGAATCTCGTCCCGAGATTCTGGGCTGGCTAGCAAAGAGATCAGGATAGGTCTGGAATTTTAAAAACGGGGTGTTACACTCCACCAAGAGCTCCATAGAGAAATGCCCCAACGGGCAGGTTTATTTTTAGGCCGCCTCAGCAACAGGGAGGATTCAGACCTCCAGTCCTTCAGCAGCAGCAGTTTGGCCCAAGGTCAAATGCCCCACAGTTCAATCGCGGGAACGGCGACAATCGATGTTTCAATTGCGGCACTACTTCCCATTTCGCCAAGAATTGCCCGCAACCCAAGAAATCTTATCTGGGGTAGAACTCCAACTAGAACAACAAGGGCAAGGGCAAGAAACAAATGGTGCAAGTCCGACAGGGGCGAGTTAATTTCACTACTCTTGCAGAGCTTCCCGAAGGAGCACCAGTCATGTCGGGTACTTTCTCTATCCACAATAAACCCGCAGTCATATTATTTGATTCTGGTGCAACTCATAGTTTTATAAGTGCCAAATTTGGAGCAAGGGTAGGATTGGATTTTTGTCATACCAAGAGATCTTACATGATAGCAACCCCTGGTGGGAAGATAGCTTCCAATCAAATCATTAGACATGTGCCAATTAAGTTGGGTAGCAAATTGATAAAGACAGTTTTGATCTTGTTGAACTTAGAAGGCATGGATGTTATTTTGGGCATGGATTGGATGACTAGACATAAAGTACTGTTAGATATCTCTTCCCGAGCTATTGAGATAGATTCACCTTATCAAGGAGCCACCATACTCTATCTGCCACAACGAGAGTGCTTCAACTCTTGTGCCTATGCCATAAAAGAAATTAAAATTGAAGATATTCCTATTGTGTGTGAGTATGCGGATGTATTTCCAGATGACTTGCCTGGAATGCCCCCTGATAGAGATATCGAATTCGTTATCGAGCTTCAACCCGGTACCGCCCCTATTTCTAAGAGGCCGTACCGAATGCCTCCAAATGAATTGGTAGAATTGAAAATCCAACTTCAAGACATTCTTGACAAGGGTTTTATTCACCCAAGTGCTTCACCATGGGGATGCCCAGCCCTGTTTGTGAAGAAGAAGGACAACAGTTTGAGGCTATGTGTTGACTATCGACCACTCAATGCGGTCACTATTAAAAACAAGTATCCTCTTCCCCGCATTGATATCCTGTTTGATCAGTTAGCTGGAGCCAAGGTTTTCTCCAAGATCGATCTTCGTTCTGGCTTCCATCAAATAAAGATCAAGCCCTGTGATATTCCGAAAACAGCTTTCTTGACCAGATATGGACTCTATGAGTATCTGGTTATGTCTTTTGATCTTACCAATACCCCGGCATACTTTATGTACCTAATGAATTCAGTCTTCATGCCGGAGCTTGATAAATTTGTCGTGGTGTTCATTGACGACATTTTGATCTACTCCAAGAATGAAGAAGATCATGCTCAGCATTTACGCATCGTTCTTCAGCGATTACGAGATCATCACCTTTATGCCAAATTCTCCAAGTGTGAATTTTGGCTGGATAGTGTGAAATTTTTGGGCCATACTATCTTCAGTGAAGGTATATCTGTTGATCCAGCTAAAGTGCAAGAAGTGATGGATTGGAAACCCCCTACTTCAGTCCATCCGATTCGCAGTTTTCTCGGTTTAGCTGCATACTATCGTCGATTCATTCCAGATTTCTCCATAATAGCCAAACCTATGACGGAGTTATTAAAGAAGAGAGTGAAATTTGTTTGGGATGATAAATGTGAAGAAGCCTTTCAAACTCTCAAAGCGCGACTAACTACTGCTCCAGTGCTGGCTACAACGGACAGTACCAAACCTTTTGATGTCTATTGTGATGCTTCTGGTACGGGACTTGGTTGTGTACTTATGCAAGACAATTGGGTGATCGCTTATGCATCAAGAGCTCTCCAGAATCATGAGAAGAACTATCCAACACATGATCTGGAGTTAGCAGCTGTCATACATGCTCTTAAGCTCTGGAGACATCATCTTATGGGAACTCATTGTAACATTTACACTGACCATAAGAGCCTCCAATATATCTTCACCCAAGCTGATCTCAACATGAGATAGAGACGCTGGCTAGAATTGATAAAGGACTATGATCTAGAAGTGCACTATCATCCAGGAAAGGCTAATGTGGTTGTGGATGCACTCAACCGCAAGTCACAATGCCATTGTCTATCTGTAGAGCCATTCAACGAAACTCTATGCCAGGAAATGATGAAACTAAATCTAGAAATGGTACCTCAAGGAAGTCTGAACCATATAGCTGTTGAGCCTACACTTCATGATAGCATCATCATGGCACAATTACATGATGAAGGTATCAAAATCATCAAGGAAAAGCTATCCCAGGGAGAAGCAAAGTACAAGTGTTTCCGTGTGGATCATAAAGGAGTTCTGTGGTTTGAATTTCGTCTTGTTGTACCCAAGAATCACCAGCTTAGAAAACAAATCCTTGATGAGGCACATCTATCGAAGTTTTCTATTCATCCCGGTAGTACCAAGATGTACCAGGATCTTAAATAGAATTTCTTGTGGACTCGAAAGAAGAGAGAGATCGCCAAATATGTTTCTGAGTGTGATGTCTGTCAAAGAGTTCAGGCTAGTCACTTGAAAGTAGCTGGTACTCTCCAACCTTTGCCCATTCCATCCTGGAAATGGGAGGACATCAGTATGGATTTTATCGTTGGCTTACCCAACACTTCTCAGAAGCATGATTCTGTTTGGGTAATCATTGATAGACTCACCAAGACCGCTCATTTTATTCCTATACATACAACTTATTCTGCCAAGAAATATGTAGAGATCTATCTCAACCAGATTGTCCGTCTGCATGGAGTTCCAAAAACGATCATTTTTGATCGTGGGGCGCAGTTCATTGCACGTTTCTGGTAGCAATTGCAAGAATCCTTTGGAACCAAATTGATTCGTAGTTCAACCTATCATCCACAAACAGATGGGCAAACCGAAAGAATCAATCAAATCCTTGAAGATATGTTGAGGGCATGTGCTATTCAATATGGCAAGAACTGGGATAAGTGCCTAGCACTGGCAGAGTTCTCATATAATAATAGTTATCAATCCAGCTTGCAAATGGCACCATTTGAAGCGTTATACAGTCGAAGGTGTCGAACTCCTTTGAGTTGGGCACAAGCCGGAGAACGCAAATTCTTTGGGCCAAATCTAGTCACTGAGGCAGAAGAGAAAGTCAAAGTTATTCAAACAAATCTTAAAATAGCCCAATCAAGACAGAAAAGTTATGCAGACAAAAGAAGAAAACCTTTACAGTTCAAGATAGGGGATTTCGTATATCTGCGAGTATCTCCTACTAGAGGTGTTCAACGCTTCGGCATAAAAGGGAAATTGGCACCCCGATACGTTGGACCATTTGAAATCATCGAAGCTTGTGGTCCAGTTGCCTACCGAATCCGTCTTCCTTCTCAGTTGGTCACCATTCATGATGTCTTCCATATCTCTCAACTCAAGAAATGCATCAAAGTGCCCACAGAGATCATTAAACCACAAGATATCGAAATTAAACCCGATCTATCTTATGCTGAGTATCCAATCAGAGTTCTTGACACCAAAGAAAGAAGTACCAGAAGGGAGAAGGTTAGAATGTACAAAATCTAGTGGAATCACCATACTGAGGAAGAAGCCACTTGGGAGACTGAAACTTATCTCCAAAGAAATTTTCCCGACTTTCTGAGAACCTATCCAGGTACCAAATCTTTCCATCCTTATTCTTCCTGTAATCTCGGGGCGAGATTCCTTTTAGGGGGGAAGGCTGTGACACCCTAGGTGTCTGCACAATAGAACTGCAATTATTTTATACATCATGTGCTTAAATTGCTTGAACAAGGATCTTATTTTAAAAATATAAGGTTAATTGTGTAAATATGATTTGATGCAAGGTCCTTCCTATAATTAAATTTGAATAAGAGGGTGAATGTTGCTTTTGTGGAGGGTTTCTTTGTAAAATTCAGTGTAATCATTACATGGCAGGAAATTTTTACTTTTCAGTCTAAAATTAAGGTGAATTCGTTTTGGAAAAGACGAAAGTCCATTAAATTCAAAATCCTTTCTATGTTTTCAAAATAACTTTTCAACCTTTGTCAAATCAATCTTTTCACAACATCAAAGTTGTAGATCTTGAAAAGTTGAACAACTTTCATGTTGGCCACTTTTTTATTTGAGCCCTAGTTTAGGAGTTATTTTTGTTTTACAGTGGGACCCCTAAACTTTTCTGAATTTGCAAACAAGTCCAGCCTGCCATCTTCCTCCTCTCTCTCTCTGCTGCCTCTGTTGCCGGCGCAGAGCGGCGCCACCGCTGCTCAGGAAGGCAGGGAGGCCACCTCCTGCTGCTCTACCGCCACACGCGGCACTCCCGCAACCGGCTGGCCCCACTCCCACCCGCGCTGGAGCCCACTTTCCCTCGCCACGCTGCCCCGACCGTCTGCGCGGCCGCCACATCGCCGCCGCCGTGGCGAGCTCGGGGAAGAGCCCCAGCTCCACCTTGCTCTCGCGCAGCTCACCGGCCCCTCCTCTCCCACCCCCGACCGCCGGACCAACCTCGCCGCCGACAACCTACGCCGAACCGCCGCCATCCACGCCGGTGACCACCTTCCCGACCACCCCGGCTTCAATCTCGGGCACCAAAAGATGCTCGTCGACGTCCTCTAGCTATTCTTCTACCTAGCCCCCACCTCCGGCGACCATCCTCACCGGGATTATCCGTGCCGTGCCTCACCTATTCCGGCCAGGGACCTCTATTGAAAAGAAAAGAAAGTTCCAGGGGCTAGATCGAAAAATGTACATGAACAATAGCATTCAAACCAGTGAACTACAAAATTACCTAAAAATTCATAGAAAAATATAAATCAAAATTTTTGGAATCCTTGTGACAAGATCTACAAGTTTGTCCATAGACCCCTGGAAAAATTCTGGATATTTTATTCTCTAGGATAAATGGAAGAATAAATGGAGAGAAATTGTTCTAGGAGTTGTACTTAGTAACTTCATGTGATTTTTGGCTAGAGTGTGTCTTGCAGTGTTACTAGTACATGATAAAAATTTGAACACCTTTTGACACAATTAACTAGGTCAAAGTTTCAAGATTCCTAGATCTACTAATTTTGCTAATGTATTTATGCTGGTAGAAATATTAAAGTTTTGTGTCTGAAACTTTTTCCATGCATGAATGTCACTAAAATCTTGCTATTGCGAAAGTTTGGGAAATTTTAGATCTGTTTAACTATACCTTTGATTTAATGCTTGTTAAGGTGGCTTTAATTATGGTAAATAGTTTCCTTGCTAAGAGAAATCTGAGAATATTTTTGAACTCTATTTTGGCCATATATTCATGTCTGTAAAATTTGAGATCCAGAAACACTATAGAACTTTTTGTACTAATTAGATTTACCATATGTGGTTTAATTTTGTTAAAATTATTACTTCTGTTTTATGCCTAGATAAATTATGAAAAAATTATAGGACGTTCATCAGCATGCGAAGCCTGTTCTGCGAAATTTTGAGCTTCATAAGTCTTTTAGTTTGTTCTGTGGAAATTCATCTTCATTTAAACATAATCTGTTTTGAGTATTTTTCATGTATTCATGCCTTACTGTTTTTAGATAAACTTTTTATTGCAAGTTGCTGATTAGATGTACTACCTTGTATAAATTTTGTAGCTGCAGAATCTGTTCTTAACTTATGAATTAAAATAGTCAAATTACTTCATGCATTTTAATTCGCTTTTAAAAACTGCCACCCAGTTCATTTTATGAAGTAAAGTTAAGATTAGAACTACTCTATAAATAATTGCCCATATGATAAGTTATGTTTGCTAATTTTTTTGACTGCAACTTTATCGCGAAGTGTATATGATTGTAATACCGTTTCTTGCATCACATATAGATACGACTGTTCTAGCTGACGGGACGTACGAGCTGATTCCGGAGTCCGAAGGAGGTGATCAAGAAGCACAGGTGAACGCCGCTACACTGACTGAAGACCTGGGCCAAAGTCCGGAAGAGCCCAAGGCTGAATTAGCTAGTGACTACCGCGAAGGCAAGCCTCGGACATAAACCCAGTATTTCAAATTATGCAACTTATCGTTATTATTTACTTGTGCATTTAAGTTATTGGAATTGATTGAAAACCCTAGTTGCATAATTCTAGGTTCCTACTGATTGAACACTAGATTTGAGTCCGAGTTAGATGCTATGCTAATAGGACTGGTAAAAGTCGAGTGATTGCCTGTCACTCGCGATCTTATAGGAGTTGATTATTTACATCCTGCAATCACTATAAGGATCATGGGTGGACTAGGGTTGATGAACTTGATAAGGCCGCAGAGTGTGGTAGCGGTGGTTAAGTGTTTGAACGTACTAGCCACATGCCGTAAATATAGTATGCGGTAAGCCTAGTAGCTGATCGGCCCGGTGAGTGGATATACCTTTCACTCTCTCTTAGAGATAAGTTTTTATTTATGGTTATGTTGCGCAACACCACGGGTGCAGGGAGGAAGTTGGTGCCCTGTAGTCAGGGAGAGTGACCCTATCCACAAGCCGGAATGAAAGGTCAACGGTTGATTGGGAACGACCCGACGGTGTTCCAAACGTGTGTGTTAGGTTTACCTTGCAAGGTTGAAAATCCGATTCGAATCGTCCATTTCTCACGGATATTGAGACTACTTGATCCCTTTGCCACACAAAGTAATAAGAGTAATGTTATTATGATCAATCTTGATGTTTGACTAAAGATCTACCATGGTTGATTAGAATTAGTTGCTTACATAGAATGGTTAATCAACTAGAATATTGATAGCTAAAATGTGAAGTTAAGGACCTACTCTTTGTTGCTTTTCAGCAAAAAGGAAAACCAGAGCCTTATAGAACCCTGCATAGTCTAGTTAAGTGGACTAAGTATATCCGTTGATGGTTAAGTCTTGCTGAGTATTAGTATACTCAGTCTTGCTGTTGAATCCAGTTTCAGGTATGAGTTTTGAGGACCAAACCATTAGTCTGACTTGGCCCTGCTCTTTGCCCCCTGGCTGGTCCTTAGAGTGGGATCCGTCCCCGGCCGGCATTGACCCCGATGAGTGATACCTTGCTTGGGCTAGCTTGGTATCCTTTTGCAACATGTTGTAGCCGTCGTGACATCTTTCTGCTGCTTTAACTCTGAACTTTAAACTTATGTCTTGTATAACGTTTTACTGAGTTTGAACCTGTAATAATACTTTGAACATGATGTAATAACTACTATGCATGTGTTGTAAAATATATGGTTGTAATATCTCTGGACTCGCCTTTGTGCGTGGTATGCTTGTTTATTCTGAGATCCGGTGGTTGTATCGGGACGTTACCCGACATACCAAGAATTGTTCCGTTTGAAGTGTGTTTGAGTCGGTGTTGCCTTTATGGTGATGGCCAGCGCACTTGAGCCGGAATAATTCAGGTGGTTCTGCCACAATCTTGTCATCGATATTGATGCTCGAAAAGATGTCTTTGGAAGGCTTCCTCTTACGAGTAGTTTTCTTGAAGCTAGCCTTTGACTTTTTCTTTCGGAGAGCTGATTCTGCGAGATTGATGTATCCTTCGATGCTGTTGGAGACCCGGTTGATCCCTTTGAGTGACTCAGGATTGTCTACTCGGGGGGATCGGATTTCCTTCAGGTCCTTTAGATAATTCTTTCTTGAAACCGAATTGACGGGTTGATCTTCTTGAGTGCTGTCCTGTTGACATCCAGAAAATAAAATCTTTCCATCAATGGTAGTTTCTTGCTTGGTGTCTTCTAGCAATTTGTCCATATCCTCTTCGAGTTCGGAGAGTGTTTTGGGTCTAATTGCATCGAATTCAGGTTGAATTCGGGTTCCGCTGTTGGAAACTGAAAGCTTGACTCCTTCGAGCTGATCGATGAAGTCGTCAATTTCTTGTCGTCTTGCGGCTTCTGAAGCTTCTAAAGGGCTTTGATCGATTGGGTGATTGTTGAAGCCGCCTGATCCATCAGCAACGAAGATCTAGGATCCCACGCAGAAGGAGGTGCCTTCCGTAGGCACCAAGTTGTCATCGAGATAAGCCATCGAGTTCTTCTGACGATGGTTGGTGGGAGGCCCCATGGTGGGCGCCAGCTGTCGGTGTTTTACCTTTGGGTTCTCCGAGGGGTATCCCGAGGAGAGTGGTTGTAGGCAGGGACTCGACGAGATCAGAACGCGATGGTGCAAGGAACATAAGGATTTAGACAGGTTCAGACCGCCGGAGCGTAATACCCTATGTCCTGTGTGGTGGTTTGTATTCCCTTAGGTGTTGTTCAATGTGTATTGTCCTTCTGGAGGGGTCCCTGTTCGCCCTTATATAATCTGGGGGAGCAGGGTTACATGGAAAGTCCTAGTCGAGTTCTATTAGGATGCTAGTCCGAGGAGTAGTCGATTTGTGCTGATAGATGCTATAAGAGTATTTGCGAGCAACAAAAATACTTGTTATCTTCGTAGCCACCGGCCTTGCTTCTCTAGGCTGATCCATCCTGGTCGTGTTGTACCTGGTGGGCTGATGGTGGAAGCTGTGTCAGAAGCCTTTGGAGTCTGGTGGTGTCATACTCTGGGGAGGACTTTGAGTGGTTTCCTCCTCGATGGCTTCTACGGAGATGGCATTGTTTTTGTTGCAAAACATATCAGGGAGAAGAGCAGATGCAAGAAGAGGATTTGTGATGTTCCTGATCATGCATCTCTTCTTGCTAACAAGTCTTTCCTCTCTGACCGTTTTCGAATTATTCCCTCTTGGGTAATCATGATGCACTCAGAGTCCGTTTGTTATCCTTGTCTTTATCTGGATTGGCCTTTGCTTGGTTCACCACTTTGCCAGCAAATTCCATATTATATTGGGCCGATCTGGAGAGACAGTTTCATCAGTTCTTCTACTCTGGGATTAATAAATTAAAGTTGACTGATTTGATTGGCTTAAGGCAAAGGAATGATGAATCGGTCGCTGCTTTCATTCAAAGGTTCAGAGATATCAAGAACCGATGCTACAGTTTGGTTTTGTCTGATCAGCAGTTGGTAGAGGTGGCATTTAATGGGCTCCTGCCACACATTAAAGACAAGTATGCATCTCAAGAATTTGAGAGCATTAGCCAGATTGCAGCCAGGATGTCAGGGGAGACTCGATCCTACGAGTCCAAGAAGCCTTTCAGAAGAAGATAAACTATGTTGAATATTCTACTAATGATGATTCTGAAGAGGAGCAGAAAACGGTCGCATCGGCTGAGTGGATACAGAACAGCAAGAAGCCGGTAATGTGTCCATTTGGGAAGAAAGAGCCTGAGTCATATGGGTTTGACGTCACTAAAGCCGACAAGATCTTTGACTTACTATTGTTGGAAGGGTTGATAAAGTTAAAGCCATATCACAAGATCCCGTTGGAAGAGGAGCTCAAGCATATGAAGTATTGCAAGTGGCATAATGCCACATCGCATGACACCAATGAGTGCAAAGTCTTCCGGCAGCAGATCTAGATGGCTTTCGAACAAGGGAGGTTGAAATTTGAGACTCCCAAGAAGACGATGAAGATCGATGGGCATCCTTTCGCCACAAACATGGTTGATGTGGCCAGAGACAAAAATTCTTCTCAAGCCAAGGTCTTGACATCATCATTGGCCAAGAAGTCTGGAGCTGTTAATCCCAGAGCGCAGATAGCGGCCAATGAGGTCAGAGGGAAGGGTTCGCAAGTGGATGTCGGACGATCATCAGCGCCATGTAGACGTGTTACGTCTCAGATGTTGCTGAACAAGTTTTGGCGCGATCGTGAAAGGCAGCAGCGCAAGGAAGATGAGGAACTTCGTGAGAAAAATCATTGGAGATGTCCTTTCTTTGTCTACTGCTGGGAAGAAGGGTTGACATTGCCATCGGCATATGATTGTCCCGAGTGCAATGGTCAAGGCAGCCGATCATACAAAAAGCCACGTCATATTGATGAACCCTATCGACGTGAGCGCACTCCTGTGCATGATCGGCTAGGAAAAAAGATGTCGATGCATGATTGACTGGGGGGCAGGACCATGCTACGTGATCCTGCTGGGAGAAGAGTACCTGCACATGATCGGCTAAAACAGATGGCCGATGAGAGAGTGCAAGATGATCAGCTGATGCGGAGAGATGCAGAGTGCGAACCTGATCATGCAGATCAGTCTTAGTGGTGTCCAGGAGGTCTGACCAGATCTCAAAAGCGATGCGTTCAGAGGTTGCGCCAACTGGAGATCATGGAAGAAGAGCAAGAACAGACTCTAAGCAAGAAAGAAGTCAAATCACAAGTTTGGCGTGCTAAGTCCAGAGAAGATGATGATCAAGATTCTGGATCATCGGCTGCACTAATTAACATGGTCTTCATAATGCCGAAGGAGTTTATGGCACCGAATGACGAAGATCATGAACCAGAGTTGGAGGAAGCTATGGTCAGTTGAATTTGGAGTCATTACCAGCAACATTTGAAAACCCAGAAGATGAAAAGAGGCAACATCTCAAAGCATTGTTCTTGAAAGGGTTCATTGATGGGAAACCAGTCATGAAGATGCTTGTTGATGGAGGTGCAGCAGTGAACATAATGCCTATGTCATGCTACGCAAGCTTGGGAAAATCCAAGATGATTTGACAAAGACCGACATGATGCTGAACGATTTTGAGGGAGTTGTATCTCCTGCTTTGGGGGCATTATGCGTCGATCTCACAATTGGCAGTAAGACCCTTCCTACTACTTTATTCATTATTAATGGCAAGGGTTCATACAGTTTGCTATTGGATCGAGACTGGATTCATGCCAATTGTTGCATTCCATCTACTATGCATCAATGTTTAATTTAGTGGGTGTGGCATCGGCTGAGGCCCATATAGTGAGTTATGATCGGATGAATTGTCTTTCTGGTCAAGCATGGGAGAAGGATTTCTTTCGGATGGCTAATTATGAAGTCGCGTCAGCAAAGTCAGGAGATTCTTCGGATGAGTCTTGATCAATGAAGGATATGGCCGATTGTAGTATCGGCCGAAATTTTAAGTTATAGCCAATACTAGGAGGTATTTCCTTTAGTGCAAAAAATATGTAAAAGCCGATTTGCAAATCAGATGCATCGGTTGTGACATGGCCGACACGATACGAGTCACCCTTAGCGCAATAAAACATAAAGAAATTGTGTTTTTGGAGTTAGCTGTCTAGAGTTTATGCCTTTCACGATTGCACCCCATTAGATGTCGTTATCTTTGAGATTTCTTCGAGGAAAAGGATAGGATGGAAAATCCTTCCTTAAATATCTCTTTGCTTTGCTTAGCCCCGAAGTATCTTGATCTTATCTTGTGGGTTTTGTCCTTTGGGCTTCATTGGAGGGTGGATGTGCATGAACAGGCCTCTAATCATCATGGCCTTCGTCTTTCTTCGTGTCATCGCGTGATCGTGGGCCTCGTAATTTTATGCTCCAAAATTGGTCAAAAACCTGCAAAAATGAAGTACCTCCAAATTATATGTGCAAACACGAAAACGACCAATAATTGGGCTGAGGTTAGGATGGTTAGTGATTCTGATATTAAATTCGTGCCATTATCAAAGTTAAACAGGAGATAAAATGGATACTTAAGGAGCGCCAACACCTACTGATGAGCCAGGAATCGGCTGCAGACTCTTGTGAAGTTGATATGCTTGGCGAGCATATTTCTGCTTATCTTCTTCGAGTCTAGTGATGGCTGGTGGAATCTGAGAAAGATCGTGATCTGCAGTGTCTATTGCTTGGTTTACTCGATTGAGTTCTTGCAGAAGACGATTCTGTTCAGTTTCCAGCGCAGCTTTATTCCTCAGGATGCTGGCCTGGGTATCATTCGAGGACTTGATCTCACCGACAGCCGATTCTACTAAAGCTTTGAAGTCATCCCTTTGTTTGATGGTTTCCTCCTGCTGAAGATGATTGGCAATTTGTTTCTGAGCTTTGTTGAATTCTGCACGATGACTTTCGATGAAGGCTGCCGGAGTTAGTGCTTCCTCGACTGTTTCTGGAAGCTTACCCTCTAGTTCTTCCAAGATGGTGCGGATCGGTTGTGCATTCTTGATCAATTGGCCGATATCTTGATTCAGAAACTGGAGGGATTCTTGGAGTTTGGCCTTGATTTCATCTGATAATACGACTAAATCGGCCGATGTCGCTTCTTCTCCTTCTTCCTGAGAAGTGGCTCTAATTTGAAAAGAGAACAGACTGTTGTCTAGGGATTCTTGTGCCTGAAGTAAAGATAAAATTAGGATGGCTGATGAAGACAAAGGAATGATGAAATCGGCCAGATAGAGAGGTGCTTACTTGCTTCAGGCATAATTCCTCCAAGTCGGAGCCGGCAGGAACAAAGGGTTGTGATGAAGAGCTCGGGATTGCGATGTTTGGCTAGCTAGATAATTCAGACAATGCATGGTCGGAAAGCTGAAGGATGATTGTAAGAAGTACGCAGAGTATATTTGTGAACAAGATCTGAAATCATACCTGTATCAACAGAGAATCTGCTCTGGGTTTTCTGCGAGCCGAAGGTGAATGCTGTACCTGATGAAATCAAAAGAAAGTAATGCCAAGTTCAGAATCATGGGAGAATTCGAATGCTTGGTGAATAAGCAGAATAATACCTGAATGGTAGACGATGAAGGAGGAGGTGTGCTTGGAGGATTTTCTTCTTCCCCTTCAGTTTGATCTTTGGGTATGTCTTGTTGATTGAGATATATGGCATAGTCAGCATCAAGGTGAACAGAGGCATATGAGGAAAATTTCAAGAAATTACCTTCTAAAAAAGAAGAAGTAAGGTTAACCAGGTCACCCATTTGGAGTGTTGCTGCAGCAGATTGGCTTGGAGATTTTTTCTTTTTACGGCTTGTTACCTTGGTGATAGGTAACATACACTTTCTCCCAGTAGCCACGTCTGTAAGGGATGGAGCATCATGGACGATATTGGGCTTATCGACCGCCAAGGCATAGTTGATCGACTGGCCGCTTCTGCTGATCGTTGGAGCATCATTGCCGTTATCCTATTCATATGGATATTAGATACAAGTAAAGAATATTATGATACGGCATGGAGAAAAGGGTTGATTTTATACCTCATCGTCAGCTGCCTGATAGTTTTCATTCAAGGCGATGTAATAAAGATTGGCAGCTCTGCAGAATATATGCTCTAGCCATTCAGACCACCATTGAACAAAGGAGGTGGTGACGAAGGGTATGATTTGCCAATCGGTCAGAAGTGCCATGTCTACATCAGGCTCCAAGTCTTTTAGCCGATTGTAAGAGAGGGCGTTGTCGAGAGCTCCTCTGAACTGAACTTTGCCAACAAAGAAAGGAAAGGGGGCACTTGGCCGAATCCCAATTGTCTGGCTGCAACTGATGGGTTGTAGAATTCATACCTGGGAACATCCTTGCCGGCGGTGAAGTTGATTGGCAGAATTCTTGGGGAGATTATTTCTTTCATAATTTTGGTGGCTTCTTCATCAGTTTTCCAAGAATCAAGCTGAAGCTTGAAGGGATTTTCATCGACGACCTTCTCATCTTGATATGTAAACCAGATAGTGGAAGTTTCTGGCAAGCCATTATAGAAACATTTGAAGAAGTCAGTAATGCCAAGGGCTTTAGGATCATTGGCAATCATGATGGCTGCTTCACCGAATGATGTGCATCGGCGAGTGACAGTTTCTTCTTCTTAGGAGAAGTTTTCTGATGGAAATTCTATCTCTAACAATTCAACTATCATGGTTTTGTGCATATACATGTACAGCCACAACTGAATAAACCACCAAGGACCTCCCAAGTTAGTGATCGGCTAGTTCTTTCTAAGTCTGACTGATACCTGATGGAGCAGATGATAGACTGAACCTAGGAGATGTTTGCCGAGGGGAACAGAGTTTCCATTAGCCAGAATTTCTGCAAACTTAAGATTGTAGTTTGTTGGGCCAACTGCTTTGCCACAGAAGATGAATTTCTCAAGCCACATGTTGAGGAAGGCAGTGTGACCTCTGACAGATACGGAGCCGGTTTTCATATTCTTGCCAATATACCCTTTCCATCCACCGATGCTTTTGGTTTCAATCTTGAAGGAAGCTTTTTCTAATAGATGGAAAGATCTGTCAGGAGCGTGGATGTTCAGGCCAGTGAGCATCACGACATCCATCAGAGTCGGTGTCATGGGTCCATGGTTGAACATGAATGCATTAAGTGCATCGGACCAAAAGTGAGAAGCCAATATAAGCATCGGCTCATTCCTAATCATCTCCGATAAGGACAGATTCAAGCATTGACTGGTGTCGTATTCCTCCCAGTTGGTTCTCTGAACATTGGCTATTCTGCAAAACCAGTTCCTCCATCCAGGAGAGACGCTTGGCCAATATCTGAAGGCTTGGGACCAATCTAGGTTCATGTTGGATGATTTGAGGGGGATTCTACCGGTTTCAAGATTGATGATGCTAGTGGGATCTGGATTACCCATCGGACCTAAGCAGACCATGCTGGATTGGTTTTCTAGTGGAATGATTACGTTGCCCCTGAGATTCTAAAAATGAAGGCGGAAATAAGAGATGCAACTGAAGAAATCGGAAGGGGAGTAGAAAGCAGAGATGTAGATGGGGGAAGAGAACATACCTCTGGGATCTCGGAGATGGACGCCATTGCCAGAAGAGTGGTTCTTGGACTTGGATCCTTGAAACCCTAGGAGGCTGCGTTGGCGGCGGCGGAGTAGTTGTGTTCTTGAGCAAGAGAGAAGGCAGGGATGCTACAGGAAATGTGCCAGCGGAAAGGAAGACGAAGATATTTATAACCTTTGCCCATGGGCAAAATGGGGATGCGGCGTGCTGTTTGGACGACAGAGATCTGTTTAAACATTGGCAATAATGATTAACGTTAATTTTGGAGCAACAAATCTATTACTCCGAAACTGGGGGGGGGCATGTGTTGACACCGTTTTTTGACACGTTTCAAGGAAAGGTGATTTTTGTGAAGAGAAGGTGGCCGATTTGGAAGAAACCAAAAAATACACAGGGTTGGAATCGGCCGATGGAGTCCGTCCGATGGACCAGGGGAATATGCTTCGAAGATACTGATCCGCTAGCTCTGATGCTCGGCCGATGGAGAGTTGCCGATGGAGTAAAGGAAGGAGGAGAGGATCCGGACTCTACGAGGATCTTGACAATTTGGTTGTAATATTTAGAATAGCTTATCTTTAGTAAGTCTTTTTTTAGAGTCAAGTAATGTGTGCCGTAATCGGCTAGGACTTGATAGCGCTAGGCTATATATATCAGTTGTAAGGGACCGGAAAAACTTGATACACATCCAGTACAACACAACTTTACAATTCCTTTGCACTTTTTCGGCGACTTCGCCTTTTCTTTTCTTTTTTCAACGAGTTCTTTCAAGTTGATCAAGGACGCCTCACATTCGAGCGACTTGATTTGCTAGAGAGTTTTCATTTTACCGAGTATATTTGAGCTTTAGCTACCGGGGGCATCGCAGTGGTTTCGTTCAAATCTATTCAAAAGTTATCGAGTTTATCTAGGCTTTGACTTCCGGGCGCATCGCTGTTGTCTCGTCTAGATTTATTCACAATTTATCGATATCGGCTAGATTTGTAGGTTTTCCTACGCTTTTTGGCCATTATCACATCTAAAAACATATTAGATCAGCTTTAGGTTTTGCAATAACACTTTTGTTATCTCAAGAGCCAGTTTAGATCTGTTTTTAGCCTACATCATCTAAGTTACACATTCGTAGCTTAGATCTTGTTATATGTACGATCGGCTATCCAAAGCCGGTTTTGTCGTTTAGTGCATCGGCTGATCTTGCCGACGCGCTTGTTTATCATACGCTTGCATTCAATATCTTTTTTTCATTTACTGTATCGGCAGAGCCTGCCGATACACCTGTCTGAGAGATATTCGGAATCCCAACCGATACGCTCTCGAATTGGACTTTGTTTTCTCCCTTGTCAATTTCAAGTCAAACTGACTGGCACGCTTGGTCTACTTTCCGTGCTTGGTGAACACTTGCCCTCGGATTCTAGTTTGTTGATTTTTGCGTCAACACGCAGCAGCTGGAGAAGATGGCTGCTCTTGAAATGTCTTCTCAGGAGCAGTTAGAGAAGGTCGGACTTCTGGAGGCCCGAGTCGAAGCTTTGGAGCAGGACAATTCTTTCTGCTCTTCAAGACAAGGCCTCCAAGCTGTAGGAGAAGGCAAAGGCCCTTGCCAAGGAGAAGAAAGGCATTCTTTTCCTTCTTTGGTGCTTGTAGTTTTCGAGTAGCTTTTGTCTTTTGTGCTCATGTTGACCTTGCTTTGACAGAGCATAAAAGTTTGTTGTTGAGAAACGTTGAATTGGTGACTGACTTGACCAATGTTATGTATCGCCAAACAGATGCTGTGGAGAAGCTGACCAAGATTAAGCTGACTCTGACAAGCAGCTGGTCAAGGACATGAAGCAAATCAAGGATTTGGCGGCTGATCGTGATCAGAAGGCCCAGCAGTTGGCTGATCTTGAGGCTGCGGCAAAAGTAGTCGTCGGGATGGTCGTGGAGGAAGATGCTGGTAACAAGAGTCTGGTGGAGCATCTTCGTGAAGCCCCCCAGCGACTTAGTAGCTTCTTCTCTGACGTAGCTAGGGAGTACTTGGCCCATGCCTTAGGATTAGTGCACTACAAGAATTCTTGGCTTGTATGACAAACCGAATCTGTCATATAAAGTACAAAATTGGTCATAAAAAATATGTTATGATGAAAATCCCCGCGTCACGAGGTCGTCACAAAACGACCGTCACATAATGTACCTCGTGACGGTTTTATGGTCCGTCGTCACAAAATGTCTGTATCTTTTGTGACGGAATCCTTATAGCGTCACACATTGTTACCTTTTATGACAACTAATTCTATCATATATTAGTTAGTCAATGCGTCACGTTATGTACGAGTCCTCACAAATGGTCAGCCAAAGAACAAGTTTGGATTTTTTTTATGACGCCACAGGGTTGTCATGTATGGGTTTGTAGATTATGTGACAGTTATATTTTGTCATGTTTTGTACTGTTTTGTATGGTATTTATTCACATTTGCAGACGGATGTGTGGCGTCACTAATTGTCATTTCATTCATGACGAGCATGGCATGCATATTCAGTGACAACCCACTGATCTTTCATCATAGTACACAAAAGTATAATACACATATATCATCAAAGCCATCATCCACAGGATTGACATCACAATTCATAAATCATTGAGAATTCACAGATTGACATCCCAAGTGATAACACAATTCACCGAAGCCATCATGCATACACATGTTCCAACCACAAACTTGCAGCATACTTGTTCAACCACATAGTTCCAGGTTCTAGGTTCCGGCACATAGTTCCAGGTTCCAGCAAACATAAAAATATATGCAGAATATAACATACAACCAGATGGCGCATAGTTCTAACGAAGTTCCAAGCACAGACTAAGTTGAAGCAATGTAGCAAAAGCTTAGGCAAAGGCCTCATCCTCAGAAACTGCATTCGTACCTCATTCTTTCTGAAATTTCAGGACAGCTCGCAGCAGCTCATTAGTCTCCTCAAACTTGATAGTCACCCCCCTCACTTGCTCTTGGGTCTGCCGCAGCAAACTTTGGTTTTCTTCGAGTGCGGCCTGCTGAGTTTGAAGCTGTGCCTTCAACTCTTCCTGCTTCCTAGCAGATTCCTCTCTTTCAGCTTGGAGGGCTGCCTCAAACTGAGCTTGCATGCGTGCTTGTGCTGCTGTCGATGAGGACTGACCAGTCTTTGACGGTCGAGGGGCACCAATGTTAGGAAGAAATGTGGATGAACGGCTGATCTGGCTAAGACTTTCATCAACAATCTTGGATGGGGACTTTTGTGCTTCTCCTTCTTCTGGCTCTCTATTCTTCTCTGCCACCATTCGTTCCTACATAAAAAGAATGCACTTCATAACAAGGCCGCAGAACAGTGTTGAAACAACATGTATTTTAGTACAACAGATGTATCCAATCCTTTTGGAACTTACATATATATCATTGGCAAGAGGAGTGCGACCATTTTTTTGACTATTCATACATTTCCCAAAGAACTTTACAGCATCTGGCTCACTGTTGTTGTACTTAGGCCTCTGCAGCATGTAAAAGCCTTGGATTACTTTGAAGCACACATCTCAGTTTGCATTGCGTAGTAACAAAAGGATCCAGGCCAACACCAGGCAATCAGTGTGCATATAGAACAAAATAACCACATAAAGAATTTGAAAAACAACCCAAAAGCAACCCAAAAGTGTGTAGTATAGTACCCCAAAAGTGAAAGCAATAGTATTACCAGGCTGTATCGATGGGCTATGTAGGACCTAGAACCCGTTTTTTGGTGAAGCTGCATGTTGCCTTGATTTACTTTATTCTTTGCAAATTTCTCCTGCACCACAAATGCAATACAAACTTTTAATTCACATGCACAGTTTGATTGCATATTAACAAAAGCAGTGATGCAGGGCATGGACCTGATTCTTTGGGTCACACCAGTACTCTACGAGCTTGATCCACTCCTCTTTCTTCATTTTACGTGGAGGTTCTTTGGCCAACAGCTGTTCCTTTGTCAGGGACTCATCGAAGTACTTCCTTTTTATGTGATACCTCTGCTGCCTTACTCCCTTCTTAATGATATCAGTGCATGCAGATTTGCTTGGTCCCTCATTCTTAACATCGACATCCAACCTATTCTGGAGCCACACAAATCATTTATTAGAAAAAATTCCTTACATGGGAGTAGAGCTAGTAATGAAAGAAAGTAGCTGTAGTGAAATAGGTGTCTCACCGCCACTTTGTCAAGGACTTTTTGTACTTCTGTTGGGCCCCCATCTCTTTCATAAAGCTTCCAAGATGTGTAGATAGGCAGCTTGTCTCTAAGAGCTACACCAGTTTCTGATGCCAGCTTCGCAGCTTGAAGTGGGACATCAGGTCTTTTCTTCCCTTCAGCCACTTGGATAGCCAGCTTGTTTCCTCTCTTTATCATCTTCTCTAAGCCAACCCCAATGGTTTTCTTGCGGACTTCCTTTCGGGGCGCTGCATTGGCAAACAACATGCAAACTAGGTTATTATAGCATCCATAAATGTAGATATTGAATGTAGATAATAATGGTTGGAAACACATATTGATTACCTGGAACTAAGTCACCAACTGGTTCTCCTTCATTTGTATGACCCTCTAAATCGGCATCAACTTGGACATTTGAGTCATTGATGTCATTGCTTTGCCTAGAGCTCTGTACACCTGGTGAGGTTTCTATAGGATATGAGTGGTCAACACTAGTTGTAGGAGTAGGAGTACTATGCTCAGTGTTTCCACCAGGCGCAGATACGGGTGGTTGACTGGTGCTGGGTAATCTAGAAGGACTAGGCAGCTTGCTGGCACTGGAAATGGGATTAGTTTTAGGGTTGGCTTTCGAAGTGGTCTTAGGAGGCAAGGGCAGTCTTTCCCTAGGTGGTGGACGGCCTCCAGGCGAAGGCATGGCTGCCTGTTGCCTAGTCAATCTGGTAGGCGTGCGCGGTGGCAGCTGTTTTGCAGCTGCCATTTGTGCCATCTTTTGCTTCTTCTGCTGAGGGCGAGTTCTTGGAACCATCGCTCCTACCTGCCAAGAGAAACATGCATCTTATCAATTAAGGAACAAGTGTGAAGTACATTAAATGACTATAATGAAGTACATGATTGAAAAAGACTGACAAGATACTTGTTAATTGGCCTAGTAATGCATCTCACCTCAGTATTATCCTCATTATTTAGGTCATCATCACTCTCAGATTGGTTATCAATGTCAGAGGATGGGTCATATTCTTTGTCAGAATCGCTATTGTCAGACACTACTGTCTTCCTTTTGCACTTTTCCTTTTTGGAAATAACATCTCTAACTTCCTGAGGTAATATTGGAATGCCAAGAGACTTAAAATGTTCCTCGATATCCCTTACCCTTTCATCCCTGTCCAGCTCATACTGGGTTTTTGTCATTTCTTACTTAGTTTCATCAAACGCACAGAAAGCAGAAACTAGATTCAATTTCTGTAAAAGAGATGGAAAAGAACTAACAAATCAGTATTCTTTGAAATCTTAGAAAGAAGGAAAAATAACAATCAAGAATAACATAGGAAGTTACGTACAGCCATGGGCAAGTTTTATTAGTCAGACAGAGAACAATTAGCAAAACACACAAGCACTGGAACCAAAGGTCTCGAACAATTAGCAGAACACACAAGCAATGGAGGAGAAGGAGGAAACAGAGTACCTTTGGAGCAGGAGGAAGCAGAGTACAGCCGGCGTTGAGGAGTGCACGTGGATGTCGTCCGGCGACGCTGTCGGAGCAATGTTCAGGACGTCGACGGGGCTCGCCGGCCTCCGGCGTTGAGGTGGAACCGCGCTTGGTGCCGCTAAGTTGCGGGGAGGGAGGAGGAGGCCATGCTAGTTGGCGTGGTGGGCTTCAGGGATAGCGGGGTGGTGGGCGCGAGTAGCGGTGGCGAGGGGCCGCGAGCGGCGGCGGGGCGGCGCTAGGGTTTGCGCGGGTCTGCGGGGATTTTTCCCCATTGTCTGACTGGGCAAGAGGATAAGGTGGGGGGAGGTGGTTTGGATGGCTTGAGCGGGAGGTGGGGTGGGTCCCGTGTGTCGGCGAGCGGGATAGCGCGGGAGAGAGCTAGGTGCGGCAGTGAAAATTTTGGCCTGATGGGTGGAGCCGGATTGTCGGTGGCTGGTCCTAGACTGGGGCAAAGTTGGTTCTGATGCAGCAGGTCCACTTGTCAGTGACCCTTTGAGTTCTATTAGGTCTCTGGACAAAAAATTGGTGTACTAAATACTTTCAAATTAAAAAGTGATGAACACAAAGATTGCACACCTCATGAAAATGCACACTTTTTGTTTTGGTAGTTTGTTCATTCGACAAAGTGGCTGTAAGTTTGTTCATGAAAATGACATATCTCACTTATAGTTCATGGAACTATAAGAGAGATTGTAGATTTTATGAACTACTTTACTTTCACTTTGTCAAATGGGCAAATGGCCAAAATAACAATTGTTGGACTTCATGAGTCGAACAACTCTCGTGTTCATGACTTTTGTACTTGAAGTCATTTGGAGTTTCAAATTATGGATTGATGTTGTATATTCTTTTAAATTCAACTTTTTAATCGTTCAAACTTTGTAACATGAAAATATGACCAAAATCAACACAACAATTTGACAGATCATGATTTTAGAATTTTTTATAAAAAAAGCATCAGATTTTGAGATAGTATGTAGGAGAAAAACTTGTTACAAGATTTTGCCAAGGATTAAAAACACAAATGTGTGAGCAATTCACAGGGAGCAAGAGAGGCTAATGAAGATCTTGGCCCACATGTCATTGATACGGTGGACCACTTGGCACTCAAGCCTAAATAACATCTGGGTCCACATGTCATATAGTAGGGGTACTTCACTTATGCTGCCGGTTTCTATATCTTTTTTTAAAAAAAAACTTAGCTACGAAGCTCAGCTTGGCTGCTCGGCCACTGCCACTGGCCATCCCGCCGCCCCAACCTACTGCCTCGCCGGCGACCAGCACCTGCAGCTGCCGCTGGCCATCCCGCCGCCCCAACCTGCTGCCTCACCGGCAAAAAATCATCTGCAGCTGCCGCCCCTCCCCTCACCTGCATCTCGCGCCCATCCCCTCGAACCCATCGAACCCGCAGTGGATCTTGTCCGGCAAAACGAGCTGCTCCACCGCCCACCAGCAGCCACGGCAACAACCCCCACAAGGTGAGCTCAGTGGCTCACAAAAAAAGGTGAGCAAATCGATGTGTACATCTTTCGATTCTTCCAGTGTTTTTACTTTAGTCGAGGGATTTATGATGGATTTGTTACTCTTTGCACCTAATTTTATCTAGTTCGAGATGGATAGAAGTTGGATTTATAACAGTGCACTATTTTTGCCGGCCTTTTTGTCTGGTGTTCTGCAATTCATGGAATATGTCAGAGGTAGATATAGTGCAGATGAGAAAATCAAGTGCCCATGCCAAAAATGCCTGAACCAGATAGAGAAAAGCCTAGATGATGTACACAAGGATATCGAACTCAATGGTATGTCTAGGTGGTATACTAGGTGGGTTCACCATGGAGAGGAACAAGATGATGTTGGACAAGATGAAGATGGAGAACTCGCTATTGTACCTGAAGATATGTCATTGGACGGAAATGACCAGGCAACACTTGACGAGGAAGGACAACTTGAAGATGTCGTAGATGACGGTGCAAGGGGAGTTCAGGGGTTGATTCAAGATTTGCGCGACGCAGCAAGCCATGGCTTTGGTGGTAACTTATATAAACAACTCATGGAAGAGGCAAAGCGTGAACTTTATCCAGGTTGCACCGAGGAGACTAGGCTATCATTCATTATTAAACTGCTGCATATAAAAGTGTACAATCGGATAACAACATCTGGGTTCGATGCATTCCTTGAGTTGCTTTCTTCATCTTTGAAGAATGTGCCCGGACTTCCTAAGTCCTATAACGAGATGAAAGCTCTGCTTCGGAAGATTGGTTTTGGTTATGTTTGTATTTATGTGTGCAAGTATGATTGTGCCTTGTTTTGGAAGGACCATGAAGGCGACGATCATTGCCCAGTTTGTGGCTTCACAAGATGGAAAGTGAACAAGGAGGGCAGAAAGAAAGTTCCTCACAAGGTCCTCCGTTACTTTCCAATAATTCCACGCCTTCAAAGGTTTTTTATGTCAAAGCAGTGGGCACAATATGCAAGATGGCACAAGGAAAAGAGGGTACCCATTGAGAATGAAATGAGACATCCTGCTGATGGGGAAGCTTGGAAAGATTTTGATGAGACTTTCAAGTCTTTTGCAGATGATCCCCGCAGTTTGAGGTTAGGCATTGCTACTGATGGATTTAACCCATTTGGTCAGATGAGTAATTCATATAGCATATGGCCAGTGATAGTTGTACCATACAATTTTCCACCATGGATGTGCATGGACCAATCCAATTATATGCTTGCTTTACTAATTCCAAGCAAAAAATCACCAGGCAAAGATTTCCATGTGTTCATGCAGCCTTTGATAGCATACTTGATAGAGCTTTGGAAGGGTGTAAAAACTTATGATGCAGTTGAAGGCAAAGACTTCAGCCTGCGTGCAGCGATTCTGTGGGGAATCCATGACTACCCTGCATTAGGCACCATGTCAGCCAGAACCACTAAGGGTTACTTTGCATGTGTGCACTGTGATGAGAATCCATGCTCCGAATGTCTTAGAAACAAAATTGGTTTCATAGACCATAGACGTTTCCTCCCTAACGACCATGCTTGGAGGACAAACAAATCTTTCAATGGCAAGCATGAAAAAAGAGAGAAGCCCAGGAAATTTAGTGCAGATGAGGTTATGGAAAGGTTGGATGAAGTTTGCTATGTTCCAGGCAAGAATCCAGATAATAAGCCAAAATCAAGAAAACGACGACGTAATGAAGATGAACCAGTATGGCATCTGAAGGTTAGCTTGTATGATTTACCATACTGGTCAAAATTGAAGCTACAATACAACCTTGATGTTATGCACATAGAGAAAAACATATGTGAAAACATTTTGTCAACTCTACTTAATATTCCAAACAAGACAAAGGACACCATCGCTGCTAGACTAGATTTGGAGGACAGAGGTATAAGAAAAGAGCTTCATTTGCTAGATGACAGTGGTAGTTCATCATCAAAGCCAAGAGCTTGTTATGTTCTAAAACCAGAAGACAAGAAGAAGTTCTTGCAATTTGTGAGCAATATTAAGTTTCCAGATGGCTATGCCTCCAATATATCAAGATGTGTCAATATGGAGGGAGGAGGATCAATACATGGGCTGAAAACACATGGCTGTCATATAATGCTGCAACGTATTTTACCAGCTGGCCTTCGTGGTTTGGTGCGCAAAGATGTATACGAAGTAATTACTGAATTGGGTACTTTTTTTAGACAACTTTCCTCCAAAACTCTAAAGGTTGATGCACTAAACCAGATGAAGGAAGATATTGTGCTTATCCTTTGCAAGCTAGAGAAAATTTATCCTCCAGCATTCTTTGATGTTATGGTTCACCTAGCAGTACACTTACCTGATGAGGCACTCCTTAGGGGACCGGTGCAGTATGGATGGGTGTATCCCATTGAGAGAAGGTTGGGCACCTTTAAGCGTTTCGTCCGCAATCAAGCAAGACTTGAAGGATCTATTGCGGAGGCATACACTGCCTATGAGTGTATGACCCAGTGCTCAACATATTTTAGTGACATCATTAGTAGGTTCACTAGGCCTGAAAGAAACTTAGATGGAGAAGAGAACATCTCACCCAATGGTTACTCTATTTTTGGTCATGGTATTAACCTGTTGGGTGCTTCAAAACTTCATTACCAAGACAAAGACTATGACTCCATGATTTGGTTTGTTCTAAATAACTGCGAAGAGGTTGATGAATACAAAGAGTGAGTAATTCCTGTTATTACAGCTATCTTTATTCAATACTAGTGTCACAAAATAACTAATTAGCTTCTTCCTTGGTAGCATGTATAGGGAACAATTAGAACAAGAAGAGGTCAACGATGTTGGAAAAATGATGTCAACACAATTCGCTGCATGGTTCGAGAATCACGTGTGTGCTACTTCTACAACATGACTTCATAATTTATGATCCAATACATTTTCAAATCAGTAATTCTGTATGTTTTTTATCTACAGATTACCAAATTGAAATACGAAGGCTCAACACTTGTTGATGAAGACTTGTAATCACTAGCATGTGGCCCGGATCCGCACATGCATTCGTACACAGCCTGTATAATCAATGGGGTATGGTACCACACTATAGCTCGTGACGAACATACGAAGACACAGAACTCCACCATCAAAACTGCAGGTACTCACGGTGATGACACAATTGACTTCTATGGGACAATCACAGACATTATTGAGTTGAGTTATAGTAGGAACAGCAAAGGGCGTAGAACTGTTATCTTATTACGATGTGAATGGTAACATCTTGGTGGAAGGACATACCAGATGAAAGATGATGGTTACTTCAAGAGCATAAACATCACAGGTCGATGTTATAAGGATGATCCTTTCATTATGTCCACAGATGCTACACAAGTATTTTTCTTGGAAGATACAAAATTAGGTCCATGTTGGCGAGTGCTTCAAGAATTTGGCCACCGACATATATTTTATGCCGAAGAGTCCCACACAAACCAACCAATCCATGAACAAGTACAAATGAGATGTCAAGAGGCATACCAAGAGGAGCATATTTCATCTACAGATGGTGCAGTGAGAGACATTCCTCCAGATATGGATTTGTTGCACATGGATAATGAACCAGGCAGCCCTATTAGTACAGACCTCGTCGAGAGCATCCGTCGACAAAAACATATTGCTCAAGGTGATGAAGCAGACCGTGAAGATGAAGATGAAAATGAAGATGAAACCTACCTTGAGTACCATAGTCCAGAAGAAGGCAACACTTTAGGAGAAGACAGTGATGTTGATTGACCTTTGCATTTCTAGAGATTTGTGAACCATGAACTTTTCTGTTATTGATTTTGTTGTATTTGAATTATGCTACTACATTTGTATCCGATTTGTGAGATTGTAAGACCTTATATGCAATGTTTCTGTTTTTAGTGGATACTTCATGTCTGATCCAAGTTACAGTGTCCAGATTTAATTCACATGATGTATATCTATATAGTCCAAGGTTTCTGTGTTTTCATGACACATGAAAATGTCATGGAATGCCCATAATCTATCCTAAAATGTATTTCTGGGTTTTTATGACCCCAAGGCCATGTCATGGAAAGTACAAAATCTGTCACAAAATATAATTGGAAGTGACATACATGCTGCAAAAGTTTCAACCCACACAATTTTCACATCAAAGCAAAAGTGATCTTTATTTCCAACATACATCAGCATTGCACATACATAGGGCTCACTACTGTCCACCACAACAGGTTAATACATCATCAGAATTGCCTACTTCAATACAGCTACAACCAAGCCAATGGCCAACACCACGAATATTGTTACATTCACACATCCACACACAAGACAAATGCAACTTCCCAAGCCTTCCCTGTTCTTGCCAACCATTTCCTTCACCTCGTTCAGATTTTGCTCCAACCTATCAATTTTTCCCACCAGCTCGGGAACTTCTGTTGTCGAAGCAGCTGCAATGGTCGAGGAAGCTGGAAGTAGATAACCATGATCCTCAAGGTACACCATATATTCCTCCTCGAACCAATACCTGGAACATCTCCCCTGCATCCAAATGACAACCACAGACAATTTAACACCAATAGTGCAGACACTGAATGCTACAAACACTACCATTCTCAGGGAAGCACATTCAGGGAACCACTGAACTGACATTTCCATAGCCTTGCCGAGGGCACTTGAAAAAACTCTTTCCAATATTATACTGAGACTTCGTGGTAGTGGCAGCAAACACCCGCACATCCTTGCAAGTCGGGCACATGATCAATGGTAACCCGGTCATATCATCAAGCGGTGCCTGCAGATTGACAGTAGTGGGCGGAGGCACTGCAGCAACAACAGCAAGGGGTCCAGGTTGCAGGGCAACCCGATCTGCACTTGACCGCTGAGTCCGAGCGGTTGAGGAGGACGCCTGCGACATGACAACTAAAGAGGGAAGGTGAGCAATAGTGAAAGGCAACAAAGGGGGGACAGGGAGGGGGCATTGCCAAAATGGCACACCTAGGGCGATGAGGAGCTGCCACCGCCGAGATGACGCTCAGCCTGAGAGCCGCGGTCGGCCCGCCCGCCCGAAAGCCGCGCTCACCCCGCCCACCTTGCTCAGCCCGCCAGCCAGCCGCGCGCGCCTCGCCGCCCAACCGACCTCCGCTTTGCCGCCAAACCGGGCCCCTCCGATGCTCCGCCCGCCCGCAAGCTGCGCTCAGCCCGCCAAGCTCTGCCGCCCACCGTGCTCCGTCAACCCTAGCTTCACGCCGAGATCCGCCACCAGCCAGCCGCCGCGCTCCACCAGGCCGCCCGCCAACCCTCCGCCTGCGCCCGGCCACCACGCAACACCGGCCCACCTGCCGCCGGCAGCCACGCTCGGTCCAGCCTCTCGCCGGCAGTCGCTCTCTGCTCGCCCAAACGCTGCCCATCGCCTCTCGTGTGGGAGTGGGGGATTTTGGGGAACGATTCGAAATAGTCAAAGTCCTACTAGGAGTATATTCACGATTTTTATTTTTTTAGGACTATGGCTGATTAATGACGATGGGGACCGTCATGTCAAAATTAAAAAAACAATGATGCTACAAAAAGGTCACAAAAAACCACTCCACGTTGTCACAAATACAAATCCATCGATCGGCTACAGCCGGCCGATATTTTGTGACGACACACGGCATCTTTATGTGACATAATATAGAGTGTCGTCACAAATATTTCAAGGTCTCATGAATTTATGACGCCACTGTTATTTTCATCATATTATGTTACAATATATGACGATATTTGTCCTCATCATGGGGACTTTTGTCATAAAAAATTAGAATTCTTGTAGTGGTGAAATCCTTTCTTCCTTCTGCAAACTTGGCTCTTATTGGCGATGGGGTTGCCGTCGGCTTTTCAAGGGAGAAGTTCTCTGAATATGTCGAGGAAATGAAGCCCATCGCTGATAAGGTTATCAGTGGTTTGGAGCCGGTGCCTGAGGGAGAGGCTTGAACATTTGTTGTAATGTTCTTTTGGCTTTGTGGATGTGCGTCCACTAGAGTACTTTTAACACATGGATGTATAGTACTTTCTTCTTTGAGTTGATGACTGATCAAGTGGTTGCCTTTTTAACGAAGCTTGTCACTGGCTAGCTTTGGTTGCATCTCTGCCTTGTTCGAGTACCGTAGTAGTCGATTTGTTTGTCATCTCATGGATGAATAATTCCTTTTAGGAGAAAGAGATCTTGTCTCGGCTTGGGTCGAGTACCATAGTAGTCGACGAGTTGTCATCTCATGGATGAATAATGACTCCTTTAAGGAGATAGAGGTCTTGTCTCTTTCATAGGTCGAGTACCGTAGTAGTCGACGAGTTGTTATCTCATGGATGAATAGTGACTCCTTCTAGGAAATAGAGATCTTGTCTCGAATTTTGGTCGAGTACCATAGTAGTCGACGAGTTGTCATCCCATGGATGAATAACTCCTATTGGGAGATAGGGAACTTATCCCTTAGGGCCGCGGAGCTCATGTCTCTTAGCCCTAGCTACTCGATGCACCGTGCCTTTTACTTTAACTTAACAAAGAAAGGTTAGTAGTCAAAGTAGCTGATGGAGTAACAACTCCTGAAGAAGGTAGAGAACTTGTCTCTAGGGCCGCGGAGATCGTGTCTCTTAGCCCCAACTACTCGATATGCCTTGCCTTTTACTTTAACTTAACAAAGAAAGGTTGGTAGTCAAAGTAGCTGATGGAGTAACAACTCCTAAAGAAGGTAGAGAACTTGTCTCTAGGGCCGTGGAGATCGTGTCTCTTAGCCCTAACTACTCGATACGCCGTGCCTTTTACTTTAACTTAACAAAGAAAGGTTGGTAGTCATAGTAGTTGATGGAGTAAGAACTCCTGAGGGCGATAGAGAAACTTGTCTCTAGAGCCTTCTTGATTAAAATCTCTTTCTTGATTTCACTTGGACTCTGGAGAGTATGGTGGTTTTTTGAAGCAATCGAGTAGATTGATGACGCATCTTTTTGTACATTCCTCCATCAAATTCTGAAGCACTCGATTTCTTCTTTATACTAGAATCTTGCTCGGATGGACCTAACCTAGCCTTTATTGGCGGGAAGACCGGGGGTTTGCCCTGAGGAGATTTGATTTGGGTATTTGCCTTTTGCTGACACGAATAGTTTTGGCATTGAATCAGGACTCGGGCTAACCCATCCTAGCCTTTATTGTGTGTAAGACAGGGGATTGGCCCTGAGGTGATCCAGACAGGTAGCTTTATTTTTGTTGATAGTTTGGGGCTGGAACCTCCCTCGAGCGGACCCATCCTAGCCTTTATTGGGGGGAAGACCGGGGGTTGGCCCTAAGGTGGTTGGACCCATCCGACTACTTTGTATGGAGTACTTCTTCTTCTTTGACTTTGAGTAGTTCGGGGGTAGAATCTGAGCTCGGGCGGACCCATCCTAGCCTTTATTGGGTGTAAGACTCAGGGTTGGCCCTGAGGAGATTTAACCCATCCGACTAACTTCTTCTTCTTTGATTGTCAAAAGAAACTTTGGTGATGTAGATTCTTTTCCTTGGTGTCTTTGTCGGCAGAAGGTGGAGGTGCTCCGAGTGCTTTGCGGAGGATGATGCATTGGAAACTCGAGTGCTTCGCTTTAGGGTGCAAAAAACATCTTGAATGAAGTTTTTGATGAGTGGAATCGATCTTCGACTGCTTTGTTGGTTGGGGAGGAGGTACTGCTCTGTTGCTGCATTGTTTTTGCGAGTTGTACTCGTAGTTGTCAGGTAATCGATAGTTAGATGTCGGGCTGTATGCTTTGACTTCTTGATGATCTTCTCCTTTTGTTGATGATGACTGTTTTCGCATTGCGACCGATGTTGATGACGTTGTGTAAGTGTTGGCGGCCATTATATGCCCATTTTAGCCGCCAACCATTGCCATTAATGAGGGAACTTGAAGTAGTTTGGACATAAAGTTTTATTTAAACTAATGAGTTCCACAAGTTTTGTGTCTCAATATGTTTTGCAAGGAATACAGGTAATATGGAACACAAATACCATTATTTGGTGAAGTAGCAGTTGAGTCCATACAAATGAAAGTTCATTCAGATGTCTCGGTACAAATGACACTTGGGCATGGTACAGAAGTTACTCAAATCACATATTTGACAGCACCATGTTGAAGAGCTCTCCGAGATGATCAAAATGGACACTTGGATGTCCCAATTCGGAGTCCGGATGGAAAAGTTATGCCTCCGGGAAGATCACCGACACGGCCCTGTCAGGCCAGTCGGCCTGACTTAGGCCAGCCAGCCTGGACAAGGGCGACCGGCCTGACACCTTTCACAAATGACCCTCCACTCAGTATCATTGCGTTAGGGACTCACCAATGGACCCCCAAACACTTGGGTACATGCCCAAAGCGAAGCTAAGTCCGAAAGGCCTCATATGTCCCTCCAATGGACTTCCGAAGTGGCCGTTCGATGTTGGGCTGATCATCCAAGGATTGGATCTGCACCTACATGCAAAGAAACACACAAGAAACCAATGTCAACCATTGGATAGAAGTTAACACAAATGGAGTGATGGATGAGTTTGTCACATGGATCAAAAGGCCCACCTTCCGCATGAAGAAACGTCCAACCACCTTGGGAGAGCAACACCACACTGTCCATCACACAATGGCGGTTGATCCAACGCCTGGGGAGAAAATCCCAGGCCAGCCGGCCTCACTTTTCGGCTGTTCTGACCAAATCAAGTTGGAGGTTGCTCTAACCGACATTGCAAGAAGGAATATTGGGTGTTCGATCAAAACTCGGAGAATCCTAGGCCGGCCGGCCTAAGGGAGGCCGGCCGACCTCACTTTGTCACAGCACGTGCCCATCTTTCGCGTGAGAGCTAAGCAGCCGACCAACTTGCGTAAAGTGCACGCACTAGCTTCAGCACCGTCTTGGAAGAGCTATAAAAGGACACCCACACCTCACTTCCAAAGCACGGAGAATTGGAGCAAGTCCAAGGCAAAGCGTAGCGCTCCACATATCTTTAGAAAATAGGGAGAGAGGCGAGGTGAGAGTCCGGAGAGGAGCCGTAGTGTTGGCCCCTCTCCAACTTTGTGCCACCAAGGAATGAAGTTTCGGTTCGAGTAATTTCCTCTTCTTTCGTCGGTAATATTGTTTACTCTCTATTACTTGAATACTTGGTCTCTCTAGTTGTGGGATCCCTTGTCTGCGTGGGTAGCAAGTTCTATCCATTTGAGGTTTTTTCTTGCCTTAACGTGAGGCAGAAGTCAGTGACTTGATAGTGTAGGTGCGGTGCCTAGACTTGATAGTTACCTTGGGTTGTGTTCCACCCCACGTAACCGCTGTGGTAGACGGCAGGTGGTGACAGCCCTGTCTGTCCTTTGTAGTCCACCACGTTCGGGTGCTTTCATAGCATTAGTTGCCGACTGCCATTGGACTCCCTTCTCATCCATTTCTGAGTCCTTCCCTGAGGCCGCCGATTCAACTAGAGAACAAGTCAAGTATTCTTGTTAGGAGTAGTTAGCAAGATGATGTTAGATTACCTCTACCTATCTTATCTGGACCTCTTCACTCCCGTCATCTTGATATGTAAACCAGATAGTGGAAGTTTCTGGCAAGCCATTATAGTAACATTTGAAGAAGTCAGTAATGCCAAGGGCTTTAGGATCATTGGCAATCATGATGGCTGCTTCACCGAATGATGTGCATCGGCGAGTGACAGTTTCTTCTTCTTAGGAGAAGTTTTCTGATGGAAATTCTATCTCTAACAATTCAACTATCATGGTTTTGTGCATATACATGTACAGCCACAACTGAATAAACCACCAAGGACCTCCCAAGTTAGTGATCGGCTAGTTCTTTCTAAGTCTGACTGATACCTGATGGAGCAGATGATAGACTGAACCTAGGAGATGTTTGCCGAGGGGAACAGAGTTTCCATTAGCCAGAATTTCTGCAAACTTAAGATTGTAGTTTGTTGGGCCGACTGCTTTGCCACAGAAGATGAATTTCTCAAGCCACATGTTGAGGAAGGCAGTGTGACCTCTGACAGATACGGAGTCGGTTTTCATATTCTTGCCAATATACCCTTTCCATCCACCGATGCTTTTGGTTTCAATCTTGAAGGAAGTTTTTTCTAATAGATGGAAAGATCTGTCAGGAGCGTGGATGTTCAGGCCAGTGAGCATCACGACATCCATCAGAGTCGGTGTCATGGGTCCATGGTTGAACATGAATGCATTAAGTGCATCGGACCAAAAGTGAGAAGCCAATATAAGCATCGGCTCATTCCTAATCATCTCCGATAAGGACAGATTCAAGCATTGACTGGTGTCGTATTCCTCCCAGTTGGTTCTCTGAACATTGGCTATTCTGCAAAACCAGTTCCTCCATCCAGGAGAGACGCTTGGCCAATATCTGAAGGCTTGGGACCAATCTAGGTTCATGTTGGATGATTTGAGGGGGATTCTACCGGTTTCAAGATTGATGATGCTAGTGGGATCTGGATTACCCATCGGACCTAAGCAGACCATGCTGGATTGGTTTTCTAGTGGAATGATTACGTTGCCCCTGAGATTCTAAAAATGAAGGCGGAAATAAGAGATGCAACTGAAGAAATCGGAAGGGGAGTAGAAAGCAGAGATGTAGATGGGGGAAGAGAACATACCTCTGGGATCTCGGAGATGGACGCCATTGCCAGAAGAGTGGTTCTTGGACTTGGATCCTTGAAACCCTAGGAGGCTGCGTTGGCGGCGGCGGAGTAGTTGTGTTCTTGAGCAAGAGAGAAGGCAGGGATGCTACAGGAAATGTGCCAGCGGAAAGGAAGACGAAGATATTTATAACCTTTGCCCATGGGCAAAATGGGGATGCGGCGTGCTGTTTGGACGACAGAGATCTGTTTAAACATTGGCAATAATGATTAACGTTAATTTCGGAGCAACAAATCTATTACTCCGAAACTGGGGGGGGCATGTGTTGACACCGTTTTTTGACACGTTTCAAGGAAAGGTGATTTTTGTGAAGAGAAGGTGGCCGATTTGGAAGAAACCAAAAAATGCACAGGGTTGGAATCGGCCGATGGAGTCCGTCCGATGGACCAGGGGAATATGCTTCGAAGATACTGATCCGCTAGCTCTGATGCTCGGCCGATGGAGAGTTGCCGATGGAGTAAAGGAAGGAGGAGAGGATCCGGACTCTACGAGGATCTTGACAATTTGGTTGTAATATTTAGAATAGCTTATCTTTAGTAAGTCTTTTCTTTAGAGTCAAGTAATGTGTGCCGTAATCGGCTAGGACTTGATAGCGCTAGGCTATATATATCAGTTGTAAGGGACCGGAAAAACTTGATACACATCCAATACAACACAACTTTACAATTCCTTTGCACTTTTTCGGCGACTTCGCCTTTTCTTTTCTTTTTTCAACAAGTTCTTTCAAGTTGATCAAGGACGCCTCACATTCGAGCGACTTGATTTGCTAGTGAGTTTTCATTTTACCGAGTATATTTGAGCTTTAGCTACCGGGGGCATCGCAGTGGTTTCGTTCAAATCTATTCAAAAGTTATCGAGTTTATCTAGGCTTTGACTTCCGGGCGCATCGCTATTGTCTCGTCTAGATTTATTCACAATTTATCGATATCGGCTAGATTTGTAGGCTTTCCTACGCTTTTTGGCCATTATCACATCTAAAAACATATTAGATCAGCTTTAGGTTTTGCAATAACACTTTTGTTATCTCAAGAGCCAGTTTAGATCTGTTTTAGCCTGCATCATCTAAGTTACACATTCGTAGCTTAGATCTTGTTATATGTACGATCGGCTATCCAAAGCCGGTTTTGTCGTTTAGTGCATCGGCTGATCTTGCCGACGCGCTTGTTTATCATACGCTTGCATTCAATATCTTTTTGCCGTTTACTATATCGGCAGAGCCTGTCGATACACCTGTCTGAGAGATATTCGGAATCCCAACCGATACGCTCTCGAATTGGACTTTGTTTTCTCCTTTGTCAATTTCAAGTCAAACTGACTGGCACGCTTGGTCTACTTTCCGTGCTTGGTGAACACTTGCCCTCGGATTCTAGTTTGTTGATTTTTGCATCAACACGCAGCAGCTGGAGAAGATGGCTGCTCTTGAAATATCTTCTCAGGATCAGTTAGAGAAGGTCGGACTTCTGGAGGCCCGAGTCGAAGCTTTGGAGCAGGACAATTCTTTCTGCTCTTCAAGACAAGGCCTCCAAGCTATAGGAGAAGGCAAAGGCCCTTGCCAAGGAGAAGAAAGGCATTCTTTTCCTTCTTTGGTGCTTGTAGTTTTCGAGTAGCTTTTGTCTTTTGTGCTCATGTTGACCTTGCTTTGACAGAGCATAAAAGTTTGTTGTTGAGAAAGGTTGAATTGGTGACTGACTTGACCAATGTTATGTATCGCCAAACAGATGCTATGGAGAAGCTGACCAAGATTAAGCTGACTCTGACAAGCAGCTGGTCAAGGACATGAAGCAAATCAAGGATTTGGCGGCTGATCGTGATCAGAAGGCCCAGCAGTTGGCTGATCTTGAGGCTACGGCAAAGGTAGTCGTCGAGATGGTCGAGGAGGAAGATGCTGGTAACAAGAGTCTGGTGGAGCATCTTCGTGAAGCCCCCCAGCGACTTAGTAGCTTCTTCTCTGACGCAGCTAGGGAGTACTTGGCCCATGCCTTAGGATTAGTGCACTACAAGAATTCTTGGCTTGTATGACAAACCGAATCTGTCATATAAAGTACAAAATTGGTCATAAAAAATATGTTATGATGAAAATCCCCGCGTCACGAGGTCGTCACAAAACGACCGTCACATAATGTACCTCGTGACGGTTTTATGGTCCGTCGTCACAAAATGTCTGTATCTTTTGTGACGGAATCCTTATAGCGTCACACATTGTTACCTTTTATGACAACTAATTCTATCATATATTAGTTAGTCAATGCGTCACGTTATGTACGAGTCCTCACAAATGGTCAGCCAAAGAACAAGTTTGGATTTTTTTTATGACGCCACAGGGTTGTCATGTATGGGTTTGTAGATTATGTGACAGTTATATTTTGTCATGTTTTGTACTGTTTTGTATGGTATTTATTCACATTTGCAGACGGATGTGTGGCGTCACTAATTGTCATTTCATTCATGACGAGCATGGCATGCATATTCAGTGACAACCCACTGATCTTTCATCATAGTACACAAAAGTATAATACACATATATCATCAAAGCCATCATCCACAGGATTGACATCACAATTCATAAATCATTGAGAATTCACAGATTGACATCCCAAGTGATAACACAATTCACCGAAGCCATCATGCATACACATGTTCCAACCACAAACTTGCAGCATACTTGTTCAACCACATAGTTCCAGGTTCTAGGTTCCGGCACATAGTTCCAGGTTCCAGCAAACATAAAAATATATGCAGAATATAACATACAACCAGATGGCGCATAGTTCTAACGAAGTTCCAAGCACAGACTAAGTTGAAGCAATGTAGCAAAAGCTTAGGCAAAGGCCTCATCCTCAGAAACTGCATTCGTACCTCATTCTTTCTGAAATTTCAGGACAGCTCGCAGCAGCTCATTAGTCTCCTCAAACTTGATAGTCATCCCCCTCACTTGCTCTTGGGTCTGCCGCAGCAAACTTTGGTTTTCTTCGAGTGCGGCCTGCTGAGTTTGAAGCTGTGCCTTCAACTCTTCCTGCTTCCTAGCAGATTCCTCTCTTTCAGCTTGGAGGGCTGCCTCAAACTGAGCTTGCATGCGTGCTTGTGCTGCTGTCGATGAGGACTGACCAGTCTTTGACGGTCGAGGGGCACCAATGTTAGGAAGAAATGTGGATGAGCGGCTGATCTGGCTAAGACTTTCATCAACAATCTTGGATGGGGACTTTTGTGCTTCTCCTTCTTCTGGCTCTCTATTCTTCTCTGCCACCATTCGTTCCTACATAAAAAGAATGCACTTCATAACAAGGCCGCAGAACAGTGTTGAAACAACATGTATTTTAGTACAACAGATGTATCCAATCCTTTTGGAACTTACATATATATCATTGGCAAGAGGAGTGCGACCATTTTTTTGACTATTCATACATTTCCCAAAGAACTTTACAGCATCTGGCTCACTGTTGTTGTACTTAGGCCTCTGCAGCATGTAAAAGCCTTGGATTACTTTGAAGCACACATCTCAGTTTGCATTGCGTAGTAACAAAAGGATCCAGGCCAACACCAGGCAATCAGTGTGCATATAGAACAAAATAACCACATAAAGAATTTGAAAAACAACCCAAAAGCAACCCAAAAGTGTGTAGTATAGTACCCCAAAAGTGAAAGCAATAGTATTACCAGGCTGTATCGATGGGCTATGTAGGACCTAGAACCCGTTTTTTGGTGAAGCTGCATGTTGCCTTGATTTACTTTATTCTTTGCAAATTTCTCCTGCACCACAAATGCAATACAAACTTTTAATTCACATGCACAGTTTGATTGCATATTAACAAAAGCAGTGATGCAGGGCATGGACCTGATTCTTTGGGTCACACCAGTACTCTACGAGCTTGATCCACTCCTCTTTCTTCATTTTACGTGGAGGTTCTTTGGCCAACAGCTGTTCCTTTGTCAGGGACTCATCGAAGTACTTCCTTTTTATGTGATACCTCTGCTGCCTTACTCCCTTCTTAATGATATCAGTGCATGCAGATTTGCTTGGTCCCTCATTCTTAACATCGACATCCAACCTATTCTGGAGCCACACAAATCATTTATTAGAAAAAATTCCTTACATGGGAGTAGAGCTAGTAATGAAAGAAAGTAGCTGTAGTGAAATAGGTGTCTCACCGCCACTTTGTCAAGGACTTTTTGTACTTCTGTTGGGCCCCCATCTCTTTCATAAAGCTTCCAAGATGTGTAGATAGGCAGCTTGTCTCTAAGAGCTACACCAGTTTCTGATGCCAGCTTCGCAGCTTGAAGTGGGACATCAGGTCTTTTCTTCCCTTCAGCCACTTGGATAGCCAGCTTGTTTCCTCTCTTTATCATCTTCTCTAAGCCAACCCCAATGGTTTTCTTGCGGACTTCCTTTCGGGGCGCTGCATTGGCAAACAACATGCAAACTAGGTTATTATAGCATCCATAAATGTAGATATTGAATGTAGATAATAATGGTTGGAAACACATATTGATTACCTGGAACTAAGTCACCAACTGGTTCTCCTTCATTTGTATGACCCTCTAAATCGGCATCAACTTGGACATTTGAGTCATTGATGTCATTGCTTTGCCTAGAGCTCTGTACACCTGGTGAGGTTTCTATAGGATATGAGTGGTCAACACTAGTTGTAGGAGTAGGAGTACTATGCTCAGTGTTTCCACCAGGCGCAGATACGGGTGGTTGACTGGTGCTGGGTAATCTAGAAGGACTAGGCAGCTTGCTGGCACTGGAAATGGGATTAGTTTTAGGGTTGGCTTTCGAAGTGGTCTTAGGAGGCAAGGGCAGTCTTTCCCTAGGTGGTGGACGGCCTCCAGGCGAAGGCATGGCTGCCTGTTGCCTAGTCAATCTGGTAGGCGTGCGCGGTGGCAGCTGTTTTGCAGCTGCCATTTGTGCCATCTTTTGCTTCTTCTGCTGAGGGCGAGTTCTTGGAACCATCGCTCCTACCTGCCAAGAGAAACATGCATCTTATCAATTAAGGAACAAGTGTGAAGTACATTAAATGACTATAATGAAGTACATGATTGAAAAAGACTGACAAGATACTTGTTAATTGGCCTAGTAATGCATCTCACCTCAGTATTATCCTCATTATTTAGGTCATCATCACTCTCAGATTGGTTATCAATGTCAGAGGATGGGTCATATTCTTTGTCAGAATCGCTATTGTCAGACACTACTGTCTTCCTTTTGCACTTTTCCTTTTTGGAAATAACATCTCTAACTTCCTGAGGTAATATTGGAATGCCAAGAGACTTAAAATGTTCCTCGATATCCCTTACCCTTTCATCCCTGTCCAGCTCATACTGGGTTTTTGTCATTTCTTACTTAGTTTCATCAAACGCACAGAAAGCAGAAACTAGATTCAATTTCTGTAAAAGAGATGGAAAAGAACTAACAAATCAGTATTCTTTGAAATCTTAGAAAGAAGGAAAAATAACAATCAAGAATAACATAGGAAGTTACGTACAGCCATGGGCAAGTTTTATTAGTCAGACAGAGAACAATTAGCAAAACACACAAGCACTGGAACCAAAGGTCTCGAACAATTAGCAGAACACACAAGCAATGGAGGAGAAGGAGGAAACAGAGTACCTTTGGAGCAGGAGGAAGCAGAGTACAGCCGGCGTTGAGGAGTGCACGTGGATGTCGTCCGGCGACGCTGTCGGAGCAATGTTCAGGACGTCGACGGGGCTCGCCGGCCTCCGGCGTTGAGGTGGAACCGCGCTTGGTGCCGCTAAGTTGCGGGGAGGGAGGAGGAGGCCATGCTAGTTGGCGTGGTGGGCTTCAGGGATAGCGGGGTGGTGGGCGCGAGTAGCGGTGGCGAGGGGCCGCGAGCGGCGGCGGGGCGGCGCTAGGGTTTGCGCGGGTCTGCGGGGATTTTTCCCCATTGTCTGACTGGGCAAGAGGATAAGGTGGGGGGGAGGTGGTTTGGATGGCTTGAGCGGGAGGTGGGGTGGGTCCCGTGTGTCGGCGAGCGGGATAGCGCGGGAGAGAGCTAGGTGCGGCAGTGAAAATTTTGGCCTGATGGGTGGAGCCGGATTGTCGGTGGCTGGTCCTAGACTGGGGCAAAGTTGGTTCTGATGCAGCAGGTCCACTTGTCAGTGACCCTTTGAGTTCTATTAGGTCTCTGGACAAAAAATTGGTGTACTAAATACTTTCAAATTAAAAAGTGATGAACACAAAGATTGCACACCTCATGAAAATGCACACTTTTTGTTTTGGTAGTTTGTTCATTCGACAAAGTGGCTGTAAGTTTGTTCATGAAAATGACATATCTCACTTATAGTTCATGGAACTATAAGAGAGATTGTAGATTTTATGAACTACTTTACTTTCACTTTGTCAAATGGGCAAATGGCCAAAATAACAATTGTTGGACTTCATGAGTCGAACAACTCTCGTGTTCATGACTTTTGTACTTGAAGTCATTTGGAGTTTCAAATTATGGATTGATGTTGTATATTCTTTTAAATTCAACTTTTTAATCGTTCAAACTTTGTAACATGAAAATATGACCAAAATCAACACAACAATTTGACAGATCATGATTTTAGAATTTTTTATAAAAAAAGCATCAGATTTTGAGATAGTATGTAGGAGAAAAACTTGTTACAAGATTTTGCCAAGGATTAAAAACACAAATGTGTGAGCAATTCACAGGGAGCAAGAGAGGCTAATGAAGATCTTGGCCCACATGTCATTGATACGGTGGACCACTTGGCACTCAAGCCTAAATAACATCTGGGTCCACATGTCATATAGTAGGGGTACTTCACTTATGCTGCCGGTTTCTATATCTTTTTTTAAAAAAAAACTTAGCTACGAAGCTCAGCTTGGCTGCTCGGCCACTGCCACTGGCCATCCCGCCGCCCCAACCTACTGCCTCGCCGGCGACCAGCACCTGCAGCTGCCGCTGGCCATCCCGCCGCCCCAACCTGCTGCCTCACCGGCAAAAAATCATCTGCAGCTGCCGCCCCTCCCCTCACCTGCATCTCGCGCCCATCCCCTCGAACCCATCGAACCCGCAGTGGATCTTGTCCGGCAAAACGAGCTGCTCCACCGCCCACCAGCAGCCACGGCAACCACCCCCACAAGGTGAGCTCAGTGGCTCACAAAAAAAGGTGAGCAAATCGATGTGTACATCTTTCGATTCTTCCAGTGTTTTTACTTTAGTCGAGGGATTTATGATGGATTTGTTACTCTTTGCACCTAATTTTATCTAGTTCGAGATGGATAGAAGTTGGATTTATAACAGTGCACTATTTTCGCCGGCCTTTTTGTCTGGTGTTCTGCAATTCATGGAATATGTCAGAGGTAGATATAGTGCAGATGAGAAAATCAAGTGCCCATGCCAAAAATGCCTGAACCAGATAGAGAAAAGCCTAGATGATGTACACAAGGATATCGAACTCAATGGTATGTCTAGGTGGTATACTAGGTGGGTTCACCATGGAGAGGAACAAGATGATGTTGGACAAGATGAAGATGGAGAACTCGCTATTGTACCTGAAGATATGTCATTGGACGGAAATGACCAGGCAACACTTGACGAGGAAGGACAACTTGAAGATGTCGTAGATGACGGTGCAAGGGGAGTTCAGGGGTTGATTCAAGATTTGCGCGACGCAGCAAGCCATGGCTTTGGTGGTAACTTATATAAACAACTCATGGAAGAGGCAAAGCGTGAACTTTATCCAGGTTGCACCGAGGAGACTAGGCTATCATTCATTATTAAACTGCTGCATATAAAAGTGTACAATCGGATAACAACATCTGGGTTCGATGCATTCCTTGAGTTGCTTTCTTCATCTTTGAAGAATGTGCCCGGACTTCCTAAGTCCTATAACGAGATGAAAGCTCTGCTTCGGAAGATTGGTTTTGGTTATGTTTGTATTTATGTGTGCAAGTATGATTGTGCCTTGTTTTGGAAGGACCATGAAGGCGACGATCATTGCCCAGTTTGTGGCTTCACAAGATGGAAAGTGAACAAGGAGGGCAGAAAGAAAGTTCCTCACAAGGTCCTCCGTTACTTTCCAATAATTCCACGCCTTCAAAGGTTTTTTATGTCAAAGCAGTGGGCACAATATGCAAGATGGCACAAGGAAAAGAGGGTACCCATTGAGAATGAAATGAGACATCCTGCTGATGGGGAAGCTTGGAAAGATTTTGATGAGACTTTCAAGTCTTTTGCAGATGATCCCCGCAGTTTGAGGTTAGGCATTGCTACTGATGGATTTAACCCATTTGGTCAGATGAGTAATTCATATAGCATATGGCCAGTGATAGTTGTACCATACAATTTTCCACCATGGATGTGCATGGACCAATCCAATTATATGCTTGCTTTACTAATTCCAAGCAAAAAATCACCAGGCAAAGATTTCCATGTGTTCATGCAGCCTTTGATAGCATACTTGATAGAGCTTTGGAAGGGTGTAAAAACTTATGATGCAGTTGAAGGCAAAGACTTCAGCCTGCGTGCAGCGATTCTGTGGGGAATCCATGACTACCCTGCATTAGGCACCATGTCAGCCAGAACCACTAAGGGTTACTTTGCATGTGTGCACTGTGATGAGAATCCATGCTCCGAATGTCTTAGAAACAAAATTGGTTTCATAGACCATAGACGTTTCCTCCCTAACGACCATGCTTGGAGGACAAACAAATCTTTCAATGGCAAGCATGAAAAAAGAGAGAAGCCCAGGAAATTTAGTGCAGATGAGGTTATGGAAAGGTTGGATGAAGTTTGCTATGTTCCAGGCAAGAATCCAGATAATAAGCCAAAATCAAGAAAACGACGACGTAATGAAGATGAACCAGTATGGCATCTGAAGGTTAGCTTGTATGATTTACCATACTGGTCAAAATTGAAGCTACAATACAACCTTGATGTTATGCACATAGAGAAAAACATATGTGAAAACATTTTGTCAACTCTACTTAATATTCCAAACAAGACAAAGGACACCATCGCTGCTAGACTAGATTTGGAGGACAGAGGTATAAGAAAAGAGCTTCATTTGCTAGATGACAGTGGTAGTTCATCATCAAAGCCAAGAGCTTGTTATGTTCTAAAACCAGAAGACAAGAAGAAGTTCTTGCAATTTGTGAGCAATATTAAGTTTCCAGATGGCTATGCCTCCAATATATCAAGATGTGTCAATATGGAGGGAGGAGGATCAATACATGGGCTGAAAACACATGGCTGTCATATAATGCTGCAACGTATTTTACCAGCTGGCCTTCGTGGTTTGGTGCGCAAAGATGTATACGAAGTAATTACTGAATTGGGTACTTTTTTTAGACAACTTTCCTCCAAAACTCTAAAGGTTGATGCACTAAACCAGATGAAGGAAGATATTGTGCTTATCCTTTGCAAGCTAGAGAAAATTTATCCTCCAGCATTCTTTGATGTTATGGTTCACCTAGCAGTACACTTACCTGATGAGGCACTCCTTAGGGGACCGGTGCAGTATGGATGGGTGTATCCCATTGAGAGAAGGTTGGGCACCTTTAAGCGTTTCGTCCGCAATCAAGCAAGACTTGAAGGATCTATTGCGGAGGCATACACTGCCTATGAGTGTATGACCCAGTGCTCAACATATTTTAGTGACATCATTAGTAGGTTCACTAGGCCTGAAAGAAACTTAGATGGAGAAGAGAACATCTCACCCAATGGTTACTCTATTTTTGGTCATGGTATTAACCTGTTGGGTGCTTCAAAACTTCATTACCAAGACAAAGACTATGACTCCATGATTTGGTTTGTTCTAAATAACTGCGAAGAGGTTGATGAATACAAAGAGTGAGTAATTCCTGTTATTACAGCTATCTTTATTCAATACTAGTGTCACAAAATAACTAATTAGCTTCTTCCTTGGTAGCATGTATAGGGAACAATTAGAACAAGAAGAGGTCAACGATGTTGGAAAAATGATGTCAACACAATTCGCTGCATGGTTCGAGAATCACGTGTGTGCTACTTCTACAACATGACTTCATAATTTATGATCCAATACATTTTCAAATCAGTAATTCTGTATGTTTTTTATCTACAGATTACCAAATTGAAATACGAAGGCTCAACACTTGTTGATGAAGACTTGTAATCACTAGCATGTGGCCCGGATCCGCACATGCATTCGTACACAGCCTGTATAATCAATGGGGTATGGTACCACACTATAGCTCGTGACGAACATACGAAGACACAGAACTCCACCATCAAAACTGCAGGTACTCACGGTGATGACACAATTGACTTCTATGGGACAATCACAGACATTATTGAGTTGAGTTATAGTAGGAACAGCAAAGGGCGTAGAACTGTTATCTTATTACGATGTGAATGGTAACATCTTGGTGGAAGGACATACCAGATGAAAGATGATGGTTACTTCAAGAGCATAAACATCACAGGTCGATGTTATAAGGATGATCCTTTCATTATGTCCACAGATGCTACACAAGTATTTTTCTTGGAAGATACAAAATTAGGTCCATGTTGGCGAGTGCTTCAAGAATTTGGCCACCGACATATATTTTATGCCGAAGAGTCCCACACAAACCAACCAATCCATGAACAAGTACAAATGAGATGTCAAGAGGCATACCAAGAGGAGCATATTTCATCTACAGATGGTGCAGTGAGAGACATTCCTCCAGATATGGATTTGTTGCACATGGATAATGAACCAGGCAGCCCTATTAGTACAGACCTCGTCGAGAGCATCCGTCGACAAAAACATATTGCTCAAGGTGATGAAGCAGACCGTGAAGATGAAGATGAAAATGAAGATGAAACCTACCTTGAGTACCATAGTCCAGAAGAAGGCAACACTTTAGGAGAAGACAGTGATGTTGATTGACCTTTGCATTTCTAGAGATTTGTGAACCATGAACTTTTCTGTTATTGATTTTGTTGTATTTGAATTATGCTACTACATTTGTATCCGATTTGTGAGATTGTAAGACCTTATATGCAATGTTTCTGTTTTTAGTGGATACTTCATGTCTGATCCAAGTTACAGTGTCCAGATTTAATTCACATGATGTATATCTATATAGTCCAAGGTTTCTGTGTTTTCATGACACATGAAAATGTCATGGAATGCCCATAATCTATCCTAAAATGTATTTCTGGGTTTTTATGACCCCAAGGCCATGTCATGGAAAGTACAAAATCTGTCACAAAATATAATTGGAAGTGACATACATGCTGCAAAAGTTTCAACCCACACAATTTTCACATCAAAGCAAAAGTGATCTTTATTTCCAACATACATCAGCATTGCACATACATAGGGCTCACTACTGTCCACCACAACAGGTTAATACATCATCAGAATTGCCTACTTCAATACAGCTACAACCAAGCCAATGGCCAACACCACGAATATTGTTACATTCACACATCCACACACAAGACAAATGCAACTTCCCAAGCCTTCCCTGTTCTTGCCAACCATTTCCTTCACCTCGTTCAGATTTTGCTCCAACCTATCAATTTTTCCCACCAGCTCGGGAACTTCTGTTGTCGAAGCAGCTGCAATGGTCGAGGAAGCTGGAAGTAGATAACCATGATCCTCAAGGTACACCATATATTCCTCCTCGAACCAATACCTGGAACATCTCCCCTGCATCCAAATGACAACCACAGACAATTTAACACCAATAGTGCAGACACTGAATGCTACAAACACTACCATTCTCAGGGAAGCACATTCAGGGAACCACTGAACTGACATTTCCATAGCCTTGCCGAGGGCACTTGAAAAAACTCTTTCCAATATTATACTGAGACTTCGTGGTAGTGGCAGCAAACACCCGCACATCCTTGCAAGTCGGGCACATGATCAATGGTAACCCGGTCATATCATCAAGCGGTGCCTGCAGATTGACAGTAGTGGGCGGAGGCACTGCAGCAACAACAGCAAGGGGTCCAGGTTGCAGGGCAACCCGATCTGCACTTGACCGCTGAGTCCGAGCGGTTGAGGAGGACGCCTGCGACATGACAACTAAAGAGGGAAGGTGAGCAATAGTGAAAGGCAACAAAGGGGGGACAGGGAGGGGGCATTGCCAAAATGGCACACCTAGGGCGATGAGGAGCTGCCACCGCCGAGATGACGCTCAGCCTGAGAGCCGCGGTCGGCCCGCCCGCCCGAAAGCCGCGCTCACCCCGCCCACCTTGCTCAGCCCGCCAGCCAGCCGCGCGCGCCTCGCCGCCCAACCGACCTCCGCTTTGCCGCCAAACCGGGCCCCTCCGATGCTCCGCCCGCCCGCAAGCTGCGCTCAGCCCGCCAAGCTCTGCCGCCCACCGTGCTCCGTCAACCCTAGCTTCACGCCGAGATCCGCCACCAGCCAGCCGCCGCGCTCCACCAGGCCGCCCGCCAACCCTCCGCCTGCGCCCGGCCACCACGCAACACCGGCCCACCTGCCGCCGGCAGCCACGCTCGGTCCAGCCTCTCGCCGGCAGTCGCTCTCTGCTCGCCCAAACGCTGCCCATCGCCTCTCGTGTGGGAGTGGGGGATTTTGGGGAACGATTCGAAATAGTCAAAGTCCTACTAGGAGTATATTCACGATTTTTATTTTTTTAGGACTATGGCTGATTAATGACGATGGGGACCGTCATGTCAAAATTAAAAAAACAATGATGCTACAAAAAGGTCACAAAAAACCACTCCACGTTGTCACAAATACAAATCCATCGATCGGCTACAGCCGGCCGATATTTTGTGACGACACACGGCATCTTTATGTGACATAATATAGAGTGTCGTCACAAATATTTCAAGGTCTCATGAATTTATGACGCCACTGTTATTTTCATCATATTATGTTACAATATATGACGATATTTGTCCTCATCATGGGGACTTTTGTCATAAAAAATTAGAATTCTTGTAGTGGTGAAATCCTTTCTTCCTTCTGCAAACTTGGCTCTTATTGGCGATGGGGTTGCCGTCGGCTTTTCAAGGGAGAAGTTCTCTGAATATGTCGAGGAAATGAAGCCCATCGCTGATAAGGTTATCAGTGGTTTGGAGCCGGTGCCTGAGGGAGAGGCTTGAACATTTGTTGTAATGTTCTTTTGGCTTTGTGGATGTGCGTCCACTAGAGTACTTTTAACACATGGATGTATAGTACTTTCTTCTTTGAGTTGATGACTGATCAAGTGGTTGCCTTTTTAACGAAGCTTGTCACTGGCTAGCTTTGGTTGCATCTCTGCCTTGTTCGAGTACCGTAGTAGTCGATTTGTTTGTCATCTCATGGATGAATAATTCCTTTTAGGAGAAAGAGATCTTGTCTCGGCTTGGGTCGAGTACCATAGTAGTCGACGAGTTGTCATCTCATGGATGAATAATGACTCCTTTAAGGAGATAGAGGTCTTGTCTCTTTCATAGGTCGAGTACCGTAGTAGTCGACGAGTTGTTATCTCATGGATGAATAGTGACTCCTTCTAGGAAATAGAGATCTTGTCTCGAATTTTGGTCGAGTACCATAGTAGTCGACGAGTTGTCATCCCATGGATGAATAACTCCTATTGGGAGATAGGGAACTTATCCCTTAGGGCCGCGGAGCTCATGTCTCTTAGCCCTAGCTACTCGATGCACCGTGCCTTTTACTTTAACTTAACAAAGAAAGGTTAGTAGTCAAAGTAGCTGATGGAGTAACAACTCCTGAAGAAGGTAGAGAACTTGTCTCTAGGGCCGCGGAGATCGTGTCTCTTAGCCCCAACTACTCGATATGCCTTGCCTTTTACTTTAACTTAACAAAGAAAGGTTGGTAGTCAAAGTAGCTGATGGAGTAACAACTCCTAAAGAAGGTAGAGAACTTGTCTCTAGGGCCGTGGAGATCGTGTCTCTTAGCCCTAACTACTCGATACGCCGTGCCTTTTACTTTAACTTAACAAAGAAAGGTTGGTAGTCATAGTAGTTGATGGAGTAAGAACTCCTGAGGGCGATAGAGAAACTTGTCTCTAGAGCCTTCTTGATTAAAATCTCTTTCTTGATTTCACTTGGACTCTGGAGAGTATGGTGGTTTTTTGAAGCAATCGAGTAGATTGATGACGCATCTTTTTGTACATTCCTCCATCAAATTCTGAAGCACTCGATTTCTTCTTTATACTAGAATCTTGCTCGGATGGACCTAACCTAGCCTTTATTGGCGGGAAGACCGGGGGTTTGCCCTGAGGAGATTTGATTTGGGTATTTGCCTTTTGCTGACACGAATAGTTTTGGCATTGAATCAGGACTCGGGCTAACCCATCCTAGCCTTTATTGTGTGTAAGACAGGGGATTGGCCCTGAGGTGATCCAGACAGGTAGCTTTATTTTTGTTGATAGTTTGGGGCTGGAACCTCCCTCGAGCGGACCCATCCTAGCCTTTATTGGGGGGAAGACCGGGGGTTGGCCCTAAGGTGGTTGGACCCATCCGACTACTTTGTATGGAGTACTTCTTCTTCTTTGACTTTGAGTAGTTCGGGGGTAGAATCTGAGCTCGGGCGGACCCATCCTAGCCTTTATTGGGTGTAAGACTCAGGGTTGGCCCTGAGGAGATTTAACCCATCCGACTAACTTCTTCTTCTTTGATTGTCAAAAGAAACTTTGGTGATGTAGATTCTTTTCCTTGGTGTCTTTGTCGGCAGAAGGTGGAGGTGCTCCGAGTGCTTTGCGGAGGATGATGCATTGGAAACTCGAGTGCTTCGCTTTAGGGTGCAAAAAACATCTTGAATGAAGTTTTTGATGAGTGGAATCGATCTTCGACTGCTTTGTTGGTTGGGGAGGAGGTACTGCTCTGTTGCTGCATTGTTTTTGCGAGTTGTACTCGTAGTTGTCAGGTAATCGATAGTTAGATGTCGGGCTGTATGCTTTGACTTCTTGATGATCTTCTCCTTTTGTTGATGATGACTGTTTTCGCATTGCGACCGATGTTGATGACGTTGTGTAAGTGTTGGCGGCCATTATATGCCCATTTTAGCCGCCAACCATTGCCATTAATGAGGGAACTTGAAGTAGTTTGGACATAAAGTTTTATTTAAACTAATGAGTTCCACAAGTTTTGTGTCTCAATATGTTTTGCAAGGAATACAGGTAATATGGAACACAAATACCATTATTTGGTGAAGTAGCAGTTGAGTCCATACAAATGAAAGTTCATTCAGATGTCTCGGTACAAATGACACTTGGGCATGGTACAGAAGTTACTCAAATCACATATTTGACAGCACCATGTTGAAGAGCTCTCCGAGATGATCAAAATGGACACTTGGATGTCCCAATTCGGAGTCCGGATGGAAAAGTTATGCCTCCGGGAAGATCACCGACACGGCCCTGTCAGGCCAGTCGGCCTGACTTAGGCCAGCCAGCCTGGACAAGGGCGACCGGCCTGACACCTTTCACAAATGACCCTCCACTCAGTATCATTGCGTTAGGGACTCACCAATGGACCCCCAAACACTTGGGTACATGCCCAAAGCGAAGCTAAGTCCGAAAGGCCTCATATGTCCCTCCAATGGACTTCCGAAGTGGCCGTTCGATGTTGGGCTGATCATCCAAGGATTGGATCTGCACCTACATGCAAAGAAACACACAAGAAACCAATGTCAACCATTGGATAGAAGTTAACACAAATGGAGTGATGGATGAGTTTGTCACATGGATCAAAAGGCCCACCTTCCGCATGAAGAAACGTCCAACCACCTTGGGAGAGCAACACCACACTGTCCATCACACAATGGCGGTTGATCCAACGCCTGGGGAGAAAATCCCAGGCCAGCCGGCCTCACTTTTCGGCTGTTCTGACCAAATCAAGTTGGAGGTTGCTCTAACCGACATTGCAAGAAGGAATATTGGGTGTTCGATCAAAACTCGGAGAATCCTAGGCCGGCCGGCCTAAGGGAGGCCGGCCGACCTCACTTTGTCACAGCACGTGCCCATCTTTCGCGTGAGAGCTAAGCAGCCGACCAACTTGCGTAAAGTGCACGCACTAGCTTCAGCACCGTCTTGGAAGAGCTATAAAAGGACACCCACACCTCACTTCCAAAGCACGGAGAATTGGAGCAAGTCCAAGGCAAAGCGTAGCGCTCCACATATCTTTAGAAAATAGGGAGAGAGGCGAGGTGAGAGTCCGGAGAGGAGCCGTAGTGTTGGCCCCTCTCCAACTTTGTGCCACCAAGGAATGAAGTTTCGGTTCGAGTAATTTCCTCTTCTTTCGTCGGTAATATTGTTTACTCTCTATTACTTGAATACTTGGTCTCTCTAGTTGTGGGATCCCTTGTCTGCGTGGGTAGCAAGTTCTATCCATTTGAGGTTTTTTCTTGCCTTAACGTGAGGCAGAAGTCAGTGACTTGATAGTGTAGGTGCGGTGCCTAGACTTGATAGTTACCTTGGGTTGTGTTCCACCCCACGTAACCGCTGTGGTAGACGGCAGGTGGTGACAGCCCTGTCTGTCCTTTGTAGTCCACCACGTTCGGGTGCTTTCATAGCATTAGTTGCCGACTGCCATTGGACTCCCTTCTCATCCATTTCTGAGTCCTTCCCTGAGGCCGCCGATTCAACTAGAGAACAAGTCAAGTATTCTTGTTAGGAGTAGTTAGCAAGATGATGTTAGATTACCTCTACCTATCTTATCTGGACCTCTTCACTCCCGTCATCTTGATATGTAAACCAGATAGTGGAAGTTTCTGGCAAGCCATTATAGTAACATTTGAAGAAGTCAGTAATGCCAAGGGCTTTAGGATCATTGGCAATCATGATGGCTGCTTCACCGAATGATGTGCATCGGCGAGTGACAGTTTCTTCTTCTTAGGAGAAGTTTTCTGATGGAAATTCTATCTCTAACAATTCAACTATCATGGTTTTGTGCATATACATGTACAGCCACAACTGAATAAACCACCAAGGACCTCCCAAGTTAGTGATCGGCTAGTTCTTTCTAAGTCTGACTGATACCTGATGGAGCAGATGATAGACTGAACCTAGGAGATGTTTGCCGAGGGGAACAGAGTTTCCATTAGCCAGAATTTCTGCAAACTTAAGATTGTAGTTTGTTGGGCCGACTGCTTTGCCACAGAAGATGAATTTCTCAAGCCACATGTTGAGGAAGGCAGTGTGACCTCTGACAGATACGGAGTCGGTTTTCATATTCTTGCCAATATACCCTTTCCATCCACCGATGCTTTTGGTTTCAATCTTGAAGGAAGTTTTTTCTAATAGATGGAAAGATCTGTCAGGAGCGTGGATGTTCAGGCCAGTGAGCATCACGACATCCATCAGAGTCGGTGTCATGGGTCCATGGTTGAACATGAATGCATTAAGTGCATCGGACCAAAAGTGAGAAGCCAATATAAGCATCGGCTCATTCCTAATCATCTCCGATAAGGACAGATTCAAGCATTGACTGGTGTCGTATTCCTCCCAGTTGGTTCTCTGAACATTGGCTATTCTGCAAAACCAGTTCCTCCATCCAGGAGAGACGCTTGGCCAATATCTGAAGGCTTGGGACCAATCTAGGTTCATGTTGGATGATTTGAGGGGGATTCTACCGGTTTCAAGATTGATGATGCTAGTGGGATCTGGATTACCCATCGGACCTAAGCAGACCATGCTGGATTGGTTTTCTAGTGGAATGATTACGTTGCCCCTGAGATTCTAAAAATGAAGGCGGAAATAAGAGATGCAACTGAAGAAATCGGAAGGGGAGTAGAAAGCAGAGATGTAGATGGGGGAAGAGAACATACCTCTGGGATCTCGGAGATGGACGCCATTGCCAGAAGAGTGGTTCTTGGACTTGGATCCTTGAAACCCTAGGAGGCTGCGTTGGCGGCGGCGGAGTAGTTGTGTTCTTGAGCAAGAGAGAAGGCAGGGATGCTACAGGAAATGTGCCAGCGGAAAGGAAGACGAAGATATTTATAACCTTTGCCCATGGGCAAAATGGGGATGCGGCGTGCTGTTTGGACGACAGAGATCTGTTTAAACATTGGCAATAATGATTAACGTTAATTTCGGAGCAACAAATCTATTACTCCGAAACTGGGGGGGGGGCATGTGTTGACACCGTTTTTTGACACGTTTCAAGGAAAGGTGATTTTTGTGAAGAGAAGGTGGCCGATTTGGAAGAAACCAAAAAATGCACAGGGTTGGAATCGGCCGATGGAGTCCGTCCGATGGACCAGGGGAATATGCTTCGAAGATACTGATCCGCTAGCTCTGATGCTCGGCCGATGGAGAGTTGCCGATGGAGTAAAGGAAGGAGGAGAGGATCCGGACTCTACGAGGATCTTGACAATTTGGTTGTAATATTTAGAATAGCTTATCTTTAGTAAGTCTTTTCTTTAGAGTCAAGTAATGTGTGCCGTAATCGGCTAGGACTTGATAGCGCTAGGCTATATATATCAGTTGTAAGGGACCGGAAAAACTTGATACACATCCAATACAACACAACTTTACAATTCCTTTGCACTTTTTCGGCGACTTCGCCTTTTCTTTTCTTTTTTCAACAAGTTCTTTCAAGTTGATCAAGGACGCCTCACATTCGAGCGACTTGATTTGCTAGTGAGTTTTCATTTTACCGAGTATATTTGAGCTTTAGCTACCGGGGGCATCGCAGTGGTTTCGTTCAAATCTATTCAAAAGTTATCGAGTTTATCTAGGCTTTGACTTCCGGGCGCATCGCTATTGTCTCGTCTAGATTTATTCACAATTTATCGATATCGGCTAGATTTGTAGGCTTTCCTACGCTTTTTGGCCATTATCACATCTAAAAACATATTAGATCAGCTTTAGGTTTTGCAATAACACTTTTGTTATCTCAAGAGCCAGTTTAGATCTGTTTTAGCCTGCATCATCTAAGTTACACATTCGTAGCTTAGATCTTGTTATATGTACGATCGGCTATCCAAAGCCGGTTTTGTCGTTTAGTGCATCGGCTGATCTTGCCGACGCGCTTGTTTATCATACGCTTGCATTCAATATCTTTTTGCCGTTTACTATATCGGCAGAGCCTGTCGATACACCTGTCTGAGAGATATTCGGAATCCCAACCGATACGCTCTCGAATTGGACTTTGTTTTCTCCTTTGTCAATTTCAAGTCAAACTGACTGGCACGCTTGGTCTACTTTCCGTGCTTGGTGAACACTTGCCCTCGGATTCTAGTTTGTTGATTTTTGCATCAACACGCAGCAGCTGGAGAAGATGGCTGCTCTTGAAATATCTTCTCAGGATCAGTTAGAGAAGGTCGGACTTCTGGAGGCCCGAGTCGAAGCTTTGGAGCAGGACAATTCTTTCTGCTCTTCAAGACAAGGCCTCCAAGCTATAGGAGAAGGCAAAGGCCCTTGCCAAGGAGAAGAAAGGCATTCTTTTCCTTCTTTGGTGCTTGTAGTTTTCGAGTAGCTTTTGTCTTTTGTGCTCATGTTGACCTTGCTTTGACAGAGCATAAAAGTTTGTTGTTGAGAAAGGTTGAATTGGTGACTGACTTGACCAATGTTATGTATCGCCAAACAGATGCTATGGAGAAGCTGACCAAGATTAAGCTGACTCTGACAAGCAGCTGGTCAAGGACATGAAGCAAATCAAGGATTTGGCGGCTGATCGTGATCAGAAGGCCCAGCAGTTGGCTGATCTTGAGGCTACGGCAAAGGTAGTCGTCGAGATGGTCGAGGAGGAAGATGCTGGTAACAAGAGTCTGGTGGAGCATCTTCGTGAAGCCCCCCAGCGACTTAGTAGCTTCTTCTCTGACGCAGCTAGGGAGTACTTGGCCCATGCCTTAGGATTAGTGCACTACAAGAATTCTTGGCTTGTATGACAAACCGAATCTGTCATATAAAGTACAAAATTGGTCATAAAAAATATGTTATGATGAAAATCCCCGCGTCACGAGGTCGTCACAAAACGACCGTCACATAATGTACCTCGTGACGGTTTTATGGTCCGTCGTCACAAAATGTCTGTATCTTTTGTGACGGAATCCTTATAGCGTCACACATTGTTACCTTTTATGACAACTAATTCTATCATATATTAGTTAGTCAATGCGTCACGTTATGTACGAGTCCTCACAAATGGTCAGCCAAAGAACAAGTTTGGATTTTTTTTATGACGCCACAGGGTTGTCATGTATGGGTTTGTAGATTATGTGACAGTTATATTTTGTCATGTTTTGTACTGTTTTGTATGGTATTTATTCACATTTGCAGACGGATGTGTGGCGTCACTAATTGTCATTTCATTCATGACGAGCATGGCATGCATATTCAGTGACAACCCACTGATCTTTCATCATAGTACACAAAAGTATAATACACATATATCATCAAAGCCATCATCCACAGGATTGACATCACAATTCATAAATCATTGAGAATTCACAGATTGACATCCCAAGTGATAACACAATTCACCGAAGCCATCATGCATACACATGTTCCAACCACAAACTTGCAGCATACTTGTTCAACCACATAGTTCCAGGTTCTAGGTTCCGGCACATAGTTCCAGGTTCCAGCAAACATAAAAATATATGCAGAATATAACATACAACCAGATGGCGCATAGTTCTAACGAAGTTCCAAGCACAGACTAAGTTGAAGCAATGTAGCAAAAGCTTAGGCAAAGGCCTCATCCTCAGAAACTGCATTCGTACCTCATTCTTTCTGAAATTTCAGGACAGCTCGCAGCAGCTCATTAGTCTCCTCAAACTTGATAGTCATCCCCCTCACTTGCTCTTGGGTCTGCCGCAGCAAACTTTGGTTTTCTTCGAGTGCGGCCTGCTGAGTTTGAAGCTGTGCCTTCAACTCTTCCTGCTTCCTAGCAGATTCCTCTCTTTCAGCTTGGAGGGCTGCCTCAAACTGAGCTTGCATGCGTGCTTGTGCTGCTGTCGATGAGGACTGACCAGTCTTTGACGGTCGAGGGGCACCAATGTTAGGAAGAAATGTGGATGAGCGGCTGATCTGGCTAAGACTTTCATCAACAATCTTGGATGGGGACTTTTGTGCTTCTCCTTCTTCTGGCTCTCTATTCTTCTCTGCCACCATTCGTTCCTACATAAAAAGAATGCACTTCATAACAAGGCCGCAGAACAGTGTTGAAACAACATGTATTTTAGTACAACAGATGTATCCAATCCTTTTGGAACTTACATATATATCATTGGCAAGAGGAGTGCGACCATTTTTTTGACTATTCATACATTTCCCAAAGAACTTTACAGCATCTGGCTCACTGTTGTTGTACTTAGGCCTCTGCAGCATGTAAAAGCCTTGGATTACTTTGAAGCACACATCTCAGTTTGCATTGCGTAGTAACAAAAGGATCCAGGCCAACACCAGGCAATCAGTGTGCATATAGAACAAAATAACCACATAAAGAATTTGAAAAACAACCCAAAAGCAACCCAAAAGTGTGTAGTATAGTACCCCAAAAGTGAAAGCAATAGTATTACCAGGCTGTATCGATGGGCTATGTAGGACCTAGAACCCGTTTTTTGGTGAAGCTGCATGTTGCCTCGATTTACTTTATTCTTTGCAAATTTCTCCTGCACCACAAATGCAATACAAACTTTTAATTCACATGCACAGTTTGATTGCATATTAACAAAAGCAGTGATGCAGGGCATGGACCTGATTCTTTGGGTCACACCAGTACTCTACGAGCTTGATCCACTCCTCTTTCTTCATTTTACGTGGAGGTTCTTTGGCCAACAGCTGTTCCTTTGTCAGGGACTCATCGAAGTACTTCCTTTTTATGTGATACCTCTGCTGCCTTACTCCCTTCTTAATGATATCAGTGCATGCAGATTTGCTTGGTCCCTCATTCTTAACATCGACATCCAACCTATTCTGGAGCCACACAAATCATTTATTAGAAAAAATTCCTTACATGGGAGTAGAGCTAGTAATGAAAGAAAGTAGCTATAGTGAAATAGGTGTCTCACCGCCAATTTGTCAAGGACTTTTTGTACTTCTGTTGGGCCCCCATCTCTTTCATAAAGCTTCCAAGATGTGTAGATAGGCAGCTTGTCTCTAAGAGCTACACCAGTTTCTGATGCCAGCTTCGCAGCTTGAAGTGGGACATCAGGTCTTTTCTTCCCTTCAGCCACTTGGATAGCCAGCTTGTTTCCTCTCTTTATCATCTTCTCTAAGCCAACCCCAATGGTTTTCTTGCGGACTTCCTTTCGGGGTGCTGCATTGGCAAACAACATGCAAACTAGGTTATTATAGCATCCACAAATGTAGATATTGAATGTAGATAATAATGGTTGGAAACACATATTGATTACCTGGAACTAAGTCACCAACTGGTTCTCCTTCATTTGTATGACCCTCTAAATCGGCATCAACTTGGACATTTGAGTCATTGATGTCATTGCTTTGCCTAGAGCTCTGTACACCTGGTGAGGTTTCTATAGGATATGAGTGGTCAACACTAGTTGTAGGAGTAGGAGTACTATGCTCAGTGTTTCCACCAGGCGCAGATACGGGTGGTTGACTGGTGCTGGGTAATCTAGAAGGACTAGGCAGCTTGCTGGCACTGGAAATGGGATTAGTTTTAGGGTTGGCTTTCGAAGTGGTCTTAGGAGGCAAGGGCAGTCTTTCCCTAGGTGGTGGACGGCCTCCAGGCGAAGGCATGGCTGCCTGTTGCCTAGTCAATCTGGTAGGCGTGCGCGGTGGCAGCTGTTTTGCAGCTGCCATTTGTGCCATCTTTTGCTTCTTCTGCTGAGGGCGAGTTCTTGGAACCATCGCTCCTACCTGCCAAGAGAAACATGCATCTTATCAATTAAGGAACAAGTGTGAAGTACATTAAATGACTATAATGAAGTACATGATTGAAAAAGACTGACAAGATACTCGTTAATTGGCCTAGTAATGCATCTCACCTCAGTATTATCCTCATTATTTAGGTCATCATCACTCTCAGATTGGTTATCAATGTCAGAGGATGGGTCATATTCTTTGTCAGAATCGCTATTGTCAGACACTACTGTCTTCCTTTTGCACTTTTCCTTTTTGGAAATAACATCTCTAACTTCCTGAGGTAATATTGGAATGCCAAGAGACTTAAAATGTTCCTCGATATCCCTTACCCTTTCATCCCTGTCCAGCTCATACTGGGTTTTTGTCATTTCTTACTTAGTTTCATCAAACGCACAGAAAGCAGAAACTAGATTCAATTTCTGTAAAAGAGATGGAAAAGAACTAACAAATCAGTATTCTTTGAAATCTTAGAAAGAAGGAAAAATAACAATCAAGAATAACATAGCAAGTTACGTACAGCCATGGGCAAGTTTTATTAGTCAGACAGAGAACAATTAGCAAAACACACAAGCACTGGAACCAAAGGTCTCGAACAATTAGCAGAACACACAAGCAATGGAGGAGAAGGAGGAAACAGAGTACCTTTGGAGCAGGAGGAAGCAGAGTACAGCCGGCGTTGAGGAGTGCACGTGGATGTCGTCCGGCGACGCTGTCGGAGCAATGTTCAGGACGTCGACGGGGCTCGCCGGCCTCCGGCGTTGAGGTGGAACCGCGCTTGGTGCCGCTAAGTTGCGGGGAGGGAGGAGGAGGCCATGCTAGTTGGCGTGGTGGGCTTCAGGGATAGCGGGGTGGTGGGCGCGAGTAGCGGTGGCGAGGGGCCGCGAGCGGCGGCGGGGCGGCGCTAGGGTTTGCGCGGGTCTGCGGGGATTTTTCCCCATTGTCTGACTGGGCAAGAGGATAAGGTGGGGGGGAGGTGGTTTGGATGGCTTGAGCGGGAGGTGGGGTGGGTCCCGTGTGTCGGCGAGCGGGATAGCGCGGGAGAGAGCTAGGTGCGGCAGTGAAAATTTTGGCCTGATGGGTGGAGCCAGATTGTCGGTGGCTGGTCCTAGACTGGGGCAAAGTTGGTTCTGATGCAGCAGGTCCACTTGTCAGTGACCCTTTGAGTTCTATTAGGTCTCTGGACAAAAAATTGGTGTACTAAATACTTTCAAATTAAAAAGTGATGAACACAAAGATTGCACACCTCATGAAAATGCACACTTTTTGTTTTGGTAGTTTGTTCATTCGACAAAGTGGCTGTAAGTTTGTTCATGAAAATGACATATCTCACTTATAGTTCATGGAACTATAAGAGAGATTGTAGATTTTATGAACTACTTTACTTTCACTTTGTCAAATGGGCAAATGGCCAAAATAACAATTGTTGGACTTCATGAGTCGAACAACTCTCGTGTTCATGACTTTTGTACTTGAAGTCATTTGGAGTTTCAAATTATGGATTGATGTTGTATATTCTTTTAAATTCAACTTTTTAATCGTTCAAACTTTGTAACATGAAAATATGACCAAAATCAACACAACAATTTGACAGATCATGATTTTAGAATTTTTTATAAAAAAAGCATCAGATTTTGAGATAGTATGTAGGAGAAAAACTTGTTACAAGATTTTGCCAAGGATTAAAAACACAAATGTGTGAGCAATTCACAGGGAGCAAGAGAGGCTAATGAAGATCTTGGCCCACATGTCATTGATACGGTGGACCACTTGGCACTCAAGCCTAAATAACATCTGGGTCCACATGTCATATAGTAGGGGTACTTCACTTATGCTGCCGGTTTCTATATCTTTTTTTTAAAAAAAACTTAGCTACGAAGCTCAGCTTGGCTGCTCGGCCACTGCCACTGGCCATCCCGCCGCCCCAACCTACTGCCTCGCCGGCGACCAGCACCTGCAGCTGCCGCTGGCCATCCCGCCGCCCCAACCTGCTGCCTCACCGGCAAAAAATCATCTGCAGCTGCCGCCCCTCCCCTCACCTGCATCTCGCGCCCATCCCCTCGAACCCATCGAACCCGCAGTGGATCTTGTCCGGCAAAACGAGCTGCTCCACCGCCCACCAGCAGCCACGGCAACAACCCCCACAAGGTGAGCTCAGTGGCTCACAAAAAAAGGTGAGCAAATCGATGTGTACATCTTTCGATTCTTCCAGTGTTTTTACTTTAGTCGAGGGATTTATGATGGATTTGTTACTCTTTGCACCTAATTTTATCTAGTTCGAGATGGATAGAAGTTGGATTTATAACAGTGCACTATTTTTGCCGGCCTTTTTGTCTGGTGTTCTGCAATTCATGGAATATGTCAGAGGTAGATATAGTGCAGATGAGAAAATCAAGTGCCCATGCCAAAAATGCCTGAACCAGATAGAGAAAAGCCTAGATGATGTACACAAGGATATCGAACTCAATGGTATGTCTAGGTGGTATACTAGGTGGGTTCACCATGGAGAGGAACAAGATGATGTTGGACAAGATGAAGATGGAGAACTCGCTATTGTACCTGAAGATATGTCATTGGACGGAAATGACCAGGCAACACTTGACGAGGAAGGACAACTTGAAGATGTCGTAGATGACGGTGCAAGGGGAGTTCAGGGGTTGATTCAAGATTTGCGCGACGCAGCAAGCCATGGCTTTGGTGGTAACTTATATAAACAACTCATGGAAGAGGCAAAGCGTGAACTTTATCCAGGTTGCACCGAGGAGACTAGGCTATCATTCATTATTAAACTGCTGCATATAAAAGTGTACAATCGGATAACAACATCTGGGTTCGATGCATTCCTTGAGTTGCTTTCTTCATCTTTGAAGAATGTGCCCGGACTTCCTAAGTCCTATAACGAGATGATTGGTTTTGGTGCTTCGGAAGATTGGTTTTGGTTATGTTTGTATTGATGTGTGCAAGTATGATTGTGCCTTGTTTTGGAAGGACCATGAAGGCGATGATCATTGCCCAGTTTGTGGCTTCACAAGATGGAAAGTGAACAAGGAGGGCAGAAAGAAAGTTCCTCACAAGGTCCTCCGTTACTTTCCAATAATTCCACGCCTTCAAAGGTTTTTTATGTCAAAGCAGCGGGCACAATATGCAAGATGGCACAAGGAAAAGAGGGTACCCATTGAGAATGAAATGAGACATCCTGCTGATGGGGAAGCTTGGAAAGATTTTGATGAGACTTTCAAGTCTTTTGCAGATGATCCCCGCAGTTTGAGGTTAGGCATTGCTACTGATGGATTTAACCCATTTGGTCAGATGAGTAATTCATATAGCATATGGCCAGTGATAGTTGTACCATACAATTTTCCACCATGGATGTGCATGGACCAATCCAATTATATGCTTGCTTTACTAATTCCAAGCAAAAAATCACCAGACAAAGATTTCCATGTGTTCATGCAGCCTTTGATAGCATACTTGATAGAGCTTTGGAAGAGTGTAAAAACTTATGATGCAGTTGAAGGCAAAGACTTCAGCCTGCGTGCAACGATTCTGTGGGGAATCCATGACTACCCTGCATTAGGCACCATGTCAGGCAGAACCACTAAGGGTTACTTTGCATGTGTGCACTGTGATGAGAATCCATGCTCCGAATGTCTTAGAAACAAAATTGGTTTCATAGACCATAGACGTTTCCTCCCTAATGACCATGCTTGGAGGACAAACAAATCTTTCAATGGCAAGCATGAAAAAAGAGAGAAGCCCAGGAAATTTAGTGCAGATGAGGTTATGGAAAGGTTGGATGAAGTTTGCTATGTTCCAGGCAAGAATCCAGATAATAAGCCAAAATCAAGAAAACGACGACGTAATGAAGATGAACCAGTATGGCATCTGAAGGTTAGCTTGTATGATTTACCATACTGGTCAAAATTGAAGCTACAATACAACCTTGATGTTATGCACATAGAGAAAAACATATGTGAAAACATTTTGTCAACTCTACTTAATATTCCAAACAAGACAAAGGACACCATCGCTGCTAGACTAGATTTGGAGGACAGAGGTATAAGAAAAGAGCTTCATTTGCTAGATGACAGTGGTAGTTCATCATCAAAGCCAAGAGCTTGTTATGTTCTAAAACCAGAAGACAAGAAGAAGTTCTTGCAATTTGTGAGCAATGTTAAGTTTCCAGATGGCTATGCCTCCAATATATCAAGATGTGTCAATATGGAGGGAGGAGGATCAATACATGGGCTGAAAACACATGACTGTCATATAATGCTGGCCTTCGTGGTTTGGTGCGCAAAGATGTATACGAAGTAATTACTGAATTGGGTACTTTTTCTAGACAACTTTCCTCCAAAACTCTAAAGGTTGATGCACTAAACCAGATGAAGGAAGATATTGTGCTTATCCTTTGCAAGCTAGAGAAAATTTATCCTCCAGCATTCTTTGATGTTATGGTTCACCTAGCAGTACACTTACCTGATGAGGCACTCCTTAGGGGACCAGTGCAGTATGGATGGATGTATCCCATTGAGAGAAGGTTGGGCACCTTTAAGCGTTTCGTCCGCAATCAAGCAAGACTTGAAGGATCTATTGCGGAGGCATACACTGCCTATGAGTGTATGACCCAGTGCTCAACATATTTTAGTGACATCATTAGTAGGTTCACTAGGCCTGAAAGAAACTTAGATGGAGAAGAGAACATCTCACCCAATGGTTACTCTATTTTTGGTCATGGTATTAACCTGTTGGGTGCTTCAAAACTTCATTACCAAGACAAAGACTATGACTCCATGATTTGGTTTGTTCTAAATAACTGCGAAGAGGTTGATGAATACAAAGAGTGAGTAATTCCTGTTATTACAGCCATCTTTATTCAATACTAGTGTCACAAAATAACTAATTAGCTTCTTCCTTGGCAGCATGTATAGGGAACAATTAGAACAAGAAGAGGTCAACGATGTTGGAAAAATGATGTCAACACAATTCGCTGCATGGTTCGAGAATCACGTGTGTGCTACTTCTACAACATGACTTCATAATTTATGATCCAATACATTTTCAAATCAGTAATTCTGTATGTTTTTTATCTACAGATTACCAAATTGAAATACGAAGGCTCAACACTTGTTGATGAAGACTTGTAATCACTAGCATGTGGCCCGGATCCGCACATGCATTCGTACACAGCCTATATAATCAATGGGGTACGGTACCACACTATAGCTCGTGACGAACATACGAAGACACAGAACTCCACCATCAAAACTGCAGGTACTCACGGTGATGACACAATTGACTTCTATGGGACAATCACAGACATTATTGAGTTGAGTTATAGTAGGAACAGCAAAGGGCGTAGAACTGTTATCTTATTACGATGTGAATGGTAACATCTTGGTGGAAGGACATACCAGATGAAAGATGATGGTTACTTCAAGAGCATAAACATCACAGGTCGATGTTATAAGGATGATCCTTTCATTATGGCCACAGATGCTACACAAGTATTTTTCTTGGAAGATACAAAATTAGGTCCATGTTGGCGAGTGCTTCAAGAATTTGGCCACCGACATATATTTTATGCCGAAGAGTCCCACACAAACCAACCAATCCATGAACAAGTACAAATGAGATGTCAAGAGGCATACCAAGAGGAGCATATTTCATCTACAGATGGTGCAGTGAGAGACATTCCTCCAGATATGGATTTGTTGCACATGGATAATGAACCAGGCAGCCCTATTAGTACAGACCTCGTCGAGAGCATCCGTCGACAAAAACATATTGCTCAAGGTGATGAAGCAGACCGTGAAGATGAAGATGAAAATGAAGATGAAACCTACCTTGAGTACCATAGTCCAGAAGAAGGCAACACTTTAGGAGAAGACAGTGATGTTGATTGACCTTTGCATTTCTAGAGATTTGTGAACCATGAACTTTTCTGTTATTGATTTTGTTGTATTTGAATTATGCTACTACATTTGTATCCGATTTGTGAGATTGTAAGACCTTATATGCAATGTTTCTGTTTTTAGTGGATACTTCATGTCTGATCCAAGTTACAGTGTCCAGATTTAATTCACATGATGTATATCTATATAGTCCAAGGTTTCTGTGTTTTCATGACACATGAAAATGTCATGGAATGCCCAGAATCTATCCTAAAATGTATTTCTGGGTTTTTATGACCCCAAGGCCATGTCATGGAAAGTACAAAATCTGTCACAAAATATAATTGGAAGTGACATACATGCTGCAAAAGTTTCAACCCACACAATTTTCACATCAAAGCAAAAGTGATCTTTATTTCCAACATACATCAGCATTGCACATACATAGGGCTCACTACTGTCCACCACAACAGGTTAATACATCATCAGAATTGCCTACTTCAATACAGCTACAACCAAGCCAATGGCCAACACCACGAATATTGTTACATTCACACATCCACACACAAGACAAATGCAACTTCCCAAGCCTTCCCTGTTCTTGCCAACCATTTCCTTCACCTCGTTCAGATTTTGCTCCAACCTATCAATTTTTCCCACCAGCTCGGGAACTTCTGTTGTCGAAGCAGCTGCAATGGTCGAGGAAGCTGGAAGTAGATAACCATGATCCTCAAGGTACACCATATATTCCTCCTCGAACCAATACCTGGAACATCTCCCCTGCATCCAAATGACAACCACAGACAATTTAACACCAATAGTGCAGACACTGAATGCTACAAACACTACCATTCTCAGGGAAGCACATTCAGGGAACCACTGAACTGACATTTCCATAGCCTTGCCGAGGGCACTTGAAAAAACTCTTTCCAATATTATACTGAGACTTCGTGGTAGTGGCAGCAAACACCCGCACATCCTTGCAAGTCGGGCACATGATCAATGGTAACCCGGTCATATCATCAAGCGGTGCCTGCAGATTGACAGTAGTGGGCGGAGGCACTGCAGCAACAACAGCAAGGGGTCCAGGTTGCAGGGCAACCCGATCTGCACTTGACCGCTGAGTCCGAGCGGTTGAGGAGGACGCCTGCGACATGACAACTAAAGAGGGAAGGTGAGCAATAGTGAAAGGCAACAAAGGGGGGACAGGGAGGGGGCATTGCCAAAATGGCACACCTAGGGCGATGAGGAGCTGCCACCGCCGAGATGACGCTCAGCCTGAGAGCCGCGGTCGGCCCGCCCGCCCGAAAGCCGCGCTCACCCCGCCCACCTTGCTCAGCCCGCCAGCCAGCCGCGCGCGCCTCGCCGCCCAACCGACCTCCGCTTTGCCGCCAAACCGGGCCCCTCCGATGCTCCGCCCGCCCGCAAGCTGCGCTCAGCCCGCCAAGCTCTGCCGCCCACCGTGCTCCGTCAACCCTAGCTTCACGCCGAGATCCGCCACCAGCCAGCCGCCGCGCTCCACCAGGCCGCCCGCCAACCCTCCGCCTGCGCCCGGCCACCACGCAACACCGGCCCACCTGCCGCCGGCAGCCACGCTCGGTCCAGCCTCTCGCCGGCAGTCGCTCTCTGCTCGCCCAAACGCTGCCCATCGCCTCTCGTGTGGGAGTGGGGGATTTTGGGGAACGATTCGAAATAGTCAAAGTCCTACTAGGAGTATATTCACGATTTTTATTTTTTAGGACTATGGCTGATTAATGACGATGGGGACCGTCATGTCAAAATTAAAAAAACAATGATGCTACAAAAAGGTCACAAAAAACCACTCCACGTTGTCACAAATACAAATCCATCGATCGGCTACTACCGGCCGATATTTTGTGACGACACACGGCATCTTTATGTGACATAATATAGAGTGTCGTCACAAATATTTCAAGGTCTCATGAATTTATGACGCCACTATTTTTTTCATCATATTATGTTACAATATATGACGATATTTGTCCTCATCATGGGGACTTTTGTCATAAAAAATTAGAATTCTTGTAGTGGTGAAATCCTTTCTTCCTTCTGCAAACTTGGCTCTTATTGGCGATGGGGTTGCCGTCGGCTTTTCAAGGGAGAAGTTCTCTGAATATGTCGAGGAAATGAAGCCCATCGCTGATAAGGTTATTAGTGGTTTGGAGCCGGTGCCTGAGGGAGAGGCTTGAACATTTGTTGTAATGTTCTTTTGGCTTTGTGGATGTGCGTCCACTAGAGTACTTTTAACACATGGATGTATAGTACTTTCTTCTTTGAGTTGATGACTGATCAAGTGGTTGCCTTTTTAACGAAGCTTGTCGCTGGCTAGCTTTGGTTGCATCTCTGCCTTGTTCGAGTACCGTAGTAGTCGATTTGTTTGTCATCTCATGGATGAATAATTCCTTTTAGGAGAAAGAGATCTTGTCTCGACTTGGGTCGAGTACCATAGTAGTCGACGAGTTGTCATCTCATGGACGAATAATGACTCCTTTAAGGAGATAGAGGTCTTGTCTCTTTCATAGGTCGAGTACCGTAGTAGTCGACGAGTTGTTATCTCATGGATGAATAGTGACTCCTTCTAGGAAATAGAGATCTTGTCTCGAATTTTGGTCGAGTACCATAGTAGTCGACGAGTTGTCATCCCATGGATGAATAACTCCTATTGGGAGATAGGGAACTTATCCCTTAGGGCCGCGGAGCTCATGTCTCTTAGCCCTAGCTACTGATGCACTGTGCCTTTTACTTTAACTTAACAAAGAAAGGTTAGTAGTCAAAGTAGCTGATGGAGTAACAACTCCTGAAGAAGGTAGAGAACTTGTCTCTAGGGCCGTGGAGATCGTGTCTCTTAGCCCCAACTACTCGATATGCCTTGCCTTTTACTTTAACTTAACAAAGAAAGGTTGGTAGTCAAAGTAGCTGATGGAGTAACAACTCCTAAAGAAGGTAGAGAACTTGTCTCTAGGGCCGTGGAGATCGTGTCTCTTAGCCCTAACTACTCGATATGCCGTGCCTTTTACTTTAACTTAACAAAGAAAGGTTGGTAGTCATAGTAGTTGATGGAGTAAGAACTCCTGAGGACGATAGAGAAACTTGTCTCTAGAGCCTTCTTGATTAAAATCTCTTTCTTGATTTCACTTGGACTCTGGAGAGTATGGTGGTTTTTTGAAGCAATCGAGTAGATTGATGCCACATCTTTTTGTACATTCCTCCATCAAATTCTGAAGCACTCGATTCCTTCTTTATACTAGAATCTTGCTCGGACGGACCTAACCTAGCCTTTATTGGCGGGAAGACCGGGGGTTTGCCCTGAGGAGATTTGATTTGGGTATTTACCTTTTGCTGACACGAATAGTTTTGGCATTGAATCAGGACTCGGGCTGACCCATCCTAGCCTTTATTGGGTGTAAGACAGGGGATTGGCCCTGAGGTGATCCAGACAGGTAGCTTTATTTTTGTTGATAGTTTGGGGCTGGAACCTCCCTCGAGCGGACCCATCCTAGCCTTTTTTGGGGGGAAGACCGGGGGTTGGCCCTGAGGTGGTTGGACCCATCCGACTACTTTGTATGGAGTACTTCTTCTTCTTTGACTTTGAGTAGTTCGGGGGTAGAATCTGAGCTCGGGCGGACCCATCCTAGCCTTTATTGGGTGTAAGACTCGGGGTTGGCCCTGAGGAGATTTAACCCATCCGACTAACTTCTTCTTCTTTGATTGTCAAAAGAAACTTTGCTGATGTTGATTCTTTTCCTTGGTGTCTTTGTCGGCAGAAGGTGGAGGTGCTCTGAGTGCTTTGCGGAGGATGATGCATTGGAAACTCGAGTGCTTCACTTTAGGGTGCAAAAAACATCTTGAATGAAGTTTTTGATGAGTGGAATCGATCTTTGACTGCTTTGTTGGTTGGGGAGGAGGTACTGCTCTGTTGCTGCATTGTTTTTGCGAGTTGTACTCGTAGTTGTCAGGTAATCGATAGTTATATGTCGGGCTGTATTCTTTGACTTCTTGATGATCTTCTCCTTTTGTTGATGATGACTGTTTTCGCATTGCGACCGATGTTGATGACGTTGTGTAAGTGTTGGCGGCCATTATATGCCCATTTTAGCCGCCAACCATTGCCATTAATGAGGGAACTTGAAGTAGTTTGGACATAAAGTTTTATTTAAACTAATGAGTTCCACAAGTTTTGTTTCTCAATATGTTTTGCAAGGAATACAGGTAATATGGAACACAAATACCATTATTTGGTGAAGTAGCAGTTCAGTCCATACAAATGAAAGTTCATTCAGATGTCTCGGTACAAATGACACTTGGGCATGGTACAGAAGTTACTCAAATCACATATTTGACAGCACCATGTTGAAGAGCTCTCCGAGATGATCAAAATGGACACTTGGATGTCCCAATTCGGAGTCCGGATGGAAAAGTTATGCCTCCGGGAAGATCACCGATACGGCCCTGTCAGGCCAGTCGGCCTGACTTAGGCCAGCCAGCCTGGACAAGGGCGACCGGCCTGACACCTTTCACAAATGACCCTCCACTCAGTATCATTGCGTTAGGGACTCACCAATGGACCCCCAAACACTTGGGTACATGCCCAAAGCGAAGCTAAGTCCGAAAGGCCTCATATGTCCCTCCAATGGACTTCCGAAGTGGCCGTTCGATGTTGGGCTGATCATCCAAGGATTGGATCTGCACCTACATGCAAAGAAACACACAAGAAACCAATGTCAACCATTGGATAGAAGTTAACACAAATGGAGTGATGGATGAGTTTGTCACATGGATCAAAAGGCCCACCTTCCGCATGAAGAAACGTCCAACCACCTTGGGAGAGCAACACCACACTGTCCATCACACAATGGCAGTTGATCCAACGCCTGGGGAGAAAATCCCAGGCCGGCCGGCCTCACTTTTCGGTTGTTCTGACCAAATCAAGTTGGAGATTGCTCTAACCGACATTGCAAGAAGGAATATTGGGTGTTCGATCAAAACTCGGAGAATCCTAGGCCGGCCGGCCTAAGGGAGGCCGGCCGACCTCACTTTGTCACAGCACGTGCCCATCTTTCGCGTGAGAGCTAAGCAGCCGACCAACTTGCGTAAAGTGCACGCGCTAGCTTCAGCACCGTCTTGGAAGAGCTATAAAAGGACACCCACACCTCACTTCCAAAGCACGGAGAATTGGAGCAAGTCCAAGGCAAAGCGTAGCGCTCCACATATCTTTAGAAAATAGGGAGAGAGGCGAGGTGAGAGTCCGGAGAGGAGCCGTAGTGTTGGCCCCTCTCCAACTTTGTGCCTCCAAGGAATGAAGTTTCGGTTCGAGTAATTTCCTCTTCTTTCGTCGGTAATATTGTTTACTCTCTATTACTTGAATACTTGGTCTCTCTAGTTGTGGGATCCCTTGTCTATGTGGGTAGCAAGTTCTATCCATTTGAGGTTTTTTCTTGCCTTAACGTGAGGCAGAAGTCAGTGACTTGATAGTGTAGGTGCGGTGCCTAGACTTGATAGTTACCTTGGGTTGTGTTCCACCCCACGTAACCGCTGTGGTAGACGGCAGGTGGTGACAGCCCTGTCCGTCCTTTGTAGTCCACCACGTTCGGGTGCTTTCATAGCAGTAGTTGCCGACTGCCATTGGACTCCCTTCTCATCCCTTTCTGAGTCCTTCCCTGAGGCCGCCGATTCAACTAGAGAACAAGTCAAGTATTCTTGTTAGGAGTAGTTAGCAAGATGATGTTAGATTACCTCTACCTATCTTATCTGGACCTCTTCACTCCCGTCATATCCTCTGGATAAACAAGAGTCACTACTAGTACACTTCTTGTTCCTTGTAGATTCAATACTCTGGAATACTCCAAGGTGAAAGCTACATTGGTATCCGTACGCTTGCGGATTTATCTGTAAGGCTAAGGACTGCTAACAATAAGTCACTGTTGGAATAGTCGAATGCGTCACCAAGCTGCTGATGGTGCTCTGTAGTGAGATTGACATTTCTACTTTGAGTCTTCTTCAGCTTGTTGTCCAGGTGAACGGTGACCATGATTCCTGGTGGCGGTGGAGGGATTTCGTAGCTGATTGCTATCGTTTCGCTTTCTCCCGCATCAGAAAGCTAATCGTCGTAATCGAGGTCCTCTAGCGCCATAGGATTGGCCTTTTGATTTGTAGGTTCTGAGAGTATGGCCATGAAAATATCGCGATTGTGATTGGCAATCTTCGGCTTGTTGTATTCTTTTAGCGAAAGGCCTTGCTGGAATGGTAATTCTTTGTAATATGAGGATTGTTTCTTCTTTTTTTGATTTGAGGACTGGAGTTCTCTTTTTGTAGTGGTAGCGGAAATCAAGTCCTTGTCGGATTCTCTCTTCTTGTCCGAAATGGATTGTTTCGTAGGTCGGTTTCTTTTAAGGGTTTGATCTGAGTCCGGGTAGAATTCTTCGTTTGAGTAGATTCGGGACGATAATCCGAGAGTGTGTCGCAGAAGGTCTTCATCATATGGGATGATGTTTGGCGAGAGCCATCCTCCTTCAAATCGGATTGAGGATTCGTTGATGAATTTGTTGTATCTGTCCAAATTGTCTCGTTCTTCCGGTGAAAATAACTGTGGCATGCGGTAATTTTCTTGTGGAGTAGGAGAGATTGGAGGTTGAATGACGTTGCACCACCGATTCATGTAGTCTTCAATTGGAACAGAGTCTTCTGCGGGATGAATTTCAGACAAGTACTTATCTAATTGAGCTGGTGATTTGCTTTGTGATTCATCCCATAGCTTTTTGGCGTTGGATTGTTCCCAAAGTGCTTCAAGCCTATTGGGATTTGATAGTCCTTCCATAAACAAGTGGATGTCGTTTGACCACTCGGCTTGATCCTATTTCTGCTCTGCAGGGCTGGGTGCCCAAGGGTTGAAGAATTCTTCACATTCGTGGTCATATGTATCTTCTGCTAGCTGAAGGCATTGTGTGATCTTTGTGAAACCCTAGGTGTCTGCACAGTAGAACTACAATTATTTTATACATCATGTGCTTTAAATTGCTTGAACAAGGGTCTTATTTTAAAAATATAAGGTTAATTGTGTAAATATGATTTGATGCAAGGTCCTTCCTATAATTTAATTTGAATAAGATGGGTGAATGTTGCTTTTGTGGAGGGTTTCTTTGCAAAATTCAGTGTAATCATTACATGGTAGGAAATTTTTACTTTTCAGTCTAAAATTAAGGTGAATTCATTTTGGAAAAGACGAAAGTCCATTAAATTCAAAATCCTTTCTATGTTTTCAAAATAACTTTTCAACCTTTGGTTAAATCAATTTTTGCACAACATCAAAGTTGTAGATCTTGAAAAGTTGAACAACTTTCATGTTGGGCACTTTTTCATTTGAGCCCTAATTTAGGAGTTATTTTTATTTTATAGTTGGACCCCTAAACTTTTCTGAATTTGCAAACAAGTCCAGCCTGTCGTCTTCCACCCCTATCTCTCTCTCTGCTGCCTCTGTCGCCGGCGCAGAGCGGCACCACCGCCACTCAGGAAGGCCGAGAGGCCACCTCCTGCTGCTCCACCGCCACACGCGGCACTCCCGCAACCCCCTAGCCCCACTCCCACCTGCGCTGGAGCCCTCTTTCCCTCGCCACGCTGCCCCAGCCGTCTGCGCAGCCGCCACATCGCTGCCGCCGTGGTGAGCTCGGGGAAGAGCCCTGGCCCTTCCTCTTGTGCGCTTCAGCATCAGGGGAACCCCCACATCCCTTTCCCCTCATTCCCTTGCCAGTTCCCCGCCCCGAACCTCCAGAACACCACCACCGCCTGCCTGAACGCCGGCGAGCTTGAGCTCACCGTCGCCCCGCTCCTCCACGACCTCTCCGCTCGCGCAGACCCCACCCCCAGCTCCACCTCGCTCTCGCGCAGCTCACCGGCCACTCCTCTCCCACCCCCGACCGCCGGACCAACCTCGCCGCCGACAACCTATGCCGAACCGCCGCTATCCACGCCGGCGACCACCTTCCCGACCACCCCGGCTTCAATCTCGGGCACCAAAAGGTGCGCGTCGACGTCCTCTAGCTATTCCCCTACCTATCCCCCACCTCTGGCAACCATCCTCGCCGGGATTAGCCGCGCCGTGCCTCCCCTGCTCCGGCCAAGGACCTCCATTGAAAAGAAAAGAAAGTTCCAGGGGCTAGATCGAAAAATGTACATGAACCATAGCATTCAAACCAGTGAACTTCAAAAATACCTAAAAATTCATAGAAAAATCAGAAAAATATAAATCGAAATGTTTTGGAATCCTTGTGACAATATCTAAAAGTTTGTCCACAGACCCCTCGACAAATTCAGGATATTTTATTCTCTAGGATAAATGGAGAGAAATTGTTCTAGGAGTTGTACTTAGTAAATTCTTGTGATTTTGGCTAGAGTGTCTCTTGCAGTGTTACTAGTACATGATAAAAATTGGAACACCTTTTGACACCATTAACTAGGTCAAAGTTTCAAGATTCCTAGATCTACTAATTTTGGTAATGTATTTATGCTGGAAGAAATATTAAAGTTCTATGTCCAAAACTTTTTTCGTGCATGCATGTCACTGAAACCTTGCTATTTCGAAAGTTTGGGAAATTTTAGATCTCTTTAACTATATCTTTGATTTAATGCTTGTTAAGTAGGATTTAATTATGGTAAATAGTTTCCTTGCTTAGAAAAATCTGAGAATATTTTTAGAACTCTACTTTGGCCATATATTCATGTCTGTAAAATTTGAGATCCAGAAACACTATAGAACTTTCTTTACTAATTAGTTTTACCATATGTGGTTTAATATTTTCAAAATTATTACTTCTGTTTTATGCCTAGATAAATTCTGAAAAATTTATAGGACGTTCATAAGAATGTGAAGCCTGTTCTGCGAAATTTTGAGCTTCATAAGTGTTTTAGTTTGTTCTATGGAAATTCATCTTCGTTTAAAAATAATCTGTTTTGAGTATTTTTCATGTATTCATGCCTTACTGTTTTTAGCTAAACTTTTTATTGCAAGTTGCTGATTATATGTACTACCTTGTATAAATTTTGTAGCTGCAGAATCTATTCTTAACTTATGAATTAAAATAGTCAAATTACTTCATGCATTTTAATTCGCTTTTAAAAACTGCCACCCACTTCATTTTATGAAGTAAAGTTAAGATTAGAACTACTCTATAAACAATTGCCCATATGATAAGTTATGTTTGCTAATTTTTTTGACTGCAACTTTATCGCGAAGTGTATATGATTGTAATACCGTTTTTTGCATCACATATAGATATGACTGTTCTAGCTAACGGGACGTACGAGCTGATTCCGGAGTCTGAAGGAGGTGATCAAGAAGCCCAGGTGAACGCCGCTACACTGACTGAAGACCCAGGCCAAAATCCGGAAGAGCCCAAGGCTGAATTAGCTAGTGATTACCGCGAAGGCAAGCCCCGGACATAAACCCAGTATTTCAAATTTTGCAACTTATCGTTATTATTTACTTGTGCATTTAAGTTATTGGAATTGATTGAAAACCCTAGTTGCATAATTCTAGATTCCTTCTGATTGAACACTAGATTTGAGTCCGAGTTAGATGCTATGCTAATAGGACTAGTAAAAGTCGAGTGATTGCGTGTCACTCGCGAGCTTATAGGAGTTGATTGTTTACTTCCTACAATCACTATAAGGATCATGGGCGGATTTGTTGAAGTCCGTCTGTGTTGATGAACTTGATAAGGCCGCAGTGTGTGGTAGCGGTGGTTAAGTATTTGAACGTACTAGCCACATACCATAAATATGGTACGCAATAAGCCTAGTAGCTGATCGGCCCGGTGAGTGGATATACCTTTCACTCTCTCTTAGAGATAGGTTTTTATTTATGGTTATGTTGCACAACACCACGGGTGCGGGGAGGAAGTTGGTGCCCTGTAGTCGGGGAGAGTGACCCTATCCACAAGCCGGAATGAAAGGTCAACGGTTGTTTGGGAACGACCCGACGGTGTTCCAAACGTGTGTGTTAGGTTTACCTTGCAAGGTTGGAAATCCGATTCGAATCGTCCGTTTCTCACGGATATTGAGGCTACTTGATCCCTTTGCCACACAGAGTAATAAGAGTAATGTTATTATGATCAATCTTGATGTTTGACTAAAGATCTACCATGGTTGATTAGAATTAGTTGCTTACATAGAATGGTTAATCAACTAGAATATTGATAGATAAAATGTGAAATGAAGGACCTACTCTGTGTTGATTTTCAGCAAAAAGGAAAACCAGAGCCTTACAGAAACCTGCATAGTCTAGTTAAGTGGACTAAGTATATCCGTTGACGGTTAAGTCTTCCTGAGTATTAGTATACTCAGTCTTGCTGTTGAATCCAGTTTCAGGTATGAGTTTTGAGGACCAAACCGCTAGTCTGACTTGGCCCTGCTCTTTGCCCCCTGGCTGGTCCGTAGAGTGGGATCCGTCCCCGGCCGGCAATGACCCCGATGAGTGATACCTTGCTTGGGCTAGCTTGGTATCCTTTTGCAACATGTTGTAGCCGTCGTGACATCTTTCCGCTGCTTTAACTCTGAACTTTAAACTTATGTCTTGTATAACATTTTACTGAGTTTGGACCAGTAATAATACTTTGAACATGATTTAATAACTACTATGCCTGTGTTGTAAAATATATGGTTGTAATATCTCTGGACTCGCCTTCGTGCGGGGTATGCTTGTTCGATCCGAGATCCGGTGGTTGTATCGGGACGTTACCCGGCAGACCAAGAATTGTTCCGTTTGAAGTGTGTTTGAGTCGGTGTTGCCTTTATGGTGATGGCCAGTGCACTTGAGCCGGAATAATTCAGGTGGTTCTGCCACAATCTTGTCATTGATATTGATGCTTGAAAAGATGTCTTCGGAAGGCTTCCTATTACGAGTAGTTTTCTTGAAGCTAGCATTTGACTTTTTCTTTTGGAGAGCTGATTCTGCGAGATTGATGTATCCTTCGATGCTGTTGGAGACCCGGTTGATCCCTTTGAGTGACTCAGGATTGTCTACTCGGGGGATCGGATTTCCTTCAGGTCCTTTAGATAATTCTTTCTTGAAACCGAATTGACGGATTGATCTTCTTGAGTGCTGTCCTGTTGACATCCAGAAAATAAAATCTTTCCATCAATGGTAGTTTCTTGCTTGGTGTCTTCTAGCAATTTGTCCATATCCTCTTCGAGTTCGGAGAGTGTTTTGGGTCTAATTGCATCGAATTCGGGTTCCGCTGTTGGAAACCGAAAGCTTGACTCCTTCGAGCTGATCGATGAAGTCGTCAGTTTCTTGTCGTCTTGCGGCTTCTGAAGCTTCTAAAGGGCTTTGATCGATTGGGTGACTGTTGAAGCCGCCTGATCCATCAGTGACGAAGATCTAGGAGCCCACGCAGAAGGAGGTGCCTTCCGTAGGCACCGAGTTGTCATCGGGATAAGCCATCGAGTTCTTCTGACGATGGTTGGTGGGAGGCCCCACAGTGGGCGCCAGCTGTTGGTGTTTTACCGTTGGGTTCTTCGAGGGGTATCCCGAGGAGAGTGGTTGTAGCAGGGACTCGCCGAGATCAGAACGCGATGGTGCAAGGAACACAAGGATTTAGACAGGTTCAGACCACCGAAGCGTAATACCCTACGTCCTATGTGGTGGTTTGTATTCCCTTAGGTGTTGTTCAATGTGTATTGTCCTTCTGGAGGGGTCCCTGTTCGCCCTTATATAATCTGGGGGAGCAGGGTTACATGGAAAGTCCTAGTCGAGTTCTGTTAGGATGCTAGTCCGAGGAGTTCGGCTAGTTTCTGTGTACACCGACTAGTTCTACTCCTATTTGGGTAGATACAATAGAGGTAGGGCATATCCATGTGCTACTCCCTACTCTAGAATATTCCGCGCCTATGAGCAGTCCCGCTGTCCCGGGTCTGACACTCGCTGCCCTGGGTCTGACAAGCCCCCGAGCTCTTCGTAGTCGAGTCTTGCAGGCGTCGAATGCTTCTGAAGGCGCTTGTCCAGTGCTTCGAGAGCTTCTGGATTCCATTGTCTGGGCAACAAGTGCTTTCAACTGCTTCAGGGGTTAGTTGCCCATCTTTGGAGTCCATCGAGTGCTTCGGGTAGTCTTCTGAGCACTTCCTTGGCTGCATCGAGACTATGAGGTGCTTCAAGCCCCGAATCCCTCGTTGATCTTATGGTGCGCGACGTACTCGTGCTCCATATGGAGTAGCCCCCAAGCCTTAGTTTGAAATTGAAGGATCAGGCTGAGCGTTAACTCGGTCTTCTAGATCTTTTCGGATTTCCATTTGAAATTCAAACCATCTTCGGAACAAGTTGCCATTTATGACACATATCCTGCAGGCCCTGGGCCTTAAATTTGGATCCATGATTTGGGGTTAAGGGTCCAAAAGATTGTGTCATATCTTTTGCAATCTTTCTGAAGTTAGCAGTACGGTGACGAACCTTTTGAAAAATCCTGCTTTTCAGTGTATTGTGTACTTGTGAGTTCACGTGGCGAGTACTGCTGTGGACTCTGTAATGTTCAGTTGGTGACTTGTTTGTCCTTGTGTGTCACGGGTGGTACTGAGGCTCTTGCTGCTTCTTCTATTTAAGCAGTATGCGTGGCTTCTCATATCTTCAAACCGTCAGTTGTAGCCATGGGTTCCAAGTGGAGTTCTTCATTGGAGAGTACTCGACCTCCTGATAGAAGTAGTCGATTTGTGCTAATAGATGCTAGAAGAGTATTTGCGATCAACAAAAATACTTGTTATCTTCGTAGCCACCGGCCTTGCTTCTCTAGGCTGATCCATCCTGGTCGTGTTGTACCTAGTGGGCTGATGGTGGAAGCTATGTCAGAAGCCTTTGGAGTCTGGTGGTGTCATACTCTGGGGAGGACTTTGAGTGGTTTCCTCCTCGATGGTTTCTGCGGAGATGGCATTGTTTTTATTGCAAAACATATCAGGGAGAAGAGCAGATGCAAGAAGAGGATTTGCGATGTTCCTGATCATGCATCTCTTCTTGCTAACAAGTCTTTCCTCTCTGACCGTTTCCGAATTATTCCCTCTTGGGAATAACAACATTTGTATTTCTATAACAGCCCTAGGGCTGGAATCTCTGTTTTGTAGCTGAGCTCGAGTGGTTTCGAGTAGTTTGGTCGTTCAGATCTGTGTATTTTCCTCTATTGGAATGTAATCCTTGAGTTAAAATTTCCTTTTTCTATGTTAGCTCTGCTTCCTCTGAAGTGAATCCCGGATTATTTGGCTGAAATAACTCTAAAACAGGCGCGTGGCCTTTGGTCTTCCTGTTATTTACAGTAACTGCCACTGACTCTGCTTATTTAACTCCTTGAGTAACCCTAGGTTTAGCATGCTTTCAGTCTTGATTTGTTCTGCCGCCTTTAGTTCATCTGCTCTTGCCACCGCTAGCCCCCGAGCGTGAAGCAAGAGAGGATCATCTTCTCTTTGTTCCCATGGCTCCCAAGAAGTCTGCTGGGAGGGCGAAGGTGGGCGAAGCTGCCGGAGACGGCGCGGAAACCCATGGATGGAGATCGAGTAAGTGTACTGATTCCCATCTGTTTGGTCTTGTAGAGGAGCATCTTCTTCAACCTCGAAATGTGATCCATTAGAGGAGATCTGATGGGGCGTCTTTTCCTCATGAGGGGTGAATGAATCTGTTGTTTTTCATCCTCATATTCTTCGAGGCCTCGGTTTTCCCATTTCTAATTTCTTCCGAGGTCTTCTTCATCATTGGGGGGTTCAAGTGCACCACTTGACCCCTAATTTTATTCTTCATATTTTGATCTTTGTCCATCTCTGCGAGTCTTTCTTGGGGATCGAACCTCACTTTGATATATTCCAGTACTTCTTTCATCTGAAACCGCATCCCAAAGACTCTGAGATAGAAGTAGTTGGGGGTGCTGGGTTGCTTTTTCGCTAGGGGAGGAAGCCGAAGTACATCCCTTACGAGTTGAGTGACAAGGTCATCGACTGGAAGGAGATGTGGTTTTTTGTTAGGAATGTGTCTTCTTCTCTTCCTCTTTGAACTCCTGGCCCCTCTGTGAAGAAACCTAGTTGGAACTCCAGGGGTGGCAATGTAGATCAAGTCAACTTTCTCCTCGAAGAAATAGAAAAGTTGAAAGCGGATCATCAGATTAGCGGTGCCTCCGTGATAGCACATTGGTCGCTTCGGAGGATCTAGCCGTTGTAGCAGTGAGTCCACCTGAGCTTCCAGTATACGGGGGAGGCGGATCCCTCTTGTTATACTCGATCCTAAATTTCTGAAGTTGAGCTGAAGGATCGAGTGGCCAGACTGCTAAAGAATGTGGTCGGGACGGCCAATATTGCTGGAACTTTCAGAGCTGGCAGACGTCCTCGGGAGGTACCTCTTCGAGTAGTCGACTGTAGTTTAAATCAAGTACTTTTGTCGAGTGGTCGAGTTGATTTGGTGTCTTTCATGCAGATTAATCCCGATAATTATCAGATTAGGCCTCCGCTCCCTGAACTCATTCTAGAGGCTCATACTGACTCGAGTGTGCATCTAACTACTTTTGCCTTGCTTTTTTGTTCTATTGAACTGTTGAATCCTTGACTGACCGTTGTTGGTTTTTGTTCAGGTCCGTCGGGTAGTCGGACGGTGTTGGATGCCCATGATGGAGCAGCGAACGAAGCGGCCGTCAAGTCATCAAGGACTCAGAAGCGGAGAACGACGTCCGCCAGGAGCAGTGACAAGTAAGTGTAAACTGCTGCTTCTGCTATTGGCGGATTTGTTTTACTTGCTTTGATGTCTTCTCTCTTTTCTTAGACCTCGCTCCCGTTCTATGAAACAGACGCGGAGCTCCATTGTTACGCCGGCCGCCTCTGCGCATTCTGTGCCGAGTGGGGGTGATGCTAGTGGTTCTGCCAAGGGGCAGAGTGCTTCGGGACTCAGTGGTGTCCCAAAGCTTAAGAAACCAAGATTTTTATTGAAGCAGTCTTCTCAGTAAGAACAGTTGTAGATGGTTTATTCCTTTTTTCCTTTCTTGATGCTGTTTTGTCGGGTACTTTTTGTGTTGTAGCAATCCTGAGGCTTTTGGAGTCGAGGGTGTTGATGCTCACTAACGATCATTTCCAGGCGTCAACTTGATCAGAAAATTATGAGCGTTTGCATTTCTTACATGCATCTTTATCCAATAAAGTCCCTAAACCACACTTCACCTTCTAGAAAATGCAAGTTGTGTTTTTGAGCTAATATGCAAGTTGCAAGCACACTTTGGCCCGACATAAAATCACAAAAAATATCAGAGCAATGATTCAGGCTCAATTGGACCAAGTGTAGCCCAAGAACCACACCAAAGCCAGTCAAGACAAGGCAAGCCCCAACATTCAGACAAGAGGAGGCCCAAGGCAGCCTGCTGGAAGAAGATGGGGGCGGTTGGTGGCCCGGGCAGGTCGGCCGACCTACCTGGTCGGCCGAACTGGCCCGTGGGCCCCACCGCCTCAACTTTGCCACATGTCACCTCCTCACTGGTTGCTAAAGTTGGTTATGCAAGCTCTCACCCGTGGCTCCCTGCTATAAATACAAGGGGGGTGTAAAGATTATGACACACACACACACACACACCACACTTCCTCTCCTCTCTTGCACTTCTTGCATAGTCTTTAGGCTTAGTGGAGTTCAGGAGAAGTCTAGGAGTCTTCGAGTCGCCGGATCTTCTCGAGAGTCTAGTATGGGTTCATCTCTAGCTCTCTTTTGTAATATTCGGTTGTTTGTAATAGAATTAGACTATGATTACCGATATCTACTCGAAGTATGTTCTGAGTTATCGGGTATATGCTTCTTGTCATGGTTGCGTTATTATTCAATGCTTGCATTGCATGATCACCCTGTGCTTGAGATGGTTATCGTATCGTTCTTAGAACTCTATCAACTGCTCCAGTATTCGTATGTTTGCTCTAGTGTGAAGTCTGTCCATCCGGAGGGTGGGGGCTCCGCGCGGGGCACAAGAGTATCCCTTACTAGTGTAGACATGGTGTCTAGATTAGCTAAGAGTTGCTGGATGTCAACTATACCCACGGTTTGTAGACGTAGCCGGCAGGTGGTGACAGCCCTGTCCGAGCCTGAGTTATCCTCCACGTTCGGTATGGGGGGTAGGAGGTACATAAAGTCGTCGGGGTGTACGGGCTCCTCCCGTTGCTTCGATTGCGATCTCCCTGTTGTGTAGTTTAATCTCTGACGATCTAACCAATGAGATAGTATAGATATAGCTAGCCTAGCACAGTTGACTCAAGCTCTAACTTCTGCCTTGCTCCCGGCCTAGAGGATCTTCTATCTTTCTTTTATTTATTTATCCAGAGGGTAGTTTGTGTGTGTGTGTCACACTACCTCCTACCATGTTATATCTTACCCCTGTTTATGCATGAGAATATTCAATCTAGACAAAGTTCATCAACTAGTCTATATCTCTTCACTCACCGCCTTCACTGCGGAAATATAAATGACACCCCGGTATACTCCCGGGTAAAATGATACAATGGTATTCCATGCGCTTGCGGGTTTATTCGTGGTTCATGAAATACTGCCACCCACAATTGGCATCTGCGGGCGTCATCGCTGCTTTCCCGGTGGTGACGTTGGTAGGCGCCAACAAGCATTTTTGGCGCCGTTGCCGAGGAAGGCACAGATTGAAGTATATAGACAAAGTTATGAACAAAATCGAAATTGGTATTCGCTTGCTAACAGGCTAACTTGGCTTTGTTTTCTTGTCTTTGCTGATATGAAAACAGGGTAGTGTATGACCGGTTTCGACTTGCCACAAAACTTTCATTTCGATCCGGAGTCACTTATGAGGAGTGTTGATGCCTACCAACGTCACCACTGGGAATCAGCGATAGCGTCCGCAGACGTCAATGGAGTGGCAAGTAAATCATGGGCCACGAATAAATCTGCAAGCGCACGGAGTACCACCGTAGCATTTTACCTGAGAGTACCCGGGGTGTCATTTATATTTCTGCAGGGATGGCGGCGGTATATAGAATTTAATTAAGCTAGGGGGAACCACTATGGATTAATGCAATGATCCGAACAGGGGGATAATATTCATGATAAAAGGGGGTAGTGATCACACAAGCATAACCAGATAATACGCCTAGGACATCGGAGAGGAAAGAGCAAGATCAAGGATAACAAGAGCCATACTCTATTGTACTCTCATGAGCAACTGAACTGAGTCCTTCACAAACAAAAGGAAAAGCCTGATCAATGGACTAGGGAGACCGCATCCAGATGAACAGGAGGAGCCTGAACATCCGACGACTTTATGTACCTCCTACTCCTCTATCCAAATGTGGAGGATTACTTGGGCTCGGACAGGGCTGTCACCACCTGCCGGCTACCTCTACAAACCGTGGGATAGAGTCGCATTCAAACGTGGTCATCAACCTAGGCACCACGCCTACACTAACGAGCACCACTCTAGCCTTGCGCAAGGACACCCTTGTCTATCCGGGGCCTTAGTTCTATTGCGCCCAATTAAGGAAGATGAAACAAAGCCACGATACACGACTATTCTATGCATGTGAATCACTAAAGACAATCATAACTCACAAGAAGGATCACATACACAATAAGAGCATTTGAACCAAAGTACTGAATAGAATAAATAAGCATCTAGTACAAACTCAGAGAATTACATAAAGAGAAGGTAAAAGACATACCGAACTCTCCATGAAGACTCTAAGACCTCGAACTACGACTCGAACCCGAACTCCTCTAGTCCTAAGACCTCTACAAGAGAAGATGAACAACATCTTGAGAGAGTAGCTTGATTGCTTGGATGCTTGGTGGATTGTGTGATGCTAGAAATGGAGCCCCTCCCCTCATATATATAGAGGGGAGCCACCCTCTCCTCGGCCGTGAATTCTGCAGGTAACCTCTCGAACCGACTTCACCATCCAATTAGGAGCTGCCACGTCGAAGATTTGAGGCGGTGGGGCCCATGGGCAGGGCGGCCGACCTATAGGTCGGCCGGCCTCCCAGTGGGCCCACCGACCTCCTCTTTTTTCCTATGGGCTGCTCTCGGGGCCCACTTGTCACTGGTGTGTGGCTTGGCCTTGTTCCTGCTGGATTTCTTCTCTGGTGGCCTTTTTATCCATGTGTGGCGACATCTGATCGGTTGGTGTTTGCTCCTCGGTACAAATGGTGTGATTGCCCTCCATTTTCAGCTAAATCCTGCACTCATAGAAATCTAAAGGGACATGTGGAATTCGGTGATTTATTAGTGGCATGAGTGTAAGAAATGCAAGTCCGTCCATTTATTATGGCAATATTGCTGCTCAAAAATGGTCGTTAGTGACCATCAACAAGACCCCCCAAGCTGAACTTTGCTCATCCCTGAGCAAAGCTAAACTTTAGGTTGTTGATCAGGAGTTGCTGCAATGCTTCATCTCTTCATCATGCACAAGTTACAACTAAATATTCTATCTCAAACTGAATAAGTTGGTCAAACTTTGCTTACCCATTTTACCTTAATCTCCATGGGGCTTTTGGCCTTCTCCTTGACTTGGGCTGTTGAGAGACAGAACGATTCATAAAGCACAACTTACCCATTCCTTGCTCAAGATTACATCTGGAGGTTTTCAAAAGTTTTCGAAAATAAAAACAAGTTGCTCGAATGACACTCTCATTCGCTCAAAAGTGTTTGTATCCTCACCAAGGCCTTTTGTACGCCTTCTTTCTCCCACTTCTAAAGGCTTTTTGGTGGAGCTCAAGGTAGGGAGAAAAAGTAAGGCATACTTGTCTCAAATATTTTGCAAAGTCAAAGATCGGACCCAAAGAGTAAGCTAGTCACACAATCATGATCGAGAAGTGCATGTGTGTGGACATGTGGTGGACGGAGTGGAAAGAAAGAGGGTAAGGTGTTCCATGATTTTGTCTCTCCCTTCTTATATTTTGGGCATGGCTATTTTTTTTTTGCACGGACCTTCATGTGTCCATTTCCCTTTTTTTTCATGGGCCTTCATGTACCCATTTTTTTTTCAATACATAGCTCATGCCTTTGTTGGAGAGAATTTTGGGGAAACTTTATAGAGCATGGAACATAAAAGAGGATAGAAATGAATAGATGGTATGGAATTGCTATCCTTCCGGTGTGGAAGTTTTAGCATGTGGAGGTGGTGTGTACGTGATTCTCGATCATGAGAGTATGAAAAGCAACTCACAAGGGTCACAAAATTTGACAAAGCTCAAAATGACACAAGCAGCATGTAAAAAAGATTGTTTCTTTGTAGGCGTCATGCATATGGCTCTGGTAGGTATTTCTCATCATCGAGGAACTTTTCATTTTGTAGTTTTCAAAGATAAAAGTTCCGGACATAAAATTTTGCTCAGAACAGGTTTGTAGCAACTTTAATCCATCATATCATATTTCTCAACAGCTTAGACTCAGATCATGCACTCGCAACCCACAAAATTTCAGGTTCAGGATAAACTTTTTGAGACCAACGAACTCAGTTCTTGGAGAATATGAGTTGTAAACTATGCATGACAAGGAAATTAAAACAGAGCAGCTGTTCATCATTTCAACTGGAGAACTTAGGCATTCTTACTGCTCATGAGAAAACAAAGCAAATGACATTTAAAGGAAAATAAAGATAACTGACTCGACTTTTTTTTTAGCATCCAATTCAAGATGATGAAAAGGGAAATATGCAAATGCAAGATACATGTTACCTTCGAGGACTCCTTCCCCCCAAGCTGGCTTACTGATCGGGTGGAGGGTAATACCCATAGTGCCGATAGAATGCTTGAGCATCCTGATACTGCTTTTGAAGCAGTTCCATGGTGGCTTCATGATTTGCTTGTTGTTGTGCGTGATATCTTTCGGTGTCTTGAATATGTTGAGTGAGAGCTCCGTGGGTCTGCTGTGTCCTATCATCGATGCCGTTGACTCGGATGTTGATGTCGTGTATCCCCTGAGAGAGATCACGATAACCTCGAGCTGAAAATGAGCGTCGGGCAGCAAAGAGTGGAGGTGCTCCGCTCGAACTAGAACCACTGGCATATGCCCAGTTCGTCCGTCCGGGTTGATCCCACTCAGAGCTGCCACCGCTCTGCCAGGATGAACCTCCAGCTTCAGGTTGCGGGATATATCGGTCCCAACTGGACTGTTATCCTGACGAGGGTCCGGCTGTTCCAGCAGTGGGTGCATAACCTGCATAACCATGAAAAGCTTGTGGTTGTAGTGGCGGCATATCCATCACAGCATTCCGCAACCGGCTTCTGGTCATCCTTCCCGACACACTACTCCTGCGAGGTACTTCAGCGGACTGCAACTCAAAAGTATAACCACGGCTTTTATATAAACAAAGTCCCGGGTTAGGAAGCGGGATCTCGTTTACATAGCCGGGAAAGAAAAATATAATAGAGCTGTCTAGAGCACTTTTCAGAGTATGTCCTTGAACTAAATATGCCAAATCGATCGATGGGCGTGGAGTAATGATAAAAGAAAATCGAGCCCAATTCAACACGCCCAAACTTGTGGCAATTCTTGTGACCAAAGAAGTACACTCAACTGGTCCGGACATTCGAAAATTTCCGAGCCATTGGCGAACCATTTCTTGCACAGGGGCAATTCTTATTTTGTTCACCATGGCATAAAGAATACGAAGTTCATCCACGCGAACAGTCCGGACATCATCTCTAGGAAAACACATAAGAGCAACCCATTTATGCATCAAATGTAGAGTCGGATGCTGAATATCATTGCAACGGGGGGTGGGTGTACGGGTTTAGCCTAGAGATGGTGTTCCAAAAACTTTCCCGGTGATATCCCTTAGTTGCGTGCTCAAGCTCAAGACTACACTTGTGGTGAAAACCTAGAATAGTACTCAACTCTTCCCATGACAAAGAAAATTCGTCCCCGAAAAATCGGAATGAAATCCCGTTGTTTGTCTCCACAAGAGTGCAAAGAAACTGAATGGTTAAATCTCTCGAACCCAACTCAGAAATTTCAGCAAATGAAGACCAACCCACGGCTTTCCAAACACTCGTAAACTCAGCTTTCATACCTGTCTTTTCCAGCAGGTCCTCATCGAACTCCCATGTATGACCGAAGGTTCGATCCTTCAGGATGTTGTACTCTTGGAGTTCTCGCTCCCCTCGAATGTCGAGGTGGGAGTCATTCGGCGCCTCTTCTTCTTCTTGTTGTGCTGGCTGCTCTTCTGGCGCCTGGGACTCAGATTGCTCATCTTGATGAGTGTAACTTGGCGTGGGGGTGGATGAGCGATGCGAGCTTGATCGACTTGAGCTTGACCCGGTCACCTTCCTGAGCGCTCCCGACACCTTCCTTTCAATGTTCCTGAAAGACATTGCAGCAAACAAACAAGCCAAACACTCGGAAGGATTATGTGAGATTTAGTAAAAACCAAGTCAGCTGTCCAAGAGTTAGTAGTCCTTGTGGGGCATGGTTGCCTCTCACAAAAATCGTTCTTGTGGGTGATAACACTCCACAAAATCATTCTTGTGGGCGATGACACACCACAAAACCATTCTTGCGGGGTAGTAGTACCACCACAAACACGTTCTTGTGAAGAGAAGAAGGTAAACACGAGATGCAAATGAGAATGCAAAAGAGGGAAATCTTTTTCTTCTTTTTCTAATGAACTTGGAGAGAAACAAGAGCAAAGAGAGTAGAGGAGGGAAGAACACGAAGTGGGACTGGTGGAACTCGGGCAAGGGGAGTGCCATGGGCTCCCTGTGCACCGGGTTAAATAGAGGGACGCCACCATTGAGTCGGCCGACCAAGGGGTCGGCCGGCCTGTGGCTGGCCCTAATTTCTCCCTCCTTTTTTTAGTGATCCATAATGACCGCCACATGGTCCAAAAATGCATGAGTGAGCACAGAGGTAGGCCGGTGCAGGCCTAGGAGTGGCCCCAAATGCATTTGGACATATAAATCATCCAAGTTCATGCATGCACTACACTCCAAACTTTTGTGGCTGCCATTTCCTTCCAAAATTGCCCCTTGGGCACTTGTCTAATTCCAAGATTCATGGGGATTTATGATGCAAAATATGGGAAAACAAAATATGCAAGGGTTTTCATGCAAAAGATGCAATGTTCATGCAAGAAAGCAAATGGAAATGAGGGAAGGTTGAAATCAAATATGGGACAACTACCGATTTACCTGTCGGCAAGGGCTCAAAATTTAGAGTCTTTTGAACGAGACATTTTATTCCGTCAACCATGATTAGCTTGACGAAATAATTCCAAAGTGTGACACCACTTAATGAAAATTATCGGAAAAATTCGTACCTTGATGTGGTGTCTGGGGTACCCGGGATTATCATTTGGTCCTCTTTTGATCGGGTTGAACTTCTCATGATACATATCATCCCGTGGTACTGCCCCTGAAATGTTAGAAATTACTTACCTGGATTGCACCATAATGTGGTCGCTTTCTCGGTTGATGCAGTGTTCATTACTGTTGGTGATCATGCAACGGCAATAAAGCACCTCTTCAAATAGAGAATTCGAGCCTTTTCCAAGGTTGGATGCAATCATGATCAACTCAATTGCCGAAGTGTTGACTTCTCGAAATAAAGAATGCCAAGTCACGCTTGTCTTGATGTCGACTCAGATTCGTCGTGAAATTTATTGGCGAATTGAAATTGATCGGAGACTACCCTTGTCTTCACAAAAAAGAAGACAACATGGTTGTCCTGCTAGATCACTGGCCACTAACCATAGAGATTTTCCTTACTTAAATAAATTCTTTTAACATATGCCTTCCCCGGCAACGGCGCCAAAAATGCTTGTTGACGCCTACCAATGTCACTACTGGGAATCAACGATAGCGTCCGCAGACGTCAATGGAGTGGCAGGTAAATCATGGGCCACGTATAAATCCGTAAGCGCACGGAGTACCGCCGTAGCATTTTACCCGAGAGTACCCGGGGTGTCATTTATATTTCTGCAGGGAAGGCGGCGGTATATAGAATTTAATTAAGCTAGGGGGAACCACTATGGAATAAAGTCAATGATCCGAACAGGGGGATAATATTCATGATAAAAGGGGGTAGTGATCACACAAGCATATTTGGATAATACGCCTAGGACATCAGAGAGGAAAGAGCAAGATTAAGGATAACTAGAGCTATACTCTATTGTACTCTCATGAGCAACTGAACTGAGTCATTCACAAACAAAAGGAAAAGCCTGATCCATGGACTAGGGTGTCCACATCCAGATGAACCGGTTGAGCCTGAACATCCTACGGCTTGATGTACCTCCTACTCCTCTATCCGAACGTGGAGGATTACTCGAGCTCGGATAGGGCTGTCACCACCTACCGGCTACCTCTACAAACTGTGGGATAGAGTTGCATTCAAATGTGGTCATCAACCTAGGCACCACGCCTACGGTAACGAGCACCACTCTAGCCTTGCACAAGGACACCCTTGTCTATCTGGGGCCTTAGTTCTAGAGCGCCCAATTAAGGAAGATGCAACAAAGCCATGATACACGACTAGTCTATGCATGGGAATCACTCAAGACAATCATAACTCACAAGAAGGATCACATACACAACAAGGGCATATGAACCAAAGTACTGAATAGAATAAATAAGCATCTAGTATAAACTCAGAGAATTACATAAAGAGAAGGTAAAAGACATACCGGACTCTCCATGAAGACTCTAAGACCTCGAACTACGACTCAAACCCGAACTCCTCTAGTCCTAAGACCTCTACAAGAGAAGATGAACTACATCTTGAGAGAGTAGCTTGATTGCTTGGATGCTTGGTGGATTGTGTGATGCTAGAAATGGAGCCCCTCCCCTCATATATATAGAGGGGAGCCACCCTCTCCTCGGCCGTGAATTCTGCAGGGAACCTTTGGAACCAACTTCACCATCCAATGAGGAGCTGCCACGTCGAAGATTTGAGGCGGTGGGGCCCATGGGCAGGGCGGCCGACCTCCCAGTGGGCCCACTGACCTCCTCTTTTTTCCTATGGGCTGCTCTTGGGGCCCACTTGTCACTGGTGTGTGGCTTGGCCTTGTTCCTGCTGGATTTCTTCTCTGGTGGCCTTTTTATCCATGTGTGGCGACATCTGATCGGTTGGTGTTTGCTCCTCGGTACAAAGGGTGTGATTGCCCTCCATTTTTAGCTAAATCCTGCACTCATAGAAATCTAGACGGACATGTGGAATTCGGTGATTTATTAGTGGCATGAGTGTAAGAAATGCAAGTCCGTCCATTTATTATGGCAATATTGATGCTCAGAAATGGTCGTTAGTGAGCGTCAACAAGGAGGAAACGAGCTTGTCTCGTATCACCTCAGAGATCACTCTCGGCAGCTGAACCAGCCATCGCAACATCGTCAGCTCCCAGAGCTATTGCCCAGAAGACACTCTGGGATTACTTTGCTCCGTCCGCTAACCAGGTCCCTACCGGGCCCGAGGTTAACACCGGAGGAGAAAATTTTGAGATCATGACGAGTCTCATTACGATGGTGCAGGCCAGCCCTTTCTGTGGCAAGGCCAATGAGGATGCCAGCGCTCATCTCCAGCAGTTCTTGGAGCTCTGCAGTACTTTTGTTATCAAGGGTATATCACAAGATGCAATCTGGCTCCGTCTGTTTCCGTTCTCTCTCTTGGGGAGAGCGAAACAATGGTTTTATGCTAACAAAGCTGCTGTGGACACTTGGGATAAATGTGCCAAGGCGTTCCGCTCGAAGTTCTTCCCGACGGGCAAAACCAATGCTCTTCGTGGTCGAATTTCGAACTTTCAGCAGGCATCAAATGAGTCAATTCCTGAAGCTTGGGAGAGACTTCAGGAGTACATTTTGGCGTGTCTGCACTATGGAATGGACAATTGGCTTATTCTACAGAACTTCTACAACGGATTGACACAGTCATCCCGTGATCATGGATGCCGCTGCGGGTGGAGCTTTCTTCTCGCTGACTATTGAAAGAGCTACATCATTAATCGAGAAGATGGTTTCCAACCAAAGTTGGAGCGATGATCGCCTCCAACCACGCCATCGAGGTATGCTCTCCGTTAAGGAGGCCGACATGCTCGCTATGAAGATTGATCTCCTCCTCAAGAAATTTGAGGATTATTCCCAAGATAAGGCTAAAATGCAAACACTTCAAGCCTTGAAAACTCGCATGACGTGCGAGGTCTGCAGGAATGTTGGACATTCAAGCGACAATTGCCCAGAAACCCAAGAGGAAGCTCTATTCCTCAATGGCAACAATGGGTTTCGTCCACAAGGAGGTCAGGGGTGGAATCAACCACGCCCATACTACCAAGGAGGTAATGGAAGTTCAAATTCTTTCTAGCCTACCTTGAGAGATCTTGTCTATGGTCAAGCGAAGATCAATGAGTCCCTTCAAAAGAAGTTGGCCGCCATAAAAAAATCTATGGAGACCATCCATGCCAAGATGGACGGATTCTCCATTGCCATCAAGAGCCAGCTGAGTTTCAACAAGATGATTGAGACTCAACTAGCTCAAGTGGCTGCCGCCATGCCCCCTGCTATGGAGAACATTAAGGCGATAATCACATGAGGTGATGAGGACATCGCTGCATCGGATGCGTACACGTTGAAGTCCGACTCGTCTACAACTTGGACTTCGTTTCCTTCTCGGATTCCAGAAACAGTCTGCACCAAAAACAATGCCACAGCCACATACGGAGTCTGTTTGAGGAGAACTTTATATGGTTGGAAAGATAATTTCATAACCTTTCCAACGCCATCAGATTCAGGTCCATATCTCTTCGGAGTCAATGGAAATTCATAAAACAATTCAACGTCCAGAATCTGGAAAGGTGCTGCGCCACCTCTTTTGGGCCAATGGCCCGTGTATCGTGTCGGGCCTTAATCCCAAGTTGACGGCGCCCACCACCGGTCGCCCCAACCCTAGGTCACCTGGTTTTTCTATAAACTCAGTAGCCGCCGCCTCTTAGACTCGGGTTTTGTTTAGTCTTGAGTTTTCCTTTGAGGAATAGACATTGCATCGTTGTATCTATGGCGACAAGTCCATATACATTGATCCAGGGCCCCCGTTCTTGATCTCCTCCACTGTGTCGATTAGTCCTTTGGAATCGAGTTCTTGAACCCCACTTTGATTTTTGCTTCATACACATCTGCAATTTCAGATTGCGTGTTTATCCTTTTCTTGCTTGTGTTCTTCGATTCGCTTGCAGGAAAAGCCTTCTCGACGAGGTCAATCAAGTTGTGCTTGGTTGATAACCAGCGGAGTAGTGGTGTAATGGTTGCAGGCTTCGAATTCGTGTCTGATTAGAAGTCGGATTTCCAACATCACGTACTCCATCAATCGAATTTACCCTACCTCTCGGAAGATCGGGCCTAGTCTACATCAAGTTGTATCAGGATTCAGGTTTACTGTGAGGTATAATTTCGTGTTTCCCTTTAGATTCATCTTGTTCCTTTACCTACAGTCCACAAAAAGCCCAAAAAAATTTACACTTTCCGCTATCCCATAACCTGTTTTAGCCTCTGCAATTTTCATTTCAGTTTCGCTTAGTTGAGTTCGTGTCCGTGGTCGAGTCTTGTTGCTGGTTTAGTGTGTTTGTAGTCGTAGTCAACCACCCGTCGCTATTTTTATTTGTGCCGCCATCCTATCCACCTTTACCCCACCTACAATTCGAGCCCTCACGCTACTTGACTTGCCCTCGTTAACCGCCTTGTGTGAACTCTCGCCGCGCAAGCCCTAGATAGGTTGCAAGCCGCCTTGTGTTTTCGCCTTGCATCGCAGCCCTTCTTTATTTCATCTGGCGATACCCTTGCTGCATACACCAGGGACGCTTTGCCCTAGGTTGTTTAATTGCTGAGAATCTTTGCCCAGCCGTGGTTCTGTGTTGTAGAATAGGGAAGCTTTGCCCTAGCCACTGTCACCCGATCTGCCAAGTTGTGCTCTCTGAAAACCATAACTTGAGGTACCTTCTGTAAAACGGGCATAACTTTTCGCTCGGTGCTCCGTTTTGGCTCAATTTTTTACAACAGAAAGGTGACGAAATTTTGCACATACAATAAACATCGAGTTTTGAAGGTCTGAAGTTGTTTTCAGATTTTTAGGAAATGTTCCTAATTTTGTGTAGGCCACATCCCACCTCTGTTTAAGGTGAAAATTTTTGTGGTTCCATATCTTGTGATCCTTGTTCAGAGAAAAATATAAAAAAAATAGTTGATAAAATAAGAAATCTTGATTCCTACTAGTGCTGGAGGGAAATTGGCAAAAAGAATAAAAACAATCGCGCAAGTTCTGTTTGCTTGTTCTTTGAGCTTTATCCATCGTTCTTGGTTCCAACTTGTTGTGCTACGCCTAGGGACATATCTTAGCCAGCAATTGTGACTTGTTCCTTGGATACTTATTGAACTTTGCTACTCTGTTGTGTTTATTGCTAATCCCTTGCTACCATATTGTGCCTGTCCAAGCTACACATATTCTTCTGATCAGCACAGGTTCATCTTGCAACTGTTACACCCAGCTCGACAATAGATTGTACCATCCTGTTTGGCTTTGGTACGAACACTTGCAAGATGGTGGTAAGCCGTTTGAGATTTTGCACTCCACTGTCACTACCACCCAGTACCTTTTAGTTGATAGGGATAATACTTTGGTGTTGTCTTTTGCAATCTGCTAACCATGCCAGGGACAGGAGGAGAGTCACCTATGGACTTCAACGAGTGTGTGTCAAAGAATGAACTGCAGAAACTTGTTGATGACCAGCGCACCTACATCGACGGGAAGTTTGATGAGCTGATGCGCACTATCAACGGCCTGGTCACCAGGGTTGAACATGTTAAACAACATCCCCCTCCACGGCGACACCGACGCCAACCTTATGAGGATGACGACGACGAGGATGAGGATGCCGACCTTGATGCTGATGCTCGTGCTGCGGACCATCTTCGGCGCAATCATCAAGGTATGGGAGGTAATCAAAATCGTGGTAACAATGATCCTTTTGCTAAAGCCAAATTTACCATGATTTCTTTTGCTGGCACTACTGATCCTGAGGCTTATTTAGATTGGGAACTTGCTGTTGAACAAAAGTTTAATTCTCATTTGGTTTCTGCTGAGCATAGAGTTAGACTTTGCTACTAGTGAATTTACTAGCTTTGCTTTGTTTTGGTGGAATGATCTTTGCAATGCTGGTAATACTGCTGTTGTGCCTCAAACTTGGCCTATTTTGAAACAATGCTTGAAGTCTCGTTTTGTTCCTCCTTATTACCAGTGTGATCTACGTTTAAAATTGCAAAATTTAAAACAAGGTGATAAAGGAGTAGAGGAATATTATCAGGAATTGCTTATTGGTCTAGCACGTTGTGGTATTCATGAGGATGATGATGACACTAGTGCTAGGTTCTTTGGTGGTTTAAATCGTGATATACAAGATATTCTTGATTACAAAGACTGGACTCGTTTTTCCCAATTGTATCATCTTGCTCTTAAGGCAGAACAGGAAGTACAGGGACGCCGCATTGTCCAACATTCTTTCAGGTCCAACACTGGGAGATTGTTTTAGTAGCGTTTCGACGTTGAGAAACCCAAGGCACCTGTTGCTAAGCTACCAGCAACACCACCAGCTCCTGCGCCAGCTTCTGAGGTAAACAATGTATCTACTGCGCAGGCCCAACAACACAAGAAGCATGCTACGCTTGAAAGGGGGTCTTCGAGTAGATCATCTACAAACATCATGTGCCATCGCTGCAAGGGAATGGGACATGTCATGAAGGATTGTCCAAGTGCTCGTGCTTTCATCGCTGCACCTGATGGTAATGGATATGTAAGTGCTAGTGATGTTGAGGATGATTTGGTCCTTGCAGCTAACATTGTTGCAGATTTGGAGGAAGATGAGGGTGAGGCAATTGATTCCATAGCTGCAACGACGGATTTTCCTAGTCTTCTTGTGCAGTGTGTGTTGACTTCTAAAGCATAACATGAGGATGAGGAGAAGCTCCAATGCAAGAATTTGTTCCACATGTTTCTCATTGTGCAGGATTGTCGTGTTCTCACCATAATTGATAGCGGAAGTTGCAGCAACTTGGTGAGTTCAGATTTGGTCAAGAAGCTTGGCTTGACCACTCGTTCTATCCCTCACCCCTACTACCTAGAATGGTTCAACAATTGTGGTAAGACTAAGGTAACTAAATCAGCACGCATACACTTTTCTGTTGGTTCTTATCATGACTATGCTGATTTTGATGTTGTACCTATTCAATCATCATCATTATTGTTAGGACAACCATGGGAATTTGATACTGATGCTGCACACCATGGTAGAACTAATACATATACTCTCATGAATAAGGACAAAAAAATTATTTTGCTTCCTTTATCCCCGGCTGATGTTAGGAAACACTTTAAAGAGCTTGCTGAAAATGTTAGCAATGAATCTTCTGATGCTAAAACAAATGGAATTAAATTGAAAGAAGGAGTTTATATTGCTACTACATCTGCTGCTGCTGAGCTTTGTGATAATCATGATGCACCTTGCTATACTATGCTTTGTCGATATGAAACTTTTCCAAATGCTCCTATGTCTTGCACAATGCATCCTGCTGTCAATAACCATTTGCAGGAGATTGATAATGGGATGGAGTCAAGGACGACTCCAATTCAAGAAGGGGAGGATCATGACGACATCGCTACATCGGATGTGTACACGTTGAAGTCCGACTTGTCTACAACTTGGACTTCGTTTCCTTCTCGGATTCCGGAAACAGTCTGCACCAAAAACAACGCCACGGCCACATACGGAGTTTGTTTGAGGAGAACTTTATATGGTTGGAAATATAATTTCATAACCTTTCCAACGCCACCAGATTCAGGTCCATATCTCTTCGGAGTCAATGGAAATTCATAAAACAAGTCAACGTCCAGAATCTGGAAATGTGCTGCGCCACCTCTTTTGGGCCAATGGCCCGTGTATCGTGTCGGGCCTTAAGCCCAAGTTGAGGGCGCCCACCTCTGGTCGCCCCAACCCTAGGTCACCTGGTTCTTCAATAAACTCAGTAGCCACCACTGCTTAGACTCGGGTTTTGTTTAGTCTTGAGTTTTCCTTTGAGGAACAGACATTGCATCATTGTATCTGTGGCGACAAGTCCTTATACATTGATCCAGGGTCCCCGTTCTTGATCTCCTCCACTGTGTCGATTAGTCCTTTGGAATCGAGTTCTTGAACCCCACTTTGATTTTTGCTTCATACACATCTGCAATTTCAGATTGCGTGTTTATCCTTTATTGCTTGTGTTCTTCGATTCGCTTGCAGGAAAAGCCTTCTCGGCGAGGTCAATCAAGTTGTGCTTGGTTGATAAGTAGCGGAGCGGTGGTGTAACGGTTGCAGGCTTCCAATTCGTGTCTGATTAGAAGTCAGATCGCTAATGTCACGTACTCCATCAATCGAATCTACCCTACCTCTCGGAAGATCGGGCCTAGTCTACATCACGAGGAGGTAAAACTACTCAAGATCCGCCTTATCCTAACCATGTCAACAGGAAGAAGGCAAGCCCGGTGGCAGAAGAACCACCTCGGGAGGAGGAACCCGAGAAGGTTCATGAAGGGAAGACGGCTCCACATGAATTTTATGATACTCAAGTATTGCCATTCCCTATGAGGGCAAAGAAGCCAAGTACGGATGAGCAGTTCAGCCGCTTTGTTGAGATGATACAACAAGTGAACATCAACATACCTTTGATGGATGCGATGAAGGTTCTGACCTATGCTCGCTACATCAAGGACATAATCAACAATAAGCGACCGCTGCCGACTGCTGAGGTAATCAAGCTCACTGAGGCATGCAGTGCAGCTATACTTCAACAATTGCCCGAGAAAAAGAAGGATCCAGGATTCCCAACTATCAGATGTTCAATAGGGGCACAGAACTTTGACAAAGCCTTATGTGATTTGGGAGCCAGTATTAGTGTGATGCCAAAGGCAGTCTTCGACCAACTCAACTATACAGAGTTGACACCAACACCTATGCAGTTGCAATTGGCTGACTCCTTAGTACAGCACCTAGAAGGAATTGCTGAGGATGTCCCAGTGAGAGTACGGGACTATTTTGTCCCAGTCGACTTTGTGGTACTTGATATGGATAATCAGAAGGAGACTACTCTCATTTTAGGACAACCATTCCTCAATACAGCAAATGCACATATTGATGTCGGGGCCGGGGAAATCCAACTCCATATCAATGGTAAAGAGGAGAAATTTGACTTCCGACCCAAGAAGGAGCAATGCTTGATGATCCGAGTCAAATTTGGGTCGAATCCTCAGAGAATCAAAGAAGTCGAAGTCACACCCTCTCAGAAAGATAATCTTATACCTTTTTTGAAGACACTTATGAAAGATGATCCAATGAGTTCAAAAACGTCTAAGAAGAAGGGTAAATCAAAGGTCACTACATCCGAGGATCCTATTCCTGCGCCGTCTACGCCATCAAAGAAGACCAAGAAGGTATGACGCAAGAAGAACAAGACGTCATCGACCGCTACTACTTCTCCAGGTATGGACGAAACGACCTCAACCTGATCAGGTATGGAGAAAGGTCCTGATTTTTGGACCCTAAACCAAGAGCTAGCTTGGGGGAGGTTCCCTCCCCTAAGTCAACTGTATCCCTTTATTTGCTTTGAATAAAATTTGATAAAAACTTTCAAAATCAAAATAAAAATTTACTACTTTATTTCCCTTTTTCATCATGCGCGGTAAGAATGTTTTAACTCTTTATGACAAGTTGAAAGGATGAGTTTTGCTTTGCTCTATCATGTCTATTGTGCCTAGTTTGAAAATGAGAGTTCTCTTGAGTTTAAATCTGTTGGTTATGCAAATATCTTGCCAATGAACCTGAAAGTTCCTTGGGTTGCATATGCTTAATCCAAGTCTAAGTTGTTGTGAGTTCAGATATGGTAAATAAGGTTGTGCAAGTTTGTTCTAGTGATGCTTGAAATCTGGAGTTGTTTTCAAAAATCTAAAAAGGCAAGTTCCCCAGTGATATGCAATGTCCTACCAGAGCCATATGTCATATTCCATGAAAAACCTTACACATACGCTGCTTGATGTTCTGTTGATTTTTGTCAAATTGTGTGACCCTAGTGAGATGCTTTTCATGCTTTCTCGATCTTAAACACGTACACGTCCCATCCATTTGCTACATTCCTGCACTGGGAATTAACACCTCCATCCATCCATTTTCCACATTAATAAATGCTCCATGTCTTGGTAATCTCTCTTGTAGAACATCCCTAAAATAAAATAAAATCAGATTATGGTTGCCCCAAAAAGAGAAAAGATGGCATGCCAAAGAAGCATGACCCAAAAAAAAAAGAAAAAAAAGGGGGTAGCCATGTCTCAAAAAAAAGAGAAACAGGGATGATTCGAGAGAGAAAACCATTGCCTCAACGAGTAAGTCACATCCATCCATCCATCCATTCATCCATACACCTGCACCTTTTGATCGAGATTGCATGACTTGTTTCTCCATGGATCATCTCTTTGACTTTACAATATATGGAATGCAAGTATGCCCTATTCTTATCCTACCTTGAGCTCCACAAAGGCTTGTAGTAGTAGGAAAGAGCGGAGGCAAATACCGCCTTGGTAAGGAAATACAAGTTGAGTGCCTCGAGTGAATTATCCTGGGAACTCTGCCATGTTTTCAAAAATTGGGGTATCGGTCCAGGGAGTACATGTACTACAAGAAGAGAAGTGCTGAAGCTCCTGCGGAAGCAACACTTAATGAGATCGAGTTTGATTTTGATGTAGAAAGAATGATAAAGAGTAATGAGGAAGAGAGGGAGGTCAGAATAGTTTTGTCAAAGAATCCAATAGCAGACCCATCTGTGGCCATAACACAAATAAAATCCAATAGAGTTTGCTCAGATCATGATGAAGAAGAAGAAGTGCAAGAAGTTGAATTAGATGCATACAAAAATTGGCTAGCTTATATGTATACAAGGAACCAAGCCATGGGTGAGTTATGGTAAAGCCCAATATATATATACACATGGATTTTGCAATTCACTCATGACTGATATTATGGATCCTTTTCAGAGTTTCAAGACATATACAGGGAGGACACAATCAAGACATACCAAGAATGGTTGGGGGTTGAAGGAAAACTTGATGGCATCAGTAATATCCATCTCCTAACTGTCAAACAATACCATTCTTTGTCAGACTTCAAATTATGCTAGCTCATCATGTGACAAAATTGTCTGCAGATGCGTATTTGAATTCTACCATTCCTATACAATCCAGTCAAGATAGCAACCCAACACCTCCAGTGCAGCCACCATCTCATGCTCGGCGTTGGACACAGGGGCAAGGAAATGGTAACTTGTGTTTATTAGGAATTAATTGTGTATGCATATTATGTTGTTTAGTGTCTATTATTACATTTTGTTCCCATGGAATAGGCATAGAAAACGGGCAGAAAAGAGGATTTGGTCCCCTAAAATGCTTGAAGGCAATCTCCAAGAGAATCAAGGCGGGCAATCAGAAGATGAAAGTTGACTTCTCCAAACTTGGAGGACCGGTAGGTGATAACTACCGCTCATTCGTTGATGAAATAGTAATGTTTACAATGAAAAGGTGCCACTCATTGGAGTGAAAACGTGGAAACATGTCCATGAAGATGTAAAAGAGTCAATAGCATTTGATATATTGGTAATCATAATCATTGCTTGTGTATACATTTCAATTATAAACTAATGTAACAACTCACATAGTACTTGCATGTTCTTGTAATTATATAACAGGCTAGGTGGGACATTGAGGATAATGATCATTCAAGGAGAATCATATGGGACATTGCTAAGGAGCATTACAAAGGAAGGCGTTCAACTTTCAGTGCTACGGTCAAGGCATACAACAGCTACCACCAGAGAATTTTACATAAGCCTAAAGAATTAGATATTGTTGAATGGCACTATCTGTTGAAGTATTTTAGGACTACAAAATTCCAGGTTTGTTCCATATTGTTACTATTACTGAACAATACAAATTTCATACAAATGGCTATGTCTGAGTCATTAAGATTATTGTTGAAATCTTGACATTCTATAGGCAAAGAGCATCCAAAATTCTGGGATTCGAGCCCAACAAAGGACCAGACATTTGTTAGGCTCTAAGAATCATGCTCAGCGCAGCTATGAGAAGGTAATAACTGGAGAAGCACATCTACAAGCTTTCTTGCAGGGTGAATTACTAATTTGTTATGTTCTTGGCATATCAGAGAGACCCAGAAACTGGTGATGAGCCCAATGATATGGAACTGTGGTTTATAACTCACACAAAGGATGGGCACTGGAAAGACCAAGAATTTAGGGATGTCTACATGGGTTCTTAAAGAATTTGTACATACATTACTATATATAGTCCATGCAAATATAGAATGCATGCAATTTCTTGTTCAACTAACTCCTCCATCTGTGCCTTGTAAATGTTAGGACAAAGCAAGCAGCCTTATTACTGAGGTGGAACCAAATGCAGAGGAATACTTCGTTACCCAAAAGGAAAAGAACGAGATTTTCTAGAAGGCATACAAGGCAGTCACAGAGTGCAAATCAACCAAGTTGCATGGTAGTGGGTACCTGGCAAAAAACCCAACTAGAAGGCAGTTGCTGAATGCGGATTGCCAGGAACAAATTCGTAGGGAGGAGCAACAGCATCAGGAACACGTCAAGCTCATGGAATCATTTGGGCAGCTACAACAACAAATGTCAACATGGGAAGCTGACAGGGAAGCCGAAAGGAGAGAACATGCATGACAGATTGAAGAAATTAAAAAGGCAAGGGAGGCTAATAAAGAAGAGCTTAGGCAAGAGTTCCTATCAATGATGCAAGTAGCAAATGGACAGGCACCATTTCAGTAGGTACTAGTCAAGCTAGTTATTGAATGACTTTCTTTCCTTAGGTTCTATATCTAATTGTCTGTATCCTTTCATAGATTGTCCTACCAACATCTGTCCAGCCAAACAACAATGTCACTGCATCTGCAGAGGTGGCGGCGGCTGCATCAAACATGAGTATTGAAGAAGTACAGACAAACTCACCGAATGTGCTCCCTTCTAGTCAGGTTGTTCGTGAATTGACAACTTTTTACTTCTATCATCAGATACTGAACAAAATCGCGCCTAATTTTTTCCTTCCAAATTTTTTGTTCCCAGGAGAAGCCTCAAAGCCACCCAGAGAAATTTGAAGTCGGTGCTAAATCATGGGCGGCTAGCATTCGCACTACAAGAAGTAGTAAAGCTAGTAATAATAATGAAGCACATTCCGTCCCGCCCGCGACATACTTTTCATCACAACAGCTACTGGAAAAAGCTACAAATAGGAGATGACAAAATGCCAAAAAGACAGGAGGTGAAATTTTTGTAACTCTACTTGCTGTGAATGTTTTTGTTTGAGCTGTCAAAGTGTTTATAGTTGTGTTAATTATTTGCTGTCATTCTGATAATTTTATGAATCGCAATGAAACTTTGGTTTGCTACATGCTGTTGTTGCACCCTTTCCATTATTACAAATTATTTGATGCTTAAAAATGTTATTCATTCTTTTCAGGAAACTAAGCCATTTCGAATGGAGCAAACAGGTGATGGGACCTTCTTGAAGTCACCCTTTGCTGATCAAGTGATGGGATCGTCTTGAAGTCACCCTACTATGTGTTGAAATAATGTCCTATTGAAAACTTATTAGTATTTCAGTACTTCTTGTGTCATGGAATTTATCTGTGAATGGTTGAATGTTGTTTCATGAATTATAAATGCATAATTATTATTGATCCTAGAGTAAAGTCCATTTTTGACCATCCAACTATCGCAGAAGTCCGATTTTGGTCATTGAACTACAAAACCGGGTAACTTCAACCATCCAACTATCAAAACCTTTCACATTTGACCATCGGACGGTTTTGGCCGGCGGTTTCGCTGACGTGGCATCCGCGTGGCGATGGGACCCACGAGTCAGCCGCCACGTCGTCTCTCCCTCTCCCTGCTTCTTCCCCCATCCTCCTCCCGAGCCACTGCCTCCCCACGGCCGCCGGTGCCTGCCTCCTCGCCTCCCCCCACCGCCGGCACACACCTCCGCGCCTTGGCCGCCCGCTCGCCCGCCCGGCCGCGCCGGCCTCCGCGCCTTGGTCGACCACGCCCCTCCTCCTTCCCCTCCTCCACTGCCGCTGCCACTCTGCTCACCGCGCCCTCCTTTTCCTCCTCCACGCAGCCGCTCGGCTCGCCGCGCTCCTCCTCTTCCTCATCGTCCTCCGCCACTGCCGCTCTGCTCGCTGCGCCCCTCCTATTCCTCATCTCCACCGCTGCTCAGCTCGCCGCGGCCCTCCTCTTCCTCTCCCTCCTCCGTCGCCGCCGCTCGACTTGCCGCATCCCTCCTCTTCCACATCCTCCGCCACCACCTGTAGGGCGCACCGGCTGCACAGGGAGGTGGCGAGCAAGGTGAGTGTGGCGTGGAGGCAGGAGGGGCGGCCGGAGATGGTCGTCCACGGCGAGGTCGATGGCGCGGGGGCGATGTGTAACGGCGCGCGTGGACAGGGTCGGTAGAGGCATAGGAGGTGACCTAGATCCTAGGGAAAATGGAGGACTGACTGAGGCGAACCCTATGCCTGCGCGAAATCGAGGGGGAGGCCTGGAATAGCGGGCGCCGAGCTCGAGCTTCGGCCAGCAATGGTGGCCGTGGCAGAGGGGGATGGGCGTGGAGGCCGAGCCGGCGGTGGGGGACGAGTGAGCCGAGCAGCGGCGGCGGAGGACAATGAGGAAGAGGAGCGCGGCGAGCTGAGCAGCTGCGGCGGAGGAGGAAAAGGAAGGGCGCAGCGAGCCGAGCGTCATTGGCGGCAAAGGAGGAGGAGATGGGCGCGGCACGGCCGGTGGCGCAGGAGGCAGACAAGATGAGGTGGAGGCTGACTCGTGGGTCCCACCGCCACGCGGACGCCACGTCAGCGAAACCGCCGGCCAAAACCGTCCGATGGTCAAATGTGAATGGTTTTGATAGTTGGATGGTCGAAGTTACCCGGTTTTGTAGTTCAATGACCAAAATCGGACTTCTGCGATAGTTGGATGGTCAAAAATAGACTTTACCCTTGATCCTATATTTTAATGTTTTAAATTATTGCTGCTACAAATAAATGAGCGTGGCAGAATAGACATATGGCGAGCTACAAAACTATGGCAGCAACACCTTTCGTTGCAAAAGAGAATTCATCCTATCGCAACCCATATTTTTTGGTGTCACAAAGGCTCGTGGCAATAGTAAGTTCCACTTGTAGCAACCCTGTATTATGGTGGTAATAGAGACATGAAATTTTGGCAACCAAAATATTTTCGAAGCAACAACGGAGGAAACATCTTACAACCAATCAAACTTGGTGGCATTAGCGTGCTCCACCTATTTCCTCCAAACTATATATTTTGGTGGTAATAGAATGTTCCACCTATAACTGTTGACACCTTTTTTTGACACGTGTCAAGGAAGGTGATTTATGTGAAGAGAAGATGGCCGATTTAGAAGAAACCAAAAGATGCACATGGTTGGAATCGACCGATAGAAATCTGTCCGATGGGCCAGAAGAATATTCTGTGAAGATGCTGATTTGTCCGTTCTGGCTCTTGGCCGATGGAGAGTTGCCAATGAAGTCAAGAAAGGAGAAGAGGATCCGGACTCTATAAGAATCTTGATGATTCGGTTGTAGTATTTAAAGTAGTTTATCTTTAGTTAGTCTTTTCTTTTAAGTCAAGTAATGTTTGCCGTGATCGGCTTGGACTTGGTAGCGTTAGGCTATAAATATGAGTTGTAAGGGACTGGAAAAACTTGATACACATCCAATACAACAAAACTTTACAATTCCTTTGCACTTTTTCGGCGACTTCGCCTTTTCTTTTTTTTCAACGAGTTCTTTCAAGTTGATCAAGGACGTCTCACATTCGAGCGACTTGATTTGCTGGTGAGTTTTTGTTTTACCGAGTATATTTGAGCTTTAGCTACCGGGCGCATCGCTGTGGCTTCGTTCAAATCTATTCAAAAGTTATCGAGTTTATCTAGGCTTTGACTTCCGGGAGTATCGCTGTCGTCTCGTCTAGATTTATTCACCAATTATCGATATCGGCTAGATTTATAGGTTTTCCTATGCTTTTTGGCCATTATCTCATCTAAAAACATATTGGATCGGCTTTAGGTTTTGTAGTAACACTTTTGTTATCTCAAGAGCCGGTTTAGATCTGTTTTTAACTCGCATCATCTGAGTTACACATTCGTAGCTTAGATCTTGTCATACATACGCGATCGGCTATTCAAAGCCGGTTTTGTCATTTAGTGCATCGGCTGATCCTGCCAACATGCCTGTATTTAATATCTTTTTGTCGTCTATAGTATCGGCAAAGCTTGCCGATACGCCCATCTGAGAGATATTCGGAATCCCAGCCGATACGCTCTCGGATTTGACTCTGTTTTCTCCCTTGTCAATTTCAGGTCAAATTGACTGGCACGCTTGGTTCACTTTCCATGCTTGGCGAACACTTGCCCTCGGATTCCAGTGTGTTGATTTTTGCGTCAACACATCTTTTGGCACGCCCGGTGGGACCGAAAGCTTCAAACATGGTGGACAACACGGTGCACAATGCGGTGGTTAAGACTTTTGCTGAAGGCACGTTTCCAGGGTGCATGGGTCCTTGCTATATACAGCCAGATAAGATGCAGTATGTTCCCTTGGAAATATCTATGGCAGCAGCCCTGTCGGCTCAAAATAGCCAGGCAGGAACAAGTAACAGTCAAACCCCACCCCAGATTACTACTACAACATCAATGGCTGCAGCAGATCCTATCTACTCAACCACGCCGCCGATTGCTACAACTGTACAAGATGGATCTGCATCTATATTTCCTAAAGGATGGAATCCTGCTACTAGGTATGGCATGCTTCCGGATTTCTTTTCTACGCCACCCAAGATGCAGTTTAATGCATCGGCTTCTCAGCCGATAGCCTCTCAGCCTGATCCATCGGCCGTTCAACCGATGGGTGCACAGTAGGATGCATCGGCAACACAGCTGAATGCACAAGGCGCATGGAGTCCACAACAGATGGCACAAGCTAATGCATCGGCGCCACTGCCGATGACGCCACAGCAGCGTCTTGCTATCCTGCTCCAACCCCAGTCTCCTTCAGAAGTGTTGTTGTCGCAATCTCCACATCAGAAGGGTGTCAACTGGGTATTCCATAATCAAGCAACTGGACAGATATGGTGTGTCAGTGTACCGTACATAGATGCTACTAGGCAACAGTCGGCTAGTCCATCAGCTCAACAGCCGACAATGACTCAGCAGACACATCAAATGCAATCGGCTGAACAGCCGATGAATCATGCAGCTCAGCAACTTGCAATGATGACCAATGCGGCAAGCACGGCTTCTCCTCACTAGATGCCAATAGTTGAACCACAAGTTCATTGGAGCACGAAGATAGCTGAAGTGATGAGGGAGCGGTTTGGTTTATGGCCAAAGCAACAATCTGTTATATACAAGACTCCCTATCCTCCGGCTTACAATCAGATTCCTCTCTCACACAAGTACAAGATACCTGACATTACAAAGTTCTCGGAGCAGGGAGAAGTCTCTACGATGAAACATGTTAACAGGTTCCTTCTACAGTTGGGAGAACGGGCAACCATGATGCACTCAGGGTCCGTTTGTTCTCCTTGTCTTTGTTTGGATCGGCCTTTTCTTGGTTCACCACTTTACTAGCAAATTCCATATTATATTGGGCCGATCTGGAGAGACAGTTCCATCAATTCTTTTACTCTGGGATTACTGAATTAAAGTTGACCGATTTGACTGGCTTAAGGCAAAGGAACGATGAATCGGTTGTTGCTTTCGTTCAAAGGTTCAGAGATTGTAGCCAGGATGTCTGTAACACCCTAATTTAAATTTCAGCATTTATTAATAAATTTAATTGGTTTTATTTAATTTTCTAAGGTTATTGTGTTTAGACTTGCATTTAATTTAATTTTGTTCCTTAAGTAATTAAAATTTTATCATAGGTTTAAATTTGATGTGCATTCATGCCGGTGCATATTTTTATTTGAGTGTGGTTTGAATTCAAATTTTGATTTGAATTCAAATCTTGTTTGAAGTAGAAATAGAAAAGAGGAAAGGAATGGAAAAGGAAGGCCCAAACCTCAACCCAGTCCAACCCTCTCCCCCAGCCCAGCCCGCGGGCATAGCAGCCCAGCACTCAAACCGCTTGGGCCCGCTTCCACCCGCACACACTCGGCCCAGCCTCACCCAGCGCGCGGCCCAGCAAGCGCTCGCGCAAAGGCCCGCTCCCCACACGGCCCAGGTTTCCCCTTTCCCCCCCCCCCCCCCCCCGCTCGCGCAGCAGCCAGTCACCCCGCGTCGCCCCGCACGGGCCCGCCTGCCAGCGTGCGCCCGCTCCCCCTCGCTGCCCCGTCTGGCCCACGCGTCAGGGCCGTCCTCCAGCCCGACGCGCGACGCGCCCTTGCTTCCCTTTCTCTGCCAAGCCGGTCCCACCGGTCAGCTCCACCCCTTACCTTCCTTTCTTCCTCCCTGCGCCTGCTCGCGCCGAGCTCCCTTCCCCGCTGTCTGGTGGACCACCTCGCCTAGGCGGGCCCACCGTCCAATTTCGCCTGCGCCATCTCCTTCTAGAAGTCGAGTCCCGCGCACGGGATCACGCAAATCCGCTGTGTGATCCGTTTCCTCCGCGAACAGGCCCATCCGAAACCGCCGCCGCGATCCTTGCGGTCGCCTTCCATACCAAGGCCGCCAAGATCTTGGCGTAGCCTTTAAACGCAGCCCTGGTCTCCCTTGCGCCGTACCCGCCCTCCTGTGCAACTTAGAGCCCTGGAATCACCGCGCCGCCGCAGCTCCGCCACGCCTAGACTCTGCTCCACCGCGGCCACGCTGCGCCACTGCCCCCCCCCCCCGCCCCTGCAAAGCTCGCCGTGGCTTCGCCTTGACTCCAGGAGACTCACCAAGCCCGCTGTCCCCAATCCAAGCCGTGTACGCGCCTGGATTGCTCGCGAAGTAGCCGCCGCAGGTGAGCCCTTTCGCAAGAAATTCCCCGCCGCCGTCGACCTCAGGGCTTCTTTGACCCCTGGACCACCTTCGCAGGGCCCACCCGTGTCTTCCCGGCAAGTCAGCAGCCTCGGAGCACCCCCGCAGTGACCTGTCCACGGCCACCGCACCGATCCCGCCGCCGAACCTCGCCGACGACCCACCTGCGCGACGGCTCCGGCCACCAGAAGTCCCGGTGAGAACCCACAACCCTCCCTGGTCCCTTTTGGCGTTAGCTTTTGTGATCCGTAGCCCCTGGCGCCCTTAGAATCCCGCTCGTCGGCGAAGTCCGCCGTGCAGAGCCGCCGCCGACGCAGCGCGTACCGCCCCGAGCCTCCCCGAGCTCTGTTTAGAGCCCAGGTGGACTACACATGCCCCGTAGATCGCCGCAGACCCAAAAATGGGTCGATTTGACCCCCGGACAGCCAGGTTTGGCCAAGTCCGGCGAGTTTCCCACCGCGCCGCCGCGGAACAGAGCCGCCGGCGACCTACCGCCGCCGCTCGCGCGCCCAACCCCCCTGCGCCGTCCGATCCGGATTCAACGCGCGCGATTAGATCTTGGATCCATTAGGTCTAGACCGCCAGATCTAAATCCAACGGCCTGGATCCAAGGTTACCGGTTCGCCTGGCATTTTTGTTAAAGAGCCCCTGTAGTTTCCAGTAATCAACCCGCAGTCCACCCTTAGCTAAAAGAAATTGCAGTTTGGTCCAAATTTTAACACGCAGCCCCCTGGCCTTTTTGGAAATAGAACCCACCGTCCATAGCTGCTGTTTTTACACGTTAGACCCTAGGTTTATCCTTTAATTATGTTTTAGCCCTCGGTTTTAGCAGAAAAGCCCCTGAAACTTCAGTTTTCTTACAAATAAGCCCCTAGAACTTGTTTTTAGCCTAGATTATGCGTTTTAGCTCCGTTTTTAGCGTTCTTTATGTCCACGCGATCGTTGTAACGCGTAGAATAGTTTTAGACTAGTTTAGTGTGCTGTTTTTATGTATTGATGTACTGTTTCTTAGTTTTTGTTAGTGTTTGCTCGTATGCTTATTATTGTGCATTGTTTTGGCCATGTGTTCGTGAGTAGACGTTGATCCATCTGAGGAGCCCCAGTACCAGTACCCGGAGCAGCCGTCTTCCGAGCAGTTTGAGCAGCAGCCAGAGCAGTACGAGGAAGGCAAGTATAACATGAACAACCTATCATCTTTAATTACAATTTCATACTGCATTTTAATACTGTATGCCTATAAGGACTTCCTAGCCACTTTATATTCTTTATATATACCTTTGGGTTGCATTTTGGTTAGTTGTGCTAGGTTGCTGCGCCATAACATACTCTGGTCCTTTTTAATTAATTTGATTAATGGTTTACTTGAACTTAATTCTGAGAGTGGCCCTCTGTGCTTCGTGCTTGAGTGGCTCACGTCTCGTTAAAAGATGTTTTTGTAGAAACATGGTTTAGGGGGCCAGCACGGTGCTTAGTGCTTGGTTGGCCACTCTCCATAAGGACCGGTTCATAGAGCGACAACCTGGGACAACAGCGCTACCACAAGGCTAGAATGGGATAGACTTGGCGTAATAATTAGATCTTTTTGGTTTGGAGTAACTTACCTGCGGGGCAGGGGCGGTAAGCTTCTATGGCCCTCGTGCTGAGTGGCCTCGTCTGTGCTTCGTGTCTTGACGCCCACTAGACCTGCTCCATAGTCGCTGATCCACCCTCGCGGTTACTCCCTACCAACGAGTTTCTTTGTAAAGGCCTCGTAGTGAGTCGCTAGTCATCTCACCTAAGGAAGTGTGATGAACAACTGGCGTAGCTCACGACTTGTGGGTAAAGATGTGCAACCTCTGCAGAGTGTAAAACTGGTATACTAGCCGTGCTCACGGTTATGAGCGGCCCAGATCCTCCTTTTGATTAGTGAAGTTATCTCCTTCCGACGAGGGAGGTGCTTCTCGGGGTTACCTTGGTGGCTTGGTTTTGGTTTGGTTTTTCAGTAGATACATGATTAAACTTGATTAATTACTATGTAACTGGGTTAATGGTAATTCATCAACTTGTAGTAAATAGTTTTAATAAAATTTTGCCAACACTTAAAAGCTAATGCAGTTGAGTCAGCCAGCCTAGAGCCTCATAGTTTGTGTTATACTTGTTGAGTACAAGTTGTGTACTCACTCTTGCCTCTTCTCTACTTTTTCCTCTTGGCTATGCTACTGCTGCTCAGTTCCTGCCGACACGAGGGAGTTCGTCCAGCGCTACCAGGACTACGAGGACTTCTAGGTGTTCGTCTCCCAGTCGACGTCCCTGTGGCACCCTGCTTCAGCTCCGGAGAGCTTTATCGTATTTTGTACTTCGCTTCCGCTGTATCAGACATTTTTGTCATTATTGTAATAAATAACATTCGTATTCGCTTTATTATATCTTTTTACGTGATATGTGCTATGATATACTGTTCATTCTGTTGTATATACGTGTGACTTGATCCTGGCACGTATATGATTGCTCGGTTTATGTTCTTTTATAAACCGGATGTTACAGAGTGGTATCAAAGCCGTATCGACTGTAGGACGAAGCCTAGATAGAACTGGTCGAGTTTTAGGACTTCTTCTCTCTAATCCTTGTCTGCTGAAATTATTTTACTATTATACCCCTTGACTTCTTTGACTTTTACTCTTCTTGCCTTGATTTCTCACTATGAAGAATAGTTTTCGTAGATTTTAGCCTGAATCAGTCATCTGACCACCATGAGTATTAGCTAGGTGACCCTTTTATAATAATACGATAGCACGTTCTGCGACGCGTTGTGTTAGTCGAGTCGTAAGTTAAACTCGGCTAAGTCGTGAAATTGTCTGCTTGTTATTATGCTTCATGCTTGATTTGGATTTTTGAATGATTGCATGGCTTAGTAGTTTAAATTTGTTTAAAGAAAATCACTCTTATGTTAAAGTTAACTAATTAAAAAAATGAGTTAGATCGTTGGGGGTAAAACAGTCCACTCTATCCTGTCTACTTTATCATGGCTGAATCTTTTTCCGCAAAGAGTTATCATATCCATCTGAATTATTTCTGCAATATCCTTACTCGTGAAATCTTTTGTCCAAAATCAGATGGTGAACACCAGGCGTGGTTCTGACCAGCAGGGGCAGAACAACCAGGGTCAGAACACCCAGGGGACCGGGATCCCGATGCCGCCGCCTTTGACTCCGGAGCAGTACTTCCAGCTCCAGATGCAGATGATGGCCACCCTGAACAACACTGTTCAGGCTCTTCAGCAGGCTCACACTCAGCCTCCGCCTCCTCCACCGCCGCAGCCTCGCGACAGGCGTGCTGAGTTCCTGAGGGGTCACCCGCCGACATTTTCTCACACGTCCGACCCTCTTCAGGCTGACGACTGGCTCCGTGCAGTGGAGCGTCAGCTGGACATCGCCCAGTGCGATGATCGGGAGTGAGTTCTGTACGCAGCAGGACAGCTGCGAGGGGCAGCTTTGGACTGGTGGGAGTCTCACACAGTTCAGGACCGCGAGTCTCTCACTTGGCTCCAGTTTAGGGAGCGTTTCCGCAGCCACAACGTCCCCGCGGGCGTTATGAAGATGAAACAGAAGGAGTTCCTTGCACTGAAGCAGGTAATCTTAGATATAATCATTCAGCGGTTTCTTTTGAGCTAATGCCCTTTGTTCTATCCTTATGAATCTTGAGTTAAAATTTCGATATCTATCTGTCTTTGTCACTTCAGGGGACTATGTCGGTCACGGAGTATCGTGATCGCTTTCTTCAGCTGGCTCGCTACGCCCCTGCCGATGTTGCGGATGACCGCAAGAAGCAGGAGCACTTCATGGAGGGTCTTGAGGACTATCTCCAGTACGCGCTGCTCAACCTCCGCTTCGACGACTTCAACCATCTGGTTGACAGCGCGCTCAACACTGAGCGCAAGCACCTGGAGATGGAGGACAAGAAGAGGAAGATTGTCCCCGTTGCTTCCGGCAGGAACACTCGCCCTCGACTCCAGCAGCCCCAGCAGTACCAGCAGCAGTACCGGCCTCCCCAGCAGTACCAGCCGAGGCCGCAGCAGTACCCGCCTCGACAGCAGCAGGCAGGTCAGGGCCCGAGGTTACCGGCACCTCCGGCTCGTGCTCTACCAGCTCCACCGGCACCGCAGGCTCCACGTCCGGCAGCTCCTACCGGACAGCAGGCTTCGACACTTGCACGCGTCTGCTATCACTGTGGCCAGCCGGGGCACTACGCCAACACTTGCCCCCGGAAGGCGCAGGCGGGACAGCAGGGGCGCCCAGCTCAGCCCAGGGCGCCAGCACAGGCTCGGGTGAACCACGTGACGGCCGAGTCAGCGGCCGAGGCTCCTAACGTGGTTATTGGTACGTTCATGGTCAACTCTCACCCCGCTATAGTGCTTTTCGATACCGGTGCTACCCATTCTTTCATTTCCAAGTCATTTGCCGAGCAGCATGGTATACCGGTTTCTTGTATGAGGACAGCTATGGTAGTTACCTCACCTGGGGGTCAGATTCGTACATGTTCTATATGCTCCAGAGTTAGTATTGTCATAAAGGGGGTAGAGTTCCGCACTGGCTTGATAGTTATTGACTCCTCGGGGATAGATGTGATTCTGGGCATGGAGACCCTTACCAGATGGGGAGTCCGTATTGATTGTGCTCAGCGGACAGTTCACTTATCGGCATCTGATGGCCAGGAGGTGACAGTCAGTGCTTCAGAGCCTTCTGGATTTCTTCATCAGATGGAGGCTAGACCCACGGACGGTATTCGCGTGGTGTCTGAATTCCTGGATGTCTTTCCGGATGATTTGCCAGGTATGCCGCCTGAACGCGCCATTGAGTTTTGTATTGATCTCTTGCCTGGCACAGCTCCTATTGCGAAGCGGCCCTACCGTATGGCACCTATAGAGCATGAAGAAGTTAAGAAGACTATTGATGAGTTGCTAGCCAAGGGCTATATCCGTCGCAGCTTCTCTCCTTGGGCTTTTCCATTATTGCTGGTAGATAAGAAGGATGGCTCGAAGAGGATGTGTGTGGATTATCGGGAGCTGAATGCAGTTACTATCAAGAACAAGCATCCACTGCCCCGTATTGAGGATCTCTTCGATCTGCTTCGAGGTGCTTGTATATTCTCGAAGATTGATCTTTGTTCGGGATACTTTCAGCTGAGGATCCGTCCTGGGGATATTCCGAAGACGGCATTCACCTGCAAGTACGGGCTATATGAGTATACAGTCATGTCCTTCGGCTTGACTAATGCCCCGGCTTACTTCATGCATCTGATGAACATGGTTTTCATGGACTATCTGGATGTCTTCGTGGTGATTTTCATTGATGATATTCTGATCTTCTCCAAGACAGAAGAAGAGCATGAGGAGCATCTGAGACTCGTATTGCAGAGATTGAGAGAGCATCAGCTGTATGCCAAGTTCAGCAAGTGCGAGTTCTGGATTGACGAGGTTCCATTCCTCGGTCATGTTATCTCTCAGGGAGGCATTGCTGTTGATCCGAGTAAGGTGAAGGATGTGCTAGAGTGGGAGACACCGCAGACAGTAAAGGAAGTCAGGTCTTTCTTGGGCTTAGCTGGATATTATCGGAGGTTCATTGAGAATTTCTCCAAAATCGCGAAGCCTTTGACTTCTTTGCTGGAGAAAAATGTGGCTTTCGTGTGGACTGATGAGTGTCAGAGGGCCTTTGATGAGCTGAAGAAGAGGTTGACTACGGCGCCAGTCCTGACTCTGCCAGACCAGACGAAGAGGTTCACGGTGTATTGTGATGCTTCGAAGGATGGTCTTGGGTGTGTTCTGATGCAAGAGGGCAGAGTGATTGCTTATGCTTCACGGCAGTTACGTCGGCATGAGCTGAACTATCCCACTCATGATCTTGAGTTAGCCGCAGTTGTGCATGCTCTGAAGATTTGGAGGCATTACTTGTATGGGCAGCGGTGTGATATCTACACTGATCACAAGAGCCTCAAGTACATTTTCACGCAGAATGAGCTGAACATGCGGCAGAGAAGATGGCTAGAGTTGGTCAAGGATTATGATCTGGAGATTCACTATCATCCGGGCAAGGCCAATGTTGTAGCAGATGCTCTGAGCAGGAGAAGCTATGTCAACATGGCCGTGGCATTCCAGATGCCTCCAGAGTTATGCGAGGAGTTCGAGCAGTTGAGTCTGGGCTTCTTGCATCATACTTCCAGTGCAGCATTTGAGGCAGTACCGACTCTAGAGGCAGAAATCAGGCAGCATCAGAAAGATGATGAGAAGCTGCAGGAGATTCGTGAGTTGCTCAAAAAGGGCAAGGCCCCACATTTCAGAGAGGACGATCAGGGTACCTTGTGGTACAAGAACCGGATCTGTGTTCCAGATGTGAAGGATCTTCGGAAGTTGATTCTGAGTGAGGACCATGATACAGCTTATTCTATTCATCCGGGCAGCACGAAGATGTATTATGATCTGAAGGAACGTTTCTGGTGGTATGGGATGAAGCGTTCAGTGGCAGAGTACGTGGCTATTTGTGACACCTGTCAGCGTGTCAAGGCTGAGCATCAGAGGCCAGCAGGTCTGTTACAGCCTCTGAAGATTCCAGAGTGGAAATGGGAGGAAATCACTATGGACTTCATTGTTGGATTGCCTCGTACTCAGAAAGGGTACAACTCCATTTGGGTAGTAGTGGATCGTCTGACGAAGGTTGCTCACTTCATTCCAGTGAACACTACTTACTCCGGTGCTAGACTTGCAGAGTTGTACATCTCTCAGATTGTCTGCTTGCATGGTGTGCCCAAGAAGATTATATCTGACAGAGGGTCTCAGTTCACTTCTCGGTTCTGGGAGCAGCTCCATGATTCGTTGGATACGAAGCTGCGTTTTAGTACGGCTTATCACCCTCAGACAGATGAGCAGACAGAGAGAACCAACCAAGTGTTGGATGATATGCTGAGAGCTTGTGCTATTCAGTATGGTACTAGTTGGGATAAGTGCCTGTCTTATGCTGAGTTCTCATATAACAACAGCTATCAGGCTAGTCTAAAGAAGTCTCCCTTCGAGGCATTGTATGGCAGAAAGTGCAGGACTCCTCTCTATTGGGATCAGATTGGTGAGAAGCAGCTCTTTGGCCCTGAGATCATAGATGATGCAGAACAGATGGTTCAGGCTGTGCGAGAAAATCTGAGAATTGCACAGAGCAGACAGAAGAGCTATGCTGATGGCAAACGGAGAGATCTGACCTTCAGTGTCGGTGATTATGTGTATCTGAAGGTGTCTCCGATGAGAGGAATCCGTAGATTTAATGTCAAGGGGAAGTTAGCACCTCGGTATGTGGGGCCATTCAAGGTGCTAGAGCGGAAAGGCGAAGTTGCTTATCGCCTGGAGTTACCTCTCAGTCTCTCAGGAGTTCATGATGTCTTCCATATATCTCAGCTGAAGAGGTGTTTGCGAGTACCCGAGGAGCAGGCACCACTGGATGGAGTAGATGTACAGGAAGATCTGACTTATACTGAGCATCCGGTGAAGATTCTGGAGACATCAGAGAGGGTTACTCGGAACAAGCGCATCAAGATGTGCAGAGTTCAGTGGAGTCACCACAGTGAAGCTGAGGCTACTTGGGAGCGAGAAGATGAGTTGAAGAAGACATATCTAGATCTCTTTGCTAGCCAGCCCAGCTAAATCTCGGGGACGAGATTTCTTTAAGGGGGTAGGGTCTGTAACACCCTAATTTAAATTTCAGCATTTATTAATAAATTTAATTGGTTTTATTTAATTTTCTAAGGTTATTGTGTTTAGACTTGCATTTAATTTAATTTTGTTCCTTAAGTAATTAAAATTTTATCATAGGTTTAAATTTGATGTGCATTCATGCCGGTGCATATTTTTATTTGAGTGTGGTTTGAATTCAAATTTTGATTTGAATTCAAATCTTGTTTGAAGTAGAAATAGAAAAGAGGAAAGGAATGGAAAAGGAAGGCCCAAACCTCAACCCAGTCCAACCCTCTCCCCCAGCCCAGCCCACGGGCATAGCAGCCCAGCACTCAAACCGCTTGGGCCCGCTTCCACCCGCACACACTCGGCCCAGCCTCACCCAGCGCGCGGCCCAGCAAGCGCTCGCGCAAAGGCCCGCTCCCCACACGGCCCAGGTTTCCCCTTCCCCCCCCCCCCCGCTCGCGTAGCAGCCAGTCACCCCGCGTCGCCCTGCACGGGCCCGCCTGCCAGCGTGCGCCCGCTCCCCCTCGCTGCCCCGTCTGGCCCACGCGTCAGGGCCGTCCTCCAGCCCGACGCGCGACGCGCCCTTGCTTCCCTTTCTCTGCCAAGCCGGTCCGACCGGTCAGCTCCACCCCTTACCTTCCTTTCTTCCTCCCTGCGCCTGCAAGCGCCGAGCCCCCTTCCCCGCTGTCTGGTGGACCACCTCGCCTAGGCGGGCCCACCGTCCAATTTCGCCTGCGCCATCTCCTTCTAGAAGTCGAGTCCCGCGCACGGGATCACGCAAATCTGCTGTGTGATCCGTTTCCTCCGCGAACAGGCCCATCCGAAACCGCCGCCGCGATCCTTGCGGTCGCCTTCCATACCAAGGCCGCCAAGATCTTGGCGTAGCCTTTAAACGCAGCCCTGGTCTCCCTTGCGCCGCACCCGCCCTCCTGTGCAACTTAGAGCCCTGGAATCACCGCGCCGCCGCAGCTCCGCCACGCCTAGACTCTGCTCCACTGCGGCCACGCTGCGCCACTGCCCCCCCCCCCCCCCGCCCCTGCAAAGCTCGCCGTGGCTTCGCCTTGACTCCAGGAGACTCACCAAGCCCGCTGTCCCCAATCCAAGCCGTGTACGCGCCTGGATTGCTCGCGAAGTAGCCGCCGCAGGTGAGCCCTTTCGCAAGAAATTCCCCGCCGCCGTCGACCGCAGGGCTTCTTTGACCCCTGGACCACCTTCGCAGGGCCCACCCGTGTCTTCCCGGCGAGTCAGCAGCCTCGGAGCACCCCCGCAGCGACCTGTCCACGGCCACCGCACCGATCCCGCCGCCGAACCTCGCCGACGACCCACCTGCGCGACGGCTCCGGCCACCAGAAGTCCCGGTGAGAACCCACAACCCTCCCTGGTCCCTTTTGGCGTTAGCTTTTGTGATCCGTAGCCCCTGGCGCCCTTAGAATCCCGCTCGTCGGCGAAGTCCGCCGTGCAGAGCCGCCGCCGACGCAGCGCGTACCGCCCCGAGCCTCCCCGAGCTCTGTTTAGAGCCCAGGTGGACTACACATGCCCCGTAGATCGCCGCAGACCCAAAAATGGGTCGATTTGACCCCCGGACGGCCAGGTTTGGCCAAGTCCGGCGAGTTTCCCGCCGCGCCGCCGCGGAACAGAGCCGCCGGCGACCTACCGCCGCCGCTCGCGCGCCCAACCCCCCTGCGCCGTCCGATCCGGATTCAACGCGCGCGATTAGATCTTGGATCCATTAGATCTAGACCGCCAGATCTAAATCCAACGGCCTGGATCCAAGGTTACCGGTTCGCCTGGCATTTTTGTTAAAGAGCCCCTGTAGTTTCCAGTAATCAACCCGCAGTCCACCCTTAGCTAAAAGAAATTGCAGTTTGGTCCAAATTTTAACACGCAGCCCCCTGGCCTTTCTGGAAATAGAACCCGCCGTCCATAGCTGCTGTTTTTACACGTTAGACCCTAGGTTTATCCTTTAATTATGTTTTAGCCCTCGGTTTTAGCAGAAAAGCCCCTGAAACTTCAGTTTTCTTACAAATAAGCCCCTAGAACTTGTTTTTAGCCTAGATTATGCGTTTTAGCTCCGTTTTTAGCGTTCTTTATGTCCACGCGATCGTTGTAACGCGTAGAATAGTTTTAGACTAGTTTAGTGTGCTGTTTTTATGTATTGATGTACTGTTTCTTAGTTTTTGTTAGTGTTTGCTCGTATGCTTATTATTGTGCATTGTTTTGGCCATGTGTTCGTGAGTAGACGTTGATCCATCTGAGGAGCCCCAGTACCAGTACCCGGAGCAGCCGTCTTCCGAGCAGTTTGAGCAGCAGCCAGAGCAGTACGAGGAAGGCAAGTATAACATGAACAACCTATCATCTTTAATTACAATTTCATACTGCATTTTAATACTGTATGCCTATAAGGACTTCCTAGCCACTTTATATTCTTTATATATACCTTTGGGTTGCATTTTGGTTAGTTGTGCTAGGTTGCTGCGCCATAACATACTCTGGTCCTTTTTAATTAATTTGATTAATGGTTTACTTGAACTTAATTCTGAGAGTGGCCCTCTATGCTTCGTGCTTGAGTGGCTCACGTCTCGTTAAAAGATGTTTTTGTAGAAACATGGTTTACGGGGCCAGCACGGTGCTTAGTGCTTGGTTGGCCACTCTCCATAAGGACCGGTTCATAGAGCGACAACCTGGGACAATAGCGCTACCACAAGGCTAGAATGGGATAGACTTGGCGTAATAATTAGATCTTTTTGGTTTGGAGTAACTTACCTGCGGGGCAGGGGCGGTAAGCTTCTATGGCCCTCGTGCTGAGTGGCCTCGTCTGTGCTTCGTGTCTTGACGCCCACTAAACCTGCTCCATAGTCGCTGATCCACCCTCGCGGTTACTCCCTACCAACGAGTTTCTTTGTAAAGGCCTCGTAGTGAGTCGCTAGTCATCTCACCTAAGGAAGTGTGATGAACAACTGGCGTAGCTCACGACTTGTGGGTAAAGATGTGCAACCTCTGCAGAGTGTAAAACTGGTATACTAGCCGTGCTCACAGTTATGAGCGGCCCAGATCCTCCTTTTGATTAGTGAAGTTATCTCCTTCCGACGAGGGAGGTGCTTCTCGGGGTTACCTTGGTGGCTTGGTTTTGGTTTGGTTTTTCAGTAGATACATGATTAAACTTGATTAATTACTATGTAACTGGGTTAATGGTAATTCATCAACTTGTAGTAAATAGTTTTAATAAAATTTTGCCAACACTTAAAAGCTAATGCAGTTGAGTCAGCCAGCCTAGAGCCTCATAGTTTGTGTTATACTTGTTGAGTACAAGTTGTGTACTCACTCTTGCCTCTTCTCTACTTTTTCCTCTTGGCTACGCTACTGCTGCTCAGTTCCTGCCGACACGAGGGAGTTCGTCCAGCGCTACCAGGACTACGAGGACTTCTAGGTGTTCGTCTCCCAGTCGACGTCCCTGTGGCGCCCTGCTTCAGCTCCGGAGAGCTTTATCGTATTTTGTACTTCGCTTCCGCTGTATCAGACATTTTTGTCATTATTGTAATAAATAACATTCGTATTCGCTTTATTATATCTTTTTACGTGATATGTGCTATGATATACTGTTCATTCTGTTGTATATACGTGTGACTTGATCCTGGCACGTATATGATTGCTCGGTTTATGTTCTTTTATAAACCGGGTGTTACAATGTCAGGAGAGACTCGATCCTATGAGTTCAAAAAGCCTTTTCAGAAGAAGATTAACTATGTGGAATATTCTACCAATGATGATTCTGAAGAGGAGCAGGAAACGGTCGCATCGGCTGAGTGGACACAAAACAACAAGAAGCCGGTGACGTGTCCGTTTGGGAAGAAAGAACCTGAGTCATATGGATTTGATGTTACCAAAGCCGACAAGATCTTTGACTTGCTATTGTCGGAAGGGTTGATCAAGTTGAAGCCATATCACAAGATCCCATCGGAGGATGAGCTCAAGAACATGATGTATTGTAAGTGGCACAATGCCACATCGCATGATACAAATGAGTGCAAAGTCTTCCGACAGCAGATCCAGATGGCTTTCGAGCAAGGGAGGTTGAAATTTGAAACTCCCAAGAAGAAGATGAAGATCGACGGGCATCCCTTCGCCATGAACATGGTCGACGTAGCCAGGGACAAAGGTTCTCCGCAAGCCAAGATTCTGACATCATCATCGGCCAAGAGATCTTGAGCTGTTGACCCCAAAGCGCAGATGGCGGCCGATGAGGTCAAAGGAAAGGGTCCAATGGAGGATGCTGGACATTCATCGGTGCCACGTAGACGTGCCACGTCTCAAATGCTGTTGAACAAGTTTCAGCATGATCGTGAAAGGCGGCAGCGTAGAGAAGAAGAGGAACGACACAAGCAAAATCATTGGAGGTGTCCTTTCTTTGTCTACTGCTAGGAAGAAGGGATGACATTGCCATCAGCATATGATTGTCCCGAATGCAATGGTCAAGGCAGCCGATCATATGAAAGACCACGTCATGAGCCCTATCGATGTGAGCGCACTCCTGTGCATGATCGGCTAGGAAAAAGGGTATCGGTGCATGATCGACTGGGGGGCAGGACCATGCTACGTGATCTTGCTGGAAGAAGAATGCCTGCACACGATCGGCTAGAACAAATGGCCGATGAAAGAGTGCAAGATGATCAGCCGATGCGAAGAGATCCAGAACGTGAGCCTGATCACATGGATCAATCTCAGTGGTGTCCAGGAGGTTTGACCAGGTCTCAGAAGCGACGTGTTCAGAGGCTATGCCAGCTGGAGATCATTGAAGAAGAGCAAGAACAGATTCTGCACAAGAAAGGAATCAAATCACAAGTTTGGCGTGTTAAGGCTAAGGCCGATGATGAGTCGGCTAGTGACATTTCCACATCGATCCAAGCAGTCGGTTCTTCAGAAAGTTCCTGATGGATGAGTTCCTAGAGGAAGAAGGGAAGTTGGGGCATGGATTTACGTCGGCCGATTTACTGGAAGAAATTGATATCGGAGATGGTGATAGACCAAGGCTGACGTTTATTAGTGCAAACTTGGATCCTGAATACAAGCAGGAACTGAAAAGTTTATTAATGGAATACAAAGATTGCTTTGCTTGGGAATATTATGAGATGCCTGGCTTGGATAGATCTATTGTGGAACATTGTTTGCCTATAAAACTGGGATATCGGCCGTATCAACAAGGAGCAAGATGGTGTAATCCTAAGATTTTGCCAGATATAAAGGCCGAGGTCACATGGTTAATTGAAGCCAATTTTATTCGGCAGTGTCGTTATGCCGAATGGATTTCTAATGTGGTTCCTGTTTACAAGAAAAATGGCAAGTTACGAGTATGCATTGATTTCAGGGATCTCAACAAGGCTACGCCGATGGATGGTTACCCCATGCCGATAGCTGATATGTTGGTAAATGCTGCTGCTGGGCACAAGGTGATCAGTTTTATGGATGGTAATGATGGATACAACCAAATCTTTATGGCAGAAGAAGACATCCACAAAACTGTGTTCAGGTGTCCAGGTCATCTTGGATTATTTGAGTGGGTAGTCATGACATTCGGATTGAAAAATGCCGGTGCTACGTATCAAAGAGCCATGAATTATATTTTTCATGAACTCATCGGCAAGATTGTTGAGATATATATTGATGATGTGGTTGTGAAGTCAAAGGGGCACCAAGAATATTTGGCCGATCTGCGTAGAGCTTTGGAGTGCACAAGGAGGCATGGTTTAAAGATGAATCCTAACAAGAGCGCTTTTGGTGTATCGGCTGGCCAATTCTTGGGTTTTATGGTACATGAGCGATGGATTGAAATTAGTCAGAAGACCATATCAGCCATCGACAAAGTTAAAGCCCCTATGACAAAAGTTGAACTTCAATCATTGATCAGCAAGATTAATTTTATTCGGAGATTTATATCCAATCTATTTGGAAAAATTCAGCCATTCAGTTCTTTACTGAAGTTGAAGGCCGATCAGGAATTTATGTGGGGAGAGGAGCATCAAAAGGCATTAGATGAGATAAAAAATTATTTGGTGAATCCTCCAGTATTGGTTCCTGCCCAAAAGCACAAGCCGTTTAAATTGTATTTATCGGCTGATGAGCGTGCTATCGGATCAGCCCTTATTCAAGAATTTGAACGAAAAGAAAGAGCTATATACTTTGTGAGCAGAAGGTTGCTGGATGCTGAAACTAGGTATTCTCCTGTCGAGAGATTATGTCTTTGCTTATACTTCTCCTGTACCAAGCTTAGACATTATTTATTATCGGCTGAATGTGTTGTTGTGAGCAAAGATGATGTTATTAGATATATGCTCTCATTGCCGATTTTAAAAGGGAGAATAGGGAAGTGGATTTTGGCATTATCGAAATTTGATTTGAGATATGAATCGGCTAAAGCAGTTAGGGTCAAGCCGTAGCCGATTTTGTTGTGCAACATTGTGGACCAGAGCTAAGCATGGTAGATCTTGTTCCTTGGACTTTATTCTTTGATGGATCTTCATGTGGGAACGGTTCTGGAATTGGTGTGGTGCTGATTTCCCCTCGGGGGGCAAATTTTGAATTCTCATTTCTGATTGAAGCATCTGCAACTAATAATCAAGCTGAGTATCGTGCTATTCTCAAGCGAATTCAGTTACTTCAAGAAATCAAAGCTGATGCCGTTGAAATTTTTGGGGATTCTATGCTGGTGATTAATCAGTTAGTTGGGGAGTATGAATGCAAAGATGATATCTTACGATTATATCATGAAGAATGTCTCCGGCTGCTGAACGAATTCAAGAAGGTAACCCTTGAGCATGTTCCCAAGTTTCATAACAGTGATGCGAATCGGTTGGCTCAGCATGCTTCAGGGTATTAGCCGATGGAAGGGGTGATGGTTTTGGAAGTAACAACCGATGACTGGAGGAAGGAGATTGTTGAATATTTGAAAGATCCCTTCAAGAAAGTAAACAGAAAAATCAGATTCCAAGCAATCAAGTATGTGCTGTTGGAAGAAGATTTATATTATCGGACGATTGATGGAGTTTTACTCAAATGCATCGATAAAAAAGAAGCAAAGGTGTTAATGGGTGAAATTCATGAAGGGGTCTATGGGTCCCATCAATCGGCCTACAAGATGAAGTGGGTGATCAGGAGGAACGGATATTTTTGGCCAACAATGTTGGAAGATTGCTTCACATATTATAGAGGTTGCCAAGAATGCCAGAAGTTTGGGAGTGTGCAAAGAGTTCCTGCATCGGCCATGAATCCAATAATCAAACCGTGGTCATTCAGAGGATGGGGAGTTTATTTGATTGGTCAGATCTATCCACTATCTTGCAAGAATCATAAATTCATTTTGGTGGCCACTGATTATTTCACCAAATGGGTTGAGGCGATTCCTCTGAAAAATGTTACGACGAAGGAGATGATTGAATTTGTGAAGGAACATATTATCTATCGGTTTGGTATTCCACAGACCATTACGACCGATCAGGGTACTATGTTTACGTCAGATAAATTTGAGGAATTTGCTATTGGAATGGGGATTAAATTGCTAAATTCTTCTCCATATTATGCCCAAGCTAACGGTCAGGCAGAAGCATCTAATAAAGGGGTCATCAAATTGATCAAGAGAAAGATTGATGAGTATCCTAGAAAGTGGCATACTGTGCTTCATGAGGCTTTATGGGCATATAGAATGGCTTGTCATGGTGCTACAAAGGTGTCTCCATATCATTTGGTATACGGACATGAAGAGTTCTCCCATGGGAATTGAAACTTGATTCACGGCGTGTCACATTTCAGAATCAATTGACGGCCAATGAATATTCTGCTCTGATGAAAGATGAATTGGAGGATTTGGCTGGTCATCGGCTGAAGGCTCTTGTGAATGTTGAAGCGAACAAGGCCAGAGTTGGCCGATGGTATGATAAAAAGGTGAAAGCCAAAGCTTTTGAGCAAGGGGAATTAGTTTGGAAATTGATACTGCCGATAGGAACGAAAAGTTCGAAATTCGGCAAATGGTCTCCAACATGGGAAGGGCCATTTAGAGTAAGCAGCTGCGTTCCTGGCAATGCTTATATTTTGGAGACACTCGAAGGGGAAGAGTATTCTAGAGCTCTTAATGGAAAATATTTGAAGAAGTATTATCCTAGCGTTTGGGTGGATACATAGCCGATTGATTGGGTTATCGGTTGAATTGTTATGGCCGATACGATATGTATCGCCCTTAGTGCAAAAAAAATTATATGATTCAGACTGTTCAAATTCGGGTCGGGGTTGATTTTTGCAATATTGGTTGGAAAGTTGCAATAGAAATTAGCAGAAAAAGGGAGTACTTCATTAATAATATTGTTTACAAAAGGGCCGATCAGATGATCTGGCCGATACAGCAAAAGTTGTTTCTAGAGATATGCTACTCCTAGAAATCTAATCATCGACAAAGACATTGCCGATGACCGCATCTATACTAACATCTTTGGAGATGGCGGCGGCTGCCATCTCCATATCATCGGCGAGCTCCTCGAAGACCCACCAGTCCTCGCTGCCCAGCAGGGGGCGGACCGGTTTGACCTGCAGGAGGTCGTGGCCAGTTTGGAACTTGGCTGTAGCAAGGGCTACAGCGGCACCGCGATGGACTCCATGTCCAGCGACTTCCCGGATGCGGTTGGGGATGTTGTGCAGGCGGGCGGCGATGGTGTTGCCACGAGCATTCACCGACCCGGTGGCGGTGGCTGCTGTGGCGTGAAGGGCATGGATTTGTGACTCCAGGACTGAAGCAAAGAATCAGAGATGAAGATTCAAGAAAGAAAGAGACAATGCTTTGGAAGAAACGACTTACAAGCAACCCTAGAGTCAGCGGCGGTGAGTTGGGCCCGGACGATGGCCCGGTCGGCTTGTGCCACCTCTGATTCGGAGGTGAGACACTGAGACCTGATGGTCTCCTGGGAGTAATTCTCCCGAGCCTCATCCTTCTCTCGAAGGAGTTGGCGGATGTATTCCTTGGTGCCTTCATCAGCACCAGGGAAGGGACCCTCCGAATTGGAGGAGTCTGAAGAAGAGGGGGCGTCGTCACTGTGCAAAGATTGGCGATTAGAACCAGTCCAGAATGTAATGATTGGGGATAAAGGAGGAGGAGCTTACCCCAAGCGACGGCGGATCGCTAGAGGGGCATCGAAAGGACCCTCGTCGGAGCGCTTGATGGCTGCCATTGCTACAGGAAGACCTATGGTTTTTGCTGAATGAAGAAGGAAGAAGGCGCTGTAGCTAATGGAGATTTATTACCGATGCAGAGCCAAGGGGTAATATTTATGGCCCAGACTAGGTAGGTGAAAAGACGGAAGGTGAATCAGCGCATTGAGTTTGCGCGGACGAAAGACAAAAGGCCAAGGGCAAAGAAGAGTTTTACCCAGCTGTACGGATTAAGTCGTGTACACGGGGTACGAGGAATGGCTTTAAATGCTGGTGGAAATAGTTTCGAAACAAAATAAGTCACTCCGAAACTGGGGGGCATGTGTTGACACTGTTTTTTGACACGTGTCAAGGAAGGTGATTTCTGTGAAGAGAAGATGGCCGATTTAGAAGAAACCAAAAGATGCACAGGGTTGCAATCGGCTGACGGAAATTCGTTCGATGGGCCAGAAGAATATTCTGCGAAGATGCTGATTTTTCCGTTCTAGCGCTTGGCCGATGGAGAGTTGCCGATGAAGTTAAGGAAGGAGAAGAGGATCCGGACTCTATGAGAATATTGATGATTCGGTTGTAGTATTTAAAGTAGTTGTAACGAACATGGCACCATTTATGCCATTACGAGTGATTTTGTTGATCGCATGACAACACAATCAATCGGACTAATGGTTTTGTTAAGTGAACATTTCTAGATCCCAGGGATGAAGTAAAAAGGCCATATAAAGCAAAACACGAAGAAAGCAAAGCCCATAGCATCGGTGCATCTGATGGTTGTCGGAAGATCCGACGCCCTCGCTTTGGTACAAGTCTGAGCGCCAAATGGAGATCAAGGAAAGATCAAGTGAAGCAACGGTTGAACCGGCGGCTTCAAGATAGGCATCGGTGCATTCAACATACTATGTTCCAAAGACGATGTCAAATGCCCAGGAGCCAACTCTTCAACACCGGATGAACCGGTACCCACCGGAGCAATGCATCGGAGCAATGACGTTAGCAAGAGCAACGGCTATATAACAGTCCAGCGTGATCGGTTTAACCGATGCCTTGTCACTGGTTTAACCGATGGGTACAGTGTCAGCAGCAGACTGTGCATCAGAAGCCCAACGGCTACTTCAGGTCTGAGAGTGACCGGTTGAACCGACGCTACCCCATGCAGAAGCATCGGTTCAACCGGTGGTTTGCTGTTTTTGCTGGCCGTTGGTGCAACAGCTACAAGACTTGGTGGCCTATATATGTGCTCCCCCGGCCATTTGAAGATTGTTGGAGTTGCTAGACATCCCACACACATTGAAGAACACCTCCAAGCCAACCCAAGTGCATATTGATCATATCCTTAGGTTTTAGCACTAGCTTTGTAAGTGTGAGTGCTAGATTAGCTCTTGAGAGAGTGAACAAGCAAGGTTGTGATCCTTGTGGCTGGTTCTAAAGTGAACCAAACTTGTACTTTGGTGCACCGGCCTCCTTGGAGCATTGGTGGCTCGCCTGCACGTCAACGACCCTCCGGCTTGGTGTGGAGCGGCGTCGACAACTTTGTGCGGGGGACGGAGAGCCCTCCTTCGTGGGCAATCTCCCTTAGTGGAAATCGGGATCAAGGTGACCGTGATTGTGTTCACGGAAAAGACTTGATTACCGGGAAGTGATACTCTTCGTGAGTGCTTCAACAACGTGGATGTAGGGGCGCCTTTGTGGCAATCCGAACCACGAGATAAATTCTCGCGTCAAGAGTTTGCTTCCTCTCATCCCTCTCTTTAAGCTTCCGCATTTCATATTGCAACTTGTGTGCCTTTACTTTCATAGTGTAGTATCTTGATAGGATTGGCTATAGGTTGCTAAACTTTTTTGGGATGAGGGTTTTACACTAAGGTGAACCGTAGTTGCACATCTAGATAGCTTGTTTTAGTTTAAGTTTTGTGCAAACTAGTTGGAGCCATAGGTTAAGGTTTTAAGAGTGCCTAATTCACCCCCTCCCCCTCTTAGGCTAGAGCACCCGATCACTTTCAATTGGTATCAGAGCCGGGACTCACTTCTCTCACAAAGAAAGCCAATTCCATTAGCAAATTTGTGTTTACCGGCTCATTAGATCGGTAGGCTTCACCGCCTAGTGAGTTAGCTCTTAGGGGGAAATGATGGATCTTTTTAGACTCGCTCTACGGTTAGACAGCACGGGCTTCCAACGATGGAAGGTTTTAATGCAAGCCCATCTCCAAGCAATGGGGCTAAATGTTTGGAGAGTTCTGAGTGAGGGCATTAGAAATAATGGTCACCAAGAGAAGCAATATGATATCACCGCTAAATGCATAATATTGTCTTCTCTTAGTGATAATCTGTTCAATCGTGTTTATTCTGCTAAAGAGCTATGGAAGACTATCATTGAGAACCATGAGGGCATGGAGGATGTTGCCAATGAAAGATATCATGTTCTCATTGATAAGCTTAATAGCTTTAAGCAACTTGATGATGAAAATGCCGAATCTATGTACTCACGGTTGAACACTCTTGTGAATGAGATCAATTCATTAGGTGTGAAGCAAATTGAAGATACAGAATTCATTCGCAAGATCCTTCACTCACTCCGAAGGCCAGACTATGATTTGGTGACCACAATTCTATATGAGAAATATCTCACCACCTTGACACCAAATCAAGTCCTCAACAAGGTGATCGCCCATGAGCTACGCAATGATATCAAGGCAAATGCGCCATCTTCTTCGCCAACACATAGTGCACTTGCATGCAAGCAACTCAAGAAGTTGAAGAAGATGGCCATCAAAGGTAGCTCAAGTGATGAGGAAGAAGAGGATGCAAGGAACTCCTCAAATGATGAAAAAGAACCAATGAACCCCAACCTCTACAAGCAAGTGAAGAAGATGAACAAATGCTTGAAGGAAATCAACTCAATGGGGTATATAGTCTTCCTCAAAGATGGGCTTCACCATCCACTTATGAAGGTTGAGAAGAAGTTCAAGAAGAACAAGCAAAAGAAGGAGAAGAAGCCCAAGCATGAATCATTTGCCACATTTGGTGAATGGATGAGCGGTGGTGAAGAATCAAGTGCAAGTTCAAGTGATGAATCAAACAAGAAATTCACCACACGCATGGGATCATCATCCAACACTTGCTTTATGGCCAAAGGTATGGATAGCGATGTAAGTGATGATGACTCCGACTCACCTTCAATTGATGAACTTCTTGACCTTGTTCATGAGCACCAAAAAGTCATTAAGAAGCAATCAAAGGAAATTAAAAACCTTAATGCTCTCAATGATCTAAATGCATCTCTTGCTACAAATTATGAAAATTTGTTGTGCAAATTCAAATTGCTTAGCAAGGAGCATGAAGAGCTCAAATTAAAATTTGAGAGCATTAATGATACTAATGACTCTTTGGAAATGAAGCAAACTATCTCTTGTGCAATTCCTATTTTTAGGGTAGATGCTTCAACTTCTTGCATTGATTTAATTGATAAATCTTGCTCTAACCCTTGCATTGAGAAATGCTATGAGAATGTTATTGTAGAATCATGTAATGATCTCATTGCCAAGGAGAATGATGAGCTCAAGCAAGAAGTGAAAAGCCTCATGAAGGACTTGTATAGATTGAAGGGCAAAGGCATAGAGAGCAATGTCCAACCTTCTCAAGATAACCGTGAAAAAATGGCGACGAAGCTTGAGAAGGGGTCCACCATGACTTGCTCAAAGTGCCACAAAGAAGGCCACAAGTCCAACAAGTGTCCTCAACCAAGGAAGAAGCTTCCGGATGAGAAGAACAAGAAGAAGCTCACAATCAAGAGTTCTCTCATCTACACCAAGCCCAACTGGAGGAACAAAAGCAATAGCACCTCCTATGTGATAAAAAAGAAGATCAATGGCAAGGTGGTTGCTCACAAGATTGGGAAGAAGGAAAGGAGTTGGAACCACTCCATTTGGGTGCCCAAGAACATCATCACCAATATAAAGGGGCCTCCAATAGTGTGGGTTCCAAAGGAGACTTAAAGCCAAGAATGGCTTCGGGGAATTTGGAGGCTTAGCTTACAAGTTGAAGTGAAAGATTCAAGCTAAGAAGCCAAACTCTCAACTTGGACATTTGTTGCCCAAATCCCCCATAATAAGGTAATGGTAGCTAGATTTCAATTCAAGCATCATATAGCTCCATTGCTCTTGCTAGGATGTTTGCATGTTTTGCATCTCCTAGTGTTATATATGGTGGGTTGCTTGTGTCATGAATCTAACCCATGAGCAACCTACATGGTTTGATTAGTGTGGATAAAGCTACACAAAGATACCCTTCATGGTACATGAACTTCATGAGGTATGTATTTCATATGTGTACCATGAACACAAGCTATAGGGTAAACTTCCCATTGTTGTCAAAAATAATGTGCATACTTTTGCTTGGTGATTCAAACACTAAATGCACACATTTAGGGGGAGTTCATCCTATGGTAAACTTCCCATTCCAGTCTTGTGGTAGCGCTGTTGTCCCAGGTTGTCGCTCTATGAACCGGTCCTTATGGAGAGTGGCCAACCAGGCAGTAAGCACCGTGCTGGCCCCCTAAACCATGTTTCTAACAAAACCCATTTTAACGAGAAGTGAGCCACTCAAGCCACACAGAGTGCCACTCTCAGAATTAAATTCAAGTAAATCATTAATCAATTTAATTAAAAAGGACCATTATGTGTGAGAGCGCAGCAACCTAGCACAACTAACCAAAATGCCACCCAAAGGATATATATAAAGGATATAAAGTGGCTAGGAAATCCTTATAGGCATACAGTATTAAAATGCAGTATGAAAATGTATTTAAAAGTGATAGGTTGTTCATGTTATACTTGCCTTCCTCGTACTGCTCCTGCTGCTGCTCAAAGTGCTCGGAAGACGGTTGCTCCTGGTACTGGTACTGGGGCTCCTCAACTGGATCAGCGTCTACTCATGAACACATGGCCAAAACAATGCACAACAATAAACGTACATGCAAACACTAGCAAAAACTAAGAAACAATACAACAATACATGAAAACAGTGCACAAAACTACTCTAGAACTATTCTACGCGTTACAACGATCGCGTGGACATAAAGAACGCCCAAAACGGAGCCAAAACGCATGATCTAGGCTAAAAACAAGTTCTAGGGGCTTATTTGTAAGAAAACTGGAGTCCCAGGGGGTTTTCTGCAAAAACCAAGGGCCTAAACGTAAATAAAGGATAGACACAAGGTTTAGACTGCAAAAACTCACGTCCAGAGACGGCGGACATGATATTACAGAAGCTCAGGGTCTAAAACATAAAAGCAGGGGCGGATTTGGAATTTCTTTTCAACTGACAAGGACTGCGGGTTCATTCAGTGGAAACTTGGGGTCTCTTTAGAAAAAAGGCCGGCCGAAACGGTATCTTTGGATCCAGGCCATTGGATCGCGATCACGCGGCCCAGGACGAGGCGGTACCCCGATCTAATCTCGGTCGTGCATCTAGGATCGGGCGGCCCAGGGAGGTTGGGCGCGGTGCGGCGGCGCTGACCGCCGGATCTGAAGCTCCCGCGGCGGCGCGTCGCCGGAGTAACGCACAAACGCGTTCTCGGCCATGGCTCGGGCTCGGGTTTGGTCCTGGAGAACGGGCGCGGCATGGGTAATCTACCTAAGCGCTCAGGACGGTGGATGGGGATTCGGCCGGGGTTCGCCACGGCGAGGGGCGGCGCTGCTAACTCCGGTGAGCCATCCCACGCGCAACAGAGGGAGGAAAAAGAGGGGAAACAGGCCCGGCGTGTGCGTTACCCCCACGTGAAGCTGTGGCCGGCCGTAGGCGACGACGAGCGGCGGCGCAGAGGCGGAATCGGGATGGCGCAGACGCAGCTCGACGGAGCTTCTCCGCTGGAATCCCCGTGCGCAGCGGGGCCGGGGTCGGAGAAGGAGAGCTCGGCGAGGATTTTGGTCCCACGGCGGAGCGGCGGCAGTGCCTCGCGGTGGCGGAGGTGTTGCGGAACGCCGAGTACACGGCGGCGCAGTGCGGCTTCCGATCCAAGCTCCAAGATGCGTTGGCGGCTAGGTTTTGGGGCTGTGCTGGAATAGGAGATGAGGTTCAGGGGTCGCGGGGGTGCGATTTAAGGAGAGCGGCCGGGGTTTCCTGGGCGTTCGTGCCGTTGAGCGCGGGCGGGATGCTCGGCGGGGATCTCGGGTGAGCGGGCGCGCTGAGGGAGAGAGAAAGGAAGGTGATGACACCTGGGGCCGGGCCGTCAGCGGAAGGAGAGCGAGCCGACTTGCGGGCCAGGCTTGTCAGCCAGGGGAGGGTACGCTTGCGGGGCGACGCTGGCGTGCGGGGCCACTGGCAGGAGCGGGGAACGCGTCGCGCGGAGCAGCCCGAGTGCGCGGGAGAGGGGGTGCGACGGTGCTGGGCCGGCCGAGCGGAGGGAGGCGGTGCGCGATGGGCCGCGGGAGTGGGCGCTGGGCTGAGGAAAAGGGAGGGGAGAGGAGTTCGGGCTGCTGCTGGGCTGGAGCGAGGTGTTGGGCCGGGGCACGGGGATTGGGCTGGAGTGCTGGACCGCGAGCACGGGATTGGCTGGAGGAAAGAAGTGCGGGTTGGGCCAGGGAAACCGGGTTTGTGGGCTGAGTCTTCTTCTTCTGTTTATTCTCCTTCCTAATTCTAACCCTATCTCCTATTTCTATTTCTAACTCAAACGAATCTATTTGAATTCAAACAAAATTTGAGTTCAACAACCCTATGCACACAAGCAAATAAAATAAATGCTCCAGCATGAATGCAGCAACAAAGTTTAACCTATGATGAAATTTTAATTACTTTAGGATCAAAATTAGATTAAATGTAAGACTAAACAAATTAAATCCTAGAAAATTAAATAAAGCCAATTAAATTTATTATTAACTAGAAAAATTAAATTAGGGTGTTACAACTAGATCGGGTCCGAATATCACTCGTTCTCCAACTTGCGACCAGCACAAAGGAGTACGACACCTGCGACCATACAAGGCCTCAAATGGTGCCATTTTCAAACTCGCTAGGTAGCTGTTGTTGTATGAGAACTCTGCTAGAGCTAGACATTTGTCCCAACTCTTGTCATAATGAATGACGCAAGCTCTCAACATGTCTTCTAGGATTTGGTTTACCCTCTCGGTTTGCCCATCGGTTTGAGGATGGTATGCTGAGCTTCGGATTAGTTTGGTTCCAAGGGAAGATTGCAATTGCTCCTAGAAGCATGCCACAAACTGAGCACCACGATCAGAAATAATGGTTTTGGGTACTCCATGTAAGCACACAATGCGATCAAGATAGATCTCGGCATACCTCTTAGCATTGTAGGTAGTGTGTACCAGAATGAAATGTGCTATTTTTGTGAGCCTATCAACAATAACCCAAATGGAATCATGCTTTTGAGAGGTGTTTGGCAAACCAACAATGAAGTCCATACTAATGTCTTCCCATTTCCATGACGATATAGGCAGAGGTTGAAGTGTACCAGCTACTTTCAGGTGACTGGCTTTTACCCTTTGACAAGTGTCGCATTCGGAGACATATTTAGCGATTTCTCTTTTCATCCTAGTCCACCAGAAGTTTTGTTTTAGATCTTGATACATCTTGCTACTACCCGGGTGAATAGAGAATTTAGACAGATGTGCCTCATCGAGAATTTGCTTTCGGAGCTCCTGATTTTTCGGGACGACTATGCGACTTTCAAACCATAGAACTCCCTTATGATCTTGGCGGAAGCATTTATATTTTCTATCCCCTTGAGAGAGTTTTTGTTTGATGATCCCAACACCTTTATCGTGTAATGGTGCTATGATGATTTGGTCATGAAGAGTTGGTTCAACGGAGATGTTATTCAAAGTGCCTTGAGGAATCATTTCTAGATTGAGCTTCCTCATCTCATGGCATAGTGTTTCGCTATAGGATTCCACAAATAGGCAATGGCAATGAGCTTTGTGGCTTAGTGCATCCGCTACTACATTAGCCTTGCCTGAGTGATAGTGCACCTCAAGATCATAATCTTTGATTAATTCTAGCCATCTTCTTTGCCTCATATTTAGGTCGGCTTGAGTGAAGATATATTTGAGGCTCTTGTGATCGGTGTAGATATTGCAATGAGTACACATGAAATAATGCCTCCATATATGTAACACACTAATTTAAATTTCAGCATTTAATAATAATTTTAATTGGCTTTATTTAATTTTCTAAGGTTTTTTATGTTTAGCCTTGCATTTAATCTATTTTTTGTTTCACAAGCATTTAAATTTTTTCTAGGTTTAAACTTGTTGTTGCATTCATGCTGGTGCCTGGTTTTATTTGTTTGAATGCATAGGAGTTTGAATTCAAATTAATTCAAATAGATTTGAGTTGATTAGAAATAGAAAAGGAAAGGAAACCAGGAAAACAGCCCAGCATCCAACCCCGCGGCCCAGCTTCCCAGCCCGGTCCGCTCTCTCCTTTCCCCGGCGGCCCACTCCCGCAGTGCGCGCTCGCCTCCTCCCCGCACCGGCCCAAACGCCCCGTGCTCGGCCGAGCAGTGCCGCTCCCCGGCCTGCCCCGCGCGCCGCTCCCACGCCGCGTCAACCCAACGCCCCGCTCCCCCTCAACCCGCGCCCGCGCCCCGCTTCTCTCTCTGGTCGCCCAACCCCACCTATCGGCCCCTTCTCCCTCCTTCCGCACCCTCTGCTCGCGCACCGGCCTCCGCCCGTGATCTCCGCCATGACTCCGGCCGGGCACGCCTCCCCGAGATCCCCGGCCTTACCCTTTAAACGCCCCGCGACCCCTGCAGCCCGTCTCCACCCCGCACCCGCCGTCTCCAACCATAGCCACCCCGGTGCCGCAGCTCCGCCACGCAAAACCCTCTGCCCGCCATGGCCACACTGCTTCACCACCTCCCAGCCTCTACCGACCGCCGCAGGAGCTTTGCCTCGACTCCAGGGGTCTCCCCGAGCCCACAGCCATCGACCCCGGTCCACGCCCGCGCCGGGATTTTGCCTGACATCCGTCCCAGGTGAGGCCCTGCGCCGCCGCGATTACTCGCCGTCGGCGAGGTTCAGATCGCCCTAACCCCGGTTCTTGTTCGCAGCACAGCTGCGCATCTCCCTGGCGGATCAGTAGGCCCGGAGACGCCCTGCGGCACCCTTCTCCGCGAGCGCCGCCTGCGACCCGCCGCTCGACCTCGCCGCCGACGTCCCTCCGCTGCAGCCCCAGCTAGCCCGAGCCCTTGGTAAGCATCGCCCCACCTCCCTGTTGCTTTTGCGCTAGTTTGGACGGGCCGTAGCCCCTGGAGACCCCCGAACGGCCTGTGCCGGCGAGCCTCGCCGCACAGAGCCGCCGCCGTCACTGCTCGTGCCGCCACAGACCCGCTCGTGCCCAGCTTTTGGCCCAGGTGGATTACGCGTGCTGCGCCGAGCCTCCCTGATCTTTTTCCCGCTCAAATCCCAGCCCGGAGGGCCGAGTTTGGCCAGCTCTGGCGAACTTGCGCCGCGGGAGTGCCGCTTCCGGCGACCGGCGCCGCCGTCCCGCGTGCGAACGCAGCCCAGCCATCAGATCTGTGACCGACGATCGCGATAAGAACACTAGTCCATCAAATCTGAACCACCCGATCAAGATCCAACGGATCAGATCCTATGATACCGGTTCGCTCTGGCATATTTGCTAAAGAGCCCCTGCGTTTCATGGAAATCAACCCGCGGTCCAGTCAGTTCAAAATTAATACCATATAAGCCCTGTTTTTAGCGTTTAGGCCCCTGTGTTTTCTAGAAATAGAAGCCACCGTCCACCCCTGGCAGTTTTGCGCTAACCCCTGCAGCTATGGTTTAATTACATTTTAGTCCCTGGTTTTTTGCAGAAACCCCCTAGAAACTTAGTTTTTCTTGCAGTAAAGCCCCTAGATCTTGTTTTAGGCCTAGTTTTCGCGTTCTAGCTCCGTTTTAGGTGTTCTTTATGTCCACGCGATCGTTGTAACGCGTAGAATAGTCTTAGCTTAGTTTTGTTTGCTATTTTTATGTAATGTTGTACTGTTTCATAGTATTTGCTCTTGTTTGCATGTATGTTTATATTGTTGCCTTGTTTTTGGCCATGTGTTCGTGAGTAGACGTTGAGCTACCGGAGGAGCACCAATACTCGGAGTAGCCACCTTCCTTTGAGCAGTTTGAGCAGCAGGAACAGTTTGAGGAAGGCAAGTATAACATGAACAACACCTATCACCTTTAAATACAATTTCATACTGCATTTTAATACTGCATGCCTGTAAGGATTTTCCTAGCCACTTTATATCCTTTATATATCCCTTGGGTTGCATTTTGGTTAGTTGAGCTAGGTGTCGTGCTATAACACACTTGGTCCTTTTTAATTAATTTGATTAATGGTATATGCAACTTAATCCTGAGAGTGGCCCTCTGTGTTCTGTGCTTGAGTGGCTCACGTCTCGTTATAAATCGGTTTTTCTAGAAACATGGTTTTGGGGGCCAGCACGGTGCTTAGTACTGCGTTGGCCACTCTCCATAAGGACTGGTTCATAGAGCGACAACCTGGGACAACCGCGCAACCACAAGACTGGAATGGGACGGTCTTGGCTTACTAATTAGGTCATTTTGGTTCGGAAGTAACTTACCGACAGGGCAAGAGGGGGGTGAGCTTCAATGGTCCCTGCGCTGCGAGGCTTGGTCTGTGTTATCTTGTACCCCCTCGAGGTGGGCCCATCATTGCGGAGCCTGAATCCTTAGTGGTTACACCTTACCAACGTGATCCTTTGTAACGGCCTCGTAGTGTGCTTGCTACCCATCTCACCTAAGGAAGTGTGATGAACAACTAGCATAGCTCACGACTTGTGGGTAAAGATGTGAAACCTCTGCAGAGTGTAAAACTGGTATACTAGCCGTGCTCACGGTTATGAGCGGCCCAGTTCCTCCTTTTGATTAGTGGGGTTATCCTCCTTTGATTAGGGGGGTTCCTCGGGTGGTTTGGTTTGGTTCTCAGTAGTTTATAATTAATTTTGACTAATTCCTATGTAACTGGGTTTATGGTAATTCATCCACTTGTAGTAATTAGCTTTAATAAAATTTTGCCAAGATTAAAAGCTAATGCAGTTGAGTCAGCCAACCTTAGAGCCTCATAGTTTGTGTTATACTTGTTGAGTACGAGTTGTGTACTCACACTTGCCTCCTCTACTCTTTTCCTCTTGTTCTTTTTGGGGATACTCTACTACTGCTCAGTTCCTGCCGACGCGAGGGAGTTTACCCAGAGCTACCAGGAGTATGAGGACTTCTAGGCGGTCGTCTCCCAGTCGACGTCCCTGTGGTGCCCAGCTTCGACGAGAGTTTACGTATATGTTTTTACGCTTCCGCTGTATCAAACATTTTATTATTCATGTAATAAATAACAATCGTATTCACTTTCTTATATCTTTTTACGTGATATGTGCTGTGATATAATGTTCATTCTGTTGTATATACGTGTGACTTGATCCTGGCACGTATATGATTGCTCAGTTTATATCCTTTTGTAAACCGGGTGTTACAATATCTTTAGGGCATGAATGACGGCTGCTAACTCAAGGTCATGAGTGGGGAAATTATGCTCATGGGGCCGAAGAGCTCAAGAAGCATAAGCAATGACTCGGTTATCTTGCATAAGTACACATCCGAGGCCAGTACCCGATGCGTCACAATACACGTCAAAGGACTTGGTGTTATCAGGTTGAGCTAAGACAGGTGCTGTAGTCAACTGCTCCCTTAGAGTGTGGAAAGCCTTTTCACATTTTTCACCCCACACAAACTTCACTCCTTTCTTCAACAGTTCAGTCATAGGCTTAGCAATTCTGGAGAAGTCCGGAATGAATCGGCGATAATATCCGGCTAAACCAAGAAAACTGCGAATTTGATGGACGGAAGTAGGAGGTTTCCAGTCCATCACCTCTTGTACTTTGCTAGGGTCAACGGCTATGCCTTCGCTGGAAATAGTGTGGCCCAAAAATTTTACACTATCCAGCCAGAATTCACATTTGGAAAACTTAGCATATAGCTTATGGTCTCTGAGGCGTTGAAGAACAATGTGTAAGTGTTTAGCATGGTCCTCCTCATTCTTGGAATAAATAAGGATGTCGTCGATGAAAATTGTCCAGTTCAGTCATGAATATTGAATTCATGAGATACATAAAGTAGGCAGGCATTGGTGAGGCCAAAAGACATGACTAAATATTCATAGAGCCCATATCGTTTGGAGAAGGCAGTCTTAGGAATATCACATGGGCGAATCTTGATCTGATGATAGCCAGAGCGGAGATAGATCTTTGAGAAGACTCTAGCACCAGCCAATTGATCAAAGAGAACATCAATGCGGGGAAGTGGATATTTATTTTTTATTGTCACCATATTGAGAGGTCGGTAGTCCACACACAACCTCAAACTATCATCCTTTTTCTTTACAAAGAGGGCCGGACAACCCCAAGGCAATGCACTAGGGCAAATGAAACCTTTGTCTAGAAGTTCTTGAAGTTGAATTTTCAATTCAGCCAACTCCTTAGGTGGCATTCTATATGGTCTCTTTGAGATAGGGGCAGTGCCTGGCTGCAACTCAATAATGAATTCAATGTCTCTATCTGGTGGCATTCCTGGCAAGTCATCAGGAAAAACATCGACATACTCGCATACCACCGGGATTTCTTCTAGTTTGGATTCACTCATGGCAAATGCACAAGAATTTATGCACTCTTGAAATGGCAAATAGAGAGTAGTGGTTCCATGGGTTGGGGAACTGATTTCAATAGCTCGAGAAGGAATGTCTAAGACCACTCCATGTCGATTCATCCAATCAATTCCCAAAATAACATCTATGCCTCCAAGTGCCAAAAGGATCAGTTCAGTTTTGATGGTTTTGCTACCCAATTTGATCGGAACATTTCTTATGATTTGATTTGAAGCAACTTTCCCACCCGGTGTTGATATCATATAAGACCCTTTTGTGTGACAGAAATCCGAACCCACTTTTGTACCAAAGTTTGCACTAATGAAACTATGGGATGCACCTGAATCAAATAATATAACTGCAGGTTTGTTGTGAATAGAAAATATACCCGACATCACTGGTGCTCCTTCAGGAAGTTCTGCAAGAGTGGTGAAATTAATTCATCCTTGCCTAACTTGGATGGTCTGCTTCCTAATCTTGTTCTGATTAGGGCCTTGCGCCTGATTTGGCTGTCTTGCTTGAGGACACTCTCGAGCAAAGTGAGTGGAACTTCCACAGTTGAAGCAACGATTTGCATTGCCTGGAGAAGTGGCTGTTGAGTATTCGTCCTTGGGCCATTTTGCTGTGGTGTAGGAGGTCGGGCATTACTCTATTGCTGGGAGGCCTGGCAATCCAACTCCCTTGCTATGGGGCTTTCTGAGAAGATTGGGGTGTAGCATTCTGCACTAAGTGATACCTCTGTGGCAGAGCACTAGAGGGCCCCATTGGTGCATTCCTCTTCTTTTTAGCTTTATCAGCCATGATACAATCCTCCTGAGTAATTGCCATGTTCACTAGCTCATTATAGGAATCAACTCGAACAAGATTTAGACGTTCTTTCAGCTTGGTATTAAGACCCCGACGGAAGCGATCACGCTTCTTAGCGTCGGTATCCACATGATATCCCCCATATTGGCACAACTGATTGAAAGCCTGAGCATACTGCATCACTGTGTGAGTACCTTGAGCTAAGGCCAAGAATTCATTCAACTTTCGGTCCATAAGACCTTCAGGAATATGATGAGCTCTGAAAGCAGTTTTAAACTCATCCCAAGTAACCACATGATTAGCTGGAAGCATTCCATTGTAATGGTCCCACCATAAGCGTGCCGAGCCATGAAGCTGTTGCGCGGCAAAACAGGCTTTATTAGCCTCGGAGCATGGCACTGTCAACAAGTCAAACTTGGACTCGATTGTCTTAATCCAAGTGTCCGCATCAAGTGGTTCCTCCATCCTGTTGAACAAAGGAGGTTGTGTCCCAAAGAAATCCGGGTACATTGCGGACTGGGGCTGGTGGTCATTGCATCCACCTCGCTGCTGCTGCCCTTGAATGAGTTGGCGCAATAACTCGGTTTGGGCAGCCAGGTATTCCGCGAAGATGGGTGGCGGTGGTGGCGGCTATTGCGATCCACTGCCACTTGCATTCCCAAAACCTTCAGGGTGACCACGAGTTGGTCCCACCATCTGGAATGTTCAAATCAATCCGTTCGTGATATGGTACATGAGCTCAATATGCAAAGGATACAATTGTGAGGGATAAGATTCGAATGATTAGGATAACACTTCAACAGAAATGCTGTCTGTCACAAGAAAATTCATATCTAACATTCCACTCGTCTAAATGCTCTAAAATTTTGACAGAAGAAAGGTAATCTATTCTTCTACATTTTTTGGTATTCATCATGAGAGCTAATTTTGCAGTTAGGAGGGTCGAAAAATTCTGTTTCGGCTTCTCTGTCCTGGCTGTTTTCCAGCAGGCCGAGCTGTAGTATTTGGCCCATAACATTTTGTACAATAATCGAATAATTCTGAAAATTGGTGAGAACCCAGATCACGAAATTTATGACAACTTTGGTATTCAACACACAGCTCAGAAATGCAAGGAAACAGAGATAAAAATTCCGACAAGTTTCTGCAGCGACATGTTCAACTGCAACCGGCAATTACAACCATCCACCAAGTTCACAGCCATGGTCTACACGATTAGAGTGTTTATACAATCAAGTGGCACTCATTACAATATAGAGGTACTCAACTCTTAGTTAGCCTATTACATCACTGTCCAAAAGTTAGGCTACCCTATCGAGGAGTATGTGCAAAAGTCCTCCAAGGTCATCATCTAAAATTTGCCAAGGTTGTTGACAGACGCCTCGCTCCTAACGGGGGAGTGAGCTCCCTGAGGTGGTGGCATGGGAACTCCCGATGTAGTGTCAAGTCTTGAGACACCCTGAACCTCCTGGGGCTCCTCCTCCATGGCCTTGGGCTAGGCCTGCTGAGCCTCTAACGCCTCGATGTGATCCAAAGCATCATCTAGCTGAACCTAGAGGGCGTTGAACTGCTGCTCCAGAAGCGCAAGGTCAGCATCCCTCTCGTCCAAGAGAGTGTCACGCTCCTCAATTTGACCCTCAAGTTGGCCAATATGGGTATCAAGATCCACGATCTGCTCGTTCTTAGCATTCACCATTTCATGGCTAGTCTGCGCAGAGCCAATGATCTGGGCCATGGCGTTGCCTTGTAAGGTCAGCAAGCAGTGGAGTGCATTCATGCACTTCACCGACATGGAGATAGTCTCCGCAGCTCTGTTCTGCTGAAGGTACCCAGTGTGTTCGATCCGACTAAGCCAGTTAGGGTCATTGGGCTACTCTGCTGGAAAGAGGCCAATAGGGGCTACTGTGACAGCCACATAGTTCTTTGCGCAAAACATGTTGAGCGCCTTCATGGCTGCAAGCTCCCAAGTGTCAAGCAGACGGTGTCCAACTACCTCCAGCTCCAAGGAAGCCCAGTGGGCTGGAAAAGGGTGGGGAGCATGAGTCATGCGCACGCGACTGCGCGCGACTCCCATCTCATGGAACTCCTCGCCCACATAGCGCGGGGGACTGGGATATCCGGCATCGCGCATCACTTCCCAAAGAATGGAGGGGAAACCCTCCCAGTGTGTGCACTTGGAGTGTGCACGCCCATCCTCATCAAACACCAGGAAAGCCGGGGCAGCCATCTGTACAAAAGATGTGCAAGGGTGAGATACAGATAAAAATAGATTATGGGCAGTGCACAAAAACAGGTATAACCGAAAAAGTTGTACTCCAAAAATTCTCAAATTTTACTAGAACATTTCTAAGGTCTTTGTGCACAATTTTGCTAGTCAACACATTGGCCAGATCGAGCTGTAAGATAGTCGTATCCTTAAGTTTCCAGTGACTGTCCACCCAGAAATTTCCAGCAGATAGAGGGCTATTAGAATGAGTACTGAGGCAAGACTACTAAGCCAAAAAATTACCAAATTTCAACAGTAGCTGGATGAGTCTATTTGCTACAAATTTCGTGTTGACCACTTCTGCAGAAAACTTCTCTAAGATGACCAAAAAATTCGTGCAACAGAATTGCTCAAAACTGACTGAAAATAGGGGTGTGAAAGTTTCTACCATAACTAACTGCATACTAGTCCAAAAATTCTCAAATTGAAACAGGAGCTAGTAGACAAGGTTTGGAGCAAAATTCTCCACTGGTACTTTTACAGAAAAGGTCATCTCCTAGGTCAAATAAATTCATTTCTCAGAGTATAGCAGAAAGTGACAGATTTCTAGAAACACCTTAAGTGATCGATAACCGTACGCAAAATGAATCTATCGCTCCCAACTACAACATAAGCGAATTTTATTCAGTTTCAAGTGGCATGATGCATGCATGACCTATTCGTCTTCACAAGAAAAATAATTGCCAAATAGCTTTGGACTTACGGGGTTAGCACCGGTGGCATGGCACAATTTACGTCTCTCCCTATATATATCTAGTCGACTTTCTAACCGTTCCAAACTTACGTAATCGTGGTTAATGTACCTGCAGAAGATTGACAAAGCATATATATTCATTGAACCTTTCATGCCAGCACTCATGAAAGCGTTCCCATACATTACCGCTCACTATAGAAGCGGCATCCATGCATTCCACACTGCATGGACAATGCTCATACGTTGCCTAGGCGATGTATTCACGGTTTCTTTTACTCCCAATATAATCGACCGATGGTCGGTATATTGGCAGCAGCTCAAGTAGGTCACTGCTTGAGGGCAGCGTTTGGTTCGCATCACCGACGGGAAAGTCAGACTCTCTCAGCTGACAGAGTATACTTTACTCCCAATATAGTCAACTAATAGTTGGTATATTGGCAGCACCTCAAGTAAGCCACTGCTTGAGGGCAGCGTTCAGTTCGCATCACCGACGGGAAGGTCAAGCTCTCTCAGTTGACTGAGGATCCTTACCATCTTACCTTAGCGTAGGTGCATCGTTACAGAATGTAAAGCACTAAATTTAAAGTACAAGAAGAAATGTGTTGGAAGTCAGATATAATAAACCATAAGATACCTAGTAATACTCCCATAATTTTCTCTAGGGCTTTACGGACTAAGCACAATCCTTAACGAACCAATGCATTTTGCAAACACACTTTTTGCGGTCAAAATTTCTAGGGATTTAATTTTTAAGTCCAATTTTACTCTCTGGTATGCTTTGTTGCTCTGATGCCAGCTGTGGCAGAACCGCCCGAAGAAATCTGACTTAAGTGCGCTAACCATCATCGCAAAGGCAATTCGGTTTAACTCGCACCTCAACCGGAAGACCACGGCAGTCCCTCGGGTAAAGTCCTGATAAAAACCACTTAACTTCCGGGATCGGCAAAGCAAACGTAGCCCACACGAAGGCGGGATCAGAGATTACAACAATTCACAATTTCTTACATCACAGAGTCTTGACTGAAATTATTACATACCAAGTTCGAAATCATAAAAGTACTTCAAGTTCAAAAATAGTAAACTGGTTCAGAGTTCAAATTGCAGCGGAAAATAAAACGAGTTCTAAACGACGATACAATATGTCACGATGAAGCCCGTACATGACATCACTCGGCATTGTCATCGTTGGCAGAAGTCGGATCCCACTCCACCGACCAACAAGGAGGAAGAGTGCGTGGCCAAGTCAAACTAGCAATCATATCCTCAAAAGTCTCACCTGAAACAAAGTTGAGCCACAAGCAAGGCTGAGTATACTAATACTCAGCAAGGCTTACCCGACTATGGGTATACTTAGCCCACTATCTAGACATGCAAGGCTTTTGGCTTGAGGGATTTGTTTTGCCGAAAAGCAACTAAGAGTAGGTCCTTATTTTTCAGATTTTAGCCTCAGGATTCAAATACAATTAACCATTCTAAGTAAGCAACTATCCAATAGCAAACATGGTAGAACAATTATCTTTCATCATCATCCAACAATATTGATCATCATCATGTTTCACTTCTTACTCTATGTGGTAAAAGGTTCCATCAGTCTCATTGGCCGCGAGAAGCGGACGATTCGAATCGAGTTTCTTAACCTTGCAAGGCAAACCTAACGCACACGTCACGTGGTTAGTCCTAGAGTCACACGTGCAACATTTCCCCTTTCTTTCCGGCTCATGGATCAGGGTCACCATCCCCGATTACTGAGTATGTAGACTCTGCACCCGCATGTGCGCGCATGAGAACAAGTTCAAAGAGGGTGAGGGAAAAGTCCACTCCCCGGTCCGATCAGGTACTTAAGCTTACCGATTACCATATTCCTCGGCATGTGGTTAGTATGTTCAAATGCTTAACCACCACTACCACACACTGCGGCCTTAATATTTTCACTAAACAGACGGGGCATCAACAAGTACCATAGCCCCGCCCATGGACCTTATGGTTGCAGCGTGTAGTAAACATTCAACTCCTATAGCTCACGAGTGACGGGAAATCACTCGACTTCTACCGAATCATTAGCATAGCTATCAAGCAACCTACACACACTAGTGTTCATGCATAGGTACCCAGGATCATGCAACTAAGGTTGCAAACAACTCCTTTCAACTTAAATGCACAAGTAGATAGGAACAATAAATTGCATAAATCGCAAATAAATAGGTCATGCTCCGAGGCTTGCCTTCCTGAGCGTAGTTAGTCTTCGGCTCTTCCGAACTTTGGTTCGGGTCTTGTGTTGCTTCAGTTAGATTAACTTGAGCTTCACGCTGCTCACTCTATACGAATCTATATGAAATGCACATGCATAAGCTGTTGTGATGGTAACAAGTTATCATTTACTTCACTTTAAAGTTGTAATCCAACAAAACCCAAGTTGGACAACAAAACACTTTCATTTTTCACCTCATTGGGCAATCGTTTATCGAGTATTAATCATCGTGATTTAGTTCATAAAAGAACTAGGGTGATTTTCCAAAACGCCACTAATTCATTCCTAGTCATATAACATGTGCGAGCTAGGTATAAAGTGAAAGTGGAGTTAACCACATCCTCTGGTCATGAAATTTTCACACATGGTAAGAAACTTAATTAATATCCTACTGTAAGAATTTCAGCAAGTTTCATGTAGCAAAAAAAGCATGATAATTATTTTACACAGCCACTGCTAGAAACAAGATTAATTTGTATAGATCAAACCAGGTAAGTACTAGTACTGACAATTTAACTGAGTGTTGATGATCCTATTATGAGCCTACTGTAAATGTTTCAGATTTAAAGGAGCAGTACACTAGACATGAAAAATGTAACAAAATAGAGCTGCATGGAACAAAATTAATTTTTACAGCTAGTTCTACTGAGTTCCAGGGGATCAAACTTTACTAGAATCATTAAGTACTCAAATTAAAGCTCTAGTAAAAATATCAGATATTTCTAGGTAGAGAAACTTTTTTTATTAGTTTAGTGCATTTATTCATAGCATAATTCATTTGAGCATGTTCTGCTTGGGTAAAAAGTCCCTACATTTTTCTAAAGCATCTAGGTAACAATTCATAAGCACTACAAAAGTTTCAGCTTATGGTTCAAGGTGGAACAACTTGGAAAATTAAATCTATTTACCACTAGCATAAAACAAAATGTGATGAAAACCATAGCTAGGTGTGTCAACTAACTACCAAAGTTTTACACAAGTCTACATTCGCAGCATACATCATACTGGCCAAAAATAGAAGACATGCAATGGACAGAACTTGAGATCTAAACAAATGGCTAATAAAATTCTATTTAATATAGAGCAAAAACTAGTGACCAAAACAAAAACTGCTAGTAACAAAAAGTGTAGATCTAGTCACAAGGAGCTCAGATCAATTGAATTTTCATTTTTACGATTTTTCTACAAATTTATATCGAATTTACGACATTGCTGTTTGAAACTAGAAACTGGAAAGACAGATTTGCAAAAGGGCCCTTGGATCTTGTGGTTAACCCCCTGAACTCTAAAAACAAATCACAAACAGACCCTTGGCCGGAGGTAGGAGAAGGGGCGGGTGGTGCCGGCCGTTTTCCGGCGCCTAGGCTCGCCGGCGGCGAGGGGGAAGAGGTGGGGGAGCTAGAGGACTTCGAGATCTACCGATTTGTGAGCTCAATCGAGGTTAGGGATGGCCGGAGATGTGCTCCCCGCGGCGAGCAGCGGGCGGCGGCGGGGGTCGACGGCGGAGGGGATCGTCCGGCGGGGTAGGAGAGGCATGGAGTGGTCAGGGAGCTTCAACGCGATATGAGGAAGTGGTTTGTGGGATCGATTGAGGACGGGGAAGGGCAGAGGAGGGGGTGCTCGGCGGCGGCTATGGAGGAGCGGCGGCCATGGCGGACGGCGGCGCCGTTCCTGGGCGCTAGGGACGGGTGCGGCGCTGGGGCGAGAGGGGAAATGGAGAGGGCTGCCTGGAACGCATAGGGCGCTCGCTGCGGAGAAGAATGGGGGAGTGGAGCAGGGCTGGAGAGGGGCGCGGGGTGAAGCCTCGGCGTCGCCGTGGTGGACGGCCAGCATGCGCGCGGCGCGCCGGAGATGCGCGCGCATGGCCTCCATGCGGCACTGGCAATGGGACGGGGCCCGCCGCGGTCGGAGGCCGGTCGGGGAGGCTCCCTTGGCGCAGCTTGGGGCGTCAGGCATCGCCGGCCAGGTGGCCGGCGGCCTCTGCGGTGGCACAAAACAGGGGAGGGGAGGGGAGAGGGTAGAGAGAGAGTAGATAGAGAAGTCATCGAGGTTTGACTGACTTTTTCTCAAGATTTTCCATTGAAACTCAAAAAATTTTGAATACAAAAGTTGTTCATAATTCAAAATCCTACAACTTTCGTTTCAGGAACTTTTTCGTTTGAAGCTTCGTTTGGATGTTAAAATTCGAAACTCGCGTGTGTTTGAAATTGTCCTATATGCTTCGAAATTCAAATTTTTCTTCTATTTTCGTGTGGCAACTCGAAAAACTTTGAACACAAAAATTGTTCAACACATGAAAACCTACAACTTTGATCTTAAGCAAAAGTTCATTCGACCAAGGGTTCAAAAAATTATTTTTAAAACCTATTGTTACAATTCGAATTAAAACATCATTTCATGTGCCATTTATTCAATTCATGTTTGAATATCCTAATGAGTTTATGCAACATCATCTAGGGTGTGCATTGATGTATTTCGTGTGTCATTGCATGGTAAGTATGAAAGTAGACTAGCTTTGTATAAAAGGTGTAGTTGCTCTCAAATACAAGCACATACACACATACATGCAACTACTTTGATTATTCTTGGTTAATGATGCATGATGACATGTTTAATTCCTATTGATTAGCCTTTTAATTACCTGGGCTATCACATCTATGAACCATTCTAACTCTCTATAGCTCAAGACAAGGAGAAGCTAAAAGCCTCATGGATGAGTAAGGAGCTAAAGTAAATGTACGTAGGTCAGCTTATTCAAATTCATAGATGAGTATCTCTACCATAGATTATGACAAGACAAGCGAGGTAAGACTTGAGTGATTTTCTGATCAACAATCTGATTTGGGGGATCTTGTTGACGCTCAATAAAGACCAATTTCAAGCATCAACTTGATTAGAAAATCATGAGAGTTTATATTTTTTACACACATCTATCTTCAAATAAAGGCCAAACCCCACTTTACCCCTAGAAAATATGCAAGACATGTTTTTGAGCTAAAATGCATGATGCAAGCACACTTTGATCCAAGATAAAATCATCGACAAATCAGAGCATGAGATTCAGGCTCAAATGGATCAAAAGATGCCAGTTGCAGTACCAAATCAGTTTAGGACAAGGCCTAGCACGTGGATTAGGGACAAAGGACACCAGGATAGCCCAATGACCAAATTTAGGGGCGGATAGAGCAATTCGGCCGTTGGCCGACCAGCCCGGTCGGCCGAGCCTATCTGGTCACAAACGACCTACCCCTTTGACGTGTCACTTGCTCATTGGTCCTAGAAGGCAGTTCAAGGAGGCTTTGCTGCTGAAATGCCATGCACACCCTGGTGGCTCCCTCCTATATATATGAGAGAGAGGTGTGAGATATGAGAGACACCTCAAGTTGAAGCTCAAGCTCATTCTCTTGTTTAGTTCTATAGATTAGTAGAGTTTAGGCTGAGGTAGTAGTAATCAGGTCCCCGAAGTTGCTCAAGAGTTCTGGTATGAGTTCGTCTCTAGCTTTCCTTTGTAATTCTCGGTCGTTTGTAATAGACTTATCTTATAGTTATTGATATCTGCATGATTTATATCCTGAGATGTCAGACATATACTTCATGATCTGTGTGCATTTTTTCCCTGTGCTTCAGATGATTAGCATATATATTATCGTTAAACTCTGGTACCTCCTCCAGTATTCATATGTATGCTCTAGCATGATGATTGTTTATCCAAAGGGTGGGAGCTCCTTGCGGGATACTAGAGTATGGCTTGTTAATGCATACGTGGTGTCTAAATTAATTGAGTATTGTTGGATGTCGCCATTTCCCACGGTTTGTAGAGGTAGCCGGTAGGTGGTGACAGCCTTGTCCGTGCCTAGTAATCCTCCACATTTGGTTTGGGGGGTAGGAGGTTCATAAAAAGTTGTATATTTGTTAGATTCACTCTACCAGCCAGTAGCTGTCTCCCGGTAGTACTAGGTTAATCTAAGGCTAATTGAATCATGGGATAGTATAGATGTAGCTAGCACAAGTACGTAAGACTCGAGCTGCTAATTTTTTTCCTGTCTCTTTGCCTTTATCTTTGCTTAGAGCTGAGTGTAAACTTGTGTGTCACACTACCTCTGTACACCAATTATCTTACCTCTGTTTTTGCAACAGAATAACTAATTAAGATTAGTTCATCAACTAGCCTATGTACCTTTAACCGCTGCTTTCCCTGCGGAAATATAAATGACACGCCGGATTACTCCTGGGTAAAATGCTACAATGGTATTCCATGTATTTGCGGATTCATTCGTGGTTCATAAAATACCAACACACCCCTTGGCACCTGCAGCTGCTGCCATTCTGAAGCACCCAACCTGGCAGTGATGCTGGTAGCTGCCAACAGTCTCGCATGTCATCCGAGATTCCATGATCTGGTTGACCTCCTGGTGCGAAGATTCTAGCTTCTTCATGAGAAGATCCATCTTGGCTGCTAGCATATCGACAGTGTCGATTTGATGAACTCTTTTGGGTCTGGCCGGCTGCCTTTCACCTTTCCAACTCTGGTTGGAACCAATCTTGTCAACAAGCGTCTTCTCTATTGCGACATCAAGTGAGAGGAAAGTACTTCAATTACAAAATAAATGCTTTTTGGCTAAATGGCTTGTGAACCTGCTTAATACCAATGGGATGTGGCAGGATTTACTAACGAATAAATATCTAAAATCCAAATCTCTGACTCAGGTCAAGGCCAAACCTTATGACTCCCATTTTTGGAGGGGTCTTATGCGGATTAAAGATGAGGTATTGGCTAGCGGCTCCTTTGATATCAAAGATGGGAGCAACACTCGTTTTTGGGACAATACTTGGGTAGGCACTTTGCCATTCAAAGATAGATATCCATCTCTGTATAATATTGTACGTGATCCTCATGCTACTATGGCAAAAGCTATGGCTACACAACCCCTGAATATTTCTTTCAGGAGGGCATTGATGGATAATAAACTTGTCGAATGGCAAGATTTGGTAGCCCAGATCGCTCATGTCAATCTGGTGGATGGCACAGATACCTTTAGATGGAACTTAACCAAATCTGGGTTATACACAGTTCGATCTTGGTATTTGCATCTTATCGGTAGACAACCACCTTTTAGACATAAGTTCATCTGGAAATTAAAGATCCATCTAAAAATCAAGATTTTCCTCTAGTATCTGCAAAGGGGCATAATCTTGACTAAAGATAACCTCGCTAGGAAAAATTGGACAGGAAGTCAAAAATGTTGTGGATGTAATAGTAATGAGACTATCAAACATCTCTTCTTGGACTGCCATTATGCGAGGATGGTTTGGAGAGTTATCTTTTTTGCTACCGGTTTAACACCGCCTAGATCGATCAGCCAGATGTTTAGTTCCTGGCTCTCTAACCAGCATATTAAGATTAGACAATTGATTTGGGTAGGTGTTGCTGCTGTTTGTTGGGCTATCTGGCGTAGTCGGAATGATATTGTTTTCAACAGAACCAAATTTAATTTGATTATGCAGATTATTTTCAGGGGAACGTATTTGTTGCGTTTCTGGGTGCATCTGCAGCGTAACGATCAGGCCAGGAACACACTCTCCTCGCTGAGCACAAAGATTGAGATGGTCGCTCTGGAACAAGCGCAAGGAGGGTGGAAGCACAATTATCGTTTGCTTTAGTTTTGTTTTCTCTTGTTTGAGATTGGTTTTGCTCTATCGTTCTTGTATTAAAACTTTGTAATAATTGGCTTGGCTGTGTACGTCCCTGGACGTAGAGGCGGGATGGTGTTCATCCTTTATCTAAAAAAGAGAGAGGAAAGGAACACCTGGTGCTGCATCGACATGGTCATGCACTTGCTAAGTCAGGTCATGGAAGAAGTTCTGAATGATCAGCAACTCCTCCATGCCGTAGTGTGGGCATGCTGCAATGTAATGCTGGAGACGTTCCCAGAGTCTCGGGATGTTTTCTTCTAGGAGTTGTTGGATTTCATAAATCATGTTCCGAAAGGCATTGGTTTTGCCAATCGGAAAGTACTTGCCAGGAAGACATTGGAAAAAGCCTCACATGTGGTGAATTCTTACTTGATGGTGTAGAACCAGTCTTCGCCTTCCCAACCAGACAGAAAGGGAAAAATTTCGGAGGTAAGCGTTGTCATTCTCATATGTCTTATCGCATAAGGACTTTGTTTGGAGCATGTTCATCAGTCCGGTCTTCAACTCAAAGCTGTGATTGCCTTGGTCTTGGTTCAATCCAACAGGGTATGCCTGCTGCACGAGACTAAGAGCTGACGGGGCGTGCTGTCCTTGGGTTTCGTGCCGCGGCAGCAGTGCGGCGTGGTAAATGATCTGTGCTGCCGCATCAGTGTGCGCGTGGTAAAAAATCTCCGCCGGGTGGTTCCTTCTTGGCAAAGGGAACTCCTCTGCCCCCGACGGACGCGTGCCCTTTTGGCCTTAGGCCCTCTTGGAGGAAACTAAGGATACCCCTGTTCCCGTTACGCCGACACGCACCATAAGAAATAAGCATATTGCTCAGATGTTGATGGAAATCGCCTATGTATGTATTTCCTGGGCGTTTATTGGTGAATTTTAATATGTTCTGATATTATTTTGTAGTGAGCATTGTACTACAATAACTGATTTAAGGAAACCTCCAAATTCATCTTTTGAGGGTAATCTTAGTGTTCAGATGATTACACAGGCAGTTTTTGCATGGATACTTTTGAAGGAATATACAGTCGTGTGTGGGCTAAGCTTCAATAATTCTTTGAGCGAAAGGCCAGGATTCAATGAATGTCCGTCTTGTAATCTTTCTCTATTATTCTAGTACATAGATTTTTTGAGTGGACCATACAGACACTGGATCTAATCCACAGGGCTCGCTTGTCCTGAAACTAAACAACCAGCCAGCCAAATAAAGAGGAAATGGTCAAATGGATAATTTTGATTTGTCACCTGCAGTTATCACCTGTGCGAAAAAACGATGACAATCACACAGTCACACCTACTCAAGGAATTGCGGCCGTGTACCTTCCTTGTGAATGTTAGTCTTACCGCACAAAAGAATAGGATTTATCTATTCTCTACTATATTTCTAACAGGTTATCAGCGTATGTCAGTAGGAATAAAAAAAAAGCTACAATATATCGCTCGGACCTTCTCTTTACATTCACAAGGGATTTACCCCACTTCATATATATTAGATTAGATATGCCAGTTAATTCATATGGACAGCAAACCAGCTGCCATCATATCAAACTTGCATTCCTTGGATATTGAATGAATAATTTCAGTGAAACAGTTCCTAGCCCACTGTCATGGACAGGTTCACTTATTCTGCCAGAATCTTGAGGGTCTCAAGGGCAGAATACTAGTGCGTGCTTGGTCGTAATAATAAACGGAAAAAAAAGAAATAAAAAAGCATAGCATCCAAACTTGCATCGTAACTCTGGTCCTGCTTGCTGTTGTGGGTCGGTTAAATTATTCTGTTGATGGTTTATAATGGATTATAGAAAGGACAAACTCCTGGCACACGCAACCATCAGCTAGCAGCGTTCTGCTCTTCTTCTAGTATTAGTACCAACTGATCACCTGTGGTTTCAGTAAGTTATTTTTAATGATGCGCATTTTGCAGTTTTGAATTCACTATATCATGTGTTTGTTAACTATTTTCAGAACATGTTTGATGTCCATATTATTAACTAAATATGTTCTATCTTACACTAATTAACAAAAAGCCCTAACATGTCCAAGTTATATCCCCCCTTCTTTCAACTTCATGGAATGAAAAAGCAAAGTCCCTTGTTTCTTTCAGGAAAGAAGCTAGCACAAGCTACTCTTATGCAACGCTGCCAGCACGACGTTTCTTACGATAGCACTAGGTACCTTCAACGCTAGAAGATATTGATTCCCAACATGCTTTGCCCATACAACGCAACGACATGTCAATTCCTTTGCCTAACTGCCTAACTATTCCGGAATTCAGCTCTCAAAAAAAAAAACTATTCCGGAATTCCATCTATATATGCTGACTCGTTCGTGCATGATAGCTTTATCAGCATTGAGTTGTAACTTGTTCGCAGTCCAGCTAAATCTTACAGTGCCAAGAGGTCACCACTGGGCGTTTGTAACCAAAAGGGAAAACGATGGCGTCCAAATTAGCAATCGCGGCGCTTGTTTTGCTCATGGTTGTGGGTGTCGAGCATGGCAAAGCCATGCCAGTCAGGCGCGGCTTGAGCCTTGGATGGATGAACGGGATGAAGGGAGGATCACCTGGTGGCATGCAGCCATCAGATATTGCGATGCATGCTAAAGTTGGTAAGAACTGATCACTTGTAGTTCAACTAGATTGTGACCCTGGCATTTTACAGCTTTGGCGGCATTCACTATTCAGAAGTTAATAATTAAACTAAACTTGTTACTCTGCAATTTGAGAAGAATCAACATATGAAATCTGGTTATTAGCGCCCTGGGCATCTAAAGGTTTGTTGTTTCATTTTACATGTTCTTGCCCGTTGATTTCAGAAGTAAAAAACGCAGACGAAGCGAAGTCTGTCTTCACCGTGCCGGCATTTGTCCGGCCGCCCCGCCTTCCACCACCCTGATAAAGACAGGGTCACAAGAAATTGCTGCAACCGACCGAAACCTTATCAACTGCATCCGTCAAATTAAAGACCTGAGTGGAATTAGTATTCTTGCAGTAGTGCTTATTATCAATCTAGCCAAGCAGTTCCATTATATATGGATGTAGCTAAGGCATACTGATGAGAAAGCCCATAAATAAGTGATGGTACTGGTTTTATGCAGAATTATTGACTTTTTCTCGAACTATATAAAAAGCAACTATATCTTTTTTTGCGAGGAACAGTAATTATCTCTTTTTTATGTAAGATGCGTGTTTGCTACTTATTGGCTACTACGAGTTTCACATATCAACATGTGCCTAACATGGTTTTTATTTTTTATTGTTGTCGGCCTAAACGGCGATTTTCTCATGTATTAGTAAGAATTATTGCCAAACAATATGATGTGACCTCAGTTGGTAACCTGAAACTGCCAAGCGCTACAGGATGTCCTTCATTCTTTTCTGCACCTACTACTCCGTAAATTCATTTTTTTACCTTTTTTCTTTTGCTTTTTCACTGAAAATATCCCTTAGTGCGAACGAAGGCCTAGAGATCCTCATTTAGGTAATATTTCTTTATTTGTGGCCGTTGTTATGTGTAGTTTTGTATCATTAAATATATACACCTTGAACATATTACACTATGTAAGAAAGCCTCGTAGTCGACACGGGTTAACCCACATAGGAGACACGTTTTTTTTGCGCCTCCAAATTTAAGTCCGTGATATGAAGTCATAGCAGAAGCGTCTTTTCACATCTCCTATGAGAGGAATCATTAGAGTCAGAGACGCGTTTTTACAAACCCGCATCGCCTCCAAATTTAAGTCCGTGATATGAAGTCATAGCAGACGCGGTCTTTTCACATCTCCTATGAGAGGAATCATTAGAGTCATAGACACGTTTTTACAAACCCGCATCTCCAATGACCTTCACATAGGAGACGCGCGCGGATTGTTAACCCGTGTCTCCAATGACCATTATAGGAGACACAGGTTGTTAACCGGCGTCTCTTACGACTTCACATAGGAGATGCGGATTGACAACTAGTGTCCCCTATGATGAATGATGAATTCTTAAAAGAAAAAAGGAGGATAGAATATATCCATCTATACACATGTTTTATCCATTCTTTGCATCACAAATTCGCATGCTTTATCCATTATATACATTACAAATGCAGTCCTAATTTATTGAACTCATATAAATCCACTATTATCTTGTGTAGAAATGAAAATAAGACAACATATCACTCGATGCCTATTTCAGCTCAAAGCTAAGTCCAAGAAATAATATTCCCATTTCCTCTCCAACTGCTTTCACCTATAAGAACATGCAAATTCTATTTCATCAATTATTAACAATATAGTAAATAGAAACATGTGCTCAGAAGCAAATAATGAAACAAGGGCGCAAGGGTATTAATGTGAGCCCCAATACCAAGTAAAGTGGGGCAAGTTAAAAACAATGAACCAGTCGAAGCTCAGTTTTATGTTATATAACAGTACAATGACAAACACTATGGGAGATCAATAAACCAGATTAATACTGATAAGATCCAATTAACCACATAATTATGATAGGAACTTCTGATCAAGATTATAATTTGCATGAGAACTAATTGCTACAGTCTACAGTTCTTAGGAGAACCGACCTTGTCTTCAGGCTCACAATTCTATCACATGTTAGAGTGTATTCTGCATCAATAATTTCCTCCTTCAGCTTGAACCTTCTCAAAGATTCTATCTAGAAAAAGTTGAAAGACTAGAGGAAATATTGTATCTGTTGTGCAGAATAAGGACAAAGAACAAATGTAAGTTGATTGCTTACTTCTTCAACCAAAGGGGTACTTGTCTTTTGTATCTTCGCTAGCTTTCTTTTATATTCTGTTTATAGAATAATAACAAGGGTTATTTGGATTGGTACCATTACAACTTTCACAAGTTGGAGATATGCTACTACAATTCATCATATTGGAGATATGCCATTAGGATACCTCTTTCCCCTGCTTGGGCCCACCCGCAGTGTATTCCTTCCTTGTATTTTTCCATATAGACGTTTTTACCCCTCTCTACATCCATCTGGTACCCAGTTTGGCCGCCGCCGCCTGGCTTCGTCTCGCCGCCCGCACACCCCCCCTGCCCCGCGCCCCCTGCCGGTGGCACCCCTGCGAGGACACCGCGCCGTGGGCCCTCCTGGAGGCCGCGCCTGCCGGGCCACCTGGTAGGCCACGCCGCCTGGAAGCCGAGCCACCCCGCTGCCTTGAGGCCGCGGCGCCACCCCGCCTGGCAGCCGCGCCCACCTCGCCCCGAGGCCGCGCTGCCGGGCCTCCTGGAGGACATGGAAGACGGTGAGGACAGGTATACATCTCGAAACTTGAAGGGTACCCAAAATTGAATGCTTATGTCTAAGTAGTGACCATAGTGTAATTTTTTGCGAATTGTTTCTTGCTAGGGTTGGGTTAACAATTGTAGAAATTGATGAATTTGCTACCCTAGAGCCGATTTGTTTCATTCCTCCTGATGATAACAACCAAGATCCAGATCCAAATATGCATGAGAATCCTATTCCAGATAATGTTGAGCAGTCTAATCCTCCTATTAGCCATGCTACCAATCGCACTGCTGAGCTAGATGTACAATTAAATGTAATAAGTCACAAGGAAAAGAAACCTGATTTCTAAAACAAAACTCAAATCTAGTAAGATTATGTGCTTAGTTTAGGCTCTGGTTATAGTTGTACGGATATGCATATGTCCTGCAGAACAAAAAAAGAGAGCAGAACAACACACCGTAGATGACAAGTCCAAATACTTCCTGTACAGATCAACAAACTAGCAACGCATAAGGAATGATGGAGATGTGTATAAACGAAGCCAACAAACTAGCAGCGTAAACATACCACGTCAACAGCCTTCTAGAAATACTCTGTTGCCTTCACAAAATTGTCATTTGCCATTTCTGTGCTTGGAGTGAAGAATCCATGAGGTCTGAGCATTTCGCTGATGGATAAATAAGCAATAATCACTTGAAGTGTTTTGTTCACAATTGCTTACAGAGTATTCATCAGAAGTAAAGATTCAATATGCCCAACACCGATTATTATTGAGTAACAACTTTCTATATACTGTTCGAATTGAACTGGAGATCGACAGGTTAGTGTAGAAGCAGAAGACAAAAGACACCAAAGAGAGTGAGGAATTTTTCAGTTAAGTTTACCTGGAGCGGACCGGAAGTAGTACAGTGAGCGGTTTCGTCGGGCCGGGCTGTAGTAGCAACACGCCTTTCAGCTCATGGCAAGGAGATTACAAAATTTGGTACGAGGAACAGCAATGGCAGATGAATCGCAGACCTATAATTGACATGTGAAGAGATCAAATGAAATACTACGAATGATGAATAAGATCAGTTAGAACATCATGTATCAACAGACGTCACTACTTTCCCACTCGCAATCCAAACAATTTCACCATTCTTCCTTGCTCCAGAAATCAAACTACCAGCTGATCTGCAGGCAAAGGATGCCCATGAACTATGCCCCCCAGCCAAACCCACACGAGCCTTGGATCTCCTCAACGGATCAGAAAGCAAAGCAGATCTGAGGTTACCTTTGTGCTGGACGGACTGCCGCTGGCCCAGCTGGGTGCGTTGCGCAATGGTTTGGCGACGAAGACGATGAACTCGCGGGCGGCGCTGCGCTGGAAGTAGCCGAAGTGACTCAAGAGCACCATCGCCTCCGGACCCGACCCGCCGCCGGACGAGGAGCTCCTAGTGCCGGAGGTCGACGGCTTCAGCTCCAGGAGTGTGGTGATCTTCATCTCCTGATTTGAAGGGAGCAGTTAGGGATCAACACGGCCGCATCAGGACGCTTGCGTGTGGGTCGAGGCTGCATTGACCCTGCGCATGTGCTCGCGGCCCCCCAGTCCCATCCCCACACCACCGGCTGGGGCGGGCTAGGGTTCCGCCGCAGAGCTCCGCCCGCGCCAGCCACCCTCCAACGCCGCCGCCGCCGCCGCCCCCGCCGCCGTCAAACTCCCCGCCTCGGCGCCGGCCCGACCGCCGTCGGCCGACCTCACCGCTCCCACGTCCGTCTCCTTCGCCGGGCCGACCTACCGTAGGCTCTGGGATGGAGAGCGGTAGTGGCGGAAGTCTTGGATCTGTTTACGGACCGATGATGATGACGCCTTCTGGCATTGTTTACCTTCTCGAAGGCGTCATCTTTTTATTTTTTTGAAGGCGACATCTTTCTGCCATTTTCCTCCCTCTCCAGCGAGCTTTCCATGTGAAAACCTTATCAGACCCGGAACAGCTAGACTGCTCACGGACGTGGAATATTCTAAAGTAGGAAGTACCGCATGGGTGCATCCTACCTCTATTGTAACTACCCGTACAGCAGTAGAGCCAGCCTAAGTACAAGGAAACTACCCAATGCATTCGGAGTAGGACTCTAAACGTACTCGGCTAGGACTTTCCATGTAACCCTGCCCCCAAGATATATAAGGGCAGGCAGGGATCCCTCCAGGACATCGAACAATACTAGAGGGAATACAAACCACCACATAGGACGTAGGGTATTACGCTCCAGTGGCCTGAACCTGTCTAAATCCTTGTGTTCCTTGCACTATCGCATTCTGATATTGAAAGTGATCTAGGCCCCTAAGTGGGTTTTGGTGGTTAATGACAAAACACATGTGCGTTTAATCGTGTAATTGAGCATGTGTGCAGGTGGTGAACATGTATAGGTGAATCAAGTGACGATATACGACCCTCGAAAAGGAAATGAAAAAGCGAAGTTCAAGTTTACTCAAGAAATTAGATTTTGAATTTGAAATTTGAGTATAGGAACGCCGTACTATCAAGAGGGACTTAGTTCAAGGGTTTTGATTTAGATCTTGTGCTCAAGAGAACCTATACAAACATTTGTGAGCCACAAAACAACTCAAAGGAGTCATAAACCAAAGATTGTTCCCTGCCTTACCCGGATACTCCGGGTATAGGGCCGGATACTCCGGACCCCATTGCCCGGAGTGTCCGGGTGCTGTTTCTGGGCTGAAAAATCAGAGTTTCCCGGAGTCTCCGGGCATATACCCGGAGTCTCCGGGTACCCTTTCGCCCAACGGCTATTTTTGGGCTGAAGACTATAAATACTCCCTGCATACCCCTTCAGCCCTCCCTCTTGCCACTTTGGACGAACAGAACTCAAACCTAAGCCAAAGAGAGCTCCCTCACTCTCCCTTCTTCATTCTTGAGTGATTCCCTTGAGGGATTTGAGTGAGAAGCAAGCAAGAGCAAGGATTAGTGCTAGTGAGCCTCATTCCCATCTCTTGAGCACTTGGTTTTGGTCAAGCCCGCGGATTCAAGTTTGTTACTCTTAGAGTCTTGTGCTCCTAGACGGCTAGGCGTGCTTGTGATTGCTCAACCAAGATTGTGAGCTGCACAAGAAGTTTGTAATCTCCATTCCTCACCGAGGAATCCATAGTAAGTAACCTTGGGCTTGAGAGGTGATCTCGCCCTCGGGAGAGGAGCATAGGGGTTCTTGAGCACCGTCTCTCGAATCCTTCCTCAACGGAGACGTAGCACCTTCGGGTGTGAACTTCGGGAAACAAATCTTTGTCTCCTTTGTCTTAGTTTACTTGATTTAGTTATCATTTGCTTGTGAGACTTCTTTTCTAGGGTTCGAGCTCGATCTACTCTTTTACGAGTTTCTAGTGAACTTCGTTTGTTGGATATCAACCTTAAGGAACCCCTGGTACTCTTTATCTAGCTCGATCTACTTTTCTTGCAGAGTTACTTGCAGTTTCGTTTCAGGTTGTTCAAACCCGGAGACTCCGGATATAGCTCCGGATACTCCGGACCTCCAAACCCGGAGTATCCAGGCATATACCCGGAGTATCCGGGATAATCTGTGTCTGACCCTTTTGTTAAATGTTTTTAAATTGCAGATTGCCTATTCACCCCCCTCTAGGCATCTTAAGATCCTTTCAATTGGTATCAGATCTTGGCTCTCCATCCAAAGGGCTTAACCGTCTGGAGAGGTCAAGATGTCGGATGATGAAAAGAATCAAGAGATTCCGGTTAATGAAGGTGAAAAAGGTGATCCTAGTGATAAAAGAGACAAAGACAAGAATGTAGAGCCATCCAACATCAACAAGAAGGGAAAGAATAAGAATGGTGGAGTAGAAAGTGAAGAAGAGACATCCGATGATGAGATGTCTTATGAGGAGTGGAAGGCATGGAGGAAAAAGAAGAAGGAGCAAAGGAAGAAAAAGACTAGCTCCCGAGTTATCATTGACTCTAGTGATGACTCCGACACCGATTCCAAGAGAAGAGCCTCACGCTCTTCAAACAAGGGCAGCTCATCAAAGTCAAAAGGCAAAGGTGATTATAGAAGAGTTGCTCATGATTACACTTTTTCTCTACCTAGTGAGCATAATGCATCAATTCACATGGGCAAGCCACCTTTCTTTGATGGTACCGGGTATAATCAATGGAAGACTAAAATGTTCGGATATATGAATGCAATCCACAAGGATCTTTGGAAAGTTGTGGAAGTTGGTTGTGAAATTCCGGATGAAGATGAAACTCCAACCCCGGTTCAAGCATATGTGCTACAAAGGAATTTCCAAGCATTGAACATCCTACACACATCCGTGAGTCCCGAAGAGTTTGATAAGATAGAGGATGCTCCAACCGCCAAAGATGCTTGGGACACTCTCCTAGTGAACCATCAAGGATCAAGGAAAGTACGAGAATCAAGAATCAAAACTTTAGAAGATGAATTGAACTTGTTCTCCATGAAGAAGGATGAAGGTGTGAAAGAGATGTACAACCGCATGAAGAAAATCACAAATCAAATCAAATCTCTTGGTGGTGACAAGTGGGGCGACCGTGAGATTGTGGACAAGCTCTTGACCGTGTATATGGCTAGGGATGTTACTCTACCTAGCTTGATTAGAGCCGAAAGAGGATTCAAACACTTCACCGCCGAAAATGTACTTGGAAGAATTGAGGCTCACCATGATCAATTAAAGAGAGTCAAGATTAACCAAGATCTAGCCGAGCTTCAAGAACAAGCGGCCAAGAATAGTGGGTTGGCACTTCAAGCTAGATCAAAATGCAAAGAAAAGGCAAACCAATCCTCAAAAAATGAAGGCACTAGTAGTGATGATGATGAAGAGCTTAATGATGAGCAAATGGCTTTCTTTATCAAGAACTTCACAAGAGTATTAAGGAAAGGCAACTTTAGAAACTTTGGAAAGAATAAGAAGTATGAGCCAAGAATAAGGTCTAATAGGCCATGTTTTGGGTGTAACAAAGTTGGGCATTTCATTGCCGATTGCCCGGAAGAGAAGAAGAAGAACAAAGACACCAAAGAAAGCACATCCAAGAGAGATAGATCAAGATACAAGAAGCAAGCCGAAGAAGCACATCTTGGTCAAGAATAGGATTCACAACAAGAAAGTGAGTCCGAGAAAGAAGATGTTGCAACCATGGCTTTCAAGGCATCATCTCCACATCCTCCAAGCTTGTTTGAAGATCTCACCGATGATGAAGATGAATCTCCTATCATGTGCCTCATGGCTAAAAACTCCAAGGTAACATCTCCAAACTCATCGGACGATGAATTGGATAATGAAGTAGAAGTTGCTAAACTAGTCAAGAAATATGGTAAAGGGGCCGCAACTAAAATGATGAAATTAGTAATGAAACTAGATGAAGCGGATGAGACTCTTGAAACACAAGAAGAATTGCTTAGACTTGAGAGAGAAAAATTCAAGGCTCTTGAAAAGGACCTCGCCTATGAAAGGGAGGAAAACAAGATACTTGTGAACTCAATCAAAGTCAAGGATGGCACTCTTCTTGAGTTGAAAGAGTCACTCTCTAGTGAAAAAGAAAAAGTGGATGATTTGACTAGAAAATTTTCTTTTGTCAATGACACTAACACTTTCCTAAGGAAGGATAATGAGAAACTTCAAGAGAGCATGACAAGCTTACAAGCAAATCACACGGCACTTGAAGTTCAATTTAATACTCTTTGGGAAAGTACTTCTAAGACTAAAGAGACATCTAATTCATCTAGTCCTTCTACAAGTCAAGGATGTGCACGGTGCTTTAATGCTGATATTCAAACTTGTGCTACTAACCATGTTGAGATAAATGCAATGAAGAAAGAAATCTCTAGACTCACTCACTTGTTGCAAGAAGAGGCTCCATCACATACTCAAGTCCCAAAGAAAATTCCCTTTACAAGGGTAGGTGAATTTGAGAAACACACCAAGGGATTTGGGTCAAGATACATGAGCAAGTTTGGGTTTGAAGTGGGTAAGGGACTTGGTAGGAATGGGCAAGGAACCCCACATGCCATTCCATTTACCAAGAACAAGAACAAGACCGCCCTGGGTGCACAAGGAGGTCTAGTTAACATGACCACTCCCATTCATAAGACAAATGATGTAATTCAAGAAAGTGGTCATGTCAACTTCATCAAGAGAGGCACAACATGTGATGAGGGTGCTAAGATTGTTGCATCCTCATTCAAAGAAGATAAGTTCAAGGCCTCTAACCCAACTAAGATCAAGGCACAAGAATCATCTCATGTATCCTATGCCGATTATGTATTGACAAGGAACCACCGTGGTAAAGTGGTTGCCAAATTTGTAGGACACCGTACATGGAACACAAAAGTGAAAAACTATGTATGGGTGCCCAAAGTTCTTGTGACTAACATTAAAGGACCCAAGTATTGTTGGGTACCTAAAAGAAAAGAGTAACTTTGTTTTGTAGGGGTACTCCTCCGGTGGATCAACTTGGGTGATTGATAGTGGTTGCACAAATCATATGACCGGAGAAAAGAGTATGTTCGAAACAATAACCGCATCAAGTGGAGATCATTTCATTACTTTTGCGAGAAATCAAAAGGGAAGAGTGCTTGGTACCGGTAACATTAATCTAAACTCAAAGTTTACTCTCTCAAAGGTTCTTTTAGTTGAGTCACTTGGTTACAATTTGTTGTCCATCTCACAACTTTGTGATTCGGGCTTCAATTGTTTGTTCACTAACGAGGGTGTAACCGTCATTAGAAGAAGTGATGACTCCGTTGCTTTCAAGGTGGTGCTCAAGGGAAAGCTCTATCTTGTGGATTTTTCTCAAGAGAAGGCTCAACTTGATGCTTGCTTGATAGCAAAGTCTAGCATGGGTTGGTTATGGCATCGCCGACTAGCTCATGTTGGGATGAGAAATCTCAACAAACTTCTAAAGGGGGATCACATCCTAGGACTAACAAACGTTTCTTTTGAGAAAGATCGTGTATGTAGTGCATGCCAAGCCGGAAAGCAAGTTGGTGTTCCACATCCATCAAAAAGCATCGTCACCACCGTCAAGCCATTTGAACTTCTACATATGGATCTCTTTGGCCCGGTGGCGTACATTAGCATTGGTGGTAACAAATATGGTCTTGTCATTGTTGATGATTATTCTCGTTTCACTTGGGTATTCTTTTTGCATGACAAAAGTGTAGTGCAAGAGACCTTCAAGAAGTTTGCAAAAAGAGCTCAAAATGAATTTGAGACTAAGATCAAGAAAGTGAGAAGTGACAATGGCACCGAATTCAAGAACACTAATGTAGAAGAGTTTCTAGATGAAGAGGGCATTGGTCATGAGTTCTCGGTTCCATACACTCCTCAACAAAATGGAATTGTTGAGAGGAAAAATAGAACTCTCATCGAGGCCGCAAGAACAATGCTTGATGAGTACAAGATCTCGGATCAATTTTGGGCCGAAGCAATCAACACGGCATGTCATGCAATCAACCGCCTATATCTTCACAAGATCTTGAACAAGACGGCATACGAGCTCCTACTTGGTAAAAAGCCTAATGTGTCTTACTTTAGAGTTTTTGGAAGTAAGTGCTTCATTCTTAACAAGAAGCCCAAGAACTCTAAGTTTGCACCTAAAGTTGATGAAGGTTTTCTTCTTGGTTATGCCTCAAATGCTCATGGCTATCGTGTTTTCAACAAAACCTCCGGTTGTGTTGAAATAGCGTGTGACGTGACATTTGATGAATCTAATGGCTCTCAAGGGGAGCAAGTTGATAATGTTGTAGGAATGGAAGAATCATCAAGTCAAGCTATTAAGAAGTTGGCGATTGGTGAAATAAAACCTCAAGAACAAGTGGACAATGACGATGATGATGTGTTGATGTTTCAAGGGCCATCTACCTCTACATCCGCTGCAAAACCCAGAAACTCCGGATATGAAGCCGGAGACTCCGGACATATTGACCGGAGTATCCGGACTCCAGACCGGAGTATCCAGGACACTCAAGCTGAGGCATCAATTCAACATCAAGATAAGTCTCAAGATGATAGAGAAGCTGAACCAATCCAATATCAATCCTCCATTCCACATCAAAGAGTTCATCACATAATTCAAAAGGATCATCCCGTGGATAATATCCTTGGAAGTATAAGTAAAGGGGTAACCACTCGATCTCGTTTGGCTACTTTTTGTGAACATTACTCGTTTGTTTCTTTTTTGGAACCTCTTAAGGTGGAAGAAGCATTAGATGATCCGGATTGGGTGATGGCTATGCAAGAAGAATTGAACAACTTCACTCGGAATGAAGTCTGGTCCTTAGTAGAAAGACCCAAGCAAAATATCATTGGAACCAAATGGGTCTTTCGAAACAAACAAGATGAACATGGCGTGGTAACAAGAAACAAAGCAAGGTTGGTTGCTCAAGGCTACACACAAATCGAAGGTTTGGATTTTGGTGAGACGTATGCACCCGTAGCTAGGCTTGAGTCAATTCGTATTTTGCTTGCCTATGCTACTCACCATGATTTCAAGCTATTTCAAATGGACGTGAAGAGTGCTTTTCTTAATGGACCAATCTCCGAATTGGTATATGTTGAGCAACCACCGGGCTTTGAAGATCCAAAATTCCCAAATCACGTCTACTTGCTCCATAAGGCGCTCTATGGGATCAAGCAAGCCCCTAGAGCATGGTATGAATGCCTTAAGGACTTTCTCTTAAGGAAAGGCTTTGAAATAGGCAAAGCCGATCCTACTCTCTTCACTCGCAAAGTTGATAAAGGTATCTTTGTGTGCCAAATATATGTCGATGACATTATATTTGGCTCCACTAATAAAACTTGGTGCGATGATTTTAGTAGGATTATGACAAAGAGATTTGAGATGTCTATGATGCGTGAGTTGACCTTCTTCCTCGGATTTCAAATCAAGCAACTCAAGGATGACACTTTCATTAGTCAAACCAAGTACACCAATGATATGCTCAAGAAGTTTGACATGGAAAATGCCAAGCCCATCATAACTCCCATGCCAACCAATGGGCATCTTGATCTAAATGAAGATGGCAAGGCCGTGGATCAAAAGGTATATCGCTCCATGATTGGATCCCTACTTTACCTTTGTGCATCTAGGCCTGATATTATGCTTAGTGTGTGCATGTGTGCAAGATTTCAAGCTAATCCAAAAGAATGTCATTTGATGGCGGTTAAGAGAATCCTAAGATATTTAGTTTTCACTCCTAACCTTGGTTTATGGTATCCCAAGGGCTCATCTTTCGATTTACTTGGCTATTCCGATTCGGATTATGCCGGTTGCAAAGTGGATCGAAAGAGCACTACGGGGACTTGTCAATTTCTTGGCCGGTCTTTAGTAGCTTGGAGCTCCAAGAAGCAAAACTCGGTTGCCTTGTCCACGGCGGAGGCCGAATATGTCGCCGCCGGTGCGTGTTGTGCACAACTTTTGTGGATGAGACAAACTTTGAGTGACTTTGGTTGTCATTTTGATACAATTCCTCTATTTTGTGACAATGAGAGTGCAATCAAATTAGCAAACAACCCTGTACAATACTCTCGAACAAAGCACATAGATATTCATCATCACTTCTTAAGGGATCATGAGGCTAAGGGAGATATTGCTTTACAACATGTAAGCACTGACGGGCAACTTGCCGATATCTTTACTAAGCCTCTAGATGAGTCAAGGTTTTGTGCTTTGAGAAGTGAACTAAACATCTTGGATTCTCGTAACCTAACTTGAATTACTACATACACTTGAGTGATCTTAGATTAAGAATCTTGAAATCTTTCAAATTGTGTGACCTTTGTTTTATAAAAATTTTGGTTAATCTCTTTGCTCACTTGAGATCATTGTTCTCCTTGATTGAATGTTGGCTGATCTCAAGTTGAGTAATTTCTCTCACACTATTAGATCTACAAAATCTATCTTAGCCAAATCCATCTAGATCAAGTTCTTTTGAACTTCTTTCTGCTCAGTCTTAGGGGGAGCCAGAGTCTCCGGCCCAGGGCCCGGAAACTCCGGACTATCCGGATACTCCGGCCCTGGGGCTGGATACTCCGGATATCTGGTTTTTACTATATATACTGCGGGGGGGGGGGTCGGGGTAAACGGTTAAATTCACTCCTTTTACCACAGCCGCCGCCCCCTCTCCTTTCCTCTCTCCCACTCACGCCCTAGGGGCGATTCCACCCTTCCAAGCTTCAAGAACTCGTAAATCTTTGAAGGAAGACTCTCCTCCCCTCCGGAAACTCCGGGAAGTCTTGGATTTGAAGTTCCCGCGCTCTCAACGGTCTCAAAGGTACTTTTGAACTTCGGATCGCCCGATCTCCCAATGTCGTAGGTTTCTTTGAAAAATCTTTAGGGCATCTCTTCCTAGCATGTGTAGGAACCTTTGGCTAAAGTTTCTTTCAAATCCCATGGTCAAACTCTTAGATTCTTGAAACTTAGGGTTTCAGGCGCTCTTGTCCGGATACTCCGGATATACACCCGGATACTCCGGATATACACCCGGATACTCTGGACCCTCTGGGCCGGAGTCTCCGGGGATATACCCGGAGTCTCTGGACTTGATCTCCACCAGCACATTTTTTTTTCCAAATTCTATCCAGCTTGGTCTTGATCCTTGTTATCTACCTAGGCATGGTGAGGCCACGCGCTGGTGAGTCCTTGGAGGACGCAGAGCAACGGAGACAAAAGAGGCATCATGATCCTCACACTCAAAGGGAAGATGCTCCTCGAAATCTTCCAAGGGAGTTGCGTCCACGTCATCGTGCCGGGAAGGAACCCGCTGGGAGCAGCTCTAAGGAGCCAAGGAAAGCTCCTTACATTTTGCAAAGTCGAGCAGCGGCTCCTCCATCTCGTCCAACTCCAACAAGCAAGGGTATTGCTCATGACATATGTCCTAAGACCCCTCCTCGTTTGGTAGTTGAGTACCCTCTCGGGCAGCGCACTTATCCTGACATTCCAAGGCTTCATCGACCTGGGATAGTGCCTGGTTTCACAGTTGAGATGGAAAGAAACTATCACAAGCAAGATGTGGCACTTAGGGAGGCACGCAAAGAGAAAGTTTACAGATATGACAAGAGTGAAGGTCTTGAGCGGCGCTTTTGGTGCAAGCTTCACGAAGATTTCTATTCTTCAGTTGTGATGCGTAAGTCTCGTGCTCCCATTGTTCATTGCAAGTACGTGGATTGGAAATATTATGAGAACATGAAGGATCCATTCTTTAATGAGGCTATGGCAAAGTGCAAGGAGATGGGTCTCTATGATATTATGGGTTTTCGCTATGATTGGAATGAAGAGATCCTTGGTCAATTTCATTCTTCTTTATATTATGATGAAAATGAGATTGCATTTTATTGGACCACCGAAGGAGTAAAATATGGAGTGGATTACATGACCTTCTCTAGATTACTTGGACTTGGCACTGAGGATGAGAAGAGAGATCCTATCCCTGTGGAGGAACAACTCAAGACATATCAAGTACCCACCTTGTTCTACAATCCTATTTGTGCTCAAGAAGGAAAAGCAAACCATCTCTTGCCGGTTTACTATGCAATGAATCAATTCTTTAGAGCAACCATTGATGCAAAGGATGGTGATCCGGTGGCACTTAGATACTATGCAGTGAATCTTCTAGCCCGGACTTTGCCAAGTGGTAGACCTTTTTGCATTATGGACTTCATTTGGAATGAGCTAAGAAGGACTATGATTGAAGCCAAGAAGTCCCTTCCTGCTGCACCTTACATCATGTATATGATAGAGAGGGTGACCAAGGTCACATTTCCGAAGACAGTTAAGCATGAGCCTCTCCACTTGCGTGCCCGCTCAGGTGATGCACCACCTCTTCCTCCCGCTCATGCCGGTGCAACAAGAAATCCAAGACATGATCCTGCTCCATCTTCTGTGGGTGCCTCTTCATCGTCTCGTCACCGTCATCATGATTCCTTTGTGAAGAGGGCCCTCCGCAGCATTTTTGGAATGTGTAGGAATATTGCAAATGATGTGCATGAGAACTCAAGGTCCATCAATGAGATTCGGGGTCATTTGGGACTTCCTTTGGATCCTCACCACGAGCTCCCGGCCTTTGATGATCCATTTGCTGAGTGGGATGCCGCTGATGAGGCTTCTATTGCTGCTACTCATGCTCCACTTCCACGTGCTCGTCGTCAGCCCCATCTCCTCATCGCCGTACTTCTTCCTCCCGCCGTGCTCCTCCAAGTGGCCAAGAGATCTTTGATGAGGATGAGGAGACTGAAGAAGATGAGCCCTTAGGCTATCGTGAGCACCCCGACTCCGATGAAGATGAGGATACCTCTGAGGATGCCGCCCAAGATGACAATGTTGAGTAGATGGACTTCTTGCTTCTTTTCAGTCCCTTTTTGGCACTTGATGACAAAGGGGGAGTGAAAATGCCATATATGTACTCATTTGGGCATGTGTCGCCTTTGTATCGAACTTATGTCATTTCCATTTCGTTTTAAAACTCTCTTGATCGTTTGTAAGGACTATGTGGTGTGAGATCCTTTGTAATGAGTGCTACTCTGTGCTTAGCTGTCGAACTTGAGTTATTTCTAAGAAATTTCTGCTAGTGTGTGACATATTTGAGCTGTGGATTATCTGTTTTCTGTTTTTTCTGTGTTCTGGTTCAGAAAGGCCGGATACTCCGGGCTACAGGCCGGATTCTCCGAATATCTTGACCGGAGTCTCCGGACTTATACCCGGAGTCTCCGGGTCCAGCTGACAGATACACTTTTTATTGAGTGGATAACATGTCATATGCATCACACATATTCTTGGCACTCACCTGTTCACCCCGCTGTAAAACTTATAAGAGCTTTTGTGTTTCTCTCGATAAATATGCCAATTGTTGACATGTCAAGTCAAAATTGAAATTCAAAATTCATAGCATACATTTAGGGGGAGATCTTATATGCTAGATGTTTTTTCGCTTTATGATTATCAAATGAGTTACATGTGGGTTGTCATCAATCACCAAAAAGGGGGAGATTGAAAGTGATCTAGGCCCCTAAGTGGGTTTTGGTGGTTAATGACAAAACACATGTGCATTTAATCGTGTAATTGAGCATGTGTGCAGGTGGTGAACATGTATATGTGAATCAAGTGACGATATACGACCCTCGAAAAGGAAATGAAAAAGCGAAGTTCAAGTTTACTCAAGAAATTAGATTTTGAATTTGAAATTTGAGTATAGGAACGCCATACTATCAAGAGGGACTTGGTTCAAAGGTTTTGATTTAGATCTTGTGCTCAAGAGAACCTATACAAACATTTGTGAGCCACAAAACAACTCAAAGGAGTCATAAACCGAAGATTGTTCCCTGCCTTACCCGGATACTCCGGGTATAGGGCCGGATACTCCGGACCCCATTGCCCGGAGTGTCCGGGTGCTGTTTCTGGGCTGAAAAATCAGGGTTGCCCGGAGTCTCCGGGCATATACCCGGAGTCTCCGAGTACCCTTTCGCCCAACGGCTATTTTTGGGCTGAAGACTATAAATACTCCCTCCATACCCCTTCAGCCCTCCCTCTTGCCACTTTGGACGAACAGAACTCAAACCTAAGCCAAAGAGAGCTCCCTCACTCTCCCTTCTTCATTCTTGAGTGATTCCCTTGAGGGATTTGAGTGAGAAGCAAGCAAGAGCAAGGATTAGTGCTAGTGAGCCTCATTCTCATCTCTTGAGCACTTGGTTTTGGTCAAGCCCGCGGATTCAAGTTTGTTACTCTTGGAGTCTTGTGCTCCTAGACGGCTAGGCGTGCTTGTGATTGCTCAACCAAGATTGTGAGCTGCACAAGAAGTTTGTAATCTCCATTCCTCACCGAGGAATCCATAGTAAGTAACCTTGGGCTTGAGAGGTGATCTCGCCCTCGGGAGAGGAGCATAGGGGTTCTTGAGCACCGTCTCTCGAATCCTTCCTCAACGGAGACGTAGCACCTTCGGGTGTGAACTTCGGGAAACAAATCTTTGTCTCCTTTGTCTTAGTTTACTTGATTTAGTTATCATTTGCTTGTGAGACTTCTTTTCTAGGGTTCGAGCTCGATCTACTCTTTTACGAGTTTCTAGTGAACTTCGTTTGTTGGATATCAACCTTAAGGAACCCCTGGTACTCTTTATCTAGCTCGATCTACTTTTCTTGCAGAGTTACTTGCAGTTTCGTTTCAGGTTGTTCAAACCCGGAGACTCCGAATATAGCTCCGGATACTCCGGACCTCCAAACCCGGAGTATCCGGGCATATACCCGGAGTATCCGGGATAATCTGTGTCTGACCCTTTTGTTAAGTGTTTTTAAATTGCAGATTGCCTATTCACCCCCCCTCTAGGCATCTTAAGATCCTTTCAGATCTCGGCGAGTCCCTACTCATAGCCACTCTCCTCGGGATACCCCTCGGAGAACCCGACGGTAAAACACCGACAAACCTAGACCTTGTTGGTCGAACAACAACGGCACCTGTGGTGTCGTTTCCTTCCTGGAGGTGTTGTTTTGGAAGCTTTGTTGGTGGCGGTCATCGGGAGATTCTGCTTCTGCACCTGCCTTCGCTTCATTTAATCTGCATCATCCGAGTCGCGCTTGGTCATCGGCTTCTCTTCGCTGGCGGATGCTTTGCCACCATTCTGGTCTAGCGGATGCTTTGCCGCTATTGTCGCGTGTCGCGTTGCTTGAAGTTTGCTTCGGGCGGATGCTTTGCCGCCGTGGTTGGTTGTTCGGGTGGATGCTTAGCCACCTTTGTTAGGTCGTTGACCTTTGCTCCTGGACGTTGTTGTTTGTGCTAGCAGGTTCAGTTTAGTTGTAGGGTTGTGGCTAGTGGTGTGGGTTGTGCTCTTTGTCTACTCCATGTTGCTTTGCTGGTATTTGTGTCGTCGTTGTGTTTCCTTGTTTGTATGTGCATTTTTTCAGTGTTTCTCTATTTTTAGTTCTTTGTGCTCTTGTGTTGGTCAAGCTCTGTTTGGCCACATCAAGATTGTGTTTGTAACTACTTTCCTCTTAATGAAAAATGTGCTCAGGCACAGTCGCGAAAAAAAAAACCGTAGCCATGGCGGAGCTGCTGGAGGCGACAGCGCGAGGAAGAAGATGGTGGCGTGCTTTGGACCGTCGTGGGCCTTGATGAGCCGCGGAGTGGTTCTTCTTCAGGCATTTATCGATCCAGTTGCTCACTAATTGATCTTTACGGTGTTTTCTCTATAAATTTCAGCTTTATCCATAGAGTAGTATAGGCTCTATTTTCTTCCTATTTGAATTCTGGTGAAGTATCCTTCCTTCCTACAGCTATATAGGGTAAAATGGTTGATTTCACAATCTCTATGTAGAAAGCCCCTTTTTCTAGTATTTACTAGAAAATTTCCTCCTTTTTTTTCTTTCTATAGTGGAGATAGTCGCACGTAATGACAGATCACGGTCATATTATTAGAAGCTTGCGGTAAGAATTAGAGTTTTGCAGCCCGTGCGATATATAGCCGCTGCAAGGGAGGAAGGAGGGACAGAGGAGAGGGAGAGAGAGCTGGGAGAGTTGGAGAGACTATTGACGTTTCACAGGGTCACGAATAGAACCCGCAAGCGTACGGTCCTAAAGTTACTTAGAGCAAGAAAACTTCCAATAAGTAAATCTGCTTGGTGAGTCTTCTTATCTGGACTTTGTGTTCTGTGATACTTGATCTTCTTGCCTTGCGAATACTTGATTTTGTCATGTGCATGCAGCAAAGCGGCGGACTTGGGGTTGGCGGTGACGGATCCAGCTGCCTTGATACCAACCCCCATGCCTGATTCTACGGTAGTGGCGTCAGCTGCATCCTTGCTCCAGGCTGCTATTAGCTTCGTCCTCCCAGTGGCCATCACTAAGGAAGTTCGTCCAGCCACGGAGGAAGAGACGCTGTCCGGAGCGGAGGAGGCACCCTCGGGTGGAAGTGACGCCCTACTGAGGTTAGAAGTGCCCAAAATCCTATCAGGTGAGCCAATATTGCCACCTCCTTTGGATCTCTATTGCTTTCCCTCTGCTTCACTTGTCCACCTTGATGAAGCATCGGGACCAACAGATCAGCCGCAAGCACCCGAGGAGCAGCAGACTGCGAGTGCTAAAACTGACGTAGTCATGACCCGTTTGTCGACAGTGGAGGAAGTTCCTGCACATGAATTTCAATTGTCGGCAGACAAAATAAGGTCAATCCAAGAAAACATGGCTGAGTGCCAAATGTTCTTGTCGGTAAGTATCTTCTTATCAAGTACTTATCTTTGTAATCGGCTGGTTAACTGATATGTTCCGCATGTTGCAAGTTGGCGGCCAGCTTCTTTTGAATTGATTTGTTGATCTTTCCTTGGCCATAGACAGGATCTCTCAAGGTAGGTTAGTTAGGATTGAAAGAATTTAAATTACCGTTATCTCCTTAGTAGTATGGGCGTGGTTGATTCCACCCCTGACTTCCTTGTGGATGAAACCTGTTGTTGTTACTGTTAAGGTACATTGCTTCTTCTTGGATTTCAGTGCAGTCATTGCCTGAACATTCGTTGTTCCCACAGACCTCGCACGCCATGCGAGCATCCAAGGCTTGAAGTGTTTGCATCTGAGCATTATCTTGGGAATAGTCTTCAAATTTCTTGAGGAGGAGATCAATCTTCATAGCGAGCATGTCCATCTCCTTGACGGTGTGCATGCCCCGCTGGCGTGGTTGGAGTCGATCTTCGCTCCAACCTAGTTTGGACACCATCTTCTCGATTAATGTTGTGCCTCTTTCAATAGTCAGCGAGAAGAAGGCTCCACCCGCAGCAGCATCTACATGATTATGGGCTGTCTAAGTCAGCCCGTTGTAGAAGTTCTGAAGAATGATCCAATTGTCTGTTGACGCTCAGTAGCGACCAATTCTAGGGGTCAACTTGATCTGAAAATCAAGAGAGTTTGCATTTCTTACACACATTATGTATCAAACAAATCCCTAAACACACTTTACCCCTAGAGAATTGCAAGTTGTGTTTTCAAGCTAATTTGCAGGTTGCAAGCATACTTTGGTTCGAGATAAAATCGTAGATAAAATCAGAGCGCAGATTCAGACTCAAATGGACCAAAACAAGCCCAAGAACTCAAGTAAACCGGCTTAGGACAGGTCACACCTCGGTGTTTGGACAAGAGGAGGCCCAAGACAGCTCAGCCCCGGCAGTTGGGGGTGGTGGGAGCCACTAGCAGGCCGGCCGACCATGCTGGTCGGCCAACCAGCCCATGGGCCACACCGTCTTAACTCTTCGACGTGGCAGCGTGTCATTGGCTCACAAGGTCGGTTCTTGGAGGATCACTGGCGTCTCACCCGTGGCTCCCTGCTATAAATATGAGGGGAGGGGGTGAGATTAAGGACACACACTCACCTCTCAAGTGAAGCTCAACTCACTCTTGCATTAGCTCTATAGGTTAGAGGAGTTTAGGTGAAGTATAGGAGTCATCGAGTCCCCGGAGTTGCTCGGGAGTTTGGTATGGGTTCTTCTCTAGCTCTCGTGTAATTCTCGGTCATTTGTAATAGATTTAGACTATGGTTACTGATATCTGCTTGAAGTATATTCTGAGTTATTAGACTTATATTTCATGATCTGGTTGCGTTATCATTCGATGCTTGCATTGTGTGATCGCCCTGTGCTTGCGATGGTTAACATATTAGCTTTAGAACTCTGGCAACTGCTTCAGTATTCGTATGTTAGCTCTAGTGTGATGTCTGTCCATCCGGAGGGTGGGGGCTCTGTGCGGGATGCTAGAGTATCGCTTGCCAATATAGATGTGGTGTCTAGACTAGTTAAGTGTTACAGGATGTCGCCCTTTCCCACGGTTTGTAGAGGTAGCCGGTAGGTGGTGACAGCCCTGTCCGTGCCCAGTAATCCTCCACATTCAGATTGGGAGGTAGGAGGTGCATAAAGCCGCATAAGTTGGTCGGGCTTCTCCAGCCAAGCTATAGGAGTGGTCTCCCTATTGTACTAGTTTAATCTTCTGTTGATCTAACCATAAGATAGCATAAATATAGCTAGCCTAGCACTTTTGACTCGAGCTCTAACTTCTTCCTTTCTCCCTGCCTATAGAATATATTTCTCGTTGAGTGTAGCTTGTGTGTCACACTACCTCCTATCCAATCATTTATCTTACCCCTGTTTATGCATAATCTAGATCAGTTCACTAACTAGCCTATGTATTTCCAATGACACCTCTGGTGTCAGTTTAACCAAAGCCAGGCAATTAACATAACTTCACACACAAATGAGCTAAGAAAACTTAAATAAGAACCCTATATCTAGTTCTTGCAAACTTGTGTGTAAATGTATGTGTGCATGTGTTTGAGTGCAATGTGTTTGAAAAAAAAACAATAATTGGTACCCTTTTAAACTTGACTTGACATGTGTGGTAAATAAGGCAAAAAAATACACTTCTCATAATGAGCTATAAACTTGCTATGCAAATCAAACCCAAACTGGAAAGCCCTCAAATGCAAAGATCAATGGAACCATTATTTGATTTATGAAGAGTTACTAGTTTAAACGAAATAAAAATGCGAACAAGAGGTTAAACATTCCATTGGCTCATGATAACAAAGAATTATAGAAAACAAGAATGCATCCTTCTATATGAGTATGTGAGGATATAAACCTTGTTCATTTAATTTCCTAAAACATTCGTGCTTAACTTGTCACAAAAATGTAGAATAAAGGCACACTCATATTTTTGTGACACATAGTTTAATTTAAAAGACTTTTTGGCAAATTCAAGATTTAAACAAATCAAATAAATGGGAGTTCAATTTCTAGTTGTTGGGAAATTGAAATGACTTTCAAAACAATGCAAACATGCATATGATAATGAATAGGCATATTCACCATGTCATGTTAAACAAAAACCTAGTTGAAGCCTAGGAGTAAAAGTGCCAAAATTCACATGAAATGATAAGTACTTCAAATGACTGTTTTTGAAATAATTAAATAACTCTCAAACCAGTGCTCAAATGAAAAAGTGCATAACACGAAAGTTGTAGATCTCGAAAAAGTGAGCAAAAGTGGTATTCAACACTTTTTCTTTTGAGGCCAAAAAGAGGGAGAAAAATTGAAATTACAGAACGGAGTTTTGAACTTCGGTTTATTTACGAGACTGCCACTGACCGCTTCTTCCACCTCCGTCTCCCTGCACCTCGTCCACCGGCGACACCGTACTCCGGCGCCGGCCACCTGGGCGGACAGGTGCCGAGCCCCAGGCCCAAACCACCTCGTGCGCCCCTGGTTTTTCCCAAAACCGCCCCCTCTTGGCACCATCTGAGCTCGCCACGCGCACCCGCCATCTGTGCGCTCGCCACGGCGACGGCCATTGCCGAGCTCCTGAGCCACGCGCCTCCCCCGGCTGAGCTGCCACGGTTGGCATTTTCTCCTGGTGTGCCGCCCCCAGGAAACCCTCTCCCTCCTCCTGCGGCTATAAAAGGGCAGAGCCCCAACCCCGTCCGCGCCCAGACCATTGCCGGCGAGCAGAGCTCGGCCCACCGTGGAACCACCCCCTCCACCCCCATATTCTCCAATCCAAGCTACGCCCGGCCTCCTCCACCCCATATGGCAGCTCCCTGACCCATCCCCCTCCGCCCTAGCCCTCCGAAATTGCCTAGAACGATCGCCGGACTTCCATTGGCGCCGGCGAGATCCGCCCAACGCCGAACTCCACTCCCCGGCCTTCCTCTGCACAAGCCGACCCCTGGAATGGAACCCCATGCCCTCCGGAAGCTCTCCGACCCATCCACTCCCTCCTTCCCTCACCGGAGCATGGCCACCGGCGATCAGACCCACCGCCGGCCGCCCCTCACCGCTGACCCGCCTCCTCAGACCCTCTCCCGACGAGCCACGGCCACCCAAAGGTAGCTCTCGAGCCCCTCTCCATTTTCCCCCACTTTTCCCTCGCCTCCGGTGACTCTCCTCGCCGGGAAATGCCGTGCCCGTTCCCTGCTCTGTTCTGAACTTCCGCCAGGGACTTCCCCTGAGAAGAAACAGAAACCCAGGGGCCTAAGTGAAAAACTTACATGAACACTAGAATCAAAAGCTGCAAACTTGTAAATTCCATATAAAATCGTAAAAAAATCAGAAAAATATAAACTAAACTGTTCTGAATCCTTAGAACAATAACTACAACTTTTGTTACAGTCACATGTTCATATTTTGCTTTTATTTTAATCTAAGAAAAAGACTAGTTTAAATGGCACATAAATGTTCTAGGAGTTTGGTGCAGTAACTATGCTTGATTTTTGGATATGTTGAACTTAGTACATCTATAAGAACCTGGTAAAAATATGAGCTCTGTTTGAAATCGTTTGCTTTCCCAAATGATCAAGATTCCTAAATCTACTAGTATTGCTCATGTATTAATTCTGGTATAACTGTTAGTGATATGTGTATGAAACTTTTTCTGTGTATGAATGTTACTAAATTATTACTTTTGTACAAGTTTGAGAAATTGTTGAACTAATTAACTATATATTTGAGTTAATGCTTGATAAGTAGGCTTTATTTGTGATATATAGTTCCTTTGCTTAGAAAAATCTAGGTTTATTTCTGAAACCTTGTTTTAGTCATGTAAACATGTCTGCAAAGTTTGAGCACCATTTACTGAATATTATTACAGTTATAATCCATGCTTGAGATATCATGTTTAGTTTTTCTATTTTTGTTATGGAAGAAATATGTCATATCTGGTCTTCATATTTGTATATGTTACTAGTTAGATTGAGAACTAGCTTTGGTAAAAATTTCACATGCAGTACTAGTAATATTAAAGTCCAAATGAATATGCATGTTCATATATAGTTTAATGCATGAGTAATTCATATTCTAGAACTAATGCCTGAAAATTTTACTGAAGCATGATTAGTCCATGTTTAGGCTCTGGTCAAATTTTGAGAACTATATCCCTAGTATAACTCTCTGTGGAATTAATTTTAGTTAATGGCTTGCTAAATTTGTTCTTTTTGTCACCTCTGATGTATAAGTATATAAAATCTGGAAAAAAATTACGGTACTGAGTAGATGCTTTGTAGATGCGCCCGTAAAATTTGTAGCACCAGAACCCATGTCAAACTTTCTGTGCAAAAAGGTGAAGCAACTAGAGTAATCTACTTACATGCTTTGTTATGGTTAATTACTTTATGTTTAGATGCTGAAAACTATACCATAGATGCTAGAGTATCTGATCTGTGCTACTTAAATTTTTCATCACTAGCTCATGAGTAGATTTGTTGTTATGAAATAGGGAAAGCATGCTATGTTTTAATGATAAAAATGAAAACCAAACCACACAACTCTTTTATGAAGTAAAGTGAATTTAAAAACTACTCTATAAATGATTGCCCAGAAAATAAAGTTAACTAAGACCACCACAACAAACACATGATATACTGGACTACAACTTTATAGTGAAGGAAAGAAATATGTTATATCATGTTGTAACAATATCATTTCTGCATGCATATAGAAACGGTAAATCTACTCGACGGTGATTACGAATTGGTGCCCGCGAATACTACCACTCCGGAGAGTGTCTCTCTTATTTATACTGACTTGAATCAAGACCCGAACCAATGTTTGGAAGAGCCCAAGGCTACTTTTGAACAGTGCCCAAGAAGGCAAGCCCCGGAGCATAATCCCACTATTTTCCGAATTATCATTCAGCTATCTATTTATTAATGTATTGTAATATTTTGTTTTCGGAATTTAAGTTTTCTAGGCGTTGATCGAAAATCTTAGATGCATGATCCCTAGGAACCTATGTTTGATACCGGATCTTTTTATCGACTAGTTGCCATGCTAATTAGGTACGGTAGAAGTCGAGTGGTTTCCTGCCTCTCGTGAGCAAATAGGAATTGTACTGACTTTAATTCCTGTTTAAATGTAAGGACAACGGGCGGGGTTGTGTAGTTGTGATACCCCGTTGGTGTAGTCAAAAATGGCTAAGGTCGTGGTGTGTGGCTCATTTCGTTAAGCGTTTGAAAGTACTAGCCACATACTGAGAAATATGGTAATCGGTAAGCTTAAGTACCTGATTGGACCGGCGAGTGGAACGATCTCGCACCCTCCTTGTAGAAGTAGGATTTATATTTTTTTTGTCGCGACGTACGGGTGCAGAGTGGTCGGACTCTGTAGTTGGGGAGGGTGTTCCGGATCCACGGACTGGAAAGAAAGGGGAAAAGTAGCGTGGGCGGGAGCGAAGTCGATCCCCATGCGTGTGGTCTAGGTTCCCCTAGCCAGGTTGAAATTTGATTCGGAATCGTCCGCCTCTCACGGCATGAGATTGCTTAATGTTTTCGGTCACACAGAGTAACGAGTGGAACATGATGATGATAATACTGCTGGTTGATTAAATGGTTGCTCTACCATGTTTGTGTAGAGATAGTTGCAAATTTAGAACGGTTAATCCAACTAGAATATGGCTAAGTAAAATCTGAAAGTAAGGATCAACACTTAGCGGCGTTTTTGGCAAAACAAACCCCACCAACCAAAAAGCCTTGCATGTCTAGTTATCGGACTATGGTATATCCGGAGACGGGTCAGTCTTGCTGAGTATTAGCATACTCAGCCTAACTTCGAGGATATGTTTGCAAGTCTTACTTGGCCTTGTACCTTGCCTCCGGGCTGGTCTGTTGAGTGGGATGGCCCTTCAGCTGGCGCTGACCACCCTCCCGCTGAGTGACGTGTTTCGTATGGGCTTTATCGATACGTCACTTCTTTTCGTTAGATATTTTATTGCTTCCGCTGAGACTATGACACTTGAATAATTTGTGTAGTTTGGAATTCTGTAATACTTTGCTACTCTGATCATAGTTTGTAATAAATTTCTCTTCCACTGCAATCACTCTGAGATGTATGAAATGTTCTGTGTTGTAATCTCTGGGCTCACCTTCGTGTGAGTGTTGTCTGCTGATCCTGGAATAGCGTGGCTTTTATCGAGGCTTCACTCGAGGAACTACATGTGTGTGCCAATTTGGGTCAGAGTTGCTTAGCAACAAAGATCATTGCACCCGGGCCCAGTAGTTTTGGGTGGTTCCGCCACAGCTGGCATCAGAGCTCGCAGACAGCCTACCAGAGATGACAGCCTCGGTTTTCAAAAAAAAATGATTAAAACTTGACTTCAAAACTACTAAAGTTTTCTTTGAAAGAGTTTAGGATCTCCAAGGACAAGTCTAGGACGTAAAGCCCTAGGGGATCTTATGGGTATAATCAGGTGGCTTATTTTGTATGTCTAACTTCCAGCACTTTACAATTCAGTATTTAAATTCCGCAATTTAAATTCTGCAACTACATCGTCGCCGCGAAGGTATGCTTGCTCAGTCAGCTGAGGGAGTCTGACCTTCTCGTCGGTGATGCGAGCCGAACGCTGGAGCTCAAGCAGTGGCCTACTTGAGCTGCTGCCCATATACCAACTTCGGTTGATTATATGGGGAGTAATGGATCGAAAATTGGAATTCAATTCCCCGTCAAAGACGGTACTCAGTCAATACGTTGTTTCGATAACGTATGCTTAACGTTGTCCATACGGCGGGAATTGTATGGATGCCGGTTCTATAGTGATCGGTAATGTATGGGAACGCTTTCGTGAGTGCTGGCACGGAAGGTTCAATTTATGTATTGTCAATTTTCTGCAGGTACGCTAACTCGAAATCGAATTCTAGGCTATCTAGCTATATCGAGTAGTTATATAGCGAGAGACGTAATTTGTATGCCACCAAAGTCATTTGCGTAAGACCAAGGTTACTTGGCAATTCTTTTCCTTGGTGAGGACGGATAGGTTCTGCATTCATCCTCAAATCATCAGTAAAGAAACTTTTGAAAGAAATCAAAATCGAAAAGTTTAAAACACGATCTTAAGGATCATTTAGACAGTCTGTGAATTCTGGAAATTCTTATTTTCTTTAATTTTTAAAATATGAAAATCACATCGAATCAAGTTCAGGCTGCAAGAATAAATGTAGCTAAATATATTTCCAACCTTCTGTAGAAATTTAAGAATTTTTGAAGTTCTCTACCTTAGTGTTTTCAAATTTATAGTAACCTTCTGCAAATCTGTCAAATTAGAGCAATCTGTTTAAAATGAATTTTTCGACAATCTTAATTTGCTCATCTGAAAAATCGTTCAACACAAAAGTTGTAGGTAACTTGATGAAGAACTTACTGTAAAATTTTTAATTATCTTTGTCAAGTGGTTTGGGAGATATGGTCAATTTACTCACTCTCTGGACAATCTGTTTTCTGGTTTGATATCACTTCAAAACCTTGAGCATTAAACCTTGTTAGGATCTGAACTGGCCTTAGTGTTGACTAGATGAAATGTTCCTCACTACCTTGGGCATCCTCTGTAATATTTTGAGAATTTTTAACCAAGTAGATTGTCCTTGGTGAAGAAAACACTAGCTCTCTGTTCGCTGAATTTTCAGGACATACAGTAAGGAAGACTTTTAAGGAAAAGACCATCATAAGGTTTTAATTAGACTTAGTCTCGACTAGAAAAGTTGTGCACAATTACTTAATACATGTACTAGAAAAATTTCAAAATTTTTGGACCGCTAAATTTTGAGTTATGAAACTCTAAACTTGCTTCCGGTACAATTGAACTCTCATTGTCTAGTTTATATCCTACGGGATATTGCTAAAATTTTCCCCCTTGTAGACGACTCTTCTTGGCTGTGAGTTGGATAACCAAAGTTGCCACAAATTACATGATCTAGGTTCTCACAAATATTCAACTTCTTAGGACTAGTATACTCCAAGCTATAGACAAAACACTATCGCCCGGCCTACTGAAAAACAGCCAGAATAGAGAAGCAAAGACTGAATATTTCAACCATCTTAACCATTGTTTTAGCCTTGGGGTTGAATACCAAAGTTTCTCCAAACATCTTAAGCTACATACCTACAAAATTTCAACTTCATTAGATGTATATAGTAGGAGTTATGGCCTAAATACAGAGACTCTGTTCAGAAAACCAGAGGTGTAGTAATGGACAATTTCGACCATCTTACTCATAGAATTAGCCTCTGAGTTGACTACCAAAGCTGTAGCACATGAAATTATCTAACTCCTGTCAAAATATAAAGGCATTTTGATGAACAGAACGTGAGTTATGAGTTTTCTCGTAACCTGCAGCTTATTGCACATTCGGTTAACCATGCCTTTTGAGTTCTACTCATCTGCCCATCTATCCTTTGAATCATACCAATGTTAGGGATCATATTGCTGGTGTTATGCCTTCCATATTTTTGAAGCACATTTTCCATCAACCTATGGATGCTATTTATCAATAGCTCAACAAAAAGAAGAATGACACAAGGGATGACTGAAATTACTTGGACGAGTTGAAGGAATTCTTACTGCCCTTCTTGCTCAAATGGGTCTTTTGAAAACTAAAAATAGGTGCACAAAAATGCTAGAATATCATGCATAATCATGACTGCAACATTCATGCAATACTTGTAGCAAAAGTACTACCGATGCATTGTTATTACATTCCCATGATTTAAATCACATATGCATCTAGGAAGGAATTGTGAATATTATCTGGCTCTTCATCTTCCTTTCTTGCCACGAGCATTAGTTGGGTTGCTATGTTTTTACCTTGTCGTGGTGTTTGTCACTAACTTAAGGTGCCGCGACAGAACCTAGGGCCTCGTATGTGCTACCGCAACACGATTGTGCTACTAGGTGCGTGCAGGTATCTTGGTCTGTGATAGCGACTCCGTGGCAATCTATTTTCTCGCACCCTGAATAATGTGTTGATTTGTTTGAGTTCTATTTTGGTTCAACCAAAAAAAAATTAAGAGTACTTTCCTGACCTTCCAGTAGCTAATCTGCATTGCAACCTGAGCACCGCATGCCCATATGCATGAGCATCCTACCAAACAGATATGCCACATCATGCATCTAAACCATGTGCATCAACAGTTACACACCATGACCCGCGCATCAACCAACTAGCATTGGACAAATGCATCAAGCCTATGCATCGCTATCTCAAGTATGGTCATCTCGTCCTGCATTGCCTCATCCTATTCATACCATGAGTGCATAAACTAAATGCAAGCAACCTATCTGCATCTTAAGTTGTCATTGTGTATCATCAATCTCATGGCATGTTGTCATCTCCATAATACATCATGGCATTGAATTAGTGTGCAATTTTTTTCTTTTCTCAAAACATGTACCAACTCCATTAAACCATGTTGAGCAAGGATGTCTTGAGAAAATTTTTTTTCTACTGAAGAATAAGATCTCCATACTAGAAAGCTGTCAGATATAAGTGGACCGGCAGGTACAGAAGAGAAACCCAAATTTTTAGACCTGATCAACTACCTCAAAATAAGTTGAGCCTGTGGAACCAAATGTATTAAAACAAAATTTCTTACTGCTGTAAAAATTTGAAAATTTTTAGAGAAGTGTAGCCCACAAAATTCAGTCTTTTGGTAAACCCCTATAATTCTATAAACTTGTAGCAATCTGGCCACATGAATTTTTCGACCCACTTAAAAGCTTTTCCTGAGAAAACATTCAACATGAATGTTGTAGATAACTGAGTCTAGAAGCTACTGAAAGTTTTTGAGAATTTTGTTTCAAGTGGTTTGGTACTTACAGTCAAAATACTAGCCCTTTGTTCAGTCTGAAATCTGGGTCAACCTTCCTACAAACACTTAAGGATTTGACTATCTTAAGCTCTGTTTCTAAGTTGGAGTTGACTAGAGGAAATGATCACTATTATCTTAGGCACCTACCATAAAAATTTGAGAATTTTAGGACCTTGGATTCCTCAGTTATGATCAATTCTATCAACTACCCAGAATCGGTCCTGAGAAAATCGTCAAGCACAAGCTCTTCTAAAGAATGGAGAAGCCTAAATGTTTTACTACGATAAGGATATAATTTTATCGTTCGAATCTCCATAGTGGATAAAATGAATCATGATCTCTGAAAACCAATTCTTGATAGGTCATCTCTCTCCAAAGCTTTTCAATCACTTGGGTATTAACCAAATATATCAAGATCCTAGGCAAATTTCTCGCTAAATATATCTTGTAATGCTATACCGAGACCACTTATAAATACCCATTACACTCTCACTTCTACTAATGCTAGATTTCATGATTGCTTTGCCAAGCACCTCTCCAAGACCTAATTCCATTTGGATCATTATCGACAACCGACCTTTTCTTCAATTACACACTATTCATACTACCAAGAAGTGTACCGGTATTCCTTTTGATCATCTTGTGGTCTACATATCATACCACATACAATGAAATTCAATAGTGGTGCTGAACTCCTAGCACACTTTTTGGGAAACCCCTTGCAATCTTCTCCTGTCACCAAACTGATCCGAAGTTCAGCTTATCATCCTCGAACCGACAGCCAAACTGAAAAGAGGATCGAATCTTAAAATACATGCTAAGATCTTACATCATTCATTATGACAACCATGAAGACAAATGCCCGTTTTTAGCAGAGTTCTCACCCAACTATTAAGCAAGTCTAAAAATAGCACTAATCAAGGCCTTGTATGATCAAAGGTGTCAAACTCCTTTGAGTTGGTCACAAACCAAAGACCATAACATATTGGACCAGACTTGGTAATCAAGGCAGATTAAACAATATGGATAATACAAGCAAATCAAAATCTTTGCAACTCGAAGTCGGTAATAATGTCTACCTTCTGGTTTCACCAACCAAAGGTACACACACTTTCCACATTTAGCTTATTTACTTGAATCTCGGGACGAGATTCTTTTTAAGGGGGGTAGGCTGTGACACCTCTGGTGTCAGTTTAACCAAAGCCAGGCAATTAACATAACTTCACACACAAATGAGCTAAGAAAACTTAAATAAGAACCCTATATCTAGTTCTTGCAAACTTGTGTGTAAATGTATGTGTGCATGTGTTTGAGTGCAATGTGTTTGAAAAAAAAAACAATAATTGGTACCCTTTTAAACTTGACTTGACATGTGTGGTAAATAAGGCAAAAAAATGCACTTCTTATAATGAGCTATAAACTTGCTATGCAAATCAAACCCAAACTGGAAAGCCCTCAAATGCAAAGATCAATGGAACCATTATTTGATTTATGAAGAGTTACTAGTTTAAACGAAATAAAAATGCGAACAAGAGGTTAAACATTCCATTGGCTCATGACAACAAAGAATTATAGAAAACAAGAATGCATCCTTCTATATGAGTATGTGAGGATATAAACCTTGTTCATTTAATTTCCTAAAACATTCGTGCTTAACTTGTCACAAAAATGTAGAATAAAGGCACACTCATATTTTTGTGACACATAGTTTAATTTAAAAGACTTTTTGGCAAATTCAAGATTTAAACAAATCAAATAAATGGGAGTTCAATTTCTAGTTGTTGGGAAATTGAAATTACTTTCAAAACAATGCAAACATGCATATGAAAATGAATAGGCATATTCACCATGTCATGTTAAACAAAAACCTAGTTGAAGCCTAGGAGTAAAAGTGCCAAAATTCACATGAAATGATAAGTACTTCAAATGGCTGTTTTTGAAATAATTAAATAAATCTCAAACCATTGCTCAAATGAAAAAGTGCAAAATACGAAAGTTGTAGATCTCGAAAAACTGAGCAAAAGTGGTATTCAACACTTTTTCTTTTGAGGCCAAGAAGAGGGAGAAAAATTGAAATTACAGAACGGTGTTTTGAACTTCGGTTTATTTACGAGACTGCCACTGACCGCTTCTTCCACCTCCGTCTCCCTGCACCTCGTCCACCGACGACACCGTACGCCGGCGCCGGCCACCTGGGCGGACAGGTGCCGAGCCCCAGGCCCAAACCACCTCGTGCGCCCCTGGTTTTTCCCAAAACCGCCCCCTCTTGGCACCATCTGAGCTCGCCACGCGCACCCGCCATCTGTGCGCTCGCCACGGCGACGGCCATTGCCGAGCTCCTGAGCCACGCGCCTCCCCCGGCTGAGCTGCCCCGGTTGGCGTTTTCTCCTGCTGTGCCGCCCCCAGGAAACCCTCTCCCTCCTCCTGCAGCTATAAAAGGGCAGAGCCCCAACCCCGTGCGCGCCCAGACCATTGCCGGCGAGTAGAGCTCGGCCCACCGTGGAACCACCCCCTCCACACCCATATTCTCCAATCCAAGCGGCGCCCGGCCTCCTCCACCCCATATGGCAGCTCCCTGACCCATCCCCCTCTGCCCTAGCCCACCGAAATTGCCTAGAACGATCGCCGGACTTCCATTGGCGCCGGCGAAATCCGCCCAACGCCGAACTCCACTCCCCGGCCTTCCTCTGCACAAGCCGACCCCTGGAATGGAACCCCATCGCCCTCCTGAAGCTCTCCGACCCATCCGCTCCCTCCTTCCCTCACCGGAGCATGGCCACCGGCGATTAGACCCACCGCCGGCCGCCCCTCACCGTGGACCCGCCTCCTCAGACCCTCTCCCGACGAGCCACGGCCACCCAAAGGTAGCTCTCGAGCCCCTCTCCATTTTCCCCCACTTTCCCCTCGCCTCCGGTGACTCTCCTCGCCGGGAAACGCCGCGCCCGTTCCCTGCTCTGTTCTGAACTTCCGCTAGGGACTTCCCCTGAGAAGAAATAGAAACCCAGGGGCCTAAGTGAAAAACTTACATGAACACTAGAATCAAAAGCTGCAAACTTGTAAATTCCATATAAAATCGTAGAAAAATCAGAAAAATATAAACTAAACTGTTCTAGAATCCTTAGAACAAAAACTACAACTTTTGTTACAGTCACATGTTCATATTTTGCTTTTATTTTAATCTAAGAAAAAGACTAGTTTAAATGGCACATAAATGTTCTAGGAGTTTGGTTCAGTAACTATGCTTGATTTTTGGATATGTTGAACTTAGTACTGCTAGAAGAACTTGGGAAAAATATGAGCTCTGTTTGAAATCGTTTTCTTGCCCAAATGATCAAGATTCCTAAATCTACTAGTATTGCTCATGTATTAATTCTGGTATAAATGTTAGTGATATGTGTATGAAACTTTTTCTGTGTATGAATGTTACTAAATAATTACTGTTGTACAAGTTTGAGAAATTATTGAACTAATTAACTATATATTTGAGTTAATGCTTGATAAGTAGGCTTTATTTGTGATATATAGTTCCTTTGCTTAGAAAAATCTAGTTTTATTTATGAAACCTTATTTTAGTCATATAAACATGCCTGCAAAGTTTGAGCACCATTTACTGAATATTATTATAGTTATAATCCATGCTTGAGATATCATGTTTAATTTTTCTATTTTTTGTTATGGAAGAAATCTGTCATATCTGGTCTTCATATTTGTATATGTTACTAGTTAGATTGAGAACTAGCTTTGGTAAAAATTTCACATGCATTACTAGTAATATTAAAGTTCAAATGAATATGCATGTTCATATATAGTTTAATGCATGAGTAATTCATATTCTAGAACTAATGCCTGAAAATTTTACTGAATCATGTTTAGTCCATGTTTAGGCTCTGGTCAAATTTTGAGAACCATATCCCTAGTATAACTCTCTGTGGAATTAATTTTAGTTAATGGCTTGCTAAATTTGTTCTTTTTGTCACCTCTGATGTATAAGTATATAAAATCTGGAAAAAAATTACGGTACTGAGTAGATGCTTTGTAGATGCTCCCGTAAAATTTGTAGCACCAGAACCCATGTCAAACTTTCTGTGCAAAAAGGTGAAGCAACTAGAGTAATCTACTTACATGCTTTGTTATGGTTAATTGCTTTATGTTTAGATGCTGAAAACTATACCATAGATGCTAGAGTATCTGATCTGTGCTACTTAAATTTTTCATCACTAGCTCATGAGTAGATTTGTTGTTATGAAATAGGGAAAGCATGCTATGTTTTAATGATAAAAATGAAAACCAAACCACACAGCTCTTTTATGAAGTAAAGTGAATTTAAAAACTACTCTATAAACGATTGCCCAGAAAATAAAGTTAACTAAGACCACCACAACAAACACATGCTATACTGGACTACAACTTTATAGTGAAGGAAAGAAATATGTTATATCATGTTGTAACAATATCATTTCTGCATGTATATAGAAACGGTAAATCTACTCGATGGTGATTACGAATTGGTGCCCGCGAATACTACCACTCCGGAGAGTGTCTCTCTTATTTATACTGACTTGAATCAAGACCCGAACCAATGTTCGGAAGAGCCCAAGGCTACTTTTGAACAGTGCCCAAGAAGGCAAGCCCCGAAGCATAATCCCACTATTTTCCGAATTATCATTCAGCTATCTATTTATTAATGTATTGTAATATTTTGTTTTCTGCATTTAAGTTTTCTAAGCGTTGATCGAAAACCTTAGATGCATGATCCCTAGGAACCTATGTTTGATACCGGATCTTTTTATCGACTAGTTGCCATGCTAATTAGGTACGGTAGAAGTCGAGTGGTTTCCTGCCTCTCGCGAGTAAATAGGAATTGTACTGACTTTAATTCCTGTTTAAATGTAAGGACAACGGGCGGGGTTGTGTAGTTGTGATACCCCGCTGGTGTAGTCAAAAATGGCTAAGGTCGCGGTGTGTGGCTCATTTCGTTAAGCGTTTGAAAGTACTAGCCACATACCGAGAAATATGGTAATTGGTAAGCTTAAGTACCTGATTGGACCGGCGAGTGGAACGATCTCGCACCCTCCTGGTAGAAGTAGGATTTATATTTTTTTGTCGCGACGTACGGGTGCAGAGTGGTCGGACTTTGTAGTCGGGGAGGGTGTTCTGGATCCACGGACTGGAAAGAAAGGGAAAAAGTAGCGTGGGCGGGAGCGAAGTCGATCCCCATGCGTGTGGTCTAGGTTCCCCTGGCCAGGTTGAAATTCGATTCGGAATCGTCCTCCTCTCACGGCATGAGATTGCTTAATGTTTTCGGTCACACAGAGTAACAAGTGGAACATGATGATGATAATACTGCTGGTTGAATAAATGGTTGCTCTACCATGTTTGTGTAGAGATAGTTGCAAATTTAGAACGGTTAATCCAACTAGAATATGGCTAAGTAAAATCTGAAAGTAAGGATCAACACTTAGCGGCGTTTTTGGCAAAACAAACCCCACCAACCAAAAAGCCTTGCATGTCTAGTTATCGGACTATGGTATATCCGGAGACGGGTCAGTCTTGCTGAGTATTAGCATACTCAACCTTGCTTGTGGCACTGTTTTTCAGGTACTAACTTCGAGGATCTGTTTGCAAGTCTTACTTGGCCTTGTACCTTGCCTCCGGGCTGGTCTGTTGAGTGGGATGGCCCTTCAGCTGGTGCTGACCACCCTCCCGCTGAGTGACGTGTTTCGTATGGGCTTTATCGATACATCACTTCTTTTTGTTAGATATTTTATTGCTTCCGCTGAGACTATGACACTTGAATAATTTGTGTAGTTTGGAATTCTGTAATACTTTGCTACTCTGATCATGGTTTGTAATAAATTTCTCTTCCACTACAATCACTCTGAGATGTATGAAATGTTCTGTGTTGTAATCTCTGGGCTCACCTTCGTGTGAGTGTTGTCTGCTGATCCTGGAATAGCGTGGCTTTTATCGAGGCTTCACTCGAGGAACTACCGGTGAGTGCCAATTTGGGTCAGAGTTGCTTAGCAACAAAGATCATTGCACCCGGGCCCAGTAGTTTTGGGTGGTTCCGCCACACTTCCATTCGCTGCTTTCCCTGCGGAAATATAAATGACACCCCAGTATACTCCCGGGTAAAATGCTGCAGCGATATTCCGTGCGCTCGTGGATTTATTCGTGGTTCATGAAATACCTGCCACCCCCTTGGCATCTGCGGGCGTCATCGCTGGCCAATCAGTGGTGGCATTGGTAGGCGCCAACAAGCATTTTTGGCGCCGTTGCCGGGGAAGGCATAGATTGTAGTTACATAGGCAAAAGTTATGAACAAAATCAAAATTGGTATTCGCTTGCTAAACAGGCTAACTTGGCTTTGTTTTTGTCTCTTTTGATATGAAAACAGGGTAGTGTATGACCGGTTTTGACTTGCCGCAAAATTTCACGACTAATCTAGAGTCACTTTTGAGAAGAGTTTGTCCCTGTGTCGTGCCTCCTCAGATCTCACTCCCGGTAGCCGAACCAGTCAACAAAGCACCGTCAGCTTCTCAAACTGTGCTCCAGAAGACGCTCCATGATTACTCTACTCCTTCTGCTAACCATGTGTCCAACCGGGCCTGAGGTTAACACTGGAGGAAAGAATTTCAAGATCAAGAAGGGTCTTATCACGATGGTGCAGGCCATCCCTTTCTGTGGCAAGGCCAATGAGGATGCCAGTGCCCATCTCCAACTATTCTTGGAGCTCTGCAGTACTTTTGTTATCAAGGGAGAATCTCAGGATGCGATTTGGCTCCGTCTAGTTCCGTTCTCTCTTCTAGGGAGATCAAAGCAGTAACAAGACCGCTGTGGATACCTAGAACAAATGTGCCAAGGCATTCCTCACGAAGTTCTTTCCGACGAGCAAAACTAATGCTCTTCGTGGAAGGATTTCGGGTTTCTAGCAGGCATCTAATGAGTCAATTCCTGAGGCCTGGGAGAGACTTCAGGAGTATATCCTTGTGTGTCCGCACGATGGGATATACAATTGGATCATCCTTCAGAACTTCTACAATGGGCTAACTCAAATAGCCCGTGATCATGTGGATGCTGCTGCGGGTGGAGCTTTCTTCTCGCTGACCTTTGAAAGAGCAATGGCCTTAATCGAGAAGGTGGTGTCCAACCAAGGTTGGAGTGAAGATCGCCTCCAACCACATCAGTGAGGCATGCACTCCGTTAAAGGAGACTGACATGCTCGCTATGAAAATTGATCTCCTCCTCAAGAAGTTCGAAGATTATTCCCAAGACAAGGCTCAGATGCAGACACTTCAAGCCTTGAAAGCTCACATGACGTGCGACGTTTGTGGAAATATTGGACATTCAGGCAATGACTGCCCGGAAATCCAGGAAGAAGCCATGTACCTCAATGGCAACAACAATGGATTTCGTCCACAAGAAGATCAGAGGTGGAATCAACCACGCCCATACTACTAGGAGGTAATGGTAATTCAAATTCTTTCAATCCTAACCAACCTACCTTGAGGGATCTTATCTACGGCCAAGCGAAGATTAATGAGTCCCTTCAGAAGAAGTTGGACGCTAAAGACAAATCCTTGGAGACCAACTATGCCAAGATGGACGGCTTCTCCACTGCCATTAAGAACCAGTTGAGTTTCAACAAGATGATTGAAACTCAGCTTGCTCAAGTGGCTGCCGCCATGCCCCCTGCTATGGAGAATGTCAAGGCAGTGATGACAAGAGGAGGTAAGACCACTCAGGATCCACCTTACCCTAACCATGACAGTAGGAAGAAGGCAAGCCCAATGGCAGAAGAACCATCTCAAGAAGATGAATCCGAGAAGGTTCATGAAGGCAAGGAAGCCAACAAAGGATGAGCAGTTCAACTGCTTCGTAGAGATGATCCAGCAAGTAAACATCAATGTACTCTTGATGGATGCAATGAAGGTCCCAACCTAAGCTCGCTACCTCAAGGTCATAATCAATAATAAGCGGCCACTGCCAACCACAGAAGTAATCAAGCTCACTGAGGCATGCAGTGCAGCTATACTTCACCAACTGCCTGAAAAGAAAAAGGATCCCAGGTGCCCCACTATCAGATGTTCAATCAGGACACAAACCTTCGACAAGGCTCTTTGTGATCTGGGTGCCAGTGTTAGTGTGATGCCTAAGGTAGTCTTTGATCAGCTCAACTATTCAGTGTTGACTCCAACACCTATGCAGTTGAAGTTGGCTGGCTCATCGGCGAGACACCTAGAATGAATTGCTGAGGATGTTCTAGTGAGGGTGCAGGATTGTTTCGTTCCCGTTTATTTCGTGGTACTCAATATGGATGATCAGAAAGAAACCACCCTCAACTTAGGACGGCCATTCCTCAATACAGCAGATGCACATATTGATATTGGAGCCGAAGAAATCCGACTCCATATCAATGGTAAAGAGGAGAAATTTGACTTTCGGCCAAAGAAGGAACAATGCTTAATGATCCGAGTTAAATTTCCACCAAATCCTCAGAAGATCAAAGAAGTCGAAGTTACACCTTCTCAAAAAGATAGCCTCATCACTTTCATGAACACGTTCATGAAGAGTGACCAAGCCAGGCCAAAAGGGCCTAAGAAGAAGGGTAATTCAAAGGTTGTCGAGACCGAGGATCCAGTTCCTGCGCCGCCTACACCACCAAAGAAGACCAAGAAGGTGTGGCACAAGAAGAAGAAGACGTCAACGTCCACTACTACTTCTCTAGGTGCAGACAAAATGATCTCAACCTGATCAGGTATGGAGAAAGGTCCTGCTTTTTGGACCCTAAACCAAGAGCTAGCTTGGGGGAGGTTCCCTCCCCTAAGTCAACTGTATCCTTTACTAGCTTTGAATAAAATTTGATAAAAACCTCTAAAAACAAAACAAAAATTTACTGCTTTATTTCCCTTTCCAATATGCACGGTAAGAATATTTTAACTTCTCTTGAAGTTGAAAGGATGAAATTTGCTTTGTTCTGCCTCACCTGATATGTCTAGTTTATGGCTTAGTGTTCTCTTAAGTTTGAGGTTGTTGGGATCTTAATTCTTTTGCCATGAACCTGAAAGTTTTGTGGGTTGCACATGCTTGATCCAAGTCTAAGCTATTGTGAGAATAGATATGGTAAATAAAGCTATTCAATCTTGTTCTAGTGATGCTAGAAATCTGGAGTTTTTATTTTCAAAAATTGAAATAAAGGCAAGTTTCTCAGTGATAAGCAATGTCCTACCAGAGCCATATGTCATACACCATGAGAAACCTTATACATATGCTGCTTGTCATTCTGTTGAGTTTTGTCAATTTTTGTGACCCTAGTGAGAATCTTTTCATGCTTTCTCGATTGAGAGCACGTACACATCGACATCTACATCCACCTGCAACATTCCTACACTGGGAATTAGCACCACCACCATTCATCAATAAATACTCCATGTGATGGCAAACTCTCTCTTAGAAACATCCCTGAAATAAAATATAGTATTAGACTATGGTTGCCCCAAAAGAAAAGATGGCATGCTGGAGAAGCATGGACTAAAAAAAAGAAGAGAAGAAATGGGCAGCCATGACCGAATATATATATATATATATATATATATATATATATATATATATATAGGGATGGTAAAAGAGAGAGGAAGCCAACATTCTAAGGAGTAAACCATGCCATTATCTTGATCAAGATTGTATGACCTGTTTCTCCATGGATCCTTTATTTGACTTTACAATATATGGAATGCAAGTATGCCCTATTCTTACTGTTGACGCTCAGTAATGACCAATTCTAGGCATCAACTTGATCAGAAAATCATGAGAGTTTGCATTTCTTACATGCATTATCTATCAATAAATCCCTAAACACACTTTACCCCTAGAAAATTGCAAGATGTGTTTTCAAGCTAATTTGCAAATTGCAAGCACACTTTCCTACCTCTAAGAGGCAGTATGGTGGAGTTCAAGGTAAGGATGGTTGCATACCTTCAACATTTATAATGCAAGTTCAAACATAATGTCTCTAAGTTGTTTTATATCATTCATGAACTCGGGTCAAGTGCAAAGGTGAGTGGAGATACATGTCCTTTTGGTGGTTTTTGAACTCAAGCATCTTTCATCTCTCCCATTCTCTCCTTTTTTTACTGAACTAGCATGAATGTCGTTCATAATTTCTTTCTTTTTCAGGGGGGTGAAGAGCTGATTTGAGACCACAATTTATGGACTTTAGGATGGTGATTGTGTACGTGAATGACCCAAGAAAATGATCAAAACATACTCTAGAGGCACTGATGTTTGAATCAGCTCAAAATGCAGAAGATAGCTATAGATTTGAAGTGCATGTAAATGTATATGGCTCTGGAAGGGATATTGATAAAGTTGAGCATGAGAGTTGCCTTGTTTTGTTTTTCAAAATAAAATTCCTCCAAGACTTTGAATTAGGAGCAAGCATGGCTTCATGTCATTATATCATAAAGATCAATAAGCAAATGATCAAGCGATCCTAATCATGGGTTCCAAAGGTATTATGCTAATTGCATGAGAAATAAAACTTAACAAAGCAAGGTACTCATAAAAATATTTCAACTCTTCCTAGGTATTTCATTCAAGAAATTATATGAATTTGCTCAGAATGGTTTTGAACGAAAACCAGGAAGGAAAAGGGAAGAGAGGGTTCAAACCGTCACCACGCGAAGTGGCTCGAGATTTGGCAGACAAGTGGGGCCGGCCGGCTTAGGAGAGGCCAGCCAGCCTGCACCTGTGGCCAAATCTCAAGGCCCTCTGCGAAGATGTGCAGGCTCGGTTCCTGATCCTCCAAAGAACATGTTTTGTTAAATTTGGCGAAGTTCATAGGCCAGCCGTCTTGGTGTAGGCCGCCGGCATGTGTTTCGCCCAGAATTCATTCAATCTTCTTTGGATTCATGGTAACGTCCTCCTCGTTTGAATTTATTGTGCACTCGATAGAATGTGAGAACAGAGGTGTGGTTGGCACACACATGTGTACAAACCACAAGTAACACAAGGAGGAGCACAACTCTTTTTATTTTATTGAAATTCAAAATTGGGGTGTTGCTGATTACAAACAAATTAATTGAATTGAACAAATAAATTAGGAAGGGAAATCAGCTCCAAACCTAGACCTATGACTCTATGTAGACCTACACCCTACTTTCGGGTCCGGGGATCTATAGAGATCCTCGTTCCCGATCGCCTTCGTAAGGCATTTGATCTTGGGGTGTCTACCCTGTCCCCAAGCTCCATCCGATCTATCTCGGACTCGGCTATGCGCTCATCCATATTGTTGAGACGCAGCCGGAGTGTGACGAGCTGCTGACGAAGCGCCACGATGTCGGTGGGCTCCTCCTCCTCGTCATCGTCGCTGTCGGTATAAGCATGGATCTCTGGCGGACCACGGATCGGTGGCGGCTTGATGAAATGATGCACCGAATCCGAAGGGGAGTCTGCACCATTGCGATCCAATGGCGGGCGCAGCACCTTCCCTGCGCCGACCTTGGCACCGACCACACAGTGTGGCGGGCTAGAGCTAGCAGGGGAGTACTCCGGGGAGTACGTGGGCGAGTCGGGCTGCACCACTTAGAGTGCAGCGACATGCGCAACACGTCTATCACCGGAGGACAAACCCGCGTGCTTCGTCATGACCTTTCTGGAAGAGATAACCCCCGTGGTAGGCCGAGTCGGAGTGCGTGCGCGGGTGCGCGTGTTGGCCCCTGATCCAGGGCCCTGGATCGAACTCTCCGCGGAGCTAGGGGACGCGCGGCCGCGGGGTGAGGCCAGCTGGCCTCCATTAGGCCGGTCAGCCTGGGGTTGGCGCCCCTGGCCAGCCGGTGGTGATGGCGAGAAGGCGGCAAACTCCAGAGGTTCTAGGATCCTAACGCTGCTCGATGATGTGAGGGTGTGGTTGGACTTGGATGGGGCTTTTGGAGTGGAGTTCACTATGGCACCGGATTTGGGAGTCTATGGGGAAGATTACGATGCCATGGGAGTGATCTCCGTGGAGGAGAGGGAGGACAAGGAGAGGAACTGGTGGAAGGTCTTTGAATGATCTAGGGAAAGAGGCCTTCCAGCTTAAATCGACGCTCCTCGGCCTGAACACCCACGGATTGGAACATTCGAAAGAGTTGAACGTCGCCTAAGAGAGGCCGGCCGGCCCCACCTTGTCAGGTGTGGGCTCCAGTCTTCTGGAGAGTTCGTCCAGAGTCTTTCCTCTTTCGGGTATTTGGGTGTTTGGGGCTTGAAAAGGAAGGAAAAGAATAGGAAAGAAAAGGGAAAGAGATCTAGCCTAGGATACAACACGTTTACGGTATGGCGACGACCGTATATGTTTTCTCGAGCTCAGTTAACTTGTAGACATCTACTTCTTCGAGTTTCGGTATTTCAGGCTCGAGGAATATTTTCAATCATTGGCCATTGGCCTTGAAAACATTCCCGTCATCGTCTTGGAGGGTTATAGCGCCGTGATCGGCAGCATTAAGCACTAAGAAAGGCCCTTCCCACTTACTTCTAAGCTTACCATGACCAAACAATCGAATGCGAGAGTTTAAAAGGAGTACCTTATCTCCCGCTTTGAATTGATTGATCTTGATCCGCTTGTCGTGCCATCTTTTCGTCCGCTCCTTGTAGAGCTTGGAGCTGTGGTAGGCCTTCTCCCTCCAGTCATCCAACTCAGCCAGTTCAATTTGCCTTTTAACTCCAGCTGATTGGAGATCCATATTCCACTTGTTGATAGCCCAGTGGGATTTGAATTCATCTTCAACTGGTAAATGGCAAGTTTTGCCATAAACTAGTTGGTACGGTGTCATTCCTATCGGCTTCTTGAAAGCTGTCTGATAAGCCCAGAGTGCCTTGGGTAACTTGCTCTTCCATCCCTTCCCCATGGCATTTACTGTCTTTTGCAAAATATTCTTGATTTGCTTATTGGATGTTTCTGCTTGGTCACTCATCTGGGGATGGTATGGTGTGGCAACCCGGTGATCTACTCCCGACTCGCTGAGATACTTCTTGAATGTTTTGTCGATGAAGTGTGAGCCTCCATCGCTTATCACGACTCTCGAAACTCTGAAGCGAGGAAATATGATTTTCTAAAACATTTTCTTCGAGCTCTTTTAGTCGGCCGCAACACATGGAAGTGCTTCAACCCATTTGAACACGTAGTCCACAGCCACCAAGATGTATTCGCACTGCCCTAACATCGGGAAGGGACCCATAAAGTCGACTCCCCATACGTCGAAAATTTTCACTTGAAGGTTGCTCTTCAGTGGCATAGCATCTCGGGAGTTTATGTTCCCGTGCTTTTGACATCTTGGGCATCCCCGCACGAAGTCCTTAGCGTCTCCATACATGTTTGGCCAGAAAAATCCACTTTGCCAAACTTTTGCAAGGGTCCGGAATGCTCCGTAATGTCCTCCATAGGGTGATGAGTGACAACGCTCTAGAATCTTGCAGGTCCCATAGAACGGGATGCAGCAGCGGAGTAAACCATCAGCACAGACTTTGAAGAGATAGGGATCATCACAAAGGTGAAATCTGCTGAGGTGTATCAACTTCTTCTTGTCTTCTCCTAGAGGTATATATCCAGTCACCATGAAATTTACCAAGTTTGCATACCATGGACTGGATGACGTAACCTTTAGGAGAGTATCATCTCTTAAATAGTCGTTGATCGGCAAATCCGATCCTTGTACTTGCATTCTCGAGAGATGATCTACCACGCAATTATCTGCTCCTTTTTTATCTCTAATTTCCAAGTCGAATTCTTGGAGGAGCAAGATCCAAAGGATGAGTCGTGGCTTAGCATCCTTCTTGGTTAGGAGGTACTTCAGTGCAGCGTGATCCGTGTATACTATCACCTTAGCACTAACCAAGTAGGATCTGAACTTGTCCATGGCGAATACTACTGCCAAAAGTTCCTTCTCTGTTGTGGCATAGTTCAGCTGGGGTCCGGTCAGCGTCTTACTGGCATATGATATAGCGTAATGCTGTTTATCTCTGCACTGACCCAGCACTGCGCACACAGTGTAGTCTCTTGCATCGCACATGATCTTGAAAGGAAGATTCCAATCGGGAGGTTGAATGATGGGTACGGTAATGAGTGCCTTCTTGAGGGTATAGAAGGCTACGAGGCATTCCTTGTCAAAGTTGAATGCGGCCTCCTTGGCGAGTAGATTCGTCAAGGGTCTGGCTATACGGGAGAAGTCCTTGATGAACCTCCTGTAAAAGCCAGCGTGACCCAAGAAACTTCGGACTCCCTTGACATTTGTCAAGGGTGGCAATTGTTTGATAACATCAATCTTTGCCCGATCCACTTCTATCCCTCTTTCGGACACTCTATGTCTGAGGACAATCCCTTCCATGACTATGAAATGGCACTTTTCCCAATTAAGGACTAAGTGCGTCTCTTGGCACCTCTTGAGAACTTTATCCAAATTCTCAAGGCATTCATTGAAATTCTTGCCATAGACTGAGAAATCATCCATGAAAACTTCCATGATGTTCTCGATCAGGTCTGAGAAGATCGCCATCATGCATCTCTGAAATGAAGCTGGTGCATTACATAGACCAAATGACATTCGCCTGCAGGCGAACGTGCCGTAGGGGCTAGTTAAGGTAGTCTTACTCTAGTCATCAGGGTGAATAGGAATTTGATGATAACCAGAGTATCTGTCGAGGTAACAGAAGAATGAGTGCTTTGCTAGCCGTTCAAGCATCACATCGATGAAGGGGAGAGGGAAGTGATCTTTTCGGGTAGCCTTGTTGAGCATCCGGTAATCGATGCACATCCGCCAACCAGTGACTGTCCTCTGAGGTATGAGCTCGTTCCTCTGAGGTATCAAGCTAGCGGAAGACACCCTTCACGCAAAAGGATACAAAGAACGCGTGCATAATCGGTTGAAGAGTTACTGGAAACTAGAAGAAACTCGGATGGGGGTTTTCACCTCTACTTCTAAAGGAACCAGCAGTTCTGATCCCATCTATGGCAACAAATCTGCTCCACAATCACCTGACTGGCTATCTGATCAAGAGTTTGTGGAATATCTTGAAGAACTCGACAACCCAGAAGGATTCGATGAGTTGGAAGAATGGTCAGATGACATCGACATGTTTATGGAAGGTTTGTCCAACCCACATAAACTCGAAGAACTCTGGGAACAATCTAAGGTCAAGAAACTCTGGGTCAACTTTCAGGTAATTTGCCAACACCCTGAGAAGAACAACCCTTGACTTGCTCGATCGGGTATTCTTTCTGCCTTAGGGCACGACCAACCGGATGACAGCATATCAATCGACGATTACATGAATTGCTGGTCAAAATCCAAAACTGAGATCACACTCCCAGGCCCTCCAACACCAACCATAGAAAATTTTAATCCAACCATGAAAGCATCAACCTACGACAGAAGAGTCCTGAAGGAACCAGAGGACGCAACCCCAATCCAGTCTTACTCACACTGGATGAAGGAGAACGCGCTCAGGATTGAGATGGGAATACCACTAATCCCACATCCCAACCACGCAAACTCAGAAACCAACTACAATGACAAATTCGACTCCTCATCGGGTTCAGACAAAGATTCAAAAGAAGCAATCCGACCAGAAAAGATGGCAGGACACGACAAACTACTCGCATCGACCAAAATTGAGTCAGATTTAACCAAAGAAACTAAAACCAATCTGCACTCCGCCAAAACTCTGGTTATAAGAGCAACCCCCCACGAAAGAACGGTGCGCGGGGAAAAATCGAGACTCCATAAACAAACTACAGAGAGGTTTTACCCCCAGGTTGATGATCTCCCGTTTCACAGGCACGCCACTACCTCCACCAGAGGTCAAGGGTCACCAAGACATTGAAGATATCTGCCGCAAAGTTCTCATGGTTCGTATTGCATAACTCTCTGATTCAGAGGATGATCTCCTAGAGCGAGTCAGTCTCAGCAATTACAACTCAAAAGAGTTTGACGAGTACCTCTCTGATGATATGGACACCAGCCCGGTGGTGACAACAGAAATCAATACCACCATCAACCGTGATCCGTCACCCGCTCCTCCAAGTGTTACAGTCACCGTCAAACTTGAAGATGAGCAGGAGGAAGTCGGTCTCTACAAACGTGATAAGGATCGGGTGCTCTAGCCTAAGAGGGGGAGGGGTGAATTAGGCACTCAAAAAAACTTAACCTATAGCTCCAACTAGTTTGCACAAAACTTAAACTAATCAAGCTACCTAGATGTGCAACTATGGTTGTTCTAGTGTGAAACCCCTATCCCAAAAGAGTTTAGCAACCTATAGCCTTTCCTATCAAGAAACTACTCTATGAAAGTAAAGGCATACAAATTGCTAGTATGAAATGCGGAAGCTTAAAGAGGGGGATAGGAGATAGCAAACACTTGACGCGGGTGTTTATCCCGTGGTTCGGTTAGCCACAAAGGCACACCTACATCCACGTTGTTGTAGCACTCACTAAGAGTATTGCTACTCGGCCACCAAGTCTCTTCTGTGAACACAATCACGGTCACCTTGGCCCCGGGTTCCACTAAGGAGCTTCTCCACAAAGGATGGGGTCTCCACGTCCCCCGCACAAAGTGTCGTCACCGCTCCACACCAAGTCGGAGGGTCGATGACGTTGCCGGCGAGCTTCACAGCTCCAAGGGGCCGACGCACCAAGCTCTTATTTTGGTTCACTAGAGAACCATAGCACAAAGGCTCAAGGCCTTGCAATCACACTCACTAAGAGCTAATCCTTTAAACAACACTCTCAAGGTGTGCTAAGGGCTAAGGATATGATCTTGATGCTTTTGTATGGCTTGGAGATGTTCTTGGGTGTGTGTGGGATGTCCAGCAACTCCAGCAATCTTCAAATGGCCGGGGTGAGGCGTATATATAGGCCACCAAGTCTTATAGCCGTTGCTCCAACGGTCAGCAAAATTCTGCGTACCATCGGATGAACCGATGCCTCTGCCTGGAGTAGCGTCGGTTCATCCGGTCACTCTTAGACCAGAAGTAGCCGTTGAGCTTCTGATGCACTGTCTGCGATACCACCGGTTTAACCGATGACTGGGTGTCGGTTTAACCGGTCACTCACAGCACTCAACCAGCCGTTGGCCTCTTTCTCTCCTGCTGACGTCATTACACCGGTGCTATGCTCCGATGCCTCACCGGTTCAACCGGTGCTGAAGACTTGGCTCCTGCGCGCTTGACATCGTCTCTGGAACATGGAACGTTGAATGCACTGATGCCTATCTTGAAGCTGTCGGTTCATCCGGTGCTTCACTTGATCTTCACATGATCTCTAGAGGGGCACAGACTTGTGCCAATAGCCAGGTCGTCGGATCATCCGACAACCATCGGATGCACTGATGCCTATAGCATCGGTTCTTCTGGTGCTACTGATTTCAGTAGAACTCGTCCAATTCAGCGTTTCTTTGAGTTCTTTCTTCGTGTTTTGCTTTGCATGGCCTTTTTACTTCATCCCTGGGATCTAGAAATGTTCTCTTAACAAAACCATTAGTCCCATTGATTGCGTTGTCATTAGATCACCAAAATCACTCGAAATGGCATAAATGGTGCCATGTTCGTTATAGAATGCCGCAGAATTCGTAACCAGAAGCGAGCTTTTCAGCGCCAACGTGCAGCAGAATACAACAACGAGCAATGTTTAAAATCACGGTCTATAGAATTTAGCGGGAGCTTGGCCAAACCGCTATTTTACCGCTATAGCGGCGCTATTCGGTGCTATAGCGTGCCATAGCGCGCTAATGAGCATCGCGACAGCTACTTCTGGCCACTATAGTGGTGCTATAGCACGCTATTTTTTACACTGCCAACGAGCGTCACGGTGACTCGTTTGACTACTCGAACAGTGACCTCCGCAATGTCATCAACATTGGTCGTGACGCACGAATCGTAATCATCTCCAAGAAACAAGAGTGGGAGGATACAGGGGCTTACTGTCCCTCCACCAATTACCACCTGCCGAACGATTACTCGCGACCATCAAAGAGGCAGCACATCAGTAGTGATCGTCCGTCAACCTCTCGCAGTCGATACTGCGAAAATGCACCCACGCCGCAAGAAAGGTTCCATCAACTCCTTTATCAGAAGTGCAGGTGGCATCCAAAGGGTACCCACTCGACATATGAATGTAGGACATTGCGCAAAGCTCTAGGTGCTCCAATACTTCCGGACGACCACCAATACGAGTGAAGACTTACCTTATATTATTACTATCATAGTATCATATACATAGCGATTGTCTAGTGCAAATCAATCTAGACAAGTGGTAAGTCTTAGTCAAGTGTCTTACATCTCAGAGTCACCTTTTATCTTGTATTCGCTCAAATTATTATAATAAAGAGTCGCTTTTTTACATTACTCACTCTCCAATCATCCATAATAAAGGATCAATTACTGCCTCATACTTCCACCTTCTCAAAAGAGAAGATGGAAACTCCAGTAGTTTCTATCAGAGTTACGAAATACAAAAAGAACCAATAGAGTTCTCCACTTGTATATCTACCTTTCAAACGAAAGGTGCATGGTAAGTTCGAGTAGTTAAAGGGCTTTATGCCTATTTTGGTTCTCTACTTGTATATCTGCCTTTCAAATGAAAGATGCATGATAAGTTCGAGTAGTTAAAGAGCTTTATGCCTATTTTGATTCTCTACTCGTACATCTGCCATTCAAACGAAAGGTGCATGATAAGTTCGAATAGTTAAAGGGCTTTATGCCTATTTTCATTCTCTACTCGTATATCTGCCTTTCAAATGAAAGGTGTATGATAAGTTTGAGTAGTTAAAGGGTTTTATGCCTATTTTGATTCTCTACTCATATATCTGTCTTTCAAATGAAAGGTGCATGATAAGTTCGAGTAGTTGAAGGGCTTTATGCATATTCTGATTCTCTACTCGTATATCTGCCTTTCAAACGAAAGGTGCATGATAAGTTCGAGAAGTTAAAGGGCTTTATGCCTATTTTGATTCTCTACTCATATATCTACCTTTCAAATGAAAGGTGCATGATAAGTTCGAGTAGTTAAAGGGCTTTATGCTTATTTTGATTCTCTACTTGTATATCTGCCTTTCAAACGAAAGGTGCATGATAAGTTCGAGTAGTTAAAGGGCTTTATGCCCATTCTGATTCTCTACTCGTATATCTACCTTTCAAAGGAAAGATGCACGACAAGTTCGAGTAGTTAGAAAGTTTTATGCCTAGCTAGAAGGATATATACAGACGAGTAAAAATAGCACGACCATTGGCTCGCTCCAAAACATCCACAGAATATCACATTACAAGTCATCATGTATCAACACATAGACTTTACAAGTTTAAAACGCCTGACTCATGGCTCTGCGCTTGGCTCCTGGTCTAAGGAATCCACAATCCCATCAGCTATTGGTTTCACCTCTTCTACAAAGGCAGTGAAATTTTCTACTGGACAATCAACAGATATGCCTTCTCCAAGTGGAATGAGATTCGCCTTTGACCAATAAGATTTTACCAACCCGAGCACGTGTGACACATAACCACGGGTGCTATCCGAGGGGTACCTCATGATCTTCTGTGGAGCACACTGCATGTGGCAGAACCGCCCGAATTAATCTAGCTCAAGTGTGTTAACCATCACCATAAAGGCCATATGAGTTAACACGCACTTCAAATGGAGTAATCCGGCAACTCAGTCGGGTAAAGTCCCGATAAAACCACCTATGCTTCGATCGAACCCAAAGCTTGCAGAACACTCACACAAAAGCGAGTCCAGAGATTACAACATTCTATAATTTATTATATCACAAGGTGTATCATAAATTTATTACAGACCGATGTTCAAATTCAGAAAATACTTTTGAATCATAAAAGAGATCATCAGAGTTCTTTATTGCAGCGGAAATAAAATGATAGTCTAGCGACGAAACAAGACGTCATGATGAAGCCCGTATATGACATCAACTATATCCTCGAAGATATCACCTGAAAACAAAGCCACAAGCAAGGCTGAGTATACTAATACTCAGCAAGGCTTACTCGTCAACGGATATACCTTAGTCCACTTAACTAGACAGGCAAGGCTTTTTGGCTGGAGGGGTTTGTTTTGCCGAAAAGCAACAAAGAGTAGGTCCTTATATTCAGATTTTATCTTCAAGATTCTAGGTTGATTAAACCAATCTAGATGAGCATCTATAACTAAACAAGCATGGTAGATAAAGCATTAAACATACATCAATACTATCATCATCATCATTGTTCCATTCTTACTCTATGTGGCAAAAGTATTAAGCAGTCTCATTGTCCGTGAGCGGCGGAACGATTCGAATCGAGTTTATTAACCTTGTAAGGCAAACCTAACACACATGCATGGGGAGCGAAGTCACCCACGCAACATTTCCCCTTTCTTTCCGGCTCGTGGATTAGGGTCACCCACCTCAACTACAGAGTACGACTACTCTACACCCGCATGTTGGCCGCATGAGAACTTCATTCAAAGAGGGTGAAAGTAAAGTCCACTCCCCGGTCCAATCAGGTAATTTGCTTATCGATTATCATATTTCTCGGCATGTGGTTAGTACGTTCAAACGCTTAACCACCACTACCACACACTGCGGCCTTAACATCTTTTCACTAAATAGATGGTGTCTCTCCCAGAAACATAGTACCCTAACCCCGCCCGTAGACCTTATGGTTGCAGTATGTAGTAAACCAGTCAGAACCTATTATCTCGCGAGTAGCAGGAAACTACTCGACTTTTACCAGTCCTAATTAGCAGAGCATCTAGTCGAGCTTAACTAGTGGTAAACAGTACATGGGTACCTAGAATCATGCAACTATGGTTACAATCAACTCCTGAAAACTTAAATGCACAGATAAATAAATTACAACATAGATTGCATATATTTGAAAATAGTAGGCATTCAAATGCACCGGGGCTTGCCTTCCTAGGCAAAAATTAGCCTTGGGCTCTTCCAAACATTGGTCCAGGTCTTCGGCAACTTAGTTAGATTAGCTTGAGCTTCAGGTAGTTCGTTCTCAGACTTCGGCACCAACTCATCCGTTCCGTCGATGAGAGTCGTAGCGTCTATATGAATGCAAAGTGTTCGAGTTACATAAATGATAACGTTTGCTTATTTTCTTCACTATAAAGTTGTAGTCCAACAAAATATAAGTTTTGTCATGAAACAAGGTAGTTATAATTTCTTGGGCAATCATTTATCGAATAGTTCATATATTTACTTTACTTCATAAAATGAACTGGGTGGCCGTTTTTATTTCTCGTTAATATGCATGAGGATATTTGACAATTTAATTCCATGAGCTAAGAAAAGTTTCTGGTGCATCAAATTTTACACAGTATAGTAAATCTAATCAAGAGCTTGTAGTAAAATTTTCAGCTAAAAACAGTAAAGCATGTGGGCATGAAAAATACTTAAAACAGAGCATTCAAATATCAAGATGAATTTGTGCAGAATAAATTACAACAGTTCTGAATCTTAAAATTTTACATAGTATTATGCACATAATTCTCAACATAGTAAAATTTTATCAAAATTTGTGCATTTTTACGATTTTTCTGCGAATTATTATCGATTTTACAAGTTCGCAGTTTGAAATACAATGTTTCTTTTACATGCAGACCCCTAGAAAGATTGCAATCAATGCAATCGGGTCCTTGGCACAAAATTGGGTGGGGAACCGAGGTTGGCCGGCCAAATCCCGGTGAGGGGGTCGCCGGCGGCGAGGGAAAGGTGGGGAAAAAGGTAGGCGAGGTCGACGGCCACCAGTTTGTGGGCTGGGTTGGTTCTGGGGACGCCGGGAATGGGCTCTGTTGGCGCCTACCAACGTCACATAGCGATGACGCCCGCAGACGCCAATTTGAGTGGCAGGTAAATCATGAGCCACGAATAAATCCGGAAGCGCACAGAATACCGCTGTAGCATTTTACCCGGGAGTATACCGGGGTGTCATTTATATTTCCGCAGGGAAGGCGATGAGTGAGAGAATATACAGATCAGTTGGTGAGCTCTATCTAGATTGGATATTCTCATACATAAACAGGGGTAAGATAATAACATGGTAGGAGGTAGCGTGACACACACACAAACTACTCTCTTGAATAAAAGAATAAAGGTTACTTTAGGCCAGGAGCAAGGTAAAAGTCAGAGCTCGAGTCAGCTGTGCTAGGTTAGCTATATCTACACTTTCTCATTAGTTAGCTCGTCAGAGATTAAACTACACAATAGGGAGATCGCTATCGAAGTATCGGGAGGAGCCCGTACACCCCGGCGACTTTATGTACCTCCTACCCCCCATACCGAACGTGGAGGATTAATAAAGGCACGGACAGGGCTGTCACCACCTGCCGGCTACCTCTACAAACCGTGGGTATAGTTGACATCCAGCAACTCTTAGCTAATCTAGACACTATGTCTACACTAGTAAGGGATACTCTAGTGTCCCGCGCAGAGCCCCCACCCTCCAGATGGACAGACATCACACTAGAGCAATCATACGAATACTGGAGCAGTTGATAGAGTTCTAAGAACAAAAGACTAACCATCTCCAGCACAGGGTGATCATGCAATGCAAGCATTGAATAATAACACAACCATGACAAGAAGCATATACTCGATAATTCAGAATATACTTCAAGCAGATATCGGTAACCATAGTCTAATTCTATTACAAATGACCGAATATTACAAGAGAGAGCTAGAGATGAACCCATTCTAGACTCTCGAGCAACTCCGGTGACTCGATGACTCCTAGACTTCTCCTAAACTCCACTAAGCTAAAGACTATGCAAGGAATGCAAGAGAGGAAGAGGTGTGTGGTGTGTGTGTGTTTGTATGTGTGTGTTCTATTCTCTACCCCCCCCTTGTATTTATAGCAGGGAGCCACCAGCCGCAGCACCCCAAACCAACATTGTGAGCCAATAGGAAAGCGCCACGTGCCTTGGTTGAGGCGGTGGGGCCCACGGGCCTGGCCGGTCGACCAGTTAGGTCGGTCGGCCTGCCCGGGACGCCAACCGCCCCCAACTTCCTGGAGTGGGCTTGTCTTGGTCTCCCCTTGTCCTAAAGTTGAGGCACGGCCTGCCTCAGTTGGGTTTGCTTCAGTTCTTGGGCTTCACTTGGTCCATTTGAGCCTGAATCGGTACTCTGATATTTTCTGTGATTTTGTGTCGGGCCAAAGTGTGCTTGTAACCTGCATATTAGCTTGAAAACACAACTTGCATATTGTAAAAGGTAAAGTGTGATTTAGGAACTTTATTGGATAAGGATGCGTGTAAGAAATGCAAACTCTCATAATTTTCTGATCAAGTTGACGCCTGGTAATGGTCGTTAGTGAGAGTCAACAAGATCCCCCAAGCTGTCCTTTGCTCGTCCCGAGCAAAGTAGGACAAATCAGGTTGTTGATCAGAAAATCACTTTGACTCGTACCTTACCTGTCATGTCATAGTCTGAAGCAAAGAGATTCATCTATAAGCTTAAATAAGTTGGTTAGCATACCTTTGCTCAATTACCTTACTCCCTCATGGGGCTTTTTAGCTGTCTCTTTGTCTTGGGCTGTTAAGAGTTAGAATGGTGCATAAAGCAGTACTTACTTATTCATAGATCCTCAATCCATCTGGAGACACATTTTTTTGAAAGATTTTTGAAAACATGGCAAAGCTCCAGGATAACTCTCTCGAGGCACTCATCTTGTATTTCCTTACCAGGGCAGTGTTTGCCTTTGATCTTCCCTACTACTACGAGCCTTTGTGGAGCTCAAGGTAGGATAAGAACAGAGCACACTTGTATTCTATTTATTGTAAAGTCAAAGAGAGGATCCATAGAGAAACAAGTCATGCAATCTTGATCAAAAGGTGCAAGTGTATGAATGGATGGATAGATGGATGAATATAGCTTACTCCTTGAGGTAATGGATTTTCTCTCTCGAATCATCCCTGTCTCTCTCTCTCTTTTTCTTTTTTTTTTGAGACATGGTTACCCCCTTTTTCAGTCCCTTTTTTTTTGGGTCATGCTTCTTTGGCATGCCATCTTTTCTCTTCTTTTTAGGGCAACCATAATCTGACTTTATTTTATTTCAGGAATGTTCTACAAGAGAGATCACCAAGACATGGAGCATTTATAGATGTGAAGTGGATGGTGGTACTAATTCCCAGTGTAGGAATATAACAAATGGATGGGGCATGTACGTGCTTATGATCGAGAAAGCATGAAGAGCATCTTATTAGGGTCACCCAATTTGACAAAACTCAACAGAATATCAAGCAGCATATGTATAAGGGTTTTTCATGGAATATGACATATGGCTGTGGTAGGACATTGCATATCGCTGGGAAACTTGCCTTTTAATTTTTTTTTTGAAAACAACTCCAGACTTCAAGCATCACCAGAACAAGCTTGCATAACCTTATTTGCCATATCTAAACTCACAACAACTTAGACTCAGATCAAGCATATGCAACCCACGGAACTTTCAGGTTTATTGGCAATATATTTGTATAACCAACTAATATAAACTCAAGAGAACTCTTATTTTCAAACTAGGCACAACAGATATGATAGAGCAAAGCAAAACTCATCCTTTCAACATATCAAAAGGGAGTTAAAACATTCTTGCCGCGCATCATGGAAAAGGGAAATAAAGCAGTAAATTTTTATTTTGTTTTTGGAAGTTTTTATCAACTTTTATTGAAAGCAAATAAAGGGATATAGTTGACTTAGGGGAGGGAACCTCCCCCAAGCTAGCTCTTAGTTTAGGGTCAAAAAGCAGGACCTTTCTCCATACCTGATCAAGTTGAGGTCGTTTCGTCCATACCTGGAGAAGTAGTAGCGGTCGATGACGTCTTGTTCTTCTTGGGCCACACCTTCTTGGTCCTCTTTGATGGCGTAGGCGGCGCAGAAACAGGATCCTCGGATGTTGGATAGACGATTTCCAGATCTTCCCATAATGTATTAGTGATGAAATCAGGGATCTTCTGATCATCTTCCACTGGCTCGGTTGGTGGAGTATGAATTTCCCAATCCTCCCAAGCTGGCTTGGAAGAGGGGTGATAGTCTTGATCATCCCAACCGGGCTCTGCCCATAGCCCTTGTTTCTTACTATTCTCATGAATCAAGAATACCTCTTTCTTGTTTTGGAATTTAAATTTCATGGTCTTTCCCATGATACGGAGGCTGATTCTTCCTCTCCCCACATCAATTCTAGCATGTGCATCCTTGAGGAATGGTCACCCAAGTATGAGCAGAATTCCAAGATCTCCTTCCATATCAAGGACTACGAAGTCCACCAATATGTAGGTATTCTTGACTTTTACCATTAACCTTTCCACAACTCCTTCTGGATATCTTATCGTGGGATCAGCCAGCTGAACACACATAGTGGTAGGGGAAATTGATGGATAGCCTAGCTTCTCGAAAGTCACCTTGGGCATGATGTTAACGCTGACTCCAAGGTCACAAAGGGCGTGATCAAAGTCATAATCAAAGATTGAGCAGCTGATCACTGGGGTTCCGGGATATTCCCTTATTGGGGCTGCCAACTCACCCCACGCACCTCTTCTTGGGCATGTGAGCTTCTTTGCATAGCTGAGGGATGTCCTGCTAAGGGGATTTTTCCACATAGCATTGATGACATTCACGCTTTCTAGAGTTGATTCGGGTTGCCCCGGAATCTTCCCTAGTTCAGCAGCAGGTGTAGCAGCAGCTAGTTGAGCCAATTGAGTTTCTAGCGCCTTATTGAAACTCAGTTGGTTCTTCATAGCAGTAGAGAACCCGTCCATCTTGGCATGGATGGTCTCCAAGATTTGTCTGTAGCGGCCAACTTCTTCTGAAGGGACTCATTGATCTTCGCTTGGCCGTAGACAACATCTCTGAAGGTAGGCTGGTTAGAACCAAAAGAATTCGAATTCCCATTACCTCCTTGGTAATATGGGCGTGGTTGATTCCACCCCTGACCTCCTTGTGGACGAAACACATTGCTGCCATTGAGGAATAGAGCTTCTCCTTGGGTTTCTGGGCAATTGTCGCCCGAATGTCCAACATTCCCGCAGACCTCGCACGTCATGCGAGTTTCAAAGGCTTGAAGTGTTTGCATCTGAGCCTTATCTTGGGAATAATCCTCAAATTTCTTGAGGAGGAGATCAATCTTCATAGCGAGCATGTCGGCCTCCTTGATGGATTGCATACCTCACTGGCGTGGTTGGAGGCGATCATTGCTCCAACCTTGGTTGGAAACCATCTTCTCAATCAATGATGTAGCTATTTCAATAGTTAGCGAGAAGAAAGCTCCACCCGCAGCGGCATCCACATGATCACGGGATGACTGTGTCAACCCATTGTAGAAGTTCTGTAGAATGAGCCAATTATCCATTCCATGGTGCGGACACGCTAGAATATACTCTTGAAGCCTCTCCCAAGCTTCCAGAATTGACTCATTTGATGCCTGCTGGAAGTTCGAAATCCGACCACGAAGAGCATTGGTTTTGCCGATCGGGAAGAACTTCGAGAGGAACACCTTGGCACATTTGTCCCAAGTATCCACAGCAGCCTTGTTAGCATAAAACCATTGCTTCGCTCTCCCCAAGAGAGAAAACGGAAACAGACGGAGCTGGATTGCATCTTGCGATACACCCTTGATAACAAAAGTACTGCAGAGCTCCAGAAACTGCTGGAGATGAGCGCTGGCATCCTCATTGGCCCTGCCACAAAATGGGTGGCCTGCACCATCGTAATGAGACCCGTCTTGATCTCGAAATTTTCTCCTCCGGTGTTAACCTCGGGTCCGGTCGGGATCTGGCTAGCAGACGGAGCAGAGTAATCACAGAGTGTCTTCTGGGCCATAGCTCTAGGAGCTGACGATGATGCGATGACTGGATCAACTGCCGAGAGTGATCTTCGAGGTCATACGAGACGAGCTCGCGTCCTCCTCAAAAGTGACTCTGGATCCGAATGAAAGTTTTGCAGCAAGTCGAAAACAGTCATACACTATCCTGTTTTCATATCAACGAAGACAAGAAAACAAAGCCAAGTTAGCCTGTTTAGCAAGCGAATACCAATTTCGATTTTGTTCACAACTCTGTCTCTATATTTCACTCTGTGCCTTCCCCGGCAATGGTGCCAAAAAAGCTTGTTGGCGCCTACCAACGTCACCTAGCGATGACGTCCGCAGACGCCAATTTGGGTGGCAGGTAAATCATGGGCCACGAATAAATCCGCAAGCGCACAGAATACCGCTGTAGCATTTTACCCGGGAGTATACCGGGGTGTCATTTATATTTCCGCAGGGAAGGCGATGAGTGAGAGAATATATAGATCAGTTGGTGAGCTCTATCTAGATTGGATATTGTCATGCATAAACAGGGGTAAGATAATAACATGGAAGGAGGTAGTGTGACACACACACAAACTACTCTCTTGAATAAAAGAATAAAGGTTACTTTAGGCCGGGAGCAAGGTAAAAGTCAGAGCTCGAGTCAGCTATGCTAGGCTAGCTATATCTACACTTTCTCATTAGTTAGCTCGTCAGAGATTAAACTATACAACAGAAAGATCGCTATCGAAGTAACAGGAGGAGCCCGTACACCCCGGCGAATTTATGTACCTCCTACCCCCCATACCGAACGTGGAGGATTACTAAAAGGCACAGACAGGGCTGTCACCACCTGCCAGCTACCTCTACAAACCGTGGGTATAGTTGACATCCAGCAACTCTTAGCTAATCTAGACACCATGTCTACACTAGTAAGGGATACTCTAGTGTCCCGCGAGGAGCCCCCACCCTCCGGATGGACAGACATCACACTAGAGCAATCATACGAATACTGGAGTAGTTGATAGAGTTCTAAGAACAAAAGACTAACCATCTCCAATACAGGGCGATCATGCAATGCAAGCATTGAATAATAACGCAACCATGACAAGAAGCATATACTCGATAACTCAGAATATACTTCAAGCAGATATCAGTAACCATAGTCTAATTCTATTACAAACGACTGAATATTACAAGAGAGAGATAGAGATGAACCCATACCAGACTCTCGAGCAGCTCTGGTGACTCGATGACTCCTAGACTTCTCCTAAACTACACTAAGCCTAAAGACTATGAAAGGAATGCAAGAGAGGAAGAGGTGTGGTCTGTGTGTTTGTGTGTGTGTGTGTGTTCTATTCTCTACCTGTAACACCCGGTTTATAAAAGGACATAAATCGAGCAATCATATACGTGCCAGGATCAAGTCACACGTATATACAATAGAATGAACAGTATATCACAGCACATATCACGAATAAGACATAATAAAGCGAATACAAATGTTATTTATTACATTAATTACAAAAATGTCTGATACAGCGGAAGCGAAGTACAAAATACGAATAAAGCTCTCCGAAGCTGAAGCAGGGCGCCACAGGGTCGTCGACTGGGAGACGAACACCTAGAAGTCCTCGTAGTCCTGGTAGCGCTGGACGAACTCCCTCGTGTCGGCAGGAACTGAGCAGCAGTAGCGTAGCCAAGAGGAAAAAGTAGAGAAGAGGCAAGAGTGAGTACACAACTTGTACTCAACAAGTATAACACAAACTATGAGGCTCTAGGCTGGCTGACTCAACTGCATTAGCTTTTAAGTGTTGGCAAAATTTTATTAAAACTATTTACTACGAGTTGATGAATTACCATTAACCCAGTTACATAGTGATTAGTCAAATTTAATCATGATACTACTGAGAACCAAACTAAAACCAAGCCACCAAGGTAACCCCGAGAGGCACCTCCCTCGTCGGAAGGAGACAACCCCACTAATCAAAAGGAGGATCTGGGCCGCTCATAACCGTGAGCACGGCTAGTATACTAGTTTTACACTCTGCAGAGGTTGCACATCTTTACCCACAAGTCGTGAGCTACGCTAGAGGTTCATCACACTTCCTTAGGTGAGATGACTAGCGACTCACTACGAGGCCGTCACAAAGAATCTCGTTGGTAAGGCGTAACCGCGAGAGTTAGGTCAGCGACGATGGGGCCCACCTCCGGGGGTACAAGCACAGGAGCGCAATCCAAGCACAGACCAAGCCGGAGGAGCAGGGAACATTGAAGCTTACTACTCTTGCCCCGCAGGTAAGTTACTCCAAACCAAAAAGACCTAATTAGTAAGCCAAGTCTATCCCATTCTAGCCTTGTGGTAGCGCTGTTGTCCCAGGTTGTCGCTCTATGAACCGGTCCTTATGGAGAGTGGCCAACCAAGCACTAAGCACCGTGCTGGCCCCCTAAACCATGTTTCTATAAAAACCATCTTTTAATGAGACGTGAGCCACTCAAGCCACACAGAGTGCCACTCTCAGAATTAAATTCAAGTAAACCATTAATCAATTTAATTAAAAAGGACCAGAGTGTGTTATAGCACAGCAACCTAGCACAACTAACCAAAATGCAACCCAAAGGTACATATAAGGGATATAAAGTGGCTAGGAAATCCTTATAGGCATACAGTATTAAATGCAGTATGAAATTGTATTTAAAGATGATAGGTTGTTCATGTTATACTTGCCTTCCTCGTACTGCTCTGGCTGCTGCTCAAACTGCTCGGAAGACGGCTGCTCCTGGTACTGGTACTGGGGCTGCTCAGATGGATCAATGTCTACTCACGAACACATGGCCAAAACAATGCACAATAATAAGCATACAAGCAAACACTAACAAAAACTAAGAAACAGTACATCAATACATAAAAACAGCACACTAAACTAGTCTAAAACTATTCTACGCGTTACAACGATCGCGTGGACATAAAGAACGCTAAAAACGGAGCTAAAACGCGTAAACTAGGCCTAAAACAAGGTTCAGGGGCTTATTTGTAAGAAAAACAGGGTTCCAGGGACTTTTCTGCTAAAACCGAGGTTCTATATGTAATTAAACTAAAGCTTCAGGGTCTAACTCGCAAAAAGAACTAACCTGGACGGCGGGTCCTATTTTAAAGAAACTCAGGGGGTTATTTGTTAAAATCAGGGTCCAACTGTAATTATTTCCGAAAAGGCTAGGGCCGCGGGTTGATTTGGCAAAAGCCCGAGGGCTCTTTAGCAAAACATCCATGACGAAACGGTACGCTTGATTTGCGGCCTTCGGATCAGGATCGAGTGGCTCAGATCAGAAAGGGCCTGGATCTAATCATGGTCGTTGATTCAGGATCGGGCGGCCACGGGAGGTTAGGGGCGCGGGCGGCGGCGCGGCTTGCCGGAGACGAACGACCGCGGCGGCGCATCGCCGGGAAAATGGGTTTTTGGGGCTACAGAGCTCCGTTTGGGCCAGGGTTTGGCCGGGGAGATAGCCGGTCGCATGCGTAACTCACTGGGGTGGATCTCGGGGTGTTGCGGTGGAGTAAGGCAGGGCGCACGGCGTGGAGGCGGCTCGGTGCGATGGCAAGCCGCCGGCGGGAGTGCCCTTGTGCTGCGTGGGTGGGCTACGGCCTACCAAACCTAGCGCAAAAGAGGGAGAAGGTCGGGGTGTGGCTCACCGTGGGTGTAGACCGGGCCGGAGTAGCAGTGCAGTGACGCCGGCGTGAGGACGGGTGGCGGTTCGCGGCAGAGCCTCGGGGACGGGTCGCTGAAGGGCGCCTTCGGGTGTCTGGGCAGCACGGCTCGACCCGTGGTGGACCTGGGACGGTGTAGCGGGGTTTAAGGGAGTCCGGCGATCAACCGTGGCGAGAAATCGGAGCGGCTAAGCCTCTTACCGGCGGCGAGTCGGGGTGGAAAATCCGGCGTAGACGCGGTTCGATTCGGGGCAACAAGGGCTCGAAGCTGACCCAGGTGCCCAGGCAGTTGCTCTGCGGGGTCGTCGGCGCCCGGGGTGAGGTGGGGCGATGGTTTCACGGCGGCGCAGAGACACTAGCGCGGCAGAGCGGGGTGGTGGCGGCGCTGCTAGGGTTAGGAGTGGCGGCGAGGCTGGATGGGAAAGGCGCAGGGGCTCGGGGTGGTTTAAAGGGGAAGGACCGGGGATCTCGGTGTGCAGGCCTGCGGGGGAAATCCCGGAGATCTCGCCGGACTTCTGTTGCGCGGCGAGGGAAGCGGGATGAGGGGGATGACCGGTGGGGTCTCCCTGTCAGCGGGACGACGCGCGCGGGCGAGCGGCTGAGGCGGGGATGGGCTGCGGAGCGAGCTGGGCCGCGCGGGGAGATCGGGCCGAAACGGTGAGCGGGACGCGGGGTATGGGCCGCGCGCTGGCAGGCCGGGTGGAGTAGGCCTAGCGCGGGGTTGGCCGGATTCGGAGTTTGGGCTGGGTTGAGGGTCTTGGGTTGGGTTTAAGGCTTTCTTCTATATTTCCATTTCTTTTCCTTCCTAATTCTAACCAAATACAACTAATTGAATTCAAACTAATTTCAATTCAAAACCTAACCACACAACAAAAGAAAAGATGCTCCAGCATGATGCAACAACAAAATTAACCTATGATGGATTTTAATTATTTATGGAACAAAAATTAGATTTAATGCAAGCTAAGCAAATTAAATCCTTAGAAAATTAAATAAACCAATTAAATTTATTGTTAAATGCTGGAATTTAAACTAGGGTGTTACAGACCCTACCCCTTAAAGAAATCTCGTCCCCGAGATTTAGCTGGGCTGGCTAGCAAAGAGATCTGGATATGTCCTCTTCAACTCGTCTTCTCGCTCCCATGTAGCCTCAGCTTCACTATGGTGACTCCACTGAACTCTGCACATCTTGATGCGCTTGTTCCGAGTAACCCTCTCTGATGTCTCCAGAATCTTCACCGGATGCTCAGTATAAGTCAGATCTTCCTGCACATCCACTCCATCCAATGGTGCATGCTCCTCAGGTACTCGCAAACACCTCTTCAGCAGAGATATATGGAAGACATCGTGAACTCCTGAGAGGCTGAGAGGTAACTCCAGGCGATAAGCAACTTCGCCTTTCCGCTCTAGCACCTTGAATGGCCCCACATACCGAGGTGCTAACTTCCCCTTGACATTGAATCTGCGGATCCCTCTCATCGGAGACACCTTCAGGTATACATAATCACCAACACTGAAAGTCAGGTCTCTCCGTTTGCCATCTGCATAACTCTTTTGTCTGCTCTGTGTAATCCTCAGATTTTCTCGCACAGCCTGAACCATCTGCTCTGCATCATCTATGATCTCAGGGCCAAAGAGCTGCTTCTCACCAATCTGATCCCAATAGAGAGGAGTCCTGCACTTTCTGCCATACAATGCCTCGAAGGGAGACTTCTTCAGACTGGCCTGGTAGCTGTTGTTGTATGAAAACTCAGCATACGACAGGCACTTATCCCAACTAGTACCGTACTGAATGGCACAAGCTCTCAGCATATCCTCCAACACTTGGTTGGTTCTCTCTGTCTGCCCATCTGTCTGAGGGTGATAAGCCGTACTGAAACGCAGCTTCGTATCCAACGAATCATGGAGCTGCTCCCAGAACCGAGAAGTGAACTGAGACCCTCTGTCAGATATGATCTTCTTGGGCACACCATGTAAGCAGACAATCCGAGAGATGTACAACTCTGCAAGTCTAGCACCGGAGTAAGTAGTGTTCACTGGAATGAAGTGAGCAACCTTCGTCAGACGATCCACTACTACCCATATAGAGTTGTACCCTTTCTGAGTACGAGGCAATCCAACAATGAAGTCCATCGTGATCTCCTCCCATTTCCACTCTGGAATCTTCAAAGGCTGTAACAGACCTGCTGGCCTCTGATGCTCAGCCTTGACACGCTGACAGGTGTCACAAATGGCCACGTACTCTGCCACTGAACGCTTCATCCCATACCACCAGAAACGTTCCTTCAGATCATAATACATCTTCGTGCTGCCCGGATGAATAGAGTAGGTTGTATCATGGGCCTCACTCAGAATCAACTTCCGGAGATCATTCACATCAGGCACACAGATCCGGTTCTTGTACCACAAGGTACCCTGATCATCCTCTCTGAAATGAGGAGCCTTGCCCTTCTTGAGCAACTCACGAATCTCCTGCAACTTCTCATCATCTTTCTGATGCTGCCTGATCTCTGACTCTAGAGTCGGTACTGCCTCAAATGCTGCGCTCGAAGTATGATGCAAGAAGCCCAGACTCAACTGCTCGAACTCCTCGCATAACTCTGGAGGCATCTGGAAAGCCACGGCCATGTTGACATAACTTCTTCTGCTCAGAGCATCTGCTACAACATTGGCCTTGCCCGGATGATAGTGAATCTCCAGATCATAATCCTTGACCAACTCTAGCCATCTTCTCTGCCGCATGTTCAGCTCATTCTGCGTGAAAATGTACTTGAGGCTCTTGTGATCAGTGTAGATATCACACCGCTGCCCATACAAGTAATGCCTCCAAATCTTCAGAGCATGCACAACTGCGGCTAACTCAAGATCATGGGTGGGATAATTCAGCTCATGCCGACGTAACTGTCGTGAAGCATAAGCAATCACTCTGCCCTCCTGCATCAGAACACACCCAAGACCATCCTTCGAAGCATCACAATATACCGTGAACCTCTTCGTCTGGTCAGGCAGAGTCAGGACTGGTGCCGTAGTCAACCTTTTCTTCAGCTCATCGAAGGCCTTCTGACGCTCATCAGTCCATATGAATGCCACATTCTTCTCTAGCAAGGAAGTCAATGGCTTCGCGATCTTGGAGAAATTCTCAATGAACCTCCGATAATATCCAGCTAAGCCCAAGAATGATCTGACTTCCTTCACCGTCTGCGGTGTCTCCCACTCGAGTACATCCTTCACCTTGCTCGGATCAACAGCAATGCCTCCCTGAGAGATAACATGACCGAGGAATGGCACCTCGTAAATCCAGAACTCGCACTTGCTGAATTTGGCATACAGCTGATGCTCTCTCAATCTCTGCAACACGAGCCTCAGATGCTCTTCATGCTCTTCCTCTGTCTTGGAGAAGATCAGAATATCATCAATGAAAATCACCACGAAGACATCCAGATAATCCATGAAGACCATGTTCATCAGATGCATGAAGTAAGCCGGGGCATTAGTCAAGCCGAAGGACATGACCGTGTACTCATATAGCCCGTACTTGCAGGTGAATGCCGTCTTCGGAATATCCCCAGGACGGATCCTCAGCTGAAAATAACCCGAACGAAGATCAATCTTCGAGAATATACGAGCACCTCGAAGCAGATCGAAGAGATCCTCAATACGGGGCAGTGGATGCTTGTTCTTGATAGTAACTGCATTCAGCTCCCGATAATCCACACACATCCTCTTCGAGCCATCCTTCTTATCTACCAGCAACAATGGAAAAGCCCAAGGAGAGAAGCTGCGATGGATATAGCCCTTGGCTAGCAACTCATCAATAGTTTTCTTGACCTCCTCATGCTCTATAGGTGCCATACGGTAGGGCCGCTTTGCAATAGGAGCTGTGCCAGGCAAGAGATCAATACAAAACTCAATGGCGCGTTCAGGCGGCATACCTGGCAGATCATCCGGAAAGACATCCGGGAATTCAGACACCACGCGAATACCGTCCGTGGGTCTAGCCTCCATCTGATGAAGAAATCCAGAAGGCTCTACTGCACTGATAACAACCTCTTGGCCACTGGAAGCTGATAGCAAGACTGTCCTCTAAGCACAATCTATCCGAACTCCCCACTTGGCCAGAGTCTCCATTCCCAGAATGACATCAATGCCCTTGGTGTCTAGCACCATCAGATCAGTACAGAACTCTACTCCCCTCAAGGAAACACTGACTCTCGGGCAGTAAGTGTGAGACCTCAACTGTCCTCCCGGAGAAGATACTAACAGGCACCTCTTTAATGTGCTAGTATGAATACCATGATGCTCGACAAAAGACTGAGTAATGAAGGAATGCGTAGCACCAGTATCAAAAAGCACTGTAGCTGGATATGAATTAACCATGAACGTACCAATAACCACGTTGGGAGCCTCGGCCGCTGACTCGGCCATCACGTGGTTCACTCTGCCCTGAAGTGGCGCCCTGGGCTGAGCTGGGCGCCCCTGCTGTCCCGCCTGCGCCTTCCGGGGGCAAGCGTTGGCGTAGTGCCCCGGCTGGCCGCAGTGAAAGCAGGTGCGAGGAGGTCCCTGAGCCTGCTGTCCGGTAGGAGCTGCCGGACGTGGAGCCTGCGGTGCCGGTGGAGCAGCACGAGCCGGAGGTGCCGGTAACCTCTGGCCCTGCCCCGCCTGCTGCTGCTGTCGAGGCAGGTACTGCTGTGGTGGCCTCTGCTGGTACTACTGAGGAGGCCGGTACTGAGGCTGCTGGTACTGCTGGGGCTGCTGGAGGCGAGGACGAGTGTTGCTGCAGGAAGCAACGGGGACAATCTTCCTCTTCTTGTCCTCCATCTCCAGGTGCTTGCGCTCCGTGTTGAGCGCGCTGTCAACCAGGTGGTTGAAGTCGTCGAAGCGGAGGTTGAGCAGCGCGTACTGGAGGTAGTCCTCAAGACACTTCATGAAGTGCTCCTGCTTCTTGCGGTCATCCGCAACATCGGCAGGAGCGTAGCGAGCAAGCTGCAGAAAGCGATCACGATACTCCGTGACCGTCATAGCCCCCTGAATTGACAAAGACAGATAGATATCGAAAGATTAACTCAAGATTCATAAGGATAGAACAAGGGGCATTAGCTCAGAAGAAACCGCTGAATGATTATATTTAAGATTTACCTGCTTCAGTGCAAGGAACTCCTTCTGCTTCATCTTCATAACGCCCGCAGGGACGTTGTGGCTGCGGAACCGCTCCCTGAACTGGAGCCAAGTGAGAGACTCGCGGTCATGAACTGGGTGGGACTCCCACCAGTCCAAAGCTGCCCCTCGCAGCTGTCCTGCTGCATACAGGACTCTCTCCCGATCATCACACTGGGCGATGTCCAGCAGACGCTCCACTGCACGGAGCCAGTCGTCAGCCTGAAGAGGGTCAGACGTGTGAGAAAACGTCGGCGGGTGACCCCTCAGAAACTCAGCACGCCTGTCGCGCGGCTGCGGCGGTGGAGGAGGCGGAGGCTGAGTGTGAGCCTGCTGAAGTGCCTGAACAGTGTTGTTCAGGGTAGCCATCATCTGCATCTGGAGCTGGAAGTACTGCTCCGGAGTCAAAGGTGGCGGCATCGGGATCCCGGTCCCCTGGGTGTTCTGACCCTGGTTGTTCTGCCCCCTGCTGGTCAGAACCACGCCTGGTGTTCACCATCTGATTTTGGACAAAAGATTTCACGAGTAAGGATATTGCAGGAATAAATTCAGATGGGTATGATAACTCTTTGCGGAAAAAGACTCAGCCATGATAAAGTAGACAGGATAGAGTGGACTATTTTACCCACAACGATCTAACTCATTTTATTAATTAATTAACTTTAACATAAGAGTGATTTTTTTTAAAACAGATAAAAACTACTAAACTATGCAATCATTCAAAAATCCAAATCAAACATGTAGCATAATAACAAGCAGACAATTTTCACAACTTAGCCGAGTTTAGCATACGACTCGACTAACACAACGCGTCGCAGAACGTACTACCGTATTATTATAAAAGGGTCACTATCTCATACTCATGGTGGTCAGATGACTGATTCAGGCCAAAATCTACGAAAACTATTCTTCAGAGAGAGAAATCAAGGCAAGACGGGTAAAAGTCATAGAAGTCAAGGGGTATAATAGTAAAATAATTTCAGCAGACAAGGATTGGAGAGAAGAAGTCCTAAAACTCGACCAGTTCTATCTAGGCTTCGTCCTACAGTCGATATGGCTCTGATACCACTCTGTAACACCCGGTTTATAAAAGGACATAAACCGAGCAATCATATACGTGCCAGGATCAAGTCACACGTATATACAACAGAATGAACAGTATATCACAGCATATATCACGAATAAGACATAATAAAGCGAATACGAATGTTATTTATTACATTAATGACAAAAATGTCTGATACAGCGGAAGCGAAGTACAAAATACGAATAAAGCTCTCCGAAGCTGAAGCAGGGCGCCACAGGGACGTCGACTGGGAGACGAACACCTAGAAGTCCTCGTAGTCCTGGTAGCGCTGGACGAACTCCCTCGTGTCGGCAGGAACTGAGCAGCAGTAGCGTAGCCAAGAGGAAAAAGTAGAGAAGAGGCAAGAGTGAGTACACAACTTGTACTCAACAAGTATAACACAAACTATGAGGCTCTAGGCTGGCTGACTCAACTGCATTAGCTTTTAAGTGTTGGCAAAATTTTATTAAAACTATTTACTACGAGTTGATGAATTACCATTAACCCAGTTACATAGTGATTAGTCAAATTTAATCATGATACTACTGAGAACCAAACTAAACCAAGCCACCAAGGTAACCCCGAGAGGCACCTCCCTCGTCGGAAGGAGACAACCCCACTAATCAAAAGGAGGATCTGGGCCGCTCATAACCGTGAGCACGGCTAGTATACCAGTTTTACACTCTGCAGAGGTTGCACATCTTTACCCACAAGTCGTGAGCTACGCTAGAGGTTCATCACACTTCCTTAGGTGAGATGACTAGCGACTCACTATGTGGCCGTTACAAAGAATCTCGTTGGTAAGGCGTAACCGCGAGAGTTAGGTCAGCGACGATGGGGCCCACCTCCGGGGGTACAAGCACAGGAGCGCAATCCAAGCACAGACCAAGCCGGAGGAGCAGGGACCATTGAAGCTTACTACTCTTGCCCCGCAGGTAAGTTACTCCAAACCAAAAAGACCTAATTAGTAAGCCAAGTCTATCCCATTCTAGCCTTGTGGTAGCGCTGTTGTCCCAGGTTGTCGCTCTATGAACCGGTCCTTATGGAGAGTGGCCAACCAAGCACTAAGCACCGTGCTGGCCCCCTAAACCATGTTTCTATAAAAACCATCTTTTAATGAGACGTGAGCCACTCAAGCCACACAGAGTGCCACTCTCAGAATTAAATTCAAGTAAACCATTAATCAATTTAATTAAAAAGGACCAGAGTGTGTTATAGCACAGCAACCTAGCACAACTAACCAAAATGCAACCCAAAGGTACATATAAGGGATATAAAGTGGCTAGGAAATCCTTATAGGCATACAGTATTAAATGCAGTATGAAATTGTATTTAAAGATGATAGGTTGTTCATGTTATACTTGCCTTCCTCGTACTGCTCTGGCTGCTGCTCAAACTGCTCGGAAGACGGCTGCTCCTGGTACTGGTACTGGGGCTCCTCAGATGGATCAACGTCTACTCACGAACACATGGCCAAAACAATGCACAATAATAAGCATACAAGCAAACACTAACAAAAACTAAGAAACAGTACATCAATACATAAAAACAGCACACTAAACTAGTCTAAAACTATTCTACGCGTTACAACGATCGCGTGGACATAAAGAACGCTAAAAACGGAGCTAAAACGCGTAAACTAGGCCTAAAACAAGGTTCAGGGGCTTATTTGTAAGAAAAACAGGGTTCCAGGGACTTTTCTGCTAAAACCGAGGTTCTAAATGTAATTAAACTAAAGCTTCAGGGTCTAACTCGCAAAAAAAACTAACCTGGACGGCGGGTCCTATTTTAAAGAAACTCAGGGGGTTATTTGTTAAAATCAGGGTCCAACTGTAATTATTTCTGAAAAGGCTAGGGCCGCGGGTTGATTTGGCAAAAGCCCGAGAGCTCTTTAGCAAAACATCCATGACGAAACAGTACGCTTGATTTGCGGCCGTCGGATCAGGATCGAGTGGCTCAGATCAGAAAGGGCCTGGATCTAATCATGGCCGTTGATTCAGGATCGGGCGGCCACGGGCGGTTGGGGGCGGGGGCGGCGGCGCGGCTTGCCGGAGATGAACGCCCGCGGCGGCGCATCGCCGGGAAAACGGGTTTTTGGGGCTACAGAGCTCCGTTTGGGCCGGGGTTTGGCCGGGGAGATAGCCGGTCGCATGCGTAACTCACTGGGGTGGATCTCGGGGTGTTGCGGTGGAGTAAGGCAGGGCGCACGGTGTTGAGGCGGCTCGGTGCGATGGCAAGCCGCCGGCGGGAGTGCCTTTGTGCTGCGTGGGTGGGCTACGGCCTACCAAACCTAGCGCAAAAGAGGGAGAAGGTCGGGGTGTGGCTCACCGTGGGTGCAGACCGGGCCGGAGTAGCAGTGCAGTGACGCCGGCGTGAGGACGGGCGGCGGTTCGCGGCGGAGCCTCGGGGACGGGTCGCTGAAGGGCGCCTTCGGGCGTCTGGGCAGCACGGCTCGACCCGTGGTGGACCTGGGACGGTGTAGCGGGGTTTAAGGGAGTCCGGCGATCAACCGTGGCGAGAAATCGGAGCTGCTAAGCCTCTTACCGGCGGCGAGTCGGGGTGGAAAATCCGGCATAGACGCGGTTCAATTCGGGGCAACAAGGGCTCGAAGCTGACCCAGGTGCCCAGGCGGTTGCTCTGCGGGGTCGTCGGCGCCCGGGGTGAGGTGGGGCGATGGTTTCACGGCGGCGCAGAGACACTAGCGCGGCGGAGCGGGGTGGTGGCGGCGCTGCTAGGGTTAGGAGTGGCGGCGAGGCTGGATGGGAAAGGCGCAGGAGCTCGGGGTGGTTTAAAGGGGAAGGACCGGGGATCTCGGTGTGCAGGCCTGCGGGGGAAATCCCGGAGATCTCGCCGGACTTCCGTTGCGCGGCGAGGGAAGCGGGAAGAGGGGGATGACCGGTGGGGTCTCCCTGTCAGCGGGACGACGCGCGCGGGCGAGCGGCTGAGGCGGGGATGGGCTACGGAGCGAGCTGGGCCGCGCGGGGAGATCGGGCCGAAACGGTGAGCGGGACGCGGGGTATGGGCCGCGCGCTGGCAGGCCGGGTGGAGTAGGCCTAGCGCGGGGTTGGCCGAATTCGGAGTTTGGGCTGGGTTGAGGGTCTTGGGTTGGGTTTAAGGCTTTCTTCTATATTTCTATTTCTTTTCCTTCCTAATTCTAACCAAATACAACTAATTGAATTCAAACTAATTTGAATTCAAAACCTAACCACACAACAAAAGAAAAGATGCTCCAGCATGGTGCAACAACAAAATTAACCTATGATGGATTTTAATTATTTATGGAACAAAAATTAGATTTAATGCAAGCTAAGCAAATTAAATCCTTAGAAAATTAAATAAACCAATTAAATTTATTGTTAAATGCTGGAATTTAAACTAGGGTGTTACACTACCCCCCCTTGTATTTGTAGCAGGGAGCCACCAGCCACAGCACCCCAAACTGATGTTGTGAGCTAACAGGGAAGCGCCACGTGCCTTGGTTGAGGCGGTGGGGCCCATAGGCCTGGCCAGCCGACCAGGCAGGTCGGTCGGCCTGCCCGGGCCGCCAACCGCCCCCAACTTCCTGGGGTGGGCTTGTCTTGGTCTCCCCTTGTCCTAAAGTTGAGGCACGGCCTACCCCAGCTGGGTTTGCTTCAGTTCTTGGGCTTCACTTGGTCCATTTGAGCCTGAATCGGTACTCTGATATTTTCTGTGATTTTGTGTCGGGCCAAAGTGTGCTTGTAACCTGCATATTAGCTTGAAAACACAACTTGCATATTCTAAAAGGTAAAGTGTGATTTAGGAACTTTATTGGATAAGGATGCGTGTAAGAAATGCAAACTCTCATGATTTTCTGATCAAGTTGACGCCTGGAAATGGTCGTTAGTGAGCGTCAACAGGCTCGCCGGCGCACACAGGAACCCCGGCGATGGGGGTGGTGGCGCACCGGCCATGGTGGTGGCCGGAGATGGTGGTGGCCGGAGGGATGGGGCTGCGGCTTGGGGAGGTCTAGGGGGACGAGGGGAATCCTCGCCGGCAATGGCAGAAGGGGGCGGCGGGTCTAGGCGCGCGTGCAGGGGTGCGCAGGGCCTTTTATAGGCCCTGGCGAGGGGGAGAGCGAGCCCGGGCACGAGTGAGATGGGCAGGGCGCGGAGCTAGGGAAGGGCGCAGCCAGAACGGCGTGGGTGCGTGGCTTGGGGCGCGGCTTGCCCGGCCATCCTCGTGGCACGCGCAGGAGAGGGGAGGGGGCATGGCGAACTCAAGGAGCGCCAGAGCGGGCGGATTCAGGGGAAAACCGGGGGCGCGCAGGGTGGTTTGGTAGGGTCGCGGTGCATGGCCGGCCAGGTGGCAGCTCGCCGGCGTACGGACTCGCTTCAAGGCAGGGAGCAGGGAGGAGGAAGGTGGGAGATGAAGTCAGGGGCACAACTGTAATTAAAGAAAAGTTCAGGGTTCCTACTTGTAAACTAAAGTTTTCTCTTTGATCCCGTGGTCAAATGAAAAACTTTTGAATAGGAAACTTGTTCAGTTTTTCAAGATCTATAACTTTTGTTTCAGGCACTTTTTTATTTGAGCAATGGTTTGAAGGTTATTTAAATATTTCAAAAATCACCATCTAAAGGACTTATCATTTCATGTGAATTTTGTCACTTTTACCCTTAGGGTCCAACTAGGCATTTGTTACTCTTGTCATGATGAAAGTGCCTATAAAATTCCATGGACATATTTGACTTGGTTTGAAAGTTATAGAATTTACTTGTAAATGTACACATACATATGCATATACATATATACAATTGCTTGCAAAAATGAATTTTGATGCTTTTATTTAAATTTTTCTTGATCCTTTGTGTATAACATTGGTTGTTAATCTTGGTTTAAAAACTTGGGGTGTCACACTGCAGTAGCTCCAGCAGAGTCTTGTCAACTTGAGTACTCTCTTCAGGTGGATCTACCATATCCACCACAGCGTGTGCAGCAGCCCTCAGCTCGCCGAGCTCCTTCTCACGGAGATCCTTCTCTTCAGCCATATTCTTGATTTGCGGAAGGGGCTCGGCTAGCTGTTTGTCAGCATCCCGCAACATCTTCTCAAATTTCTCCATCGTCAGGCTCCATATGGATCCAGCTCCATCCAGGTATTACTTTGCACTCTCTCCTCTCCTCCCCTTGCTTGGATTTTAGTAGATCCGGCTGCTTTTATAGGCCTATATTTTTGCATATGCATGTTGATTTGCCATGGATAACGGTGCGGATGTGTAGTCAATTCTATTGTAATGCTCTATCTTGCGTGATTCTTGGTTGAATTGAGCTTACCAGTAGTTGTGTGTGTGTGTCTAGCAGGTCACATTTCATTTTGCAGAATGAACACTTGGTGCCAAAATATTTTGTTTTCAGGTCCTAATCGATTGTTTTTTGTCACCATTGTCAACTGTCAAGCATAGGATTTTAGTTAAATCTACAGTTTGTGAAAGGATTGCAACACTGATTCCGATGCTTAGTTGAAAATGCATTCTGCATTCAAGATCCTGTCAGCAGTAGAAGCTAGGCTAAGTTCTTGTGAAATTATGTACTTCTGCATTCAAGATCTTGTGAATTGGTAATAGGCTTATTATGCTATGAATAGAGAAACTGAGTGCATTGATGTACATATGCCAGGCTGCCTTGCCATTACAATTTTTTATTTATAGCAAGTGGAAAACTATTCTTGAAAAAAGTATTTATATATGCTAAATTTTGTTGACTTCCTTTATGGCTGTAAGCTATGGATTTCAAGCTCCAATATATGGCTGTTTTGGATAGGGTCATGGAGGCTTTGCAGTTTGGTTGAAGACAGGGACGGGGACATAGTGATCTTGGTTCAGGACAAGACACAAAGGAAATAATTCAGTGATCGTCTCAAAAGTAAGTTGCTTCAGTTCAGTTCCAACATTGAATGTACAGATATGCCTTTTCTACTGTTACAATTGGTAATGAAATTCTGATGATAACCAATTTTGAGTGACCAGATTCAGTTGTAAATATGTTCTAGATTCTGATAAGTTGTGTTTGGGTGTAAATATCTGTTCTAAAACTGTAGATTGTGCAATGTTTTTGGTTACCTGCAAATCTCAACAACTTATGTAATTTGTTATCTACTTATGTGACATTGCTCTGTTTACTACCTGCTAAGATATAGTGAGGCGCACCTAATTTATCACTAGAAATTTCCTTTTTCTCTAGGATGTGAGCAACTAAGTAATCTTGGATGTGATGAATTTACAAAGTAGTTCTATTCCCAAGTTTATTTCAGTAAACTGCCTCTGCATGTTTAGAAGGCTGCAGGCTCTACTTTGATTCTTTTGTTCTAGTTATCCAACATTGCCTAAACATGAGGCAGATAGTTTAAGGATGATTGCTTTTTCCAGATGCATGTTATGATGGTTTAATCCCTGCCCCTACTGTTCAGTTTCAGTCCCTTTATTCCTGCATTTGTTTCCAAGTAGCAGCAAAAGGGAGAAGGCAGAAGGGAGAAGGCAGCAGAAGGAAGTTGAGAAGCTAGAAAGAAAACTGCTTATTCTTGTGAGATTTTTTATAAGGTTATTCTTATGTGATTGTGACAAGTGATGTATATATCCTTGAAAAAAAGATAAGTGAGGTATATAATGGATGAAAAATATATTCTCGATGATGCATGTAATGGATGTGTATTTGCGATGTATATAACATAATTATTTCATGCCAACATTTTTCTTTTGTTTTTGTTTTCCAATTCATTATTATTGACATGGCAGCGGCCCAGTTCCAAAATTCATCGATCCAATAACAAATAACAAGTGGGCCAGGGCCCAGGTGCTCTAAAAAAGTGCCACGTCATCAGGCATGTTAGCTGCCACGTAGGATGCCACATCAGTGTCCATGTCATTGATGGTTGAACACATGGCATTATCTTTGACAACATCTGTGATGTTTATTTTTGTCATAGATATTGGGCTTGGGCTGGGTAAAATGGACTTTGGGCCGTTTTGTGACGGTTTATAAATGTCATAGATCATGCCAATCTGTGACGATTACAAGAAAATGTCACTCGATTTAATCTGTGACGCTCAATACATGACATTATTCGAAATCGTCACGAAACCATCATAGATACTGTTTTGTGACGTTTTTTCAGCAATCTGTGATGAATTTGTTTCGTCATAGATTAAATGATTTCTTGTCTCTTGGGAACCATGCAGAAATCTACAAGTCGCTTCGCACACATAAACTTGGGGGCTCCGAGTTTGGTGTGGAGGCGTGTTGACGGCCATTATTTCACATTCTGGCCGTCAACTTCTCGGAATAAATTGAGCTTTACACTATGTTCCATTCATATTTTATTTAATTCTAATGAGTTTCACAAGTTTTGGATGAGTTTTTATTTCTGGAGATCGTGTACCAAAAATGAACGAAATTGGGCGCGAACCTAGGCCGACTGGCCTCTCCTAGGCCGGCCGGCCTGGCACCCCCAAACACAATGCCACGTCTTCGATCCAGGGGCAAGTGACACGAGTATAATGCCTCTAAGTCGTGGATTTGACATCGGTTTGATCAAATGGACCGAAAGGCTTGCACAAGGATCAAAGGACCAACAATTCAGTGTAAACTCGTGTCCACGTCATCGATCCAACACCCAGGAATGATCACAAGCATACAAGTGTAACGTCAGCACAACGGAGGGCCAGAGGAGCCAGAGAGAGGCCTCCCTCAGGCCGGCCGGCATCGCACGTGTGTGCGTTCACTCCAAGCAACTTACACCGACTTCAAGAGAGGATCAGAGATGTCCAGGAGAAGGCGGTGGCCACGTGGCCCCACCCCTAGGCTGGCCGGCCTAGGGGAGGCTAGCCGGCCCCACTTGGCAGCCCCTGAACTTCATCTTTAGCGTGGAAGACAAGCACACCGTCCTCAACTGCTTATAACCGATGCCACGTGCTTTACCTGCCCTGAATCGGCCATGGAGCACTATAAATAGAGCACCCATCCTCACTTGTGAGGACACACTATTTGGAGCTCATTCTCTTACTTTTTAGAGTAGGATAGTAGTTGGAAGTTAGAGTCGAGTCGAGCTTGCCTCGGGACTCAGGAGTCGTCGGAAGTCTGGTATAGCTCTTGTATCTTTCTTTTGACTTTATCAATATAAGTTATCTTCTCTATTTATCTAAGTTAGCTTTACTTTCCGCATTCTTTTATTTTCTCAAGTTTGAGTGTTTAGCTTGAGCGTGGGAGTAAGTTTTACCATTAGCTTAGGCTAAGTTATCTCTCATGTTTTTGGGAATCTTATCTTACGGGTTTTCTCGCCCGGACTAGAGAATTCAAGTTAGTTCTCTAGGTTGAAGGAGATTTCTCATGAAGGCCTCGAGAGAAATCCTAACACCAAGTACGGACGTGGTGTCTAAGCTCAATGTTAGCTAGAATGTGTGTTTCACCCCACAGAACCGTTGTGGTAGGCGACAGGTGGTAACAGCCATGTCCGTCCCTCGTAGTCCACCACATTCGGGTGTTTTCATAGCAGTAGTTGCAGATTGCCGTTGGACTCCCCTCTCATCCCTTTCTGAAGTCCTTCCTCTTCCAGCCGCCGAAATAAGCTCTGGTTTCGCGAAGATTAGTTAGGTGCTTAGTTTGATATAGAGAGGCTAGCTCGATAGTTGAGAAGTGTATCAGGTGTCTTATCTCGCTCGTTGTCCTCCCAACTGCTACCTCTCTAAGGAGTTGAGCCTCCGTGTGTCACTCGATCATTGATTGGCCATTTATCTTACCTTTTTATCTGGTTTACCCCCGTCAAGTTAGTCGATTTACGATACTCTTTACCATACTGCTTCCCTGAGAAAAATACCCTGGAATACTCCAAGGTGAAGTGCTACAGCGGTGATTCTGTGCGCTTGCATAATACATATTCTATTGGACATAAGAAATGCCAACAAGGCAGAGGCGAAAAGCTTGCAAGATTAAGGAGGAATGGCTAACAGAAAAGACATCACGGGCTCAAGAACAGATCTGTTCTTAAGCAGCGATGGAAACTAGAAGAATGCTAATGCCGGGTGCAAACCCTAGAGTTATCACCACACGGTTAGTAATCTGGCAGTGGTGGCAATTCAGTAAATACCAAGAAGTCCAAACGACACTTCATTTTCCGTGATAATTTAGGATCTTCTAAAATCTATATAGACCATTTTTTCTGGGACTACATTCCAAAAAAAGCAAATACACAGATATTAGCTCCTATAACTATCCGATTTTACAATCAAAATAGATTACATGGCATATATAAGCCATTGGCTGTTACAAAGCTTCAAATCTTGTTATTCCCAAGCGGGAATAAACATAATATGTCCAGAAAGTGAAGTTTTCAAGACTAAAGAGGCATACATCAGTAAGAACATCGCAAGTCCTCTTCTTGTATCTTGAAAAGGAATTTCTCCTTCCCTCTGGACATTTTGTAACAAGGAATACTATTATGACTGGAGATGCCATTTCTTGGGAGATTCCATAAAAGAATATTCAAGACTATGGCATAACCAGACTGCCACAACCTCTGAAACTCCTCCCACCCCTATAATCACAGGGACAAGATGCCCAGGATGGTTAAGAGGGGAGTTGCAAGGATGATGTGGCTTGGCTCATAAAAAGTATTCTTGTTCCTCGCTAGTACTCTTCCAGCACCAATTGCTAGGAAGAAATTACTTCTATCAGGAGGTCGACAACTTTCCAGAGAAGAACACCAACTCAGAGCCATGGTGTCTACGGTAGGATGCCTCTGCAAGAGCTCTATTCCCTCATTTATAGAAGGAAGGGTCTCACTTGAATCCAACCCGTGACACTATAAGACAAAGAGGTCACGAGCGTAATAGGACAGATTCTTTCCACAGTACATGACATGTGATCATAAAGGATACCGATAAGCATCCCCTATTTTTTCTAAGAGGTATTTTCAGGTATATTCGGGGTGAGCTATCTATTTGAACCATTTTTTCTGGGATATTTTCCAAAAAAAGAGGTCTTTTAGATATCGGATCCGATTTACTTGTTTATGCCATCAAAGATAAAATAGATGCCACGAGTTTAGATCCTTAATTTCAAATCATGGGATTTCGATTCAAGGCTCAGGGGCTGTGGGATATGTGTCACTAATGGCCGAAATTTTTTTGGAATTCTAGAAAATAAAAAAATTAAAGACAGATTTGACCCTCAGCCTGATTCTTCGATTCAAACTAAGGCTCGGGGGCTACTCCATATGTAGCGCGAGTACATCGCGCACCATATAATGAAAGATTTTTCGGGGCTTGGGCACCTCACAGCCTCGATGCAGCCGGAAGTACTCGAAAGACTACGGGGCTACGGGACTGCTCACAGGCATAGAATGTTCTAGAGTAAGGAGTATCACATGGGATAAGCCTTACCATATTGTAACTACTCGTACCGAAGTAGAACTAGTAGATGCAAGGAAACTACATGGTAGTCATCAGGTAGGACTCTTATAGTACTCGAATAGGATTTTCCATGTAAAACCCTGCCCCCCAGACTATATAAGGGTGGGCAGGGACCCCTCCAAAACACACGAATCACCATCAATCCTCAAGGCAATATAAACAACCACACAGGACGTAGGGTATTACGCTCTTGGCAGCCCAAACCTGTATAAATCTTTGTGTTCCTTGTACCATCACATTTCTGATCTCGGCAAGTCCCTGCCAACTAGGATACCCGTAGTAGGCTTGGCGTTTAAACACCGACAGTTGCGGTTTCTCTTCTTTGTTGAGCTTACTCTTGCTGTCTGGGTCTGTTTGGTGACATCTTCTTCAAGAATGGGCTGAGTTTGCCCTTCTTGATTGATGTTCACTACTTCCTCCAATGGGTCTTGCTCCGGTCTAGCTTCTGCAATGGTGTTGCATGATCGTACTAGACTGACCGGGATTCTTTCTTTGCCAACCGTAACCTCGAGGATTGCTCGGTCTCTATTCGGATTAACAAGTGGCTCTATTGGCTGCCCAATCAAGGCAAATTCTTCACCTTTAGGGACATCGAAGATGTGGAAATCCAGGAATATCTTGTTACGTCCCATCTTTAGTGACCTAACTCAAAGAAATCCCTTGCTTTCCACTATCCGGCCGTCAATCCACTTCAGGAGTTTATGAGAGAAGGTCAGGGGTTCCTCAGGTGTAATGTGATCTGCCAAAGTTTTGGACATCACATTCACCCCGACCTTCAGATCGTAAAAGATCTCTTGAGGCTCAGTGTCCCCAATAGTGCAGAGGAGTATTCTAGGATGGTAGTAGATTTGGATGACACTATCGCTAGATTCCACTTCCTCTGTCCATTCCTTGCTCATGATCGCAGAAAGACCCTCAATCTGTGATGTCGCTTCCAAAATGAACGCCTCAGATCTTGAGCATATGCACTTGTGCTCCTTCGGCGTGCTTGCAACATTGCCGAGTTCCATGTACTCTTCTTCCGTGAAGAGGTTGGGTATGAACATGGGCATATCTTTGATAAGTGGCTCATGATCTGAGGACTTGGATGGTTCGGTGAGTTTCTCTATGTATGATGTAGGTGGAGAGGATTCAGCTGATAGAACCTGGATCCGTTGCTCCTCCTTGGGCTGATTCTCTAGCTCAGGTGGATCGTCAAAGATTTCTGTGTACTGAGTGGTGTTAAGGACCTTCTCTAGGATAGTCCTAACGTCAGCCACTGTCTTGTACATGATGGATCTCTCGAATGCGGCGTTCATGAATCGCGTGCTCTATGGCTTGAAACCGTAAACGAAGTGCTACATAAGAATCTCCTCCAGGATATTATGTGGTGGTCCAGAGTGTACCATATGCATAAATCGAACCCACGCTGCTCCAAGTGATTCATCGCCTTGCTCGAATGTTAACAGTTGCACTCGGTGAGAAGTCACTTTGGAAACAGGAAAGAAGAACAAACTGAAGTCGTCCTTCAGTTGTATCCAATCTCCTCCAACTCTCCCTGCCGTCCAGTTGTAACAAATCTTTGCATCTCCCATCAGAGAGAACGGGAACAGCTTCCACCGTAAGGTGTGTTGGGTCATACTGGGTATGATCAGAACATAACAATTCTCTTCGAAAGCCTGCAGGTGAGCATAGGGACATTTGTCATTTCTACCAGAGAAGGACTGCGCACGAACCATGGCTATGAGATTGGGACGGATCTCGTAACCATCAGATAGGATGGGATGGCAAGATGGTGGCGGTTCCAAATACTCGCGAGATGGAACTGCCGGATAACTAGGAGAAAACTCCATATGGTAGGATGGAAAGTCGTATAGTTGAACAGCTCTAGAAACTAGTGTTGCTACCGTCCCCCGGCAACGGCACTAGAAAGCTTGTTGGCACTCAGCCTAAACGAATTACTCTACAAGCGCACAGAGACCGATTGTAGTTTTCACCTGAGAGTATACCTGGGATATTGAATCCAAGGAACGGTAAGCTTCGACTAGGCCTAAAACTACTCAACCGGACCCACTAGGAAATAAGAGGTAAGAGGAAGAAGGTCTAACTCCAGATAGCGTACTAATTTACCAAGATAACTTGCTACTCACTAACTTGATCTGCTTCAGTGGCTGGAAGAGGAAAGACTTCAGAAAGGGATGAGAGGGGAGTCCAACAGTAACCTACAACTACTGCTATGAAAATACCCGAACATGGTGGACTACAAGGGACGGACAGGGCTGCCACCACCTGACGCCTACCACAGCAGTATCGTGGGGTGGAACACAACCTGAGATAGCTAACCAAGTCTGGGCGCCACGCCCACAGCTCTCGAGCTACTTACTCCTACCGTGTACTTAGGTAGAAAGCAACCTCAAATAAGTAGAACTTGCTACTTACGCAGACTCAGGATCCCGCAGATCAAAGGAAGTAACTAAATAAGTAACTGAAGTAAAAAGTAAAGCTAGCGAGAAATTGAAGTTGAGACGAGGAACTTACTCAAAAGATATATTCCTCCGAGGTGGATACAAAATATGGAGTAAGACCGAGAAACTCGGATCCGCTCCTTTAGCTTGGTCTTCACCAAAGCTCACACCTCACACTCTCCCTATTCTACACTAAGGAAGTAAGCTTGAAACTCTTCTTCTTCTCTAATGGATGGTGTGAGTTACAAGTGAGGGGTGAGTGCTCTATTTATAGTGCTCCCAAGGTTGGTAATTGGCCGGTAGAGCACTTGGTGTCAATTGTAAGCAAGTGTAGTCGGTGTGCTTCATCTTCACGCGAAGCCTGAACTCCAGAGGCTGCAAGGTGAGGCCGGCCGGCCTCCCCTAGGCCGGCCGGCCTAGGATTGTGCCACTTGGCACCGACCTTCATCTGGATGGCTTGGATCTTCTCCTTGAGGCGGTTGACAGTTGCTCAGGCAAGGAAAACGTGAGTAATAGGCCAGCTGGCCTAAAGGAGTCCGTGCAGCTTGGCTCTGGCACATCTTGGCCCTCCGTTGTACTGACGCATTGATCAATGGGTGTATGTTGTCACTCAAGTCGGTTTGGGTCTTGATTCTTTGGTTTGTCACAGCAGGTGGACCCAACTTGACTTGGTTCAAGCCTTTCGGTCTTGATTTGTGATTTCTGTGCTAAACACCTTTGGCTTGGCTTGATCTTGTGTTCAGGACCATAGATGTAAAGTTTCATGATGAAATTCCACAGGTGATAGGCCGGGCGGCCTGGCCTAGGCCGACCGCCCTGGGATCTCTCCCATTTTGGCTCAAATTTAAATACGTTGCTCCTGCATTCGAATATTCACCAAAAATTTTGGAACTTGTTAGTGTAAGTAAATTTTGCAAGATTATGGCACTGAAAGTATGAAATCCGAAGGAATATTGGCGGTAAAAATCATCAAAATCGACCGCCAACAGTCACGTCGACTCCGACTACATCGGCTTGGAGCTGAGGCCACATTGGGGTGTACTGGAGGATCAATTCATATCAGACAATGGAGTTCTATCCGAAGCTCAGAAGAGAAGCCTCTTGTGATCGAAGGTCAAGAACGAAGCTGCTCACAAAATCAAAACTCTGTAGGATTCAAAGCTGGCACTTTTGTAAGAAAAAGCATGTGCGTGCTCTTTTCTCCATGCACTTTTTTCCCACTAGGTTTTTGGGATAGAGTTTTTAGTGAGGCGCACATGTGTAGGTTGCAAAAGACATTCCTTGCAACCGGAGTCCAAATTGTAAATTTGACTCTTTTAATATGGTCAGCTACTCGGTCTCGTTGTGTCGGCCGAGACCGAATAGCTGAGGGGCTACTATCGGGGGTGCGCCTTAGGCCGCCTAGGGACCCCTTTGTGTAAAAGAGTCTAAGTTTGGAGGTCTAAGTGTCTATTTATGAGGTCTAGGGACTTAGTTGCAGCATCCAGGGACCTGTTTGTTAATTTTAAGGACCTTCTTGTAATATTTGACTCTACCAATGAAATAAATATAAACAATCACCTCCTCCTCCCTATAAATAGCACCTCATGGTGTGGAGGTGGAGAATCTTGACCATTTGTTCTCTTGCCTTCACTTGTTTGCTCTTTCTCTCTCTCACTCTAAGGTTATTTGAGCTTTAGCCCCCTCTTTACCTTTTCTGTTTGGTTTCAACTCGTCCGGTCTCAACAATTGTAGGAGGCTACTGAAGTCACCTAGCAATCGATGACTTGTCATATAATTTAAACGATTGTAGCTTCTTAGAAGGATCGCCCATTGTTAGACAACTTTCTGGTGAGAAGAGCGTAGAGGTTTGTTACAGTGGTAGGTACCAGGCGGTAGCATTCGGTACTATTTTTTATTGATCATCGCTGACTGTTGATTTGATATACAAATTAAAAAATAAATGAATATTGGTATCGGTATCACCTATTTTCGTACAGACCCTGCAGATTTGGTTCCTTTTTCTAGGTACTTCTCCGTATCTCTTATATCTCAACCATTTATTTTTACTGCAAAATGAAAGCCTCTCATTTGTTCCAATCATTATAAAATTGTGTCGATTCACATTCCACAGAACATTATTAATTCTATTGTGTATTACGATGAACCACAAGTTGGTTTGTCAACTTAGTAGGAATCATGAAACCCACAAAATAGGGGTGTAAATTGGTGGATGCACCTCCATCTCTTTTTACTTCAAATATTTGTACTCCTTTTCTAAAAGAGAACATTATTTTGAAGAAGCTGTACATATATTTGAATTAAAAGAATTGGAGGTGAGGATCACCAATTTACAGCCCAACAACAATGCTACAGCCTACAAGATACGGATATTTCGGTGCAGACCTCGTTTGTTTGCCTACCCTATGCTACAAGATATTACGACATTGCCCGAAGGTCAGGCTGACCAATAGCGTCGGTAGAACGGCGGGCAGATTGGTCATTGAATTGATTCCTCATTATCAAGCGGACCAATCTACACGCACTCAACCAAATAAAAGGTGAGCATTAAAAGCGCTCTGTTTTATCTGCTGTAGAATTTGACGCTGCAAAGCCACCTGAAACTCTGGTATTTTCTCCATATTCATGCCCCAATGTAACTGCTCTATGAGAGATTTCTATGAACTAAGCCGTTCTAAATAGATGCTGACAATGCATCTAATTTGTACGCTCCCAATACCTCTCGTTTATTTATTGTCGAAATGGACGGAACAGACACATAACAAGACTAGCATCACAAATTTATTTCCATATGGACCAAAACAAATTTCATCAAGAATATTTCGGATGCCACAATTAATTGGTATATCAGGACTTCCTACATGATCATTACCATGTAGAGATGGCAAGTACTCCTTAAACTGCCAAAGAAATGGAAAAAATCTCAATTTCCAAAAAAAACATTTTGACCACTTGAAGTCAAAGTTCTGTACATTTTTTGTTAAGGTCTCACATATGTTGCAAGTGAAAAATTTTAGAGCAATAACTCGTTTATGTATACAAAAAAATGTAGTAGAAATGACTGTTTATTTTTTTTAATTAAAAAAAAGCAGCACAGAACATTTAGCAAACTACACACTTACTCAAATACCCATTGCACTAATTAATATTGGGTACTTATGGCTTTGTATTGTCGAAATTAATTTGCACTGGAGTTTTCAGCTGCAGGATTAACATATACCAACAGAGCAAAAACTAACTGCAAAATTGTGCAGACAAGAACAATAATTGCAGCCAATACTGCAAGACTCAACCACGGGTTACTGAAATGGTTCTGCCATAACCATGCCATCCATCTGTTTATACGATTCTGGTAGTGTTCCTCCAAGGCAATGCAGGTGCTTCTGAGATAGTGTAAACCATTTCGATCAAAGTCGATATTTTTAAGAAGCCCAGTGAAAATGACTGACACATGTTCATCACTGCGCATCTGATGGACAATGATTCCTCTCTTAACAAGTAACGTAACATCTTTAGGACTACTGATAAGCTGAGCGATGAAAGCAGCATATGCTGTAAAGCCATTTCCAAGATGGGGAGACGTTTTCTCTAATGCAATTAAGTTCCTAAAGCGAGAACCGGTGACATCATCAATGAACAGAAATGGGACTTCCAGTACACCATTGTGGAATCTTACGTCCAGGAGGGAATGGGGCCTGTGTTCCTGTTGCTCTCTTCTTTTAAATTCAATACCTGCTTCGTGGTACTGTGCAGCACACCTCCATCTGCAGAGCTTTCCCTTGCAATGGGAATTCGAAGTTTCCTGCAGTATTAAGTCTTTCTCCTTTTCCTCTTGATGCTGGCTGACTTTGAAATATCTGCGACCAAAACTAAGAATACCTTGAAAATATTCAGGACTAATCACAGAGTGATGTTGTTCTTGCTGCTGATTGGGTGAGAGGTACATATGGCAGAGGTGAAGTAAATGATGGAAATCTTTTGGCCTTTCAGTTTCTTGTATTGCTTTGGGGTAGAGATATATAATACTTTCTATAAATATTGCAATGTTGTCTGTAAGTCTATTTGAATCTTGTGCGCCTACCAAAACCTCATATATTGTCTTGATGACAAAGAAAGGAATTTGGTTTTCTAACAGAAGGAAATCATGGTATGCATAATTGACGTACCACCTTGCATCCTTTTCCTGAGTGATTTGGCCTTGTTCTGAATCTAAGCTTACATTGGCATGCATCCCATCCGTCGCCTTCCCATTTGAGCTCGTTCCAATAGGTTCTAATTGTCCCAGACTCGTACTTGTATGCTTCACATCATATTGGTCTACATTTACCTCATAACTGGTAGCGTTATTAGTATTTTCTCTATCAAGTTGAGTAGTGTTGTTTTCTACTGTGATCTCAGGATTCTCATCCCTATTACCTTGATAATTAGGCATACCATCAAGGCCACGAAGATGGACTAGGATGAAGCATCCATCAAGCAAGAGCATCTGCAAGAACTCCGAGCTGTCCATATCCATTTCGTCCAAATAACAATTTCTCACTTTTGACTCCAGCTCAGCTATTTTGTTGAGGTAATCATGAAGTTTTACGTTTCGGTTCAAAAATAGGATGTAACTAAGACAACTCCATTTTTTCTTCTGAAAGGTCTGAAGACAGGGATTTCCATGGTGATATGGACCAATTGCTAGAGAGCAAGGCTCATAAGCAGACCTGTCAAGCATACGGATGTTCTTCGTAACTTTTGGGATAAAGCATGAACTTATTGTACTCTTGTGTATCCCATCCTCTGCTATTGAAGAGTAATAATGTATTTTCTCTGTTATCAAAGTTGCTATTTCATCGACATCTACAGAAATAGCTCCACTGCTTTCACCTTCTACCATCCTGGAATCCACCAGTCAGGTGTATCATCAGTACAAGAAACTTCCAATATATATATATATATATAGGCAATGAAAAACTCTAATTAATAAAGAAAATGCATGTCTTAAATTGATAAAAACCTTAATTCCTCATTTTTACTTTCATGCAACAACTGATGGTATATATAGCTTATTGGTTGATGCAAGAAGAAGAATATTCTAGTAAAACTGCCAATGCTAATAATACAAGTACATGAGACATTAACCTATCAGGTGCATGACGTACACCCCCAACAGCAGCAGCAGCAGGACAACAAAACCGTCTCTCGTAGGCCAATTGGGATCAGGATAAAGATGAAACACATCGAAGTGAAAAAAATGTGAATATAAAATAATAGTTACTCCCTCCGTCCCAAAAAACTAGTCATCCTGGGATTCAAAATTTGTCCCAAAAAACAAGTCATTCTACACTATTTGGAAAGTGCATGTGCATGTAAAAATCAATTAATGCCAAATATAGATAATAAATAGGGGCAAACATGGTCATTTTACATTCTTATTAATCTGTTCTAAAATTCTTAGGATGACTTTTTTTTTTTGACGGAGGGAGTAAGCAATAGTAATATTAAGTAGAGAGCAATCAGAATGATGAACCGGCATGTCTACAGAATTACCATTGTTAGTTTTCCCCAAAGAGAAAAGGAACAGTATAAAGATAACACAAAAGATCTGTCCAGAACCCCTATACCAGAAGCAGCACGTAAAAACATAACACAAAAGATCGTAACGGGATTAAGCGAGAAAACAGTCTCGTGCGCGCGGATCAGAGATCATGCGGACAGCTCTATCTTCTAGGGAAGGTATAAATATTAAAGTTTTCTTATAAACGATTGCATGGAAGTTCTTTATCTATTTCCTCGACAACAGAAAACTTGACTAATTATTCTTGAATCCTCAAGAGTTCTGCCTCCAATCTTTAAATGAACGAGATTTAATTTTTGGCATATATATATATACATATATATATCCAGATCTGCCTCTGTAGGAAAGAAAAACTTTGGAATTCGGATAGAGGGGTCAATACCTTAAGATTGGCAATTCAGCACCCTGTAAAGAGATCAGATCTGGGGCACCTGCGAAGAACAATTGACTCGTCCTTAATTATAATCCTTGATTGTATCAGCACATGGAGGTGCCCTGTCGATTGTTATGGTGCGCGAGGAGAGTGCGCTCGCACCGGGCCTCAAAGCAAGTAGGGTCCCCTAATTTCCCCCGTTAGCATGTAGGCCACGTGTCATGTGTAGTCATGTGTACGGTGTGTACGAATAAATATCTAATAGGCAATTATACATGTGCGTTGCTACGAGCAAAGTTAGTATAAGTATCGAATACGTATTGGAGTTCATGCGTTAATTTGTAAAAATCTACGTGATCGAGTTATAAATAGAGGGGACATTTATTACTAGAAAACGGTGCAAAGGTCCAGGCCAAAGGTACTAGCTGCTGTTGCAGCCGGAGCATTTAGTACCGAGTCATGGCGTGACCCGGTTCCAGTGCCGAAGCAAAGGCACCGTGTCAGTATTTTACCGCCAAACCTACCGAGCGATACCCCTGAGGTGGTAGGTTATAGGTAGGGACTTGCTGAGAGCTGAACTCAAAGGTGCAAGCAGTACTACAGAACAGGCCTTTGGTTCAGGCCATTTGTCCCGGCCGCCTTTGGGCTCGGGACCAAAGAATGCTTTAGTCCCGGGTCCAACCGGGACAAAACAACCCCAACCCTTTATCCCCCTTCTTCCTCCCCCCGCCCGAGGCATTCAGCTCAGTATTCTTACTGTTCTTGGCTCGGGTGGGGGAGTTCTTGCCCATTTTCTCCACGATTTGTGAAGACTCTTTGATTCTCTGTCCATTCAACAACTGTAAAGGTTAGAAGCTTGCTCCTCTCATCATTTATTTCTTGTGTAGCTCATTTTTTATGTTTTAGAAATAGAGAAATGGGAGATTTTTAGATTGGGAAGTTTCTTTGATTTTTATACCATTTGAACTCAAATGTGCGGGACTTTTAGCTGTGCATATATAAATATGATTTACTTGTTTTAGTTCATCTAGATGAGTATAGAGTGTTGATGTGTGATTTTCTTGTATAAAAAGTTGATATTATTATTATTATTACAAATACTAGATTTTTGTTTAGAATAAGAGTATATATTACTATGTGAGTATGTATGTATATATTACAATGTGAGTATGTATGTATATATTACAATGTGAGTATGTATATATTACAATGTGACTATTTAAGATTTTATTCATTTTTTCTTGTATTATGAATAATTAGTTGTATTTTTTATGTTTTCATTATTTTCTTGTAAAGATAAGTGTAGGGAGTATGAGTTTGCCACCTGTTACTGCATTGGAGTGTCGTGCGTCCGCTCGGGCGTCGGTACGCAATCATCTGGAGCGCATCGGACATTCCCTTGAGTTCCGACCTGAGGAGCGTGTTGGACTTCTAAGCGGTCGTATTCATCGTTGGGTTAAGAGAGCATTTCAATGCTTTGAACTTGGAAAAGCAAATCGCAAATTTCAGCGTGAATTTAGTATCGAACTACATGGTACGGATGACGATCGCGAGTTGATGGCTCGATATAATGCAAGGCGTGAAGCGTTAGGGCTAGCAGAATTTGACCGTAATGTGTTGAGACTTCGCAAGGCGGTTCACGAGGCCTTGGTCAATAGGTCTCGTGAGTAGTTTGTATTAGTATGCATGTATCGTTTTCGCTATTATTTCAACATGGACCATTTAAATTATCATGTTGTCTGATGGATTATGTAGACCTTTTAATTAATTGTGGTGTATGAAAAATGGTATTATTCAAATTGTGTGATTGGATATTCGGACCTTTATTTTTTTATTCATGTTATTCAAACAATGCAGATGGACCGGCAATGGATGTACAAAGCTGACCGTAATGTTGTCTGGTTTTATGTGCTGCCCGTGCATACACTACTAGAATAATAAAGATTATTCCACTAGGAGAACCCTGAACGCTCACACTTTCACTCATGGTTTCATGCCCAATTACTTCTGTTGGACCAAGCATGAAGAAAAGGGAGTTATAATGGAAGACAACGAAGAAGAAGATTATGATGACAATTTTACTAGCCATGCTGGACTCAGTGCCTTTGACGATGATATTGCCATGGACGAGCCTGAAGCAGACGCTGCAGAAAATGAGCCCACCGACGATCTCGGGCAAGCACTGCGCGGTGTGCGGGAAGATTGTGATAGTAAAAAGGAGAGGATGAAATTCCAACTGATGTTAGAGGACCATCGTAAGTTGTTGTACCCAGGCTGCGATGATGGACTGAAGAAACTTGGCACAACACTGGAGTTGCTGCAATGGAAGGCAACACATGGTGTATTAGATAAGGGATTTGGTGAATTACTGAAACTTTTGAAAAAAAATTCTTCCTAAGGACAACGAATTGCCTAGCACAACATATGAAGCGAAACAGCTTGTTTGCCCTCTAGGACTTGAGGTGCAGAAAATACATGTATGTCCCAATGACTGCATCCTCCTCTACCGAGGTGACTATGAGAATTTGGATGCTTGCCCCGTATGCGGTGCATTGTGTTACAAGATCCGAAAAGATGATCCTAGGGACGTCGAGGTGGAGCATCCCAGGAAGAGAGTTCCTACCAAGGTCATGTGTACTCGCCTATAATACCACATTTGAAGCGTCTGCTTGGAAATAAAAAGAATGCTAAGTTGATGCGATGGCACAAAGAGGAACACAAGCAAGACTCGATGTTGAGACACCCAGCGGATGGGTCACAGTGGAGAAAAATAGATAGAACCTACACAGACTTTGCCTTGGATGCGAGAAACATAAGGTTCGGTTTGAATATGGATGGCATGAATCCTTTCGGTGAGATGAGTAGTGGACACAACACTTTGCCTGTGACCCTATGCATATACAATCTTCCAACATGGCTATGCATGAAGCGAAAATTCATCATGATGCCAATACTTATCCCGAGCCTAAAGCAGCCCGGAAATGACATCGATGTGTACTTAAGACCATTGGTCGAAGAACTCTTATTGCTATGGCATGAAGAAGGTGTATGGATGTGGAATGAATACAAATAAGAGGATTTCAACCTACGAGCATTGTTGTTCGTAACCATCAATGACTGGCCTGCTCTTAGTAACCTATCGGGACAATCGAACAAGGGATGTAGAGCCTGCACATACTATTTAGAGAATACCGATAGTATATGGTTGACTCACTGCAGAAAGTGTGTATATATGGGTCATCGTCGGTTTCTTCCCGTCAAACATCCAGTACAAAGCAAAGGCAAGTATTTCAAAGGGAAAGCAGACCACCGAACAAAACAGATGCACCGTAGTGGCAACGACGTCTTTGAAATGATCAAAGATCTAGAAGTAGTATTTGGAAAGGGACCAGGTAGCCAACCTGTTTCGAGCGAAAACGGATTGGCGCCCATGTGGAAGAAGTCTATTTTTTGGGAGCTACCATATTAAGAAGTCTTAAATGTTTGCCATGCAATTGATGTGATGCACCTCACAATGAATCTATGTGTGAACCTGCTGATCCTTGATGTATTATTAGAATCATTATGTATATTTCATAAACATGTGATGGGCAATTTGAATATTTTGATTATATATGTACTGCATCCATTTCTCTAAACCAATAGTTACATTTCTCTAAACATGTGTACTCATCACTCACAAAACACCCACATTCACCAATTCCATGAAATAGCCGTAGTTAATGTAAAACTCACTTTTGTAATGTTAATGTGTTGAGAAAACTCATTTTTCCCTCGAAAACCAATAGTTTGAAACAATTCTTTTAGCTAGTACATTTTTGCATGGTCAAAATAAAATTTGTAATATCTACCAAGTTATATAAATTATGGATCCAATCACTTAAATAAAAATAAAATATTTTTGTGTACATATCAAGCATAAACAAACCCAAGAACTTTGTTTGGTAATTTTTGAACCCATAATTTATTTTCTACACAATTAATAGCTGATAGCCCATTATTAAAAGGCAAATAAAAAAGAAATGATAAAAAAAATTGAATCAAGCATACCCAAGTTTTGGCGCCACGGGCCTCATTTGTCCCGGGCGGTAGATCCACCCGGGACCAAAAGTAGGCCGCAGACGCATTTTCGCCGCGGCCCACCAAAACTAGCCTTTGGTACCGGGTCGAGCCACGACCCGAGACCATATATCCCGAGGCCATATATCCTGGTTCCGGCCACCAGCCAGGACCATATATCCCGGCCCCTTCTCCCCCTTCTCTTCCTCTGCTCCATTGCCGCTTCTTGATCTCCACCGCCGCCACAGTCTCCCTAGGCCATGCCGTCGTCCCCGTTCGCCGGCGCCATCATCCCCAAGCGCCGGCGCCGTCGTCCCCAACCGCTGTCATCCCCAATGGCCGCATCGTCCCCGAGCGCCGCGTCGTCCCCGACGCCGCCGTCGTCCCCGAGCACTGCCACATCATCCCCGAGCGCCGCGTCGTCCCTGCTCGGCCGTATGTGAGCTGCGACAGGAAATTAAGTAGGCTGACCGGAAATTCTCCTTGCGACACAAGCGGGAGCCGCCCACGAACACGCAACCAGAAATTAAAAAGTTTCTTTAACCAGAATTATTTCAGATTTTCATGCGCTTTCGATTTTTAAAATTTCAGGACGCGCGCGTATCCAAGGTTCTTACGGGCCAAGCTGCGAGGCAGTTATGAGTTCCCGAAATCAACGCCACTATCCCAGTTCCCTTCCCCGGAGGCCCGGCCGCGACGAGCGGTTGAAGCCGCCGCATCGGTATCGATCTCGTTCGCTGCTGTCTCGGGATTTCAACGCCGACAATTCTTGCCCAATCCGCAGGCTCCCCAGTCTACACATAGCTCGCATCTACTTCATCGGAGCCGTCGGCATCCCATTCCTCAGTTTCATTGGCACATCTCGTCGCTCGTCGGTGCATGTGCTTTTCCGCGGCGAGGATCGGTGCCCCAGTTTTCCGGCATCCAGACAGTCGGCGACACCATCCACACTGCAATTATCCACCACAAGGTACACTGATTTCTTGCATCACATCTCTACAATCTTCCTTCTGGAATTTTCCCCATGCATCCGGTACCGCCGCATGCACCCCCCACCCCATTTCCCTGACCCCGGCCGCCACCTCCCCAACTCCCCGCGGCGCGCGGCTGCCCCTGCGGCGCGGTGGCCCGGCGGCGGTCCCTGGCGCGCGCGAGGCTGCCTCCCGGCGCGGCGGCCAGGCGCGGAGCGCGGGCTCGACGGTGGCCTCCCGGCCCGCCGCGGCCGGATCCGGATACGGCGACGCCAGATCCGCCGACGACGTCCCCCCCTCCCCCGACGCGGTGCGCAGGCGCGGCGTCCGCTCCCCGGCACGGCGCAGCGCGCCCCCCTCGCCACCCCCGGTCCGGCGCGGCCGGATCCGGCCCCGGCGACGCCAGATCCGCCGGCGCCGGCCCCCGTCGGCGTGTGGCTCGCTGCCCCCTGGCCCGGTGCGACGGCCTCCCGACCGGGCTCGCGGCGGCGTGGGCGCGCGCGTGGAGGCGGCCCGGCGGGCCCGGATCCGGCCACGGCGCCCCCAGATCCGGCGGCGGCGGCGGCTTCCCGGCGCGGTTGCCCCTGCAGCGCGACGGGCCCCGGCGGTGCCCCCCTCCTGGCTGCTCGGTGGCGAGGATATGTGGAGATGGGAGCTGCTCGGAGGGGATGAGGAGCAAGAGGAGCGTGCGACGCACTAGAATCCTTGTTCAGATGGCTGGTAGAACCTCCCTTAATCATGGGATTTTTCCATTGATCAATTGGTTTCCTATTTCCTTTTTAGTTTGCAGATTATATACTCCCGGGGTGGAGTTTATTCCGATCTGATCTTTTTCAGGAGACGGCAACATCCTGGCTTGAAGAACGAAGAATATCTTGCATGGAGGTTAACAAATTCGTTTCTTATTGAATTTCTTGTTTCAGTTTTGTTTGCCACGGGCGGTAGGTTTGAACATAATTCGTCTCTATTCAGGTCAAGTGACCTTGCACGCTCCTCAGTTGTGTACTCAGGATTGATATAATTTTCTTTTGTATCTGAAAATAGAAGTTCGCAGCACAAATTCTGGATGTTTCGTTGATTCTTGAACCTGAAAGCGGTTTTGCATTGCCCTTTTGTCTGCTTGTTTTGCGTAGGGGTCTTCGTGGACAGAGCAGAGGCCAGAGGGGACGGAGCCAAGGATGCCATAGATTCTTCAACTTGTAATTTATTTCTCATTTTTCTATCCTTTGCAGGTAAAGCATTCGACATTATGCCCCAGGCAGCTGCTGCTGCATCAGCTCCGGCGAGAGTGAACGGTCTTCAGCTTCAGCGCACTCATTAACGTCTGGGGAGCTTGTCTGATCCGGCACATCAACGAAATGGAGAAGAAATAAATCAAAAGAAATAAACCAACAAGAAAGAAAAAAAAGGAAGAAGTCCATTTTTGACCATCCAACTTTTGTCTCAGTTTGATTTTGGCCATCGAACTCCAAAACCGGTTATCTTTGCCATCGAACTATCAAAACCGTTCAAATTTGACCATCGGAGCTGTTTTGATGGGTGATATAGCAAATAGTGATAAAATAGTATAAAGAATATTTTAAAAGATAAAACTCACCATTACGAACACGTGACCGGAGAATGACCTAAATTGGAGGTACGGACAAAAAATAATAATCATTTTAAAATCTAAAGACTTAATTGTAAATAAAAAAATTAAAATCACCCATCAAAACAGCCCCGATGGTTAAATTTGAACGGTTTTGATAGTTCGATGGCAAAGATAACCGGTTTTGGAGTTCGATGGTCAAAACCAAACTGAGGCAAAAGTTGGATGGTCAAAAATGGACTTCTTCTGAAAAAAAGGGGGTCTTTGGTCCCGATTGGTAACACTAACCGGGGGTTGCCTGACCCGAGACAAAAGGGTCCCCTTTTGTCCTGCCTTGGCGATCCCGGTTGAGAAACCGGGATAAAAGGGGTTTTCCAATCGGGACAACATGCTTGTTCTATAGTAGTGAAGGAACACGAAACTTTAGACAAATTCATGCCGCTGTAAAGCGTAATATCCTGCATCTTGTGTATTGGTTTGTATTTTAGATGATTGTATGTTTTAGAGGGGTACCTGCCCGCCTTTATATAGTCTGGAGGGACAGTGTTATAACTTTTCAGTTTTCATTTATTTTCTACTTTGCTTCGGTGAATTGATGCTGCTGCTGGCCTGATGTGCCCAAGTTGAATGTAGATTTAAGGAGTTTTGGTCTAACGGCATAGGCTCAAATCCAAGTACCAATGTCACCTGGTGTGTTTCTTGACTTGATCTTTTGTGTTTTCTATCCTAAATAAGTAAATGTTGGATCATCTCTCTTTACGTGTTCTGTACCTCTAAGCTTCATGTCTGGATTATACATTTTAAAATGTACATTACGTACTACTCCTTCTGTTTCAAATTATAATTTATTTTATTTTTTTGACCTCAAGTTTCATTCATCCTATTCAAAACATTTATGCAAAAATATAGTTAAATTTAAGTTATTTTTAAACAATTTATATTAATAAAGCAAGCCGCAATAAAAGAAGTGAGATTTTGTACAAATTTTTAAACGAGACGAGTGGTCAAACAAGGAGTTAAAAAAGTTATATGAATTACAATTTGAAACGGAGGAAATACCTTTAACTTGAATCTTAATCTTTCGATAATTCAACTTCGCCGTACCTTCAAAATTTTCCATCCTCTACCACTGATACGCGCTGAGCTCCACTCGCCCTGCGGCACCCGCCGATCGTTTCCGGCCTCAATGTCAGCACACCTTTTTTTTTTTTTAGAAACAATGTCAGCACACCTGGGGAGCACCGGGCTCATCATCAGGGCGATGGCCCAGCTCGCTTATCAGGAAGCCCAACCCATGAATCTCCGGAGAAGACTGAATCCGTTAAAAGCTTGGAAAAAATTCCTTTTTTTTTCTTTCCTGGGCCGAATCAGCTTTTTCTTCCTAGATAATGAAACCGTCCGTCTAGACTCGGACTCATGAAACCGTTCACATGACTTTCCTGAGCGGTTTGAGGAGGTGGCAGCGATTTTTCTTCTTTTGTTTTATGTTTAGTTTCACTGAATTTTTGAAATCTTATAATAAATCACAAAAAGATCATAAAATAGAAAATTTATTTTTTTTGGAATCCACATGAGTAGATCTATGGAATGAAAATATTATATGGTATACTTTAGTACATTTTTTTGTTGTAACTTTAGATATATAATTTTCTATAATTAATTTATAGCTACAACTTTTGTGGTCCAATTACGGTGGAATTTTTATGGTAGGCTAATTATTATATGATTAAGCTATAGTAAAAATTTTATGATTATTGGATCATATATGACTGAGTTACAGATTTATCTATATAAATCTAGATAAATCTACACGAATCTATAGATAAACCTAGATAAATCTATAACTCAGTCATACATGATCCAATAATCATAAAATTTTTACTACAGTTCAATCATTTAATGATTAGTCTACCATAACAATTTCACCATAATTGAACGACAAAAAATGTAGCTATAAATTAATTACAGAAAAATATATATCTAAAGCTACAACAAAAGTTTATACTAAAGTATACCATATAATGTTCACTGCGTAGATCTACTCATGTGGAGTCCAACAAATTAAATTTTCTATTTTATAATTTTTTTATGATTTACTATAATTTTTCAAAAATTCAGTCAAAATAAATATAAAAGAAAAGGAGAAAACCCGCTACCACCTCAGTCTCAAACCACTCAAGGAGGTTACGTGAACCGTTACATGAGTCTGAGGAGTCTAGATGGACGGTTTTATTGTTCAAGTGGAAAAAACAGATTCGGCCCAAAGTAGAAGGAGACCAAAAAAAATCTAAAAGCTTAGGTGCCTACGTGCACGAGAATTGGGCCGAGCCCTTGTATTCCGAGACTAGACTATTTAGCTAGCGGTGTGGAGGGCATGAGACAACTTTTGGCTGTAAACAACATTCGCACCAGCACAATCTGTCGTCGTGCTGCCGTCCCTATCTTGCTCTCCTGTTCTTCCACTTCTCCTTTGATCCTCCCCATTCCCCATTCCGTGTCTAAAGTGTGGAGTGGAAGTAGATTGCTCGAACAGATTACTGTAAGCCGTGTCTAAAGTGTGATGAGGAATGGGGAGAGCAGATCGAATCAAAGGAGAAGAGGAAGAACAGGAGGAGAGCAAGATAGGGACGGCAGCAAGAGGACAGATTGTGCTGGTGCGAATGTTGTTTACAGCCGAAAGTTGTCTCACGCCCTCCACACTGCTAGATAAATAAGTCTGGTGGGAGAGAGGGGAGAGAGAAAGGGAGATACGCCAGCTGCTCGCCTGCCAGGGCCGGTCACCAGCTGCGGCCTTGGCGGCGTTGCCGGGCATCGTCTTCTCGGCCTCCACATCCAAGCTTTCTGCTCTCCCGGTCTGCCTGGCCAGAGACCCATCTCTCCGTTGAGTTCCTACTGATCATCATGTGAGGCTGGGCGACCTGTCGGGGCGATGAGGGGTCGTCTTCGTATCCGCCGCTTAACTTTAGCACCGGCAACTTTGCCGGAGCTCCTTGCGGCGGGCGTGAAGAAGATCGAGGAGGAGGAAATGATTATGGTTGAGGAGCGACTTTCTCGAGCCATAGAGATCACACACCTCTCATCGTCGGTAACCAGGCCGCATGTTCATGGAGTCGAAGATAGAATCGGCACGCGTTTTTGGGCGCGTGGGAGTGATCCTGAGTTGGAGGAGGAAACTGACGAGGAGAGCGAGCAGGAGGACGACTGTGAGTCTGTTTCGTCGCCGGAGTTCATCCGGAGGGCGATGGAATTGGGCTTCACGGTGCCAAAACTTCTGCAGGCTAAAAACGAGATGCCATCGCCGACCAGTCAAGTACCTATCGTGGAGGGGGTCCATTGCAGCGAAGATCCTCAACACGATGGTTAAGCATGCTTCATCAAAACCTGCCCGGCGGCCATGGCGGGGACCTCTGCCGCCACCATGGGTATCCCCGAAGCGAACATTGGGAGATGCCATCGAGGCAGCAATGGTACGTCCTGGTTCTTCTTCTCGTTCATGGATTTCTGGTTGGTTCTTCTTCTCGTTCATGGATTTCTGGTTCCTCTCCAATAGCTTCTACCGGCCGATCTCGGCGATCGCCGGAGACGGCGCATGTGAATAACTCGCGATCCTTGTTTTTCGGATCTGGGTATTCAAGGAAATTTTCAAAATTCAAAAATAATCCGATTCTGGGGTCTGGTGTTGGCCCATCTGATTTGGATTTTCCTTTCAAAGCATGCACAAAAAGAATGGGCCGCCAGATTTTAATCTTGGGCCCAGATGTACCCTACCGTCCTACTGCTGGCCTGGTTTCCCTTTTTGCAAGAATAGGCACAGGTGGAAAAAACCCTAGAGCACCACACGCTAGTTCACGTTTCGTCGCCGCCTCGTCCTACGTTGAGGTCGCTCGTCGAACCATGGAGAACGGTGGTGTGCAGGGGGATCCCATGGGAACCAGCAGCGAGGTGGTGGCACACACCGTGGCAACGGCCGCGGACAAGGCGGCATGGTTGGCCGCAGTGGCAGCGGCTTTCACGCCACCAACCAGGGCTTTCACCCTAGCTACGGTGGTGGTGGTCGTGGCTATTCGGGCCGCGGCGGCGGCCGCTACGGCGGTGGTCGAGGACGTCACGACGGCAGCAACTTCGGAGGTCGTGGAAGGGGAGGCGCTGGTGGTCGCCGCGGCCGCGGTTATGGCCAAGCCGATGGCGGTCACCAGGGCTCTGGAGACCAGCAGATCGAGGATGCACTTAGGGGACAACCTATTGTTCCCAACGTGCATGGCAACGGGACACAAACCCGAACGCTACCTGCTGATGTTGCTGCTCTTCTTCAACAAGCTCTTGCATCTCTTCACCGGGGAGCACACCCGCCTCCAGTTAAGGACAACGTCAACGCCATGGCGAAAACAACCAAGCCAAAGGAGGGTAACGATGCTTCTGAACTCGTGCCAATTCACAAGATGTCTAAAGCAACTCCATCAAATGAGGCACCTGAATCATCTGCCCAATCGACAACTAGAGATAGCAGTGGCAAAACACCGTACTGCTATCGATGTCTCACAAAAGGCCATGTTCGAGAGGATTGTGATGCTGAGATGTATTGCGAGATCTGTGATTGCATTGAGCACTTCACATCCAGATGCCCAAAATTCCGTGGAGATAAGCCATGTGCTATACCCTGTGGGTATGCAGTAGAGGGATTGGGTTTCTATCATATCCCACAATCAGTTACACCACAACAGAGAAGTGATCCGAGGGCAGCAGTGATCAGAGTTACAAATGGTACACTAACCATTCCTAATGTAATTTCTGAGCTCGAACGGCTGATTCCTGGGAAGTGGAAGTGGAATGTTGAGAGTGGTGGTAATAGCAACACTTTCAAAACCTTGTTTCCATCAAAAACTGAACTGAAACGCATGGCAGAATGGGGAGTTGTGCAAACAAAGTTCAATAATGCAAAGCTCAAGATAGAGGAGCGACCTTTGGGAGATAAAGCCAAGTTTGCTTAATTTGGGTGCAGTTCACTGGCCTACCCAATGATCTCCATGACTTCCTAACCATTTGGGCCATTGGCTCGATACTAGGAGTCACGAAGGCGGTCGACATGAGATTTACTAGACAGCATGTAGTTTGTCGCTTGCATGTTCTAGTACTTGACCCCAATCTCATTCCACAATTTGTAGATATCGTTATAGGCGACTACTTATATGAACTACAATTCATGGTTGAGATTAATGGGGATGCTAATAATTCGGAACCAATGGACATGGACCACCATGGAAAAGAGGATGGTGACAACAACAAAGGCACGAGGGAGAACAACAAAGCACCAGGCACACAGCAAGGCGCAGCTAATGGCAAAGAGGCCAAAGAGTCTAGAAACAAAAGTGATGCACCGGTGTTACCTGGGGGGAACTCTAATATTGCTACTCATAGGCGTAACAGCCTGGTGAGCAAGGGAGCTGCCATCCGGATTATAGCACCGACACAGCAGAACAAGCGTCCTATTTATCGTATACAAGATCCTGGTTCAGATGGCTTGCTGGTAGCAAATAGTGGCACGTCTACCACGGTCGACGAGGCACTTGGTGATAACACTGCTGCTGTCACAAATGCTGATGCCAATGGTAAAGAGTTACTGCAAGAGGGTGGCGTGCACATGGAGAATCAGGAGCTAGGTGTTAAGCTGGGCCTTGACGAGGGGGTTGCTCCAATGGGGGAGCATGGTGAAGCATCAGAGCTGGACAGTGATGAAGTTGAGTGTAAGCTGGAGCGCTTTGGAATGTCCGATGTGGAAAGCGCGGCGCTGTCGGTTGATGAACTAGCGGCCATCCTAGAGGCATCGCCAGTCCAAGCCATGGCACGCAGGAGCAAGCGCCAAGCGGAGACAAAGGACCAGGTGTGCCTCGACAAGGCTGAAAAGCTCAAGGCATCACGCTTCGAAGGTGACACCAAACATCCCAACTCTTTTCTAAATTTTTCAGATGACCTTATTACTTCCAACTACAGTAGTATTGGTATTTCCCTAGGAGTTGATTTTACTAGTGTAAAAGGGTCGATAGATCATTTGAAAAAAATAGAATTGGATAGGATGCTTGATTTACATGTTGTTGATAAAAAAACTAATGTGTTAGAAAAAGAGGAAAAGGAATTGGCTGAGGAAGAGGAGTTGGATAAATTTATTCTTAGTCACTTGTGTGGGGAAATTATGGAGGAGGTAATGGATTTGGGCAATGATCAAGTAGATCTTATTGCTTAAAAAACAAAACTAAAATCCAAAAAGAGTAAAAAAGGCCGAAGAATCCATATTCCAAACTCTGTATAATGAAAGGAGTTTTTTGGAACAGTGATGGGTTTAAAGACCCAAAAAAACACAAATTCATCTCAGATCTCACGAAAGAACATAACCTCAGTTTCATCGCTATATCGCAAACTGGAAGGAAGAACTTTACATCCCCTTTTCTTAAAAATTTGTGTGCTGGACGAGATTTTCTATGGCATGTTAAGGAGCCTAGAGGACGCTCTGGCGGGATTTTCTTAGGAATTGATCTTAACGTCTATGACATAGGAGCAATAGATGAGGGCGATCACTATGTTAAATTCCATTTGTGCACCAAAATGGATGGCTTCAAATGGGCTTTGGTGGTGGTCTATGGTCCAGCACAAAACAATTTGAAAGAACAGTTTCTAACAGAGTTAGTTAACATGTGTAGTCATGAAAAGTTACCTATCCTTGTGAGTGGCGACTTTAATATTTTAAGAACTCCGTATGACAAAAATAATGACAATTTTGACAGCCGCTGGCCCTTCTTGTTTAATGCAATTATTGATGGCTTAAACGTAAGGGAACTAGAGATGTCCGGATGAAAATACACATGGGCTAACTCTTTACCAAACCCTACTTATGAAAAATTGGACAGAATTTTAATGGCCACATAATGGGAACAGAAGTTTCTCCTATCCACTGTGATTGCCTTGTCTAGGGATATATCAGACCACACGCCTTTACTGCTAAATACGGGAGTAGCGTCATCTGATAGTAATCAACCAACATTTGAATTTGAACTAGGTTGGTTGCTCAGAGATGGCTTTATGGACATGGTAAAGAAAGTGTGGTACGAAGAAGATACAGGCTCTACACCCATGGAAAAATGGCAAGCTAAAATTAGGAGGCTTCGGCAGTTCCTTCGGGGATGGGCAAAAAATGTAAGTGGGGCAAACAAAAAAGAAAAGAAAGACATACTTGATGCTCTTGATGCGCTGGATAAAAAAGCAGAACATTCTTTTCTATCTACACGTGAAATTGATGTTAAAAGATGCTTGAAGAACCGCATAGCACAACTTCTACGTGAAGAGGAAATTAAATGGCATCAAAGGGCAAAAACAAAGGATTTATTAGAAGGTGATTCTAATACAAAATATTTCCAACTTATTACTAATAGAAAACATAGGAAGACTAGAATATTTCAAATTCATGATGGGAATCAAGTAATAAGTGGTGACAGAGATCTAAAAAAGTTTATCACCACATATTACAAAGGCCTTTTCGGTCCTCCAGAAGAAAATAATTTTCGACTGGACAAGACGCGTAAGGATGATATCCCACAAGTGACAGATCTAGAAAATGAAGCTCTTGTTGAACAGTTTACAAAAGAGGAAGTGAGAAAAGCTATCTTTCAAATGCAGCATAATAAAGCATCTGGGCCGGATGGTTTCCCTGCTGAATTCTATCAGGACTTTTGGGGTACAATAAAGGATGATTTAATGGCTTTATTTGAGGATTTCCACAATGGTATACTTCCCCTTTTTAGCCTCAACTTTGGCACAATAATCTTGTTGCCCAAATAAAGAAGCTAGTAGAATTCAGCAATGCAGATCTATATGTTTGCTGAATGTTAGCTTTAAAATCTTTACAAAAGTAGGTACAAACAGAATCACCACAGTTGCACAAAAGGTCATCAGTCCTACACAAACAGCTTTTCTATCTGGTAGAAACATCATGGAAGGTGTAGTGATTTTGCATGAAACCATCCACGAGTTGCACAAGACAAAACAGAATGGAGTCATATTTAAAATTGACTTCGAAAAGGCATATGACAAAGTAAAATGGTCTTTTGTTAAACAAACTCTTGAAATGAAAGGTTTTTCTCATAAGTGGTGCCAATGGGTGGATTCATTCATGAGAGGAGGACACGTGGGAATTAAAATAAATGATCAAGTAGGACAAGATTTTCAAACAAAGAAAGGATTGAGACAGAATCCGTTGTCTCCTATCCTTTTTAACATAGTGGCAGACATGTTGGCCATCCTTATAAACAGAGCTAAGGTGCAAGGACAAATAAAAGGTGTCATCCCACATCTGATCGACGATGGTTTGTCGATACTCCAATATGCGGATGACACTATACTCTTTATGGACCATGATCTAGAGAAAGCAATCAATCTAAAGCTACTCCTGTGTGCTTTCGAACAATTGTCTGGACTCAAGATCAATTTTTATAAGAGTGAAATCTTCTGCTTTGGAGAGGCACAGCAATGTGAAGCTCAATACTCACAGTTGTTTGGTTGACAAACAGGGAATTATCCTTTTAAATACCTGGGTATCCCAATGCACCACAGAAAGTTAAGCAATGGGGATTGGAACATCATTGAACAATGGTTTGAGAAGAAATTAAGTAGATGGAAAGGGAAACACCTATCTGTGGGGGGTAGATTGGTGTTGATTAACTCAGTTTTAACGAGCCTAGCGATGTTTATGCTTTCTTTCTTTGAGGTCCCAAGGGAAGTCCTAGAGAAATTAGAGTATTACAGGTCCCGTTTCTTTTGGCAAAGTGATAACCACAAAAAAAAATACAGACTAGCTAAATGGAGCATTCTGTGTCAACCAAAAGATCAAGGTGGCTTGGGCATAAAAAACTTAGACATTCAAAACCAGTGTTTACTAAGCAAGTGGTTGTTTAAACTGATCAATGAGGATAGTCTTTGGCAAAATCTACTAAAGAGAAAATACATAAAGGATAAACCAATTACGCAGGTCCAAAAAAGACCAGGTGACTCACAGTTTTGGTCGGGCTTAATGAAGGTTAAAGACAAGTTCCTGAACTTAGGTAGTTTCCAACTAAACAACGGTGAGAACATCAGGTTTTGGGAGGATAAATGGCTGGGCAATTTCACTCTTAGTCAACAGTATTCTTCCCTGTATAACATTGCAAGAAAGAAGCATATTTCTATTGCATTGGGGCTTAAAAACAACCCTTCCCCAGACCCCGCACAGTGCGGGAAGCCTACGGCACTGGGTACGCCCTTTAAGCATATTTCTATTGCAACGGTTTTCAATTCCATTCCTTTAAATATCTCTTTCCGATGTGGTTTGGTAGGGAATAATTTGGTTTTATGGTATAACCTAGTTGCAAGGATAGCTCAAGTGAGATTGAATGATAGGGAATATGTCTTTAAATGGGGTTTACACCAAAGTGGAATTTCTCTGTCCATTCAATGTATAGTGCTTTAATTTGCAATGGCCTTGTACGGCAGAATAGGACCTTGTGGAAGACAAGAATTCCTCTTAAGATTAAGATTTTCATGTAGTACTTGCATAGAGGTGTTGTGCTAACTAAAGACAATCTAGCTAAGCGTAATTGGCATGGTAGCAAAAATGTGTGTTTTGTTCACATGATGAAAATATCCAACACCTTTTCTTTGATTGTCATTTTGCAAAATTTCTTTGGAGAGTGGTACAGTACACTTTTGGCTTGGTACCACCAACGAGTGTTGCTCAATTCTATAATGATTGGCTATTTCGCTTTGACTGTAAATCTAAAACACAATTAGTATGTGGAGTTTCTGCGCTTTGCTGGGCTCTATGGTTGAGTAGAAATGATATTATTTTTGACAATTCTCCTATGAAAACTTATATGCAGGTATTGTTCAGGGCCACACATTGGCTTCGGATGTGGTCGCTGCTTCAAAAGTGTGATGATGACACCAACTTGTTGAAGGATGCATGCCGATCTCTGGAGACAACGGCTATGCAAATTTTCGCCAACCATGGATGGAGATTTAGCAATAGGATTGCTGCTTAATAAATTCCCATGAGAACTTTGTTGGTGTCTTCTATTTACTTTTGTAAACTTTATGAGTGTGTTTGCAGACGGAGGAGCTGCAGTTTGATGTAATAAACGGGTTGTAGGCTGTAGTCTCTGTGAGGTCAAGGCCGGGATGTTTTTCCCATTATCTAAAAAGCTAAATAAGTAAATAGTCTAGTCTCGGAATACAAGGGCTCGGCCCAATTCTCGTGCACGCAGGCACAAAAGCTTTTAGTGGATCCAGTTTTCTCAGGAGAATCATGGATTGGACTTTCTGATACGCGAGCTGGGCCGTCGCCCTGATGATGAGGCCTAGTGCTCCCCGGGTGTGCTGACACCCGAAAACCTATGTATCTTTCGAAATTTTTTTCCAATTTAACTTCTAATATTTGAGATTCGTGCAACCATCTACAACCATTCGACATTCACACTCAAATCCTAACCTTCCGTGCTCCTTCCATCCCCATGCCCCTGCCGCCACCCGACTAGGCCGTACCGCTGCGACATGACCGCGGCCGACCGCCACCCTTGGCCGCCGCTGCCGGCCGCCACCCTCGGCCGCCGCCGCGCGCTGCTACCGCGCCATGGCCATTGCACGTTGCGGCCCCCACCCGCCGCGCAGCGCCACCCCCTGGGCCCGCCGCGCCATGGCCAGGCCGCCGCGCGCCGCCGTGCCTGGCGCCGTTTGGTCATTGGAGAAAAAGGGGTTCAACATTTTAAATTTATTATTTCAATATTTTATCTATATAGTTTCAACATTTCGAACGTTAAATGTTGAATATGTTTGAGAAAAATATTTAACATATTTAAGGGAAATGTTGAACAATTAGTAGCTAATTAGGCCAAATGAATTTTAAAGATGGATGACATATCTATCTTCTGCAAGATGTTGTATAGGACTCCCTGCTGACACTCAGCTCTCCCCCTCCGCGCCTCGCCCGTGCCGCACCGCCGGCCGCAGCTGGTCCCCGCCGTTCGCCCCTGCCGCAGCAGCTGCTTGCCCCCGTCTCCAGCTCGCTCCCTATTGCTTTCACGGCCCCAGCTCGCCGCCAGCTGCAGCAGTGCGCTTACCCCTTGCTCCAGGCCTCCAGCTCATCCCCTGGCGCGCCCGTGGCCCCAGCTCGCTGCCGGCCGCGCAGCAACCGCTTGCCCCCGGCTGCAGCTCGTCCCCTGGCGTACGTGCCCGTGGCCCCGCTCGCCGCCAGCCACGCCTCGGCGTTGTCGCTCCGCTGGCCACGCCCTGCCACGCTATTGGCCGCAGCATGCGTCGCGAAGGGAGAGAGATGAGGCGTGACGGGGTGAGGTGGGTTCGCTCCGTCCACTTGTTTCGGAAGAATGAGATGAACCCAACCCTCCTAAGGTTCAAACCAAACACTACTAACAAAAGTGGGTTCAATCCAACCTAACCTATATGAAATGAACCTCTGAATCAAACACATACTAAGAACCCATGAAGTAGTCACACTTCTTGATAGTGATTGGAAAACTTGCATAGATCAAGCCGCGCCACACACCAAGGTAGCCGTTGATTGTATCAAAGCCAATTTCGCATCAATAATGTGTGCATCGTAAACTTTCTAAAGATAAGGTCTGCATCCTGCAATGCATTAGTTGCTATGGTTGGTGTGGGTGAGAGGCTTAGAGCGATCGCCTCCGTTCTTCTTCGGACCAGTCCATCTGCGTTGCCACAATCTCCGGTAGCTGTCCCCATCCCACGCCAACAAAGTTATGGAGAGATGGCACGCGACGTTGCGATCAACCAAGGACTAGCCGATGGTGCACCAACGAACAAGCTCAATAAATCTAGCTAGCTGCTCGCTGGTGGAACGTGAACGCTGGGTGGTGCCGTTGGCAATGTACGTCTTCCGCTGGTTGGTAGACTCGTGCAATAATGTCGTCGGTGCTTGGAGACACAAGGGACTGCTCTGTTGATCAAGGTTTTTGAATAAAATGCAGTGTTCTTAACATTATTAAGGTCTTATGGTACGCCGCCTGCCAACATTACAGTGCTCACAAGAGCGTTCATGCTAACTATTATTATAATTTTAGTACAACGTTAACATAATTGTAATCAAACCGTAAACAAAATTTCAACCGCAGAAAGAGAGACCCACACCGAACACGAGATGCAGAATGTAATTCACTGACACAAAAGCACCAATGGGAGCTATGCTGAGTGTCAATTAGATTTCTTCATAAAATAAACATTGTCCAAAATCGACAGAGTACCGGCCAAAATTTTATCAATGCAGCCCTCCTTTTAGATATTTCATAAAGAGATAAATTGGTCCGTCGTAGTGTCCTGCAGGACATAAATGGTCTCTTTTATGAGATTTTATAAAGAGATAAATTTGTCCATCCTAGCGAGCGGCTTGCTAGGTTTATTGAGCTTGTCAAATTTGAAACTGTTTTACTTCTTGAAAAGCGAGAGTTGCATTTTTTTAAGGATGGAGAGAGTTCAGAGGAGGTAAAAGTTGGGCTTCTCCAGTTAATCATATAACTCCTTATATGTTTCAGTACCTACCTACTGTATCTTTCCATTAGTCCATATAGCTAGTGCGAAATCCAAAAATATTGCTGGGCTAGTCCCACCATCCTTTTTTGTTGTTGCTAAGGGGCTTGAAGCCCCGAGATAGATTAACGCGCGTCAATTACAAAGAGGACCCTGAAGAAAGAACGCACATCTTCAAACACAATCTCCAGGGATTGAAACTTACACAAAGGACCCTCAAGAAATCTAAATTTGAAAACGATGCCCCTATGCCCTTCACTCCTAGATTCAATGGAGCTTCGTGAACCGCCGGAGATGGGAAGCACCATGTCGTCCAGAGGGAAAAGCCAGCCAAGACGTCGAAGAGGACCTCAAGCTAGTTGAAGCCACATGAAAAAGTATGCTGTGGCATATCGGCCGTCGTCTCCAACTTCTTGAGCAAGCATCCTACCATCCTGCCCCCACATACTGCCTGGTTAGTTGGGACTGGGAGCCATGGCAGAGGCGGAAACAGGTTATACAAGTATAAATTATAATGCGAGTGATTTCTAGTCACAATGCATGCAAACTCCTCTGTCTGAACTATATATGAATTTTTGACGAGAACTATTTAATGCCCCGTAGTATGCAAATATATTTCTAGTAGTTTTTATTATGACAAAATGTCAAAACATTGGAGACGACTTTGACCAATGTAAGATATCCGTACAGATTTTTTTTTTGTACACTGAGGCGGTTCTATACCTACCACGTGATTCTTTTGGCAATCTGGTCCCCATGAATGTTTTTCTTTTAATTTCGTACAAACTTTTAATTTCGGTCGTTACAGTTGTTCCGCCCCCACAATAGATGGAACTACAGATGTTTTTCTTTTTCTATTTAATATGTGATCGAATTTTGTCAATATTTGCCATTAGTTTAGATGCTAAATCTTGGGTCAAATGTGGGAGTGAGATGTATCAGAAGAGGTAGGTTGTCACCCAGTCGGCTATGATTTTAATTTTGTCATAGATTCGACCATCAGCTTTTCCCACACGAGGAGCCCGTTTCGTCTCCCCCCGTGTCGCCCGAGTGTCGCCCCTTCTCAGGTGACACGGGTGGTACCAAGCCACCGGCGCCGCTCGAGCCCCCCGTTTCCTCTTCCCGGCCACGTCGCTATCAGAGCCGGCCGCTGGAAGTCCGTGCGGCGGAAGGATGGTGGCAGCGAGGCAGCTTCACTCTGTCCTTGCTTCTAGATCTAGATCGGGTTTCATGGGCGACGGCGACGGCTGCGGCGGGCGGCATGGAGCGGCTCCTCGGCGGGTTGGAGCTGCCCTCAGCAGGGCTCGGGGACCGGCGGCCTGATGCGGATGGGCGACGGCCTGAAGCGGCCCTCATGGAGGGGCTCGATGGCCGGCGGCCTGATGCGGCCCCTCGGTGGGGCTCGGTGGCCAGCGTCCTGATGCGGCCCCTCGGTGGAGCTCGGCCAGCGGCCTGGAGCGGCCCTCATGGACGGTCACAACGGCCGGCGGCGCGGCGCGTCTGGCTGTGGAGGTCCGGCGGTGCCTCCCCTTGCGCGTCACCGGTGATGGCAACTCCGGCAGCTCTTGCTGGCGACGGCGCGAGCGGAACCAAATGGACTAAGTTTCAGGCGGAGAACAGCTTTTGCTGCCAGTGGTCGCCGCCTTGGAGGGGCATCCATGCTGGTGCTGCTAGGGGTCGCCGGTCACCATGCATCGTATTACTTCTTGGTGTGCAGGTTTTCAGGCGAAAGCTTAGTTTAGTCCTCGACTACCGGTGATGATGATGCAATGTGCATCGATTTCCTTGTTGAAGGCGTTACCGTGAGAACCTCAGCTTATACAAGGACAGATCCAGGTGAAAACCTAAGAACCGACACACTGGTTCTGGCGGCGGCAGCATCTTGATGTTGCTCTCCTCTTGAGGCGTCGTCTTGGAGTCCTTGTTGGTGACACCTTGATCAGCTTGGAGCAATAGCGATGTCTAATCTGTTTGCTTTGTAGAGATCGACTCAGTGCGGTTTGTAGATCACAAGGTGACCGAGCGGTACAGGACCATCGATGATTCTTACATCAAGAGTTTCTAAGTAGACTGTTGATGTGAGATTTCTGTTACTACACGAGGACCAAAGCAAGGTTGAAGGAAGAATGTAGAAGAAGTTCGAAGCTTAGTCTTTTACACTTTTTTTCTTATTTCTTCCTTTTTTTGTGTTTTGTATTCTTCGGTTAGTGATTTGGAGCCTAAGTACTCCTGTAAGGTTCTAGCTTTGTGGCTAGATATATTTTCTAATGGTTGTAAGCATTCAACTGTGAATGTTCAAGACCGGGATTTTTTCTTAATCTAAAAAAAATATATAGTATTATTCATGTACACTATAATACCATGTCTGAAACAAATAACCTGTTCCTTAAAAGAGAATATCTATGAGACAATTTTATAAAATGGAAAATATCATCTACATTCTTGTCGAAGTAGACGCGAACTCAGGTTTTCGGGTCCGTATCCAAACAGTCCACCTGACCTGGTCCCAATTCGTCATTTAAACTAAAAAAAGATATGACTAGAAAAATGTTAAATAACACTTCATTTTTCTACATGGAACTTCGTATGCGGATTGCTGAATGTCCCTGGGTTTAGCATACACGCCTCCAAGACCAAATCTGACCAGGCTCCCAGCCAGCCGGCCAAGAAAAAGGCTCTTGCATTGGTCCAGTAAAATCCCCTGCTTCACGAAGCAAAAGGCTCTGCCACTCAAAATCTGACCTGCTGCACACCGACCCCAGCTATAGCTTCTGTAGTGCTTGATCACCAATGCACTGGGGCACACGAGCCGGGCCAGGGCTCAGGCCCATGCCGTTGCTTCTTAGAAATTCTCTTTGTGGAAATGGAATCGGGTGGTCGTTGTGTTGCTAAATTCTACAGAGAGATCTCTCAGGGTCTTCGTAAGTGTTGGAGATCCACAGTAGAAAACACCTGCAGATTCATGGAAGTTCTTAACGGTCTGCCTCTAAATAGGGGGCATCGGTTGAATTTTGTCAGATGTGGACTTACCTATGCGTGAGTTCTTGTGGTTATTGGCCAGATCAGTAAATACCTTTCTCCAGTTTGGCCTCGCGAAATGCGTTCGGATCTGCATAACCAACAGTAAGAAGGGAATACATATGTAGCACATCTGAACTGATATGCAGCTAATGAGAGAGTGGACCATGACCAAAACCTTGCTGCCTGACACAATATCCACGCCATTCTTTGCGTGCTGAAGTGATTGGACCATGGCAATCAGGGCTGATCTTGCGTCGCCTTCCTCATACACGCTGGTCAGGTAATTGTGCATCTCTATCACATTCTGTATGAGCAGGCAGAGGATGAATTGTTTTCTAATAGTAGAAATGGACAGACGAACATAAAGGTGGGGTGTTTACTGAAGAATTCAGGGTGTGGGAGTATTACATCGTGATCGCTCTCAGCGACATCATTCATAACACCTTTGAACCATTCGAAGGAGCCTTGCTCTCTTGTAACCCAGTAGAAGTAGGCTCTTCCTGGCCCATTTGTCTTGAAACTGCAACCTAACTCGGCGTCATGCGTGCTCTGCAGCTCCTGTTTTAGTCCAAGTTATCTCAATTTAGATGCTGTGCATCTGCACTCATGTACGGTAAAAGATGTGCAGTACCTGAGCATTGTTTACCTCATTGGACTTTATGTTATTCAGGAGGTCCTTCAGGATGCTGATGAAAGGAGTCGCGCCAATTCCTAACCCGATAAGCAAAAGAATGTCGTATTTCTTGTAATTTTGAGCTGGTGCACCATAAGGGCCATCTATGAAGACTTTCGGAAACCTAAATTAATAAAACCAAATCAGCTAGAAATATGCATAGCTTAAAAAACAAATTTGCGTCGTTTAAGATAAACTTTCGAATTACAAACCTGTGAAATCTGTTCATAAAAGTGCTGCTTTATCTCAATCATAATAATTTAGCTTTATGAAATTTTGCTAGGGAAAGAACATATAGCCAGCTTATGAGGAGATGACGCATAATCACCTAGTTTCCTCTGATAAGCCGTGTGCCACAACAGTTGTTTCAAGTCTAGCTAGTGTAGCCTTCTTAGAAGTTACTTCTGCTTCACAAGCCTGCATGAAACCGAGTATTCATGTAACAATCCCACAAACTTGGCATATAATGGAAAATAACTTCATTATGCCTGAAAGGAATAATCCAGCATTTCATCGCTGCTCAGCTAAAATACCTTCCCAAACAGGTTCCTGAGTTCTGACGTCCAGTCACCTAATGTACGGATATGAACGCTCAAGTAGTCATCTCCAGGCGCTGAAGTGATGGAGAAGGGATGCCTGCAAGATTTGGCAAATTTTAGGAAAGAGCCTTTAGGAGCGTCGTGCCTTGGATGATGGCAGCATTGCATTTTTACCATTCAAAAGGAGAAACGTCTGGGCACTTTACAAACAGGTACATCCCACTTTTGTACTTGAAGCTTGGTGGTTTCTTCATGTAAATTGAGAGCACGTTTCCTGGGTAAATTGCTGCCTGTGTGTGACACACAAGTAAAATAAATTAATAATAATCTTATCATATTCTTGCAGAGTTCAAGAGAAATTTAAGAAAGTGATCATTTCAATTTACTCTACCTTGATTATGCTCACATCATAACTTTGCTCACGAATTTTTCTGATACTTCTCTCGGAGGCATAGAAGACGACAGGGACTGCCAAGTACATCCATGTCTGAATAGCACAACCAAAACCACAGTTTGAAGCTAACTTAAACATATTGAAGCCAATTAAATACCACTACTTGAAAAAATACGAATAAGTTGTCAGGGAGATACCGTTCGCTTGTACCACTGCTTGGTGAGGAATATGAAGTAGGAGTGCATCACTAGGAGGATGTACGCGATGACCAGCAGGTGGTGGGCGTACCAGAAGGCGTTGAAGCCGGCCAGGTGATGCAGCGGCGACGGCAGCTTCACAACACTCCTCCGGAAGGAGTGTGTCGCCAGCGTGAAGGAGAAGGACATGATCAGGATCAGGAGGATTCCGGTCCATCCCGGGATGCTCGTCAACAGAATCGGCCATGTTGGTTGAACGTAGTTGAAGAAGGGCCCCAGCTTCTCCATGAACTTTTCCTTGGGGCACGAGACCACCCTGGGGAAGTCGCAGAATACGTGTTCAAGCGTATGTGTTGCCGAACCGATTGCGATTGCAAGAGCAATAACCTGGAAATGTGACCATCGCAAACATGCCAGAAGATTATTTAAGTCCAGTATGAAATGGCAACTCAGAAGAAGGGGGCTTATGTGTTCACCTTGTGGAAGTTTATGTTGTCGTCGAACGGCACGACCTTGCTGAGCGCGGTGGATCGGAGCCACGTCAGCGTGTTCCGGCACACCGGGAGCAGTATGAGCGCCATGTTGAGCTTGAGGGTCTCGGCGGCGCCCTTGGCGATGCAGACGCAGTAGCCCATCACCTCAAACACCGCGCGCCTCCGGTACTGAATGAACTTGAATATGAAGAGGGCAATGTTGAGGATACCCCACAGCGTGAGCACCCATATCCTCTTCCAGTTCTCGTGGACGAAGTCGACGGTCTTGTTTATGCGCCTCTGCAGCGGGCTCCGGTAGCTGGAGGGCACCATCGTCCTCGCCAGACTTGCCGACGCCATGTTCATCTTGTCAGGCGGCCCTGAGGCCGACACCATCCCGCGGAGCAGCGTCTCCAGCTGCCAAATCTGCATCGACAAATTACATTCACTACTTGGTATGCAAATCCTGCTGGGTTGTTTTTGTTTTTGTTTTTGGAAAGAAGATTAGGCTTCAGTTTCTTCGTGTACCTCAATGTAACCGCGATGATCTGGATCCAGCTCTTCCATGATAAGTGAAGCGTAGGTTGCAGCATGGTTCTTCAGCTTGGCGAGCTTGTTTGCTGAGGCACTTAGCAGAATGACCTCCTTGACCTCGTCTTCTGTGAGCTTTCCATCACCGTTCTTGTCACACCTGGTTTAAAGGAGCATTGAGATTTGAGAATCAAGCAATGAGCACTGGATATGGAAAAGATGGAGAGTAGTAGATCTTTACATGTCAAAGAATATGCGTAGCCGAGAATCAAAGTTCTGGTCCGTCATCTCTTCCCAGAATTCCTTCAGTTGTTCTTTTAATACACCATCGTCCGGGTTAATATGTCTTCTCCTTGACAATGCCACAAACACCTCGCTTGCAAACTCCTTGGAATCAGCCATACCTTTAAGATCAAGAGGAGCACCAGGGCATACACTATATGAACCAATTAAGCAATGTGCTGCTTCCTTGCTGGTGTCAATTTTTCTGAGTGCCACGGGAATGTTATATGGATGAATGGATCTTTGCACGATCTTGCTTTGCTTCTTGCCAACTATTAGAGGACTACACTTGAAGAGCTTATAGTTTGCGCAAAAAGAAAAACACAGAACTATCTTCAAATCAAAATTAAGTGAGTTTCCTAAGGGGACAGTTACAATAATTCGATTTCACTGCTACAAGCATGATATTAGATGAAAAATGCTGGAAAAATAAAAAATATATGACATTATTTTTTATCTTGTTAGATTTTTAACCAAAATGTTTTCTACCTACCAAAGGAGATCTAGCATCGTCGCAAGGGCATAAACCGTTTGACTACACGTTCTAATTCTACAGGGAATAGAGCAGATCTCATCGCGGCGTGGACAATCCGTGGCAAGGCTCAGCAGGAGCCACGACGCACGCAGCACACCTGAACGCCATCGAGACACGAAGCACATGAGAGCAGAGCACAATGCTAGGGGGAAGCTCACCGATGCATTTGGCGAAGTTCTCCTTGTGCAGGCGGCCGTCGGTGCTCATCTCGTCGAACCGCTTCTCGACGGACTTCCAGCCGTCCTTGCCGCCCGACGTCTTGTCGAGGAAGCGCAGGCCGCGCAGGCCCGACTGCGCGCTGGAGTGCGTCCGCTTGAGGCCCCGCATCTCCGTCGACACCTTGGACGCGAGCCGTTTCATCCCCGACGCGAGCCGCGACGGCTGCTTCTTCATCGGCGGCGGCGGCGGGGGATTCCCGTCGCCCCAACCTCCCGCGCCGCCGTCCCCCGCCGACGACGCCATCTCCGGCGAACGGTCGAGCGTACCACCGCGGCCGACGGCTTGTGCGTGCGTGCGTGCGCGCTCGCTCACCGGACGAGCGCCATTACGATCGCGAAGATTGGTCGGGCGTAAATTTGGCAGGGACAAGCCAAGGGAAGGGAAGACAAATGTGGCGCATGCAGCGGAGATGCGCGCGCCAAATATAGCCGTTCACGCCCCGGTTTTAAATTACTTAAAACATTTTTGTGCGTGAAAGAATTGTCAAAAAATAATTGCTGCGCATGCGGTGGAGAATGATTCTGATCACAATCACGGGCGTGGTAAAAAGATGTCACTACACTTGCACGGCAGAATTGAGAAATTTGGGAATTTGGTTGCCCGTTTGAAGAAATCAAAATGTTCAAGAACTTATCAAAAGGCTCTAAAAGCATTTTAAGTATTTCAAAATGTTCAACAATTTTAAGCATTTGGGAGTTTGATTTAGTTCCTTATCCTGTTGGTGGGCATGTTTCTGATTTTGTAAAATTTAATGGCAATGATAATAGAACCGCATGGGAGCATATTGGGCAATACATTGCCCAATTAGGATAAGCGAGTTTGAGTGATGCTTTAAAAGTTTGTTTATTCTCTTTATCTTTAACTGGAATTGCTTTTCTCAGTTTTCTTCATTAGCCTTGAGCTTTTCTATTTATACTTGGAATCAATTAGAGCATTACTTCCATGATCACTTTTATCGTAGGGATAATGAGGCAAAATTGATTTCTTAACATCAGTTAAACAAGGTAAAGATGAATGTGTGCTTGATTATTTCAAGAGATTCAAAGATACCAAAAACTGTTACTTTGGTTTGTCAATTTCTGAAATTCATTTGGTAGATTTGGCATTTGGTGGTTTGTGCTCGTATTTTAAGGTTTTAAACCAGTGCAAGTAAGAGCATGGGGGCAAGAGTACAAATTCAAACAATGCAAAAGAAAATCATAAGACTCATCGATCCAACATACATAGTGTTGATTGTGAATGCTATAGTTCGGATGATGAGGATAAAGTTGTACATGTTGCTGAATTTGTATGGGCATCTAAAGCTAAATTATATTCTTGTTCATCACTTATAAACTGAGTGGTAAGAATGGGCAAGAAGAAGTTCGCTTTACTTTTCAGATGTGATCACATATTTGATAAATTGCTTAAGAATAGGAGCATCAAATTATCACATGCCATACCGCCGCTTGATAAGTTGAAGCCGCGTGCATATTGCAAGCGGCATAATTCTTCTTCCTAGACAACTAATGATTGCAATGTCTTTTGTCGGCAGGTACAATTGGCCATTAGAAAGGGATGATTGGCTTTACATGAGATGCAGGTCGACAAGACGCCATTCCCTTTTATATCATTGATCTGAACAATGCAAAGGTGTTGATTTGGCTGGAACAAGTTTAAGGTGCACAAGGGAAGAACGTGATCATTGCTGAAGAAAGGTAAAAAAAAAATCAAATTTTACGATTCTAGTCAGGAAAGTTATTTTTGAGAAGACTCGTAATGGGAAGGAATATTAAGAATCACTGTTAAGCCTTCTAAGGTCGGGGGCAAGCAAGTTCCTCGCGGGACTCGGGTCGCCTAGCTACCTGGGTGCGACCGGTCTCTCCGACCCATCAGATCGATCTTGGTCAGGAAAGACCCCAGATGATCAAGCCCAAACATCTGGAAGTGGAAATTTGGAAGGTGAACAAAGCTAAGGTGTATGGAAAGGTTGCAAAGTAGAAATCTAACTTTGATCAGCTTCTATCCGAATACAGAAGTCAAAAGGTGGTCCGCTAAAAAAAGAAACCAAGGTCGCGGACAAGGTAAGTCAGCATCGCCTGCGAGGGAATCCCATTGGCAGAGTAGTGGTGTTGTTATTGCACTCAGCCCCACATGTTAGCGGGTGAGTCGTTTTGCAGTACAGCATTACAGTAGAGGAGACTCATCTTTGGCACTCTTCTCGTCGCAGCGGTTCCTGCCTCTTCTCCCAGCCCCCACTTCTGCTGTCGCCGCCACCGCTGCTGCCACATCCGGGTCATCCCAGATTCACCACCCATCATTGGCCCCTGCTGCGGTGTTGCAGCGTAGTTCATTTTCCATGGCCACCGTCAAGCGGCATCCGTATCCCTTTGCTGCAGGTCCGAGCTCAAGCAGGCACCCCTGTTGGTGTTTCTTATGCCCCAATAGAATATTAATTCCACAAGCACACAGAATCACCGTTGTAGCACTTCACCATGGAGTATTCTAGGGTATCATATTTTTCCTCAGGAAAGCACAATGGTAAAGAGTATCGTAAATGTAATGATAACCGTACTAGCTAAATCAACTGACTAACTAGACAGGGGTAAGCCAGATATAAGGATAAGATAAATGGCCAGTCTATGACCGAGTGACACACGGATACTCAACTCCTTAGAGAGGTAGCAGTTGGGAGGACAACGAGCGAGATAAGACACCTGATACACTTCTGAACTATCGAGCTAGCCTCTCTAGATCAGACTAACTATCTAACTAATCTTCGGGAAGGTAGAGCTTACTTCGGCGGCCTCAGGGAATGACTCAGACTGGGATGAGAAGGGAGTCCAACGGCAGTCGGCACTATTGCTATGAAAACACCCGAACATGGTGGACTACGAGGGACGGACAGGGCTGTCACCACTTGCCACTTACCACAACGGTACCGTGGGGTGGAACACACTTTCTAGCTAACACTAAGCTCAAACACCACGTCTGCACTCGGTGTTAGGATTTCTCTCGAGGCCTTCGAGAGAAATCCCCCTTAACCTAGAGCACTAACTTGAGATACTCTAGTCCGGGCGAGAAAACCTGTAAGATAGATTCCCGAATATCAAAGAGATAACTTAGCCTAAGCTAAAGGATACAACTTCCACAGTCGAGCTGAACACTCAGACTCGAGAAGATAAAAGAAAGCGGAAAATAAAGCTGACTCAGAAAAGTAGAGAAGATAACTTATATTAATAATTTTGAAGAAAAGATACAAGAACTATACCAGACTTCCAAGAACTCTAGAATCCCGAGCAAGCTTGACTCGACTCTAACTCCCAAACTACTAATCCTACTCTAGAAAGTGAAGAGAGAATGAGCTTCAATGGTGTGTGTTACAAGTGATGGATGGGGGTTCTATTTATAGCCTTCCAAGATCGGTTCTGAGCAGGTGAAGCATGTGGCGTCAGTTGTAAGCAGTTGAAGTCGGTGTGCTTGTCTTCCACGCGAAGCCAGAGCCTGAGTGGCTGCCAAGTGGGGCCGGCCGGCCTCCCCTAGGCCGGCCGGCCTGGGGATCCTGCCATGTGGCCACTGACCTTTGGACAGTGGCTCTGATTTGCTTCTGAAGTCGGTTGACACTTGCTTGAGTTGTACGCGGGCACGTGCAAGGCCGGCCGGCCTAGGGGAGGCCGGCCGGCCTCCGTCTGGCTCCTCTCGGCCCTCCGTTGCACCGACATTGCAATCATACGCTTGTGATCTTTCTGGGAGGTGGATTGCTGACTTGGATATGTCTTTACACTGAGTTGTGGGTCCTTTGACCTTTGTGTAATCCTTTCAGTCCACTCGATCAAACTGACATCCAATCCTCTTCTCAGATGCATTTGACCTTTGTGTAAGCCTTTCAGTCCACTCGATCAAACTGACATTTGAATGCAAGGTGGTTATTTGTAACCTCCTCGATTAATCAATTTTGTGAGGTGGTTATTTGTATCCGCCTCGGTTAATGCCAGGCGGTTATTTTTTCTGCCTGCCTCGGTGGTGCTAAAAATGGTCACGGTAAATCATTTTGCCCTAGTATGATGTATGCCCATCCAGAGGGTGGGGATCCGTGTGGGATACTAGAGTATCACTTATTAATGGGACATGGTGTCTAGGTTAATTAAATGTTGACGGATGTCGACCATTACCACGGTTAGTAGAGGATGCCAACAGGTGGTGACAGCTCTGTCTCGGTCGGGGGGTAGGAGGTCCATAAAGTATTGTAATGATCTGGACAGTCTTATCTGTTAGTCAAAATTAGTCTTTTGGTAGTTACTGTTACCTAGAACTAAGTATAATCATGTATATGATGTAAATGCATAATATAAAATGTATAACTAACTAGAAGTACATATAACCCGGACAACTAACGTCTTCCTTTCTCCCTGCCTTAGCCTTTTCATGAGTATGATCTTGATAGACTGTGTCACACTACCTCTTATCCATTATTTATCTTACCTCTGTTTATACAATCGTATCCAATCAATATTAGTTCATCAACTTACCTATTTCTTAACCGTCTCCTTACATGCGGAAATATAAATCGACAACCCTAGAGTACTCTCGGGTAAAATACTATAGTGGTATTCCGTGCACTTGCAAATTCTTTCGTAACGTAAGAAACACCCCCCTTGGCATTTGCAGGTGCCGCTGCCTAGGGACACCCACCTAGCAGTGACACTAGTAATTAATATAAACGCCAACACCTAGTCACCCAATGACTCAACATGACCAATCATATTGATCACGTGAGAACTTACCGGTTCTCCTTCTGCAAGCCTAGATCCAAATAGGGCCTTAGAGGTTCGAAAGGTGTCCACCCTCGCTTGGTTCTCAAACATTCCCATCAACCTCATAATCATATTGTGCGAGTTAGTTTTCTCAAACTGGTTTTGGAGCTCGGGACTCATACAAAGAAGCATTAAACACTGGACATCAACAACATCATCAGTATGCTTCATATACTGTCATAATGAGCCGAGTTGTGTCCAACACCTTCTGGCTATTCCGAGCAGGGCTTCTCAATCACGTACTCCTTTTTCTCTTGCTTGAGGACAATTCTCAAGTTTCGGAACCAGTCTATAAAGTTAGTTCCATTCAATTTTTCTTTATTCAGAATAGTGTGCAAATTGAAGCTCGAAAAGAGCTAGACACCTACAACAGAGACATATGCAAGGATTAGCACTACCTTTGTTAATGATTATAACAAAAGGAATTTTCACCTATTATATTTTGCTAACGACACTCCAACATTGCATAACATGACGAGATCCAACATTTCTCTATGAAACTAGTGAGCTTTGGCATCACGGCTAGCATAGTGTCAAACATGGTAGTAGACAACATTTGCCAATCACATCCTATGCGACTTCCGTTTGTTGGGTGGCATCATATGCCCCTGGCTCCCAACACTCATGCCCCGAAGCCCAAGTGTGACTTGATGTGGTGTCCGACACCACTCTACAGATCGAGGTAGAGGATGACACCCTACTTTGGCAGACTTGACACAAACTAACAAGAACCAATAGATGCAGTTGTTGGAAGGGCATCCAACACTCAATTTTTCATGAGATTCACCATATTCATCATAGACATTTAATAAATATGATAAGCACAATCATATTGTGACAGCATGGCCTTTTTCTTCATCACCAACGAAAAATCAGCGTTCTTGTAGTTGAGCGATGACAAACGCGAGCACGTGCACCTCCATGCGCCACCTTTTGTTGCCTAGTAACCGGTCGTCGATCCACCACCAGCGATGAGTTACATTTATTATTCAACGATTATAAATTAATAGGAAAAATAAAATAGATTATATCATAGAAGGAATCACATGTCGGTACACAGATTGATAAAATAAAAGCCCCAACACGGCTGTAACAACTTGTGACATGCAGGCCAAATGAATTATTACACATAGATCATTACATGATTTTGAGGCCATACTGAGTCAGGCGTTTCTATGAATTTATGTAATGTGTATTTTCGCAATAGCCTCGTCGGCTGGTGACGGATAGGATGGCTTGTCGTGCGCCGTTAACAATTAACAAACATGGCGTTTCCATCCAGCCGAAAACGCAGCATACCAACCACTTTGCCACACAAACTCGCAACCTCGTGGTCAGCCGCGCGACGCTCGCGCGCCGTCATAATTTTTGACTGCCAGTTAGCGAATCACATAAGTGAGGAAGCAAGAACAGAGTAAAGCGGTCCGATTCTTACGTATTGCTATCCGGTAAAACGGTCTGTTCTACATGCAACTAACTCTACCAACTGTTTGCGAACTCATAACTATGTACTGGATGAGTACTTGTATTGACGGTTGGTCTCTTTTGGTCATGATATATATGCTAGACGTTTGTGATGGTTTGTTGTATACCTGTCCTGGTGAGACTAGATTCCTCGATCAAAAACTTTTTCTTATTAATAATGGGAAGCATTTCATGCTTGAGACAAAAATAGAAGGAAATAAAATCCATGACTAATAGGATCCAAATTAACAAGCACTTATAGAAGCCAAATATATTGACAGGCCTCAATGTAATCAATTTATACTGCAAACAGAGAATTTATTCTTCACCCCGAAACCACATAATTCATTTCCTTTCAAACAACAAATGCTTGTATATATATACATGTTCCCATTTCAACAATTTCTCACAAAAAACCTTTGGTAGTCACTATTATCTGGAGATCACCAACTGTATTGGTCGACATGGTGATCCAGAACAAGCACACCATCCAAGCCCTTGCGATTTTCTTGGTTTTTCTCGGACGTATAGCCACACAAGGGCAAGGTAAGTCGTTAATGTTGGTTGACTAATTAATAATCTTCTGCATATGAACTGTTGGTGCATAAATGCGAAAACAAATTCATTGCCTCATATGTACTAACATGCAGATAATATTTCACCTTTTGATTACATTAAATTTGCAGGTCAAGCAAGTTTGGCATACCCGTGTGAGTGGTCACCGCACCATCAGTACTGCAATCCGCCATGGTGCTACTGCTGCCCTACCACCAACAATAGGTGCTTCAAGTCATCCCAAGAATGCTGGGCGAACTGCCCCAGGTCGCGCGGCTCACAGCAGAAGCGCACCTCCATGCTCCCATCAACCTGAAAAATAGTCTTATGCATCTCAAGTGATGTACAAATGTTATGAGAATCGATGCGACAATAAAAGTGATGCACTGCTGAATTGTTTGGAAAGAATCGCTTATCCTTTTTACTGGTGGCCGTGATCCTTTTGCAGTTTAGTTTTGTTTTTATTTACCTTATTGACCACAGCTGTGTGCTATCTTAGTTGAGTTGTCAGCGCGCTGCTGCCACCAAGTTGTACCACAGACAATTCATTGTTCCTATATGAAATTAAATTGAACTGAGTATTGTGAACTAAAATGCCATACAAGTATTAAGCTATTAATGTTATTGTTCACTAGGTACAAAGTAAAGGAATGGAATTGAACGTCTACAAAAAAAAGCATTTGAACTCTGATAGGAAACAAAGGAAACTGCAGATAAAGGATTCGTTAGAACTCTCTGATGTGCTTAAGATTCCGAAGTTACGATTCCCAAAGTTTTTAGATATTTTCATTGCCAAGGAATTCTTTTGGGATCCATTTGATAATTCTTCATTTTTTGCTTGTGTACAAGGTATTTCCATGTTTCAAACAAAAAACATACAAGAGGTTTTCACCGTAATGTATATCAACTTAGCATGGCCTGGTTTGCACTATGTTTGATCAAGTAAAGTTATCACCATTTGTAATATGTTTAATAGAAAGCTCTAAATATTCAAAATAAATCTCGAAAGTCCATGTACAGTAAAGAGGATGGAAGAGATTGGCGAAACCTTTAGCCCCACCTTGCTAGTGCTGGTGGAGGATGAACAACATGAATATGGAAGTTGTCTCCATCCAACCAAAGCTATGTGTGTTTGAGAGAAGTTTTCACCACTAACGTTTGCTCGCCTTGCTAGACTCGGGCACATGGCACCAGCTCACCATGGCACGTATTCCGATCAACTCACGCGACACACGGGACCATCGTCTTCACTACTGCCTCCTATGGTGCGTCGTTATCAACCCCATCAACATCATTGAAACTGCAATAGCCATGTTGCCTCCATCGACGAACTCTTAGTATGTGCATCGTGTCCAGATTCAATCTTCAATGATGTTTTGTAAGATCATAGTAAAGTTGTTTTTACCATCTAGTATGTTAAAGAATTGCATGCTAGTGTTTGTTCTATTTATAATTTGTGTGTTTGTAATTTAAATTTTCAACAATCCAAAATCCATGTATTAGGCGATTTGTGGAATTTGAATTTACTGATGCACTAAGGCTATAAAATATGGCAAGCAATGATCTATCTCTGGCTTATCGCTAAAATGTCTAGGAAGCAAGGCTTGATGATTGTCCTTTCTTTAGAGAAAGGGCTGAAGTCCCAGTCTTCACTTAAAGGCTTGCTGGACCGGGGTTGGAGCCCTGGCCGGCTGGCTCCTAGCTCTTGAGCTCAATCACCGAGCCACAAGCTCGTCTTCTAATAAATGTCCTTTACCTAACAAGTTTGTGGATAGATGCATAATTGCAAAATTACCTTCGTCGTACAGAAATTTCGCCACTGCTCTAAAGTATAAGAGCTAGGAGATATCAGTTGAAAGCTTGATAGCATATCTTGATGTCGAAGAGAAGCGCTCGGCTAAAGATACTACTGAGGAAGGAGGTGAGGGCCAGTCTAACATCAACATGATGCAGAAGATGTTAGGAAATGTGGAATACTACGCTAGCTCAAACAAAAATTAACCACGTTTGGACATGAGCACTTGCGGGTTGAGTGGAAGACTTGAAGTTGTGCGAGTAGTCGACGTCAGGGAGGTAGTCATACTGTCTGATGCAAGCCAGCAGAACCTCTACAGTAGTCCACATGTACGAGGCACGAACACCGCTCGTAGATGTGCTAGCACCTCTGGATGTTGCATATGAAGGGGGCAGCAGAGCACTATTCACCCTGTTACTGATGTAGTGGCGGCTATGATTCACGTGGGAGAAAAAGCTATGGTTTGTCCTAGTGTACTGCCTCCCATTATATAGATGTCACTAATGGGCCTTCAAGGGTTGTGGCCTATTATGACTCTAATACCCTAGTGTACTTCGTAGCTTGCGGTCGATCTGAAGGCTGCGGAAGAAGGGGGCAGTGATGCACTATTCACCAACGGTACGCTAGCTGTGGCTACTGTTCATGTGGGAGCTAAGAGAAAGCTAGGGTTTCTCCTAGTGTACTACTAAAGATGGGAAACAGATAGGAGATATCCGAATTATCCGACATCCGTATCCGCTTAAACATTAATATGGATATCCTTATCCGTATTCGAATTTAATGTGGTAGTAAAGTGGATATACATCCGAATCTGGTTTTCATTGATTTTTATCTGATTTCACATTCGTATTCGACAATATCCGACACTATCCGTAGCCATTCATTCAAAAACTATTTAAAAATTATATTCATTTCTCCACAATCCATATTATCAATTTTATAATAAAGATATAAAAAGATTAAATTTACCTTTAAATATTCTTATTTTATCTTGAAATTATTTCTATATTTTTTATTTATATATAATAAAAATTATTTATATGTTTATTGCAATATATGTTTATTTCTAATTTTATTTTTATGTATTTATTTATTAACATATGGAATCGTGTTGCACCATATGTACTGAAATTGTTCGGGAGACATGGTCGAAGCCCGGGTTGAAGCCCCTAAAGGGGATTTCTTTCATCCAACATCCAGCCTTAGTGGCCCCTCTCTTATAACGTTTGAAAGTTTTCAAAATAAAAAAATAAATGAAAAATCTGGAGGTAAGTGCTTGTGTTAAGATTTAGCAAAGAATTCAACCACCACCTTCCTCAAACTGAGCTAAACTATTTTTCACTATCTTTATTATATCATTATACTTTAGTTTGTACATGTATAAAGATTTTGTAATCTAAAACTACCAATAAAGAAAATAGCTAGACGTTAGTTCATATATCAAGTAAATATCCGAATTATAATCCAAATCCAAGGCATCCGCATTTTGCATTTGTATCCGAGAATATCCAAATCCGTATCCTTATTTGATTTGAAATGTGATAAAAGGTTCTATCCAAATTCGATTCCATATAATTCCTGCATTTTTTATAGAGAATTTTTACAATGATTGAAAAATAAGAGCCGTCTATTTGACAGAATCTTACTGTGATCAAGATTTGAAGTACCAAGACTAAAGTACCTTGTGATACAAAAATATGAGACCAAAGAACAAAAAGAGTAGAATCGGATACTAATTTAATTTAATTTTTCATAGATCAAAGGCTAGAAAAAATTCAAGAAAAAAGTATCTGAAATACCCTCTAGTAATTTATTATCATTGTAACAGACCTTTTTTTATATAGTTAAGTTTTCCCAAGAAAGCATCGTAATACAATACGCCCATTTGGATTCATGGCATGTACTCTGTGGCATCAACACGGAAGATTGGTATTTGTTTGACGATCGGAGTCGAAACTGGTATGTATATTACTCAGTGGCATGTGTATATATTTGTTTATGAGAGTAGGATCACTTCGTCCTTTTCAGATATTTGGCATTAAATATACAATATACTCTTTCTGCATATCTTCTCCAAATGGATATCATTTACTATGGAATATTTCCCAATATCTCTCTACCATATCAGGCACCACCGTTTTTTTGAACCAAATAAATGCCAGGCTTTATCAATTAACATATTATTACTACTGAGTATATTTCCTTTCCTCGTCTGACAGAAAATCAAATCGGGCTTCTTCTATTTTAAGTCCACATATCCACCAAGATACTAAGATACTAGAGTCCATCTGTTTAAATCTGCTGTATTTTGTCTACCTTCTCCATCATCCATGTCAATATAGCCTTCACGCAACAGTATCGCATCTCCTCCCGTTGCTGTCCATTCACAGAGAGAGAGAGAGGGAGACAGGATGCAGAGGTCTGTCTGGGTACGCACCTTCTCGTCCCCTGCCTGTGTCCACGCCGTCGAAAGCTCCGACGATGGGTCGCATCGCTCCGCCACGGCCCCAAGAGGCGAGGGGAAATCTAGCAACATCGACAAGAACAAGGTAACGAAACTGCTACTGCCCCTGAAGCACCGACGGCGCATCTCCCGAGCTTTGAGATCGCTGTCTTGGGGTGCCAAGAAGGAGGAGCCCGCCAGCAACAAGGATGCTGGCCGCGACGAGCTGAGCGATGCAGAGACGACGTTCGTGTCCGCCAACAGCTCCGAGCTGCGCTCCTCCTCTACGGACGTCGACGAATCGGAGCCCCCATCATTTCGCCTCAGCCCGCCGCCCATCTTCCCTACCGGAAGCATCCCCCCAGCCTCCCCGGTGAAGATCGTGCGGAAACTTCCGTTCGGGTACGTCATCGGCCGTCAGCTGGACATCCCCGCGCCGCCCCCGCCGTCTGTGACGACGCTGGCAAGAAGAATCAGGAAGGTGGTGCCGGTGATGGCCGCGCTGCACCTGCGGTCGAGGTCGCAGATGATCAAGAAGAAGGTCAGCCGTGCTTTGAAGGAAGCATGCCGGCGAGGTAGGCACGAAGGTGCGGAAGAAGCCGATGTCGCCTGCGGGAGCCATGATGATGAAGATGTGTTCTGGAAGAAGGATGTGAAGGGGCTTCGCTGCCGGCGGGTGGACGGCGACGATGCCCCTTATTGAGAGGAAAGAGACTAGGGGGATCGAGCGCTTCTATCCTGGTTTTCTCGTGGTGTGGATGGGCAATAGAAAATCGGATACATATCCCACAAAAGGCATCGTATAATCCACACTTCTGGTGCATGTTTGTGGAATTTTTCAATCAGCTGTGCAGTTCGTTTCAACTCCACTTGGATTGGTGTCGTAAACATGGCCTATGCTTCACAATGGGAGATGCAACATGCCAGTAGATTGTTGTTTAAAAAGCTAGCATACATGTGCCTATCATCTTCTCAAAAAAAAAATGGCTATCATTATCACAACAATCCATTAACCAACCATTTCAGAATTCGATCACTTCAAAATTATATCCCTGAACCGATCCACGCTTATATTTATTTTATTACATTAATTATTTCGGTATACTGTAATATACTTCGTCTCTCTGAATGAACGGCAACAAGATTACATGACAATATTTCTATAAAATCTGAGTTGGAATAGTTCCTCCAAATTGAATCCGACCTACTTCAATCACGCGTGACCCGTCCATCACCCCAACTTTATCCTCACACCGTTATCTCTGTCTCACGCACTCCTCCTTTTTCCCACCCCCATGAGATCTCAACTTCTAGCCCGGCTCCCTAAACGTGTCCCCCGCCTCCCCTCCATCGCCGCGGTGGCTTGTTGGCACCACCCTTCCCCTTCCTGTTTCAGAGCTGCCCCACATTGCATCACGGCCCTCCTTACCGCGACAAGGGCTACTGCCGGCGCCGCCCTCCACACCACGATGACGGTCTTGATGGCGCAGCTCCGCCCCCTCCCCTCCCTCAGCGCGGCCGCCTCCTCTGCGCCGATTTACTTGGCAGCTGTTGGCAGCCAAAATTAGTAAGCAGCGAGACTGACCGGTCGGTATACTGTAATATACAAACGAGATCACATGACAATATTTCCATGAGATCCGAGTTGGAATAGTTCCTCCAAATTGAATCCGACCGACTTCAATCACGCGTGACCCGTCCATCACCAAATCTTATCTTTACACCTTTAGCTCTATCTCGCGCGCTCCTCCTTTTCCCCACCCCGCGAGATCTCAACTAACCTAAACTTTACACAACTTCAAGTGTCTTACCACCACTAGGCCATTACATTTTAAAATTATTGGAGTATAAAAGATAATATTTTTTCTATTTATAACTTCAAAAGGGTGCTTTATCGTTGAGGCCTGTAGCCCTCTCTGCTGGCCGTGTTCTGGGCCAACCATGCTGAAGAAAAAAAATGATGCCATGCGCATGCTCCTCCTCTCTATGACTCTCCTTTTTGGTCTTGGGCCGAACCCAGCTGGAGCAACTAACGGTGCTGAGCAAAAAAACAATAGTGCGGCGCATGGGGATCAAACCTGCGTCGTAGGATCACAAAACACACTACCTAGTCAACTGCGCTACACCTTAAATTGTTGCTACCACTGGTATTCCTATATTTATACAAGTATGTTGTGTTTTAATTCGGAGAAAAAAGAGATTCATTGAGTTATGGAGGTACACGGGCGCCCTACCAGTACGCCAGGACTTCATTTGTGATGAAGTTGGGTAATAAAATTTTCATATTTTTGTAACATGGCCATGTAATGAAGAACAGACCTGTGATTCTTCTTTTTCTTTTTTAATCCGGAATTAAATTTTGTAATTGATATTTCTCCTTCGTAACAACTCCAAATTTGATTATTCTTTTTTCAAAAAAAATTTCTAAAATTAGGATCTTTTATTTTATGGCTTTTATTTATATGTTCATTGATATATCTTGATTGTTTTCATATGACATATTTTATTGCAACGAAATAGAGAATTGAAAAGGCATGTTTTGGCATAAAAATTGCTAATGTAACTTGATATTTTTCAATGTTATGGTCAACATAAGGTGGTGTCCGAATTCGATGTGCATATGAGTTCAAACATGTTACGAGGTATTTAAATCTCAAAGGTTTGACTTGAATTACAAGAAACTATATGAGAGATGTATCCATTATGAACAATGTAGACTTCAAATATCATAAAATCTTATGAAACTTTTATGTTAGGATAATACATTCCTAAAATTATTCTACGACAATTTATAGAATTTTCAGAAAAATTTTAGATATTATTATCATTATTTTATATTAAAATTTCAAGTAAAAGTTTGAATTATTTCTAACAAACATTTAAAATTTTCTTCCATTTTTAGGATATGAGCTATAATAGAATGGGTACACTTAAAATTAATTTTTAGGGATTTTTAGAAATCATTCGAGAAACTTGTAGTTCAAATAGTAATTACTTTTAACAAGCATGCACAAATTCATTTAAATGGTAGAAAATACTAAATCTGTTCGAAAATTCATGAAACTCCTATGTGGCAACTTAGATGTTGTCTATTACCCTTAAAAACTGTATTGGGAGCTATATAAGATAGATAGTTTTGCAATTTACTTCACAAGGTTGTATTAATTTGATATTTAAGAATAAAAAATAACTTCTTTTGCACAACAAGTGGAAATGTAAATCAACAAATGTTAATATGAGGGCTAAGGTAAGATTTTATCCAAATTTGAGGTATATATTAATAAAAAAAGACTTTAGGGTGTATAAACTTCAAAGTTTGAGTTGAGTTATATGGAACAATGTGAGAGATCCATCAATTTTGTGAAAAATATATACCCTAATTTTTGCAAAATCTTATGAAACTTTTATTTCAAGCTTGTCACATGGGATTAGCCTATAGTTAATTGGATTACAATTGGGCCTCAAATGAAACGTGAGTAATTATATTGTTTGTTGCATGCAGCCCAGCCCAAGCCCATAAAATACACCATTTTTCACATCATTGTCATGTCATCAGTCACGTCAATGTACATGACATCATTGCCAAGCACATCATCGCCATGTCATCAGACATGTCATCCATATGTGACATGGCAATTGAATCCATGATGAATATTTTCGTCATAAAAAATGGGCTTGGGTTAGGCTTGAGGGTCCAAGGATATTTTATGATGGTTTCAAAATGTCATGGATTAAGCATCCATGATGATTTTTAAGAAACGTCACGATGTGTAATCTGTGACACTCAATACATGACGAAATTTGAAATCATCATAGATACTATTTTATGATGGTTTTTTACTGATATGTGAAGAAATTTAATCATTATGAATCAACAAATTTTTTGTAGTGTTGTTAGAAATGCAAAGAATACTCTGCCTCAAACATATTGTTCAAAATGCAAGGGTACATAAATGCATGTGTTAAGAATATTTAGCAAGCATATATGGTTATTCTAGGACAAGTAATTTTATGGCTAAAAAGTAGTGTGCTTCCAGCAGCGTAAAGAATAACTTCTGATGTCAAAGACACCCGTAACCCCAATGGAGTTTTGTATCAGAAATATATATTTCAATGGATATGTGTTCTAGTTTAGATAGATAGACACATATCAGAGCAAAGCAATGCATGAAGGATTCAAGCATCCAATGTAGCAGCAAGAATGCTTAAGGTGCATTGGATATTTCCAGTGACAAAATAAAACCACATTTTTTTATCAATCCTTGATAGAAATATAGATTAAAGAAGCTATCTTGAACTCAAATCTATCTATCAATCAAGTTATCAGATCGATTTGGCCACAATCCTTCCCATGTTCTTCAGTTTCCCTTCACTTTTCTTGGTCACGTTCACACTGACAAATAAATAAAAACACAACACGAGTCAACCATTAATATTAGAAGGCCAGCAGGAAAAGCACGACAACTCGGGGGAAGCCAATTCTCATCAATGATTCAAAGGGTAACAGGGCAAAAGGAGGCGCTCGCTCCATGGCTCGTTGTAATCATGATTCTCTCGCTCTCATGGAGAATCATGATTACAACGGATGCCAAAAGCACAGAAGCGGACCCGGTAATCTTAGAGCATCTCCAGCAGTTTGGTAAATCGAGTTACCATCTTTGATTTTTGGCAAAAATATTAAAAATACTCCTCCAACAGTTTGGCAAAAGACTTAGCAATTTTTGGTAACTTGGGAAAAATCAGCCTCCAGCGCGTAAATATACGCGCGCGGCGCGCGGTTGGCATCGTGGTTTCTAGTCAGGTGGGAGGATGAAAAAAGAAATAAATAATAGAGAAGGATTCCTGATTTAAGTTTTTAAGAGGTGGAAGGGCATAAATATAATTTTGTTTCTCTCTCAGGGTTCCTGATGTAAGTTAGATCTGGATTTGGCAAGTGAATTATGCCAAACTGTTGGAGATAAGCTCTTTTTTTACTTGGCATATCTTTTTAGAAGTTGGCAAAACACAAGATATGCCAAGTAAAATATGGCAAACTCTTAGAGATGCTCTTAAATAGGCACAACTTATGTCACAGGCGGGGCTGTTATACCTGGTTTACATAGTAATCGATAATGATTGTCCATCATAGATCCGACAACAAATAGCGTCGATTGACGGAGATACAAAATCTCAGTCCATTAATGTCGGGTACTATGATTAGGGTCACCCTAATCAAGAGATAAAATCTATCCTAAAAACGCAAACACGTGTTCGGCAATCAGGCCCATGAAGGCCTACAGCCTCCTTCCAATTTGGAAGAAATGAAAGGACTCAAAGAAGTCCAACACGCGGCCCACGTACGCAGTGCAGCCCATCCGCACCCCCCTCAGACCCGCGGGGTGATCTCCGCCTCGCTCGAGGGCTCCCCGCCAAAGCCCTCGACCGCGCCTCGCGCCTCCGCCTCACTCGAGGGTAGCCAGCCTACCCCCGGGGAGGCGGATCGTCTCCGCCTCACTCGAGGGTAGCGAGCCTGCTCTCGAGAAAGCAGAATGTCTTCGCCTTGCTCGAGAACACCCCTCGACGGAAAGGACAAACGGCCCTTTCGCTCACCCGCCCGCCGTACGGAGGCATTAATGTCAACCACTCCTCCACAGCGCCCGGGTCAGACGGTGTCAGGCCACCATTCTCCACAGTGGTTGTGGCCGGAGTCTCGTCCGCCAACTCCGGTCACTGCTCCGCCATTCCGGACGCTGTGGCGACACTGTGGGAACCTGCGACGCAGTGTAAGACGTGCTCGGCACTGCTCCAGCTACTATACTGCTAACTCCCCATACCTCCTTCATACTTTCCCTTCCGCGGAGCCCTCGAACGGCATGGGCACGACCCTTGAAAGCGGCTCCGGCCTTGACCAGGACAAGACCCTGGCCTGTAGGACCCTCGGAACGCCGCCACGCCACGTCTGGAGGACAGTACCCCCCACAGCAACGACCATGCCGCCCGCTGGAGCCGCCAGGACGCTGGCGCAATCTCCGCAAGACCAAGGACGATGCCCAGGACGACTGCCACGCCCGGCGTCATACCCCACAGTGTACTTCCCACAGTGCTCAACCACTACACCCCCACGATTCGGGGAGAAGACGACGACTTCCACGATCCCCTGTGCATGTACACCGTCCCTCCTTGTGTCTATAAAAGGAGGAGGCAGGCTTTCCTTTATGGGGGTCGGCCCATTCGGTAGAACACAACGCTCAGCACTACTCACAGAGCACATACGCTCTTCTGAGCCCCGATATTGGCACTCGTCTCAATCAACTCCTCCTCTAGCAGAGACTTGGGAGCTTCCCTCCCTCTCGCGCCTCGCTTGTACCCCCTACTACAGGCACCCCCGGTGCAAGATAGTACAGTGCCCTCGCACACCCCTTTGCTGGACGTACGGCCCCACGGCCGGAACCAGGATAAACCCATGCGTTACTATGTTGCCTCTTGCATCAACATTTGGGACGAGGAACATGCAGCATCATCACTAGTTGGGTACGGCCTGCCGGGTCAGGACACCGACAGTTGGCGCACCAGGTAGGGGCACTGCGTAACATTTTCTCTTTTGTTCCCATTTGATCTCCAGGGATGGCGAGCAGATCCAACCCATTCCCCATGGGCGCCTCGGATCCGCTCTCAGCAGGATACGTGATTTGGTTCGGGAGTCTTGAGTTCAGAGCAACCAGCAACGGTTACCTCATGGAGCTCCTCTCGGCCATACGCAACCCTGACACTCCGACTTCACTAGCCCGACGCAACAAGCGCTCGGGCTAGCACTCGTGACAAGCTCGCATGGCGCGGCGTCGGGCGGCACGCCTCAGCTCCCCCACATGGTTTGAGGTTGCCATGTCGCAGCTCAGCGTCGCGGCCGACGGGGCCACCGCTTCGTCATCACGTGCGTCGGCATCATCTACGCCAGCACCATCATCAACTGTAGCCCCAGTGCCTCCCAGGGGTGGCGCGACTGCGCCGTCGCCCTTTCCCTTCGGGATGCGCAACGCTGCCACCTACGCCTTTTCGTCCAGCACCAACTTCGCCGAGTATGAGGATCTGCCGGGTCATCACCTCCTGTCGATCCGCAACCTCATCGCATCATCTCCTGACGACTCCTACCTCGAGATGGCGAGCTCGATCGCCGACGACATCAGCTTCTTCATGGACAACTTCACGGCCGAGGAGGCTGAGGACTACTCTGGGGTCCACGACCCCGACGCTTTCCGCTCGTTCCAGCTCGTGGCGGCTTATTGCCTCACCTGCTCCGAGGACTCCAGCGAGGGGGATTACGATCCCACTCGGGAGTGCTTCATGGCCGAGCTCGCGGATGAGCAAAACGACAATGCTCCAGGCAATGACGGGAATGGAGGGGCAGATGCGCAGGCAAACCAACCAGTGGTGCCGGCCGCGACCCCTTCTTCTTGGTCAAGCTCGGTGGTGCGGCACGCACAGCTGGCGCAGCTCCAGGAGCTTCAAGCCAAGCTCGACGAGCAGCGTCGGCAGACACAGGAGATGCGCACCGCACTCGAGCAGCAGCGCACCGCGCATGGTGCACATGCCCAGGCGGCGGCACGTGTTGCCCAGGAGCGGATCCTAGCCGATGACAACGTCGACAAACCTCCGGAACTGAAAACGGCCGGCGAAAAACTCATCGGTGCGGCCTACCTACTCCTAGCAATGCCCGAACCATCGACGACCCCGGTGGGACTGCACGGCAAGACTACGATGTTCCGGTGCACACTCCACCAGGAGGGAAGGGAAAGGCAGCCGCAGCGCACGGTGCGAAGGTACCCTCGGTGCACGACCGCATCGGAAAGACCCCCGAGCGACTCCACGACACACGCGGACATGCCAGTGACGGCGACGCCCGCAACATCATCGATGGCAGGAAGTACACCCCTCGACAGGGTGGACGTTTTGACCCCGAACATGACAGAGGCGAGTCACCAGAGCCTCCGGGCACCCGTGTGTTCAGCCGGGAGATTCGTACCGATCCTTTTCCCCCCACGCTTTCGACAGCCCACCACCCTCGTCAAGTACTCGGGCGAGACCGATCCCGCAGTCGGGCTCAATGACTACCGCCTAGCATGCCAGCTGGGCGGTGCGACGGACGATGCAGTCATCATCCGCAACCTTCCCCTTCACCTTGCTGACGCCACACGAACGTGGTTCGAGCACTTGCCCGCGGACCAGATCCACAACTGGGCCGATTTAGTCCAGATCTTTGTGGGCAATTTCCAGGGCACGTACGTGCACCCTGGGAACCCCTGGGACCTCAAAGGGTCCCGGCAGAAACCCAATGAGTCCTTGCGTGACTACATGCAGCGCTTCTCCAAGCAATGCACCGAGCTCTCCAGCGTCACCCACATCGAGGTCATCAACGCTTTTCTCGAGGGAACGACGTGCAGGAACCTAGTGCACGAGCTTGCGCGAAGCCGCCCCGCCAACACCAACGAGTTGTTCAACACTGCCACCAACTATGCCGCCGGCGAGGAGGCCGTTGGTGCCATTTTTGACGACAAGCCGAACAAGCGCAAGGAAGATGCGCCCGCAGAGGGCAGCAGCGCCAAGACCAACGCCCCCGCCAAGAAACAAAAGCGGGGGAAGAAAGGGAAGAAGTCGGCCCCACCAAACCAGCATGGACCGGGGCAGGCGGAAGACTCCGACGAGGCCTTCGTCGCTGCCCCGGACCGCAAAGGACCTCGAGGCCCCCCTCGAGGAGGTGGCGGCCTAGTCGACGACATGCTCAAGAAGCTGTGCCCTTACCACAAGGGCTCGGTCAACCACACCCTAGAGCAGTGCAAGATGCTCCAGAAATACTACAATCACGTCGCGCATCACGACGAGGACAAGAAGAAGGATGCTGGCGACAAAGGTGGAGAGGACGAGTTCCCCCCGGTGGAAAACACCTTCTTCATCTTCAGAGGACCGACGACAAACATGACCTCTCAGCAGCGCAAGCATGAGCGCCGGGAAGTCTTCTCCGTCTCCAAGGCCACGCCATCCTACCTCAGCTAGTCGAAGGACACTATTTCCTTCGGCCACGAGGACCACCCCGACTACGTCCCACACCCAGGACGGTACCCGCTTGTTGTCGACCCCATCATCGGCAACACCTGCTTCTCCAAGGTGCTCATGGACGGAGGCAGCAGCCTCAACATCATGTACGCCCACACCTTGGAGCTCATGGGGATTGGATTGAACAAGCTCCGCCCCAGCAAGTCGCCATTCCATGGTGTTGCGCTGGGGAAGTGAGTCCAACCCCTCGGCTAGATCGACCTACCCTTCTGTTTCGGCACGGCAGCCAACTTCCGCAAGAAAGTGCTCACCTTCGAGGTGGTGGGGTTTCGGGGAGCCTACCACGCCATCCTTGGTCATCCCTGCTACACCAAATTCATGGCCATCCCCAACTACACCTATCTCAAGCTGAAGATGCCGGGCCCCAGGGGTGTCATCACCGTCGGCTCCTCATTCGAGCACGCCTACGAGTGTGACGTCGAGTGTGTCGAGCACGCGGAGGCTCAAGCGGAGGACGAGGCCCTCGCAGCCACCCTTGACAAGATGGCAAGCGAGGCCTTCGACTCCACGCACCGACACGCGGGCAGTTTCAAACCCGCTGAGGGTATCAAGAAGGTGCCCCTCGACCCGAATCACCCCGACGACAAGGCGTTGCAAGTCAGCGCCACCCTCGACAGCAAATAGGAAGTGGTGCTCATCGACTTTCTCCACGCCAACGCAGACATCTTTGCGTGGAGCCATTCGGACATGCCTGTCATACCGAGGGAGGTCGTCGAGCACTCCCTTGATATCCGACCCAACTCCAAGCCGGTGATGCAGCGCCTGCGACGCTTCGACGAGCTCAAGCGCCGGGCGATCGGCGAGGAGCTGCATAAACTTCTAGTGGCCGGATTCATCAAGGAGGTATTCCATCCTGAGTGGCTAGCTAATCCTGTATTAGTGAAGAAAAAGAATTGAAGTTGGAGGATGTGTGTAGACTACACTAGTTTAAATAAAGCATGTCCGAAGGTTCTCTTTCCTTTGCCGCGTATTGATCAAATCGTAGATTCAACTGTGGGGTGTGAACTTTTATCCTTTCTTGATGCTTATTCCGGTTACCACCAAATCAAGATGAAAGAGTCCAACCAGCTCACGACCTCTTTTATCACACCTTTTGGCATGTACTGCTACGTTACGATGCCTTTTGGCCTCTGAAACATCGGAGCTATATATCAGCGGTGTATGCTTCACGTTTTCGGGGACCATCTCGGGCGGAACGTAGAGGCATATGTCGACGACATCGTTGTAAAATCTAGAAAGGCGGACGACCTGGTAGCCGATCTCAGGATCACATTCGATTGCCTAAGGGCCAAAGGGGTAAAACTCAACCCCGAGAAGTGCGTGTTTGGAGTCCCTCGACGCATGCTCTTGGGCTTCATTGTCTCCCAGCGGGGCATCAAACCCAACCCTGAGAATATCTCGACCATCACTTGGATGGGACCGATCCAAGACCTAAAGGGGGTACAGAGGGTCATGGGATGCCTAGCGTCCCTCAGCCGATTCATCTCGCGTCTCGGCGAGAAAGGCTTGCTCATGTATCGACTCCTAAGGAAAACTGAGCGCTTCATGTGGACCCCCGAGGCTCAAGAAGCCCTCGACAGGCTAAAGGCATCACTCACTCACGCCCCTATTCTCACACCACCCATAGACGGCGAGCCCCTCTATCTGTACGTAGCTGTGACGACCCAAGTGGTCAGCGCGGTGATCGTTGTCGAAAGACAAGAGGAGGGCCATGCTCTGCCTATCCAACAGCCGGTGTACTACATCAGCAAAGTGTTGTCCGAAACCAAGACATGCTATCCGTAGATCCAGAAGCTGCTATACGCAGTGGTTTTGGCTCGGCATAAGCTGTGCCACTACTTCGAGGCCCATCACATCACCGTGGTCTCGTCTTTCCCTCTGGGAGAGATAGTCTGCAACAGGAAAGCCGAGGGTATAATTGCCAAGTGGTCCGTAGAGCTGATGGGAGAAACTCTCACCTACGCCCCTCGCAAGGCGATCAAGTCCCAAGTCTTGGCCGACTTCATCGCTGAGTGGACGGACACTCAGCTACCCCCACCACAAATCCAAGCTGAATGCTGGACCATGTACTTCGACGGGTCGGTGATGAAAACCGGCGCCAGCGCTGGCCTCCTTTTCATCTCACCCCTCGGAAAGCACATGTGCTACATAATACGCCCATATTTCCCTGCGTCTAACAACATGGCGGAGTACGAGGCCCTCCTCAGTGGCCTCCACATCGTCATCGAGCTTGGTGTCAAGCGCCTCGACATACGCGGTGACTCTCAGCTCGTCATCGACCAAGTAATGAAGGAGTCTAACTATCACGACCCGAAGATGGAGGCATACTGCAATGCAGTACGCCGCCTCAAAGACAAGTTCGACGGCCTAGAACTCAACCATGTCCCGCGCAAGAACAACGAGGATGCCAATGAACTAGCCAAGATCGCGTCAGGGCAGACCACCGTCCCCCCGAACATCTTTGCTCGTGACATCGCCAAGCCCTCCGTTGAATTCAAGGATCCGGCAGAACCGGGCCCCTCAAAAGCCGAGCCCCTCGGTGGGAACCCCTCGGCGGACGAGGCCGAGCCCATGGACACTGACTTCGAGACCTCCTCCATGGATGAGGCCGAAGCAATGAAGATCGACGAGGCCCCGTCTCCGCAAGATTGGCGCACCCAGTACCATGACTAGATGATCCGAAGGATTCTGCCCTTGGACCGTGCTCAGGCATGGTGCCTCGCTAGGCGGGCCAAGTCCTTCGCCATAATTGACGATGAGCTGTACAAACGCAGTCCCTCGGTTGTTTTGATGTGCTGCATCCCTATCCCTGAGGGCAAGGAGCTGATCTGTGACATCCACGCTGGCATCTGCAGTCACCACACCGCGCCACGTACCCTCGTGGGTAACGCATTTCGACAAGGCTTTTACTAGCCCATCGCGGTCGCCACGCCGCGCCACGTACCCTCGTGGGTAACACATTTCGACAAGGCTTTTACTGGCCCACCGCGGTCGCCGACGCCACCGACGTCGTGCGGACCTGCGAGAGTTGCCAGTTTTACGCTCGAAAGACGCACCTCCCAGCCCACGCTCTGCAGACCATCCCCATCACGTGGTCATTCGCCATGTGGCGATTGGACCTCGTTGGCCCGTTGCAGAAGGCGCCCGGGGGCTATACCCACTTGTTGGTAGCAATCGACAAATTCTCCAAGTGGATCGAGGCTCGACCCATCGGCAAGATTAGATCCGAGCAAGCTGTTTGTTCTTTACTGACATTGTCTTCAGGTTCGAGGTCCCGAACTCGATCATCATTGTAACACCCGGTTTATAAAAGGACATAAACCGAGCAATCATATACGCGCCAGGATCAAGTCACACGTATATACAACAGAATGAATAGTATATCATAGCACATATCACGTAAAAAGACATAATAAAGCGAATACGAATGTTATTTATTACATTAATGACAAAAATGTCTGATACAGCGGAAGCGAAGTACAAATACGGTAAAAACTCTCCGAAGCTGAGCAGGGCGCCACAGGGACGTCGACTGGGAGACGAACGCCTAGAAGTCCTCGTAGTCCTGGTAGCGCTGAGCGAACTCCCTCGCGTCGGCAGGAACTGAGCAGTAGTAGCGTATCCAAGAGGAAAAAATAGAGAAGAGGCAAGGGTGAGTACACAACTTGTACTCAACAAGTATAACACAAACTATGAGGCTCTAAGGATGGCTGACTCAACTGCATTAGCTTTTAATCTTGGCAAAATTTTATTAAAACTATTTACTACAAGTTGGTGAATTACCTTTAACCCAGTTACATAGTAATTAATCAAATTAACATGATACTACTGAGATCCAAACCAAAACCAAGCCACCAAGGTAACCCCGAGAGGCACCTCCCTCGCCGGAAGGAGACAACCCCACTAATCAAAAGGAGGATCTGGGCCGCTCATAACCGTGAGCACAGCTAGTATACCAGTTTTACACTCTACAGAGGTTGCACATCTTTACCCACAAGTCGTGAGCTATGCCAGTTGTTCATCACACTTCCTTAGGTGAGATGACTAGCGACTCACTACGAGGCCTTTACAAAGAATCTCGTTGGTAGGGAGTAACCGCGAGGGTGGATCAGCGACTATGGAGCAGGTCTAGTGGGCGTCAAGACACGAAGCACAGACGAGGCCACTCAGTACGAGGGACATAGAAGCTTACCGCCCCTGCCCCGCAGGTAAGTTACTCCAAACCAAAAAGACCTAATTATTACACCAAGTCTATCCCATTCTAGCCTTGTGGTAGCGCTGTTGTCCCAGGTTGTCGCTCTATGAACCGGTCCTTATGGAGAGTGGCCAACCAAGCACTAAGCACCGTGCTGGCCCCCTAAACCATGTTTCTACAAAAACCATATTTTAACGAGACGTGAGCCACTCAAGCACGAAGCACAGAGGGCCACTCTCAGAATTAAGTTCAAGTAAACCATTAATCAAATTAATTAAAAAGGACCAGAGTGTGTTATAGCGCGGCACCTAGCACAACTAACCAAATGCAACCCAAGGGTATATATAAAGGATATAAAGTGGCTAGGAAAGTCCTTATAGGCATACGGTGTTAAAATGCAGTATGAAATTGTATTTAAAGTGATAGGTGGTGTTCATGTTATACTTGCCTTCCTCAAAAGTTCTCCTGCTGCTCAAACTGCTCTGAAGATGGCTCTTGGCACTGGTACTGATGCTTCTCCGGTAGCTCAACGTCTACTCACGATCGCAACGCCAAAACAAGTCCACAATCATATACATACATGCAAACAAGAGAAAACACTAAGAAACAATACAACAGTACATAAGAACAGCAAACAAAACTAAGCTATAACTATTCTACGCATTACAACGATCGCGTGAGCGCAAGAACCAATAAAAACAGAGCTATAAATAAAAAGATATAAGCGTTATAAGATACAAGGGTTTATCTGAAATACTGCACAAATCACAGGGATTAAACTGTAATGGGCGTACTGTAGCGTGAATAGTAACCCGAAAACTTGCATCAGAACATGTTCTGGGGTGTCTTACATACAAGGTTTAGGGTCAAAACAGTGATTAACAAAATATTCAGGGGCTAGAAGACAAGATTAGCAAGACACAGAAAAGTTGTGCTGCAATAACGACTAAGGACAAGGGCTGAAACGCAAAAGTGGCATGTGTACAGCAGCCTTCACGTGGGGGATATGTTGTGCACTGTGCTGTGAACTCGGTCTACGGGTTCCATGGACCAGAGAAAATTGAACTGCGGTCTACGGTGAACCAGGTCCACACGAAGGGGTATCTCCTGATCTAATCTACACCGTGGGTTTTAGATCGGACGGCTGATGGACCTTCTTCTTCCTCTGGCCAACAGAACGCTTCACGTTCTGAAGCGCAGGGACAGACCTCCATGAACGTGTGCACATGGCTCTATGCTACAACCCTAGATCGATCTACGCTCCACGGAAAACGCCCGGAAGCGGCAAAACAGAAAGCTCTCGGCACGGGGAACTCACCTAGGGCACTGGGGAGGGCTGCGACGGCGCGGACTGATCTCGGGACGTGGAGAGCTCGAACCGGGACTTCCTGGAACGGCGACAGCGAGCGACGACGAGCGGCGGCGGTTCCTTCTGTCGGTCCTGTGACGAGAAAGAGGGTGCGATATGGATGAGACGCTGCCGTAGCGGCGTCACGCCGATGGACAGGAAGTGGTGGCGGCGACGGCAACTTACTGGAACTGAGAGGAAGGGCTGCGATGACTCGGCGATGGGAGGAAGTTCGAGTAGATGGGAAGGGCGACTGGCGGTGCCTCGGTTTATAGAGCGAGAGGGGCACGGGAATATCGCAGCTGCTCCCGTCATCAGCGCACACGGTCGAGCGGAACATGGCCGTCAATTTCGGAGTCTGTTGCAACAGCGAGGGCGTCCGTACTTCGGATCGATGAGTACGTCGAGGTGTTGCTGCTGCCGGGTTGGGCTTGGCCCAGGAGAAAAGATATGAGTTGGCTGGGAGATGGGTTGGGGCCCAGCGTGGAGACCTGGGCGCACGGCCCATGGTGCATCACACGAGCAGGATTGGGGAGGGATGGTGCTGCATCCTATTAGCAGTGAGCTAGACATGGCTGTGTGAGTTGCGCTGCATGTTTGCATGTTGCGTGATCGTGTGTGAGTTGTGCTGCATGTTTGCATGTTGTGTGATCGTGTGTGATCGCCATGCAAGGAGCCGGTGAGGCTGACCAGGTCGTAGGTGATTAGTGAATCATGTTGATCGAGTCTAGGGGCTTAGGCGTGAAGATAGGAGATGATGGAGGCTGGGAACGTGGAGCCGTTCGTGTAGGATGCGGCCGGGTCAAGCGCGCGACGCGCGGAGTCGTGGTGGCCGTGGTGCATGGATCGTGATGAGCGCATGCATGGAGGCCGTGGCTCCAAGGTGTGTGCACGGATGATAAATAGCCATGTACGTCCTCCATTGTAAGGTGCCGATTTGTGTTGAATGAAAAGGCCAACATACAGGGCGTTCGTCGCCCGGGGCGTTCGTCGCCGATATCATGCTGTTCATCTTCCTCCTCGGGTCGCTGGCGAGTATGAGCGAGAGAGTGAAGCGAGGGGTGCAGCAGCTGTTCTGGGCTCCAACACATCCTAGCATGACGTGATAAATTAATTGATGCAGTACTAGCAGGTTGAACCAATGACGGCAACAAAAGGATGAGCCTTCCTATGTGCCCGTGAGGCTACGGAGGATCAATGTTAGTAAGGAGGATCAATGTTAGTCAGGTACGTAGGGCAGCATGGAGAAGGAAAACGTACTGCGGTGGCGGCGAGGTACTTCGTTGGCCTCGCGAGGGCCATGCCTGCAGGGGCACGGCGCCACGGCCGCACGGAGAGGCAAGGCATGCCACGCAGGGGGGTCGTCGGGGATTTCTGAAGCAGTTGATGATGATAGCTTTTCTGCTCGGCTTCTGCGGCATCGATCTGTTCGAGGATGGACCATGGGCGGTGGGAGCGCACCGGGGAATGAGGAGGCGAGAAGGGGCACGCAGGGGCGATGGCCTCCTGGCGGCGGCGCTGGGTAGAGTAAGGGGTGCGTGCGAGCACGGGGGCGTGAGCGCGCAAAGCAAGGCTGGGCGCGTGGGGCCGGTTCGTCAGCGTCGGAAAGGAAAAGGAGGGCGCGGAGCGGCGCTGTCTGTGGAGGAAAGACGCTGACAGCTGGGCTTAAACGGAGAAGCGGGCTGCGTGCAGAAGGAGGCCGCCGGGTTGGGTTAGCTGATGAGCTGGGTTTGGTTCTGCTCTTCTTCTATTTCCTTTCCTTTTCTATTTCTAATTCAAACCAAACTAAATCTATTTGAATTCAAATTTGAATTTGAATTTGAATTCAACCCACACTCAATCAAATAAAATTATGCACCAGCATGAATGCACAAACATGTTAGCCCTAAAATAAATTTTAATTACTTTATATAAATTCTAGAAAATTAAATAAAGCCAATTAAATTCATTATTTAAAAGTGGAAATTTAAATTAGAGTGTTACAATCATCGACAACGGCACCCAGTTCACAGGCAAGAAATTCTTGGCATTCTGCGACAACTACCACATACGTGTGGACTGGTCGGCTGTGGTGCACCCACAGACGAATGGGCAAGTGGAGCATGCCAATGGCATGATCCTCCAAGGGCTGAAGCCAAGGATCTTCAACAAGCTGAACATGTTTGGCCGGAGGTGGCTCACAGAGCTACCCTCGGTTATTTGGAGCCTGAGGACGACCCCAAGCAGAGCCACGGGCTTTACTCCATTCTTCCTCGTCTATGGCGCCAAGGCCATGCTCCCCACGGACCTGGAGTACGGGTCACCGAGGCTCAAGGCCTATCAAGAGCAGCAGAACCAGCAAGCCCGCGAGGACTCGCTGGATCAAGTGGACGAAGCTCGAGACATGGCGCTCCTACACTCTGCGCATTATCAGCAGTCCCTGCAAAGATATCAAGTGCAGAGAGTTCGGCGCCGAGACCTCAACAAACGGGACTTGGTGCTGAGGCTTCGACAGGACAACAGTGGCCGCCACAAGCTCTCACCACCGTGGGAAGGCCCATACATCATCGCCGAGGAGCTCAAGCCCGACACGTACAAGCTGGCGAACGAAAACGGCGAAGTCCTCACCAATGCTTGGAACATACAGTAGCTACGTCGCTTCTATCCTTAGAGTTCCAAGCTATTTGTACATCGTTTGTGCTCGCATTTACGATTTCCCGAAACAATAAAGGAGTATGATTTACTTGTTTATTTTTTGGGAACTTTCCGGACCCTCGGGGGCTACACCCCCTCGGGGGCTCGGAGGCGCACGAACACTGAGGTACGCCTGGCTTTACCCTTGGCAACGCCAAGCCTCCCTCGGGGGCTACTACGGGGGGAACCCCCGAACGTCCCCAAAAAATTTCCGTATCTAAGTTTCTCGTATACTTGGAAAAAATGGATGCGAGGCATAAGCAACTACGGTACGGGGCCGGCCGAGCCATGGGGCCGCCTACGCCTCCAGGATACGGCACCCCCCTCACCACCTCACACCTAAGTCGCTCATGAACGCAAAATTCCTCGTAGAAGTTTACCAAAGTCGCATACGAGAACACGAAATAGAGTAAAGAAAACGAGGGCTCGAACGCATAAGGCTTCGACGGGCCACACTATCGATTTACAATTACCAATTTCTAACATCCACAAGTACTATTACGATAAAGTACCAACTTATTACATGGGCTCTGAGGCCCAGACTACCTACAGGTTATCATCCTCCCCTTGCGGGTCTTCTACAGCATCGAATTCGGCTATGGGGGGGATGTCGGCTTCCAGCTTTGCCGCCAGGACGGCGGCGGCAGCATCGTCCATGATGGCCGATGCAGTGTCCGGGCTGGCGTCGTTGGGGACCACGTACACCGACAACACTCTCTGGATGTCCAGGATGTAGTGCATCGAGGCCACGGCGAGGGCTCGTAGGACACCAAGGCGGAAGGTGCTCTTGGCGTGCTCGGCGATCCGGCCACCTAGTGCTCACAGGCGGCTGATTACCGAGCTACCAGACACAGCGCCCTCCCCCTCGATCTCCTGGCACACGCTCACAGCGGTCCGCTCTAGGTTAGTGTATTCAGCCCGCGCCGCCATGAGCGCGGTGTTGACCGCCTCCTTCGCCGCAGTCTCGTCCGCCACTCTCTGCCTCAGCTTTGATCAAAGGAACCAAGATAAGCTGCGAGAAATTAGAATCCAACAACAGCGAAATCTCGAGCACTCACTCGCGATATTCTTCTGCGCTTCCTCCTGCTGGACTCGGGTGGCCTCCTCGAGTGAGGACAAGGAGTCCTCCTTCTCCTTGAGGGCGGCCTCCGTGTTCCGGATGGCCACCTCCTTTTCCCCGAGGGCTTTGCCCTTTTCCTCGAGGGTCCCGGAGAGCGTGGCGACGGTCGCCTTCTCGCGCTGGAGCTCGGCCTCCTTGCCTTGGAGCTTGGCCTCCTTGTCCTGGAGCTCAGCCTCCTTCTGCTCGAGCGCCGTCCTAACACGCTGAAGCTCAGCAGTCTGCACCTCGGCCTCCTGAGCCTTCTGCTCTGCCGCAGCCCTCTGGACATCGTGCTCGCCGACGGTCCGCGCCAGCTCTTCCTCTAGCGCTCGCTGACGCGCCCCCCAGATCTGTCATCTTGGTGTTGGCACCGATGTTCTGGAGCACCAAGTCGGCATTGTGCTGCCCAAGCCAGCGCATTTGGGAGTACAGCCGGGTCAGCTCGTCGCTCTTTTTGCGCGAAATGTCCATCAACCGCTGCAAGTAGAAGAGCATGAATAAAACACACAAAATCAAGGCCAAATACAAACGATTCCGGGGAGGGAGCCACCTACCTGGATAATCTGGAAATCTCTCGTTCTATGGAGCTCCAAGGCGCGGTCGAGGTGGCCCAGAATCTGAGAGCCATCCTCGAACTGCGCCTTCCAGACGGCTTCCTCCACCTGCTCGTTGCGGAGAAACTCCAAGGGAACCCCGGACTGGATGATCGTCCCGTGAAGGGGCCCCTCGGACGTCCCCGCGTTGAGTACCTCCTCGGAGGCCGATGTGAACTCGGCAATCCGGTCGGCGGCGCTGGCCGCAGCAGCAGGGTCGATGTCCCTCGAGTCCCTGAACTCCTCGCTGCTCTTCGGCAGCTGCACCACCAGCACCACATTCTCTGGCGCCATTTGTGCCATCGCCGCTGCAACGACACCCTTGTCCCCGGCCACTTCAGGCTTCGGGACGCAGGTTTCCTCCATTGCCAGCGTCGTTGGCGCCGAGTCCTTCGCGACACCCTCGACCCCAGCCCTCGGGGGCTCGAGGATGAGGGTCTCCACCTCTATTTGGCTGGCGGGGCACTCTGGGGTGTCCACACCAGCTCCTTCTCCCGCGACCGGCCGGGCGGCGCTATCCGCGTCGCCCCGACCGGCCTCGACTTCGACCTTCGGCCGGGTGGCGTCATTAGCGCCACCCCGGTTGACCTATCCCTCGGCGTTAGCCTGAGCGGTCGTTACAGCACTGCCCTGGCCAGCGTCGCCCCTGCTCTCTGGCGCTCGAGCCTATTGGGCCTTCAGGGCCCCTCGAACCATCGCCTCTTGGAGCTTCGCGGCCTCCGCCACAATGTCCACGACGGGCAGGGGCTGCGGTGCCGTGTGCGGCGTGGCGCGCGTCCCGGTCTTGAGGGCCTTGGTCGACACAAGCTGGGCTGCATCCCTGGCGACGGCCCCGGAGCTGGTAATCAGAGGAGAAGCGCTGAAGTCAGCAGGATTAGGGGGTCGATTAAACGAATGCGAAGAATAAAATCAAAATCACTTACCCTAATCGGGCGCTCTTGCTGCGCTTGCCCGAGGCGCTACTTCGGGCCCATGGCACACTGACGCCTCTCGACGTCTGACCCGAGGGCATCGTCCTCAGATTGGCCTGGAGCCTCGAAGCTGTCTGTGTGGGCGTCTCCGCACTCGCCGCGGACCCGCCGCCACCCGTCGACACCGCGGGCGCGGGTGTCCTCCTACCCGTCGCTGGTGGAGACGGCCTCTGTCCTGTCACGGGCGTAGACGATCTACTACCCGCTGCCGGCGTGGGCGACCTTCGTCCCGCCGCTGGCTTGGGCGACCTCCGCCCCGCCCCTACGAGGGGCGGATCCACCAATGACCCCGTTGTGAGCCTCGCCTCACCCAGCGTCACGGGCACATCCTCGTCGCCAGCCCCTCGATAGAACGGTGGGGAACCCGCGCCAGTCGCCAGCTCGTCATCGTTCGAGAAGTTGATCTCGGCTTCCGAGGAGCCCTCCTTCTCCTCGGTGGACTCGGGCGTGGCGGGTCGCGGCTTTCCCTCCGCGTGTGCAATTTTGCATGCCTTATCGTGCTTTTCCTTCCTCTTCCTCTTCCTGGCGGCGGCCGCCTCCGCCGCATCCTTCAGATTCTTCACCGCCTTTGCGTGCAGGCGGTTGACTTCGCGTTCCTCCGGGACCGGAGGCCTCGAGGTGTAGCCCCTGCGGCTCACCCCCTGCGAAACGCAACCAAGCCAGAATCAGAGAGTGGGGAGAGGAGTAGCACAAATCGGCAACAAATTGAAACTGGAACTTACCACAGAAAGGTACCCCGTCTCGGGTGCATCTTGATCTCCCAGAGATCGTTCGGGTTGTCAGGGAACTCCGCCACCGCGTTCTTCACCCTCCGGGCAGCGACGTCACGGGGGAGCAGCACGTACGAAGTCCTCGAGCCCGCGCTCGAGGCCTTGGGGGTGAGGTCAAAAATCGGCAGGCTCCTCTCCGTGAGAGGAATCTCCCTCTGCCGGTGAAAGTTCGCGATGACGGCTGCCGCCATCAACCCCCTCCTCGCCAGATGCCGCAACGCGTCAGTGAGCACCTCGAGCTTGGCCTGATGCAGTGGGGGCGATACACCCCAGTCCCACTTCTCCGGCCTCTCCCGGAGCACCTTGTTGGTGCACGCCGGGAGCTGATTGCCGAAGTTGCGCAGGTAAAACCACCCTCGGGTCCACCCGGCGTTGTTCGTCGTCATCCTGTTGGGGATGTACAAGTTCCTCCGGGTTGGGCGCAAGTGAAGCATCAGACCGTGTTGACGATCCTTAGTGCCCCCGATTTATATACCGCAAGCGCACGGTTTCATGTAGCTTTTCCCTCAGAGTATTCCCCCAAGGTTTATCAATCCACGGAACCAAAGAGACAAAAAAACAATCTACTAACATAGAAATTCCTTTGTGTTGATGTGGTGTAAAACAAATCTAATCTACTAAAAACGACAAACACCGAAGGTAGCGGGAGAAAGTTAGAGATAACCAATCTAGATCACCTAGATCATGCATATGTTGTAGTTCCAGCTAGATGAAGTGAAGTAAGGTAGATGTGAATCTCAATGAAAAGCCTCTTTAAACCCAAAATCTCCAATCTGATACCTCGATACTCCGCCTACTCTGTGGAGACGGCCTGTTACGACGCCCCCCTTTTGAACGAAATACCCTGAAGCAAGTCGAACCCCCTTTGGTAGTTCCACCATGAACCTCTAGCCACCATGACTACAAGATCATGCTAAGCGATCTATCTCGATAATAGATCAAGGATGAAGAAAACCCAAAGAAAAGAACGAAATCGAAAGAGAGAACATGGTTGCTAAACATTCGGAATCACAAATAACTTCACCATGAATGATTGTACATCACAAGATCACAACCAGGGCCCTACCTTGATATTGATGATCCTAGCTCCAGAACTCTGACGTGGTCTTCCTTGCAAGGTTCCCACATCGGCTAGGGAATCCCCTAGACAACTAGCACGACCCTCGGCTCTCCGAGAGGTGTCCCTCTATCTTCTCTGCTCCTTGGCGTCGTCTCCCGAATTGATCTCCCCGTGAACCTTGGGGAGGGGTCTTTAAATAGCCTCAGGAAACCCTAGGCAAAAGGGGAGGCCGAACCGACCTAAAAAAGGGCTGGGCCAGCCGGCCCAATAGGCCTAGGCCGGCCGGCCTGGCTCATTCCTTCGTCGTCGCGTGTCTTTCTTTCTCCCCAAGTCTCCTGGAATCTTTTAGAGTTTATGCCTTTCACGATTGCACCCCATTAGACGTCGTTATCTTCGAGATTTCTTTGAGGAAAAGGATAGGATGGAAAATCCTTCCTTAAATATCTCTTTGCTTTGCTTAGCCCCGAAGTATCTTGATCTTATCTTGTGGGCTTTGTCCTTTGGGCTTCATTGGAGAGTGGATGTGCATGAATGGGCCTCCAATCATCATGGCCTTCGATCCTTTGTTCGGGCTTTGGCCTTCGTCTTTCTTTGTGTCATCGCGTGATTGTGGGCCTCGTAATTTCATGCTCCAAAATTGGTTAAAAACCTGCGAAAACGAAGTACCTCCAAAATATATGTGCAAATGCGAAAACGACCAATAATTGGGCCGAGGTTAGGATGGTTAGTGATTTTGATATTAAATTCATGCTATTATTGTAACACCCTAATTTAAATTCCAGCATTTTCTAATAAATTTAATTGGCTTTATTCAAGTTTCTAAGGTTTATTGTGTTTAGTCTTGCATTTAATCAAAAATTTGTTCCATGAGTAATTAAAATTTATCATGGGGATCAAATATTTGTGCATTCATGCTGGAGCTTCTCTTTTATTTGTTTGAGTGCTAGGGTTGAATTCAAATTAGGATTTGAATTCAAGTGGTGTTTGAATTAGAAGAGCAAAGGAAATAGAAATAGAATAGAGATAAAAAAACAAAACCCCAAACCTAAAACCCTCCCCTAACCAGCCCAAAGCCGAGGAACTTACACCAGCCCAGTAGCGGCCCGGCCTCCTTATCCCCTCCTCCTGCGCGGCCCAGCCTCCAGCGCTCGCTCGCCCGCAGCCCGGGCCGGCCCAGCATCACCAGCCCGCTTTTCCCCCACGTCCGGCCCGTTTCCCTCCCCGCAGCTGCCCCTCCAGTGCTCAGCCCAGCGCGACTCACCGCCCCGCACGGCCCGCTCCACCCCGCACTCGCCTAACTCAGCAGCCCAGCACCCCGCCCGCTCTGCGCGCGTGCCTCCTCTCAGCCCGCTCGTGCGCGCCCGGCCGCTGACTCGTGGGCCCCACTTTCCAGTTTCTTCTTCCCCGCTTCCCCCGCGCGCTCACCGGCCACATGCGACGCCCAAAAACTCTAGCCACCCGTCACCCCCTGCATTTTTCCCATCACACAACCGACGCCAACAAACCCTAGCCACCTCCGCGGCATCATCGCCGGTGCAGAGCCTCTGCGCCGCCGTGCACTCGCCGCGCCAGTGCCCCACAGCTGTCGCAAATCACCCCGGAGCACCACCTCGGCGTCTGGAACCCTCCCAAGCCGACCTTGCCCGACCCGAGCCTCTGCATGCGCCCGAATTCCACCCGACACCACCGCCGCAGGTGAGCTCTAATCCGAGCAATTCCATGCCGCCGGCGTGATTCGGCCCTTCCTTACCCTGTTCCACTTTCACAGCACCCTGGTGCGTCGATTGGAGAGGATCCGAGGCTCGGAAGACCACTGCAGCGACCCGGACCGCGAACTCCATCCGTGCGCCTCTGCCCGAGCTCGCTGCCAGCTCGTCTGCGTTGCGCCCCCGTATGATTCCATGCCCGGTGAGCACCGCCCGGACCTCCTGCTCCTTTTGCACTAGATATCTTGGACCTTGGTGCGCTCTAGGTGCTAGGACACCGATCTCCAGCGACCCTCGCCGCGAGCCCGCCATGGCGGACCGTGCCGCAGCACAGTTTGGCCCCCACACGAGCCTTGCCTTGTCTGGCACTAGCTCGGCGCACACACGCAGAAGCCACAGCCCCTAGTTCCTAGCCCCGAGCAACACGCACGCGCGCGAGCCGGCGAGCTCCGCCACGCAGTCCTACCAGCACCGTCGCTCACGCCTCTCAGACGGCCTGACGGGCCACGTTTTTGGCCCTAGTGGCTTACGCATGCCGCGGGCATGCACCACGGCCAATCCCCGGCTCAAACCGACCCCCGGAACGCCGCACACGGCGAACTCCGGCGAGTTCCTACCGCGCGCCGCAGCGGAGGACGAAGCCCGGCGACCCAGCACCGCCGCCCACGCTCCCTTCATCCTGGGCCGCCCGATCTGTAGACAACGGCCACGATTAGATCCAAGCCCATCTTTTCCGAGCCACTAGATCTCGATCCAATGGCTGAAATCCAAACGTACCGCTTCAGCCTGTCCTTTTGCTAAAAGACCCTGCCCTTTTTGGAATTTAACCCGCGGTCCAGGCGTGTTCAAAAGTAGTTGCGTCTAGGTCCTGTTTTTAACATTTTAACCCCTGAGCTTCTTTAAAATAGAACCCGCCGTCCTGCTCTGGTAGATTTGCGAGTTAGACCCCGGATCTAACTGTTAATTACGTTTTAGTCCCTGGTTTCTGCCAGACCCCCTGGAACTCCAGTTTTCTTACAAATAAGTCCCTGGAACTTGTTTTTAGCCTAGATTATGCGTTTTAGCGCCGTTTTAGTCGTTCTTTATATCCACGAGATCGTTGTAACGCGTAGAATAGTTCTAGACTAGTTTTGTGCGCTATTTTCATGTATTGTTGTATTGTTTCTTAGTTTTTGCTATTGTTTGCATGTATGTATATGTTGTGGACTTGTTTTGGCGTTGCAAATGTGAGTAGACGTTGAGCTACTGGAGGAGCATCAGTACCAGAGCCAAGAGCCATCTTCAGAGCAGTTTGAGCAGCAGGAGAACTTTTGAGGAAGGCAAGTATAACATGAACACCACCTATCACTTTAAATATATTTTCATACTGCATTTTAACTCTGTATGCCTATAAGGACTTTCCTAGCCACTTTATATCCTTTATATATACATTTGGGTTGCATTTTGGTTAGTTGTGCTAGGTGCCGTGCTATAACACATGATGGTCCTTTTAATTAATTTGATTAATGGTATATGCAACTTAATTCTGAGAGTGGCCCTCTGTGTTGGCTTGAGTGGCTCACGTCTCGTTAAAATATGTTTTGTTAGAAACATGGTTTAGGGGGCCAGCACGGTGCTTAGTGCTTGGTTGGCCACTCTTCATAAGGACCGGTTCATAGAGCGACAACCTGGGACAACAGCGCTACCACAAGACTGGAATGGAACGGTCTTGGCGTAATAATTAGGTCTTCTTGGTTTGGAGTAACTTACCTACGGGGCAGGGGCGGTAAGCTTCTATGGCCCTCGTACTAAGTGGCCTCGTCTGTGCTTGGTCTGCGTACCTGTGTCTTGAAGCCCACTAGACCTGCTCCATAGTCGCCGATCCACCCTTGCGGTTACTCCTTACCAACGAGATTCTTTGTAAAGGCCTCGTAGTGAGTTTGCTAGTCATCTCACCTAACGAAGTGTGATGAACAACTAGCGTAGCACACGACTTGTGGGTAAAGATGTGCAACCTCTTCAGAGTGTAAAACTGGTATACTAACCGTGCTCACGGTCATGAGCGGCCCAGATCCTCCTTTTGATTAGTGGGGTTATCTCCTTCCGATGAGGGAGGTGCCTCTCGGGGTTACTTTGGTGGTTTCGGTTTGTTTCTCAGTAGTATCATGATTAATTTTGATTAAATACTATGTTACTGGGTTTATGGTAATTCATCAACTTGTAGTAAATAGCTTTAATAAAATTTTGCCAACACTTAAAAGCTAATGCAGTTGAGTCAGCCAACCTTAGAGCCTCATAGTTTGTGTTATACTTGTTGAGTACAAGTTGTGTACTCACTCTTGCCTCTTCTCTACTTTTTCCTCTTGGATACTCTACTGCTGCTCAGTTCCTGCCGACACGAGGGAGTTCGCTCAGCGCTACCAGGACTACGAGGACTTCTAGGCGTTCGTCTCCCAGTCGACTTCCCTGTGGCGCCCTGCTCAGCTTCGGAGAGTTTTTATCGTATTTTGTACTTCGCTTCCACTGTATCAGACATTTCTGTCATTAATGTAATAAATAACATTCGTATTCGCTTTATTATATCTTTTTACGTGATATGTGCTATGATATACTGTTCATTCTGTTGTATATACGTGTGACTTGATCCTGGCACGTATATGATTGCTCGGTTTATGTCCTTTATAAACCGGGTGTTACAGAGTGGTATCAGAGCTATATCGACTGTAGGACGAAAGCCTAGATAGAACTGGTCGAGTTTTAAGTCTTCTTCTCTCTCAGTCTTGTCTACTGAAACTACTTTGCTATTATACTCCTTGAATTCCAAGATACTTACTCGTCTTGCCTTGATTTCTCTCTATAAAATAGTTTCCGTAGATGCTGGCCTGAAGACAGTCGTCTGACCATCATAGGTATAAGCTAGATGACCCCTTTATAATAGCACGATAGCACATTTTGCAACGCGTTGTGTTAGTCGAGTCGTGTGCTAAACTCGGCTAAATTGTGAAATTTGTATGCTGGTTATTATGCTACATGTTTGATTTGGATTTTTGGTTGATTGCATAGTTTAGTAGTTAAATTTGTTTAGTGAAAATCAATATTAAGTTAAAGTTAATTAACTAATAAAATGAGTTAGATCATTGGGGGTAAAACCATCCACTCTATCCTCTCTACCTTATCATGCCTTGGGTTTCTGTCTTGTTGAGAAGAAGGATAGCGCGAAGAGAAGGTGATATCCAAGGATTCACCGACGAGGACGTCGGTTTCTGTAAGGGGGTAGGGATGTGACACCCCGTCCTACAGATAGCACAAGAGAAGTTGAGAATCTCTCAGACGAAACAGAAGAGTTATGCTCTAGTTCCTTATTCCTAGATTTATGTAACACATATCTGGAGTTATCAGCAGTAATACCTGTGCAGTGTTGTCTAAATAGGATAGAACCTTAAATAATGGGGTTTTTCTCTCTTTCTTGACCTTATCAATCTGTATTTCCTTTTATCCCAGCTTAGATGTCGGCAGAACAAAAAGACCTTGGAGACCGTGCAATGGGTGATGGTGAGAAAACTTGCCCGTGTTGCCAATTCTATGGCATTCCTTGTCGTCAAGTTCGTGCGACTGAAGATGAAGCCACAACTAGGAGGAACCAGAGGTTGTTCTCCGGTACAAAGAGAAAGAGGTCTCATCAAGAGCAGCTGGCAGAGGATTTCCTTTTCCTCGACGGTCCATCGGTCGATGAGCTACAGACTATCCAGAAGAGAAAGGATCCTGAGTGCTCTAGAGATACACAGGTCAAGAGCCAAGCACTCTATGATTATGTTGATGGGTTGACTATCACTATGAAGGTGATTCAGCCACGCAGTCACAAGGAGTCCAAAGAGCAAGCAGCAGAAATAATGCAAGATGTGATGTTAAGTTCACAGGGAGGTCAACCAAGTAGCGCCTTTCACCGCCGCCGCCTGTGCTACCAATGCAGGCAAGAAGGTCATTATGCCAAAAATTGTCCTCAGAATCAGCAGTCACCGGTAGCACCAGTCCAGGACCTTTCAACAAACCCGCGTACCAGTGGTGACGAGACCCACCTTATTTCCGAGAACTGCTCCAAGCAAGATGCCAAGAATGATCAGGATCAGCAGCAAGTGATACCAGTGTGGAGTGATCTTACAAAGCATGAGCAATCCAAGAAGGGGCCAAAAGAGTACCTCCAGGGTAGAGTTCACCATGTGTCAGTAGAAACTATTCGGGATGATAGTCCAGTCATTCTTGGTATGCTTCTAGCTAACGCATATCCAGCTATGTTGCTTTTCGATACTGGTGCTACGCATTCCTTTATTGCACAGTCTTTTGTCGAGCATCATGGTATTCGTACTAGCACATTAAAGAAGTGCATGTTAGTATCTTCACCTGGAGGACAATTGAGGTCTCATATCTCCTGCCCCAGAGTCATTGTTTCCATAGGGAGAGTAAAGTTCAGTACAAATCTGATGGTGATAGACACCAAGGGTATTGATGTGATTCTGGGAATGGATACTTTTGCCAAGTGGGGAGTCAGAATTGATTGTGCTCAGCGGCCAGTTCACTTGTTAGCATCTAATGGCCAAGAGGTGACAGTCAGTGCTACAGAGCCTTCTGGTTTTCTTCATCAGATGGAGGCTAAACCCACAGATGGTATTCGCGTGGTGTCTGAATTCCCGGATGTCTTTCCAGAGGATTTGCCAGAAGAAGGAAGAGGAATTGATGAAGACATATCCTAATCTCTTTACTAGCCAGCCCAGAATCTCGGGACAAGATTCCTGTAAGGGGGTAGGATTTGTAACACCCTCTGCGGTGTCTCCCACTCGAGCACATCCTTCACCTTGCTCGGATCAACTACAATACCTCCCTTGGAGATGATATGACTGAGGAATGGAACATCGTCAATCCAGAACTCGCACTTGCTGAACTTAGCATACAGCTGATGCTCTCTCAATCTCTGCAACACGAGCCTCAGATGCTCTTCATGCTCTTCCTCTGTCTTGGAGAAGATCAGAATATCATCAATGAAGATCACCACGAAGACATCCAGATAATCCATGAAAACCATGTTTATCAGATGCATGAAAAAAGCTGGGGCATTAGTCAAGCCGAAGGACATGACCGTGTACTCATACAGCCCGTACTTGCAAGTGAATGCCGTCTTCGGAATATCCTCAGGTCGGATCCTCAGCTGAAAATAACCCGAGCGAAGATCAATCTTCGAAAATATACGAGCACCTCAAAGCAGATCGAAGAGATCCTCAATACGGGGCAGTGGATGCTTGTTCTTGATAGTGACTGCATTCAGCTCCTGATAATCGACACACATTCTCTTCGAGCCATCCTTCTTATCTACTAGCAACAATGGAAAAGCCCAAGGAGAGAAGCTGCGACGGATATAGCCCTTGGCTAGCAACTCATCAATAATCTTCTTGACTTCCTCATGCTCTATAGGTGCCATGCGGTAGGGCCGCTTTGCAATAGGAGCTGTGCCAGGCAAGAGATCAATACAAAACTCATTGTCGCGTACAGGCGGCATACCTGGTAAATCATCCGGAAAGACATCCGGGAAATCAGACATCACGCGAATACCGTCCATGGGTCTAGCCTCCATCTGATGAAGAAATTCAGAAGGTTCCACTGCGCTGATAGTAACCTCCTGACCACAGGAAGCCGACAATAAGACTGTCCTCTGAGCACAATCTATCCGGACTCCCCACTTAGCAAGAGTCTCCATCCCCAGAATGACATCGATGCCCTTGGTGTCTAGCACCATCAGATCTGAACTGAACTCTACTCCCCTCAAGGATACACTAACTCTGGGGCAGAAAGTATGAGATCTCATCTGTCCTCCCGGTGAAGATACTAACAGGCACCTCTTTAATATGCTAGTACGAATACCATGTTGCTCGACAAAAGACAGAGTAATGAAGGAATGCATAGCACCAGTATCGAAAAGCACTGTAGCTGGATATGAATTGACCATGAACATACCAATAACCACATTGGGCACCTCGGCCGCTGACTCGGCCGTCACGTGGTTCACTCTGCCCTGAAGTGGCGCCCTGGGCTGAGCTGGGCGCCCCTGCTGTCCCGCCTGCGCCTTCCGGGGGCAAGAGTTGGCGTAGTGCCCCGGCTGGCCGCAGTGATAGCAGGTACGAGGGGGTCCCTGAGCCTGTTGTCCGGCAGGAGGAGCTGCCTGCCGTGGAGCCTGAGGTGCTGGCGGAGCCGGTGGGGCAGCACGAGCCGGAAGTGCCGGTAACCTCGGGCCCTGACCTGCCTGCTGCTGCTGTCACGGCGGGTACTGCTGCGGCTTTTGCTGGTACTGCTGGGGAGGCCGGTACTGCAGAGGCAGCTGGAGGCGAGGACGAGTGTTGCTGCCGGAAGCAACGGGGACAATCTTCCTCTTCTTGTCCTCCATCTCCAAGTGCTTGCACTCCGTGTTGAGCGCGCTGTCAACCAGATGGTTGAAGTCGTCGAAGCGGAGGTTGAGCAGCACGTACTGGAGGTAGTCCTCTAGGCCCTCCATGAAGTGCTCCTGCTTCTTGCGGTCATCCGTAACCTCGGCAGGGGCGTAGCGAGCAAGCTGCAGAAAACGATCATGATACTCTGTGACCGTCATAGTCCCCTGAAGTGAAAAAGACAGATATATATATCGAATGATTAATTCATGACTCAGAAAGATAGAACAAGGGGGTATTAACTCAAAAGGAAACGATGCATGATTATATCTGAGATTACCTGCTTCAGTGCAAGGAACTCCTTCTGCTTCATCTTCATAACGCCTGTGGGGACGTTGTGGCTGCGGAACCGCTCCCGGAACTAGAGCCAGGTGAGAGCCTCGCGGTCCTGAACTGGGTGGGACTCCCACCAGTCCAAAGCTGCCCCTCGCAGCTATCCTGCTGCGTACAAGACTCGCTCCCGATCATCGCACTGGGCGATGTCCAACTGGCGCTCCACTGCACGGAGCCAGTCATCAGCCTAAAGGGGGTCGGACGTGTGAGAGAACGTCGGCGGGTGACCTCTCAGGAACTCGGCACGCCTGTCGCGGGGCTGCGGCGGTGGAGGAGGCGGATGCTGGGTGTGAGCCTGCTGAAGTGCCTGAACAGTGTTGTTCAGGGTAGCCATCATCTGCATCTAGAGCTGGAAGTACTGCTCCAGGGTCAGAGGCGGAGGCATCGGGATCCCAGTACCCTGGTTGTTCTGCCCCTGCTGGTCAAAACCACGCCTGGTGTTCACCATCTAATTTGGACAAAAGATTTCATGAGTAAGGATATTGCAGAAATAAATTCAGATGGATACGATATTTTTCTGCAAGAAAGACTTAGACATGATAAAGTAGACAGGATAGAGTGGACGGTTTTACCCCCAACGATCTAACTCGTTTTATTAATTAATTAACTTTAACATCAGAGTGATTTTCTTTAAACAAATTTAAACTACTAAGCTATGCAATTATTCAAAAATCCAAATCAAACATGTAGCATAATAACAAGCAGACAATTTTCACAACTTAGCCGAGTTTAACACACAACTCGACTAACACAACTCGTCGCAGAACGTGCTATCGTATTATTATAAAAGGGTCACCTAGCTTATACTCATGGTGGTCAGATGACTGATTCAGGCCAAAATCTACGAAAACTATTCTTTAGAGAGAGAAATCAAGGCAGGATGGTAAAAGTCATAGAATTCAAGGGGTATAATAGTAAAATAGTTTCAGCAGGGAAGGATTGGAGAGAAGAAGTCCTAAAACTCAACTAGTTCTATCTAGGCTTCGTCCTACAGTCGAACCTGGCTCTGATACCACTCTGTAACACCCGGTTTATAAAAGGACATAAACCGAGCAATCATATACGTGCCAGGATCAAGTCACACGTATATACAACAGAATAAACAGTATATCATAGCACATATCACGTAAAAAGATATAATAAAATGAATACAAATGTTATTTATTACATTAATGACAAAAATGTCTGATACAGCGGAAGCGAAGCACAAATACGATAAAAACTCTCCGAAGCTGAGCAGGGCACCACAGGGACGTCGACTGGGAGACGATCGCCTAGAAGTCCTCGTAGTCCTGGTAGCGCTGAGCGAACTCCCTCGTGTCGGCAGGAACTGAGCAGCAGTAGAGTATCCAAGAGGAAAAAATAGAGAAGAGGCAAGAGTGAGTACACAACTTGTACTCAACAAGTATAACACAAACTATGAGGCTCTAAGGTTGGCTGACTCAACTGCATTAGCTTTTAAGTCTTGGCAAAATTTTATTAAAGCTAATTACTACAAGTTGGTGAATTACCATAAACCCAGTTACATAGTAATTAATCAAAATTAATCATGATACTACTGAGATCCAAACCAAAAACCACCAAGGTAACCCCGAGAGGCACCTCCCTCGTCGGAAGGAGATAACCCCACTAATCAAAAGGAGGATCTGGGCCGCTCATGACCGTGAGCACAGCTAGTTTACCAGTTTTACACTCTGCAGAGGTTGCACATCTTTACCCACAAGTCGTGAGCTACGCCAGTTGTTCATCACACTTCCTTAGGTGAGATGACTAGCAAACTCACTACGAGGCCATTACAAAGAATCTCGTTGGTAAGGCGTAACCGCGAAGAGTTGGATCGGCGACGATGGGGCCCACCTCACGGGGGTACAAGCACAGGTGCGCAAACCAAGCACAGACCAAGATGGAGGAGCAGGGACCATTGAAGCTTACCACCCTTTGCCCCGCAGGTAAGTTACTCCAAATCAAAAAGACCTAATTAGTAAGCCAAGACCGTCCCATTCCAGTCTTGTGGTAGCGCTGTTGCCCCAGGTTGTCGCTCTATGAACCGGTCCTTACGGAGAGTGGCCAACCAAGCACTAAGCACCGCGCTGACCCCCTAAACCATATTTCTAACAAAACATATTTTAACGAGACGTGAGCCACCCAAGCACGAAGCACAGAGGGCCACTCCCAGAATTAAGTTGCATAAACCATTAGTCAAATTAATTAAAAAGGACCATTATGTGTTATAGCGCGGCACCTAGCACAACTAACCAAAATGCAACCCAAGGATATATATAAAGGATATAAAGTGGCTAGGAAAGTCCTTATAGGCATACAGAATTAAAATGCAGTATGAAAATATATTTAAAGTGATAGGTGGTGTTCATGTTATACTTGCCTTCCTCGTACTGCTCCTGTTGCTGCTCAAATTGGTCGGAAGATGACTGCTCCGGGTACTGGTACTGGGGCTCCTCAGATGGATCAGCGTCTACTCACGAACACATGGCCAAAACAAGGCACAACAATAAGCATACAAGCAAACACTAACAAAAGCTAAAAAAACAGTACATCAATACATAGAAATAGCACACTAAACTAGTTTAAAACTATTCTACGCATTACAACGATCGCGTGGACATAAAGAACGCCTAAAACGGAGCTAAAACGCATAATCTAGGCTAAAAATAAGTTCTAGGGGCTTATTTGTAAGAAAATTGGAGTTCCAGGGGGGTTTCTGGGCTAAACTGTGGACTAAAACGTAATTAATGGCTAGATGCAGGGGCTAACGTGCAAAACCAAAGGCTCTGGACTGCGGGCGCTAAATCTAGGAAGGTCAGGGAGTCTTGGGTAAAAACCGGGACCTAACTGTAATTAGTTTTGTATACAGATGGATCGCGGGTTAATTTCAAGAAAGCCGAGGGGCTCTTTAGCAAAACGTGCAAGGCGAACCGGTATCTTTAGATCGGGATCGTCGGATCTCAATCCGATGGCTCAGGGCGGCTCGGTCCTAGATCTAATCTGGGTCGCGTGTCTCGGATCGGACGGTCAGGGAGGTTTGGGGTGCTGGGCGGCGGCGCTCAATGCCGGAGTTGGGTTCCGCGGCGGCGGGTTCGCCGGAGGAGGCCAAACTCGGTCCTCCCGGGGCTAACTCGAGCGGGAGAAGGGCTAGGGAGGCTCAGCACGGCACGCTTAATCCACCCGTGCCAATCGCGGGGAGCGGGGGTGCTCGGAGCTGCGCTCGCGACGGCGGCGGCGACTCTGGGCATAAGGAATCCGCCGGCGGGCGGTGCCCGGTCGCTGGGGTGACACACGGGCCAAGACATCGGGTGCAGAAGGAAAAGCAGGTCAAGGTGGGGCTCACCTAGGCCCGAATCGAGCAAGGACGGCGTGCCGGGGGAGCGACGACGACGTTCGGCAGCGAGGGCGGCGATGTGCTCGCGGACGGGTCGAAGCAGAAGTCGGAGCCGAGAGCAGCGAGGTCGGGGAGTCTCCTGGCAGCCCGGCGGAGCTCCTGCGGTGCTCGGCGAAGGCGGGGAGGTGGTGAAGTGGTGTGGCCGCGGTGGGTATGTGGCGGCGCAGAGGCACGGCGAGGCCGAGCGGCGCGGGGCGGTGCTGGATCTCGGCTGGGACTACGGAGTTGTACAGGTGTGGCGCAAAGGGTGGCCAGGGGCGTTTAAAGAAGGCTGGGCGAGATTCTCGGCACCGGGCGACGGAAGGTGAGCTCCGGCGATCTCGGCGGGGCTCAGTTGCTGGTTCTGCGGATCGCGCGGACTGTGCAACAACCCAGCGCGATCCCGGGTTCTGGGGCCGGCTTCTAGAAGGCGAGAGCACAGGTCTGACTAGTAGGCCTGCAGGGTTGGGGTGGCCCACGGCACAGCGGCTGAGTGGAGCGGGCGGTGCGAAACAGAGCAGAGAGCTCGGTGTGGCGAATAAGAAAGGAAAGGGAGACGAGGGCGCCGACAGGTGGGGTCAGGCGGTCAGCGGGGGCGACGCGCGCGTGGGCGCGTGTGCTGGAGTGAAAGGTGACGCGCGAGCGGGCCATGGCGCTTGGGCCGAGCGCGCAAGCTGGGCTTGCTGGGCTGCTGCGGTGGGAGAGTGAGGGGTGAGCGGGCCGCACGTGGGGAAGGGAGAGAGAGGGAGTGGGCTGCGGGAAAAGGGGAGGAAATGGGCCCGCGCTGGGCTGGTGCGGGAGGGGGAGAAGGGAAAGGCTGGCTGGGCCGTAGCTGGGTTCTTTGGGCCGGGTTTTGTGTTTTGTTTCTATTTCCTATTCCTTTTCAAGCAAACTCAAAACCATGAATTCAAATTTGAATTTGAATTCACTCAAGCACTCAAACAATTAAAGCAATGCCCCAGCATGATGCAACAACAAAATTAAACCTATGATAAAATATTAATTACTTGATGAGCAAAAATTGAATTAAATGCAAGACTAACACAAAAATCCTTAGAAATTTAAATAAAGCCAATTAAATTTATTATAAAATGCTGAAATTTAAACTAGGGTGTTACATTACACCAGCCCAGTAGCGGCCCGGCCTCCTTATCCCCTCCTCCCGCGCGGCCCAGCCTCTAGCGCTCGCTCGCCCGTAGCCCGGGCCGGCCCAGCATCACCAGCCCGCTTTTCCCCCACGTCCGGCCCGTTTCCCTCCCCGCAGCTGCCCCTCCAGTCCTCAGCCCAGCGCGACTCAGTGCCCCGCACGGCCCGCTCCACCCCGCACTCGCCTAACTCAGCAGCCCAGCACCCCGATTGCTCTGCGCGCGTGCCTCCTCTCAGCCCGCTCGTGCGCGCCCCGCCGCTGACTCGTGGGCCCCGCTTGCCAGTTTCTTCTTCCCCGCTTCCCCCGCGCGCTCACCGGCCACACGCGAGATCACGGCCGTGATCTCCGGTGCCACCTACCATCCCGCGCGCCCAGATCTCGGGCCTCCTCTTTGAACCACCCCTCACCCCTCCTGCATTTTTCCCATCACATAACTGACGCCAGCAAACCCTAACCACCTCCGTGGCATCATCGCCAGTGCAGGGCCTCTGCGCCGCCGTGCACTTGCCACGCCAGTTCCCCACAGCCGTCGCAAATCACCCCGGAGCACCACCTCGGCGTCTGGAACCCTCCCAAGCCGACCTTGCCCGACCTGAGCCTCTGCATGCGCCCGAATTCCACCCGACACCGCCACCGCAGGTGAGCTCTAATCCGAGCAATTCCACGCCGCCGGCGTGATTCGGCCCTTCCTTACCCTATTCCACCTTCACAGCACCCTGGTGCGTCGATTGGAGAGGATCCGAGGCTCGGAAGACCACTGCAGCGACCCGGACTGCGAACTCCATCCGTGCGCCTCCGCCCGAGCTCGCCGCCGGCTCGTCTGCGTCGCGCCCCCGTACGATTCCATGCCCGGTGAGCACCGCCCGGACCTCCTGCTCCTTTTGCGCTAGATATCTTGGACCTTGGGGCGCTCTAGGTGCTAGGACACCAATCTCCGGCGACCCTCGCCGCGAGCCCGCCATGGCGGACCGTGCCGCAGCACAGTTTGGCCCCCACACGAGCCTTGCCTTGTCTGGCACTAGCTCGGCGCACACACGCAGAAGCCACAGCCCCCAGTTCCTAGCCCCGAGCAAAACGCACGCGCGCGAGCCGGCGAGCTCCGCCGCGCAGTCCTGCCAGCGCCGTCGCTTACGCCTCTCAGACGCCCTGATGGGCCACGTTTTTGGCCCTAGTGGCTTACGCATGCCGCGGGCATGCTCCACGGCCAATCCCCGGCTCAAACCGACCCCCGGAACGCCGCACATGGCGAACTTCGGCGAGTTCCTACCGCGCGCCGCAGCGGAGGACGAACCCCGGCGACCCAGCGCCGCCGCCCGCGCTCCCTTCACCCTGGGCCGCCCGATCTGTAGACAACGGCCACGATTAGATCCAAGCCCATCTTTTCCGAGCCACTAGATCTCAATCCAACGGCTGAAATCCAAACGTACCGCTTTAGCCTGTCCTTTTGCTAAAAGACCCTGCCCTTTTTGGAATTTAACCCGCGGTCCAGGCGTGTTCAAAAGTAATTGCGTCTAGGTCCTGTTTTTAACGTTTTAACCCCTGAGCTTCTTTAAAATAGAACCCGCCGTCCTGCTCTGGTAGATTTGCGAGTTAGACCCCAGATCTAACTGTTAATTACATTTTAGTCCCTGGTTTCTGCCAGAAACCCCCTGGAACTCCAGTTTTCTTACAAATAAGTCCCTGGAACTTGTTTTTAGCCTAGATTATGCGTTTTAGCTCCGTTTTAGGCGTTCTTTATATCCACGGGATCGTTGTAATGCGTAGAATAGTTTTAGACTAGTTTTGTGTGCTTTTTTCATGTATTGTTGTATTGTTTCTTAGTTTTTGCTATTGTTTGCATGTATGTATATGTTGTGGACTTGTTTTGGCATTGCGAACGTGAGTAGACGTTGAGCTACCAGAGGAGCATAAGTACCAGAGCCAAGAGCCATCTTCAGAGCAGTTTGAGCAGCAGGAGAACTTTTGAGAAAGGGAAGTATAACATGAACACCACCTATCACTTTAAATACATTTTCATACTGCATTTTAATTCTGTATGCCTATAAGGACTTTCCTAGCCACTTTATATCCTTTATATATACCTTTGGGTTGCATTTTGGTTAGTTGTGCTAGGTGCCGCGCTATAACACATGATGGTCCTTTTAATTAATTTGATTAATGGTATATGCAACTTAATTCTGAGAGTGGCCCTCTGTGTTGGCTTGAGTGGCTCACGTCTCGTTAAAATATGTTTTGTTAGAAACATGGTTTAGGGGGCCAGCACGGTGCTTAGTGCTTGGTTGGCCACTTTCCATAAGGACCGGTTCATAGAGCGACAACTTGGGACAACAGCGCTACCACAAGACTGGAATGGGACGGTCTTAGCGTAATAATTAGGTCTTCTTGGTTTGGAGTAACTTACCTGCGGGGCAGGGGCGGTAAGCTTCTATGGCCCTCGTACTGAGTGGCCTCATCTGTGCTTAGTCTGCGTACCTGTGTCTTGACGCCCACTAGACCTGCTCCATAGTCGCCGATCCACCCTCGCGATTACTCCTTACCAACGAGATTCTTTGTAAAGGCCTCGTAGTAAGTTTGCTAGTCATCTCACCCAAGGAAGTGTGATGAACAACTAGCGTAGCTCACGACTTGTGGGTAAAGATGTGCAATCTCTACAGAGTGTAAAACTGGTATACTAGCCGTGCTCACGGTCATGAGCGGCCCAGATCTTCCTTTTGATTAGTGGGGTTATCTCCTTCCGACGAGGGAGGTGCCTCTCGGGGTTACCTTGGTGGTTTCGGTTTGGTTCTCAGTAGTATCATGATTAATTTTGATTAAATACTATGTAACTGGGTTTATGGTAATTCATCAACTTGTAGTAAATAGCTTAAATAAAATTTTGCCAACACTTAAAAGCTAATGCAGTTGAGTCAGCCAACCTTAGAGCCTCATAGTTTGTGTTATACTTGTTGAGTACAAGTTGTGTACTCACTCTTGCCTCTTCTCTACTTTTTCCTCTTGGATACTCTACTGCTGCTCAGTTCCTGCCGACACGAGGGAGCTCGCTCAGCGCTACCAGGACTACGAGGACTTCTAGGTGTTCGTCTCCCAGTCTACGTCCCTGTGGCGCCCTGCTCAGCTTCGGAGAGTTTTTATCGTATTTTGTACTTCGCTTCCGCTGTATCAGACATTTCTGTCATTAATGTAATAAATAACATTCGTATTCGCTTTATTATATCTTTTTACGTGATATGTGCTATGATATACTATTCATTCTGTTGTATATACGTGTGACTTGATCCTGGCACGTATATGATTGCTCGGTTTATGTCCTTTATAAACCAGGTGTTACAATTATCAAAGTTAAACAGGGGATAAAATAGATACTTATGGAGCGCCAACATTCCCCCCATGCTTAAACCTTGCTCGTCCTCGAGTAAGTCTTTGATAAAAATCAGCGCTGCCTTTCAGTGTCCAATCCCTGCACTCGATCATACAAGAGAAAACACAATGCTCCCAAAATATTTTGCAGTTAATAGTTCAAGTTGTAACCAGCTTTTTCAATGTGGAAGGTAGATACAAGTTAAATGCTTCCCCACAATTATTAAGCACATGCTCTCAAAATTAAACAAGTCTCAGAATTAAGAAAGTAAGTTCCATAAGTAATGCTAAACCAAGATCAATAATTTAAACCTCATTGCAATTTGCTCATGGAAACTCTCAGCTCATCTTGTCTCTCAAACTTGCTATAACTTTCTCCTTTCTTTCTCTCATATGTATGTGTGAGGCTTTATCTAGAGCTCTCGAAAGGTTAGTACTAACAAAAGATATTATAATCAAGATATTATCAAAACAAGAAATACTTCTTATGGATTTACCGAGACTCGTCAAAAAGACCATTGGAAAATAATTTCTTTATGGAGAGGGAGAGAATGGAACACACACTTTAGATGGTGGACATGTGCAAATGGCAACGGTTGATCCCAAGGCACAACTGAAGTCCTTGTTATCGGAGTTTAATGAAGCTAAAGGAACCGAGGAGCTTTTCATCATCATTCATTTTTTTTCTTTTTTCTCTCCTTTTTTTCTTTTTTTTTCTTTCTTTTTGCTCCTCAGAACCGTTGGCAACACAATGCACTTACTCCACCTCCCCCATGCTTGAACGTTTGCTTGTCCTCAAGCAATGAAGTGATGATAACTTGATGGAGTGAGTGCACAAAATCTTTATCAATTCTCTGGACTTAACTTTGGAATTCAAGAGAGCATCTCCTCGCGAAAGATTGAAGCCAACAGAGGAGGAAAAGGGGCAGGCAGGCCGGCCTAGGGGTGTTGGGCCGGCCGGCCTACTGCCTATAGGCCTCCACTTCTTCGGATTTTTCTTCTGCGAACTCTTTGATGCTTCCCAAGCTTATGTTTTACGGAATTTTGCTCTTGATTCCACTGTTTTGCCGTCGAAATAAAAATATATACTCAATATATAGGTTGTGGTCAAGGAGGTGTTTCACAAAAAGATGTTTTTGGTTAAGGGTGGATATCCAGCGAGGTTTGCGATGTTCCCGGTATAGAAACTCACAATGCATGGATAGAATGGCTAGCAAAAGAGAGGTACGCAAAAATACGGAATGGTCAGCTTCTTAGTCTCGTACCAAAGAAGATAAATCATGAATTAATTCACCTGAAAATAATTCTTGATCTATGGTTGTTATGATATATCATTTAGGTTTGTAGAAGGGTAGAACAATTGCAAAAGGTATCATTGACAAGGTTAGCTCAAAATTAAATCCAAATTAAATTTTCCTTGACAAGCTTAAGTAAGAGAGCAAGAATAAAAGATATGGGTCTTGATTTATCATAACCTCCACAATTGAATTAGCCGGCATTTAATTAATTTTCAGATCATGTTAGAGAGAGCATTAGTTTAATCATGCATAAACCAAACACAAGAAAGTAGACAAGGTGGCAACGATCATCATATTTTATCATGGCATAAACATTCTATCATCATTACTAACCATAACATTAAAGCGTGGGTGATGCATTTATTTATCATGGTGGTGAAAACAAAAGAAAGTAAATTGCACACATGCTGAAAAATAAAATAGAAAATTGCTACGCACACACAAGCTTGCACACATGCTGAAAATAAATGAAAAGAAATAGAAAAATCCAAACCACACGTGCGAGCATTTTATTCATGGTCTTGTCATCGATCACTCTCCTTGATTGCCTCTTGCGTTGTATCCTTGTCATAATACTACTGAAATGCTACTCCATTAAAATATTCCGGTGGCTCCAGGCCTAGAATTCCCATTTGATATGCAATTCTCGCGGTTCCATCTTCTAGTTGGGTTGTGTGCCTCCGGATGGCGTCTATATCTTCCATGTTTCTTCTTGCATAGGCACCCATGATTCTCATTCCTTATTCTAGTTGAGGGAGGTCAAAAAATTGTGCTCCAAATGATGGGTCGGGCATCACTCCTTGGTATGATGGGGGTGGGTAGCCGTAGTTGTTAAATGGTGGGGGCGCCGCCGCAGCATGCCCCCATGCTTGATCTTGGTTCCCTTCCCATTGACTCGTCCATCCTTGCGGGTATCCTTGTACACTTGATGCACCTTGAAATTTATTCCTCCAATAAGCGGAACATGGCGGTGGAAGGTCTACTTCCAAGTCTTCTTGTTGTGCCGATGCCGATGTTCCTTCAATTAACCTTCCTCTTTTTGATTTCTTCACCTTTTTTTCTAATATTTTCAACTCGCCAATCAGATCTCCCTCTTGCGAATAATTTCAGCCTTTGATCGGGAAGGGAAATATCTATCTCAGAAATAGTGAATCCCTTCTTTTCATCCCCTCCGATATAATGGCCTTGCCTCAAATGTTCAATCACAATATCTCTTCCCGGGACATAATATTTTTGGATCACTCGTAACCTCGGATTCATGGCTCGGGCTATCATTGTGAGATAACACCCCGAACCAACTTCTCCTGTACCAGATGATGCTCCACAAATCCACCTTTCAACCATGATGTAGGTGGGATCAATCACTTGCTTCTTCACCAATGCAGCATACATCCAATTAAATTCTTGGTCGGTGACCTTCGATTCTCTCATCCTCCCGAGAATTCTTTTGCTCAACCAAGAGTGGAATATTTGGAGGGTAACATTACTTATATTCTTCCTTTGGCGGTTGACATCTTTTGCTATTTTTGTCCAAAATTCATCAAGCTCTCTATCTACAACTTGAAACATTTCATATGCATTACTTTTGAATCCGAGCAAACTCCCTATTTCTCCATAGGTGATGACTTTTCCTTCACTCTTGAGCCGAAATTTCAGACATAGCACTTCTTCATCATCCACCACTTCCGTTGTTTTTTCTAGTGTCATGAACATCTCCAAAGTCACTTCTTCTTGCATGTCTACCGTGACACCGTCGGAAAATAACTTCCAACCGACGTTCTCCAAGAGTTGGTAGATGTCATGATGAAACTCCAACTTCTCTAATGCTTCATCATCAAAATCATAATTTGCTCGCAGTCTTCCCTTCATGAACTTGAGCCTTTCTTCTTCTTCCTTCGACAAGATAATAAACCCATATTCTGAATTCTTGGGCTTATATGGTGGTGGTGCGGATGACCTTGTCGAATGCCGTGGAGGAGGTGGCATCCCTTCGGTGAATCTCATGGAGGAGCTTCTCGGGTCTCTCATCCCACCAAGGAGCAACATGTCGCTCCTCGGTGCAGGGTTGTCTTCCTCCATACTCCGCGGAGACTCGGAGACCGAGTGCCTCCGCGAAGAACTTGGCGATGCATCGGATGTTGATGAACGCGTCCTTCTCCTCCCGGCGATGAACTTCATGAGGCCACTCATGGTGACTCCTTGCTACACACATTCAAAAACAAACACACCGGGGGTTTCTTGCCGGCGGGAGAACAATATATCGAAGAGTGGAACAAACTAGGAATTGTGGTGAATTTTCTGAGATTTTTGGAGTAGATTTTGGGGGACGAATTTTTCAGAGCTCTAACTGATGTTTTTGGGCGAAGAACTTTAAGAACATAAGCGAGGAACTGAATGAGGAGTGTACCTATCAAAGGGCGTCACCAGAGGGCTTAAAAAGGGGGCCAGTTCGGCCGGCCTAGGGCCTTGGGGCCGGCCGGCCTAGGGGTTTCCTGGCTCTCCCCCACTTCAATTTTCTCTAGTGGCTTCCTAGTGCAATTATTTGCTTCTGTCTAGTACATCTTTGGTGCTTTGCACCGTCCAAATCCCGTGAACCACTCCTTCTTTGCCTTTGATGTCCACTTGCAACATTATTTCTTCACTTTGTGTCATTCACCTTGTCTCATGCTTCATCATTCATCACATGGTGCCATCTTTGCTGAAAATCACATGTCCTTCCCATGCATGGCTGCTTCCTCTGAATTATTTGCATGTGGTGGTATGTAGAGAGCACAACTCTTTCCCGTGAACTCACTTTGATCAATGGATGTTAATCAAGCACATAAACCCTCTCCAAATCATGCTTAGATGTTTAATCCTCCTCTAACTTCGAAATTTCAGAATTAACTCAAAGCATGCAATGAGTTTAAATGAATAATTAGAGGGGAATTGAAACATCTTTACATTTGTAAGTCGACAAATATTTCCCGACTACATTAATTTTGGTTGCACCGGAACCGTTCACTTTCATGAATTGATAGCGAACAATCTCGAATTCAACCGTGGGTCTTGGGTTTAGGTTCTAATTTTTGCCAAAATGAGAGAGAGAATTTTAAAAAAGAGAATAATTAAGGTTAGGAAAATTCTAGTCCTATGGTAATGAAACTGAAAATTATCTCTATGTTTGTGCGAACCTACGCATCAAGAATTTAAGTAATATAAACATAGCGCGGCTCTACTCGTGTGTTTTATCTCAACTTGGTCCGGCCGTCATGAACAGGACGGTCGCCAAAAATAGGTATGGAATTTTGGATGTAGCTTTCTCAAGAAGAGGCAAATAAATCATAGGATGGCTCATGTCATTGGTTTAAAATAAGAAACATCATTGAAATGATCGAGCGAATAAAATCCAAATCGAGATGTTCGACCGAAGACCAATTGTTCAAAAGTATAGCATGTTCTTGCTAGCAAAATTCTCGACTCACTTACCTAAACTTTTCACGGGTTGTCCTCCCGGCAGCTTATTCTTGACTCGACGAACGAGTTGCACTCCCGGCAACTTTATTCTTGACTCGACGAACGGGTTGCCTCCCACAAAATGCTTCGTTTATAGTCTATAGCTAGACTTTCTTCTTCTTCACTTCGGACCAACGCTAGGTGATGGTGCTGCAGTCTTGGGTACCCACTTCCGCACAATCCTTGGTGCGTGTTTGTCTTCTACGTTAGTCGTCTTTTTGGTCTTCACAGGCGGGCTTTTAGCTTTCTTCTTGACGGGTGCAACGATCTTCTTTGTCGCGATGGACGCGATGACTTCTATCTCCTCCTTCGCTTCCTTCTTATTCGGCTCCTCTTCTTTCTTTGGCTTCTCCTTTGTGACACGGCAGTGAGGCGGAACATATTTGACATTGATCATGTTGCATACCTCGAGGCGTGGAGGAAACTTGAATTCGCTTGTGGTGCCATTGATGTCGAACTTTATCTCCCCCTTGCCAACGTCGATGTTCGCCCTTGCTGTCTTGAGGAAAGGCCTCCCAAGTATGGGAGGCGCCTTGCTCCCTTCTCCTATATCGAGAACCACAAAGTCAACGGGGACTAAGTGTTCTCCAATCTTCACGGGCACGTCTTCGGTGATTCCCAAAGGATAGCGAACAGAATTGTCCGCTAACTCTAGGCACATGGCAGTGGGCTCCGGCTCCGGTAAGCGTAACTTCTCGAACACATTCTTGGGCATGACGCTCACACTTGCACCGAGATCACAAAGTGCTCTTTCGAACATAAAAGATCCAAAGGAACACGGGATGGTAGGACATCCGGGGTCCCTCTTCTTTTCAGGAGCTTCATTAGCGATTGCCGCGCTACATTCCTCGGTTAGCTTGACAGTGCTTGGCGGTATCTCGCGCTTGTTTCCCATGATGTCTTTGAAGTAGCGAGAATACGTCGGAACTTTGCGGTATCGTGGCCTTGGCGGTAGAATCTTGGTGTCTATATCATCTAGCTCAAACTCCGGCTCTTCGGTGACTATCTCTGGCATAGGAATAGGTGCCTTCTCCATGATGATGGTCTCCACTGCAACTCTTGGCTTAGGCTTCCTTGCTCCTGCCGCATGTTCGGGTTCTTCGGTCTCCTTTCCCGAGCGAGTTTGAATTGCCTTTGCCATCTCCGGACTTTGAGGTTGCCCCGGCAATTTTCCTTCGTTGCTAGATAGGCGTCCGGCGAGCTGGGCTACTTGTGTTTCTAGCATCTTCATCATGATGAGTACTTGAAGGTTAGAGCTCCCGACTTCCGTCACCTTGCCATCAATGTTCTCCAAGATCTTGTCCATAGCCTTGAACTTGGTGACGATGTCCTTGTTGATCTTGCCTTGCTCCTCCATGAACTCCTTCAATTGTATACGAAGAGGCACCGAGTTTTGAATGGAAGAGCTTGCATTAAATTGGGGTCTACCTTGACCGTAGCGAAAGTTGGTTGGCGGAATCCATTCTCCCTTCTTCATGTAGTCAAGCATCTTGGCTTCCTCCGGGCAATTCTTTTGGACATGGCCGTACTCTCCACATTCTTCACATGTAGACCTTGCTTCGGCCGCCTTTAAATCGATAGCTTGGGCTTCTCTCTTTTCCAATTCCATCTTCTCCAACCTTCTCATGAGCGAGTCGATCTTCCCTTCTAGCACTTCTTCGCGTTCCACTTGTAATACACTCTTCGCGGCGCCCACGGCTTGGAGTGGTTGTAGGCGCCCCGATGATGCCCATGCATCATTATCCACCACCTTCTTGAATAGCTTGAAAACTTGAGTAGGCGTGAGCTCAATGATAGAACCTCCGGCCGATGCATCAATGATCCCCCTTGATGCAGTAGTGAGGCCTTGATAGAACTTCTGGACCACATCCTCCCTTAAAAACTTGTGATGAGGTACGACGCGGATGTAGTTGTTGAAGCGCTCATAGGCTTCCGCAATAGTCTCCGTCGGGGCTTGCACGAATGTTGCAATCTTGTTGCGCAGAATCTGGGTCTTGCCCGGCGAGTAGAACTCTGTCATGAATTCTTTCATCAAGGACTCCCAATTTTGCACCGTGCGCGGTGGTAGAGAATGAAACCATTGCAGCGCTCTCCCAAGTAGAGAGAACGGAAAGAGCCTCGCTCATATTTGATCTTGAGTCATCCCTTGTATGTCGAAGGTGCGGCATAGTTGGAGGAACGCTTGAAGGTGTAGATTAGCGTATTCTTTTCCAGTGAAGGGCGAGCTTTGCACCATCCTTATGATTGAAGTCTTGATCTCGAACGGAAATCCAATGTTGTCGAGATTTTGGATCGACAAGTCCCGAACGTCTGGAGTGCATAGCTCTCCGATCGTACGCTCCTGCTCCGGTAGCGCCATCCCTTGGTGAAGTGGCGCCTCCTTTGGACTTGTTGGTGGAGTTGCTTGAGGTGAAGACGATGAATCGTCAGCTTCAACTTTTGGATCTACTAGTTCCGGCTTCCTTGATCGTGCTTCTCGTCTCCTTTGCCTGTAAATTTTTTCTGGATCATCCACAAAATTTTCGGGTTTGTTGGAGAGGCTCCCGTCCATCTCCTGTTAGGGGTTAGTGAAAAAGAAAAATATATACGAGATCTAAAAGATGAATATATAAGATCTAAAACATAAAAGAAAAATAAATCAAAATTAAGAAAACTCTAGATTAGATTGATTTTCGTGGAATAGATCCGTTTTTTTTAGTTTTTTAGTTAGCTCAGAAAAATAAGAGATATAAAAAGGTCAAAAATAAATATCAAGAAAAAGAAATATTTACGAATGCAAGTAAGATTGGATCTTAAATTGATGGTTCCCCGGCGACGGCGCCAGAAAAGCTTGTTGACGCTCCTTTGCGCCCCCGATTTATATACCGCAAGCGCACGGTTTCGTGTAGCTTTTCCCTCAGAGTATTCCCCCAAGGTTTATCAATCCACGGAACCAAAGAGACAAGAAACAATCTACTAGCATAGAGATTCCTTTGTGTTGAGATAGTGAAAAACGAATCTAATCTACTAAAAAACGACAAACACCGAAGGTAGCGAGAGAAAGTTAGAGATAACCAATCTAGATCACCTGGATCATGCATATGTTGTAGTTCCAGCTAGATGAAGTGAAGTAAGATAGATGTGAATCTCAATGAAAAGCCTCTTTAAACCCAAAATCTCCAATCTGATCCCTCGATACTCCGCCTACTCTGTGGAGACGGCCTGTCACGACGCCCCCCTTTTGAACGAAATACCCTGAAGCAAGTCGAACCCCCTTTGGTAGTTCCGCCATGAACCACTAGCCACCATGACTACAAGATCATGCTAAGCGATCTATCTCAATAATAGATCTAGGATGAAGCAAACCCAAAGAAAAGAACGAAATCGAAAGAGAGAACATGGTCGCTAAACATTCGGAATCACAAATAACTTCACCATGAATGATTGTACATCACAAGATCACAACCGGGGCCCTACCTTGATCTTGATGATCCTAGCTCCAGAACTCCGACGTGGTCTTCCTTGCAAGATTCCCACGTCGGCTACGGCGAACCCTAGACAACTAGCACGACCCTCGGCTCTCCGAGAGGTGTCCCTCTATCTTCTCTGCTCCTTGGCATCGTCTCCCGAATTGATCTCTATGTGAACCTTGGGGAGGGGTCTTTAAATAGCCTCAGGGAACCCTAGGTCAAAGGGGAGGTCGAACCGACCTAAAAAAAGGGCTGGGCCGGCCGGCCTGGCTCTTTTCTTCGCCGTCTCGTGTTCATCTTTCTCCCCAAATCCCCTGGAATCTTCTAGAGTTTATGTCTTTCATGATTGCACCCCATTAGACGTCGTTATCTTCGAGATTTCTTCGAGGAAAAGGTTAGGATGGAAAATCCTTCCTTAATTATCTCTTTGCTTTGCTTAGCCCCGAAGTATCTCGATCTTATCTTGTGGGCTGTCCTTTGGGCTTCATTGGAGGGTGGATGTGCATGAACGGGCCTCTAATCATCATGGCCTTCGATCCTTTGTTCGGGCTTTGGCCTTCGTCTTTCTTCATGTCATCGCGTGATCGTGGGCCTCGCCATTTCATGCTCCAAAATTGGTCAAAAACCTGCAAAAACGAAGTACCTCCAAAATATATGTGCAAACGCGAAAACGACCAATAATTGGGCCGAGGTTAGGATGGTTAGTGATTCTGATATTAAATTTATGCCATTATCAAAGTTAAACAGGGGATAAAATGGATACTTAAGGAGCGCCAACACGTCTCTAGCATCTTCATCATGTTGAGTACTTGAAGGTTAGAACTCCGGACCTCTGTCACCTTGCCATCAATGTTTTCCAAGATCTTGTCCATAGCCTTGAACTTGGTGATGGTGTCCTTGTTGATCTTGCCTTGCTCCTGCATGAACTCCTTCAATTGTATACGAAGAGGCACCGAGTTTTGAATGGAAGATCTTGCATTAAATTGGGGTCTACCATGCCCATAGCGGAAGTTGGTTGGCTGAATCCATTCTCCCTTTTTCATGTAGTCGAGCATCTTGGCTTCCTCCGGGCAATTCTTTTAGACATGGCCGTACTCTCCACATTCTTCACATGTAGACCTTGCTTCGGCCGCCTTCAAATCGATAGCTTGGGCTTCTCTCTTTTCCACTTCCATCTTCTCCAACCTTCTCATGAGCATCGATCTTCCCTTCTAGCACTTCTTCGCGTTCCACTTGTAATACACTCTTCGCGGCGCCCACGGCTTGAAGTGGTTGTAGGTGCCCCGATGATGCCCATGCGTCATTGTCCGCCACCTTCTTGAATAGCTTGAAAAATTGAGTAGGCGTGAGCTCAATGATAGAACCTCCGGCCGATGCGTCAATGATCCCCCTTGATGCAGTAGTGAGGCCTTGATAGAACATCTGGACCACATCCTCCCTTGAGAACTTATGATGAGGTATGGCGCGGATGTAGTCGTTGAAGCGCTCATAGGCTTCCGCAATAGTCTCCATTGGGGCTTGCGCGAATGTTGCAATCTTGTTGCGCAGAATCTGGGTCTTGCCCGGCGAGTAGAACTCCGTCATGAACTCTTTCATCAAGGACTCCCAATTTTGCACCGTGCGCGGTGGTAGAGAATGAAACCATTGCAATGCTCTCCCAAGTAGAGAGAACGGAAAGAGCCTCGCTCTTATTTGATCTCGAGTCATCCCTTGCATGTCGAAGGTGCGGCATAGTTGGAGGAACGCTTGAAGATGTAGATTAGCGTCTTCTTTTCCAGTGAAGGGCGAGCTTTGCACCATCCTTATGATTGAAGTCTTGATCTCGAATGGAACTCCGATGTTGTCGAGATTTTGGATCGGCAAGTCCCGAATGTTCGGAGTGCATAGCTCTCCGATCGTACGCTCCTGCTCTGGTAGCGCCAACCCTTGGTGAAGTGGCACCTCCTTTGGAGTTGTTGGTGGAGTTGCTTGAGGTGAAGACGATGAACCGTCGGCTTCAACTTTTGGATCTACTAGTTCCGGCTTCCTTGATCGTGCATCTCGTCTCCTTTGCCTGTAAATTTTTTCTGGATCATCCACAAAATTTTTGGGTTTGTTGGAGAGATTCCCGTCCATCTCCTGTTAGGGGTTAGTGAAAAAGAAAAATATATACGAGATCTAAAAGATGAATATACAAGATCTAAAACATAAAAGAAAATAAAGCAAAATAAAGCAAACTCTAGATTAGATTGATTTTCGTGGAATAGATCCGTTTTTTAGTTAGCTCAGAAAAATAAGAGATCTAAAAGGTCAAAGAGAAAAATCAAGAAAAATAAATATTTACGAATGCAAGTAAGATTGGATCTTAAATCGATGGTTCCCCGGCAACGGCGCCAGAAAAGCTTGTTAACGTTCCTTAGCACCCCCGATTTATATACCGCAAGCGCACGGTTTCGTGTAGTTTTTCTCTCAGAGTATTTCCCCAAGGTTTATCAATCCACCGAACCAAAGAGACAAGAAATAATCTACTAACATAGAAATTTCTTTGTGTTGATGTGGTGTAAAACGAATCTAATCTACTAAAAACAACAAACACCGAAGGTAGCGAGAGAAAGTTAGAGATAACCAATCTAGATCACCAAGATCATGCATATGTTGTAGTTCCAGCTAGACAAAGTGAAGTAAGGTAGATGTGAATCTCAATGAAAAGCCTCTTTAAACCCAAAATCTCCAATCTGATCCCTCGATACTCCGCCTACTCTGTGGAGACGGTCTGTCACGACGCCCTCCTTTTGAACGAAATACCCTGAAGCAAGTCGAACCCCCTTTGGTAGTTCCACCATGAACCTCTAGCCACCATGACTACAAGATCATGCTAAGCGATCTATCTCTATAATAGATCTAGGATGAAGCAAACCCAAAGAAAAGAACGAAATCGACAGAGAGAACATGGTCGCTAAACATTCGGAATCACAAATAACTTCACCATGAATGATTGTACATCACAAGATCACAACCGGGGCCCTACCTTGATCTTGATTATCCTAGCTCCAGAACTCCGACGTGGTCTTCCTTGCAAGGTTCCCACGTCGGCTAGGGAATCCCCTAGACAACTAGCACGGCCCTCTATTGGCCTCGAGAGGCGTCGTCTCCCAAATTGATCTCCCCGTGAACCTTGGGGAGGGTTCTTTAAATAGCCTCAGGAAACCCTAGGCAAAAGGGGAGGCCGAACCGACCTAAAAAAGGGATGGGCCGGCCGGCCCAATGGGCCTAGGCCAGCCGGCATGGCTCATTCCTTCGCCGTCTCGTGTCCTTCTTTCTCGCCAAGTCTCCTGGAATCTTTTAGAGTTTATGCCTTTCACGATTGCACCCCATTAGACATTGTTATCTTCGAGATTTCTTCGAGGAAAAGGATAGGATGGAAAATCCTTCCATAAATATCTCTTTGCTTTGCTTAGCCCGGAAGTATCTTGATCTTATCTTGTGGGCTTTGTCCTTTGGGCTTCATTGGAGGGTGGATGTGCATGAACGGGCCTCTAATCATCATGGCCTTCGATCCTTTGTTCGGGCTTTGGCCTTCGTCTTTCTTCGTGTCATCGCGTGATCGTGGGCCTCGTAATTTCATGCTCCAAAATTGGTCAAAAACCTGCAAAAACGAAGTACCTCCAAAATATATGTGCAAACGCGAAAATGACCAATAATTGGGCCGAGGTTAGGATGGTTAGTGATTTTGATATTAAATTCATGCCATTATCAAAGTTAAACAGGGGATACAATGAATACTTAAGGAGCGCCAACAGACCGCCGGCGCAGGCGAATCTCTTCGGCTGGCCCCACACGTTCTCGATGAAGAGCTCGCTGCGGAACAAATGGATCCATAGATCCCAGTGCTCCTCGATCCCCAGATACCCCTCACAAATAGCGACGAAGACCGCCGCCTACGAGATGGAGTTGGGGCCGAAGTTTTGTAGCTCCACCCCGTAGTACTCGCACAATGCCCGCATGAATTTGCCGACGGGGACGCCGAATCCCCGCTCGTGGAGTCGCACGAGGCTCACGATGTAGCCCTCGGGGAGATTCGGTTCGGTCTCCTCCGGCTGCGGGGGAATCCACATTGGCCGCTTCGAGTTGGTGTTCACCGGCAGCAGCCGGTCGGCGACCAGATGCTCCAAAACCGCTGCGGTGGCGGTGGACTTCCCCCACGACAACGGCTCCTGGACATCCGACGTCGCTTCGAACCACTGGGGGATATGGGAAGGCAAGCTCTACAGTGACTAAGGTGCGCTCTCGCTCTCTCCTTCTTCCTCATCTCGCTCTCGGCTCTGGGCTCAGGATGCAGAGGAGGCGGAGAAGGCAGGGGAGATGAAGGCAAAGTGGCCAGGTGAGCCCAAACAATCCCCCCTTTCCCTGCTTTTATCCATCAAGATGGGCGGATTTGCCGCCACAGCCCGAATCCGCCGCATTGAATGTGGTAGATTTTGCTGTCGCTGACGGCTGGGCCCCATGACCGTGGAGTCCCCCACGCGCGCACTTGGCAATAATTGCGGCGCGGTAACCGACGGGCGCGGCACAACTGTAGCACTGTTTCATCCGTCAACTGCCGCCCACGCAGCTTCGTCTACCCGAGGTAGCCACCTGAAAAGGTGCGCCCGCACTGCACCGCACGTACTGGGCCACGTCGCCCACGACCAGCGAAAGACCCGCGCGCACGACCTTCGACTCCGCACCGTTTGCAAACCGTGACGGAATATTCCTTTCGGGGGCTCTTCACCCTCGAAGGAACCTTATTCCGAGGCCTTACTGGTCAGGGGTTTGAAGCCTGGCCCGTCGAGGGTTCGACAGGTGCCCCAGATCACCAGAGTCAGGGACTGCATGGATGTGTCATACAAGCTACCCTCGAATGTGGAGTTCGAGACATCCTACGTAGTGTTCAAGGCCAGTCGAGGGTGCCTAGCAGGGGGATCCCATCGAGGGAGAGCATCGAGCCCTCGGACCATATCGAACGGGTCCGTGCCCCACCTAGCAAACCTTTGCGAGTGCTTTATGTGATGTGTCCACTGACCACGAGCCGACCCTTATCGAACGGGGCACGGACGTCCACTTGAACCACCCGATAACAGCTCACTGAAGCAGCCATAGCTCGCGGCCCGGGCATGGGTAGCATGGTTGCTTCACCCCTCCTCCCTATGGAAGGGTGACGAGGGTCGTAATAAAAGTCAAGGGTCCCCTGAACGCCTTCACGCAGGCCGGGGCTTGGGGGGCTCCTCGCACACCGCGGCTCAGGCCGCACCCTCGAATGGATCGACAACCGTCAATTATGAAGTTCCACGTGTTTAACCAAAATCCCCACTCTTAACGCGCGCCTGCCAGATGGTTCAGCGGGACTCTGAGTCGTTGCGCCAGCACGAAAAACGCCGAGGCCGGCTGAAAGGAATGCCGATGCCGGCTGAAAAAGACCCTGGACGGCCACCCCAGTAAAGCAACCAGGCAGGGCGACGTATATAGCCCTTGGACGAGTGCAAACACTCCTCCAAGGCCTCGGGGGCTACACCCGCGGGTGCGCTGGTGCACCCCCATGGAGGAAGCTTCACACATTCGAGGACCAAAATCCTCTACAGGCTTGCTCAAACGCCCTCAGCAGCACGACGTCGACATGCCTAGCGGCGGCACCATGGTACTCGAGGCGACTATGATCTGCATAGACAACTTGGAGTGGCCACCTCACTTCTTCTCCAGTGACAAACCCCGACCCTTGATCAGACTCCTCCAACAATGCTCCCCGTAGCGCCGTTGCGCCCCCGCCGGGCAAACCAAGTCCACCTCGGTCAGTACCCAAGTCACGCCCTCAAAGGGTTAAGCCTCTGCAGGGCTGATGCTCACCCTTACACCCTCGGTCACCCTCTCCGTGAAGGAGAAGGAGACTTCATTGCTCTTTATAAACAAAGATTACAAAGGGTCACCGGCTCGAAGTCGTCGAAAGGTACAAATGCATTGCCACCTGCATGGCAATTTTCCCTGTCTTGGGGAGGAGTGAGCGCCGATGAAGAGCACCGAGTCCTTGGCCGACATCGCGACCAGGCTACTCGGAATTGCGAGGAGAAGCCCCCAGACCGCACAGGTCCGGCGGGATGCCCTCCTCGCAAGCTTTCTTCTAGCGTCTCCTCCATCGAAGACCTTGCACCATCTACCTGAGAGCGACATTGTCGCCAAGAGGGACGATGCAAAGAACGGCCACCAAACCTAGCACCGACGCCATGGTTAGGTGTCTCAACGCCCCTTCAGGCTGAGGGGCATCGCAGAGGCAGGGCCCCACAAGCCCAATGTTCTTCTGCTAATCCCACTGAAGCCGAGGGACGGTGAGCACACCCTCTCCAGCTTTCACCCGCCGCTCGCAAGCATTCTTCTAGCATCAAAGCCTAAAGAAGCCAGGCCCCCCCATTCCGAGGGACGGCCGTGAAAGGCAAAGGGACACATTACGAGACTTAGGCGATGCTAGAAGTAAGAGCAGGGAAGTTGGAGAGGAAAAGGAGTCCCACGACCCCTATTTATAGCTGCGTCGGGCGCCAAGCCTTGAGCCTATCGCAGGGAGAAGGCTTGGACTGCCCGTGACGGTGCGGCACCCCACGAGTGAAAGATGCCCTCGCTTACCGTGCTGAGACGTGACCAAACAACGCAAAGCTGAACCCCTGGACGCTGGGCAGCGCAGCATCGACGCTAGCCAACTGCCCTCGAATGACGCGCCGCAAGGCGACCAGGGAAAGCAGGGCTGAGACCCTGAGCGCGAGATAGCGCGGCAATAGCACCAGCTGCCGAGCAGCAGGTGCCATCATAACCCTGGCCTGCTCAGCACGCTGACGCATCTCGTCCCCGGAACAAAACAAGAAGGGGCGCGTGCCTCGGAGTACTTTTTCTGCAGGCGCACTACCCCGACCGACGAGTTGTCACGTCCACCAGGCCAGCACCCGGATGCGCCTGGTGGGAGTGCAATGCCGATCGATCACATCAAGGGGTAAAATTGCCAAAATAACCTTTGGCCGAAATATTCTTTGGCCGAATCCCCTGAGTCAACCAAAGGCTCGAGGGCTACTGTCGGGTACCATGATTAGGGGCACCCTAATCAGGGGACTAAATTTGCCCTAAAAATGCAAACACGTGTTCGGCAACCGGGCCCACAAAGGCCTACAGCATCCTTCCAATCTGGAAGAAAGGAAAGGACTCAAAGAAGCCCAACACACGGCCCACGTACGCAGTGCGGCCCATCCGCACCCCCCTCGAACCCGCGGGGTGATCTCCGCCTCGCTCGAGGGCTCCCCGCCAAAGCCCTCGACCACGCCCCGCGCCTCCGCCTTGCTCGAGGGTAGCGAGCCTAACCCCAGGGAGGCGGATCATCTCCGCCTCGCTCGAGGGTAGCGAGCCTGCCCTCGAGAAAGCAGAATGTCTCCGCCTCACTCGAGGCCACCCCTCGATGGAAAGGACAAACGGCCCTTTCGCTCACCCACCCGCCGTACGGAGGCATTAATGCCAACCACTCCTCCACAGCGCCCGGGTCAGACGGCGTCAGGCCACCATTCCCCACAGTGGCTGTGGCCGGAGTCTCGTCCGCCAACTCCGGTCACTGCTCCGTCATTCCGGATGCTGTGGCGACACAATGGGAACCTGCGACGCAGTGCAAGACATGCTCGGCACTGCTCCAACTACTATACTGCCAACTCCCCATACCACCTTCGTACTTTCCCTTCCGCGGAGTCCTCGAACGGCATGGGCACGACCCTCGAAAGCGGCTCCGTCCTTGACCAAGACAAGACCCTGGCCTATAGGACCCTTGGAACAATGCCATGCCACGCCTGGAGGACGGTACCCCCCACAGCAATGACCATGCCGCCCGCTGGAGCCGCCAGGACGTCGGCACAATCTCCTCAAGACCAAGGACGATGCCCAGGACGACTGCCACGCCTGACGCCATACCCCACAGTGTACTTCCCATAGTGCTCGACCACTGCACCCCCGCGATTCGGGGAGAAGACGACGACTTCCACGATCCCCTATATGCATGTACACCGTCCCTCCTTGTGTCTATAAAAGGAGCAGGCGGGCTTTCCTTTAAGGGGGTCGGCCCATTCGGTAGAACACAACGCTCAGCACTACTCACAGAGCACATACACTCTTTTGAGCCCCGATATTAGCACTCGCCTCAATCAACTCCTCCTTTAGCAGAGACTTGGGAGCTTCCCTCCCTCTCTCGCCTCGCTTGTACCCCCTACTACAGGCACCCCCAGTGCAAGATAGTACAGTGCTCTCGCACACCCCTTTGCTGGACGTACGGCCCCATGGCCGGAAACAGGATAAACCCGTGCGTTACTGTGTTGCCTCTTGCATCAACATTTGGGACGAGGAACACGCAGCATCATCACTAGTTGGGTCCGGCCCGCCGGGTCAGGACACCAACAATTAACGTGTAGCAAATCTAATGGAGGAAAGGGATAAGATAAGACTGGAGTACCTAAACAACAAAATTTTGAGGGATGACACAATTTGTGTGAACATGTTAAGACTTAATAGAGCCAAATCTTTCAGTTTTTTAGGCTTTTTAGAGATCTTGTTTACTTAAGATACCATTGTGTGTTGAGCAACAAGTGGGCATGTTTCTAATAAATAAAATGGGACACAACCTTGTAATAGATTAGTTGGAACTAATTTTGATAGATCGGGAGAAACAATTGCTGCTATTTCAACAAAGTACTCCATGCTACTCGTCAGTTACGAGGGAAACTAATTAAACCCCCGCCATTAGACACTCCAAGCAAAATTGCAGGGAACTCCAGATGGGATCCAGACTTTAAGGTGTGAGCCTCATTGCTGTTTTGGTTTGAGATTCATACTAATTAATCTAACCTCAGTAATTTTTATCCAATTTTATATGCATTATTTGAACCAGCCATGTACTTGCTGTCTCGTGATTTGAACTATGTGTTTGAACTTGATGTGGTAATCTCACCAAAAATGTCACCATATTCACTGATCAACCCTATCCCTCCACCCAAAGAAGGGATGGAACCACTCCGACCCATTTTATCCTAGCAACCAAACAAAAAAGAGGTTCAAGTGTTCAACCTAACCCACCAACCAATCAAGAACAAGGTTCAATAATTGGATACAACCCAACCCCCAAATCATGGATGGATCCAACATATCGTTAAGCATTAAATTCCGGGCCGAACCCATTATGGGCTAGAAACTCCCACGCTCAGCCAGAAACTGGGCCAGAACCTCTGCCTTCTATTGGCTTCTTCAATAGGCTGACGGGCTGGGCTGCTAACAAAAACGGGAAAAAAAAAAGAAGGGTACGTTGCTCCACTCCGCATGGCGTCTGCAATCTACCGTCCACACACTCTTATATTCATCCTATGAGTTTACAACCTGCACTGTTCGGTTACGCCCTCCCGCAAAACCGGAGACATATCTGGTGCAATCACGGAACTGGTGAAATCACCGTGCAATCAAACTAAAAATGTCTTAAAAAAATTCTGAAAAAATCATGAATGTACATCTCGGTCTACCCCATCTACATATAAATTTCCACGATCAAATTCATCTTACACTTGCAGTTACAAAAAAGACAAATTTTCTGACAATCATTAACGTTCAAATGCAGCCCAAATTTGTCTTTTTTGTAACTGCAAGTGTAAGATGAATTTGATCGTGGAAATTTATATGTAGATGGGGGTAGACCGAGATGTACATTCATGATTTTTTTCAGAATTTTTTGAAAACTTTTTTAGTTTGATTGCACGGTGATTTCACCAGTTCCGTGATTGCACCAGATATGTCTCCCGCAAAACCCTTGGTCGTGATGTCGTTCACAATTTGCGGCGTGTCGCACGGATGCCTTGCCGTCTCCCTGACTCCTCCCGCTGGCAGCTGCTCTGCCCATGCATGCCTACCCCGACGCCTCCAACTGTAACGCGTGACGCCCTTTTCCCCCCTCCGATCAACGTGCTACGCGCGCGTTTCACGTTGACGCGCTTCCACCCGAATTTTCGCGCGGAGGGAAGCTTCAGGAGCTATGGCAGCAATTTTGGGGAGGAGAGCTGCGGACCTGCGGCGGTCTGGCGGAGGCGGTCAAGGAGATGTGGCAGTTGTGAAGGAGCAGGGAAGAAGCGCACCTATGCAAGTCACCGCAGAGGAGGGCCAACTGATCTCATCCTCTCTTTGCTGTCGCGTGACTCGCGTCCCAACCATGGAATGACACCGACGTCATAGACGACGACGACGCTCACGCAGGCTTATCTTCCGAGTCACAGATTGTGTTTCTCTTCTGTAGTTGCGTTCATCTTCCCTGCAGATGTGGAGTGGCTCAACCTTGCCCTCACAGTGGAGACGATCGGGTGGAATGGACTTGTCCCCGCGTGAAGGACTCCGTCTTCTATCCAGCCGCGCGAACTCATCCTTGCGGACGCAGTGGCGCCCATCGGTGCAGCATGGCGTGTGACTTCCACGTTGCCACATTAGAGGCAGCTGGGGAGAGGCGGCTGTGTTCCCTCGCACAATGATGTGTCCGATCCGATGGCCCCGCCACCAAGTTCAACTTATCATGTTCCCTAAAAAAAACAGTCCAAGTTATCATGTCTAAATTTTTAAGCAAAATAGTCAAAATCGTCCCTGGAGTATAGAGCTCGACTCAATTTGATATTGAACTATGAAAACATCTAATTTAGTTCCTGAACTATCCTAAACGACTCAATTTCATCTTTCAATGTGACGTGGCACGCCACGTAGGCTACTCCAGTCACCATTCAGTCAGTTTGGGGTGTGAAATATACCCATTTTACCCTCCATCCATACAACAGGTTTAAACACAGGCAGTTTTCAGCCCACATCGAGCCACTCCCTCCTCTGCCATTGATGACATGTGCTACGTACGAGAGGTGACGACCTGGCTGGCGAGGGAGCGGCCAGCTCGATGTGGGCTAGAAGCTACCCATGTTAAATCTGCTATATCGATAGAGGGTAAAAAGTATATTTCACACCTCAACGTGACTGGGCGGTGACAGCTCCTCCTACGTGGTATGCCACATTGGATTCAAGGACAAAGTTGGTCCGGCTAGGATAGTTCTGAGACTAAATTGAACATTTTCACAGTTTAGACATAAAATTGAGTCGAGCACCATATATAGTTCACGGATGATTTTGACTATTTTTGCCAAATTTTTAGACAAATATTCTGATTTTAGTGTCAGCCTTGAAACACACGAGCCTATACATGTTTGTTAATCAATAGTTACTGGCACCAACTAAGAGAGAATGAGACGGTTTATTGGCAAAACAGCTGCATCATAAGCCCCAATTAAGAACTATAAATCGTTTTCTTTACTATTGTACAAGTTGTTGTTATCATACTACTCAGAATACTTTTTCACTCTACAAATTAAATAATATGGTACACATTTAAATAATATTGCCTTGTAAAAAATGTATGTTATTTTAAAATAATATATCTTTTTATGAGATGGCCTATTAGACGGCTTTGAGGATACATGCGTGGAAGTCATGCTCTTCCAAAATCTTAAATCTCATCAAAACGGGGTCTTATTTTCTACTTATTTTTCTAAAATATACCGTATAACTTAAACACTCACAAACGTATACATACTTACGCCCATATATACCTGAGATTCTGGGTTTGACTACCTATGAAAGTGAATATTCTAAAATTTAACGACATTGTACATTTAGTGGTAGGCGACGTTTCCGTCAACAGCGAGGCGCATGTGATGACTTCGAAGATGTTTATATGAGTAGAGTTTGTATACGTATGTTCATAGAAGTGTAAGTATGCGTACGTCATAGGTACTTGAGTTGTACTGCGTAATTAAAAAAATCTCAAACCCCACTTATCGGTAGCACTAACACAGTCAGCCGCCCTATGAGAAACTCCAGTAGGGAGAGCAAATGGGCTTCCATATCAAGTTAGTCGGTGGACATAAAAAACCAATCTCCAGTAGAGAGAGCAAATGGGCTGCCATTTTGGTAGGTCTTCTAAATTTCTCCCCCCACACCGCAATTTGGTGGCCCTCTATTTGGACTGCAAACTGTGGGCCCCATCAATTTCTTTTTTTTCCCTCACTCTCTCCTCCACCTCATCTAGAAGCTGAAGCTGTCGCCGCCAGCTCCTCGCCGACGCCCACGGCCGCCCCGCCATCCTCTTCCTCCACGGCCCCCAACCCACCGCAGCCTAGCGGAGGTCGCTCGGGAGCGGGAGGCCCGCGGCGCAGGACGAGCGTTCCTGGAGGCCGAGGCGTGCCGCGTCGTGCGGCGCCTCCTGGAGGGTGCCGCCGCGATGCACTCCCGCGGTGTCCTGCACCGGGACCTCAAGCCCAACAGCGTCCTCCTCGACGTCCGCGGCGGGGTCAAGATCTGCAACTTCGGCCTCTCCCGCGCGGCCGCCGCGGACGGCACCAACGGTGAGCCGCCGCTCACGCCAGGCGTCGCCACGCTGTGGTACCGCGTGCCGGAGCTCATCCTCGGCTCGCAGGACTACGACACGGGTGTCGACACCTGGGGCTCCAGCAGTGCCTCGTCCCGCCGCCCAATTAGGACAAGCCGCCCATCCACTGGCCCAAGAGCAAGGACCAGTGCTGGTACCACAACGTCCCTACGACTGGATCAACAGCCAAAAGTCCAACCAGGACTGGCTCACCAAGGACGGCGACCGCTTCAGCTTCCCCGGCGGCGGCACCATGTTCCCCAACGGCGTCGACGCCTACAACGACGCCATGCGCGCGCTCATCCCGGGGGTGCGCGACGGCACCGTCCGCACCGCGCTAGACACTGGCTGCGGCGTCGCCAGCTGGGGCGGCGACATCCTCGCCCGCGACATCCTCACCGTCTCCCTCGCGCCGCGGGACAACCACGAGGCCCAGGTGCAGTTCGCGCTCGACCGCCTCAAGAAGATCCTCGCCGCCATGTGCTTCAAGCTCTACAACATAAAGGGCGACATCTCCGTCGGGGCAGGCGCCGCCGGGGCAGCGTGCGCGCACGCGAGTCCCGGGTGGGCGCTCGGGCTCCTCCTGGCCGCGTGCGCCGCGGGGCGCCTCGTGCTATGGCTGTACGCGGCGTTCCTCCGCCCCGCGAGTCTTGGGTGGGCGCTCGCGGCGTTCGGGCTCCTCCTGGCCGCGTGCGCCGCAGGGCGCCTCGCGCTGTGGCTGTACGCGACATTCCTCCGCCCCACGAGGCCGCTGCGCCGCCGGGGTAGCGTGCGCGCACGCGAGTCCCGGGTGGGCGCTCGCGGCGCTAGGGCTCGTCCTGGCCGCGTGCGCCGCGGGGCGCCTCGCGCTGTGGCTGTATGCAGCGTTCCTCCGCCCCGCGAGGCCGCTACGCCGCCGGGGCAGCGTGCGCGAAGCGAGTCCCGGGTGGGCGCTCGCGGCGCTCGGGCTCCTCCTGGCCGCGTGCGCCGCGGGGCGCCTCGCGCTGTGGCTGTACGCGGCGTTCCTCTGCCCCGCGAGGCCGCTGCGCCGCCGGGGCAGCGTGCGCGCACGCGAGTCTCGGGTGGGCGCTCGCAGCGCTCGGGCTCCTCCTGACCGCGTGCGCTGTGGGGCGCCTCGCGCTGTGGCTGTACGCGGCGTTCCTCCGCCCCGCGAGGCCGCTGCGCCGCCGGTGCGCCACGGACGGCATCAGCCGCGCGCTCGCCTTCCGCCTCGCCGCGGCCGGGATCGGGCTCGTCCTCGTGGGCCACAGCACCGAGAGGCTCGCCGGCGGGGCTGCTCCGCCTCCGCCGCCGAGCGCTTCCAACTGCGCAACGAGAATTGGGCTGGGAGTGGTGTGGAGAATGATAGTTGGGACCCAGATGAGTGTAGGTCCATATTTAGATGACTAAAATTTAGAAATATGTTTCTAAATAGTCATTTGTTCACGCAAATTTTACGGCCTACTAGAGTTGCTCTGAAGAAAGAAAAAACAGGCAGCTCCACACCCTTCGAGGCCCACAAGCCAGCGAGATCCCGCTCCCCTCTTCTTCCCCGCCGTGCGCCCGTCCCCATTTCCCTCTCCACCGCACAGTCCGCACAACCGCGAAGCGCAGAGAGAAAAAAAAAACCGAATCGGCGATCCACCAATCCCTATTTCGATCCGTGGCCCGTGGGCATGGCCTCCTCCTCCTCCACCACCACCACCGACGCCGCCGCCGCCAGCTCCTGCCAGTGGGACACCCTCCCGGCGCACCTCCAGGAGCGAATCCTCTCCCTCATCCCCGTCACCGAGCTGCTCCCCGTCGCCGCCGCCTCCCGCGCTCTCCGCCGCCTCCTCCGTTCCCCGGCCTTCCACGCCCTCCTGTCCCCGCACCGCCTCGACGCCTTCTTCCTCCTCACCCCAGGGCTTGCCGTCCACCCACTCTCCCGCCGCGTCCTCCGCACGCCCCCGCTTGCTGCGCTCTGCCCCCCTTCCTATCCGCTCGTCTCCTCCGCGTCCCCCTCCCGCCTCATCACCTACGCCACGCTCCACTCCCTCCCGCCGATCCCTGACGGCTCCTACCTCCTCTCCGTCGTCGTCAAGCCGCCCCCTTCCTCCTCCTGCATCCTCGTCGCCGTCACCACCGGCGCGGCCGTGCGCTCCTACACCCTGGACACCGCTGATCCCTCCCGGCAGTGGGCGTCTAGAGGCGATGTCCCGGTTTCTATTTCGCTCTTGGGAAACGCCGCAGTCCCCGGCGACCGAAGTCAGCTCTTCGTCCTCGGCCGCGGCCCCGACGCACTCTTGGTGTTCGATCTCGCGACGGGGACATGGGAGGTGCTGTCGGTTGTGATGCCACAAGGTCTCACTACGGCGCACCTGTTTGTGTACGATGACAAGCTGTTCATGGTTGGCGGGGTGGAGAGATTGGGAGAGGTGGAACGGGTGGTGGTATGGCGTCTGGACGACGAGAAGGAGGCGATGGTATGGAGGGAGGTGGGTGTGATGCCAGTGGAGGTGTTCGACGAGTTGGTGGCTGGTCGGCATGGCAGTTTCTGGCATTTTCAGGCCGCTGACAGATTGGGGATTCTTTGCTTGTACAATGCTGTGGATGGGAGGCTGGTCATGTTAGACGCAGCCGATGGTTTGTGGACGCTGCTGCCACGAGTGGCTGGATTGGATGCAGAGGAGAGTGGCCGGTGGTTTGGACATGTCCTGGAGCCAGGAGTTGAGCTGTTGGTGGGACAACACCGCCGGTGATTATAAGGTTGTTCTCTTGTATGCTTCAGTCGAATGCTGACAGTACAGTATTAAAGTTATGTTATTTTCCTTGGTTCTTGATGCAATGCTCTTGTGCATAGGTTAGCTCACAATTGGTTTTGACAATTGTTAGTACTCCATTTGTAGAAACAGAACTCAGTGAGGGCCAGGATGGGCCATGACTAACTTTCGCTAATTTATTGAGAAAGATTTGACCTCTAAGGCTAAATTGGGGCTTAAGCATGGAATTAGCTCCCTCTACTCTGTTAACTAGATTGACCTTTGACCCCTCTAAATTTCTAACCAATCTCTGTCACTGTCTATATGGTTCTCATATTTTGTTGTTTAGAATCTCCGCTACAATAGTTTTTCTTGTTGCTAATCCTGCACTTTTTTTTTTGTAGAAAGCTTTGTGATTTAGTTTTTGTCTCTAAATTTTCTTCACTGGTATGCATAGGCAACTCTATTATCTGTTCGTGAAATGAGGTGGAATTTCAATCAGCTTCTGTAGACTCAATAACTTGTTTTCCTTGTGACCTACTAGGTAGCCTGCCAGTAACTGATAGCTACTTCTATCATGTTCCATTTCCACGACAGATCATAGTTTGCCACTTTGCCTCCTGGTAGCTGTTTAATGTAGTGTTAATACTAAATTTACATAAATATAAGAACTTACAAGAACTCAAGAAGTGATTCGATGCTCTGAAAACTATACACAAATAATGCACTCAATGAGAGGCCAAGGTTACTGAGGCTGGATGTTTAACTAATTAATATTGTTTAGGAAGGTCTGTTGTACCACCTTGAACGACTTGGTTGCTGTCCTAGGTCATGTCCTTCCTGAGGTTGGTTGCTGATTTTGGCGAAGCATTTCAGTGTTTCCCTTCACAGATTTAGTTATTTACTTATTTACACAATGAACTGCAGTTCATTACAATCCTAAGAACTCAAAATGTTCGGATTTATCCTGTCCATGTTCTATTGCTACTTAGCGTTGCTTAAAATCATGCAGCATTATGTGAAGATCTTTCCCAGGAGTCCAAGATCCAAGAAACTACATGGGTAGGTTATGTAATCAACCAAATCAGCCTAAAGCTCCTACTAGTTTGTTTTTTATCTGTTCCCATTTCTTCTGCTTGATGTTTTTTGTGTCGTTAGACTCTAGATTGATCTATAAGTCATGTCTTATTTACACTTTGTTGAAAGTTACTGCTCCATTTCGCAATATAACCAGTTGCTTGAACTAACTACTAAAGAAAGATAAAACTGAAACCACTATATTACTATTAAATGGCATACTGCAACCAGTCGACTATTGTAGCCTTCAGTAAAAAGTGGTAAGCAGAAATCTTGTGATAATTGCATTTGTTTATTTCTTCATTGAACATTACATGGACAACTCCCAAGAAGAGTCTTTATTGCAGAAAAGATAGCCCATCCTGCACAGCTCTATAACAAACTGCAATCTGAATTCGATTTGAGATTATTTAATACAGTGATGCCCTGTGCTCAGTGTGATTTTGAGGCTATCATAGGAGAGTGCTATAGTGTCATACATGAGCCCATCACAACGCATAAACATCAAAATTGAAATGCCGCTGGCCGGATAAAATTGTGGAGGCACACACGACACACCTATCCACTCTAGTCAGCCTTTCTTTTGGTATTTGGTGGCTTTATTTTTGAATATCTATAAGTCTAAAACAGTTGTTTGCAAGTGTCGCAGGATGTATTTTGTTTGCAGTAGTATTTCACGAATAGCTTGAAGGTGAGCTATAAAATCATTATCACCAGCCTTCCTTATGAATGGGCATGTAGATGTTTGTTGTACTGCCTTTTGATATGGTATTCGTCATGCCGAGATGAAAATGTGATTGCTGCAGATTGCTGTGTCATGTACACTCATGGGGCCAGCAAATTTCCAGAGTTGGTATTGTTAGCATATTTAATTGGTATCCCCGTATGTTCTGTCACCTGCCGCATGTGGTTGCATTGGAATGTACTTCCCAGATCACCTCCGATATGTGAATCCGCCCTGGCTCTTGGCGTTCTCGTAAATGAGCCTATGAAACTTCTTATTTTGAAGTAGGTTAAAATTGACCCTGTAACTGTGTTTCATTTCGGCCATGGTGTGAGTTAGCCAGTGTGGTGGTGTTGGGTGCTGTGTGTTGATTGGATGGCTCGCTGGCGGCCGGTGTGGTGGAGGGATGCGGTGGAGCTTTAGGGTTCGGATTGCCGGGGGTGGAGGCGGCTCCATGGCCTCCGGGTATAGAAGAGGAGGGCGCTGGGAGTGGCAGCGGCCCGGCGGCGGCGGCGGTGGTTCGTCCGCCGGTGGGGCGAGCTTGATTAGGTTTGGCCGCCGTGGAGGGCTGACCGCCCGGTGCTGCATGGGAGAGCACGGCTAGCTAGCGGTGGAGCTAGCGAGCGGTGGAGCTGGGTGGCCATCAGGCATCACTGACCACTTGGCGGCGAATCCCCCAGCTGCAGCTCTATTCAAACGTCGAAAAAGTTTTTTACAATATTTTTCTAGGATTTTTATTTGTTACTGTACCAAAAGTTTTTTACAATATTTTTCTAGGATTTTTATTTGTTACTGTACCAAAAGTTTAACTAAAACTTGTAGAAAAATGTCAGATCTACAATTTTTGTAAAGGCTCATATGTGTTTAGCTCCAAGAATTTGGAGAGCAAAAATATCAACACAAAATAGAAAATTCAGCCAAAAGCACGGGTTTACTGGTTGCGAGCTTCAAAGATTTTTAGTGAATTTTGCTGAACTTTGATCAAACATTTGAAATTTTGAACGAGATGGCCACCATTGTGTAGCCTAAGAATAAAAATTCACAACTTAGTTTAGGTTTTTGTGGAATGTTTAGGCAAAAGCAAAATATTTGTAGAATTAAAAATCGGGGTTCAGCACCGCTAATAAGGATTAGGCATAGATTTCAAACTAAGTTAAAAACATGGGTTAGATTTCAAATAGGTGTAGATTTCAGCAGTGCAATCTTTGTTGTGTTCTTTTTCGTTTTTGTTATGTTCTTCGATTTGCAAAAAGTGTACTAATTCATAGTGAAGTCAACAAGGGGGGACATGGCGCTTTGATTGCAGGCTCAGGTCTCGTTGATCAGACGTTGAATTACTTGTGTGTACTACCCGGCTTGCATAATTTTCATCTTTGTTTAGATGGTTTTCACCACCGGCACATACTTCACAGAAAGCCAACAAATATTGCTAGATTCCTTTGTTCTACAACCTTTGTTTACCCTTCGTATAATTTAATTTCAGAGTCAACATTGTTAAGTTCGTATCCTAGGTTGAGTTTTGTTGCTAGGTTAATGTGCTTCATCTACCAGTTTGTTGATTCGTACATTCCCTGTTGTTTCATATATACATCAAACTCTAACTGAAAGCTCTTTTGAAACCCTAATTCGAGTGAATCTTGTCCACCAAGGAAGGGATCTCCTCATCCACCGTGCCCGGTCATTCTTGCCGCTCAACACAAGCTGCAAGGTTGATGACTTGCCGGCAAGCCACTAAGACTCCAAACCAAGTTTATAAGGTTGGTTTGCTCTAAGAAGGCAAGAACCAATGCACAAGGTAGCAACACATTGTCGAAGATCAATACTGGAAAAAGGCTCATCAGTAACGGGCATGGTCAACGTTACCTTTATTGCAATTACTAATAACTTATCATCGGCAACGGTTGGTAATAACAGACACTATGTTGATGTCTGTTACTAATAACATATTAAAAAATTGCATTCTAAAAATGCCAAATGGTAGGGAAAACAAATTATACCCAAGAGCGGCACCCCACTTGACCACCCTACTTTCCTCCGAGAGACATGATATTTGCCCCGTTTGACCGATTTTTGCCTCCTCCAGGATTCAAACTAGGACTTCTTAATTCGCATGAGCCTCCCCAAACCACTACACTACATAATCTCTTGTGGTTGAAAGAGGGATGCGGTCTTTTTATATTAACATTTTTTAACCTTTTTGAATTTCTATAGTTCAGATCACACCTTAAGTCTAATTGGTCTGGTTTTTAATTTATGGTCATCACTTATGTGCTCGTAGTTCAAGAAAAAAATATCAGGAAAATAATAGAAAAACACCACATTGGTAACGAGCATCAAACACCCATTACCACATTAGTAATAATATACGTCGCATTGGTAACGAGCATTGTTAACATTTGTAACTAATGTGCGTCACATTGCTAATGGATGTTGTTAAAGTTTGTTACCAATGTTAAAGTTTAAATAATGGCCGTTACCTTTAACTCTGCTTGAAACGGGCATCAAACGCCCATTACCAATACCACATTACTTGAAATGCGTTTTGATGTAGTGGATGGCTGATGAAGCGGCCAATTATGGCAGTAGGAACGGGGATTATGCAGAACAGGTTGCCATAGCTAGAGCGGCGTAGATTGACACGAACTAAATGCTGAGAGAGAGCGCACCCTATTTAGCTTCCTGCCAAATATAAGCGAAGAATCCGCAAATGGTCATCTAGACTTTTACCGTCTCAAGCGGTTAAAAGAAAAACATAAAAATAATTAGTCCAGAGACAAATCAAGGGGGCAGCTCTAGGATTTGCTGAGAAAATAACGACCTGTGAAGTGAGGAACTTATCGGGATGCCATCAATTATATATTCAGAGATAGTTAATAGCTTCTTATCATATGAAATTTTATAGTAAAATATACATAGTTTTCCTGCCGCTAATCATTTGCTATACTTGTGACCGATATAGTGTTTCTTAGAATCAGTGACTGAATTATTAATTTTTGACCGATTTTTTTTCTGCTTGGTATTCTGTTAACTTTTTATATGGTAGTAATCTAAAAAAAACTTTTTATATGGTAGTGGTCTGATTTTGTGTGAATCAAGTAGCTGTCAGGCTACATATGTCTACATTTTATCTGGCTGCAGATATGCACATATACTCGCTCGCTGCAATTTTGGTACCAAGGGTAAAAGAAGAAAGAGTAAAACTCATAAGAGAATAAATATCATTGGAATTGTACGGTGAGTATCAGGCGTGCAAAATCTTTTTTTTTTAGAAAATTCAGGCATGCAAAATCTGAGCATTTGTTGTTGCCAGGTATATGCTCATCACATGGCCATGTACATTGACATCTTATAGGACAAGCAAATGGTGTGGTCCATGGACGTGTTGTTGGGAGCTGGTTGTACGTTTTTTGTTTGTCTACTTTATGACATCTTCCAGCTACCACGTAAAGATGAAACATATTTTGCTGATTATAGGATTATTGTGGTGGCCAGAATACCACCTGTACCAGATATTATCTTCTGCAAAATTCACCAACGATAGATTATTCCAGATGTTTTTGTATCTATGTATAAATAAATTATATGTGCATATTATTACCAAGTTACTATTTAGTTCAAATGTCCCTGTCATGCATGTAATTTTCCACAATTCCACGCTTTTTCCATGCTCCATTTCTGAAAAATTGTTCTTTTCTTAAGATCAAGATAATGCTTCTGTCACGTAATTTCACCTGTTGTTCACTTGGATACCCACGTGTCCGAGACCAACCACTATAAAGGAGCACAGAGCCCCGGACCCCGAGCTGCCATGAGCTTCATCCTCCACGGCCACCAGACGGCGAGAAGAGAAGCGCGAGGTAATAAGGAGATTGCACGTACGGGTAGATAGCTAGGTGGCCAGCCTGAGGATCGACCGGACCAGATGATCCCCTACGCAACCCCGGCGGAGGCGGAGGCGGCGCTGGGGCGCGCCATGACATGGGCGGAGGCTGCGTGGTACCAGTACTCGGCGGCGATGCCAGATTCCTGGCTCCACTGCCACACTACATTTATCCTCTTCGTCATCTACACGATCACGCCGCTGCCCCTCGTGGTCCTCGAGCAGTTTGCTCCCTCCGTCGTGCTGCCGTACAAGCTGCAGCCCCGGGTGCGGCTGCCGCTGGCGGCCTCCCTCCGCTGCTACATGGAAGCGGCGTGCTTCTTTCCCCTCGCCGTCGGCTTCCAGCTCGTCTCCTATCCTGCCGCCGTCAAGGTGGTCTCCTATACAGTACAGCTAAGCTATATATATTAGGAGTATTTTTCTTACATATGCATGGTGGCACACATCGTATATATTTTAAGTAAAGGCGTACTTATGCCTAAAACCATCGCACAAATATTGCTACTAGTTTTCTCTTAATGAAAAATGTGCTCAGGCACGATCGCGAAAAAAAAAATTGCTACTAGTTCTTCTTCACTGATGGATCGGATGGACAAGCTAATTAAGCTTGCACACAGAACAATAAGTTCTCTGCTCAATGAAACCCTTAGAATAACCATAACTCAGTATTCATTTGGTGTGCTAGTATCGCGACTGAATTAACTTCATATACATGCATATCCAATGCGATGCTGATGCATATTCCTGCTTTGTATATGCACGTATGTAGCAGATACTGAGGACTCGAATGGGACTGCCGTTGCCGTCGGTCAGGGAGACAATTGCGCAGCTGGTGGTATACTCTCTCATGGAGGACTACCTGAGCTACTGGATCCACCGTCTTCTGCACACCCAGTGGGGCTACGAAAAGATCCACCGCGTTCACCATGAGTTCACGGCTCCCACGGGCTTCGCCATGTCATACAGCCACTGGGCTGAGAACCTCTTCCTTTCCATACCCGCCTTGGCTGGCCCAGTCATTGTGCCATGCCACATTACCACGCAGTGGCTCTGGTTCTCTATCCGCCTAATCGAGGGCATCAACACGCACAGCGGGTGATTAACTTAATTATGCCAACCCCCAGTCTCTATATGAGGTGCTTGCCCCCACATGCATGACCAACTGCTTGTTGAAATTTGCAGCTACCACTTCCCATTCAGCCCTTCCAAGTTGATTCCCTTCTACGGAGGCGCCGAATACCATGACTATCATCACTACGCAGGAGGGCGCAGTCAGAGCAACTTTGCTCCTCTTTTCACCTACTGTGATTATATATACAGGACAGACAAAGTAAGTTGGTGGTTTCTCATATATACTATGTTGATATATAATAATAAGATGAGAATATATATATATATATATTATAAGATGAGAAGATATATATTGATCTGCTAGATGCAAAACCCATTGGTTAGTGTGGAACCATGAAAAGCCTTCCTAAAACAATATCTAAGAAATATAAAGATCAAATTAACATGGTTTGGTTTGAAAGAAGTAAGCTTCTTCCCATGTCCATATAATACAACCCAGTCTCCATGACTTTAAGTTTCTATATCTGAGGTACCTTCTATCAGTATGCTCCCACTAATATAATAAGGTGTAAGTTAGTGCTCTATTTACACAGAAATCGCGTCCATCTGATGTGTTGAGTTGGTTCATCTTTGTGTTTTTCTTCCAAAATGTAAGTCACTACCTACTTTCCTTTAGAGTGGTTCTTTCGAAGGAGCAACTTGGTACTCTACCTTTTCAGTGTTGTTTTTGCTCTAAGGAGTTACTAATAATAACTAACTTTTACGTACAACAGATATATGTTACCTTGTCACGAAGGAGTTATTACAATATTTTCCTAGAAGTGGCTCAGAACAAGTATTTAGTAAGTTACTTTTGTAGTGTTACAGCAAAAAAAAAGATTCTGGAGTTACTAGTTCTTAAGCCATCCTCTATATGTATCATATTTATTTATACTTAGGCATCACAATGCAAGTAGCTAGAGCACAGTGATAGAAACAAAAAGAAAAATACCAAACTACTAAAGGCCAAATAGACTGTGGTTTCAATGATATGATCCTTTAGTGTAGCCGTGCATATTGTGCCAAGTGTCCTTGACATATCAGATAGCAGCATGGCTACCAAACAAGAAAGAGATCAAACAGATAGCAATGTGTTACCAAATAAGACAAGGAGACGCCTAAAATTACAATATGATATGAAAGTTCTCTTTAAGATAAATCTACATAGAATTTTTCTTCTATGTCCAATATCAAATGTAACCATGAGTATCTATTATATATTTGCTCCATAGTACGAGGTGTCCCTCTCACACTGACTATTTTATTATTTTGTTTATTTTAGGGCTACAGATACCACAAGTTAAAGCAAGCCAAGGTACCAGTGTCTTTTTACATATTTTGCCTTTTCGCTTATCATGGTCGTATTGTTTTCAATCATGCATGTCTCTGATGTTTAATTTATTTTATGTTTTCTATTGAAATTCTCTATGGAATATATAGCTGAAGAGTGTGGAAGAAAATAACGTGGAGAAGAAAGGAGGCAGCACTGTATTCAACACCAGGAAGGACTGAGATATTTTTGTGCCTAAATAGTTTGTTATTACTGTTATTACCGGTCCTGTTCGGATGAGAGATCTACAAATAAATAATCTCCATTTACTGCAGAGGCTCTCGATTGATGGACGAACAAATGTACACACTTGTAGTGTTCTGTATTTGACAATAATAAGTATTTTGTATAATTTCTGTATGTAAGAGAATTTTGCGTCAACTTATCCAAACTAACATCCGTGACCTAGCTCTAGTTTTTTCTTTTCAGAATTTATATATCATCTGGAATATATTTATTTTGTAAGTAATGAATTACACTAGTTTTGCTGAAAGTGTTTTAACTGGACTTCGTTCCCTCAAAACACCACAAGATATAGCTAGTAGGATTCCCTCGCTAGTTTAGCTGACATACATAAAATCCACTACCTGTTTAGAAATTTGCCAGCTAACATCTGCACCTAGACACACCGTCTTCCTCGTCAGGTAGCTATCCCAATCGCCATCACCTTGATCGTCGGTTTGCTATTCCCTTCAATGCACGACAGATTCTGATCTTCCCGAATATCATCAGGATTCCATCAAATCCGGGCGGTGGGAAACAGTATATTTGAGTAAAAAAATAAAGAACGCATATGCATACACTCTGCCACGTTGACGCCTACAGATGTGTCTTCTTTTCCTTTTCGAGACACAGTACCAGAAACTTACCTACACACAGCAGGCACGACGCCAATAATTATGAACACACACACATCCTACTGGTATACCAGTAGGAAAAGGTCGTCAATTCCTAAACAAACTCTAGAAAATTATGAGCACCCATGCATACCGTTTGGATCCATGAACTAAAGTTTAGGCCTAAAATTTACTTCATCAGGTGATCCAAACAAGTGGACCAAAATATAGACTAAAATTTAGTTCCACCCTACTAAAGTAGTTCCTATAAAACCCATTTAATTTGGACTAAATCAACTTGCGAACTGCAAAAAGATCAAACTACCCCACTATGCGCACGTAGGCACAACAATATATATAGTACAATACAAGGATAAAAAGGTATTTCTATATGTACATGTCCCACCTAAAGTTTAGTCCATAGATCCAAATAGGCATGGATTAAAGTTTAGTCACCTAAATTTTAGTCCGGATAATCCTAGGTGACCCAAACAGGTCCTAAGGCCCTATAACTTTAGGTCTAAATAAAGTTTACTCCCTCAATCCCAAAAAGCGAAGTCATCCTAGAAATTCTATGAAAAATTAACATGAAGGTAAAATGACTATATTTTCTTCTGTTTATTATCCATATTCGACACTAGTTAATTCTTGTATGCACATGTACTTTATAAATAGGTTAAGATTGACTTGTTTTTTAGACAAATTTTGAATTCTAGAATGACTTGTTTTTTTGAGACGGAGGGAGTTGTCCATTAGGTGATCTAAATAGGTGGACTAAATTGTAGACTAAAGTTTAGTTCCACCCCGACTAAAGTTTGGTCCATTAGTTCTCAAAACCTACCTAATTTGGACTAACTTGCGAACTGCGAAAAGACCAAACTACTCCTCATTATCCGCATGTAGGCACAACAACAGTATATATTCCACTAAGAGTCTAGTCCTTATATACTTCCCAATAAGCATGTATTAAAATTTAGTTACCTAGTGTTTAGTCATCTAAAATTTAGTCCAGACTAAAGTTTAGTCCTGAGTAATCCAAACAAAACATAAGTCAAAGCTTTTGAGCCTGGATGAACTAACTGATTCCACTAAAAATAAAGAACCTGAACAACTAACCATATGTTTCTTCAATTACTACACACAGGCAACCAAATTTTTATCTGACGTCATATAGGGAATTTTCTCCTACCTATAACGTCAACGTGTTTCCTATAGGATGACGTAAAAAAGACTAATATCTTTACAACAGGGAAATGGGTTCGATAGGAAAAAGATGAACAAAACGAGGATCCCTATCCAGTGTGACGCAACGGGCAATGATTACAAAACATCATAATTATAATGGACTAATTACAAAACAACGGGCAATGATTACAGAACAAGGATCGATAAATTAGGGCGCGTTTAGTTCCCAAAAAATTTCACCTCGAAATTTGTGCCTCTTCCTTTGGACATGTGTATGGAGTAATAAATATAGTTAAACAACAAAATTAATTACACAGTTTGGATGTACACGGCGAGATGAATCTTTTGATCCTAATTAGTGCATGATTAGATATAATTGATACAGTAACCCGCTTGTGCTAATGATGCGGTCAAAGGCCTCAAAAGATCGTCTCGCGGTTTCCAGGTGAGTTCTGAAATTAATTTTTTAATTAGTATCCGAAAAATCTCCCGACATCTAGTCAAACTGTTGATTTGACAACTAAAAATTTTTTATTTGGAAACTAAACGCGCCCTTAATATCATCATAAATTATACTGGATCCCTATCCAGAGTGACGCAAACGCATGATGATCTTGCATCTCCGGTCTGTACCTACAGGCCACCTGCTCCGAACACTCCACGCCTCGCTGACTGACGCACGTACATCTCCAGCTCCAGCTGTGGCTGCAGGATGCGCGGCTAATACCTGTGCAATGTGACAAGGGCACCATCACCCTCGTCTTCCCTGCCGTCCATCACCGTCGGCACGTACCCTTTCGGAGCCCCACGGACGACATACGTGGCGGCTCAGTCTTCATTTTCCTCCACATGACCATCGCTACTGACTAGAGATGTCTACACATTCGTGGGCAGGCATGCAATTTGATGGCTTAGCTTCTGTATTAGATAGTCCCAGACACGAAGCATAGGAATGATTACAGACCCGGGATTGGGAACAAGAAGCTTTCGCGCAAACTAGAAACCTGGCGCGACTTTGTCGCGCCCTCCGTTTGGTTTAGCTGGTGTTTCTACGGTGGGAAAATAGCAAGCACACAATACTGTAATGGATATGTTGTGTGTCTCTAAGATTTGTAGAGTCATCCGACCGTAACGCATGTTCTACAAGGAGCTCGAAATGAGCCCTTGACGCTAGCTTGTGAGCTTTGGCCGCAGGATTAAGTGAGGCAGCGATCGAATGGACGATGATTAGCGTAGACGTGGCTCACTCTGCGCTCGGTTTTGGTCCAATGTTGGATGAGAGTGACCTTCGTTCCCTTGAGAATCATCTCAGCAAAACTTGCCTAATCCTAAATACTCGAGATATATAGATGTGCACCTCCTCAGAGATATGTTGTGAGCAGCTCTCCATTTCAGTTTCCTAGAAAACACCGGAGTCCGGAGGACGTGCCACATGAAACTGCAACTTGGAGATTTAGATGTCCTCAGCATGTTGCAGTAAGCCAGTAACTAGCGGTCGCATCAACTTGCCTGCATATTCGGCACTCCCGAATGCCCTCCAGCATCATCGATGGGAGAGGTCAGCTAGATGGAACAGCTGTGGAGGCAGAGCACGCGCAGGTGAGGCCGAGCGCATGGTGTGTAGGTGCCACGATCCACAAGCAGGCACTGCAGCTGGGCGGGTGGAGTAGGGGTGGTCGCAGATCGGCAGCGTACATCTTCTTTGCAGCCGTGCCGCCGGTTGGGCGACGGCCAAGCAGCGCTGCGTCACTGCATCTCCCTCGAAGCAGAGGCATCAGACGCGGGCAGAGGAGCTCCGCGTTCACGAGCTCCCGGGCCACCAGCTCGTTCCTGGCAGGTGGGTAGACGTAGATGCGTCTCGACCCTCTTGGACTTGGAGCCCGTGAGTATTGAGTAGGGAGCCGAATGAGTATTGAGCAGCCGCATCGCTAGAGCGGAGGTTGGGCGACGGGTCACGAGAGATTGAGAAACTGCGCGATTACCTGTTAGGACCGTCAGATCAAAATCGTACGGATGAGAAATAGTAGTGACGTGGCCGAGCGAGCGCTCGATTTTGGCCATTTTGCAGGGTCGGCTTTCGTCTTTTTAGAGATACACGACTGTCAGGTGGTACGAACGTGTTTGAAAAGTTTTTTTTGGCATATGTTTAGTTCGCGAAAAAGTTTGGGTTTTGGTACCGTAGCATATTTTGTTGTTATTTGACAAATAATATCCGATTATGGACTAATTAGACTTAAAAGATTCATCTCGTGCTAATCAGTTAGACTGTGTAATTAATTATTTTTTCAATTCTATTTAATGCTCTATGCATATATCAAAAAATTCGATGTGACAGGTACTGTAGGAAATTTTTTTGGAAACTAAACAAGGCCTTGGTGTCGATGGTGACCTGTGTGTGGAGATAATCCAGGACGGGATTCTAATATGGTACGGTGAACGGATAATGGTCGACTCATACTTCTCTGAATCATTCAATCGTAGGAATGGTGGTTCGGGGTCATAGAACAAGAAGCTACTATATATGATTGAAGCAGCTTAGGACGGAGTAACTTCTCTTGTTCCATGTAAATCTTAAGTTTGTCTGAAATCATAATAGATGCATCATCACTAGTGATCTGAATAACATATCACATACCACTAAAAAAGAATATATTTATATAGGCAGGACGGACATCGTGAGACCAGCAGAGAGAGGGCACTACTAAAACAATTTGTAGCAATGCTCCGTTTTATTTTTGGGAGGCGGGTACAAAAAGTGATGCGCTCCTACAAATAGAGCGGAGCTACTGTAGCAATTGACATACTCCTAAAAATACATTTCTAGAGACGGGTGATAACGTCATCTATTCCTAAAAATGGCCACTACTTTTAGGGGGACCACTAAAAATACACTTTTAGGGGTCATTTCCAGGGTTAAGTGATGGTTTGGCCCTCCTAAAAATGCATTTTCTAGAGGCCGATGATGCCATGATCCGCCCCTACAAATGTTCTCATAGAAAAAAGATTTATAACATTTTCATATAATCTTGGATGAAGACAAACTTTATACCAATATTGTATGGCTTAACGAGATCTAAATATTTGTAGTTGATAACTTTTTCATTTAAGGTCATTTGACAGTTCAAAAAAGTATTATAAGTTCTCTAGTTTCAAAATCAACAAGTTTTGATTTGTCTTCAAACAACCTCGGATGTAGAATATAGAGTAGTTCCAGATCAAAGTTATAGTGGTAAGATCTAAAATTTTATAGTTCATACATTATTCATCTAAGAACATTTAGGATCACAAGACCATTTTCTAGTTGTGCCTTATATATGACTATGACTATATAGTATCCCATACAACTCAAGTCATATTTTCAAATTTCCACAATCTTAACCTTTATATACAACGAAATATATTTGATATATTTCTTGTGTATCTATAGTTCACAATAACCATAGTGTAGAAGTTTCACTTTTTTATTTGTTCTACTATATTTAAATATTTAAATGAATATTTGAAATAAAATAGAAAAATACTTTTAGGGGCAGGTGGCGCCCAGGCGGGCCATGGCCTCACTCGCCCTAAAAATTAATTTCAGAGTTAATATAAATAAATAACATATCCATTGAGTCACAAGTAGCTGTATAGTGTGGTGGAGAGGAGGTATGCGCGAGGCTTGAGGTAAGCGGTTCGAATTCCGGCTTACGCAAGTGTGCATATCTCGTAAAAAAATACCTCGATAGGAGAGGGGCTTGTGGTGGTGACCGGTTAGCAGTGATACTTTTTTTTATTTTGCTATTTTTGAGTTTTTTTTTCTAATATGTTTTGAAAATAATTTGTAGGGGCGGGTCAGAAGCTCCGAGTGAGGCTATGCATTTATAGAGGCGACTTGTTATCTGTCTCTACAAATCGATTTTTACCTATGAGAATTAAGGGCGGGTATCATATCCGCCTCTAAAATACATTTTTACCCATCCATAAAAATACTTTTAAGTAGTGGAGGCCGGGGCTGTTCAAGAAACAACTCTGAGCGTGTATTTGCAAAATTCAATGTGCTTCTCCGTTTTGACTGCAGGGCTCAGTAAAAGAAATAGACACCTGCAAAAATAAAAAGCAGTTACGTGGCACAACCTGAACTGGATGACACATACTTATCAGTATCTGCATTAATAAAACATACAAGGCAATAGATCTGAGGTTTGTTGTCCAGTAGTGAGTATGGGTACATCACCTCTGGTAACCATCCAATATATTATTTGTTCTTGGGTAGAGGCTAAATTTATGAGAATGCTGATTTTCATGCCCACCCCCACCCCCCTTTAATTTTTTGAAATGATAAGGATGGTGCTGATGTGACTCTGCCGTCCAAACGTGGCTCCTACTGGTTGAAAAGGGCTTCCTGTACTATAGGATAAAAATTGTCATCTGCAAATACCACATTAATCCAAATGTCATAGTCGAAATTAATACCAACCGTTTTCGTTTTGGCAAAAGCTAGTTCCACTATGTACCATCTTCGTTCTTTGAATAGGAAGTCTTGAAAATAATTTCCAAAGCACTACTAGCTTTAGTTGTAATATTCTTTTTAAGCGTTTTTGGGAAAATTTCCTTAAGCAACCAAGGGTTTTTCAGTCTAGTCTCAAGAGATTTTTCAGGAGTTTTTATCTCTTAAGTGGTATGGAGTTCTTTTTTTTCTGCTGAGAAATATTGTTAGGTAATTCTTGTTATCTTGTACTCTCAAGAAATACTGTTCATCAATAGCAGTCCTTTGAAAAGTTCCTTTACAAAGCTGACATCTCAAACTTGCTCCACTAGCTAGGCCTATTTTTTTTCTCAGATTGTGTTTAGATCGCGAAAAGGTTTGGATTTTAATACTGTAGCACATTTCGTTATTACTTAACAAATAATGTTCAATCATAGACTAATTGACTTAAAAAATTTATCTTGTACTAATCAGTTAAACTGTGTAATTAGTTATTTTTTAAACTACATTTAATATTTTATTTATGATTTGATGTGACAAGTAAGTACTGTAGAAATTTTTTTTGAGAACTTTGATTTCCCTTTTTTTTTCGTGGACCATTGTGGACGTTCAGGTCAATCATTTCGCGGTCGTCTCATGGTCATGGCCCTGGACACCTGTCACATTGGGCCGCATCAACTTGTCGGTCTTGCTGGCCCCACCTTCACGGGCTGAGTTTAATTTCCCATGTATGGAACGAGAGATGCGCGGAACGGATAGGTTACCTACCGGTTCTGAACTTGTGATCATCGACCAAGACGGGATAGCATCTTTTGAGTATATCCTCTAGACTATAGCGCGACCTCTGTGACAATAGGATCCATAATGTCAGTTCGCTGCTTTGGTTCTACTACCTCCATTTTGATTTTTCTAAATATATATATTTTTAGTTATGCATCTAGATATACACTGTGACTAGATGCATAATGGAAATTATAAATTAAAGAATAAAAAATTATAATCTCGAACGGAGGGAGTGCTAAAAATTTTATGGGTGATATGTGATGGATTTTGGACAACAAACACCTCGATCAAAAAATAACACTCCAGGTTAAAATAGAGCTTCACCAACATATATTTGGATAAGTGATCAGGGTGTTAGGAGGATCACTCATTTAGATAGACCTCTCATATTTCACTTTGGTTGTCCTCCCTCCGTTCGTGAAACATGACCCTCTGTCATCTAGTGCTGAAAACACCACATCGCCTCCGTGTGCTCTGATGTTTGATACGTTTACCCCCTTTGATTTGTTTTCTTCATTGATGCGAGCAGCGGCGCACGGAGCCGCGAACAGAGGAGCCATCAAGCTTGGAGCAAATGAACCCGCATCACAGAAATTTTGGGATTCTTTTTTCTGTGAGAAAGAAAATCTTTTGGGTCAATTTTTTTTATGGTGCCAAATGCCCCCAAGATAAGCTAGCTGCCGGTTGGCGCTAGCCGATGGCGCCAAGTACACTGAAACTCTATTTAACATTCCCGCAAAAAAAAACTCTATTTAACAGAGCAAACTTTTGTTATTAAAAATTAGTCTCTGTCAAGATGCCAAGAAGATGGCACTGGGCTAAAGGGTCTATGATGGAGACACCGACTGCAATCGAAGTTTATCTGCTCAAAAGAGATGACAAATGATCAGTGCATCCGTCATCAAACAGAGTAGTCGGCTTCACAATCTCAAACTTCCTACCTTTTCTTTATTTTTTTCCTAATATAAATTCATGCTGTGCTTACTCAAGAATGTTAGCTCTAGCATATCCTGATAGTTTTCCTTCACTCACGGCAACCATGATCTATCAAGACCATCATGATTTGGCAACTGTAGATGGTAAACTTCGATCCAAGTAGTTGGAGTGCTTCCTTGTTGCATCATTATTTATTATGAAAAACTATTCTAGTATTCACTTGAACACCATGTGAATTATTTGCCGATGATGATTCGACGCCAAATAACACTTCCTTTAGTAAGGACTATCAAGCGTCAAAATGATTACTAAATTGATGCTAGATGGATTGCAGAAAGTGATTATCCCTCTGGTACAACAGAGTCAAGATGGCTTCATAAAAATGAGGACTACACAATTTCCTAGCATGGTCCTATGAATATCTTCTCCTTTGTGACAAGTTCAAGAAGGAACTAATTAGTCTCAACCTGAACTTTAAGAAGGCTTTTTACAAACATCATGTGATTCTTGACATTTTGAAATAGAAGGGTAGGCAGAACCATCGAACTTAAACTGGTGGTCTGGTAGCCAAAATCAACCAACGCTGAGGAGTAACAACACATGAAAGAGGGTCAACGCAACAAACGTTCATCTAATGGACATTAAAAAATCCTAAACCAAGAGCTGAAGGAGATCTATAAATAAACTAGATGAGTATATATACACTACGTGAGAAACTGCCTCTACTAGTACCGGACAAATGACAGGGTTAGTACTGGTCGGGCTGACCATACCGCCTGGCCGGTATTAAATGGTTGGCCGTTTAGGAGCGGTGGCAGCGACAGGTAATAAATGCGCCAACAAAAAAAATGAAATAAAAATTATAGACATCCAACGCATTGTCGCAAGTCATGAGTTACAAGTCACGAGAATTTTTCACGCATAAATTCGTGTGCGCAGTCGTGAAGATTCAAACCTATGACCTCTGGCTTTGCGTGTAACTTCCTTACCATCCCACCTATGCATCATATGTGACTGGTTGGGAGATGCATTCATTTTAAAGTAACTAGTGGAGATCATTTAGTACCGAGCCAAGACACCAACCGGTACTAAATATAACCGTTTAGTACCGGATGGTATCATTGAATGGTACTAAATGGCTTTGGTATTTTTAGTACTGGGCCAAAAGACCAGCCGATACTAAAATGGGACATTTAGTACCGGCCGGTATCTTGGCCCAATACTAAAATGGCTTCGGGGGCTTTTAAATTTGAACCCGGTACTAAAATGACTTTAGGTTTTAGTATATCGGACCAAAGTTAACCGGTACTAACCGAAGGGACGAAAGTTTATTTTTCTAATAGTGATAATAAATGGTCAAAAAGAATGGTGTATAACTTGTTAAAATCTCGATATGGCCCCAAGAATCTAATTAATAGCATGGGGATTTCCACAAAAAAGTTGATGCATGTCTGCTAGCTTTATCCCAAAATTTTGTGCTGACAGTGTGTTAGAGTATATATTATGGATATCTCTATATTAGATAGATTAGAATTGTATCCATATCTTACCATAATTGTAGAAGAGGCTTCTTGCCCTTCAAGTCATGTACCACTACATATTCAGCCCCAAGGCTCAAGCTAATATATTAATCACATTATGCACCAATTCTATGTCTCCACATGGTGTCACGAGTTTAGAGTTTGAGATCCTAGGCTACATCTTCCGTCGCCACTCACCACGCCCCACTCCTCCATGTGCCGCCAGTCGTCAGCCACGGTGCGCCTTTTGCACGCCCCTCGATGGCCTCCCAGCGCCCCCTACGCAGATCATCCATGTCGATCTCTGCCAGGGCAGCGTCCTTTTTGATCTACGTGGGGGATCCTATTAAGTTTGCCGCCGTATCGCGTGTAGCAGATGGAAGTGTACATCACCATACGCCACGGAAACCATTGATGACAACCCTGTCCGGTGCTGCCGTGGTGGCAGCCAAGGTCTCCCTATGGTGCCTGCACTCTATCCCATGTTGCCATGGTGGTAGTGGGGGACTCTACGTGAAGTGTCTGCCCTATAATTGACACATTGCATGGCGGCTCCTAACCTCCACCCTATACCCTCTGCCACACCGTTGGGGCTATGGCTTGCCCTCATAACCGAATCTTGAGTCGCATGGGGCCCTCTGCCGCCGCTGCATCATCCTGCTACCACGGGTGGCGTGCCTACCTCGGCAGGCTTCATGTTGACCGCCATGGTAGGCCGCCGTAGCTCCCCGCGGGAGCCACCCACCCTTGCAGGATCTACCCTGCCCCTCGATATCGTCGTCATTGAGCCACCTCGACCCCTCTTTCCCTTCCTTTCTCCAATGGTTGTTGACCGTGAGAGGAAGAAAGAGATAAGACAGGATAAGGGGTTGTGCTACGTGCACCAGGAGGTAATATACGAGCTACTGCTGCATCGTTCTTCTTTCGCCCAAATAGAGATTCGGATTGCATTGCCCATTGCCCGTCAATCTTGCTCCTCTAGCTCAACGTCAGCGTCGATTTCACCAGCTTCTTCCTCGCCTTCGACTATGCAGCATGAACGATGCCCAAGGGGACATCCGTCTGCACTACCATCCTTGCCGCTTCATCTGCACGTCGATCTTCATCGGCTTATCATCGCCTCCACTTATCATGACGGCTCCACTGAGTTGGCCCATCATTACCTCGCCTCACGCACACTCGGTCTGATCAACCGACATGTGTGATCCACCTTGCTCCTATGACGTCTGTCGTCATCATGAGTGCCTCCCGCCCAAGCATGGAGGGCTACTGATACGTCGCCTCTTCGAGCAGTGATGGTGCCACCCGTCATCTCGTTAGCCATTGAATCCTCACCGCCACTGACCACATCCACGACCTAGTCATCTACTACACGTCATTGTGCCCTGCATGCATGATCTTCATCAAGCAGATCGAGTTTGATGTCGTCTTCATTCAGCACTGTCGCTGCTACCTATAGGTCATTTGGCTTTGTGCCAAATCATCCGCTCCACCCCCTTTCTTTGTCAAGCACACCTCGTCGCCAGCATCTCCGTCTCTCCTCCCGACTACTTCATCTACTCCAACAAGCATGCTGGATCGACACCTTCTACCCTGTCGTTCTTCTGCACCTAGGACTATTGTGGCAGCCCCGCCCGACATAAACCGGCTTAAGTGCGCTAACCATCATCAAAACGACAATCAGGGTTAACACGCACTTAAAACGGAGCAATCCGGCAGTGCTGTCGGGTAAAATCCCGATAAAACCACTTAAACCTGGATCGAACAAAGCAGCATAACTCACACGAAGGCGAGTCTAGAGAAAACAACACCTCACAATAAATTACAACACATAGAGTTTAACATGACTTCAGGATTACAAACCAAGTTCCAGATTTAACGAAGTACTTTTCAAAGCCAACACATAAGAAGTTCAACAGAGTCCTTTATTTTAACGGAAAGTACACACGAGAACTAACGACGAAAGGGGTGTCACGATGAAGCCCGATTCATGACATCACTTGCTCTTGTCATCGTTGGCCGGGGACGGATCCCACTCCACGGACCAACCAGGCGGAAGGGTGCAAGGCCAGGTCAAACTGGCAAACATGTCCTCCAAAGTATCTCCTGGAACAAAAATGAGCCACAAGCAAGGCTGAGTATTCTAATACTCAGCAAGGCTTACCCGACTGAGGGTATACTTAGCCCTTTAACTAGACATGCAAGGCTTTTGGCTTGAGGGGTTTGTTTTGCCGAAAAGCAGTACAGAGTAGATCCTTAATCTTAGGTTTTAGCTTTCTGGTTCTAGTTCAATTAACCACTCTAGGTGAGCATCTATCCAATAGCATACATGGTGGGAACAATTATTTTTCATCAATCAACCATATTCATCATCATCATCTTTCACTTCTTACTCTATGTAGCAGAAGGGTTAAGCAGTCTCAATAACCGGTGAGAAACGGACGATTCGAATCGGATTTGTTAACCTGGCCAGGCAGACCTAAACACACGTCACGTGGATACTCACAGAGTCACACGTGCAACATTTCCCTTCAATTCCCGCTTCACGGAACAGGCCCACCGCCCTCAAGTACAGCAGTACGACGACTCTGTACTCGCCATTAGCTAGATGTGAACGAGTTCAAGACGGTGGGAAGGTATGTTCCGGCTGCGGTTCAATCCAGTACTTAAGCTTACCGATTACCATATTCTCGGCATGTGATTAGTACGTTCAAACGCTTAACCACCACTACCACACACTGCGGCCTTATCACTTTTCACTAGACAGACGGGGCATCCCGAGTATCACGACCCCGCCCGTAGACCTTATAGTTGTAGCAAGTAATAAACAACCAACTCCTATAATTTCTCGCGAGTGACAGGAAATCACTCGACTTCTACCGAACCATTAGCATAGCTGACTAGCGACCCATACATACTAGTGTTCAAACATAGGTACCTAGGATCATGCAACTAAGGTTCCAGTCAACTCCTGTAACTTAAATGCACAAGTAAATAGGAACAATAATAAGTTGCATAATTTAAAATAGAAGGATGTGCTCCGGGGCTTGCCTTCCTGGGCGTAGCTGGATCTGGGCTCTTCCGAACTCGGGTTCGGGTCTTGCGCAGCTTCAGTTAGATTAACTTGAGCTTCACGCTGCACACTCTCGGACTCGGGCACCAGCTCGTATGTTCCGTCAGCGAGAGTGGTAGTATCTATATGAGATGCACATGGGTGAGTTGTTGTGAAGATATCAACTTATAACTTGCTTCACTAAAAAGTTGTAAATCAAACAAAACCCGAAGTTAAAGAGTGAAACACTTCCATTCATATTTTACTGGGCAATCGTTTATAGAGTAGTAACTCAACATTTCTAACTACGCAAGACAACATGATCAACATCACAAAAGAACTATACTAACTTTACCAAGCATGTTGAAGTTGTTTCCTATAACACGTAAATCACGGTTTGCTAATAAATAAACAACTCAACACATAATTAGTAACAAATTCAACAAAAATTACATCAAACATAAGGTAAACAGAACTAGCTATCCTGCAAAAATCATCCCAACACTTGTAGCCAAATAACCAGAACAATTCATGTAATCAGACAACTCCTAGAACAAGATTGAAAAACACAGGTTAGACTAGAGTATAAAACAAACTCAAACTTTAACAACAGGTCAAAAACGGGATTAGTCAGCTACTGTGAATTTTTCAGGATTTATTATGCACATAGATAAATATGAGAAAATAAACAAAACAGACAACAGATTAGCAATATTTATTTTTAGTTCCTGATCTAGCCATGAATTGAAGCTCAAACTTCCTGGAAAAGCTAAGATACTCTAGAAGAACACTCAGGAATATTTTCAGGATTTATCAAGAACAGAAACTATTTATCATAAATAAAGTCTACTAAACAAGGATTAAATCAAAGAATTAGCTACACATGAGAACTGACCATAAAATTTTTATAGAAACACTAGTGTCACATGAACAAACCACCATAAAAATTTCAGAGCATAACAAGGCTTCAAGAAATAATTAAGAAAAAGAATAAACAACTAGCCTTTATGCACCTAGTAACACAAATCTAATTTTCCAGCAAAAAGTTTCAACTATCACCCACCATATTATGATTCTACTGCATAGAGATTTTCATAAGGATTCCAGAACAACTGGGTTTTCTATTTTACGAATTTTCTACGAATTTCTATTGAATTTCAAAGTTTACAGCTAAAAATTACAAAGGAGTCCCTACAGCACTATTCATCTGAGTCACAGTCTATTCAAACAACCCCCTGAACTTTCTTGAATTTCAACCCGAGGTCCTTGGCTGGGGTTTGAAACAGGGGAGCTTCGGGCGGCCGGCGGCGAGGGGGAGTAGGGGGAGGAGCAAGAGGAGGGTGAGAGGGACCTAGGGGTGTCCTTGGTTGGGCGCGGGGTGGCCTGAGGAGGCTCCTCCGCGGAGCAGAAGCTCCGGCGGTGGCAGTTGGAGGCGGCGGCGGCGGTCCAGCGAGCTTGGGCGGCGACGGGTGGGTCGGGGAGCACCAGCGGCGGCCAAGGAAGCTAGCTACGGGGTCATTTGGGCGCGAGGGAGGGTGGAGGAGGGAGCTCCGCGGCGACCTAAGGGACGGCGGCGGGTATGGCGGGCGGTGGTGGCTGTTCCAGGCGAGAGGGGCGGCTGAGCGTGGCTCTCGCGATCAGGAGGGGAGAAGGAAGGGTTGGGGACGCCTCTGGGCTCCGAAGGAAGACCCTAGGTAGTCAAGGACGCGAGACGGGTCGAGGCACGGTCGACCGGGCCGTCACGGCGTCGTCGTGGCGGTTCGGCGGCCATCCTCGGTGAGCGCGCCGTGGATTGCGACGCGTGGCGAAGCCGAGAAGCTACGGGAGAAGCCGAGGCGGAGCTGACTGGGGGCGCGGCGAGGGAGCGGCGCGTGGCCGGCGGCCTCGCGCTCGGCCGGCGTCGAACAGGGGAGCGAGAGAGAAAACAGAGAGAGAGTAGAGAGAAAGAGAGAGAGATTAAATTGATTCAAGAATTCAAATTTTTCTCAAAATTTCCTTTTGAAACATGAAAAACTCTGAATACGAACGTTGTAGAGAATTTAAAAACCTACAACTTTTATTTCAGGCAAAAGTTTAAACGAGCAAAGGTTTAAAAGTTAATTTAAATTTTTGAAAACTACAAATCAAATCACTTATCATTTCATGTAATTTTTGCCACTTTTACCCCTAAGGTTCAACTAGACATTGATTATTCTTTTCATGGTGAACATGTTTGTTCATTTTCATATGCCTAATTGCATTGGTGTGTAAATTATTTGAGGTTCCTAACCTAGGCACACATACACACATACACAAACACATACAAACACAGATGTTCTTTTCCAAAAAGAAATGCATAATTTAACTTTCTCTTGTTTATTTAGCATCAAACCACATTTAATATTTCTTGCTTAGCATGTTAAAACTCTGAGATGTCACAGCCTACCCCCCTTAAAAAGAATCTCGTCCCGAGATTCGAGTAACTAGGCTAAGTGTGGAAGGTGTGTGTACCTTGGAGAGAAGCTAGAAAACCACGGTAATGTTCATTTAGATAGGTTTCAGTTTCCCAAGTGGCTTCTTCTTCCGTGTGATGACTCCACTGGATTTTGTACATTTTAACTACTTTTCTTCTTGTTACCCTTTCTTTCCGATCCAAGACTTTGATAGGATACTCCAAATAGGAAAGGTCTGGTTCTACCCGTATATCCTCTTGTTCAACAATCTCCGTGGGAACTCGGACACATTTCTTAAGCTGAGAAACATGGAAGATGTCGTGTATGGTGGATAGTTGTGGAGGAAGTCTCAATCTATAGGCCACGGGTCCACAAATTTCGATGATTTCATAGGGACCAACATACCGGGGAGCTAGTTTTCCTTTCACCCCAAATCTTTGTACACCCCTGGTTGGAGAAACCCGAAGGTATACATGATTTCCAGATTAAGATCATGATGCATGCACGACCTATTCGTCCTCACAAAACAAACAACTGCCAAATAGCTTTGGACTTACGGGGTTAGTGCCGGTAGCATAGCACAAAGTTACGTCTCTCCCTAAATATGTCTAGCCGAATTCTAACCGTTCTTAGGTTATCGTAATCGCGGTTAGTGTACCTGCAGAAGATGCATAGCATATATATATAAATATTTACGACTGGACCCTTCGTGCCAGCACTCACGAATGGCCCCCATGTGTCCTACGCCACATGGGTAACGCATATGCAGTTGCCCACATATTCACCCATACATTGCCATTTACTATAGAAACGGCAGCCATACAATTTTCCGCCGCATGGCCAACGTTAACATACGCTACTCAGTGGCGTATTCACCAGTTCCTTTACTCCCAATATAATCGACCGAGGTCGGTATATTGGTAGCAGCTCAAGTAGGTCACTGCTTGAGCACAGCGTTCGGTTCGCATCACCGACGGGAAGGTCAGTCTCCCTCAGCTGACTGAGTATACTTTACTCCCAGTATAGTCAACCGATAGTTGATATATTGGCAGCACCTCAAGTAAGCCATTGCTTGAGGGCAACGTTCGGCTCGCATCACCGACGGGAAGGTCAGACTCCCTCAGCTGACTGAGGATCCTTACCTCCTTACCTTTGCATAGGTGCGTCGTTACATAATTCAAGGGTTGATTGTGCACAAGATAAGGTCTGACAGAAAGTAAAGTGCTGGAAGTTAGATATATAATGACATAAGTTAGATAGCCACCTAGTAACTTCCCATAATTCCCCTAGGGCTTTACGAACTAGGCACCACCTTAACGAACCAACGTATTTTGCAAACGCAAGTGTTACTGTCAAATTTTTAATAAAATCCTTCAAAAACTCGTCACTAACTCTGGTGCACGCTTTGTTCGGCTCTGATACCAGCTGTGGCAGCCCCGCCCGACATAAACCGGCTTAAGTGCGCTAACCATCATCAAAACGACAATCAGGGTTAACACGCACTTAAAACGGAGCAATCCGGCAGTGCTGTCGGGTAAAATCCCGATAAAACCACTTAAACCTGGATCGAACAAAGCAGCATAACTCACACGAAGGCGAGTCCAGAGAAAACAACACCTCACAATAAATTACAACACATAGAGTTTAACATGACTTCAGGATTACAAACCAAGTTCCAGATTTAACGAAGTACTTTTCAAAGCCAACACATAAGAAGTTCAACAGAGTCCTTTATTTTAACGGAAAGTACACACGAGAACTAACGACGAAAGGGGTGTCACGATGAAGCCCGATTCATGACATCACTTGCTCTTGTCATCGTTGGCCGGGGACGGATCCCACTCCACGGACCAACCAGGCGGAAGGGTGCAAGGCCAGGTCAAACTGGCAAACATGTCCTCCAAAGTATCTCCTGGAACAAAAATGAGCCACAAGCAAGGCTGAGTATTCTAATACTCAGCAAGGCTTACCCGACTGAGGGTATACTTAGCCCTTTAACTAGACAAGCAAGGCTTTTGGCTTGAGGGGTTTGTTTTGCCGAAAAGCAGTACAGAGTAGATCCTTAATCTTAGGTTTTAGCTTTCTGGTTCTAGTTCAATTAACCACTCTAGGTGAGCATCTATCCAATAGCATACATGGTGGGAACAATTATTTTTCATCAATCAACCATATTCATCATCATCATCTTTCACTTCTTACTCTATGTAGCAGAAGGGTTAAGCAGTCTCAATAACCGGTGAGAAACGGACGATTCGAATCGGATTTGTTAACCTGGCCAGGCAGACCTAAACACACGTCACGTGGATACTCACAGAGTCACACGTGCAACATTTCCCTTCAATTCCCGCTTCACGGAACAGGCCCACCGCCCTCAAGTACAGCAGTACGACGACTCTGTACTCGCCATTAGCTAGATGTGAACGAGTTCAAGACGGTGGGAAGGTATGTTCCGGCTGCGGTTCAATCCAGTACTTAAGCTTACCGATTACCATATTCTCGGCATGTGATTAGTACGTTCAAACGCTTAACCACCACTACCACACACTGCGGCCTTATCACTTTTCACTAGACAGACGGGGCATCCCGAGTATCACGACCCCGCCCGTAGACCTTATAGTTGTAGCAAGTAATAAACAACCAACTCCTATAATTTCTCGCGAGTGACAGGAAATCACTCGACTTCTACCGAACCATTAGCATAGCTGACTAGCGACCCATACATACTAGTGTTCAAACATAGGTACCTAGGATCATGCAACTAAGGTTCCAGTCAACTCCTGTAACTTAAATGCACAAGTAAATAGGAACAATAATAAGTTGCATAATTTAAAATAGAAGGATGTGCTCCGGGGCTTGCCTTCCTGGGCGTAGCTGGATCTGGGCTCTTCCGAACTCGGGTTCGGGTCTTGCGCAGCTTCAGTTAGATTAACTTGAGCTTCACGCTGCACACTCTCGGACTCGGGCACCAGCTCGTATGTTCCGTCAGCGAGAGTGGTAGTATCTATATGAGATGCACATGGGTGAGTTGTTGTGAAGATATCAACTTATAACTTGCTTCACTAAAAAGTTGTAAATCAAACAAAACCCGAAGTTAAAGAGTGAAACACTTCCATTCATATTTTACTGGGCAATCGTTTATAGAGTAGTAACTCAACATTTCTAACTACGCAAGACAACATGATCAACATCACAAAAGAACTATACTAACTTTACCAAGCATGTTGAAGTGGTTTCCTATAACACGTAAATCACGGTTTGCTAATAAATAAACAACTCAACACATAATTAGTAACAAATTCAACAAAAATTACATCAAACATAAGGTAAACAGAACTAGCTATCCTGCAAAAATCATCCCAACACTTGTAGCCAAATAACCAGAACAATTCATGTAATCAGACAACTCCTAGAACAAGATTGAAAAACACAGGTTAGACTAGAGTATAAAACAAACTCAAACTTTAACAACAGGTCAAAAACGGGATTAGTCAGCTACTGTGAATTTTTCAGGATTTATTATGCACATAGATAAATATGAGAAAATAAACAAAACAGACAACAGATTAGCAATATTTATTTTTAGTTCCTGATCTAGCCATGAATTGAAGCTCAAACTTCCTGGAAAAGCTAAGATACTCTAGAAGAACACTCAGGAATATTTTCAGGATTTATCAAGAACAGAAACTATTTATCATAAATAAAGTCTACTAAACAAGGATTAAATCAAAGAATTAGCTACACATGAGAACTGACCATAAAATTTTTATAGAAACACTAGTGTCACATGAACAAACCACCATAAAAATTTCAGAGCATAACAAGGCTTCAAGAAATAATTAAGAAAAAGAATAAACAACTAGCCTTTATGCACCTAGTAACACAAATCTAATTTTCCAGCAAAAAGTTTCAACTATCACCCATCATATTATGATTCTACTGCATAGAGATTTTCATAAGGATTCCAGAACAACTGGGTTTTCTATTTTACGAATTTTCTACGAATTTCTATTGAATTTCAAAGTTTACAGCTAAAAATTACAAAGGAGTCCCTACAGCACTATTCATCTGAGTCACAGTCTATTCAAACAACCCCCTGAACTTTCTTGAATTTCAACCCGAGGTCCTTGGCTGGGGTTTGAAACAGGGGAGCTTCGGGCGGCCGGCGGCGAGGGGGAGTAGGGGGAGGAGCAAGAGGAGGGTGAGAGGGACCTAGGGGTGTCCTTGGTTGGGCGCGGGGTGGCCTGAGGAGGCTCCTCCGCGGAGCAGAAGCTCCGGCGGTGGCAGTTGGAGGCGGCGGCGGCGGTCCAGCGAGCTTGGGCGGCGACGGGTGGGTCGGGGAGCACCAGCGGCGGCCAAGGAAGCTAGCTACGGGGTCATTTGGGCGCGAGGGAGGGTGGAGGAGGGAGCTCCGCGGCGACCTAAGGGACGGCGGCGGGTATGGCGGGCGGTGGTGGCTGTTCCAGGCGAGAGGGGCGGCTGAGCGTGGCTCTCGCGATCAGGAGGGGAGAAGGAAGGGTTGGGGACGCCTCTGGGCTCCGAAGGAAGACCCTAGGTAGTCAAGGACGCGAGACGGGTCGAGGCACGGTCGACCGGGCCGTCACGGCGTCGTCGTGGCGGTTCGGCGGCCATCCTCGGTGAGCGCGCCGTGGATTGCGACGCGTGGCGAAGCCGAGAAGCTACGGGAGAAGCCGAGGCGGAGCTGACTGGGGGCGCGGCGAGGGAGCGGCGCGTGGCCGGCGGCCTCGCGCTCGGCCGGCGTCGAACAGGGGAGCGAGAGAGAAAACAGAGAGAGAGTAGAGAGAAAGAGAGAGAGATTAAATTGATTCAAGAATTCAAATTTTTCTCAAAATTTCCTTTTGAAACATGAAAAACTCTGAATACGAACGTTGTAGAGAATTTAAAAACCTACAACTTTTATTTCAGGCAAAAGTTTAAACGAGCAAAGGTTTAAAAGTTAATTTAAATTTTTGAAAACTACAAATCAAATCACTTATCATTTCATGTAATTTTTGCCACTTTTACCCCTAAGGTTCAACTAGACATTGATTATTCTTTTCATGGTGAACATGTTTGTTCATTTTCATATGCCTAATTGCATTGGTGTGTAAATTATTTGAGGTTCCTAACCTAGGCACACATACACACATACACAAACACATACAAACACAGATGTTCTTTTCCAAAAAGAAATGCATAATTTAACTTTCTCTTGTTTATTTAGCATCAAACCACATTTAATATTTCTTGCTTAGCATGTTAAAACTCTGAGATGTCACAACTATCATGGAGGCGTCCTATGCTAGTACCTCAGACAATGGAGTGTCTAGTTGGGCACTCTCCCTTGCACATCCGGTATTGGCAACACCAGTGCATGCCTTCGTCCCTAATGCGTTGATCAGTCGAGAAAGATTCATTTCATTTACGCCCCATGGTGTCAACGAGGATGTTGCTGCAAGGTTTGGCGCTGATGTTCCCATGCTGGTGATGTGGTTGTGTAGTACATGGCAATGGCAAATTCTTCGCTTCTACCCCTCAGGCTGATGTTCCACTGGAGCAATACGGTCGTGCTCTATACATGGCTGTAGTGGTGGAGCTAGGATTTTAGAGTAGGGTATTTTCATCTCCCAACAAGTAAAAAAATCCACATGAATAGTAGAATGTTCACAATATGTACTGTTTTTTACGAAATAAAGGTACAAAGCTGTTCAACTCTAATATACCCATGAAACAAAGTGAGGAGGGAAATGCCGCCTGGCCGCGGGCCACAACACCTCACAGTTGCCGGACGCATCTCCCAGTTTTAGCCTCTGCCCACCTGCCGATCTAGGTTTTTGCCTTTTCGGTGCTCTGGATTTTGGGGAACCATCAACGGAAGGAATACCTATTGGTGCCTTTTCTGGACCAACACACGAATTCGCTTGATCATGCGACACGAGGAGGGGCCTGATGCAGCACCGCCTACGCAGGGTGGTCAGACCGGTTTTGCCAGAGCAACAAACGTTCGCCCGGGAGGACCTTTGGGGGCAAACACATGCAAAGGTTGTTCTAGGGTCTGCAGACCACCTAGAAAGTCCACAATTGGCATAGAGATGAAGGGGAAACAAACAATAGTAGATTGAAGAAGCTAGGGCAAAAGAGAAAAGATAAAAAGATAAAAGTTGTTTATTTGATTGATTGGATACCCTCAATCGGCCGTTGCCTTTTATATTTATAGGGTGGGAGGTCTTGCCCCATAAGGAATCTTTTTACAGATCTAAATCTACAAATTTCTTTAATTACACTGTGACTCCATTTGGAATGGTCAGACCGACCGGTCCAGAGCATCCGGGCCTATTCCTGGAGTATCTGAGCCAAAGTTCGGACGTCCGAACCAGTGTCTAGAGTATCCGGGTATTTACCCAGAGTTTTCTGGTTTCCTAATTTGTTGCTACCAATTCTGGTCATCAACATATGCCGCCCTATTTTTTTTGGGAGTACTTGCATGCCAAAAAATAATCTTTTGGATCAAAATTATCAATAAGGGCGATGATGAATAATAGAAATCCCAACAGACGTGTGTCGGCAAAAGTAGAACAATAGCGATGAACTATCGGTCGGGAAAGTTCTGTAACAATCGATTCGTCGGTAATTCAAGTTTCAACGACCGACCATCAGTCGATATTTCAACTTACATATATCATCAAACCATCTGTCGGCAGTATAGATCTCAAACTATCCGTCGGCATACATGCACTGGGCCCATCACGTGCTCTAGGCCCACTCGGCCACTCCGACGCGCAATTTTTCCTAGCCCACCGCTCAGATTCGCAGAACCCAATTGTATCATTCTTCTGCCCCGCTCGCGCGCCGCCATCTTCCCCAAATGTCCCCGCCGCCGCGCGGTCGACCCCTCTCCCAAATCTCATCCATGCGCGCTCTCCCCAAATCCCCCAAAGTCCTTCGTGCTCTACCGCCTCGCGTCCTCTGCTCCTCTCCCAAATCTCATCCAAAGCCGCGCGCCGCTACCCGCCCAGTGCTCCTCTCCCAAATCCATCCCACCTCCTCCGTCCGCCACTCAACAGGAGCCGCCGGCCGCCGCGTCCAGGAGCCGCGCCGCTGCCCGCCCGCTGTTCCTCTTCCAAATCCACCCTGTGTCGCGCCTGCCTGCCATTCACCGGAGCGGGAGACCGGGCAGCCCCGTCGGTCGCGGTGTCCGGGAGCCGCCGCATCGACCCACGGGAGAGCAGGAGGCGCACCACCCACCGCTTGAGCTGCAAGAAACGCTGGACCCGCAGGAGGCTGCGGGTGGCGAGAGCGCGTGAGGGACCTGCGGGAGCTGGGGCGTGCCTTGTGCTCGCATCCGTGCTTGGGACCTCCCAGGAGGAGCGGATGCTGCACAGTATGGAACACATCCATTCGTGCGGGCGCAGAGCGCATCGATGGCGGCGGCCGCGAAGCCGCTTGGGGCCGCATCGATCCCCTTGCCTGCCTGACTGCCCGAGCCCTCATCACGCTCCATCTTTCAATCTCCATCAAGGTATTACTTTCCACTCCCTCCCCCTCCCCTACTTGGATTTTAGTAGATCTGGTTGCATTTGTAGTCCTGGATTCATATACGTATGCTTGTTGATTTGCGGACATGCACAATAATAGGTATAACAGTAGTCGTGTGTATAGCGGATCTCATTTCATTATTCTGAATGAACATTTGGTGCCGAAACATTTGGTTTGCAAATTACTTGTAACACCTGTTGGTTGAGCATTCCGTGAGCTGAACTATAAGCATTTCATATATACCGAATTTTGTTGATGGAACTGAATACATGGGTAACAGATACTTACTGACAAGGAATAAGGAGAACAAGGAAAAACGATCTTGGTCATGCACCTCTGGAAGAAATGGCCAGGTATGACATCCCATTAACTCTTGCATTACTAGATTTTACAACTGAAACTGTAACTTTTGGTATAACTGCCCTATTTAATTTTCTACCAAAACGTGCAGTGTTCGATCATATTTAGCTTGCTGAAGGACCAGCTGCAGTTGGCAAACAATATCTGTTCAAACTTGATTATACTGTAAACAAACTAGGTATGGTTTTTGCAATTTGTCATAGTTCTCAGCGTACCTACATGCTTATGTTCGTGTGTGTGTACTCATAGCTTGTGTTGGTGTGTGTGTAACTGTGTATTTTGGGAGAGGGGATAAAGCCTATAAATTTTACACTTGATCATTATTCTCAGTTTGTTTGCATGCCTTTTTCTTGGTTGATTTTCCCCAATTTCAACCATGCCGCAAAGGCATAACAGATGTTATAAGAGATGAGAATAATTTAAAGGGACACATTGTTATGGTTACACTGGTTATTCTTGTAACAAAAAAGACCCTCAATACTGATTTTGTATGTTTCTAATTATTTTTCCCCTTCAAGGTGCGAGCACAAATGCCTGATCGCAGAGGGAGGGCATGCTTCTTTTGTCTACCAGTTCCAGCTCATTGAAATTGTGTTTCTTCTGAACTTCCTCGAGTTAAAACTAGGATCTCCAAGAGGATGCTTTATAAGGAGTCTCCAAGAGGATGCTTTATAAGGAGTCAAGTGCTTAGCTGTGTTCTTGGTATATATGTAGCTTTTTAGGTTGTGTTTATAGGCTAGGTCTTCTCTGCAGTTAAGTCTTTTGGCGTTCCTGAGCGCCTTTTGGTGTTTACTGTGATGGAAAATTTGGCTGTATATGCTTCTTGTAATTTCTGGCTTATATGGAATCCTTTGTCTGCAGTTCTGGGAAAACATTGGACAACTAATATTTGTATGGGGGATCAATGTCAATGTTTGTATGCTCATATTGAATCTGTTGGCTTCAAATGAAAACCATCGGTCAAGTGTGTTTGTTTTGTATTGTTTCAAAAAATTGTTGTATGATCAATGAGAGATTAATTATATTATTTTCTATGGATTCTTAGCATTGGATTGTTGGTTGGTAAAAAAATTTAGCTACTTGCTGTCGGTCGGTAAAAAAGTTGTAACAGATCATTGGTCGGGGATATGTACCAGTCAGTATATCTTAGTAGGGCAACAGACCATCAGTCGGTATAAGTTATACCGACGCCACTTACAACGACAGAAACATGGTGTCGGCATACATCTATACCGATTGATGGTCCGTCGGTACAACGGCTTTTACCAACCGACGGTCAGTCGGTGTATCGGGGCTGTGGTATAGTGAGAATAGAGCATGCTGGTTGGATCATTTTTTGTTGGTGACTTGTGGGTCGTGATTTGTGGGCCAAAGCTAGCTTGATGAGAGTTGGACTTCATTTGTGGATTGGATGGTCTATTTGGGCTAAGTTTGAGCCCATGAATGAAAATTGTGACTCGATATAGTATGCATATATGTATTACTGCTGTATAATGTATATACTTACTCATTTGCAAAAATGTTAGGTATTCTTAGAAAAATTGAGGAATCCAGCTGCCTCCGCCCCTGCATGGCTGCAGCAATAACATATTCTATGCAAAGAACTAAAGAGGCTAAGAACTAGATCTAATCGTGGACCGCCCGATCCGATGAACCCAACCCGATCCATCAAAAAAAGCCAACCCCACCCAACCCGACTAGTATGCAGGCCGAGCTCGGGCTAGAAATTCTAATCTACCATAAAAATCGAAACAGACACGGACCCATTTTTTGAGTAAAAACTCAACATTAATAAAACCTATTTTATCCAAACCGATCCGAACCAGACCCAACACAACCACTTGTTGAATCGAGCTCGGGCAAAAAAAGAATCGGTCAGATAAGGCTCGGGTCGAAGAACAATTTTTTTTATTCGAACTGAACCCAATGCAACTCGATAAATGATAGATCTACTATGAACATTACCTACTAAATATATCTTATCTATTTTATATCTATATTTTTCTATATCTGTATCTATTACTAAAGCGAGTAAGGTTTCCACCCAAATTTTTAGTTTGATACGTTGATTTGATCCGCCTATGTTATTGACATATGGGCCTTAGTCCATCCGGTATGCGAATCGGACTAACCCCCTTCGTCCACAACTCGATCACGTAGATCCCTACAAATTAACACATGGTCACCAATATGTATCCGATACTTATACCAATTTTGTCTGTAGAAACGTACAAGCATAATTGCCTAGTCTATATCTATTACTAAAGCGAGTAACGTTTCCATCCAAATTTTTGGTTTGGTACGTTGATTTGGTCCGCCTGTATTGGTTTGATCCGCTTGTGTGATAGGTGGACCTTAGTCCATCCCGTATACGAGTTGGACCAACCCCCACTGTCCACGACTCGATCACGTATATCCCTGCAAATTAACACACGAGCACTAATACATATCTGATACTTATACCAACTTTGTCCGTAGCAACACACGGGCATAATTGCCTATATTAGTAAGCGAGTAAGGTTTCCATCCAATTTTTTGGTTTGCTACGTTGGTTTGGTCCGTCTATGTTATTGACAGGTGGGCTTTAGTACATCCCGTATGCGAGTCGGACCAACCCCTTTGTCCATGACTCGATTACGTAATTTCATATGCGAGTTGGACCAACCCCCACCGTCCATGACTCGATCACGTAGATCCCTACAAATTAACACACGGGCACTAATACGTATCCGATACTTATACCAACCTTATCTGTAGCAACGCACGAGCATAATTACCTTGCTATTTTTAAAATGAGCAAGGTTTTCACCCAGGTTTTTTGTTTAGTCTGTTTGATTCGGTCCGTCTCATGTCATTGACAGGTGAGTCTTTGAACATCTCGTTTGCGAGTCGGACCAGCCCCCTCCGTCTACGACTCCATCACATAAATCCCTACAAATTAACACGCGACCACCAATACGTATCCGATACTTATATAAACTTGGTTAGTAGCAACACACGGGCATAATTACCTAGTTAAAAGTCAATAACCTAAATGCTGGATTAAACTGCTATTCCTTGAAATATTCTACCACAACTTCCTGGTGTGTTTGGTTGGATAACCGGATGGGATGGAGTGGCTCCATCCTTCGTTTGGTTTGCGGACGGGCGAGCGGAGCCAACCCTATGAGCGAATATTCGCTCAATATGCGGGATGAGCTCGCTCGGCTAAAACCATGGAACGAGTTCGCTCCAGTTAACACCGTCAGCTTCCTGACACGGCGAGGCGCTTCTTCTCCCCGCAAGCTCGGGCGGAGCGCGTCCGTCGACGGAGCTCGGGCAGCACGGGCGGAGCACGACCGTGGCTGGAGCTCGGGCCGGGTGGAGCTCGGTCGCCGGTGGAGCTCGGCTGTGACAGAACCGCCAAATTAAAACTCTAATTAAGCGTAATGGCCGTCATTTGAACACATCAGGCTCATTAGCTTAACGGCTTAATTTGGCGATCCTTTCGCAACCCACGTCCCGATCGAAACATCACCGATAGTCCCACGCGAAGGTGGGCGCAGATGGTACACGCACGACACATATTTGAAAATACAACAAATATACATAAGATTTTACCTTGTGTTTTACAAACCAAGTTTGAATAAATACATAATTTACAAACTTTGCCTTACTGAAATCCGGTTTCAACCAAAGGAAAGGGCCTACAACTACCAGAAATGTGCCCTAGGGAGATCCCTAACTAAACGACTGGCTCCACGACCGCCCATCCCTCGGCATCACGGCGGATTAACTTGGCGCAGCAGGGACAGAAGTCTACGTCTGTGTGTCCTGAAATAATGTTGGCAACAAACCCTGAGTATACTAATACTCAGCAAGGCTTACCCGACCAGTGGGTATAACTTAGCCCACCTAACTAGACATGCAAGGCTTTTGGCTGGTGGTTATTCTGCAGAAATAGCATCTGGAGGTGTATCCTTACTTTCAATATTTTAGCTGCATTTTCTATATAGATAGACTCTCACTATTGTTTACCTGTCTACACACACATGTTGAAGCACCTAATTTAAGATTCAGTATAGTATCCATTTTTCATATCTCTACCATCCTAACTCATTTGCTACGAGGTGACAAAGAGATCAAGGCCCTCATATCCGCGAGACATGGCGAATCGATTCGATTTTTCCTTGCAAGGTGGACCTAACCAACACGGCACGTATTTGCCCTGTCGGACTATACATGCCAACCATTCCCCTCCCCGCCTCGAACTACAGGAACCAGCTCAACGACATATGATCAGCCGAGCTCAACGTGAGACCACCAAAAGTAAACATATGCATCCCAATTCTCCGCGACTACTCGACTCGCCCCAGGAGTTGGGTGCGGGTTCCTTTACTTTCGAAACAAGGCAGTACTCGGCTTACCGGTTTCGACTACCTCCTACTCCCGGTATGCGGTTAGTACAATTCAATCCCCGATCAGCACTGCCACAACGACGGGTCCTTAATCGACACGGACGGGGCTAAGATACCCAGGAACCCTGTCCTGCTGCCAAACCTAATACCCTCATCCCCGCCCGGTCTCACATCTCCATAACCATTTCAAACCACTTCAACAATACTGATGTACAAAGACAAAAATATATCTCGCGAGTAACCGACAATTACTCGGCTTCTAAAGTTTCCTGTGTCTCGCGAGTGACACGAAGCCACCCGACTTCTACCGGACTTATTTAGCCTAGCACCGCTATCGACCTAGACTTTCTAGTAAACTCAAGGAAACCTAGGGATTATGCAGCTAGGGTTCCAATCAATCCCTAATACGTAATGCACAAGTAATAGGTAAAACTTATACATAGTGAGTCATAATTTAAATTAATAGGACATGCACCGGGGCTTGCCTTGCACCTGTTGCTCAACACTAGGATCAACCGGGCCTTGGGCCGAGTGCTCACACCTCTCCTCTTGGGCTTGCGTCGGCTGCTCCTGCGGTGCCGCGATCACCTCAAATATGGAGCCCTCCGATGCGGATGCTACACGTATGCATATGAAATAAATGAGTGCATCCCAAAGATGTGACTATTTTACTTTTACTGAAATACCCTGCGGACTGTCCACGCCCAAGTGGCGGACCGTCCGCCGTACTACCCTACCGACCCATCAGAGACAACAACGTCTCTGGAACACTTTCCAATTCTACCTGCGGACTGTCCGGCCACCCCTGGCGGACCGTCCGCAGTTCAAGTACTCAATCCACCAGAGACGGCAACGTCTCTGGACAATTTCCTAGACTCTACTGCAGACTATCCGCGCCCAAGTGGCGGACCGTCCGTAGTTCAATTCCGTGAACACCACCAGAGACATCGTCCCTGGAACAAATTCAAGCTTCAACGGCGGACCGTCCGCTCCCCTATAGCGGACTGTCCGCAATTCAATTTTCCTAAACTACCAGAGGCAACATCGTCTCAGGACAAAACCTAACCTGACCGGCGGACCGTCCGCGCCTCCCAGGCGGACCATCCGCGATACCTAATTTCTGACCCTCGCCCCCAGGTGGCAGCAAGGGCGGCGGCGACGGCGGCGGCCGTACTCCGGCGCCGGCGACGCGCCATGGAAGAGGAAAAAGAATGGGAAGCACAAAGAACTCACCACGAATCCATTTCCGTGGTCGGTTCGAGTGGAGGACGACCGGAGAGGCGGATCGATGGTGGAGCAAGCTTCAAGCACCTCCAATGGTGACCAGTGGTGGTGGGGGTGATTCCGGCCGGGGAGAAGCCGGTCTAGAGTTTGGGGAAGGTGGAGGAGGTGCCGAGGAAGGTTCCTGCGTGAGGAATCAAGGTTTGGTGGGTGGAGGAGTGAGATCGAAGTAAGGGGGCGACGATGGCGCGGGAGCTCGAGCTCCGCTCGGCTCTGGACGAAATGAGGAGGAAGAGAGAACCGACAGGTGGGTCCCGCATCTATCCAGATAAATATCTGGGCCATGCCTGGCGGACTGTCCGCCGTCCCCTCGCGGACTGTCCGCAAGGCAGGTGTTACAATCCTACCCCCTAAAAGAAATCTCGCCCCGAGATTTAATGAATGGCAAAAAGGGGAGCTATGAATTGGTGTGTACCTCGATAGGCTTGCAGCAATTCTGGACATTTAGCCCGAACAAATTCCTCTGTCTCCCAAGTAGCTTCCCGCTCGGAGTGATTGCTCCATTGCACTTTATAGAAATCACTGGTTTGATTCCGAGTGACCCTGGTTTTGTGATCCACAATTTTGATTGGATATTCGGGATAGACAAGATCGGGTTCCACTTGTAGTTTCTCAATGTCAAGCACCTTCTCTGGAACATGGAGGCACTTCCTGAGCTGAGATACGTGGAATATATTATGAACTGCGGATAAGTGGGCAGGAAGTTCCAAACGGTATGCCACTGGCCCATATTGCTCAACAATAAGAAAAGGCCCAACATAGCGAGGTGCGAGCTTTCCCCTCACCCCGAACCGTTGAACCCCTTTCATTGGAGACACCCACAAGTAGACATGATCCCCCACTTGAAACAGGATAGATTGACGCTTCTTGTCTGCATAACTCTTTTGTCGGGATTGGGCAATCTTCAAATTGTCCTGAATAACCCGAACCAGCTCTTCTGCTTCATTTACCATATCGGGCCCAAAGAAAGTCCTTTCCCCAGCTTCTGACCAATTCAATGGCATTCTGCACTTACGTCCATATAATGCCTCAAATGGAGCCATTCTGATGCTCTCCTGATAGCTATTGTTATAAGCGAACTCGGCTAAAGGTAGGCATTCATCCCATTTCTGACTGTAGGTGAGTGCACAAGCTCTGAGCATATCCTCCAGAATCTGATTGATTCTCTTTGTCTGGCCATCTGTCTGGGGATGATAGGCTGAACTGCGGATCAGTTGTGTACCAAGAGCGGCATGAAAATGTTCCCAAAACCGAGCTATGAATTGAGTACCCCGGTCCGAAATGATTGTCTTTGGAATTCCATGGAGACTCACAATACGGTCCATATACAATTGTGCATATTGTTTTGCCGTATGTGTTGTCTTTACCGGCAGAAAATGAGCCGACTTGGTAAGGCGATCCACAATAACCCATATGGAATCATGTCCCTTGGAAGTTTTGGGTAAACCCACAATGAAATCCATACTGATGTCTTCCCATTTCCAGGATGGAATACTTAAGGGCTGTAAAGGGCCGGCTGATCTCAAATGGCTAGCCTTAACCCTCCGATAGGTGTCACATTCTGACACATAACTAGCGATTTCCCTCTTCATCCTTGTCAACCAAAACCGCTGTTTCAGATCCTGATACATCTTGTTGCTGCCAGGATGGATAGAATACCTAGAGAGGTGAGCCTCATCAAGAATTTGTTTCCGGAGTTCTAAATCCTTAGGTACCACCAGCCGGTTCTTAAACCATAACACACCCTCGCCATCTAGCTGAAAACATGCCACACGAGGATCACTTTCCCTGAGCCTCTGCCTAATCTTTTCCATGCCAATATTATTTGTTTGAGCTGCAATAATTTGATCCCGCATTGTTGGAGTGTGGGTAATATTGGTAAGTGTACCCTCAGCTACTATAGCCAGATTCAACTTCTCCATCTCTTGGTATAGAGTTGCTTGCATAGGTGTTGCTGAGATGCAGTTGCAACTTGCCTTTCTGCTCAATGCATCTGCTACCACATTAGCCTTACCCGGGTGATAATGGATTTCCAGATCATAATCCTTAATCAATTCCAACCACCGTCTCTGGCGCAAATTCAACTCGCTCTGGGTGAATATATACTTAAGACTCTTGTGGTCTGAGTATATATGCACTGGATTTCCCAGAAGGTAATGGCGCCAAATCTTTAATGCATGCACCACTGCTGCTAATTCCAGATCATGAGTGGCATAATTCTCTTCATGCCGTCTGAGGGCTCTGGAGGCATAGGCAATCACTCGCTGATCCTGCATAAGCACGCAGCCTAGGCCCGTACCTGATGCATCACAGTACACATCAAAAGGCCGGGTAATATCTGGCTGAGCGAGGACAGGGGCAGACGTCAGAAGTCTTCTCAGAGTCTGAAAAGCCTGCTCGCATTTGGCGTCCCAAGTAAATCTCACCCCTTTCTTGAGTAGTTCAGTCATGGGTCTAGCAATTTTTGAGAAGTTCGGAACAAACCGCCGGTAATACCCTGCTAGCCCAAGGAAACTCCGGATCTCTGAAACAGACTCTGGAGTCTTCCAATTTAGGACATCCCGAATCTTGCTAGGATCAACAGAAATCCCCTTGTCTGAGATGATGTGGCCCAAGAACTGGACTTCCTCGAGCCAGAAATCACGTTTACTGAATTTGGCGTACAGCTTGTGCTCCCGCAGGCGCTGAAGCACAATGCGGAGATGTTCTGCATGTTCTTCTTCATTCTTAGAAAATATCAGAATGTCATCAATGAAAATCACGACGAACTTATCTAGCTCAGGCATGAACACCGAATTCATGAGATACATGAAATGAGCAGGGGCATTCGTCAGCCCGAAAGACATAACCAGATATTCAAAAAGTCCGTATCTGGTGGAAAAAGCCGTCTTGAGAATATCCTCAGCTCTAATCTTTATCTGATAATTGCCAGAGCGGAGATCAATCTTGGAGAATACTTTGGCCCCGAATAGCTGATCAAACAAGATATCGATCCGGGGAAGTGGATACTTATTCTTGATTGTGACAGCATTCAGAAGTCTATAGTCCACACACAACCTGAGGCTTTCATCTTTCTTTTTCACAAAGAGTGCAAGACAGCCCCAATGTGACGTGCTAGGATAGATATAACCCTTATCAAGCAATTCCTGTAATTGTTTCTTTAACTCCGCCAGCTCATTGGGTGGCATCCGGTAAGGCCTCCTAGAAATCGGTGCCGTACCCGGTTGCAATTCAATGGTAAACTCCACGTCACGATCAGGTGGCATTCCAGGCAAATCATCCGGAAAGATGTCTGGATATTCACACACCACTGGTATATCCTCTAGTTTCTTGCCCTCGGCGTGGTGCACCGCATGAGTCAAAGACGCTGGATCCCTTAAATTCGAAGTCATACTACCATGAATAGAGGAGTTGATATGCACAGATTGTGAGGTCGTGTCCAGAGTAACTCCCTGACCATCCATCCAGTTCATACCCAATATAATATCTATCCTTTGGGTTGGTAACATTATCAGGGCCATAGGGAAAAATTTTCCTTGCAACTGTAGGGGTACTTGCTTAACAAACTGATTGGTGATTAACTTCCCCCCAGGCGAATGAATGTGGTATGGCTTGGGCATGCTTTCGATTTTTAATCCCAGTCTAACAATACACCCCTTGCTAATAAAGGTATGAGACGCCCCTGAATCAAATAATACTGTAACGGGTTGTTCATTTACTGAGAACGTACCCGCCATCACTGGAGCTCCCTCAGGAATACCCTCGAGGGTGGTGTAGTGCACCTGTCCTGGCTTGAAGTGAGCCACTTGCTACTTCTGACCCTGCTGGCTCGACTGCTGGCCTTGCTTGGGCGGCATTGGACAGTTCCGTGCAAAGTGACCAAGCTGTCCACAGTTGTAGCAAGGGAACAAATTGGGGCGCACCCCCGGCTGCTGCACCCAGACCTTCTGCTCATTCTGCTGAGGAGCAGGAGGCCTGACTGTCCCCTGTGGCTGAGTGTACTGAGAGGGCCTATATCCCCACTGCTGCTGTGGCTGGTGCTGAAAGGGGGCTCGCTGTGGGCCCGACTGCACCAAGCGAAACCTCTGAGGAGCACTGCTAGAAGATCCCGCTGCCGGCGTCTTTCTCTTCTTTTCTGCCTTGTGAGCTAGATGGGCGTCCTCCTGTATGATAGCCCCATTGACTAGCTCACTGAAACTGTCGAACCTGACCATCGCCAAGCGATCCTGGAGCTTGCTGCTGAGCCCCTGCCTGAAACAGGCCTGCTTCTTCTCATCAGTATCCACATGGTACCCGGTATACTGTGATAGAGTGTTGAAGGCCTGGGAATACTGCAGCACACTGTTATTGCCCTGCTTCAGGGCCAAGAACTCTGTGAGCTTCCTTTTAATCACCCCCGCTGGAATGTGATGTGCCCTGAAGGCTTCCTTGAACTATGCCCAAGTGAAACGGGTGTCCGCGGGGAACATTACCACATGATTGTCCCACCATGTACGTGCTGGGCTCCTAAGCTGCTGAGCGGCAAATCCTGCCTTGTCCCCATCATTGTACTAGTGCAGGGTGAATTTAGACTCGATAGTCTGAAGCCAGCTGTCTGCCTCCAGTGGTTCATCCGCCTTATGGAAGAGCGGTGGTTGAGTAGCCAGAAACTCTGGATATCCAGGAGCAGGCGGCTGGTGGTGATGTCTAGGCTGCGGCGCTCTGCCCTGCGCCACAAGTTCACGGAGGAGTGCAGTCTGCTCATCGCGCCCGGTGAGTATGGCCGCAATGGCCTGGACCAACTCAGGAGGGTTCGGTGGTTCTCCCATTCTGCATTCAACCATGACAAGGTAAATGCCATTAATCGGATAAATTAAAACATTACCAACAACAACTAATCTTCTCTATTCATGGGACAATGCAGAATGTAGAGCTTCAAAGCAATTTTGAATAATACTAGCAAGCGGGGCCAGGCGATCGATCGGTGCAACCGGTCGGTCTGACCGATCTGCCCTGGTCCAGCCGAAAAGGGTATGGCGGACCGTCCGCAGTACATGGTCGGACCGTCCGCTGTACCAAAAATACATCTAACCGGACTGTCTGCGGAGAATCTGCGGACCGTCCGCTGTACACAATGTCAACCAGACTCAGTTCCAACCGGTTCTGGTAAATTTTTCTCAATGTCCGGCGGACCGTCCGTGGGTCCTGACCGGACTGTCCGCTGAACACACTTTAACTACGCCACAGTGCCTCCGGTCCGGCCGACGACACTTTCACAACCTTTCCCACCTCCCCATAATAAATCTTTCAATCCGCACGTCATCCACAAAGGTCCTTAGGATCGTAGACTCACACCCCCACCGGCTCCTACGGAAAAACCCAAAAATACTACAAGAATGAGATGCATGCTCGCCCTATGCTCAAAATTCATTTTTTTATATTTTTAGAAAAACTTGAAATTAGTCATGCCTGTACCACCCTCGGTGCGTTTCGGATCTGATACCAGCTGTTACAGAACCGGCAAATTAAAACTCTAATTAAGCGTAATTGCCGTCATTTGAACACATCAGGCTCATTAGCTTAACGGCTTAATTTGGCGATCCTTTCGCAACCCACGTCCCGATCGAAACATCACCGATAGTCCCACGCGAAGGTGGGCGCAGATGGTACAAGCACGACACATATTTGAAAATACAACAAATATACATAAGATTTTACCTTGTGTTTTACAAACCAAGTTTGAATAAATACATAATTTACAAACTTTGCCTTACTGAAATCCGGTTTCAACTAAAGGAAAGGGCCTACAACTACCAGAAATGTGCCCTAGGGAGATCCCTAACTAAACGTCTGGCTCCACGACCGCCCATCCCTCGGCATCACGGCGGATGAACTTGGCGCAGCAGGGACAGAAGTCTACGTCTGTGTGTCCTGAAATAATGTTGGCAACAAACCCTGAGTATACTAATACTCAGCAAGGCTTACCCGACCAGTGGGTATAACTTAGCCCACCTAACTAGACATGCAAGGCTTTTGGCTGGTGGTTATTCTGCAGAAATAGCATCTGGAGGTGTATTCTTACTTTCAATGTTTTAGCTGCATTTTCTATATAGATAGACTCTCACTATTGTTTGCCTGTCTACACACACATGTTAAAGCACCCAATTTAAGATTCAGTATAGTATCCATTTTTCATATCTCTACCATCCTAACTCATTTGCTACGAGGTGACAAAGAGATCAAGGCCCTCATATCCGCGAGACACGGCGAATCGATTCGATTTTTCCTTGCAAGGTGGACCTAACCAACACGGCACGTATTTGCCCCGTCGGACTATACATGCCAACCATTCCCCTCCCGCCTCGAACTACAGGAACCAACTCAACGACATATGGTCAGCCGAGCTCAACGTGAGACCACCAAAAGTAAACATATGCATCCCAATTCTCCGCGACTACTCGACTCGCCCCAGGAGTTGGGTGCGGGTTCCTGTACTTTCGAAACAAGGCAGTACTCGGCTTACCGGTTTCGACTACCTCCTACTCCCGGTATGCGGTTAGTACAATTCAATCCGCGATCAGCACTGCCACAACGACCGGTCCTTAATCGACACGGATGAGGCTAAGACACCCAGAAACCCTGTCCTGCTGCCAAACCTAATACCCTCATCCCCGCCCGGTCTCACATCTCCATAACCATTTCAAACCACTTCAACAATAATGATGTACAAAGACAATAATGTATCTCGCGAGTAACCGACAATTACTCGGCTTCTAAAGTTTCCTGTGTCTCGCGAGTGACACGAAGCCACCCCGACTTCTACCAGACTTATTTAGCCTAGCACCGCTATCGACCTAGACTTTCTAGTAAACTCGAGGAAACCTAGGGATTATGCAGCTAGGGTTCCAATCAATCCCTAATACGTAATGCACAAGTAATAGGTAAAACTTATACATAGTGAGTCATAATTTAAATTAATAGGACATGCACCGGGGCTTGCCTTGCGCCTGTTGCTCAACACTAGGATCAACCGGGCCTTGGGCCGGGTGCTCACACCTCTCCTCTTGGGCTTGCGTCGGCTGCTCCTGCGGTGCCGCGATCACCTCAAATATGGCGCCTTCCGATGCGGATGCTACACGTATGCATATGAAATAAATGAGTGCAGCCCAAAGATGTGACTATTTTACTTTTACTGAAATACCCTGCGGACTGTCCGCGCCCAAGTGGCGGACCGTCCGCCGTACTACCCTACCGACCCATCAGAGACAACGTCGTCTCTGGAACACTTTCCAATTCTACCTGCGGACTGTCCGGCCACCCCTGGCGGACCGTCCGCAGTTCAAATACTCAATCCACCAGAGACGGCAACGTCTCTGGACAATTTCCTAGACTCTACTGCGGACTGTCCGCGCCCAAGTGGCGGACCGTCCGCAGTTCAATTCCGCGAACACCACCAGAGACATCGTCCCTGGAACAAATTCAAGCTTCAACGGCGGACCGTCCGCTCCCTTATAGCGGACTGTCCGCAATTCAATTTTCCTAAACTACCAGGGACAACATCGTCTCTGGACAAAACCTAACCTGACCGGCGGACCGTCCACGCCTCCCAGGCGGACCGTCCGCGATACCTAATTTCTGACCCTCGCCCCCAGGTGGCAGCAAGGGCGGCGGCGACGGCGGCGGCCGTACTCCGGCGCCGGCGACGCGCCATGGAAGAGGAAAAAGACTGGGAAGCACAAGGAACTCACCACGAATCCATTTCCGAGGTCGGTTCGAGTGGAGGACGACCGGAGAGGCGGATCGACGGTGGAGCAAGCTTCAAGCACCTCCAATAGTGTCCGGTGGTGGTGGGGGCGATTCCGGCCGGGGAGAAGCCGGTCTAGAGTTTGGGGAAGGTGGAGGAGGTGCTGAGGAAGGTTCCAGCGCGAGGAATCGAGGTTTGGTGGGCGGAAGAGGGAGATCGAAGTAAGGGGGCGACGATGGCGCGGGAGTTCGAGCTCCGCTCTGCTCTGGACGAAATGAGGAGGAAGAGAGAACCGACAAGTGGGTCCCGCATCCATCCAGATAAATATCTGGGCCATGCCTGGCGGACTGTCCGCCGTCCCCTCGCGGACTGTCCGCGAGGCAGGTGTTACATCGGCCGAGGAGGAGCTCGGGCCGGGGGAATGCGGCCGCCAGGGGAATTGGGCCGCCGGCGGATCTCGGGCGAAGCACGGCTGCAGAGGAGTGCGGGCGGAGCGCGGTTGTGGCCGGAGCTCGGGCCGGGGGGGGGAGTGCGGCCGCCGACGGATCTCGGGCGGAGCACGGCCGCAGAGGAGCGCAGGGTCCGGCGGCACTGGGGGCGGAGCCGGGCGGCGCGAGGGAGGGAACACGGCGACGCGCGCGAGGGAATCGGTAAGAGAGAGGGAGAGAGGAAGAGGGAATCAAGGAGAGAGAGGAAGAGGAATAGTGCGACTGACAGACGGGCCCCACTAACGGCGGTTAACGGACTAATAACAGATTCACGCTCGTACCTGCAACTAAACAAGAAATGGAACCGTTCCATCCCTCTAACCAAACACATAGCATAGAGCCATTCCATTCCTGAAATCTGGAATGAAACCGTTCCATTCTACATAGGTCTCCAACCAAACGCACCCTTATCTTCTCATTCTATACGGAATCAATAATTGCCATGACACATGAGAAACAAAACAAACAGAAAAGGGACCTGTCTATTGAAATTCTTTTTTTTTGTGTGTCGGTGATAGATTTACCGGCTGGAATTTAATCCGGCATGGTTGCCGACCATACTCGGCTCCGCGGGCTAGTACTGGACTTCGTGGCTCCTTACCGTCGTCATTCGATTTTTCGCTGGCCGCGTGCTCTGATCATCTGAATTACTGAACGTCTTCATTCCTCTTCCCTGCGGCTAGTGTTGTTAGGCTCTGTGGGCTGCATGGGCCGCCAAGAGACTGAAAAGTCATGGGCGCTAGGGGGTCTATGGGCCGCCCGCCGCGAAGAGTCTGAAAAACATGCAGCCGAACAGATGCTGCCGGGACCTCCTCGGGAGATGACACATCGCGCTACAGACGCACCACCTACTACAGTCACTGCCCAACAACCCACTGCCCCTCACTCCATTAGTGCCACCTCTCTCTCTCTCTCTCTCTCTCTCTCTCTCGCTCTGTCTTCCTCCTGTTCGGCGGCCGGCAGGAATGGGCATGGGGCCTTCCTCCCCTCAGCCATGGCAGCATCACCGCTTCTGCTGCGCCCTCCTCGTCCTCGTTCTTTTCGTCTTCCTCTGGTTTGTACGCAAACTGTTGAAGCCATCTCTGGTGGATTATTATCCCATATTGGATGGATGTTTTGTATTTGGTTTGCATCGGTTCTCCGGTTAAATCCGGAAATACGGTGCTAATAATTGATGGTGCTCCAGAGCTCACTATTTTCGCTTCAGCAATTAAGTAGTTCATTGATGGAGTTGCCAATTTTGCATCTGATTAGCAACTCTGTTAGACTGAGTAACTTTTATACTAAATGCTTGAAATCTATAGAGCACTTAATTGTTTCACTAAACAGTCGGAGGACATATCTGATCACTGAGCATCCTGATTCCATTTCACACTCAACTCAGGGGGCTTAGTTTATGCTTGAAGTCCTGTACCTGCCCAACCACGGAATTGAATAACAAAAGTACAGAACCAACCCTTATGGTCTAAACTGCAGAAAATTCTAGCGTCCACTGCTTCAAGTAAATGAGAATACTGATAGTTTATGCGTATTGATAAAAATACCTCTGTTTTGGTTGAAAAGTCCATTACTTCACACTGATCCTATAGAATAAGGTTTTAATTTTGTGACCTGATTTATGCACCCTTACTGTTTCAAGTGTCTTTCTAAAAGATGTTACTGAAATAAAATTCATCAAGTGCATATAAGTTATGTGTTTTTATATCTCTTTTGCTTCTGTCCAACACTCTTTTTTTTTTGTAACGTAACATCAATGAAAAATTGAGGAATATGCTGCAATACTATTGTGAAAGTGCCAAAAACTACAAGTTATAAAGCTTCTGGATTTGATCCATAGTAACCAAGGATACACATAACTAAAGAAAAATGACTAATACCATTTTTTCATGCATGTAAATTACAGGGGTACTTCTCAGGCAAATGAAGAACTTGCCGCGTTGCCACCAAGAGGTTGGAACTCATATGACTCTTTTTCATGGACTGTGGATGAAATTTCATACCTGCAAAATGCACAGATCTTGGCAGAGAAGTTACTCCCACATGGATACCAGGTTATTTTTCAGAATACTTTAGTTTGGCTATGGATAATATCATAAGAAATATGAATCCATATAATTCTGACCACTCATTTAACTATTTATTCTATCTCATGTAGTATGCAGTTATTGATTTCCTCTGGTACCGGAAGTATGTTGATGGGGCACACACAGATTCATATGGATTTGATAACATCGATGAATGGGGACGACCATTTCCGGACCTTCAAAGGTTTCCATCATCTAGAGTTGACAGAGGGTTTAGTCAGATTGCCAGTAAGGTCCATGCAATGGGCTTGAAATTTGGCATCCATTTGATGAAAGGTATAAGTGTGCAAGCTGTTAATGCAAACACGCCAATCTTGGACATCAAGACGGTAATGTTCCTCCTTTAATATGCTAATATATGACAACTAAAAGTGTTTTGAAAGTAGAATTTTATTTGGCAAAACTTGGTACGTGTTCATTTTATCAGGGTCCCTCGACTTTGCTACTAGTCCTTGTTAACATTATCTTTTATACTTTGCTAAAAAAAATTATGTTCTATACTAAAAAAACAATAATCATTGCTAATTTTAACTTGTATATACAAAATCCATTCTTAGCTTTTCTTTGAGTCTCGATATGAAAGATGAATTTGAAATTTATGTTTCAGGATTACTCAACTTTATGTGTACTAGCTACGTGATCTTTTTTTTCAATTTTTCGAAAATTGCAATGTGGAGGATGGTTCCCTTGAGTGCCATCCAATTTTTCTTTAATTATCTTCTCCATGATTCACTACTATTGTGTGAAATGTTGTACCCCCATAGTATTTTTCAATTATATATCTGACATTTCTGTAATTTTATATTATGTGACGTTTTCTTTTCAATAACTGAATAACTCAGTCGTTATGTGTTTTCCTGTGAAATTTTAACTTTTGTCTATAATTCAACAAATAAATCTTCAAACCAGGGCATCACACCTAGCAAAATTCAAGTGCAAATGGAAGTTGATGTACTCTAGTTTATAACTTTTTGATGTGTTCTCTTATGGTTTCTTTCAGGGAAAACCGTATATAGAGGACGGCCGTCAATGGACAGCACGTGACATAGGTCTCACTGACAGAACTTGTGCATGGATGCCGCATGGATTTATGAGTGTTAACACAGATACTGGAGCTGGACGGGCCTTTTCAAGATCTATTTATCGACAATATGCTGATTGGGGTGTTGATTTTGGTACGCTTATAGGTTATATGTCATTTTAGGTGCATGGGCCTGTGGATTGCATGGAGTTATCTCAAGTTTTTGTTGGCCCTTCCCATGTGCTGCCTAACCTGACTGTTGAACAAATCCTTTCATATTTACCATTCTGTTTCATTTGCAGTGAAGGTTGATTGTATCTTCGGCACAGATTATAGCCCAGAAGAAATCATCACTATTTCCGAGGTAAATAACTCCCCATCCTAGAATTATTTATACTAGTTCCAATGAAACCAGTGGATTTCCGGGATCAGCTAATACCTATATTGCAGCTATTGCAAGAGATTGATCGTCCGATCATCCTGTCCCTCTCACCAGGAACTGAAGTCACTCCAGCTTTAGCTGAGAATATTAGTGATCATGTTAATATGTACAGAATAACTGGAGATGATTGGGATAACTGGAATGATGTGAGCTCACATTTTTCTGTGTCAAGGTAAATTGAACAGATATTTTCTACTTTGTCTTGTTTCTTTACATTCTCATTATCTTCCTTAGCTTGTATCTGTTTATTGTCTAGTAAATAAGAACTTATTCCATATTTCCGTTTGCATGCTGTACACAGTTCCTTTGCTGCTGCAAAGAAGATAGGGGCCACTGGGTTGCGAGGAAGATCTTGGCCAGACTTAGACATGCTTCCATTTGGATGGCTTACCGATCCAAGTACTAAATTACCTTTATATGAAGAAATTAAATTATCCTTGATTTTCATCTTGCACGGTGTCTTTTAACCATGAAGCAAACTCACAATTTTCAGAAAAAAACGAACTACAGTCTGATAAATGCTCATGTTACCGAATTTCTTTTGAGGAAAACATGTTACTGAATTTTGGCATCAGGAAACAGTTGTAGCACACCGGTAGGGAGATATATTCTTCCACAAACTTCATGGATGCACATGCTGTTACAGTGTTGTATGAAATATCTCATTCTATATAGGAAAATGCGGAATAACTAAACTTATATACCTATGTTATTTAGATAAAGGCATTCATTTATTCAAGCAGATGAGTGGAACTGAGCCTAGCTCAGTTGATGGGTGGTGTGGGTGTACACCCCCACCATCTAGATTTGAGTTTGGGTGTGCTAGAGAATAATCTCAGTGTATTCCTCCAAACCCTAGAAGGGTGGGCAATATAGTAGCTGTCAATGGGCCTCTAGATGGGCCTAACACATGTGCCATATGGGCTGTACATATATACACCAACAGGGTGCACTAATTTATTCAACTACATGTAACTCATCTGCTCAAATGTTTTCTTAGGTACATCATATCTGTATCTTGTTTTTTCTTCTTTCCCCCTTTTTTCTAGAATATGCTAAATGAGATAATGGATATGCAGCTGTATCAGAAACAGACCCTTTTCTTCTGTTAGTGCAGGTGTCAATCAAGGCCCTCACAGGAAATGTAACCTTACTCTTGATGAACAGAAAACACAGGTTGATGATGATCGTTTTGGTTTTAAAATTTTGAATGTGCTATATCTTTTTTATATAATAAGGAACTCTTTTTTCTTTGATTGACCTTACAGATAGCACTTTGGTCAATGGCTAAATCGCCTCTCATGTATGGAGGAGATTTGAGACATCTCGATGATATTACACTAAGCATAATTACCAATCCTATTTTATTGAAGATAAACCACTACAGTAAAAATAACATGGAGGTACCTTGACTTGAGAATTTCTATCAAAACGATTTGTGCTTTTTGTAGGCATAAAAGTACTGTATGCTGACCTGTTGACATTTTCAGTTCCATTATCTGTACAGTGAAAGGACGTCAAAAAAGGAACATTCTGTCCACTTTAAGTCACCTTATCATGTTGACCTTACAAAGAATGATGGAATGTTTGTTGGTCTCACTGCCTGCAACGATGATACAGCTAGTGGATGGTATATGTTTTCACAAGATGGGAAGCCAAATCATATATGCAGGAACTATGAAATACAGAATGACAAAAGCATATCATTTTGCCTGGGGAAAGCAAAACCACTTCTTGCATCGTAAGATCCATCCACTTCATAAATGAAGTGCTCACTCAATGATTTTTTTACACAATTTCTACATTGTAGGGGTATCATTACCATGGACAACATGGAACACCAATTGAAGTTCTGTCTTTCAGTTGGAAATACCAGTGATACTTGTTTGGATGCATCTGCTGGTCAAAGGCGGACTGCCTCAGAGATTAGGTTTCCAATGTTCTCTGCATGCAGGTGGCATGCAAAACAGGTAATAAGATCTCTACCATCACCACCAGACCACCAACCCAATCTTTTGAATAGTGAAGATTACTGGACACAACTTTAGCACGTTACTAGTCATGAAGTTTGTGAAGAATGAGAACTTACGCATGAATGTGTGAATGCACAGATGTGGGAGCTAAATGCGAATGGAAATCTTGTGAGCAGCTATTCAGGATTGTGTGCCACGGTGAAATCAAGGAACGAAGGTGGTACATATTACGTAACTTTGTTGTGATTTAATTGAAATCATTACACTGTCATCACAGTTTTCTATGAAATAGGTCCTAATGAAGCTTGTGCATGGGTTGCAACTGGAAGTAAAGGTTAGTTATCTTATATGTACATGTACTCAATAGGGAATCCTGTGAAATGGTTTACGCCTGTGAGGAATATATATGCATGTCAATTACTAACATACAAAATTCTTTTAATTGTTGCCTTTGTAAAATATATGATAATTTGCTACCAGAATTGCAATGTTTCAATATGGTACATGAGCTTCAGCTCTGTTAGCAAACATCTTGATAGATAGACCATGATATGATCTCACCAAGGATTTAGCAAACATCTTGATAGATATACCATGATATGATTCATAGAGTAACCACAGGACACATAATCTCACCAAGACTGCAGAATCAAGCGTCGAAAATAGAGACCTTAGGCTAACATGGATGGCATAATTTAGACAGGGAATGCAAAAACCGACTTTCATAGCTTCAACTGTAAGGGGAGAAACGAGACAAAGAGTATTTATATGTGCCTACCTCCACCATGTAGTTTTTTCCTCAACAATCACCAATTTCCGGTTTTAGCAATCTTTTGCAACTCCGAAGTTTCAGCCTTAGACACAAGAGTAGCATGGCCATTCTTACCAACTGTCTTAACATCTGAAACCTTTACATTAATTCTTCATTTTACAAATATACAAGAATAGGATGGTTTAGGATCATCCATAGACCCTTTTATTGGCAGATAGAACCTGGAGGATGTGCCTGATACGTGGCACATAACCTTGTTTCACATATCTGAGTTTAGGTGGATAAGCTTTTGTGGTTTCTTATTTGAATTACAAGGAAATAAACTACTTTACAAATAGTCTTCCTAACTCCTTTTCATGTTTCAATGGTGCAATCATCTTCCTCAATTTTCATAAACTAAAAAGTTCTGCATGTAGTTTGATAAAATCTTATATTGCTGGTTTATACAATTGCATTTCAAATTTGAGTTTTTGGTTTTAGCAGAAAACGGGAAACAATCTCAAAAACATTGTAATTCTTACTATTATAGAATTGGTAACTTGACTTTTGGCCGAAATTATATTGAAGTTGTGTTCATTTGTGTTATCTAACAGTATTTACCTTTCATAACTTGAATAAAATATGCCCAGAAGTTAGCAGAATTTCTTGCATGGTGCATAACCATGGGAAAGATAGACAATCTCATTACTCCTTTGATTGGGAAACTGGAAATGTGTGAAATTGCCGAGATTGTTGATCGCAATACTCAGAAATGAAAGATTTAGCCCTGGTTGAATTTGTACTCCCAATTGAGATAGTTTCAGCTTCAAGCGCGGACCATTTCTATTTCTTTCTTTTGAGTAATGCATGAGAAAATATTTATATGCTGACGCTTCGTCTTCCATGGTGCAGGAGAAATCTATCTTGCATTCTTCAACCTTGACTCCACGAGCAGGAAGATGGCTGCACGAATGTCAGACCTTGGACTAGTTCTCAGAAGAGCATTGTTGAGAAAACACCTATGTAGCTGCACTGAAGTTTGGAGCGGGAAGAATTTCAGTCTCACGAAAGATGAGATTTCAGCAGTGGTTAATCCACATGCCTCCATGGTGTTCGAAATCATATGTTGAGATTGCGGTACTGGAACCCATATGTTGATCAAATGTATGTTGGATATGGAACCCATAAATTGATAAGCCAGAAAGATTTTATATTAGAATAGTGAAAAATAGACAAGGAAAAAAGGAAGGTGAACAGTATGTTTTGTTTGATGTCCTAATTGGACTCGGTGGCTCCTATTTAGTGGTACAATTTTCAGCTATTCATGATTAACAGAGGAACATGCAACATAATTTTTAGGTTAATAAATAATTAAATACTACGAACAAACATTATCTGGTCACCAAGATAGTAACAGATAGATAAATATTGTACTGGTGGAATGGGATCATCTGACGAGAGCAGGACTCACAAGCAGCAGTAGCTTCACAACTAAATAGCAAATGCAGAATGAACACATGGCGGAACTTATAACAAGCAAAATGCAAGAATTGTATCAGGACGTGAACACAGAAAACTGAAAGAGGCACTTAATAACCAGCAAGCTGAGACAGATCATGCATGCAGCTTAACATCCCGCTAAGCATAACTGAGTTGCAACCTTACGATATAGCTACCAACAAAACATTCCTAACAGGGCCGGCTCTAGTGTTTTAAGGGCCCTAGAGCGAACGGGATACGGTGGGCCCTTAAGCTAATTTTTTTTCACATTTGCAAAATGATAAAGCATATATTAGTAGAAAGATTTACTTAATTCTTAAAAACATTGTCGATATTATAAACTGAAAGAGCATTAAAATGAGACTATTATGCCAAATGAGAACCGAAAGCTCGAACGACTCCATCAATGATAAGAAAACATCCACCGACATTTATTTATTACCAATACACGATATGGGTATGTCGATATATATATACTTGCAAATATGTGCTACCGGAAGCTACATAAATATATTGATTAGCATAAAAATCATATATATTATACACCATATGCATTTCTAATAGGGAAAAGTCCGGTTTACACCCTCCAACTATCGCAAAAGTCGGATTTTCAACCTTCAACTACAAAACCGGACAAAATAGGCCATCCAACTGTCAAAACCGGACAAATTTAGCCCCTGGGATGGTTTTGAGGGTGGTTTTCCATTTTGTAAAAATTTAAAATATTCAATTTTACACTAAAAATGTATAAGTAATTCATTTTAAGTCAAAAAATTATGAAATGGGTATCAAAAGTTTTCTAAAAATATAACCTATCTCTTAGATTCACACTGTAGATATCATGTGAGGAGGACTCATAATTCCCAGTAATGGTGAATAATCTATCTGTCATGTTCCACTGAGTAAGGCTTCTGCTGATAGCTTCACTAACTGCATTCTCTGAACAATGCCAAGGGGCCATCACAAAGTTGAGCATTTTTCGGTGCATCTTCCACTCAGAATCAATGAATTGCCCTGCAATTGAAACATATCCAAGAGTTTGGCTAGTGGTCCACCATCCTATTGTGAGATTTATCCTTCCTGGAATATTTCTAACTTCCTTGAGCAATTTATCCCTTTCCTTCAGATAAATTGCATAAACCTCTGCCTCCATCGCATTTGTAGTCACCACCTTGAAATGGGGCTGTAGGCCCTCAATAAAGGATATGAAGGTTGGCTGCTGAACAACATGTAGGGGATAGTCATGCAGAATGATCATCTTCGCCAGATGTGATGAACTAAGGTCTGGATTGAATTGAGCATTTCCATAGCCAGCACATGTGTGGCGCCTCTTAGAAGGCTTCACTATGGTACCCTGACCACCATTGTCTGTGCCTCCTGCTGAAGATTCTTGACCTTTGATCACAGGACAATGACCCAGGGTAATGTGCCTCTTCAGATGGCTAGTGCCAGCCATTTTTGAGCCAAAACTGTATGCAAAGATTCCAGGGAACATGTTGCTGTCGTGAGCCGTCTTGTTATCATGGATGTCGACCACCTTGTAATCAAGAATCATTTCGCCACCATGACCAATCGTGTCACCACTAATTATCTGACAGCCATCAACCATCTCATTGCTACCAAGCATCATTTCGCAATCTTCGAACATCGTATCAGTGCCATGAATCATCTATTTGTAATGAACTATCAAAGAGTCGCTGCTGTTTGGATCACCCATTCTGAGAACAACACAGGTAGAAGGATAAGAAGAAACAGAATCATGTCAGATATAATGTAGTCAAATCAGAACACGCACAGCAGTTAAAGAAACTGCAATATCTGGTGAAAACATAACGCGTCACATATGCACAACAAATTGAATACACATTCACCATCACAGCCCTTTTATTGTTTGAGAGCATCAGCATCACAGCAGTCGGCCATTGTATCAAACAATATATGTCCCAGAAGTGGTTCTAGCATCACAAATTCATGTTTAAGCTAGCTATTTCAATCTTTCCAGTAAGAAGGCAGTACATTTATCAATAAAAAAGGATGATCTAGAAAAAAAAAGTATGGTACTGCAACTTCAGTCAATAATGTAAGTGAAGGACTATTGTGAAGGCATTGAGTAGAAAATATGTCCCACATGATTGATCCTCGGCACAAGCTAAATCAAGCGTGCGTTCAGAATAAGAGCTGTAAACGTGCCTTAAACAACTCACACTAACTCATTGAGGAGAATAAGACTGAAAATTCTGATAAATTCTGGTAGCATGTTGTAACCGTGCCTAAAACAACGCGAGTATTATATTGGACTGAAAATTCTGGTAGCAAGTTGACAAGAAACAGATTAAAATAAGATCAGAAACACCACGCCAAATTCCACCCTTTCTAGTTCGAGAAAAAAAATTGCATCCTGTTTCTTCAGATGTTCTCCCATCACATGCGGTTGATAACAGCAGGCCCAAAAAATAAACTAGAAACTGGTTGATTTTATCTAGCAAATTTTTTTTGGCAAAAAGTCACATCAAATGTTTGGACAATGCATGAAGTATTAAATGTGAACAAAATAAAAAACTAATTGCACAATTCGCGTGTAAATTGCGAGACGAATCTTTTGAGCCTAATTGCGTCATAATTTGACAATGTGATGCTACAGTAAATATTTTCTAATAATGGATTAATTAGGAAAGATGATGAGCAACCTGCTAGTTAGTAGCACAGCATACGCACACACAGCATGCCCAAATTGAGAGAGATTTGGGCCACTTCTTATCAAACATGCACAGGAAACCCCAATTCACTCACATGATCGAATGACCAGCCCCTGATATAATTAAGGCCCAATCAAAGCAAGCGGCTGCAGTAAACACGACAGCGAAACACAGAAAATTAATTTACACGAATGCAGCAGAATCCACCAACTAAAAGAGATGGAAGAGAGGGTATGGAGGCCGATGAGGCGGAGGGAGGCAGGGTTTGCAGCAGCCTGGGTGCAAGCAAGAGAAGAGATTGAGGGCAGGGGTGGGGATCATCGTCACCTCACGCAGATCGTTGTGGTGTACTGGTGTGGACCGCTTCGGATGGAAATCGCTCGCTTCGGCCCAGCAAGGAAGAACAAGGCCGAATTGATAGCAAACCCTAGACCCCTCCGGGGCAAAACGAACGACGAGGTGACGAGACGCGGAGGATTTTATGGGCTTGTTTCGTGTTCCAGCCCACAACGGAGAAAGGCGGTGGTATCATTGCCCTTGCCTCGGACATGTGCCATGTGGGCCATGGGACCGGTAGAATTATTGTTTGGTGTCAACTATATGTGTTTTGAGTAAAGACTTACTATTTATTATCTTTCCTATCTATAAAACTTATATAATTGGTCCCCACTACAAAGCATTAATATCAATTTCTCTCAAACCTCAGCGAGCCACATCATCGACATTATTTTAACCATTCGATTGTTTCCAGTGAGCTCATATATCCATTGGATTAGACTTGATCTATGTGATCTTTCTACTTTCTAACATTGATGCACCCACTCATGATAACAACTAAGGATAATATATGATAATGCACCCACTCATGATAATAATTAAGGATAAATGCAGCAAATGGTATTTAGAAGGTGAAGAGGAATCGATCAGCGCAGCGCAATGATTCAAGACCTGTCATCTTTCAGGCCTGGTAGCCGCATTATTCTTCTCCATTTTGTTTGCTAGGTTTATCTAATCGAGTTTCATTTTTCTACGTGTTCGATTGAGTTTTTGCAAAATATTCTTGATTGATAATTAGAAGCTACTCTTTTAATTCCGCAGCAACGCGCAGAAAAATCACCTAGTATATTATTAAGAAGCTGACCGATTCTACTGTATTTAAACCTTGATTAATAAGCCCACGTGACACCCGCAAATACATACAAAAATTCAATATTTTTTGATTCAAAGAAATAGTTGTCGTACATAGATTCAGCCCTATTTTTAAGCTATGGTAGCCAGATAAACTCTACCACAAAAATCAGATGGAACAAGATATTTTTTTCTAGTAAGTCCTATCATTTAGAAGAAAAAGTGAAACTTTAAACATCAATTTGTGGGACATAGAGAACAACAAAACCTTATAATTTAGGAAAAAAGTATAACTTAAAATGCAAAATATAAATATGCACATGACCAATTTGCAGTAGTTCTCATCAGTAGTTTTGCTACAATTTAAGAAAATGTTTATCAATTTATCTAGTACCCTTAATGTCCTTCATTTTCAACAGCAGCTCCTTCACCCAGCTACTCTAGCCTCTTCCCCACACTAATATATGATGTAAATATACCAAAATCCACATGACTCATCCATCTATCATGCATCTCATTATCTGATGTTAGATAGAGAATAGCTATGACCAAGAAATTCTTACCATATCATCTTTATGCTAAAATTCCTAATTTACATCACACAGCTGCATTCATATCATGCAGTCATATATGTCCGCTGAACTTGAGCGACAACTATGAGACCTTGAGCCAATCCCGACCATCTTAGGTGTGAGAGGGGCCTCTGGCTCTTTAATAGTAAAATGGTATGCACTACTGGCGTGCCTATAACAAAAAGATACAATTATTTAGTATGAAGGTTAAATTAAAAGGTATACAGAAGGTTAGGCATAATTTCAAGTGGCACAATTTCAAGCATCATCATCATCCAGGAAAGGCCTTCCCTATAATTAATGTTGCAACCGGTCTCAAAGAACTATCGAATATTTTTTCCATGGATGATGGATAGACAGTTTGATAGCTAACGATCATTGTGTAACCAAAGTGAGAAAAGTCAACAACAGGATTAGGTTTGTAGTTATATCTAGTTGGATGGGAAAAAAATAGAGACAAAAGAAATCTGTTGCCTGTAGTTGGAACCGAGCATATGGATTAATATTTGGTGTCATGAAATTATATTTTACTCAGAAATTATTATATCAAACACCTTGGGTTGCAAAACTGGGATGGCATATATGTCATGTAGAGAACCACATAAAAAACAAATCAGTTGACTAATTCTGAGAAGAACTTGGATGGCACATATGTGATATAGAGAACCACATATAAAAACCTGGGACTGAAAATTAGGTTATGCAGCAACTCAAATTGAATGATTAGTAGGTTATGCAAGGGTTGTCTAATTCTGTGAAGAATAAAACATACATCTCCTAAGAGGCATTTCAATAAACAGTTCAAGGGAATGTCAACCAATGGTGTTTATGAAAAGCACAACCTGATAGGATCACCAGTTTCGTCAAATTCCTTAAAATTAGCCCGACACTTAAATCATTAAGGTAGCTTAATAAAGGGTTATCAGATTTGCTCATGCAAACCATGGGTAGACTTACATGATTGCATATAGAGTAAATCCACACTAGACATCGAGTGAATCCTAGACATTGGATGTTTGTCCTCTCATCAATATCAGCATGGCTTGGACACTCGGATAATTCAGGGGCACAATAAGGTGTAGGGAAATTGATGAGTACATCACTACATTGGATACATACACGCTGAAGTCCGAATCGTCTTCAAGTTGGACTTTGTTTGCTTCTTGGATTCCAGAAATAGTCTGCACTAAATACGACGCCACAGACACATATGGAGTCCGTTTTGGGAGTTTTTTATATAGTTGGAAAGATAATTTCATACCCTTTGCAATGCCACCAGAGTCTGGTCCATATATGTTCAGAGTCATCGGCAATTGCACGTCCAGAATCTGCTAGGTGCTTGTTGACTGTCTATATTGACCATGTTTGACCATCAACTCCTGCACAAAAATCAAACATATTGTGGGATAAATGCTAGCACAGGTTTATTTATTAACAAATTCCATAGATGTTGGTGAGGCAAGATCCAAGGCTCGATGTTTCGATGAATCAGAGCGTGACACATGTTAGTACAAGGATTGGAGAGCCCATCAGAACAAGGAACTGACACACCAGAAACCATGCCTCGCGCTATTGACAAGTGGACCCAGAGGACAACGCATTAGGACAAGACTGAGGTCGGTTAGCCCCACTGGGTGGCCTATCGACTACCCTAGTCGGCCGACAGCCCAGTGGGCCCTACTGCCACAAGTCTTTCACGTGGCAGCAGCTGGTTGGAGGAGAAGGTCGGTTCCAGGCAGCTTCAGCTCATCCTTGTGGAAGAACTCACGTGGCTCCTCCCTATATATATATATATATATATATATATATATATATATATATATATATATATATATGAGAGGGAGGGGTGCAAATGGGGAACACACCAACACCTCTCTTCTTCATTTGGAGCTTGGGAGTTCATCCTAGGTGCTCTAGGCAGTCTAGGAGTGTAGGAAAATAGGGAGAGAGTGAGGAGGAGTCGGGGGAAGTGCCGGGCTGGTCGGCACTCTTCTCCGCTTGTACCTTGACGGATGCTTATTCGATCATTGTAATTGTTCGTGACTTCCTTATTTTGAATTAGAGTTTAATTGCAAGTTCTAGCTTCTTTCTTTACTGGAATGAGTGTTGGCTTACAGTACCGAATGATCCTAGCTTAAGACTCCTGATAGAGATGGATAATCTTGGCCAAGGTTAGGATCAGTACGGAATAGCATAGACGTGGTGTCTAGGCAAAACTTTACCACTTGGTTGTTTTGTATGCCCACGATTTGTAGAGGTAGCCGGCAGGTGGTGACAGCCCTATCCATTGCCCAGTAATCCTCTACGTTCAATTACGAAACAAAGCACAATTGTCAGAATAACGGGCTTATTAAGTCAGGGAAAACTAGTAGCCCGAAGTTCAAGGCGAATTTATTTTTTCTTTTAAGCATAGATTCTAAATCATAGGAAATCCTCTCTACCCTGTTTCTCCCACACGAGTGTGTGTGTGTCCTTGGATGAGCCTGAACCCGTGGATAGTGTAGTCACATTCCTCAGTGGATACGATACCCTGGAATATTCCTGGATGAAAGCTACAGTGGTATTCGTGCGCTTGCGGATTTTATTCGTGACGTTACAAAATACCAACAGTGTTGTGCCACCACTTTTGGGTCGAGGGCCCGTGTATCGTGTTGGAGCCCAATAGGGGTGCGTCTAGAGGGGTATCCATGCACTAAATTTGGCATCTTCAGTAGCAAGCACCACATTAGGGTTTTAGATTTTGTTTGAGTTTAGTTTTCCATAGAGAAACTAAATCGTTCATTATAACTGTGGCAATTAGTCCTTTTACGGTGATCCAGAGCCCTTGTTCTTGTTCTTCGCAATTGTGTTAATTAGTCCTTTCATGTTGAGAGCTTGAACCACATATTTCAGATTTACTTAATCCTTATATTGGCAATTTCAGACTGCATCTTTACTGGGTTCTTACTTGTGTTCTTTGATTTGCTTGCAGGAAGATCAATCGGGCATGCCTGGTTGATCAATCATTGGAGCAAATGTGTAACGGTTATAGGTTTTGAGTCCTCGCTGATTAGAAGCCTTGATCGTGAGTTGAGTGTTCCACAAATCGAACTTATCTACCTCTCGCATGATCGCCGCGTGGCTCTATCAATTGGTATCAGATTTGACCAGGGTTCCCATGATGTATATTGCTGTTTTTCCCTCTTTAGATTAGTTTATTTCAGTACCTAAAGTCCACAAAAAGCTCTAAAAAAGATTTGTTTTCCCTATCCTATAACCCCATTGTGTCGCTGCAATTGTTTTTTATTGCTTTTTTAAATTTTAGTCCCCCGTGTGTGTCTTTGTGTTTGCTGTGTCTAGGTCGATTGATTCTAGTTTGAGTGAATTCTTGATCCTTGTGTTGCATCATAACAGTTTGGTTTTTGCGTTGTGCAAAGAAAAAAAAGAGACCTTATTGGTTTTTGGTGTGTGCGCATGAACATATTGTTTTACTCACATATTTGCTTGCACATAAATAAATCTAGGACTGCACGTTGCTTGCTGTTTTCTCTGCGACAAAGAATTCGTTGAGTATGGAACCGTGACATTTAAATTGCTCATGTGTGCAGATCTTTTGATCCTAGAACTTGTAATTCATATTATCTTGATGCAGTTCTGAATTACACAAAAAAAAAAGAAAGAGAAAAAAGGCAAAGGCAAAGAGGTACTAAAAGCTGCATCCAAAAAAATAGAAAATAGAAGGAAAAGAAGAGAAATTTTAGAACTTGATTCCTTGGTTTAGTCTTATCATCTTTGCTGGCTGGAACTAGATCTCAAACTAGTTTAGGCCGGCAATACAGACTAGCTTGGGACTACTTTTCAGTCATGCAATTTCTGAATTGAATTATTGCTAATCCTTGCTACATATATTTTAGCCTCCCAAACTCCACATACATACTTCTAGTAAGTATAGGTTTAGCTTGCAATTATTACACCACCACAACAACAGTTTTCACAAGCCACCATCGATTGTATTCCTTACTGCTTTGGTAAGAGCACTTGTAAGAACGTGGTAAGACGCTTGAGAGTGTGTAACTTTCCACCTTTTCGAAAACCTATTAGTCGATAGGGATAATACTCTTGTGTTATCTTATCTTTTCTTCTAACCACGACAGGTAAAGGCACTTCTGGTGAGTCACCTTAAGATTTCAATGAGTGTGTGTCCATGGGCAAGCTCAAGAAGCTTGTCGAAGACCAACAAACTTACGTGGAAGAGAAGTTCAAAGATTTGATGCAGAACATTACCAATCTGAGCATCCGGATTGAACATGTTGCACAACGTCATCATCGTGCTGGAGACAATGAGGAAGAGGATACGTGCTGATCGTGGAGCAACTAACAGAGATTGGAATCAACACAAACTGTCAAGGTATGGGCGGTAATGATAATCATGGTCACAATGATCATTTTGCTGGAGCTAAGTTTACTATGATTCCTTTTGCTAGTAATGCTGATCCTGAGGCATATTGAGATTGGAAAATTGTTGTTGATCAAAAATTTAAATTCCACCTAGTTCCTGAAGAGCATAGAGTTAGACTTGCTACTAGTGAGTTTACTGGTTTTGCTTTGTTCTGGTGGAGTGATATTTGTGATAACAAGAATAATAATGCTTTACCACAGTCTTTGACGGCTTTGAAACATCTTATGAAATCTCGTTTTGTCCCTCCTTATTATAAGTGTGACCTACAATTAAAACTACAATGTTTGAATCAAGGTAATAAAAGCATAGAAGAATATTATCAAGAGTTGCTTGTGGGCTTAGCTCATTGTGATATACATGAGGGTGATCAAGATTTATCTGCTAGATTTAGGGATGGTTTAAACATTGATATTCATGATATTCTGGATTATAAAGAATAGACTAGATTCAGTCAATTGTATCATCTTGCTTTGAAAGCTGAAAGGAAAGTACAAGGCCGCCAATATTCTTTCGAAGGCCTTTTTCCCACGGATGCCAAATCCTATGGCAGGAAAGTAGTAAAATAAACAATTCTCTAATACGATAGAAATGCAAATGAGCAGCTTGGCTGTACCTAAGTATAATGATTTTCCCTTCTTAATTCTTGAGTTGACAGTCTTTTTCCCTAAAAATCTCTACAGTACCCTCCTACTTCCTGTGTCCTCACCCTTTGTCCCTAAAAACTATGAGAAAAGAGATATTTGACTCATGAATTTTGGGTGGTGTTCAAGATAATTGCAACATTTTACTGGTATCTTTGTCCACCTCACCATGCACTAAAACATGAAAATATGTCATGATGCATTCGTGCACTCACCGGTATCGACATACCCATCTTTGAACATAAACCAGAGTACACATGAGAAAGCTACCACAAAGACCTGGTTGTTAGAGGACAAGTGAGATTATGTTTATATCACAATGGTGGTGAGATACGGGAGCAGTATAAGGATATGAGGGATTGTATATTTGCACAACCTCGAAGCTAAGGTGGCACAACGATGACATGTACGGTTCAGAATTCAAATCAACGGGACCGTACTGTGATCTCATTTTCAGAATTCAGAGGGAAGTGGCTTGAAAAAATTGCATAACCTTTTTTTGTACAATAAAACGAAGAGAGAAGCCAGCTGCATGATGAAGAAAGTAACAGTGAAGGAGATATTTTTTTCTAAGTGAGCAGGCAGCCAGAAGAAACAGCTTGAAAAGTCAGAAAAATATTTCTTTTGAAAGAAAGAAAGTTAGATGAATATTAGGAATCAACAAAAGAAGCACAAAAAAATTTGCTGCAATAAAAAAAATAGATTGCATATACGGCAACCAGCAAGGGTGCAGACAAATATTTACCAACGCTTGTGGTGGTTAGTAATAAATCCCTACTACTAGGTTGATGTTCATCTTTTATGTATTTATGCAGGAATTGACGGCCTAAATTTAGTACTTAAGCGTTGTCACCAACACCCCCGCTCTTAGCCTTTTCTCATCCTCGAGTGAAGGAGAAAGGACTAAGGTAGAACATCACTTTCAAAGGTATAAAGCGGGAATAAGAGATATTCCAATCCATATTTTGCACTGTGAACTTTGGAGTGTCTATCATACTATCTTGAGTAGTTGAGACATGGAATGGTTTTTAATCAAATCACTTCTAATCTTCACGTCTAGTAGCTTGGGACAATAAGTTTTCAAAACAAACCTTGCTTAGCTCCTCATTTATTCTCTCAGATCGTTCAATGTGTATATATCCTTACCAAGGCATTTGACTTGCCTTTTCTTCATACTACTTCTAGTGATGGCTTTATGTGGAGCTCAATGTAGGGTATGAATGTTAAGGCATACTTGTATCACATATTCTGCAAAGTCATACAGTCAGATCAAGATGTGCACGTGTATGAATTATGGTGGATGAAATAGAAACTCCTTTCTTTTGTATGATCTCTGTAAATTCTTTTGAGAGCATGGCTATCTTTTTTATTTTTTTTCTTGGACCTCCATGTGTCCATATTTTTTCTCGATAGCCCATGTCTCTTTCTTTTTAACAATAACTGGAGAGACTAACACATATTGTAGAGTATTTATTTTGTGGAATGGCTAGATGGTACAATGCTAACTTCTCATAGAAACATAGCAAGGGGTATATGGAAATATAATTTGATGTTACCCATTACCAAATGCTTATTTGGAAATATAATTAAAGACATAATTCACTGAATACAATACCAGGATCTTAGAATATCATAATATATCTACATGTATGGCGTCACAATATCTCCATCAGACATGCTACTTATTTATCTTCTAGTATCTAACCCATGAAATAAGGATGTATGGAATGTATCCTCTTGTGGATACTTGGTTATATATATATATACACACATCTCCAGCAGACATTTGATTATATTTATATACATCTCCAGCAGACATCCAATTCTTTCTATATATATATATATATATATATGAACAATATGTGTAGTTAAATACTTAGCCACTTGTGGATACTTATTCGATGTCTGGGTTTGATATTTGTTATATATATATACATCTTCAGCAGACATCCAATTCTTTCTATATTGTTGTGGGGTTCCTTGTGGATAGAATTCGATATCTGTTTGTACGATATAATATAGTTGTACATCTCTAGCAGATATAGTACACATATCTGTGTCAACTTTACGATTATGGCATGCCCCTACTGATTCGAGCCTATATAAGCCCAACCATCCCACCCAAAAAACTCACACCAGGAGCACACATCACCTGTACCTCCAACACAAGCTATATATTCATGGCGAAACTACTCCTAGGTTTGCTCCTTGTCCTTGCTGTTGCGGGGACAATGTCGGCCGGGGACTGCGACGGGGACCGGGAGGACATGATCCGGGAGTGCAAGAAGTACGAGATGTTCCCGGCGGAGCCCAAGATCCCGCCGTCAGCAGCGTGCTGCGCTGTGTGGCAGAAGGCGGACATCCCGTGCCTCTGCAAAAAGGTCACCAAAGAGGTAGAGAAGGTGTGGTGCATGGAGAAGGTCCTCTACGTCTCCAACTACTGCAAGAGGCCCTTCAAGCCTGGGTACAAGTGCGGGAGTAAGTGAAACACTACTCTGCACATATACACATATATATATATAACTATATATGCTTTTTATGAAGTATATGTAAGATTAATTTTGTATGGTTTTGCAGGTTTTACGGTTCCTCCCCTTGGCCAATAAATGGATCTAGTGATAAAGCATATATGTTGCATGTGAGACTGTTGAGAATAATGTATTGTATACTTCATATGTAAAAAAACTGGGAATAATATGAATATGTGTTGGAAGAAAATGGTTTGTAGTAATAATTTTAATATAAATTAAAAACATTGATTTTTCTCCTTTTTCACCTCAAAAGAACAATCGTTTTGGGTATGTGACAATCTTCTCCGCCTATTAGTATCTCAAAGAAAATATGAAAAGATTATACTACCTTTGTTCCAAATTATGAATCGTTCTATTTTTCTTATTAAATATATAGTTTTTACTATGCACATAGATATATAGATATATATTAGCTAAAGATTTCGTACCAGCCGGCCGTATATTAGTGGTCTACATGGCCGCTTCCATCTGACCAGTTCTCAACCCACGCACCCAAACCGATCATCATTGTGCTGGCAGCTGCTGGGTCCACAACCACGTGACTGCACCCAACCTTATCTTCTCTATGCGGTTGCCGTTCATTTTTCTCCCCCTCCTCTCTCTCCTCCATCCCTCCTCTTCCTGGTCCTTTCGCACCTCTCTCTCTCTCCCGTCCCTCCTATTGGCATCTACCAGCATATGGGCTTCTACGACATTTTATTTATGTCACTGAAAGTGGTATTTTCGTCATCTTTCATAATCTGTGACGCTTGCGTGACGAAAATCGGTTCGTCGCCTATACCATGTCATAAAAGGTCTTCTGCGACGAAAATGTATTTTTTTTGTCATAAATCTTATGACGATTATTCTATCATCACTAATTTGTGATGCTCATTTTTTGTCACAATCAATACCAAGAAACGTCACAAAATTGTGTGCTTGAATGACTTACATATGCCATGTAGGATAGAAAACGTCATAAAATTTTATCATCTTATGACATGGCGATGACTAGAATCTGATATGGCAATCCAAATATGACAATTTGATTCGTCATAAAATATGACCCAACAAGACCCATTTGTACTCAACTTTCAAGGCCCAACAAGACCCAACAGAATCAGTCAGTTATCCAAATATTATACAGCCATTCAGCTATTTTGTCGAGAAAACAAATCAATCCACACAACCTTGCTATTTTGTCGGGAAAACATATCAATCCACACAGCCATAGATCATTTGTGCTAGGAAATGTAACTTCCATGAGATGTACACCGGTGATGCTGCACTCAGCCACATATTTACTACCTTAATTACCTATGCAGTTTAAGACCATAAATCATAAATTGGACCTATCATTTGTTCTCTAACAATGGAGCATCTTCCAGTTCGCCGTTTATCAGGTACAAGGGTTTTTTTCATTCAGTTCCAGACCTCGCTCAGTTCCCTGTACATAAAAACAACTTAAACTGATCAGCAACATGTCATGGAAAAGGGTTCACCACTTAAGAATGTTTCTAAAAGAATGCATCTAACAATCACCCCTGTTGTTAAAGCTTTCTAATTACTTGCTCAAATGTTGATGCAACAGGTTAGAGACAATTTAATTGGACAAACAAATGTTTAAATTCAATGCAAATGATCAAGTTGGCCCCTAAATTCAGACAATGACAAATCACAGACTTATTCAAGCTGGCTCCTATATTTAACATCTTATTGCTGGAAACACAACATACACAGGAAATAATGACAAATTGCCTGTATGACAAAGAATAAGTTTAAAAGGTTGTGGCAGTGTTGCAAAATAATTTAGATGTACCCAAGGAAGGTTAACAACCAGGTACCTGGTGGCTTGTTTCTCGCTGCTGGTGGAAGAGATATGGAGGTGGTCTTTGATGCTCAAGGGAGGACATTCACTTCTTCTTGAGGGAGGTCAATCTTTTTAAAGAGTGCATCATACTGACATTTTCTACAACAAAAATATGCTCTGTCAAATAGTGAAGCAGATATATACATCAGCAGCAAAATGCAGATCTGTACTGAAAGTGTAATCAAGCGAGCATTCAGCTGTAGGCATCTACTTGAAAAAAATATGGAGCAACACAAAGTACTCACCGCTCTGTTCAGTCTAGCACTAGTAGTACACTAGTGATATACAAGCCTTCAGGTTTGGTTGAATGTACACGCAAATGATCAGAAATGTTTTGTTGAAAATTTAGTCCTAGGCGGTGACGCTCGCAGGTGCCGGGTGTGTTCAGGTATTTCATGAATCGTGGATAAATCCATAAGCGCACCGAATACAGCCGCAACATTTTACCCAGAAGTATAGCCAGGTTGTTGAACTAATCTTGATTGGATCTTTTATTGCATAAACAGGGGTAAGATAAATGGTATGATAAGGTAGTGTGACACACAAGTCTCAAGATAGCTCATACTAAACTTAGGAAGAAAGGAAGAAGTTAATAGCTCGGGTTTTATGTACATTAGATAATTATACAGTTCATATACTACTATAATACCGGGAGAAAGGAAGAAGTCAGTAGCTGTCTCCCGGTATTATAGTAGTATGTTAAGTCAGCTAGAGCTTAGGCTAGGTTAGGGGTCCTGGTGCTTCTATCCAAAACTGAGGTTATGTTAGGACATGGTTAGGGCTGCAGGTGCCAGGAAAATGGGATAACAGGGAGAAGGTCCCGTACCGGAGTACATCCAGTTGTGTTACCTCTTTGCATAAACTCCTACACCGAACCCGAACGTCAGGGAGTGTACTAATCGCAACACAACTGTTACGACAGATGGACAGGGTTGTCACCACCTGCCGTCTACCCCAGTCACACCATGGAGCACAGTTATATCCGAAGGATTCCGCATACTCGAGTACCACGCTCATGTATGAAGTCACTACCCTAGCATCCCTAGGTCTCCCACCCTTCAGATGGACAAGTAAAACGCTAGAGCAAGCCCGAAGGCACAACGAACCTCTATCTGTACCCGAATCATCTAGCCTAACTAAATTTGTAGCACAACTCATGAACGGACTAAGCAAGGATTGATAAACTATCAAGATAGTACAACAACCATGGCACAACTCTATATTATGAATAGAAAACTGACAAGTCAAATACAAAGCCATACCAGGAGCCGAGGATTGCTCAACGACCCCGAGAACGACTTGCTTCGCTAAAGAGAAACTAGTCTATCTCCACTACTTAAGCAAGAGAGCAAGAGAGAGCCTCCTTGGAGAAGTGGAATGAAATGGGGTGTGTGTGTGTTGAGGGGGGGGTGGAGGAGAGGCCTATTTATACTAGTGGAGGTCCGTTCCCGCCATCTGCACGTATGGAAGGTGATTAGGTGTCTTGGCAGCTACTCCTCCCCGAGATGCACCTGGACGGGAGACAGGCCAGGTTTGGCCGACCCCACCTGGCAGTCGTTCGTCCTTATCCTCTTTTGGCAGGCTGACAGGTGGGTCCTAAACTCTTTCATTGTATGCATATTGCGTGGAGCGCCCATTTGCTCTGACAGATGGGGCCTGCTTGTAAGTGTGTGACGTCGGATGTGATATTTTGCATACTTGTGTGGCATGTGCTGCGTGTTTTCATCTTATTCTGCTGTTGCTCATCTGAGATGGCTAAACTCCAAAATAACTGTGAACTAGGTTAGTGGTACAAATATGCGACTAAGATGTATAGTTTTTCTTTATTATTGAGTCTAGTTGACGGTCGAATTTGGCACTTAAGGATCGTCAACAACGATCAGATGGACAAGACGTCTCAACCGTTGCCATCGAACCGAGTCCAGCGGTAGATGGAGAAGACGTCCCAACCGTCGCCATCGAACCGAGTCCAGCGGCTTCACGATTACAACAATTCGCAAAGCCACTTGGGGGCCTCTGATGGGGGCAGGGACCCGGGGTCCCCAATGGACCCACCTCAATAGCGCCGGCCTAGAGTTCCGTTGGGCTCTCCCGAGCGAGCCCACAAAGGACGCAAACAGGAACCACCGAATGGGGCCCGACCCGCTGAGTCTACGACCCTCTTGAGAGAGCCACATGGCGGCCTCCCGACCATGGAGTAGCCAGACTCACTCAGTACCGAGCGGCCTAGGCCGTGCGCACGAAGAGCGCCACTTAGGAAGACGGGCGGGCTGGTCAAGCCAACCCCAGTTCCACCGTACACACCGCCCACTCCTGCCGCATGCCACGCTTGCATGCCCAACAGGACCCGCTGACAGGGTCATAGTGTAGAATGTGCTACCTACCTGTCCTCATGGATGGGAGATGGGAGAGGGTGTCAACCAGGGCCATCCCGCACGCCGTCATCATGACCATCCTGACACCACTCCATTACGCCTAGGATTGTGACGGGGCGAGGCCACATGATCGTGACAGGACACCCCCCAACGGGTGTGCCATCCTCGAGTCAGAGACCGTGCAAGGAATGACGTGTGGAGCCATTACGGACGACCAGTCGGGGAGACGACTGCCGAGCCCGATTGATCATGAGGACCATCCCGATTGATCGGGATGGGACGACAGCACAATGACCCATCACCCAAGAAATCCAACCGAACGCAACTTCTCCACGCCCGACCACTGGCATGGGACCCGCCCACTGACAAAGACGAAGGACCCCCTACTTGACCAAAACTCCACGATAGAAATATGTAACTAGGGGGCCAACTTGGGATATAAAAGGGGAGAGCCCCCCCTCCTCCGCGCGTAGGAAAAGATAGAACAATTGACAACTCCAAAGCTTGTAAGCTCCCCTCCATTTTTGAGTACCTGGGCTTGAACAATAGAACTAGAGAAACCCCCCCAACCACCATACTGGACGTAGGGCATTTTCAAGCTCGAACCGGTCTAAATCCTTGAGTCATTGAGTGCTAGACCATTCGATCCAACGCACGAGAAACACGCAGTCGAATAGTTTATTTGTTGGCCATTTCCGAAACCGACAACCAGTGTCATTACTCCCGCGATGAAGGTTATTGGCTTTGGAGAAATGATAATTATCTTAGGAAATGTACATTTGGATCCAGGTTTGAGTATAGATACTAAATATCGTTTCCCTTTTAGATTTTTAGATAGCAAATATAATTGTTATTCTATCACACAATAAATAAGATTTTTTAGTAGTAGTTCGATGCAATTTAATTATTTTTAAATAATTTAACTTTTAACATGTGTACCGAAAAACAAACGTGTTTTCTGCGAGTGAGCAGTACATGCAACCACAGACATGGGATTCCGCTGGTTCAGTCCTTGCCTATGCAAAGTGATGATGGCGCTTGGCGCCTCTTCTGACCCACCAACGTGGGCTTTGTTTAGATCCAAAATTCAAAATTCTAAAAGAATGTTATGGTATCTGCATGGAGAATTGAATCTAAATAAAATAAAAAATTAATTGCACAGTTTGCTTATAAATTATGAGATGAATATAATAAACCTAATTAGCCCGTGATTAGACACTAAATTGCTACAGTAAAGCTACGGTAAATATATGCTAATGACGGATTAATTAGGCTCATTAGATTCGTCTCGTAATTTACAGACGAGTTCTATAATTAGTTTTGTAATTAGTCTATGTTTAATACATTAAATGTGAAAAGATTCACTTTTAAAAAATTAGATGTGATGCTTAGCTGGTCTTTTAAGATGATCAGTCACACTGGGACTGAGACACGGCCCAGACCCCCATGGGGGGCAACAATGGGGAATCTTGGACAATGGACGAAAGCCCGATCCAGCAATATCCCGTGAGTGATGAAGGGCAATGCCGCTTGTAAAGCTTTTTCGTCGAGTGCGCGATCATGACAGAACTCGAGAAAGAAACCTTGGCTAACTCCGTGCCAGCAGCCGCGGTAAGACAGGGGGCAATTGTTTTTCGGAATGACCGGGCATAAAGAGCACGTAGGCAGTGAATCGGGTTGAAAGTGAAAGTCGCCAAAAAGTGGTGGAATGCTCTTGAAACCGATTCACTTGAGTGGGACAGAGGAGAGTGGAATTTCGTGTGTGTGTAGGGGTGAAATTCGTAGATCTGCAGCTAAACGAGGCCTACATGACAGTCCTGGCTTCGTCAGTGCATCTGACCCCATTGCCAGACGCCACCAAGGCTGACACCTTCCTGGTCTGGCATGATCGCGCAACACCCGGTCCCACCCAAACGCACTACAAGTTTGTTGTTTATCTAAGGTCAGTTGACTTACTTGATACCGCGTTGTTTTATTTACAGCAAACGAAAATATAATTTAGTACTCCATGTACTTTTTTTATAGAATTACTAGGAGATTGACACAAGGATGTGGAAAACAAACTGGTATTAAAAAAATGAATGGCTCTTTTTTCAGATAAAAAACACATGAAACAACACTTTGTAAAACAATGCAATGGCAGAATGTCGCCAAATCAAGGATCTTTTCGGAAGTATTCATGAGTTTCAGAAGATGCGTGTGTTTTCTTTTCTCACATTTCAAAATTATAAGTTCTAATTTATAATTTATAGTAAAAGACATGTGTATATCACTATATGTGATTTATAATCTCTAGCGGAGTTAGCGGCATTAGTTTCAGAAAGTGTGTGTTTTCTTTTCTCACGTTCCAAACAAACGAACCACGGCTCCATGAACCGTGCCATGCAAAGAGATGCGTCCTGAAACAGGAAACGAACTTTTCTTGGTTGGTTACTCCCTGAGCCGACACTCCCAGCAAAAGCTGACACCGTACCTGCTCTGCTCGTCCCCATATACGTCTGCGCGGCGCAACGCAACCTCCCTCCAGGGCCCACTAGATCAGAGCGGCAGCTGCAGACGAAGCTTGTTCCGATTTGCCAAGTCCAGTTCGACAGCTGGTCCTCCCGTCCCATCTACGGCAGTGCCCAACGCAACGCTAGCACTCCACACCGCGCCGCCGCGGCACTTCGATCTCCATGGCCGGGGAGCACCCCCTGGCGCTGTCTCTGGCCGGCGGCAGAACCAAGGGGTCGCCAGCAGCGACGACGACGGTGGCTTCGGCGCCGCCGAAGCAGCGGCAGGTGCCGGTGGAGATCGAGCGCGCGCGCCGCCGGCAGATGTCCAGGCTCTACGCCGAGCTGGGCTCACTGCTCCCCGACCTGCCCCCTCGGGTCCGTCCATGTCCGCGTGATTCTTTCGCGCCGATTCCTCTATTTATTTTCGCCCTCCTCCCCGTCCGTTAAGTTCTTGGCCATGGTCTCCTCACGGGCGCCACGCCGCTGCGCGTGGCCCAGCGACGGCGTGCAGGCGCCCAAGGCGAGGATACTGGAGGAGGCGATCGCGTACGTCGGGACGCTGCGGAGCACGGTCGCGAAGCTCGAAGCGCACGGCGGCGTGGCCGAGGGGGCAGGGCGGCGGACCGCGGCCGACGGGGGCGGCGCCGTCGCTGCCGATGAGGTGCTGGCGGTTGAGAAGGCGTCGTGCTTCGCCGCCAGGCTACCGGCGGCGCGGCGACCGGGCGCGGCGACCGGGCGCGCTGACGCGCGTGCTGGAGGTGTTCCGCCGGCATGGGGTGCCCGTTCTGGCGGCCACGGTGACCAGCAACGCCGGGGAGGCCGCGGTCACGGTCACCACGGGGGCAGTGGCGCCGAGCGCCGTGTGTTGGAACCGGCCCTTATACACTCAGATTCTTCACTCTCTCACGCACAGACGGAGGAGGAAGACGATGAACAGCGCACACACACGACAATGGCGACGAACGCCCCGGCCGCACGGACGGCCTGTATGTTGGCTTCTATTCCATCTCAAGGACTCGGCACACACAAACACATCGAGTACAAGCCATCTTCTAGCCGGCAGCTCCTAGCAACTAGCTCCTGCGATCAATCCAAGGCACACGCACGATCTCCTGGCGACCCGCTCCTCCGACGGACGTGGAGCCATTCGCCTTGCCGCACGACCCGGGCGCCTTCCGCTTTGAACGCGAGCCATGCCGTCCATGCTCCATTCGGCCACGCCTACGTACAAACCCGAACGGATCGAGCAACCAACGCACACAACGCACGCGCTAATCAACTAACGAACTACGCATGGACTAGCACAAACTAATCTACATGCAAGCATGCAACACATGCATGCGCCTACCACAGGCACACCCTGAACAAATCACGTCCTAGCCTATGCAATCTAACTAGTCAAGATTAGTGCTAACACCGTGGAGGGGATCAAGGCAGATATCAGCAGAAGCATTGCGTGATAGGCTAATTTCCCAATTCTATTTACACAGGTCTTTTCTCTTAGTATCACGGATCGATGGATGCATGTTCATCATATATACCTATATATCTCGATCTGAACAGACTGCATCTTTCAAAGAAAAGTTTTGAGAAAGAAAGCCTCCTCAAGTGCAATTTTGCGAGAATACAAGACGGGAAAAAGAACCGTATCAATACTCGTACTTTAGATGTATGCTGATCTTGTTCCTATCGATCGCTGGATCGGTTGTCTTAAATTCATCTGTTTTACTGAACGTAGCTCTGTTGCTGAGTTTGGTAGCATATCCTACCCTTCAGCAATCACCTTGAGTTCACACTCTTCTTTAGATAATGGAAGTAGGTTCTGGTATCGACCTCTTGGAACGAAGAGAAATCAGTCAAACGCTAGTGCTACAAGACTAGCACATGAAAATGTACGAACCTATAGCAATCCAATTCTAAAGATAAAAGGCCATCCATAAGACGCCAAGAATGCCAGTCCAGATCGACATCTCAGCAGTGCAACATGTCAAATATATTTCCATGTATGTAAAGATTAAGATTGTGCAAACTTAAAAATGTGACTTGAATTATATGAGATACTGTATAGTCATAGCAAGGGCACAATTAGCAAATGATCTTGCAGTAGTAAACGTTCTCAAATGAATAATGTATAAATCACAAAGTTTTATATCTTACCACTAAAACTTTTATATGGAACTACCCTACATTCTACATCCGAAGTTATTTTTGAAAACAAATCAAAACTTGTAGATTTTGAAACTAGAGAATCTATAATAATTTTTTGGACTATTAAATGACTTTAAATAAAAAAGTTGTCAACTACAAAATTGTAGATCTTGTCAACCGCTACAATTTTGGTATAAATGTTGCCTTCATCCAATATCGTATGAAAAAGTTATGAATTTCTTTGCGTACGAACAGTTATAGGGACGGGCGTGTCATGCCATCACTCGCCCCTAAAGATCATTTGTACGGGTGGTGACGCTATCATCCGCCTCTAAATTTGCATTTTAGGGGCAGATGACGCCATCATTCACCCCTAGAAATAGCGATTATTTTTAGGGGTGGGTGATCAAGGGTTGAGTGGTGGCGTCACCAGCCCCAAAAAATAGTGGCTATTTATAGGGACGGGTGACGCCATCATCCAAACCTGTAAAAATTTGTATCTTCTATCCTCGCCTTTACCATCAAACCCCAAGTCTGGCGATCTCTCTTCCTACAAATCTACTACCTCGAGGCATCCCTCAGAGGCACACCAGATGAGGTGATCATTGAGATCATCAGGTGAGACTCAAGGACCTCTTCATCAAAATCAATCCACTCCACAGGATGGATCACTTTGCCGAGTTCGTGATAGGATCTTTGTGCAAACAACTACATCGATGTTCGGCCGACTCAACTCCAACTCGCACTGTGGCGACGATCTCGACTACTCGGTTCAACTCTAGCTCACATCACGGTGACGATCTCGACTACTCGGCTCGATGTAACTCAGCTCACGCTGCGATGTCGACATGCTGCCGCTGACCTCGACTACTCATCTCAACCAGAAAATAGTCGGGGATGGGCTTTAAACTCTCGGAGATCAGTTCTTGTGATCAATATGATAACTAGTCAGAATCAATTCCGACTAGTCGGCTTTATTGATAAATCAGCCATGAATCAGGCTACGACATTTATACCTTGTCTAACTTGTTCGCCACAAGATTGTCCAATGTGATGACTACTTATCTGTGTGTAACGAACATGGCACCATTTATGCCATTTCGAGTGATTTTGGTGATCGAATGACAACGCAATCAATGGGACTAATGGTATTATTAAGTGAACATTTCTAGATCCCAGGGATGAAGTAAAAAGGCCATGCAAAGCAAAACACGAAGAAAGAACTCAAAGAAACGCTGAATTAGACGATTTCTGCTGAAATCAGTAGCACCGGAAGATCGGTTCATCCGATGATTGTCGGATGATCCGACGGCCTGGCTATTGGCACAAGTCTGTGCGCCTCTGGAGATCATGTGAAGATCAAGTGAAGCACCGGTTGAACCGATGGATTCAAGACAGGCATCGGTGCATTCAACGTACCATGTTCCAGAGACGATGTCAAGCGCGCAGGAGCCAAGTCTTTAGCACCGGTTGAACCGGCGAGGCATCGGAGCATAGCATCGGTGCATTGATGTCAGCAGAAGAGGGAGGCCCAACGGCTAGTCCAGTTGCTGTGTGTGATCGGTTGAACCGACGCCCTAAGCATCGGTCTAACCGATGGTCCCTGGTCGCTGCAACTGTGTCAGTGAAGCCAACGGCTACTTCAGTTGCTTAGAGTGACCGGATTAACCGACGCCATCCCTGGCAGAAGCATCGGTTCATCCGATGGTACGCAGATTTCTGCTGACCATTGGAGCAACGGTTCCACGACTTGGAGGCCTATATATATGGCATCCCCCGGCTATTTGAAGTTTGCTGGAGTTGCTAGAAGTCACACACACACCCAAGATCATCTCCAAGCCATACAAGAGCCCATTGATCATATCCTTAGCCTTTAGCACTAGCCTTGTAAAGTGTGAGTGCTAGATTAGCTCTTAGTGAGTAAGATTGCAAGGCCTCGAGCCTTTGTGCTGTGGTTCTTTAGTGAACCAAAAGAAGAGCTTTGTGCGCCGGCCCCTTGGAGCTGTGAAGCTCGCTGGCAACGTCATCTACCCTCCGACTTGGTGTGGAGCGACGACGACACTTTGTGCGGGGGACGTGGAGACCCCCATCCTTTGTGGAGAAGCTCCTTAGTGGAACCCAGGGCCAAGGTGACCGTGATTGTGTTCACGGAAGTGACTTGGTGGCCGAGTAGCAATACTCTTAGTGAGTGCTACAACAACGTGGATGTAGGTGTGCCTTTGTGGCTAACCGAACCACAGGATAAACACCCGCATCAAGAGTTTGCTATCTCCTATCCCGCTCATTAAGCTTCCGCATTTCATACTAACATTTGTATTCCTTTACATTCATAGAGTAGTTTCTTGATAGGAAAGGCTATAGGTTGCTAAACTCTTTTGGGATAGGGGTTTCACACTAGAACAACCATAGTTGCACATCTAGATAGCTTTTTTTAGTTTAAGTTTTATGCAAACTAATTGGAGCCATAGGTCTAAGTTTTTTTGGAGTGCCTAATTCACCCCCTCCCCCTCTTAGCCTAGAGCACCCGATCCTAACAAGTGGTATCAGAGCCGGGACTCACTCCTCTCACAAAGGAAGCCAATTCTATTGGCAATTTGTGTTTACCGGCTCACTTGATCGGTTAGGCTTCACCGCCTAGTGAGTTAGCTCTTTTAGGGGAAGGGATACATTCTCTAGGACCTCCTCCACGTTTCGATGGCACGGGCTTCCAACGGTGAAAGATCTTGATGCAATCACACCTCCAAGCAAAGGGCCTAAATGTTTGGAGAGTAACGAGTGAAGGAACTAAGAGCAATAGTCAACAAGAGAAGCAATATGATGCTATAGCCAAGTGTGCTATTTTAAACTCTCTTGGTAAAAATGTGTTCAACTGTGTGTTTACTTTCGAAAATGCTAATGTTTTATGAAAAACTATTAGTGAGAACCATGAAGGCACAAAAGATGTTGCAAATGAAAAATATCATGTTCTCATTGATAAACTTAATAGCTTCAAGCAACTTGATCATGAAAATGCCGAAGCTATGTACTCACGGTTGAATATTCTTGTGAATGAGATTAATTCTTTAGATGTGAAGAAAATTGAAGATTTGGAACTCATTCGCAAGATCCTTCACTCACTTCGAAGGCCGGACTATGATTTGATGACCACAATTCTATATGAGAAAGATATCAACACAATGACACCAAATCAAGTTGTCAACAAGGTGATCGCCCATGAGCTACGTCATGATATCAAACCAAGAGCACCACCTTCTTCACCAACACATAGTTCACTTGCATGCAAGCAAGTCAAAAAGTTGAAGAAGATGGCCATCAAAGGTAGCTCAAGTGAAGAGGAAGAAGAGGAGGCATGCCAAAGCTCCTCAAGTGATGATCAAGAGCCAATGAACCCCTACCTTTATGAGCAAGTAAAGAAGATGAACAAATGCTTGAAGGAAATCAACTCCATGGGGTATGTGGTCTCCCTCAAAGATGGGCCTCACCATCAACTTATGAAGGTGGAGAAGAAGTTCAAAAAGAACAAGCAAAAGAAGGAGAAGAAGTCCAAGCATGAATCATTTGCCATATTTGGAGAATGGGTTAGCGGTGGTGAAGAATCAAGTTCAAGTGATGAATCAAATAAGAAATTCACCACCCGCATGGGATCATCATCCAACACTTGCTTTATGGCCAAAGGTATGGATAGCGATGTAAGTGATGATGACTCTGACTCTCCTTCAATTGATGAACTTCTTGACCTTGTTCATGAGCACCAAAAAGTCATTAAGAAACAATCAAAAGAAATTAAAAACCTTAGTGCTCTCGAAGATCTAAATGCTTCTCTTGCTACAAATTTTGAAGATTCAATGTGTAAATTCAAATTGCTTAGCAAGGAACATGAAGAGCTCAAATTAAAATTTGAGAGCATTAATGATACTAATGACTCTTTGGAAATGAAGCAAACTACCCTTGTGCAATTCCTATCTCTAGGGTAGATGCTTCAACCTCTTGCATTGATTTAATTGATGATTCCTGCTCTAACCCTGGCAATGAGAAATGCAATGAGAATGTTGTTGTAGAATCATGTCATGATCTCATTGCCAAGGAGAATGATGAGCTCAAGCAAGAAGGGGAAAGGCTCATGAAGGACTCGTATAGATTGAAAGGCAAAGGCATAGAGAGCAATGTCCAACCTTCTCAAGATAACCGTGAAACCATAGTGAAGAAGCTTGAGAAGGGATCCACCGTGACTTGCTCAAAGTGCCACAAAGAAGGCCATAAGTCCAACAAGTGTCCTCAACCAAGGGAGAAGCTTTCGGATGAGAAGAACAAGTAGAAGCTAACAATCAAGAGTTCTCTCATCTACACCAAGCCCAACCGGAGAAACAAGAGCAATAGCACCACCTATGTGATCAAGAAGAAAACAAACGGCAAGGTGGTTGCTCACAAGTTTGGGAAGCAAGAAAGGAGTTGGAACCGTCCCATTTGGGTGCCCAAGGATGTCATCATCAATATGAAGGGGCCTCAAATGGTGTGGGTTCCAAAGGAGACTTGAAGCCCAAGAATGACTATGGGGGATTTGGAGGCTTAGTTTTCAAGTTGAAGTGAAGGTTCAAATCAAAACAAGCTAAGCTCACAACTTGGACATTTGTTGCCCAAGTCCCCCATAAGGTAATGGTAGCTAAATTTCAATTCAAGCATCATATAGCTCCATTGCTCTTGCTAGGTTGTTTGCATTGCATCACCTAGTGTTATATATGGTGGGTTGCTTGTGTCATGACTCTAACCCATGAGCAACCTACATGGTTTGATAAGTGTGTAGAAAGCTACACAAGATTACCCTTCATGGTATATGGACTTCATGAGGTATGTATTTCATATGTGTACCATGAGCACAAGCTATAGGGTAAACTTCCTATTTGTGTCAAAATCAATGTGCATACATTTGCTTAGGTGATTCAAACACTAAATGCACACATTTAGGGGGAGTTCACTTTATGGTTTGTGATTTTGAGACTAATGTGTTTGCTAGTTTATCTTTTGTAGTCTCATGTGGAGTTAACACTCTAAGAGAATGTTATTCACGATCAATGTGAACAAACAACTCTATAAGAGTGATTATATAAATTGTGCTTTCATGCATATTGAGCCATACTCTATTGAACTTAAATGCTCATATCTAAGTTCATAGGCTACGTGCTCATACATTTGCTTAACATTGGTGTACCAAGTGCTCTTCTTTCAAAGACTTTCAACTGGTTTTCAACTTCAATTGGTACCATATGCAAGTCACCTTCAAATTGGTACATGCAAGGTAAACAAATTAATCCCCCGGAGGTATGCAAGGTTCTAAACTCATTCAATTGGTATAATTGTCAATTCCTTATAATTTTTAGAGCTACCTCCATGCATAATATGATCTAAGCTCTCTAGTTATAACATCTAGTTGTGCACTTGTTTTTCACATTATCTTTTTGTGCACATACTTATGGAGAGCTTAGCTCATGTCATGCTAGTTTCGTGATTTTGTGATCCACCATAGTGAAATTTTTTCAATTGATATCTTCATTGATATCATACAATTGGATCATGAGTCATGGCACTAACTCCCTAGGGTACTAATCTTCTTTTGAGCTATATTGTTTTGCAAGACTTTTTTTTAGGAGCAAGACCTTTTAGGTGATTTGATTCCAAAGGGGGAGAAATGTGGATCAAAGCAAGGTATTTTCTCAAGAAGAAGAAGCATATCCCAAAGGGGGAGAAATACCTAAGTGAATCAAGTCATGAGGAAGAAGTAGCAAGATAAGGGGAGGGACAAAGGGGGAAATCATGGTTTTAGGGGGAGGTCAAGCCATCATTGGATGATGGTAAGCATCCAAGCAAGTGTAAGTGGTTTCAATTGGTTAAATTTGTCAATTTTTGCAAATATTATGCTTGCTTTGATTGTGTTGTCATCAATCACCAAAAAGGGGGAGATTGTAACGAACATGGCACCATTTATGCCATTTCGAGTGATTTTGGTGATCGAATGACAACGCAATCAATGGGACTAATAGTATTGTTAAGTGAACATTTCTAGATCCCAGGGATGAAGTAAAAAGGCCATGCAAAGCAAAACACGAAGAAAGAACTCAAAGAAACGCTGAATTGGACGAGTTCTACTGAAATCAGTAGCACCGGAAGAACCGATGCGCCTGTCGGTTCATCCGATGGTTGTCGGATGATCCGACGGCCTGGCTATTGGCACAAGTCTGTGCACCTCTGGAGATCATGTGAAGATCAAGTGAAGCACCGGTTGAACCGACAGATTCAAGATAGGCATCGGTGCATTCAACATACCATGTTCCAGAGACGATGTCAAGCGCGCAGGAGCCAAGTCTTCAGCACCGATTGAACCGGCGAGGCATCGGAGCATAGCATCGGTGCATTGACGTCAGCAGAAGAGGGAGGCCCAACGGCTAGTCCAGTTGCTGTGTGTGATCGGTTGAACCGACGCCCTAAGCATCGATCTAACCGATGGTCCCTGGTCGCTGCAACTGTGTCAGTGAAGCCAACGGCTACTTCAGTTACTTAGAGTGACCGGATGAATCGACGCCATCCCTGACAGAAGCATCGGTTCATCTGATGGTACACAGATTTCTACTGACCGTTGGAGCAACGGCTCCACGACTTGGAGGCCTATATATATGGCATCCCCCGGCCATTTGAAGTTTGCTGGAGTTGCTAGAAGTCACACACACACACACCCAAGATCATCTCCAAGCCATACAAGAGCCCATTGATCATATCCTTAGCCTTTAGCACTGGCGTTGTAAAGTGTGAGTGCTAGATTAGCTCTTAGTGAGTGAGATTGCAAGGCCTTGAGCCTTTTTGATGTGGTTCTTTAGTGAACCAAAAGAAGAGCTTGGTGCGCCGGCCCCTTGGAGCTGTGAAGATCGCCGGCAACGTCATCGACCCTCCGACTTGGTGTGGAGCGGCGACGACACTTTGTGCGGGGGACGTGGAGACCCCCATCCTTTGTCGAGAAGCTCCTTAGTGGAACCCGGGGCCAAGGTGACCGTGATTGTGTTCACGAAAGAGACTTGGTGGCCGAGTAGCAATACTCTTAGTGAGTGCTACAACAACGTGGATGTAGGTGTGCCTTTGTGGCTAACCGAACCACGGGATAAACACCCGCGTCAAGAGTTTGCTATCTCCTATCCTACTCATTAAGCTTCCGCATTTCATACTAACATTTGTATGCCTTTACATTCATATAGTAGTTTCTTGATAGGAAATGCTATAGGTTGCTAAACTCTTTTGGGATAGGGGTTTCACACTAGAACAACCATAGTTGCACATCTAGATAGCTTGTTTTAGTTTAAGTTTTGTGCAAACTAGTTAGAGCCATAGGTCTAAGTTTTTTTGGAGTGCCTAATTCACCCCCTCCCCCTCTTAGGCTAGAGCACCCGGTCCTAACACTGTGCATGCTTCTCGAAGGGAATTACCCTCCAGAGCTACACTTCACCGACTATATTTCGGGGGTATGTTCACCTATATTCACGGGCTGGGTTCACCAAATTATAGAGGCTATGGCCACATGTTTGGTGTACTGAGTTCCAGAGGCTCCACCATGAGTTTGGTATATCAAATTGATTAAGGAGGCTATGGCCATAGATTTGACATACTGAGCATTGTTGGCTCGCAATGGCTATATCCTATGAACATACACACTCTCGCCAACCACCTTATGCGCAACACACATACTCTTTATCGCAATGCCGACTTCTTATTTCTGCATTTGTTGTCTTCTCTTAACGGTCACTAATCTACTCGGGTAGAAAATGCCCACGCACTCGGGATAAAGATCTCATACACGCTATGAGCAACGGCTAAAATAGGAACATATGCTTAAACGTAACAGGAGGGATCACTCAAGAGATTTAAATGGAATAAACAAGAGCTCAACACAAGTTTATTTTACACCAAATAAATTTATTTATATCCGCATTATGCTACATAATGTTTGCATTGTCATTTTCCGGATCGAGGTCCAGCAACAACTCTCCAGGCTGCTCGGCACACCTCCAATAGCTCTGCTAGCTCTCGAGCTCGAGGGCTGGGCGCCAATAACTACTCGACATGGCTCCTATGGCTCACCTGGCTCATAAGCTCAGGGGCTAGACACCACGAAAATCCCAAACTAGACGCCACAAAAATACTCAGAAATTGTCTCATGTGGAGACTAAGATCGCTAAAGAGCCTTGAATTGATTATTCAAATCATTTCAAGGCTCACGGGCTGATAAGCTACGCCCAACATTTGATTTTTCAATTTCAAAATGAAAAAAGAAGATTCACATAAAAAGTGCACTTTGATTATGTTCCACTATATTATTACCTGACATTTCAGTTTCTAGTGTTAGAAATTATGCAAAATCTTTTTGTTGTGCCAGCAGTTTTCTTGGAAAAGTGTATGTACTTCTTGTTGTTTTTCTGTTGTTCCTAATGATCACTTCAGTTCTTTGTGCCGCAAATTATTGCAAACTTCTTATAACGCCTACGGTTTTACAGGAAAGGTGCATCTACTACTCATTTTTTTTCACTAAGATTTATAGCCGACAGTCAGTTTCCTAGTGTCACAAAATATGCGAAACTTCTTACTTTGTAAATGGTTTTATGTGAAAAAGTGTTTGTATGCATTTCTTACCCTATAAGTTTTAGCCGACATTTCAGTTATTAGCGCCGTAGATTGTGCAAAACTTCTTATTGTGCCTACGGATTTACTGGAAAAGTGCAGGTACTTCTCATAGTCATTCCTCTATAAATATAGCTAATCCATTCACTAACAAGCCCAGAACAGACTATTGCTTTTACAATGAAAAGAGAGATGGTGCCTCCATGGCTAGAGCTACTACTTGCAACACAATTCTTTACCACTTGTCCAAGCCATCTTCTTGCCAGTCGTAATGAATGTAACCTATTTTGCATCCAGTGTGAGGCACCACCAGCTGCTTTCTGCTACTATTGCCGTTCAAGTGATCACTCCACCCATCGTGTAATCCAGGTACAAAATGTGTAATCATACCATCAATAGTATGTTATGAAATTCCACAAATGGTATATTCCATACAACTAAAATGTTTGACTTGGATATGTATTCTATTTTTGCTTTTTAGCTCACCTCATAATCAAAACACAAGCATAAAACCTTACGTGAACATAAATTTGGATGTTCATTAATGAATTTTGTTTATATTCCATGGATATTGTGAGTAAGCTCATATATGATAGCAAATTTAAGTTCTCCATATTCGGTCTTTCAGATAAGGCGATCATCCTACCATGATGTTGTGAGAGTTTCAGAGATTGAGGACATTCTCGATATTAGTGATGTGCAAACATACATAATCAATAGTGCAAGGGTTGTGTTCTTGAATGAGCGTCCGCAACAACGTAACTATGGTGTCTCTAAGACAACTTCATCATCAACACATAACTGTGAGATATGTGGCCGTGCTCTACTTGATGCATTCCGCTTCTGCTCTCTTGGCTGCAATGTAAGTGATCACACATCAGCTAAAGATTAAGTCAAAAATAAGAAATAATTTTCATTATCAGTTTAACATACTCTACATCCTAAATTTTTACAGGTCAGAGGCATACAAAATGACATGAATGTGGCAGCTACGGTTGAAAGCGGTCCTCAGTGTTGCGGAGAGGCTGATGTACGTAAGAGTGATGATGGTTCAGGTACTACTAGTGACAAAGATAGCTGCAATGAGAACAATGAAGAAGAATCACCACCAAAAAAGATTGCTCGTCACCGACGCAAGGGAATTCCCCAACGTGCTCCATTCTTCTAATGCAAGCTCATGACTGTATCCATTATATTTTAAGGCAATGAGAGAAGATTTGTCATGATGGTTGGAATGAATGAAGGAATGCATAAATAAAATAAAGGACCCATTCTATTTAGGGTAGTTTTCTCTGTTTTGCAATCCTTTCAAAATTATATTACTGTTAGATGGTTTATTCTACCCTATTTCTACAAAAGGTAATAGATGAGCTAGGTGGATCCACATGGTGAGCGTTGAATACATAGGTCCCTATTTCTCTTAGTGCCACTCATGATCAAGGCACTAGAGCAGTTTGAAGATCAAATGGGGGTGGGGCATATTTCTTGGATTACAAATATTTTAAAGTGAAATTATATGATGCAAATGAGTTGGACGTGACACAAATGCCTTAAAGCATTGTAAAGAACATGAAGAAATGTGGTATGTAATCTTAGTTTTGTTGCATTTGCATTGCCAGAGTATAATTGAAAACATGGTTTATTTTTTAGATAATGGGAATAAGCGTACCCAGTCTTGACCTCAAAAGAGGCTACAACCGATTATAACAAAAAAAGGATAATGGGAATAAGAGTACCCCTTTTGGGATTAAAAAAAAGATAACATAAACATGCCTAAACCAGTTAAGACTGAATTTATTAGAACCCATCGTCCACCTACCGACATGTGGAATTTCACGTAGTAGTCTCCTTCATCTAATGCGCCAATGTCAAAAACCTCTAGATCAATACCAAGTAAGATACCACCACCTGACCGACCTTTAGGTTCTTTCACCTGCCATAGATAATTCTTACCACTACACAGATTTTTTATGAAAGGATTAGTAAAGCTTCTCCTTCCCGTCTCTGAAGTAGCAATAAAACTCAAATTGTGTTCCTTTGTTAAGTCCGAGATAAATCTATGTTTCTTAGGGTCTCTAAACCCGTCACTGTCCAAAACACACCCTTCATTTAGATAAATTGGGTTATTTAGAGACATTTGTCTCCTGTACTTTCTTGCCTTTTTATGATGTTTGGTTTTGGATAGTGGCACGGTAAAATCATTAAGATCACTGCTAGCATCATCAAAAATAAATGTGTCTATTTCTTATTTCCCAGTCATATTCTTTTCCTCTTTATCTAAAATATCTATTTTCCGGTCTATGCTACGCATGCATCCTGTTTTCTTCTACCTTTTTCATATTTAAAAGTGAGTTCCTAATGCTAGTATCATCAGAGCCTAAATTAATACCAATGCTACTGAAACTAGAATGGATATACTCATTAGGGGTGCAAATGAGTAACCCTTATGTGCACCTCCAACTCTATTTAGTTCAAATATTTGTACTTCTATTCTAAAATGAGATCTCATTTTGAAGGAGTACAAATATTTGAACTAAAGAGGGTTGGAGGTACACCTAAGGGTCACCTATTTGCACCCCCTAATACTCATCAGGAAAAGGTAAAAACAAAGAGGAACAGCATCTGTCACCATTTGTAGACTGAGCTCCGCCGGGCTTACTATATGTTCATGTTGTTTCCTACAGGATCTGCTGTATCATAGCTTCATGCCCACCAAGCTAAGAGTGGTGCGTAAGAAGTTGTAAAGCCAGGATGTGTACTCTTGGTTCAATTACCGTGAGCAATGGGCGGTTCCAAATTGGGAGTAATGCTCAATTGTCTTTTAGTGGGCACTTGCGCCTCAAAATTAACATACCGGGAAGATTGATAACGTGATTTGGGCCCCGTTTAGTTGCAGACTGTAAAAATTTTGAAAAAGCATTTTTTTATATTTGATGTACTAAATATAGACTAATCACAAAAATAATTACAGAACTCGTCTGTAAATCGCGAGACGAATCTAATGTGCCTAATTAATCTGTCATTAGAGATTATTTACTGTAGCATTACTGTAGCAATTTAGCATCTAATTACAGCCTAATTAGGTTCGTTAGATTCGTCTCGCCATTTACAGACAGCAGTCGCAATGCGTTTTTTATTTCGTCTAGATTTAAGTCTCCATGCGGGTGCCGGAAAAAAATTTTTGAATTTGGAAGTTTGGAACTGAACACGGGCTTGGTTTACCCATTTCTGCAATTTGATCAAAACCTAACCGTACCCAAATTGGGAAAAAGAAGAAAATTGTACTGTGAGCGTATATTCATAAATGTTCAAAATATGCCAGCTAGCTGAGAATGGCACAGCTGCATTGGCATCTCTGAATAAGAATGGTAAAACTGCCTGAGGTTGCCTTCCCCGGCATCTGCATGACGGTATCACTGGGACCACGGAGAAGGGAAGAGCTGGTCAAGAACCTGTGTAAAAACCAGAGGACAGGATTGGAGTGCCTTGTTCAACCATTGCCTCAAAATAGCCAAGGCTCGAGGACCATTCCGTGTACGTAGGAAACTTTGCTCTTCCCTCTCCCTCGCACGATATCTTGGAGAACACCCACCTCCCCAGCGGCGAGGAGAGCCAGCAGGCACCATAACGAGAAATGGCTTCCGCAAACAATGCTCTCAGGGTGTTCTTCATCCTGACGGTCGTATGCGCAGCGAGGGCAGCCCCTGCGCCGGGAGGCGGCGCCAAGGCGACCGGTGGAGCCGGCGAGTCCTTCGACATCACCAAGCTCGGCGCCAAGAGCGACGGCAAGACAGACTCCACAAAGGTAACTAAACATATGTCGCCAACGACGCCATGCACCGATATATAACTCGATATTATTATGATTAGTTGGGCTGATGATGGTGGTCGTCGGTCGTGCTGATCAGGCGCTGCAGGACGCGTGGACGTCCGCGTGCCGGGCGACCGGGAGCGCGACGGTGCTCATCCCCAAGGGCGATTACCTGGTCGGGCCCCTAAACTTCAGCGGGCCGTGCAAGGCCGCCATCACCATCCAGCTCGACGGCACCCTGCTGGGCTCCAATGACCTGGCCAAGTACAAGTCGAGCTGGATCGAGGTGTCGCACGTCGAGAACATCGTCATCTCTGGGGCGGGCACCCTGGACGGCCAGGGCACCACCGTGTATCCCAAGGGCAAGACACCAATGGACTACAAGGCGCTGCCCAATGTATGTACGTCGACGATAGATCTCGTTTGATGGACGACTCACTCATCACTTGTGTGCGTGCGTGACGTGCAGACACTGGTGCTGTTCTACGTGACCAACGCCACCGTCTCCGGCATCAGGCTACTCAACGCCAAGTTCTTCCACATCAACATCGACACGTCCAAGGACATCACCGTGAAGGACGTGAGCATCACCGCGCCCGCGGACGTCGAGAACACGGACGGCGTCCACGTCGGAGCCTCCTCCAAGGTGACCATCAGCAACGCGACCATCGGCACCGGCGACGACTGCGTCTCCATCGGCCCCGGGACCTCGGGCGTGACGGTGACCGGCATCAAATGCGGCCCCGGGCAGGGCATCAGCGTCGGCTGCCTCGGCCGCTACAAGGACGAGAAGGACGTGACCGACGTCACTGTGAAGGACTGCGTGCTCAAGGGCACCACCAACGGCGTGCGCATCAAGTCGTATGAGGACGCGGAGTCGGTGCTGACGGCGTCGCACCTCACCTTCGAGAACATCAGGATGGAGGATGTGGCCAACCCCATCATCATCGACCAGTACTACTGCCCCGACAAGGTGTGCCCCGGCAAGCGCAGCAACGCCTCCCACGTCTCCGTCAAGGACGTCACGTTCCGCAACATCACCGGCACCTCGTCCACGCCCGAGGCCATCAGCCTGCTCTGCTCGGACGCGCAGCCGTGCAGCGGCGTCCAGCTCGTCGACGTCAATGTCGAGTACGCCGGCAAGAACAACAAGACCATGGCGGTGTGCAGCAACGCCAAGGGCACCGCCAAGGGCAGCCTCGAGGCCCTGGCTTGCCTCGTCTAATTGATGGGCTCTGCACATTTTGCATTTCCAAATTGGATTCTAATCTGCCTGCTTAATATATATATATATATATATATATATATATATATATATATATATATATATATATATATATATATATATATATATATATATATATATATATATATATATATATATATATATATATATATATATATGCAAGCCACGCGGAAGACGCAAGCGCCTCCTGGCATGGCATCTGGGTCGTATACTTCCCTGGTTTAGAGCATTAATTAATAATACTAGAGTTCATGGCGTTTTGTATTGTATCATGTGTCCTGCCATATATATGTAGTAATGTTATTAATTATATGCTAACATCGCACCACTACCTGATGAGGTCCTATGAGAAATCAGGCATTGTATTTGAACCATGCATGCATGTACTACTTCTTCTTTTTTTGAAAGCCATGCCGGCAAGCTTTATTCATCAGATAATATTGTTGCATCATTTGCTAATAGAGCTGTAATAAAAGTGGGATGTGAATCAACCCAAATAACATGAAACTTTCTCTTCTAAAGCCTGCCTAGCTAGCTCATGTGCCACTTGATTCGCCTCTCTGTCACAATGCTCGATAGTGGCCAATGGGAGATCCCTCCATAAATCATAACAAACCTCCAGAATTGGTGCCGACGCTGAGGCTGTGAAGCCTCCATCCTTCATAATAACAATCACTTCTTGGCAGTCCGATTGCAGCATGAAATTGGTACATCCAATTTGATTTACCAAACACAAGCCTTCTTTCAATGCATATGCTTTTGCCATTGGAGCGTCCAGCACCGACTGCAGGAAGCTCGTCGAGGCAGCAACAAATCCTTCACTTTAGTCTCTAATGACCACTCCCGTGCTTCCCATTCCAGCAGCAAAACTAGCATCCACATTTACCATCCTTGATGGGCAAAATGGGCAGTCAGCATCATCTGCAATGTGCCGATTGAATAGAATGCCCTTACATGGGACAAATCCTTTAAGTACCCTCCAGCCGAAGATCTTAATCTTCCCCGGTACTGCTAGTTTCCACATGCCCTTCCAAACATTACTCGTATCAGAATTGTTGTCAAATTGAGCCGACCATCGACAGTGGTACGTTGACCTCACTGAGAACATTCCCGAGCAGTTATAGTGCCAGGCCACCACATCCTCTCTTCCTGGGAACAGCGGAATTTGGAGAATATTTTGTACATCCACCGGGTAGAAGATTGATCTCAATAGATCTATATCCCAGTTTCCATCTATCGGATTTATCAGTTCGTCAACCGTAGTAACCAAGCATCGACCCCTAGGGGTTTGGACTCTTAGGTCCTGACTACCTGGTACCCAATTATCGGACCATATATTAATTTGTGATCCATCACCCACTCTCCATATATGACTCCTCTTGAAACATTCCAGTCCCGCAAAAACACTCTGCCAAGTGAATGAGCTTCCTGTCTTGGCCTTGGCTATGAGAAGCCGACCATCTGGGTAATATTTAGCTCTAAGGACTCTTGCATAAAGCGAATTGGGTTCTAATAACAGTCGCCACACCTGCTTTGCCAACATTGCAAGGTTGAAGCTACGCATATCTCGGAATCCCATTCCCCCTTTTTCTTTTGGTTTACAGAGCTTCCACCATTCCAGCCCAAACTAGTTTGCTGAAGCTATGCCTGCCCAAACCGACTTCAGGGACCAATCAGGAGCCTCCACGTCAAAGATGTAAGGCGGTGGAACCGTGGGCTGGCCAGCCGGCCATCTTGGTCGGCTGAGCTCCCATGGGCCCCAACCGACTTCATCTTTGGCTGGTGGGCTGCTTTGTGGGCTCACATGCTCATGGCACGTGGCATGGCTCTTGGCTATGTCAGTTTCTATCCCTGGTGGGCCACTTGATCCATGAAATGACATGTGTCTTGCTCTTATTTGCTGAAACTTCATATCTTGGATTATACCTCACCATTTTGCTGCATTTTTAGCTAAGAATCATCTGCACACATTTCCCAACAAGCATTTGTGGAATTCGTTAATATTTGATCCTATGCTAGCATTTATTCCATGAATTGCTTGGTTTTCGTACATGAGTTGACAGTCAAAATAGACCATCAACAGAGAGTACTCGCAGCACTGCAAGAATTGCAAAATAAGGTAAAAACCAGTCGAACACAAGTTCCACAGACAATAGTGAAAAAGTCAAATGACTCACTTCTCTATGCGACGAACATGTATAGTGGCCCTTTGCCTGCGCGGCTGATCATCTTGTCCACTTGGTGAATCACTAAGCAAGCATGTGGTGCCCAGATCATCCCTCCGATCGCAGAACTTGGTCTGGAAGCGTGTAGCAAGGGTTTGGTCATCCTTAGATGACGAACCCAGATTGTCCTCTACAATTGGCTCATCTTCATCGCCCAACACATGGGACACCCTTGTATGCAAAGGCTTCATGCAGCTTGGGTAGTCTTGATGCGGCATAGGAGGCATACTATAAAAGCTTGCATTCTCCTGTTTCAAAATTAAATTGCCAGTTAGTACTTGGAACTTTAGTAAAAGTACTCAATGCAGCAAACACAACCAAATCACTCTTACTTGAGGAGGATTGGTTGCCCCAAACAGAGTGTGCACATAAGGCACGCTTAGGTGATCTGGTAATATCACCCGAGCCCTCTTTAGTGCCTCGTCACGCTCCACTGGCTCTGCAGACAACCGAGAACTATCTTTAGTCCCGTGGTCTTGCCTCTGCAGAGGTTGAATTATCCTTTGAATCCAGTTATAGATGATAGATGTAGCTATCACTCTCATCTCACTCATTTAGGCGACTAGTTCCATAAGTTCTCTCACTGGTTTTTCATCAGTTGAAGGACCAGAACACAGCCACTCGAGAACATACCCGGGGGCTTCGTTCCTTATTCTAGGAAGAGAAGGATATGGATTCCTACTATAAAACCACCTCTCTCTCTCTCTCTCCAATCATATGCATTGTCCATGGCAGGGTAAGAGATGTACTCGCCTCGCTGTTGACATTTCGTAGCGTCATGAATAAAAACCGCAAGCGCACGGATATCGTCATAGGCTTTCACCCAAGAATATTCCAGGACATCGTATCCACAGGGGAACGTGAGTATATTATCTAAGGCTCTACTCGTCCAAGGACACCACACTACTGAAGAGAAAAGGGGGTGAGAGGATTCCTAAGACTTAGAACTTCGGACAAAATAAGATCTAAAGTCATCGTTTACTTCGGGCCATCGGTTTCCCCTGACTTAATTAAGGCCGTGTTTGGTTCCCAAATTCCAAATTCCAAAATTTTTTTTCGGCACCTGCATGGAGACTTAAATCTAGACGAAATAAAAAACGCATTGCGACTGCTGTCTGTAAATGGCGAGACGAATCTAATGAATCTAATTAGGTTATAATTAGATGCTAAATTGCTACAGTAATGCTACAGTAAATAACCTCTAATGACAGATTAATTAAACTCATTAGATTCGTCTCGTGATTTACAGACGAGTTCTGTAATTATTTTTGTGATTAGTTTATATTTAGTACTTCAAATATAGAAAGATGCTTTTTCAAAAATTTTACAGCCTGCAACCAAACACGGCCTAAGCCAGTTGGTATGAAGATAACTACTATATTATGTAACTGAACGTGGAGGGTTGTGAAAGCGATCGGGTGATCTAGCCTAAGAGGGGAGGGGGTGAATTAGGCACTCTTAAAACCTTAACCTATGGCTCCAACTAGTTTGCACAAAACTTAAACTAAAACAAGCTATCTAGATGTGCAACTACGGCTCACCTTAGTGTGAAACCCTCATCCCAAAAGAGTTTTGCAACCTATAGCCAATCCTAGCAAGATACTACACTAAGAAAGTAAAGGCACACAAGTTGCAATATGAAATGTGAAAACTTAAATAGAGGGATGAGAGGAAGCGAACTCTCGATATGAGGATTTTTCCCGTGGTTCGGATTGCCACAAAGGCACCCCTACGTCCATGTTGTTGAAGCACTCACGAAGAGTATCGCTTCCCGGCAATCAAGTCTCTTCCGTGAAAACAATCACGGTCACCTTGACCCCGATTTTCACTAAGGGAGATTGCCCACGAAGGAGGGGTCTTCGTCTCCCGCACAAAGTTGTCGACGCCGCTCCACACCAAGCCGGAGGGTCGTTGACTTACTGGCGAGCCACCAATTGCTCCAAGGGGCCGGCGCATCGTAATACAAGTGTGGTTCACTCTAGAACCAGCCACACTACAACAAGACACCCCCTTTAGCAACGCATACCTAGCAACGCATGGTGATATGTGTTGTAAGGAATTAGGTGGGATCGCATAATATGCGTTGCAAGAATCATCTGTTGAGTTAGTAGGGATATGGCAACGCTTATTATGTGTTGCAAATATCAACCGTTGGTTAAATAGAGACAACAACATATATTATGTGTTGCAAGCATCAACTGTTGTTTAAATAGTAGGTGGCAACGTATACCATGTATTGCAAGCGGCAATATATGTTGTTTATAAATTTTTATAATTGCTTCTTTATTTATTTTAGTATTTTTAATTTGCGCCACAGTTGCTGCCTTGATTCACGCCAGCTCAATCCAAAATTCGCCACTAATCGCCGTGCCTATTTCACCCTACCACTTTTATCCCCCACGCCCCACTTTTATCCCCCACGCCCATTCTATATCCAACCGCCCGGGAGCAGGAGGAGGGCGCGGCGGCGTTGGAGCACGGGAGCGCAGGAGGCGGCGGCGGTGCGAGGAGCTGGCGTGGGGCAGCGTCTGTGGCACGAGGGGCGCGGGAAGCGGCGGTGGACGCGGCAGCGTCTGGGGCGGAGGTGAGGATGCCTGGATGCTGATTGCGGTTGCGGGCGGCGGCGGCTCACGTTGCTCATCAAGTCTAAAATCCAGGTATGTCGTCTTCAGACCTTCCCTCCCCTCTCCCTCTCCTCCTTTGCCCCATCACTTTCTTCTCATCCTCCTCAACCTCTCCTCTTCTATCTAGGGTTTGAAGGTTTCTACAATCAGGCATGGGTGCTCGACTAAGGACCGGCTATTTACTGGAGGCTACACCAGGTGAATCTCTCCACCCTCCTGCCCCTTCATCTCTACTAATTGCTGGCCGATTGAACCAAGCATTCAAGATGGTTTTGCGGGATCTTGATTTGTTCTTATTAGATTAGATGTACTGATCCAGAGGTTGTTCTAAAAATCTATTAAATTAGTTGTGCTGTGAAAAGAGCATAACGGCTGAGTTCGTCATATACCAATTAATTAGCACCTGCACCTTGCTTTACCCTTGTATTCTTGCATTCTTTAAGCATTAGTCTGTGAAGGTAGAAAATTGGATTCTCCATGCTTATAGCAGATAAGGCATATTCATGAATTACTGTGGTTAGACGAGGTATATGTAGCCAAGTCCTCTATTAGGCTGCTATTATTAATTGGTAACGGCATGGATTAGGCCACCAAAAATGCTTTTTTGTCATCTACTAGGTTCTCTTGCAAAGTTATCCCCATAAAAATTTCTATTTTACTAAGTCTCTTTTCTGTAGTTGGAGGAAGTAATAAAGAAATTTAGTCATGCATAAATGACACCAAAAGTGAACCCAAACATTATTGTGCTTCGATCTAGTACAGCAATCTGTTAGGAAAAATATCAACCATGATTCATAAGTTAAAATATATAGTTATTTGCTTAGTGCTTACCTGGCCTGTAGTCTGCACAACTGAATTCAAGATTTTGTTCTGAATTATTAAGCCATAATAAGGCTCCGTACCCACAATTGTTATCAAATATAAAGCTTATCCATATGGCTGAGCTTTATCAATGTAGGATCGCTGTCATCGGTGGATACCCTCCAGAACTTGATAGTGTAGTAAGTTCAAGGAGCTTACTCTCAATTTTCATGAAAGTAAAACAGTAACATTCCATATATTCTTATTTTTCAATAAAAACACTGTAGGATTAGGTTGATACAGAGATTTACATTATTTCACTAAAGCAAATTAATGTCTGGTATTATCATGCTTGTTTCTCCTTTAGGCTGTCATTCAAAATAATAGGACACATTCTATACTTTGGTTCTGCGCTACGCATTGCCGATTATTCTAGATATATACAACAGCAAAATAAAGCACTTATAATACTTATTTAAATAATCACACTGCTCCTCAATTGTTATTTTTCTACTATGCATGCATTCAGTCTTTAATGATAAACCTAAGTGTGCAGGAGTACTTCAAATGAGAAGATGAGCATGAGGATGAACATGCCTACTTCAACACTTTCATCTAGTGACTTGCAGCAAAACTCAACTCTAATTTTGATAGCTGCAAGTTGTTACAAATTTAACTTTCTGCAATGTTGCCAAGCTTAGGTGATTTTCGATTTCTTGAAAATTGTTAGTATCTTTTACTAGGAATCTGTACACATGCTATTACATTTATTAGTTTCAGTACACCCATTGTAGTGATTTATTTTTTGATTCTTTTCTAACTTCGTGCAAACCATTCAGCAGGCTGAAGCATATGGCAAAGTGAAGTGTGCAATGGCCGGGTTATATTGATGTCTTGATCCTTGAATCATCTTAGGTCTCCCTCTGTCCCTCACCCCACCCTATCTATCTCGCTAATACCAATACATTTTTTAGTTTTGCTCAACACTTTGCAATAGCTGAGGAGTGCGCAGTGGGAAACTCTTGCTTGCAAGTTACATCTAGCTATAGATTGGTTACTGGTACCTAATAATGGGTTTATTTCTTCGAGCAGTATGCATAAAACTATGGGGTTCTTATTGATGGTTTATTCTTGAATTGGAATAAATCACCCTTAGCCTTAGCTTTAGATCTAAAATGTATTATTTGTACTCCTAGCTTTATAGAAATATCCTTGTGTTCGCCATCACTCAAAATTAACTACACACTTGCTTGATATGGTACACTGTACATTTTATAAGATATCCTGCAAGGTACTTCTAATACATTAATATGTGATACACTGAACTTTCTAGATGGAGCATCCTATATTGTTTTTAGTACCGAAGCCGCATTTTCGTTTGTGCAAATGTGTACTGTAAGATAATTAGATACTACATATTTCATATGTGTACAGACTACCGCATGTTCATATGTGTGCACTTATTTGATATCACAAAACTTTCTAGCACAACACTTATTCTTGTTGGTTTTGACATCATCCAACAGTTGAAGTATCAATTCACAGATTTGTTGTTCCTTCCAACACTTGATAGCTTTGATTTTCATGTGTTTGGACATGGTGTATTGAAATACTAGAAGATCAAACCCCTCATTACTCAATGCAGATTCCAAAGATAGTAATATATTCACTTAATGTACTAATCGAGATAAATTTTGTCATTTTTGTATCATGGCATGTAGGTGCAGAATGCGAAGGCTTTGGTTGAAATGAATATTCCTTCTCATTTTATTTGGATCAAGATCAGTGCTAGGTTTGACTGAATAGGAGCCCTTTCACTCTGCTTGCAGCGAAGAATACATGTTCTTCGGAGTGGAAAGTTACAGAAATGTATATACCTTAGTACCATTGTAAATCATTATGAACAAATATTATCTATGTGATGAACCAAGTTGTGGATCATATCTGTATGTGACTATTCCATTTTTAATATAGTGTTTGTCCTTGCTTTCCATGTGTGTGCCTGAGATGGTATAGAAAAATACAAATATACTGAGCATGTTGTAAAAATTTAAATTGCTCCAGATGAAAAACAATTATATTTTTCAATGTTTTATTCCTTGCAACACATATAAGCATTGCTATAATTACAATCTTAGTGTTGCAATGAGGTATATAGGCCAATTGGTCATGGGCAGTACAAACACATGTAAGTGTTGTTGCAGGCTATCGATATCCGTTGCAACTTAGCAACGGTTATTAATATGACTTACCAACGCATAAATAACCATTGCAATAAACCTTAGCAACGGCAGCATCGGCAACGCATAATTATGCGTTGGTACGGACCATCGTTGGTACGGACCATAGCAACACTTATATAGGCCTTTAGCAACACATATATGTGTTGCTATAGGGGGGTTCAATTTGTAGTGCCACAAGGATCTCAACCTTGCTTGTTCACTCACTCGAGCTAATCTAGCACTCACACTTTACAAAGCTAGTGCTAAAACCTAAGGATATGATCAACAAGCTCTTGTATGGCTTGGAGGTGTTCTTAGATGTGTGTGTGGGATGTCCAGCAACTCCAGCAAACTCAAAATGGCCGGGGTGAGGCGTATATATAGGCCACCAAGTCTTGTAGCCGTTGCTCCAATGGTCAGCAGAAAACAGCATGCCATCGGATGAACCGATGCCTCTACATGGGGTGGCGTCGGTTCATCCGGTCACTCTCAGACCTGAGGTAGCCGTTGAGCTTCTGACGCACAGTCTGCAGCACCATCGGTTTAACCGATGACAGGGTGTCGGTTAAACCGGTTACTCACAGCACTCAACTAGCCGTTGGACCTCTTTCTCTCTTGCTGACGTCATTACACCAGTGCTATGCTCCGATGCACCACCGGTTCAACCGGTGCTGAAGGCGTGGCTCCTGTGCGCTTGACATCGTCTCTGGAACATAGTACATTGGATGCACCAATGGCTCTCTTGACACCGTCGGTTCATCCGGTGCTTCACTTGTTTCTTCACTTGATCTCCAGAGGCGCACAGACTTGTGCCAAAGCCATGGCGTCGGATCTTCCGACAACCATCGGATGCACCGATGATATAGGCATCGGTTCTTCCGGTGCTACTGATTGCAGTAGAACTCGTCCAATTCAGCGTTTCTTTGAGTTCTTTCTTCGTGTTTTGCTTTGCATGGCCTTTTTACTTTATCCTTGGGATCTAGAAATGTTCACTTAACAAAACCATTAGTCCCATTGATTGCGTTGTCATACGATCACCAAAATCACTCGAAATGGCATAAATGGTGCCATGTTCGTTACAATCTCCCCCTTTTTGGTGATTGATGACAACACAATCAAAGCAAGCATAAAATTTGCAAGAATTCTCAAATTGAATCACTTACACTTGTTTGGATGCTTACCATCATCCAATGACGGCTTGGCCTCCCCCTAAAACTATGATTTCCCCCTTTGTTCCTATCCCTATTTGCCTATTTGCTACTCCTCTCTCATATCTCCCCCTTTGGAATATTTTCTTCTTGGGAACATCTCTCCCTCTTTTTTGGGAACATGCCTTGCTTTGATCCACAATTCTCCCCCTTTGGAATCAAATCACCTAAAAGGTCTTGCACCTAAAAGGTCTTGCAAAACAATATAGCTCAAGAGAAGATTAGTAGTCTAGGAAGTTTGTTTCATGACCCATGATCCAATTGTATGATATCAATGAAGATACCAATCGAAAATTTCACTACGATGGATCACAAAATCACGAAACTAGCATGACATGAGCTAAGCTTTCCATAAGTATGTGCACAAAATGATAATATGAAAATCAAGTGCACAACTAGATGTTATAACTTGAAAGCTTAGATCATATCATGCACGGAGGTAGCTAAAAAAATAAGAAATTTACAATGATACTAATTGAATGAGTTTAGAATCTTGCATACCTCCGGGGGATACTTTGTTTACCTTGCATGTACCAATTGAAAGTGACTTGCAACCAATTGAAAGTCTTTAAACAAAGAGGACTTGGTACACCAAGGTTAAGCAAATGTATGAGCACATAGCCTTTGAATTTAGATATGAGCATTTAAGTTCAATAGAGCATGGCTCAATATGCATGAAGCACAATCTATCTAATCACTCTTATAGAGTTGTTTGTTCACATTAATCGTGAATAACATTCTCTCAGAGTGTTAATTCCATCGTGAGACTAAAAATGATAAACTTGCAAACATGTTAGTCTCAAAATCACAACTTATAGGATGAACTCCCCCTAAATGTGTGCATTTAGTGTTTGAATCACTAAGCAAATGTATGCACATTGATTTTGACACAATTGGAAGGTTTATCCTATAGCTTGTGTTCATGGTACACATATGAAATATATACCTCATAAAGTCCATGTACCATGAAGGGTAACCTTGTGTAACTTTCTACACACTTATCAAACCATGTAGGTTGCTCATGGGTTAGAATCATAACACAAGCAACCCACTATATATATAACACTAGGAGATGCAATGTATGCAAACAACCTAGCAAAAGCAATGGAGCTACATGATGCTTGAATTGAAATCTAGCTACCATTACCTTATGGGGGACTTGGGCAACAAATGTCCAAGTATTGAGCTTAGCTTGTTTTGGCTTGAACCTTCACTTCAACTTGTAAGCTAAGCCTCCAAATCCCCCGAAGCCATTTTTGGGCTTCAAGTTTCCTTTGGAACCCATACCATTTGAGGCCCCTTCAAATTGGTGATGATGTCCTTGGGCACCCAAATGGAGTGGTTCCAACTCCTTTCCTCCTTCCCAACCTTGTGAGCAACCACCTTGCCATTGGTCTTATTTTTTATCACATAGGAGGTGCTATTGCTTTTGTTCCTCCGGTTGAGCTTGGTGTATATGAGAGAACTCTTGATTGTGAGCTTCTTCTTGTTCTTCTCATCCGGAAGCTTCTTCCTTGGTTGAGGACACTTGTTGGACTTGTGGCCTTCTTTGTGGCACTTTGAGCAAGTCACGGTGGACCCCTTCTCAAGTTTCTTCACCATGTCCTCACGGTTATCTTGAGAAAGTTGGACATTGCTCTCTATGCCTTTGCCCTTCAATCTATACAAGTCATTCATGAGCCTTTCCACTTCTTTCTTGAGCTCATCATTCTCCTTGACAATGAGATCATCACATGATTCTACAATAACATTTTTATTGCATTTCTCATTGCAAGGGTTAGAGCAAGATTCATCAATTAAATCAATGTAAAAAGTTGAAGCATTTACCCTAAAGATAGGAATTGCACAAGGGATAGTTTGCTTCATTTCTAAAGAGTCATTTGTATCATTAATGCTCTCAAATTTTAATTTGAGCTCTTCATGCTCCTTGTTAAGCAATTTGAATTTACACATCAAATCTTCAAAATTTGTAGCAAGAGAAGCATTTAGATCATTGAGAGCATTAAGGTTTTAAATTTCTTTTGATTGCTTCTTAATGACTTTTTGGTGCTCATGAACAAGGTCAAGAAGTTCATCAATTGAAGGAGAGTCGGAATCATCATCACTTACATCGATATCCATACCTTTGGCCATAAAGCAAGTGTTGGATGATGATCCCATGCAGGTGGTGAATTTCTTGTTTGATTCATCACTTGAACTTGCACTTGATTCTTCACCACCGCTAACCCATTCACCAAATATGGCAAATGGTTAATGCTTGGGCTTCTTCTCCTTCTTTTGCTTGTTCTTCTTGAACTTTTTCTCAACCTTCATAAGTTGATGGTGAGGCACATCTTTGAGGAAGATCATATACCCCATTGAATTAGGCACTCTTAAAACCTTAACCTATGGCTCTAACTAGTTTGCACAAAACTTAAACTAAGACAAGCTATCTAGATGTGCAACTACGGTTCACCTTAGTGTTAAACCCACATCCAAAATAGTTTTGCAACCTATAGCCAATCCTAGCAAGATACTGCACTAAGAAAGTTAAGGCACACAAGTTGCAATATGAAATGCGGAAGCTTAAATAGAGGGATGAGAGGAAACGAACTCTCGACACGAGGATTTTTCCCGTGGTTCGGATTGCCACAAAGGCGCCCCTACGTCCACGTTGTTGAAACACTCACGAAGAGTATCGCTTTCCGACAATCAAGTGTCTTCCGTGAACACAATCACGGTCACCTTGATCCCGATCTTCACTAAGGGAGATTGCCCACGAAGGAGGGGTCTCCGTCCGCCGCACAAAGTTGTCGACGCCACTCCACACCATGCCGAAGGGTCGTTGACTTGCTGGCGAGCCACCAATTGCTCCAAGGGGCCGGCGCACCATAATACAAGTGTGGTTCACTCTAGAACCAGCCACAAGGATCTCAACCTTCCTTGTTCACTCACTCGAGCTAATCTAGCACTCACACTTTACAAAGCTAGTGCTAAAACCTAAGGATATGATCAACAAGCTCTTGTATGGCTTGGAGGTGTTCTTGGGTGTGTGTGTGGGATGTCCAGCAACTCCAGCAAACTCAAAATGACCGGGGTGAGGCATATATATGGGCCACCAAGTCTTGTAGCCGTTGGTCCAACAGTCAGCAGAAAACAGCATGCCATCAGATGAACCGATGCCTCTGCATGGGGTGGCGTCGGTTCATCCGGTCACTCTCAGACCTGAGGTAGCCGTTGAGCTTCTGACGCACAGTCTGCAGCACTATCGGTTTAACCGATGACAGGGTGTCGGTTAAACCGGTTACTCACAGCACTCAACTAGCCGTTGGACCTCTTTCTCTCCTGCTGACGTCGTTACACCAGTGATATGCTCCGATGCACCACCGGTTCAACCGGTGCTGAAGGCGTGGCTCCTGTGCGCTTGACATCGCCTCTGGAACATAGTACATTGGATGCACCGATGGCTCTCTTGACACCGTCGGTTCATCCGGTGCTTCACTTGTTTCTTCACTTGATCTCCAGAGGCGCACAGACTTGTGCCAAAGCTAGGGCATCGGATCTTCTGACAACCATCGGATGCACCGATGCTATAGGCATCGGTTCTTCTGGTGCTACTGATTGCAGTAGAACTCGTCCAATTCAGCGTTTCTTTGAGTTCTTTCTTTGTATTTTGCTTTGCATGGCCTTTTTACTTTATCCTTGGGATCTAGAAATGTTCACTTAACAAAACCGTTAGTCTCGTTGATTGCATTGTCATACGATCACCAAAATCACTCGAAATGGCATAAATGGTGCCATGTTCGTTACAGGTTGCTTGGGCTCGGACAGGACTATCACCTCTTGCCGGCTATCTCTCAATCCGTGGGCATACAAAACAACAAAGCTGTAAAAGCTAGCCTAGACACCACGTCTACGCTACCTCGTACTGACTCTAGAGGCGTACATGATTATCCTTTTCTATCCGAAGTCCTACTCTAGAGTCATCCACTACCCTTGAATGGACGCTCGATCCCGTAAATGATATACTAGAACTCAAAATTAAACTCTATTTCTATGGAAGGAAATCATGAATACTTATTATGATTGATAAGCATCCATCGATGTACAAGTACAAGCGAAGAAGAGTGCCGATAGTCCCGGCAATTCTCCCAAATCTCACTCACTCTCGTAGAAGTACAATTTGGAGAAGAGCGCCGTTACCAGCGCCCCTCCTGAGTACCTCTACCCCTAAACTCTAAACTCTCCTAGGCAGCCCAAGCCACCAAGGTGAGCTCCTAAACTCCAGAGATGAGGAGAGAATGAAGTGTGATTGATGTGTGAAGTGTAGTGTGTCTTCATTTGGAGCCCCTCCCTTCATATTTATAGGAGGGAGCTCGGGGTCTTGCAGCTACTTTGCCTCCTGGAATCGACCTACCAAACCAATGAGGAGACGCCACGTGGAGACCGAGAGGCAGTGGGGCCCATGGGCCGTCGGCTGACCACCTTGGTCGGCCGAGCTCATGTAGGCCCCAACCGACCTCTCCTTTGGTGGAGTGGTTGACATGTGGGCCCCTTATCCAGGGATGAGTGCATGCCAAGTTTCCTCCTTGTGCATGGCTGCCAAGTGGGTCCTCTAATCATCGTGCTTGCACCTGATTGGTTGAGAGGAGATTACTTCAGATTGATGATGTGTCACTAGCACATGGGTTAAATTCTCTCCTCATATGAGGCTGTAAGTGGGCCCTTATGATCCTTGGGCTCACTTGTGTTTGGCCGGGAGTTTATGCCTTGGATAATTCTTGCTAGTTTCATGCATTTTTAGCTCAAAATCACCTGCACACATTTTCAGACCAGCATCTGTGGAATTTGTTAATAATTCATCCTATGCTAGCATTTATTCCTTTCGATGCTCAACTTGTACATGATAGTTGACGCTTGAAATGAGTCATTAGTGAGCGTCAACACTTGCCTCTCTGGCCTCAATCGTAACCTCGCACCGCCAAAAGTATCAATATTTTTTGGGTCTGGATGAGGAAACAAACGGAAGAGATGGCGAAAGTGTTGGAAATGTGGTTGTTGATGGTCCTTAAGTGCAAAATATGACTGCCAACCATATTCATAAATAAAGGGAAACAATACACCTTACTCGCATATTTGCACCACTAACCTAGTTCCATAGTTATATTGGATATCTAGCCATTTTAGGTGAACAGGTATGAAATAAGTGGAAAACACGACGAAGATGCAGACGAACTCTGAAGAAGATCCCGTCCTGAGTCATACTTACGAGAAGGGCCCACTTGGCAGACCAAACTGATGTCCAAAGGAGGTAAACACCCTGAAGATAGGAACAAGGCCCACCTAGCAGGTACACGGCCAAAGCGGTGGCCAGTAGCCCCACAAGGGGGTCGGCCGCCCTAGCCTGCTTCCCGTCCAGGTGCATCTTGGCGAGAAGATTCACTCTTATCCTTTGGAGTTCGGTTGCACTAGTTACCATCTTTAACTTGCCCGGGAACCACCCTTGGAGAGTATAAAAGGAGGAGAAGGATCCCTCACTCAACACACACCAAACCTCCCTCCCTCTCTTCTCTTGCTACTTGTAACTTTAGGCTAGTGGAGCTAGGCTAGAACTTCTCATTAGTGAATCCAAGTCGTCCTCGAGGTTGGAGAGCAATCCCCGGCCTTTCATATGGGTTTGTATTCCTTCTGTCATCACTCTATTCAAAATACAGAGTTTATCCATGGTTGTTATGCTACCTTGATAGTTTATCAATCCATGCTTAGTTTTATCATGAGTTATGGGAATCATGAGGTTAGGCTAGATAATCTAGGTAAGGATATCGGTTTATTGTGCTTTCAGACTTGCTCTAGCTTTTTACTTCTCCATCCGAAGTGTGGGAGACCAAGGGGATCTAGAGTAGTGACCTCATACACGTATGTGGTGCTCGAGTATACGTGATCCTCCGGATATGACAATACCCCACAAAGTGACTGGGGTAGGCTACAGGTGGTGATAGCCCTATCCATCCGTCATGCCTTTGGTGGGTCTTGCAAAGTCCCCGACATTTGGGTACTGTGTAAGAGTCCATGCAAAGATGTAACACTGCTGGCTGGACCCATCTTGGGACATTCTCCCTAATATCCTTAATTTTCTGGCACCTGCAGTGCTGTAACACCCCGAAAATTTAAATTCATAAATCGCTCGAACTCAAAAATCATTTTCAAAATTTATTGCAAAACTAATTTCTTGAGTTCAACTCCTTTGCCATCTAATCCCTATCCTATACCTAACATCTATCCAAATTATTTTCTCTGACAACCCATCCATCGTTGCAGCCTAATCCATCCTTCTCTTTAATCTCGTCTCTCATCTCCAAGCTCTAAGCTCTAGCACACACACATGCAAACTCACGTATGAACTAGCTTGCATGCTCCCTGCTTCCTAGCTTGCTGTTTACCTCATGACTTTGCAGCTCGCGGCCAAAGCTTCTCCTGTGCTCGCTTGTGCTGTTGCACGCCACGCGCAAGCTCATCAATGCCAGGCCTCTGCCATTCTCGCTGGCTCGTTCACACTCCTGCAGCTCGCACGCCATGCTTCGTTGCAGCTCCATGCCGCGTGTAGCTCGTCAAGCTAGGGCCCCCTTGCTGTGCTTCTTCCTCGCTCCTACGCGACGCATGCGCAGCATGCCGCTCCGCGATGTGACCGCACACTGCCGCCTGCATCGCTGTGCTGCCACCGCCGCGTTCCCACCTCGCCTGTGCCGCTGCGGCTTCGTCACCAGCGCTGTGGCCTCGTTACTTGTGCTTCAACATTCTCGGCGCCGCCGCCATCGATGACCAAAGCCTCTGCTCGACCAGAGCACCTCCATTGATGGCGAGCAAGCGAGCGTTGGCACAGCTCCGCTCTCGCCGCCTATAAAAGCCAACCCAGCCTGCTCGCCTCGCCACCACCAAGCTCGCCGCGCCGCTCCGACAGCTCTGTCCCTCTCAATTTCTCTCCCTTCTCCACAAACAGAGCTACGAACGCCACGGTCGATCTCCTCCACCGAGCCATCTTGGTTCAATTCCTTCCACAGTGAACACTCCTGCACCTTCCTCTACCAGCCCCAAACTGCTCCCTTCCCTCTCCTTGCTGCCAGTGAGCTCCCCACTAGCAGCAGCATGTCGAAGCCATGTCTGCCGCGGCCGCCGGAACCGACTTCCGTTTCCCAAGCCCAAAGACACCAAAGTGGAACCCCTCACCCTCCTCTCTCCCCATGCTCTCAGATTCGAGAACGGTGGCCGGAGCTGCCGCCGGCTCGAGCTCGAGCAGCCCAGCCACGGCGGGCTGAACAGCACAGGCTGCTCAGTCCGGGGGACTCCTGTACATCTTGTGGAAGGTAGATAAGTCTTTCATCTTTAAAGCCCATTTGACCCAATTACTTGCTGCAAATAAGTTCAGCATTTCAACAGAATCACTTCAATATTTTTTATAAACATGTTCAACATTTAACTTCGAATTGTTGAAACTGTAAATACGGAATGTTGAAATTGGAGTTACGGAATGTTGAAAATATTAAAATTGAAAGTTGAACAGAGCGTCTTCTTCTCCGGCGCCGGCGCACAGAGGCCGCGAGGCACAGCGCGGGGGCGCGTGCGGCCGCGAGGCATGGCGCGGGGGTGCGTGCGACGACTTCGCGGTGGACCGAGCGTGGGGGCACGGGGCGCGGCGGCGGCGGCGCAGCGCGAGGAGAGGGCAACGCGCGGGCAGACAGCGGCGGGTGGGGAACAGAGAAGGTTAGGAAAGAGAGAGGAATTTATGGTTTGAGATGGATCCAAGGGCTGTGGTTGTTTGCACGAATCTCAAACAGTGGAAGGTGATGAAGAAAAAATCTTCCGGAAGATATATAGGATCCATGGCTCAGTCCGTCTACTCCTTCCTTCGTACACATATATGAGTATAGAGCCCACCAACCCAAAAGCCCAATCGTCATTGTAATAGGCCAACAGCCCGTACATACTCTTCCCTATATTAATTCTAATTTTCGGAATTAATTAGGCACCCAATCTTACAACTACAATATCTTAGCCATCCAAACTCCAATTCCATTGATTTTTTCTCCTAAATTCTTCTAAAATCATATACTATATAGTCCTCCTATTTTCATCTTCTCTTGAGATCATTTTATTTTATATTTGTGCTTGTTTGTATTTGTTTGTCGTGTGTGCCATCGTCGCCGTAGCCGACGGAGTAATTGAAGAGGAAAACGCCGAGGAGTTCGGAGACCAGTACCGCGAGCCAGAGCCAGAAGAACCGTATCGCGAGCAGGAACTCCCTGAAGACTTTGAAGACGGCAAGTCCAATCTCATCATTTGATGCATATTTATCCCAAATTTACAACCACAACCTATTAGCCTGTTTATAAAGTTGCATATTACTTTATTGCCGAAATATGATTGGATAGTCACCCCTTGATTGTTATAACCATTCCTTGATAACCTATGTTTGTCTCTAAATATGATATGCTCTGTTTGGATGATAAACACTGCTAGCAAGTTTAGGACCTTGTTACTCATTTTATCACACTCCAAATATGATTTCAATGTGTTTATTAAAAGGAGAAGTGCATGAGTTTATAAAAGGGAGAAAAATGGGATTCTTGAAAAATAAAGGAAAGAAATGCTTAGATGAGATGGATTGGTGTTTCTTGTGTGAAATGCCATGTTGTGCTTGTACCTTCATGGTTGAGCAAGGTTGGGAGATATCCATCTTGTCATAATTAAGGACCAAGTTGATGTGTCATCTTGCCTAACTCAATTTATCGTGCAACCACTCGACCGTTGTGTGTGGCAACGTCTTAGCATAAACCCCACTAGCTAGTCTGTCAGTCATCAGGAGAGCTGGTGAGCAACAAGTGATCAAGGAGACGGGATAAGATCCAGATGACTTATGCCCCGGTTAGACCTCGTTGGTAGGTCAATAACCCCTTGGTGAATTCCATGTTGGCTAGTCAGGTCTAGTTAAGTTGGGTAATGGCTTTGATAGAATCCGCACTGACACTAAGATGATCGTGTTGCGGTACCCTACTTGTGAGTAAAGCTCTACAACCTCTGCAGAGTGTAAAATCTATTCGAATAGCCGTGCCTACGGTATTGGACGAGTTACGGTTTGGTCACATAACTAGATTTTGGAAATGGATGGTTCTAGGTGTGAGTTGATTTTGGAAGGTGTCCGGCAGTTGTGCCGTGAGCCATGGCTGACGAGGAGTCCGGTAGCATTAAAACTTGGATCTATTGTGTAGGAACAACCCCACTTATTACTCGGCTACTAAAGAATTGCTTTGAGAAAAAATTTTCTAAATAAACCCTTGCATGTGTAAAATCTAGCTTTACTGCAAATTAACTTCAGCCTTATCCTTGATATATCATGTGCATATTCTGTGTTATCCCCCTCCGTGGATGGGGTTGGACTTGTTGAGTGCTTTTGTACTCACCCTTATATATGTTGTTGCTTTAGAGGAAGATCCGGACTTTATTATTGAAGACGTCGAGTAGGTGGTCACTTCCGCATCCAACGCTGCCTGTGGTGTTGGCCCTTTGCAAGATACTTTCGCTGGTGCGATACTCCGAGCCCGAGCCAGACCCCAATCTGTTCTTGCTTTGGAGTATCATTGTAGCCTTTTTATTAGTTGCTATTGTTATTATCCACAATTTCCCTCCGTAGATGTTGTACGGTGACTGAACTATCTGTCGAATAAATATGTTATCAACCTCCTGAGATTAATATTTATATCATATTTAGTCTCTACTTATGTGGGGATGCTTCAAGTGCTAACCGCGTGAGTAGCATAGCCCTCGCTAACATTAATAGATGCCTTAAGACTCTGTTCTTTGCTTGAGCTCCCGCTAACCTTAGTGTTATTCTTTTATTTTTTATTTATTTTTTTCTCCTTGAGAGTTGGCTGTGTGTGTCATATTACCCTACTGTTATTTTTTATCATGACTTACTCTGTTTGGGCTATGGCTGTAGCTTAATGTACAATATTGTGCTTATGTACAAGTAAAGTACCCTTACGACATGCCATCCTTTGAGAAAATATAAATAACAATATCCAAATATTCTCCGGGTGAAATTCTACAATAGTATATCCGTGCGTTTGCGGATCCTTCTGTAAACATTAAGTTATACCAACCAGCATTTCCTGGCGCCATTGCTAGGGACTTAATACAGCCCTAGTGATGACGTTAAGAAACGTGAACAGTGGTGATATGATAAAGAAAGCTTCACAAACGTGAATGAAAATAAGATATGCAAAATCGATTGATGATCAAGATTATGGAGTTGAATTCCATAATAATGCAAGAGTCCCTACAGAAAATCGCAGGCTGGCACAAATAGAAAAGTTTTTGAAAGACACACTGACGGATCTAATTCCTCCCCAGCAGTTTGCCACTAGATCAAATACCTCGATTGCAGAAGACCCGCACTCACCAATTCTAACAAATCAGCTTCAGAGGACTTACTTGGTACCCATGTGGATTTCTTCTCTGTTCCCTCTTGTTCTTCACGCTTCCTCTTCTCCCCATGACCAGCATCCTTCACTTTACCCATCCTATATGTCACGAGTTGCTTGGAACGCATGAGCTTGCGGGCCAAGGATGGGAAAAGGAGGAGGAGCATATGATCGCTGGTAGGGTCGAGGAGACAATAAGAAACGAGCGAAAGAAATGGCGGCGGAATATCCAAGAAAAGGAAGTAAGTAAAACCCTAATTTATCCATGGGGTTAAATAATCTATCGATGACATTCTGGCAATACTGTAGAAGTCAAAGCAGTTTTCACGGCATATATCTGTTCCTGTACAGTAATTCTGGAAATTGTTTTGAAAAGAAAGAGGCTCTGTTGGATCCCATTTTTACCATATATTCTTTTTTTAGTAAGCCAGTTCGTTTTACCGAGCCTCTGCTTGGAGAGCTCTTGTATCTATGAATAGCTAAAATCCTAATATGCGAAAGGGCATGTAACCTAGTGGTTACAAGAGCCTCAGTAGCACCTGAGGTCCTGGGTTCGACTCTCCGTGAGAGCGAATTTTCTAGAATTTAACGACGTTTGTGCTTTCAGTGGTATGCGACGTTTCCGTCGACAGCGGAGCGCCTGTGCTGACTTCGTCAATCTCGAGAATTTGCCGGCTCAGTCTCTCGGAGGTGCTCATAGGGGTAGGGTTGCGTACGTGTATTCATAGGGATGAGTGTGAGTGTGTGTTTGTGAGCGTCTGTACTGTGTTTCTCAAAAAAAAGCTAAAATCCTGATATAGCTGTTATGTAAAACGAAATAACTACCGAAAAAGGATGAAATCCAACAGCTTCTCTAAAATTTAAAAAGAAATTGTTAGCGCTCAGCGCTAGGCAAAGATGCCCAACAGCACCTCCTGAATAGAAAACGAGGATAGAAGATGAGGTAGATAGAGTTTCTGTTGGATGAGAGTTTTTTTTGTCTTTCTTTTCTTTTTTTTAGAAAACTCACCCAAGATAGAAGAGCTTTTGGAGATGCTCTAAAAAGTTAACATTTATTGGATGCTTAAAATAGATGAATAGCATTGTAGTTGTCAGCTTGTTTCAGTTCAGCCACTATACTCAAGAAAGTGTAAATCATGTCCATTAAGTTTGCTCGACTATATTATTATGGTCATGGCTCATTAACGATTAATCACACATATTTAGATGATGTAGAGTTGGCTTTCATGTCTTATCATATAATGTGGTAGATTGCAGCTCACACGTTTCTATTGATAATCTTTTTTTTTCTTTTATGCCATCCTCTTGTATGCTTCTTTTTTAATTTGCTTCTATAATATTTCTCCGGAGCTCCTTGTAGGATTGTGGAGGGAAGGATATATCAGAGGCAATTGTGGAATAGGTGACGTGGGTTTGAGGCACCACCGGAAACACAATTAGATTGGTTTGAGGCACTAGTTTTGTAGAGGTTGATTGGTTGGGTTCCAAAATTTACCCTTTCGAAATATGGGGTGGCCAAATATGATCATGCTATTTTTTTTTTGCTAAAAACATGGGCAAGAATGGCAATTAGTTGTGTGCCAAATGTGATAGCCAGAATTTTGACCATCGATTGGTGATGTGCGGCATGAACCGCTAAAATATGGACGAGCTGAATGTTGCCGATTTGCCAATAAATTTAGACGTGCCAATTTTTTGATTTCACGCCTAAATTTACAAACTTATTCATTGTTTTTCATGGCAAATTTTGAACCCAACCAATCATACCCTACGGGGGTAACCTGAGCCCGGCATAAACAATAAAATGATGCTTTTTACTGTAAATTAGGCGGCTCGGCCTGAGCCCGAGACCAGCTTGAGCGTGAGCTTAGTCTGTTTGGATCAGAATTTGTCGGCCCAATACAATTATTGGATGGACTTCGGCACTAATTTTAAACTTGAAAATCTGTTTTTATTGACCCGGGCCCAGGGTTAAAAAAACCGCTCGGAACCGAACCGGTTACCGCGGTTACCGGTCTAACCGGCCCGGCCCGGTTCCGGATCCGGGCGGTTAGAAACAGGGCCAAATTTAAATTTTAAATTTGAATTCCAAAAAATGGAAAAATCCCAAAAAATTCTTAAAAATACTTCAAGTTGCGACGAATCTAATGGTGTCAAATTTTTTCAAATATTCGTTCATTTAGTATACTTTGCGAGCATTTGAAGTTAAACAAAAAAACGTGCATACAAATACAATGTAAAAGTAGTACAAAAGAGAGTTGGAGGGTTCATTTAGGCTAAAACATATTATACAAACATTCATTTAGTATACTTTGCGGGCATTTGAATTTAAACTAAAAAAGAAAAAAATTTAAATTTGGTCAGTTATCGATCAAACCGACCGGTTACCACTCAAACCAACCGGTAACCGGTCAAACCGGACCGGTAAACCGGTCCAACCGGCCGGTTAGCTGTTCGAAACCGGTATAACTGCGGGTTTTGAATTCAAATTTGAGTTTGACCGGTTTTTACCGGTAACCGGTCAAACCGGACCGGTTAGCCGGAACCGGGCGCCGGCGGTTCGAACGGAACGGTCGGTAAAAAAATCCCTGCCCGGGCCTAAAAAAATTCTCTTATCCTTTTTTTAGGGGAAATACTCACATCATGATAATACTATTGGCAACCTCTTAAATTGAAAGTCAACTGACTCTGCTCAGAGCGCCAAGCTGGCTACCAACTACCAAGCAGCAATGGGCGAGATCAGCAGCGGACTCACAATGCCATCCTCCTCGATCTGCCTGCTCCTCCGGCGCTCGTAGAGCGAACAAAAATGGCGGCCCCCGCCGGCCAGCGCGCCTCGCCCGCTCGCTCCACCATCCGCTTCTTCAGCCTCCGCGACACCCAAACCCCACACCTCCCCTTCCGCACACGCGCCGCGGTGCCCACCCGCGCGCGCCTCCGCTGCCACCTCTCCCACTCCAGTGACTCAACCCCAACCCCGAGCTCCCCCACCACCTCCGACCCAGACCCCGACCCCGACCCCGACCCCGAAGATTCCCTGCGCTTCGCCTTCGCGTGCGGCGGCGCTGGCGCGGGCGGCCGTGTCTACTCCGCCATCGCGCTCGCCGACGAGCTCCACGCCTCGCTGCCTTCCTCCCGCTCCCTCATCCTCGGCGCGCCCTCCCCGTCCCTCGAATTCTCCGCAGCCGCAGCGGCATCCTACCCGTTCGCGCCCGTCCCGCCGCGCTGCCTCCCGCGCGGGATCCTCGCCGCGGCACTGCACCTCCGCCGCTTCCGCCCGCACGTCCTTGTCGCCACGGGGGGCGCGCCCGTGCTGCCAGCCTGCCTGGCCGCGCTCCTCCTCGGCCTCCCCTTCGTGATCCAGGACCAGGACGCATCCCCCGCGCCCGCCACCCGCCTCCTCGCCCCCTTTGCCCTCCGCGTCTTCCTCGCCTTCAACGCCCCCGTGCGCCTCCTCCCCAAGCGCAAGTGCGCCGTCTACGGGAACCCCGTCCGCATGTCCATTCTCAAGTGCCGGGCGTCCAAGGCCGAGGCGTTGTCGCGCTTCTTCCCGAGGGCAGGGTTGTTGGGTGAACAGGAAGCGCAGGTCCTGCTCGTGCTTGGAGGAGCGGAGGGGTCGCCCGAGATCAATGTCGCGGTGCTCAATGTCTACTACGAGATGCTCCGGAAGAGGAAGGATCGGTACATTATATGGCAGACGGGGACGGAGACTTTCTGCGAGATGGAGAGTCTCGTCAGGGGCCATCGCCGACTTTTTCTTACTCCGTGAGTTCTCTTCATTCGGTTCTCCTTCCTTTTGATTGGAAGTGCAAAGGAGGATAGAGATTCTTGAAATCGTCATGAACTTCGGATGGCCAGCTGTCGGCTGTCCTACTAGCCACCTTTAAAGACTTATTAGCAATGCAATTAATATTGTTCAACTCGTCAGTACTACAATAGTTTCTTTTAGTTTCTTTCCCTCACTTGTTCGCTGTTTGCTCAGCAGCAGGGCTAGCTGGTTGCACGAGGGTTAGTTCACTCTTGTTTCTCTATTTTTGTTAATGATGGAATCACTCAAAGCTTAAACATACTCTTAAAAGAAGGCTGCACTCTGAAAGTTAGTGTAGAGGCATGAGAAGGATTCAGTGAGCTACTAGGGATGTTGTACCTGAAGGGTTATTTATGAATGGTAATTAGAAAAGAGATAGATATGGCTTCCTTTGTTCATTGACATGAATCAAGCAGTTCTTGTTTTTGTTTATTCTGATAACTTTATCCCGTTCTCAAACAGTTCTAGCTTTTGTTTATTCTGATAATTTCATCCTGTTCTCAAAACATTCAGTTGATTGGATTGCCACATGTAATTTCTTCTAATCTACATTGCAAGTTCTATGTTTCGTGCATGATTCCAACGTGATAAACAATTCTGAGGCATGTCAATGGCCCAATGACATGCACTTCTGCATTGCATCTGTTTAATACTCTGTGTACCATAGTGATTCTGACTGTTTAAATTGTACCTTATTGTGAAGATTCTTGCATGAACTGGAAATGGCATATGCTGCTTCTGATGTTGTAATTTCTCGGGCTGGTGCAATGACATGCACTGAGATATTGGCCACTGGGAAACCATCAATTCTGGTATGGCTCATCCCATGGAGCTATTTTTATTCATTCCAATTTCGCAATTCGATGGTTTTTGCTGGATTAAGATTGATTGGGTCTTATGAGGATGTAATTCTATTTGTTCTCAATGGCATAGTTAGGTTGTGTACCTATCAGGAAAAGGAGGTTATCTTATGAACCATTGCAATGGTCCGGAGTGCAAACTATATGTTCTTGTTATGATAACTGGAATGTTTTGAAACTAAAAGCTTTTCATTGTGTTCCAAAATTAGTAAAGGACTTCAATTGGGATTAATCTTATGAGAAATCATAATCATAATATCAGAATGAAACTTTATGGAAGAAATGTGAGCAAGGGGATCAAGTTTCATGGTTACAATCTATGATAATGAGCTTTGCTTTTTTAATTTCCACCAAACATGTTTGTTTTATTAGTCCTTTGATACTAAGTTTGATGCTTGCAGTCCCTGTCGCTACATTTCATCTCATTGGTATAGTTTATTATCATAGGCCCCTTCACACAGTGAACTTCAGCTGTTCAGCATCTATCAGCTATTATTGTGAAATAAATTTTCATTCCGGTCCTTTCTGGATTCTAAAAAAATGTTATGCTGCAAATAATTTCTATTTTTATGTGTAAAACGAAATAACAAATGTACAGGAAATTAGGCATGACATGAAATTTTTTTTCCAAAAATATTCTTTTTTCCTCGAACACAAAAGAGAGTTGTGCATCTTTATATTATAGAGAGAAAAGAAGGCGCTAAAGAGCCCCGTACAAAGCAAGTTAGCAACCCCCGGACCTCTTCTAGTAGGTGGGAGGTTGCACAAGTTTACATCAGAGACAAATCGCCTATTATAATGATACACGAAAATGTCCTATGTAGAATTGTAGAGGCCACACACAGCTCCTCTACATGACCCAGACCCTCTACACAACCCACAACCAGGTCCTGAAGCTTTGTAGCTTGAGCCATACACCAAAGTCTTGCCTCCTCTTTAAAGAAATTTAAGGCAGTCAGCAAGGAAGGAGATGTACCATAAAAAATACATCTATTCCTGTGATTCCACTAAGTTCAGGCGCCTAGGTTCACAACAGAATTAAACCCTTTCCTTCGAGTCTTGTCCATCATCCAGCTAGTTTTTCTCCAACATTCAACAAAGCTTCTTTCATTACGTCTTGGACCATCATGGTATGCTCCAATCCAAGGTTCTAAAAAACGCTAGACGCTAGGTGAACGCTTGCCTATGGTTTAGAGTTTTTTGTGATTAAACGTAGATTGAACATGAATAAACGTGTGTTGTGATTAAACGACACTGTGATTAAACGCAACGCTTGGCCACCGTTCAGTGTTTAATCAAGATTAAACGACGTTTAAAAACGTTTTTTAGAACACTGCTCCAATCCTAGGGAGGCTAGCAGATTATACCAGAACTGCTGGCGAAAACACAAGTAGTGAGGATATGTAAATATGTTGCACTATTTCATCTTCTTGATCAGATAACACGCATTGCTCCGGGTGAGGGACTCCCCTTTTTCCTAGGTGATGCCCAAGTTCTGGATAGCTAGCCAAAGAAATACCTTGGATTTGTGTGGAGCCCAAGTTTTCCATAGATGCTTCCATGGATCAAAATTACCCAAATATAAGAATGTTTTATAAGTGTATTTAGATGAAAAAGATCCACTTTCTTCATGTTTCCAATAATGCTGGTCTGGTTCTTTTGATAGGACTATGTTTTCTAAGGCATCCCAAATTTGCAAATACTACAACAGCCCTCCATGTCCACCCTGCATGTCTCTTACCCATGCTCGGTTTTCAAGACCTTGTGCCACTGTTCGGTTGTTTAGAAATTTTTTGGATGCACAAACAGCTACAGCTGATGCTAATTCCACCAAGGAGCAACCATGCAGCCATCAATCTGACCAATATAATGTATTATTGACGCTTCCGTCTTGTGTTGTCACTGAGATAGCAAACATAGCCCGAGCTTGAGGGTGGATAGGATTATCACTAGCCCATGACAGTGCTTCATAAAGTTTTATGTAACCAGAGACAACGCATTTGCAAGGCCCATCCCACATCTGTAAATTAGTGCTACCAGGTCGACCGAGATCAATTGGCCGAGCAACCTTCTCCCAAGCCACTAAAAAACTGCCACCATTTACCTCTTTCCTTCTTTTCCATAAGAAGGCCCTCCTGATTTTATCAATCACCTTGATCACCCACTTAGGCATATCCATGGCAATAACAAGATAAACAGGGATGGCCGAAATACAAATGAAAATAGTTTATGCTTATTGTTTTGTAATGTCTGAGGTTGTTGTCATTCGTTTGGCATTTTATTATATATGTACTTTTTTTCATGCTTAGTTCTTCCAGGGGTCGGTTATCATCTGAAATGCAAACAGAATGTCCTAACTTGTCATTCACAGCTATATTGAGCTGATAATACATATTTTTGGAGGCAATCACATGTCATCATGGATTTCTTACTGATGATGCATATCATATCTAGATGATCAGGGAAGTGTTTGGTTTGAGTTAGGTCATTTAAAATCCTATTTTTGAACATCTTGGTTTGAGTTAGGTACATTATTGTACATGTCCTTAATGAGGGCCACATACTTTGTTGGGACTTTATGCCTATCCAAAGCCCACCACATCACATTCCGTGGTATCATTCCATGACAAGATACCACGGAATGTGATGTGGTGGGCTTTGGATAGGCATAAAGTCCCAACAAAGTATGTGACCCTCATTAAGGACATGTACAATAATGTAATGATTAGGGTCCGAACAAGTGATGGTGACACATATGACTTTCCGATTAAGATAGGACTACATCAAGGATCAGCTTTGAGCCCGTATCTTTTTGCCTTAGTGATGGATGAGGTCACAAGAGACATACAAGGTGATATTCCTTGGTGTATGCTTTTCGCTGATGATGTCGTGTTAGTTGATGAAAGCCGTGCGGGAGTGAATAGGAAGCTGGAGTTGTGGCGGCAAACGCTAGAGTCCAAAGGTTTTAGACTTAGCAGGACTAAAACTGAGTATATGAGGTGTGACTTCGGCGCCACTCATGAGGAGGGAGATGTTAGTTTGGAAGGCCAAGAAGTGCCCAAGAGGGATACCTTTCGATATTTGGGATCGATGCTACAGAGAGATGAAGATATTGATGAGGATGTTAGTCATAGAATCAAAGCGGGATGGATGAAGTGGCGCCAAGCATCTGGCGTCTTTTGTGACAAGGTACCTCAGAAGTTAAAAGGCAAGTTTTATAGAACGGCGATTAGACCGGCAATGTTGTATGGTGCGGAATGTTGGCCTACAAAAAGGCGGCACGTCCAACAATTAAGTGTTGCAGAAATACGCATGTTGCGTTGGATTTGTGGGCATACAAGGATGGATCGAGTTCGAAATGATGATATACGAGATAGGCTAGGGATAGCACCAATTGAAGAAAAGCTTATCCAACACCGGCTGAGATGGTTTGGACATGTCCAATGGAGACCGCCAGAGGCACCAGTGCATAGTGGTATCCTAAAGCACGACGGTAATATGAGGAGAGGCAAGGGCAGGCCGAAATTGACATGGGAAGAAACAATTAGAAGAGACTTGAAAGACTGGAGTATACCTAGAGATTTGTCCTTGGATAGGAGTGCTTGGAAAGCCGCGATTCTCGTGCCAGAACCATGAATAATGGTCTTTGTTGGGTTTCAACTCTAGCCTACCCTAACTTACTTGGGATTAAAATGCTTTGTTGATGTTGTTGATGTTGATGTTGGTTTGAAGAATGCAATCCATCAACAGAAGTTTCTCGTGACCACACCATTGGAGGGAACCATGATTTAAAAAAAAATCATTGATGACCAGAGGATTATAGATCAGTTCATTTAGTAGGGCAATCAGCCAAACATTTATGATATCTATATATTGCATTGAAAAGGTAAAATTTACAAAAAATTCAATTGTGTATCAACCTCTCGTCCCCTCATACAGGGCGGCTGAAAAGATCTTCCCATGAACCCATAAAATGCCCAAAGCTCTACTGCTGCGTCAGAAGCTTCCCTGCTACAATTATATTTCCATCCCATCAACATTAGGAGGATTGACTACAGGTTCAGCCATTCAGGCCACAACCCATGGTTTTGTAAAATTCTGTAACTTTAATCTTGATTGATCATATTACAAGAACAAAAAGGCTGACTGTTAGAATGGCTATTTACTAGTTCCGAGACCTGTGTTCTTCTTAAATAAAGGTGGTGTGGGTGGGCTGCCCTTCGGTGTCGTTTTTTTAAACGTCCATTTGGTGGTTTTATGTGCAAATTGTAGTAGTCATCTTTCTGTACAAGTTTTGGTCTTTTTGCTGAGTTCAGTTGTGCAAATCTGTTCACCATTTTATGTCTTTCAGATACCCCTGCCAACAATTCTGGATCATCACCAAACGAGAAATGCATATATCATGGCTGATATCATGGGGGCAAAGGTCATCACCGAAGATGAACTTGATTCTAGCAGTCTCACATCTGCAGTTGATGAAATCTTTGGTATGTCTTATCTCAATTCTGTTTCTCGTGCTATTGGCGGACATTCCAAACTAATCACTTATACCAGATACAACAAGATCAGAATTGAATATATAAGATGGGTGGTGCGAATATATGCATATGCTTCAATTGTCTCATTTTATTTGTACTTCCTACCATAATATTGTTTGTCTGCCATTGACCATACTTGCTTATCATGCTGTGAACATAGTTTCTCACTTGTGGATTTGTGGAAACCTTACATTCTGGGCCAGTAAAAAATATGCCTTACTTAAATTTATAGCTAATAATGTAATTGAAAGATAGCTTATGTAACAAAACTACTTGAGAATCTAGCTAATAATTGATTTTATATTGGAATGCCATGATCGGATCATGACTATGTAGATTGCTGTTACCTTTTTTATAGTGTATATGAATCCTGTCCTTTGTTTTTGTTCTTATAAGGGTCTGTTCGGTTTTCTTTGAAACTGGGTGGAATGAGTGGATGGGGGATTGAATCCTAAAATGACTTGTTTAGGATTCAATCCACCCCATTCCACCTGGTTCTGAAGGAAACCGAACAGGGCCTAAATGTGCTCATCCTGTTTATCATCTGTCTCACTTCTGTACATTATTCCTGATCTAATTCCATTTTACAGGTGATGAGAAATTGATGGCAGACATGTCTCAGAAGGCACTAACTGCAGCCCGACCAAATGCTTCTGCTGATATAATTCGCCACATCTGTTCCCTGATTGGTTCACCCTACCCAACATGAAACTTATTTAGACACTAGAATTCATGCCACGACTGCATTCTGTAGGAATTCCATTCTGTATTGTTGGTTGAGACACAGAAGAATGCCATCTTGTTCTTGATGCGGAAGAAGTTATGATACCTCTCGTAATTCACTTGAGTGATGACAGTGGTTTGGTCTAAAAAAGATCAGGAAATAGTTTCTCAGGTAGTTTTCTGGTCTCTGACCTTCAATATTCTTTTTCGTTTATGTAAAGGTTTCATAAATGACTGCTAGAAGGCAGAAGCTGTCTCCTGCCAACTTTCAAAAAGATATTGGTCCTCAATGGTCACTCCGATACTTTTGTTGAATGAATGATTAACTTGAGATCTTTTGCATTTTCCTCGATGCAAGTTCCTCCACTCCACTGAAACAGAACAAATGTTTCCGAAAGTTACATTGAATTAGCTTGAGTGTAATCAAATGGAGAAAGATGGTATTTTTGAAGTAGAGTCACATGAGTTATGCCTGCATGAATCTTGAAATCATGTATCATATTTGTGTTTCCCAAATTGATGTCTCACTAGTGGCATCGTGACGTATGGTCCTTGCCAACTTACTTGACAATGTTATAGTCATTGCCAAATAAGTATTATATGACAATAAGTTTGAACTACAAAAGAAAAACTAAAAAAATGAGCTACAAAACGATGATGCAAATTATGATGTTTGCCTCTTTTTGGCTGTGAAATGAGCAGGTTTACTTTAGCAGCATTGTTGAGCTATTGCTGTTGATTGATTATTGTAAAATTTATTTTACTTGATAAATGGCATGAAAGGCCAGAGGGTGGTACCATGAAAGTATTCCTATTTTGAGACCTCACAAGTTCTGATATAAACAAATCATAAAGGTGGTCAACAAATTGAGGTTGCTGATCATTGTGCAGACATATATACTTCAGAAATTGACTTATTCAACGATCAAACAGCTCAACGAGGTATATGTTATGTCTAGGTGCATAGCAAAATCTGTATATCTAAAAAATCCAAAACGACTAATAATTTGGGATGGAGGGAGTATCATATACAATGTCCAAAACATCACCACTGATTTATGTTGTGATGCTTTAACAGTGTATGAAATTCTAGTTAGATACAATTTATCTATGACAGAATATTTACAAAGGACCTGTTTTGCAGCAACACTGATATTGTGAAGGTAGAATCTGATCCATGGTTATTCAAGAGTAATCCATTTGACAGTGGCGTGGACACAGCATATGATGACAAAACAATATTTCCAAGTTAGTGTTGGTGTATATTGAGCTCATGTATAGAGGCCCATCTCGAGACCCATGTATAGAAACTATATATCCCACTCTTCTAGGGTTTGGAGGAATACATTTCATTATTCTCTCCTACATGGTATCATTATCCTAGGGTTAAGGTTTCCTCTTCTCTCCTTCCTCCCCCTCCCAGCCACCGCCGCCGCCGGCACATGGCCGGCTGCCGGCGCCTCCTCCACTCTCCTCCTCCCCTCCCCTCCCATCCTCCTCCTCTGCAGCCGCCGCCCCTGCTCTAGGTGCGTGGTCGCCAGCAGCCGCGCCCAAGTCTGCTCCACCGGCCGCCGCCTCCTCTGCCGCGATGGTCGTCCTCGATCCCGTCCCGGATGCCGCAGCCCTGCCCGGCCCTGCCGCCGCCGCCGCTACTGCGGGCGCGCGGGGCGCAGGGGGGCGCGGGGGCCTCGGGCCCGGCCGCCTGGCCCCGCCTCCCTGACCCAGCCGCCGCCCCTGCTGGGGGCGCTGGGGGCGGGGGGTGTAGGGGGCGCGGCCCCCTAGCGCCAGCGCTGCAGGCGCCCTCCGCCGCCGCCGCAGCTGCCGCCCAGGATGCCCAGGTCGCCGCCGCCGCCCACCGCGCCGCCGTCGTAGCGGGCAAACAGCCCCTCCCTGACGGCCCCACCGCGTGGTCCGGACTCGGGATGGCGCCCGTGGATGCACCGCTCGCCGCCGCCGCTCTCCGAGGACAGCAGGCTGACGCCGCTCTCGCCGCGGCCCTCCTCGCTGCCAAGTCAGAGGCTTCGGTGGCCCAGGAGCGGGTCCGCGTGGTTGCCCTCGCTTGGGAGCGCGAGCACGCCACGGCCGACGCCCTCGCTCTCCGGGTCGCCGAGGCGGAGCACTTCCTTCGTGTCCTCCGGCCAGCTGCCCGTCGACCCCGAACACGGCGCCTCTTCCTCCCACCAGGCCCCGCCCGCTGGATCTGGACCCCGGCACGACCCGATCGACTCCATGGTCGCCCAGCTCCACCTCCAGGCCGCCGGCGTCCAGAACATCAGGGCCCTGGTCACCGTCCTTCTCGACCCCACGTCCTCCTCCTACGGACGCTGGCGGGACCAGGTTCTGCTCGCCCTCCGCCGCTACGCCCTCGACGACCACGTCCTCCTCAACGCGCCGATCGAGGCGCGGGACGTGGTGTGGCTGCGCCTCGACAGCGTCACCATGTCCTGGATCTTCGGGACCATCTCCCTAGATCTTCAGGACCTCATCAGGACCCACGACGGCACCGCGCGACAGGCCTGGGTGGTGCTCGAGGGGCAGTTCCTCAGCAACGCCGAGTTCCGCGCCCTCCAGCTCGACGCCACCTTCCGCACCTTCGAGCAGGCGGACCTCTCTGTTGGTGAGTTCTGCCGGAGGATGAAGGGCATGGCCGATGCTCTTCACGACCTCGGGTGTCCGATGTCCGATCGGGTCTTGGTGCTCAATGTCCTGCGGGATCTGAGCAGCACATATGACCACCTGAAGACCTGGATCACTCGCCAGAGGCCCTTCCCCTCCTTCCTGCAGGTCTGGGACGACCTTGCCCTCGAGGAGATCACCAGGGGTCTCGCGCCCGGATCGTTCTTGCCCACCCCCACTGCGCTCGTCGCTGCTCCACCGGCCTCCTCTGCCGCTCCTGCCACCTCGCTCCTTGGTGCTGCTCCCGCCAGGCAGACCGGAGGTGGGGGGGCCGTGGACGTCGTCGGCGAGGGGGACGGGGTGGTGGTGGCACTGGTGGCCCTGCTTCTGGGGGTTCCGGTGCGGTGGGGGCCGTCGGGGCGTGCCGACTCCGACTCCGGCTCCGGCTCCGGTTCCTGCCCCTACCCCTGGAGGTACGCCCTGGGCATCCTTCAGCAACTCATGGTCAGGGCGCATCTCGATGTGGCCGTTCCAAGGTCCGGGGGGGTCGTCCTCAGCTCCAGCCGGCGGCCATGTTCACCGGTGCTGCTCCCCTCATCGCGCCGTCCTGGACCCCGCCCGCTCAGCCCAGCCTGCAGCCGACCTGGCCTAGGGGGTGGGACCAAGCCGCTCTGGCGCAGTCCTTCAGCACTATGGGACTGACGCCGCCGGTCAGCACCGAGTGGATCGCCGACTCGGGTTTCTCCTTCCACACCACCCCTGATGCCGGTATCCTCTCTTCTGTCCGACCCCCACACCCCTCTTGTCCTTCTTCCATCATGGTTGGTGATGGGTCTTGCCTTCCTGTCACCGCTGTGGGTTCTGCTCCTGGTTTTTTTCGCCTTCCTAATATCCTTGTTGCTCCTCAGATGGTTCACAACATTCTTTCCATTCACCAGTTTACTGCTGATAACTCTTGTTCCATTTAATTTGACTCTTCTGGTCTTACTGTGAAGGATTCGGCTTCCCGACGTCCGCTCCTCCGATGTGACAGCTTGGAGCCCCTTTACACTCTTCGGCTTCCTGCTTCCATTGCTCCACCTTTGACTTCTTCTCCGTCTGCTACTTTTGCCGTGACGCCTTCTTCCACAACCTGGCACCGCCGGCTTGGTCACCCCGGCCGCGACGTTTTGGCTCAGCTCAGTCGTAGTACCGATGTTCCATGTACTAGGGCTCCTGCTGAGCACCTCTGTCATGCGTGCCAGTTAGGTCGTCATGTTAGACTTCCTTTTTCCTCTTCTTCTTCTCATGCTGCGCATGCCTTTGATCTTGTTCACTATGACCTGTGGACATCTCCTGTACTCAGCATGTCTGGCTATAAATACTATCTGGTCGTGGTTGATGATTTTTCTCATTAATCTTGGACTTTTCCTTTGCGCACCAAGTCTGAGACCTTCCCCACCCTCCTCCACTTCTTTGCCTGGGTGTCCACTCATTTCGGCCTCACCATTAAGGCCGTCCAGTGTGACAACGGCCGTGAGTTCGATAACTCCACCTTCCATTCCTTCTTCCTCTCTCGGGGTGTTTAGCTGCGTATGTCTTGCCCGTATATCTCTCCTCAGAACGGCAAGGCTGAGCGGATGATTCACACGACGAACGATGTCGTGCGCACCCTTCTGATCCAGGCCTCTCTGCCCCGCGCTTCTGGGCTGAGAGCCTCCACACCGCCACTTACTTGCTCAACCGTCTTCCGTCCACTGCTTCTCCTGCTCCCACTCCACACCACGCTCTTTTCGGTACCCCTCCTCGCTACGACCACCTTCGGGTCTTCGGGTGTGCGTGTTACCCTAACACCTCCGCCAGCGCTTCTCACAAGCTGGCGCCCCGCTTGACTCGTTGTGTGTTCCTTGGTTACTCCCCTGACCACAAGGGGTACCGATGCTTTGACCTCACCTCTCGCCGCGTCCTGATCTCCCGACATGTCGTCTTTGACGAGTTGGATTTCCCATACTCCACCTTCTCCTGACCCTGAGTTGGATTCACTGTTTTCGACTGACGCGGTGGTTCAGCCACCGTTACTTGTCTGTCCTTTCCCTGCAGGTTTTCCCGGTATACCGGCACCGCTTTCCGGTGATCCCTGCTGCGCCGAGTGTGGCCCCGGTGCCCGCGGTCGTGCCACGCGCGGCCCCAGGACCTCCGGTCGTGCCGCGCATGGACCCGGTGTCTCCTACTGCACCACGCGAGGCCCCGGTGCCTTCCCCTACACCTGCGCGGTACGCTCAGCCGGTGCAGGTGTACCGGCATCGTTCGGCGCCGACACCGGCGCCACCACGGTACGCTCAACCGGTGCAGGTGTACCAGCATCGTTCGGCACCAACACCGGCGCCGCCTCCAGCTCCAGAGGCTCCTGCGACGCCTACATCGGAGCCATCGCCGCCGCTGCCGCCTCCACCGGCTCCCTCTCGAGCCGAGCCGGCGGTGTACCACCCGCCAATCATCCATCGGGATCCTCGGCATATCCATCCCATGGTGACTTGGCGGATGGCGTCTCCGACCGCGACTCTCTCCGCCACCGAGGGGGAGCCACGGGTCTCTCCGGTGCCCTCCTCTGTCCGCGACGCCTTGGCGGATCCTCACTGGCATCGCGCGATGGAAGAGGAGTATGCGGCTCTTCTCGCCAACCAGACATGGGACCTCGTGCCGCGTCCGTATGGTTGCAATGTGGTCACAGGAAAGTGGATCTGGACGCATAAGCGTCGGGCTGACGGTGCACTGTAGCGCTACAAGGCTCGCTGGGTTCTCCGGGGGTTCACACAACGGCTTGGCGTGGACTATGACGAGACCTTCAGATCAGTGGTGAAGCCTGCTACGGTACGAACGGTCCTCTCGCTTGCACTGTCTCGGTCTTGGCCTGTGCACCAGCTGGATGTGAAGAACGCGTTTCTTCATGGCACTCTGTCAGAGACTGTCTACTGCTCTCAGCTAGCGGGATTTGTGGACTCCAGTCGTCCGGACATGGTCTGCCGGCTCAACAAGTCTCTCTATGGTCTGAAGCAGGCTCCTCGGGCTTGGTACTCTCGGTTCGCCACGTTCTTGCTGACATCGGGGTTCACCGAGGCCAAGTCTGACACGTCTCTCTTCATCTACCGCCGTGGGGATGAGACTGCCTACCTGCTGCTCTATGTCGATGACATTGTACTCACAGCCTCCAGTCAGCAGTTGCTTCAGCGGGTCATCTCCTCTCTGCAGCAGGAGTTTGCTATGAAGGATCTTGGTCAGCTCCACCACTTCTTGGGCGTCACTATTGAGCCTCGCCCTTCTGGTCTTCTCCTTCACCAGTGGTAGTACGCACTCGATATTCTGGAGCGGGCTGTGATGACTGATTGCAAACCCTGCTCCACTCCTGTCGACACTCAGGCGAAGCTGTCTGCTGATCTGGGTGATCCTGTGGCTGATCCTACTGCCTACCGAAGTCTGGCTGGTGCCTTGCAGTACCTCACATTCACCAGGCCGGACCTCACCTACGCTGTTCAGCAGGTCTATCTCCATATGCATGATCCCCGGGAGTCACACCTTGCTGCGCTGAAGCGTCTCCTCTGCTACGTCTGTGGCACTGTGGACCTCGGCCTGGTGCTTCACCGCTCGTCCTCTGCTGAGCTGGTTGTCTACACCGACGCTGACTGGGCTGGCTGTCCAGACACTCGCCGCTCCACTTCCGGCTACGCCGTCTTCCTGGGCGGCAACCTGGTCTCCTGGTCGTCCAAGCGGCAGCCAGTTGTCTTCCACTCCAGTGCCGAGGCGGAGTACCATGCTGTCGCTAACGGCGTGTCAGAGGCGTCCTGGCTACGACAGCTCTTGGCGGAGCTTCACAGCCCGCTCGCCAAGAGTACGCTCGTCTACAGCGGCAACGTCAGCGCCGTGTATCTCTCCACCAACCCCGTTCAGCATCAACGGACGAAGCATGTGGAGATCGGCTTGCACTTCGTGCGCGACAGGGTCGCCATCGGCGATGTTCGGGTACTCCATGTCCCGACCACCTCCCAGTTTGCCGACATCTTCACCAAGGGACTACCCTTCTCGACCTTCTCGGAGTTTCGCTCCAGCCTCAACGTAGCAGGTGGCTAGTTGTGGCTGTCGGGGGGTATTGGCCCTTCGTACTTTCTTATTGTGCAGTCTTGAACACTGCTGCGACGGTAGTTCAGACTGCGGGGGGGGGGAGTGTTAGCTTTTTTTGTTGTCCAGTCTTGAACACCGCTGCGCCGGTAGTTCAGACCGCGGAGGGGGGGGGTGTTGGTGTATATTGAGCCCATGTATAGAGTCCCATATATAGGAACTATATATCCCACCCTTCTAGGGTTTGGAGGAATACATCACATTATTCTCTCCTACAGTTACTTTGTGTTCCGGAGCCTCTAGAATTTAACAATAGCCCTGTACTCCTGATTCAGATGATTGATTTAACTTTTCCATGAAAACTGCAAGATACAATGCTCTTTGATATCTTTTTTCACTATGTGCAACCTTTCATGTGTTTGTAATATTTCTCAAGTAATAGTATGACACTTCTTGGTCAGTGGGCCCTTATGGAAGCCTTGTAAACATTTTTTTTCGAACAACACAAGAGAGCTATGTGTCATTTTCGTTAAGAAGTACAAAGTGTACAAAGGACACGCCCCACACACCTTGTAAACTTATCTGTGTGCATTCTGAGGAGTTAGCATCTACGACTACCGGAGTAGAAATATCTGGTGAACTAGTGCTAAAAACTGGTACAATGGTTGTTAACTTTGCTCATTCTCATTTCAATGGCTTCTCTTTCCATGCTTTTCTCATTGTGTGACTGGACACCAAATATCAATTCATTTTTGCTTTTTAAACATTTTGTGGGGCTCAAATTATTGTTTGGGTCCTTTGGGAACGTCATAATGCTCTTTGTCACTGGAGTGAAAGTCTATGGTCATCGACGAAGCTATTGTTCACTTTTGCAATTAAACTTTTTCGTTTGGAACTGTGGAATTGTTCCTTATATTATTTCAGCAATGCATCTGCAAATGTTTAAATTATCCAGTAGCTAAAATTTGAAGCACTATAAGACTCCTTTTTTTTTTAAAAAAAGATTGGATTTCATTAAAATAGAACCTCTTCTACAACTAAGACCTCAACATAAAATAAAATTACACTGAAGCACGCCACTAGGTCACTATCCTTCATCTTTCTTGCACCCGGCCATGTCCACTGCTTCAGAAAACTCCATCGCCATGGAACGTCACCAGATCCGGCCACGAGAATCGCAATTTCCACCAACAAAAGACTCCACAATCGTGGAGACCGCAAAAGAGGTGCAGAATGCTCAACCACTATAGGGAGTAAAGGGCACCGAAAGCACATTGGCCATATCTTCTGAAGGTTGAACCAACCATAAGATCCAACACAGCACCGGCTAGAATGATAAATCCGCTACGGTAGTATCACCAACGGCTGGAACGACTAGGCCCACATACTCCCTGTACGAGGAACACGCCGCCATCAGAGAAAACGACGCATCTCATGAAGAAAATCCAGTACAAAATAGAAAGGCAGATTGAAGACATCGAAACGATAATCCAAACCCTAACCTAATTATTCTAGATTCTGGAGTAAAGAAAAAAATCGAAAGAGCCTAATAGAATAGTATATCTACTGGAGGAGAAACGGGGCCGAAGGCTGTGGGGAGCGGGGGAGTGGGGGGGGGGGGGGGGCTCAGGCGCTCGGCACGAGGCGGTGGTCCGCTCGAGTCGCTAGGCACCTGGCGACGCGAGCGGATGTGGCTGGAGAATGATAACGTCGAGGGCTTCTAAGGACTACAAGACTCTTTAGAGGTCATCACTCCTGTTTCCTGATGTGAAGTATGAAACATGTATGATGTGCCTCTACAAACCAAATTTGAAATCTTGGAGCAGGTGCTAAATATTGCGGATCAAGTAAAAAGGGTAAATAGCAAGCAGGGCAATTGGTTTCAGCAGTACATAGCATCAATTTCGTGTTTTCCTCTATGTTCGCAAAACAGTTAATTTTCCTTAACAAAGGAAGCGCCATAATTTATTATCCAAGGAGCAAAATACTAAGTAAACAGAGACATATTTCAATAAAACGGTGTACAAGACAAATTACTGTGATTGAGATCAAGCTGACGAGAAAAATCATGGAGGATTTTTCACAGTCTATTTCAGAAATTATAATTACCACCACTCTTTATATCAATCATGATTATCGATCAAAGGATAAAAAGAAAACACATATTCACTGCCTGCAACAGAACTTGTATGGAGAGCAAAGAAGACTTTTTTTTTTGAAAAGCAGAACAGCAGACTTTGGGAACACAATTCTGATAGCAACAAAAAAGGTGCAGAGTTACTTGAACTGCAGTTACAGAGAACTCAAAAAGGAAACCTAGCATCAGAATTTATTCAGCCCAAAGCTTACATAATATAACTGAAAATGAAATTCTCCAACAAACAGTAGGAACAATTATTGGCAGTGAGAACTGAGGAAAAGTGCCCCAGGTTCTTCGTATTCAATTGACAGAAGTCGGTTTGTAGTCGATTATGACGACCTTTTCTAATAGAGGCAAGAATACATTTGCGAATTCAACATGCGCTGGGTGCTCGATGTACTCCTTCACTCCTTCTGCGCTTTCAAATGTGGACTCAAACACATGGGTGAACCCTTGATGCATGTTTTCGATGCTCACATCAGTTCCCCTGCAGATCAATGGGCAGATAAAGAAACCAAAATTCAGAAACAAGTAGAAACTTTGCATCAAAGATTGACAGAAAAGGCACTACTGAAATTTTTTGATGGTTTCCCATAATCTTGCCGATGCACTAAAAATTCTAGGATTTGACGAACGGATACATTTAAGGCTGCTGGGAAAGTCTCCCTAGAACACATCTACCATGCTTAGGCTCTAAGATCATGTACTGTGTCCTAAAAAAGAAATAGTGGTAGCAGTTACATAGTTCTCTTAAATCCACTGTGGATCCTGGATCCGAAAGCTAAGAGAAATCAAGGCTAACAATCCTGGTCAGTGATGGGACACGGGGAACCCAAACCGAAAACCCAGGCACCCAATTCGTCGAGCATCTGGGGCGCGTCATCACCGGCCTCACTCACAGCACTGAGACCACACCTGATCAGGTAGCTACCAGTCCCGCACAGCCAAGGGCGCAACGAGACGAGATCCTCTACCAGTCCCGCACAGGCAAGGAGGCACAGGCAACAGTTGACGTGGATTCGAATCTTATCGAAGTCTAGCTATGTAGGCTAGTAGCTACGGGCGTTACCAGTGGAAGGCCTTCATGGAGGGGACGGCGTCGACGAGCGCCGCGTAGCCCCGGATGAGCTGGTCCAGGCGCTCCGGCGTCACCTCCTCCTTGAAGCGCACCAGCAGGATGTGTTTCACCACGCCGCCGCCGGCCGCCATGCTTCCTCGCAGTTTCTCTGTTGACGCCCCTCCTACTCTTCTGTCGGTTCGGTCGTGGTTGGTAGGAGCACTGGTTTGCTTTGTTCTGTTGCTCCGCTCGGCCACCCCTTTGTGACGACTCGGTGACATTACGGCGGATCATGGGCACGCACTCCTGTAAGGTCCTCGGCATTGTCCTAGCCGTGAAAAAAAAAACAGATTTGTTCCTTTTAATGTGACTCGTTGATTGTTGAATGTGCATGAGATCGTCTTGTATGCAATTGAAATATTGGACCCATCTGTCCACTTGTTTTGACCGGTCATCTTTATTAATGGGTTCGTAAGATCTGTTTAGATTTGTTATCAGGTTGGAGTGAAACCGTACCACAATTGTTCGTTTCAGTTGTCTTCTTCATTTTGTCTACCCTGCTTTTGTCTGTTGGTTGAATACAAGGCAGAGAGAGCAGCGATGAGGGCACGTCTTCTTGTCGTGGTGGAGACATCGGCGACGAGGGCGGGCTGTCTCATCAGGGCGGAGAGATCGGTGATGAGGGCGGGTCTTCTCGTGGGGGGCTTCGCTGGGGACGTGAAGATCGCTAGGGATTCTCCTTCCCTTGCTCCTATTCTGTGTCTGATTTCTTAGGGTTTCGATATGTTTTGGGTTTTCAAATCGTCTGCAAAATTAGTTTGCACGGCAAGCGTGTTCGTGATGTGTGTATGTCTGATCTGTGAACATACTCGTGTTTGTTATACGGAGACCCGAAATCTCTGCTTGCTTATATTCACCTCTCTCTTATCTCTTTGTGTGCGCTTGCTAAGAGATTAGGTGTTCCTCCCGCGGGTTCTGAATGTCCCAGTGGCTCGCACATAGAAGTTTTGAGCTGTCTGTTGGGGACGGTTAACAAGCTATCGCTCCTAGGCCTTCCTACCAATGAGATTCTGTGTGTGGTTGTCCTCCAATCATGCTAAGTAACAGGTGTGCTTCCTAGGTGTTCGACAAAATATCCCAGTGCCCAGTGCCTAAGTGAGGGAAGGTAGTGATGCCATTGGCGTAAGATGGAGAGGCAAAGAGGGTAGTGCTTTGTGTCCTATGTAGTGTTATAGTACTGGTCCATTTGTGTTGTGTGTTTATCAAATTTTTGATTAGGAAATGATGTGCTTATTTGTTTCAGTGTTCAAAAATTCTAGCAGGGATTAGCAGTCTGTAAATTAAACATTTCCACAACTTAAATTGTGGTGTGAGAACCAACATTTCCTCAAAGTTAAAATTTTAATTTCCTTCTCTAATGTTTTGTTTGTTCTCAATATATCTGATTCTAGCTCCTTTTGGATTGTAGTCAGCTGATTGGATGGGGGGTGGTATGGGCATCCATGCTCGCTTAAGGAGTACTAAATATAGACTTATTACAAAACTAATTTCATAAGTAGTGACTTAATCACGAGACAAATTTATTAAGTCTTATTAGTCCATAATTTGACCACTAATTGCTACAGTAACCATCCGCTAATCGGGCATTAATTATACTTAATAGATTCATCTAGAGCCCTAATTGCAACTTATGCAATTAGTTTTATATTAAATTGGCATCAGAATAATTGAATTGACTTCTGAATATTCATGACAACAACTTAAAAAACCAAACGAGGCCTAAGCTCCAAAAAGCTAATTGGAGGCCTACCAATGGAAGGTAGGGACATCTATTTACACCTCATTTGGTACAACTTCTTCAATAGTTTCTTGGAGAGCTTCTCTGAAAGTTGTGCTAAATGGGTATAAGGCCAGTCTCAATGGAGTTTCATGAGCGTTTAATTTTGCTGATGTGGCAGGATATTTATGAGGAAAGAGAAGACATAGTTTCATAGGATGTGAGAGGAGTTTCATCCCCATGAAACTCATCCGGCTCGATTACCTTGTTTTTATTCTAGGTAACTGTGCAATGAAACTATGCATTAAGACTGGCCTAAATGCAACATCTTCATCTATGCAAGAGGAGCCAAAAATACTTGCTTCATCGACTTAACTTCTTCTATCCACTCATGAAGACCAGGAATAAGTTGTTTCACCAAACATTTTCTAAAATAGCTTCAACTTCACCAGAGAAGCTGCTAAACACACCATTTCAGAAAACGTTGAAGCCATGCCAAATAGAACCTTATTTTCTGCAGGAACACTTCATATTGTTTTGAAAGTTTCAATCAATTCAGAACTGTTTGAAAACAATTAACATTGTTCTAGAAAAATGTTGAATCTAAAACTGTTTTGCACTTTCTAAATGTTAAAAAACATTGCATGAAGTTCTGAATATTTCAAATAATTTGGAAATGTTTGAAAGCAATTTAAATTGGTCCAAAAAAGTGTTGCCAAAAAAGTTCCCAAAAAATGTTACACCCTTTTCTAAATGTTAGTAAACACTACAAAGTGTTTCCGAATGTTTGTTTGAAAACATTTCAAAGTGTTACAAAAAATGTTTAGAAAAAAGTTCCCACCAAATGATTACCAAACATGTCAGAATGTTTGAAACATTGTAGTTGTGATAAAAAATAATTCAAAGTTTTTCAAAAAATTATTGAGTAAATTGTTAAAAATTGTTTTGGATTTTCCTAAAAGTTTCATAAACACTTCAGAATGTTATGAATATTTCAAACAATTTGGAAATGTTTGAAACATTTTAAAGTGTTCCAAAAATTGTTGACCAAAAGTTCTCAAACATTGTCTCACACTTTTGGGATGTTAGTAAACACTTCAGAATGTTCCTAATGTTTGAAACATTTCAGATTTCTTTGAAAACATTCAAAAATATTCTACAAATTCTTACCAAAAAGTTCCCAAAAAATGTTTTGCAAACACTTAAGAAGTTTTAGAATGATTCAAACATTCTAGATTTTTTTTGATCAATTCAAAGTTTTCTAAAAAATGTTGAACAGATTGTTCCTAAAAATTTGTTTTGGGGTTTTATAAAAGTTTTATAAATACCTAAGAATGCCCAAATATTTCAAATTTTTTGAAAATGTTAGAAAAAAATTTAAAGTGGTTTGAAAAATTGTTGGCCAAAAAGTTCCCAAAAAATAAACATTTGAAGGAATATTGAAATTTCCAAATGTAGTGGTATTTTTTTTTGAAACTTTCCCAATTGTTTGAGTATGAACCAATCACAAACATTTTGAAAATGTTTAGTAATTTGACATAAATATTGAAGTTATTTGGAATAAGAATTAAAGAAACAAAAACTTAAAGGAACAAATAGGAGGTTCTGGAGATGAAGCCGTACTGTGACATGTCATGATGATGAATTCCTTCTCAGATATGTGCTCAAAAGTTTGCAAGCATGGTAAGAGAAGTGAGGAGTTTATGATGCAAATTGAAATAGTTTTTGAAAAAAATGGAATGTGAGCAAATGACCAACAAGCAATCTGCTATAGTTGTGTCCAAAGACCCAACTATTGCATATGCAAATAGTGTGGACCAAGCAGCAAATATTGATAGTTGCTAGTATAATCCAGCATAAGGATGGCCCGATCTTCACGATAGTAGGTTCAAGAACAAGAATAACTTTGCTACGAACAGCAGGTAAGTAGCTTTATACCTGCCAAGGTTGGATGCGACCAAGCGACGTGGAGAGAGACACCGAAACCTTGAGGACTTCGATTCGATCTCCAATCAATCGTAGAACCACAAACCGAGATTAATCCACACAAAATGGTACATCCGTACTATAAAACCGTGGAGCACGAAGTAGCGGAACCCAGAGGGATCTCTTCACAAGTCCAAGAAGAACAAGAACAAGGGTGTGCAAGACACTTAGCAGCTCGGCTGCCAAATGATTTTAGTTTATCAAATTATCAAAAGTCTACTAATCTCTGAGAGTTTCTGGACCTTAGAGTTTCTGGAGTTATGGTAAATCAAAATTCACGACTAACTGAAATCCCAAGGAGCCTTGCGTGGCTGTTGGTCTTCTGTGCAGTCTCCACTCAATCGCTCATAACTCTTTATTGGGAAGTCCAAATGACATGCGGTTTATTGCATTGGAAAGTAGACTTAATTATCTTTCCATCCATGTATATCTTGAACCGTGAAACCTTGTGGATTGGTAGAATTTTGTATGCGAAGTTGAACATCTAGTAGACTATTGACCTTCTGATCAGTCTTAACTAAAGTACTCGGATCTCATTAGTGGATAATCCAAAATACTCGGCATAAATGTCATTGGAATGTAGACTTCATAAGCTTTCGAAAATATCCTCATTGACCTTTATAGCTTTTGGGAATCAAAAGTTATGACTGCTTCTTTCAGACTGGCCGGGTTCGAGTGTGGTCCTTCTCTGTAGTCTTCTTTTGTATTAATGTCATCCTCCTTGGTGAACCTGAGTAATAGCAACGTGCACGACTTAGGCAGTATATAATTCTCATTGATATTAAAATGAATTTCACAAAGTAGTGCGTTCACTTCTTGTTATAGTTTCTTAGCTCGGCTACGCGTAGTTGGTCCATCAAAGACTTGGGTTTGATTTGTATTTTTTATGTTGGATGGTGAATTCTTGACACTTGGAGTAGCATGTACGGTTGGGATGTCCTCATCACATATTTAGTAAGGTCCGGTGAAAAAAGTTCATTGAAAAATATTCAGAAGGAGAAGACATTAATAAAAAAACAACAGACAAGCAAGGAGGCAAGGATCCATCGAAGAATAAGAGAAGAATTTTGCAAAGAATGAGCATTGTATAATAGATTTATGATATAATTGTCTCGACATGAAGAATAGACCAAGGATTGATAAAAGGAAAATAAAACCAAGGAGGGATGTGAAAGGATCGGTAGATCAAAATGAGAGTCTGATGAGAAACTATGGATGTGTTTAGTTGATGAAAAGATTTGAGTTTTGGTACTGTAGCACATTTCATTATTACATGATAAATAATGTCTAATCATAGGCTAATTATGCTTAAAAGATTCATCTCGTGCTAATCAGTTAGACTGTGTAATTAGTTATTTTTTTCAACTACATTTAGTGTTCCATGCATGTGTTCAAAGATTCGATGTGACGGGTACTGTAGAAATTTTCACTACTACAAAATTCTATTTTACGAGGCACTTGAAAATCGGCTCGGATGCGGGCATAATTTTTAACCGCCTCGGTTAATGCCCAGTATTAACCGAGGTGGTTATTTTATATTAACCAAAGCGGTTACAAAAAACTGCCTCGCAAAATCTATTAACAGAGGCGGACTCTGCTAATATGACCGCCTCGGTTAATAGACATTAACCGAGGCGGTCATCCTTATTTAACTACCTCGATTAAAGGCTAACTGAGGCGGCTAGTGTAACTCAACCGCCTCGGTAAAAAGGTCCAGCCCGCTAGCCCAAATGGCCCCGTTGCAAGCACAAGTATATATATAGCTCTTAGGGTTTGGAGTCCACATTTCTCACTCTCTCTCCCTCTCCTTCTCCACAGCCGCCGCCGCCCCCTCTCCCTCTCACCCTCACTCTCTCAGATCTCCCTCTCTCAGATCTCCGTCTCACGCATCGTGGCGGGGGCGTGCGCGGGCCCCCGGCGGGAGAGGCCTGCAGCGGCGGCGGCGCGGAGTGGGGGAGCTCGCGGGCCCACCGGCGGGGAGGCCTGTAGCGGCAGCGGCACGGCGCGGCGTGGGGTGGCGCGCGGGGCCCCAGGCGGCGGCGCATTCGGCGCCTCCTCCTCGTCTCCTCCTCCTCGTCTGCTCGGTCGGAGGCCCCCGGCGCGGGCAGATCTGGCGGCGGCCCGGAGCGGGGGCATGGCGGTGGCCCGGAGCGGGGAGGCGGCGGCGGCGGCTTCCGCAGCCTGTGTCGGCGGAGCCCGCAGCCCGTGGCGACGGCCCGCGGGGGTGGGGGGGGGGGTACGACGGCGGATCTGTGGCCGGATCCAGCGAACGGCGGGTGCGGCGGTGGCGGACGGCAGACGCGACGGCGGGTCGTGATGGATTCGGCGGGCTCAGATGGGCTTGGCAGGCTTTGTTTTTTTAATTTTTTACTCGATTAACCGAGGCGGGCAGCAAACCACCTCGGTTAGTGCCCCATTAACCGTGGTGTCGACTCCGAGGCGGTTGCAAAAACCGCCTTGGTTAATGTCTTTTGCCCGCCTCGGTTAAGTTTTTTTTTTGCAGTAGTGTGTTTTGGAAACTAAACATGGCCTATGTCTATTGATTTGCCAATGTACCTACAATGAAGAAGTCCTAACTCGAATGATCTCGTCAGAGAAGCTGCCGCCTCATCGATAGTTGCCTTTGTTTAGCAAGCCTTGTTGATAGTTGTTGGTACGAAGTAGGGGTGCAAATGAGTGACTTTTTGGTGCACCTCTAACTCTCTTAAGTTCAAAATTTTATACTACTAATTTTGTACTACTTTTAGTAGTACCAAATTTTAAACTAGAAAAGATTGGAGGTGCACCTGTGACCCTCTACTGACGACAAATGAACCTAAGAACCAGCGATAGAATGAACCAACAAAAAAGGAACCAACGTGGGCCGCCCTTGCTTAATGGGCCTCCTAAATCATGAAGTCCAAATAAACGTAGCAGGGGCCCTTCAGCGACAGCGCCATTGTAGCAGTGTGTGCGATAAATAGACTTCACGGTTTGCGAACGTGCTGTTTTTGTCACTGCTATGTAACATATTTTATTTTAGAAACAACTGGAACTGAAGACCACATTTTTGAATTCCGGTCTGCTTCCAAATACAAGTTTTTGGGACCGCAATCGACTTCAGCTTTCCAAAATTGATGTTTTTCTAGTCTTCATCTGATTCCCTGTACCAAGGACGAGCTCCGCTCGGCACCACACTACTATGCTATGAGAAAATAGATGCCCACAGAATGAAGTTGGCTGGACAGGCAAAGTCTGACATTGCAGGAAACTCTAGATTAATCGACGGGTGACACAGCTGGGTGCGGTGCGTGGACCAAAATCTGAAAGGACAAAAAAGAACGCAGGGCCTGACGTGTAGTACGACAAAGGAGCGGACGCAATCCAACGATAGAAGATGCCGTACTTATCTATACAGAGCTAGATATAAAGGTGAGCCAACGAACGTCATAGGGACTTGTTTATCATCTTCACAAAGTCAACTGTTCATGCATCCAGCGTTGCTACTCCATGCAATTGGATGGTAAAATTTCCGTACGCAGCTCTTTTTTTTTGCGAACCAAGATGTAGATTATATTAAAACAGTGGCAAACATAGTACATCCTAGTTTTGCAAAGACAACCCTAAGGAAAGCACAAATTACAACCAGGTCCCTGCACATCGTCTTCCACCTCCAGACAGGGAAGTGCGACTGCCTCCGTGGACTCCAAGCATCGCCCAAGAACTTGATACCATTGATCAAACCGAAGCAAATCGAGAGGTGGACACCCAGAGGTAAACTGCAAGAGATCCGCGAGAAGAGGACATCAGCCGTCGACCTCATCGATTTGACCCTCCATCCGCCATCTTCCGCCTCAATCCGAGAAGCTCCGGAGCACCGCAGAAGAACGCGAAGAACAACCCACACTTGCTCCGCCATGGAGGCCATCCCCAACGACGAGATACAATTGCATGGAAGCGAGAAGACCCGACCCAAACTCACAGAAGATTTCAAGCGAGAAATCTCACCAAAAAAATCCCCGGAGAAGCAAAATCCACCTTGCCGAAGCGATGACTCCGACCATCAGCAAGAGGAAGACAAGTCGCAGCGGCTCAAACAACATCCCCTCCAACCTGATGCAAAAGGAATGGACGAATTGAGGCCGCCGGCAAACCCTAGCTCCTTCACCTGGCGGCGATGAGCAGCATCTAGGCCTAGATAAGTAAATATCTAACCTATCTACAGCAGCACGGTGATCCTGTGGTCCTTCCCCCACGCCGACAGCCGGCCATTGGAGAGGAAGAAGACCGGCGGAATCCCCGCCGGAAACAGCGTCCGCCTTGGAGTCGCCCTGTTTCGCCTCTGTTCACTATAGAGAGGGGATAAAGACGAGTCACTTCCTGTAACAAACTTGGCGCACGTCAGTTTCTTGCCCCCGTACGCAGCTCTCTTAATTGCGCATGACCTGGATACATAGTTGACTCAGTTTCACCTTAGTGCCGAATAGATTGCAACGTATTGCCTATGTCTATATATGTATATTGGACAATTTTCTCTACTAGATGATTGAAGTTTTCATAGTTTGCACGGAGTAGTTGGTTTGCACCTGATACGTTTTCATTTAGGGAACATATCAGGTGCAAATCAACCTTTCCATGGAAAATATGAAAACTTCAATTTGGACCATCAGATCAACATCCAAGGGGAGGGGCGCAGGGTGGTGGGAGGAGGGATTTGCAAAAGTGTGATTACCCAATCCAAGGGCGGGTCTAGATTGTAAAATTACCCAATCCCTCATGCCCTTTGGATGTTGATCCGATGACACATATTGAAGTTTTCATAGTTTGCACGGAGTGGTTGGTTTGCACCTGATACGTTTCCATTTATGTAAGCCTTAGATTGCTTGGCCTTAAGTTAGTTAAGGTCCTTAGTTTAAAAATTCAAAGACGCAACCTTCTGAAAAACAATTGTTTCCTAATTCTAGTTAGTTCGATTTGACACTGTCATTCTCAAAAAAAATGGTTAAAGTACCCTTTCATGCTAATAATCCACAACTACATCCGACAAAGCAGCGGTTTAAGTTTGGCAATATATAAAATACTCTCTCCGTCGTGAAATATTAGGCATTATGATTTGTTCTAAGTTAAAGTTGTCTAAATTTAACCAAATCTATAAAGAAGAAGAATAACATCCAATACATCAAATAAGTAAATTGTAAAAATATCTTTTGTTAACGGATCTAATTATTCTCATTTGTCATTCAAAATATTATTACTCTTCTCTATAAGCTTGATCAAACTTAGAACAATTTGACTTAGAACAAACCAAAATATACCTTATTATTTCAGGATGGAGGAAGTATTGTTTTGTTTTGGGGGTGAAATATATGAGCTGCTAAAGAAGAAGAAAAATAAAATATATGGTAGAGCCGTAAAACATTATGTGTGTGATCTTTGTATCGTAAATAATAATATGAAATATGTATTTTAGCTTATTTTTCAAAAAATAATGTCAACTATTTTGACAAGATGAAATTTGGCTTCCATTACTTGTTGTGTGATGATGAATGATAACTAAAAGCCAGGAAGCGTACTACCGGACAAGCTATAGAGCCGTCGGTTTAACGTGAGTAATATATGTATAGTACTCCTCGAACATTTGAGCTGCGCATTGGTTTGTTTATTTGATGCATAAAATGGTGGAACGACCACAAGTAATCTGCCATTAAATCTTTGTTCTTGTGCTACTGAACAGATTGTATTTAGTGATGCCCAAGTCAAAAGCAAGATCGACTGAAGTACCACTACTAGAAAACGGGCCATCGGTCCTGGCCAAAGGTACCAGCTGCTGTTGCAGCCAGTACCAGCTGCTAACCATCGGTACCGGCTGCAACAGCAGCTGGTACCTTTGGCCATCGACCGATCTAGTGGAGGGCAATTGGCACCGGGTGGTGGTTCCAACCGGTTCCAATGCATCACCATAGGAACCGGTCTGAACCACCACCCGGTACCAAATGAAGGCGGCGCTAAAGGCACCGGTTTATAGGAATAACCGGTTCCTATGAAAATAAAACGTGGCAGCTGCCAGGAGCTCGGGTCTAAGGCACCGGTTGGTGCCTTGACCTGGTGCTATTGAATTAATTTTAGCACCGGGTCATTGAAATCAACCGGTGCCTTTGGCCCGAGCCTATAAATACCCCAGCCCCTCCCCCTCTCAAGCTGCTGTGAACTCACTGTTCATGGCAGCTGAGTGGGGTGAGGGGAGGCGAATTTTTGCTTTTTTTTTGAAAAAAATGTTAGTTATTTTTCTTTATAACTTAGCAATTAATTTTTAGAAAAAGTTATTACTTGATTTAGTTTATATATGTGATAATTATTTTATCTTATTGTAGGTTATCAATTTATTTGATATTTGAATACTATCAAATTATTGTATTTATATGTTTTTTCAATTTATTTGATAAGTGAATAGCATCTATTTATTATAGTTATATGCATTATCAATTATATAAATATATTGTTATAAATTGGTAGTATGAATGAACTATTTGTACAGTACAATGATGTATATAAATGTATTGTGGACCCAGATGAGTCGGCAATGGATGTACATGGCCGACCGGCGTTCAAAGGAGTTCATGGATGGCGTGCATGAATTCATAGAAGCGGCCGAGAAACACAAGTATAGGACGTTCGTTGTCCATGCAAATTCTGTAAGAATGAGAAGGATTACTCATCATCAAGAACCATCCATAGTCACTTGTTCAATAGTGGTTTCATGCCGAACTACTATATTTGGACCAAGCATGGCGAAAAAGAAATTGTGCTGGATAATAATGTAGAAGAAGAGGACAGGATTCCTGACTTTGCAGCCAATTATAATTCTTTTATCAATGACACTGCAATGGGTGAGCCTGAAGAAGATACTGAAGGATACGTTGTAGAAGATGATCTTGGTCAGATGCTGCGCGAAGCTGAGGAAGGTTGCGAAACAGAAAAGGAATCGAGAGATCTGAAGCGTATGTTGGAGGACTACAGAACATTGTTGTACCCTGATTGCAAACAAGACCAAAAGAAGTTGGGTACCACATTGGAATTATTGCAATGGAAGGCATCAAATGGTTTGTCTGACAAGGGATTCGAGGAGTTGCTGAAACTTATAAAAAACTTACTCCCTGAGGGTAACACCTTGCCGGAGACAACATACGAGGCAAAAAAGTTGTTTGTCCTTTAGGATTAGAGGCACATAAGATACATGCTTGTCCTAATGACTGCATCCTATATCGAGGTGAGTATGAAAATTTGGATTCATGCCCTGTATGCAACGCATGCCGGTATAAGATCCCTCGAGATGATCCAGGCGACGTTGAGGGGATGCATGTCAAGAAGAGGGTGCCTACCAAGGTGATGTGGTATTTTCCTCTAATACCACGTCTGAAACGTTTGTTCATGAACAAAACGAATGCTAAATTGATGCGATGGCACAAAGAAGAACGTAAGCAAGACAATATGTTGAGACACCCCGCTGATGGGTCGCAGTGGACAAAAGTGGACAGAACATTCCCAACATTTGCAAATGATGCGAGGAATATAAGGTTCGGCTTAAGTACGGATGGCATGAATCCTTTCGGTGAGTAGAGCAGTGGCCATAGTACCTGGCCTGTGACACTCTGTATATACAACCTTCCTCCCTGGTTGTGTATGAAGCAGAAATTCATTATGATGCTGGTGCTTATCCCCGGCCCGAAGCAACCCGGTAACGATATAGATGTGTATCTGAAACCACTGATTGAGGATCTTCTATTGTTGTGGAAAGATGAGGGTGTTCGTATGTGGGATGCGCACGCAGAGGATCATTTTAACCTGCGTGCATTGCTTTTCGTACCCACCAACGATTGGCCAGCACTAAGTAACCTCTCCGGACAATCCAATAAGGGTTATAGGGCATGCACCCATTGTTTAGAAGAAACCGACAGCATGTACCTCAAGCACTGTAGGAAGATCGTGTATATGGGTCATTGTCGATTTCTTCCGATCAAGCACCCATTAAGGAGGAGGCATGCTCACTACGATGGAAAGGCAGATCATCGTACCAAGCCTAGGCACCGTTGTGGGAAAATGGTGTTTGAAATGGTCAAAGATATAAAAGTAGTATTCGGAAAAGGACCCAACAGCAGATCAGTGCAGAGTGATGACAGACGTGCACCTATGTGGAAGAAGAAGAGTATTTTTTGGGAGTTACCTTATTGGGAAGTCTTTGACGTCCGCCACGCAATTGATGTGATGCACCTAACAAAAAATCTTTGTGTGAACCTTCTAGGCTTCCTTGGTGTCTACGGTAAGCCAAAGGATACATTGGAAGCGCGGCAAGATCTTCAACGTATGAAACAACGGGCCGCCCTACATCCAGAAAAAAGGGATAAATGACGTCATTATCTAGGTCCTGCGTGCTACACTCTTAGTAACGAAGAGAAGCAAAGTATGTTCGACTGTTTGAATAGTATCAAGGTCCCATCAGGCTACTCTTCGAATATAAAGAGGCTACTGAACTTGAAAGAGAAAAAATTTGCACACGTAAAGTCCCATGACTGTCACGTGTTGATGACGCAATTGATTCCAGTTGCACTTAGAGGTATTCTACCAGCTAATGTTCGAGCAACAATCATAAAGCTATGCGCATTTCTCAACACAATTTCTCAGAAGGCAATCGATCCATCGAGTTTAAGCAAGCTACAAGAGGATGTTGTCCAAAGTTTAGTCAGTCTTGAAATGATATTTCCTCCATCATTCTTCAATATTATGACGCATCTTCTAGTTCACCTGGTCAAAGAGATTGGTATTCTCGGTCCTGTTTTCCTTCATAATATGTTCCCTTTTGAACGATACTTTGCAGTCCTAAAGAAATACGTTCGTAATCGGGCTCGTCCAGAAGGAAGCATTGTGAAGGGCTACGTCACAAAGGAGGTCATTGAATTTTGTGTTGACTATGTGGAAGAACTCTGCCCAATTGGGATTCCAGTATCACGTCATGAGGGGCGGCTGATTGGAAAGGGCACACTTGGAAGAAAATCAGTAAATGCCACAGATCATGCCACGTTGAGCAAAGCACATCTCACAGTTCTGCAACAATCAGCCTTGGTGGCTCCATACATGGAGGAGCACATGCAAATTGTGCGAAATATATACCCTTTGAAGTCTGAGACATGAATTACAAAACATCATAACGATACATTCGCCACCTGGTTGCAGAAGGAAGTCATGGCCAACGATCAAATTCATGAGCAGCTAGCTTGGCTGGCCAGGGGTCCGGCAAATTCAATCCTGATGTACCAAGGATATGAAATTAATGGTTACACATTTTATACAAGAGCCCAAGATAACAAGAGCACCAATCAAAATAGTGGTGTCCGTATAGATGCCACCGACTCTAGTGGCCAAATGAACTCATATTTTGGTTACATTGAAGAGATCTGGGAACTCGACTATGGGCTGTTGAAGATACCTCTATTTCGTTGTCAATGGGTTAAACTCACAGGAAAAGGTGTCGATATCGACGAGTACGGAATGACAACGGTAGACCTCAAAGAGCTTGGCTATCGAGACGAACCATTCGTCCTAGCTAAAGATGTCACTCAAGTTTTCTATGTGCAGGACATGTCTAGCAAAATGAGAAAGGACATGTCCAGGAATAAATCAAGTTTTGTAGGTGCCGAAGATGAGGCAAAGCGCCATATTGTTTTGGCAGGAAAAAGAAAAATTGTGGGAGTCGACGATGTCACAGATGAAGAAGAATACAATAAGGTTGAAGATATGACTCCGTTCGCAGTGGAGGTTGACACAAGTATTCTTTTAGCCGAAGAGGAGGCTCCGTACGCACATCATGATCATAATGAAGGGACGATTGTAAAGCGAACCATCGTTAATATTCCCTTAGTTGAATGATTATGTCTTGTAATATTTTTGTGAATATTATTAGATTTCTTATGCAATGAATTGATTTATTGGACAATTAAATGATTTATTATGCAATTATTTGATTTATTATGCAATTAAAATGATTAGTTATGCACCTAAATGATTTATCATGAAGTATTTGGAATTATTTTGCATTTAAATAATTTATTATGCAATTATTTGATTTATTATATAATTAAAATAATTAGTTATGCACCCAAATGATTTATTATGTAGTAATTAAAATTATTGTGCATTTAAACGATTTATTATTGTGCACCTAAAACCATTGTTAATATTTTCTTAGTTGAATGATTTACTAGGCAGTTAATAAATTTATTGAGCAAATAACAAATTTATTAGACAATTATTTTAACTATTAGACAATTATTTAAATTATTAGATAATTATCAGATTTTCTAGGCAATTATCAGATTTATTATGCAAATATCAGATTTATTATGAATTATGAGGCAATTAATAGATTTACAAGAGAAAAAGAAAAGGGAAAAGAAAAGAGAACCTTTGGTACCGGTTGGAAAATCCAACCGGTACCTTAGCGTCCTATTTGGGTAAAAAAAAGTGGGGCGTCGCGCGGGAGTCGAACAGTGGCCGCGGAGCCCAAATTACCGAGCGTTACCATTGAGATACTGAAGAATTCCGTTCAAACTGGGTCAAAGATTTGTGAAAAGTGAACTTTAAATGGCATAAGGTACTGGTTTTGGATATCCACCCGGTACCATAGGGTCTTTTCATTTCCCGCCCGTTGGGCTCTTAGGCACCGGTTGTGCGGAGACCCGGTACCTAAGGCCTACATAGGTACCGGTTGAATTTTTGATCCGGTACCCTTGGCCAAGGGTATAAATCCGTTACCTTCTTCCTCCATTCTCCACTGCTCACCAGCGCACTCCTCCGGTCGACCGCCGCCGCCCTCCATCTCCGCGCGCGCACCGTCGCATAGTCCGCGCGCACCACCGCTTCTCCTCTACGCTCGGCCCGTTGCGTCATCCGCCCGCTTCTCCCCCGCAACGCCACCTCCGCGAGCTCCGCCGCGCACGCCGCCGCCGGACCTCGACGCCGTCGACCCTGCATAGCCTCCCCGCTTGAATCCAAGTCTCAGTGAGCATCCCTCTCTACCCCCTGCACTCACGTACGCGTTTGAACCCACGCTCTTGCCCAGAACCGCCGGAAGCCGTGTGCGCCGGTGAGCCCCGTCAAGCAGAGCCGCCCCTCGCCGTGGCAAGCCTCGGCCAAACCCTAATCTGCCGCCCCGTTTGCCCAGACGAGTTCGCCGTTGCACGAACTCACTCCCATGCCAAGCCCCGCTCATCTAGACCCCTGGAGGGCCGAGTTCGGCCATCTCCGGTGAGCCCCGCTCCGCGCCGCCGCGGACAGAGCCGCCGGCGGGCGAGCGCCGCCGCTCCCGCGCGCGGATTAGGTCCGAGCCGTCCGATCAGCAACGGACACGCCAGAGTAGACCCAGCATAACGCTTCGCTGGTCTTTTTGCTAAAGAGTCCTCGGGTTTTTCCCGAATTAACCCGCGGTCCACACTGCAGTTCAAAAATTCCAGAGAGGCCCTTTTTCTTCTGTTTAGGACCCTAAGCTTTCTAGGTTTTGAACCCGCCGTCCAGCCGTCTTTTTTTTCAATCTAGTCCTCAAATCTAAGGTTTAATTATGATCTAGCCCCTTGTTTCTTGGAAATAAGCCCTTAGAACCTTGTTTTAGCCATATCTTTAACATTTTGACTCATGTATTTAGTTATTAGAGAGACTTTATTAGAGAGACTTGTATTTAGCCATATCTTTAACATTTTGACCCATGTTTCATCTTGCAAATAGTGTACAATGTTTTCATTATATATAGTGTATAATTTAGTTATAGAATTTAGTTATTAGAGAGACTTTATTTAATCATGTATTTAAATAGAGAGTGAATAATGCTTGTATTTATGTATTTATCATGTATTTCTGTAACTCGTGTAACGACGACGAGTAACGGTGACGAGTAATTTCGTATTCGCTCTCTAACTCACGCATTCGCCATCCCTCGACCCTCAACTCTAGACCTCGACCCTCAACCCCGTTCCTCGACCCGGTTCCTCGACCCCGTTCCACGACACACACACACACACAGTCTAATACACTCTAACACACACACACACACACACACACACACACACACACACACACACACACACACACACACACACACACACACTAACTCACGCATTCGCCATCCCTCGACCCTCAACTCTAGACCTCGACCCTCAACTCCGTTCCTCAACCCTCAACTCTCAACCCGGTTCCTCGACCCCGTTCCACGACACACACACACACACACAGTCTAATACACTCTAACACACACACACACACACACACTCTCTCTCTCTAACACACTCTAACACAATTGTATAAAGTATCGACCCTCGAGACACAAACACACACACACACACACTCACTCACTAACTCTCTCTCTCTTTCTCTGTCCATCTTAACATACACACACACTCTCTCTCAAACACGTGCATATTCGTTCAAAGAATTGAATTCTCCTACTTCATTTAAGGATGGACACATACTCTAACACATTTTTACGGTTTTAGTTAAGGATGGACCCCTTCGGTGATGAGCAGGCCGCCGGGCAATACATGTTGGACGCAATAAACGAAGATACGAGGGCCAACACCACCCAGCCAATCGCTGAAGAAGATGCTCGGACAGCTGATTCATTCCTGAATATGTCTGGAGATGCTGATGAAGAAGATGATGACTTTGCGCCACCGCCCAATCAACAGCAGCATGTTCCAGTACGAATCTTAAAAGTATATGCATGGTGACTTCGGTAGATTAGTTTTGCGATTAACATATCTTTTCTGTAATTTAGTCGACCTCCGCATCGACTTCGTTGAGCCAGTCAAAAGGGAGACGCCGGCCAACCAAGAAAATGGAGGGAAGACAGGTCATCACAGAAGTGGACGCAGAGGGCTGTCCAAGTGCTCCAGAGGATGCTAGCACAAAATTTGTCAATCAATGTGGGGTTATTGTTCGGGCAAGAATTCCGATCACCACAAGACTACGGAAAACGACCAAACCCGAAGAACAGCAACACGCCGTGCCTGCACATCAGAAGGAAATGCTATGGGCAGAACTTAAGAATATGTTCACTCTTTCTGAAGGAGTTGACCAAGAACTTGTGAAGAAATGTGCCTTGAGAAAGATGGCCCTTGCCTTTGCAACTTTCAAGAAGAAGTTGTACACCAATTACATCAAGAAGGATAAGGAGCCGAACTGGGATGATCTTGCTCAGGTTAAACCATACTGGGAGGAGTTCAAACAATACAAACTATCAGAGGAAGCCCAAAAAAAATCCGAACAAGCCAAGGTGAATGCAGCAAATAAGAAGTACAGCCACCACCTTGGGGCTGCCGGGTACAAGAAGTCAGTTAAAAATGGCAGAAGATAGAGCAGGACCTTATGGATAGAGGCATCAGGTCGACGACTTGGGTTCGGCCGGATAGATCCAAGTGGTGGTTATTTTGCTAATGGCGTGACACTAAACCAGTTGGATGTAAGTTTGGTCATGCCCGAGCATATGCAAGAAGTGTCCCGCGATCTAGTCGCTGCAATAGATGAGACTCAACAAGGAACATTCCATCCTCAAAGGGAGAATGATGAGCTGACAAGAGCATTAAAGAATCCGGAACACCCTGGACGAGCCCGCGGCATCGGCGTGGTCCCATGGAAAGTTGCTTGGGCCGGAGATCCCTCTTACAAGACTCACCGAAAGAGCAGAGCCGAACAAGAAGAGAAACTTCGTGCCATAGAAGAAAAGATGAACAAGAAGGTTGTGTCCTTGGAATCTCAGATGGACGCCAGGGTCAATGAGGCGGTGCAGCTAGCTCTGAGCCAAAAGGGCACTGCTGGGTCGCACCTGGATGTTGTGATAAGCCCGGCCTCTCAGCGACGCAGCAGCTGTGCATCCACAGCGGCGCCCGACGTACAAGCAGAAAAGCAACCCCAGATTGGGCCAATGGCGGTAGATGACCAGAGGTATCCAGTGGATGATGTCACCATGCCGACACCGTGCGAGCTTCATGTGCGAGCAAGAAATATATCCATTCATGTCGCATATGGGTCAGCCCTGCCCCTGAATCCTTCTACTACAATTCATGGAAGGCCGATACCCCCTGGCTACACCTCCGTCACAGTCGAGCAGATAGTTAGAAACAATGAGGATCTTGAGCTCGACTTCGTTGGAGGGGATGGAGAGAAGACATTGGGAGACACACTGCACGGGGTCGTTCTATGGCGCAAGGCCGACATCAAACTTACTGCAAGCACAACGGCTCCCGTGCAGACTGATCACCCGTCTCCGCGGCCTACCTCACCACCGTCCCCACTGCCACCTCCTTCACCACCGTCTCCGCCGGCGCAAAGGGCCACGAGTACTCCAACTCCTTCTGCACCAGAAAAGGGAAAGAAAAAGACAGCATCCCTCCCAGCGGCTGGACCCTCAAAGAAGAAGCAGAAAACGGTCGAAAGACAATTAACCTAAGAGAAAACCGCTGAGGAGTTGGAAGAGGAGACTGCTCGATATATAAAAGAACAATTGAAGCCTAAAGTCCCCCCGCCGAGGGAAAATGTACCTCTAGAACTAGGGAAAAAACTTCTTGCAAACCTAGACAACCCACCAAAACCGAAAAGCTTACCCTCGGACTATGATCGTACTCTGACAAAGGCACACAAGGTGAGAAATCTGAAGAAAAAATGTGGCAAGACCATTCCTCAGCTTGGCACACAACAAAAAGAACTCGAGCCCCTCCGGGTGCCAGGGTTGCCACTCCTACACCCGACGGACGTACAACTCCAGGCGGACCTACAGGCCGCAATATTTCTTTCTGAAACTAGATTAACGCCAGAGGAGGCAACGGGGCATGTGGAGGCAAAAATCCCTGTCGCTCGCGCTATTACTACAATCCAGCATGGAAAACCTTTTGTCACTGAGGAAGAGGAGAAAAGTCTAGGCACGCAGATGTTCAATTTGCATAGATGGTACCTGCGAATGGCGAAAGACGAAGGGAAAATGTTTAGAGTCAAGTATCGTGACCATGATTTCTTCCGCGGGGAGGATGACTTCTGGGTGTACTTCCAAAATTTATATCACATTTACCATCGACAAGCCCTCGATGCCTCTATCATCACCATTTGGGTTTTGTAAGTATCACTTACCTCTACATTAATACTTTTTGTTAAGAAGAACATAATTATATGTGTGCATTATAAAATTTCTATTGCATCGTTTAGACAGGAGACCCAAAGAAGCCGAAAACATGGATGGCACCATCAGATCGGCTTCATGTCTCCTTTGCTAGTCAACCAGAAATTGATCAACGAAAGTTACAAGGAAACGTGCCAAAACATGTACGATTCGTTGACTAGGCAAAGTTACAAATCCTATATATTCATACCATACAACTTTGGGTAAGCCTTGATCGACTCAAACCTCTGTTATATTACTAAATAAATACTAAGTTGTCTAATATATTTATGTATATATCCTATCTATATCTGCAATTATCATTGGATTTTACTCATACTTTCCGTAGAGACCGGCAATCTTATAGTCTTTGACTCAATGAGAAATCCAAAGTCCGCAATCCAACATATCATAGACCCCTTGAACAGGTAAGTTCAGTTTGCACAATCAAATCCTTTTTCTGTTAATAACAATTCCTGAATATCAAACTTAACTTTGAGCGTAGGGTTTGGAAAAAATTTGTGAAAAATAACAAAAGACGTGGTCGATGGAGGCCCGAACTGAACGTTAACATGGATTATCCGGTATGTTCATTCATAAAGATTTGTCTAGTTAAGTATATAATCCCAAATTGTTCTAAATTGAATAATTTATTTGTTTCTCCTTAAGTGTGCGAGACAACAACAAGGAACTGATTGGTGTGGGTACTACGTATGCGACTACTTGCACATCATGACTCCATGCGGGTAGGCTACTGATGAAGAAACGAGAGTACGTCCAAACCGTTCACTAGTATATTTTCATAATTGTAATAACGCACATAATGTTAATGCTTTTTTCATAAATGATAGATGTCTCAAATGGGGGATGAATGTTACTCTACTGATCGGATCAACGCCGTGTGCGAGCAGCTCGCCGGATTCATTTTGAACGAGATCTTGGATCCTAGAGGCGAGTTCTACCACGACGGTCAAATCTACAGAGGACTTCCATCGACCTCCTGAGGGGACTAGTAGTTGAACGGCTAACATGACTTGTACATTTGTAAATATTTTTAAACATTATGCCTTGATGTTTGTAAATTTGTAAATATATTAGTTCATCTAATTAGCTTAATTATATGCTCGCATTTCACTTTTAGTTAGTTTCAAATATTCTATGAAAACGAACACGAACGACCAATGAACGTAGAGTATTGTAGAGCTTGAATGCGTTTAGCAATTATAAAAGAATAAACAGTAATAAATATAACAAACAAAACTGGTTTTGGAAAAAAAAGGGAAAATGTCATTGGTACCGGTTGGAAATACCAACCGGTACCAAAGGGGCTGCCACCTTACGTCAGCGTGGCAGCCTCTTTGGTACCGGCTGTATTTCCAACCGGTACCAATGGAAGCCTAAGGCACCGGTTGAAAAACCCGGTGTCTTAAGTCGAGGCCATTGGTAGCGGTTGCGGGGCACCGGTTGGGAAACCGGTGCCTTTGGCCCTTCTCAGCCGGTGCCCAAAGCCCGTTTTCTAATAGTGTACCAAGTAGGCAACAAGCAAGACGCCATAGCTCCAACAGTTTATATACTTTCAACTAAAGATATTATTAATTCCTGCCATCGTCAACTTGCAAAAATTATTTATTTGTTGGATTCAAATCCAGCTAGAGACCGTACGAAAAGTTGACGGAACATTTTTATTTATTTATTTTGCAATCGCGGACCAAGGAAAGTTGTTTACACTAAGTTGTCCAGTTGCCACCTACGCCTCGTGTGTCATGATTCCTTCGTCTTATCAGCTTAATAACTAGTACCAAAGAGCCAAGTAGCATATACTTCCATCTTATGAAGAGTGGAATTCTGAATTTTAAAAAAATCCCACTAAGAGTGCAATCCTAGCAACAACTACTTGTCCTATCCTTTTGATTAAATGTAGTTTTTAAGATTTAATTATTTGCATGTTGTATCTAACTCTATGGAAATTGAACATCTTCCATGCCTAAATTAATGGGATTGAGATAAGTACTAATGATATTAATCTGTTTGGAAAAAAACTAGAATAGTCATTTTTGTTGGACGGAGTAGAGCTGGGACTTTGGACCGGCAGGCCTAGCCCGGCCTGGCCCGCAAATAATTCTGCAGCATGGGTAAAATAAACTATTCCCTAATTCTACAATTCTAGAAGCTGGAGCTACGTTATCAGCCAAATAGGTTCATTGGAGCATCTAGTATGGCTGCTCCATGGGTGGAGTAGATGGAAAGGAGCTGGAATTCATGGAGTAAAGCAGTCCCAAACATACCCTTAAATATTCTAGCACTTTTTATTGGTATTTACAGCTAAATTAGATAGCTCCGTCCTCTGCTTTTTTTTGTCAGGCTTCTCCCCGATATTATTAGATTGGGTGGACAATTGTTCTCCTTGAACAATTTGCTCAAGTACTTCGGCGTAAAATTGATCAAGGAGGTTTTTGATGTGGATTAAGCCGACAGGTGGCACTGACTCATCAACATATAAATACATATTGGAAATTTCTTTCTAGAGAAGTCATCTGAGCCTTGCTTTTCCCAACTTCTTCCGAACTCTATCAAAATAAAACTTCAAATTTTAAAAATCAGAGAATCCCCACGCGAAACTCATAACGTCGGCCTGATGGAGAACGAGAAAGCGGAAACACAAACACCCACCATCCGATATATAGAGGATGCGGGCGAGTCCATATCCATCCAGAAACGCCGGCAGAGCCTCGCGAGCCGACAAGGATAGCCTTTAATTCGGTCCGGATACGTAACGTGACACACCCACCCACCCACCGCGGGGAGCGGCCGCCCCCGTCCGTCCGTCCCGCGACGTGATCGGCGCCTTTCCACATTTAGGCCCCGTTTGGGAGGGCTTCATCAGCGGTTTCATGAGCGGCTTTAGGTGAAGCCCTCCCAAATATTTGTTTTGTAACCGGCTTTACGTGTGAAGCCGGTCCTGAAGTCATCAGCGGTTTACACAGGCAAGGTGAAACCATAAAATCGTAGTTTCACGCGGCTTACACATTAATCTAACAAGTGAAGCTGTTTTGCCAAACATTTTCTAAAACGGCTCCAACTCTACCAGAGAAGCCGCTCCATTTGAAAAGACAGAGCCGTAACTGTTTTTGAAAGAGCCGGAGCCCTGCCAAACAGACCCTTATTCCTCCGCCGCACGGCACCACCACTCAGCACCCCCGCGGATCCTCGTCAACGCTCCCGGGTCAGGTGCAGGCGTGCAGCCACAGATCTACGCATATATCCGCGCCCGCTTATACACGCACCGCGGCTCACTCCTCGTTTCATTTTTTCTATTCTTCACCGGCTGCCCCCTCCCCCACTCGGACCTCCTCCGGTATATGCTTTTCCTCCCGTGCCTTCCCTTCCTTCGCCGCAAAGTTTCCTATTGAGAGGGAGAATCAGGGGAAGATGAAGCTGGTGTGGTGTCCGGAGATGGCGTCCAAGGCCTACATCGATGGCGTCAGGGCGCTCGCCGGCCTCAATGACCTGGCCGGGTCGGCGGAGGTGGCCGAGCTCGTCGCCGCCATGGCCGGCGGCTGGAACGCGCAGCTCGTCGTCGAGGCGCCGGACGTGTCGGCGCAGCCGTCCAACGCGTCTTCCCTGCCGCCCGCCACGAGCCTCGCGCTCGCCGCAGCCGCGCGGCGCACGGGCGGGCGCTACGCCAGCGTGCTCCCGGAGGGTGACTCCACGTCCGCGGTCTACGCCGGCATCGTCGGCCCGCAGGAGGATGAGGACGCCGGAGCGGAGTCGCCGACGGTCGTCGCGGGCAGCGACGCGGAAGAGGCGATGGCGCGGCTCGAGGGCGTGGACCTGCTGGTGATCGACGCGCGGCGGCAGGATGAAGCCGCCGTGCTGCGGGCGGCCAGACCCGGAGAGAGGGGCATGGTCGTGGTACGCCACGGACACGGTAGGCGGCGCGGCGCCACGGCGCTGGCTGCCGCGACGTCCATGGCGGCGGGGACCAGGCTCGTGCGCTCCGTCTACCTGCCCATCGGCAAGGGCGTCGAGGTCCTGCACGTCGGCGTCGGAAAGGGGCCTAGTCTGCATGCCCGGGGCGGCCGCAGGGCGACCGGCCGTTGGATCCGGCAGGTCAACCACAACACGGGCGAGGAGCATGTCTTCCGGCGGCAGTAGTTGATCCGTGCTTCGATCCACCGATCGATCTGCATGCGGCACCGTCTAGGTGCATCAAAGTCAACAAAAAGTTCGCTATACAAAAGGCAATGGGTGTTTTTGTTAGATTCGTTGAATCTGCCCGAGATAGTGATTCGCATGTCAAAAAAAAAAAAAGATGGGCGAAAGCTGAAAAGTGTGAGTCATGATGTGAATAGCTAGTACCTTCTTGATTAGCTCCTTAATTTGTGAATGCTTTAAACCCGTACTATTCCATGGCTGTTCCAAAATTTCTTTTCAAATAGATCCTCACACTGCTTTTTTTTTTGCGGGACCATCCTTCTTTCATATATTTTAGTTTGCAGAATTTTTTCATAATTTAACGTCAGTTCACCAACAAACTTTTCCATATATTTCATGCTTCCAAAACTAGATCCATCCTTTACTTTCGGTCACTATTAGAAAAGAGGACAAATGTCCACCCCAAAAATACCGGCTCGAAGAAGACCCGGTACCAATGCTAGTTACCGATTCTTCTTCGTACCGATACTTTTGGATAGGATGGAAGCCTATAGAGAGCCTAAGATATCGGTTGGACTAGTGAAAATCGATACATCGGTGACGAACGAGATTCATCACCGTAGAGCCCAAATTCATCATAAAGAAACTTTTGTGACGAATTTATGACGAATTTTAATTCGTCAAAAACGGAGCGTGGCATTTGGTTTCCAGTGACAAAATGGTCAAACCATCACATAGCTGAATTTTTTAGTAAGGAACAAATTTTCATTAGCAAAGCATAATCTATTTTGTGACGAGCCAAAAAAAGTCATAGAACGTGGCCATAGGCCCGCTAGCCCAACCCAAGCCCAAAAATGGTGACGAAAATAACGTCACAAATCATCAGGCCCTACCCAAGCTAAAAATTAATGACGAAAATAAACATCACAAATTGTTGCCACGTAGGATATCTATTGGTCACAGATTAAATCGCCATGTCACCAATAGGTCAGCATGGATGCTAATGTGGTAAGCTAGTTGCAGGCCTATTTATTTATTGGCTCAGCCCATATTAGGAACTTTATTTTCATTTTCATTGTAGCCCATAAATTTAGACGCCACTCCAATTTTGTACATTATATGGGCCAAGCCCATTTTAACTGCCCAAGTAAAAATAGGTAGCAAAATCACTTTTGAGCTACTAGATACATAGAATGACAAAATCTAGTACTAATCACACAACACAAGATACCACATAAATTATCTCTTCTAGCTAGCTTCAGCTTGTTCCTAATATCTTATCCTGCAATCAATCTCTTCTAAGTTCTAACTGCTTGCTCCTTCTTGCATCTTGTCCTCAACCTGGAAAGCCCAGTCAGAAAATATTATGAGCAGGCAATATTTGCAAGTAAAACTACAATGCTCTGTCATAAAAGCAATCAAATACAAGCCTCATTCAATCTGTGTGCAGATGCCCAAACCAATTTCAAAATCCATTATTAATAACTTTTTGCAGATAGCACTACTACAAAAACGATTTGTAGGAACGCCCTAGTTTTTTTGTAGGGGCGGGCTGAAATTTGACCCGTGGCTACAAATGGAGCGGGGTTGCTACCGATCTGCCCTTGAAAATGTATTTTTAGGGCGGGTCACTTCCTAACCCGCCCCTAAAAATGAGTCCTACAAATGGGTCCCCTCACATCTGTTCCTACAAATAATTTTCAAATCTATTCTGAAAATTCATTTATAATTCATAAAAGAGCAAAACACATGGAAAAAGGTGAAATTTTTAACATAAGCTTATTGTGATCTATAGACCTAGAAAAAAATATCAAAAGCATATTTCAGTATATAAAGTGATTATGAGTGTGAAAATTATAAAGTTGGTCTTGAGTTGCATGAGATATTAGAGTGGGTGAGTTATACAATATGGTTTCACAATCTTAACCATTATATATGCAGAAATATGGTTTTGATATTTTTTTAAGTTCTACATATCATTCCAGGACATAACGAACTCGTTTCCGAAAAACCAAAATGAAACTCCATTTTCAATTTCCACAAGAGTGCAAAGACACTGAATTGTCAAATCCTGGGAGCCCATCTCGGAAATTTCAGCAAAGGCCAACCAACCCACGGCCTTCCAAACACTAGCAAATTCGGCGTCCATACATGTCTTCTCCAGCAGGTCCTCGTCGAAAATCCGAGTGTGACCGAAAGTTCGGTCTTTCAGCATGTTGCAGGCCTAAAACTCTCGATCTCCATAGAGCTCGATGTGGGAGTCATCCGGCGCCTTCTCCTCTTATTGTTCGGCTTGCTTCTCTGGCGCCTGCGACTCAGACTGCTCATCATGGTGGGTGAACCTCGGTGCGGGAGTGGCTGAGCGATGCGAGCTTGACCGACTCGAGCTTGAACCGGTCACCTTTGTGAACACGTTCGTGAACTTCTTCCCGACGTTCCTCATGCCTGACATCAAAATCACAAAGAGTACAACAAAAACTCGAAGTGAGAGTTAGAAAACTTAAAGTCAGCTGTCTGAGAGTTTGTAGTCCTTGTGGGGCTCGGTTGCCTCTCACAAAAAATCGTTCCTTTGGGTGATAACACTCCACAAAATCATTCTTGTGGGCGATGATTATTGGTATTTGGTAACATCACGAATAAAATCCGTAAGCGCATGGATACCATTATAGCTATCACCCAGGAGTATTCTAGGGTATCATATCCACCGAGGAACGTGAGTGCACTACCTACAGGTTCAGGCTCATCCATGAACACACACACTTGTGTGGGAGAAATAGGATAGAGAGGACTTCTTAAGATCTAGAATCTATGCTTAGAGGAAAAAATGACTTCGCCTTAAACTTCACGCTACTGGTTTCCCCTAGCTTAATTAAGCCAGTTGCTCCAACAATTATGCTTTGTTATGTAACCGAATGTGGAGGGTTGCTAGGGCATGGACAGGGCTGTCACTACCTGTCGGCTACCTCACAAGCCATGGGCATTCAAAACAACTAAGTGGTAAAGTCTAGCCTAAACACCATGTCTATGCTATTCCGTACTAATCCTAACCCTGGCCAAGATTATCCGTCTCTATCAGGAGTCTTAAGCTAGGATCAACTGCTACTCTAAGCAAACAATCAATCCAGTAAAAGGCAGAAGAAATAACTTGCAACTAAACTCTAATTCTAAATAAGAAAGTCTCGAATACTTACAACTGAATAAGCATCCATCGAGATACAAGCGGAGAAGAGTGCCGACAAACCCGGCACTTCCCCCGACTCCTCCTCACTCTCCCCCTATTTTCCTACATCCCTAGGCTGCCTAGAGCACCTAGGATGAGCTCTCAAGCTCCAAATGAAGAAGAAATTAAGAGTTGAGGTGAAGTGTGGGGTGTTGTCCATTTGCACCCCCTCTCATATATACAGGGGGAGCCATGGGGGTGAGCTGTAGCATTCCTCCCCAAACCGACATTAGGAGCCAACCAGGAGATGCCACGTGAAACCTGAAGGTGGTGGGGCCTACTGGGCCTTCGGCCAACTAGGGTGGTCGGCTGACCCCCTTGTGGTACCAACCGACCTTCCCTTTGTTGCATTGGGCTGTCCTTTGGGCCCACTTGTCATTGGCACGAGGATTGACTTCTTTTATGTCGGTTCCTTGCTCTAGTGGGCCCTCTAATACATGTAATGACATGTGTCACGCTCTGATTCATTGAAACTTCATATCCTGGATCTTGCCTCACCACTTTGTTGCATTTTTAGCTCAAAATCACCTGCACACATTCTCAAACCACTATCTGTGGAATATGTTAATACATAAACCTATCCTAGCATTTATCCACATTATGGTTAATTTTTGTGCAGGAGTTGATAGTCAAAATGAGTCATTAGCGACCGTCAACAAGATCCCCCACACTTAGCCCTTTGCTCGTCCTGAGTAAAGGTTAGGACTAAGGTTCTTGGCATCTCCTTGATAAAACATCCTACACAAAAGCTATTCCATACTTTGCCTTCATTTGTGAACTTGAATGTGTCTACCATAATGTCAGTAATTGTTGAAGAACGGAATGAATTTGACTTAAGTGCCATCCTTACCATGCTGCAAGCTTTGGGGTTTTTGGAAGAATTTTTATAAAGAAATTGTTCATGATGGTCTTACTCTCTTCTTGGGTCTCTCATTGTGGCTCATGTATATACTCTTACCAGGGTTTGCCTTTACTCTATCCTACTAATGTAAATGACTTGTGTGGAGCTCAGCAGGGAGTAAGAAGGCATCTGCTTGACTCATATCTGTTGCAAGGGCAAAGATTGGATCCATAGGTATAATACTTGTATTTACGATCCGATCAGGTTATTTCACAGATGATTACGTACTCCTTTCTTTGACTGACTTTCTTTTTAATTTATTGGGTCATACTTCTTTGGCATGCCATCTTCTCTCTCTCTCTCTCTGGGTCATGCTTCATTGGCATGCCATCTTCTCTCTCTCTCTTTCTCTTTTGAATACAATTATCAGTCAATACTTATGGAGCATTTATTTTCATCTGTGCACGTAATCCTTAATCATGAGTGTAAACAAAGTATAACTATGATTTGTTGCAAAATTTGATCGAGCTCAAAACGAAGTCAAGAGACATGCAAAAGGTTTTTTGTATGGAAAGGATCATATGGCTCTAGTAGGAAAGGATACATAGAAGTAAAGACCATGAACTTAATTTTTCTCATTTTAGAAAAGATTCCCCAAACTCATAGACATTTAAAGATAAGCAACTCAGAGACAAAACATATCACGTTGGTCAACAATTAAGCATCATGGGTTCCCTAGAAGATATGGTTCACAGAATTAAGCGCAGCAAGGAACAACATTCATGCAAGTGTTTATCAAGTTAGAGAGAACTCCTTTTAGCAGATTTTAAACAATTTTATAAATTCAGGAGATTATGCTCATGTTTAGAAATGCTATAGGGAGAAAACAAGTGAGATGGTGCACAGTTGAGGAGTCGGAGTGAGAAGTGCGCGTGACGTAGAGGAAGATAGTAGCGTGTATGTGCAACATCACAAGAGTCCCCCCACACTTGTTTTCGACCAGCTCATCGATCATAGACAAAACAAAAACATAAAACATGAAGGGGCTCCATCGAGCCAAACTAATCCTGGGGCGCAAACTAAACCAAAACTAAACCTATACGAATTAACCTAAACCTAGCGCCCATAACTAAACTAATGATAGCGACCTTTTTAGGAGGTGAGCCCTAATAAAGGTCTTTGTGGCCCGTAACCTCATACAAGCGCTTCATCTTAGCGCTCAAACCACGGCGGAGAAGACGGAGGTCGTCCTGAAGCTCATCGACCTCTATCTTCCTCTCTGCAAGATGATCCTCAAGGCACCTATTCTCTAGGCGCAGCTGTTGAACCATCGCATTGAGATCGGCGATGGTCGGCCCATCAGTGGTCGTGTCGCTCCTTGGCTTTGCCGGCGACGACTGGGATCTCACCTTCCTTGGGGATGGACTGGCTGCTGCACCCCTCCCTTTTACATCTAGGTTCTGAGTTGGGGTTGCCCCTTGCCTAGACACCGGCGAGCTCTTATGGTCTTCTGTAAGGGCTCTAAGCGCAAGCCCTCGTCTTGCCCATCTTGAGAGGAGATGGTGACCGTGCTGTGGAATGGGGAGGTGGGTGTCACGCCTCCTGGTTGGTGCCCACTGGCCCTCCATTGTTCCCAGAGGAGGGAACTGTGGCCAGGGGTCGCACAAAGGCCGTCTGGTCCTCCACCATCGCATCAGCAGCGGGGATCAGTGCGTCGAATGGTGGTAGAACTGTGGAATGAGCAGCGGCCGGCTTCATGGTCGAGGATTTCGGGGTTCCCTCACTGGCCATGGCTAGTGGATGGTGGGAAGCTGCTGGAATTGGGTGAAGGTATGGAGTACATGGAAACAAGGTGGAGAAGGAGTGGGTTTAAGTTTTCTGGGGAAGAGGCACGAGAACCCTCCTTTTCTCCTCGCGAGAACTACCGTGTCCGGTCGATTTGGGCTCAACACGTGTCATGGAGGCCGAGGACCGAAGATGGGCCCCATTCGGACTTTAATGTGTACATATCCGATGTAGTGATGTCCTCATCATCCTCCCCTTCTTGATTTGGAGTCGTCCTCAACTCCATCCTAGCGATGCTCGCATCATCCTCCCCTCCTTGGATCAAATTCGCCCTCGACTCCATGCCATCACCAATTGCCTGCAAAATATTAGGAACAACAAAACGCACCGAGGAAGACAAAGTATAGCACGTCACATCCTGAGCAGGAATGACAACAAGATCATTGTGCATAGCCCATAAAGCAAGTCCTTTCTTCTTAACATCAGCAACCATATCATTAGATATTGATGCATGCCGTTCTTTCTCAAGTTTCGCAATTTCAGCAGGTGTTAAAGGAAGTAAAACAATATTATTCCCATTGTACATGAAAGAATATTTGTTACGTCTACCATGATGTATAGCATCTAAGTCAAATTCCCAAGGACGACCTAACAAAAGCGAGCAAGCTTGCACAGGCACGACATGAAAATCAGCATAATCATGATAAGAACCAACAGAGAAATGCACGCGTGCTAAATGTGTTACCTTCTCCTTACCATTTGTCTCAAACCACTAAATCTCATATGGTTGTGACAAAGCATGTGTGGTCAAGCCAAGCATCTTGACCTAATATGAACTGACCAAATTGTTGAAACTCCCGCTATCAATAATAGTAATAAGCACACAACAATTGTTGATGACAAGGAAAATATGGAACAAAGTATGCGTTGAATCTTGTCGGACGGTACAGGTTGTGCACTCAATGCACGCTGAACCAAAATTGACCTCAAATGTGAAGTCATCGCATTGAAATCAATGGCTTCACTATCCTCCTCAGCTGCCTTTTCTTCTGCATAAAGGTTAGTAGCAACTCGATATTCATCTTCAACATTACTAGCACTCTCATACCCACCATCACATGTGGCAATGTAGGCATGCATGCTGGGGCAGTCTCTCATCACATGACCCATGCCCTTGCAGCGGTGACAAATTATATTCGCTGATCCACTCAAAGAAGATAAAGGTGATGTCTTCTTTGTTGGCGGTGCCTGCAAAATAGGTTTACTCACCTCGAGTACCTGTGGCGCCAATGTGGAAGTTTTCTCCTTTTCTGAAGTACTCGGTGGGGAAAAAGGCTTGCTGGAATTGCCTTTGAAAGATTCTTGGCGGCCCTGTACTTCTCTTTTAGCTTTCAAAGTAAGATGATATAATTAATTGAATCTAATCCATTCTTTATAATCAAGAATATCCTAAATATCACAATTTAAACCACCCATAAATCTAGCAGATAAATCTTGATCATCCTAATGTATATCACAACGAGCGAATCCCACAAGCAACTCTTGTTAATATTGATCTACGCTATTACTACCTTGATTCAAATGTTGCAGTTTAAACGTAGATCATGCTTAAAATAAGGAGGGACAAAACAAGATTTCATACATTTTTTCAAAGCAGTCCAAGTCTGTGGTAAAGCAGTAGCATTATTATTGTCACAAAGATCACTCCACCAAAATAAAACAAAACCAGTAAACTCAATAGTGGCAAGTCTAATTCTATGCTCTTCAGGAACTAGGTGGGATTTAAATTTTTGATCAACAACAATTTCCCAATCTAAATATGCTTCAGGATCAGCATTACCAGCAAAAGGAATCATGGTAAACTTGGCTCTAGCAAAAGGATCATTGTTACCATGATTATCATTACCGCCCATACCTTGACGGTTGCATCGAAGCCGATCTCTGCTAGTTGCTTTGCTATCAGCACGTTGGGCTTCAGCATCAGTATCCTCCTCCTCATCGTCTTCATCACGATGACATTGTTGCTCAACATGTTCAATCCGGGTGCATCAACTCTTTGAACTTCTCTTCCATGTAAGTTCGCTGGTCATCAACAAGCTGCTTGAGCTCACCTTTGGACACACACTAACAGAAATCTTTAGGTGACTCACCAGAAGTGCCTTTACCTATCATGATCAGAAGACAAAAAAATAACACAAGAGTATTATCCCTATCAACTAATAGGAGCTATAAAATGTGGAAGTCACACACTCTCAAGCATCTTACCATGCTCTTACAAGTGTTCTTACCAAAGCAGCAAGGAATTAATCGATGGCAGCTTGTGAAACATATTGTTGCTGTGGTGTAACAATTGCAAGCTAAACCTATACTGATGAAAAGTATGTATGTGGAGCTTGGGAGGCTAAAATATATGTAGTAAGGATTAGCAATAATTCAATTCAGAAATTGCAAGTCTGAAAAGTAGTCCCAATCTAGTCTATATCACTGGTTTAAAGTCATTTGAGACCTAGTTCAAGCAAGCAAAGATGATATGACTAAACCATGGACTCAAAGGATGCAATGCAATTCTGAAATTTCTCTTCTTTTCCTTCTTTTTTTCTTTTTTTGGATGCATCTTTTAGCACCTCTTTGCCTTTTCCTTTCTCTTTTTTTTCTTTTGTGTAAATTAGAACTGTGGCACTCTCAATGAATTTTTTGTCGTAAAGAAAATAGCAAGAAAAAGGCAGTCCTAGATTTATTTATTCACAAACAAATATGTGAGTAAAACAATAGTTCATGCGCACATACCAAAAACCAATTTGGTCTATCTCTTTTTTTTTTTAAAAAAAATTCTTCATTGCGCAACACAAGAACCAAACTGTTATGATGAAACACAAGGATCAATAATTCACTCAAACTAGAATTAATCGACCTAGACACAGCAAACACAATGACACACTCGAGGGACTAAAATTCAGAAAAGCAATCCAAAAGAAAAATTGCAGTGGCACAATGAGGTTATGGGATAGGGAAAACAAATTTTTTAGGGCTTTTTTGTGGACTTTAGGTACTGAAACAAAACTAATCTAAAGAGGGGAAAACAGCGATATACCTCACAGGAAACCCAGTCAAATTTGATACCAATTGATAGAGCCGCGCGCGGCGATCTTCCAAGAGGTAGGGTAAGTTCGATTCATGAAACACTCGACTCACGATCAAGGCGTCTAACCAGCAAGGATTCAAACCCACAACCTTTAGACCACTGCTCCAACAATAATCAGCCAAGCGCACTCGATTGATGATTCCTACAAGCGAATTGAAGAACACAAGCAAGAACATGGTAAAGATGCAATCTGAAATTGCGAATATATATGAAGCAAATCTGAATTGAAGAGGTTCAAACTCTGAACACAAAAGTACTAATTAACACAATCGCGACGAACGTGTAAAAGGACTAATCGACACAGTTACAATGAACGATTCAGTTTCTCGATGGAAAAGTAAACTAAAAAGAAACCCAAACCCTAATGTGGCGGTGGCTGTTGATTATATCAGGATTAGGGCGTGGAATCCCCTAGACACGCCCCTAATGGGCTCCCACACGATACACGGGCCATTGGCCCAAATCAGGTGGTGTAGCACCGTGATAGATTCTGATCATCATCTTGTTTTGTCAATTTCTGTCGACTCCGAATAGATATGGGACTCAATCCAGTGGCATTGGAAAGGTAGCGAAATTATATTTCCAACCATATAAAGATCTCTTGAAAAGGACTCCATATGTGCCCGTGGCATCATTTTTGGTGCAGACTGTTTCTGGAATCCGAAAATGAAATGGAGTCCAACTTGAAGACGATTCGGACTTCAATGTGTACGTATCCGATGTAGTGATGTCCTCATCAGCAGGCTGCATAAAGATATTCTGCTAACTACAGATGGTAAGATTGCCATCACCAACAAGAAAAGAAATCTCAAAGGAACCAACTTAAACAGTGGAAACTCCTTTGTTGCTTTAGATGATTCCGATATCGTTGATAAATCAAATATGATGGGTGTTCGTATTAACCCTGCTAATTTTGCTGCCATTAATCTTATTAAAGATTTAAAAATTGCTATACATGCTCTCAATAATAAGGCTGATAATCAGGCCCCTGTTATTCCTGAGGAGGTGTCCTTTTGAAGAAATGGCTAATGAATGTTCTGATGTCGAAGATATTGTTGTTAATACCCCTAAAAGGAAACCAAAATCCATAGTACTCTTTCTGTCCCTAAAAAAAAGAGGTAAGAGCAAGGCAATTCCTGCTCTAAAAAAGGTGTAAATGTAGGTGATCAAGGAATCCATGGTCCCTTCGCTAAGCCAAAAATCTCTAAAGGTAAGAAAAAAAATGAAAGGCCTCATTTGGAATTGTAGGGGTATCAAGAAAAAAGGTGTCTGCTCCTTCTTAAGAAATTTGATTGCTGAACATAACTTCCACTTTATGGGTCTACAAGAAACTATGTAGGCTGGCATTGATGATAGCATCCTGAGAAAATTTGAACCCATGCTGAATTATCTATCGAAGTGGACCCTTCTAGAGGTAGACCTGGGGGCATTTTAGTTGGAATCAGTGTTGGACATTTTGAGGTGGGTGCTTTTCAGGAGTGCGAGTTCATGCTTCAAATGAACCTTTGGGACAAACAACTTAAGATAAAATGGAACTTGATCACTACTATGCATGGAGTTGCGTAGGAGGATAAAAGTCTCTTTCCCTAGTGAACTTGCCTCCTTTTGTAGCAGGAATAAAGAACTAGTGGTAATTGGGGGAGATTTCAGTATTATCATATTTCCTTCTGAGAAGAACAAGCCAATGGCTATCGGAAGGTTTATAAACTGCTTCAATTGCCTCATTTCCACTTATGAGCTGATTGATATTAACATGACGAATGGTAAATTCACTTGGTCCAACAACCAACCTAATCCAACACTTGAGAGGCTGGATAAGTTCCTGGTTAGTAATGACTGAGAGGACTTTTTCCCTGGTGTGATTATTCACAGACTCCCTGAAGAAGTGTCTGACCATAACCCACTTATTTTTGTGCACTGATTTTGCCATGCCTTTGAAACACCTCTCCTTCAAGTTTGAGCTCTCCAGGTTGTTTCATCAGGATTTTAAGTTTAAAGTTGAACGGTTATGCAAGCACCCTGTCATGTAGAATCTGCATTTGACAGAATTCAATTGAAACTCAAAAAATCAAACAATATTGTAAAGGTTCGGGTTTTCATACTAAGGGGGAGAGGAGGAAACGAAAACAACAAATCCAAGCAGAGTTGTACTCTCTACAAATGGAGGAAGAAAATACCATCTTATCTTATAGCCAACAAGTGAGAAGTGAGCTGAAATATGATTTAATGCACATTCTGTAACAAAAGGAGCTGTACTATTTTAAAAGATCACATGAAACCGGTTGCCTAAAGGGCATAATAATACTGAATATTTCCATAGGATAGCAAATGAGAGAAGGAGGAAGAATACTATCTTTTCCTTGTCAGATGGTGACCGAGTGATAGTGATCAACAGTTGTTGGATCATGCAACAAGTTACTATAAATCTATGTTTGGTCCAACTACTGGTAATACTCTTCCATTGACCTCATCTTTGTGGGAGGGTGTGGAAAAAAATCTTTGAGGCTGATAATGAACTCTTATGCAGACCTTTCTCTGAAAGTGAGATTAAGAATGCACTGTTTCAAATGGAGCACAATAAGGCTGCTGGAACTAATGCTATTCCAATTGAATTCTTACAAACATGCTGGGAGATTATTGAAGAAGATATAATTGAGATGTTTGATGACTTACATAAAGGAAGGCTGGATGTTAATAGGCTCAATTATGGCATAATTACTTTGCTGCCAAAAGTGTCCGATGCCTCCAAAATGCAACAAGTTCGCCCTATTTGCCTTCTTAATTGCCTATACAAATGGATCACTAATGTGCTGACCATCACGCTCGCTCCTTTTGCTGGAAAAATATTTATGCAAAGAACAAACTACTTTTATGAAAGGAAGGAATATAATATCTGGGGTTATGGATTTACATGAGATCCTCCATGAAACCAAAAGGAGAAAGAAAACTTGGGTGATTGTTAAATTGGACTTTGAAAAGGCATATGACAAGGTTGACTGGTCATTCTTACTGGAAAGCTTTCAAAAAAGAGGGTTCAATGCTAAATGGTGTGGCTCGATTCACCAAGTTGTGTCGGGAGGGACAGTTAGTGTTAAACTAAACAATAAAACTAGTCCTTATTTCGTGAGCCATAAAGGAGTGCGGTAGGGTGATCTTCTTTAACTCTTGCTCTTTAGCTTTGTCGTTGATTGCCTAACTAGAATGATTAAGCAAGCCCAAAGAAACAGTTTGATTACTGGCTTAGCCAGCAATATGATTGATAAAGGGGTCGCTGTCCTTCAATACGCTGATGCTACTATAATTTGTCTAGAAAACAATATAGATGCAACAAGGAATATGAAGCTTATGCACTATCTCTAAGAAATCATGTCGGGCGTTAAAATAAACTTCTCTAGAAGTAAATTTGTGATGATCAACGAAAATGATATGTTGGAAAAGCAGTTTTTTGAGCTCTTTAATTGTCAAATTGGTCACTTCCCTATTAAATATCTTGGGGTGCCTATGAGTCCCAGCAAGCTTCATGTGGCTGATTGGGCCAACTAAAAGAGAGAAATGGGGGAAAAATTAGATATTTGGAAAGGGAGTTAATCTCCATTGTTGGAAGAACTATCCTTATCAATTCTTCTCTATCCAGCTCTTTTATTTACCACATGTCCTTGTACTTGCTCCCAAAAACTATGGTAGCTGATCTTGTAAAATAGAGAAGAACCTTTTTCTGGCAAGGACGTGGAGTGAAAAATGAAGTATCATCTAATTAGATGGGGTGTGCTGTGCAAAAGTAAGAAAAAAGAAGGCCTCGGTATAGAAGACATTTGGAAAATGGATATAAGCCTTTTGTCCAAATGGTGGTGGAAGCTAGAAACTGAGGATGGAATTTGGCAGACCTGGTTACAAACAAATACAAAAAAATGGGCTAGTCAGCACTGTTCCTCCCAGATTGAATGACTCACCTATGGGGAATGATTTATTGAAGTTTAAACACATCTATCTAGCAGGCAAAAAAGTGGAGGCGCAAGATGGGAAAAATGCTATCTTTTCGCTAGATTGCTAGCTGGAGGATCAACCTCTTTGTACTAAATTCCCTATACTCTTCGGGTTGAGTGAACACAAGCGGATTTCTATTAGTGAGTTTGCTGGAAAAATGGTCTTATTTCTTTTAGAAGATGGCTCCCAGTTTTGCAGGAACATTGGCAGATGCTGAAACAGCATGATCTGAATTTTCCCTTTACCCAAAATCAGGATAAAGTGTATTGGAAATGGTCCCTAAGGGGTGTTTTCACTGTTAAATAAGCCTATGACCGGTTAATCAGTGATGACAACGGGGAATCTTACTCTAGAATCTGGAAAGCAAAACTTCCTTACAAAATCAAAATTTTCCTCTGGTTGATTGAACAAGGGGCAATCTTGACCAAGGATAATGTGTTGAGAAGGAAATGGGTTGGGGATCCTTCCTCTAGCTTTGTGATGATATGGAATCCACAAATCATCTGTTTTTCACTTGCCATACTGCTAAAGTGGCCTGGAGCATTGTTTGTAGCTACATTGGTGCTGATAATACCCCTAATTCCTTAGACCAGTTATGGAATTGGCGCCAAGCTTGGATCCCTACTAGTGCCCAGGTTCATGCTTATGTGCTTGTTGCAATTTACTGGACTACATGAAAAGCATGGAATAATTCGTGTTTCAATGCAAAACTGATACATCACCCATTTGAAATTGTTTGCCACGCTTGCGCTTTTTTAACCTTCTAGGTAGGTTTGCACAAAGAGGAGGTCTAGTCCCAAATCAAGGAGGGCGATTGGATGCTGCTATCGTTGGCTTGCTAGATGCTGGCCAACTAGAGTCATTCGATACTAACGATGATCCTTCCTCCGCCGCCTACTGACCAAGGCTCGAGTGATGATGTTGCATTTGGTGATGAGGGCGCTTGATGGGTGCCTCTATCCGAGGAGTCACCTCTCCTTGCTTCTGTTAAGCTTCATACACAGTGTTGTTCCCCAGTCTTTGGCAGTTCTAGACTTGTCAGAAAGTGAGATTGTGAGATCCGTATAATTTCTATTCCACATATACTTGCTATTTTATTCTCATTAACCATACAACAAGATGTTAAGAATACCGATATTGAGGATTGAGTTACCATGGCAGAATTAAATGAGATGAAGCAAAGCATTGAGGAGAAACAAGATAGGTTGTCACAATAATTCCAAGTAATTATGGTCCACTTACAAAATCTTACTCGTGTTCCTAAAAATGCAAGCATTCATGAAGATGAATTAGATAAAATTGATGAAGAAATTATTGCCTGATTTGAAGAGAATAGCAAAAACTTCGAGAATGGGATGTTTCCCATGCTAGGAGACGCGCTAGTCTAGTGCATGGAAATAGAGGTAATGGAGATGGTTATGGTTATGGTAGAGGAAGAGGTATTTGTCAGACCCGGGACAGCGGGACTGCTCACAGGCATAGAATATTCTAGAGTAAGGGATAGCTCATGGATGTACCTTACCTCTTTTGTAACTACCCGAATAGGCGTAGTACTAGCTGCAGTACAAGGAAACTACCCGATCGTGTTGTAGAAGGACTCCAACTGTACTCAGCTAGGACTTTCCATGTAACCCTGTCCCCCCGGATATATAAGGGCGGGCAGGGACCCCCTCGAAACACATCTACACCTAAGGCAATACAAACCACCACACATGACGTAGGGTATTACGCAACTCACGGCCCGAACCTGTCTAAATCTTTGTGTTCCTTGCACCATCGAGTTCCAGAGCCGTCGATCCCTACCTACAAACCCTACTGCTAAGGGTATCCCTAAGCAGGCTTGGCGGTAAACTCCGACAGCTGGCACGCCAGGTAGGGGACTCGGCGAGTTCGATGGCCACTTTCGCTTTCGGCACCATGACGCCTCCCAGAGGCGCCACCTTCATCTTCGGTTCGTGGGTTTGCGTCGCCAATGGTTCAGGCGGCTTTGATAGCCACTTAACCAACTCTCCCGCGCCGAAGAACTCCACGTTGGAAGACTCCAACAAGCTCGCCAGATCTCATGATCGTGGCGTTACGTTGCTTCCCGACCTCGCCAAGGAGATCGAACCGAAACTCGAATACAACTCGAGTTCTATTCGGACTCAGATTGATCTCAAACCAAAATCCACTCGGATTGGGACTCTTATTGTGCAACCCGTCTTTGGCTTGCGCAATTCATCATCTGTTTACAAATAGATGATTAGATCCTCCTATGAAAATAGCTGGGATCGTCTACCTCACGTCGAAAACCAATCAACCATCATTAACCGGGAGGCACCCGTTTTTGACGTTTACCCAGATCCAGTCGAGTCACCTCAAGATAGCCTGGATTTCATCACCAATGCGCTGGCCAAGATGCAACTCAAATCTTGCCGAGGTGACACCCTCGCAGAACAACTCGACAACCTGCGAGAAGTCGCCAGCATTGACGATCTCCCGTTCCAACACGGCACTCCCCTCGAAACCAAGAGGGAAACTAGCTCCGGAGGAACTGTCCTAGCTGATTACGAATCAGACCAGGAAAGCTTATCTCACGAGCGTTTGGTTCCGGTAATCATCCAGCTCGGGGGTGCCCCAAGCAACCACGATCCAAACAAAGCCTTGGATCAGATCTCAGCAGACAATCTGACCCAAGACGCTCTAGCTGATGAAGACAAAGTCACTCGTACAACCCGCAGGGAAAGGAATCAACGCAAAGAAGTGCGCAGGACTCGCGCGGCCAAACGTGCTCATCTCCCGCCACGCAACCTCAGCAATGAATTCAACAATGCTGAGGATCCCATCTTCAGAACACCAATCGCCGCAATGACAGAAGCAACCCTGCGACTCATGACGATGCCCCAGAATCGCGAGCTGGAACGAGTCATAAATCTCACCAAAAATGTTGTTGAACAACTCGAGAGACAGAACCCCCTGTCCTCGCTTCACGGTACGCGATCAAGGGCTACTGCAATAGCAATACCTCAAGCAAGCCGTACCCCCGGAGGCCACCAGCATCAACAGCAGCAGGAACAGCAGAATCGAAGAAACCAAGAGGATCAGGAAGCTGCGAGTAGTCATCGCCCCAGAGGTGGCCAACCACAAGCAAATCAAGCTCCTGGCCCTCAGCCAAACCGCAACAACAACAACCGTGGGAACAATAGGGAAGAGGTAGCCGATTCTATTGTGGACGCACGGGACGTCATCAACGCAAGACGCAGAGCGCAACTTGCGAACAACTCCAATCGCTTCAAAGCCTTGAGCAAGGCTTTCGACAACATCGAGTACCCGAAGGATTTCAAGCCTACGAACATCCAAAAGTACGACGGTAAGCAAGACCCTGCTCAATGGTTACGATTATACTCGACCGCTATTAGTGTTGCAAGGGGAGACACCAACACCAAGGTCCTCTACCTCCCGATGGCCCTGGAGCCCGCACCCCTCACGTGGCTCGAAAGCTTGGCGCGCGAGTCAATCCACTCATGGGAGGACCTAAAGAAGGCATTCGTCGACAACTTAAAAGGGTCGCTACACCGAGTAGCTACTCGCCACGCCCTATCCATGATCAAGCAGGAGTAAGACGAGTCGATCAGATCCTACGTCAAGCACTTCTTTGACACAAGAGCTACCATCCCCAACGTCGCCGACGACGACGTCATCGACTACTTCCAGAGCGGCATCACCGTCTAGTCACTATACCATGACTTTGGGCGTAATCGGCCCAAAACAGTGGTAGATCTACGTGACATGATGCAACGCTGGGCAGATGAAGAGGAGCAAGAACACAGTCGCTTTCCCCGCCGCAACAACGACAACAACGGGAAGCGCCACAATGACCATGGAGGGCCCAGCAACCAGAGGGATCCCACGCATAAGCGTAAGCCTGACGACATTGTCGGCACTATGGATCGCACACCGCGTGGTAAGAAGGGCGACAAGCCGCAGGACCAGTTCGACAAGATCCTTCGCAACAAAAGATGTCCAATCCACCCCAAGAGCAACCACTCGATGTCGGAGTGCACGATCCTGCGCAAATCCTTCCAGTCAGCACCTGCAACCGCTCCAAATAAAGAACAAGACAAAGATGATGAAGACAACAAGAAAGACAGTGATGGTTTCCAACAGCAGCAAAACATCGTCAACGTCATATTCGGAGGAGATCCTAGCTTCTCCAAGCGAGCTCAGAAGCTCCTACTCAGAGAGATCCTCTCAGTCGAGCCAGCAATTTAGAGGCCACTAAAATATAGCAAGGTCCCCATTACCTTCTCCAGGGAGGATCAGTGGATCAGTTCCCGCTAGTACTCGATCCAGTCGTTCAGGGCTCCAAGCTCACTCGAGTACTCATCGACGGCGGAAGTGGGCTCAACCTGATCTTTGCAAGAACATTGGTAAAGATGGGCCTCAACTATATGAGTCTGCTTACTCCAAGCAAGGCTCCGTTCTACGGCATCGTTCCTGGAAACTCTTCTACACCAATTGGCTCGGTCACCTTCCTAGTCACATTTGATACAGAACAGAACTTCCGGACAGAGTACATCAAATTCGAAGTAGCCGACTTCGAGTCCTCTTACCATGCTATCTTGGGAAGACCTGCACTAGCCAAGTTCATGGCAGTGCTGCACTATGTCTACCTGCTCCTCAAGATGCCAGGCAACACAGGAGTCCTTTCACTACGGGGAGACCTCCACAAGTCCTTCGAGTGCGACAAGGAAGCAATAGATCATGCTTCTACTATCCGGGTTCCTAGTTCTGTCAGCGAAATACTTGCTGCTGCTAAAAAACTCTCACTCAAGGAGTCGATGCCTTCCAAGAAGCCAAGCCAATCATCGGTTAAACCAACCAAAGGTGTGAGCACCAAGACTATCCAGCTACAAGAGGGAGACGATTCCAAAACAGCCATCATCGGAGCGGGACTGGGCGACAAATAGGAACTCGAGCTCGTCAACTTCCTTAGGGCCAACCGAGACATATTCGCGTGGAAACCAGCGGATATGCCAGGGGTGCCCAAGGAGTTGATCGAGCATGTCTTGAAGGTCGACCCTAAAGCCACACCAAAAAAGCAACGGTTACGGCGGTTCTCACCGGACAAGCGAGAAGCCATCAAGAAAGAGCTGGCAAAACTACTCGCAGCAGGGTTTATCAAGGAAGTCTACCATCCTGATTGGTTGGCCAACCCTGTGCTTGTATAGAAGAAGAACAACAATGAGTGGAGGATGTGCGTCGACTACACTGATCTAAACAAATATTGCCCAAAGGATCCCTTCGGGCTACCACGTATTGATCAAGTAATCGACTCGACAGCTGGATGTGTCCTGTTATCCTTCCTTGACTGCTACTCAGGGTATCATCAGATCGCCCTAAATGAATAAGACCAAATCAAGACGGCCTTCGTCAACCCTTACGAGGCATACGCCTACAAGACCATGTCCTTCGGGTTGAAGAACGCTGGCGCTACCTACCAGCGTGCGATACAGCTGTGCTTCTCCGATCAGCTACATCGCAATGTTGAAGCCTATGTTGACGACGTCGTTGTCAAAACGAAGACCCAGGATCAATTCATTACTGACCTGGAAGAGAACTTCAGTAGCCGCCGAAAATTCTGCTGGAAGCTCAACCCAACCAAGTGCGTCTTTGGAGTACCCTCTGGAAAACTACTTGGATTCATCGTCAGCAATCGAGGAATTGAAGCTAACCCAGAGAAGATCAATGCCATCATGGCCATGGACGCCCCAGCTACCATCAATGACGTCCAGAAGCTTACAGCTGCATGGCAGCCTTGAATCGATTCTTGTCCAGGCTTGGCGAATGGGGACTACCCTTCTTCAAACTCCTAAAGCGACAAGATAAATTCGAGTGGACTACAGAAGCCGCAGAAGCACTCGAGAATCTCAAGCAACATCTCCAGTCACCGCCGATTCTAACAGCTCCATTACTCGGTGAGGAATTACTCCTCTACATCGTTGCGACTACCCATGTAGTTAGTACGACGATAGTAGTCGAACGCCCGGAGGAAGGCCACGCTTACGGTGTTCAGAGACCAGTCTACTTCATCAGTGAAGTACTCTCTAAATCAAAGGTTAGATATTCATCAATTCAGAAACTTCTGTATGAAATTCTAATCACCTCCAGGAAGCTCCGGCATTACTTCGACGAATACAAGATCTCAGTCATAACTGACTTTCCATTGGGGGATATACTCCACAATCGGGATGCCACTAGACGAATCTCAAAGTGGGCAGTTGAACTGGGAGCTTTGGAAATCAACTTCAAACCAAGAACAGCAATAAAGTCACAAGCACTAGTCGACTTCTTGGCTGAATGGCGGGAAAATCAAATTCCAGCACCCCAGAACATTCCAGAGCATTGGGTGATGTACCTCGATGGCTCACCCAAGATCGATGGAGGCGGCACAGGAGTTTTGGTCATCTCCCCCAAGGGAGAACAATTGAAGTATGTGTTCCAAATTTTGTTCAAGGTCTCAAACAATGAAGCTGAATATGAGGCATTGCTACACAGCCTCCGACTAGCAGTATCTCTCGGCATCAAGCGACTACTTGTCTACGGCGATTCTCTACTCGTCGTTCAACAAGTCAATATAGAATGGGACGTCAACAAGGATACAATGGACGCATACGTTGCAGAAATTAGAAAGCTCAAAAACAAGTTCTTAGGATTGAAAATCCATCACATCGACCGCAACAACAACGTGGGAGCTGATGTCCTCTCCAAACTTGGGTCCACTCGAGCAGCTGTTCCACCAGGAGTTTTTGTCCATGAACTTCACCACCCATCAGTCAAGGAACAAAGCCAACAAGCCACTGACACGGAGGCCCCGGCCACAGTCAGAGAAGTGCTGATGATTGAAGAAGATTGGCGAACTCAGTTTATCGACTTCATCAAGGAATTCAAGCTCCCACCACATGTTGATCCTAAAAGCGCTGAAGCTGCCCACATTATCAGGCATAGCAAGGGTTTAGTCCTCGTTGGCGACAACCTATACAAGCGCTCTGCTTCAGGCATCCTCATGAAATGCGTTACCCTTGAAGAAGGAAAAGACATCCTCCGAGAAATACACGAAGGAGTTTGCGGCAATCACGCTGCATCAAGGACAATAGTCGGCAAGGCGTATAGGTTAGGATTCTTCTGGCCAACAGCTGTCTCGGATGCAGAAGACCTGGTCCGATGGTGTCCTGGCTGCCAATGCTTCGGCAAGAAGATTCACGTCCCAGCACACAACTTGATAACAATCCCTCCATCATGGCCGTTCGCCTATTAGAGTTTGGACATGATCGGACCATTAACCGTCGCTCCAGGAGGATTCAATCATGTGCTGGTAGCAGTCGACAAGTTCACCAAGTGGATCGAGTACAAGCCCATTGTCAAGATTTCATCAGATAGAGCAATGGATTTCATCTCCGACATTATCCATCGGTTTGGTTTTCCTCACACCATTATTACAGATCTTGGCTCCAACTTCATGTCACAATTTTTTTGGGATTTCTGTGACAACTCCTGCATTGAGGTCAAATATGCTTCAGTAGCTCATCCTCGGGCAAATGGACAAGTTGAGCACATCAATGGTTTAGTACTCGACGGCTTGAAGAAAAGACTCTACGACACCAACACCAAGAAAGGCGGCAAGTGGATTCAAGAACTACCCCATGTAGTCTGGGGGCTGCGAACCCAGCCTAGCAAAGCAACTAGACAATCTCCTTTCTTCCTTACCTATGGGTCAGAGGCTATATTACCCGCTGATATCATGTGGAGATCCCCTAGGGTAGAAGCCTATCAAGAAGAAGCAGATGAAGCTTGACAATTGGAGTTAGATTCAGTCGAAGAGGCCAGAGTCAACGCCTTAACTCAATCGGCTAGATATCTTCAAGGAGTCAGACGCTATCATGATCGCAACGTCCAGCAAAGATCCTTCAACATTGGAGATCTAGTACTTCGCCGAATTCAGGATGAGACAGGATTGCACAAGTTAAATTCCAGATGGGAAGGTCCCTTCATCGTAACTAAGGTTACAAGACCAGGTTCATACAGAATCACTGATGCAGATGGCAATGAGGTACCAAATTCCTGGAACATCGAGCACCTGCAGAAGTTTTATCCCTGATCCAAGAAGCTTAGTCGTGTCAGTTGATTTCTTTAATAAAGTGAGGATCCTTATTGGCATATCGACTACATTAAAGGCAATTTTATGGCATCACTAGTTCAGGATAAGCTTACACAGTTTTCCATCAGAACAACTACACAAGCCGCATCCTTTCCCTTAAAGGGCACAACCTACTCGCCTAGCTCAAGAAGGTGAATGGATACCTTCACTAGTTGTCCATCTTGGGTAACTCGACGGAGTTCATCCTAACAGGTCAACTATGAGGAACTCCAGCATTGCTGTAAATGCAAAACTACTCGCTCGCCCGAGTATGTTATGGATACTACTGCATTTTGTCCATCTTGGGCAACCCGACGGGGTTCGCCCTAACAGGTCAATCTTAGTAGTTACTCCAGTCTACAAGTTAGACACCTTACTTGCCTCGCTCAAGTAAGTTTTGGATATCTTTCTGGCATTTACGTCCTTGATAGCCCGACGGGGTTCAAACCTAATAATTTTGCCTTAAGGATTACTCCAGTCCTTGGTTAAAGGACACCTTACTCGCCCTGCTCAAGTAATTTTTGGATATCTCTTCGTTATTTACATCTTGGGCAACCCGACGTGGTTCGTACCTAATAGTTCTATCTTACGGATTACTCCAGTCCTTGGTTAGGACATACTACTCACTTGCTCGAGTAGTTTTTGGATGTCTTTACAAGTTTTTTCTATTTGGATAGTCCGACGGGACTCATCCTAACTGATTAACTTTAAGGATTACTCCATGTGGGTATTCAACTCGATTGATCGACTAGCTCATACTTATTCTACGGTATCAGATTATGCTTCTGAAGACACACCAATAGGATACAAGCTATGAACAACGACAAGAGCTCACTGAAGATTATAAGAGTTGTTACAAGCAGTCTACTCTGCCATGTTCTTCAGAATTTCCTCCGCAATCACTTCTGATTCCTTACAATACTCTCGAAATTTCTCATCAGAGCAACTGGGATCTATTCCTTTAGCTATCGGAGCTAAATTAAACTGAGGCAAGTATGACTTGACAACTCCTATCGTGTGGGTTAGATAATTCTTGGAAGTAGCCGTCATGACATCAAAAATTTTCTGGGGAGCTTGTTCCAAATGCTCCACCAAGGACTTGCTACTTGACGACTCTTCTTCAGTATCAACCACATCCACAAGAGCTTGAGCTGCTGCTATTAATTGAGTATGGCCTTCCTAAGAACCTGATGGGAAGATATCTCAGAAATTTATATGACAAAGCAAAATCAGGACAAAAGATGGAGTGCTTACAGGCTTGGGCAGACTGCAATTGCTTCTGAAGCCTGGAATTTTCCTCTTGAAGCTTTGATTTTTCTTGGCACTTCATGTCACAAACTTCCAGATGATGCTGCTGACTTGCTTCATAAATTTTGTTTCGAGCAGCAAGGGCTTCATCCAGTCATTTGGCAATCATGGCCTTTTGCTCCTCTAAGATCTTCCGATTGTCTACAGTCTTATATAAAGCATGAGACTTCAAGAAAGATCGATTGGCTACATCCTGAGACATACAAGGAGAATCTGGTCAGACATCAACAACTACTCGACAAAGGCAAGTAGTGCCAGAAGACTCACCTTGGTAAATTTAAAGCTCCACTGCATACAATCTGCAAGTTTTTTCATGTTGTCTAGAGACAACAGTGGATTATCAAATAGTTCCTTTCCCAACTCTTCCTGGGCTGACTGAGGCATAGACTGGAATGGTACCAGTCGAACGGAAGGACCTTTTGACCCTTCTGCTCCACTACTCCCAGATCCACCAGCTTTGGAGGCTCCTTCAGCAACCGCAGGAGTATCAGATGTTTCAGGGCTTGGTTCGCTTGGTCTCTCAGCTGTGTCTGCACTCGGGAAACCGGCAGCAGGGGTCTCGATCAACCCAATTACAGGAGAATCAGAGGCTGATCGACTAGTTTCTTGCGAACCACTCGACACCCAGTAGCGGAAGTCTTGAACTTGATCTTTTTCATGCGCTGAAAGATGTTGGACCCTAGCCAAGCAAAATTCTGAATAAGAAAGCTGAGGCAAACAGGATACAATCAACAAAATATTATATACTTACTGGCCGGCATCGAGACGAGGAATTTTCCTCTACAACATTGATCCGGGAGCCACCTTCCGCTTCTTGCTGTCATCAGAATCAGCATTTGCAGAAGTCGGAGGCATACAATACCAGGATTTATAATTCTTCTGCAGAAAGAAGCCAATACTTAGTCAGAAGATCAAAAATGGTTGACTACAAGTACTCGACATGATATCCAAAGCACGTACCCAGGCACTCTCGGGAGGATTTTGTGCTGAGAAGAGTGTTGGAAGCATCAAAGACTTATCGAAGTTATCGAGTACTTTGCATCACCTCTTTATTACTTCAGACTGAGCCATTGGTTCTGAGGACATCCTAGTGGGATCCTGCGTGCCTTCATATCTAAAGTCAGGATGCTTTCGCAGCTGGAGAGGCTGCGTACGGCGACAGATAAATGAGAAGACCACATGATCTCCAGTGACTCCTTTTTTCTTAATAATGGCAACCGCATGAAGAATGGCTTCAACTTGCTTGCCACCAGGTCCTCTACTTGACCAGCTCTCCTGGACTTGGGGGGCACTAGTAGTCCTTTCTGAAAGTGGAGATTCGAAGTTCCCAACATGGAACCAGAATTTCTTCCATTCGGCTCCTTTACCCGCCGGATCATAAACCAAGTACTCGCCTCGGTTCTCAGGGCGGAGTACCAATTCACATCCACCGACGACGGCGGGATTGTTGGCATTAGGGATTGGAACAAGGAAGAAGAAATGCTAGAAAAGGTGGAAATGGGGGAGAATTCCAAGGAATGCCTCACAGAAATGAGTAAAATTTGAAAGATGCAAGATGGATTGGGGAGTGAGATGGTGTAACTAAATTCCCCAAAAATGAAGAAGTCTATAGAAAAATTCTGACACGGGAAGAGTGAGACCACGTTCTACAAAATCACGAAACATAATGGTCTCAAGGGTACCTTCCATGGGGTAATCTCCTCCTTCACCACCGCGCCACTGGCTTACGCCCTGCTCTTGGAGGAGACCCTTACTCTCCAACTCCTAGACCAGTGATTCAGACATCTTGCTTTTACGCCAACCTGTGGATATATTGGCGATCGTTCCGTCTTCAATCTTGGACTTGTTCTTCTTGGGAGCCATCTCACAGTCACGAGTTTTAGCTCGGGGGCTACGAGAGGGGCTTTTGGATTTTGACTGAGAAGAGGCAAATGTGAATCTGAGTTTGACGGCGGCCAGGAGTTCAAGGGGTAAAACCCTTGGAAGTTTTCAATCGGCTTTATACGGTCTTCAAGGGCAATTTTGTGAATATTTGGGATGCCAACGGATTCTTTTCTTCTCAGGGAAGTTTTCAATTTTTACCACGAGTTTACATTGATTCTTAAATCTAAATGGAGGAATTTAAATTCAAGACTTGGGGGCTGCGGGATATGTGCATCAGAGATTTATTTTTCAAATTTTTTTGGAAAATAAAGAAGGAAAAAGACTGAAGTGACCCTCAGCCTAATTCTGTGATTCAACCTAAGGCTCGGGGGCTACTCCATATGGAGCGCGAGTACTTCGCGCACCATATATGATCAAGATTTCGGGGCTTGAGCACCTCACAGCCTCGGAGCAACTACAAGTACTTGGAGGACTTCTTGGCGCATCAGAAGGAAGACCCAGAAGTAACCAGAAGGATGTTCTGACTACTTGAAGTACTTGAAGACGCCGTCCAAGTGCTCGACGCCTGCAGGACTCGGCTACGAAGAGCTCGGGGGCTTGTCAGACCCGGGACAGCGGGACTGCTCATAGGCATAGAATGTTCTAGAGTAAGGGATAGCTCATGGATGTACCTTACCTCTTTTGTAACTACCCGAATAGGCATAGTACTAGCTGCAGTACAAGAAAACTACCCGATCATGTTGTAGAAGGACTCCAACTGTACTCAGCTAGGACTTTCCATGTAACCATGTCCCCCCGGGTATATAAGGGCGGGCAGGGACCCCCTCGAAACACATCTACACCTAAGGCAATACAAACCACCATACAGGACGTAGGGTATTACGCAACTCGCGGCCCGAACCTGTCTAAATCTTTGTGTTCCTTGCACCATCGAGTTCCAGAGCCATTGATCCCTACCTACAAACCCTACTGCTAAGGGTATCCCTGAGCAGGCTTGGCGGTAAACACCGACAGTATTGGACATGGAGTAATTATCATTCTAAATTTGAAGATGAGTACGACGAAGAAGAGGTGGAACAACCAAAAAATGGTGGCCGATGTCACTGTGGCCATTAGAAGACATATAACCGGCCCAAGGAGGATCTCATCCTGAACCATTGTCAAAGATGATTGAGGATCTGGTCCTCATGCTTGTCTAAATTGGGAGTTGAAGGTTAACAATTCTTTTTGCTTGCATAATTACTCAAAATAGAATAATATGGTAATGCTTGCACTTGAGTTTGATGATTATTCTCTAATTCAGTGGAAGAAATGCTTAATCATGCAGAAGAATCTAGGCAAAGTGTTACATGAACATGGGCTCAAATGAAGGGAGAAATGACACCAAGATTTGTATCTAAACATTATCGCCATGATAAGCTACAGAATTTGAAGAAAGAAAATCTCTCTATTGATGAGTGTTACAAGAGATGGAGAAGTCAATATTGATGACTAATGTACTTCAATATGAAGAGAAATAAAAAATTCATGTATGTTTTACATCACAATATCCAACAAATTGTTGAATTTCAGCTGTACCGCTATCTTTTTGAGTTGTACAAAAAGCAAGCACAGCCGAGCATCAATTGTAGCAAGACATGAAGAGTAATAGAGGAATCTGATTCAATACAAAGGGTACTCTAAGTGGAAGCAAATTTACACAAGGAGCCAATACAAATCGAGGTGCAATCATTAACTCAAGTGATGGGTTATTCTCTAGTGTTAATCTTGCTTCTAGTAGCAAAGAGTTGGCCACTCAAAGTGAGAAGAGAGAACTTGCAATATATCATCATCTACACAAGAAGGGTGTGTTTATGTTATAAGAGAGTATGAAACTGCTATTGAGTAGGAAGCTACTGGAGGCGCTTAGAATTCCTTATCTCATTATTAGGTGTGTCCTAATAAGACTGACACAATGATATTATCTACATGCTTTACTTTTGTTAGAGCGACTCGAATTGAATAAGCATCTTAAGATCCTTTTTAAGGTTTGTCATCTAGCAAGTAATGCATGAATTAGTCTTTCTAAGTTTGGGAAATTCATTCAATTACATCATCTACCATGTGTATGGCCTTATTTCGCTCAACTATTTTATCTATTAAATAAAAACAAATCATTCTAATAAAGATATCATTTTTAATTGATTTGGATAATGAATTTTTGAGTAATAGGAAGGGATAACATGTTAAGAATAGCTAGAATATGTTAAAGACCACTTGTTTGATAAGAAATACAAAAAATGGAATATACTCTATAAGCAACATAAAGAAGATCGATGTCTAGACAAGGCAGACAGATCCAAAAAGTGAGCTTCTTGATTATTTCTTTGATGCAACTATATTGCAATTGGGGTATACTTATTGAGTCCAGAAGATTTCTAAGGACCCCAATACCCATAGGATCTCCATGTCTCATCAACCCTACTTACTGCCAATAAAGTACAAGTAATGTTTTGGGTTTGACACGCCACAACATGATGCACAACTAGCATAATTTACATGGCAAGCATGCCACAAGTCTAACCCTTCTCTAACAAGTGCGAATAGGAAATAGAGAAGTTTCTATGAAGATCATTGTGCTAATTGATAACTGAATAAATATCTAGAGGTTTATCACTTCTGTCAACAAAATTATTAAGATGTTCACTGTGATTGTTGAAGTATAATTAGGCTATGATGTTCCACAAAGCTTATATTTATGTTTGTTGATAAATTTCAATAGCAGGATAGCTCCTAGCTGGCCACAGGAACTCTCTCAAATTAGATATAAGAATTTAATAGACATATATAGAAAACAATTTTTGCTGGTCCACTAACTAGATTTCTCAAAATGTATCGATCAAAGTTGGATAAAAAACCGTTCTAAAGCTGGAAGAAAAATAGGAAGAATAAAAATATAGCACACTAGAAACATATATTGTATTATTAATTAACATGCAAATGAACATTTATGTTATTACTAGAATGCAACAATATGAACTCATGAAGATCTTCTAAATTGAAGGGGAACCCACCACTCACCAAGGTGATGATTTAGGATTTTACTTGATATATGTTGCCATAAACAAATATTCATCTAGATCAATTGAACTTGTGAATGTAAAGCTTCATACATAGGATTAACATAGATAAAAAGACATCACAACATAAGTTTGAGTACATCACAAGCTCAAGAACGAAAAGATAATTAAAGTCACTAGCAACTTTGGTTTTACAATACAGTACTTAATAAAGAAATAGCAACGCCAAGATGTGTAGCATAGTTTATTGAACTGAAGTGCAGGATGGCTCATGCAACACCGTTGGACCACTCGTTGCGGAAGTCATCACCATTAGCAGAAGGAGGGATATCGATGTTGACCCCAAACAACCGCAAACGCTTTCCAGACTTTCCCATGCTATTGCCAAATGACATTGGAGACATATTTGGCTGTGGCATCAAAGTCATTGACGGTTTCAACCCTCCAGATCCAAAGGATAGAGGCTTCCATGTTGGCTCAAATCTGTAGCCACTACCAAAGCCAAGGCCTTCACGTACCCGTTCATCAATGAACAAGCCAGATGGAGTGAACATAGGAATTGTGTTGTGATGTGACATAGAGTAGATATCGACATGGGGCTTTATATGAATGAAGAAGCGATTTGTGCCCGTAGACTTACTAACACTGCGGTAAAAGGACACAATGTCACCATTGTTGAGCTTCTTATCCTTGATAAAGGTAGGCCAACCCTTGGTTAGGACATAGGTGGTGCTACTGCACCATAGACTAAAGCGAAAGTGCCAGATCAATCCTGTGGAGGAGTCCTCAAAGGTGAGGATAGGGTCATTCCTATCACTCTTGATCTTGGAGATTTGAGGGAAGTACTTCTCCGCAAATTTCCTTGGTATCAGTAGACGATTCAGCTTACCAACATCGCTTGGGGTAAGAATCTTGATAAATAAGAACTCCATCTCAATCACCTCCCTACCCCTCTTGCTGGCTCCACACACACCTAATCCTCCATGAGAATTGCTCAATCCTAAAGGGAAAATTGGTGCGGACATAGTTGTCCATGGAGAGACATACAAATGGGATGAGAAGGGGTTTACCATATGGAAAGGATTCTCACACAGTGGGACTTTCTCCTTTTGCTTCCCCATCTCCCTTGAAATCCAAGTTCCCAAGAAAGCCATGGATCTAGAGGAGTAAGAGGTGTGGGAGAGGTAATGGCGAGATTGGGGTTGAGATAGATCTGGCGAGGCTCCGAGGAGCGACCGAATTAAATAGTACATTAACATAGTGCCTACTATGCCTATTTGTTGTACACATTAATTTTTCCTTTTGGCACTATGCGAGAAAGTAGCTTTAGCAAGCTGGTTCTATATTGGAACCAGCAGCTCTCCCACAGGAACGTAGTGTGTTCTTTCAAGGGCTTGTCGTATTTGCACGCCTTTAATGTAGTATTCTTTTCTCCACTATTTTTTTTGTTAACTATAGATGTATATGGTGGGTATGTTAACCTGCGAAGCAATTCTTTTTATAAATTAAAGTACTATAAGTGAAAAAGTATATAGTGAAACCATTTTAACATATTAACAAAGTGAAATGAATACATATCCATGAGAAAATATATGGTATGAATAGGTATAACACAATGATCGACTCTATTTCTAAAAGTATGAGTGGATGGGTCAAAGTAAGATTAAGCAAGCTAACTTGGCCAAGTAAGACAGAAATGTTTTATCATAGTGCATTAGGTCCCAAGTCCAACATCTCATAGAATAGAAAAAAAAAAGCCATACACTACTACAAATAGCGTCAATTTCCCATGGTTCTTAGTAAATCTGATGACATGCTCAACCTGAGACTTGTATGGATTGATACTAGACCTTTATGTGATACGTTCTTTTTTGCCTGATTTACTATGTCCCTGACAAGCCATGGATAGAGGGTTTCGTGGTCCCAAGTTGTAGCCTTTCAACCATTAGCTCCCAAGCTCGAGAGAAAAAGGATGGTGCTAATTGTGTCAGCCTCTTCGCTGCTGTTGTTATTTATTAGAAGGTCACTCCGTTTTTTCTAGTAGTTTATGTGGATACTTGTTGACAACCAAATTTCGCACAAATCAGGTTTGCTGGACCATTTGGGAAAACTGGTTTTAGTACTCCCTCCATGCTAAAAAGAATGTAAATCTCGTTTCCCGAGGAGTCAAACAATTTTAATTTTGACCAAAATTATTTAAAAATTACTAATATTTGTGTCTCCGAATAGATGTAGTATAGAAATATATTATATGGTTAATCTAAAGATACTTATGTTATAACACAAATATTAATATTATTTTGTATAAATTTGATCAAACTTGAAATTGTTTGACTTCTCGGGAAACGAGATTTACATTCGTTTTTGGACGGAGGGAGTAACATTGTTAATTGGGATACACCATTGCATAGATCGCATCGATACGATTGAAATGCATATGTAGAAAATGTCTAATTTGGAGTTTGGATGAGGAAGTTATGGATCTAGGAAGACCTACATCTAGGTTTTCAAGGACGGTTAGACAACCCAATTCAAGTTAGGAGTTGTATTTTCACCCAGGATTTGTAACAGTTTTGACTCATATTGGTTCAAGACCTTCCCACACTATATATGAAAGGCCACAGCCGATTGAGACCCATCCTGGAACCAAACATTACATATTTACCTTTTTACTCCTAAACCCTAAATCTCTCTTCCAACCTCCCTTGTTATTCATCTACTGATCTCCACAACCATAGCCAAGTCCCGACAATAGATGGTGTCCTAGAATTGTTGGTTGACCTAGTGTTGCATTGGCGTTTCTTATGCCCAGTAGAATAGATATTCTGCAAGTGCACAGAATCACCGCTATAGCACTTCACCTTGGAGTATTCTAGGGTATCGCAAATTTTCTCAGGGAAGCACTATGGTAAAGAGTATGGAAGAATCGATTGACAAACTTTACTAATTATATCAACCAACTAACTTAGTGAGGGTAAGACTGATAAGATAGATAAGATAATGGCCAAATGATGACTGTCTGACACAGGAGACTCTAATTCTTAGAGAGGTAAGCAGCTGGGAGGACAACGAGCGAGAAGGATGCCTAAAACACTTCTAAACTACCGAGCTAGCCTCTCTAGACTAAACATTGCTTCTTACTAGTTATTGGGACCTAGAGCTTACTTCGGCGACCACAAGGAAGGACTCAGACTGGGGTGAGAAGGGAGTCCAACGGCAGTCGGCAACTACTGCTGTCACCACCTGCCGCCTACCACAGCGTTACCGTGGGGTGGAACACACTTTCTAGATAACACTAAGCTTAGACACCACATCCATACTCGGTGTTAGGATTTTTCTTGATGTGTTCAAGATAAATCCCCCTCAACCTAGGAAATTGACTTGAGCCCCCTAGTCCGGATGAGAAAACCCGTAAGGTAAGATCCCGATAAACAAGATAGACAACAAATCCTAAGCTAGAGGTATTACTTCCGCACTCAAGCAAGATAACTCGGGAAGATAAATAAATGCAGAAAGTAAAGTTGACTCGAAAAGATAAGGAAGATAACTTATACTGATAAATGTCAAAGGAAAAGGATATAAGAGCTTACACCCGACTTCCGACGACGACTCCAGAATCCCGAGACAAGCTCGACTCGACTCTAACTCCTAGGCTACCTAACCTACTCTAGTAGAAAGTAAAAGTGAGAAGAGAGAACTTCTTTGGTGTGTGTTGAGAGTGAGGGTGTTGCTCTCTATTTATAGTGCTCCAAGGTCGGCATGAGGCCAGCGCTTGTGGTGTAAACAAGTAGGGAAGTTGATGTAACTTCCACGCGAAGTTGAGCTTGAGACGCTGAAAAGTGGGGTTGGTTGGCCTCCCTAGGCCGACCGGCCTTGGGATCCCACCACTTGTCCACTGACTTTTTGTGGACGGCTTGGATTGGCTTCGAGAGGTCGGTGGAGAAACACTGGGTCCAAAACACATGATTGATAGGACGGCCGGCTTCCCCTAGGCCGGCCAGCCTGGGTTTGGCTCATCTCAGCCCTCAATTTCACCGACGCATCAATCAATGGTTCCACATTCTTGCTCAAGTCGGTTTGGGTCTTGAAACTGAGTTTGGACACTGAATGTGGACCCAACCTTCCATTGCTCAAGCCTTTCGGTCTTTATTTATGAATTATGGACGAAACCAAATTTTATTGGCTTGGATTTGTGCTCAGGATCACTTTAGCAAAGTTTTGTGACGAAATTCCACAAGTGATATGCCGGCTGGCCTGGCCGGCCTGGGATTTTTCCCGTTTTGGCTTAATTTTCTATCACGTGTTCCTGCAACCACAACTCACCCAAAACTTGTTGCATTAGTTAGAAATAAGCATAATATGTATGGAGCATGGTGTAAAGCTCAATTTATTCCGAGAAGTTGACAGTAAAAATGTGAAATAATGGTCACCTAGTTCACACTGGCGACATTCATGCCCTAATGTGGTCCCCACCAAGGCAAGATTATCGATGGCCTTTGCTAGTTTGCTCAGAAACTAGTTGTACTTCATCACATAAGTGCCTTGGTTGCCCTTTGCTAGTTATCGTAAACCTAGCCATCCTCCATCATGCAAGCGTGGCCATTATCCAAATGGGTTTTGCCAATTTAAAGCTACACAATCCTTTTGTGGCCCGAGCATCGATGTGTTCGCCGGATTTCGTGTCAACATGATTTTCAGTGAGTTAACAATTGTGAAGTACCAATTTTGATGGTCAAAATCTGCATAAAAAGATAAAAGATAAAATACCAACACTTACGTAGGTGTGTTTATTTATGTATGAAATGAAGAGAAACACAAGCAAGATTCAAGAAAAAATACCTCTGGCCAATCAGGAGCAAGTACAATGATCCAGTGCCCCACAAATAGGAGTAAACCGTCTTAAGTCTGCATGGATCACCTGTAAGTATCATAAGGTCCCACAAGGTAGTCACCTAGACAAAGGCGGTGTAGACAGGTTGTGCTAGTGGTTGGCCGAACCACAAGTTAGGACAAATTGCCCCTGGCCCCTCCCATCTCCAACTTCCACATTTCGACTGCTAGTTGTTCACACTCAATAATGACCATTTTCAAACGTCAAATTGATCAGAAAATCATGAGAGTTTGCATTTCTTGTACGCATCTATCTCCAAATAAAGGCCAAAACCCAATATACTCTTACAGAATATGCAAGACTTGTTTTTGAGCTAAAATGCAGGTTGCAAGCACCTTTTGATCCAAGGTAAATATCATCAACCAATCAAAGCATGACACATGTCATCACATGGATCAAAGGGCCCACCAGAGATGGAAACCGACATATCCAGAAGCAAAGCCACATGCCAAAGGAATGAGGAGGCACGTGGCAGCCACTCAGCCAAAGCTGAAGTCGGTTGGGGATGACCGGCTGTCGGCCAACCAGCCCGGTCGGTCGACCGACCCAGGGGCCCCACTACCTCAAACTTACGATGTGGTAGTCTGCCATTGGCTCCTTAAGTTGGTTCTTTGGAGGCCTTGCTGCTAAAACCTACCGTGCTGCCCGTGGCTCCTGCCTATATATATGAGAGGGGGGTAAGAATCAAGACACATACCAAGTTGAAGCTCAAGCTCATTCTCTTGATTAGTTCTATAGGTTAGTGGAGTTTAGGCTGAAAATAGTAGCCATCGGGTCCCCGAAGTTGCTCAAGAGTTCTGGTATGAGCTTGTCTCTAGTTCTCCTTTGTAATTCTCGATCATTTGTAATAGACTTATCTTATAGTTACTTGTATCTGCATTATTTATATCCTGAGGTGTTAGACATATACTTCATGATTTGTGTGTGTTGACACCGTTTTTTTGGCACGTGTCAATCTGGTGGGCAAGCAGGCGATGGAGAATGGGCCAGTGCTGAACTGAGGAGGAAGAAGGAGCATATTGGTCCTTTGGGCCAGAGGAATCGTCACAACCGATGGGGCTATGGAAGGAGCTGGCGAGGCTGGGTCGGCAAGTTATGTCTTAGGCTTTGTTTTGTTTAATTAGGCAAGTTTGTTTCTTGTTTTGCATGGTGTAATCTCGCCATATCGGCAAAGGAGATTAGGGTTAGGCTATAAATAGTTGACCTCCGTCATTTATAAACTTTGATCAACCACATCCAAACAAAGCCTTTACATTCAAAGCAATCTACTTTTCCGCACGGTGGCGTCGCCTTAGATGCAGTAATTTTTCTCTTTACGAGTTCTTCTCAGCAGGTATGTTCCATCCCTTGTTGAAAAGTTCCGAGTAGAGTTGCGTAGATGGGTTTAGGTTGACAGTGCATCGCTTCTTCCTCCGTATATGGCACTCAAAATTATCGAGCATGCTAGATCTGTCCTACGGGGTTTAGTTGTTCACCAATTATCGAGCACGTTAGATTCGTCCGGCGGGGCCTGACTGTTGACTAGTTATCGACCTCTCCAGATCCATTCTACAGTGTCTGGCTTGCTCACCCAGTTATCGGTAAAAGTTAGCAATTTGTTGGATTAATTTGATCCATTAGTCTAGCTTATTATTGCTTTTACCACGAAGTTATCGATGTGTGCTTAGATCTTGCTAGGTTAGCTTGTTTAATCTAGTTTGTTTTAAGTTTACATCACAATTTATCCATCTTAGATTTATTTGCTATCGGCTCCTATCGTATAAGCTTTGACCATAGATGATCGGGATCGAATCTAGGTGTTACCTGCAGGTTGCGTCATCACGGACGTGGCTTGTCTTCTCGCGAAATCGGCTGTACGATAGCCGATCCGCGCGTGCCCATCGTTATCGACTGACTAGCCGATAACCCTTCACTACTATAAAAATTATTTTTTGAGGTGGTCAAAAAATATTTCCTGAGGCGGGCAGGCCCAACCGCCTCGGAGGCATCGTCACAGTTAATGTGACTTAACCGAGACGGTTTCCATGCCCGCCTCCGTAAATAGTTATCTAATGTTTTTGTCCAATTTTTTTAATTTAAATTAGAGTAGAAATTTTGTCTCTAGAATTTTCATCAACTCTAATCTATATGTATACATTAATTCACCATAATCGCCACATTTCCTCAAGACTGCACCATATTCCATATAGGGTCTTCCGCAAAATTAGTAATTTTACCTGTCCCGTTCATGGTAATAAGACTGCCCAATATGCATGTTCAATATGGTCATAGATTTTTATTGATTAACAACCGGTTCAAGATGTTAGCTACAATTATATATGCATGAAATTTGGTTATTTTAGATGTTAATACTCTATTAGAATTCCTTCACATGCTGGCATTCGTAGTTTACATTTTTGGGTGAACTGTTGTCCCATAGCATTAGCACAGGTATTGTACTTACCTCTATATAACTCACCAGTTAGGTAGTTAACAAATGATTCTACTGCTCAATAGTGTAGAGAGATAAGAGGTGAGAAGCTTGAGGGACTGTTTGTAGAGGAACCGTACTAGATGGAAAACGAACTTGAAGCAGGAAAAGCATAGAGTCCTTACTATAAATGTAGGGTGACTTCTCATGGTGTTCTTATTAATAGAATATGTTGTTTGTATCAAGTATTTTAAGTTCTGGACATTTTTTCTAGATGACAGCTTCATGGCAAGGTCAAATAGGTTTATTCATGAAGCATGGCAGAGAATAGTGATGCTTTTACAATTAGGTGGCTGAGCATGAGCGTCGATGTAGAGATCCTGTAGAGATTTGTTGGGTGTTGCTATGGTTATTAGGGTTCAGTACTACTATAGCTTAACATGTCAATTGGGCCATTTTGTGATTTGTTTGTGTTACAGAGATATACTTTTGTAACACAATATAGCGTATTTTGGCTGCCACCTCAGCATCAGACAATATCACCTTTCAAGTTAATGTAGTGGTGGGAGATGTGACACAGATATTTGTGGCAACTGAGATGTTTGTGGCATTCGTAATTTCAAATAAGTTCAGTTTATACCAGTGCAAAGTGCTACATCCTAGCTTTTGAGTATTTAGGCCCTGTTTAGTTCCGTTTTCCAAAAATTTTGGAAACGGAATCTTGGCAGTTCGAAGTACTAAATGAAGTCTATTTATAAAACTTTTTATACGGATGGGTTCTAAATCCCGAGATGAATCTAACGAGCCTAATTAATCCATCATTAGAGATTATTTACTGTAGCACGACGTTGTCCAATCATGACCTAATTAGGCTTAAAAGATTCGTCTCGAAGTTACACCCGGGGGTTATGGAATGGGTTTTGTCAGTTATCCACACTTAAGACTTCTAATTAGTGGTCAAACGTTCGAAATTACTGTATCGCTGTAAATTTTTTGGAATTTTAAGGGGAACTAAACACGGCCTTATTACCTCATCTTATATGTGAACAGTGAAGAGATTTGAGGGGTACAATCATTCAAGCTACATGACTACCTCAGAACATAATCTGAATAATACTTTCGTTAACTGAGCATAATGTGACATTTTTATGAGAAGTAAAATGAATCAACAAGGCATATAACCACATGAACTCGGCTGATAGTGGCTAAGCGAGATAACTTAAACAAAATGCAGTAAGAAGACACAGAAGATAGAGAAACAATTGGGTGTTACTATTTTGTTAACCTTTTTTAATTAGCAACCTGCCGGCCTATTTTTAGAAACCATGCAAGATAGAGAAACAATCAACTGTTACTGATCATTTGGAATGCTGTTCCATCTACTTGACACATGCTAGACATTAAATTGTTATCTTTTTGCGGTGGATGATGAGCAGTGAAGCTCATGTTGATTTTGTCTCTACCAATTGCGGTCAGCTACTGTGTGCCCTCTCTTCTCCGGCAAGAAGAGTCCAATGCATGGGACCTGAAGTCTACATCGACTTCAGCCTGCAACGTTTGTACCATGGTGATTTGCTTTTGGTTTTAGTTAGTATTCAAAACTATCAGCTAGGCTGTTCAGTAGCTATGCACACTCTGTTGCTGTTGCATGTAGATTTATGGTGCGGATGTGCTGTAATATAGATGCCCCAAATGCTGGACAGACACCTGATAATAGAATAGATAGGTGCTCGGATGTAACCATGGTGATTGATGTACTATCATGTTGATGATTTATATGCCAGAAAGACATGTGATGACTAGGATAGCTTTGTGCTCAAATGTGTTGTACTATTTATGATTCAAATTCCAGATAGACACCTATATTAACATGATGATGATGTGCTTGCTACTGGATGTGGTACCTTCGTATTGAATTTATCTTATACCATGTATATAATTTAATTATGCCATAAAAAATAATATATATAGTTTAGCTATTACTTTTCATTGTCTTATGTTTACATACATTTGATTGTTAGTAAAGTTGAACTCACAGGCGACAAATCTAGGCAAGGGGAGGGTCAGCTGAACGCCTTCCTAACCCTAGTACTAGTGTGCCACTTCGCACGTTACCTTTACCCAAGAAAACAATCGGCAAGGTGAAGGGAGTATTGATGTTCCTTAAATGCCATATTCCACTCTGTAGACCTACATAATTGATATATAGGATAAAATATAAAAAATAAAAATAGTGGTAGAGTTTATTACTAACTATTTTCGCAAGTGTTGGTGAATATTTATGTGCAGGTGATTTATAATCTGAATTAAGGAAATATGCAAACAAATAAGAGAAAAAGCACAACTCCGGCCAATAAGAGGAAAGCACACTGATCCATGGATCCAGAAATGGGGAAAACCGACTCAATTTAATGGGAACCACCTTGTACCAGCTTGAGGACCCACAAGACAACATCCTGGACAAAAGGCGGTGCCAGGCACATGCTATCCTCTGGTAACTCCCTTATATCGGTCTGGTTCTCACGAGGATAATGCCCCTTGTAAGAAAGTAGGATGCGTATAATGTGGTCGATGTATTGCATTGAGCCCTTTAAGCGGTATATATAGAGTACAGAGACTTGGGGGTAAGGCACCTCCCCGATACATATGGCAGTCCGGGATTACATATCCTAACCTATCAAATATACTCTAACATCCCCTGCAGTCGTAGCGGTAGCAACACGAACGGACAGACTGGAGAACAATGGAGATATCCCCCCGCAGTCGAAACGCCGGTGCGAATGCTTCGACTGGAGTAGCTCATGCAGATGATAGCCCCTTAGTGCCGAAGTAGCCGAGATTGAGGTGGACATGGTCGAAGCCGTGGAGGAGGGCGCGGGTCGGAAGCGTCGTCAAGGCACCCGAGTACGCAAGATTGGCAGCTTCTGGCCGAGGACAGCAGCAGGACGGTGAGCGGCGGATGGCGATGGTAGACCAGGCAACTGAAAAGCGCACGGGGGTCTTCCTTCAGCAACATCGGCGGCGGTGTCCACCCGAGAACGGCAAGAGGCGCGGACTCGGATCAAGTACTAGCTTGACGTGGACCGGCAGCGGATGGCGCCACCGCCTGAAAAGGCGGCGACACCGGTGATGATGGCTTGACCACGAGCGTTGATGCTGCAGCCTGTGAGGGCGCGCAACAGCAACCTTGTTCTCGGGAGCGGCGACGTGCGGCGACGAACGGCAAGGCGACTCAAACCCAATCTCTAATCGGGAAAAGAAAAACACAATAGCAGTTCCCCACCACGGCGCCCGATGGCACCCCACGTGGAGCGCCCCTGGATGCAAGTGGTGCCCGCCCGCACGGAGGTGGTGGAGGCTACGACGACGGATCCTGGCGGCGAGGTATGTCTCCTTGCTGTGCTTGATGACGACTGGCACAGCGGATCAGAGGGATCCGCCGGGCATCCTACGAGGACGCTGCCCGTGGTGGAGATCGATCTCCCCGAGGGCGGCACAGCGGCTGCGGCTGCAAAAGCGGACGCCTAGGTCGAAATCCTAACTCGTGATACCATGTAAGAAAGTAGGATGCATATAATGTGGTCGATGTATTGCATTAAGCTCCCTGGGCGGTATATACAAAATACAGAGACTTGGAGGGTAAGGCACCTCCCCGATACATATGGCAGTCCGAGATTACATATCCTAACCTACCAAATATACTCTAACACCTCTAACCACCTTAGAGTCCCCATATAAGGAGTAAGGCGACTTGAAACTCCACTCCAAATCGAAGTCCTACCTAGCTAGTTCTTTGGAAATAGGGAGAGTGAGGGGTAGTATGGGAAATTGTCAGGCTCACTTTTTTTTTCTCTGAGTAAGTGTTCATAATTTTTATATGGTATTAAAGTTTCTTGATTAAATTTTATCTGTATTCTTCTTACGGGTTCATCATTACCTAAATCAGTGAATACTAAAAAGCAAAATTTTATCTCAATTATTTGGTCTTTTCTTCTCTTTTAGTTCCTATTTCCATGTCCTTTTCTTTTGAAAAATAAATTCTTGAACTGATTGAGCGTTTTTCAAAAATAGTGGTTTCCTTTGCACACGTGGATGACCAGTCACAGAGAGGAAAGGTAAAAGTGATAAGGAAAACAATCACCTAAACAAATGTAAACATCACCATGACACAAGTTCATAACAAGAGGTATGATTGCAGATTTCTGCAGCAAAACAAATGTTTGTCATTGCAACCAATGTTGCTAAAAGTGCTAGACTGTATGAAACCCATATCTTGTTGATATATCTTATATAAAGAATTAACAAGTACAAACAAAAACACAATTTAGAGCCTCAGAGCAGCAATGGCTTCAGGCCTGAAGTCAATCCTAAGTCCTAATACCCTTCGCACCTCGGCGGGTGTCAACAGCCATGTCAGATGACCAGCATTGTCACCCCAGAAATCCAGTATCTCCGATACACGCTCAAAGTTAAGAATGGTCGACATCTGGGAAAGCCTTGAGAACTTGTCTCGGACCGGTCTCTGGGACATTTCTGAGAAATGGTTGATCAAAGAACGGACCTCTTTGTCTAGCTGAAGCCCACCAAGCTGGCTGAACCTCTTCTGCATCATGATCACCTCGAGCCTCTTGACTATGAAGTCGATGATCAAGTGCACAAAGGAATCGTAGTTGTTTGATGTCATCACTGGCTGGAGCCAAGCAACATTAGTGTTAACTGCAAGTATAAGCTTCTGCACCCATGGGTCGTTCACCTCATTTTCCCCATATTCAGCATCATCCAGCTCATAACTGACAGTAGCAACAGTGTCAAGGACTGGACGAATGCGCGGTGCCACAGATGCCACCAAATGCTCCATTCCAGAATGAAGGATCTTCTTGAAGGAAGCACTGATATCTCCTAGCTCTGATAAACAGGATTTGATCTTCTCTCGGTCAGCTGGAGCATGAAAAACCTGATGGACAATCACAGAAGTCAGTGCAAAGTTTAATCAACTATGATGATATGGCAATCAAATCACTACTCCCTAGTCCCTCCATCCCAAATTATTAGTCGTTTTGGTTTCTCTACATACATCGATTTTGCTGTGCATCTAGAGTTCTAGACACAATATATATCTAGATGGATAACAAAAGCTATGCACCTAGAAAAGCCAAAACGACTAATAATTTGGAATGGAGGGAGTAGTTAGCAATGACTAACAACAAATCACCTATAAACCTTCAGAACTTTCATTTGTGGTAACTATAAATTATCAGTCAACTGAAAATTTCCTAAGACCATTTGTCCATTCTATATTATAGGAGGGAATATAGAGAAACCAAAATCAACAGTGTTGTTTCAAAAGTATGTATGTACCATACTAGATCATCGAGGAATCAAAATAAGAAGTGAGCAAATTAAAGTTTGGTCAAACTTTGTTTTTCAAATACAGGATTGGCTGAGCATTTGCACCCATTGCAGAACAGAGGGTTCAAGATTCCATCTTACAGATGCAAATGAAGATGCTCAAGCCTTACTGCAGTAGCCCCCAAAGGTCTTACAATTTTAGTCCCATACAGGAACGACATGCTTTTGCTGTCTAGACTATGTATATACCGGTCTGATATCTGTGTGCTACATAGTAAATGCTAGTGCAGGCCTATGCTACATATGTCCCATTTAAAGACGCTATTTTCATTCAACATATATCTTGCAAGCAAGCAAGCATCATTTTAGCTGCGCTGTTTCTAGATAATGCTCTAGATAATGCTCGGTAAAGTTAAAAGTGATGCATATCTCGTTCATCCCTGAGAATTTTGTACATTGTTCTGTTTGCAAGACAACATGTAATAAGTGCTCTATTCTTTGGAGCACAAGTTCCAGGGGACAATCTTGTTAGAACAATTATACATGCCATAGTTTACACATCATTTACCATTAGGGCCTGTTTGGCAGAGCTCGTAGAGCAGCTTTCTGGCTGAATCCAGAAGAAGCTCAGCCAAACAGTTTTTTTAGAAAGAAATGTTTCTAAGCTGATTCCATGAAGTAATTCTCTGAAATTAACTCAAGGGTTGAGAGCTAAAAATAGTAGCTTCTCCTGATTCATTTCCCGCTCAAAATCACTTCATACTTAAAATTTAACCTAGAGAACATAGAGTATCACTTTCAGACACAGAATCACTTCTCTCATAGGATCACTTCACCCAATGAATCGGAAGCAGGAGCTCACCAAACAGGACCTTACTGTCTCAACAACAAAGTACGTTTAGTTTTATAATTGTTTGGCTAGCATTAAATTGAGTGGTTTTGCTATGGAAGGCTCAAAAGACAGTCCCAAACAGGAGTAACTAGAAAGTTGTATATAGAATGCTGGTATCAATGTGTGCAACATCATGATGTTCTACTTAGGAAGCTGCTAGTTCAAGAATTTATAACAGTTCGACATTTTCCAGCTGACAAATACATTAGACCAAACTTTGATGCGAATTAGAATTAGAATCAAGCAATGCTAATTAGACCAAACTTTGATGTGAATTAGAATTAGAATCAAGCAATGCTAAAATAATTTTACCAAGATAATGAAATGCTGTCTTTATGAATTATGAGATTCTCTATGACACAAGATACTTATAAAATGACTGAGCACACAGGTGATACCACTAGCAACTAACATGGATGATTTTTGACAAATTTAAGTTTAAACTACACAAATATGTTATGCCAAAATAAGTTATCATCAACATAAATAGACTGGTGCTAACAGAGACATTAACAAGTCCAAAGTCTATGTGACATGTAATGTAATACTATTACAATCAACTACAGAGAACACACAAGCATTGTGGGCTCCTTTCATTTAATTCAAGTTATTAATAACTTAAGAACTGAACATTTCCAATCGATAGAATATGATGGAATGCATATAATTCCTGTTTGTTAAACATGTCCCACTTTCAGCTTAAAAGATGGATAGAATGGGAAAAAAAAAATGGTGCACTTACCTCCGCACAGAGCTCCTCAATCTCATGACGGAGCTTGAGAACATATTCAGAGCTGATATCCATGTTGTTTAGTGCAGTCGCAATCTCCTCACCAGTCTTCTGGACTCCAACACCACCAAGGAACAGTTTAGCACCCAAATTTGGCTCCCGCATCCTCCACTGTAGTGCCTCCTGATACTCATTGCTCAGAAGGCTCGTTGCCCCACCAAGCACAGCAAGAACCAAGTTAATACTTGCAGTGGATGCAGCCCGACGGCAGCAACTCTGCAGTACATAGAATACGTCGTCCACCATTGAGGTTGTGAGACCATCTGGTACATGCTCATCAATCCGTATGGCTTTCCTTACATTCTCCACCATGAAAAACTCCTCAAAGATCACATAGAACCCAGTCAGATCCTGCTCCATTTTATTAAAGCTACCATTACGGAAGGCCCTCATCGCCTGCGGCCCAAGTTCGGGCTTGACATCTCTCAATGCATGGATCTTATTCACCATAAATTCAGTGTAGTCTTCTCCAAGCTGTGTTAATGCAAGAATCTCCTCAAGATAAAGCTCAATTTCCCTGGGATCAGGCCCTTCGTTACCTCCAGCAGCACTGGCCATGGAACCCACAACTGAAAGGAGGTTCTTTGTATAGGAGTTAATATTCGATGCAAGACGTGCGAGCTTCCTGTAATCAGCATACCGGCGTAGGATCTGGGTGCCCCGCGAATCACACTCCTCTTGCAGCTCAATGATGGCATAAGCAACACCATCTTCACCCTTGAGCTCGCGAAGCACAGCATCATTCTCCTCAACAGCGAGCACAATGTCCTTGAAGAGACGAGTGAGGCAGCCGACAAAATCTGGCCGCTCAGAGGTTGGCTGGGTTGCAGACGTGAGATCGGCGAGGTGCTCAAAGTCTGCACGGGCACGAAGTGTGACCACCTTCTTCAGGTAAGCGACATAGACCTGCAGTCCCTCATCAGCGAGCGCCAGGAGTGGGAATAGGCTAACGAGTCGGAGCACAGCAGGGTGGTCCTGCGCGTCAACCGCAGCAGCGAGCCTCCGTCGCGCGAGCCCCTCGAGGCGGCGCTTGATGTCTAGCAGGTCACGGCGGAGGTTGTCGTCGGTGGGGAACCGTGCGTCGATGGTGAGGAATTCGTGCGCGGCTGTGGCGGCCGCGACGAGATCGTCAGCGGCCAAGGCCCGCCGTGCTGCTTCGAGCGCGCGGGACCGATCAAGCGCAGCCTCGGCGCGCGCCAGCGCGGCATCCGCCCTGGAATGCGCCGCGTCGAGGTGGCGGACACGGGAGGAGAGCGCGTCGGCGAGCGCCGCTGTGGAAGAGGAGGACTCCTTAAGCGCGGCGGCGTCAGAGGCCGCGAGCGAGAGCAGCGGCGGGGCCGAGCGGAGGAGTGAGGCGGCAGCGCGGTCGATGTCGGCCCGGCAGGCGAGGAGAGAATCGAGGCGGGCGTCAAGGGCGCGCTGGTAGGCGACGCACTCGTGCAGGAGGCGGGTGGCGGCGCCAGCGTCGGTCAGCGCACGGAGCGCGGCGAGGCAGGCCGGGTCGCCGAAGTCGAGGGGCGGCTGCGCGTCAACGATTGAGGGCTCCAGGGCCACGATGACCTCCGGGCGGCGCGGGGAGCGCGGGGTGGGAGAGGGCGACGGCACCGCCATGGCCGCGGCGGCGGTGCAAATCGGCGAGATCTCGGTCGGGGATGCCCGGGATCTGGAGGCGCGGGGCTCGCTGCTGTGGGTGAGGTGGATGGACTTGCGTAGGGGGACCTCGGGGCCGACGGGATCTCCTTGTCTATAGAAATTTGAGGTTTTACCGTAGAAATTTTGGAATTGTGTTCGGTGCCATTGAAGTTTTGATTTATCCTTTTTAGTGTCATTGGTCCTGTTTGTAATTTCTCTTCTCAAGTTTTGGGAGTGAATTTTATATGCATAAAGTATTAAATGAAGTATATTCGAAAAAACTCTTCACATAAGAGTGCAATTTTTCGCCACCAATCTAATGACAGTAATTAATCGATGATTGGTTACAGTAATGCTACAGTGACCATGCTCTAAGCATGTGATCAAAGATCTCATTAGATTCGTCAGGGTTTCTAGCACAAGAGTTCTGGAGTTGGTTTTGTAAACTGCCTTTATTTCACACTTCTAAGTAGCGGTCAAAATCTTAGAATTCTATACTAACCAACCAGAGCCATTCTATTTCTATTAGAGTAAGTATTATAGCAGGCTAAGTAGGCTAAATGCTAAAGTGAAAGAGCAAGAAGAGGAAAGAGAGAGAGGAGAAATGGGATGGCAGTTTGCAGCCGGCAAGAACCAAAAAACTTTGTGAGACAGGCAAATGAGCCTTACATGAATTGTGAAGAGTTAACTACTATATGAGTAGGTTGAGAAGTAAGCTGCAAGGATCGTTGTAACCAGAAGCCGACTGTATTATTAACCTTGCTCTTACCATCTGATTGAAATGGCGGCAAGCTTCTGGCATCCTTTGTGACAAGAGGGTGCCACAAAAGTTAAAATGCAAATTCTATAGGACAGCAATTCGTCCGGCGATGTTATACGGTGCTGAATGTTGGCCTACAAAAAGGCAACATGTCCAGCAACTGAGTGTAGCAGAGATGCGGATGTTGCGGTGGTTTTGCGGGCACACAAGGAGGGATAGAGTCCGGAACGAAGTTATTCGGGATAGGGTCGGGGTAGCACCAATTGAGGAGAAACTTATCCAGCATCGGCTGGGATGGTTTGGACATGTCCAACGAAGGCCTCCTGAAGCGCCGGTGCGTAATGGAGTTCTTGAGCGGGTCGATAATGTAAAGAGGGGTAGAGGTAGACCTAAACTGACGTGGGATGAGTCGGTTAAGAGAGACCTTAAGGATTAGAATATATCTAAAGAGATAGCTTTGGATAGGAGCGCTTAGAGACTAGCTATCAATGTGCCTGAACTTTGAACTTATTTCTTTCAGATTTCATCTCTAGCCTACCCCAATTTGCTTATTTCTTTCGGATTTCATCTCTAGCCTACCCCAATTTGCTTGGGGAAAAAATGCTATGTTGTTGTTGCTGCTGCTGCTCTTACCATCTGAGTGTTGTTAAGTGTGGTTTGAAAAGACAATTTTACCTCTGGTCTCATCTTTTGGTGCTTAACTTCTCTTTCTCGCACGCTCAACTCCCCCACTGTTCCCTCCCACCTCCCCGACTGCTCCTCCACGATGTGGAATATAGCATTGGATCGCCGAACACAAGGCGGTTGCGGTTGTAGATGGTGCCAACAGCGCACACAAGCAGGAGCGTAGCCTTGTCGTAGGTCTAGTTTTCAGAGCGATGAGTAACTAAGGCAGCGCACATCGTCGTGGTGTCGCCAGTGCATGCGCTGCTCGAGTGCGCGACGGGCCTCATTAGTGGGGAGCTTCCATGCCGACTGCTCGAGCTCGGTGAGCGCCTCAAGCTCGGCGTAGAGCGCGGTGGTGGCGGCGCCCAGACAGACAAGCTTGCTCACGAGCGAGGCGGCTTCGGAAGGCGCCACCGGGCACGCCGAGGCGGCGGAGCAGCCAGTGAGGAGGTCGGCGAAGATGTGGTCGAAGCCTATGAGCGTAGGGACGGTTGTTGACACTATTTTTTTTGACACGTGTCAAAACAAACATTAGAAAAAGAAAGATTGTTGATTTGGAGAACGCTTGCGCGTGCGGCGTGGAGATTGGCCGATAATGCTGTTGCCGATGGGCTAGGGAATATTCCAAATTTGGTTCTACGGACCGGCTTGGATTTCGTTTGTTTTGTTTAGGAAATCTTTTACTTTTTTTGTCAAGATATGTATTTGCTGTGATAGGCTAGGACTTGTTGGTTTAGGCTATAAATATAAGTTGATACACTCCAATAAACAAAATTTTACAATTCTCTCGCAATTTACTTTCTTTGTCGGCGACTTCGCTATTTTCTTTTTCTGTGAGTTCTTTCAAGTCGATTGAGGATGTCTCACGTTCGAGTGACTTGATCTGCAGGTAAGTCTTCGTTTACCAAGTAAATATAAGTTTAGTCAACTAGCGCATCCCTGTTGCTTCGTTTAGATTTGTTCAAAAGTTATCGAATTATATCTAGGTTTTGACTTCCGGGCGTATCGCAGTTGTCTCATCTAGATTAGTTCACGATTTATCGATATTTGCCAAATTTATAGGTTTTTTTCTTATCTTTTTAGCTTTTATCATATCTATTTGCCTTGAAACACGTGTAAACGGATGTGAAACCTTACATTATTGTCAAAATATTACAAAGCCGATTTAAATCTATTTCAAGTGTTATCGAGTAGCTTTATTTAAGTTACACATTCGTAGCTTTTATACTGTTACATGCGTGTAATCGGCTATCCGGGCCGATTTGTCATTTTTTGTGTTGGCTAGATCTGCCGATACACCTGTACAGTCCTTTATGATATCTTTCGCTTACACCGAACGCCATAATCGCTTTTTATCGTTTTCTGCATCAGAAAAGCCTGCCGATACGCTGTGTGAGAGTTGTTCGGAAAACCAGCCGATACACTCTCAGATTTAACGTTTACCGATTCCTTGTCAATTTACAGGTCAAATTGACTGGCACGCTTGGTTCGAAAGAAATTGCAGTCTGAAGAACGGTGATCTCAGGCTTGGTGTGTAGATTTTGAGTCAACACATCTTTTTGCACGCCTGGTGGGACCCGAGAAACTTCAACATGACCAAACCCAAGGATGGTTCCGGCGTTAATGAGGAAAATTACATCCCAGTCGAGGAAGACAAGCTCAAGGAAAAAGTTGAGTTGGATAAAGCTTTGGAGGCTTACAAGCCGGAATGCCTCAAGTCCTTCGGGGCTACAAGGGGTGGTGAAGTTGTTAAGAAGTTTGATTTCCCTACCCTTCAGTCATTAATGGAAACCCAACATGAGAACAAGATGTTGGATATGGTACATCAAGCTATGGGCCATGCATTCGTCATCGATGCACCGGTGATGACTCACACAGTGCATAATGCGGTAATCAAAACATTGGGAGAAGGCATGTTCCAAGGCTATCCAGGACCATGTTACATGCAACCCGGTCAGGTGAGTTTTACTCCTATGGGATCAACCACAACAACAGCTCCATCGGCTTCGTTTAGCCGACCGGAAGGAAGAAGTGGCCCCACGTTCCACAGCCTCCTAGGACAACACTACCACCATAGACGGATCCTATCTTCACGAATTCTCTGCTAATCACCACATCAGTGCAAGGGGGATCCGCATCAGGATTCTCGATCGGGTGGGACCTAGTGACTGGATTTGGCATGCCCCCAGGATTCTTTACTCCATCAACTACGAGGCAAAGTACTTCACCGGCTTCCATACCGATGGCTCATCAGCAGAACATATATCGGTTTCACAGCCGATGGTGCAGAATAGGTCAGCGACCCAGCCGGCGGGACAGAATACAGCATCGGCTTTGCAGCCAACGCCTTAGCAGCAGACTGCTGCGATAATATACCCTATCACCCCAACAGAAGTCCTGGTCTCACGGTTGCCTCATCAAAATGGAGTGAATTGGGTGTTTCATGATCCTGCAGTTGGGTCAGTGCGACAAGTTAATGTACCATACATGCATCCTATGGCCCAGCAGTCAGTCAACCAATCGGTGTCACAACCGACCACTACATCTAGGATTGTGCTTTACCAGCAGCCGCCCAATCAGATCCCTCAGCACATGCCGCAGATGGCATTAGCAAATCAGCCGATGACTCCACCTCCGATACAGACACCATCGGCCGCACAGCCAATGGCTCCGGCGTCACCCGAACCAATGCAAGTTCCCAATCAACAAGTAGACTGGACCACCAAGATAGCTGAAGTAATAAGGGAATAGTTTGGTCTTAGGCCGAATCAACTATCTGTCATGTACAGGACCCCATACCCACCTGCTTATGATCAACTTCCGCTCCCGCATAAATATAAAGTGTCTGATTTCACCAAGTTCTCAGTACAAGGGGAGGTTTCCACGGTAGAACATGTCAACAGGTTCATAATGCAGTGTGGAGAAGCAGTGAATCAGGATGCGCTCAGGGTCCGATTGTTCTCCATGTCTCTATCAGGATCGGCGTACGCATGGTTCACCACGCTCCCAGCTAACTCCATCTTATATTAGCCCGATCTGGAGAAACAATTTCATCAGTTCTTCTATTATGGTATTTCTGAATTGAAGCTAATAGATTTGACCAGTTTGAGGCAGAGGAACGATGAGTCAATGTCTGCTTTTATACAAAGGTTCAGAGACATTAAAAACAGATGCTACAGCTTAGTGTTGTCAGACCAGCAGCTTGCCGATGTCGCTTTTTAGGGACACTTGCCGCACATTAAGGAGAAGTATGCCTCACAAGAGTTCGAAAGCATCAGGCAAATGGCACACCGGATGACGGGGAGGTTCGACCTTATGAACAGAAAAGGAATAATTTCCAGAAGAAGGTTAATTATGCCAAATACTCTGGTGGTCTCGACTCCGATGAAGAACAAGAAGTGGTCGCATCTGCAGAATGGATTCAAGGCAACAAGAAACCTGTCTCGTGTCCGTTTGGAAAAAAAGGAGCCGGAAAAGTTTGGGTTCGACGTCACAAAAGTGGACAAAATCTTCGATCTGCCACTGTCAGAGGGCCTGATCAAACTAAAATCATATCACAAGATCCCGTCAGAGGAGGAACTCAAGAATATGAAATATTGCAAGTGGCACAATGCGACCTCTCATGATACTAATGAGTCCAAAGTTTTTCGGCAACAAATACAGTTGGCCTTTGAGCAGGGAAAGCTCAAATTTGAGGTGCCTAAGAAGAGGATGAAGATTGATTAGCACCCGTTCGCTACGAACATGGTCGATATTAGCAAGGAGAAAAATCCACCTCAAACCAAAGTTTTGACGTCATAATCGGCCAACGTTTTGTAGTGCCTCAGAGGCGTGTTACATCTCAGATGTTGTTGAACAAGTTTTAGCGCGATCAAGAGAGGCGGCAGCAAAGGGAATAGGTGACACGCCGTAACGAAGAGCATTGGAGGTGTCATTTCTTCATACATTGTTGGGAAGAAAGTTTGACTCTGCCGACGGTCGATGATTGCCCCGAGTGTAACAATTTGTATCGTGGTGGCCAGTCATATAAGAAACCACATTTTGACTATGGGCTGCGCAGGCCGATCAAGGTGGACATGCATGAACGTACTCTTGTACGCGATCGATTAGGTGGAAGACCTTCTATGCATGATCAGCTGGGGGGCAGGATTATGTTGCCTGACCCGTCCGGAGGACAAATTCCTGCGCACGATCGGCTGGAGCAAATGACCGACGACAGGATGCCTGATGATCAGTCGATGCGCAAGGATCTTGAAAGAGAACAGTTTGCGCGTCATGCCGGTCAACCTCAATGGTGTCCGGTAGGTTTGAACAAGTCGCAAAAAAGGCGTGTTCAGAGGTTGCGCCAATCGAAAATATTAGAAGAGGAACAGAAACAGACTCTTAACTAGAGATGAGTCAGGTCACAGTTTTGGCACGTCAAACCTAGAGCCGATGATAGACAAGATCCTGGCTCATCGGCTGCTCCCGTTAACATGGTTTTTATGATGCCAAGAGAGTTTATGGCGCCGACCGTGTGACACTCGAGGTGTTTAAAGTCAATCAAAATAAAAAGGGAGCAAATAGTGGAACTAATGAGAGGGCAAACAATTGTTAAAGGCAACAAAAGGAAAATTAAATACAAGTTCAAATGTTGGACTTCAATTGTTTTGGAAAAGAAAGTATACTTCAACTATATTTTATGTACAAATCACCTCACCAAAATATTGTACACAAAAATCTGATACAATTAGTGACATGTGCCTAATTGGAAGTGGGCCCAAATTTTAGCCCAATTAAACAAATTAAATTGATCCTTTTATGGAGTTTTTGAATCTTTTAAAATAACTCACAAACCATTGCTCAAATGAAAAAAGTTCCTGAGACAAAAGTTGTAGATCTCGAAAAACTGAACAAAAATGGTATTCAAAAGTTTTCCATTTGAGGACAGGTTGAAGGAGAAAAATTGAGTTTACAATCTGAACCTCGAAATTTGATCTAATTACAAAACTGCCCCTGACAGCATCTCTCTCATCTGCCTCTCATGGTGCCTGTATGCCGGCTCCTAGGGACGGCGAAACCACTCCGGTTTTGGCCAATTCCGCCCCCGGTTTACCCCTGGCCACCTGCAGCTGGCCTCGTCGAAGCTTGCCATGCGCCCAGGACCTTTTGGCCGCCTGCCACGCCATCGCTCGCCCTGCTGTGCCGCCCGCCGGGCCGCACCTCGCCATCGAGCGCCTATGCGCCAAATAGACCTCCCCTAGGTGTCAATTGGCACCCCCAGGTCCTCCTCCCCCTCCTCGCTCGAATATAAAAGGGCCAACACCCCTGCACGCGCGAGCCTACCCGCCCTGTCCGCCATTGCGAGCTCGAGCTCGCCGCGGACCAACCGCCTCCGCCCCACATTGCTCCAAATCGGCACCCCACGACCTGCACGATATCCTCCTGAAGCTAAACCGCTCCACCGTCGCCCTTGCACCTCTCCTGGATGCCGCCACCGCTGTCCAGACCGCCGGCCACCGCCCCTTTCCGTGGAATTGATGGTTATCTCTATACCCTTAAAAAGTTCAGTCGCACCTATATCCCCTCACGCGAACTTTTCTTTACCCGTGTGCCCTTCCATCCACCTGTTGTTAGTTTGTAACACTTAAGCAGCCCTGACAGGTGGGACCCATCAAAGAAAATGTCAATCTTGCCCTCCTCTTGCACAGGCTACGAAATAGACGCCCGGACACCGGCCAAGCCGAGGCACAGGGGGGCGCCCCTAGCTCACCGGCGGTGGACATCGCTAGGAACCCACGCCTACCTCCCAAGCTCCCCCACCTCCCTGCGCCCCTTCTCCCCTTCCCATTTTCTCCCCTTCCCTGTTCTTTCTATGCGGCGATGGGCTGAAGAAGAAGGCGGCTGTGATAAGGCAGCTCCAGCGAAGGTTATGGCTCGGGACCAGCTCAATTGGACTGCAGGTGGTGTGGGGAGTCCGTGTATGCGAGGAATTGGTCGGAGGTTAAGCGATGGCGACAAATTTCACCGAAGAAGACAGCTTAGGCAAAGAGGAAGAATGGTGGGAGGAAGTCAATTTGGATGAGCTCAGGATTAATTTATCTCATTCTAAACCACTATTGACGGCTCTTAAGTACCAAATCTAGGCCGTCAACTCCTACATGAATACATAAAATGTAAACATCAACATAGTGATAGGGGTTTATTACTAACCATTTCCACGAGTGTTGGTAAATATTTGTATGCAGGTGAAATAAGGGTAAAAACACACTTCAAGAGCAGGGAAACACACTCCATAGACCAAGGCAAAACTATCTCGATGAATAAGGCACGTTCACGAGGATCCACAGGCCCACCAGAGCTACCAAACCAACTTAAGATAGGCCCTTACCCACATATATGACATGAGGGTCCACCTAACAGCCTTCCGACCAAGAACCGGGCCAAACGGGCCCAGCCCACGGTCGGCCGACCAGCAAGGTCGGCCGACCTGGTGCTGGCAGCCCACGGGCCCCACCGACTCTCACATGACATGTGGCAGTGTGTGGTTGGTGCTCCATGGCGGTTTGGCTCAATTCTCGGGCAAAAGGCTGGTGGTTCCCCCCTATATATATGAGGGGAGGGGGCTCAAATGAAGACACACCACCAAGTTGGAGTTCAAATCCACCAAGTGCTCATCTTCAAGCCTCCTCTTGTGTTTAGAGTTATGTTAGCTTAGGGAGAGGGTAGAGGTACTCAGGAGGGGCGCCGGTCTTCGGTGCTCTTCTCCATTTTGTACCTCTACAAGAGTGAGAGAGTAGTTCGGGAGAAGTGCCTGGGTGTCGGCTCTCTGCTCCCAGCTTGTACCTCTACGGATGCTGCTACATTCTTCGAGTTTAGTAAGAATTCGTGGTTCCTATCTCTAGTATTTTACTTGGTATAGTAGATGCTAGTAGTGCTTGTAGTTGAGTGAGATCAGTTCTCTTACTCGCGGGTTCGTCGCTCCGTATTTATACGGAGTGCTGTAGTTTACTATGGGAACTCATACGTAGTTAGACTGCAGTAGTAATCAATAGCGTAGATGTGGTGTCTAGGCTAGGGGTTATCCTTCGTTTGCCTTATATCCCACGGTTTGTTAGAGGTAGGCCGTAGGTGGTGACAGCCCTATTGGTCCTTCGTAATCCTCCACGTTCGGATATAGCGTAAAGCTGTTGGCCGGAGTCGACTCGCAGACCAGTTGTATGCCGGTGCCCGAAGCAAGTATTGTGCCCGAGAGATCGACCTTTAACTCAGCAATAGCGCTATCTTAGGAATTCTCTGTACCCTTCTACCTATCTTGGTGTGTCCTTGGACCGATTAGAATAGAAAAGAGTGCACACACGTTCCCTGTGGATTCTATAACCCTTGGAATACTCTGAGGTGAAAGCTACAACAGTATCCGTGCGCTTGCGGATTTATTCGTGACACTAAAATACCCAACAAGCTTTCTGGCACCATTGCCGGGGAACGGTTGCTGTATCATTCTTCGAACCTAGTCGTCCTCATATCCTTTGCTTTTCTTTTCTTCTACCTTGACCCCCGCTACCCATAGAGGAGCTATCCTTTAAAAGCTTCTATGGGATTTATCCCGCATCATCTTTAATTTTCTTCCTGCTATCTTTACCCTTGCTACCCATGGAGAAGCCATCCTTTCACAGCCTCTCTGCCTCAAGGGGCGAGTTCAATGAGCCACCATCCTCTTCCTCATCCGGCTATGAACCTTGTCCCAACCTTATCGCTATGGTTCGGGAGCTTTCCTTCTCTGGGTTAAGTAGTGAGAACCCAGACAACCATATGCGGGAGTTCGAGCAGCTTTATTCACGCTTTGCCTCTGCAAGCATAAAACAAGATGTCCTCCGGTGGATGTTGTTTCCCTTCTTTCTTAAAGGGAGGGCAAAGCAATGGTACACGTCTTATACATATACCGGAAAGGGCAGCTGGGACTCCTTGAAGAAGACATTCTCTGTCATGTTCTTCCAGCAGAATGAGAAGGAAACTTTAGGCGCAACCTGGGCCAAATTTTCGCTCCTAGTGAAGTCCGACCCTACCATGTCGACACTCAATCCTTTAGTCCTTTGGAAATTTAAGAGGAGTCTCGATAAGGAATCTGCCGATCATCTCAACTCAATCACCGGAGGAGTACCCCTCCATATGTTTCCGGCTGAGGCTAATAAAAACCTAGATTGTATTGTCGTGTATACCTCCTTGTCAGCCGACTCTGATCCTCTCCAAGAGGAGTGTGAGTTGACCTATGAGGATCTTCTAGCGGCTGAACCCAATCTTTCATCTCCCACATCCTTAGATTCAGCTCTAGAAACCTCGCCCGAGCCAAGAACATCGGAGGGGGAAGAGATTCACCCCCCAAAGTTCTCTTCTAGATTCGAGGATGAATCAATGGAAAACCATAGAAACACCTCGAATCTCATAGATGCCCATTTAGGGAATGAACCTTCCTCTGTCCACACCAATCAATCCAGAGATCTCTTGACAGAACCTTCCCTTAGGCCTACGGTACCTCCTTCTCCTCCTGAGTCCCATAATGAAGCACCTCTCGAGGAAGCCATGAAGGAGGAATGGTCAGATGGAAAGAAATGCTTTTCTGAAGCAAATAGGATTAGCTCACCCTCCACGATCACTCCTTGCTCAATAAGGGGAACCACCGTAGAAGCCCGCATTAACCCCATCATGGAGATAATTTTTTTGCCATGGCACTTAGTGTACACTCTTCTGGATAATGTTACGCTAAGACCATCCGACACACTATTAAGAAGTTGTCCCTTGGGACACATCCTTAAATGTTGGGGGATTGCAAGTGCCGTGCCACTCATAGTAGACAAAATCGAGGTCAACTTAGATTTCCATATCTTCGATATCCTCAATTTTGATCTTCTCCTAGGCTCCCCATTTGAAAAACTTCTCATATCTCAAGGGAGTCTAGACAAAAAGTTTAGGAAAACCGCTTCTGCCACTGTCTCTTACTTAGAAAATTCTATGGCAAAGCATTTTCTCGAGCCAAACCCGTCAAGGAAATGATGCAAGAATCTCCGTTCAAACCATCCGAGTCCATTCTCTCCGAGGTTGCAAAATCTGCTGCTTCCGAAGAGCACAACCCGGAAGTCACCCTTCACTTTTGTGAAGACTAACGATCATTATCCCTCTTGAGCGAGTTTGAGCCTCTTCCCTCTGGCCCTGAGAAAATTGTTCTCGACCACGATCGAGATTCAACTATGCTTTCCCACAATAAATCTCTTGACATAAAGAACCGACGGGCCACTGAATGTTATGAGGCGCCAACTCTGGAGTCCATAGAAAAGAATTCCATATATGAGCGTGGGAGCTTCATCCTAGTGATACCTCAAAAACAATTCTCTTTCAATACCTCTCCAGAGTCAGGCACGCTTTGTGCCCAGAGCACACACGAGGACTATAACTGCCTTAAGGTCCTCTCTTGCAAAACCTTTAGAAGGCTAGTTGTAGATGCATATGTTTACCGTAAACATTGCAAATGTCGTGGATGCTCTGTGATGCTAAACTTGCAGCTAAACCTTCATGACACATCAACAATTGGTGATGAAAAGGGGAACACATCATCAACAATAGCTGCAAGAGGATGTTCCCATGGTCGAGCTTATGACCATAAAAATAAAGCACTACCGGGAGATAGCCCGGATTATCATTTATTTATTAGCTTATTTATTTCCCTTCAATAAAAGTAAGAGCATGTTCTAGGATGTATTTTTTCCTTTGGGTATTTTTGGTCGCTAACCTTTCCAGGGGAAAATCAAGAAGAATGGCGGACAAGCAACACCAACGAACATGAGAGCTACACCAACCACAACCCCTCGATATGCCTTGATGAAGGAACAACTACAGAAGGAGACTTGAACTCCATACACTTGAAGTTTTGCAAACCCCAAGTGTGGGGGAGGTATGTGAGTGCCCCAAAGTAAGTTATTTCTCAATCCATATCTTGTTTTGGAATTGGTGTTAGTTCCTGCATCTTGCTCCATAAAAAAAAGAAAAAAAGAGCGAGGAGTTACCATGGTAATAAGTTCTTCATCAACAAACACCGCGGTAAGTACTCTCAATGTCCTGCTTTTGACATTAAACAATGCCCTGCCGGGAGGTCGCCCGAGGATCGCCAGAGTAAGTCTCATGGTGAGAGTAAAGTTTAGTTTGAATAAATTCTAGAGCTCCCTGGTTCTTAAAACCAGCAGAGCCATTATTTTTGTTTCCACTATCTCGTTGAGTACAGCACCAGGTACAAGTACAAGTGTGGGGGAGATCTCTCAAGATCATCATTGTCATACACATTCGAGATCTCCCACAGATGCATCACACAACATCATCTACAGCAACATGACAAGAGACAAGGCAAGGACACCAAATTCAGCCAACCATCTGATGGTTTGGCTGAATCACCATTGCCTTGATCCCCACCCTCTTAAAAAAGCGATAGTATGTGCATCCTCTACTTCTCAACTCTCTTTGATTCATGAGTTTGAATGGTTTTCAAATCTTACTCACTAAAATCAAACTCAAAATGAATCAGTGTATCTGCCTGCTTTACATGTTTCCTATGGTTGGCTTGCATATGTTTTACTCCATGCTTATCACCTTGATGCTTGTGAACAAAAATCCTTAGGAAATCATGCTTATCTAAGTAGTTGATGTTTGAGATATGGTTTGGATGATATGATCTTCGCTCCTTTTTGTCTAAGTGCTTGGGTTATTTATTTGAAAATTTGGAAAACCCTTTGCGAAGCTCCTGTTTGATATGCCAAAGTCCTACCAAAACCATATGATGATACTTCTTGAAAACCATATACACATATGCTGCTTGTTTTTGCATTGAGCTTTGTCAAATTGTTGTGACCCTTGAGAGAATTCTTTTCATGCTTTCATGATCAAGATTCACATGCATACCATATACCCCCTTGCTATGCTTCTTTGAGAAGTTAGCACTGTACCACCACTCATTCCACAAAATAAATGCTCCGCTATATGTGTTGGTCTCTCTCTCCAATTTTTGTGAAAAAAAGAGAGGCATGGGTTATCGAAAAAAATATATGGACACATGAAGGTCCAAGTATTGAAAAAAAAGAAAGAAAAAAAATATGGGCGCATGAAGGTCCATAAAAAAAAGAAGAAAAAAGATAGCCATGCTCACAAAAGAATTTATATAGGGAGAGAGATCATACAAAAGGAGTTTCCATTCCATCCATCACAATCCATACACGTGCACATCTTGATCTGATTGTATGACTTGTTTTTCTCTTTGGATCCGGTCTTTGACTTTCAATATATGTAATACAAGTATGCCTTATCCTTCATACCCTACCTTGAGCTCCACATACAGCCAGCACTAGAAGTAGGATGAAGAAAAGGCAAGTTAAATGCCTTGGTAAGGACACATACACATTGAGCGATCTGAGAGAGTTAAATGAGGAGCTAAGCAACGGTTTATTTTGAAAACTTATTGAAAAACCCCAAGATACTTGACATGAGTAGTAGAAGTGATTTGAGTCGCAACCATTCCATTCCTCAACTACCCAAGATGGCATGATAGACACTTCAAAGTTCACAAGTGCAAGGTATGGTTTGGAATATCTCTTATGCTCGCTTCATACCTTTTGGAAGTCATGTTCCACCTTAGTCCTTTCTGCTTTACTCGAGGACGAGCAAAGGCTAAGTGTGGGGGAGTTGTTGACGGCTCTTAAGTACCAAATCTAGGCCGTCAACTCCTGCATAAATACAAAAAATGTAAACATCAACATAGTGGTACGGGTTTATTACTAACCATTTCCATGAGTGTTGGTAAATATTTGTATGCAGGTGAAATAAGGGTGAAAACACACTTCAAGAGCAGGGAAACACACTCCACAGACCAAGGCAAAACTATCTCGACAAATCAGGCACATTCACGAGGATCCACAGGCCCACCAGAGCTATCAAACCAACTTAAGACAGGCCCTTACCCACATATATGACATGGGGGTCCACCTAACAGCCTTCCGACCAAGAACCGGGCCAAACGGGCCCAGCCCACGGTCGGCCGACCAGCAAGGTCGGCCGACCTGGTGCTGGCAGCCCACGGGCTCCACCGACTCTCACATGACACGTGCCAGTGTGTGGTTGGTGCTCCATGGCGGTTTGGCTCAATTCTCGGGCAAAAGGCTGGCGGTTCCCCCCTATATATATGAGGGGAGGGGCTCAAATGAAGACACACCACCAAGTTGGAGTTCAAATCCACCAAGTGCTCAACTTCAAGCCTCCTCTTGTGTTTAGAGTTATGTTAGCTTAGGGAGAGGGTAGAGGTATTCAGGAGGGGCGCCAGTCTTCGGCGCTCTTCTCCATTTTGTACCTCTACGAGAGTGAGAGAGTAGTTCGGGAGAAGTGCCGGGGTGTCGGCTCTCTGCTCCGGGCTTGTACCTCTACGGATGCTGCTACATTCTTTGAGTTTAGTAAGTATTCGTGGTTCCTATCTCTAGTATTTTACTTGGTATAGTAGATGCAAGTAATGCTTGTAGTTGAGTGAGATCAGTTCTCTTACTCGCGGATTCGTCGCTCCGTATTTATACAGAGTGCTGTAGTTTACTATGGGAGCTGATACGTAGTTAAGCTGCAGTAGTAATCAATAGTGTAGACGTGGTGTCTAGGCTAGGGGTTATCCTTCGTTTGCCTTATATACCATGGTTTGTTAGAGGTAGGCCGTAGGTGGTGACAGCGCTATTGGTCCTTCGTAATCCTCCACGTTCGGATATAGCATAGAGTTGTTGGCCGGAGTCGACTGGCAGACTAGTTGTATGCCGGTGCCCGAAGCGAGTATTGTGCCCAAGAGATCGACCTTTAACTCAGCAGTAGTGCTATCTTAGGAATCCTCTGTACCCATCTACCTATCTTGGTGTGTCCTTGGACCGATTAGAATAGAAAAGAGTGCACACACGTTCCCTGTGGATTCGATGACCCTTGGAATACTCTGAGGTGAAAGCTAAAATGGTATATGTGCACTTGTTGATTTACTCGTGACGCTAAAATACCCAACAACCACCTTTGGCTCCCCATGTCATGCCTGCTAGTTTGCTGTTGGATCTCCCCAAGAACGCCGCGTGGATATATTTGAATTTGGGAGCCAATTTGGATGTCACCGAGGATAGGAAGGTGCTTATCCTTATCTGCTTTATTGTTCCTCTGTTCCGCTCGGCCCCGCCTCCTGCAGGCAAGCTAGAGGTTGCCGCCCCTTGCAGGAGCACTGCCCCTGCAGGAAGCCCTTGCAGGATGCTCGGCCCCGCCTCCTGCAGGCTGCAGGTTGCTGCACCGGAAGCGCGGTGTCGTCTGCACCACCGCCTGGCGAGCGGAGCAGAACCAGCTTTGTGCTACCTTGTGCGGGGACAAGATGCAGCACGCGCCTTGCTACTGCCACCACCCGAGCGGCGTGGGCGTGGTCAGGATTCACAGCATCCTCGCGGCGCTAGAAGCAGTGGCTGGTGCCGCAGCGCGGGGTGTGGGAGTGGACACAGCAGAGGCGCCTGGCGGTGGGCGGCGTGCCACAGCCGCTGACGGCGTCCACGCCGCTGCCGCAGCAGCTGGTGAGCGACAGCCTCGCGCTCAGGTCGGTGTCCGGAGCCGTGGTGGACAGCCTATGGTGAGGCCTTGCCGCGGGGCGGCGACACGGGGCAGCACAGGCCTCTTTCTCTTGCAATGGCAGTGCCGACCCGCGGCTCTTTGTTTGACCGCTCACAGGTGCCCACGCCCTCGCACGGTCTTTCTGCTCTATTGCACTGACCCCACCGTATTTCTCCACCTTTGTCAGACTCTGTTAGTGTCCATTCTGTCCAAAAGGGTACATAGGTAAAAAAAAGTTTGTGCAAGGGCATGCAGGTGCGACTGAACTTTTTAGGAGACGTTTACCTGTATGTCCTTATGTTAAGTGCTCTTGACCTCCAGACCCCTATTTTTTTAGTCGCACCTGTATGCCCTACCGCCAACTCATCTTTATCCCTATACCCTTCTGTCCATGTTCTGTTAGAAGATAACGGGAGCAAAGCCCTGACAGGTGGGACTCAACAATAAAAATGACCCTATTGCCCCTGGTACATCTTTACTCATATTCTCAAGTAAAAAAAACAGACCTCCTTCCCTGATCGGATCGGATCGGATTAGGAGAGGCCCCCACCGTTGGCCGACGCCCTCCGGCCCGCCCCGCCTCCGGCCCTCGCCTAGGCCCGCCTCGCTTAGCCTGGGCCCCGGCCCCGCGGGGCTCGGGCCGCGCCGGCTCGTCGTGGCGCCGCCCCCGCGGGCCTTCTTCTCCTCGCCGCCCTACCAGCCGCCCCAGCCGGAGGGGTTCTCCCCGCTCCGTGTGTACGGCCTCGTCCCCATGGTCATCGAGACAACCTCCCGCAGGGAGCGTGCCTATGACATCTTCTCGAGCCTGCTCAAGGAACGCATCGTCTGCTTCCACGGCCTCATCGCCGACTGTTGGCATTTCTTAAGTCGATACCAGGTTTGTGATGACCTTGGTAACAACCTCAGAATTGCCTGTTGTCGGTCCGTAGTGGAATCACTAGAAATGTGGGCGCCGAACCCATCCTAGCAACTGCACCCAAGGGGTGCCACTCTCGTGTATAATCAATACGATTACAGATGGATCCGCAAGCGCATGGATATATCGTTGTAGCATTTCACCTGGAGAGTAAGGGTATCGTCATTTATTTGTGTCCCAAAGGACGGTAGTGGCAAAGGTATTGTACTTAACATTAACCATGAAATTGTGCCTCAAGCAATAGGCAAAACTCTAACAGGGGTAAGTCCAGGAAAAGAATAAGCAAGGGTAATGCGACACAGCACACATCCACATTCCAAGAGGAAGGAATAAAAGAGAGAAACAACAAAACAAAGGAACTACTCTACTCTACGTTAAGTCAGCTGGAGCTTAGGCTAGGTTAGGTGTCCTAGTGCTTCTATTCAAAGCTAGGGTTATGTTAGGATATGGTTAGGACTACAGGAGCCAGGAAAATGGGATAGCAGGGAGAAGGTCCTGCACCGGAGTACATCCAGTCCTGTTACCTCTTTGCATGAACTCCTACACCAAACCCCAATGTCGGGGAATACGCTAAACGCAACACCGCTGTTACGCCGGACGGACAGGGCTGTCACCACCTGCCGTCTACCCCAGTCACACCGTGGAGCACGGTCATATCCGAAGGATCCCGCATACCCGAGCACCACACTCGTGTATGAAGTCACTACTCTAGTGTCCCCAGGTCTCCCACCCTTCGGATGAACAAGTAAAACACTAGAGCAAACCCAAAAGCACATTGAACCTCTATCCGTACCCGGATCATCTGGCCTAACCAAGACCTTTGCATAACTCATGAACAAACTAAGCATGAATTGATAAACTATCAAGATAGTAAAGCAACCATGGCATATCTCTATATTATGAATAGAAGTCTGACAAATCGGATACAAAGCCATACCGGGAGCCGAGGATTGCTCAACGACTCCGAGGACGACTTGCTCACTAAAGAAGAACTAGCCTAGCTCCACTACCTAGCTAAGAGAGCAAGAGAGAGGAGAGCCTTCTTGGAGAGAATGGAATGAAGTGTGTGTGTTTGTGTGTGTGTTGAGGGGGGTGGAGGAGAGGCCTATTTATAGCTCTAGAGGTCGGTTTCCCGCCAACGCATGTATGGAAGGCGATCAGGTGCCTTGGGGGTGACTCCTCCTCGAAGTGCACCTGGACGGGAGCCAGGCCAGGTTCGGCCGACCCCACCTGGTAGGCCCTCGTCCTTATCCTCCTCTGGCAGGCTGACAGATGGGCCCTCGTATCTTTCCTTGTATGCATTATGCGTGGCGCGCCCGTTTGCTCTGCCAGATGGGCCCTCTTTGTAAGTGGGTGACGTCGGATGCGATCTTCTGCGTAGTTATGTGGCGTCTGCTGCGTGTTTTCTTCTTATTTCGCTCTTGCTCATCTGAAATGTACAAAACTCGAAAACAACTGTGGAGCAAGGTTAGTGATACAAATATGTGAGTAAGGCATGTAGTTTTTCTTTATTATTGAGTATAGTTGATGGTTGAAAATGGCATTTAAGCACCGTCAACAACTCCCCCAAGCTAGCCATTTGCTCGTCCCGAGCAAAGTTTTAGACTTAGGTTGTTGATCAGGAGTTGATGCAATGTCGCATTCCTGACTTATGCCCAAGGCACAATCGAGTGTTCTTACCTTTATTCTGAATAAGTTGGCCTTGTTCATACCTTTTACCTAACTCCTATGGGGCTTATAGCATCATCCTCATCTTTGGCGGTTGAGGGTCAAAACAGCTTGTAGAGTACCACTTACCACTCCTTTGTTCAATCGTCAATCTGGAGGTTTTATAAAGTTTTTTAAAAGAAATTTGTAAGTTCCTCGGGTGATCTCTCGGATCGCTCAAAATGTGTTTCATTCCTTACCAATGCATTTTTATGCGCCTTTCTTTTCCATCCTACTTCTAATGGCTCTTTTTGGTGGATCTGTAGGTATGGAGGGTATGATGGCGAACTTGCTTCTCATATTTTGCTAAGTCAAAGACCGGATCCAAAGGAGAAACAAGTCATAAGCCTTGATCAAGATGTGCAAGTGTGTGGATATTTTTGGTGGATGATGGATGGAAACTCCTTTATATGAATTCTCTCTCCCTTGTAATATTTTTGGTATGGGCTATATTTTCTTTTTCTCTCTTTTTTTTGACACGCCTTGTGGTCATGTGGCATACCTTCTTTGGGTATGCATCTTTTATTTCTTTTTGTATAGCTTATACACTATGATGATAACTTTGGAGAGAGATAGACATAGTACAGCATGGAGTTTTATTTGTGAATGGATGGTGGATGTACTTTCTATCTTCCAAGTGTAGAAGTATAGCATGTGAGTGGACGTGTACGTGTACGTGATCTTGATCATGGGTGTATGAAGTGATTCTCTCAAAGGGTCACAACAATTTGACAAAGCTCAATGAGAAGACAAGTTGCATATGTGGAAAGGCTTTTCAAACTTGTAACTCATACGGCTTTGGATGGGAATTGCATATCACCGAGGAACTTTATTTTATTTTCATATTTTTGAAAAGAAATACTCCAGATATCATGCATCACATAGGAGAAGATCATAGCAACTCTTTTCAGCCATATCATAACCCGCAACAACCTAGATTCGAATTCTGCTTTTTGCTACCCACAAGTTTCAAGCTTAAGGTTTGAACAACTAGCCACCAAACTCAAAATTTAGGAAGAGCACAAGGTTGTAACTAGGCATATGAAAGGAACTAACAGAGCAACTATTCATCATCTCAACAAGGAAAAACTACGCATGCTTACTACACATACTGGAAAGCAAGTAAATATTTTTGGGTTTTTTCTAGGTTTTGCCAATTTTTATTTGATTTTAGTTATGCAAATTTTTTATGGATTTTCAGAATTTTGCAAATTTTTGTTTGGTTTCACGCAAGGTTTTGAAAGTAGTAAAGATAGAGTTTGATACAAGGTACCTCTCGTGGGGGTCCTCCCCCGAGCTAGCTTAAGGCTCACTGCTGTTGGTTGGGGTTAAACCCAGCCCAACGGTAGTAGGCCCTCCACTCCTCCTGGGTCTGCTGCTGTTACTGCTCCAGGTTGCGGATTCTCTCGCCTGTGTATCGCTGCCAGTTCTGAGTTGACTCGATGTGCTGGCCCAGCGACTCGTCGATGTTGGTGGTGCGCACGTTCAGCTCGCCCATCTACCGAGTCAGAGTAGCGAAATCTCTGGATGAAGCTGTACGTCGCAGGGGTCCACTGGAGCTGGAGCTGGTGGACCGGCACCCTGAGGCCTTCCATGCCCACTCGGTGGAGCTGGCACTCTGCCATGACAAACCTCCAGCCTCATATTGCTGTGGTTGAGGCTGAGGTTGTTGCTGCATGAGTTCCTCCCTTCTGGCCCTGCTTCTTGTAACCCTGCCAGGAAGACCAGAAACAATATGACTGCGTCTCTCCTCTTGTGGAACAAGAAGGATGGTTAGCGAACGGCAGTTATACAAGTGATATCCCACGTTTGGCAATGGAATTTTATTAGCATAACTAAGTGAAAAGAAAATTAAGAAGTCATCCGGGCCTTTCTTGAGTGTGTGGCCTTGAACCAAGTACGCCTCATCGATCATAACACGGGGCTCCTCAATGAAAGGAATGGGGTTCCCGTCTAAGATTCCCATGTTTGATGCGATGTGGGTAACCAAAGAAGTGCATTCAATAGGACCCGTCATCCAAAAATTTGTGAGCCATTGCTTAACCATTGCTTGCACGGGGGAGATTCGGATCTTGTTGACCATGGCATATAATATCATCAACTCATCGTTCCGCACTAGGCATGGATCATCTCTTGGAAAGAGAGTGATAGCCACCCACTTGTGCATCAAACGAAGAGTCGGATTCTGAATGTCATTGCACCGAGGTGCAAACTTGCCACGAACAACTTGACCCAAAATCAAACCACAAAACTCATGTCGATCAAAACCGTGGCAAGCTTTTGCAAGGGAAACTGGCAAGCGCGCGCTAAAACCAAGGAGGTGGCTGAAATTTCTCCAATTAAAATAGCGTTCAACTCCAAAAATTCAGAAAGAAACACCATCGTCCACCTCCCGAAGAGTGCAAAGAAACTGGATGGTGAGGAGACGAGAACCATTCTCCTCAACGGGCACAAAACCATCCCATCCAACTGCATGCCAAACACGAGCGAAGTCAACATCCATACATGTTTTCTCGAGAAGGTCCAGATCGAAGGCTCTGGTATGACCAAAGCTTCGATTCTTGATCATAGCGTAGGCTTGAAACTCGCGGTCGTCTCGCAAGTCGAGGTATGGTGCCTCATCTTCATCTATCTCTATGTCCTCGGCTTGCGGCTCTGCAGCTTGCTCCTCGAACTGTTCTTCTTGTTCGTCTTGCTCATAATCCATCGTGGTTGGTGTTGGTGCAGGTTCGGAAGAATGGCAAGGGCTTGACTCACCCCGTGAACGGGACGAGCCTAACCCCGTCATCTTCTTGAGAGCTCCGGAAATCTTACGTCCTGCACCCCTCATGCTTGCAACAAGAATGAACAAGAACGAACGAGAACAACTCAATTCGGGTTACGTTAGTGAAATGAAAATGAAACTCTTACCCGAAAGTTATTCCGCAAAGTGTGTAGACAAACTTGCATCAAAGAAATGAGAGAGAGAGAGAGAGAGCTTTCTTGCAATCAAACTTGAGCCAAAATCCAATGGAAACCCGAGCAAGAATGTGTGAGAGGGAGTGAGAGTGAAGAGAGTGAGCATGAGAGCTCCTCAACCCCCTCTCGGCTTCTATTTAAAAGAATCTGGACGAGTGCATCCGAGGAGAAGCCAGGCACAATGGTCAAGTAGCCGTTGGAGAAGGTGGTGCCTAGGAGTCGTTGGCCCTGGGTCGGCCGACCTGTGGGGTCGGCCGGCGCCAGTGTGGGCCCCCTAGTGTCCCTCTTTGGCTAGGTGATTTCTCAACGGTCATAAACTTTGAAAATATGGTGCACGGCCAAAAGTTTGCTCGAAAAGATGTCCAAATTATTTTTCCCAGAGGATTTAAAACTCAGAAAATATTTTTGGTATTTTTGTGAAAAGGGAAAAGTGGTAGAAAAATTCCAGCATGCAGAAAACAAATTTGAAAATTTCAAACATGTAGTGGGGAAAAACAAATGAGGTAAAAGGAAAATTTTGAAAAAACGGAGAAAGAAAATATGACATAAATACCAATTTACCTTTGGCAAGGGTGCGTCGTTTATAGTCCGACGTGCACGACTTTTCTCCATCGTTCTTACCATTCGTTGGCTCGCCCTGGAGAACTGGACGAGACCGAACTCTCGACCTTCCGCCACACCTTCTTTGCCTTCTTCTTTCTTTTAGGTGTGGAGGCTCGGGGTTTGTTGACGCTCACTAACGATCATTTCCAGGCGTCAACTTGATCAGAATATCATGAGAGTTTGCATTCCTTATCCAATAAAGTCCCAAAACCACACTTTACCTTTTAGAACATGCAAGTTGTGTTTTCAAGCTAATATGCAGGTTACAAGCACACTTTGGCCCGACATAAAATCACAGAAATTATTAGAGCACCGATTCAGGCTCAGATGGACCAAAAGTGATGCAAGAACCCAATTCAAACAAGTAAAGACAGGCCAACCCCAATGTGGATCAGACAAGGAGGCCCAAGACAGCCTGCCAGAAGAAGTTGGGGGCGGTTGGTGGCCCGGGCAGGCCGACCGACCTACCTGGTCGGCCGACCTGGCCCGTGGGCCCCATCGCCTCAACCAGGGCACGTGGCGTCTCCCCATTGGTCCCCTACGTCGGTTGTGATGGCTTCACCCAGTGGCTCCCTGCTATAAATACAAGGGGGGTAGAGATTAGAACACACACACACACCACACACCTCACATCTCTCCTCTCTTGCATTCCTTGCATAGTCTTTAGGCTTAGTGGAGTTTAGGAGAAGTCTATGAGTCATTGAGTCGCCGGAGTTGCTCGAGAGTTCTGGTATGGGTTCATCTCTAGCTCTCTCTTGTAATATTCGGTTGTTTGTAATAGAATTAGACTATGGTTACCGATATCTGCTTGAAGTATGTTCTGAGTTATTGGATATATGCTTCTTGATATGGTTGTGTTATCATTCCATGCTTGCATTGTATGATCGCCCTGTGCTGGAGATGGTTAGTGTTTTGTTCTTAGAACTCTATCAACTGCTCCAGTATTCGTATGATTGCTCTAGTGTGATGTCTGTCCATCCGAAGGGTGGGGGCTCCGTGCGGGACACTAGAGTATCCCTTACTAGTGTAGACATGGTGTCTAGTTTAGCTAAGTGTTTCTAGATGTCAACTATACCCACGGTTTGTAGAGGTAGCCGGCAGGTGGTGACAGCCCTGTCCGAGCCCGAGTAATCCTCCACGTTCGGTATGGGGGTAAGGAGGTACATAAAGTCGCCAGGGTATACGGGCTCCTCCCGTTGCTTCGATAGCGATCGCCCTGTTGTGTAGTTTAATCTCTGACGAGCTAACCAATGAGAAAGTGTAGATATAGCTAGCCTAGCATAGCTGACTCGAGCTCTAACTTCTACCTTGCTCCCGGCCTAAAGCATCTTTTATCTTTTTTTTATTTATTTATCCAAGAGGGTAGTTTGTGTGTGTCACACTACCTCCTACCATATTATTATCTTACCCCTGTTTATGCATGAGAATATCCAATCTAGATAGAGTTCACCAACTAATCTATATATCTTCTCACTCACCACCTTCCCTGCGGAAATATAAATGACACCCCGTTATACTCCTGAGTAAAATGCTACAGCGGTATTCCGTGCGCTTGCGGATTTATTCGTGGTTCATGAAATACTGCCACCCCAAATTGGCGTCTGCAGGCGTCATCGCTGGTGACGTTGGTAGGCGCCAACAAGCATTTTTGGCGTCGTTGCCGGGGAAGGCACATAGTGAAATATATAGACAAAGTTGTGAACAAAATCAAAATTGGTATTCGCTTGCTAAACAGGCTAACTTGGTTTTGTTTTCTTGTCTTTGTTGATATTAAAACAGGGTAGTGTATGACCGGTTTCGACTTGCCGCAAAACTTTCTTTCCGATCTAGAGTCACTTTTGAGAAGGGTGCGAGCTCGTCTCGTATCACCTCGGAGATCACTCTCGGCAGTTGAACCAGTCATTGCATCGTCGTCAGCTCCTAGAGCTATGGCCGAGAAGACACTCCATGATTACTCTGCTCCGTCTGCTAACCAGGTCCCTACCGGGCCCGAGGTTAACACCGGAGGAGAAAATTTCGAGATCAAGACGGGTCTCATTATGATGGTGCAGGTCAGCCCTTTCTGTGGCAAGGCCAATGAGGATGCCAGCGCTCATCTCCAGCAGTTCCTGGAGCTCTGCAGTACTTTTGTTATCAAGGGTGTATCGCAAGATGCAATCCGGCTCCGTCTGTTGCCGTTCTCTCTCTTGGGGAGAGCAAAGCAATGGTTTTATGCTAACAAGGCTGTTGTGAATACTTGGGACAAATGTGCCAAGGCGTTCCTCTCGAAGTTCTTCCCGACGGACAAAACCAATGCTCTTCGGGGTCGGATTTCGAACTTCCAGCAGGCATCAAATGAGTCAATTCCAGAAGCTTGGGAGAGGCTTCAGGAATACATTCTGGCGTGTCATCACCATGGAATGGATAATTGGCTCATTCTACAGAACTTCTACAACGGGTTGACACAGTCATCCCGTGATCATGTAGATGCCGCTGCGGGTGGAGCTTTCTTCTCGCTAACCATTGAAAGAGCTACATCATTGATCGAGAAGATGGTTTCCAACCCAGGTTGGAGCAATGATCGCCTCCAACCGCACCAGCGTGGTATGCACTCCGTCAAGGAGGCTGACATGCTTGCTATGAAGATTGGTCTCCTCCTCAAGAAATTTGAGGATTATTCCCAAGATAAGGCTAAGATGCAAACACTTCAAGCCTTGGAAACTCGCATGACATGCGAGGTCTGTGGAAATGTTGGACATTCGGGCAACAATTGCCCAGAAACCCAAGAAGAAGCTCTATTCCTCAGTGGCAGCAGTGGGTTTCGTCCACAAGGAGGTCAGGGGTGGAATCAACCACGCCCATACTACAAAGGAGGTAATGGGAATTCGAATTCTTTCTGTCCTAACCAGCCTACCTTGAGAGATCTTGTCTACGGCCAAGCGAAGATCAATGAGTCACTTCAAAAGAAGTTGGCCGCTATAGACATATCTATGGAGACTATCCATGCCAAGATGGACTGATTCTCCACTGCCATCAAGAACCAATTGAGTTTCAACAAGATGATTGAGACTCAACTAGCTCAAGTGGCTGCTACCATGCCCCTGCTTTGGAGAACGTTAAGGCGATAACCATACGAGGAGGTAAAACTACTCAAGACCCGCCTTATCCTAACCATGTTAACAGGAAGAAAGCAAGCCCGGTGGCAGAAGAACCACCTCGGGAGGAGGAACCCGAGAAGGTTCATGAAGGGAAGACGGCTCCGCTTGAATTTTATGATACCCAAGTATTGCCGTTCCCTATGAGGGCAAAGAAGCCAAGTACAGATGAGCAGTTCAGCCGCTTTGTTGAGATAATACAACAAGTGAACATCAATGTGCCCTTGATGGATACGATGAAGGTTCCGACCTATGCTCGCTATATCAAGGACATAATCAACAACAAGCGACCGCCGCCAACTACCGAAGTAATTAAGCTCACTGAGGCATGCAGTGCAGCTATACTTCAACAATTGCCCGAGGAGAAAAAGGATCCAGGATTCCCCACTATCAGATGTTCAATAGAGACATAGAACTTCGACAAAGCCTTATGTGATTTGGGGGCCAGCGTTAGTGTGATGCCGAAGGCGGTGTTTGACCAACTCAACTATACGGAGTTGACACCAACGCCCATGCAATTGCAATTGGCTGATTCTTTAGTACGTCACCCAGAAGGAATTGCTGAGGATGTCCCCGTGAGAGTACGAGACTGTTTCATCCCAGTCGACTTTGTGGTACTTGATATGGATAATCAGAAGGAGACTACTCTCATTCTAGGACGGCCGTTCCTCAATACAGCAGATGCACATATTGATGTTGGGGCCGGAGAAATCCGACTCCATATCAATGGTAAAGAGGAGAAATTTGACTTCCGTCCCAAGAGAGAGCAATACTTGATGGTCCGAGTCAAATTTGGGCCAAATCCTCAAAAAATCAAAGAAGTCGAAGCCACACCCTCATAGAAGGATAGTCTTATACCTTTTATGAAGACACTTATGAAAGAAGATCCAACAAGCTCAAAAAGGTCTAAGAAGAAGGGTAAATCAAAGGTTACCATGCCTGCGGATCCTGTTCCTGCGCCATCTACGCCACCAAAGAAGAATAAGAAGAAAGAGCGCAAGAAGAACAAGACGTCATCGACCGCTACTACTTCTCCAGGTACGGATGAAACGACCTCAACCTGATCAGGTATGGAGAAAGATCCTGCTTTTCGGACCCTAAACTAAGAGCTAGCTTGGGAGAGGTTCCCTCCCCTAAGTCAACTGTATCCTTTTATTTGCTTTCAATAAAATTTGTTAAAAACTTTCAAAAACAAAATAAAAATTTACTGCTTTATTTTCCTTTTTCATGATGCGCGGTAAGAATGTTTTAACTCCTTTTGATAAGTTGAAAGGATGAGTTTTGCTTTGCTCTATCATGTCTGTTGTGCCTAGTTTGAAAAAAATAAGAGTTCTCTTGACTTTAAATCTGCTGGTTATGCAAATATCTTGTCAATGAACCTGAAAGTTCCGTGGGTTGCATATGCTTGATCCAAGTCTAAGTTGTTGTGAGTTCAGATATGGTAAATAAGGTTGTGCAAGCTTGTTCTAGTGATGCTTGAAGTCTGGAGTTGTTTTTCAAAAAAATAAAATAAAAGGCAAGTTCCCCAATGATATGCAATGTCATACCAGAGCCATATGTCATATTCCATGAAAAACCTTTACACATATGCTGCTTGATGTTCTATTGAGTTTTGTCAAATTGTGCGACCCTAGTGAGATGCTTTTCATGCTTTCTCGATCATAAGCACGTACATGTCCCATCTATTTGCTATATTCCTACACTGGGAATTGGCATCACCATCCATCCATTCCACATAATAAATGCTCCATGTCTTGGTGATCTCTCTCGTAAAACATCCCTAAAATAAAATAAAGTTAGATTATGGTTGCCCCAAAAAGAGAAAAGATGGCATGCCAAAGAAGCATGACCCAAAAAAAGAGAGAAAAAGAGGTAACCATGTCTCAAAAGAGAGAGAGAGAGATAGGGATTATTCGAGAGAGAAAAGTCATTACCTCAAGGAGTAAGCCATATCCATCCATCCATCCATCCATCCATCCATCCATCCACTCATACACTTGCACCTTTTGATATAGATTGCATGACTTATTTCTCCATGGATCCTCTCTTTGACTTTACAATAAATAGAATACAAGTGTGCCCTGTTCTTATTCTACTATGAGCTCCACAAAGGCTTGTAGTAGTAGGGAAGATCAAAGGCAAACACTGCCCTGGTAAGGAAATACAAGATGAGTGCCTCAAGAGAGTTATCCTGGGAGCTTTGCCATGTTTTAAAAAATCTTTCAAAAAAGTGTCTCCAGATGGAATGCGGATCTATGAACAAGTAAGTACTACTCTATGCACCGTTCTAACTCTCAAAAGCCCAAGACAAGGAGACAGCTAAACAGCCCCATGAAGGAGTAAGGTAATTGAGCAAAGGTATGCTAACCGACTTATTTAGACTTATAGATGAATCTCTTTGCTTTAGACTATGACATGATAGGTAAGGTACGAGTCAAAGTGATTTTCTGATCAACAACCTGATTTGTCCTACTTTACTCGGGACGAGCAAAAAACGGCTTGGGGGATCTTGTTGACGCTCACTAACGATCATTTCTAGGCATCAACTTGATCAGAAAATCATGAGAGTTTGCATTTTTTACACGCATCCTTATCCAATAAAGTCCCTAAACCACACTTTACCTTTTAGAATATGCAAGTTGTGTTTTCAAGCTAATATGCAAGTTACAAGCACACTTTGGCCCGACATAAATTCACAAAAATTATCAGAGCACCGATTCAGGCTCAGATGGACCAAAAGTGATGCAAGAACCCAATTCAAACAAGTCAAGACAGGCCAACCCCAACATGGATCAGACTAGGAGGCCCAAGACAGCCTGCCAGAAGAAGTTGGGGGCGGTTGGTGGCCCGGGCAGGCCGACCGACCTACCTGGTCGGCCGACCTGGCCCGTGGTCCCCACCGCCTCAACCAGGGCACGTGGCGTCTCCCCATTGGTCCCCTACATCGGTTGTGATGGCTTCACCTAGTGGCTCCCTGCTATAAATACAAGGGGGGTAGAGATTAGAACACACACACACCCCACACACCTCACATCTCTCCCCTCTTGAATTCCTTGCATAGTCTTTAGGCTTAGTGGAGTTTAGGAGAAGTCTAGGAGTCATCGAGTCGCCGGAGTTGCTCGAGAGTTCTGGTATGGGTTCATCTCTTGCTCTCTCTCTTGTAATATTTGGTTGTTTGTAATAGAATTAGACTATGGTTACCGATATCTGCTTGAAGTATGTTCTGAGTTATCGGATATATGCTTCTTGATATGGTTGCGTTATCATTCCATGCTTGCATTGTATGATCGCCCTGTGCTGGAGATGGTTAGTCTTCTATTCTTAGAACTCTATCAACTGCTCCAGTATTCGTATGATTGCTCTAGTGTGATGTCTGTTCATCCGAAGGGTGGGGGCTCCGCGCGGGACACTAGATTATCCCTTACTAGTGTAGACATGGTGTCTAGATTAGCTAAGTGTTGCTGGATGTTAACTATACCCATGGTTTGTAGAGGTAGCCGGCAGGTGGTGACAGCCCTGTCCGAGCCCGAGTAATCCTCCACTTTCGGTATGGGGGGTAGGAGGTACATAAAGTCACCGGGGTATACGGGTTCCTCCCGTTGCTTCGATGGCGATCTCCCTGTTGTGTAGTTTAATCTCTGAAGAGCTAACCAATGAGAAAGTGTAGATATAGCTAGCCTAGCACAGCTGACTCGAGCTCTAACTTCTGCCTTGCTCCCGGCCTAAAGCATCTTTTATCTTTCTTTTATTTATTTATCCAAGAGGGTAGTTTGTTTGTGTGTCACACTACCTCCTACCATATTATTATCTTACCCCTGTTTATGCATGAGAATATCCAATCTAGATAGAGTTCACCAACTAATCTATATATCTTCTCACTCGCCGCCTTCCCTGCGAAAATATAAATGACACCCCAGTATTACGTGCGCTTGTGGATTTATTCGTGGTTCATGAAATACTGCCACCCCAAATTGGTGTCTGTGGGCGTCATCGCAGGTGACATTGGTAGGCGCCAACAGGGTTCTGGCTGGGGTTCTGGTGCACCCCAGAGTGCTTGCCCTTCACTGTTTTGTTGGATCATGAAGCGCTGCTCTTCCCTCTTTTTGAACCTGAAAAACATATCCTCCCTTCCGACACAAACGGATTTCTCCCTTTCCGACATCGATCCTTGCCTTGGCGGACCTTAGGAAAGGTCACCCAAGTACGAGGTCGACTCCATATCCATTACCACAAAGTCGGGAAGGACGAAGGAGTCTCGTACTCGTACAAAAACGTGTTCGGCTATCCCTTCGGGATACCGAATGGTCGAATCTGCAAGCTGTACGAGCATAGTTGTTGGGGAAAGAGTAGGGTATTCAAGTGCTTCATATATTACCTTGGGCATTATATTCACACTTGCCCCCAAATCACAAAGTCAACGCTCGAAGTGTTTGATGTAGATCGAGCAACTGATCATGGGGACCCCTGGATCCTCCTGCACTGCTGCCACCATGCCATCCCAGACATCATTCCTTGGAGGATTGTACCTACCTACATGGTTATTGCATGGTGACCTCCAGGACGAGTTACCCCGTCCGATAGACACCATGCTAACATTCTCAACGGGAGACTCGGGTTGCCCCGGGATCTTCCCGCTCTCAACAGCAGGCAACGAAGCAGCAATTTGTGCAAGCTGGGTTTCGATCATTTTGTTGAAACTTAACAGATTTTTGAGCATTGAAGACAAAGTTTCAAGCTTAACATTTAAACTTTCCAGGGATTTATCATTGGCCATTAGCTTTTTATTTATATTTTTGTTAATTTTAACTTGGTCAAGAACAACATCTCTTAAGGGAGGTTGGCTCGAATTAAAATTCAAATTATAAGAAGGATTGTAGTTATTACCTCCCTAAAAAGGTGGACGTGGATGGTTCCACCCCTGGCCTCCTTGTTGTGGACGGTACCCGTTACTGCTGTTGTTGTTGAGGTAGGCGCAGTCTTCACGGGTTTCGGGGCAGTCGTCCCCCGAATGTCCTTCATTGCCACAGACTTCGCACGTGAAGTGCGATTCCATGGCACGACCATAGTTTTCTCTATGCTTCTTGAATTCGGCCCTTTCGCCGAGATGCTTCAGTAGGAGGTCCAGCTTGGCAACGATCATATCCGTCTCCTTGATGGTATGCATGCCTTTCGTGCGGGGTTGGAGTCATCCATCGCTCCACCCCTGGTTGGAGACTATCTTCTCGACCAATTCTTTGGCTTTGGCTATGGTCAGGTCGAGCAAGGCTCCTCCAGCAGCAGCATCAATGTTGGCTCGAGATATCATTGTGAGCCCGTTGTAGAAGCTTTGGAGGATGAACCACTCATCCATGCCATGGTGAGGACAGGCCAGGATGTATTCCTACATCCTTTCCCAAGCTTCTGGGATGGATTCTATCCCCGTCTGCTAGAAACTTGATATTTTCCCGCGCAGGGCATTTGTTTTGCCTAGCGGGAAGAATTTTGCGAGGAACGCCTTGGAGCATTTGGCCCAGGTGTCGATGTCCTTTTCTTTATAAAACCACTGTTTCGCCTTCCCCAAGAGAGAAAAGGGAAACAGACGAAGCTTGACAACGTCGGCAGCGACACCGCGGATAACAACGGTGTCGCAGAGCTCCAGAAAGTTCTGCAAATAAGCATTTGCGTCATTCGTTCGGCTTGCCGTCGAATGGACTAGCCTGCACCATGTTAATGAGGCTTGATTTGAGTTCAAAGTTCACGTCCCCGACGTTGAAGTTGGGGCCAGTGGCCACATTGTTGGTGGAGGGGACGGAGAACTCGCGGAGAGTCTTTTCAGCCATAGCCTCAAGAACAGGTGGTGCTTCCTGAATGGGTTCTTGTGTCGGGAGGATAGCGAGATGAGGAACGATGCGAGGTCGTGCCCTTCTCACGAGCCTCTCTGGATTGTCTGTGTAGTTTTCCGGCAGGGAGAAACCAGTCATACACTACCCCTGTCTTCATTCAAATCAAAAATAAAAGAAGACATAAAGTGACATTAGCCTGAAAGAGTAAAGTCTAGGGCCATCAGAAGGCCGAGGCAGGAATGGCGTCTAGGGCCACGGCGTGGAGGCGGGAATATTCCCGCGCGTGAGGTTTTGGCGGTTTTCTCAAAACCGGCCACCTACCCGGGTTTCGCGGACCCTCCAAAACCGCGGACCGGATCTTCATCAACGTGGAGGCATCGCAGGGAAGACTTCGGGTCGAAGAAAGAAACTCCATCGTTGATTGAGGACATGTACGGCGCTGCTGCAGACCCGACCGGTCCCTTGGACCGGTCTAACCGGTCTGGCCACGACAGCTGGGTATTTAAGTCGCCCCTTCTCCAGGTCATGGGCTTCGAGTCTCTTGAGTCCTTTTCTGTTTACTCCTTCTCCTTCGTCGTGCTCTAGGTTAGGGCCAAGGTCTCCAATGCAAAAGAGGGTTAGATTATAGCTAATCTCTCCAATCTAGAGGGTGGATGATGGTGTGGTCGGCTCTAGCCTTTGTATAGGTGAATTCCTCCGTGATTTATGAATGAAATTGATTTGAGATTCACCCGTGTGTGCTGAGCTTTTCGTCCCCCCTTCCTCTTTTGCGTTTTGGGTTTCGATTCTCCTCTTTTGGTGTGTTTTGTGTTCGGAGGAGAAAACCCCATGGATTCATGTTTTGCTCTACTCGTTGTGATGATTCCTATCCATCTAGCCTAGTGCTAAACCATCTGGAATCACGAGTTCACCCGAATTGGATTTTTTGGGTTCTTGGGAAAACCCCACTCCTTCTTGATCTCCCCTCGAATTCTCAAGATTCTTTGATCTTTAGGACGAGATCTCTTGGGGATATGTTCACGGGGTAGGGTCGAAGCTATCCCCCAAGTTTCATCGATTTTCGTGGTCGTTTGGTCGAGATTCACCGTTTGAATCAAAGTTTTCGGGGTTTTCTGGGTGCCACCGGTCAGACCGGTCTGCTCGCTTTTGTTCAGACCCCGACTGGTCAGACCGGTCCGTGGCACCGGTCAGACCGGTCCAGGCAGACAGGGCTGCTGTTTTCCCGATTCGACTCTGATTTGCTTCTGTGTCTTCGCTCACCCGTTCTAGGCCTTTTGTGTCGGTTTAGCTTTTCCATACCTATTCCAAACTTTGGTCAGAACGCTTGAGGGCTTGGGTGATTTTGGGATATAGGTCGACGGATCAATTTCGAGAGAAATTTTGATCGGCTCCCATTCACCCCCCCCTCTGGTCGCCGGTTTCGGTCCCTCAATTGGTATCAGAGCTTGGTTGAGGTTTTCAGTACCTTAACCGGTTCGAAAACCACTTGGCGACCATGGCGAGTCTTGGGAAGATCCCGGTGTTTTCCGGCGAGGACTATGCCTACTGGAAGGTTCGCATGAGAGCCTTCTTGCAGAGCATGGGAGCCGAGGTCTGGGATATTACCAAGAACCAGGCTTACGTGGTGCTTGCCGCTCGGGTCACTCCTCTTCAAGTGACTGAGCACGAGGCTAACGCCAAGGCTGTCAATGCCTTGTTCGCTGGCGTTTCTCGTGCGGAGTTCTCACGCGTCTAGGGTTTTCAGGAAGCCCACAAGATTTGGATGTGTCTTGAGAACTACCACGAGGGCACACCTCAGGTGAAGGCCAGACTGTTCGAGACTCACCGGCGTGAATACGAGAACTTCACACAGGAGCCGAGTGAGAGCATTGACTTGATGTTCAGTCGTTTTCAGTCGATTGTGAACAAAGTCAATGCGAACATATCTGCTGATGCCCTTGAGTACACAGAGCACGAGAAGGCTCTCAAGTTGCTCTACGCACTTGACCGCTCTGGGTGGGATCTCAAGGTGAACACCATCATTGAGTCTGCTGGCTATGAGACTCTGATGGTGAACGAGCTTTTCAGCAAGCTCAAGGCCACAGATGTGGATAACCAGACACGAGCCAAGCTCAATGGTGCCCCTCCTTCCAAGAGCATCGCTCTTGTGACTGGCCTAGGTGGATCGAGCTCTAACGCTAACTCTGCTCTTGGCTTTTCTCTTGCCTCTTTGCCTTCTTTTACAGATGAGCAGCTGGAGACGCTGGGCGACGACGACTTGTGCCTCCTCATCAGCAAGTTCCAGTGCGTCTACCATAACAGGCAGAGGAAGAAGAACCCCGGGTGCTACAACTGTGGCGATTTGAACCACTTCATCGCCGATTGCCCCAAGAAGTCCGGCGGTGGCCAGAACAACCACTTCGACTACTACCGCCACCGCGACCGCGACGAGGGATGCTCCAACAAGGAGCGTCGGCGACACAAGCACCGCAGTCGTGACCAGGGAGGACGCTTCGACAAGGAGTCACTCAAGAAGCGCTTCCAGTACAAGGCCAAGAAGCGGGAGAAGGCCTTCCTGGCGCAGCTCAGCGACCTTGATAACAGCTCCGACACAGACCTCTCTTCTTCAGCGACCTCGGACAACGACGACAAGAAGAAGAAGAAGCGGGACAAGGAAGCCACTGGCTTCATCGGCCTTTGCTTGGCGGCCGGTCGGCGCAAGAGCTTCTGCACCATGGCGGGTGAAGCCGATGGTGCTCGTGCGTCTTCGGGTGGACATGCTACACCGATGCACGCCGACTCTTCTCCTGGATCCGAGAGTGATTCAGAGGTAAACTCCACGATTGACCTGCTAGATACAGAGGTTAGGGAGTTGTACGCCGCTATCGACAACCAGAAGAGGCTGCTTAAGGAAGCAGCTAGAGAGCGTAGAAAGCTTAGGGCTAAGCTGGCTTGTGCTAGGGAGAAATCTAGTGAGGATGAGTGCGCTGGCTGCATATCTCACATGAACGATCTTGTTGCTCTCCGTGCCAAGCATGATGAGAACGTCGCGAACTTAGATGTTACTAAGACTTCGCTTTCTGACGTGTCTCATGAGCTCGCTAAGGCCAAGCATGAACTAGAATTGGTTAAGGATGCTCCTATTGTTAGCGATGTGCTTGAATGTGATGAGTGTCCTATCTTTAAGTCCGATCTAGCTTCGTTGAAGTCCAAGTTTGCTACTGTTGTGTGCGAGCTAGAGGAGATGAAGTCTAGGCCAGTTTTGCTTGGTGCTTGTAAGCTTTGTCCCACGCTTAGGTCGGAGCTAGATGAGAAGAACGCTTTGATCAAGTCTTTTGGGAAGACTAAGGTCGTAGAGTCTAGCCCACCTATTGACTGCTCAGTTTGCCCTGGCTTGATTGCTGATCTGGATAGTCTTGCGGTAGAGAAAGCCAACTTAGAGAATGAGAATACCTATCTTAGGGTGATTCTGAGTTGGGTTTCTAGCAGTGAGCCGCAGTTGGGCATGATGATTAAGCAGTTCAAGCGTGGTGATGGGTTTGGGGTTGGTTACACATACACGAAGTCAGACTTTGACAGGTTGTATGGTAAGATTGGCAAGGCTGCTGGAAACACTGCTAGCACAAGCACGCAGCCTACGCTTGTTGACCCCGCGGATTGTGTGCTTAAAGAACCATCGAAAGCACCTCCGCAGAAGTAGGTTTGGGTTCCAAAACCCAATGGGCTGAGGAATCCCCTCGACACGCTCCCTGCTGCCGCAGCCTAGGTTGCCCAGAGGAAGGGTGCTGCTCCTCCTCGTCCGCAGGCTAGGCCTCCACCTCCCAAGCGTGAGGTGAGGTACCACTGCGAGTTTTGTGACAGGGAAGGTCACCTGGAGGAGTTTTGCTTCAGGAGGAAGCGGGCTGTGAGGCGAGAGCAGGAGAGACGGAATGCGGACATGTACTCTGCTCGGGTGCATGGTCCTTCTCGGCGTGGTGGTAGGCAAGATGCTAGGGCGCACCGTGTAGGTGGAGGTCAGGGAGACGGTGGTGGTTACCGTGCTCCAGCGGGTGGTCGCTTTGCCGGTCGTGCTCCTGGTCATTTTCAGTACGGCTGTGGACCACGGGACCGAGGCTTTGGAGGAGGTTTCGATGCTCCACGCTTTCCTCGTGGTGGTGTTCGTCAGTCACGCGGTAGACGGGACGAGGGATATGCGTTGTCTGGTTTTGCTAACCCTTCTGTAGAGCAAATGGCTTGACACTGATTTGCTTCTCACTTTGCTAACCCCAGTGTTGAGACATTTGCCCACCCTTTGTCTCACTACTGATGTGCAGTTCGGAGGCTTGGAGAACAGGTGGATCATGGACTCCGGTTGTTCACGCCACATGACCGGAAATGACAAATGGTTCTCCAACCTCACCCTGATGCGCTCAAAGGAGTACATTGTGTTCGGGGATAATGGAAGAGGAAAGGTACGTGGACTTGGCGATGTTCAAGTTTCTGATCGCTTTACCCTAAGAGAGGTTGCTTTGGTTTCGAACCTTGGGTTCAATTTGCTCAAAGGAGTACTTCTTGATGAGGGGTTTGAGGTTCGCTTCAAGGAGGGTTGTTCGCGTGTTTTGGATTCCAGAGGAGATTTGGTTTGCCGTATTACACCTCGCGATCGGGTTTTCTTGGTTGACTTCTCTAGAACTCCTCTTGGCCCTTCTCGTTGCTTGTTGGCTGGTCCTTCTTCTGATTTGTGGAAGTGGCATAGGAGACTTGGACATTTGAGCTTCGATTTTTTGTCGAGACTTAGCTCACTTGGCCTGATCCGAGGATTGCCCAAATTGAAGTTTGAAAAGGACCTTGTTTGCCATCCGTGTCACCACGGGAAGATGATTGCTACTTCACATCCACCTATTAATTAGGTGATGACCGCTCACCCTGGAGAATTGCTACACATGGACATAGTTGGTCCTTCTAGGGTGATGTCAGTTGGTGGGAAGTGGTATGTTCTTGTGATCGTGGACGACTTTTCTCGCTATTCTTGGGTCTTTTTAATGAGAACCAAGGATGAGGCTTTCGAGTTTGTTCGAGACTTGATCTTGAGGTTGAAAAATGAGCTACCCCAGGCCATGCGAGCGATTCGCAGTGATAATGGCACAGAATTCAAAAATGCTCGTTTTGACGCCTTTTGCAGCAATCAAGGGCTCGAACACCAGTATTCTTCTCCCTACACTCCACAGCAGAATGGAGTCGTAGAGCAGAAGAATCGGATGCTGGTTGAGATGGCGAGGACGATGCTCGATGAGCATAGGACTCCTCGCAAATACTGGGCTGAGGCGGTTAACACCGCTTGTTACGTGTCCAACCGCATTTTCTTGCGTGCTTTCATGCACAGGACTTCTTATGAGTTGCGATTTGGACACCAGCCCCATGTTGACCATCTCAGAGTTTTCGGTTGGCGGTGCTTTGTGCTGAAAGATGGAAATCTTGATAAGTTTGAGTCTCGCTCGTCTGATGGCATTTTTCTCGGTTATGCTTCTCACTCTAGAGCGTACCGTGTGCTGATTATTGATACTAACATCGTCAGAGAGACTTGTGAAGTCACTTTCGACGAGACTACACCGTGCAATTCTTCTCTCTTTGAAGTTGCAGGAGATGATGAGCTCGGCACCTCCATCTTTGAAGATGAGGAGGAAGAAGCTGCGGAGGGCGAGGCTGAGGCTACCACGCGTGCTGTGGACCTAGTTGCCTCCGCTACGAGCTCGGACGATGATGATGGCCCCGATCCGACTACGTCTACTTCACGGGGGCCGATCGAGGAGGTGACTCAGGCTTCACCAGCTGCACCTGAGGAGACACCAGCTTTGGTTGAGGAGGAGGCGACTTCGACACGGGAAGCACCTCGACATATTCAGCGTCGCCATCCACCTCAACAGATGCTAGGTGATCTCAACGAGCGAGTCACCAGGTCCAAGGTAACAAGTATCGCTGTCTTTGCTCATTCAGCGTTTGTTGGTTCTTTTGAGCCCAAGGATATTGGACACGCTCTTCCTGATTCTAATTGGGTCAATGCTATGCATGAGGAACTTGAAAATTTTGAAAGAAACCAAGTTTGGGTTTTAGTCGAGCCTCCACCTGCTTGTAATCCCATCAGAACGAAGTGGGTTTTCAAAAACAAGCATGGTGAGGATGGGTTGGTTGTTCGGAACAAGGCTCGTCTTGTTGCCCAGGGGTTTTTCCAAAAAGAGGGTATTGATTTTGAGGAGACTTTTGCCCCTGTTGCTCGTTTGAAAGCTATTCGAATCTTTCTTGCATTTGCTGCTTCTAAGGGTTTTAAAGTTTTCCAAATGGACGTTAAATCTGCCTTCTTGAATGGTTTTATCGAAGAAGAGGTTTATGTGAAACAACCCCCTGGTTTCGAAAATCCCAAGTTTCCAAACCGTGTTTATAAACTTCAGAAAGCACTTTATGGTTTGAAACAGTCACCCAGAGCTTGGTATGATAGATTGAAAACATTTTTGCTAGCTCAGGGTTTTAAAATGGGATGTGTGGATAAAACTTTGTTCCTCATGCGGTCTGGCACTGATTTTCTATTAGTTCAGATATATGTGGATGATATTATCTTTGGTGGCTCTTCTCACGCTCTTGTCTCCAAGTTTTCTGAGCAGATGTCCAGGGAGTTCGAGATGAGCATGATGGATGAGCTACAGTTCTTCCTCGGGCTGCAGATCAAGCAAACTCCTCATGGCACTTTTGTCCATCAAGCCAAGTATACTAGAGACCTGCTGCGGAAGTTCGACATGAGCGACCTGTCTCCTCAGCCGACTCCGATCAGCACATCGACGGCACTTGATGAGGACTTGGACGGCGAGGCGGTGGACCAGAAGGAGTACAGGAGCATGATTGGCTCTCTCCAGTACCTGACGGCGACGCGACCGGACATCCAGTTCGGCGTCTGCCTCTGTGCGCGCTACCAGGCTTCTCCGCGCACCTCCCACAGGCAGGTGGTGAAACGCATCTTCAGGTATCTGAAATTCACCCCTGAATTTGGTCTTTGGTATTCTGCGGATTCTTCTCTGGTTTTGGTGGGCTTTTCTGATGCCGATTTCGGTGGGTGTCGGTTGGATCGCAAGTCGACATCTGGCACTTGTCAATTTCTCGGTACATCTTTGGTGTCTTCGTCCTCTCGCAAGCAGGCTAGCGTAGCGCTTTCTTCCACAGAAGCTGAGTATGTTGCCGCTGCTAGCTGCTGCTCCCAGATACTTTGGATGAAACAAACCATGTAGTATTATGGCTTGAGTTTCGGTAGGGTTCCCATCTTTGTAGACAACATGTCAGCCATTAGCATTGCAAAGAACCCTGTTCTACACTCCAGAACCAAACACATAGATATCCAGTTCCATTTCCTGCGAGATAACCATGAGAGAGGACACATAGACCTGATCCATGTCCCTTCAGAGAGGCAAACCGCAGATATCCTCACCAAACCGCTAGAGCAGGACACCTTTGCTCGCTTGTGAGGGGAGCTCGGGGTTTGTTACCCCTTTTGATCGCTGATTTTTCTTGGGTTAGCTTTGTAGGTCTTGTTTGCTCTTCTTTTGTTTTCTAGGTTTGTTAGTTGTATTGTGCATATGCATTGTACATGTTTGCATTTTGCATTGCCTCACTTGCACTAGCATTCTTGTATACATTGCTATGATCTTCTAGTGCCTACTAGTATGAGTTGATAAATTTGATCATGTATAGCTTGCTCCACTATGTATATGACATCATCTGAGTTAAGCTATTTTGATTTGAAAATCTTAAAACATGATCACCCTATCTTGGCTACTAGCATGTTAGGGCGTGTTGATATGCTTTGCTATCTTATTCATGCTAGTGTAGCTTTTTGTTCAGCAATTCATACTTGAAATGATCTAAATTTGATAAAATTGCTTGAACTGTTCTTGAAATGGATTGAAAAGATCCAGGTGGGATTGCTTGTCGCACTGATCGAGCTTTCGGGACGGCTCGCTTTGCACTTGTGAGAACCCGGGCAAGGCTGTGCATGACTGAAATGAGTGCCTTAAGCTTCTGATTGTCTTTGGCATAGGCTTGGCTTCGTTGCTAAGTAAAGCATGACAAGCTTTCAACCCCTGGCATTAAGAATTGCTTGATATAAATTTGATCAAAAAGTGAATGTTTGTAACATATTTTGGCTGGTTTGGCTCACCTGTATGAGTATGATTAGCACTGCTTTCCATTCCCTACTTGTTAGTGCTAGATCTTGGGTGATGCTTTTATTTCTCCTAAACTGAACTTGCCTAGCTCTAGACTGATTTGATATACCCTGTTGAGCTAGATGCAGGTCTTGTTTATGGATGCACACGTGCTTGTGACTAGTTGTTGCTCATATCATTGTATCCCTGAATGCTTTCACTTACACCTCCTGCATTGCATTCATTGCATAGCATCTGTTCAGGGGGAGTTTCAGCTTCAGGGGGAGCTTTAAGTCTTTTTAGACTTGATGTGTGCATGTGCCAACATGGGGGAGAGTTTTGGGGGAGAAGTGATTGAACAAGGGGGAGACTTGTTTGGTTTTTGAAAAACTTATTGTGCACAGGGCTTTGAGAGTGCATCACTTTGGGAGAGTTGCACTTGTGAGAGGGAAAAGCTTTGGTTTGGGAGTGTCTGCTTTGTTTCTGGCTCCTGGTTTTCTTCGTTTTCCTTCCACTTCCAGCATGTCTGCGTCGAGCGTTACCTCTGTCTTTGAGGAGTCATGGTTTGGCTTTTGATTGATTGCGTCGAGCCATTGCCCTTGTCTGAGGGGATCGATCTGTGCTTGAGTAAGTGACTGGTCTTGCCCTTCTGAGCTTTGTGTCACTTGCTTGAGTTCTTCGCTTTTTTGTTTCTATTTTATCACTTCTCTGGTTTCAGGTAGTGTGTTGACAATGCACTCATCAAGGGGGAGATTGAGGAACGAGAGTACTCTATCCTGCCTGTGATGAGTGAATTGTCAACCGTGCGGTGTGATCGTGCACTTGGTCTTTGGATTGCAGGTACACGGGCATCGAGTGTCGATGGTGAGTTGCCGTGGAGGAGCTCGGGCCGGGCGGCAGCTGTGCCATACACTCCTGGGTCGAGGACGCAAGCGGTGAGGGAAGGCGGGTTTCTTGGTTTGCGCCACAAAACCAAGGAGGTGGACGGCGGTTGAAGACGCCAAGTCGTGGAGGCACAGGGCGTCGGTCTCGGGACTGACGGAGGTGATGGGTGTTGACGGCGTCTAGGGCCTGGCTGCGGGCGAGGAGGTGACGGGCGTCGGGCGGCGTCTAGGGCCGTCAGAAGGCCGAGGCAGGAACGGCGTCTAGGGCCACAGCGTGGAGGCGGGAATCTTCCCGCGCGTGAGGTTTTGGCGGTTTTCTCAAAACCGGCCACCTACCCGGGTTTCGCGGACCCTCCAAAACCGCGGACCGGATCTTCGTCAACGTGGAGGCATCGCAGGGAAGACTTCGGGTCGAAGAAAGAAACTCCACCGTTGATTGAGGACATGTACAGGGCTGCTGCAGACCCGACCGGTCTGACCGGTCCCTTGGACCGGTCTAACCGGTCTGGCCGCGGCAGCCGGGTATTTAAGTCGCCCCTTCTCCATGTCATGGGCTTCGAGTCTCTTGAGTCCTTTTCTGTTTACTCCTTCTCCTTCCTCGTGCTCTAGGTTAGGGCCAAGGTCTCCAATGCAAAAGAGGGTTAGATTATAGCTAATCTCTCCAATCTAGAGGGTGGATGATGGTGTGGTCGGCTCTAGCCTTTGTATAGGTGAATTCCTCCGTGATTTATGAATGAAATTGATTTGAGATTCACCCGTGTGCGCTGAGCTTTTCGTCCCCCCTTCCTCTTTTGCGTTTTGGGTTTCGATTCTCCTCTTTTGGTGTGTTTTGTGTTCGGAGGAGAAAACCCCATGGATTCATGGTTTGCTGTACTCATTGTGATGATTCCTATCCATCTAGCCTAGTGCTAAACCATCTGGAATCACGAGTTCACCCGAATTGGATTTTTTGGGTTCTTGGGAAAACCCCAATCCTTCTTGATCTCCCCTCGAATTCTCAAGATTCTTTGATCTTTAGGACGAGATCTCTTGGGGATATGTTCACGGGGTAGGGGCGAAGCTATCCCCCAAGTTTCATCGATTTTCGTGGTAGTTTGGTCGAGATTCAACGTTTGAATCAAAGTTTTCGAGGTTTTCTAGGTGCCACCGGTTAGACCGGTAGGCAAGACCGGTCAGACCGGTCTGCTCGCTTTTGTTCAGACCCCGACCAGTCAGACCGGTCCAGGCAGACAGGGCTACTATTTTCCCGATTCGACTCTGATTTGCTTCTGTGTCTTCGCTCACCCGTTCTAGGCCTTTTGTGTTGGTTTAGCTTTTCCATAGCTATTCCAAACTTTGGTCAGAACGCTTGAGGGCTTGGGTGATTTTGGGATATAGGCCGACGGATCAATTTCGAGAGAAATTTTGATCGGCTCCCATTCACGCCCCCCTCTGGTCGCCGGTTTCGGTCCCTCAAATATCCTTGTTCACATGCCGTCCCCGGCAATGGCGCCAGAAATGCTTGTTGGCATTTCCTAGTGCTTCTATTCAAAGCTAGGGTTATGTTAGGACATGGTTAGGACTACAGGTGCCAGGAAAATGGGATAGCGGGGAGAAGGTCCTGCATCGGAGTACATCCAGTCCCGTTACCTCTTTGCATGAACTCCTACACCGAACCCGAACATTGGGGAGTACGCTAAACGCAACACCACTGTTACGCCGGACGGACAGGGTTGTCACCACCTGCCGTCTACCCCAGTCACACCGTGGAGCACGGTCACATCCGAAGGATCCCGCATACCCGAGCACCACGCTCGTGTATGAAGTCACTACTCTAGTGTCCCCAGGTCTCCCAACCTTCGGATGGACAAGTAAAACACTAGAGCAAGCCCAAAAGCACATCGAACCTCTATCCGTACCCGGATCATCTGGCCTAACCAAGACCTTTGCATAACTCATGAACGAACTAAGCATGGATTGATAAACTATCAAGATAGTAAAGCAACCATGGCATATCTCTATATTATGAATAGAAGTCTCACAAATGGGATACAAAGCCATACCGGGAGTCGAGGATTGCTCAACGACTCCGAGGACGACTTGCTCGCTAAAGAAGAACTAGCCTAGCTCCACTACCTAGCTAAGAGAGCAAGAGAGAGGAGAGCCTTCTTGGAGAGAATGGAATGAAGTGTGTGTGTGTGTGTGTGTGTGTGTGTGTGTGTGTGTGTGTGTGTGTGTGTGTGTGTGTGTGTGTGTGTGTGTGTGTGTGTGTGTGTGTGTGTGTTGAGGGGGGTGGAGGAGAGACCTATTTATAGCTCTAGAAGTCGGTTTCCCGCCAACGCACGTATGGAAGGTGATCAGGTGCCTTGGGAGTGACTCCTCCTCGAAGTGCACCTGGACGGGAGCCAGGCTAGGTTCGGCCGACCCCACCTGGCAGGCCCTCGTCCTTATCCTCCTCTGGCAGGCTGACAGGTGGGCCCTCGTATCTTTCCTTGTATGCATTATGTGTGGCGCGCCCGTTTGCTCTGCCAGATGGGCCCTCTTTGTAAGTGGGTGACGCCGGATGCGATCTTCTGCGTAGTTATGTGGCGTCTGCTGCATGTTTTCTTCTTATTTCGCTCCTGCTCATCAGAAATGTACAAAACTCGAAAACAACTGTGGAGCAAGGTTAGTGATAAAAATTTGTGAGTAAGGCATGTAGTTTTCCTTTATTATTGAGTATAGTTGACGGTTGAAAATGGCACTTAAGCACCGTCAACACCGACGACACCGCCTCTCTCGTCGTCGGCAGCTGCTCTTCCTCAAGTCCGAGAACCCGCTCAAGCCCGTCCACCTCTACATCAACTCCCCAGGGGGCGGCGTCACCGCCGGCCTCGCCACCTACGACACCATGCAGTACATCCGCGGCCCCGTCACCACGCTCTGCATCGGCCAGGCCGCCTCCATGGGCTCGCTCCTCCTCGCGGCCGAAGCACCCGGCGAGAGGCGCGTCCTGCCCAACGCCAAGGTCATGATCCACCAGCCCTCGGGTGGTGCGCAGGGGCAGGCCACCGACATCGCCATCCAGGCCAAGGAGATCCTCAAGATGCGCGACCGCCTCAACAAGATCTACCAGAAGAACACGCGCCATCCCATCGATAAGATCGAGCAGTGCATGGAACTACTTCTTTGGTTGTGATATTTCATCCCATGGTCATGTACTTTAAGGCAATTATAGTTTGCAAACCTAGTACTTATGTGATGAAAACTAGTCAACTTAGTACTTGTTGCTGTTAATTGTTGGTCTAATTGTTGAATGAAAAATGATGTGCGTCTCCTTGTTCTTGTTGTTGTAATCTATTTATTTATATTACTTTTCTTATTGCTTTTATATCTGAAATTAAAAAAATTGGGTGAACAACCTCCCCCCGTTACCCTCCCTCACGGGTTTTCGTTTTTATTTATTTATTTTCAGAATTTTTTTATTTTTATTAGATCTGAAATTAAAAATAAAAAAATTGCACCGTCGGGACAGCACAGAACTCAACCATCTAAAACCTCCCAAGGGTACACAGGTTAATAGCACTTAACCTAAGGGCATACAGGTTAAAAACTTTCCAGTGCAACACCTCCTCCACATAAAGGCAAAATTATCTTTTCCCATCTCCGTTAGGCACTGTTAGTGCTCATTCTGTCCAAAAGGGTATAGGGGTAAAGATGAGTTGGCGGTAGGACATACAGGTGCGATCGAAAAAATAGGGGTATAAAGGTTAAGAGCACTTAACATAAGGATATACAGGTAAAAGTCTCAGGTGTCCCATTGGCCCTCAACATCGATTTAATGTAGCTCACCCCGTGGCTCCCTCCTATAAATATAAGAGGGGGGGTAAGAATGAGACACACACCTCAAGTGAAGCTCAACACACTCTCTTGTTTTAGCTTTATGGGTTAGTGGAGTTTAGGTGAAGTCTAGTAGTAATCGAGTCTCCGGAGTTGCTCAGGAGTTCTAGTATGGGTTCATTTCTAGTTCTCTTGTGTAATTCTCGGTCGTTTGTAATAGATTTAAACTATGGTTACCGATATCTGCATGATTTATATTCTGAGTTATCGGATATATGTTTAGTGATCTGGTTGCATTATCGCCATATGCTTGTGATGGTCGACATATTAGCTTTTTAGAACTCTAACAACTGCTCCAGTATGTTTGCTGGATGTCGCCCTTTCTAATGGTTTGTAGAGGTAACCGGTAGGTGGTGATAGCCCTTTCCGTGCCCAGTAATCCTCCATGTTTGGATTGGAGGTAGGAGATCCATAAAGAGTCGTATGGTTTGCTCGGGCTCCTCCCGTCAAGCTAGTAGCGATCTCCCTATTGTATTAGTTTAATCTTCTGATGTAGACGCGGCCCGATCTTCCAAGAGGTAGGGTAGATTCGATTGATGGAGTACGTGACGTTGGCGATCCGACTTCTAATCAGACACGAATTTGAAGCCTGCAACTGTTACACCACCGCTCCGCTGGTTATCAACCAAGCACAACTTGATTGACCTCGCCGAGAAGGCTTTTCCTGCAAGCGAATCGAAGAACACTAGCAAGAAAGGATAAACACGCAATCTGAAATTGCAGATGTGAATGAAGCGAAAATCAAAGTGGGGTTCAAGAACTCGATTCCAAAGGACTAATCGACACAGTGGAGGAGATCAAGAACGGGGGCCCTGGATCAATGTATAAGGACTTGTCACCACAGATACAATGATGCAATGTCTGTTCCTCAAAGGAAAACTCAAGACTAAACAAAACCCAAGTCTAAAAGGCGGCGGCTACTGAGTTAATATCCTAAGTAAGGTCCTAGGGTTGCTGGTGGAGGCCAAGGGGGCGTCCACCACTTGGGCCAACATGGTACACGGGCCAACAGCCCAAAAGACGGCGGCGCAGCGCCCTGACAGATTCTGGATGTCATATTGTTTTGGTGATTCCCGTCGACTCCAAATGAATTTGGGCCTCAAACCAGTTCCATTGGAAGCTCCTTCAAATTATCTTTCCATCCATATAAAGAGCATCCAAAACAGACTCCATATGCAGCATGGGCGTTGATTTTGGTGCAGGCTGTTCCTGGACTCCGAAGCAGACTCAAACTCGACTTGGATTGGGCCTCCAACTCGGCTTGGCTGCCCTTGCTGGTCCACCACGCCTCCAAACTCCCCCCCAACGTCCTTGTCATCATCTCCATGGTTTATAACAATAATTAAATCATAAGATAGTAATTTATTCTCAAATCTAGATGACAAATTTATTTGGAACGAGCTCACCTTATTATAATCAATGATCGTATCCGAAGGTGTCGTGCCCTCATCATCCTCCCCTTCTTGAAAGAAAAGCCGTCCTCGGCACCGATTGTACTCGAAATTGATCCTGTAGGCTCCTTTATCCGAATCTACATGAGCTTTGTCAATACTATCCTGCAAAAGATTAGTACTAACAAAAGGCAGCATAGGAATAGATGGCGTATGAATATCAATAGTATCGGATCCACTTAGTTGATTACAATTTTGAACAACAAAAGAAGAATTCAGATTTGCACAAATGTAAATCCGATGTATTAAATATTGTCCTTTATTGTTATATTTGCTAATAACATGATATGTATGTCTAGATAACCATGGCAAATCAGCACACATAAAGAGTTTCTCCTTTAAATTACTTAGATTACACAAAACATCAAATTCAATGTAACCCAAGATATATAAAGAAGACAACAATTTCATCTCATCTGTATCACTAGCAACATGAATCATATTTGTAAATTCAGCAGAAATGTGTGGTTCAGTGCTCTCATGTTCATGATCAGGTAAGTCATCTTTATCACAGGGAATATGAAGCAAATCATCATGTGATAAAGATAAATCAAGAGAAGGTTCCACTAATAGTTGCTCTATAAAAGCATGATTGGTGGAAAAATTCAGCACATCAAAAGAAGCCTCACCATCCGTGAGTGCAGCACCATGAGCATTACCTTTTTTTTCTCAATTTCAGCGGGAGTAATAGGTGCATTGTGAAGTGATGGCTCTGAATTTTCACATGAGGATGTGAGCTCCTCATTTTTGTCCATGTCATCCTTGTCCTCTTGCTTTTGTTCAGCATCCTGCAAAAGGTTAGGCGTAGCAAGAGAAATAACAATGGACTGGTCCTCTATGTTTTGCACCTCATTATATGAATTCAAAGCAGGAGGTGGATTAACAAAGGTTTCACGCATAAGAAGTTTCATATCTATCCAAGTTTGGGGTTTATCTGAAGAACCTAAAGAATCCCACCAAACTAAAGCTGAGTGTCGCAAAACACTAGCTGCATTTTTTACCTTTCTCCTTGGACACATGCAACGAGTTGCAAATATATTATCTATAGCAATTTCCCACTCCAAGTACGCATCAGCACCCACACCATCATATGTTGGTGGATATGAAGAACCTGTCATTGTTAGAAGACAGTGAAAGACAACACAAAAGTATTATCCCTATCAACTAGCAACTACTGGGTGGTGGTGAAAGTGGAATGCAATATCTCAAGCGGCTTACCACCGTCTTGCAAATGTTCTTACCAAAGCCAATAGGCGGCACAATCAGTTGTCAAGCTTAGGTGTAACAGTTGCAAGATGAACCTGTGCTGATAGAAGTATATGTGTAGCTTTGGGTAGGCACAATATAGTAGCAAGGAATAGCAATTATTCAATTCAGAATTGCAAGACTGAAAAGTAGTCCCAAGATTGTCTATGTCGCCGGCCTAAACCCGTCCTGGACCTAGTTCAAGCAAACAACAAAACAACTCACCACGAGACCACAAAAGGATGCAAGCACTTCTTAATTTTTTTTCTTTGCTGCCTTTTCTTTCTTTGTTTTTTTTTCTTGTTGGTGCGGCTTTTTCTTTTCCTTTTTATTAGCACCTCTTTGCATTTTTCTCTTTTTTTTCAGAACTGAAGCAATCAAATATGGTGTGCAACAATCACATGCACCAGCGAACTAAAAACCAGAGTTGACACTAAAGACCACGAACAAGATCTAGACACGACAAACACAACGACACAACAAGGGACTAAAATTCAGCAAAGCAAACTGAACTAAAAAATTGTGGGGCCCAAAAGGGTTATAGGACAGCGGAAACAAAAATTTTTAGGGCTTTTTGTGGACTGTAGGTAAAGGAACAAGATGAATCTAAAGGGAAACACGAAAATATACCTCACGGTAAACCTGAATCCTGATACCACTTGATGTAGACGCGGCCCGATCTTCCGAGAGGTAGGGTAGATTCGATTGATGGAGTACGTGACGTTGGCGATCTGACTTCTAATCAGACACGAATTCGAAGCCTGCAACCATTACACCACCGCTCCGCTGGTTATCAACCAAGCACAACTTGATTGACCTCGCCGAGAAGGCTTTTCCTGCAAGCGAATCGAAGAACACTAGCAAGAAAGGATAAACACGCAATCTGAAATTGCAGATGTGAATGAAGCGAAAATCAAAGTGGGGTTCAAGAACTCGATTCCAAAGGACTAATCGACACAGTGGAGGAGATCAAGAACGGGGGCCCTGGATCAATGTATAAGGACTTGTCGCCATAGATACAACGATGCAATGTCTGTTCCTCAAAGGAAAACTCAAGACTAAACAAAACCCAAGTCTAAAAGGCGGTGGCTACTGAGTTTATATCGTAAGGAAGGTCCTAGGGTTGCTGGTGGAGGCCAAGGGGGCGTCCACCACTTGGGCCAACATGGTACACGGGCCAACAGCCCAAAAGACGGCGGCGCAGCGCCCTGACAGATTCTGGATGTCATATTGTTTCGGCGATTCCCGTCGACTCCGAATGAATTTGGGCCTCAAACCAGTTCCATTGGAAGCTCCTTGAAATTATATTTCCATCCATATAAAGAGCATCCAAAACGGACTCCGTATGCAGCATGGGCGTTGATTTTGGTGCGGGCTGTTCCTGGACTCCGAAGCAGACTCAAACTCGACTTGGATTGGGCCTCCAACTCGGCTTGGCTGCCCTTGCTGGTCCACCACGCCTCCAAACTCCCCCCCAACGTCCTTGTCATCATATCCATGGTTTCTAACAATAATTAAATCATAAGGTAGTAATTTATTCTCAAATCTAGATGACAAATTTATTTGGAACGAGCTCACCTTATTATAATCAATGATCGTATCCGAAGGTGTCGTGCCCTCATCATCTTTTGTTGATCTGACCATAAGAAAGCATAGATATAGCTAGCCTAGTACCTTTGACTCGAGCTGCTAACTTTTTCCTTTCTCCTTGCCTATACAATATTTAGAGTTGAGTGTAAACTTGTGTGTGTCACACTACCTCCTATCCTGCTATTTATCTTACCCCCTATTTTATGTAATTGAATATCCAATCTAGATCAATTCATTAACTAGCCTTAGCACTTTCAACTGCCGCCTTCTCTGCGGAAATATAAATGACACCCTGGTATACTCCCGGGTAAAATGCTACAGCAGTATTCCGTGCGTTTGTGAATTTATTCGTGGTTCATGAAATACCTGCCACCCCCTTGGCGTCTGCGGGCGTCATCGCTGGCGATCAGCAGAGGCGTTGGTAGGCGCCAGCAGCAAAACAATAGACATAAAAAGCATAGAAATTTTCATCTTGAATCAATTTAGGCACGCCATTAAATTCCCCTCCCATGTTGGAAGAACCGTCATAACCCTGCCACGAAGCATAGAGATGTTTAACTTGTGGCTAGAAAGCGTACCAAGCAAAGCTTCTTTGAAAGCAATAGCTATACATCTCTCTTTACACTGAAGTCCAAGAATTTCTCCAACACCTTTCCTTCACCATTCACAAATAAATTTGCATATCAAGTTTTATTCCAAGTTAGCACATAATATGAAATTAGACAAAAAAAAGTAAATAAGTCTCAACTACTAACAGCAAAATCACAAACATTTGCTCATTTATAGATACATTTCGAGACTCATCAATGAGCATAGAAAATTTCCTACCACGAATCTCATCCATAATCTCTTCCATCACTAACTCTGCACAAGATTTTGTAAGGTCCTATATATAATGAGATAACATATAGTAATTTTTAGCACCTTTATCATATGCATCCTTCACTATCTCAACCTTGTCTTTGTACCAATCAACCAACTCGCTAAATGTACCCTTATTGAGAGAAGTAGATGACTCATCATGTCCACGAAAAGCATCACCTTGCATTATGAGAAATCTTGCAACATGTATAGAAGATGACAATCAAATCTTATATCATTTTTCTTCCTAGTGGCGGACGCAGCACAAGCTGCTAGGGGGGCTCTTCCCCTTCCACCTCTATCTTCATCTCATTTTCCACTCTTCTTCTTCCTCCTCCCTTCTCTTCCATCCACCTCTTGCTCCAATGGAGTTTCATGGCTGTAGGGGGGCTGGAGCCCCCTCAGCCCCCCTTAGATCCGCCCCTGTTTCTTCCTCTTTGTTAATTTTATCAAATTTTCTATCCGCATTAGTCTTTTAGTTCACGAAGTCATCACACTTCAGCCTAGCATCCATATGAGCCTTGCAAATACGGTGATTTCAAAAAGTATCCTTAGCTTTCTTCCAATTAACATACCCTTGCTTTGCAAATACATTACTACTCCCAAATTTTTCAAGCAGTAGCCGCATCTTTTGAAATACTTATATACTCCAGCCAATCAAATTCATCAAACCAAGTTTTCTGAAATGATCTCCATTCACCACTTTGCCATTTACGAGGAAAAATATGATTACTAGGTTGGGTTGGACCACCAAGAGCATATGCCCTCCTTAACTGATCCCCAATTTCGGGGGGATGTTCGTCAATTGCTTTGCGGTCTCCTAGATCATCAATGAGTGCCTAAACTCCACCCAAGGTTTTTTTTTCAATTGACCAATGTTCTCATTGGTGGTTGGAATTGGAGTCCCAATGCTTGAACTCGAATAATATGTGTCCAGCATTCTTTTTGACAGTTTGATTTTTGAGTTCTTTATAGACAAGCCAAAGATCTGCCATTTACCTAATTAAATACAAGATTAACTCATGGACATTGGACAATTGGATCAGACCACATGCAAATAGCCAACTGAGCTAGTATGGGAAAATAGTCAAATTCATCCCTAAACTATGGAGCTCAACTCAATTTGGTCCCTGAACTATAAAAACATCAAATTTAGTCCCTGCACTATCCTAACCGGCCCAACTTCATCCTTGAATCTGAGTATCTGACGTGGCACGCCACAGAGGCTCCTCTAATCACCATGCAGCCAGCTTGGGGTGTGAAATACCCTTTTTACTCTTCATCCATAGAGCAGGTTTAACATATAGACACCCCTTCGTCGCACCTCCGCCGACTGCCACGACCGCCACCCATTCGCCGCACCTCCGCCGACCGCCGCCCCACGCCCCTGCCGACCATCGCCTGCTCGCCGAGCAACCGAGGCATCGAGGCGAGCCTAGGCGCCGGCCGCCAGCTGCGGAGCGCCGTAGCTGCCTAACCCTAGGGCTAGGAGCGGTCTGCAGTCAAGGAGAGAGCTAGAGGTGGAGAGAGAGCTGGAGACCGACTGCCTGCATGTTCATGTAAGCATCACACTTAGGCCCCGTTTGGGAGGGCTTCACCGGCGGCTTCACGAGCGGCTTCAGGTGAAGCCCTCCCAAACATTTGTTTCAGGACCGGCTTCACGTGTGAAGCCGGTTCTGAAGCCGTTGGCGGCTTACACAGGCAAGGTGAAGCCATGAAATCGTGGCTTCACGCGGCTTACACATCAATCTAACAAGTGAAGCTGTTTTGCCAAACATTTTCTAAAACGGCTCCAACTCCACCAGAAAAGCCGCTCCATCTGAGGAGCCAGAGCCGGAGCTGTTTTTGGAAGAGCCGAAGCCCTACCAAACGGGGCCTTAATGGCATTTATGATTACACCACTGTGGAAAATATGAACTCATTTGTAATGAGAATGCTATGGCTCATGTTTCATGAATATGACAAGCTGCTAGTGAAAAATCTGGTCCGTAATTATATAATAACAAATTTATGGCTCATATTTCGTAATTAATATGACATGAATATGACTTGTCTTCTTTGATCTATGTATATCAATTTTATATGGTTTACGGTCATTAATTTTACTATGAAACGAACATGGAATGGTATACTCCGGTCTTTTAGAGGGACAAAATAGCCATTTAAATGCTCCCTAACGGTTGTGGCACTAAAGGGCGTAATTCTTAGATTCAATGGCACTGAGGGGAATTCCAAAATTTCTATGGCACCGGGGAAGTCACCAAAAATTATATGGCACCAAAAGAATTTACTCAAAATTATATTGGAGACCTATGCTCATGTTGCAACTTTGTAGAGAAGATATACACAAAGTGCAGGAGTATCACCAGAAGATCCCTGCTGTGCTGAATGACAGATCTCCTGCACAAGCACAACACTACCAGAATTTATGCTGTTTAGATTTCAAAGCCGTTATGCTCATTGCAAGTAGCATACATTTCAAAATAACTGGGAAATTTGGGAGCTGAAAGATCACAGCAAAATGCAAATCCAAGAAAGCAATCTTTAAAGACTTAAGGAGAAGCATTACACTCATAAAAGGCCTCTTGTAGTTCAATATACCCTGATACAAGTTATTCAAAAAGTGATTTCTTGCGTATACATTCAAAATTCAAAATGAACCAGAAAAGTGATAGGTAAACTAAATTGGAAAATCAGCGCCCCTTGTTTGCCTCATAGGGAGAAGCACTGAGCTTCCAGATGTATGTCTGTTCCGCATACTCTACTGGTTGCACTACTTTTGTGAAATCATTTTCTCTAACGCTTGCACTTTGCTTTTGCCATTTTCTTCCTTTTCTTCTTCTCAGCCTTTGGGATCTTTGTCTTGCGAGCTTCTCTCTTCTCTTCCTTCACCTTCTTCTTGTTCTCTTTCCGAGCAGTCTTCCTTTCCTCGGGTCCCATTTTGGGAGCCTCCTCCCACGAACTGTCTTCATCAGAACTTGAGCAAGATTCACTATTGTCCTCTTGATCTTCCACTTTGTCCTCCAATGAGCACTTATTTTGCAGATCCAAGGTTTCTTCCATTATATTCTGTGGCAATTGTTTTTGCTGATTTTCAGCGTGTGCATTTTTCGTCCGTACAAATCCTAATAGTGGTTGGTCATAAAGCTTATCCGCTGGTGGCTCGTAACCAAAGGATGAGCGTTGCATCATTGACATGTTGACTAAATCTGCCTCGCATTGCTTCACATAATCCAAAGTCTACACAAAGGAATCAAGTGTGTCAGTACTAAACATAATAGTAGAAACATTAGATGGAGCAAAATAAAACACACAATAGCAAAATGGGATGAGTGATCACATCTTATGCAGTACAGCCGAAATATGTGGAACATTTTCTATTTCCAATGTTAAGGATTGATGGATAGAAAAATAAAGCAAATGCACATGTGTTCTGACACAGGATTTCTTAAGCTGTTACTAACTGAAGCTACAATTACGGCAAAGCTCAGAAGAAAACAAGACTAAATTAATCTTACTTGCACCATGACTGTTGGACAAATTTCATCATTTGTATCTGTACCACCATTTTCCACGATCTTTTGCTGAACCTGTGATGTACACAAATATTAAACCATCAGATCTTCCATGCATCATACAGCAGGAATGTGCTTGTATAAAGTGATAGCTGCAACGAAAGATTGAAAGGTAATGCATTATAAGCAAGCACACTAGATACCTTATCCAGGTAACCATCAACATCCTCATCAGCAATGTTTTGGTCAATAACAAAATTAAATAAATCTGTTACCGTCATGACTGCAATGCCTCGTTTCTTAAAGAAGTCCTGCGTATAGTGTTGTACATATTAGACACCTTAATTAACATCTTAACGAATATCAATGTGGTGAGCAGTTCTACTTTCACTTACAGAAACATGCAGGCAATCTTCCTTTAAGAAGTCCAATGCTGAAGGGTGATCAAGGTCAACAGATTGTGAAACATCAATAATGTACAAGTGGCCCTACACAACAGACATGTTGGGATGAAGATAAAACTCAGCAATTGGACGGAAATGACATTGTTTAGGGGGGAAAAAGGCTTGATTCCAATTACCTCGAAATAAAGAATGTTGTACTCACTCAAATCTCCATGGACCAACTTGCACTTTTGGTAAAGTGTCCGCATTGTTGTAATTATCTGAAAACAAGGTGCAGTAAGAATATTAAAAAAAACTGAATATAAATGACACACAAAAGCTGAAAGCTAACAAGAGTTTTATGTCTGTATTGATTCTCTTCACCCATCTAGTGCAAGGCAATACAGTATATTTACAAGATGTTTAACAGTAAAAGGAAAATATCATGCAAAAAAATCAGCAACAGAAAGAAAGGATAGCTAAGAGCCTATGGTCACCTCTAGACACTCTGAATGGGTTCTCATATATGAGAAGTATCAAAACATATTTTTGCATCACAGCTTGTAGAAAAATAACCATTGTAATTAAGTACAAAGTTCCAACTACAGACAGCCCAAAAAAATATATATTTAGACCATGGTAAAATATTTTAATCTGAAATCACGAGCGACTACCACATATGTATTAGTATCTTGTTAGTCATACAGAAAATATCTTCTATCTTTGGTGACATAACCATCCCGTACAAATGGATCCAATAATTACAAAGTTGTAAATAGGATTTCTGACATATCATGTACCTCAAAGTAACTTTCACGCAACTTGTCATCTGACAAAGCAGCATCCTTAAGACGAGGAGCAGCCCAACCTCCTCTCCCTGATGGAATAACCAAATTAATTTTAATTAGAACATGTTCAGATAATACAAATTAAAGTACTCCAATGCAAGCAACATAAGCATGTTTAGTACGAGTACACCATCATTGCCAGGGGAATCAACCGAGTATCCAATAAATAGACATGAACGATACCTATGAATTCCATCACCAATACATGAAGCCTCAATAGCAACGGTTTAGGGCATCTGATTCCAGCTGCTCTCACTCTGTAACGAGTAAGAAAGAAGGGACGGATTAAAATATTAGAACCACTGCACCACCAATTCACTTGACTTTCAATGGCTGCTCAATTTGATATGCAAGGTTTATTGTTTGCCAAAAAGCATTTTTAGGCAAGTTTCAGGAGATAAGAAACACATGAAGTTTAAGAGATAAAAAAATCAAAGACACCAGCTGCAGCATGCCAATTTTACTAGGTAAAAAGATGAATAAGGAATGCCACGAAAATACATCTTACCGTAGAAGGTTTCTCATTTCCTTTTCAGCCCAGGTCTTAACCATTTTCCGTGGATTATGCTTGCAGTAACCATGCCTAAAACGATAATCTCCTTGAACATACCGGTCGCGATCCCTGCAATAAATAAATGATAAGTTTCCTAAATTCGTACTTTCTCAGATCAAATACTTTTTTACAGGTAATAAGAGGCTAAAGAGCATACGACATAATCAGCATTTATGTCTTCGGCACTTAGGTTTCAACAGTCTCTCCAATCAGGAAACAAAACAGGCAATTCAAATCTTACTTAAAAACAAGGACAGAGGTTTTGTAGACTTTAATTGCTAACTCCTGACCCTCCACCTTTGTTGCATGATAGACATTTGCCTGCATGGAGAAAAAAAAAAAACACCGGCTGCGTTAACAGAAATTCTAATTAGGAATATAGGGAGCTGTAAGACTGTAACTAGCAGGCTATAACCAACACCCTGTGTCTTTGCCTATATCCCAAGCTGTGTATTCTATTACTCACATAATATTTTTAGGTCTGCACTGAAGTAAAAAAATGCCAATTTTGATAGAAAATGCACAGCCTTTCAATAGTTACCTCTTTCCCTGTAGAGATGCAACCATTTATGTTATTAAAAACACCACGATTTAACATCTTGAACAAAACCATGCGTGTTCTTGGGTCAATAGCCTGCGTATAAGAAAAAAAGCCATGCCTCAAAAAGGTTCTTCAAGAGTCATGATAAATTGTACTAAGCATGACAGAGCATGGTCAATACTCAGTACTTAGGCAAGAGATTAAACTTCTGCCTCCCAATCATGCGTATACAACAGCCGGTAGATGGTAAAAGTCAAATTTAGAACTGAAGATGACCTAGAAATTAGCGAGTTGGTAAAGATTACTCAAGCCCAATAAGTTTTGCTTAAGTAGTCAACAGGGCTACAATGGACAAGAGATTGTGTTACCTTTTGGTCCCATTTGGTTCAAATATATAACTGGAAATGCATTGAGTTTGGAATGCGTTGTGATGGAAGGCAGAGCAGAGGGTGACATGAGCTAATACAATTTGAACCTAACTACATATACAATGCATTTATAAAGAAACATTATACATTGCATTAGTGATACGGGAAGGAGCTACAGCAAGGAATTTTCAATCCAAACAGCTGCCAAATTAGAGGAAAGCTAGCCAGTTTGAAAGGGATTGTATAGTATGGTACTACAGGATCATGCAATTGCAAGCATAAAGTGTTCCATTCGAAAAGTAATAGGGAGGGGGGGGATGCAGCCAACATTTACAAACCTGTTCCACTGTAGCACGGTCAGCTTTCTCCGTGTTCCTTATCTTCCCAATTGTTGTTTCCCTTATGCTATCCCTGATAGCGGTAGTTACCGAATTGGACATCCCCACGTTCATCCTACCTTCCCACTCCTGAATCATTCGAAACACATTGCATTAAACATTTAACTCTGTGTAACAGCAACACCCAACTGTACATATCATGCCCATCTACCATACTAGTGCTCTGCTATGTTTGCAGTGAGCATCACTAGAGGTGCTCACACTGAGATCACAAATTCGAACAGATGAAGTTATTGGTAGTTCGCAAAGTAACGTGAGATTTACGGAAGTATTTCAAAGGTTCAGCTCCTAATTCCCAAGTGTAAATGTTATTAGCTCACTATAAGATAATATTTAGAATTCTATGACTGCTAAGATAAAAATTTTCACCGAGACAGAGCGTTTCTTGCATACACAGCGCAAGCAGAAGAAAAATGTAAGTATACTTCTACTATGAGCCAATGAAGTGAGAAGTTGAAGCTGCGTACCTCCAAGGGCGCCGCGCGGATGTGTGAGGCGAGCTTCTGGGTACGGTTGGAGAGCGGCTGGAGGGGGCGGGAGAGCACGCCGCCGTGCGCGTTGGGCCTGCGCGCCGCGCCCGCGCCACCGGCGGCAGAGAACACCGCGGAGGGCCGCGCCGAGCCGTCGGGGCCCTCCACGGCGTCCAGCCAGTCCAGGGCGTCGCCCACCTCGGTGTCCGAGGCGTCGTCGAGGTCGGTGTCCGACCACTCCTTAGGCTCGGACGTGGCGTCGTGGGCCATCGGGCGGTTCGGCGGCGACCAGATGTCAGCGAGGGAAGGTCTCGAGTGGCGGAAGGGGACCAGGAAGTGTCACGTCGGCGGCGGCGAGCTCTACGGTGACAGTCGCAACCCGCAAGGCTTCGTGGCGGCTGCAGAACAGGGCGGGGAAAGGGGTAGCCGGGTATAGGGCTGGGTCGGTTCCCCTCAGAACTTCGGTTCCTAAATAATAGGTACCGATCGGTTCTTTCTATAGACAGGAACCGAGCAACTTCGGTTTCGGTACCGGTACTAACCGAAGGAACCAAGATGAAAAAAAAACAGGAGCACTGGGGAGGTTGGCCGGAGCACTGGGCGGCCAGGCACGCCGGAGCAGGCCTGGCCGCGGCACTGGGCGGGCGCGGGCGGCCTGGCGGCGGGGGACGGCCTCGCGAGCGCTTGGTGGGCGGTGGCGGCCGCCGGCCTGGCGGGGTAGACGGGCAGGGCTCGAACGGCGCGGGGCGGCAGGGAGCCGAAGGCTTGACGCCGGGCGACGGGGGGGGGGGGGGGGGCTGCGCTTGGGGGCGGGCGGCGGCGGGCGCTCGCGCCAGGTGGGGAGCGGGCGTTGAGGCCGCGCCGACGGCGGCTAGGGGCTGAGGGCGCACGGACGCGGCCACGCGGGGCGAGGGCGACGCAGTTGGGGGTAGATTGGCGAAGAAGCGAGCTTGCTCGCGGCGGTGCTCGTAGCGGGCGGAGGCAGGCGGGGCAGAGGGTGAGCAGATGGCGGCGTCGGGCTAGCAGACGGCGGAGTCGGCGAGCACGCGCGGCCGCGGGGTGCTCGAGAGGCCGGAGTGCGGGAGGGACGAGGGGGCAGGGCGAGCCAGCGCGGCCGCGACGCGAGCACGCAAGCGCGCGGAGGGCGAGTGCGAACGAGGCTGGCGCGCGGAGCAGCCTCCAGCGCTTGCTGCGGCAGATGCGCCGCCGCCCGACCGTGTGCTAGTGATGGGAGGGAAAGAGTATTGCTAGGGTTTGCAATGATGATCCGGGTGTTATGAGGCACGGCTTCGCGCATGGGCCTTTTGGCACAGTGGCGCACGCGCACAGCCGCAAGGCCGTAGGAGTGACCAAGTAAAGGCCGGGCTGTGTGGTATAGATGCCTCAAAATTGGGCCAAGTCAGTGAGACTAAATGGGCCAAGTCAGTGAGACTAAATGGGCCAAGTCCTATTTATTATATAGGCTTATTTAGCTGATGAATCAAGTTTAATAAATCCACGGGTTTGCAGGTTCGGGTTTCAATATCCCAGACCCGTGTCCGTAAACCCGATGGGTTTGACTTTCTACCCATTAATAGACCCACGGGTATAAAAATCAACCCAAACCCGTGCCCTAATAGAGTAAAAACCCATCGGGTTTCGGGTACCCATTGCCATCCCTAAGAGCGGCGGCTCGGGAGCGGATGTGGTGACGATGGGTGACTGGGAATCGGTGGGGGGATGGGTGAAAGAAGGATTAGGTTTTCTACTTGGGCTTTGGCTGGTTAGATTGGGCCTTATTGGGCTAAATTTCGGTTCCTCGGTTAACCGAGTCCAAGAACTGAGTTAACTGATAAACTTCGGTTCTGCTCAACTGGGAACCGAAGCAAAACCGAACTTCCTCAGCTCCGGTACTTTCGGTACCGGTTCTCGGTAAGTTCGGTTCGGTTCTCGGTAAATTTTGCCCAACCCTAGCCGGGTAGGAGAAACCCTAGAGCTTTTCTTCCGGATTTACCCCTAGTGCAGGGCCCACCGGCCAAATGGTAGCATAGCATAAGTGGGCCTGGGCCGTGCCGAGCTTTCCCTTTTTCGCAAAGCTTAGATGGCTTTGGGCCCAAATTGCCTAGTACGGCCCATAAGAAAAACCGCGAGGTAGTGCAGATCTTATCTCCTATGTAGCTTTCTTACAAAACTAGCGTTGCTGGAAGACCTAGGAAACTAGGGTATGGCGACTCCGACGGCGATTCATCGCCGGCGGAGGATATTGACACCTTCTTGGCCTCTGAGTGCTATCCCCTTCCTGCCTCCTGTTCGGGCTGATGAAGGGACCGATCTGATCGGTTTTCCCGGCCTTGGCAGGGTGACAGTTAGGGTTGCGCTTCCGAGGATGGGTGGAACCATGGCGGCAGAATCGTCGAAATCGCTGGGGAAGAAGGAAGTCTCGCCAAGGGACAGGAAGAAGCAGGAGAAGCAAGTTGACGATAACGAGAAAAAGAAACTAGCAGACTCCGCGGAGGTGGACCGCCGGGTGCAATGAGTTGCATCACGTGGAACTGTCGTGGCTTGGGCAACGCGACGACAGTGAAGGAGCTTCGCGAAATTGCGAAGAAGTGTGCCTCTACTGTGTTATGTGTCATTGAAACCAAAGTAAATAAGGCACGGGTGGAAGGTTTGAAAGGTACCTTAGGCTATGATAATGCTTTTGCTGTTAGTAGCTCAGGTCGCAGTGGAGGGCTTGGCTTGTACTGGAACAAGAATACTAAGGTAGAAATTTTACCGTTTTCTCAGTATCACATTGATTCAATTATTTCTGAAAACGGGGGTGAGCCGTGGAGATTTACATGTGTTTATGGTGAAGCTCAAACTGCTGAACACCATAAAACATGGGATATGTTGAAGTTTATTAAAGCTTCATCGCCACTACCATGGGTCTGCATGGGTGACTTCAATGAAGTGTTGCATAGATCCGAACATGATGGAGTTCAAGAGAGGAGTCACGCTCAGATTGCTGGTTTTAGAGAGATGGTGGATATCTGTGGTCTCTATGACCTAGGCTTTGAAGGACGCAACTGGACTTTTGAGAAGAAAGTTGCGGGAGGTTCCTACTGTCGGGTTCGGCTTGATCGTGCCCTGGCAACAGCTGACTGGTGTACGAGATTTCCGATGGCGCGAGTAACCCATCTTACTGCTGCAGCGTCCGACCATGATCCTATCATGCTAAGATGGCAGCAAGTTTCAGGTCGTAAGGGGAGAAAGAAGAAGAAGAAGAAGATGTTCAGGTATGAGATGATGTGGGAATCCCATGATCAATTCTTTTCCATGCTTGCGAAGACTTGGATCGATGTGGGGGAAGCCCGTACTGTGAAGGAGCTGTAGGAAAAACTGGCATCGGTAGTTGGCAGTCTCAGTGAGTGCTGTCAATTCTTTTGGCAATGTGAGACGGAAACTGACAAACCTATACGCGGAACTAGAGCAGCTACGTGCGGACCCCATGCGTGTTGGCCCATCTCATGCAGAAATCAAGGTACAGGAGAGAATAGTTGAATTAAATCATCGGGAGGAAATAGTGTGGAAACAACATTCCCGAATTATGTGGCTGGCTGAGGGTGACAAGAACACACGATTTTTCCATCTCTATGTAAGCCAGAGGAGGAGGAGAAATCAAATTACGAAACTCAGGAAGCCCGACGGCGAGATCACAGAAAATGAAGTGGAGATGGGCGCTCTAGCATCAGCTTTCTATAAGGATCTCTATACGTCTGAAGGGACAGAGGACATGGAAAGTGTGCTGACAACAGTGCCGGCCAAGGTCACAGCAGCCATGAACGAGCAGCTAATGAAGCCTTTTGAGAAGGAGAAAGTAAAGACAGCTCTTTTCCAGATGTCTCCTACCAAGGCGCCGGGTCCGGATAGGCTACCGGCACACTTCTTCCAACGCAATTGGGAGTTGTACGGTGATGAGATTTCAGAAGTTGTACTTCGGATTCTAAGGGGAGAGGATGGCCCAACAATAATTAACAACACATGCATCGTTTTGATCTTGAAGATTGACAGTTGAGAGGAGCTTGGCCAGTTTAGGCCTATAAGCCTGTGTAATGTGATTTACAAGATTGCGTCGAAGTTGATGGCCAACAGACTTAAACTCATCTTGCCGGAGATTATATCTGAGGAACAGTCTGCCTTTGTGCTAGGATGTCTAATTATAGACAATATAATTACATCTTATGAGTGTATGCACTTTATGAAACAAAAGAGAGCTCGGAACAATCGTTTTTGTGCTCTTAAGCTGGATATGAGGAAGGCGTATGACCGTGTGGAGTGGAGTTACTCGAAAGCTATTATGCTCAAGCTGGGTTTTCATCGGCTTTGGGTGGACAGGATCATGCGTTTGGTTTCTACGGTCTCATTTTCAATCTTGTTCAATGGTGACCGGCAAGAGAGTTTTATGCCTTCAAGGGGGATCCGGCAAGGTGACCCAATCTCACCCTATTTGTTCTTGTTAGCAGCAGAGGGCCTTTCGTGCCTGTTAAATTCAAGGATTCAATCATCAGTTCTCAGTGGAATTAAAGTGGCTTCGTCAGCTCCAGTTGTAAGCCACTTACTCTTCGTAGATGACAGCCTGCTGTTCTTCAAGGCAGATAAAGAGAGTGCTGAGGCGATAAAGGAGGAATTGAACAATTACTGTCGTGCCTCGGGCCAGCAGGTAAATATGGACAAATCATCAATTCACTTTGCTAAAGGTGTTGGTGGCAGCATATGGGAGTAGATCAAGGTTTTGTTGGATGTCCATAACGATGCTCTTAGTGAAAAGTATCTCGGCATGCCAACTGATGTTGGCACATCTTCAAATGGAGCATTCAAATATCTCAAAGACCGGGTCTGGAAACGGGTGCAAGGTTGGCTAGAACAAGCACTTTCAGCCGGGGGTAAGGAGGTCTTGATCAAGGTTGTGGCTCAGGCGATCCCAACGTATTCGATGTCATGCTTTCGACTACCCAGGGGATTGTGTAAACATATTGACGGGCTCCTCCGAAGTTTCTGGTGGGGTAGCAAGGAAGGAAATAGAAGAACCTGCTGGGTAGCTTGGGAGGACATGACGAAACCGAAGTACATGGGCGGACTTGGTTTTCGTGACATTGAGTTGTTCAACTTGGTTTTACTCGCGAGGCAAGCCTGGAGAAAATTACAAGAGCCATCGTCATTGAGTGCACGGGTCCTTAAAGCTGTGTACTTCCCTGATGGCTACTTCTTGGAAGCTCAGATTGGTACATCGTCATCTAGAATTTGGAGGGCGATCGTTGATGGTGTAACGAACATGGCACCTTTTATGCCATTTCGAGTGATTTTGGTGATCGAATGGCAACACAACACTTGCACTAATATGATTGTTAAGATGATCATTCTCAGGCTTTTAGGTTCAAGTGATGACAAAGAGAAAGAGAAGATAGGCGTAGCAAGGCCCGATGGTAGTCGGAAGAACCGATGCCATGGTACTTTGGTGCAGAAGGGAAACGAAGCCAAGTCAGCCTATAGGCACCGGTTGAACCGACGGTCCAAGAAAGGGCATCGGTGCATTGGGCGTCCTATGTTCCAGAGACGATGTCAAGTGCCCAGGAGAAGTTTCTTTAGCACTGGTTGAACCGACGGTGCATCGGAGTATTGCATCGGTGTCTCTGCGTCAGCTGTCAGGACTTCAACGGCTACTTCGGGTTATGAGTGACCGGATGAACCGACGCTACCCCGCCAAGAGGCATCGGTTCTTCCGGTGATACGCAGATTTTCAGCTAACCGTTGGAGCAACGGCTACAAGACTTGGTGGCCTATATATACGCCTCACCCCGGCCATTTGAAGTTAGCTGGAGTTGCTGGACATCCCACACACACCCAAGAACATCTCCAAGCCATACAAAAGTATCAAGATCATATCCTTAGCCCTTAGCACACTTTGAGAGTGTTGTGTAAAGGATTAGCTCTTAGTGAGTGAGTTTGCAAGGCTTAGAGCCTTTGTGCTGTGGTTCATTAGCAAACCAAAAGAAGAGCTTGGTGCGCCGGCACCTTGGAGCGTGAAGCTCGCCGGCAAACGTCATCGACCCTCCAACTTGGTGTGGAGCGGCGACGACACTTTGTGCGGGGGACGTGGAGACCCCCATCCTTTGTGGAGAAGCTCCTTAGTGGAACCCGGGGCCAAAGTGACCGTGATTGTGTTCACGGAAGAGACTTGGTGGCCGGGTAGCAATACTCTTAGTGAGTGCTACAACAACGTGGATGTAGGTGTGCCTTTGTGGCTAACCGAACCACGAGATAAACACCCGCGTCAAAGAGTTTGCTATCTCCTATCCCTCTCTTTAAGCTTCCGCATTTCATACTAGCAATTTGTGTTCCTTTACTTTCATAGAATAGTTTCTTGATAGGAAAGGCTATAGGTTGCTAAACTCTTTTGGGATAGGGGTTTCACACTAGAACAACCTAGTTGCACATCTAGATAGCATGTTTTAGTTTAAGTTTTATGCAAACTAGTTGGAGCCATAGGTCTAAGTTTTTATTAGTGCCTAATTCACCCCCTCCCCCTCTTAGGCTAGAGCACCCGATCACTTACAGATGGCAAAGATGTGTTGTGCCAAGGATTAATTCGTCGCATTGGGACTGGTGAAGCAACTGACATTTAGGCGATGAACTGGATCCCAAGAGATGGGCTTATGTGACCTATTTCCAGGTTACAAGGAAATAATATGCGAATGGTGGCAATACGAGAAGACAGATGTTTTCACCGTCAGATCAGCCTATCGGATGCTTGTGAGCAACCGGGAGAAGCGAACGGACTGGATCGAGCACAACCCAGGTAGATCAGACTATTCAGCCGAGTGCAAGGAGTGGACAGATATTTGGCAAGTTCAAGTTCTGTCCAAGGTGCGCCAATTCCTGTGGCGCCTCGCTCGGCAGTCGATCCCAACAGGAGACGTTCGACATCAACGACACATGGCCCCAGACAGCAGGTGTGTTGTGTGTGGAGGACTGGACTCGTGGAAGCACTCCTTAATTGAGTGCCATCAGGCGAGGTGTGTATGGGCACTGCAGAGTGAAGAGATAGTTGATTTCATTAGCTCTACACAGCAGCAAGATGCTCGAGGTTGGCTTCATGAAGCGATGAATTCACTAAGCCATGATGTTCTAGTGAAGATGGTGGTCACAATGTGGGTGATCTGGTATGCTAAGCGGAAGATCATCCATGAGAATAATTACCAGAGCCCATTATCGACACATTGTTTTGTGGAAAGATTCTTGACTGATCCAGCCGAGAGCAAACCGGAGCAGAAAGAGTGGAAACCGGCCCAAGCCAAGCAACCTGGTTGGATTCCACCACCACCCGGGTTTAGGAAGATCAATGTTGATGCAGCTCTCGCGAAGAACACAACCAAGTTCACGATGGCGGCTGTGGCTCGTGACGAGGCTCGCAATTTCCTGGGAGCCTCAGCACTGGCGATGAAAGGTAGAACTGACCCGGAGATGGCAGAGGCAATGGCATGCCGTGAAGGGATGGCGCTGGCTAGCGATCTGGTGCTCCAGAAATTCAAGCTGGCGTCAGATTGCCTGAACGTGGTTCGTAATTTGCAAGGAACCGCAATGGGAGCCTATGGACATATTATTCGCGAAATCAAGGCAAGTGCGGAGGATTTCACTGAGGTCAGGTTTACTCATGAAGGTAGGGAAGCTAACGGAGATGCTCATAGACTAGCTAAAGGGTCGGTGCATGAGAGTTTTGGTAGACATGTGTGGTTTATCACTCCACCAGATGGAGTTTGTACTGCTGTAAACGCTCTTTAATATAAGCAGTACGCCTTTCCCTCAAAAAAATGTATAGCTTTCTTACTGCCCCTAAAATAAATGTAGCTTTTTTACCAATCCATCCACATAGTATAAATGACTCTAGAGGTGTATTTGGTATTCTTTAGTCCATGGAAAAGGATCTACATTTAGTCCCGATTAGTAACACCATCCATAATTAAAAGATGATTTTTAGTCTCGATTGGTGTTCCAACCAGGACTCCATGCCTCTAGCCATTGTACGGTATGTTTTCTCGCAGCCGCTGACTCAGATCTCCTCGTAAAACCCTACTACATAGCTGGTGCACGCCATGAGGTAAGGGCCACAGGGCAGCAGTGAACCAGCAGAACCTAAATATACTAATATTTAGGTCAGGGGATAAGCCGATCCAATGAGGATGAGATTTCCTATGTTAACCCCAGTTTGGCACAGCTCCGACTTCGGCTCCACCTCCAAATTACTCCTAGGAGCCGATGGAGCAGATTTTTTTTCTAGCTGCTCCTAGCTTCTCTCAAAAAAGCTCTGCAGAGTAGGTGAGCAAAAAAAATTGCTCTACCAGTTCCTAGGAGCAGTTTTGGAGATGGAGTAGGAGCCGAAGCTGTGCCAGATCCTCTATTCGATCGTTTGCCTTCCTGGCTTCATGATTCTAAGGTAATTACATGGCCCCTTGTGTCTTTATTAAGTTATTGTTAATTCCACTGCAACCTATAGATGTTTTTTTAGATTATATAGTACAACTCAGACACTCATATCGCATTGGCACTCACCCCTATAACACACACATAGGCAAAACCTACCCTTATGAGCATCTTCGAACACTGAACCGGCAATTTCTCGAGATTGGCAAAGTCACACAGGCGTCTCACTGTCAATGGGAATGTCGCCTACCACTGAAGCACATCGCTATTAAATTCGAGAATATTCGCTTCAACACGGAGTCGAACCCTGGACCTGAGGTGCTACCGAGGCTTGTTACCACTAGGCTAGATGCCCTTTCACGACTATAGATGCTAATTGAACTATTATTCTGAAATCAAGGGGAATCATGAAGCTTAAAAGGAAGACAATTAATTCTGTTTATAAGAAATGATACTATGCTCTATTTTCGAATACTTGACAGTTGCCACCTATAGCTACTTTTTTGTTTGGTAAAACTTGTCACCAAACTTTTGTTATTCAAGTTTGCCCTTTGTGGTTCCATTTGTTTGAAGCACCGAGAAGTTTCTAGATCTAAAATGTGCTATGGTAATTCTGAATAAGATGAATGCATGTAGCAATTTAACACAAATGTAAGTATTGGTTTATGTGCTATGGTCAATGGGTGATAAGTTAACAAAAGTGGAGGGACGTAAAAGTTATTTTTTCTAAGCTTTTCTCCCGGTCATTTGCTTTGCTGCTTCGTGAAATCATGAATTTATAGATGATTGATATTTAAAGTATGCATAATTACTGAAAATTAAATACTGAAAAATTAGTGAGTGGTAAGTGTTGACAACCGATATGTTGATTGTGTTTGCCCGGCCTACGTATAATTCCTGGCTCTACCCCTAACCCTCTGGCTATGTCTCCAAGTTTTCCCGCGCGTAGTCCTGTTCGCTTCCCCGCCTGTGAACACCCGGCCGTCCGACATCGTTGGACCTGACGCCTGTGAACACCCTGAACGGATAGCTCAGATCTTGTAGGCTCTGTTCGTGTTAGTCTGTGCTAGTTCTCGTGGTGCTATGTTGCGATGGTGAGTTCGCCGTCGAGCGCCGCCGCACGCGTTCTTCAGGCGTCACTTCTTCCGAGTCTCACAAGCGCTTGAGCGTGGGCCCGTGTGGCTGTGTCCGCTCTAGCCGGTCTTTTTTTTCATTTTGATATTTAAAAAAAATAAAATTTCACAAATATATTACCGTTCCAAGAAATTTCAAAAATGGGCCCCTCTCCCCGGAGGGCGACAGGCCTTTTTTGGAAAAAAAAAATTTACAATCCGGTCCTCGGTCAGCGCGGCGGGGGGGTCGCCCCCCCAATGGGCGACAGGGGGGCCCGTCGCCCCTCCCCCTCGGGCGACAGGGTCCGCGCGGGGGCTCGGCGGTGGGGGGCCGGTCGCCCCTCCAACGGGCGACAGGGGCGACTGTCGCCCCCCCTCAGGCGACACGGTCCCCCCTCTATATAAACCCCCCACCCCCATTTCCTCCTCATTTGAGCCCAAAAATTCCACCAAAAATCCAGAAAAAAAGAGGGGTGATGAGAAGGGAAGCGGCGAAGTCCTGCCGGATTGCGCACTTGTGATCTGCAGGTAATTATATTTAACTTATGTATTTTTTCATTGATATTATAAAGTAATTAAATTTAATTAGTGCTATAGTAGAACCAATTTATGTAGGCATTTAAGGATACGCGTTTATTATTAGTTTAGGAAATTAAGACTACGCGTTTATTATTACAATTGCAGTACTATTAGAGACGTGTTTATAAATCAATTACGATTTAGAATAGAATTTTGCATATGCAGTATAGAATTTGAGTGTCATCACGTAGTTATGAATACTTAAATGTTGTACTTGAAATCCATACTTAGTTTTTACGGATTATTGAATGAGGTAGTGAAGTAAAGAGTATAACTCGATAAGTATTCTGTGATATACAGATATGTCGAGCAAGATGCAGTTTCAAGTATTTTTTGGTGACTACAATGTTTTGTATGGGCCAAATGGAGTAGACATTTCTGTCTTTAAGTGCACATCTAGCGCCATAGATAAAACTCTGGAGAGGAGTTTTGGTTCCATATATAAGTGGCTGCAGCGTGGTTTCCGTGTTGATCCGGAGACACATGTGATGACCGTCCATAATCTTGTTAATTGGGAAGTAGAAAGTGATTTATGGGAATTGATGATGATACACAATACTGATGACTGGCAGAAGTACATGCAAGCAGCTCTAGAGTGTGGGTGGCCTCAGGCCATTCTTGTTCAAACTCGGGAGAAGACACAAAATGAAATCCGACATGGTGCAGATCAAGCAACTCCGAGTATTCGAAAAGAGACCAACTATGTTGAGCAAGATGAGTCAGAAGAGATAGAGAACCAAAACATCGGACCACAGGGCATTGCTGATGAGGGAGAGAGGATACATAGCATCGTGGACGAGATGGAGGCAGAAGACCAAGCCGCAATGGCGATGGAAGAATATGAGGGCCCATTTGATGACGAGCATTACTCATTGCCAAAAGAGGGGAAGGAGCTTTTGGCAATCATGTCGTAGAAGACGTACGAAATCAGGAGTGGGAGTACAGAGGGAATGAGGTAGTGCAAGGTGCAACATATCCAAACATTGAAGCCGTAAAAGATGCTGTGAGACTATGGGCAATATCATTGAAGCGATAATTTAGAGTCGTCAAGTCTGGCAGTAAAGAATATGAGGTGAAATGTGTGAATGATGGATGTCCATGGCGAGTACATGCATTCAAGGAAAAATGGAAGTCGAACTGAAAATGTTCCATTGTGACAGAGCACACTTGTTTGCTGTCAGAAGTTCAGCCCTCACATCGCAATATATCATGCGACTTTGTTGCAAAGCAAATATATGGGTTGATTATGGACAACCTAAATTATGACCCAAAAATTATTGTTCGACACATTGAGCAGACTTACCAGTACACCATTAGTTATTTGAAGGCATTGCGGGCTAAACAAAAGGTGTTCGAGATGCGGTTCAGCACATACGAGGCATCATATGATAACCTACCTCGTATGTTATCCCAGGTTGCTGCTAGAAATCCTGGAAGCTTTTATGACACATACCTCGTACCAGCCGTGACTAGGGGGCAAAGTATTCTGCAACGAGCCTTCTTTTGCCTAGGTGCCTGTGTTAGGGCATCTCAGTGTTGTCTTCCGGTGATCTGCATTGATGGCACATTTCTGACTGGAAGGTATAAAGGTCAGATACTTACCGCAATCGGGGTAGAATGCAACAACCAAATAGTTCCGCTCGCATTTACATTTGTTGAGAATGAGAACTTAGACAGTTGATATTGGTTCCTTGAATGAGTGAAGGTTCATGTTGTTGCTGCATGTCCAGATGTGTGCCTCATTTGTGATAGGCATGCAGGTCTGCTACAATCAATAATGAAATTGCAACGCGGAACTGCGACAACGCCTCCATTATGGCCCGATGTCCACAACAGGTGGTGCATTAGGCATATGGGTGCAAACTTCTATGACCACTTCAAGAACAACGATCTTAAGAACATGTTTAAGAGGTTGTGCATCCAAAATCAACAGAGAAAATTCAATGTTTTCTGGCAGATGCTTGATCAGTTGACTGCAGAGCAAGTGAAGGTAAGGGCATCAGGAACCAGCACGAGTCAGGCTGCAGAGGCTACGAATTCAATTGAGAAGCCATTTTCACACTGGATTCGAGGTGCACCTAAGGAGAAATGGTCATTCCTTTATGATACTAACGGAATACGGTATGATATTCAGACAACGAACCATGCAGAGTGTTTCAATATGGTTATGCGACGTTGTCGAGCCTTTCCTCTTGTGGAAATTGTTGAGTTCATCATATATGGGTGCATGAAGTATTTCAGAGAGCGTTACATGGCTGCAAGCATAAATATCAGCAACCCCCAAATTCAGTTTTGCACAAGAGTGACACAATATATGCAATAGAAGATAAAAAAGGCCAAACTACACCGCATCATATCGACAGGTACAATGGAGCATAGATTTGAGGTTCTATGCAAGGATAGAACTGGTCGTGGTATCCGTAGAGATAGGGTAGTACAGGAGAGTTTGATTACAGTAGATGGCAAAGCCTTCACCTCCTGCATGAAGCCTAAGTTATTGCATTTGCCATGCTCGCATCTTATTGCGGCATGTGCAGAGTCTAGGTTGCAGCATGTAGTATTTGTTTCACCTTACTTCAGCAAGGAAGCAGCTGTATCCACCTGGGGACATGAGGTATACGGGATTGGAATAGTGGGACCTTTCTTTCAGGATAATGAGGATAAGATGTTTATTCTTGATCCAGCCACTAAGAAAGACAAAGGTCGCCGTCAGACATGTCGTATTTGGAATGGTATGGACGAGTCCGAGGCAAGCAATGTACAAAAGCGTTGCAGCCAATGTGGAGCATTGCGTCACAACTACAAGAAGTGTCCTCAGAATGCACTTCACGATGCTGCTGATGTCGGTCCTTCCGGAAATCCCAGAGATGGAGCACCTCCTACGTTCAGACGACCATCGGCGAGAATTGCTCGTAGAAGGCACTCGGTGTCATGATCCACCAGTGTGCAGTTTGTACCTTTATACTAATCGTGCGTGGAGTTTGTATCGAATCTATTTGTAATAAGTAGTAATTATGCGTCCAGTTTGTATGGAACATATGTGTACCTATGTATCAATCATGCGTCCAGTTTGTATCGAACCTATCTGTAATGTACAAATATCGTGCGTCCAGTTTGTATCGAACCTATCTGTAATGTACCTATGTGTTCTAATATATTTTTGAATGTAGGTATGGAGATGGACTCCTTGCTAGACCCAGTTATCGACTCGAGTCAAAGGTCTTTCTTCGCAGCAGTTGAGCACCGAGCCCTAGAGGTGCTACGTCCTCGTCCACCTGGGGAGCAGATCTCTATACACCACGATTGGGTTGACAGGTATGTAATGAAATATTTTTGTTTACCACTTATGTATTCGTCGGTATTCCTTTGTTTCGACAATTTTATTTATTGCAGGTTACGTGAGTCCGGTCTACTGACTCTGGGCTGTCTTGTCGAGGGTGGGCTTGTTCAGCTCGACCGATCCCTCCTGACGGCGCTCGTTGACAGATGGAGGCCGGAGACAGACACGTTCCACCTCCCATGTGGGGATATGACTCCTACGCTACAAGACGTGGCCTACCTCCTCGGCCTCCCTATCGTCGGGGAGGCTGTAGGTCCGCGTGTGGTGGCAGCCTCGTGGAAAGATGACCTGGAGGCCCGTTTTGCCCTGGTTGACCGCGTGGAAGAAGCAGGTCCGATCAACCCGCACCCACGAGTAGCAGGTCCTTCGAAAATCTGGTTCCTACAGTTTATAGTACGTATTCATTGCATATTTAAGTTTAATTGTTACAATTCACATGTTGCATTGTCAGTTGAAATCATTAATCTTAATTGTTTATGCAGCATACCCTGTTGCCTGCGGATGCCGACGAGTATAGTGTGACCAGATCGCTGGAGGCGTACCTGCTTTGGTTGTTTGGTTACATCATGTTCAACAACACTCATGGCAACTCGGTCGATAGGATTCTCCTTCCGTATGCACGGGAGATTGCGGATGGGGACGAGGACGTACCGCCCTACAGCTGGGGTGAGGCGGTACTTGCAGCCACTTACCGTGGACTCTGTGACGGCTGCAGGAAGACACATGGGAACGCTATCCTGGCGGGGTGCCCACTACTGCTGCAACTTTGGTCGTACAAGAGGCTAGCCGTTGGTCGGCCCATCGTCAGCCACGAGCCTTACCACGAGGCCATGTACGGCGACGAGGAGGACGACAGGCCTACTATGGGAACTCTCTGGATCTGGCATCAGGTACGTTCACAACAAATCTAATTTTGTTATTCATTATTACACGATGCATTAGCGCACTTTTAATTTTACTTATTTAGACTGCAGAGAGCCTGGGCGCATGCGCAGGTTAGACGCGCATATCCTGAGTTTGTTTCGGAGCTCGACATGCTGACGCCCGAGGACGTTGTCTGGGAGCCTTACAGCCTAGAGGCTGTGGCTACCCGAGCACCACCAGGCCTGTCTTCGCACTGCTCCGCGAATGCGAGCCGGTGGCTTACTACAACCGTCCTGGTTTACGACATCGCGGTTGAGGCATATTGCCCCTGGATAGTTAGGAGACAGTTTGGGCAGCGCCAGGAGTTTCTGGTGCCCACCGCGTTGGAGCGTATCAGTCGCAAGGACCACAGGTAATTATGAATGAACTTGGTTCATACATTCGTGTCGAATCTAACGATTCTTCGTGGTCCACTTTTGTAGGTTGTAAAGGAGTGGCTTGCCGTGCTCAGCTGATTGGCTCACCAAGATGCAGCCGTGGGTGGACCAATGGGAACAGTCAGACGAGCACTTGGTCCATCCAATAGGACCACACACAGACAGCTCCTTTAGGGCTTACCTCACCTGGTACTTACCCCGGACTCGGGCTCGTCTGGTTTATGTTGACACTCACCCGCAGGCACACCAGGCGAGGCCTCAGGATGGCTATGCCCGGCACCACGTGGAGGCAATAGCTGGCGCGGTGAGTCTCTTGATCATATTAGCATATATATTAATATTCATAAGATAATTCATGCATTACTAACTGTTCCTTTACTCAATGGATGCAGTTTCGCCTATGCAACATGATGGAGACGGACTGCTCGACTTACCTGACGAGGGTACGTGCCGGATCCCCAATGACCCAGTTTGAGCAGACAGAGGCACGGTCGAGGCAGCGTGACCAGTTGCGTTCAGTACTGCACAACTTGGGAAGCCGCGTGCAGTATGAAGACAGCCACGGGTCGTCCCAGGCCTCGTCGTCGTTCCCATGTCCGGCGATCGCGCACCAGCCGACGTCTCAGTACTACACAACTGCAGGTAACGTAGATATCTCTTTAAAATTAGATCAAGTGTTACTACATATTTACTAATATGACAAACATGATACAATCCAGCTACTACGTTCGGCCATACTGGAATGTTTAGAGGGGCACCACCAGTTGGCGGACCGTATCCAGGGATGGTACCGGGGCCATAGATACCGGCCTACACAAGTTTGTTTCTATTTCGTATTTCGGTTTCTACATGTCATGACGAAAAACACGAGCGTACGCTAACATCCGCATTTTATGCGTAGGATTCTACCCGATGCGGACGCCGGGCCTTCTTCCTCCTTTCGACCTGGTACAAAACACTCTCTCAATACACTCACTAATTTACCACGCAACATATGTTGGTTTACGTTTATATGTTACGCAGGGTTTGTTTCGAGTACGTTCGTTCCAGATAACGAGGGCGTCACCTTAGACGAACTCGACAGCTTGACTCCAGACTCACCTGGCACGCACGGTGACCCCGATGTCTTGGGGTATTCACAGCTAGGAGGAGCACCACTTGGGATCTCTCAGCAGCATACACCGCAGCCCCTTTTGCATCCTGAGCGATAGGTGAGGTCTCCGGATCGTCACACCTACTCCGAGGGCCATGTCCATGCCCAGCAGAGGGCTAAAAGGATCAGACGCCCTAGGGGTGGTTAGATATATCCGATGTTTGTATCTCTGATGTTTATTTGTAATGAGATAGCTATGGACCGCTTATTTGTACACTTCAACGTTCGCCTCTGATCACTCTCGTATTTTCCATTACTTACGATAGATGGTATGTTTATACTTCGATGCTCCATTAGGATTAACTACAATTCAAACTCGACATTATGTACATGTCCAGTGAATGCAAGTTAGGTACGAGACATACATACAAGCATAATACAACATTAACAATACTAAATGTGAATACATCTTAAACCGATGAACATCTTATGTTATAGATCATGGCATGAAAATATCTAGGTCGTCATCCCAGTTGACAGATGGTGGTGCTGCAGGTGGTGTAGTATGGCTCGACGAACCTCTTGCCTTTCCCTTTCTCTCTTTTCTGGATCTAGGTTCATGTACAGGGGGAGGAACATCATGTGTTGGAGGCCATGGTTTGGGGGGCATAAAGTCATCCATGTCGTCATCCCAGTTAACAGATGGTGGTGCTTGAGGTGCTGCAGCATGACTTGACGAATCTCTTCCCTTTCCCTTTCTCTCTTTCCTGGATCTAGGTTAATGTACAGGGGGGAACATCATGTGTTGGAGGCCATGGTTTGGGGGCCATGAAGTCATCCATGTCGTCATCCCAGTTAATATAACTTGGTGCTTGAGGTGCTGCAGCATGACTTGACGAACCTCTGGTCATCTGTTCTTGTGGAGGCCAAGTACTATCACCCGAAAATCTTCTCCACCTCCTTCGCCTAGTTTGCTGCATAAGTCCATCGAAAATACATACCAATTTACGGAAATTTGGTATCGATTTGTTAATCAACTCTGTGTCCTTGGGGTAATCCTAGCATATAATTCAACAACAATTTTACTATTTTATAAATATAGATTCCAAATGACGGACGGAATTAGAACTGAATGAGAGTTACCTTAATGTGCATCTCATACACCTCTGGCCGCATCCATATCTTACAAGAACTTTGTAAGAATCCAATGACATTAGGATGATTCGCTAGTTCACATACTCTCAAGTATATATTCCGACGTTCTAGCAGGTGTCCCTTTACATCTTTCGTTGTAATACCTCGAAACATTGTGAAATCTTTAAATTCTACTATTTTGGACAACACCATCTCTATCGTACCATCCACTAATGGATCCAACTTTTTACTTATTAAAAGATGTGTCATGATATCAAGTATTATACTAGATTTTTCTTCGGTCCACAAAAATCCTCCAGAATTGGAGGCAACCATAGCCTTATGCTGTAATATCAATAAGGTATTGTCATTATAAATTTACAATTCTATATTTCACTATCCAAAAATTAATTCTACCATCGAACTCATACTTAAATTGTTCTACTATAGCACTAATTATATTAAATTGCTATACAATATCAATAGATTCAAATATATTTACCTGCTGATCACAAGTGCGTAATCCGGCAGGGCTTCGCCGCTTCCCGTTTCCTCACCCCTCTCTTTTTTTCAGTATTTTTGGTGGAAGTTCCACTCTTTTTTTCTGGATTTTTGGTGGAATTTTTTGGCTCAAATGAGGAGAGAATAGGGGTGGGGGGCTTATATAGAGGGGGGACCCTGTCGCCCGAGGGGCGGCGACAGGCCCCCCGTCGCCCGTTGGGGGGGCGACCGCCCCCCCCCTCCCCCCGCCGAGCCCCCACGCGGACCCTGTCGCCCGAGGGGGGGGGGGCGACCGCCCCCCAGCGCCGCGCTGACCGATGACCGGATTGTAAAAAAAAATTTACAAAAAAAGGCCTGTCGCCCCCTGCCTGGGCGACAGGGGGCCTGTCGCCCTCCCCATGGGCGACAGGGGCCCATTTTTGAATTTTTTTGGAACGGCCATATATTTTTGAAATTTTAATTTTTTTTTAAATATAAAAATGAAAAAAAAGCCTCTGGCCGAGCCGTGGAAATGGCCGAGTTGGGCCCGGGCCACGCAGGGAATGGTCGACTGTCTCTACATTTTCGTTGGAAGGAAGGGTTTATTTTATTGTGGCGCACGCTAATTTACGGTTGTTCGTATGGAAGTCTTTTCTCTTTCTGATTTCTATTGCGGACCTAGTCCAAAATGTGGCCTTGTACGAGAGTCCCCATAAAAAACCGAAAAATCACACAGGAACGAATAAGAAACAATAGCATTTGGGAACAAAATTTAAGAAAAAAAGGAATCGGGAAACTTAAGTTAGATACAAAATTTTGACGTTAGCAAACAATTTTTCAAAAAAATCGGAACAAATTCGGGTGGGGGAATTTTTTTGAAGTAAAATAAATATGAACAAAAGTTTATTAGAAAAAATTGAAGATCTTCATAGCAAAGTTTTTTGAATTTTTGCAAAAAACAAAATTCAAACACAATCTTTTAAGAAAACTTAGGAAAAAATTTCAAAAAAAGTTATGCGCAAAAAAATGGTCACAGAAAATTTTGAAGAAAAAGTAATGTTACTTAGAAATCTCTAAAAAAGGAGAAAGAAAACTTGCTTGCCGAGCCACTAAAGGGAACCGCGCGCCGCCGGGGGCTGCTTGCCGCTGCTATCGGGGTCGTTCCCATCAGTTTCTGTGGAAGGAGAGTGCGGCCGCGGTGGCCTCTCCAGCGGAGGCAAGCCCCATTGCCGCTGCTCCTCCATGCTTGCAGGTGACGCTCGCCGGATACGGCAGAGGTCAATCGTAGCCACCATTTTCGCGCCTCATCGATGGTGGCAAGCTGCACGAACATCACTGCTTCGCGCCTTTCCCAACAAAGGGCTAGCTGCGTTGTAGCCTCGAAAATGCCAGCGGAGGTCCCTTCCAGCCATGAAGTGGGAGAGGAAGGACTCAGATTCAGTGACACCGGGTAGCAATGTCACAATGGAATATTGGGCAGATCTGAGCTCTCCAAATCCAATTGCATGGCTCCCTGTGTTGGGTCCGCATGCAGGGAAAAAATCCTACATATGGGCTAAGGCTATCCGCACCGCTCCAATGCTAAATCAACCTGTAAAGGAGGTATGGCCCATATGTCAGGTGGATGTACATATCGGTAAAGAAGGAAACGCTGCCCCCGTTGGCCTGTATATGCATCCCCAAATCAATAGCGAGCGGGGCGGCAGCTTGCAGTGGCGAGGTGCGGCCCATATGGCAGCGGGGTGCAGCGGGGATAGCGTTCCATCTGGCCGCCGCTAGGATTGGAGGTGCACTGTAGCGAACGGAGCCTTTAGGGTGCGGATACAGGTGCGTGGTGCAGCAGTTCCACCGCGGTATTTCTAGTTCAGGCGCAGATACAGGGTTGCGGTGCGGATAGCCTAACAGCGGGAGACTGGAAGGACACCAGAGGCGGAGATGGAGCGGACGGCGCCCAAATCCAATTCTCGCTCGCGTAGATGGAGCAGACGGTGCGCCCCTCACCAGGGTTGGCTCATGGTTTTCAAGGGCCCCAGGGTGACCAGACATTATTGTATTGATTTAGGCTCTCCATAATATTGTAGTGATTAGAGAAAAAAAATCATGAAGTGAGTGAATAGACACCAAACTTCCAAAGCTACAGCGTATAGATGAATGGGCATCAAGCTATCGAATATGCTTGGAACCCACATCAAATAAAATAGTATTGCTTTTAGTTGTTCTTTTCCCAGACCTGAGACAAGTTGTGAGCGGCAGTTGACGAGGAGAGTTGACAAGGACAATGAAATAATTTTTAATGGAATTGGCACTGGCACAAGTTCTTGCCCTGCTCTACATTTTCTTGGCATCACTTGAAATAACCATCACCTTCCACATTATATAGAGTAACGCCCCCAATCCTCTCTCTCTCTTTTTAGCATCATTCAAGCCTCACATTATGGAGGATCTTAGGCCAACTATTTTTCATTTAAGACCGTAATTAAAAAGAAAATAGAAATTTCTATGCAACTTGCTGCGTTTCTAGATGCCTGCTAGTATACTCCTAGTTGAGCTAAGTACTAGTACTACCTAGTACATACTAGATCTTTGGCCCCCCTACTCAGTGGCTGCCCTCCCCTCTGAGACGGCCCTGCCCCTCGTGTCACCACGCAATCCTGTGCCGGCTAGGAGGCGCTTCTTGGCCACATGGCCGCCGCCGCGCCGCCCCTACGGGAGGCCGCGATTGTAGCGCATCTAGGCCGATAGATGCTAATGGTAAGTTTCGGTGATTTATGACAACCGTATATGACTAACGTGTGTTTTAAAGGAAAGCTCAATAACTGGATTAGTCTCATATGAAATATGAAAGGAGACCCCTCATTCGAAACAATCATGCGTACCAAGGACTCAATTTCAAAAGATAAAGGACCTTTCTAGTCTCAAGTGTCATAAGGAGGTACCAAGGACTCAATTTCAAAAGATAAAGGACCTTTCTAGTCTCAAGTGTCATAAGGAGATGAAGGACATTTGATTTAGTTAGGTTTTATAGTTTCTAGTTCTTGATCGTACTATTAAGAGGGGTTCATGAGTTAGTAGCTTGATCAAACTTGAGTTGGCCTTAGAAATCTTGCACACTCACTCAAAAACAGCAAAAGATGGTCAATAGAAGTCAACACAACTCTTGGAAGAAGAAACAATCAAAGTCACATTCGAATCCAAGTCAAAACAGCTAAAAACAAAGAAAATCAACAGCACCGGTTGAACCGGTGCCCCAGCATCGGAGCATCCGATGCGTGGCGGAAGGACCGGTGCCCTGTCGGTCTATCTTCTCTGGATGAAGGCAGAAATCAAGTGTGGCACCGGTTGAACCGATGGTCAAAAGATAAGCACCGGTGAAATGGAAGTTCCTTGTTCCAGAGAGCATGTTTTGGTGGACTTCAACCTCTCTTCAGCACCGGTTGAACCGACACTTCGGAATCAAAGCACCGGTGCATCAGAAGTTCTTTGTTCCAGAGAGCATGTTTTGGTTGACTTCAACTTCTCTTCAGCACCGGTTGAACCGACGCTTCAGAATCAAAGCACCGGTGCATTGGATGTACTTTGTTCCAGAACGCTTGTTTGAGTTGATCAGTGAACCTCTTCAGCACCGGTTGATCCGATGCCCCTACGGAGCATGCACCGGTGCAATAACGCAAGCGTGGATACTGTGTCAGAACTCCAACGGCTACTTCTTTGACACAGAGAGACCGGTTGAACCGATGCCCATATTTTCTATACCGTCGGTTCTTCCGGTGGTCACGGTTTTTCTGCAGAAAACTTCCAACGGCTATGTGACCTCCTCCACTCTATATAAGGGTACCCCCTGGCTCATTTCAGTTGCCTTTGACACCTTGAAAACCTGAGGCCACCCTTGAGAAGTAGAGAAAGAGCTTTGAGCAAAAGGGAGAAGATCTAGTGCTTAGTTTTGTGCTTCAACTTTGAAGAACTCATCCTTTGCAAGTGTAGCAAGTGTGCTTGAGCTAGGGCCAACTGAGTGTAGGTCAAGTGAAGGCTTAGGAGCTTGTTACTCTTGGTGTTTGGCAGCACCTAGACGATCTTGGTGATCGAAGTGTTTCTCGCGGAGCTTGCCAAGGATTGTGGGAGCCTGGAGAAGAAGATTGTACGTGGCTTGAGCTCCACCACGCCGGGATGGTGAACGGAGACTCTTAGTGAGCGCCCAAGTCTCGGTGACATGGGAGGTGACAAGACTCTTAGTGAGTGTCACAACGTGGATTAGGGGTGTGTGCCAACACATCGACACAACGGGAAAAAATCCGGTTGTCTCTTGCACTCTCTTTCATTTCAAGCACTTACTTTCATGCATTCTTTCATGTGCTTGACCTTAGAGATCATAGCTTAGCTCTACCTTGCTTAGTTTCATTTCTTTGATAGCTTGTGTAGTTTGCTTTGTTTAGCCGGTTGGTGAATTGAGCCTTACTAGCATTGCATAGGTTAAGGTTGTTTTATCTCTCTTAGAAATTTGAAAAGGCCCAATTCACCCCCCCTCTTGGTCCATCGATCCTTACAATTGGTATCAGAGCCTCGTTGCTCATTTGGATCATTAGGCTTCACCGCCTAGAGCTATGGCCAAGATTGGAGGTTCGCCGCCTCACTTCGAGGGCAAGAACTTTGCCTATTGGAAAGTTCGTATGGCCGCATACCTTGATGCGATTGCCCCCGAAGTGTGGATGGCAACAAAGACCGGATTCACCGGAACTCCCACCTCGGAGCAATTAAAATGGAACGCTAAGGCTAGAAATGCAATTTTCGAAGCCATTAGTGAGGAAGTCTTTGCTAGAGTAAATGGCATGGACTTAGCAAGTGAGATATGGAAAGAGCTAATTGAAATTCACGAAGGCTCCACAAAAGTCCGTGAACAAAAATATCACTTGTTTAGAGCAAAGTATGATTCTTTTAAGATGCTTGCTCATGAAAATTGCAATGATATGTATTCTCGCTTGAATGTCATTGTCAAGGACATTAATGCTCTTGAAGTTTCTAAAATTGACAGTGCCTCCATCAACCGCAAGATTCTCATGCTCCTTCCGAAGCCCAAGTACAACATTATCAATGCTATGCTTGAAAAAGAGAATCTTGATGCAATGGAAGTGGGAGAGCTTGTGGGCGAAATTCGCGCTCATGAAATGGGTATCCTTGGTATGTCCGAAGAGCCAACAACAAGCAAATCAATTGCTCTCAAAACCAAGGCTAACAAATCCCGCAAGCTCAAGGTGGTCAAGCAAGAATCAAGCTCAAGCAATGAAGAAGAGGATCATCATGAGAGCTCATCCGATGAAGAAGATGATGGAGAACTTGCTCTCATGATGAGAAAGTTCACACGCTTGAATGACAAGATCAACAAGAAGGGTTTCAACTTTGACCCCAAAAGAAGAATGTTCCGGCCATGGGGAGATGTCAAGAACAAAACTTGCTATAATTGTGGAGAAAAAGGTCACATCTCTCCCGATTGCCCCAAGCCGGACAAAAGAAAGAAGGACAACAAAGGCAAACATCGCCATGATTCAAGTGATGATGAAGAAGATGAGAAGAAGAACAAGAACAAGAAGCTTGGGAAGAAGAAGAGCCATGATAAGAAGACCAAGCTCTTCCCAAAGAAGAAAGGGCACACCAAGAGAAGCTTCTTGGTGGAAAAACAAGAATGGGTGACCGATGTCTCATCAAGCGAAGATTCAAGTGATGAAGAAGACATCGTCACCATCGCCCTCACCAATGAAGAAGGACCACTACCTCCGCCCCCTATGTGCCTCATGGCAAAAGGTAACACCAAGGTATGTGAGGTAGATAGTGAAGATGAAAGTGATGAAGAGCTTGATCCTTATGAATTCACTAATCTCATTAATGAGTACACATCCGTCATCAAGAGGGAAAAGGGCAAAGTCAAGATTCTTGAGAGCACTTATGCCAAGTTAAAGCTTGCCCACTCCGACTTGCTTGGCAAGTACAATGACTTGCTCAAAAAGCACAATGAGTCACTTGTACTTGCTAAGCAAGTTGAAGAGAGCCACAAAAAGCTCAAACAAGAGCATAGGGAGTTGGCTCACAAATATCAAGAACTTGAATTTGCCTATGAAGCAATTGACCCAAGTCTTGAGAACTTTGCTCATGAAACTATTGAGAAGGTCAATGCTTCTACTTCATGTGATGACCTACTCATTAATGCAAATGCCACTAATGCTTTGCCCAAGCTTGTACCTTCTAGGGAGAAGGAATTGATGGATCAAGTGGCAAGCCTCAAGAGTAGTGTGGAGAAGCTCTCAAGAGGAGAATACATCCACAAGGAAATTCTCTTCAACAATGCACGTGACTATGGCAAGAGAGGTCTTGGTTCATTTCCGGAGCCAAATCAAGGCACTACTCCTTCTCCGGAGATCAAGATTAGCTTCATCAAGGAAGTTGGATCATATTGCCAACATTGCCAAGTCACCGGGCACCACACTAGGGAGTGCACTTTACCATCATGTCCTCTTCCTAATTTACCCAAGAATTACTCTTCAATGTTTCAAAATAACCATTTTCTCTTGAGTAAAGTGAAGGGCAAGGTGAAGGCCAAGTTCATTGGCAAACTCACTAAGGAGTCAAAGAAAAAGCTCCCCAAGTAACTTTGGGTCCCAAAAGCTCTTGTCACACATGTGCAAGGCCCAAAGCTTGTTTGGGTTCCTAAAACTCAAAAGTGAATTCTCATGTGTGTAGGTGAACTACAAAGCCGGTGGAAAACATTGGGTACTTGATAGCGGTTGCTCTCAACACATGACCAGCAATGATAGCATGTTCACCTCTCTTGAAGACCCCGGCGATCATGAACATGTCACCTATGGTGATAACTCAAGGGGGAAAGTCTTAGGTTTGGGTAGAATAGCAATCTCTAAAGATTTATCCATCTCTAATGTCTTGTTTGTAGAAGCACTTAGTTTTAATCTCATTTCTATTGCTCAATTGTGTGATCTTGGACTAACGTGTACCTTTGACAAGAATGGTGTTGTAGTAACTCTTGAAGAAGACAAGTCAATGGTATTCACGGGGTTTAGGCATGGCAACATCTATTTAGTGGACTTCTCTTCAAAGCAAACAAGCACCATGACATGCCTCTTCACCAAGTCTTCTCTTGGGTGGCTTTGGCATAGAAGAATTGCTCATATTGGCATGAGCAACCTCAAGAAAGCCCACAAGAGAGGGATGATCACCGGCTTGAAGGATGTCACGTTTGACAAGAACAAGCTATGTAAAGCATGTCAAGCCGGGAAGCAAGTCGCAACACATCATCCCATCAAGACGATGTTGTCTACTTCCAAGCCGCTCGAGCTACTTCACATGGATCTCTTTGGTCCAACTACATACAAGAGCATTGGTGGTAACCTCTATTGCCTAGTAATTGTTGATGATTTTTCACGTTACACGTGGGTTATGTTTCTAGGCGATAAGGGTGAAACTCCGGAACTCTTCAAGACATTTGCAAGAAGAGCTCAAAGGGAGTACAACTCCCCAATTGTGAAGATCCGGAGTGACAACGGCACCGAGTTCAAGAATATGAAGATTGAAGAATGGTGCGATGAAGAGGGCATCAAGCATGAGTTTTCCGCCACCTACACGCCTCAACAAAATGGAGTGGTGGAAAGAAAGAACAAGACACTCATCACCCTAGCAAGAGCAATGTTGGATGATTATGGCACGTCCGAGAAATTTTGGGCGGAAGCAATCAACACGGCGTGTCATGCATCCAACCGAGTGTATCCCCACCGACTCCTCAAGAAAACTCCATATGAGCTCATCACCGGGAGGAAACCAAATATATCATACTTTCGAGTCTTTGGTTGCAAATGCTTCATTTACAAGAAGAAAAGGCTCGGTAAGTTTGAGAGTAGATGTGATGAAGGTTTCTTTCTTGGTTATGCATCAAACTCCAAAGCATATAGAGTATTCAATCAAACCTCCGGGTTAGTTGAAGAAACATGTGATGTGGAGTTTGATGAATCTAATGGCTCCCAAGAGGAGGTTGTTGGCTATGACAATGTAGGTGATGATGAGATTGATGAAGCTTTGAAGATGTCCATTGGGGATATCAAGCAGGAAGAGGTGCATGAAGGCAATGATCAAGGGGGAGAACCTTCCTCATCTACACCAAGCACCTCAACGGCGCCCCAAGTGGATGAAGATCAAGAAAAAGATGATCCACTACCTCAAGAAGATGTGCCAACACCAACACCCCAAGTCCAAGAACAAGGAGAGCAAAGTGTTCCACAACAAGCACAAGTCACACAAGATCCACCCCAACAAGCATCCACGCAAATACCGCTAGTAAAGCATGGTCGCATCTCCAAGGATCATCCAATTGATCAAATCATTGGTAGTCCTTCAAAGGGAGTAAGAACTCGCTCTAAGCATGCTTCATTTTGTGAATATCACTTGTTTGTTTCTTGTATTGAACCCACAAGCATAGGGGAAGCGCTTGAGGACTCGGATTGGGTGATGGCCATGCAAGAAGAATTGAACAACTTCACCCGCAATGAAGTTTGGGTCCTCGAAGCTCCTCCAAAAGACAAGAACATCATCGGCACCAAGTGGGTCTTTCGAAACAAGCAAGATGAACATGGGGTGGTGATACGCAACAAAGCAAGACTTGTGGCAAAAGGGTTTTCTCAAGTCGAAGGTTTGGATTTTGGTGAAACCTTTGCTCCGGTCGCAAGACTTGAAGCTATCCGCATCCTTCTTGCTTACTCTTCACATCATAACATTAAGTTGTATCAAATGGATGTGAAAAGTGCATTCTTAAATGGTGTTATTAACGAACTAGTTTATGTTGAGCAACCTCCCGGGTTTGAAGATCCGAGGAATCCTAACCATGTTTATAGGTTGCACAAGGCACTCTATGGGCTCAAACAAGCTCCAAGGGCTTGGTATGAGAGGCTTCGTGACTTCCTAATCATGCAAGGCTTCAAGATCGGGAGGGTGGACACCACGTTGTTCACAAAAGACGTCAACGGGGATCTTTTCATTTGTCAAATTTATGTTGACGATATTATCTTTGGCTCAACTAATGATTCACTAAGCCATGAGTTTGCTACCATGATGTCTAGGGAATTTGAGATGTCCATGATTGGCGAATTGACCTTCTTCCTTGGTTTTCAAGTCAAACAAATGAAGGAAGGGACATTCATCCATCAAGAAAAATATACTAAAGATATCTTGAAGAAGTTCAAGATGGATGAGTGCAAACCAATCAAGACACCCATGGCAACCAATGGGCATCTCGACTTGGATGTGGATGGTAAATCGGTTGATCAATCCCTCTATCGTTCTATGATAGGGTCTTTGCTTTACCTTACCGCATCTAGGCCCGATATAATGTTTAGTGTGTGCTTGTGTGCCCGCTTTCAAGTAAACCCAAAGGAATCACACCTCTCGGCTGTGAATAGGATCCTTCGGTATCTCAAGCACACCCCAAGCATAGGCTTGTGGTACCCCAAAGGCGCTAGCTTAGATCTCTTGGGATACTCGGATTCGGATTTTGCCGGAAGCCGTGTCGATCGCAAGAGTACCTCCGGGGGTTGCCACTTGCTTGGGCGTTCTCTAGTTTCTTGGTCGAGTAAGAAGCAAAATTCTGTGGCTTTGTCCACCGCGGAAGCGGAATATATAGCGGCCGGTGCATGTTGTGCCCAAATCCTATATATGAAGCAAACCCTTTTGGACTTTGGTGTGAAACTAGATAGGATCCCGCTCCTTTGTGACAATGAAAGTTCCGTAAAAATTGCCAAAAATCCGGTTCAACACTCTCGCACAAAGCACATTGATATTCGCCATCACTTCTTGCGTGATCACGAAGCCAAAGGAGATATATCTCTTCAAGGTGTGAGATCCGAGGAGCAATTGGCGGATATTTTCACAAAACCTTTAGACGAGAGTACTTTTGTTAGGCTAAGGAGTGAGCTTAACGTTCTAGATGCTTCTAACATCATATAATTGCCTTGTCATATAGATGCATTTCATATGTACATGTGCTAGGGGCTTGTCTAACCTTGTTAAGATAGTGATGAACATGGGTCTTGCGTGAGCCGGTGGTCTTGGTTTCGCTCATGGCATGAAGAATGGTTCATCATGAAGAAGCTTAACGAGGGTTCAAACTTGACAAGATAGATTTAAATTTGTGCAATGCATGTGCTTGTCATATAGAATGCATCCATGCTTAATTTCTCGCTTTGCATTGGCATTGCATCTCGTTAGTAGCATCACAAGGGAGCAAATCACACTTCGAGAAAGATATTCATGCTAAATATGATATATCATCTCTACAAGGGTGATAAGATCAATGTTGTGCTTTCATGCCTATTGAGTCACGTCCTATCGAACTTAAAGTTTCTATCTCTAAGTTCATAGGCAAAGTGGCTCATACATTTGGTTTTTGTGTTTAAACCTCGCTTGGTTCTTAATTTGTCTATGTTTATATAAAAGCTTGCGAGCAATTAGTTTGAGTGTTTGAGGGGTGAGGTTGTCTCTCGAAAATGATCCAAATTGAGTGTTTATGGCTTTGGTTTTGAGGATTTGGATCAGAAGTAGAGTTTGTAGTTCAGCAGAAATTTTCCTTAACCACCGGTTAAACCGACGCCCTGTGTTTATACTTCATCGGTTCAACCGGTGCTTAAGTCTTCGTGGCATGGTTTCTGCATCGCCTCTGGAACAACCTCCGACCGTTACACCGGTGGTCACCGGTGCTTCCGATGATTGGCGGATGAACCGACGTTTAAGCATCGGTTCAACCGGTGCTACTGTGTGGAGTTCTGGCCCTTGCATAGCCTCTGGACCTTACTCCTGCCGTTGCACCGACGCCCATCGGATGTTCCGATGCACCAGTAACGGTTCTTCCGGTGCCCTTTTGACCACGGTTTTCCTCTCTTTCAGATCTGGTCAACCTTACACCGGTGTTTACACCGACGCTAGTTTCTCAGCACCATCGGATCTTCTGGTGCTTAGGGTTGGCGGGCCCGCCCGTTTTGTTTTCACTTAACCCATCCGCGGGCCCCACGCGTCAGTCTCACTGTTTTTCTTCCCTCTCGCGAAACCGCCTCCTTGCACCCGCGCCCGTACGCCGCTCCGCCGCCGCTCGCGCGCCGCCTGCTCGCCACTCCAAGCCGCCGCCGCGCCCGAGCTCTTCACTGCGCTGCCGCCCGCGCTCGCCCACACTCGCGCACGCTGCTCCTGCGCTGCTGCTCCGCAGCCATTCGCGCGCCCAAGCCGCGCCTGTGCCACCCACGCGCCGCCGCTCACCACCGCCGTCGGCCTCTCTCCAAGCGACAGCAAGCCTTCTCCACAGTACTGCTCCACTCCTTCTCCCTCGCACGAGTTTTCAAGCCCGATTTGAAGTTCTCTGCACCCTTGATTCGGTGCACACAAGGTGTTCGAGGAATTGCCACTTAGGCCGTTTTCGTCGTTTTCATCCCCGATTTGCAAGGGTATGGCCTACACACTCTTAAACATGTGATGTATCTTAGTTTTCTTATCCTTGACACACATGTTCACATATGACCCTTGCCTCTCACTCACACATTTTGGCCCTTGTCTCGTATGATCTATATTAGTTTGTTCTTTTAAAGGTTATCCACTAGATTTCTTGTCATAAGCTCAAATCGAATCCATGTTTTGGCTCTATGTCAGATGGCTGGTGACAAGAAGGGCAAGAGCAAGATGGTTGTGCAGAAGAAGAAGAAGCGCACCCGTGAGGACCGCGAGCGAGAGCAGGCTGAGGCAGTTGCAGATGCAGCAGATAGGCAGGGATCACTCAGGATCAGGGATCCTCAGGCTCAGGGGGAGCCACAGCAGCAGTTACGTCGCTCAGGACGTACTCAGACAGCTCAGGCCACACCTGAGTCCCGCTCACGTCCACGGACTCGAGGTGGTGGCACACAGAGGGGAGCAGGTCATGCACCGCAGCAGCACACCGACAGTCAGACTCAGACAGGTGGTCAGGACAGTGGTGAGGAGCTGCCCGAGGTTGAGTTGTTCGATCTCAGGGGTATTCCAGGACCTAGGGTCAAGAGACTGCGTTATGTGACCCCGGAGCAGTGGTTTCCCGAGCAGAGGGATGTCGGAGTTGATCGTCGCTTTTACACTCTGCTTCAGGAGTCTTTTTACCATACCTACTGCCAGTTGGACATCAAGATCAGTGAGCACAAGATGCTTCACTGGGTAGCTATGCGTGTAGCAGCAGGTGGGACTCCAGTGCTTCCTCTCTTTGAGAGATATGTTGGATTGCCTGCTCTACTCAGTGAGAGGTCCAGGTACATTCGAGAGTGGGTTCGAGTCTTCTACGCCACTCTATTCATTGAGGAGGACCGGCAGTTTATTGACTTCATGTTCCAAGAGAGGCACTATCGTTTGACCCGAGCACGACTGGCCACCTTTCTTGGAGTTCAGATTGCCGAGGAGCCACACTTCGTACACTATCAGGCTTATGGCAGCACGGTACCTCCTCGACGTCCTCATGAGTCTCACGTCCCGTCTGACGAGGAGATCAGTATTCTCTTTCAGCAGCCATTTCTACCTAGCACACCGAGGACTCCGGACAGGCTGACTCCCATGGCACACTCAATCCATCTAGCTTTGAGGAAGAGCTTGTTGTTTCGGATTGGATACAATGAGGGGATCACAGCTCTGCAGCAGTGGCTTCTACTTTATATCATGACAGGTCGTGACTTTGACCTAGTCAACTTCTTTATCTACGAGCTAGAGGATGTGATTCTGGATGGGATGACAGTTCACCGTCGTCATCCGTTTGCTCATTGGATCTGTTGGATTCTGGCTCAGCTAAGTCAGAATGAGCATATGGATGAGCTGGAGCACTCGAGGACACACTTCAGTTTTTACTCACCAGCTACTCCTCGAGACGGTCGTCGTGGCTCGAGAGGCCAGCGCCGAGCACAGCGGGTTCTGGATGAGCGTTTCTTGGCTGAGGGCAGAGTTGCAGATGATCCGACAGCAGCCGAGGACGCTTCACTAGCAGCAGCAGAGGCCCAGCTCCCACACTACCTAATCACAGACTCGGAGGACTCGGAGGATGACGAGGATTTCATTCCTACTGTTACCGTCCCTCGAGGAGCTCATGATGATGAGGCAGGATCTTCTGGTGCAGCACGAGCCCCCGCTCCTCCAGTCTCCACTGCTCAGGTCACTCAGCCCGATGCACTCGCTACCATTCTTACTCGGCTATCAGATCAGCAGGACAGATTTGCTGCAGCTCAGCTGAGTATGCAGGCCGAGCAGGCTCGTCAGCAGGAGGCCCAGACACTTGTTCTTGAGGGCATTAGGCAGCAGCAGGAGGCCATGAGGCTACAGCTACAGCAGCAGTCCCAGATACAGCAGCAGATGTTCACATTCTTCTCGGGATGCTTCGGTCAGCTGTATCATCACACTGGACTGCCTGAGCCTCAGCTTCCTACACCCCAGCAGCTCCAGTTCGACCCCACTGCTCCCCCTCCACCTGCTGGCGGATTTGTGCAGACACCCTTGTCGTCTTTCCCGATGTCACCACTTCTTCAGACCGGGTTGTTTGCCAGTCCTGTTCCCACTGCTGCTCCAGCTCCTGCTCCACAACCTAGTGTCTGGACAGCCGAGCAGCGTGCAGAGTTTCATAGACAGCAGCAGATCCTACACCAGCTCCAGCACCCCTCGGCTCAGTCACTCACGTTTGACTCTCCTTCTCAGCCTGAGGTGCTCCGTCCATCCGTCGTGCGCGTCACTCAGCCAGACCTGACTCCCGTCACGTCTGCTCCTCCGACGGACTCCACGGTCGTCGCAGCGCCAGCTTCTACCGCTACACCAGCTACTTCTGCTGCTCCGACGACTCCGGTCGAGCAGAAGTCCTCTTCGGTCGACGACGACTGGACGGACGACGACGTCGACGACTCTGCCGCTCAGTTCTCCACCGGACCCAGCCGGAAGACCCCACCTTCTCCTGCTCAGGATTAGATCGCCTTCCTTTTTGGTGCTTTGTTGCCAAAGGGGGAGATAGATAGGGGGAGTAGAGATAGGGGGAGCTTGGTGGTTTGTGGCGTGATTGGATCCTCATGGTTTTTGTGTATGGACATGTTATTTGGATATTGTGTTTGCTCTGTGTTGACATGTCCCTACATGTGCTTTATTTCAAGTAATGCATACTTGTTTATCGCTTTCTTTTTCTTATAGTATGTATCTCTACTTTGTGTTGTCATCAATCACCAAAAAGGGGGAGATTGTAGCGCATCTAGGCCGATAGATGCTAATGGTAAGTTTCGGTGATTTATGACAACCGTATGTGACTAACGTGTGTTTTAAAGGAAAGCTCAATAACTGGATTAGTCTCATATGAAATATGAAAGGAGACCCCTCATTCGAAACAATCATGCGTACCAAGGACTCAATTTCAAAAGATAAAGGACCTTTCTAGTCTCAAGTGTCATAAGGAGATGAAGGACATTTGATTTAGTTAGGTTTTATAGTTTCTAGTTCTTGATCGTACTATTAAGAGGGGTTCATGATTTAGTAGCTTGATCAAACTTGAGTTGGCCTTAGAAATCTTGCACACTCACTCAAAAACAGCAAAAGATGGTCAATAGAAGTCAACACAACTCTTGGAAGAAGAAACAATCAAAGTCACATTCGAATCCAAGTCAAAACAGCTGAAAACAAAGAAAATCAGCAGCACCGGTTGAACCGGTGCCCCAGCATCGGAGCATCCGATGCGTGGCGGAAGGACCGGTGCCCTGTCGGTCTATCTTCTCTGGATGAAGGCAGAAATCAAGTGTGGCACCGGTTGAACCGATGGTCAAAAGATAAGCACCGGTGAAATGGAAGTTCCTTGTTCCAGAGAGCATGTTTTGGTGGACTTCAACCTCTCTTCAGCACCGGTTGAACCGACACTTCGGAATCAAAGCACCGGTGCATCAGAAGTTCTTTGTTCCAGAGAGCATGTTTTGGTTGACTTCAACTTCTCTTCAGCACCGGTTGAACCGACGCTTCAGAATCAAAGCACCGGTGCATTGGATGTACTTTGTTCCAGAACGCTTGTTTGAGTTGATCAGTGAACCTCTTCAGCACCGGTTGATCCGATGCCCCTACGGAGCATGCACCGGTGCAATAACGCAAGCGTGGATACTGTGTCAGAACTCCAACGGCTACTTCTTTGACACAGAGAGACCGGTTGAACCGATGCCCATATTTTCTATACCGTCGGTTCTTCCGGTGGTCACGGTTTTTCTGCAGAAAACTTCCAACGCCTATGTGACCTCCTCCACTCTATATAAGGGTACCCCCTGGCTCATTTCAGTTGCCTTTGACACCTTGAAAACCTGAGGCCACCCTTGAGAAGAAGAGAAAGAGCTTTGAGCAAAAGAGAGAAGATCTAGTGCTTAGTTTTGTGCTTCAACTTTGAAGAACTCATCCTTTGCAAGTGTAGCAAGTGTGCTTGAGCTAGGGCCAACTGAGTGTAGGTCAAGTGAAGGCTTAGGAGCTTGTTACTCTTGGTGTTTGGCAGCACCTAGACGATCTTGGTGATCGAAGTGTTTCTCGCGGAGCTTGCCAAGGATTGTGGGAGCCCGGAGAAGAAGATTGTACGTGGCTTGAGCTCCACCACGCCGGGATGGTGAACGGACTCTTAGTGAGCGCCCAAGTCTCGGTGACATGGGAGGTGACAAGACTCTTAGGGAGTGTCACAACGTGGATTAGGGGTGTGTGCCAACACATCGACACCACGGGAAAAAATCCGATTGTCTCTTACACTCTCTTTCATTTCAAGCACTTACTTTCATGCATTCTTTCATGTGCTTGACCTTAGAGATCATAGCTTAGCTCTACCTTGCTTAGTTTCATTTCTTTGATAGCTTGTGTAGTTTGCTTTGTTTAGCCGGTTGGTGAATTGAGCCTTACTAGCATTGCATAGGTTAAGGTTGTTTTATCTCTCTTAGAAATTTGAAAAGGCCCAATTCACCCCCCCCTCTTGGTCCAACGATCCTTACAGCGATGCTTGGCCACTGCCGCACCAGTGTTGCGGGAAGCCCCGCCGGGATGTCAGGAGGACGCCGCCGGGTCGTGGCACCTGGCTGATGCCGGACCGCTGCTGCGGGATGTGGCCCCTGGCCGCCGAGCTGGTCCGGGAGGCCATCCGCCGCCGCGACGCGTGATTCTCCGGCATGCAAGCGCGGTTCGCCATCCGGCGCACCGACCGGAACCGCAATGGCTTCATGGAAGACTCCAAGATCGAGTGCCTCATCTAGTTCGCTGAGAGTGAGCTGGGCTTCAGGATCACCACGAACGTGGCCGTTGACGGTTGAGGCGGGCTGGCGCCACCGCTATGAAGCTGGAAGGGGGGCAAGCGAGAAAAGGACTAGAAATACAGGCGCGGCCTTGCCGCGCCCTCCGTGGAGCAGGCTAGCCCAGTTAGCCAGCTTGCTGGAGATATTTCCAGAAGTTCTTGTGTGTGTGACCTTGAAAGCGAGGTAAAGCTGAAAGTGAGCAAGCTGGACACTTGGACAGTGACTGGAAAATAAATGGAAAAACCCTACGGAGTCTTCTTATGAGGAATCCGAAAGTTTTAGGCTATAAGATTGATTGAAGAGGGAATTGTATGGCCCAGGGCACCCGTTGTTCGGTTAGGTTATAATGTTCTATTCTACATGACCACATGAATGTTCAGAAACTTCAGAGGGCATTCCGTTGGCTATGGGAAAATTGAGATGACATTTCACTGCACATTTTTCTGTAAAGTAGCACTGGTAAATGCAGCACTGCCAGCGTTTTTGTAGTTGATGGATCGACACTATGTTAGTTCATATATACATTCTGAAGAGCCAAACAAATACTGTCTGTAGAAGAGTCACAATAAATATGGCCAATACCTGAATGATCTGTGGTGCTTCAATCATCACTCTCTTGTTCTATTCTGGATTGTTGTGGCCATCCACCATTACTGTTCCATGTTTCTAAATACAAAGGTGAAAAATGCAGAAGGTGGTAACAGTCTGGTGGTATAAATCTGTAAATTGCTTGCTTCCGATTGAAATATGTAAATTCAACTTACTTGTAATCTGGTTTCTCTCAGATGCAAGATTTACTATATCCGTTTTAAAGTTGTGTTGAAATAGATTGGTCAAAATCCATTATCTATTTACACTGACCTATCATTTTGGGTTGTAAATTGACTCAAAAAGGAAAAAGGTAATTCACATTTGGATATGTTTAGCGTACACTTTCCTAATTGTTCTACAGGCTAATGCCATTGGAGTAAGCTCTGAAACTATTCATCGGTTTTATATTTCTCTGAGGATAAATACCATCAGGTTCAGGGTTTAGAAATCAGCAATTCCATCAAAATAAAGGTCCATCGGTCATCGGTGAGTGGGACCCTTGCCGGTCGTCCAAACATCACCTGTCGGTGAGAGCGAGTGGCTAAATATACTAAAAACTTGCAAAATTTTAGAGCAAGCGAGATGAGCATATACCTGTAACCTGTACAGGTCGCAGGATATGGATTCTCCTCTCTGCATACGCCAATTACTGGCAGATTGCAGCTAAGTTCCAGCATCATTGCCTGTGTGTCCGACCCCGACGGCCCCGTTCAGAAGAAGCGGTCGTGCTGCTGCCCGATCTTTGCCGCCTCTCCTGACGGTGGAGCTCGACCTTTTTTCCTGGCGGCGTGTTGGGGAGCTGGTCCCCAGGAGCTGCAACGTGCCCTCGACCTTGGCACGTGTTTCTCGAGCCGCTAGCAGGGTGCGGAGGGAGCGCGGCGGCGAGCGGCGTGGCAGGCGGAGGAAGGTGTGCGACGCTAGGTTGGGAGAGGGGCAGAATGCCCAGCTGGCCGGAGAAGATGGAGGCGGGCAGCTCAAGGACGGGGAGGCTCCAGAAAGCTCGGGAGACGGCTGCTGCTATACTCAGTTTTGGACGCTCGATTGAAATCTGACGGTGCTAGAAAAGGGGCGACGTGGCCGAATGAGATGCCAAAGCGCATGGAGCTGATTTCGTTAGGTAGAGATTTGCGCGCCGTCCGCTCCGTCTCCGCCTTTCGTGTCCCTCCTGTCTCCCATTGTTAGCCCATGTGGGGTATTTTTTCCATGCATGCGGGCTCAATATAGGGAGCCATGGGATTGGATTTTGAGGGCCGAGGTCTGACCAATGTTTTATTATAACATTACAACCTAATATCACTGAATCTGAGTTCAGAGAGGAGAGATCCCAATGTCATAGAGAGATAGGAGATGTGGGCCCCACCCATGTGGGGCTGAGAGTAAAAGCACAGTGGGAATTGACTAGAAGCATGAGAAGTCATGGTCGGCTGCAGAATTAGCATCGGTTTTAAGCCCTATCACATATGATGATGTTTATATAATATTTAGATACTAATTTGTAGTACTAAATATTGACTAACGAGAAAAATGCTTCCGTAACTCCTATGCTTTTTCTCCAGACAAATCTATTAAGTCTAATTAGTCCATGATTAATAACCCATATGATGGTACAATAAATATGTGCTAATTATAAATTAATTAGGCTTAATACATTCATCTGGTGAACAAGTCCTAGGTTTATATAGTAAGTTTTATAATTAGCTTATATTTAATTTTTCTAATTGGTATCAAAATATTTGATGTGATAGTGTTTAAAATAAATTCTAGAAAACCAAACACCTAGGATTACTCCCGGGAATGGATCATAATCCAAAGTCCATCTAATGATATCCCGTTAACATCCAATTGATATCACATTAACATCCAATCCAATCCAAATAGACAGTCCCCACCATCCAACTATCATGAACGTCCACATCCATCCAATCAATCCTACCAATTCACGCCAGGCTTCTTCATCCACCTCCATGCCAGCACGGAAGTGGAGGTAGGCCACCAGGTCCTACACCTTCCGCTCCTGGATGGCACACGGCAGTGCTCACGGCCGGCACCCGAGGCCACCCTTCGCTCTCGTCGTCCGAGACGGAGCCATTGTCGCCGCCGTAGTCTGAGCCATCTCCGTTGCCTCATGGGTCAGATGGGGAACGAACCAGTCAGGCCATGACCATGGCCATCACCAGCCATGGCCGGGCGTCCGGCTGGCACGCGGCTCCCACTGGTGGCGTGGCGAGGGCTCCAAGGGAAGGCACCACGGCTGAGGCCAGACGAGGATTGGAGGGCCTGCGTTGCGCCAGCTCCGCCCGGCCGTGCTGACTGCAGGGCCGCGCTGCTCCGACGCCGGCTGGCCTCGCGGCTTGGACCTGCTCCTCACGCTGGTGTCCCTGCCACTGCTGTGGCCCCTCGTCAGCGACGACGACCAGGGGCTCTGGGTGAGCCACCGCGAGCCCGTGACGCCCTCTTCTGCAGGCTCCGACTGCCGGAGCCCGACCCGCCGAGCACGGAGCGCGCGATGCTGTCCGTGGCCGCCTCCCGCGCGCTGTACTGCGGCTTCACGGGCTGCTTGTTCAGGTAGGCCAGGTTTGTGCCTTGGTGTGGCACCGGTGGCCATGGCGCCGCCGCTAGCGCTCAAGTGCCCACGGCTTCTCGGGCTGCTTATTCAGGTAGGCCAGGTTTGTGCCTTGGTGTGGCACCGGTGGCCATGGCGCCGCCGCTAGCGCTCAAGTGCCCACGCTAGTAGCCTGATGCCCAGTAGTGCTCCCCTCGTCCAGTCCAATAGGATTTGGATTATCTCTGGGTTTTTTATCCAATAAAATCTAATCCTAACTCATGTAAAGTGATGGATATCCAAATTCAATCAGATCCAAATCCAATAGAATCCATGGGTCAAAATCCAATTGGATTTGGATTTAATCCAATCCATTCCCAGGAGTACCTAGGATCACCGGCTCCCCGTCCAGATGTGCAGCACGATCATCGTGGATTTGCAGGACGTGCGTAAAGGAGGTTGGAGTAGGTGTCAGTTCGTCCAACAAAGGTAAAGATCGAAATGGAGCGCGAACAGAGAAATGTGGAAACCGAAGTCTTGTCATAGATGTATTGGAAGCTGCACTGAAGCTGTATGCACATATTTATTTGTTTCAAATGCTCAGAGAATGCAAACAAGCAAAATAAAAAAAATACTATGATGCACAATTGACACAGCAAAATCATAAAATCATTTATAGTTCAGGATGCACATCTGATTTGATGCCCTATGAATAATAGTAATGTAAAAATTATAAAAAAAATAGAATGGACGGGATGCACATATTTTTGTGCAAATAAAAATTATTAAATTATTGGACATATGAGATGCTATATTTGTGTGAAAAAAAATCCAACAATCGATGCATAATTTTCTCTATATACCAATAAATAAATTAACAAATAGTGTAACATACTAGGATGCACATTTTTTCACATTAAAAAGTTAAAAATGTACTACTAAAGAATGTGCATACTTTTATTATTCACCATGTTAGCTATGCATTCAAAACATATGGTGGAGACAGTACCGTTCTGGATAGTTTCAAATAAAATATCTTCATTCGTACTAGCATTTTGACAACTGTTGAGGGGGGCGGTCTTGCTAGGCCTGGACAGAAAAACCTGATCGCTCTGTCATCAAGAAACACGAATTTAGTTCGGATAATTCAGGTACGCGAAATACTCGAAATTCCTTTAGGAGGCCCAAGGTCAAAGCTCCATCAAAATTTCTAGACCCAACTAGCCAGCCCATAACTCAGACAACGGAAAATTGGTTCCACATCATTGAAAGATCATCATTTTCAAAAAATACCATTAAAAGATCGACGATACGCAAAATACCATGGAAACAATGGTTCCGTTCCCAAAATACCATTCCGTTACTTTTGCAACCAACCAGTCATTATGGTCGGTGGGCCATTTGGTTTTTGGGCTGGCGAAACATTTTAGTGCAAGTGATGGTTTTCGATTCCATCACATTCGGTGATATATAAACGCACCCGAGCAACAAGCACGTAATTATTTTCTTCTTTCCCAATCACAGCGCGCGCACACACACTAGCTCCTTTTCTGTTCCACTTCCAGCAGACTCCTCTGCCGGTGTCCATGCGGCCCGCGGCCCCAACCACGCTTAGCATAGCTGTGACACCCCGGCCCAGGGCTTAATATGATTAATATGATACTTATACCAATAAGTTGCAACTTCTTTTCCGGAAACCAGTCTCCAAAGAACTCCGAGGTTAAGCATGCTTGGCCCGGAGAAATTTGGGGATGGGTGACCGACCGGGAAGTTCTTCCCGGGTGCGCACGAGTGAGGACAAAGTGTGCAGAAAAGACTGGTGTTGGTCTGTGAGGACAGTCTATGTCCTAGAAAGCAGCCAGATGTAAGTGGGCCCGGCCTCGGTGAGGCGGGGCCTCGGTGAGGCGGGATGTTACAGAATGGTATCAGAGCCGACTCTCGCGGTTTCACGGGCACGTACGGGCGTAAGTGCGGAGGCATGAGCACGGGCGCGTGGGGGCGCAGATGCCACCGGGGCGCAGATGCCACCGGCATGTGCACGGGCGCGTGGCGGGTCAGTGCGCAGGCATCTGGGATGCGCCGTTGGCACTGGACGCACGGACGTGGCACAGGGACCGTTGGCACTGGACGCACGGACGTGGCACATGGGCTGCTGGCACTAGACGTACGGGACGTGGCCAAGAGAGGACGTTCCTGGCTTGGGATTGACCGACGAGGATGTCGGTCTCTTAAGAGGGTGAGCATGTGACACCCCGGCTCAGGGCTTAATAGGATTAATAGGATACTCATACCAACAAGTTGCAACTTCTTTTCCGAAAGCCGGTCTCCAAAGAACTCCGAGGTTAAGCGTGCTTGGCTCGGAGAAATTTGGGGATGGGTGACCGACCGGGAAGTTCTTCCCGGGTGCGCACGAGTGAGGACAAAGTGTGCAGAAAAGACTGGTGTTGGTCTGTGAGGACAGTCTATGTCCTAGAAAGCAGCCAGATGTAAGTAGGCCCGGCCTCGGGGTGGCGGGACGTTACAATAGCCAGCACCAGGGGCTCCTATGGCCTCACCACTGGCAGTCTGGCACCCTCGAGCGCTGCGGCCCCGCAAGCGCAGGGTGGGCATTGCCGATAAGGCTGTCTACACCGGGACCTCTATGTCGATACTCCAGTACACATTAGAGTAAAATTATCCTACACCAAGTACTCTATGCTGGTGAGCTATGTCCTGTGCTCCGCCAAATTCAGCGGAGTAGTGGACGCCTGCTACACGCCTCCACTGTGCGGGGCCCGCCCGCCCTCGTGCCTCCAACCGCCCGGCGCAAGGGCAGTGAGGCCGCGCGAGGGCGCCCGGTAGCGGCGAGTAGGGAGGGGAGGAGCTCCGCCGCCAAGATCCTCTGCAGATCTGCCGGCGAGCAGGGAGGAGAGGAGCTCCGTTGCTGAGATCCGCCACAGCTGCTCTCCACCGCTGGATCCAGGGGAGGCCGGCATGCCCGAGGAGGAAGGATGGAGGGAGGGAGGCCTCCGCAGCCATGGTCGGCGCGCGCGAGCAGGAGTACCGCCGCCGCGACTGTAACATCCCAGTTTTCATCACTATTGAAAGAAATGCAAGGCAACCCTCTAGAACATTCTCCACTAAGAGTGCGATATTTTCCATGGAGTACTCTAGAATTAGTAATAAGTAAAATTTTAAAAATATTAGAATATTTTGGAATTCTCTAGAAGGGGGACACTTGTCCTAATACCATGGCTCCCCTTGACCTATAAATAGAGCCCCCCTCCTTGCCATGGCATCCATCCATGAGCAAGGTAGATGAGTTGTGGTAGGGCAAGAAGGGTGAGTGCTAGGCTAGCCACTTAAAGGTGTGTGTTCCTTTGTAACTTTGTTGCTCCAATAAGGTAAGTGTCTTTATAAGTGTTAGTCTCCCGGTTAAACTTAAGTACTTAGAGTATAAGTTGTGATCCATCGAAGGTTGGCTCTGTCACCCGGGATCACAAAAGGGTCTGGGCTTCATCGAATGTTGGCTCTATCACCCGGAAGCGAGCTTCATCTGTTGGTAGGCTATGCCTCCAGGAAGCAAAAGGCGGCTCTGCCGTCAAAAGGACCCGATACACTAAGTAACTAGAAGCTGACCGACTCTGAAGTGAGTTGGTGTGTCATAGGGGTAGATCCTCAACTTAGTGGGTATTAGGGCCACCTCAATTTCCAACAATCACTAAAATAAAGTTTATGTTGCAATTAAACTAGCAACATAGAATAATACTAACGTTATATGATGTATTACATAACTACTAGGTAAACTATTTTATACTCTTGCCTTGCGTTAGTACATTCGTTCCCTTCAGTAACCAGCATACGCATGATTGCACCTACGACAAAAATCATCTCGTCTCTTTCCATAGAAGCCTCTCGAGTCACCGTACCACGCCATAATTCCCAGACAATCATGACAGCGCCTATCTCCTTCGCCATAACTTCATCATCCCCTGGAAGCCACAGAGTACCCACACCATTGACCTTGAAATGACCCATCATGGCAGCACTCACTCCATTTCCTGGAAGCCGGCAAGAGTGCTCACAATATTAAATAACCCGTCATGCAAATATGGCGGCACCCACCTCGCCATAAATCGGGGTTGTCGCGCACAGTGCCGGCCGAGATTTTTTTCTCCGTCGCGCGAACCGCCTCACCTCGTCTATAAAAGAAGCCCGACGCCCCCTCCCTACCGTCCTCACCCGCGCTCGCTCTCGCTCGCGCACGCGCGACATGCCGGCCCCACGACGGGACCGCGCACTGCCGTCGGCACCACGCCGTGCCGCCCACCTCCGCGTCCCCACCTCGCAAACGCCGCTGCAGCGTCCTCGCCGGCTTTGCTGCCTCGACGCTCGCGCCTTCAGCACTGCCACTATTTGCATTGACGACGAGCTGCCGCAGCCCACGCCGTCGCCCGTCCCTGCGCGATGCCGCTGCTGCTCTCCTCGCCTATAAAAGGAGCGAGGCCGTGACGAGCCCCATCATCAGCCCAAGCACACCGAGCCGCTTCGCTCTGCTAGCTGAACCACTTCTCACGAGCCCAGCTCACTCACGAGACGAAGCCCCAACAGCTGACCCTCTTCCTCGAGCTGTTCCGCGCCAAGGTGAGATGGCAGGCAGCTCCCCGACCATTAACTCCGCAATACTAATAAAGGCCCAAAACACCCATCAGGCCGTGAGCACTTAATCCAAATCATTCTATTTTCAAAATTGAATACCAACCAATACTGTAAACTCAATATCTCCTTCATATCAACTCCTTTTCACGTAACTCTTTTTCCTAAACTCTCCTCAAATCATATACTATCTATTCCTCCTATTTTCATCTCTATTTGAGCTTATTTTACAGCTTGCTTGTGTTTATTTGCCGGTTGTGCCGTTTTCGCCCGTAGATCACGGAGTGACCAAGGAGGAGCCTGCCAAGGAGTACGAAGGCCAGTACCGTGAGCCGGAGCCAGAAGACCCGTACCGCGAGCATGAAGCCGCCGCCACCGACGTGTACGTAAGCAAAGGCAAGATTCATCGACCCCTACGTGAGCGGTTGCATCCATGTGAGGACGTTTAGTTGTAGCCCTGGTTTAGGATCGATTACATATACTGGTACTTGAGTGATTGAATGTGCTCATACATGCATATGAGTAGTTATGCATATCCAGAGTTGAGACTAGGATATGAAGGGTTTTGGCTGAGGCTAGGGCAGCTGGGTATGCTGGAGCCGGCGCTACCGTGGTGGTAGACTGGCAGGTGAGTGCTACCGTGGTGGTAGGCTCAAGTTGACATGTTGAGGGATGGTTGCTGCCCTAGTGAACCATAAGGACTGAGTTGTTTTGACATCTCACCTAGCTTACTTTAGTATGACCACAGGTTCCGGTATGGGCCGGACTTAGCCTAATCCCACTGGTTAGCCTGACGGTCGCAGGGATGGTTTACGGGTATGGACAATTGGGGTCAGGGCCCGAGGGTTTGTGCGGCCGGGCTGGGGCGTGACCACGGCTGGGTGTCGGCTATGTCGGTTGTCCGTTTGGGCAGTCGAGCGTGTGGGTACAGTGTACGACCTCTGCAGAGTGTATAATCCATTCGAATGGTCCGTGTCCACGGTATGGACAGGCTACTGTGTGGTCCTGACAACTAGTGAGCTACCTACTGTGGGTTGTGTCGGGAAGAGTTGCATACCATGAGTTGCATTGCTAATGCATTGTGCTTAATGTGCGTCGTGCATGTCATTCCCCTCCCGTAGGGTGAGGTGGAACTTGCTGAGTACTCTTGTACTCAACCCTTGTTGATTTTTCTCCAGAGGATCCTGACTTTGTGCCAGAAGACTGCGAGTAGATTGTGTCTGCACCCAAGCTTTTCGAGTGGAGCCGTGATGGATGAAGAGCTAGTCCTGCATGTCGTTATGCTAGTTGTTATCTTATGGTTGTTCTGTGTAGCTTTGTGTTATCACTTTACTCCTCATGTACATGTTAAATAAAGCTCTGTATGACTCTGGACTCCACTTGATGTAACATGTATTGTGCCGGAGACTTAATTCGGTAAATAATACATGGTTTAGCCTTGATCTTCGGGTCGGGGCGCTTCAGGTGGTATCAGAGCCATGCTTGGCTGTAGGACATGCACTGGTAGTAACGATGACCGTAGGAGCCCGAGGATGGTCAATCCTTGAAACCCTATTACTCCTTAAAACTTTATCCTTATTATGCTAACCCTACCTTTGTAAGTCAGATGGCGGATGACTGGACTACCACCTACTGCATCAACGAAGATGGATTCCCCAGGGTGCTTTATGCTGCCACGGTGCGAATTGGTATTTCGGAACGACCGGAGTACGTGGGTCGCGAGTTCATGGAGCATGGCACCGAAAGCTGTGAGGTCACCATCCATATTGGCGCCAGTGATAAGTACTTGGAGATGCAACCCTGGAGCGTCACCGCCACTAGAGCCCGTATGCCTGACACCATTCAACTTGCAGCTCGCAAGGCACTGCGGTACCTGTGCCAGATGTTTGAATGGCACTTGGGTTCCACTCCCATGAAGTACTTTCCACCATTGGATCGTAGCCGTCCTGCTTGGGCGGCGAGGATCCGCAACCTGGAAAGCCCCGCAGGGACAGAGAAGAACCCCACAGTTGTCGCTATGTATGGCTATTTCCTTAGCCTCGATGATTTGTGCGACCAACTGCATCAGCGTGTGAGAGATTTAATCTAGCGTGCTGAGGGAGCGGAGTCCCCTTGGCGTAGGGCTAAACTGGCCGTAGCCCAGGCAGAAGCCCGAGCAGCCGAAGTTGAAAGCCGCCTTGCCGTGGCCGAAGAGAACCTTAGGGAGCAGGCAGATCGTCACAGTCAGCTCCTTAGGGGTGTCTACCTAGTGGACCGTGCCTAGCACAAGGAACGCCATCCCAGGACTGCCACGGAGCCACTAATCCTAGAGGGAATCCCATTGTGTTCCTCGTCCCAACCACGCAGGAGGATTTGTGAATCAGTGCCTCCCACGCCTCCCGCGTCTCCCCAAGATCCCGGAAACAGTGACCCCGAAGACCGTGTTGTAGGGTTCAGTAGTCGAGTCGTCACGGCCGACCCTTAAAAGTCGAGCCGCGTTATTGTAATCCGTCGTGTCATGTATCCCTGCTTGTTTGAATGAATGCTTGTGTGGTGCTTGAATGATTCGTTTGTGTTGTGTGCTATTATATATACAAATCTACCCCAGTAATAAATTAGGAGAGCCACCTAATCTTACCTTATCCCTCCTTGACCATAGATGTCCCGTCGTTCGAGCCGAGTCCAGGGACTCCATGCTCAGGAAGACGGTGACGAGGTCAGCCCGAGAAACCAGGACCCTCTGAATGTAGCCCCAGAAGCACCAGAAAATGGACACCTACCGCCACCACCTCCCCATGGCCCAGCACCCATTGATCTGGCAGCCATACTACAACAGCAGAACCAACTCCTTCCAGTTCTTGTGACCATTCTCACAGCTCAAGCTCAAGGCAATCTTGGCAACAATAGACCTGCAATGCATCATAATGGCAATGGCAGCAGAATTGCAAATTTCAACCGCTTGCAGCCACCTAAGTTTGGAGGATCTGATAACCCTACTGAGGCAGATGATTGGTTGCGAGAGATTGAAATGAAGCTCGAAGTGGTCCATGCAGATGACAGAGACAAGGTTTTGCTCGCAGTACAACAGTTAAGGGGACCAGCCCTTGCTTGGTGGCAGAGTTACCGGGAAATAAATGAAAACGCTAACGAGATGGTATGGGCTGACTTTGTCAAGATCTTCAGAGAACATCACATTCCCAGCAGTGTTATGAAGCTCAAGAGGGATGAGTTCAGAAAGCTTCGTCAAGGTGGTATGAATGTGACGGAGTATCTTCATAAGTTCACGGAGTTGTCTCGTTATGCACTAGAGGATATCAATGATGACGAAAAGAAGCAAGAAGCTTTTCTTGGTGGGCTTAACCTTGAAATCAGGACCTTGGTTGAAGTCACCACCCACAGTGACTTTAATTCCATGATCAACAGGGCTATCACCACTGAGAGAAATAAGAAGTCAGAACTCAGTGAGCGCAAACGACGGTTTGAAAGCAAGAAGCCCCAACAGATGGAGAAGTTTCAGAGGACTCAGTATCTGGCTCACTCAGGCCAGAGGAGCCAGGGTGCCTTCTCATTCAAAACGCACCCCGATTCTTTCTAGAAGCCAGCCCAGTCAGCTCCTGTTATGAAGACCCAGAATACCTTCCGCACCCAACCGACTGGTGGAAGTCAAGTGACCAATGTGAAGACATGTTTCCACTGCCGCGAAGCCGGACACTACAAGGCCAACTGTTTGTATCTCAATCAGCCCGCCCCTTCTATTTTCTCCAACTCTGTTCAAGGACCAAAACAGCCGACGGGAGCCAACCGTACAGCACCAGCTAGGAGCCAGCAGCAGTCCTTCGGCAAGGCAAAGGTGAACCATGTGTATGCTGAAGAAGCAGAGGATGCACCAGGAGTGATTTTCGGTGAGTTTCTGGTCCAATCAGCTCTAGCCTCAGTGCTCTTTGATTATGGAGCATCGCATTCCTTTATATCCTCCCACTTTGTGGAAAAGCATGATATACCTACTATAGCCCTTAAGAGGCCACTAATGACACGTTCGCCTGGAGGTCATATACCTTGCCACTTAGGTGTCTTAGATATCCCTATAAACCTAAGTGGGGTAGTATTCCTTACCAACCTAGTAGTCCTTGCTTCCAAAGGGATATATGTCATACTCGGTATGGACTGGCTCACCAAGCACCGACGAAACATAACCTGTGCTGAGAGAGCAGTGACAGTCACCAACCACCAAGGGTTAACAGTCACATGCCTAATCCAGTCTAGCCTATCAGACTCCATGGTGAACCACATTCAAGCAGAATCCCCAGAAGATGTGCCAGTAGTTCAGGAATTTACAGATGTGTTTCCAGATGAATTACCCGGTATGCCTCCAGAGAGAGATGTAGAGTTCACTATTGACTTAGTCCCTGGAACCAAGCCTATAGCAAAGAATGCCTATTGGTTAGCAGCCCCAGAGCTTGCCGAGTTGAAGAAGCAGCTTGAGGAGCTTCAACAAAAGGCATTTATTAGACCTACTGCTTCTCCGTGGGGAGCCCCAGTGCTCTTTGTGAAGAAGAGAGATGGAAGCATGAGACTTTGTGTGGACTACCGTGACCTGAATGCAGTCACCATCAAGAACAAGTACCCTCTGCCTCGGATTGATGACCTGTTTGATCAGCTGAAGGGAGCTAAGTTCTTCTCCAAGATAGATCTGAGGTCAGGTTATCATCAGCTCAAAGTGCGATAAGAGGACATCTCTAAGACAGCCTTCAGGACCTGTTACGGCCAGTATGAGTTCACAGTGATGCCTTTTGGTCTAACTAATGCCCCTGCCTTTTTCATGACCCTCATGAATAAGGTGTTTATGGAGGAGTTAGATCAGTTTGTCGTGGTATTCATAGACGACATACTAGTCTACCCTAAGAGTGCTGAGGAGCATGGACAACATCTCAGAGTTGTGCTGGGAAAGCTCAGAAAATACCAGTTGTATGCCAAGTTTAGTAAGTGTGAATTCTGGTTGTAGAGAGTCAATTTTCTGGGTCATGTATTAACAACTGAAGGTATTGAAGTGGACCCAGAAAAGGTCAAGGCAGTATCAGAATGGAAGCAACCAACCTCAGCCTCGGAGATCAGGACTTTCTTGGGATTAGCCGGCTATTACCGAAGATTCATAGAAGGTTTCTCTAAGATAGCCCGGCCTATGACCGAGTTGCTCCGGAAGGACACGAAGTTTGTCTAGTCTGAAGCTTGCGAGAGAAGTTTTCAAGAGTTGAAGAGGCGATTAACTTCTGCCCCGGTGCTAGTCTTGCCAGATAATCAGAAGAACTTTGTCGTTTATTGCGACGCATCCCGACAAGATTGGGTTGTGTGCTTATGCAAGAAGGAAGAGTTGTAGCTTACGCCTCAAGACAGTGGAGAACACATGAGCAGAACTACCCCACCCATGACTTGGAGTTAGCCGCAGTGGTGCATTCCCTGAAGATTTGGAGACATTATCTAATCGGGAACAAGTGTGAAATCTACACGGATCATAAGAGCCTGAAGTACATTTTCACCCAGTCAGATCTCAACCTTAGACAGAGAAGATGGTTGGAGTTGATCAAAGACTATGATTTAGAAATTCATTATCACCCTGGAAAAGCAAATGTGGTGGCTGATGCGCTCAGTCGTAAAGCGTATTGCCATCACCTAGTTACGCAAGCCCCAGAGCTGAGTGAAGAAATGAGGAAGTTGAGCCTAAGGGTTATACGCCGCTCCTGCAACCACAATCTTAGTGTTCATCCCATCCTGGATGACCAGATCAAGGAAGCTCAGATGGAGGATGAAAGATTGGTATGGATTAAAGATCGCAACAGTGAAGGCAAAGCCCCAGATTTTAGGATAGATAAGGATGGAGTCTTGTGGTTTAAGAAAAGATTATGTGTGCCTAAGCAAGGTCATTTTCGCAGGACCATCTTGGATGAAGCCCATAACTCCACTTATTCCATTCACCCCGGCACTACGAAAATGTACCTGGACCTTAAGGAGAAGTATTGGTGGAATGGTATGAAGCGGGATATCGCTCGATTCGTCGCTCATTGTGATGTGTGCAAAAGGGTTAAGGCAGAGCACCAGAAGCCCAGTGGATTACTTCAGCCGTTGCCAATTCCAGTATAGAAGTGGGATGAAGTTAGTATGGATTTTATCACCGGTCTACCAAGAACCCAGAGCGGCCATGACTCAGTTTGGGTAATTGTCGATCGACTCACTAAAGTGGCACACTTCATCCCAGTGCGTACCAATTATGGAGGTGATAAATTAGCCAAGTTATATATTGAGCGTATTGTGAAGTTGCATGGAGTACCTAAGAGGATTGTGTCAGATAGAGGCACCCAGTTCACTTCGAGATTCTGGAGCAGGTTACATGAAGCACTTGGTACAAAGTTGGACTTCAGCTTAGCCTATCATCCTCAGACTGATGGCCAGACCGAAAGAATTAATCAGATCCTTGAAGACATGCTAAGAGCCTGTGTTCTTACTTATGGCAAAATTTGGGAAGATAGTTTGCCATATGCGGAGTTCTCTTACAACAACAGCTACCAGTCCAGTTTGAAGATGTCGCCGTTTGAAGCCCTCTACGGGAGGAAGTGTCGCACACCTCTCATGTGGACCGAAGTCGGTGACCGCATTATTGAGGGTCCAGATTTTATTAAAGAAGCAGAAGACAAGATAGCAGAAATCAGAGAGAATCTAAAGGCAGCTCAATCCCGCCAGAAAAGTTATGCCGATAAAAGAAGACGTACTCTCAGCTTCGAAGTTGGAGACTATGTGTACCTTAAAGTTTCCCCAATTTGCGGCACACGCAGATTCCAGGTACGAGGAAAGTTGGCTCCACGTTACATTGGACCTTTCCCAATCATCAAGAAAGTGGGAGTGGTAGCCTATAAGCTTCAGTTGCCAGAAGAGATGTCAGATGTGCACGATGTATTCCATGTGTCCCAACTCAGAAAGTGTTAGCGAGTACCAGAAGAACAAGTGGCCCCAGAAACAATCGACCTACAGGATGATCTCAGATACCAAGAAGTACCAGTAAAAATTCTAGATACTGTGACGCGAAGAACCCGCAACTCAGCTGTCAAAATTTGTCGAGTCCAGTGGAGTAGACATTCGGAAGAAGAAGCAACTTGGGAGAGAGAAGACGCGCTCCGAGCCGAGTTCCTCAGTCTCTTTAGTAGTGAAGCTGAATCTCGGGGATGAGATTCAACCTAAGTGGGGTAGGTTTGTAACATCCCAGTTTTCATCACTATTGAAAGAAATGCAAGGCAACCCTCTAGAACATTCTCCACTAAGCAAGAGTGAGATATTTTCCATTGAGTACTCTAGAATTAGTAATAAGTAAAATTTTGAAAATGTTAGAATATTTTGGAATTCTCTAGAAGGGGGACACTTGTCCAAATACCATGGCTCCCCTTGACCTATAAATAGAGCCCCCCTCCTTGCCATGGCATCCATCCATGAGCAAGGTAGATGAGTTGTGGTAGGGATAGAAGGGTGAGTGCTAGGCTAGCCACTTAAAGGTGTGTGTTTCTTTGTAACTTTATTCTCCAATAAGGTAAGTGTCTTTATAAGTGGGGAGCATATGCTATGGAAACTAGCCTGTGGTGCAAACTATGCAAACTTTTGATCAAGACCTTAGGATCTCCATCCGATGACTAGGGAGAAAGGTGGGCTAATTTTACAAAAAAATGCCCGCCCGCCGCTCAGTCCATTTCGCAAACACCCTCTCGCCATCCTCCCATCACTTTTCCGTTTGATTCCCGTGCGCCTCTTTCGTCTCCCCCAAACATTCTCCACTAAGTAAGAGTGTGATATTTTCCATGGAGTACTCTAGAATTAGTAATAAGTAAAATTTTAAAAATATTAGAATATTTTGGAATTCTCTAGAAGGGGGACACTTGTCCTAATACCATGGCTCCCCTTGACCTATAAATAGAGCCCCCCTCCTTGCCATGGCATCCATCCATGAGCAAGGTAGATGAGTTGTGGTAGGGCAAGAAGGGTGAGTGCTAGGCTAGCCACTTAAAGGTGTGTGTTCCTTTGTAACTTTGTTGCTCCAATAAGGTAAGTGTCTTTATAAGTGTTAGTCTCCCGGTTAAACTTAAGTACTTAGTGTATAAGTTGTGATCCATCGAAGGTTGGCTCTGTCACCCGGAAGCTAGCTTCATCTGTTGGTAGGCTATGCCTCCCGGAAGCAAAAGGCGGCTCTGCCGTCAAAAGGACCCGGTACACTAAGTAACTAGAAGCTGACCGACTCTGAAGTGAGTTGGTATTTCATAGGGGTAGATCCTCAACTTAGTGGGTATTAGGGCCACCTCAATTTCCAACAATCACTAAAATAAAACTTATGTTGCAATTAAACTAGTAACGTAAAATAATACTAATGTTATATGAGGTATTACATAACTACTAGGCAAACTATTTTATACTCTTGCCTTGTGTTAGTATATTCGTTCCCTTCAGTAACTAGCATACGCATGATTGCACCTACGACAAAAATCATCTCGTCTCTTTCCATAGAAGTCTCTCAAATCACCGTACCATGCCATAATTCCCAGACAATCATGACAGCGCCTACCTCCTTCGCCATAACTTCATCATCCCCTGGAAGCCATAGAGTACCCACACCATTGACCTTGAAATGACCCGTCATGGCAGCACTCACTCCATTTCTTGGAAGCCGGCAAGAGTGCTCACAATATTAAATAACCCGTCATGCAAATATGGCGGCACTCACCTCGCCATAAATCGGGGTCGTCGCGCACAGTGCCGGCCGAGATTTTTTTCTCCGCCGCGCGAACCGCCTCACCTCGTCTATAAAAGAAGCCCGACGCGCCCTCCCTACCGTCCTCACCCGCGCTCGCTCTCGCTCGCGCACGCGTACCGCCATCGGCACCACGCCGTGCCGCCCACCTCCGCATCCCCACCTCGCCCACGCTGCTGCAGCGTCCTCGCCGGCTTTGCCTCCTCGACGCTTGCGCCTTCAGTGCTGCCACTGTTCGCGTTGACGATGAGCTGCCACAGCCCACGCCGTCACCCGTCCCTGCGCGACGCCGCTGCTGCTCTCCTCGCCTATAAAAGAAGCGAGGCCGTGACGAGCCCCATCATCAGCCCAAGCACACTGAGCTGCTTCGCTCCGCTAGCTGAACCACTCCTCACGAGCCCAGCTCACTCACGAGACGAAGCCCCAACAGCTGACCCTCTTCCTCAAGCTGTTCCGCGCCAAGGTGAGATGGCAGGCAGCTCCCCGACCATTAACTCCGCAATACTAATAAAGGCCCAAAACACCCATCAGGCCGTGAGCACTTAATCCAAATCATTCTATTTTCAGAATTGAATACCAACCAATACTGTAAACTCAATATCTCCTTCATATCAACTCCTTTTCACGTAACTCTTTTTCCTAACCTCTCCTCAAATCATATACTATCTATTCCTCCTATTTTCATCTCTATTTGAGCTTATTTTATAGCTTGCTTGTGTTTGTTTGCCGGTTGAGCCGTTTTCGCCCGTAGATCACGGAGTGACCGAGGAGGAGCCTGCCAAGGAGTACGAAGGCCAGTACCGCGAGCCGGAGCCAGAAGACCCGTACCGCGAGCAGGAAGCTGCCGCCGCCGACGCGTACGTAAGCGAAGGCAAGTTTCATCGACCCCTACGTGAGCGGTTGCATCCATGTGAGGACGTCTAGTTGTAGCCCTGGTTTAGGATCGATTACATATACTGGTACTTGAGTGATTGAGTGTGCTCATACATGCATATGAGTAGTTATGCATATCCAGAGTTGAGACTAGGATATGAAGGGTTTTGGCTGAGGCTAGGGCAGCTGGGTATGCTGGAGCCAGCGCTACCGTGGTGGTAGACTGGCAGGTGAGTGCTACCGTGGTGGTAGGCTCGAGTTGACATGTTGAGGGATGGTTGCTGCCCTGGTGAACCATAAGGACCGAGTTGTTTTGACATCTCACCTAGCTTACTTTAGTACGACCACAGGTTCCGGTATGGGCCGGACTTAGCCTAATCCCACTGGTTAGCCTGATGGTCGCAGGGATGGTTTACGGGTATGGACCATTGGGGTCAGGGCCCGAGGGTTTGTGCGGCCGGGCTGGGGCGTGACCACGGCTGGGTGTCGGCTATGTCGGTTGTCCGTTCGGGCAGTCGAGCGTGTAGGTACAGTGTACGACCTCTGCAGAGTGTATAACCTATTCGAATGGTCCGTGTCCACGGTATGGACAGGCTACGGTGTGGTCCTGACAACTAGTGAGCTACCTACTGTGGGTTGTGTCGGGAAGAGTTGCATACCATGAGTTGCATTGCTAATGCATTGTGCTTAATGTGCGTCGTACATGTCATTCCCCTCCCGTAGGGTGAGGTGGAACTTGCTGAGTACTCTTGTACTCAACCCTTGTTGATTTTTCTCCAGAGGATCCTGACTTTGTGCCAGAAGACTGCGAGTAGATTGTGTCTGCACCCAAGCTTTTCGAGTGGAGCCGTGATGGATGAAGAGCTAGTCCTGCATGTCGTTATGCTAGTTGTTATCTTATGGTTGTTCTATGTAGCTTTATGTTGTCACTTTACTCCTCATGTACGTGTTAAATAAAGCTCTGTATGACTCTGGACTCCACTTGATGTAACATGTATTGTGCTGGTGACTTAATTCGGTAAATAATACATGGTTTAGCCTTGATCTTCGGGTCGGGGCGCTTTAGCGACCGACACATGCACGAGCAGAGGAGGCAGAAGGGGCTGAGGGCAAACGGAGGATTGAGGGAAGCGCGGGAGCGGCAGCCGGCGTGGGCGAGAGCGGAGGGAGGAGGGAGGAGGAGCGCCGGCGAGGGAGGTGGAAGGAGGAGGGGTGCCGGCGATGGAGGGAGGTGCCAGGGAGGGATGTAGGCGCGGCACCGGGAAAGGTAGCGACTGATGCACTGGAGGTGGGGAGAGAGATAATGGGAGGGGGTAGGGCGGGGGTAAGAAAAATAAAAAAATCTAACATGTGGGTCCCGCGGCTTGTAGTTGGTATAGTGGAGAGATATAGAGGATGGATGGTTGCGGGAGAATTGGATATAGAGGAGAGAATCTCGATGGTCAGGATAGAATATTCTTTTTAGAGAATGGATATAGAGTACCATGAGCACAGACAGCCTAATGGACACGTTCGGTGCCAGCACTGATTTGTTTCTTGCCTTCACGCTAGGAGCCAAGAGCGATTCAAGTTGGAGGAGAGATCAGAGGTGCCTTTAAGAGATCAGAGGAGCAGGCAATGGATAAGATAGTCAATTCAGTGGTCCTATAGCAAATTGTCATAGATTTCTAATGTCATTTTGCAAAGACAATGTTTTAGTGGTTTGTAGCAAAATTTAGATTTCAAGACTGTTCTCAGCTAATTTGGCTCCAAGAAAATTACCGTACTAAAACGGTGGTGTCTCTAAAAAAAGATTATGATGGTGCTCATTTCTATCCTCGTCCACCATGGGGGCGGCGGAAACCGGCGCGTCGCCACCGGTGAGCCGACGTTCCCCGGCGCCTGACCCGACCTGAGTCTTGTGAGAGAGAGCGGATCTCTCCCAGTCGCCTATCACTCCCACCAGAAGTCTCTTATGGGGCAGGGAGTCAACATCGTCTCTGGATAGTTGGACACGTGTAGGGAGGAGATGGGCAGGCAGCAGATTCTCGACCGCCATTGAGGGCAGTTCCAACTCAAAGTGTCCATATGTAGTGTCTATGATGCCACGCCACAAAAAAAAACTATCTCAAAAAACTGCGCTGGAAGTTGCTAGACCACCTTTCCAGCTAGTGGGGTCCACTAAACGTGTAGGGAAGAAACTACCCTCGCCCCCGACACTGGATCTCGAGTTTCCTCATTCGTTGATGCATATGAAAACACCATTTCGTACATGAGAAACCATGTCTTTCTATTTTCTTCTCTCTCCTTATTAATTCACTTGCCATCTTATATTTTTGCTTACGTGGCGGTGCAATTAATTTTATAGACACCAGTTGAGGTGGAGAGTTGGGACTGCCCTGATGCGTCTAGATCAAGCCACACCAGGGGCCCGAGGACTACACCGACACTTGGCCTTGGTACCAATTTCCAATCGGCCAGGCATGAATGTGTGTGGCCATTGCAATCATGCCTCCATGAGTCCATGTGTCGAAACAGTGCGTCCGCAAGCAAAAGTTGGAGCCCCGACAAGGCTTGAAGCTACGGCCGGCGACACTCATCATTTGTCCTACGAAAGCTCTCCATCTGTTGTCGTAAACCATGCACGACGTGTCCACGGTGCACTTAATTTTTTAAACTAACCTGACACCAGAGTTGCCAAGTATTAAAAAAAAGATGAAGTCTAGACTAGACAATACAACAAATGGAAGAAAAACAACACGAATAGATTGAATTGGAATATCAACACATGCTAACTCAACTCAACTTTCGGACAGATTGAGACATTGACACGATTCACAATAACTCTGGCTAGTCGGATTGGGACATCGACACAAGCCGCATACGCCGGGGGAGGGGGGGGTGGTGTTGGCGAGCGGGGTGGCCGCGTAGGCCCCCGGGTCAATGGGCTCCGCTGTCATGCCGCTGCATATACACATGTAGAGCCCGAGCGAATAAACGATGCGTGCCCCTCGTCTCCGCGATCACCGTCCGTTCGTGTTGGTTTCTTGATCTGTCGCCCCTTACGCGAGTCACAAGATAGCACTTACGACGTCCGGACGGCGATGGCAAGGGTCGATCGAGCATTCGAACTCCCGAAGCACGCCCTGCCCCAGAATTGCAAAGTCTCCAATCTCCCCCCTCCCCCTGGCGTCGTCCCCGGACGGGAGGCTGAGCTTGCATGTCGCGAACAAGCTCAAGATATCCGTTTCGCTGCTGATGCGGCCTGCCGGCGCCACCGCCGACGGCTGATCGCGGCACGCAGTGATCGACATAAATACATAATGATGACCGCAAGGTCTCTGACGCCGCCGGGATAAGATTTATATATATTAATCAATAATTAACGATTTCACGATCTACACCTAGAATGGCCCCGATCTTTAGTTTCGCCCCGGGCCCCAGAAATCTGAGGACCGGGCCTAAAGCTGCACAATAACACTCCACGCTACTCAGACACAGCCACACTAGCCGGTCTCGCCACCACCACTTGCTACCTTCTTTTTTGTATTTTCACTTTATTGAGAAAGAAGGGAAAGAGAGAAGGAAAAAAAACTCCCTGTCACAGCTAAGCGACGCATGCCGAATCCACCATGCTAGAGAATGCTCAATGTCGCCTTCAGGAAGGGCACTAGACTAGAAGTGCTGTTGACATCGCCTAAGAAGGGTTGGATTTTCATCCGCATTCTCAAAGGGCGGTGAGGACTAGAGATGATGCCTCCAACGAGGAAGCAGACACCCGTAGACGTCGCCATCCAGACTTTCATCTTAACTTCAACCGGCCTATCTACGATGAAGCGGTTAGAGCATAGCCAACCCACGGACCCGGCGTTGCGAAGAAGGGGCTAATACAGTCAGCTAAGCCATCATGGCGCAGCTAATATAACCCACCTACGCTTGGCTACAGTTAGGACACCACCACAGTGCCGTTGACATGCACCCGAGCAAGCCACTGCCGGCCACGCCACCACAACGCCGCCGAAGCACCTCCGCAAAGACCTTGCCGGCCACCCGCACCTCACAGTCGGTGGCCACTGGAGCCGGGCCTGGAGCACCCTCATGCCGCAAGACGCGACGGAGGAAAAGCCGCTTGGCAGGGGGGCCTACGACCCCTCTTGCGGGAGAGGAAGCCGACCGACAACCGACGAGCTATAGCCAGGACCGGCGTCAGGCCGCCGGGACGATGATGCCACCACTATGCCGGGGGGCGAGCGTTGCCGCCAAGTCCCCGCTGACGACGAAGAAGCCATCACCAGGAATGCTCGAAGAGCACAGATCCGACCGCTATCCGAGCGGATCCGGCCAACTCCAACGTGGATCTGGCCACCGGCCGTGCCCACGGTGCACTCATGTACTCATGCTAGGTGTCCTTATTATCCATCTCATTTAGATCCAGTTTGAATTCTACCTAGCTCCGGCTCCACGAGAAGCTCTACCCAACATTTTGTATAAGGAACCGTTTATAGTAAAAAAATAAAGAAGCCCACTCCTCCGAAACTGCGAAAAATAGAGAAGTCCACTCCTCCAAAACGGCTCCAGCTCCTATGGAGGAGTCCGAAGGAGGAGCCCTGCCAAACGAGGGCTTGCTACAAACTGCCAAACGAGGGCTTACTACAAAGTTGAACTACGGACATGGTTAGGGCAATCTTTTGATTTTTGGTTAAAAAAAGAAAAACAATAGTCAGTAAAAATGGCGCTAAATCTTTTGATATATGATGAAGGTCAACGGACTCCGCAATCCGTATGGCAGTGGTAGCATCAATGGCTGTGCTCAGCTGTGCTACACCCAACCGATTTTTGGTGGGAATCAGTGAATGCAATGCAACACCCAACCGAGTACAAGCAGGACCAGGCTGCAGTGCCTTCCATTCATGATGCATGGCACGTTCCACGGCCCACATCCACAACAAACTCCGGCCGACAGCGGCCGCAGCCACCACCATTCCACACTGCACCAGCACCATCAGATTATGGTTATCCTCCGCGTGATCACTGCTCACTGAGTCACTGGTGGTGTGGTGATGCTGGACGTATAATAGAATCGCTGGTCTGGTCACAGAAACTGTAACTGCCATGCGAACGCACAAGGCCTGTCTTCAGTAGGAAAGGGACACCGAAGACCAGTAGCAGTCCCAACCAAAGAGTGAGCAGAGCATGCCAGCGGCCAGCCAGATCGCATAGCCCTTTCATGCTAGAAATGCAAGCCGGTGCCACATGGCTTTCCATGGGAAAAGGCCCATGCAAAACCTTTTGTTGGGGATCAAAAGGAAGCATATCACCTGTGGAATACCACGTTTATCCACTATCACTTTAGCTCTTTCCATAATATTCCCCCCTGACTACTGAGCAAGATTCAAACACATAACAAGCACGGCCCAAATGGTCAAGCAAGATTCATATGCCACTACAAGATGTTGTTCACTCATAACAGAGAGCAAAGATTAAAAAGAGTTAAACTAACTCGCCCCCACAATGTGACTACTGAGCAAGCACAAGGAAGTCCCATCTCAAATACAGCAAACTAGTTATCTGAGCTAGCTACTACCTAACATGTAACAGCCAGTACAATCTGTGGCACTATGGAAATGATAATGTTACATACCGGAGTACGCTAGTGCAGCTTCATGCCCTCCTCCCCTAATCTTTGTGCCACAATTGAGCTGTACAATGGTCGTATCCATCCAAAATCACCACCAGTTGTTGGTATAGCAATTTCTAGCTTGACCCATTAAGGCGCTCCAAGGTCTCCGCTACATGCCTCATCGATGGCCTCCTCTCAGGATTGGCCTGAACACAAGCGAGGGCGACTTTCAGCACTGCGATCATCTCATCCTCCCATTCCGAGTCCCGGGCAAGGAAAGGATCGAGCACGTCGGCAGATGGTTTCTTGTCCTCAATGCAGAACTGGACCCACTGGACGAGATCCATCTGCATGGTCTCCAAGAGAACCGCAGGCGATCTGCCAGTGATCATTTCAAGCAAGACCACACCGTAGGAGTAGACGTCCCATTTCTGCGATGGTTTCAGCGTCTTCAGTGCTTCGGGCGCTTGGTAGCATGACCCTTTGCTCATGAGAGGGCTCACTGAGGCATCTGATTGTTGGCTCTGGGCCTTTTCTAGACCGACTCGATCTGATTGCGTGAAAGGTGATGTTCCAGCGATGTTTGCAAGCCGCCCGAGGCCGAAGTCTGAGATGTATGGCTCCATGTTTGTTCCAAGGAGAACGTTGTTCGGCCTCAAGTCCCCATGGACATACTTTTTGGGGCTGAACTCATGCAAGAAAGACATCCCCTTGGCGACTCCCTTCACGATGTTCAATCGGGCCTCCCATGGCAATGGCGTGAATATCATCGTCCCAGGTTTACCTGAAAGCCATAGCAATTTGCCAGAGCTGGCAGTCAGCAAACACCCACGACACTAGCTCAAAACAACCACACATGTCCTACTACAAGTTCAAAACATAGTCCAGCAATCTTTATTCCAATTAGTAACACACGATCTTCAATTTCGGAGTAAAGAAAACATCTATACAGGTTATATCAGAAAGTCAACCTTTGACAGATACCAGATTCCAAACTGTACCAAACTTATACAAAAAGACAATAGCTCTTCCAAGCCTATAGAAATAAAGGAGTTGGTATGAACTGAATTCCAGAATCTTGACATACTACCATCACAAAAAACAAAACAATTGAAAATTCGGCCAAGCGCGTACCAATTTTCCATCATACTGCAGCTATTGCACTAAATTAGGAATCGGGCAATACTAGGATCCTGACAAACACAACTACGATAAGAAAGAAAATATATAACTACTTGTTCTTGAAACAGTAGAATCAATGGAAGAGGACACTGCCAAGTCATTGTTAAATCTCATCAGTGTGAGTTGCCGAACAGAATACATACCATGAATTGCTGCAGAGAGGCTGCCGTTAGGAATGTAATCATATATCAGCAGCTTCTCATCAAAAGACCAGTAGTAGGCTCTCAAGGTAACAATGTTGGGATGCCAGACCTTGCCAATAGCCTCAACCTCGGTCTGAAATTCCTTAAACCTCTGCAATCCCCCCTCCCCAAGCCGCCGGACGGCCATGGTGAGCCCGTCCTCAAGAACCACCTTATACACGATCCCAATCCCACTCTTCCCCAGCACAAAAGCTGAAGCCTTGAGCAGCTCATCCAGATCAAACCGCACTTGCTGGTCCAAGGCCACGAGATCGTACTGCTCGGCGTGCTCGGATGAAGTCCCGGACTCATCCCTACTGAAACATCCACAATCCTTTCCGCACCTGGACCCCTTAGAACCGGCAGCCGCATTGTGTTCCTTCCTGTCCTTGGATGAAACAGCCCTCCAGTAGCAGTAGAAGAAGAGGAGTGCAATGATCAAAATCCCCACCACATCACTCAGCACGATGGCCACAATGGCAATCTTCCCCAGCCCTTTGCCCTTCCCCTTGCCGCCACCGGCCGCGGACGAGTCCCCTTCGTTGGGCAGGGGCGGGTTGGACGACGGCATGGCGTCCGGCGAGCAGGGGTTCTTGAGCGGCGGCCCGCAGAGGCCTGGGTTGCCGACGAACGCCGTGGGCCCCCGGTTCTCGAGCGCCCCGTTCTGCGGGATCGGGCCGGAGAGGTTGTTGTAGGTGAGATCGATGTAAACCTTCTCGGGGAGCCTCCCGAGGCTCGGCGGGATTGGGCCGGAGAAGTGGTTGTGCGAGAGGTCGACCGTCCCCTGGAGCCTGGAGAGGTTCCCCATGTCCTCCGGGATGGCGCCGGAGAAGCCGTTGAAGGAGAGGTCGAGGCGCTCCAGCGCGGAGAGCTGGGCGCCGAAGCCGGCGGGGAGCGGGCCCGTGAGGTTGTTCCGCGCGAGCGCGAGCGCGCGGAGGTGGCGGCATTTGAGGATCGAGGGCGGGAGGGAGCCGTTGAGGGCGTTGGAGGAGAGGTCGAGGATCTGGAGGAAGGGAAGGGACCCGAGCTCGTCGGGGAGCGGGCCGTCGAGCGCGTTCCCGTAGAGGACGAGGCTCTGGAGCGCGGGCGCGGCGGAGACGAGCTCGGGCGGGACGGGGCCGAAGAGGCGGTTGCTGCGGAGGTTGAGGTGGCGCAGCGAGGAAGGGAGCGGCGCCGCCGGGAGCGCCGCAAGGAGGCGCTTCTTGGGGAGCGAGAGCGCGACGACGCGGCGGGGCTGGGTGGCGTCGGCGGGGGAGGAGGAGCAGGCGACGCCGTTCCAGGCGCAGGGGTCCGCGGCGGTGGCGTCCCAGTTGGCGAGCGCGCCCGTGGGGTCCTCGACGACGGCCGCCTTGAACGCCAGCAGCGCCTGGCCGTCCGGCGTGAGCGCGTCGGCGGCGGCGAGGAGGAGCAGGGGGAGCAGGAGGAGACGGAGCGCCATGGCGACGCGCCCGCCGCGTTGGGTGGCGAGCGGGTGGGGGACTGGGCCTCCTCTCTGCGAGGAGTGTGCAGAGCGATGGACGGAGGCGCTGCTGGTGGGGGAGGCTTCACTGATGACTGAGCTACTGGTGCGGTCGCGACTCGCGACTCGCCAGGGCCATGTTTGGTTTATATTATGAAAAAAATTTCATAAAAAGATGAATATATGTATGAGTATTAAATAAAATTTATTTGCGAAATTTTTTCGCGTATAGGTGTAACTTTTCGAGACGAATCTAATGAGTCAAGTTTTATCATGATTGGCTACAGTGATGCTATAGTAACCACGACTAATTATCCGGCAATCGTACGGTCAAAAGTCTCGTTAGATACAGTACTGTTACAGTACCATAGTTGTGGAGGTAGTTTTGTAATTAGACTTTATTTAATATCTTTAATTAGTGGTCAAATTAAAAAAAATCAAGGCAAATCAAACACGGCCTAGAATGGGGACGATTTTTTTAGCGTGCTTGGTTTGGTTTTGCTGCCGGAAATCTCCTAACAAAATTAGGTGTGACTATTCTATTCCTAGTCCGGTTTGGACCTGACCTCGAGGGCCGTGCGGCACTGCAACCGCAGTTTCCCTGTCGGCATTCTCCGTTAGGGCAGGTACAGCAAGGGGCGAAACGCTCAACACGTCAGCTGCCCGACCGAGCTGGAGGAGAGAGAGAGCGCCGAGCTTGTCGCCGCTTCCATTGCATAGCTCATCCACTGTTCATCCACTGTTAGGGCAACTCCAGTGTGCACTTTTTGAGGGTGCCTAGAGAATCTTTTTAGCCTAGCACCCTGACTATACACCGGAGAGGAAGGGTGCCATCGATTAAAGCTCGGAAGGGGTGCCTGTTTTTGCACCCGGTTCCAACAATAAACTATTATTCTTCAATAGTGACTCAACAGTGAATAATATATTTATTACATGACCGTTGGGAGCGTTGGGAGGAGGTAGCCGTTGCACAAGGGTACTGCTGCTTCTACAAATAGCAGTCGGCCGTAGCTCATTTGACCCAACCACTTCAAATAGAAGAAATTACATGAAAAAAAAACACCATGGATCATACATCTGGCTTCAATCCTTGAAACTCCTCACCTCCCGTGGAGCCAAACACAAGCAGTCAGTCCACCCCAAGGAACCCACAATCACTGTTTGCCACAAACTTTGCACCCCAACTCAACCAACAATTCCAGTCTCAATTCCCTCCAAATTTCAACCCTTATGGCTTCCCTCCAAATTTCAACCCTTACAATCTAGGTAATCCATATGAAGGCAACTTCAACCTTTCTCCCAATGGAGTGTTTGGAAGAGGAGCTGCAGTTGAAGGAGTTCGGTCTTCATCACCAGTTGAGTCAATGCCTTTTGTTCTTGGTGCTGACAGCTCAAGTCCAGCCTCCCCAATGTCTACAGCACCACAAATGAATGAAGATTTCAGCAATCAAGAGTGGAGTGACAATAGTGAAGGCGAAGAAAAGAAAGGAGGGCGTATGAATTGGACTGAAGAAGAAAATTTGAAGCTAATCAGTTCATGGCTGCATCATTCCAATGATTCAGTTAAGGGGAATTCACAGAAAGGTGAAAATTTTTGGAAGAACATAGTGGCAGAATTCAATAGCAATGTCCCAGAAGATCAAAGAAGAAAAGTTCCACAATGCAAGACCCACTGGACAAAGACCAACAAGTTGGTGGTTCATTTCAATGGGTGTTGGGTCAGAATGATGAGAGCTCGTGCTAGTGGAGAATCTGATGACCAAGTTATGGCCAACGCACATGTAGTTTACAAACGGTAATCCAAAGGTAATAAACCATTCACATTGGATTACTGGTGGAGAGCAATGAAGGATCAACAAAAATGGGCAAAAAGAAAAGAGAACCAAGACATGACCTCAAGCAAGAGACTGAAGAACAATGCATCTGGGGCTTACACATCTTCTTCCAACCAAGAGAGTGAGGAGGCAAGCCCAAGTGAGAAATCTCGGTCGGAAGGGCAGAAGCAGGCAAAAGCTAGAATGAAAAGCAAAGAGAAGAAGCTCACATCAGATTTGACTTTAGAAAGCCTCAAAACTGAGAAGATGAAATTGTATCATGAAGCAACACAAGTGAAGGCAGCAGCGGTGGCAAAAGCAGCAGATGCTACAGAAAAGAAGGCAACGGTTGATCTCTTGAATAAGTACATTGAATAATTCTGTTGTGAATAGCATTCTCTAACTAGTTGATGTGGCATAAAAAAAGTATGACCAACTAACCGTTGTAAAACTAGCCGTTGGGAAACTAGCTGTTGGAATAGGTTGCACCAGCATATAAAAGGCTGAAGGTTGAGAGCAGCAAGCAACACCCCCTTCAGCAATGTCTACATCCCAGCTCCAAAACTCAGATAGTTCTAGTAGCGAGTGTGACCTTGAGAAGCTTATGTGGGAGTTTACAAATGACCCACTCGAAGCTGAGATTGAAGCTGAGCTTGAAGCGGAAAATGAAGCTGAAATTGAAGCTGAGGCTGAAATGGATCTGTTTGGAAATTCCCATCAGTTCCATCGTAGGTATATAGACCGGAATAGAGAAGATGCAAACAGGAGACTAGAAGCTGACTACTTCTGCAACAACCCAGTATACACTGACACTCAGTTCCGGCGAAGGTACAGGATGAGAAGGCATCTGTTCGAGCATATTGTATACACCCTTGGTGAGTGGTCTCCATATTTTCGCCAAAGGAAAGATGCCTTTGGCAAGCTTGGTTTTTCACCTCTACTTAAGTGCACTGCAGCTATGAGAATGTTAGTCTATGGTAGCCCTGCTGATCTACTAGATGAAGGTCTACGGATTGTTGAAACCACCACCATAGAGTGTTTGACCGAATTTGTAAGAGGTATTAGAGAGAACTTTGGTAAAGAATATCTAAGAAGGCCCAATGAAGAAGACACTAGAAGATTACTCCGCGTTGGTGCAGTGCGTGGCTTTCCTGGAATGCTAGGCAGTCTTGATTGTATGCATTGGCATTGGGAAAATTGTCCAGTTGCTTGGAAAGGCCAATACACTAGGGGTGATTATAAAGTACCGACAATTATGCTTGAAGCTGTTGCCTCACATGACTTATGGATATGGCATGCATTTTTTGGAGTTCCTGGTTCAAATAATGACCTTAATGTCTTGAACCAGTCGCCATTATTCACAACCACATTACAAGGAAGTGCTCCAAAGGTCCTGTTTACAGTGAATGGCAACCAGTACAATATGGGATACTATTTAGCTAACGGCATTTATCCTGAATGGGCATCTTTTGTCAAGACAATATCATTGCCTTATAGTGAGAAACACAAATTATTTGCAAAAAAGCAAGAAGCAGCAAGAAAAGATGTTGAAAGGGCATTCGGGGTTCTACAAGCTCGTTTTGCAATATTGCGAGGCCCTGTACGCTTTTGGAAACAGGAAACACTTGCAGACATTATGTATGCATGTATTATACTTCACAACATGATAGTAGAAGATGAAAGGGATTCCTATGTGGTTCGGTTCAATGACACTGAGGAGTATAACGTACGTGATGAAGATGAGCACTACGAACAGGGGAGGTCTCAGCCTTTAGCGGGGTTCAATCATGGGCCAATTCATGAATTCTCCAGGGTACTGCAAGCAAATGATGCCATTCATGATAGGGAAAAGCATCATCAACTCAAGGCTGACTTGGTGGAGCACATATGGCAAGGATTTCGTGGTGAATGAGCCTATTTTAGTTTTTACTGCTAAATTAATAGTATGCCCAATGTTTAGCATTTGGAACACTTTTAGTTGTAACCTTACTTTTTAAGCCCATATATTAGCAGTAAGAAGCAATGTAAAAATCTATTTGCCTATCTACTGAAAAGCAATAAGGAATTTATTCCCCATATATGGATCACGAGAAATAACTAGATTTACTGACTAGATTTACTTTATTTTGCACAAAATTGACAAGCATGTTGCTCCGACCTCCTACGACCCCTCCATACTGCTTGTCCTAGGCCAATCAGGAAAAAAACAAAGAAAAAAGCAAGTAGTATACGTGACCATTTACCTATTCGATGGAGATGCATCTAAGATCCAGAGACGCGGGAACCGAGGCACACAACCGGATCCCTTGCAGCTGTGCGTGACCCACCATGCTGCCGCTGACGAGCCCGGCGGCGTCCACGGCAACAACCTGCCATGAAACCTCCCATCGATCTCGTGTCGTTCGGAACTCCGGATCTGCTAGAAGAGCATCGCAGTCACTCTCATCTTCTTCTCCTCACCCCCAATCACCTCTCTTCTTCTGCTTGCAAGGAGTAGCCGTTGCCCAATTTCATGGGCAGCCGAAGATGGCGAGGGAGAAGATTTGGTGGATAGATCGGAAAGGGGAAGAATAGTCCTCGCAGTCTCCGCGGGAAGGAACAGCAGGCCGGGCGGAATCCGCGGGAAGGAACGGACGGTCTGGGGAAGAGATCAGATATTTTAGTGCGGTAGGACCCACCTTAGCACGTTCACACAATTTCTTTACACTGGAGCGGAATGAGATAGTTCAAGAAAAAGTTTACGTGTCAGATCTTAGCACTACATGAGGTGCTATACACTGTGGATGCTCTTATTGGCCATAAACAGTGGAAGAGCCAAGCCGCTTGTCGCTCTTATTGGCCATGCTCTATGATGGGAAGGCACTCTTGAGTTGCGAGGGAGATGGAGATGGGAATGGGAACAAACGGGTAGGTTCTTGGAGGCCCCCGTTTCAGATGTGCTGTCACGCTCTATGATCATAGGAAATTATTTTTGAGGGCTATTTTTGGATTGATTACTCCCTGCAAATCTTTGTTGTGCAGGTACTAGAATGTTTTCTTAGTCCACTCGACAGTTATGTCTACAGAAAATTGACAAGGATACACAAAAGGGAAGAAAAAAGAAGATTACCCTTGGTTTTACTTGTCACTGATGTTTTTTTGAACAAAACTTACAAATACTGGCAGATTTTAAATTCACACATTCACCTGCACTAGCAAGAAGGGCAATCCCCGACAACAAATTGCCAAATACCAGTTGGATTAAGCGTAGCGTCGTGCATAAATTGTTGCTGGTTGCTTGGTATGCATACATCAGAAATATATTTTGTGAGCTGAAAACATGCACGGTACAATATCAGTACTATATCAACTTATCAAGGGAACCAATTTGGCCGTGGTACAAGTTTGGTGGGAAGGGAAACTGTGGGCCCGTTTGCCCGTTGTGCGCGGCCAGCGAATGTCAAATTAGCCAGCAGGCCGGTCCCTCCGTACATTGAGCCATACACCACGGTCCACGGCACGGCACGATTGAGTTGAGTTTGGCACGTTACAAATGAGTCTGTTAGCCATAATGATCGCCCGTTGCCCGCCCTACGACGGCTACGGCGTAGTTAATCGGTAAGTGGGTTCCCAACGGTGTTGTACCGCAACGACGATGACGTCCCGTCCGTGGTCGTTGTTGAGCGATCAAACTGTTAAGAAACTCGTCGTCAGCGGTTAGGACCTTCCCCTCTCCGTCTCTCATGATCACACACTATATAAAAAAGTAGAACAAGTAGACACAAGATAGGGAGACTATTCTTTATTCATCTGAATATTAGTCATTACAACATAGAGCTCCCATGTATATATAGTCCTGCCAAGGCCTAAGAGTTTCGGTAAGAGCCCACATACAAACGGACTAGGATTAGGATTCCTCCTTCTCCTTTCCTTCTAGGATAGTGTCCGTAAGTTTTATAACACTCCCCCTTGGGCGATTACCACGATATGCACAGGCCTCATCAAAAACTCCATCCGAAAACCCAGTGGGAAAAAACGGTTCTTGGAGAAAAGAGTACATCGCATTCGTTAATTGTATTGCACATGTTGCCTCATTAAAAACCTTTTGTGAGAAACCTTCAAGTAAAAACTCACATAGGGAAAAAGAGTACAACGTTTAACCTTCTTGGTCATATATTCTTCAGGATATTCTATTATTCGTGAATAGATATTGATCTTCATAATGCATGCATAAACTTCAGCATTTTAGCAAATGTGGTCTACTTGATCTTTATAATTCTAGTGGTTTACCTTCAAGGTAGATTCAATAAAATATGCTCCCCCTCATAAAGCCAAACTTTAAACTTCATTGTTCAAACCACACTTCTCATAAATGTGTGCTTATTTAATGATATGCAGTACCATAATACTTATCTTTCAAAAAGTTGGCTCATAATTCTTCTATGAATTATATGGGTATAAATAAGAGCAATATGCTTCATGCATAATTACCACTTTTAGTTGTGCAAAACAAATATATTGTTATCCTTCAGGATAATAAATCCTTTAAGAGGATTATGGGGGTAAATAAATTAATATTTAATATCTTCTAGATAGTGTACTAAACTTATACAAGTTTAAATACTTATAAACCTTCGGAATTTTGAATTACATGCTCAAATCTACGAGATTTTGTTTGTATCACTAAATAATAAATCCAGCCTTGCATTCGGCATTTAGGGTATAATTCAATTTGCCAAAACCACCATTATTCTTATACCTTCTATGGTATTTTGAGGATATCAACACTTTGTCGCTAGCTTTACAATATACACTTTCTAAGTGTTTGTACGACACCTTCATGGTGTTTAGAATTTCCTCATTTTCTTTTTCTCGGGTCTATATTCACTTCAGGGATGAATGGTGCTTATTCAAGAATCGACTGGTAAATCCTTCATGGATTAATTCCATCAAGGATATACTTTTATTCTTTAGTAAATTAATAACTCTCTTTTAGGAGATACATCTCTACTTCACAGGAGATTACTATGTGATATACATAATGATATAGCATTATTCGCTATAGAGTCATTCGATGATTGTATTCCTTCTAGGACATGCTCTTCTTGAGACATGAATATCCATTCAGGAATATATATCTTAGACTTTAATACTTATGTATGAGATTTTATTCCATATGTTGCGATTTATATTCTTCTGGAACTATATGGATCTTCATAATTCATTTATTAACTGCATATATTATATTCATTCATTTCATTTGCCAGAGATATAGCAAAACTTTTATTTCTTCTAAATAGGAGATTCAACCTCAATTGCTTTCTTCATTGACCCGATATAATCGCTACAGGCGATTTTGCCATGGACTTTGTTTTCCGGATCCGGATTCTCATAAGAGAAACATTTGCAATTATAGAGGTAGCGTTGTCGACAACTATTATTTTGTCCCAATATTCTCACAATGTGAGATTATTCTATCTATTTGTCATTTCCCAAACAAGAGATGATATGTTGTTCTGCATATCCAACACTAATGATGTGCGCACTTAGTATGTTGGATTTCATCTTCATGATGATTCTCTTCACGAGATGCTTAACATTCTTCATGAGGTGTTCTCTTCATGAGAATGGAGGAGTTTCATTTCATTTTTATTTAACAAGTATACACTAAACTAGAACCCACAGGCGTCCCCATAGATTTTAGCTAGATAGTACACGACATTTAGTTTACTACTAGTAAACATAACTTCTGTATTATAACTTCAAGTTACTCCTCTCATTTTAAAAATATCTGGCATATGCTCTGCTTCATGCTTCATAAGAGCATTAGTCAAACTATTGTATGACTTAGTGCGTGATACTTAAGATCATTTTCCTTCTATGGAAATAATATTTGGCATTCAAAATAGGCTTTCTCTCCCCCTAATGCCAATATTAGATCTTTAATAGCATACTTCAAAAAATATCCCCTATCATGGGCTTAAAATAATTCAAATTCATATATCTCCAACTACAAGTGGAGGCCCATTCATGTATGCTATGATTAAATTTTATGGGAAATATTCACGCACATATTTAAACATGGGGGTTATTATTCATTAAATGCAATGAGCTAGAATACATAAAGTGCACTTAAAAATGTTCAGCATTCCTTCTTGCAAAACTTAGGGATGTTCTCCCCCTGATCCGCACATATCATAGTTTACAAAACTATTTCATTGTCTAGCTTCTTTATTATTTAGCCAAAAAATGATCCAAGTACTCATACATAAAAAAATGGATCATATAATTCAAAAGTATAGAGTACGCAAAATTTAAATTCACATAGAATTTCTTCTAGAATTTTCTAATTGCCATTGATGCAAAATTCCCTTAATGCATTTTCTTCATAAATCCCAAATCTTCATAAATGTGTTATCCACCATCTTAATTCCACAATTATTCATCCCATCAAATGGGTTAGTATCCATTGAGCAATAACTTACTCCCCCTGATCTTAGGATGCTTGGCCCTAGACCAATCTATTACTTATGCATACGATGCATTGAAAGCAAATTAGTTCAACGAGAACCATATAGACTTAGCATGCTAGCTAGCCAATTCAATTACTAGGGAAGTACAAAAGTAGCTACTAGCTACAACTATAGCTGCTATGCTAATAATATTAATGCAAGTATGGAGATAGTTGCAGCTCAATGAGATACACATGCAGGTGTGTAATGTGAAATGTTAGTATTCAGTCTAACATAATAGATAACAACAAAATGCAAAGCTACAAGCTTACTTGCAATTAGTGCAGTAGAGAAAGTTAACTCGGCCGAAAGGGACACGAGCAGAACTTCAAGTCCTAATACATGCACTTAAAGATTGATTTAGGAAGGCTATGCCTATTAAATACATATTATCCATATTTTCTTATGCCTTTACCTAAAATTTCTCCCCTTTTCACACCATAAGTACTTCAAGTAGTAATTTGCTTCATGCATCATCTATAAATAATCACTTCTAATGCTTCATAGAATCCAATCATACTTCTAGTATTCATAGATTATGGCATGAAATTCACATATCCAATGTAGTATTCGGTGTACAACAATAGACTTGGGGGTAGGATATATAACTTCTAGTTCTGGGGCTAAAATATTAACTACTTAGGATTATACAATTTCTCGGCTAAATCGATCCTTCTAAGATCAGTTAATATGCCAGAATAGTCCTATTATTCATGTGCTTCTTGGAAATTCAACTTCCTTCAACCTACATGGTAGTATTGCACACACAACTATAACCTTCATGGTCAACTAAGGCTTCATTATGGATAAAACTAATGCAAAATTTATTTTGATAGGCAATAGGCAATTGTTTATATGTAAAACATATAAATCTAATTTATTCCATGAGAAGTTCGTACATATTACTTCAAGTAACAATTGCAACTAAGAATATTAAAGATTTTGTATTAGTCTTCAAGCTAACAAATTAACCATTAACCACTTATTTCAACGGGAATTTAAACTTAATGCACCACCATCACTACTATCAATACTTCAGGATATGATTTTCTAAGACAACAAATTTATAAGCACATGATTTAAGTTCTTCTTCAAGAGAAACTTTATATGTTCTAAACAATATACATTCTCGCATGTCTTAACTTCTATACTTCCCAAGCGGTAGCTTCATGCTTTAAATCCAAGAGTTACGATATATATTGTCACAAGCCTTCAAGGAGTGTAACATATGCACGTCATATATTCAAAGTTAATGCAACTGATAATATCCTGGTTTATAAAGCTGTCCAAAAATTCAACTCAATTTCTATTTGAGTGATGGTAAATTTAAATATTTCATATATTACATTGCTCTGTGATATTCTATACACTAGAGCTATTTCTTCGATAAAATGTATCGATAAAATCTTATTTACCATCTTGTCTTCTAGACATTAAATACGAAGCTTCAAGCTATTGTTTATAGAGCAGCATTATGCAATATGATAATCTATAATTGTAATTTGGGATTTTACTCATGCAATGATTCCCACAATGCATTTGTTATTTTTCTCGGTCATATACTCATTCTAGAGAGTAATCAGAAAACATGTTTCCTGAGTTTACTACACTTCGTAGTAGCAAAATATCCTACATGGATTTAATAATGACCATAACAAATAATATACTATTCAGAGTAATTCCAGGATCTTTCTTCTGTTAAGGTGTGCATATTAACATAACTTGGACCATATGCATATAAGTTTACTACATGTAAACAAGTAGCAAGGTGCAAAAAGGTAGTGGATGGTTATGTAAAGTATTCTCAGAAGCATCCTAGCATTTTTAGGATTATGGTATATGCAAATTTTCAGAATTAATACCAAGTATTCATTCATCCCAAAAATTCGTTATGCTAGGAGAAACAAATATGAGTCTCTTAAAGGTGATAAGTCTAAGGTCTGAAGGATTTAGAGAGCCCATATATCTTCTACCATATTTGTAGAATCATTCAAAATTTTACATGGTATATAATTCATAGTGTGTGAAAATAAATGCATTTAAAAGAGCATAAAAATCAACACATAACATATATCCAAAAACATAAAGTGAATATCCGTCCATAGTAGCATGTACCACCATGCTAGTGTGTCGCGTTCAAGCGTAGATGTGCATACCTACAGGGGTGCTGTGTGTCTGCCAATGTAGCGACGTACTATTCATACATTAATACTTGGATAGGCGTGCAGGCCAAATTCAAGATGGGCCATGGATACAGGCATATATAACGTTGGATTTGAATCCAATCTTCTTTGGTTTGGGACCCTGTGTAACTCAGAATTCTGTCCGAGTTAGATAATTGATGCCACTTATTACCTTCTGTGTAGCCGACGCCTATGCATGGCTATCGGATTCAAATCCACTACAGATACAATCGTAGCTACAGGGATGAGCAGTGATGGATTAGTGCGCGTTCAGGTTGCCAGGCCAACACTCGTAGGTATGGTTGCATGCAGAAAATTCATGTACGTATCTATGTATGCATGCTGTCTTATTTTCCTTCTTTCATGTTAATGTAAGAATAAGTAGTGACCGTTGGTCTATTGTTCTGCTGGCGCTCAAGACATGCAAACAACTCGCAGACGGTGGCATGTGCTGCATGCACAAGTAACGCAGCGTGTAAACTGTTTCATAGTTTATCATGGTCTTCGATCCGATCCGTCGTCTTGTCAACCACGATGAGTCCGCTTATGGCGTGCAAGCCATGTAGCTGGGGGCATCGGTGTGTGGCAATGGCTTCAAGCCGAGTATGACCCATATGAACCATGCTGGAGGTGGATTCGGATCACAACATGGAGCTGTGCCTGGGCATGCGGGTCCAAAACAATTTTGCTGCAAAGGATGCTATCGTTACGCACAGGCCACACGTGCGGGGACATGGACTCCTGGTCCGGTGGCATGCAAACCAATAATGACTCGTAGATTCGATTATGTACGAGTATACACACTTCATGTATAATTCTATATATGTGCACATAATATATGAACCAGCTCAATGGTCAGCAAAAACAATCTGCAAGATGTGTTTCATACCTTGTAGATGATGCCAATTTGATCTACGTCACATGCCGCGTAGGGCAGTGATTAGTAGATACATACCGCGTAGGGCGTTTGGCATTGTCGTAGATCTATCTGCTTGATGACGACGGTACATGTCGATGCAGTGTAGATCAGTAGCAGGTAGAGGTAGCAGATCTGTTCCGCTAACAACGTCGGGGATGTCGACGTCGTCGAAGTAGTTGCGGCGGGACGTCGGCACGAGCGTCGGTGCCGAATATTGGCGGTGGCTTCAACGGCGATGTCGACAAAGAGCTTGTCGTGCTGATAACGTGTTAAGAAACTCGTCGTCAGCAGTTAGGACCTTCCCCTCTCCGTCTCTCATGATCACACACTATATAAAAAAGTAGAACAAGTAGACACAAGATAGAGAGACTATTCTTTATTCATCTGAATATTAGTCATTACAACATAGAGCTCCCATGTATATATAGTCCTGCCAAGGCCTAAGAGTTTCGGTAAGAGCCCACATACAAACGGACTAGGATTAGGATTCCTCCTTCTCCTTTCCTTCTAGGATAGAGTCCGTAAGTTTTATAACACAAATGTGGTTTTAGGGGCGAGGGGCGACGAGCCAATCAGGCAAAAAGGCTCCGCGAAGGGAGGAGTGGGTGGCACGGCCACGCGGGCATCTTCTGTCATGGGTGAGAAGTTTAACGAACGGATTGCAGGAGCTCCTTTGGACGATTTCAGCTGGTCAAGAAATCGGCTAATTTCATCTAATTCAAGGTATTCTACCGTTCTACGTGAGAGGGAATAAACAAAAAAAAAGACAGGTGGTGCGTCCATCACCACGCGGGCGCGGGCGGGCCGTGGGGGTCGTGGGAGCAGCGACAACGACAATGAGCGTACCACGGGGTCCAGCGCGCCGTACTTGGAAGTAGCCGTTGTCAGCCTTTCACACGTACGAGTAGGGGCCTGCACTCGCCCTGTCGCTTAGCTCTCAATAATCCTGGAAATCAAGAGCCTCATTTGCCCACGCAGCCTGGAGGTGTCGAGGTGAGACCGTGAAACAAGAGATGCGCCAGAGCGGTTTAGCGGGCAAACCAGACCGGAGTTAACTCAAAAGTGACTCCAACTTAGGCTCTTGTTAGGTCAGGTCGTCTCGCTAATCCTTCCATTAGATGCGGACTAACCAACGAAGCTGAGCACTGCATGCTCAAGCTGCAGTTGTCTTGTTATTGGAAAAAAAGCTGCAGTTGTTGCATTCCAAGGAAGGATCTCGCCTTTGGACTGGGGCACATGTCAAATTACAAATGAGTTAAATAGCAAATGAATATTCTTCCTCCAATCGAGCAGGGAATGGCTTCTTCCCTGCTTCAAAGGTTATGTGGAGGAATTATACAGGATGCTAGCAGGCAATACCAGGCGATAATCTTCCCGTCCAAAAATCATGGGATGGACACAACTCATAAATAATAATAGCCGTTTCTTTGCAGCTTATAGAAACAATTTTATTGATGAAATTTAGAGAAGTTTGACCTAAGACAAACTAAAACATCAGACACTTTCACTAAGTACTTGTAACTTGTTAAACACATGTCAAGCCCAAGGGCCTAGAGTGATGCTTGTGTCATTAAGCATGCTTTAGTGAACTTGGATATTCAAGTTGTTTCAGGCTTTAATCTATACCTTCAAACTAAGTGATAAAGAAGATTACTTACAACAACTTTCAATCCACACTGTGGACACCCCAGAGAGCTGTAGGAACATACAGTACTTCCTTTGGTCACAGTACCTAATAATTTCCTCAAAGTTCTTTCCCCAAAAGTATTAAAACCCTGACCATCAGTAACTTATTGAAAATATTTACTTTAAAAGCACAAATACATAGAATGTTTGACCACAGATTTGAAATCTAGAACGAAATACATTTGGAGGACAAAGCATGTGCAAATCTGTATATGACCACAAATTGGAATGCAAAACGGGTCCGGCATCTCCATGTTCTTATGTTTATTTTCTTTAAATAAGCATGTTATTAAATGTTTTAACATCCTAATTAGAACACAGATTTATTGTGCGCAACTTGTTCTAGCCGAAACTAGAACCGGCGGTATCTTGTCCTTCAAAGCAAAAATGCCCAAGAAAACCAAACTCTGTGGATTTCTAGCAATTCACTGTCACTATGATTTTACAAATGTAGGCTACGTGTGTCAATATTTACAGGATGTTACACAATCTCTCACCCAATCAAATTTTCACACTACAAAACTCACAAATAAACACCCTTAAGCTTTTTATCGCTTCCCTTCTCTCCGTCTTGAATGCATTTGCTCTTAAAATTACAGCAACAAATCAAGAACACAGTCAACACCGCCGCTGGGACGAGGAGTATTTCAAGTTTTCAAAAAGACAAGATGGATCATTTCGCTTCATGATCCTTGCACTTCTATCTAGCTGCATTGTCATCGAATGATGATTCAGATGCAGAATCGTCTGAAGTTGTGATGGAGCTTGTCTCACATGAACTCCCATTTTCAGAGTCTAATGAATGTGATGTTGGCCTTTTCAAATACCAGTACATGATGCTTGCTGTCAGAGTTAGCATCATTTTCTGGTTCACCTGAGAGAAGTTAAACATTAACAATATTGCAGATCATAACCAACTTGACATCACAAGAGAAATTAGGATATTTTATTAAAGAATTGAGTTGTTTCCAGACAACACCATGAACTGAATTTGGGATAACACTGTCTGCCTGAATTGTAATAGCACTAACCAGCCTGAATTGATAAATGAAAATTAGAGTAGTTGTGAATGCAGCAAATGGATATTTTAGAGTAAGAGACACACCAACCAAAGTGAATGCGAATGGATGTTTTACAGTAACACACCAATCTAATTGCTGCTACAAACAATAATTCATCAGAAAAATCTATAAATTACAAAATAAAATGGCAGATTAAATTTACTCAATCAAATTTATTACCTCCAATATATCTTCTGGCAACAAGAAAATGGAGCAACCAAGCTTCCTAGCCACGGAAATGATGTATGAAGCATTCATTTGCTTCTCTTCGTCTATTACAGAAAAAGAAAATTAAAATTTTGAGGAACCAGGCTTTGACAAACATGAACGGTATGCATTCATTTAATCTGGTGACTTGACATGACATTGTTGTCAGGAAAACTAGCAAAAATGACAGTGAAAGGTAGCTTCTATGCCAGTAGAGTAGCTGAATGCAAGAAGTACGATAAATAGGTAGTAATTAAGATAAAAGTAGAAACCTAAGCAATGTGGGTGTGCTAACTTTGCATGAGATGGAGATTCTTAATTCCATATCATAATAAATGAACAGAAATATGGGGTTAATGAGAACATATAGAGATCCAAAAATTGCAGAAGCATAAGAGAAAGAGATGAACCTTTTTCTCCTTTCGTCACAAGGCTCCAATTCACAACTCGAGGCTCCACACCACTTAGTAAGTCAAGGAAAAAGGTGCCACTTGAAAGGCTTCTATCCTGTAGTTAGTAAATGTAATTTGATGCATGAACCATAACAATAGACAGTTGTAGTTAAAACGTTCAGCATGAAACCATCATACAATTTTTGTGCCTTGTTGGACTTGATAGTAACATCAGCTACATAAATACTGGCCCTTCAAGGCCAGCATTATAGCATTGCAATGTAACTAACCAACTAACTAACTAACAGCAACTAACTTACTAACCTATAATATGATTACATATCAAGAGTAAACAGCTAAGTAACTTAACTGCTAGTGATGCAATTATTTGAAGCTTTTCAAAATAGTTCCGGAAGTTTATCCACCTTATGACCACTTAGATAAGCGCACAAGCTATACAGTTGCATATTTCACTATCTACAATTTATAATATGATGGCATATCAAAGAATAAACAACTAAGCAACTTAACTACTACTAATGATGCAATTATCAAGAATTAGTGATGCACAATAAGAAATATATTGAATGGTATGTACCTTGAAACTTTCCATACAAGATTGGTGCTTTCCAGAATCTTTTACTTTTTTATTGGCCCATACCAATATGTCAATATCTGTGATCTCTTTTCCATTTGAGTGAAATCTAAGATTCTTCAGCAGTTGAAGAATGTTGTACCGCATCAATTGCCATAGAAAAGCTGGGATAAATGTACCATTTCATTATATGGTCAATCAAAAGTTGCAATAGAAAGGCTATATGTTCAATGGGGAACTAACTAAATCAGATGCATGCCATATAAAACCTGAACAAAAAGATTCATTGTATTCCATGCTTCCCAATGATAGGGATTGCAGAATTTCAAATGTGAATATCATAATTAAACAGTTTTGTAGTTTGGCATGCTCTATCTTCATGAGTGCAACTGAAAACTGACAGTGAACTTGTACAGGCACAGTTTATGTGACATCCATACATTGTAGTTTTATTGGCATGCTCTATCTTCATGAGTGCAACTGAAAACTGACAGTAAACTTGTACAGGCACAGTTTATGATCATTTATTCACCTACAAATTAATTGCAAAATCAAAAGCAATATAATCACTCTTTTACAGGACCCCTATGTTGCTGAGATATAATCTATGTAACTGGTAACTTACCTAATATCAGTTTCTTGTTCCCTTGGACAATATCATTTCCAGCAATATTCACCAGGGAAAACTTCAATTCTTTTCCGATCTTCAAAACTTGGTTGCAGTTTTCAACTTTCTTGAACGGTAGTTTTATTGGCGGACGATTTGCCATCTTCCAGTTAACTGAGCCAGGAGCAATCTTGTCAATCACCTCAAGGAGAACCCATCTACAATTCAAGGATGAAGTATCAGAGACAGAATCAGGTTGATCATTAAGATGGTGAAAATATGCCCTACCCATTTCTAAGGTCTTCAAATACGTTGTTGATGTAAGTGGAAATTCCAAGGCTGTTAATCCACAGCCGGAATGACCTTTCTTCCCTGGAAACTTGAGCATCATCAGAGAGTCCATCCACAAAGGAAACTTGTTTCATTTGTTTGGACAACCCATTTCTGCAATAAAAGGAGAATAGAGAGAAAGCATTTAGAAAACGAAAGTAGTTTACTGCCGATTTCAGCTCCACTGTCACTGCTACCCCAAACTTGTTTCAAGATGAAAATGGGTTGTTTACAATCAGGCTACCCCAAACCATTCAAACACTGCTAAATATAGTAAATGAAAAAACATAACTTTCTTTTTTCTACAAATGCACACACAGTTCGATCAAACGGAAACGCAACAGGAAAAAGATGCATTACGATCTTTTCAACATATTCTTATACAGTTGACATATTAACTCCCAGCCTAAAGATTTCTCAACAAGACACCATACCTTGTCGCTGAGATATGAAATTAGGAATGCTATTTAACTTCTTGTTGAGAATTATAGATAATATATATGTGTGAAGAGTTTGAGGCATATCTGTGCACGAATTACACTCAATTTAAGTCAATTATGCAAAATGACATTGCTTTTAAATCAGAATAAAATAAGTTAGAGTTGGTAATTTTCCTAGGAGATACCCAAGTAGTTATATTAGTGAATGAAAAGGTAAAAGAGAAATAATGCCATGAAAACAAAACTGGTTTGATAAATATTATTTTCATATGATTACTACAACATGATAGCCAGGGTAGTAGCAAGTATCACATGCTAACCACAGTTTTTACTTTTTAGACATCATTGCATATATTTAATGTCCCTATGTGAAAAATATCAATACAAAGATGACTCTTATAAAATTAAAAACATGATGAGATTTTTGATAATTTATATAAAATAAATCATACCTTTTCTGGAAAATATGAGCCACAAATGCAAGGTTTAGATTTGGTAAACCACCAACTATGTCTTTTGGAGTCAGGTATCTTTTGCAGCCCATCCTATCTGCATGCTCAAGGACTAATCTTGCTCTATGAAGCAGATCTTTTACTGACATTGCGGATGGTTTTGCACTGCACTCAGGTGCCAGGACATTCAATAGACAAGCATACGCTTCACTGTCCTGCATTTTTCAGGTTCCAAATGTAAAGAAAAGAGCTTCATGCTGAACTATGGTTGAAACTAGAAAAACTGATATACAGGTTTGTGCACATCTATCATTTAGCATTCTTAATATAACAGGACATAATTCAAGAAACAGGAAATATCATCAAGCAGGGAGGAATATGTTCAGTAAATACAGTTATTGACACAACTAGAAAATGTTGCAGCATTGTAGAAACTCATTCTGGGGTTTCTACTTGAAGTACAATGACTACAGTCATGCAATATTGGGGTTTTCTAATCAAACTACAGTGACAAGGACATAGGAGCCAATTATGATCCTACATAATTGGTTTCGACTTCCTTTGATGTTAGTTGAGATAGTTTGATATTTCAAATAAGTGTATCCGCTTCTGAACGAGGTATTTTTCTCTGTACTTGCTTGTATTGGGCATTTGGCAGAGGCAGGTTCTCCATCATTAAGAGGCAACGAGAAATACTATACTAGAAATTTCATCAACGGGAAATACAATACTATATTTTGTGATAATAAAAAAAGGGACTGGACTGTCTGTCAATCAAATGTGCATACTTTTATATCCGATGAAAAGTTTGTTACTGTTCTCTGGAAGCCTCCCTTCTTCAGTTGAAAGTTCATCCACCTTAATAGAATCTTTTCAGGAGACAAGCTCATAAGCTCCTCCATCTCCTGCAATAATCAATTAAAGCTTTGTGAGTGAGTTATTTTTCCCATGAAACAGACCAAATTAGTCTTCAAGCATAGTAGAATGAAGAGAAATTAAACACTACCTTGCTGTCCTCAACTAATTCAACCAACTGAGGCGTACTTTTCAGGTTAACATCTGCCAACAGTTGTATCTGGCCATTATTGAAACAAAATGTTAGCATATTCAGTTTTTTTACATCAAACAAACACCTATCGACAGAAATTATCAGGGAAATAATAACAAAAGAGAAGAGCTTGCCTTGATTATTTGAGAAATTAAGCCCAGGACAAGATGAGGCTACAAGCAAACAGAGAGAAAAAGGTTCAATAAGATCACAAAAGATAGTTATTTGAGTTTTTTAACATATAAAATAGAACAGTATGCACTGCAATGCCCTCTACAGACAGTTATCTGATCTTAAAGGATGTAAAATGAAGTGAATCATCAATGCACAGACAGATCATAGCTTACAATGAAAATCAAAAGACCAGAAAGGTACAGGCCAATTGTTACTGAACCTGCAGCAGAGTCTAATGGTGGCTTATAGGACCCTAAACCTTTAGTGTCAAACCAATTATGAAGTGCCTAGCACCAACTAGCAGGAGAATCTAATGGCAGTTTGAAGGACCCTAAAACTTTCATGTCAGACCGATTATAAAGTGGCAGAATACAGATTGATTGATTCTTTGTTACGATGGACACAAGTTTCAACAATGTTGAATTTGTAATGACTAGCATAAGAAAAAGCCACAGGAACCATCAAAGGGGCCATATGTTACTCCTCCAACTTAATATAGATGATTGAGCCATGGTGGTCAAGTGTCAACTACCAGCAAGCCCGAGGTACGGACATGAATCTAAAAAACATAAAGACTGGCAACAGGTAGGTCCCGCACATCACATGGACTTCACACTAGTATGTTCTCACATCTAGTTCTGAAAGAGAGTACACAACTAAAATGGAACGAAGCCGAACATTCATGATGTCTCTACTCTGATGAACGAAGACGAACATAGCTCATAAATATGCAACACGATGATCGCTGGCCACATAGAAACAATAAGGGGTGATTCAGATCTTACCCTCCCTTCCGCGAGATCCTGTGTGCCGATGTTGACGACAGTGCAGCCGATAGCCTTGGCGGAGTTGAGACAAAGTGTATGATTCTCGTTCTTCTCCCATAGATTGAGCACCCTCTTGGTGTTGATGGCCCTCTCGTCAATGGTGCCCGGTACGGCCAAGTTAATAAGCTTGCTGGAAGAACCATCGAAAACTAGGCAGAATCAGACTGCAGTGAAGATCACTGGATCGGAACGGCACACAAAGTGCATCAGAAACGCACCATAGGAGGACGCCATCCTTGGTGACGTGGAAGATGTGATCGGTTGCCGGATCGATGGGGAGCGCGCTCTTAAGGAATGGATCCTCAGCGAGGTATGCGTTGATGTGGCCGACGTAGGACGCCTTCTCGGACTCGCTGATGGTGTGCAGCAGCGTGGTGGTGGCCGCCGTGAGGAAGGCAACGGCGGAGGAGGACGAGGAGCGGGCGATGCCGCCGGCCGCCTTCTTCCCGCCGGCGCCGGCGCCGGCCGATTTTAGGCGAAGCTGCATCTCGGCGTAGACGCGGAGGAAGAGCTCGAAGCTGGCGTCCTGGTGCGGCCTCTCGTCGGCGCGCGCGACGGCTTTGAGCACGGAGGCCCATTCCTCATCGGTGAGGCCCGGGCCGGGGCCTGGTTCTGGCGCGTTGTTCTCCTTCTCGGCGTCGGCCTTGGCCGAGACGGTGGCGCCGCGGAGGCTGGAGATGGCGGCGGGGAGGTCCCGCATCCGCAACCTCCCGCTGGGTGACGCGTCCCATAGCGCCGCATACTGTTAGACACCAAAAGCCGCAAAATCAGTGCGGTGCCGCCGAGGTGACGGTCGGAGACCGGGCTCTGGCGACGAGATGGTGGTGTGGCGGAGGGAAATAATACCTGGGCCTGGAGCGCGCGGAGGTCGGCCTGCGTGAAGCGGCGCTGCAGGTAGGGGTCGGACACCACCACCAGCCCGTCGAACCCCATCGCGGCGGCGGCCGATCGGCGACCGGCGTTAGGTGGGCGGGCGGATCGGGACGGGCGCGGAGGCGCTTCGCCCTCCCCCCTCTCTTGACAGTGTGGAGTGGGAGCGGGGTGGTGTGGTGGGGGTGGGGGGGGGGCGGGCGGGCCTTCTCTCCCTTTGCCGGCTTGCGGCTTGCGGCAGCTCAGGGAGAGAGAGAGAGCGCCGTGTTTGGCTTGGGGTGTTAGGCCCCGTGACCACTAATTTAGAGTATTAAATAAAGTCTAATTACAAAACTACCTTCACAACTCTCGTATAAATCGCGAGACGAATCTAATGAGGTTTTTGACCACGTGAGTAGAGGATGGTGCTGTAGTATCACTGTAGTAAATAATTAATTAATTACCGTCATTAGATTTCTCTCGAAAAATTACACCCATCCCTGAAAAATTTTTGCAAATAAACTTCATTTAGTACTCAATATTTTCTTCTCGAAAAACGTGCACGAAAAATTTCATGTAGAAACCAAACACGGCAGCTCAGAGAGAGAGAGCGCGCGCGTTCGTCCGCTGGTTCAAAATAAAGGGTGGGGGATGATGATGATGCGGCAGGGTGGGTCGTAACGGAAAGCCTGCCTTTCGCGTACCCAGTTGCCGATTCAAATCCCCTGCGGGTGCGGCCTCGCGCTCGCTGGTCACTGCCCGGTGGGCCAATGGGTTGGCAGTGACTAGCCAGCACGAGCGCCAGGTGGGGACCGGGGAGAGGCCAGGCTCCGGGGCGGTGACAGCTGGTCCCGACCGTTGCTGTTAGGGAATGGAGGGAGGGGGGCGGGATCGTACGGTCCCCGGCCGCGCGGGTGGCGAGTTGGCGACTTGCGAGCAAGCGGGTGCTGGTTCGGCCTCCGTTCCGAGCCCCGTTCCAGCTGGTGCTCCACCCGTTGCAGATCAGCAGATCATCAATTCACTTGCATTACACTTCCTGTTCTTTATACGGCGCATACTACGTACCAGTACAAATGTATTATTTATTCAATCACGTATTTTGGAACAAGGGGACTGGTATCTCAACGTGTTCATCGTGCTATGTTCTCCTCATCTTGAGTTTTTTTTTTCATACGTAACCACATGTTGCCTCATTGCTACTCTACGATTTGATATACGGTTGCACCCGGAAACAACAATAACAAAAGAAAACCATCATTTTAACGTGGCAAAATGGTTGAGATCTACGAGTTATCATCGAGAACAGTGTGGTAATCATATCATGTTTAACATCATAGACACACGAGTAAATGCACTTGATGCCAAAATCAACGCATACTTTGTTTTATTCCGCTACGATTATTCGAGGAATAAAGGCTTGCTCATATTGGAAAATGGAGCATCTTATTTGATAGGATCCTACATTGAGCGTCACGTCGTCGACGGCGTGGACGGCGTCGGGGACGTAGCGCATACGCTCCTTGAGCATCCTCTCGGGGTAGCGGCGGCCTTCAGGTCGCCACCGGCACTGCTCCGGGTGTGGAACTCGCGCTTCTGAGCCTTCCAGTGCTCTGAATGATCGGTGGTGATGGAAAAAGATTAGATTAATTAACCCTGGGGTTAACCCTCTTATTTATAAGCACTGTAGGCCCAGAGCCGAGCCCAATGAGCTTAGGTTTGCCTCCCGATCAAGGCAATCGCGGATTGGTTTTGCAGAACTGATTCCTAGACTTACGGGGTTGAGTTACCCCTTTTCTCTCTCAGTTCTGTTGGTGACCAAGGTCAACCAAAACAAAACCAACATTCTCCCCCTTGACCGAATGTCAATAACTTATTTTTAACTTAAACTTAATAATTATTCGGTCACTAACTTATACTTAACTTAAACTAAAATCCATCCTCCGTAAATCAGCAAGTACCAGACCAATACATCGTCAGTAGCACAACGATATACTGGGACAATATTACCCATAGCCTTACTGAAAAACTTTATCAGGATTCTTATTCTTATCTGGAGAAATATTAATGGCCCTGAACCAGGACCTGATCAAAAGTATCAACCAAACTCATACCTAGGACATGTTTCTGAAAGAGGGATGGTAATAAATCTTTTGTGAGCGGATCCGCAATATTTGCTGTAGTACTTATATGCTCAATCTTAATTGTGCGGTCTCGGTTTCTATCTTTCACGACACGATACTTAAGGTCAATGTGCTTAGAAGCACTAGACAATTTATCGTTTGCGCAAAAGAATACTACAGATTGATTATCGCAGTGCATTGTGATAGGTCTCGAGATACTATCCACAACTCTTAATGACGAAATAAAATTCTTAAGCCACACTGCCTGTCCTGTTGCATCATAACATGCCACAAATTCAGCTTGCATCGTCGATGCAGCCGTTACACCTTGCTTACCACTTCTCCATGAAATTGCTCCCCCTGTCAGAGTGAAGATATATCCAGAAGTGGATTTTCTATCATCTTCATCACCAGCAAGATCAGCATCAGTGTAACATACAACCTCAAGATTGCCTGTCCTCTTATATGTGAGCATGTAATCTTTGGTGCCTTGGCAATATCTTAACGCCTTCTTGACACTTACCTAATGAGCCCATCCTGGATTTGACTGATATCTACTAAAAACTCCGGTTGCAAATGCCAAGTCTGGACGCGTACAGACTTGTGCATACATCAGACTTCCGACAGCTGATGCATAAGGAACATTGTTCATTATTTCTCTTTCTAAGTCATTCTTGGGGCATTGCGCTTGACTAAACTTATCGCCCTTTTGAATAGGAACATGTGAAGTGTTGCACTTATCCATGTTATATCTCTTAAGTATTTTCTCAATATAAGCTTTTTGAGATAATCCTAGTACTCCTTGGGCTCTATCTCGGTGTATCTCAATGCCAAGGACATATGAGGCATCACCAAGATCCTTCATATCAAAATTGGATGAAAGAAAATTCTTAGTCTCATGCAACATGTTCTTATCGTTACAGGCTAATAGTATGTCATCCACATACAGTACTAGAATTATTAATTTTCCACCCTTAACTTTGACATAGATACAACTATCCACATCATTCTCCTTAAATCCGAATTTCTTAATGACCTCATCGAATTTAAGGTTCCACTGCCATGACGCTTGCTTAAGTCCATAAATGGATTTCTTTAATTTGCATCACATATGTTCTTTACCCTTTATGGCAAAACCTTCTGGCTGTGCCATAAAGATTGTTTCATTTAAGTCTCCATTTAGGAATGCAGTCTTAACATCCATCTGATGTAGCTCCATATCAAAATGGGCTACTAACGCCATGACGATTCTAAATGAATCTTTGGTAGACACAGGAGAAAATGTCTCATTATAATCAATTCATTCCTTCTGTGTGAACCCTTTTGCTACGAGCCTAGTTTTGAATCGTTCGACCTTCCCTTTAGAATCGCGTTTGGTTTTGCAGACCTATTTACAGCCTACTAGTTTGACTCCATCAGAAATTTCTACTAAATCCCATACTTTATTAGTACTCATAGACCTTAGTTCATCTTCTATGGCTTCAATCCATTTAGTAGAATTCTCACTTGACACTGCCTGTCTGAATATGGCAGGGTCACTTATATTCCCGATATCATATACATCCTCACTTAAGTATGTCTCATAATAATCAGGAATAGCTGATCTCTTTGCCTGTTGCAACCTTCTTACTAGTTCAATCGCAACTGGTTGAGGAATAGGTTGAGGAATTTGATCTTGTGGTGCAGGTTGCGCCTGGTTCCCAACCATTTGCTCCATGTTCTCCTACTGAGCAACAGTAGATGGCATGGCGCCACTTACATGAACAGAAGGAATGACAGGTGGTACAAACTGCTATACCTCTGTGGGCTCTTGGACTACTGGATCAGGAAGCTCAACCCGTAGTTCTTCGAGACTCACTTCCCTCCTTGGAAAACTCCCACTAACTCCTGAGTCCTCTAGGAACACAGCCTGCCTGGTTTCTACGAACTTAGTGTGACGACCAGGACAGTAGAATATGTACCCTTAGACTTTTTTGGGTATCCAATGAAGTGGTAGCTTACCGTCTTAGAATCTAATTTCTTTTGCTGTGGATCAAATAATTTACCTTCAGCAGGACAGCCCCACACTTTTAAATAATTGAGTGATGGTTTCCTCCCATTCCACAGCTCAAAAGGTGTCTTAGGAACTGACTTAGACGGAACCCGATTAAGTATGTGAGCAGCTGTTTTTAATGCTTCCATCCACAGCTCCACAGGCAAAGTAGAATAACTGAGCATGCTCTGTACCATGTCAAGCAGTGTACGGTTGCGTCGCTCAGCGACTCCATTTTGCTGTGGTTCGTCTGGCATAGAGTATTGCGCTCTTATGCCATTTTCTTCTAAGTACTTAGCGAATGGTCCTTTAATCTGACCATATTGAGCGTGTTTCCCATAATATTCACCTCCCCGGTCTGATCTTACAATTTTAATGGAAGTATTGTGCTGTTTCTCAACTTCCGACTTATAAATCTTAAATATTTCTAAAGCGTCTGAACGCTTTTGGATGGGGTAAATATGTCCATAATGGGAATAATCATCGGTAAATGTTATAAAGGAATAATATCCGTCTACCGATGTTACTGAGAGAGGGCCACAGATATCTGTGTGAATTATTTCTAATACGCCCGTACTCCTAGTTGCTCCTTTCTTGATAGTCTTAGCATATTTTCCCTTAATGCAGTCGATGCACTGCTCTGAATCTGAAAAGTCTAACTCCTGAAGTATCTCATCTTTAATGAGACGCTCCATTCTCCCCCTCGAAATGTGGCCAAGGCGACAGTGCCACAATTTCGAAGAAGTCTCATTATCACGCTTAAGCTTATGCATCGCATCACAAACATTCATTACAGAATAATTATCATCAAGAGAGAGCAAATAAAGATTGCCTTGCAAATGACCAAGGCCAACACTAATATTATGAAATTTAATGTTGCAAACTGAGTTGCCAAACTCAAACACATGTCCAGATTTATCTAAACGTGAAATAGAAATAATGTTTCTCTTTAAACTAGGAACATAAAGGACATCATCTAAATTAAGCTCGAAGCCGCCTAGCAACTCTAAGGAGAAGCTTCTAACGCCTTCGACTTCAACCATGTTCCCATCAGCCACTCTTAGGCTTCGCTTCCCCCTTCTTATAGTTCGGATTGAACGAAATACCTGTAATGAATTAGAAATGTGCACAGTGGCACCTGAATCAATTAACCAAGTATTAGGGGATAAATGTGCTAAGAATAACTCATCAATGAAAGAAACAACATCAAACTTAATATTACCTTGTTGTTTCAGCCATTCCTTAAAGCCTAGGCAGTCCTTCTGAAGATGTTTGGGTGAAGCACAGAATGAACACAGCATCTTTCCACATTGGGACTACTTGCCTTTGAACTTGTTGTTGTTCCTTGGACCAAAGTTCTGGTTCCCTTTCTTCTTAAACTTCTTCTGGCCTTGTTTGCTGCTACCTGACTCATGCTGATTCTTAGGAGGATTGTCACTGATACTCATGTGATGGACCATGTTCACCACATTCTTCATCTTCTCAGTCTTAAGCCTCTCTTCTTCTTCAACATAGTAACTAATCAGCTCACTAATAGACCAAATAGCCTTATTGGTGTTGTAGTTGATCTTGAAAGCATTTTACTGTGAGGGCAGCGAGGTCATGATGAAGTGAACAAGAAAGCCATCTGAGATCTCCATCTGCATCTCCTTAAGCTTGTTGGCCATGTCACACATGTTGAGAATGTGCTACCTGATGCCAGTCTTCCCATCATACTGAGAGGCCACTAACTTCATGATGAGAGTGCTTGCGTAAGTCTTGGATATGCTCTTGAAGTTCTCCTCAATCTTTGCCATAAAGGCCTTAGCACTCAGATCTGCTCCCTGCGCATTCTTGGTGGGGATGACTCCCTTAATGCCAGCACTGATGGTCTGAGACATGACCATAAGTGCCATGCGGTCTGATATTGCCCACTTTTCCAGAGCAGCTGAAGTCTGTCCTGCAGCAACAGCAGGCTTATCCTCCCTTAATGCCAAGTCAAGATCATTCCAAGCCAAGCACGTCATGACTTGCCCTTCCAGTCAGAAAAATTCGCTCCATTGAGCGGCTCAATGTTGTTCAAGTAGGAGGCCACAACATTGACATTTGTCACTGAAAATCAAAGGAAAAATTATCTTAGTAATCATATACAATGAAATGCAAATAAAAGCATGATAATAATCCTACGGTGGTCTGATTAACATCATGCAATTAAAATTTCAATTTGCATCACCGGTGGGTAAAACAAATGAAATTTCATCTTAATACTCATGATTAAACAACGGTGGTCAGAAATAATCACAAGTTTACTCTAAATAAACTTCTCGGTGGTTCCATTTATTTAGAGGCATCTCAAGGTATAGTGGTGGAATAAACTTATAAACATGAAATAAACACCAACTACTTAAATTTGCTCGTGTGATAGCTTGCAGGAAATTAAACTGAAGTTAATACTGAAAAGAACTGAAAACTAAAATAAAAGAAAAACTTTTAAAACTGGCCCGAAAAGGAAAAACGGCCAAGCAGAGGTGCGGCCCAGCTCAGCGGATGCGCGGCTACTCAGCTCATGCGCGCGGGGCGACGACAGCGGCTAAGGCGGCCCATTAACATGTGGCCCGGCAGCGGACGAGCAGGCCGCCGTTTTGGCCGCTGCGGCGCGCGACCCTCTCAACCCCCGCGATCGATCTGAGCCATTGGCTCTTATCCGATGGCTGACGACGGTTTGGGTGGGGCTTAAATAGCCAAAATTTCGGGAGGGGGTGAAAACCCTAGCTCATTCTCTCCCTCTCCCCCCCACGAGCGCTCAAGTCAGAGCGGAGGCGGCGGCGCCGCCGGCTGCCGTGGAATGTGCGGCTTAGGTCCGCCCCTCCCCAGAGCTCTCCCCGCGCGCACTTCTCTGCAGGGATACCCACTCTTACTACAGCAAGGCAGGACTCGCGTAGTCATCCGTAACTACGCCATAAGGGGCGGAGTAGCCGGGGTGTAAGCATCTAGGCCCTCAAGGTATGTTTCGGTGATTAATGACAACCATTATTGTGACTAATGAGTTTGTGCAGCTTAATAGATCATTATCGCTCATTTGGTCATATGTCAAAAGAGGCCCCTCAATTTCATTATTCAAAAAGGCGATCTCGGTATTCAACTCAATTATATGTCAAGACTAAGGATCTTTCTAGTCCTAAGTGTCATAAGGATGAGAAGGACACTTAGGTTAGTATAGGTTTTATAGTTTTGTAGTGATCGCACTATTAAGAGGGGTTAAGACCAAGTAACTTGAGCATGGACATGGTCAATCAAAAATGGATGCACACTATGGTCACTCAGGTTCTTAGAAGTTCAAATAAGTGGTTTTTCAACTTATATCTCAAGAATATTTGGATTTCATTCAAGACTCAAATCAGAAAAGACAAAATCAGAAAAAGTCTTTAACACCGGTTTAACCGACGCTTTCACTTTTCTATACGTCGGTTAAACGAAGTCAGCGGAGTCTGGACAAGTCAATACACCGGTTAAACTGACGTGTTTGAATTTAACGTCGGTGCATTTGTCCAGAGTTGGTTTTTCCAGGGTGTTTCAAGTTCTATACACCGGTTAAACCGACGCTGTTTGAATTGAGACGTCGGTGCAATTGACCAGTGAGATGGTTTTTCCAGGGATTTCTGAAGTTGTACTCACCGGTTAAACCGACGATGGTTTTGAGTTAACGTCGGTGCAGTTATCCAGAGACTTGGTTTTTCAGTTGATCAGTGGACAACTACACTCACCGGTTAAACCGATGATACGTCGGTTAATCTGCCCAAGTTGTAACGGCTAGTTTTCCAAATGGGCAGTTTACATTCATCGGTTAAATCGACGATGACAATTGGAGGACCGTCGGATTAACCGGCGTTGCGTACTTTTCTTGCAGCTTTTCTCCAATGGCTCTATTCGTGTGAGCTGCCTATATATACCCCTCCAATGGGTCATTTTGCTCTCTCTTGACACCAGGCAACATTCATACACTCATACTATTGTTGAGAGCCACCTTGAGCTTCATCTTCCACACATTTGTTCATTCAATCATTCAAGAAGCAAGACTAAGGACTTGAGTAGAGAGAAGCTTGTGTGCATCCGTTCTTGGTGATCGGTTCTTGCTCAAGTGAAGGCCCTAGCTTGTTACTCTTGGTGATTGGCAGCACCTAGGCGATCTTGGTGATTGAAGGTATTTCTTCCGGAGCTTGCCAACGATTGTGGGAGCCCGAAGAAGTTTGTGCGTGGCTTGAGCTCCACCACGCCGGGATGGTGAATGGAGACTCTTAGTGAGCGCCCTCGTCTCGGTGACTTGGGAGGTGACAAGACTCTTAGTGAGTGTCACAACGTGGATTAGGGGTGTGTGCCAACACATCGACACCACGGAAAAAATTCGGTTGTCTCTTGCCCACTCTTTACTTTCAAGCACTTACTTTCATGCAATTATTCATGTGCTTGACCTTAGAGATCATAGCTTAGCTCTACCTTGCTTAGTTTCTTATCTAGTTGTTTCCTTGTAAGCTTGTGTAGTTTGTCTAGCTAACCAGTTGGTGAATTGAGCCTTACTAGTTTTGCATAGGTTAAGGTTGTTTTACCTTGTTTTAGAAATTTGAAAAAGGCCCAATTCACCCCCCTCTTGGTCCATCGATCCTTACAATTGGTATCAGAGCCCCGTTGCTCATTTGGATCATTAGGCTTCACCGCCTAGAGCTATGGCCAAGATGGGTGGTTCGCCGCCTCACTTCGAGGGCAAGAACTTTGCTTATTGGAAAGTTCGCATGGCCGCATATCTTGATGCGATTGCCCCCGAAGTGTGGTTGGCAACTAAGACCGGGTTCACCGGAACTCCCACCACGGAACAATTAAAATGGAATGCAAAGGCTAGAAATGCAATTTTCGAAGCCATTAGTGAGGAAGTCTTTGCTAGAGTAAATGTCATGGACTTAGCAAGTGATATTTGGAAAGAACTAATTGAAATTCATGAAGGCTCTACAAAAGTTCGTGAGCAAAAGTATCACTTGTTTAGAGCTAAATATGATTCATTTAAGATGTTAGCTCATGAAAATTGCAATGATATGTATTCTCGCTTGAATGTCATTGTCAAGGACATTAATGCTCTTGAAGTTTCTAAAATTGACAGTGGCTCCATCAACCGTAAGATTCTCATGCTCCTACCGAAGCCCAAGTATAACATCATCAATGCTATGCTTCAAAAAGAGAATCTTGATACAATGGAAGTGGGAGAGCTTGTGGGCGAAATTCGCGCTCATGAAATGGGTATTCTTGGTATGTCCGAAGAGCCAACTACAAGCAAATCAATTGCTCTCAAAACCAAGGCAAACAAGCACCGCAAGCTCAAGATGGTCAAGCAAGAATCGAGCTCAAGCAATGAATAAGAAGATCATCATGAGAGCTCATCCAATGAAGAAGATGATAGAGAACTTGCTCTCATGATGAGAAAGTTCACACGCTTGAATGACAAGATCAACAAGAAGGGTTTCAACTTTGACCCTAAAAGAAGAATGTTCCGGCCATGGGGAGATATCAAGAACAGAAATTGCTACAATTGTGGAGAAAAAGGTCACATTGCTCCAAATTGCCCCAAGCCGGACAAAAGAAAGAAGGACAATAAGAGCAAGCATCGCCATGATTCAAGCGATGATGATGAAGATGAGAAGAAGAACAAAAACAAGAAATTTGGGAAGAAGAAGAGCCATGACAAGAAGACCAAGCTCTTCCCGAAGAAAAAGGGCAACACCAAGAGAAGCTTCTTGGTAGAAAAACAAGAGTGGGTGACCGATGTCTCATCAAGCGAAGAGTCAAGTGATGAGGAAGAAGATATCGTCACCATCGCCCTCACCAATGGACTACAGAGTACGGCTACTCTGCACCCGCATGTTGGCCGCATGAGAACGATGTGCAATGTTCAAAGAGGGTGAAAGTAAAGTCCACTCACGGGTTCAATCAGGTACTCTGCTTACCGATTACCATATTTCTCGGCATGTGGCTAGTACGTTCAAACGCTTAACAACTTATACTACACACTGCGGCATTAACATCTTTTCACTAAACAGACAGGGTCTCAACCACAAGTACCATCCCATGACCCCGCCCGTAACCTTATGATTGCAGTATGTGGTAAACCAGTCAAACCTATGATCTCGCGAGAGGCAGAAAACCACTCGACTTTTACCGGTCCTAATTAGCAGAGCATCTAGTCGCTTAACCTCTAGTGTTCAAAATATGGGTACTTAGGATCATGCATCTATGGTTTCAATCAACTCCTGAAAACTTAAATGCACAGATAAATAATGATACAACATAGATTGCATAGATTTAAAATATAGTCATTAGATGCACCGGGGCTTGCCTTCCTAGGCAAATATTAGCCTTGGGCTCTTCCGAACATTGGTTCAGGTCTTCGGCAACTTAGTTAGATTATCTCGAGCTACATGTAGTTCATTCTTGGACTTGGCACCAACTCGTTCGTTCTGTCGATGAGAGTCGTCGCGTCTATATGAATGCAAAAACGTTCATGTTACAAAAATGACAACAACTTACATTTCTTTTCCTTCACTATAAAGTTGTAGCACAAGTTTTATTATGAAATTTCTTAATTACATCTTCTTGGGCAATTGTTTATAGAGTAGTTCTTAAATTTACTTTACTTCCTAAAATGAGCTGGGTTGTAGTTTTTAATTTCTAGACTAGAAACATGAGATTATTTACAAAATACACAACAGAACCTGTAGACACAAACTGGTGCTGAAAATTTTATATCTAACAGATCATATGCTCAAGAATCCACAGTAAAAATTTCAGCAAATAACAGGAACATATCTAAGCATAAAAATTCACTAACTCAGATTATACTAGGAATTTCATAATTTTGTACAGATTGCTATGCATGGATTATGGAGCTCAAAATTTAACAGAAACAACTAGACATGATATTCTCAGGACTGTAATTTTTCCAGAATTAATCTAGGCATATAACAGGAGATATAAAATTGATAAATTTAACAAGTAGATAGAAACTTTTATTTCTCCAGGGAGTTTTACAAGGATTCTGGGTGTCAAATTTTTACCAGTGCCTACTTTCTACCTAATCATGTTTTAGTAAAAATATGAAGCATTTTCATCACCAATAAGTTTATCAGGGAATAAAGCAATGTATATTCATGCATTATTATTAGAACTGTAAACTGTGTATTAAAGCATGTCAAAATTTTTATATAGTATCTAGACACACTGATTAGTCATGGACGAAAATATCATGAGTATTCAAGCATGATTGTTACCAGAACAAAAATAACAATTCTAGTCATAGCATAACATGCATATTTTGTATCTACAGTTCTGTTCATAAAATGGATCTCAACTTTTGTAGACATGCATCTATGACCAAAATAGTGTTCCACAAATATTTTCAGATTTTTCTAAACAAAGAAACTATTTATCACAAATGAAGCCTACTTAACAAGCATTAACTCAAATATATAGCTAATCAGATCGAAAAATTTCTCAAACTTGCACAACAGTAAAGTTTTAGTGATATGCATGCAAAGAAAAAAAAATCATACACAGAACCTTATTATTTTTACCAGCCTTAATATATGAAGCACACTTGTAGATCTAGGAATCTTGGAGTTTTGACCTAGTTATTGATGTCAAAATGTGTTCAAATTTTTACCAAATACTAGTAACATTGCAACACACAAACAAGCCAAAAACCAGCTATAGTTACTGAGCACAACTTCTAGAACATTTAGAGCCTATTTATTCTATTCTTTTTCTTGGATTAAAATGCAGACCAAACCTGAAGATGTGGATGTAACAAAACCTGCAGAGATTGTTGCAAGGATTCCAAAACATTTTATTTTGTATTTTTATGATTTTTCTACGAATTTCTATGCATTTTCAAAGTTCACTGTTTTGAAGTTCATGAACATTTTTCGCTTAGGCCCCTGAAACTTTGGTTTCTTTTAAGGGAAGGTCCCTTGTTGGATTCTGGAATAGAGCAGGGGAGGGCGCGCTGATTCCCGGCGAGGAGAGTAGCCGGCGGTGGGGGCCCCGCAGGGGAGAAGAGAGAGGGGCTCAAGGGCTACCTCTGGGTGGGCTCGGTTCGTCGGAAGATGGCCGGAGTGAGGCTCTCCACGGGAGCAGGCGGTCGGCGGCGGGTCTGACCGCCGGCGGCGAGGTTCTGGCGGCGCTGGGGATGGGGGGGGCCTGGCCTAGGAGCTTCAGTGGGTGTCAAGGAAGGCCGTGGCGAGGTCGTTTTGGCCAAAGGGGTTGCGGAGCGGCGGCGCCCCGGTGAGCTCGAGCTCACCGGCGTTAATGGAGGGGGCGGACGGCGTTCTGCGCGCGCGAGAGGAATGGGAGCCTACTTAAGGGGCTAAGAGGCTTCGTGGCTAAGCAATGAGCATCCAGGGAAGGTCCATTTGGTCGGGGTGGCTCGACGGCGAGGCCAACGGCATTCACGGCGAGGTGGCAGCTCGGCGGCAGCTCTGTGCATGGCGAGGGAGGGCGTGGCGGCTTTCCAAGTGGGCTGGGGCGCGTGTCGCGTGGGCGAGAAGCCAGGGAGGAGCGGAATCGCGCGAAACCGGGGGCGCGCGTCCGAACCCGGAGTGGTTCTGCCGTCGCCGGCGTACGACACGCCGTGAGGGGAGAGAGAAACAGATACGTTGGCAGTGGCACTTTCGTAATTTCCTTGAAGTTCGAATCCCAGTTCTGTAAACTTTATTTTTCTCCCTCATCTTGGCCTCAAATGAAAAACTTTTGAATACCATTATTATTCAAAATTTCAAGATCTACAATTTTCGTTTCAGACACTTTTTCATTTGAGCAATAGTTTGAAAGTTATTTAATTTACTTGTAAGTGTACATATACATATGCATATACATATATACAATTGCTTGCAAAAATAAATTTTGGTGCTTTTATTAAATTTTCTTGATCCTTTGTGCATAACATTAGTTGCTAATCTATATTTTAGTCAAATTAAAAACTTGGGCTGTCACACTGACAATCCCGAAATCCCCTGTGAGAAGCCCCTTCAGATGGGGATTCACAAGAAGCCATCTGATTATAAGCTACCAGAGTCCAAAATCAAGATGATATATCATCACGAAACAGCCAGTACCACCTGGCATCTGATGGATAAAGGCGGCCTTCCGAAAGCAACATTACCAACCTGCAACAAGAAGAAACATTTTATCCTCTTGAGTGGTGAAAGAAATGTACTCCCTCCGTTCCAAAATGTATGTCGTTTTTATTTTTCTACATTCATATAATTTGCTATGTACCTAGACATATGTTATATCTAGGTCCATAGCAAATACTATAAATCTAAAAAAGTCAAAACGACCTATATTTTGGAACGGAGGGAGTAGATGTTAGGTACAAGAAATATTTTCGTTGTACCATGCAAGCAGAAGGACAAATGTTCATCTGCCGTCTTAACCTGCAAAAGGAATTATGAATATGTAAACATAATGCCTTGGCACTGAAGGAATATTATTGTTACGTTAGAAGCTAGGAGCAAATTGCAATTACTGGGTAAGAAGATGGAGATGGATGAGGTGACGACAGGCAAAGACTAGGCTTCCAAACTTTCCTGATGTGATATATAAAAGAGCATATATTCCGTGCACATGTATCAAACAAGCTGGAGTGCATAAACACCTTCTATCGATGGAGGGCCCATTAGGGCATCGCATAAATGATTGGGAGTTGGCACAGACATATTATCAGCGACAGTAAGGCTAAATTATCACCTAGTAGTACTTGAAATAATAAATAGTACGCAACATCATGAAAGTGCCTAAAACACTGAAATACTGATCAAAGTTCATGGCCGCAAATTTTAATTTCATGGTACCGTCAGGTAAACTTGAGGATTTTCCATGAAGAAAATTACCATCTCAGATGAGCTGATGCAGTCTGCTTTAACCAGAAAAGTTCCGTACTGCAAAAAGGTGGCTTCTGGTGCCAAGGAACGTCACAGAGGAATCAGACATTGTGGGAACTGTATGGAGCAGGAGTGGGGACCTACCCAAGACTCTGCAACAACAAAGTTTCAACAGCCCAGCAGTCAGTTGGCAAAGCAGCAGCAACACGTGGGGGCAAAGGACGATGTCCCGTTCATGTATCGCCAATTTACATGAGACCAAATGGTAGCGAAGGGCTTCCATCAGTTCATATAAATGTAAACTCAAGCATACCTCAATAATTGGATGGTGATAATAACGTGATAAAAGTCGCAGCTTTTTTTTTTTGAGAACTAAAAGTCGCAGCTTTGGCAAGGACGAGAATGATCACTCGAGTAATACCTAGGGAAGGGAAGAACCAAACAGGGTAGCTGCGCACTTGGATCGCACTGACTCAATGCATGATCTGTCCGTATATCCTGTTGCCACAGTGAGCTTGGAGTGATAGCAGCTGCAGGTTGGTTTCATAAACTACTAGGTATCATCAAAACTAATCACATGAGATGCAATTGGGTTTCTTTCCAGCTGGCACCACTTATCATGTATTGGACCAAAGAAAGGGCATGCATGACCTTTGATCGTGAGGTCAATATACCTCGGTTTCACCACTATAATTTCAAAAGGGAGCAGCAAATCCAAAGAGCCCAACAATTGGCCAACATATATTATATTAATAAGAAGAAATATCTAGAATCAGCGTGATATGATTGTTAAAGCGGGATATCGCCACACTGATACTGCATAGCTTCTCCTAAGAAAAGATCTAGGGCCACAATGGACCACACCTATTTAGTAGCCAACTAGGCTTCCTATCATTCGAACCTAAAGGCAACAGGAGTCCAAAATCAAACATAAAAGAAACTAAATCAGTAGCAGTAATATTCGAAACTTTGTTTTTGCGTTACTACAGAACAATAGGAGTGCCTGGGAGTTGGAATCTTGAGAAACATCATGAGATCAGTAATGGAAGCAAATCCCACTTGAAAAGTTTGCTGGGGAAGTATTCATACCTTATGGACAAGCACATATATATTCATGTACATCCCCAATGAAACCAAAGCTCGGTAAAAGCTCCACTCGAGAAGTTTGTTGAGCTTTTCAGACTTGTGCAGCTTTGTTGTCCATGGATTCAGTAAATTTGTGGATTCTTAAAAACTATAAACTAACATGTCCTTATAAAAGTATTATCTTACTTTCAAATGCACCATTTGGACAACATTCAGTAAGTTTGGGTAATAAGAAATAAGCCTATGATTCAAATTTTCAATCTTTTTTTCATGAAACAAAAACAAAAGTGCTTTGTTTTGTTGTTGATCAAGAAAAGCAAGTAGGGAGCCATAGTCTTCTTTCACTAGAAAACCTATACAAGTAAAACAAGTCCACGATGCAGCAATAGATATGAAATATAACCAGTCGGAGCGTAGATAACACTAACTTAAAGATTCATTACCTAGCTATAATGGCCATGCTCCTTATTCTGTTAGTAGATAACATGCTCGCTAGCAAAACAGGAAAAATCGCTGGTGAAGTATATACGGATATGACATTATTAGGACCTATGCAGAATATTACAGTTACTCAAAGATCTATTAGGGGAAAGAGTTGAACTTAAAAAGGAAAAATCTCAATACCTAACCTAAAAGATGGAACAATGACTTTTGAACCATTACTATAAGACAATGGTTTTCACTACTTTAACAAATGGACTCTATATCAAAATATAGCTATTGCATTAAAGAAGAAAAGATTCTTATGATTTTGTTGCTCCTAAAAATATTATGTCTATCTCCTATAAGCCATAGAGAATTGAGATTTTTCATGTCTCTGAGTCTTTCATTTCTCATGCTCGGAATTAGAAACTTATGGAAGAAGAGATCCATTAAAAACTCATCACATGGCTAAGCCATGCCTAGCAATCAAAACAGTAAAGCATTTGATAGGTAAAGTTTTTTTTTTTGAAGCTTTAGTCAAGGAAAGGATCAGATGTAGTAAAACTGGTAACATGAGAGTTTGGGAACCATAACACACACATCAGGTTGACAAGAAGAATCGGCAACAGTTTCTTCAAATTCATTCTCATGTTCCTCCTCAGTTCATCCTTGACTCAGATAATAGTAAGAGAATAAAAAAGGCATCCAATAATTGGCAACAGATGTGACAATATGCAAAAATGAATATTAAGATTACAGTGGCATATTTCTGCTAACACAAGTATGCTAGGTGCAGCTGCACCATTTGGCATTAATAAGGCTTATATACCACCGATTTTCAATAATTTCTGATGTCAAAGAAAATTCAAGTATGGTTTAAAACTCTTGATATACCAACTGCGGCATTTGTGACTAAGGGCCTGTTTGGTTGGCCACCATTATTTCAAGCTTTGCCACACTTTCAGTGTTAGCTGTTTTCAAGATTTGTGCAAAAATAATTTTTAGCTAAAAGAGACATGGCTACTAGCTGCTTCTTTCCTGAGACCCTTTTGCACTATAACCCTCCGTGATTCATCTGATTCAGACCATTGTCTAATAGCAGAATAAAAGTTTGATATCAAGACATGAATTCCAGGATTTTGTGGGTGAACCTCTAGCATGCGCACAGCTACCTTCTTTCCTCTTACGGCATCCATGTTAGCTCTGCATGCGTTCAACATAGCGACATAGATGGCACTGGAACACTTATTCTGGCTTGCAGTTAAACTACAATATAGATTCCACGCCTCATCAATCTGTCCTGCACGGCCTAGCATGTCTATTAAACATGCATAGTGCTCTGGTTGTGGATCAATCCTGTACTTGCTTTTCATCAAATGGAGCATGGACCGACCTTCATCCACAAGACCACAGTGTCCACAGGCCGATAGAACTGCCAGAAATGTAATAGCATTTGGCAAGACCATGGGTACAGCTTTCTCCATCATCTTAAACAAATCTAAAGCATCGACACCATGCCCGTGGCGACTATAAGCGTCAATCATGCTTGACCAGGAAACCACATTTCTGCCAGCCATCCGGTCAAACACTATCCGTGCGCCCACTGTCCTCCCACATTTTGAATACATATCAATAAGTGCATTGCATATAATGGTGTCAGAATCAAACCCACAACGAAGAGCCTTGCAATGCACCTGCATACCATAAGCCAAGTTTGCTGTCGCTGAGCAGGCCGTGAGAGCACAAGTCAGTGAAATTCCATTGAGCTCAGTCCACCTAAGCATCGAGAAAGCCTCCCTAAACCAGCAAATATCCACGCAGCCAGAAAGAACAGCGTTATACAGTGCGGTGTCCTTTAGGCACTTGGTGAGCATAAACACCCTCATGGCGTCCTCGACAAGACCACAGCTCATGTAGAGATCAACAAGGGCTGTATCCATGATTACGTCGCCGTGGCACGAGACGACGCTCCACGCGTGGAGCTGGCGGCCAGGGCGGAAGGCGCGCGACGCGGCGCATGCCTTGAGCATGGTGCAGAGGGTGGCGGCCGTGGGTGGGAACCCGGAGGCGGCCATGCCACGGAATGCGGCGGCTGCGGCGGCAGGGCGCGCGTGTCGGACGAGGCAGGCGAGAAGCGCGTTCCATGCGACGGCGTCCCGCGCGGGCATTTCGTCGAACAGGCGGGACGCAGCGCCTGGGAGCCCCGCGTTCGCGTAGGCGGTGAGGAGGGCAGTGGCCGGGATCGGGATGGGACTGGAGAGGGAGGAGGACTTGAGCAGGACGGCATGGACGGCGGTGGAGAGGGAGGGGTGGGAGGAGAGGAGCCGGAGCAGGGTGGACATCGGCGGCGGCCGCGGAGCACTCGTCATTTCGTCGAGAGAACGAGTCCGCTGGCGTGCCGCACAAACAGAGCAGCTGAGGGTCTAACGGAATGCACCGTGTTTATGATTAGCAACACGTGACTAGGGTGTAGTGCCCTTCTCGCAAACAACAAGCTGTACATTGCTACACGTAAGCGATCTCATGCAATATTACATAAGATTTCTGTGCTGTGGAGGAGAGAGAGAAAAGTGAGAGAAAAAGGTCGTAACGCCTCATAAGCTAAATTTTATGATTATGAGACAACTAGACCATCATTGTACGAGTTTTAGTTGCTATGCAACATACAATATTTTTTATTTACTCAAATTAAGGAATTAAAGAGTTTCTATGAGACAATCTATTTGTCTAATAAATCATCTCAAAATTATGTGTCATGCATGAGACTATCTATTAGACGACACCAACGTAGAGCATCTCCGCAATAAACAATTAAGTCGAGCAAGAAACTGACAGCCACCATATTTGTTTCCATTTGTGTAAACCTCATGGTGCCTACTCGTACCTTCATTATCCAATCTTTACCTCTATCATATAATATAAGCATTTCTAGCTATGTTTCTAGATGTTTAGATTCATAGCATATCTAATATATATGGACAAGTACTTGTCTAGGTACATAAAAGATGCTATGAACCTGTACATAGCTAGAAAAGCTTGTATTCTCGAACGGAAGGAGTATAAACAGATTTTGGAATTTACTGATTTAATTTTTAACGAACGAGCGCAAATTGTGCGCATTTCTATTAATATAGAAGGAGAGACAAAAGAGAGACAAGAAAAGCTCTCAAAAAAGACAAAAGGGAAAAACAGTCACTCAGAAAAAAGGGAAAAATAGAGATAAAAATTTTTACAAGTGTGGCTACTCATCAACCACTAGACTTCGATGAGATCAGCTAGGTGCCGAGCTTCCACAATTTCCCACGCCTACGCCTCATCTTTGATTTTGTTGAGAAAAGTTGTCGTCGAGCATTCTTATCGGTTAAAAATTCTCGTATTTTTCTCCTTCTATATCTCCCAGTTGACTAGTAGGACGAGGAATTTGAGCGCCCTTGGCGGGACGCCCCGAAGGCTCCCCATGACATGCCACTAGTACTTAACAGAGTGTGTGATGTCCCAATGACTTGGGATGAGCTGGTGGTAATGGACCCACTCCGCAATTTGGGTCCACACACGCCTAGTGACATGGAATGTAACTAGCAGGTGCTGCGCGGATTCAGACTCAATCCGACATAGAGGACAAACGTCAATTCTCAGCCAATCCCTAGACATCCAAACTCTATTCTTGATGGTAAGCCAGGCGAAAAAATTGCATTTTGATCGCGCCCACGGTTTCCAAATCAATTGTAGCTTGGTAGCAACGGAGCCAAAGAATTGAGCGCGATAAGTCGAAGCTGCAAAGTATTCTCCGCTGGCCGTCCACTTCCACCTTATTGTGTCCGCGATCTCCGGGTTGAGGCTGGCCTCCCGCACAATGATCCATAGGTCAACGAACTGCTGCAGGTGATGGGTGTTGAAATTTGGACGTATCGTGATATTCCGGATACATTGGTTGTCAGACGGGCCATCATGGAGGTTCGTTCTTCTTTCTTGACATTGACATGGAGAAAATATCCGGCGCCATGTCCTGCCGTCCAAGCAGAGTGCCATAAGGAGATTTTCTTGCCATCACCAATCGGAATTTCCGTGGATGCCCCCAAAAACTAGTTTACAAGGTATGCCCCATTGTCCATTCTTGACATAGCCACCTTAAATGTACAGCTCTTGCAAGTAGAGGTGGTAAAGGGTCCTAGATTTTGGCCTAGAAAATTTAAGAGCCGGACTCTAATCTTATATAATTTTGAGTTAAAAATTTAAAAATCTTGTTGGACTGTGAAAAGTCCACTATGGCCATCTCATTAGGGCACTCCCAATGCATACTCTATCATAGATTCTAAACCTTCTATTTATTGTGTTTTGTTGATGTGGTAGTATATTTATGGAAGAGAGAGGGAGAGAAACTAAGACTCCAAATCTTATTTAGACTCCAAGTCTTCACGCAAATTAAAAATAAATGTGAGAGAGACAAGTAGACCATATAAACCAAAATAACATATTTTGCATTGGAAAATATAGTTTTTTTTATGATAGAGTCTTTGAGACTTAAGACTCGAGTCTACACTGGAGCTGCCCTTACCACTCCTTCTCGTAAGTCTCCCGAGGTCAAGGATGCCAGCGGCCGTTGGCCAGTTAATCTTGCACTTCCCCAGCGAGGTTTTCATCACCCGCCCAAAGGAACTTCTTTCTGTAGCTGTCAATTGCATCAAAGACCTCGTTGGGAGTGCTTAAGGCTGATAGCAGGTGAACTTACTGATGATTCACCCTTAAAGTATAAAACTACTTAAGAAGATCATCACCAACTCTATCCACTTAGAGGAGAAACCGGATCATAGTTTGCATAGGCGCTCGGCGCTGAGACCCCCACCGTTCCTACAACCGCTCCAGGTTAATTACATGACGTCAGCTGACTATGACATTCCAAATTCAGGCAAGATTGGCAGTTGCTGATATCGAGGTGTTTTTATCTTTTATTGATATGAACAAATGGAAGAGGATACAACAGTACCAGTCCCATAACTACGCAATTAATTAAATACATGCAAAATGCTATATCTTTGCTCTAGAATTTTGGTGCTAGATTACTACAGTAACATCACATCACTTTTCGCTCCACATGGAAATTGCATCCTGTCACCTTACTTTAGAGCATCTTCGCCTCTCAAAATCAGCCCCCTATTTCTTTAAATAGGAGTCAATCTGTAAAAATTGAGAACCTAAATCAGAGCCCAACTCTAGGGGGCCTTTCAAATTTCGGCCTACAAATTTGTGGGACCCGCTGGCAGAGATAGTCCATTCTCCCCCGACGCCTTGGCTGTCCCGCGGCCGCCAAGATCGGCGCCCTGCCCGTCGCGCCGTCCCCGGCCGCCGAGCCCGGCGCCCCCGACGCCTTGCCCAACGGGCCGTCGCCCGGCCGCCCCCGACGCCTTGCCCGTGCCCCGGCCGCCGACCCTGCCGCAGGCGCAAAGCAGCAGCGGCGGCGCCTCCGCCGCCGGCCCCCGCGCTGGACCGCCGAGCCCGCCGCAGGCGCAAGCAGCGGCGCCGCCGCAGGCCCCCACGAGACTCGTCATCCACTACACAGGTTTGTGTGATTTCGTTTGCCTTTAATGAGTTGACATTCTTCACATTCTTCTGTACCTAAAGATCGTGAGCACAAATGAGCCATGAACTTGGATCTTCTATAGAGGAAGGTTCAAAGCAGAAAATGATAAAAGAGATCTGCTCGCTTTTGCAGTTTATTGATATCAATCTCCAAGGGGATTCATTTCAGTCTGACAGTATTCTTGAGTATGCTGAAAAGACCATAAAGTCCAGATATGATTAATTTCTGTGCTTTCAACATCCCAATGTTGTTTACTAGAGACTATCTTTGTGAATATTAGTGACTTTTAGTGTTGGAGTTCATGTAATTTTATTCATGCATGGTGCACTGAAAGTTAAACTTGCTACCAATCCTAGGAGAGGCAATTTCATTTATGCACAGCAAAAGTGCAAATTTGCCATTTATTTGAAAGAAAAGTCCAGTATCAGGTCAAGCACAAATTCATTTTAATTTGTTGCACACTTATATAGTGCACATTCATATTTCATACTGCTTCCTTTGCCATAAGTAAGTTTTATGCTTTAAGGCAAAATAGTATCTGTAGTTCTATCCTCTGTAACTGCAAGTATATCTCTGTTATGTAAAGCTAAAAATTGATTGTGTTGGTTGGGAATCGGGATCTGCTTCAGTCTATAAGTGAAATCTCCAATGCTTTTTCAGGTACATCAATTCCATGAAGGATGTGATCAAGAAGATCTACACACAGATGGAGTTCGATTTATTCGACGACGAGGACGAAGTCGACTGTTCAAATTCTATACCCAGCAGCAGCAACCAGGAATTCAGCAGGGTCGACAGGGGCCGTAGCCAATTGAACAGCGCCGACGCCAGCACAAGCGCCTCCGCGCTTTGGGGGTACTCCGGAGGGCACAACAAGCAGCAAGAAAAGACGTCATCCTTTGATAATGAAGTGTTGTAAATGAGAATCTTTTTATTATCTACTCAGTTTGAAAATCTACTCAGTGTTGTAAATGTGACTGATAATGACCATCAGTTTTGAAAATCTACTCAGTTTGAAAATCTACCCAGTTTGATAATGAAGTGTGTTGTTGACTCATGGGTCTGATACTCTGCCATGCTGATGGTGGAGTTAATTTTCTTTGTAAAAGTTACCTCAATTAATGGGATTTTAGCTGTTTGTGGATATCATGATTTTAGCTGATACTCAGCTGTTTATTATCCCCAGTTTTTCTCATCAATATGTCCTGCAACTTTTCTATATGCTTCTTTGTATGCTATAAATAGGTTTCTGCTCATTCAGCTTACACCAGCAGCTGTTGAATATGCAAGATGGTCGAAGTTTGGTGTCACTAACACATGACTCTCTTGCTGCTGCACATTTGTTAACAAGTACAGATGTTTTTCTGAAGAAATCTGAATTATAGCAGCTTCAAATGCTATGCCTTTCAGTATCAAAAACACCCGCACCAGCAGTAGTTAAATCTATGGACTTTCAAGGTTCTCTGTGGACGGGTAAACAATTGTTCAGCATGCTTCTTCCTTCAGGCATGAATTTCAGTTGCGATAGGAAGTTGCACATAATAGACAGTGAAGTTCTTACATGCTCTTCAGGGTCCTCTTGGTTACAAATATTGCTAGATCCAATCAACATACCTGTTCTAAAGTGTCTTGATGAAATTGAAGATGTAACTTACAGACAATCTGATTATATTCAAAACAATCTATCAGTTGTCAGATCTTCAATCATGACATTTAAAGATGTCTTCAGTGATCTCCTAAAAATGGTGCAACAAGTTAGCAATGATAACTCAGAGCATCTTTTGATGAACTAATCTGATGAGCTTCATTCAAAATGTCACACAGGCTGTTACACACAGGCAGCAATAGTTGGTGATTAAACAGCCAATTTAAATGCAAGTACCACAACAGGTCATTCAAAATGTCACACAGGCTATTACACACAGGCAGCTTTGGCAAGTCTCAGGTTTCAGTCATGAACTGAAATATTACATAGTCTGAGCACTACCACAACAGGTGATAGTGCAGATTCAAATAATGCAGATCCTGTTCAAGCACTAGTAGTTCAAATACCTGCACTAGTACATTACATCACAAATAATTTAGATAGCATGCTATCAAGCACTAGTAGCATCGCCTACACTAGCAGTGTCACCTACACTAGCACTCGCTGCCTTAGCGAACTGAGCTCTCTTGGCCATCACGTAAGCTTTTTGATGCTCGTCCATGTTGCTCATGTCACAGAACATGATCTTCTGCTCTTCCTCCCATTGTAGACGCCGCTCCTCGATGTCTAGCTTGCATTGTTCGATCATCACATCCTTTTCCCACTTTTCCTTCTTCAACTTCACTTCCTCGGCCTTCATTGCCATCAGGTTCCCCATCATATCCTTGTACTCGTCGCCTCTTTCATTTCTTTTCAGCTTCTCCTTGGACTGCTTTTGCCCCGGAGGTCGGGCTTTCTTCGCAGGAGATTGGGTTCCGTCACCTTGTTGAGTTCCTACCGAGAGGTTGATCTCTTTTGACTTACTTGGCCTCTTGTCAGCTTTTGCGAACTTTTATGTATGTCTCACCTCGAGCCAGCAATGGAAGAATGTGAAGCTTTTTCCCTGCGAAGCTTTGGCATATCTTGCTTGTGCTTCCAAGATCTGAAACAAAAGATCAAGGGTTGGTTAATTATATGTACCAATAACAAAGAACTAAATGAAGGAACAAATATAGGAGTAACTACATGTTCTTGATAAGGCACGTTGCTTGGGTGACGCCGCTCAACTTCCTCATAGTACGATTGGAATCTCATGCACTCATTTATTATGACCCCGCAGCGATGCTCGAGAGAATTAGCAGTCCGATCGGAGTGGAAGCCCCTGAAGTTGTGGAAATGTGCGGTGATCCTGACCCCGCAGTGATGCTCGAGAGAATTAGCAGTCCGATCGGAGTGGAAGCCCCTGAAGTTGTGGAAATGTGCGGTGATCCTTTCCCAGTACGTTTTGCTTGACTGGTCAGTCCCAACGATAGCGTCATTGCTGATACTGATCCAAGACTTGCAAAGCTGTATATCTTCTTCTTGACTGTAGTTGCTGCCCCGCTTGGATGCTCCTTTCCCACCACTACTTGGAGTGGCATCTAGCTGCATCGAAAGTTCCAAATTGCCATCCACATCCTGGGTCATAAGATCTATGTAGTAATGTGAATTTGAGCCCCTTGGATCCTGCAAACCACAAGAGACATGTTATTCAGATATTACTGTTATATATCGAGCCTTTCTTTCAAACCATTGACACAGACAGATGAAAGTTCTCAATGCATTTGAAACTGCTACCTAGTAATTCTAGCATCCAATTGCTTCTGCTTCATCATTGATAGCAGTATGTATTTTCACTTTCTGACATTTACTGTATGCAAGATAGCTTAGCATGACAGCAATGGGTTACAGCTTGTAAAGGTAAATTTGACACCTAAATTTCTTCCTGCTTGGCAATTTAACAGTGAATAAGGCATTGCCTTAAAGGTGCCACAGGACAAATATCAGGATATGGTAAGTACAGAGCAAATGAAAATAGGGGAAAAGGAAAGAGGAGTATGCACCAACAAGCATGAAATCATGTATAACAGCGTGCTGGAGATTCCAACTGTGGAAAGCATTATGAAACTTAAGCTAAAGTAGCTGTCTTATGAAATCATGTATATGAAGTAGCATGACATAACTGAGCAAGAAAATTGGGGAAAATACATACATCTGCCGAGTAGCCCTGTGTCAAATCAAAGATCGGCTCCGAGGTGCCTGCGGCATCGTATTCCATCACTGCTGGGGATGATGACGTGCTGCGGGTGTCCCAGCTGGTGGTGGCACTAGGTGGTGGTGAAGCAGGTTCTGTGAAGGTCGCCGTGAGAGGGTTGTGTCCAGGAGCACCACCAGGATAGAGCAGTTCTTGGCGGCGAGGCAGGACGGAGTTGGGCACTTCTTGGCGACGAGGAAAGCCGGAGTTGGGAACTTCTTGGCGACGAGGAAGGCCGGAGTTGGAAGGATTGGCAGTAGGGACAGGTGCGAAGATGGTTCGACGATGGGTCTTCGCCGGGGTACCCGCCGTTGGCAGTGGAGGGTGCACGCCGCCGGAGGTGCCTCCATGAGATCCGGAAGGCCTCTACTCCACGTCGGCAAGATGGCGGGGTGGTGGAGGCGGCACTGGCCGTACCTTACGTGGACGAGGCGGCGGCTGCTCCATGCTGCTGCTAGTGTCGGCCGCTGCGCGCTCCGGGGATGGCCAAGGCTAGTGATAAACTGATAAAAATGGCAAGCAAACAATGGTAAAGGCTAACGGTAAATGATGAAGCCAGAGGATTTGTCAGGTCGGTTTTATTATGAGAGGACGGAATTGTGGAATGGATTGCTGTTGCAGGTGCAGAGAGCAACTTACCGCGGTATCGGCAGCGACGCCGTCGCCGGCCGGGCCGGGTGCGTCGGCCTCGCTGGACGCGGGCGCCTTAGCCTTGGAGTGCTTGGAGGTGGTGGGGGCCTCGGCGACTGGGGCTGGGGCGGGGGCCTTGCTCTTCTTCTTCTTGCTCTTGGAGGATGACTTCTTCTTCTTCTTGGACCGGGCCGGGGGGGGGGGGGGGCGGGGGCCTTGCTCTTCTTCTTCTTGCTCTTGGAGGATGACTTCTTCTTGGATGGGGCGGGGGCGGGGACCTCGACGGGCTTGGTGGGCGCGGCGGCGGGGGTGTCCGCTGCTGGGGCGGGGGGGGGGGGGTGGCAGCAGGGGGCAGCTCGGCCACCGGTGGTGTGGCGGGCGGGGTGGCCTTGGCCTTGGGTGCTGGGGCGGGGGTGGCCGCTTTGGGGGAGGACTTGGGCGGCACCGCGGGGGTGGCTGGGGTGGCGGCCGGCGCGCCGGCGGGGCGGCGCGGGGGGCGTCGGGGTTCCGGCGCCGAGGGGCTGTCGCGGCGCTGGGCGGGCGTCGGGGCTGCGGCGCTGGGGGGCGTCGGGGCGTAGGGTTGCGGCGCGGGGGGGCGGATCGGGTCCTCCTTTTCCTATGGCCTTGTTAATGTAAATTGGGAGCTCATGTAAAATGAGAGTCCATTTGAGAACTCTGCTGGAGTTAAAATTCACTCTAAACTCTTAAAAAATACTCCCTCCGTTCGGAAATGATCTACATATTTTGACTAGAGAAAGTCAAACTTTATAAACTTTGACTAATAATTAGTTAAATTATATGTATAATTAGTTTATAAAATTTATGTCAATACATATGTATTCAAAGAGGTTTTGAGATGACATTGAGTTATTCGTAATTGACATTATATTCTAAGAGTGATTAATAAGTCAAACTTTACTTCGAATGACTTTCTCTAGTCAAAATATGTAGATCATTTCCGAACGGAGGGAGTAGAGTAGAGGCCAAATAAGGCGTTGGGCTGGAGTTGCCCTAAAGCGAACAAAAATGGCGGCCACCGCCGGCGAGCGCGCCTCGGCCCGCTCGCTCCACCATCCGCTTCTTCAGCCTCCGCGACACCCGAACCCCACACCTCCCCTTCCGCACACGCGCCGCGGTGCCCACCCGCGCGCGCCTCCGCTGCCACCTCTCCCACTCCAGTGACTCCACCCCAACCCCGAGCCACATCACCTCCGACCCCGACCCCGACCCCGACCCCGACCCCGACCCCGAAGATTCCCTGCGCTTCGCCTTCGCGTGCGGCGGCGCTGGCGCGGGCGGCCGTGTCTACTCCGCCATCGCGCTCGCCGACGAGCTCCACGCCTCGCTGCCTTCCTTCCGCTCCCTCATCCTCGGCGCGCCCTCCCCGTCCCTCGAATCCTCCGCTGCCGCAGCGGCATCCTACCCGTTCGCGCCCGTCCCGCCGCGCTGCCTCCCGCGCGGGATCCTCGCCGCGGCACTGCACCTCCGCCGCTTCCGCCCGCACGTCCTTGTCGCCACGGGGGGCGCGCCCGTGCTGCCAGCCTGCCTGGCCGCGCTCCTCCTCGGCCCCCCCCTTCGTGATCCAGGACCAGGACGCATCCCCCGCGCCCGCCACTCGCCTCCTCGCCCCCTTTGCCCTCCGCGTCTTCCTCGCCTTCAACGCCCCCGTGCGCCTCCTCCCCAAGCGCAAGTGCGCCGTCTACGGGAACCCCGTCCGCATGTCCATTCTCAAGTGCCGGGCGTCCAAGGCCGAGGCGTTGTCGCGCTTCTTCCCGAGGGCAGGGTTTTTGGGTGAACAGGAAGCGCAGGTCCTGCTCGTGCTTGGAGGAGCGGAGGGGTAGCCCGAGATCAATGTCGCGGTGCTCAATGTCTACTACGAGATGCTCCGGAAGAGGAAGGATCGGTACATTATATGGCAGACGGGGACGGAGACTTTCTGCGAGATGGAGAGTCTCGTCAGGGGCCATCGCCGACTTTTTCTTACTCCGTGAGTTCTCTTCATTCGGTTCTCCTTCCTTTTGATTGGAAGTGCAAAGTTGGATAGAGATTCTTGAAACCGTCATGAACTTCGGATGGCCAGCTGTCGGCTGTCCTACTAGCCAACTTTAAAGACATATTAGCAATGCAATTAATATTGTTCAACTCGTCAGTACTGTAGCACATTTCGTTGTTACGTGACAAATAATGTCCGATCATGAACTAATTAGACTTAAAAGATTCATATCGTGTTAATCAGTTAGAATGTGTAATTAATTATTTTTTCAACTGCATTTAATGATTCATGCATGTGTCTGAAAATTCGATGTGACGGGTATTGTAGAAAATTTTCTGGAAACTAAACAGGGCCTTAGTTTCTTTCCCTCACTTGTTCGCTGTTTGCTCAGCAGCAGGGCTAGCTGGTTGCACGAGGGTTAGTTCACTCTTGTTTCTCTATTTTTGTTAATGATGGAGGCACTCAAAGCTTAAGCATACTCTTAAAAGAAGGCTGCACTCTGAAAGTTAGTGTAGAGGCATGAGAAGGATTCAGTGAGCTACTAGGGATGTTGTACCTGAAGGGTTATTTATGAATGGTAATTAGAAAAGAGATAGATATGGCATCCTTTGTTCATTGACATGAATCAAGCAGTTCTTGTTTTTGTTTATTCTGATAACTTTATCCCGTTCTCAAACAGTTCTAGCTTTTTTTTTATTCTGATAATTTCATCCTGTTCTCAAAACATTCAGTCGATTGGATTGCCACATGTAATTTCTTCTAATCTACATTGCAAGTTCTAGGTTTTGTGCATGATTCCAACGTGATAAACAATTCTGAGGCATGTCAATGGCCCAATGACATGCACTTCTGCATTGCATCTGTTTGATACTCTGTGTACCATAGTGATTCTGACTGTTTAAATTGTACCTTATTGTGAAGATTCTTGCATGAACTGGAAATGGCATATGCTGCTTCTGATGTTGTAATTTCTCGGGCTGGTGCAATGACATGCACTGAGATATTGGCCACTGGGAAACCATCAATTCTGGTATGACTCATCCCATGGAGCTATTTTTATTCGTTCCAATTTCCCAATTCGATGTTTTTTGCTCGATTAAGATTGATTGGGTCTTATGAGGATGTAATTCTACTTGTTCTCAATGGCATAGTTAGGTTGTGTACCTATCAGGAAAAGGAGATTGTCTTATGAACCATTGCAATGGTCCGGAGTGCAAACTATATGTTCTTGTTATGATAACTGGAATGTTTTGAAACTAAAAGCTTTTCATTGGGTTCCAAAATTAGTAAAGGACTTCAATTGGGATTAATCTTATGAGAAATCATAATCATAATATCAGAATGAAATTTTATGGAAGAAATGTGAGCAAGGGGATCAAGTTTCATGGTTACAATCTATGATAATGAGCTTTGCTCTTTTAATTCCCACCAAACATGTTTTTTTTTGTTAGTCCTTTGATACTAAGTTTGATGCTTGCAGTCCCTGTCTCTACATTTCATCTCATTGGTATAGTTTATTATCATAGGCCCCTTCACACAGTGAACTTCAGCTGTTCAGCATCTATCAGCTATTATTGTGAAATAAATTTTCATTCCGGTCCTTTCTGGATTCTAAAAAAAATGTTACGCAGCAAATAATTTTTATTTTTATGTGTAAAACGAAATAACAAATGTACAGGAAGTTAGGCACGACATGAAATTTTTTCCAAAAATATTCTTTTTTCCTCGAACACAAAAGAGAGTTGTGCATCTTTATATTATAAAGAGAAAAGAAGGCGGTAAAGAGCCCCGTACATAGCAAGTTAGCAACCCCCGGACCTCTTCTAGTAGGTGGGAGGTTGCACAAGTTTACATCAGAGACAAATCGCCTATTATAATGATGCACGAAAATGTCCTATGTAGAATTGTAGAGGCCACACACCAGCTCCTCTACATGACCCAGACCCTCTACACAACCCACAACCAGGTCCTGAAGCGTTGTAGCTTGAGCCATACACCAAAGTCTTGCCTCCTCTTTAAAGAAATTTAAGGCAGTCAGCAAGGAAGGAGATGTACCATAAAAAATACATCTGTTCCTGTGATTCCACTAAGTTCAGGCGCCTAGGTTCACAACAGAATTAAACCCTTTCCTTCGAGTCTTGTCCATCATCCTGCTAGTTTTTCTCCACCATTCAACAAAGCTTCTTTCATTACGTCGTGGACCATCATGGTATGCTCCAATCCTAGGGAGGCTAGCAGATTATACCAGAACTGCTGGCGAAAACACAAGTAGTGAGGATATGTAAATATGTTGCACTATTTCATCTTCTTGATCAGATAACACGCATTGCTCCGGGTGAGGGACTCCCCTTTTTCCTAGGTGAAGCCCAAGTCCCGGATAGCTAGCCAAAGAAATACCTTGGATTTGTGTGGAGCCCAAGTTTTCCATAGATGCTTCCATGGATCAAAAGTACCCAAATATAAGAATGCTTTATAAGTGTATTTAGATGAAAAAGATCCGCTTTCTTCATGTTTCCAATAATGCTGGTCTGGTTATTTTGATAGGACTATGTTTTCTAAGGCATCCCAAATTTGCAAATACTACAACAGCCCTCCATGGGCAGTCCACCTTGCATGTCTCTCACCCATGCTTGGTTTTCAAGACCTTCTGCCACTGTTCGGTTGTTTAGAAATTTTTTGGATGCACAAACAGCTACAGCTGATGCTAATTCCACCAAGGAGCAACCATGCAGCCATCAATCTGACCAATATAATGTATTATTGACGCTTCCATCTTGTATTGTCACTGAGGTAGCAAACATAGCCCGAGCTTGAGGGTGGATAGGATTATCACTAGCCCATGACTGTCCTTCATAAAGTTTTATGTAGCCAGAGACAACGCATTTGCAAGGCCCATCCCACATCTGTAAATTAGGGCTACCAGGTCGACCGAGATCAATTGGCCGAGCAACCTTCTCCCAAGACACTAAAAAACTGCCACCATTTACCTCTTTCCTTCTTTTCCATAAGAAGCCCCTCCTGATTTTATCAATCATCTTGATCACCCACTTAGGCATATCCATGGCAATAACAAGATAAACAGGGATGGCCGAAATACAAATGAAAATAGTTTTATGCTTATTGTTTTGTAATGTCTGAGATTGTTGTCATTCCTTTGGCATTTTATTATATATGTACTTTTTTTTTCATGCTTAGTTCTTCTAGGGGTCGGTTATCATCTGAAATGAAACAGAATGTCCTAACTTGTCATTCACAGCTATATTGAGCTGATAATACATATTTTTGGAGGCAGTCACATGTCATCATGGATTTCTTAATGATGATGCATATCATATCTAGATGATCAGGGAAGTGTTTGGTTTGAGTTAGGTCATTTAAAATCCTATTTTTGAACATCTTGGTTTGAAGAATGCAATCCATCAACAGAAGTTTCTCGTGACCACACCATTGGTGGGAACCATGATTTAAAAAAATCATTGATGACCAGAGGATTATAGATCAGTTCATTTAGTAAGGCAACCAGCCAAACATTTATGATATCTATATATTGCATTGAAAAGGTAAAATTTACAAAAAATTCAATTGTGTATCAACCTCTTGTCCCCTCATACAGGTGGCTAAAAAAAGATCTTCCCATGAACCCATAAAATGCCCAAAGCTCTACTGCTGCGTCAGAAGCTTCCCAAACATTTATGATATCTATATATTGCATTGAAAAGGTAAAATTTACAAAAAATTCAATTGTGTATCAACCTCTTGTCCCCTCATACAGGGCGGCTAAAAAAAGATCTTCCCATGAACCCATAAAATGCCCAAAGCTCTACTGCTGCGTCAGAAGCTTCCCTGCTACAATTATATTTCCATCCCATCAACATTAGGAGGATTGACTACGGGTTCAGCCATTCAGGCCACAACCCATGGTTTTGTAAAATTCTGTAACTTTAATCTTGATCGATCATATTACAAGAACAAAAAGGCCGACTGTTAGAATGGCTATTTACTAGTTCCGAGACCTGTGTTCTTCTTAAATAAAGGTGGTGTGGGTGGGCTGCCCTTCGGTGTCGTTTTTTTAAACGTCCATTTGGTGGTTTTATGTGCAAATTGTAGTAGTCATCTTTCTTTCTGTACAAGTTTTGGTCTTTTTGCTGAGTTCAGTTGTGCAAATCTGTTCACCATTTTATGTCTTTCAGATACCCCTGCCAACAATTCTGGATCACCACCAAACGAGAAATGCATATATCATGGCTGATATCATGGGGGCAAAGGTCATAACCGAAGATGAACTTGATTCTAGCAGTCTCACATCTGCAGTTGATGAAATCTTTGGTATGTCTTATCTCAACTCAGTTTCTCGTGCTATTGGCGGACATTCCAAACTAATCACTTATACCAGATACAACAAGATCAGAATTGAATATATAAGATGGATGGTGTGAATATATGCATATGCTTCAATTTTCTCATTTTATTTGTACTTCTTACCATAATATTGTTTGTCTGCCATTGACCATACTTGCTTATCATGCTGCGAACATAGTTTCTCACTTGTGGATTTGTGGAAACCTTACATTCTGGGCCAGTAAAAATATGCCTTACTTAAATTTATAGCTAATAATGTAATTGAAAGATAGCTTATGTAACAAAACTACTTGAGAATCTAGCTAATAATTGATTTATATTGGAATGCCATGATCGGATCACGACTAAGTAGATTGCTGTTACCTTTTTTATAGTGTATATGAATCCTGTCCTTTGTTTTTGTTCTTATAAGGGTCCGTTCGGTTTTCTTTGAAACTGGGTGGAATGGGTGGATGGGGGATTGAATCCTAAAATGACTTGTTTAGGATTCAATCCACCCCATTCCACCTGGTTTTGAAGGAAACCGAACAGGGCCTAAATGTGCTCATCCTGTTTATCATCTGTCTCACTTCTGTACATTATTCCTGATCTAATTCCATTTTACAGGTGATGAGAAATTGATGGCAGACATGTCTCAGAAGGCACTAACTGCAGCCCGACCAAATGCTTCTGCTGATATAATTCGCCATATCTGTTCCCTGATTGGTTCACCCTACCCAACATGAAACTTATTTAGACACTAGAATTCATGCCACGACTGCATTCTGTAGGAATTCCATTCTGTATTGTTGGTTGAGACACAGAAGAATGGCATCTTGTTCTTGATGCGGAAGAAGATATGATGCCTCTCGTAATTCACTTGAGTGATGACAGTGATTTGGTCTCAAAAAGATCAGGAAATAGTTTCTCAGGTAGTTTTCTGGTCTCTGACCTTCAATATTCTTTTTCGTTTATGTAAAGGTTTCATAAATGACTGCTAGAAGGCAGAAGCTGCCTCCTGCCAACTTTCAAAAAGATATTGGTCCTCAATGGTCACTCCGATACTTTTGCTGAATGAATGATTAACATGAGATCTTTTGCATTTTCCTCGATGCAAGTTCCTCCACTCCACTGAAACAGAACAACTGTTTCCGAAAGTTACATTGAATTAGCTTGAGTGTAATCAAATGGAGAAAGATGGTATTTTTGAAGTGTGGTATTTTTGAACTTGAGATCTTTGCCAACTTACTTGACAATGTTATAGTCATATTGCCAAATAAGTATTCTATGACAATAAGTTTGAACTACAAAAGAAAACTAAAAAAATGAGCTACAAAACGATGATGCAAATTATGATGTTTGCCTCTTTCTTTTTGGCTGTGAAATGAGTAGGTTTACTTTAGTAGCATTGTTGAGCTATTGCTGTTGATTGATTATTGTAAAATTTATTTTACTTGATAAATGGCATGAAAGGCCAGAGGGTGGTACCATGAAAGTATTCCTATTTTGAGACCTCACAAGTTCTGATATAAACAAATCATAAAGGTGGTCAACAAATTGAGGTTGCTGATCATTGTGCAGACATATATACTTCAGAAATTGACTTATTCAACAATCAAACAGCTCAACGAGGTAGATCTACTGGAGAGGGTGAACCCCCGCCTCGTTACCACCGGTGAGGAGAAGTGGGGGGCTGAGGCTGGGGGGGGGGGGGGGGGGGGGGGTGCTTGGGCGCTCCGCAGGTGGAGGTCCGCCCGAGTCGCCTGGCGACGCGAGCGGATGTGGCTGGAGAATGATAACGTCGAGGGCTTCTAAGGACTACAAGACTCTTTAGAGGTCATCACTCCTGTTTCCTGAAGTGAAGTAGGAGACGTGTATGATGTGCCTCTACAAACCAAATTTGAAATCTTGGAGTAGGTGCTAAATATTGCGGATCAAGTAAAAAGGGTAAATAGGAAGCAGGGCAATTGGTTTCAGCAGTACATATCATCAATTTTGTGTTTTCCTCTATGTTCGCAAAACAGTTAATTTTCCTTAACAAAGGAAGCGCCATAATTTATTATCCAAGGAGCAAAATACTAAGTAAACAGAGACATATTTCAATAAAACGGTGTACAGGACAAATTACTGTGATTGAGATCAAGCTGACGAGAAAAATCATGGATGATTTGATTCATAGTCTATTTCAGAAATTATAATTACCACCACTCTTTATATCAATCATGATTATTGATCAAAGGATAAAAAGAAAACACATATTCACTGCCTGCAACAGAACTTGTATGGAGATCAGACTTTTTTTTTGAAAAGCAGAACAGCAGACTTTGGGAACACAATTCTGATAGCAACAAAAAAGGTGCAGAGTTACTTGAACTGCAGTTACAGAGAACTCAAAAAGGAAACCTAGCATCAGAATTTATTCAGCCCAAAGCTTACATAATATAACTGAAAATGAAATTCTCCTACAAACAGTAGGAACAATTATTGGCCGTGAGAACTGAGGAAAAGTGCCCCAGGTTCTTCGTATTCAATTGACAGAAGTCGGTTTGTAGTCGATTATGACGACCTTTTCTAATAGAGGCAAGAATACATTTGCGAATTCAACATGCGCTGGGTGCTCGATGTACTCCTTCACTCCTGTGCTTTCAAATGTGGACTCAAAACACATGGGTGAACCCTTGATGCATGTTTTCGATGCTCACATCAATTCCCCTGCAGATCAATGGGCAGATAAAGAAACCAAAATTCAGAAACAAGTAGAAACTTTGCATCAAAGATTGACAGAAAAGGCACTACTGAAATTTTTTGATGGTTTCCCATAATCTTGCCAACGCACTAAAAATTCTAGGATTTGACGAACGGATACATTTAAGGCTGCTGGGAAAGTCTCCCTAGAACACATCTACCATGCTTATGCTCTAAGATCATGTACTGTGGCCGTGTTTGGATCTAAGGGCTAGAGCTATTTGGGCTAGAGCTATTTATCCCAAGCAAATAGCTCTCCAATGAAATAGCTGTTGATATGTTTGGATCCAAGAGCTATTTTGAGCTATTTTTCCTTCCCATTTATTTGGATCCAACTAATTTCTCTTCCTGCAGGATCCTGTGCTCCTGTGCTCCGCCGTGGCCTCCGTGTGGCTGTTGTGCTCCGCCCAGCCCTTCGGTGCTGCTGTGCATGCGCCTGCTGTGCTGTGCTGCTGTGCGCCATGCTGTTGTGCTGTGCTGCGCCTTGCCTGTGCGGTCCAGATCCGGTGGCGTTGAGGGGGAGCAGCCAGGGGCGGAGACAGGGGGGGGGGGGGGCGGGCAGGGGCCTGGCCCCCCTATGATCCCCAAATTTGCACTACAAAATTAAATTTTTATATAAGTTTGTATGGTTGGCCCCCCCTAACAATGAAAAAAATCCAATCCTGGCTCCGCCCCTGGGAGCAGCGCCGCGGTCAAGGCCTCCGCGGCGGAGCAACAGGCGGGGAGGGTGGCGCCAGCTTGGGGATAGCGCGGTGGAGGGACGCGGCGGCTTGTGGGGGAGGGGGCGGCGCTCGTGGGGGAGGCAACGAGGCGGGTAACCGCCGGCGGCGGCGGATCGAGAGGGCGGCAGCGGTCTTGTCGCAGGGGAGGGGGCGGGTCACGGCCGGCGGCGGTGGATCAGGAGGGTGGCGGCAGTCATGTCGCAGGGGGAGGGGGCAGGTAACGGCCGGCGGCGGTGGACCGGGAGGGCGGCGGCGGACATGACGCAAGGGAGGGGCGGGTCATCGCCGGCGGATCAGGAGGGAGGCGGCGGCGGGAGGCGACGCAAGGAGGCGGCGGCGAGAGGCGACATAGGGAGATACGGCCCGATGCGGCCACAGGGGAGGAGAAAAAAAGATTCTCTAGTGGGACCCACATCAAATAGCTCAAATAATCACCTCCTGGGTGTGCTAGTTTTTTGAGGTGGGCTATTTCCAAATAGCCAACTCTAGCCCTCATGTTTGGAGATTTTGGACTAGTTTAGGCTATTTTAGCCTGAAAATAGCTCTAGCCCTTGGATCCAAACATGCCCTGTGTCCTAAAAAAGAAATAGTGGTAGCAGTTACATAGTTCTCTTAAATCCACTGTGGATCCTGGATCCGAAAGCTAAGAGAAATCAAGGCTAACAATCCTGGTCAGTGATGGGACACGGGGAACCCAAACCGAAAACCCAGGCACCCAATTCGTCGAGCATCTGGGGCGCGTCATCACCGGCCTCACTCACAGCACTGAGACCACACCTGATCAGGTAGCTACCAGTCCCGCACAGCCAAGGGCGGAACGAGACGAGATCCTCTACCAGTCCCGCACAGGCAAGGAGGCACAGGCAACAGTTGGCGTGGATTCGAATCGTATCGAAGTCTAGCTAAGTAGGCTAGTAGCTACGGGCGTTACCAGTGGAAGGCCTTCATGGAGGGGACGGCGTCGACGAGCGCCGCGTAGCCCCGGATGAGCTGGTCCAGGCGCTCCGGCGTCACCTCCTCCTTGAAGCGCACCAGCAGGATGTGTTTCACCACGCCGCCGCCGGCCGCCATGCTTCCTCGCAGTTTCTCTGTTGCCGCCCCTCCTACTCTTCTGTCGGTTCGGTCGTGGTTGGTTGGAGCACTGGTTTGCTTTGGGGCTGTTTGGTTTGCTGCATCTGCCTTAACTAGGCTGGCGGGATGCAAGATGTCAGTGTTTGGTTGCCTGCATGTCTGGTTGAGCCAGGCTTCACGCATGCAAATAGCATCCCGCAGCCAGGCTCCGGGGAAATGCCCGAATCGGCCGTTTCTGCCGGGCCAGGCTCACCAGGTGCGGTTGTTAATTTGATTAATGATGTATTAGTGTATGATTAGTAAATATTAAGTGATATTAATGTGTTTCAAAAATGTTTAAGATATAATTAGATAAAATAAGAACTATAAAAGTGTATTTGTACAAAATAAAATTATAAACATAATTTTATAATATTTGTTATCTCACGCACCATATCTTCGTGCAAACAACCAAACAACATCTCTTCTCAGCCAGGCTACACAAATACAGTCAACCAAACATGACAATGTTGCATGCGCTCAGCCTGTCCCATGTGAGGCTGGCTCTCACATACAATCCAGGCTCTATAGCTACGCGAACCAAACGGGCCCTTTGTTCTGTTGCTCCGCTCGGTCACCCCCCTTTGTGACGACTCGGTGATATTACGGGGTGGTCATGGCACGCACTCCCGTAAGGTCCTCGGCATTGTGCCAGCCATGAAAAAAAAACAGATTTGTTCCTTTTAATGTGACTTAAAAGAAAATCACCATCGTTGATTGTTGAATGTGGCATTGATGGATGAGATTGTCTTGTATGCAGTCGAAATATCGGGCCGTTTGGCCCTTTGTTCTGTTGCTCCGCTCGGTCACCCCCCTTTGTGACGACTCGGTGATATTACGGGGTGGTCATGGCACGCACTCCCGTAAGGTCCTCGGCATTGTGCCAGCCATGAAAAAAAAACAGATTTGTTCCTTTTAATGTGACTTAAAAGAAAATCACCATCGTTGATTGTTGAATGTGGCATTGATGGATGAGATTGTCTTGTATGCAGTCGAAATATCGGGCCCACCTATCCACTTATTTTGACCGGTCATCTTTGTTAACGGGTTCGTAAGATCTATTTAGATCTATTTATTTATACTATAATAATCCATGACAATTGAAAAAATTTTCACCAAAACTAGCCCCTATATCTACTTCACAAACCCTACTTTTAAGCCCATCTGAAAGCACCAAATGTTTCACAGGAGGATGTCAATCCCCCTTTAGCAGCGATACCGCGCCCCTGCGTCGGTTTTATTTTCACCAATGGGTTTTCTACCCTCCCCTCGTACCCGCCCGCTCATCACGCCCCAAACACCACCGAGATCGCGCGGGGGTCGCGGTCGCTGCGCCCTCGCGACGCTGCACCCCGCCCGCGGTGCTAGGTCGGGTCGCGGCGCCCTCGCGAGGCTGCTGCCCTCACTCCGCCCTCGTCGCGGCGCCGCCCCTCTCCACTGTCCTGCTGCCGCGGGGGCGCCCTCCGTCGGCCCCCTCGTCGCCGCCGCACTCGCCCTCGCCCTCGGATGGGGCCGCCTCACTCGCCCTCGGATGGGACCGCGCTAGGGCACAGGGTCATCCACCGCGCGCACCGCCGGTGGGGGGGGGGGGGGGGGACGGGTCGTTCGCAGCGCACATGGCTGCCGCCTGGGGATGAAACCCTACTCCGCGCGCGCCGCCGACGAACGAGGTCCTCCTTCGCTCGCGCCGCCATGGGATGGGGGCCCTTCTCCGCCCACACTGCGCGGGGGGGGGGGGGGGGGGGTCTTCACTCACACCGCAAGCTCAGGTCAGGCATGCCTCTCTCCCTCTCTCTGATTTCCTCAAATTGAGATCCCGATCTAGGGTTTGGGGTATGGAGCAGCTGCTGGACTATGGAGACCCGTCAATCCGTGGCACCAATTGTTGGGAGCGAAATTGCTTAATCCCCCAACCCCCCTTTACTACTACTTCCCTACGATTTCTTCTTGTTATGGGGGTTCCGAAAGTGATAGATTACTGAAGGTTAGTGTGTTACATGTTCAACCTGTGTCACCAAGGTTGCAAATTATGTGCATAATTTGTCTGCAGGTTGTGGCTTTACTATAGAAGTCACCTGACCCAGTGTCCACCCAAATATGCATTCCAAGGTTATATAAGACCGGTGCCCTGTTTTATCATTTATTAAATCTGAATGTTCAAGATGTAGTGGTAATTTCTGTTTACTTACATTTGTTTTCCATTTTTCTATAATTAGACCGGTGAAATTTGTCTTGATATATATTGAAGAATGCATGGAGCCCTGGATAGACCCATCAAGATGAATGTGTGGTGTTCTTTTGCAGCCGCTGCAATAATTTACTAGCTGGCTCATGAATTTGAGAGTCATTTGAGCTCATATGACCACAATCATAGGAAGGTAACACATTTTGCATGCTCTTTCGACTTTCCTAATGCATCGTATTGTTTTTTTTCCAGGTTTTCAGTATATGTGCATCTGCACCATTCTGAATACCTTTAATGTGCAGATGTTTAAAGAAATGAGAGAAATACAGAGTAGCAGTGGTAGCTGTGATGACAGGCAGAAAGGTGAGTTCAATACTAAGCTATGTTATTCTTAAGATATGCATTAGGAATTTATTAGGATGTATTCGATACTATGAGTTCATCATAATAGCCATCTACAACAAGCAGGTTAACTTGGACCCTCATGATGTTCTTATGATCTATTTGTTGAAACCGGTGTGCTCGTTTTGAGTTAAGTATGAGTGTCAGTACAACTATGAAATAGGAAGCTTTTGAAGAGTACAATAGAGTCAATCATCGTCAGATTTCTGGTACATGTATCCTCCTGAACCAATCAGGATCATGACCATTTGTATGAAGTCTACTAATTGAACTCCTGAACTCAACCATGGTGAGGAAACTGCACACATACACTGTGATTGATAGTGCTTTTATAAGGATCATCAATGGACATAGCCCTTCATTATCACCAGGATCCTGTAGTATCATTGTCAAAGTCAGGGTTGTTGTGGGTAGCATATCCTGGTACATGTCAATGCTGCATTCGAGTGTCACGATGATTATTCTTTTTTATCAGTGTTTTAAGTAGAAAACCATCATCTGGAAGGGTTACTTGTGGTGGATACAATTTGTGATTCACCATGTTTTATGGCTAGATGCTTTCATGTCTTGTGACCAGGAACATGGTGTGCCCAGGGTGATCTAAAAACAGACTCAGTTCTTTGTGAGGTATTATATATATATATATGGTCTTATATATACAGAAAATTCTGAATAAATTATTAAGGTTTTGTAGTAAAAAAAAGATTGCAAATAACCTCAGAATTAAGGTTTTTGTGACTGCAGGTTTGTTCACTGTAATGGAAATGATATTATAGTTAAATGTTATTGATAATGCCCTACTAATTCCATCAAAATATTATAGGAAGCGAAGAAAAACTAGCAGCCTGCAAAATATTATTCCGTATAGCAGTATTGTTATTTTTATGAACTCATAGCATGATTCCCTAATCGACATGATGAAATCCATGTGATGCCATAATCGGTTGTTTGTTTGTCTTGTTAACATGATAATTCATTGCATTTTGTTGTCAGTTCTTCATTAGTTCAGGAATAAAACGATAAGTAGTTCTTTTTGTGATTTGAAATGCATATATATATTGTTTTTGTAAAGGAGCCACTGTTGCAAACAATTTTTTATTTACTTTCAGTTTGGCAATAGCAATTTAGACTATGGTACTAGACACCAACACAACATTTGAAAAGGAAAGGTGAACGATTCAATCCATATCTCTAGCCCCTTCATATTTTCTGCATGTTTGTGTAGGCAGCGACAGATTAGTGACTTGCGATCTATTTAGGCAGCGACATATGGAATTGATTAGTAATTTCTATTTTCCTGTTGTGTGCGTATCAGAGACCTTTGGAGATGATTAAATTCAGTGGATGATTGGCATCATAAATCACTGGTTTGGGAGAATCATATTATAATTTGGATGCCGTGATAATAAGGTGCAGTGGAATACATGAATATAAATTAACTACTTCAGACGTCACCTTGGCATGTCACCTTGTGCTTGTAGGTTCTCCATCAAATAATTTATGTTGATTATTTTTGAAATGTTGCCGTTATATAAAAGTTCCCTGAATATATGTTAATGGTTTCAGTTAAGTCATCGTTGTTATTCCCTGCTGATACCTCAGAGTTGTTTCTGTTGTCACCTGGATCGCCTCACCATGAAGGTATATATGTAAGTATGTAACAGTGAAGTTTCCGTATCGATGTGCTCACTCTGTTTGTCTGAAAAAATAAAAATGCTGGTTGCATAAAAGGGAGCAGTGCAAACACAGCATCTCACGTATAATGTTGCTGTAAATTTCAGGTTCTAGAGGGCTCTTGGGCTTCCTACTATTGCGGATGCATACTATGCATGACAAATGATGATCAAGGTTTGTTCATATGCCAATGGGTACTCTCAATTGTATGCATCTCATTTATTGTCTCAATTAGTTTGTTGTGTTTTCTCTATTTTTTTTTTGCAAAAATTTCTCTGTTATTTTTTGAAATCACTTGATTTTAAAACATGTGTGTGCTGCACATGGGTTCTCGGCACCCCCAGAGCCGAGAGCCGTGCCGTTGGTTGGATGGGTGTGACTGGATCAGGGCTGAAAAAGGACGAGATCGGAGGAGATAGTCATAGGGATTTATGTCCCAGCAAGGGGACATGGGCGAGAGGCACATATGTAGCCGTGTTGCCTAATAGTATTTTGGCAAAACTTTATGGCTGTTTGTATCTGGTGTTCTTATTTTGTTTTAGATTTTGTAATTATTCCTGTTCTGTGTGTTTTAGGTGTTAATTTTGCTAATGTTTGGTTTTTATTTTTGAAGGTACCTGGTGGTTGGCATTTTGATGGCCAAAAGTGTTGGATAGGTAACACTTTTGCAGATATGCTCATCATTTTAGCTAGATATACATATACAAACCAATTAAATGGGTAATCATCTTCTCTTTCTTGCCTTTATGTTGCCCTCTATTGTTGGTAAATGTCAACCTGAAGTTATATCTATTGCCTATCAAATGTCAATGCAAGGATTATCCTGCTTGCTAATACTGAACTTGATTATCAAATGTCAAGGCAGGGTCAGGAACACATGGCCTAGGGAGATCTAAAAACTGGTGCAGTTCTTTGCGAGGTATTTCATGATCCATTAATGTCTTACCTAAAATCTTGAACTGGTCCTTTCCTGAACGTGTTGAGATCTATTACTGGTAACATGAAACGCTAAGTTTCTACTCCATTTATCTATGTTTACCACTTTCTTTCGGACCTTTGGTTCTACAAATGGACATAATATCATTGCAAAGGAGCTGCTCAGGCATACTACTATGGGGATAAATTTTAGTTGCCTGTTTAACTCTGAAGTAATCTTGCATGACCATGTGGACTGCAGTGGGTGTTTTGAGTGGAAGCATGGGTGAGGTGCCTTTAATAGTATAGAAGAGGCCTGACTGAAGTTCAGCTAAAAAAGAACAGTACAAGAGAAAATAAAAAAAAATTACACAAAGTTAAATGCATCCTATATTTGTGGAAGATGTATTTTTTAGTAACAGGAATTTTTTGAATGTGGATATAAGACTCTGCTCTGTCAAAAAGTGTGCAGCTTTTACAGCTAAATTTTATAGATTGTACTTGTCAATTTTATCATTTGTTAACAGCTGATAAGTTTCTTGTGGATTTTTCAGAAAATACACTGCCTGTTTGATGAACCCGTGATGGAATTGATGTGGGGCCTGAAGAACATGATGAAGAGTTTAGTGCCTGCTGAAACATGTGAACTGACTACGGAGGACCGCCGCCACATGAGTAAAGGAATGCAATTGATCCTGAATAAGTATGACTTCAAAGTGGAGCCAGAGATGGTGAGCTCATTTCTTCCTTTCCCATATCTCAGATCGGTGCTTTCTGTTTTCTTGTATCATTACTTTGATCCCACCATATGTGCAGGTCGATGAAAATCTTATCACTATAGCAACTGCTTTGTACGAGTCTGACTACTGCGTGAATAAGTTTGCTGAGTATTTGCACCTTGGTGGTGAATATCTTAAGGAGGTATCTGGTATTGATTGTCAGAATTGGGATCTACAAAAACTTGCTACTGCCCTTAAATTACTATGTTACCCTAATGACAAGATCGAAACTGGCACTTCTAATGAGGTAAATAGTAATGCTATCCAGATGTAAAATAAGCTTAGGGCTGTGCATTTACTAAAAACTGTCACCATGTGCAGTGTAAGAAATTAATGGTTTGTTTCAGATGTTGTCGGAAGATACGGCACGTATATTGGTGGAGCAAGCACACATGTATGAAAGTAAGCTCCATAAGGGGACATACTTGAATATCTACAAGGAGATCCAGTTTGCCCGTGCTGTTAGGACTGAGGCGCTGGTGTACTTGAAGGCCAAAGGTGCATGTGCTACCCAGTAACACTATTAATTTTCTAAATTGCTGTTGGAGGCATCAAGACTGTTGAGAAGTACCCGACTGGTACCAAGGTGGCTAAGGCTGCTGCGAAGAAGTGATGTGCCTGCTTTGGGGCACCATAATGCTTGACTATCACATCAACTGCTGTGTTATTTTGGTAACATAATGGTGTTGTGAAATGAGTATTTAGATTCTTATAAGTATATTCCCTACATGAGGCTTTGGGGCACCATAATGCTTGACTATCACATCAACTACTGTGTTATTTTGGTAACATAATGGTGTTGTGAAATGAGTATTTGGATTCTTATAAGTATATTCCCTACATGAGGTGTTCTTTTCTTGGTTAATTTAGATACCTAGAGATTTGCTTGGTAATGTGGAGTTTTGATTCTGTGTGCTGGATGCGGCGTCGCGTCTCCTGCCATTGCCTGCTGCACGAGCCTAATGAGACAGTGTAACTTCACGAATACTTGGAACATGGAAATGACTTATCTGGCGTGTTCGTTTGTGAATTGTGTGATATGCGAGAAAACTAAGGTAGAAAGACGAGTGGAAAGATCTGCTTTCTGTGTGAATAAAGCATTGGGAATCCAGACCGGACCCTTAGGGGGTGTTTGGTTTACTAAATTTTAGTTCATATCACATGCAGTGTTAGATTACTGATCAGAAGTATTAAATATAGACTAATTATAAAAGTGTTAGGCTACTGATTAGAAGTATTAAATCTCAATAATACGAAAGCTGGGTTCAAAAGTGGGCTAATGGATGGATAGGTCCACATCGCCCGTTAATCCGCAAACTGTCGGATCGGGCTAACTTGCGACTCAGGTCAAAGCTCAGGACATCTATTGAAGAATAGGGAATCTGGTGTGTACGATTGCAGCATGGTTGCTCTTATTTTTGTGGAATTCTACCAACATGCATGTGAAACTAATGTTCATCAGAATAATATTCTACAAAGGAAAGATAATCAAGGTTGGCAATCCAGTTTATGTTGTGCAGGCAATCCAGTTTGTATGGTACGAAAAGCATGTCATGTGTATGGTGCTCAGATTAAAAAAACAGCTGGTTGTTAAGACTATTGGATGATGTAATAAATCATTTCCCACTGCACACTACTCATGAGTTCAATTGTCTTATTATTATTTTGGACTACGAATTATATGTTATTTTGTGTACGTCTAAAATTTACCCATGGCGTTAGCACGAGTACCTTACTAGGTTAGCAGAGGTGTGCGTGGTAGCATGGTAGCTAAAAAACTTATAAATTTAAGTTGATATGTGTGTGGTAGCCGGAAAAACTTTTGGTCTAATTAGTTAAATTGATTTGTACCTAATGGTCAAAGGTGTTCGGAGAGGTTTGTACGCATTTCTCTTCATATATGTGTACGAATATAATAAGAATATGGTATTGGTGATATGGTGATGGTGCTTGAGTTTTTTTAACACGTGCGGCATGCACACTCTATTGATGCAAACACTTAAAAATTAGAATGCATATACTACTGTTTTCTGAAATTGTGTAGGCTGATGGAGTGAGATATCTTCCTGAATCTTCAATTTGTCAAATTCTTCATTTGTGAACTCAACATCGGTACATCCATATCCATACTAGGTCAAGACAGACCTATTTTTCGCAATATAGTATGGTGAAGGTACATCGTTTTAAACATGCTACTATAAAAAAAAGAACTATATGCTCCTCTGTGAGAAAAATGTGGAGTTTGAGCTGTGCAAGGGTCCTATATACTAGAAATATTGGCGCGCTAACGCCGCGTTTATAGGTAATGTGAGTGTATATGGTTGTGTGGCATGTGAGAGCTTATTTAATTTGCTGCAGCAAAGAAAATGCCAGACATGGCATGATGGTGGGCGAGAGGACAGTAAGTAGACTGCCATGATCAATGGACAACTCTAATTTATACTATTGAAAATAAATGTGGTAGATTTTTGTTCATATACAGCAGATACGTTTAGAGCCTCGTCAAACTTAATAGATGGCTATATCTAATAGGAAAAAAATACTGCAAATGATGATTTTCCTGTACATTCATACATCAGTAATTTGATCTGAAGCACGAAAAAAGGTACATGTGGCAAACTATCTCGAACCAGAAACTTTATCCGTCCGATTAGCAAGCAACACAGCATATAGAGAAAAAGGCCTGCAGCAAATGTGAGATTTTCGTGAGATATCCTAAGTAGTAATTATAACACTTTGTAATAACAAAAAAAACCAATTAAACTAACCACAAACATATTCTGGAAATATATCACAATCTAAAAATGATAGTCATCTAAGTCTGTTCAAGTGATACATCGAATCATGAATTACCTTTGATGAACCTGCAATAATGGATGGGTAAACTTGTAATATACACAACTAATGGAATTCAGTCAAATAAGCAAGGATCGAACTACTGTAATGAAAAACTTGTAACGAAAAACTTAAGATCAAGCAGAGCGAATGTGCATATACCTTCCTGAGGCAATTTTGGAACCCATTACTTTTCAACTATAGAAAACTATTTGATATTTGAGTGATGAAAGGGGCAAAATGGTTGGTAATATTTATAATGCAGGTTACTATCTGCCACTGACAATCATATTCAAAGGCCTAAGGCAGAAAGTGCAGAAGGAAGCCACCATAAAATCAGTTGCCAATAGGCCAAAAGCACTTTATTTCTTAAAATCATAATGATAACATTGCCCGGTGCATAAAATAATGATAATTACTGAATATGACAATTATGCCACTGTCATCATGATCACTATCTTAGAGCATCAGTTCAATCCATTCTAATCAGTAAACATAGCACCTCTCATGTGAAAAAGGCATTGAAGATGTGACCACATCTTTGCAAGCACTAAAGCCTAGGAAATAAATGCTTATTTAAAGACGAAACTCCAAGAAAATACAATTTTCCAAAAGAGAAACTTTGATAGACATCTCGTCTGATTAAAGCAAGATATGGTGGATCTTAAACCCTGAATATCATGTTGATAGGCTAGTTGCACCTAAAGCAGTTACATCTAGACCAAAACTGGTCATATTTGGTATCTCACAAAACTGCATGCACTTTCTTCAGGTATGCACGTCGCATTTACTCTTTGACAGCAAAATATAAGAAAAAAAAAGTAGAACCAGCAATGCAATTTGATAAAACATAAGGTACAGGTATGCAACTTAATAAATATAGGAAGGTAAATATGATGTTCAAGAGCTATAGATTTATACTAATAACTTTATCTATTTTTAAATAAGCTACCATCATTCAAGAGCTACAGATTTATACTAATAACTTTATCTATTTGTAAATAAGCTACCATCACTGACATAGCTACAGACATATAATGGGCGAATATCACAGAATGGAAATATAGATGTATATACAGAGAGAACTAACATTGAATTTTGGAAAGAAGTTGTGCAATAAAAAAAATAAGTTCATGCATAGGAATGAAAGAAAACAAATGCATTCATAAATCGAAATCTAGCAACCAATATGTGACAAACCTAAATTGTGTTACCGCAGCAGCTAAATTTTATGGCAAACAATGAAAAGGAACCAGCTTTCAGTTCTATATATCTCCTTGCCTCGTTCCTGCACATTGATGTGACCAAATTTAAACTTGCAAGTCTGTATCAAATTCAAAATCTTTAATTAGTAAATGCTGATACGCAATATTGGCTTAACATGAAACAATAGTCATAACACTTCAATCGTCAATCTATGAGGAATTTCAGCCCTACCAAACTACGGACACCCAGCAAGGCCACATACTTCAGAATTCCCACCTTTCCAATGACATGAAATTGAACTTTTTAACATGAAAGTAGAGTTCAGCCGTGTGTATCATTTGACCATGTCCAGAAACATAGCCTCAGAAAATCATCCACGTCTGCAGGCACTGGCACGCCCATATGCACTGCACAATGTATAAGAAACTTAACATAGCTCATGAGAAAGAGTTATATGCTGAAAAGTAGACAGCATAACAGCATTTAGGTGTATGTTCAGGCTCCACTCAGAAGGCACACATATATTTTGTAACGCAAAGGGAAAATATGAAGCGCAAAGCGAAAATAAGAAGTGTAATTGTGTAAATCACGGGATGCACAGGTAGCTAATATATGACTAACGTGATAATACAAATCGGTCAAAGGAAGCATGAAGTTTCTGTAAAGTTTAAAGCAATCAATTTAACTACGCCAACTAAATGTAATAGGACACTAACGTATGAAGAATCAAGAGAGACTCGCTTGTGAGGAGGAATAAAATAATCACATCAGCATATGGGGTTGGGGATGGGGCTCGCTGGATCGATCCAGCCACCAATGCGATCCTGCGAGGGGATAAAATAATCACATCAGCACATGGGGTTGCGCAGGGACGGCCGTCAACGGCGTCAACTCAACCTGCAGTCGTACAGGGGGCATTCGGAGGGCGGCGGCGGCGCTGATGGCATGCAGAGAAGGCGACGGTTGACCGGCGGCCACCCGCCATCGCCGCGCCCCGCCGCTCCGCGAGGCCATAGCAGGAGCCACCGCACTGGGACATCATGGTGAGTCTCGGGCGGAGAAACAGAGGAGGTGAAGGCGAGGGATTGGGGGAGACTCATCCGACAGGAGCAGCGCGAAGAGGAGGAAAAGCTAACGCGGACCGAGTGATGCGCCTCGTGTCCTCGATTTGGTGAAGAGGCAAGGACATCACCGCGGGACGTGTAGCGAGGAAGCGGCGGCCGCCCGACTTGTCCTGCGCGTAAGGCAGACGCGAGCGGCCGGAGTAGGCTTCGTGGCGACTGGCGACACCTCTGTGCCGTGCGGTATTTTTTTTACGCAATATGAGTCACATGCGGCACGACATGAGTGGGCGAACACCTGAGAGGCTCCCGCAGGCCTCCTTTTGGTTCAGCAATATAGATTTACATATATGCTGCCACAACAATTATACAAGGTGGTATTTTAGTTCCAAATTGGAAAAAGATTATAGTTCATGTTTAAAATATTCATGCTTCCAACTAAGTACAAGAACTCGAACAATTTCAGCTACTTGCAGTTCTTTAGTACATTAAAAGAGTTGTATGACTAAGCTTATTATATTGAAATTTTAATGATTATCATGTACCGCACGCACGTGCCACGCCGGCAAACTTACTAGTTTGTTATAAGGTTGGAGTAAAACATGTTTGGTACTACAGTTGTCCGTTTCAGTTGTCTTCCTCATTTTGTCTGCCCTGCTTTTGTCTGTTGGTTGAATACAAGGCAGAGAGATCGGCGAGGGCAAAGTCTTCTTGTCGTGGTGGAGACATCGGCGACGACGGTGGGCTATCTCGTCAGGGCGGAGAGACCGGTGATGAGGGCGGGTCTTCTCGTGGGGGGCTTCGCTGGGGACGTGAAGATCGCTAGGACAACGGGATTCTCCTTCCCTTGCTCCTATTATGTGTCTAATTTCTTAGGGTTTCGATCTATTTTGGGGTTTAAAATCGTCTACAAAATTAGTTTGCACGGGGAGCATGCTCGTGATGTGAGTATGTGTGATCTGTGAACGTACTCATGTTTGTTAACGGAGACCCGAAATCTCTGCTTGCTTATGTTCACCTCTCTCTTATCTCTTTGTGTGCGCTTGCTAAGAGATTAGGTGTTCCTCCCGCGGGTTTTGAATGTCCCAGTGGCTTGCACATAGAAGCTTTGAGCTGTTTGTTGGGGACGGTTAACAAGCTATCGCTCCTAGGCCTTCCTACCAATGAGTTTCTGTGTGTGGTTGTCCTTCAATCATGCTAAGTAACAGGTGTGCTTCCTAGGTGTACGACAAAATATCCTAGTGCCCAGTGCCTAAGTGAGGGAAGGTAGTGTTGCCATTGGCGTAAGATGGAGAGAGGCAAAGAGCGTAGTGCTTTGTGTCCTCAGTAGTGTTATAGTACTGGTCCATTTGTGTTGTGTGTTTATCAAGTTTTTTATTAGGAAATGATGTGCTTATTTGTTTCGGTGTTCAAAAATTCTAGCAGGGATTAGCAGTATGCAAATTAAACATTTCCACAACTTAAATTGTGGTGTGAGAACCAACATTTCCTCAAAGTTAAATTTTTAATTTCCTTCTCTAATGTTTTGTTTGTTCTCAATATATTTGATTCTAGCTCCTTTTGGATTGTAGTCAGCTGATTGGATGGGGGAGGTATGGGCGTCCATGCTCGCTTAAGGAGTATTAAACATAGACTTATTATAAAACTAATTTCTTAAGTAGTGACTTAATTATAAGACAAATTTATTAACTCTTATTAGTCCATAATTTGACCACTAATTGCTACAGTAACCATCCACTAATTGGGCATTAATTATACTTAATTGATACGTCTAGAGCCCTAATTGCAACTTATGCAATTAGTTTTATATTAAATTGGCATCTAAATATTCGAATTGACTTCCGAATATTCGTGATAACAACTTAAAAAACCAAACGAGGGCTAAGCTATTTCCCAAAAGCTAATTGGAGGCCTACCAATGGAAGGTAGGGACATCTATTTATACCTCATTTCGGTACAACATCTTCAATAGCTTCTCGGAGAGCTTCCCTGGAAGTTGTGCTAAATGGGTATAAGGCCAGTCTCAATGGAGTTTCATGAGAGTTTCATGAGCGTTTAATTTTGCTGATGTGGCAGATATTTATAGGGAAAGAGAAGACAAAGTTTCATAGGATGTGAGAGGAGTTTCGTCCCCATGAAAGTCATCTGGCTCGGTTATCCAGTTTTTGTTCTAGGTAACTGTGCAATGAAACTATGCATTGAGACTGGCCTAAATGCAACATCTTCATCTATGCAAGAGGAGCCAAAAATACTTGCTTCATCGTAACCTCTTCTATCCACTCACGAAGAACAGGAATAAGCTGTTTCCCCAAACATTTTTTAAAATAGCTTCAGCTTCACCAGAGAAGCTGCTAAACACACCATTTCAGAAAAAGTTGAAGCCATGCCAAATAGAATCTTATTTTCTATAGGAACACTTCAAATTGTTTTGAAAGTTTCAATCAATTCAGAACTGTTTGAAAACAATTGACATTGTTCTAGAAAAATGTTGAATCTAAAATTGTTTTGCACTTTCTAAATGTTAAAAAACATTGCATGAAGTTATGAGTATTTCAAATAATTTGGAAATGTTTGAAAGCAATTTAAATTGGTCCAAAAAAGTGTTGCCAAAAAAGTTCCCAAAAAATGTTACACCCTTTTCTAAATGTTAGTAAACAGTACAAAGTGTTTCCGAATGTTTGTTTGAAAACATTTCAAAGTGTTACAAAAAATGTTTAGAAAAAAGTTCCCACCAAATGATTACCAAACATGTCAGAATGTTTGAAACATTGTAGTTGTGATAAAAAATAATTCAAAGTTTCCCAAAAAGTTATTGAGTAAATTGTTTTGGATTTTCCTAAAAGTTTTATAAACACTTTAGAATGTTATGAATATTTCAAACAATTTGGAAATGTTTGAAAAATTTTAAATTGTTCAAAATATTGTTGACCAAAAGTTCTCAAACAATGTCTCACACTTTTGGGATGTTAGTAAACACTTCAGAATGTTCCTAATGTTTGAAGCATTTCAGATTTCTTTGAAAACATTCAAAAATATTCTAAAAATTCTTACCAAAAAGTTCCCAAAAAAATGTTTTGCAAACACTTAAGAAGTTTTAGAATGATTCAAACATTCTAGATTTTTTTAGAACAATTCAAAGTTTTCTAAAAAATGTTGAGCAAATTGTTCCTAAAAAGTTATTTTGGGTTTTTTATAAGTTTTATAAATACTTAAGAATGCCAAAATATTTCAAAATTTTTGAAAATGTTTGAAAACAATTTAAAGTGGTTTGAAAATTTTTGGCTAAAAAGTTCCCAAAAATAAACATTTGAAGGAATATTGAAATTTCCAAATGTAGTGGTATTTTTTTGAAACTTTCTGAATTGTTCGAGTATGAGTATGAACCGATCACAAACATTTCGAAAATGTTCAGTAATTTGACATAAATATTAAAGTTATTTGGAATAAGAATTAAAGAAGCAAAAGCTTAAAGGAACAAATAGGAGGTTCTGGAGATGAAGCCGTACTATGAAGCCGTACTGTGACATGTCATGATGAAGAATTCCTTCTCAGATATGTGCTCAAAAGTTTGCAAGCATACTAAGAAAAGTGAGGAGTTTATGATGCAAATTGAAATAGTTTTTGAAAAAAATGGAATGTGAGCAAATGGCCAACAAGCAATCTGCTATAGTTGTGTACAAAGACCCAACTTTTGCATATGCAGATAGCGTGGATCAAGCGGCAAATATTGATAGTTGCTAGTATAATCCAACACAAGGATGGCCCGATCTTCACGACAGTAGGTTCAAGAATAAGAATAACTTTGCTGCAAACAGCAGATAAGTAGCTTTATATCTGCCAAGGTTGGATGTGACCAAGCGACATGGCGAGAGACACCGAAACCTTGAGGACTTCGACTCAATCTCCAATCGATCGCAGAACCACAAACTGAGACTAATCCACACAAAACGGTACATCCGTACTGTAAACCGTGGAGCACAAAGTAGCGGAATCCAGAGGGATCTCTTCACAAGTCCAAGAAGAACAAGGAAGAACAAGGGTGTGCAAGACACTCAGCAGCTCGGCTGCAAAATGATTTTAGTTTATCAAATGATCAAAAGTCTCCTAATCTCTGAGATACATAGGGTATTTATATAAGGAACAATCCTCTTTGCTGGATGTGAATGGACCTTAGAGTTTCTGAAGTTATGGTAAATCAAAAGTCACCACGAACTAAAATCCCAAGGAGCCTCGCGTGGCTGTTGGTCTTCTGTGCAGTCTCCACTGAATCGGTCATAACTCTTTATTGGGAAGTCCAAATTACATGTGATTTATTGCGTTGGAAATTAGACTTAATTATCTTTCCATCCATGTATATCTTGAATTGTGAAACCTTGTGGATTGGTAAATTTTGTATGGGAAGTTGAACATCTAGCAGACTATTAGCCTTGTGATCGGTCTTAACTAAAGTACTCGGATCTCATTACTGGATAATCTAAAGTACTCAGAATGAAAGTCATTGGAAAGTAGACTTCATAAGGTTTCCAAAATATCCTCATTGACCTTTATAGCTTTTGGGAATCAAAAGTTATGACTGCATCTTTCAGACCGTTCTGCAGGACTAGTCGGGTTCGAGTGTGGTCCTTCTCTGTAGTCTTCTTTTGTATTAATGTCATCCTCCTTGGTGAACTTGAGTAATAGAAACGTGCACAACTTAGGCAGTATATAATTCTCGTTAATATTAAAATAAATTTCACAAAGTAGCGCGTTCACTTCTTGTTATAGTTTCTTAGCTCGGTTACGTGTAGTTGGTCCATCATGGACTTTGGTGTGATTTGTATTTTTTATGTTGGATGGTGAATTCTTGACACTTGGAGCAGCATGTATGGTTGGGATGTCCTCATCACATATTTAGTAAGGTCCGGTGAAAAAAGTTCATTGAAAAATATTCAGAAGGAGAAGACAGTAATAAAAAAAAACAGCAGACAAGCAAGGAGGCAAGAAGCCATCAAAGAATAAGAAGAATAATTTTGCAAAGAATGAGCATTGTATAATAGATTTATGATATAATTGTCTCGACATTAAGAATAGACCAAGTATTGAGAAAAGGAAAATAAAACCAAGGAGGGATGTGAAAGGATCGGTAGATCAAAATGAGAGTCTGATGAGAAACTATGTCTATTGATTTGCCAATGTACTACAATGAAGAAGTCCTAACTCGAATGATCTCGTCAGAGAAGCTGCCGCCTCATCGATAGTTGCTTTTGTTTAGCAAGTCTTGTCGATAGTTGTTGGTACGAAGTAGGGGTGCAAATGGATGACCATTAGGTGCACCTCCAACTCTTTTAAATTCAAAATTTTGTATTAATTTTTTAAAATGAGATCCCATTTTGAAAAAGTAATACAAACTCATCTTAAAAAATAGTACAAAATTTTGAACTAGAGAATATTGGAGGTGCACGTAAAGGGCACCATATGACCCTCTGGTAAGGAGAAATGAACCTAAGAACCAGCGATAGAATGAACCGACAAAAAGGAACTAATGTGGGTCGCCCTTGCTTAATGGGCCTCCTAAATCATGAAGTCCAAACAAGCGTAGCAGGCTAGGCCCTAGTGCAACGCGTAGCAGCGCGCCCGACAAATAGACTTCACGGTTCGCTAACATGCTGTTTTTATCACTGCTATGTAACGTATTTTATTTTGGAAACAACTCGTTTTTGGGACCGTAATTGACTTCAGCTTTCCAAAATTGATGTTTTTCTAGTCTTCATCTGATTCCCTGTACCAAGGGCGAGCTAGCTCCGCTCGGCACCACGCTACTATGCTATGAGAAAATAGATGGCCACAGAATGAAGTCGGCCACAGAATCGAAGGGTGACACAGCTGGGTGCGTGCGTGGACCAAGTGGACCAAAATCTGAAAGGACAAAAGAGAACGCAGGGCCTGACGTGTAGTACGACAAAGGAGCGGACGCAATCCAACGATAGAAGATGCCGTACTTATCTATACAGAGCTAGATATAAAGGTGAGCCAACGAACGTCCTAGGGACTTGTTTATCATCTTCACAAAGCCAACTGTTCATGCATCCAGCGTTGCTACTCCATGCAATTGGATGGTAAAATTTCCGTACGCAGCTCTCTTTTTTTCGAACCAAGATGTAGATTATATTAAAACAGTGGCAAACATAGTACATCCTAGTTTTGCAAAGACAACCCTAAGGAAAGCACAAATTACAACCAGGTCCCTGCACATCGTCTTCCACCTCCAGACAGGGAAGAGCGACTGCCTCCGTGGATTCCAAGCATCGCCCAAGAACTTGATACCATTGATCAAACCGAAGCAAATTGAGAGGTGGAGCTGGGTAAAATAAACTATTCCCTAATTCTCCAATTATAGAAGCTGGAGCTACGTTATCAGCCAAATAGGTTCATTAGAGCATCTAGTATGGCTGCTCCATGGGTGGAGTAGATGGAAAGGAGCTGGAATTCATGGAGTAAAGCAGTCCCAAACATACCCTTAAATATTCTAGCACTTTTTATTGGTATTTACAGCTAAATTAGATAGCTCCGTCCTCGGCTTTTTTTGTCAGGCTTCTCCCCGATATTATTAGATTGGGTGGACAATTGTTCTCCTTGAACAATTTGCTCAAGTACTTCGGCGTAAAATTGATCAAGGAGGTTTTTGATGTGGATTAAGCCGACAGGTGGCACTGACTCATCAACATATAAATACATATTGGAAATTTCTTTCTAGAGAAGTCATCTGAGCCTTGCTTTTCCCAACTTCTTCCGAACTCGATCAAAATAAAAGTTCAAATTTTAAAAATCAGAGAATCCCCACGCGAAACTCATAACGTCGGCCGGATCGAGAACGAGAAAGCGGAAACACAAACACCCAACATCCGATATATAGAGGATGCGCGCGAGTCCATATCCATCCAGAAACGCTGGCAGAGCCTCGCGAGCCGACAAGGATAGCCTTTAATTCGGTCCGGATACGTAACGTGACACACCCACCCACCGCGGGGAGCGGCCGCCCCCGTCCGTCCGTCCCGCGACGTGATCGGCGCCTTTCCACATTTATTCCTCCGCCGCACGGCACCACCACTCAGCACCCCGCGGATCCTCGTCAACGCTCCCGGGTCAGGTGCAGCCACAGATCTACGCATATATCCGCGCCCGCTTATACACGCACCGCGGCTCACTCGTTCCATTTTTTTTCTATTCTTCACCGGCTGCCCCCTTCCCCACTCGAACCTCCTCCTCCGGTATATGCTTTTCCTCCCGTGCCTTCCCTTCGCCGCAAAGTTTCCTATTGAGAGAGAGAATCAGGGGAAGATGAAGCTGGTGTGGTGTCCGGAGATGGCGTCCAAGGCCTACATCGATGGCGTCAGGGCGCTCGCCGGCCACAATGACCTGGCCGGGTCGGCGGAGGTGGCCGAGCTCGTCGCCGCCATGGCCGGCGGCTGGAACGCGCAGCTCGTCGTCGAGGCGCCGGACGTGTCGGCGCAGCCGTCCAACGCGTCTTCCCTGCCGCCCGCCACGAGCCTCGCGCTCGCCGCAGCCGCGCGGCGCACGGGCGGGCGCTACGCCAGCGTGCTCCCGGAGGGTGACTCCGCGTCCGCGGTCTACGCCGGCATCGTCGGCCCGCAGGAGGATGAGGACGCCGGAGCGGAGTCGCCGACGGTCGTCGCGGGCAGCGACGCGGAAGAGGCGATGGCGCGGCTCGAGGGCGTGGACCTGCTGGTGATCGACGCGCGGCGGCAGGATGAAGCCGCCGTGCTGCGGGCGGCCAGACCCGGAGAGAGGGGCATGGTCGTGGTACGCCACGGACACGGTAGGCGGCGCGGCGCCACGGCGCTGGCTGCCGCGACGTCCATGGTGGCGGGGACCAGGCTCGTGCGCTCCGTCTACCTGCCCATCGGCAAGGGCGTCGAGGTCCTGCACGTCGGCGTCGGAAAGGGGCCTAGTCTGCATGGCCGGGGCGGCCGCAGGGCGACCGGCCGTTGGATCCGGCAGGTCAACCACAACACGGGCGAGGAGCATGTCTTCCGGCGGCAGTAGTTGATCCGTGCTTCGATCCACCGATCGATCTGCATGCGGCACCGTCTAGGTGCATCAAAGTCAACAAAAAGTTCGCTATACAAAAGGCAATGGGTGTTTTTGTTAGATTCGTTGAATCTGCCCGAGATAGTGATTCGCATGTCAAAAAAAAGGGTGAAAGCTGAAAAGTGTGACGAATCACGATGTGAATAGCTAGTACCTTCTTGATTATGGCTCCTGAATTTGTGAATGCTTTAAACCCGTACTATTCTTTGGCTGTTCCAAAATTTCTTTTCAAATAGATCCTCACACTGCTTTTGTTTTCTTTGCGGGACTGCTTTCATATATTTTAGTTTGCATAATTTTTCATAATTTATCGTCAGTTCACCAACAAACTTTTCCATATATTTCATGCTTCCAAAACTAGATCCATCCTTTACTTTCGGTCACTACTAGAAGAGGACAAAGGTCCACCCCAAAAATACCGACTCGAAGAAGACCTGGTACCAATGCTAGCATAGGTAAATCTTCTTCAGATCGGTACTTTTGGGTAGGATGGAAACCTATGGAGAGCCTAAGGTATTGGTTGCACTAGTGGAAATCGATGCATCGGTGACGAACCAGATTCGTCACCGTAGAGCCCAAATTTGTCATAAAAAAGTTTTGTGACGAATTACAATTCGTCAAAAAACGGAGCGTGGAGTTTGGTTTCTAGTGACAAAATGGTCAAAATGTCACATAACTGAATTTTTTTTAGTAGAACAAATTTTGATTATCAAAGCATAATCTGTTTTGTGACGAGCCAAAAAAAGTCATAGAACGTGGCCATAGGCCACCTATAGCCCAATCCAGGCCCAAAAATGGTGACGAAAATAACGTCACAAATCATCAGGCCCTACCCAAGCCCAAAATTAGTGACGAAAATAAACATCACAAATTGTTGCCACGTAGGATATCTATTCGTCACAGATTAAATCGCTATGTCACCAATAGGTCAGCATGGGTGCCAATATGGAAAGCTAGTTGCAGGCCCATTTATTTATTGGCTCAGCCCATATTAGGAACTTTATTTTTATTTTCATTGTAGCCCATAAATTTAGAGGCCAATGCAATTTTGTACATTATATGGGCCAAGCCCATTTTAACAGCCCAAGTAAAAATAGGTAGCAAAATCACTTTTGAGCTACCAGATACATAGAATGACAAAATCTAGTACTAATCACACAACACAAGATACCACATAAATTATTTCTTCTAGCTAACTTCAGCTTGTTCCTAATATCTTATCCTCAACCAACCTCTTCTAATTGCTTGCTCCTTCTTGCATTTTGTCCTCAACCTGGAAAGCTAAAATATTATGAGTAGGCAATATTTGCAAGTAAAACTAGAATTCTCTGTCATAAAAGCAATCAAATACAAGCTTCATTCAATATGTGTGCAGATGCCCAAACCAATTTCAAAAGCCATTATTAACTTGTGCAGATAGCACTACTACAAAAATGATTTGTAGGAACGCTCCAGTTTTTTTTGTAAAGGCGGGCTAAAATTTGACCCGTTGCTACAAATGGAGCGGGGTTACTGTAGCAACCGATCCGTTAGAGGTGAGTGAGGGGGTGACCCGCCACTATAAACCGCCCCTACAAATGACTTTTGTAGGGACGGGTCACCCCCTCGTCTATTCCTACAATTAATTTTCAAATTTATTCCGAAAATTCATTTAATTCATAAAAAAGCAAAACACATCGAAAAAGGTGAAATTTTTAACATAAGCTTATTGTGATCTATAGAGCTAGAAAAAAAATATTAAAAGCATATTTCAGTGTATAAAGTGATTATGAGTGTGGAAATCATAAAGTTAGCCTTGAGTTGCATGAGATAATAGAGTGAGTGAGAGTTATACATTATGGTTTCACACTCTTAACCATTATATATGCAGAAATATGGTTTTGATATTTTTTGAGTTCTACATATCACAATAAGCTTATGGTAAAATTTCATTTTTTTTATTTCTGTTTGCTATATGTTTTCATTTAAATAAAATTTTAGAATAGAAACAAAATTATTTATAGGGGCGGGTGTCCGCCCCTGGAAAACTATTTGCAGGAGCGGGTGGTGGCATCACCCACTCATTTTTAGGGGCGGATGACGCTATCACCCGCCCCTAAAATCAACTCCATCTAGCTCGCCAGATTGGGGACATCATCGATCCACGCACCCACGCGCTCCACCAATCGCACGCCGTTAACTGGCTGCAGCGGGAGCGGGTGGCCACACCCTTCTCTCTCTCTTCTCTCCCTCTCTCTCCCTCTGTCTCCTACTCCCTTGTCCTCTTATCTCTTCTCCCTCATCTATCCGTGGCAGCCACATCTTCCTCTCTCTCTGTCTCTCTCTCTCTCTCCCTCTCTCTTGCAGAACAGGCGGCTATTGATGGCCATTATTTTCACGTTCTGGCCGTCAACTTCTCAGAATAAATTGAGCTTTATAATATGTTCCATTCATGTTTTATTTAATTCTAATGAGTTCCACAAGTTTTGGATGAGTTTTGATTTCAGATGAACAAATACCAAAATTGGACGAAAAAGTGCGAAAACACAGGTCGACCGGCCTCTCCTAGGCCGGCCAGTCTGGCACCTCTGAAGACTGTGCCATGTCATCGATCCAGGGCAATGTGACACACCCACAATGCCTCTGAGTCATGGATTGAACGTCGGTTTGAACGAATGGACAGAAAGGCTTGCACAAGGATCAAAGGAGCCACAACTAAGTGAGAACTCATGTCCAAGTCAGTGATCCAACACCCTGGAACAATCACAAGCGTAAAGTCACAACGTTGGTGGAACAGAGGGCCAGCACGTGCCAGAGAGAGGCCGGTCGCCCTCCCATAGGCCGGCCGGTCTGGCCTTGTCTGCGTTGAAGCTAAGCAACGGACACCGACTCCAGGAGAAGATCATAGACGTCCACTCATAGGCGGTGGCCACTCCCCCAGGCCGGCCGGCCTAGGGGAGGCCGGCCGGCTGGGGAGCTCAAATAAAAAGACCAAATGTTTTCTAAGTGTGAGTCCATTTCCTCCCTCTCTCCTGAACATTTTACCTTGCATAAGATCGGGATTTGATCGAGTACCAACCTCCTGCGAACCACTCTTCAACTAAGCAACACAAGTAACCAAGGTACGCTACACTTTTCCTACCCGAAACTCCACATATCAGCCTTAGATTAGGAAGAAGATGGTCAAAATTTCCGACCATGGTGAGGATCATACACCTTGAGCTATTTGAGAGAACCATTGGGGAATCTTAAACCTGCTTTTGAAAACTTGAAAAATATTCCGAGATGGGAACCTGAACAGGAAGCAGAAAATATTCCAGTAAAGGTTGTTCAGTCTCTCAACCGCCCAAGACGAGGGATGAAATGCCAATAAACACCATCTACCAGAAACCAAGGTATGAGCCAACTCATTCACAGTACATATGGGTTAGAGTAATATGTTGTGCATAAGGTATTTACGGGGTATGGGCATTGATGCAACTCCCGATCCATCGAGCCTCAGCTTTAGCTTTGCTCGAGGACGAGCAAAAGTTTAAGCTTGGGGGGGTTGTTGACGGCCATTGTTTCCCATTTTGACCGTCAACTTCTCCAGAATAAATTGAGCCTTGCACTATGCTCCATACATATTTTACCTATTTCTAACAAATTCCACAAGTTTTGGTGGTTTGAGATGTTTTGCAGATTATGCTCAGAATATGCAAGAAACAACACTAAATGGAGCATCTACAAGGATGGTGAAACATAGATATAAGATGACACCACTATAAATATTGTCAAATGCCAAATTTGACATTGCCATGTTTAAGAGCTCATTGAGATGATCGAATTGGACATTTGGTACCCAATTCGGAGTCTGGACCCAAAAGTTATACAAATTACAAGTTCCAGACTCGTGTTGTGCAGAGGCTGCAGGCCAGCCGGCTGGCCAGACACCTTTGCCAAGCACATCATTCCTTGCCACAAGACCATTAGGCACCCTCCAATGGACCCCTATGCACTGGATATACAAGAAAATACAAAAGACATGACCGAAAGGCCTAGCACATGGATTAAAGGACCCATCTGCAGCACTTACCGAGATCTTTTGGACCGGAGCACCATTATGCGCTTCATGCACCCTTTGATCAAGATGTCGGTGAAATGGAAGGCAAAGACGTGCCAAACCCAGGCCGGCCGGCCTAGGAGAGGCCGGCCGGCCTATAAAAGTTCTGCTTAAAACCGACGCAGCCATCCACCGCCATTTAGAGAAGATCAGGAGCGTCCACGAGAAGGTTGACGCCAAATGGAGGAAATCCTAGGCCGGCCGGCCGCACTTTGCAGCGTCTCGAGCTCATCTTTGTGTGGAAGCTACGTCAACCGACCCTCTTGCTTGCAAATGATGCCCCGGCCAAACACCGACCTCTAGCATCTATAAATAGGCCTCCATCCTTCACTTGTGAGACACACCAAAAGGACACCTCTCTTCTCACTTTTACTTTCTAGAGTAGGTTATGTAGTCTGGGAGTTAGAGTCGAGTCGAGCTTGTCTCAGGATTCCAGAGTTGTCATCAGAAGTCGGGTATAAGCTCTTGTATCTTTTCCTTTGACTTTTATCAATATAAGTTATCTTCTTTATCTTTTCGAGTCAGCTTTACCTTCTGCATTTATTTATCTTCTCGAGTTATCTTGCTTGTGTACGGAAGTTCATTCCTCTAGCTTAGGCTTTGTTATCTTTCTTGTTTTTCCGGATCCTACCTTACGGGTTTTCTCGCCCGTACTAGGGAACTCAAGTTAGGTCCCTAGGTTGAGGGGGATTTCTCTTATTCGCGAAAAGAGAAATCCTAACACTGAGTACGAACGTGATGTCTAATAATAGTGTTAGCTAGAAAGTGTGTTCCACCCCACGGTACCATTGTGGTAGGCGGCAGGTGGTGACAACCGTGTCCGTCCCTTGTAGTTCACCACATTCGGGTGTTTTCATAGCAGTAGTTGTAGGTTGCCGTTGGACTCCCCTCTCATCCCTTTCTAAAGTCTTCCTCTTCCAGCCGCCGAAGTAACCTCTAGGTTCCCGATAACTAGTTAGAAGCAAGGTTTAGTTTAGAGAGGCTAGCTCGATAGTTTAGAAGTGTTTTAGGTGTCTTTATCGCTCGTTGTCCTCCCAGCTGCTTACCTTTCTAAGGATTAGAGTCTCCTGTCAGACGGTCATCGCTTGGCCATTATCTTATCTATCCTATCAGGCTTACCCCCACTGAGTTAGTCGGTTGATATAATTAGTAAACTTTGTGATTCGATTCTTCAATACTCTTTATCCATAGTGCTTCCCTGAGAAAAAGTATGATACCCTAGAATACTCCAAGGTAAAGTGCTACAATGGTGATTCTGTGCGCTTCCGGAATTGATATTCTTTTGGGCATAAGAAACGCCAACAACTATCACAATGATACAAAGAGTCAGGTTCTCCTTTCGAAAACCCAGTTTGTTTCAGGGGCCCACTACAGCGGCAGCAAGGAATCCCCGGAGAGGAGTTTTCTTCGGGTAGAAGGAAACAACTCGGTAAAAACTATTTTACCAAGTCAGAGTTCCAAGAGTTCACCGCGTCGCCCTTTCACATGCGTGGGTCCTGAGGGAGGCGCTTCTTCCTCATAAAACATCATGAGTACGGGAGAGTGTTGGCAGTCCTTAGCCTAACAGAATAAATCCGCAAGCGTACAGATACTGATGTAGCTTTCACCTTGGAGTATTCCAGGGTATCGAATCCTCGAGGAACAAGAAGTGTACTTGTAGTGACTCTTGTTTATCCAGGGGTATGATGGGAGTGATGAGGTCCAGATAAGATAGGTAGAGGTGGTCTAACGTCGTCTTGCTAACTACTCCTATCAAGAATACTTGACTTGTACTCTAGTTGCTTCGGCGGCTGGAAGAGGAAGGACTTCAGAAAGGGGTGAGAGGGGAGTCTAACGGCAACATGCAACTACTGCTATGAAAACACCCGAATGTGGTGGACTACAAAGGACGGACAGAGTTATCACCACCTGCCACCTACCACAACGGTTCCGTGGGGTGGAACACAACCCAAGATAACTATCTAGCTTAGGCACCGCACCTACACTATCAAGTTACTGACTTCCACCTCGTGCTAAGGCTAGAAGAAACCCCAAATGGATAGAACTTGCTACCCACGTAGACAATGGGTCCCACAACTAGAGAGACCAAGTATTCAAGTACTAATAAAGTAAAGGAGAGAAAGCAATGTTACCGATGAAAGAAGAGGAAGTTACTCGAACTGAAGCTTCATTCCTCGGAGGTACAAAGTTGGAGAGGGGCCGACACTTCGGCTCCTCTCCGAACTCTCACCTCGCCTCTCTCCCTATTTTCTAAGATATGTGGGCAGCTACGCTTCGCCTTGGACTTGCTCCAAATCTCCGTGCTTTACAAGTGAGGTGAGGCCTTCTATTTATAGTGCTTTGGAGGTTGGTACTTGAGCCAATGCGCGGCTTGTGCGCAGGTACGTCAGTTGAGGTAACTTCCACACAAAGTTGAGCACGTGGCGTGGAAATGTTAGGCTGGCTGGCCTCTTGATCCACCGACTTTTGATCGTGCGCCCAATATTGCTTCTTGCAACGTCGGTTGAAGCAACCTCCAACTTGGCTTGGTCCGATCGGTCGAAAAGTGAGGCCGTCCAGCCTAGGTGAGGCTGGTCAGCCTGGGATTCTATCCCCAGACTTTGGATCAACCGCCATTGTGTGATGGACGGCGTGGTGTTGCTCTTCCAAGGCGGTTTCAAGTCAGTTAGACGTTTCTTCATGCGGAAGGTGGGCCCTTTGATCCATGTGACAAGCTCATCCATCCCTCCACTTGTGTTAACTTCCATCCAATGGTTGGCATTGATTCTCATTGTGTTTTCTTGTATGCAGGTGCAGGTCCAACCTTAGATGATCATCCCAACATCGAACGGCCATTTCGGGAGCCCATTGGAGGGGCATATGAGGCCTTTCGGTCTTACTTTCACTTTTGGCATGTATCCAAGTGTTTGGAGGTCCATTGGTGAGTTCCCAAGGCAATGATACTGAGTGGAAAGTGTTTTTGGGGAGGAGCCACGCCGGCCGGCCTTGTCCAGGCCGGCCGGCCTGACAGGGCCGTGTCGGTGATCTTCCCGGAGGCGTAACTTTTTCGTCCGGACTCCGGATTGGGTCATCCAAGTGTCCATTTTGATCATCTCAGAGAGCCCTTCAACATGGTTCTGTCAAATATGTGAATTGAGTAACTTTTGTACCATGCCCAAATGTCATTTGTACCTGGACGTCTGAATGAACTTTCATTTGTATGGCCTCAACTGCTACTTCACCAAATAATGGTATTTGTGTTCCATATTACCTGTATTCCTTGCAAAACATGTTGGGACACAAAACTCGTGGAACTCATTAGTTTAAATAAAACTTTATATCCAAACTACTTCAAGTTCCCTCATTAATGGCAATGGTTGTCGGCCAAAATGGGCGTATAATGGCCGCCAACACACCCCCACGCTCAGATCTTTGCTCGTCCCGAGCAAAGGTTAGAATCAAGAGTATCGGGTCCGAACAAGAACTTAAAGTAGTCTTTGATGTACAACTTCTCAAAGTAGATAGCTAGCATAAACTTTATTCCATAACATTTCTCATACCTGTGGGGTTTGAAGTGGCTATGATGCTTGCCTTCGGCGGTTGAAAAGTGGAACAACTCGAATGAAGGTATGACCTTCCTCTTAATCAACCATACTTGGAGTTTTTATGATATTTTTTTTCAAAATAAACTCCTTAGCTTATAGGATCCTCAGATGGCACTCTTGAATCGCTCATGTGGTAACTTATTCCTCACTAAGGCTATTATCCAACCTCTCCCTACAATCTATATGCTTATGTGGAGCTCAGGTAGGGGAAATGTTTGCTCACCTATGTTGTATTATTTTGTTGAGTCAAAAATTGGTCCTAGTGAGAGTTGTGATACCTCAGATTCCGATCATTGGGAAATGGATAATCAAGGATGGGGGAGCAAAAATGGATACAACACAAATATGATGGAATGTGGTGAACAAACTATATATTGTGCTTTTGAAAGAACTAGTAGAATGTACGTGCGGCACGCACGTGTTTGTATAACAATGTTGTGAGAAAATACATAAGCTAAATTTTGTTTGCAATATGAATTAAGAATATATTATGCGGACAAATAAGCAACGAGATCTTAGTATTTAGAATATATTTTTTGAACTAATAAAGAAGTATTTAGGACTATATATATATATATTGGAATATATTACCTCATTCACGATGGTGGATGGATTGCCTTCTGTCTTGGGGTGTGTGGATCGCCGGCGTCATGCAAAGGCATATATCATAAATTAGACCAATCAACTTTTATTTCAGTATATGCATGCAAGCTTATTGAAAAAGTTACAAGTCAAGCTTTATATCCAAAGGTATATTTAGTCTTGTTCACAGCCATATATTTATCACACATCAGACGCATCTGTGTTAGTTAATCCAGACTAAGTGGAATATCAAAGATACTTTTTTTCTTTCTTCTAATTCTAACAAGTGTGAAGGCAAACAGAAAACCCAATATACGATAGGCTTACAAGTGCAGCTCGCAAGGTGTGCTCAAACAAGAGACGGCGTGCTCCGCGACTGCGGCGAGGGGCCCGTCAGCGGGGAGGGCCGAGACGGACGGCGAGGCGCGAGACGGCGAGCTCACGGCGAGGCGGTGCAGATGATCTCGGCGTCGAGCGGCCCGTCTCACAGCGAGGCAGCACAGGGCCCCGGCGGCGGGGAGGGCCAAGACGGACGACGAACTCACGGCGAGGCGGCACAGGCGATCTTGGCGGCGAGGTCCACGGCTGACGACGAGGCGCGCACAGGGCCCCGGCAGTTGGGAGGGCCAAGACGGACGGCGAGCTCACGGCGAGGCAAGGGCCCCAGCTAACGGTGCGGCGGCGCGGTGGCGAGGGACCCGGCTGATGATGCGGCGGCGAGGGCGATCTGAAACCCTTGCGAGATCTCGCGGCAGGTTCAAATTCTAGCCTGCGTGGAGCGTGTGGGGAGGAACAAAAAAAAAAAAAGGAAAGACATGGACGGACGGGGGTGGGAGGGCACGTTCAAAATTGGAAACTGCTTGTTTCACGGAGGCGTGGCCGGGTGGGTACGGCGGGCGGGTCGACATTGGTGCGGTGAAAAAAGAAGTGGCCAAAGGTCACAAGTATATTGCTGCATACAATTTTTTCTTGTTCCATAAAACTTTCTCCTACCTTATACCTGACAAGTGGGGTCATTGTGAGGGGTACAGGGATGTTTTTTTTGTGGGAAGTATTTTCAATTGTTTTGGTTCTTTATAGCGTAGATATAGTGTAGATATGACCTTTGATGGTGCTCCTTATTTTTTTTCATGGATCTCCCTTAGGACTTTGGAGACCTGAAACTATGGAGGTCTTTATCTCTTTTTTTATTCTTCTTTCTTTCTCCACTTGCCAGCAGTTTTTTTTTTTGCTCAATAGCTCCATGCCTCCTTTCTCTAAAGAATTTGGGGGTCATGTGTAGGACAATGTTGGAGTATTTATTTTGAAAAGGCCATATCTGTGGGTAGGATATCAAGGATTAACGAACAAAGTGATGTGGGTTTCGATTTATGGAGGAATGTCACGCAATGGTGGATGCTAGAATCTAATATGGAACTTAGCATATCCAGACATATAAAGGCTAGCAACAAGGACAAATGCAAAGGAGAAAATGATCGTACTGAAATGTCACTATTCCATAAGGGCATAAGTTTTGACAGAACTCAACACAACTATATAGGCGGCGGATGTATAGGTTTTATCATTAGAAGCATTTTGGCTGTAGTAGGAATTTTGAACCACTGAGGAATTTGAGACTAAGTTTTTTTTTTCAAAATAAAACTCTCCAAGCCATGCTTAATCAAGAAGGAAAGAAACACTTCATCTTATTAAATCACACATCTCAACAACTTAGGCAAGATCCTCCTAAATTGATAATCCCACAAGAATTGAGTACTAGTTAAGGAATAAAACTTATGCTTGCCAACATGTGTGAGAAGCGTAGTTGTGATCCAGTTTGTGGCACGAGGTTAAATTTATCATGCAAAAGAGGCTTCAACAAAAGATAAGAACATTATGAAATAACCATGAGTGGGAAGAGTGAGAGGTGCAAACCAGCGTTGACGACTTGCCTGATCTTTGCCACTATTACCGAGAGTCGTGTTCACTTGTGAAGTCATGGAAGCACCTTGTCCCCCCCACGCTCCGATTTTGCGACACTTGGTGCCGAAAATTTAGTGCTGAGGCTGTAGACACCTTTGATATTTCTACTTAAGCCTGGAAGTTTGTCTTTTATCCAATTGCGCCAACTCTTCGTTCATTTAAGTCCTAGCCTAGAAGGTTAGTGACAAAAATACCCGAAGAAAGGGAGTCCTAGAATTATGTCTTTGAAGTTCTTTTTAATTTTATTTTATTTGAAAACTGAAGATCATGATTATTTTTTTTCTTTGTTTTATCATTCTTTTTTAAAATAAAGTAGACTTTTTTTTTGTTTTTGAGAAAACTAAAAAAAATCAGGCTACCTCCCGGTACTGCTATAGCTTGACGTTCCATCACCGGTCTTTATATTAAGCTCATGATATCTTGCTGCAAGATTTACACAACAAACCGCAATGAGATTTGCAATATTTATGATAGACAAAATCATCGACAACCACCCTTTTGAAATTTTTTTTGATGGAGGGGCAAGGGATGGCTGGACTATGTGTGTGCCAATTGCGGGAGGAGATGGGGTCTCCTCGAAGGTGTATGTATCTTGTGGTTCTTCAAAGATAAAACTTTCAAGCTCATCATTGACTTCCGGATCCGACATGGAGTTTGCAGCCTCGAGAGTATCCATAGAGCAAACATTTTTGACATCTTGCTCTAGCATATAGTATTCATGAGGCGTATCAATTCCTTCAATGTGGAAGTCCTTGGATTGCTCCGGGTCAATAAGAAAAAAATGTTTCCTCGGAGTCACTAAATGGATCAAGACATTGATATGATTCTTGTTTAGAGGAGCTTGAAGATATAGGAGCTTTGAACTCTGCATCAGAAAACTCAAACTCGTCCTCTGAGAAATGGAACTCTGTGTTTTGGAATGATGAATCCTCCTTTCCTTGATCAGTGTTGGGCAAGGATTCTTCATCGGGGTCGGGAATCACTACCTTAGATTCTCCATAGGCATCACTTTCTTCTCTTGGTGGTTGTTGACATTTCTTAGCGCAATCACTAGGAATGGTTAATCCTTAGCAACAGTGCCAGAAATGCCTGTCGGCAGTCCTTAGTGCAATCACTAGAAATGAGGGCGCCGAACCCATCCTAGCAACTGCACCCAAGGGGTGCCACTCTCGTGGTATAATCAATACGATTACAGATGGATCTGCAAGCGCACGAATATACCATTGTAGCATTTCACCCGGAGAGTAAGGGTATCGTCATTTATTTGTGTCCCAAAGGACGGCAGCGAAAAAGGTATTGTACTCAACATTAACCATGACATTGTACCTCAAGTAATAGGCAATGCTCTAATAGGGGTAAGTACAAATAAAGAATAAGCAAGGGTAATGCGACACAGCACACATCCACACTCCAAGAGGAAGGAATAAAGGAGAGAAACTATAAAACAAGGAACTACTCTATCCTACGTCAAGTCAGCTGGAGCTTAGGCTAGGTTAGGTGTCCTAGTGCTTCTATCCAAAGCTGGGGTCATGTTAGATCATGGTTAGGACTGCAGGTGCCAAGAAAATGGGAAAGCGGGGAGAAGGTCCCGTACCGGAGTACATCTAGTCCCGTTACCTCTTTGCATGAACTCCTACACCGAACCCGAACATCGGGGAGTACGCTAAATGCAACACCGCTGTTACGCCGAACGGATAGGGTTGTCACCGCCTGTTGTCTACCCCAGTCACACCGTGGAGCACGGTCATATCCGAAGGATCCCGCATACCCGAGCACCACGCTCGTGTATGAAGTCACTATTCTAGTGCCCCCAGGTCTCCTACCCTTCGGATGGACGAGTAAAACACTAGAGCAAGCCCGAAAGCACAACAAACCTCTATCCGTACCCGGATCATCTGGCCTAACCAAGACTGTAGCATAACTTATGAACGATCTAAGCATGGATTGATAAACTATCAAGATAGTGAAGCAACCATGGCAGAACTCTATATTATGAATAGAAGTCTGACAAGTTGGATACAAAGCCATACCAGGAGCCGAGGATTGCTCAACGACTCCGATGACGACTTGCTCGCTAAAGAGAACTAGCCTAGCTCCACTACCTAGCTAAGAGAGCAAGAGAGAGGAGAGCCTTCTTGGAGAGAATGGAATGAAGTGTGTGTGTTTTGAGAGGGGGGAGGCCCTATTTATACTACTTGGAGGTCGGTTTCCCGCCAACGCATATATGGAAGGTGATCAGGTGCCTTGGCCGTGACTCCTCCTCGAGATGAACCTGGACGCGTTGCAGGCCAGGTTCGGCCGACCCTAGGGGTCGGCCGACCCCATCTGTCAGCCGTTCGTGTTGATCCTTTGCTGGGTGGTTGATTCGTTGGATCTTATCCTTATCCTCTAGTGCATCTTGTGTGGAGGCCCCATTTCCTCTGACATGTGGGCCCTCTTTGTAAGGGTGTGACGCCGGATACGATATTCTGTGTAGTTGTGTGGCGTCTGCTGCGTGTTTTCGTCTTATTCCGCTCTTGCTCATCTGAAATGTACAAAACTCGAAAACAACTGTGGAGCGAGGTTAGTGATACAAATATGTGAGTAAGTCATGTAGTTTTCCTTTATTATTGAGTATAGTTGACGGGTGAAAATGGCACTTAAGCACCGTCAACAACTCCCCCAAGCTAGCCCTTTGCTCGTCCCGAGCATAGCTTTAGACTTAGGTTGTTGATCAGGAGTTGCTACAATGTCGCATTCCTGACTTATGCCCAAGGCACAACCGAGTGTTCTTACCTTTATTCTGAATAAGTTGGCCTTGTTCGCACCTTTTACCTTACTCCTGTGGGGCTTATAGCATCACCCTCATCTTTGGCGGTTGAGGGTCAGAACAACTTGTAGAGTACCACTTACCACTCCTTTGTTCAACCATCAATCCGGAGGTTTTTATAAAGTTTTTGAAAAGAAATATTGTAGTTCCTCGGGTGATCTCTCGGATCGCTCAAATGTGTTTCATTCCTCACCAAGGCCTTTTTATGTGCCTTTGTTTTTCCATCCTACTTCTAATGGCTCTTTTTGGTGGATCTGTATGTATGGAGGATATAATGGCAAACTTGCTTCTCATATTTTGCTAAGTCAAAGACCGGATCCAAAGGAGAAACAAGTCATAAGCCTTGATCAAGATGTGCAAGTGTGTGGATATTTTGTTTGGTGGATGGTGGATGAAACTCCTTTATATGATTTCTCTCTCCCTTGTAATATTTTTGGTATGGGCTATATTTTCTTTTTCTCTTTTTTTTTGACACACCTTGTGGGTGTGTGGCACACCTTCTTTGGGTATGCATCTTTTCTCTCTCTTTTTTAGACATGCCTTGTGGGCATGTGGCATACCTTCTTTGAGTATGCATCTTTTATTTATTTTTTGTATAGCCCATACATTATGATGATATCTTTGGAGAGATATAAACATGGTACAACATGGAGTTTTATTTGTGGATGAATGGGGGATGTACTTGCTATCTTCCAGGTGTAGAAGTATAGCATGTGAGTGGACGTGTACGTGATCTTGATCATGGGCGTATGAAGTGATTCTCACAAAGGGGCACAACAATTTGACAAAGCTCAATGAGAAGACAAGTTGCATATGTAGAAAAGGCTTTTCAAACTTGTAACTCATATGGCTCTGGATAGGAATTGCATATCACCAAGGAACTTTATTCTATTTTTGTATTTTTGAAAAGAAATACTCTGGATATCCAGCATCACGTAGGAGAAGATCATAGCAACTCTTTTCAGCCATATCACAATCCACAACAACCTAGATTCGAATTCTGCTTTTCGCTACCTACAAGTTTTAAGCTTAAGGTTTGAACATCTTGCCACCAAACTCAGAACTTAGGGAGAGCACAAGGTTGTAACTAGGCATATGAAAGGAACTAACAGAGCAACTATTCATCATCTCAATAAGGAAAAACTACACATGCTTACTACACATACTGGAAAGCAAGTAAATATTTTTGAGTTTTTAAAGGTTTTGTCAATTTTTATTTGATTTTAGTTATGCAAATTTTTATGGATTTTCATAAGTTTGCAAATTTTTGTTTGGTTTCATGCAAGGTTTTGGAAAGCGGTAAAGGTAGAGTTTGATACAAGGTACCTCTCTTGGGGGTCCTCCCCCAAGCTAGCTTCATGTTCACTGCTGCTGGTTGGGGTTAAACCCAGCCCAATGGTAGTAGGCCCTCCACTCCTCCTGGGATTGCTGCTGTTGCTGCTCCAGGTTGCGGATCCTCTCGCCTGTGTATCACTGCCAGTTCTGTGTTGACTCGATGTGCTGGCCCAGCGACTCATCGATGTTGGTGGTGCGCACGTTCAGCTCGCCCATCTGCCGATTCAGAGTGGCGAAGCCTCTGGACGAAGTTGTACATCGCGGGGGTCTGCTGGAACTGGAAGTGGTAGACCGGTGCCCTGAGGCCTGCCGTGCCCACTCGGTGGAGCTGGTACTCTGCCATGATGAACCTCTAGCCTCATATTGCTGTGGTTGCGGCTGAGGTTGCTGCTGCATGAATTCCTCCCTTCTGGCTTTGCTTCTTGTAACCCTGCCAGGAAGACCAGAAACACTATGCCGGCGGCTCTTCTCTTGTGGAACAAGAGGGATGGTTAGCGAACGGCAGTTATACAAATGATACCCCGCATTTGGCAACGGGATTTCATTTGCATAACCAAGCGAAAAGAAAATCAAGGAGTCATCCGGGCCTTTCTTGAGCGTGTGGCCTTGAATCAAGTACGCCTCATCGATCATAACACGAGGCTCCTCAATGAAAGGAATGGGGTTCCCGTCTAAGATTCCCATGTTTGATGCGATGCGGGTAACCAAAGAAGTGCATTCAAAAGGACCCATCATCCGAAAATTTATGAGCCATTGCTTAACCATTGCTTGTGCGGGGGAGATTCGGATCTTGTTGACCATGGCGTATAATATCAACTCATCATTGCGCACTGGTCGTGGATCATCTCTTGGAAAGAGAGTGATAGCCACCCACTTGTGCATCAAACGAAGAGTCGGGTTTTGAATGTCACTGCACTGAGGTGCAAACTTGCCATGAACAACTTGACCCAAAATCAAACCCCAAAACTCAAGTCGATCAAAACCGCGGCAAGCTTTTGCAAGGGAAACTGGCAAGCGCGCGCTAAAACCAAGGAGGTGACTGAAATTTCTCCAATTAAAATAACGTTCAACTCCAAAAAGTCAGAAAGAAACACCATCATCCACCTCCCGAAGAGTGCAAAGAAACTGGATGGTGAGGAGACGAGAACCATTCTCCTTAACGGGTACAAAACCATCCCATCCAACCGCATGCCAAACACGAGCGAAGTCAACGTCCATACCTATTTTTTCGAGAAGGTCCGGATCGAAGGCTCTAGTATGACCAAAGCTTCGATTCTTGATCATGGCATAGGCTTGACGCTCGCGGTCGTCTTGCAAGTTGAGGTATGGTGCATCATCTTCATCTATCTCCATGTCCTCGGCTTGCGGTTCTGCAGCTTGCTCCTCGAACAGTTCTTCTTGTTCGTCTTGCTCATAGTCCATTGTGGTCGGTGTTGGTGCAGGTTCGGGGGAATGATGAGAGCTCGACTTGCCCTATGAACGGGACGAGCTCAACCTTGTCAACCTCTTGAGAGCTCTAGAAATTTTTCGTTCTGCACCTCTCATGCTTGCAACAAGAACGAACAAGAACGAACGAGAACAACTCGATTCGGGTTATGTTAGTGAAATGAAAATGAAACTCTTACCCGAAAGTTGTTCCTCCAAATATGTGATCAATCTTGCAGCAAAGAAATGAGAGAGTGAGTGTTCTTGCAATCAAACTTGAGTCAAAATCCAAAGGAAACCCGAGCAAAAATGTGTGAGAGGGAGTGAGAGTGGAGAGAGTGAGCATGAGAGCTCATCACCCCTCTCTCGGCCTCTATTTGAAGGAAACTGGGAGAGTGCACCCGAGGAGGAGCCAGGCACAACGGTCATGAAGCCGTTGGAGATGGTGGGGCCCAGGAGCCGTTGGCCCTGGGTCGGCCGACCTGTGGGGTCGGCCGGCCCCAGGGTGGGCCCCCTGGTGCCCATCTTTGGCCAGGTGATTCCTCACCTTTAATAAACTTCAAAAATATGGTGCATGGCCAAAAGTTTGCTCGAAAATATGTCCAAATTATTTTTTCCAAAGGATTTTAAAACTCAAAAAATATTTTTGGTCTTTTTGTAAAAAGGGAAAAGTGCTAGAAAAATTTCAGCGTGCAGAAAACAATTTTGAAAATTTCAAACATGCAGTGGAGAAAAACAAATAAGGTGCAAAGAAAAGGTTGAAAAGTGGAGAAAGCAAATATGAGATAAATACCAATTTACCTTTGGCAAGGGCGCGTCGTTTAAAGTCCGACATGCACGACTTTTCTCCATCGTTCTTACCATTCATCGGTTCGTCCTGGAGAACTGGACGAGGCCGAACTCTCGACCTTCCGCCACACCTTCTTTGCTTTCTTCTTTCTTCTAGGTGTGGAGGGTCAGTGTTCTAGCTGGGGTTCTGGTGCACCCCAGAGTGCTTGCCCTTCACTGTCTTGTTGGATCATGAAGCACTCTTCTCTCTTCTTAAACCTGAAAAACATATCCTCCCTTCCGACACGGAAATGGATTTCTCCCTTTCCGACATCGATCCTTGCCTTGGCAGACCTTAGAAAAGGTCGCCCAAGTACGAGGTCGACTCCGAGGTCGCCCTCCATATCCATTACCACAAAGTCGGCAAGGACGAAGGAGTCTCGTACTCGTACGAAAACATGTTCGGCTATCCCTTCGGGATACCGAATGGTTGAATCTGCAAGCTGTACGAGCATAGTTGTTGGGGAAAGAGCAGGATATTCAAGTGCTTCATATATTACCTTGGGCATTAGATTCACGCTTGCCCCCAGATCGCATAGGCATCGCTCGAAGTGTTTGATGTAGATCGAGCAGTTGATCATGGGGACCCCTGGATCCTCTTGCACCGCTGCCACCATGCCATCCCAAACGTCATTCCTTGGGGGATAGTACCTACCTGCATGGTTATTGCGTGGTGGCCTCCGGAACGAGTTACTGTAACATCTTAATTTAAATTTCAGCTTTTAATAATAAATTTAATTGGCTTTATTTAATTTTCTAAGGTTTTATATGCTTAGCATTGCATTTAAATTAATTTCCTTTCACGAGTAATTAAATTTTTTTCTAAGTTTAAACTTGTTTGTGCATTCATGCTGGTGCATTAGTTTTATTTGGTTGAGTGCTAGGGTTTGAATTCAAACTTGTGTTTGAATTCAAATAGTTTTGAGTGTGTTTGAAAAAGAAAAGGAAATAGAAAAGGAGAAAGAAAAAGAAACTAGAAACCAGTCGGCCCATCCCAAACCGCAGGCGGCCCAGCCTTTTCCTCCTCCTTCCCTTTCCCGCTCGCGGCCCACTTCCTCAGCCCAGCGCCGACCCTCGCTTCAGCCCGACGCGCGGTGCACATTCGCACCCAACCGACAGGGCGGCCCCACTCGTTAGCAAGCGCGCCCGCCCGCTCGCGCTTGGCCGCTCGCCCGTTTTCTCCCCCGCTCTGCGTCTGACCGGTCCGGTCCCACCCGTCAGCGCCCCTCATCCTCCTTCCTTTCTTCCTCCTGGCGTCCGAAACCGTTGCTGCTAGACCGCCGCTCCGTTCGCACCGCAACCTCGCTGCCCGTGGACCGCCCCGACCCCGCAGGCCCACCGGTCAGCTGCCCTGCGCCCTCGCCCTTCTAGAAGCTCCCCACCGAGCCTGGATCACGCGGACGCCGGTGCACGATCCGCTTTCCCCGAGCGGTAACAACCCGCCGCGATCCTCGCCGGGATCACGCACGGGCACGCACGCCCAAATCCCCAGACATCCCCTTTAAACACACCCCGGCCCTTCCCTGTGCCCTATCCTCGCCTCCGCAGCCGCCAATAACCCTAGCAGCCACACCCCACCACAGCCCCTCCTCGCCGTGGTCCTGCGCCACCGCCGACCCGACACCCTGCTACACTTCCACCCCCGCCGACCCTCACTATAGCTCCGTCGTGTGCCCACGAGCAACACCGCAGCCGTCAACTCCGACCCCGACCCCTACAACGCCGGGAATTGCACGGCGCGCAGCTCAGGTGAGCTCGGACCACCGTGGTGATTCCACACCGCCAGGGCACCTCGGACCACCATTACTGCCGTGACTCCCTCGCAGGCACTCCACGAGCGGACCTGCGGAGCCTAGGAGCCCGGAGCACTTCTGCGTCAACCCGTCCGCGTGAGCAGCATCGACTCGCCGCCGGTCTTCACCGCCGACCTCCCTGCACGGCCTTCCCACTCGATTCGAGCCTCGGTGAGCTACACCCCGACCTCCTCTCCCTTTTGCACAAGTTCTCGTAGGCTGTAGCGCCCTTTAGGTGCCCGAACGCCACACGCCAGCGTGTTCCCGATGCTCAGAGCTGCCGCCACCGCCGCACACACAGCTCCGAGCCTTGCCAAGCCTCGCTGTTGGTCCAGGTGGATCATGCATGTGGCGCTCTTCCTCCCAAGCAAAAGCCCTGCCCGATTTTAC